>NC_141694.1:157033417-159935083 GCF_964263255.1 Lissotriton vulgaris
CGCGCTCTATCAACTGAACCTATTTAATTTACTATTCCAACTCCAATCTACATTTAATTAGGGTAGGTGCTGGACACTGAACGTATTTATTTACTATTCCAACTCCAAACTACATTTAATTAGGGTAGGTGCTGGACACAAAACCTATTTAATTTACTATTCCAACTCCAATCTACATTTAATTAGGATAGGTGCCGGACACTGAACCTATTTAATTTACTATTCCAACTCCAATCTACATTTAATTAGGGTAGGTGCTGGACACAAAACCTATTTAATTTACTATTCCAACTCCAATCTACATTTAATTGGGGTAGGTGCTGGGCACTGTACCCATTTAATTTACTATTCAAACTCCAATCTACATTTAATTAGGGTAGGTGCTGGACACTAAACCTATTCAATTTACTATTCCAACTCCAATCTACATTTAATTAAAGTAGGTGATGGACACTAAACATAAATAATTTACTATTGCAACTCCAATCTGCATTTAATTGTGGTAGCTGCTGGACACTAAACCTATTTAATTTAGTATTCCAATTCCAATCTACATTTAATTGAAGTAGGTACTGGACACTAAACCTATTTAATTAACTATTCCAACTCCAATCTACATTTAATTGAGGTAGGTGCTGGACACTAAACCTATTTAATTTACTATTCCAACTAAAACCTACATTTAATTGGGGTAGGTGCTGGACACTAAACCTATTTAATTTACTATTCCAACCCCAATATACATTTAATTAAGGTAGGTGCTGGACACTGAACCTATTTTGTTTACTATTCCAACTCCAATCTACATTTAATTGGGGTAGGTGCTGGACACTGAACCTATTTAATTTACTATTCCAACTCCAATCTACATTTAATTAGGGTAGATGCTGGACACTGAACCAATTAAATGTACTATTCCAACTCCAATCTACATTTAATTACTCTAGGTGCTGGACACTGAACCTATTTAATTTACTATTCCAACTCCAACCTACATTTAATTAGGGTAGGTGATGGACACTGAACGTATTTATTTACTATTCCAACTCCAAACTACATTTAATTAGGGTAGGTGCTGGACACAAAACCTATTTAATTTACTATTCCAACTCCAATCTACATTTAATTAGGATAGGTGCCGGACACTGAACCTATTTAATTTACTATTCCAACTCCAATCTACATTTAATTAGGGTAGGTGCTGGACACAAAACCTATTTAATTTACTATTCCAACTCCAATCTACATTTAATTGGGGTAGGTGCTGGGCACTGTACCCATTTAATTTACTATTCAAACTCCAATCTACATTTAATTAGGGTAGGTGCTGGACACTAAACCTATTCAATTTACAATTCCAACTCCAATCTACATTTAATTAAAGTAGGTGATGGACACTAAACATAAATAATTTACTATTGCAACTCCAATCTGCATTTAATTGTGGTAGCTGCTGGACACTAAACCTATTTAATTCAGTATTCCAATTCCAATCTACATTTAATTGAAGTAGGTACTGGACACTAAACCTATTTAATTAACTATTCCAACTCCAAACTACATTTAATTGAGTTAGGTGCTGGACACTAAACCTATTTAATTTACTATTCCAACTAAAACCTACATTTAATTGGGGTAGGTGCTGGACACTAAACCTATTTAATTTACTATTCCAACCCCAATATACATTTAATTAAGGTAGGTGCTGGACACTGAACCTATTTCGTTTACTATTCCAACTCCAATCTACATTTAATTGGGGTAGGTGCTGGACACTGAACCTATTTAATTTACTATTCCAACTCCAATCTACATTTAAGTAGGGTAGATGCTGGACACTGAACCAATTAAATGTACTATTCCAACTCCAATCTACATTTAATTACTCTAGGTGCTGGACACTGAACCTATTTAATTTACTATTCCAACTCCAACCTACATTTAATTGGGGTAGGTGCTGGAAACTAAACCTATTTAATTTACTATTCCAACTCCAATCTACATTTAATTAGGGTAGGTGCTGGACACTGAACCTATTTAATTTACTATTCCAACTCCAATCTACATTTAATTAGGGTAGGTGCTGGACACTGAACCTATTTAATTTGCTATTCCAACTCCAATGTACATTTAATTAGGGTAGGTGCTGGACACTGAACCTATTTAATTTACTATTCCAGCTCCAATCTACATTTAATTAGGGTAGGTGCTGGACACTGAACCTATTTAATTTACTATTCCAAATCCAATCTACATTTAATTAGGGTAGGTGCTGGACACTGAGCCTATTTACTTTACTATTCCAACTCCTACCTACATTTAATTAGGGTAGGTGCTGGACACTGAACTTATTTAATTTACTATTCCAACTCCAATCTACATTTAATTAGGGTGGATGCTGAACACTAAACCCATTTAATTTACTATTCCAACTCCAATCTACCTTTAATTGGTGTCGGCGGTGAACACTAAACCTATTTAATTTACTATTCAAACTCCAATCTACATTTAATTAAAGTAGGTGCTGGACACTAAACATAATTAATTTACTATTCCAACTCCAATATACATTTAATTAAGGTAGGTGCTGGACACTGAACCTATTTCGTTTACTATTCCAACTCCAATCTACATTTAATTGGGGTAGGTGCTGGACACTGAACCTATTTAATTTACTATTCTAACTCCAATCTACATTTAATTAGGGTAGATGCTGGACACTGAACCAATTAAATGTACTATTCCAACTCCAATCTACATTTAATTACTCTAGGTGCTGGACACTAAACCTATTTAATTTACTATTCCAACTCCAATCTACATTTAATTAGGGTAGGTGCTGGACACTGAACCTATTTAATTTACTATTCCAACTCCAATCTACATTTAATTAGGGTAGATGCTGGATACTGAACCAATTAAATGTACTATTCCAACTCCAATCTACATTTAATTACTGTAGGTGCTGGACACTGAACCTATTTAATTTACTATTCCAACTCCAATCTACATTTAATTGGGGTAGGTGCTGGACACTAAACCTATTTAATTTACTATTCCAACTCCAATCTACATTTAATTAGGGTAGGTGCTGGACACTGAACCTATTAAATTTACTATTCCAGCTCCAATCTACATTTAATTAGGGTAGGTGCTGAACACTGAACCTATTTAATTTACTATTCCAACTCCAATCTACATTTAATTAGGGTAGGTGCTGGACACTGAACCTATTTAATTTACTATTCCAACTCCAATCTAAATTTAATTAGGGTAGGTGCTGGACACTTAACCTATTTAATTTAATATTCCAACTCCTATCTACATTTAATTAGGGTAGGTGCTGGACACTGAACCTATTTAATTTACTATTCCAACTCCAATCTACATTTAATTAGGGTAGGTGCTGGACACTAAACCCATTTAATTTACTATTCCAACTACAATCTACATTTAATTGGTGTTGGTGCTGGACACTAAACCTATTTAATTTACTATTCCAACTCCAATCTACATTTATTTAAAGTAGGTGCTGGACACTAAACATAATTAATTTACTATTCCAACTCCAATCTACATTTAATTGTGGTAGATGCTGGACACTAAACCTATTTAATTTACTATTCCAACTCCAATCTACATTTAATTGAAGTAGGTGCTGGACACTAAACCTATTTAATTTACTATTCCTACTCACATCTACATTTAATTGAAGTAGGTGCTGGACACTAAACCTATTTAATTTACTATTCCAACTCCAGTCTACATTTAATTGTGGTAGATGCTGGACACTAAACCTATTTAATTTACTATTCCTACTCACATCTACATTTAATTGAAGTAGGTGCTGGACACTAAACCTATTTAATTTACTATTCCAACTCAAATCTACATTTAATTGGGGTAGGTGCTGGACACTAAACCTATTTAATTTACTATTCCAACTCCAATCTACATTTAATTGGGTTAGGTGCTGGACACTGAACCTATTTAATTTACTATTCCAACTCAAATCTACATTTAATTGGGGTAGGTGCTGGACACTAAACCTATTTAATTTACTATTCCAACTCCAATCTACATTCAATTGTGGTAGATGCTGGACACTAAACCTATTTGTTTTACTATTCCAACTCCAATCTACATTTAATTGGGTTAGGTGCTGGACACTGAACCTATTTAATTTACTATTCCAACTCCAATCTACATTTAATTGAAGTAGGTGCTGTACACTAAACCTATTTAATTTACTATTCCAATCTACATTTAATTGGGGTAGGTGCTGGACACTAAACCTATTTAATGTACTATTCCAACTCCAATCTACATTTAATTGGGGTAAGTGCTAGACACTGAACCTATTTAATGTACTATTCCAACTCCAATCTACTTTTAATTGAAGTAGGTGCTGGACACTAAACCTGTTTAATTTACTATTCCAACTCCAATCTACATTTAATAGGGGTAGGTGCTAGACACTGAACCTATTTAATTTACTATTCCAACTCCAATCTACATTTAACTGGGGTAGGTGCTGGACACTAAACCTATTTAATTTACTATTCCAACTCCAATCTACATTTACTTGGGGTAGGTGCTGGACACTAAACATAATTAATTTAATATTCCAACTCCAATCTACATTTAATTAGGGTAGTTGCTGGACACTAAACCTATTTAATTTACTATTCCAACTCCAATATCCATTTAATTAGGGTAGATGCTGGACACTGAACCTATTTAATTTTTAAATACAAATTAAAATTCTATAGAATAATTATTTTTAAATATATTAATGTATTTTATAAATATATTATAATAATTTAACGATTTTTTTATGAAATGTGTTATATTGTAAAACAAATCACACATAATCATAACATCCAAATCATTAAAATCTAATAAAAATTAGAAATTATAATTATAAATTTAATAATTAAAATATTTCTCAAAATTAAAACATTTAAGATTTATCTAAACACTCACCACCCTTAACCCCTATAAAACCAACATCCCACTCATAACATTTTAAAACAAATGTAACATATTAAAATTAACCATCTTTTTTTTTCATTTAAAAATAATGTATTTCAAATTTAAATTTTTTTAAAGCGTCCCCCCTTATCCCCTATAAACCCAACATCCCGCACCTAAAATTTGAAATTAATTTTTAAATTTGAAATTTCAAATTCCTATTTCCATTGGATAATTATTTAAAAAAATTCTATTTAATTTAAATATTTTTAAAACACGCCCCAAATTTCAAATAAATATTTCAATGTTCTAAATTTTGTAAAACTTTTCCCATAATTTAAATATTTTTAAAACACTCCCCACCCTTATCCCCAATAAACCCAACATCCCACTCCTAAAAATTTAAATTAAATTAAAAATTTCAATTTTCAAATTCCTATTTCAATTTAATGAATTAAAAAAAATATATATATATATTTTTAAAACACTCCCCACTTTTATCCCCTATAAACCCAACATCCGGCTCCCAAAAATGTATAATATATTACAAAACTTTTTTAAATTACTGTAAAAAATTATTTCTGAACAATTAAACATTTCTAATTTATAAAACATAAAACAACAATATTTTGACATTTCGATATTTTATATATCGATATTTCTTATCTCGACATTACTTGACTCAATATTACAAACAATAGATCAAAACGATATTTTTTACAACGATATTTACAACATCGACATTTCTTACCTCCGATATTTGGAACTCGCTATTACTGCAAGTCGAAATCAGGGACTCGATATTTTGACTGTGTACAGATTATATCATCTAAAATGTATACAATGTAATATGTCAATGTTCGAAATAGTACCAATCAATGCATTGTAAAACTTTATATGAACCTGAAAAATATTTACGTACTCCACTGTGAGTGTTTATCCCCAATTAAGGGTGGGACAAAAAAATACAAGGAATTCCATGAGGTGGGATAATCCTCGTCTCTGTGTCCCTAATATAACTGAAACGTTCATTTACAATACCTAGGAAATATTCCTTGTATGTCTAGACCGGAGGTGAAAATTATGCAGGTCCAAAGCTTACTTAGCACCATGGAGGCTAAATCTACAACAGGTTTTAAAAAAAACTTTTGAAAAAGGAATCTGAGGACCAGTCTGCTGCATTCATGATGTTCTCCAGCCTCGCTCGAAGGTGAAAAGCTTTAGAAGCCATAGCAACGCCTGCTGAGTGACCCCCAAACATATTGATATCTACACCTGTTTTCTGCATAGTCCATCTTACCCACCTGGCAATGGTTGGTGAAGGCACTGCCATTAATGTTTTTGGGGAGAAATTTGGAATTGCTTCCCTCCTGGTGGTCTGAACTCCTCAGTGATGCTGTTGTAAGTTTTCAGGCATTCAACCACACATAAATGAGGGCATTCTGGAAAAGATGGGTACAATAGTGTGGGTTTTAGTGTTTCTACACACTGAGAAGTTAACTCCTGAAGGGGCAAACATTCTCACACCTGACCCTCATCTACGGGAGATCATACAAAGAAGACTAGCAAGCTTACCTGATAATTGTTTCCTGCTAAAAAGCTATTTACAGGCCATGAGAGGAAGAGGTTTAACACCATATTCCCATCCCATAGTTTTGAATACCTTGGTTCTGGGTAAAGAGATAGCCTGATGCCTTGTAGCAGTTTCCTGACCAAATGGTGTTCACCTACCTGTGTTCCATCAATGGAAAGGTGTCCTGCAGAAATGGCTGAATGGAAAGTATTTACTGACCTGTAAGCCATGCCCTGCAGAGCTAAGACTGCAAGGAAATTTAGTATGTGGAAAATGACGGACTCCATGTGATCCAGATTTCATTCCACACACCAACTGTGTGTGGGTTGTTCTCTGTCCTTGCTCTTTGAATGAGGTCTTTAGCTTGTCTCAAGAATCCTGGGATTTTTCAGGGTCCCCTTTAATCCTCCATGCCATGAGGTGAAGTTTTCCTTCTAACACTAGCTGGTGAGTTTATCCATGTTGGTTCATGAGGGTCCAACTGTAATGGGTTAGAGGTATTAGAGAATCCCAGGAAAATTCCACTGAACCTGGAAACCAGGCTACAGACTTGCATATCAGCATCACAATTGCTTCCTCTTCACATTGGTGCCTCACTTGCGCCGTGGTACCTGTGATCATAGTGAAGGGAGAAAGGCATAACACTGTTTTTGACTCCAGTCCCGGAGGAAGGCATCTGTTCCTGTTGTTTCTGGATCTGGTCTCCAACTATAGAATCTGGATATCTGGTGATCCATTTGGAAAGCAAATAAGTCCACCAAAAAAGGGCCCCATGGCTGATTCAGATTGTGAAACACAGAAGGGTCCAGTGTCCATAGGCTGGAGTTTTGTGAGTACTATGAGTTCCAGTTCTCCAACTCATCGGTTCTGCCAGAAAGATACTCAGCCGTGACAGCAAACTGTCTGTCAAGGCAAAACATCCCAAAAACCTTGATGATTTCACAGAGAATCTTCAATCATGTGTCTCCTAGATGGTTTATAAATCTCACAGCTGAAATGCTGTCCATCTTTAGAAGAAAACAGCATTATGCATGTTTCCTAGTCCACCATTTGATTACAAAGGATCTGGCTAGGAGGTCTAGGCAATTTATATGTAATTGATGTTCTTATGATGACCACTTTCCACTGGTGGATGATCCTCTACACCTGGTGCCCTAACATCAGATGGTGGCATCAGAAATGATAATTAGGTCGGGATAAGAGCCAAAGATGCCTCGCACATTCTAGTTTTCCATGTGGACTAACCACCATCTTATTTTCCTCTTTTACTTCCTCTGAAAGAGGAACCGATTCAGAGTATATGATGCCCCGTCTTAGGTGGGAAGCCTTGAGTCGTTAGAGGGCCCTGTAGTGGAGGGGCTCCAGTTATATGGCCGGGATGTACGACAAGAGGAGATCTACTATCCTAGCCACTTAGTTAAGCACTGGGTTTGGCAAGTGTTCTCTGTAGTTCTTGTTGAATATTTGCCATCCTTTCCGCAGATAGGCTGAGTGTGGCTTTGAGGGAGTATATCACAAACACAAGGAACATGATCAAGGAGACAGTACCAGGACCCATTTCTCCCTATTGACAATGAATCCTAGGTTCTTGGGTAGGGAGATTCTCATGGTCAACTGTTTCTGCAGTTGAGATGGGAACTGCTCCATAATGAGGTTGTCCAGGTAAAATGAGGCATCTGAGATGTTCCATGGCTGGCTTCATGACCTCTGTGAACCACTAAAGCTGCTAATGACAAGTTGAAACGGAGGGTCGTAAACTACTACACCTGATCCTTCCAGATAAACTGAATCTGCTGTGAGGTTTGGAGATGGGTTTCAAAAGATAGGCATCTTTTGTGTCCAGACATGCTAACCAGTTGACCTGCCGAAGAATGTCCCTGAAAAGATGTATCCAATCCATCTCGATGTGGTGGTATACAAGCCACTTGTTTAATTTCTATAGGTTGATTGTGGGTTGAAGGCCCCCACTAGAAAGAGATTGCTGATAAACCCTTAGTAGTGAATGGAGGATCTGGTATTGATATTTTTATGTTTTAGTTTCGCCACCTACCGTTCTAAGAGGAGGGACTCCTCCTTGGAGGGTGTTTAGGGTGTTGGTGCCAATTGTGGAACAATTTTGTTGGTCTGCCCCCACCTTTTCTGAGGGTCAAATAAAGGAACTTACCGGAAAAACCTCAACTATTGGACGAAGCTTGGGACAGGCTTCTGCCCTCTCTTGATCTCCCGTAGCCCAGAGAGGGGGAAGACACTGCCAAAGTGGTCCTGTCATTGGCCTCTTTTAGGGAAATGGTTTCTCTGGGAGCATAACTGAATGGTCGCCAAACAAGGGCCCCATTTCATGACCAGCCCCGGCGAAAAGCTTAGTGCTAAAAACGTTTTTAATGGAAGCCTAAGCTTTGTCCAGGGATGTCAATGATGAGACAAACGGAAGTCAATCTACCAAATTTGGGGTCTACCTTGATTAGAAGGGATCTGTGGTGCTCCATGGAAATTGCACAATTTGTGATAAGGGCCCCCCATGGCTAGGGCATACATTTCACAAAATCTATTGGCACCCCATCTGGACCAGGTGCTTTTCCACCCGAGCTGTGCTGGATGGTCAGTGCAAGAATCTCCAAAGGGGTGGTAAGTTTTAAAGTCTATTAAATAAAGCTGCTAGTATGCTTGGGTAATTCTCAATGTGGTAAGTGGAGGTAAAGTGTGTGACCCAATATGAACTAGGGATATTGTTTTGCATGTGGGGAGTGGGGGGAAATTTCTTGTTCTAATTAATTTTATTATAGCCCAAAAGGACTTGCTATCCTTCCCCTGAGCTGCGCTTTCCAGCGCCGCCAAATCCTGTTTGTATAGTTCCCTCTTCCTATGTGAGGGGGCAGATTTATATTCACAGTGTGCATGGAGAATCTCAGATCTTACTCTCGGCTGGGTATTTAGGGCTACTCTCAGATTACAGTTCACCTTGGAGCAGGCCCAATCAAACCACCTAGGATCTACCATGAGTGAGTAAAGTGGTTTGAGCATGGACTCCCTGATACAATGAGTTAGCCTATTGTAATGCCAAGCCATCATCTTGTATCCACTTTCTGCTAGGCAATTGAGGAACGGGCCTAGGTGCGAGTGAAGTAAAATAAACAATGATTCTAGAGGTTTATTCAAGCACCATACTAATCTTTGGCCGTCCGTTGAGTGTTGAGTAATTGAGACAAAAGGGGTCATTAGGATAGAGGGCGGAAAACCACCCCGACCGCCATGGAGGCAGAAACCAACCACCCGCCTGCACCGCGGATACACCGGCGGCCACATTAGGATCAGACGCCACTAAAGACCGACAGCGGCGGTAGCGGACCAAGCAAAGCCGTCCGACGCAGGCGGTGACGGCCAAAAATCCACCGAGGTGGTCGGAAAAGCTGGAGAAAAGCTACAACCCGCCGGAAGGACAGGGGACACACCGCACGGGAAATTATGATAACCCCGAGGGTGTCGCGTTCGGAACCGCTGTTAACGACCGCCGCGGTCGGACACAGGAGTGAATGGGAAAAATAGCAGAAGAGCTGCAGCATAGACACCACAGCGGACAGGACATGAAAAACATGGCGGACGATGCCAAAACACCGCAGTGATGCCAAACAGTGCACAAATAAAATCAGCCATGACCCCCAAATACATAACACACATACAAATAAAACAAATAAAGCAAAAATTTAAATAAAAACCCTGGACAATCCCACAACACACCTGACACCCAAAATCCACATAGACACACCCACACAGCTGAGTATAAAGCCACGCCCTTCACAAACCACAATCCTTTGCAACACTCCAGATTAGAAGGCCATACCCCACATCTAACAGGAGAGGCAAAAGAGTACAGCACACACACACATCCACCAACACCATCACCACCACCTTTACACCAGCACAAATAATACCACAGTACACAACACACCTCACACCTCAACACCATACCCCTGCACCCACACCCCTGCACCCACAAACACCTCAACCACCACACACCATGACAACACAAAAAATGCCCAAATTCACCGAGAGTGAGTTGACAGTCATGGTCAATGAGATTGTAAGAGTAGAGCCACAACTGTTTGGTAGCCTGGTCCAACAGACACCATTAGCCACGAGGAGACAAATGTAGGAAAGGATAGTCCAAAGGGTGAATGCAGTAGGGCCCACCCCAAGATCCAAGAAGGAGATCATGAAGCGGTGGCATGATCTCAAGAGGGTTGTCAAGGAGAGGAGGAGTAAGAACTGGATGCTGGCAAACGTGACTGGAAGTGGCCCTCCCCTCCCACAGAAAACATTCACACCATGGGAGGAGAAGGTGCTTGCCATACTGCTTCCTGAGAGTCTCACAGGAGTAGCCAGGGGAGCGGAGGCTGGTAAGTACAAACAAATGACAAACAACACCCTGAGAACTACTTCCTTGCAATACCAAAACACCATTACACTGTCCACCCTCACACAACAGGTAGCTAGCCACTTTGCTTAGGAGGCCTGTATGGGGAGGGAGGCCTGCACTACCACTCCCAACATACCCCTGTCCCACAACTGAGCAGGATAAAGGCCTCCCCCGCCCAGGAGCAATGGTCAGCCATTGCACAGTTCAACAAACAGACTTACAGGTCGGTATCCATCTTGTATTGGAGCACAGTTTGGGGGTGGGAGGCCCTGAATCACCACTCCCAGCATACCCCTGTCCCACACCCCAGCAGCATGGATGCCTCCCCCACCCAGGAGCAAGTGTCAGCCATTGCACAGTTCAACAAACAGACTTACAGGTCGGTATCCATCTTGTATTGGAGCACAGTTTGGGGGTGGGAGGCCCTGAATCACTACTCCCAGCATGCCCCCTGGCCCACACTCCAGCAGCATGGAAGGCTCCCCCACCCAGGAGCAAGTGTCAGCCATTGCACAGGTCAACAAACAGACTTACAGGTCGGTATCCATCTTGTATTGGAGCACAGTTTGGGGGTGGGAGGTGCTGAATCACTACTCCCAGCATGCCTCCTGGCCCACACTCCAGCAGCATGGAAGGCTCCCCCACCCAGGAGCTAGTGTCAGCCATTGCACAGGTCAACAAACAGACTTACAGGTCGGTATCCATCTTGTATTGGAGCACAGTTTGGGGGTGGGAGGCCCTGAATCACTACTCCCAGCATGCCCCCTGGCCCACACTCCAGCAGCATGGAAGGCTCCCCCACCCAGGAGCAAGTGTCAGCCATTGCACAGGTCAACAAACAGACTTACAGGTCGGCATCCATCTTGTATTGGAGCACTGTTTTGCGGTGGGAGGCCCTGAATCACTACTCCCAGCATGCCTCCTGGCCCACACTCCAGCAGCATGGAAGGCTCCCCCACCCAGGAGCAAGTGTCAGCCATTGCACAGGTCAACAAACAGACTTACAGGTCGGTATCCATCTTGTATTGGAGCACAGTTTGGGGGTGGGAGGCCCTGAATCACTACTCCCAGCATGCCTCCTGGCACACACTCCAGCAGCATGGAAGGCTCCCCCACCCAGGGCAAGTGTCAACCATTGCACAGGTCAACAAACATACTTACAGGTCGGCATCCATCTTGTATTGGAGCACAGTTTGGGGGTGGGAGGCCCTGAATCACCACTCCCAGCATGCCCCCTGTCCCACACTCCAGCAGTATAGAGGCCCCCCCACCCAGGAGCATGTGTCAGCCATTGCACTGTCCACCCTTACCTAACAGGTAGGCAGCCATACTCACTGGGAGACATGTTTGGGGGTGGGAGGCCTGCACTACCACTACCAGCATGCCCCTGTCCCACACTACAGCAGCATGGAGGCCTCCCCCACCCAGGAGCAAGTTTCAGCCATTGTACTGTTTTCCCTATATTAACCGGTAGGTAGCTATCTTAACTCTTCCTGATGTGTGTATGGGAGACCTGCATCCCGAAACGCAGCAACAATTGCATGCAATGCATTGACATCCAACGTGTATGAGTAAATGATGTTCCTCTGCACCATGAAATTACACACAGTGTTGCCATGAATTGTACCACTGGTAACTTCATATTTGTGTAGTGTACAGACTGTCGTTTATACTCAGCTGACACAATACTTGCACAGTGCCCAACACTGACCATTCCCCATCTACTCCACAGGTGATGAAGAACTCACTGCTGAGGACCACACGAACGACCAGCAGAGCCAGTCTCCACCCCCGGCACATGGACTCTCAGATGTGGACTCCCAGGACAGTTTGGACGATGAGCCCCAGCCCGGCCCATCTGGTGTGCCACAGACCCAGAGGTCCCAGGCCCCCATCCTCCCCACCACCACGTCTGCTGCAACAACAGCGCAGCAGACCCCTGCTGTTACGGCCTCTGCCTCCACCGCAGCCACCACCGCCACCGCCACTACCACTACCACTAGTACCACCAGTACCGCCTGCAGCACCCTCCCTGTCCCAGTGGATGACCAGCCCACAGCAACTACTGTGGAGGGCTGGGAGAGAGTGCATAGACCGACAGTGGCGAGGCAAGAGGTCCGTGGCAGAAGAGCAGGTAGGAGGGCCAGGGTCACCACCCGACCTCGGGAGGAGTGGACACCATCCCTGGACCACTTCACCAGAGTAGTGGAGGCATACCAAGAGGTCCAGGGACAAAGTGGCCGGTCGGATGAACTTTTAAGGGAGCTCATCCTGCTGATGAGGTCCATCGACAACCGCCTTGAACAGATGGTGGACCTCATGGGCCAGCAAGTGGCGTTGCAGAGGGACAGGCCTGTGTCCCAACCACCACCTCCGTCCCCTCCTGTTTTGCCGCAGGATGACAGTGCACCATCCTCCCGTGCGCCAACAGAGAAGGACGAGTTCCCTGACGCCGCTGGCCATTCAGCAGGCCCCCCCCCACCAGAAAGACCTAGGGGGCGTCCAAAGAAGAGCCTGGGAGTCTCCGGGGGCAAAGCACCTGCCACATGCCAGTCATGGAGCCAGCTGTGATGACAACCCTCTTCCCTACTGCATTGACTGTTTGGACTGTCTTTACCCACATTTCCTTGGCAATGTCACCTGTCTGTTGGACTGGGTCACCACATCCATGTGAACTCTACTCTTGCATCTCAGCGAACAGGACTGTCAACTCACTACTCATTCCCCACTATCATGTAAATATTCCCCGCACAAATCACATGTCCACTGTCAAAATAAAATACCTGATGCATCAGATTTTGTGCTGTATTGTTTTTAGTGCAATATTTACAATGTAGACAATGTCCATGATGTGTCCAAATGACGTACAGTATGTAGTGCAGGATTCGTCTGTAGCACCTAGGGAGACACAACAGAACAACAGTCACTGGTCTCATTGTGCCATCACAGGCAGAACACTACACAAAACATACAAAAGACACTTCAGGCATACTAGACAATGGGCTGCAGGTATGAACAAATAGGGTCCAGCATACGTTCACATATGGAACGTCAATGTCACTTTTACCACACATAGGTGAATGAACGTGTGCCTGTCTGTTACATCCGCGCCTAGCCCTTCACAGCAACAGCAACCACACCACACAATGTACACGTTGTACCTCGTCACCCACCTTCAAGTGAAGTAGCGTTCAATGAGCTGCTGGCGCAGGTCTACTCCTTCATCCTCGCCACTGTCCTCATCACTAGACTCAGTTCCTTGAGAAGTTGGTGGCCTTGGTTCCTCACCATCGTCCAGGAGCAGGGGATCCCCTTGTGGATGGCCAGGTTGTGCAGCATACAGCATGCCAAAACTATCTTGCATACCTTCCCAGGCGAGTATGCCAGTGCACCTCCTGTCCTGTCAAGGCAGCGGAATCTAGACTTCAGCAGGCCAAAAGTCCGTTCGATTACCCGTCGGGTCCTGCCATGGGAGTCATTGTAGCGGATGTCAGCTAGGGTCCTGGGATTCCTGAGGGGGCTCAACAGGCATGGCCTACTGGGATATGCAGAGTCACCTGTGAATGACAAACACCCATTGCAATGTTGCACAGCCAGAGTGTAGCAGGTAACACGCAGCACACCATATCAGTAGGCATACTCATCCACAATCCAAGCACGCTCGGGATGCAGATTCTCCATCATCCGGGGCACCATGCTGTTCCTCATGATGTACAAATCATTCGCCGAGCCAGGATACTTCGCACACACATGAGAAATGGTCATGTCCGCAAGGCACACCACCTGCACATTGATGGAATGATAATGTTTGTGGTTCCTATATATGTGCTCCGTCGCCTGTGGTGCCACCAGACCTACATGGGTGCAATCGATGGCACCAACAACATGTGGGATGCGCCCAAGGGGATAGAAGTCACCCTTCACGGCAGCCAATTCTCCTCCCCTAGGGAAATGGATGTAGCGATTCCGATACAGCATCATGGCAGCAAGAACATCCCTCAGCACCATGCTGAACATGGGCTGTGACATCCCTCCAGCGCTAGCCACGGTCTCCTGGAAGGAACCTGTCGCAAAAAAGTAGAGTGCTGCCATCACCTTGTATGTGGGTGTGAATGCCGTAGGATAGTGACGGCGAGGCTGCAGGTGGGGCTCCAATAGATCACACATGATCTTCAGTGTTGGTCTGTCCAGGCGAAATTTCTTAATTAATGCAAAATTCTCCATGTCCTCCAGCACTGTCAGGTGACGTAGGAGATTTGGCCTCCTCCTAGTTGAGAAGTAAAAATGAAAATGTCAGTGACAACCATCATGAGGTGGCCACAGCACATACCATCAATGATGTAATGGAAAAACATTGACTGCCTGAGAGATGCATGGCACACCAGGTTACATGGCTGGCCTTTTGATTAACACAGAGGGCACACCTCTCCACTGTCAATACACAAGTGCCACAAACACATCAGAGAATGTGAAAGCGCACATACTGGAGATCACAATTCACATGTGCAGGCAAGGTGCAGCAATATCGGCCTATGATTTGGAAATTACCATGTCTGTATCACACCCATCTGCTGTACCTGTCACACCTCAATGCATCATCTAAACTCTGCACACATCCATCAACACAATGATCACAGTATCACGGAAACGTTCACTTGTGTGCATGAGCTGTTGTGAATGCACCAGTCTGATACGATACAATGGGGTGACACAAGCCTTGTCAAGGTCATCACTAACCCACAAAAAATGGATTTGTACCACATCATGAACACCACCTCAAGAGCGTCAAGCATCATCAGCCATGAAATGCATAAGTAACATGGCAGGGACCACAGATCAAAGTGTGTCACACTGAACGTACGTCCACCTGTGGATGACATGTAAGTATGGCATTGTGTGTACAATGAAGTGCCCTTCACCATGTTGCTGCTGTGTACTGATACAGTGTTCAGGATTGACATAGCCATTAATGGTCATGAAAATAGCGGTACCTACCGCCTGTCCCCGGCGGTGTGACACCAGCACCACCCCTTCACAAGTGCGGAAGACATTGGCATATGGACATGTGTACATGGCGGTGTGCATGCTCCGCCGCATGAATCGCGATACCTACCGCCTGTCCCCGGCGGTGTGACACCAGCACCACCCCCTTCACAAGTGCAGAAGACATTGGCATATGGACATGTCTACATGGCGGTGTGCATGCTCCGCCAGCAGGTAGGCGGTCATTGAATGATTTTGAATGATGCACCATCGTGGTAGCGCACCCCGGGCACCCGCGGTGCATCACCGCCATGGAGCATTGCCCACAGCCAATTGGAGCGATGATCGCAGTGGCATGATGCACATTTGAAAAACGCGGAAGGTGTGCTCCGCCAGCGCGTAGGCGATCATTGGATGATTTTGAAAGAGGCAGACCTGGACAACTAATTGGTGCTGCTTTGCAGTTTACAGACGACCCCAGGGGCTATAAGTGTGTGGGAGGGAGCCTCACATTTCCACTGCTCACAGAGCCCTCTGCCTGGGACCCTCTCCTGCTGCTGCCTCCTGAGCCTGCTGCCTGGGACCCTCTCCTGCTGCTGCCTCCTGAGCCTGCTGCCTGGGACCCCTCGCCACTCACTTCCGCCACAGGTGTTCCATGTCCACAGGGGTGGCAAGGACAGAGAAGTTCCGTCCAGTCCATTCACCAGCGAGGAGCTAGAGGTCCTTGTGGACGAGGTGCTGGCACAGTACCCAAGGCTGTTTGGTGGTCCAAATGTCGTGGTAAGTCACCATGAAGGTAGCTGTCGGGCAGGGGGTATCAGACGAGTAGTTGTGCTGCTGTAGTATATGCCTGAGGGTGTGGGGTTGTGTCAAACACTGACAGGCAAGCTGTCTCCAGGGCGAGGGAGTGTGTGTGTCACAATGTCACTCTTTGCCATGCCTGCTCCTGTATATGTGAGTGGGGAGTGTCACATTGTCAGCTATACAGAGCCACCGAATGTTTGCCATGTAGGTGCCAGGACAGTAATTGCTTGTGTGAGTATTTCTGTGTGCCCCTGTTGTCTGACTCAGTGTGACCCAGAGAGTCGGACCAGTGGCTGCCCGCACATAAGAAAAACACCACCAGACTTACATGTTCCTTGCACCAGTTCCTTCCCACTGAATATTACATATGCCACATCTGTGCCCTGTGTAATTGCAGACGTATACACTTCTGACGATGCATATCATGTTAATGCATCTTGCATTTGTTAGATTATCCTGGACCCTCTACACCCCAATGTGTGCATGCAATCACATCTGTGTGGGCTATGCTAAGTGCCCCTGTGAGGGGTCCCCAGTTTGGGAGGGAGGGAGGTTACAATAGGTCCTGAGTCTGGGTCTTGGTACTGTACTGATTGATGTTGGTACCTGACATTGTGGAACTGGTCATTAACACTTCTTTTCTCTCATACATGCAGCTCAAGGTAAACCAGCGTAAGGCCGTGTGGAGGGCCATTGCGGCATAGGTGCGAGCCCTGGAGGTATCCAACCGCCGACGCACACACTGCCACAAGAGGTGGGACGACATCAGTCGGCTTGCAAAAAACGTGGCTGAGATGACATTGGGCATGCTACCACGCACAGGGCGTTTGGCACGGCGCAGCATGACTCCAGTGATGGCACGCATCTTGGCAGTGACTCATCCAGACCTGGATGCATGTCTGAAGGAGCATGGCAAGCAAGGCAGGGCTGGTGAGTATCTGGGGAGCGTGACTTTTGCTTGGAGTGGATGCATGTGTACAGGGCCTGTGGCAGCGTTGAGCCATGCGATGTGCGTGTGTTGCTGTGCTGTGCTGTGTCATGTGAGAGGCTGCTGTGATGTGTGCTTGTATCAGGTACTGTGCCACCCTGGCCTTACTGAGCAGATCCTCCCTTCTGTACTTTCCCATTGCTAGATGTGTTGGGATCCACATGGTCATTCAGCACTGGGATGGTGTGGGTGATCTATTATGGGGTGAACAGCAGTGTCCGCTTGCTGAGTGTGAATTTGTGTATGCCGACTTTGCCTGCACCATGATCGTTGGTGCCCCAACATCTGCAAATCATGTGCCCCAGATTACCACATGGTGCTTGCTATGGCCTACGTGGCATTGGGGACTGTGATGTCCTAATAGGTGTGTCTGTTGTCCCCTCCTGTTCCCTGAAGGTCTGTTAGTGGTAACAAGTGGTGTACCCTCATCATGTCCCAAGGTGTGGGCAGGCCAAGTTGTGTGTGTGGTACACTTCATCTACGGGCAGGGTGTAGTGCTGTGTGGCATCAACATGGCTCACTCATGGCAGATATTTAGCGTTGCAGGCACTGTTGTGGTCTATGTTGTGTGTTGCTGCACAGTGATTGCAGGGGGTGGTGGTTACCATGTCGATTTGGGCCTCTACTGTAGTGCATCGTCTTGGATTTGTGTGACCAGATGATGACACTTACACACCTCTGTATCTCTCTCTCATGCAGATTCGCAAGAGACCACGGAGGAACATGAGCCCGAACCCAGTGGTGCCGAGAGTAGCACTACAGCTGCAGCGGAGGCCAGTGATACAGAGCCCACCAGCGCATCTGAGGGAGACAGAAGTGTGCAGGAGGAATCCGTGGCTGAGACACAGAGTAGCACTTCATCTGATGCCAACGGGGATGCATCCATGCTGGCAGGCACAGGGGATGGGGAGTCTGCATCATCATCTACCACCTAGCGACCAGTGCCCAGCCTCCCATCCACTTCTTCTGGTGCTGCCCGTATCCGTGTCACTAAGAGAGGACGGGTCACATTCACACCTGGCACCGCTGCCCCTGCACCTGTCCCCCCTGCTGCCCTCACTGCAGAGTGTGTAGAGCTCCTGCGCCAGCTCTGTATAGGCCAGACCGCCCTGCTCAATGCCTTCAGTGACCATGACAAGAAATTAGGCCAGGTGGTTGCATACATAGAGGGCATACAGTCTGACGTGGGTGGGCTACACCGTACAGTCTAGGCGCTGTCATCCACAGTGACGTCAACCCTTCAACAGGCACATGCACCCATTGCAGCTCAGGTGCCTTTGTCCACCCCCCAGTCAGTGGCCACATCAGGTGACATTGACCACGGTTCGCCTGCGTCACCAAAAAGATACAGCATAAGGAGCACACAACAGACCCAACCCAGACACTCCCGCCCACAGACACCATCCCCACTGAAGAGCAGGGCCACCCCACAATGCACAGACAAGAGCCAGTCAGGGAAGATCAAGGCCAGGCGATCAATGAGGCAGACATCAGGCTCACATGCCACAGAGGCATCACCGGCAAAAGACTCTCCTGTCACTGAAACTTCACACAGACCAACACATGCTGTGTCTGTGTCCATTGAGGAGGTTTTGCATATCAGGGGTACACCTAGGAGGAGCACAGGGACACATCCACCCACCACATCTACCCCAATTCCGAGTCCATTGAAGCAGGTGGAGGAGGGCACTGTGGAGACCACCCCTGGCACAAAGTCAAAGCAGGGCACTGTAGAGACCACCCCTGGCAAAAAGGCAAAGCAGGGCACTGTAGACACCACACCTGGCAAAAAGGCAAAGCAGGGCACTGTAGACACCACCCCTGGCACAAAGGCAAAGCAGGGCACTGTAGACACCACCCCTGGCACTAGGGCAAAGCAGGGCACTGTCGACACCACCCCTGGCACAAAGGCAAAGCAGGGCACTGTCGATACCACCCCTGGCACAAAGGCAAAGCAGGGCACTGTAGGGGGTACACCAGGCAAAGAGGGGAAGGAGGTCCTGAGGCGTAGCCAGACCAAGTGTTCCACAGGATCCAGCACTTCACCAGAGGTAGCGCCAGTGTCTGCACCTGATGTGGGACAATTGGTGTGTGTGCCTGTTGGGTCATCAACACTTCCCATCAACCCCAAGACAGGGAAGCCAATTCATATTCCCAAGAAGTGGAAGGGCACCCCTCCAACCTTTCCTACCCACACTGTGTCAGAAGTCTGCATGACTCCACCTCGACGTGCCACTATGCCACCTGGTCCACACAGCCCTCCAGCTTGCCAATCCACTGTTAGCCCCACATCACCTGGGGCTCTGTCACCCCAGTTAAGTTGGCCTGCTGTCACCGACACACAGCCAGGTCCAAGTCTGCATGACTTCCAGGAGTGAGTTGGCATCCCCCTCATGCGCCGTGTGCCTCATACAGGTGTGCTAGTCCTGACCATTGTTTACTAGCATGGACAATGGCCCTGTTGCTCTGCTGTGTCGTGCTCTCACCTGTGCCTTGGACACTGGCCCTGTTGCTCTGCTGTGTTGGCCTCTCCCCTGCCATGGACACTGGCCCTGTTGCTCTGCTGTGTTGGCCTCTCCCCTGCCATGGACACTGGCCCAGTTGCTCTGCTGTGTTGGCCTCTCCCCTGTGCCTTGGACACTGGCCCTGTTGCTCTGCTGTGCTGGACTCTCCCCTGTGCCTTGGACACTGGCCCTGTTGCTCTGCTGTGCTGGCCTCTCCCCTGTGCTATGGACACTGGCCTTCCTGTTTGTGGTTCACCTGTGCATGCTATATAGCATTTTTGTATCATTTTGAGCCTTGCTGTTGTCTACTATTGTTGTACCGCTGCATCTGTGCAATATGTGAATAAATACAGTTAGTTCTGGTGTGTGTTTTGTCGGTGTCCTTGCTGATTTCAGTTCTGTTTCTGTTCGCATTTGATTGCCTGTGCACCATGCTCCATGTATCACTTCAACATTGCAAGGCTCTTTGCAGCCATCATAATTTTAGGCAGGGTCTTAAGTCCATTCTGAGCCTGCAAATTGTGTGATCTGTGAGGTCTATTTTACTTGGCATGCAATCATCTTGTTAGTGATTTGCAGTAGTTGCCTACACTGTTCAATTGTCTGGTTGTGGGACACTGCCAGCACAGGGTGTGATGCTGTGCAAATGTATCGAAGCTGGCTGGGATATGTAATGAAGTATGTGTGTGGAATGCTTTCTGTGTGCCCAGCCTTGTATGTGTATGGTCATCTTGTGTTGGGCCTTGGTCCTGGTGCCATGGCCTACATGAGATGCGTGGTGTTGGGTGTAGCAGATGTGTGCAGTGTGAATGGTGTGAGTTTGTAGTGGGTGTGCCCCTGTGTTGTGTGAGACACACATGTGTCACCCAGGAGTTGTATGCCTGTTGTTTGTTTTGTCCTGCCCTGGGTAGAGGATTGTATGCACTTGTGTGAGCTGTTTGTAGTGCACTGTGTGTTGGTGTGTCCATGGTGTTGTGTGTGACTCCTCCTTGTTGTGTTTGTCAGTTTGGAGTGTACAAAGTGTGTGAGTTGCACATCAGTGTTGTGTTTGATTGATCCTCAATGTGTCTTGGGTGTTTTGTGTGAACTGTGTGGCCCTTCTGCTCCACACTGGCATTGTGTTTGTGTTTGTCATGCATTGCAGGCACATGGTGGTTTTGGCACTCCTGTATGGCATGGTGTGTGTGGTTTTGGACCATCCCCTATGTGTGCCACTTGTGCATGGCCATTGTGGGTGTTACGTCCCTCTATTTGTGTGTGGTACACCCCTTACATGTCTGCTACTGACATGCAGGCTGTTTGACTTAGATGTCAGCTTTCCCCTTGGTTTCCATGTGTGTGTGCCTACCCATCACTTCATGTGTGGGCTTGTGCTCTGTGGTGCAGTTCTTGGGCCATAAGTGTTGTTCCACTCTGGACATTGCCCCAATGGTTTATGGGTTCTGTCCTTGTGCTATTGGTCATTCTGTAGCGTCTATTACAATAATGGCCCGCTCCTCGTTAGCTCAAAGGCTGAACAAGTGGAAAAAAGGTTTATTTATGCGGTAGAGAAATTATTTAGCTTCTATCCACAGTTTTACACACCGTTGTAATGTTCAATCTGGCAACGTTGCCAGCATGTGCGTGTGTATGTCAGTATCACCACTTTACTACATGTGTATCCTCCCATCCAAGCGTGAAAAAAGGGGAGGGGAGATTGACAGTGTCTCACGGAAGCAACACCAAGGAGAGGATTGTATCAGACTGGTACTCGCCTGATTCCTCACTTCTCATCATCGACTACTGTCAACCTTTAAAAGAAAATGGGAGAAAAACCAACATAAAAAAGTGCATATAGGTCCAACAACCATGTGGTGTTGTGAGTGCTAGAAACCCAATGTGATATTTTTGTGCCCAATTGCGTGAAAAAACAACAAAATACCACGCTAAAAAGAGTGCAACTAACTGGCAACTCACAATTTTATTCTGTGCTGTTAGTTCACTCTGATTAAAAGTCAACCGACATGTTTCATCACTTTGTTTTTAGTGATTTCTTCAGGGTTTAGTTGGTGGGTCAGCGTTTAGCATGCACCTTTCACTAGTCTTCCCTTATTGTACCTGTAGTTCATGGTGAGACACAACAGACAGACATACACAAATTAAAAGTTTCAGCAATTAACACTGAGCCCAGTGTTCACTGACATATGACAATTTTCAGCTGTATCAATTTACCAGGTGGCCTGTCGTGATGAGCCTACCCGGCCCCCGTGAAAGACTGCGTCACGAGTGTGGTCCCTGTCTACGTACTAGGGACGGTTCGAACCGCCAGATGGTCGGTATCTGTTATGAGAGAGTAAGGCAAGGCAATAAAATGTACTGTGCCTCGTTAGGCTCGTGTCCGTTTACTCACGAGCGCTCGAGACATGGTGCGTTCCCTTTGTCCCTGCAGTTACTGCCCCCGCTCCCGTTAATTTGGATTCCGAAACTCCTTACCGCGTAGGTGTGCTGGTCTCGTCTCTGGCTCACCCCTCGTGTATTGTAGCGGGCCCGGCCGGCTGTTTACCTAGCCCGGTTCCGGGTCACATGGGTTGACGTGACGTGCTGCGTCACGTATCTACTTTCGGCGCCATCTTGGAGCGGGCAAATATCGTATTGGGGCAATGTCTCCGCTAGATTGCAGAGTACTATGCTCGTTATGCCTACTTTAAAGCGGGGTGGTATATTCCACCCTCGCGCTAAGTATTACATCGATATTCTTTTATATAAACCATCCGTTTTTTATATATTAGAAAAGCAGGGGAAAAAAACTTTTAAATACAGCCTTGACTATGTTGGAGTGGAACTCTCTGATGTAAACATTCTCGTTCAAGTTGATATTCCTACACGGAATACTGCGGGTCCCAGATGTGGGGGGTACTGATATACCGATGTTGTTTCATGTGTCCCCCAAATTTGTTATGCATTATGGTGGTGTACAGGTATTTTATTTCCCTATATATCTTGCACAGTTTCTGCTAGATGGATACCACAGCTCTTAGGGTTATACAGTGTGATGCTATGGGGACGTGCTCTAGGTCGCTATGACCTTATTCCATTCAATAATGTCATTAAGGCCTTGGTCAGCTGTTAACTCTTCATAAATCCAGCGTGCCTCTTTCTTCGCAAGTCTGTTGTTCATATTGTGTACATCACCATGTACTCTCTCCATCACAGTCCAGCGCAGGTCTCTAGGTTTGTGTTTCAAACTGGTAAAGTGTTGTACTAGTTTGGTTGAGAGTTTTGCTGCCTTTAGGGTACTAAGATGTTCTTGGATTCTCACCTTGATTTTTCTGGTGGTTAGCCCTATGTAATATAGGCCACATGGACAGGTTAGTCTGTATATCACGTTGCACGTGTTACAGTTACTAAAGCTGTTTAGATGCCACGTTCTTCCGTTAGTCCTGGTGATGGAATTTGTTTTCGCTGTCAGGGGACAAACGGTGCATTCCCCGCACGGGTAGTGACCTGGTGGAAGATTAGAATTTGGCTGCCTGACTTGTGGTCTTGTATGGACCAGCCGGTCCTTTAGACTGGAGGATCGCTTGAAGGCGAACCTAGGTGGTGGCATCCGCATAGAGTTGGTGCTGAGAATATGCCAGTGTTTTCTCACTATTTGGCGGATTTTGGTGGAGTGGGGTCCATAGGTAGTGATCACTGGAATACAGTCTGTGGTCACTCTCGGTTGTCGCTCAAGGAGAGCTTCTCTGGGCGTATTTAGAGCTCGTTTCTTGGCCTGAATTATCGTTCTGCGCGGGTATGCTCTGGCAATCAGTTTATCGGCCAATTCTTCAGATTGTTCCCTGTAACAGTTGGTGGTGGTACAATTCCTCCGATATCTCATGAATTGTCCCACTGGGAGATTATCCCGCAAGGCCCTGGGATAGAAAGATTTGTAATGCAATAGCGAATTTTTATCTGTAGGTTTTTGGTGTACAGATGTGGCAAGCTTGTTGTCTATGGCATTGATGTCCAAATCCAGATAGGTGGCTTTATATCGATCTATATTCCAGGTGAACCTGAGGCAACCATCCAGTGTGTTCAGCCATGTTAGAAAGTTGTCCAACTCTTCAGATGTACCCCTCCAGATACACAGGATGTCGTCTATGTATCTCTTCCAGAGGACAATGTTCCCCTGGAAGAGATTGGTGACATGATAGATGTTATTGGCTTCAAATTGACCGACATAGATACATGCCAGGCTGGGGGCAAAAGTAGCCCCCATTGAAGTCCCTGAGGTCTGCAGGAACAGTTGGTCTTTGTATGTGAAGAAATTGCGGGTCAATGCTAGTTCAATACATTGCAAGACTAGGGTCTGTGCTGTGTCATAAAACCATTCCAGCTCCCCCAGGGAGCGGGCTGCTGCCACCAGCGTCGCCTCCTGGGGTATGCTAGTGTAGAGGGACTCGATGTCGATTGTCACCATTAGATTTTCCTCAGGGTTGTATGTGACCGATTGGAGATGTCTCAAGACATCTGTGGTGTCTTGTACGTATGAAGGTTGAGTGACCACACATTCACGCAAAAAGAAATCAGCAAATTGGGAGAGCGGCTCAAGTACAGAATTGATGCCCGAAACAATTGGCCTGCCAGGCGGTGGGCGTTGTGGCTTATGAATTTTCGGCACAATGTAAAATGCTGGTATTCTGGGGGATGGATTGATCAAGAAATCCGCCTCTTTTGCTGTGATCCATTTCTTTTCTCGAGCAGCCGTCACCATTGTGTGTATCATCTTTTGCAAGTCTGGTGTAGGGTCTCTGGCCAGAGGTTGGTAATGCTCCTTGACTCCTAGGAGTCTGCTACACTCGGCCTCATAGTCGGAAGTGTTCATTACCACCACTGCCCCGCCTTTATCGGCCGGTTTAATGGTGATAAGGTCATTGTTTTGCAGTGATTTAACCGCCATCCAATCCATTTTTGACATATTGCTTGGTTTGTTGGGGTATTGTTGTCTCTCTAGGTCCATGATGTCCTGTAGGACGTTCTGTTCAAAAACTGTAACTTCGGGGCCCACTTGATGATTCAACGGTGTAAAGTTCGAGGGGCGTCTTAGGTCTGTGGAAAAGCTCGTGTTGGAAGTGGTGCTTTCTTTCCCTTCAAAAAATTTTTTTAGTTTGATTTTTCTTATCACTCCATTGAGTTCACCTCGTAATTGGAAGCTATCATGCTTGGGGGTAGGGACGAAACCGAGACCTTTGTTAAGTACTGTGTTTTCGTGTGGTGTCAAGTGATAATCAGACAGATTTACCACTATATTTTCTGGGGGAGTTATATTGGCGTTCGACCTCTGCTGCGGGTGATCCTTGGGGAGTAGGTTTGTTGGTTTGTGTTGGATATGTGCCGGGCCCTTCCTCTGCCTCGGCCTCTCGTATTGGCCCCTCTCTGGTTCGACTGGTGCTGCCCTAAAAAAGCTCTGAAGAGGGCTCCTAGGTCCTGGTCAGATGTACCCTGGGGTTGAAACCTCACCCGGGCATTGCCCTGGGGGGGTTGCATTTCTAGGTCATCTTCCTCGCTGCTTGTATTGTCGAAGGCCCAGTTCTGTGGCGTTCTCCTAGGTTGTGGTCATGTGCACTTCAGCTGTGTGTGCTGGCCAGTGCTCTGGTGGAGGTGGCTGAGCTATTGTATCCCAGAGTGGTGCATGTGTAGTTGTTGTGTTGGATGTGTGGATGTAGGGTGTGGTATTGCTTTAGTTCCTGGGTGTGGTGTTGTATTTGTGCAGTGCTGATTTGTGGTGTGTGGTGCAGTTGTGTCAATCATGCCTGTTCTGCAGACAATGCTTGTTGTGCATGTGGTGCTGTGTGTATGTGGCCTTGGCATTGCCTGATGTGTATCCCCTGATGTCTTGTGGTGTTTGTTGATTGAGGTTTCATGTGCATCTTTGATGGGTTTGATGTGGCTGTGTGTGTTGGTCCACATGCACTTCTTGAGTGATTTGGTGTGATGGTGTGTGTGTTTTGTTCCTGAGTGATGTTGTTGTGTACTCCTGTTGTGTGTGTTCTCCCATTGATTTTCCCCAGTTTAGCTGACAAGGTATGTGTGTTTCTGTTGGAGTTCAGTATGTGTTCCTGTATTGTTTGTGTGTTGTTCTTGTGTAGGCATCGGTTGAGGCATTACTGTGTGGGTGTTGTGTTTGTGGCTACACCCAGGGTGTGTGTTTGTTTGTGTGTGTGTGTGTGTGCTGGCAAGGATTGTGAGCCTTGAGTGTGTGTGGCAGTGGTGTTGTGTGTTCCTTGTCCGCCACTCCTGCAGTGGCTGTCTCCCTGGTTGTGTGTTGTGTGGTGCAGGGAGTGTGTATTGTGCTTGTTGTTGCAGTGCTTGTTGGTGTGCATGGGAGTCCACGGGATAGCCACCTGGCCTGTGGGTTGATTGGGTATGTTGCTGTGTGGTTGGGGGCTGTGTGTCCCTGTGGTGTTTGTGCCCTGCCCATGCCTTGGATTGGCCTGCCTTCTGCATAGTGCGCATGTGTTGACCGCGGCGGTGACGTGACCTGGACCGGGACGTTGCTGCTGGTTGGAGGTCGATGTGTGTCCCGGATGCTGAGGGGTGCATTGTTGTGAGGTGGGTGATGTGTGGTTGCCCGTGTGGATGTGTTGTGTACACCAGCAGGGTGTCTGTGTGGTGATTGGACCCTGTGTCGGCCTGTGTGTTGTGTGTTGCATATGTATATTGGCGTACCTGCGGCGGCGTCTGCGGCGGCCCATCTGACGATAGTGTTGTAGGAGGAACATCACCGGATGCATATGAAGGGCTGGGTTCATGACGGTCAGGACCGGGTATCGGCTATCTTGCTCCGCTGTCGAGTTTCCGCCTGTTCAGGCTGGGCGGTGTCTCCGCTGCGGTGCGTCTGTTTGTTTGGGCCATCCTAATTTGTCGAGGGGGGCGGATGTCATTCGGCATGGCGGAGCGTCTCGATTGGCTCCCGCCGACGTGGTGGACGGCGCACTTTGATGGCGGTGGGCGTCGCTCCGCGGCGGACGGAAAATGACCTATGTTTACCTATCCTAATGTGGTACAAAAGGGGGTGGTGATGGACGGAGCATCTGAATCAATCAAACACTCACACCCAGTCAAAAGATCTGGGTTTAATCCATCACCGTTCTTTAGCCCACTCTGCCACCCCAGTTCAGACATGGCCATATGCAAATCAGTCTGACCCTGTGCCTCATGGGAACAGTCCAGCCCGAACTGCCAAGCCATGTCTTCCCTGGACCGGAAACAAGCGTCCAAAAACCGGTTTCTGTCATTCCAGCCGTCTTCAGCCCGGCTTGCTTGAATCCAGTGGCAAAGTGAGCAAGGGACTTACGTCTGAGCATACCCTGCCACACTTATGGCGGCCAAAAGCGGTACAAAAGGGGGTGGTGATTGACGGAGCATCTGAATCAATCAAACACTCACACCCAGTCAAAAGATCTGGGTTTAATCCATCACCGTTCTTTAGCCCACTCTGCCACCCCAGTTCAGACATGGCCATATGCAAATCAGTCTGACCCTGTGCCTCATGGGAACAGTCCAGCCCGAACTGCCAAGCCATGTCTTCCCTGGACCAGAAACAAGCTTCCGAGGACCGGTTTCTGGCATTCCTGCCGTCTTCAGCCCGGCTTGCTTGAATCCAATGGCAAAGTGAGCAAGGGACTCACGTCTAATCCTAATGTGGTGGACGTGAGTTCCGCTGCTCGAGGGCAGAAAAAGCTGTTTTTCCGCCCCGCCACCACCCGACATCCTAATGGACCTCTAAGTTACTGTTACGCAGGTGTCTTTTAATCGGTAATACCATGGAGGCACAAAGGGCGTTGTTATCGCCCTAATCTGTTGATAATACTTCTCCTTTGGAGATCCATGAAATAAAATTACAGCTAACAAACATATAATCAATTATTGAGGCCTCCCCCCGTCTGAACATTGGGACTGTGATATTGGTGCCTAAAGCCTCAAGCACATCAACCAGGTCATAGGCAACAAGATATTTCAAGAGTCTATTCGCCTTGAGTCCTGGGCGATGGTATAGTCATCATGGCCCGAGGGGCGCTGTTCAATTTTGCGTTAAAGTCACCACACAGAAACATACGAAATTGCAAATAACAATTTACAGCGTTGGCTTGTAGGTCAGATAACAAATTAAACAGATCAATATAGTGTGAACTAAGGGCATTAGTAAAATCATTGGTGTAAAACTTTATCATGTAAAAAACTTTTTTGTTTGAGGTACATGAATTTCTAGCACTATAAATGAGGATGATACAGATTTAACTTGTGAGACCTCTACCTGGAGAATAAGGCTAACCCATATGGCTAGCCCACCCAGAGCCTGGCCTCGAGTTGCAGGGCAGGAGTAACAGGCATTGCCTTCAAAGTGTGGTGCAGCCATAAGCCAGGTTTCCTGCAAGGCAATTATATCATACTTTAAAACAAATAACTGCCAATCCAAATCATCTTAAGGCCTTCTACGTTCAAACTCAGTATAGAAATGGAACTATTCTGTGTAGTTGTGGTGTGAGGCATATTGACCTAGTATTGCGTTGCAGTAGGTAAGGTAGATATTACAGGAACTTTTCCTCCCAACTGTCAATCTAAATCAGAGAGTAGTTCGTACCTATTGGCTGTGGGCGCGATACATATATTGCTAGAGGTAAGCGGCAAGGGCAAAGAGTTAACTGTAACCGCACTGGCAGGAATGCTAACTCTGCCTAGCGGGTTGGGAATCACAAAAATAATGCATTGAGCTTAGAGTGCGTAGATGGACTTCTGCCCAAAACACACAGCCACTGATCTAAAGAGAAATTATTTGTTCTTTGCCTTTAGGAAAAGGGGGGGTCTATAAAAGTAGCCAAGTGGAACCAGGGTGATAGAACTATTTGCCAAGATACGGCTCCTGGGGTTGAAAAGCAGATGATAAGCCAACTATGGGAATCTAAAATGAACCACAATGCAATCCCCCAAGAATTCTGGCTCATTAGGCCCTATCCAAGCACACCTCCTCACATGCAAAATGTCTCTTGTGTGGGAGAGAGACATGCCTCTGTGGCGCACTAGCCAGTCTAAGGTTTTATTAAACAGCTCCTCCTATTACTCACAGTGATCGTTTTTAGGTCTCGCCTATTCTATCCCGCAGGGATAAATAGGCGAGATTATAGTAAGCGAAAAAGAAAAGTACCTAGCTGCGGATCGCGTACAGTTCATCTGAGCTATGAGCTTTTAAAAAATTTGTTCTACATGGCTCTTCACTTATTTCCTGTCTTTCTCTGGCTCACATTTTACTTTCTTCTCTGACTCATGCTTTTTTCGTCGGATCGTGCATTTCTTTTCCCACTCTTTCGTCTGCTAGTGCTTTTTTTCCCCACTCTTGTGGGCTCGAGCTTTTTTCCCCCCACTATTTCGGCGGCTCGAGTATCCCCTCCCCCACTCTTTCGTCGGCTCATGCTCCCCCCACTCTTTCTCATTTTTTTACCCCACGCCTCACACTGCTGCACGCCTCACACTGTTGCATGCCTCACACTGCTGCACGCCACACACTTCTGCACGCCACACACTGCTGCATGCCTCACACTGCTGCATGCCTCACACTGCTGCATGCCTCACACTGCTGAACGCCACAAACTGCTGCATGCTTCACACTGCTGCGCGCCTCACACTGCTGCACGCCTCACACTGCTGCACGCCTCACACTGCTGCTTGCTGCACACTGCTGCACCCCATACACTGCCACACACCTCACACTGCCGCACACCTCACACCGCTGCACGCCTCCCACTGCTGCATGCTGCACACTGCTGCACGACACACTGCTGCATGCCACACACTGCTGCACACCACACACTGCTGCAAGCCTCACACTGCTACACGCCTCCCACTGCTGCATGCTGCACACTGCTGCACGCCTCACACTTCTGCACGCCACGCACTGCTGCACGCCACACACTACTGCACGCCACACACTTCTGCATGCCTCACACCTCACACTGTTGCACGCCAAACTCTACTGCATGCCACACACTACTGCACGCCACACACTGCTGCACGCCACACACTACTGCATGCCTCACACTGCTGCACGCCTCACACTGCTGCACGCCTCACACTACTGGATGCTGCACACTGCTGCACGACACACTGCTGCAAGCCACACACTGCTGCACGTCACACACTGCTGCACGCCTCACACTGCTGCATGCATCACACTTCTCTATGCTGCACACTGCTGCACGCCTCACACTGCTGCACGCCACACACTGCTGCATGCCTCACACTTCTGCATACTTTATTTATTAAATATTGCTCTAATTTTGTAAATTGGTGTGGTGTGGATTTTTCTTGTGTTGTGTTTTCACTTTATTACTGTTTGAAGTGCTGCATAAATACTTTACTCATTGCCTCTAAGTTAAGCCTGGCGGTTCTGTGTCAAGCTAGCACAGGGTTTGGGATTTGCCTGATCCTCAACCTGACAAGGATTGCTGCTTGAACATAGTTTCACTCCCCTCAACCAGTAACCTAATTTCTCAAACCAAGCTTTTTTGTTTCTCTGGACTCATGCGTGCTAGATATTTCTTTGCTTTGTTTTATGACCTTGTGGTCACTGAGACCTACTGAATATGCTCAAAGACAGCTGACCTGGGGTTCCCACATTCACTCGGGTAAGGAAACACATTGTTTTGCCCCATTTAGACTCCAATGCTGAAGTTTGTTGCCTCTGAAAGTGCACTGTCTGAAGCCTGCTAACCAGGCTCCATTGCCAGTACTCTCTCCCTAAAATATGATATATGTGAATTGGTAACCTCAATTGGCAAGAACTTTAACCTCCGTATAAGTTCCTGGTAAAGGGTACCAGTGGTACCCAGGGCATGGAAGTTTAAGAGGTCACCAGGGCTGCAACACTGATTGTGCCACCCTCAGTGACCCAGGTAAACAGGTGACAGCAGGCCTGCCATTGCAGACTGCAGGAGCAGTGCAAACTGCTCAAACCTGACTTTGCCATCACCATGAGTGGCATGGTCACAGCACTATTTTGTATATATGTCTGTCGCCCCTACGGTAGGCCTGCAGAGCCCAGTAGGCAGGTGCATTATATTAAAGGTTTGGACATATAAGTGCAAACTTATAAGTCCCGGTAGTAGCCTTCTTCCATTAGAGGCTACTATAATTGTTCAGGGGGCCATAGGATAACATGGGCTAGTACCCGAGCAACCCCCAGGTTGCCAGTCCCATTGTGGTCCCTCTGAAAAAGCATCATGTTTGGTATCAAACAACTTATCTCATCAAACCCGACCATTTTCTAAAGTCAGATTTAATGTGATTTGTACCCAGATGGTGACCTTCGAGGTTGCCCAATGCCCACCTGGTTTCCCCAGCCTTTACTGTGCTTTTGCTGACATCCTGCAGCTGCTGCTGCCAGGACAGGGATCTGACTCCCAGCTAAGAGGTGCAAACTATCTCAGGAGGAAGAAACAAAGGCCTGCCATGGCCGGAGATGTCACCTCCCTTCAAGGCAGGATGGCTCATTAAAGGCTCAGGATGGCACATTAAAGCAGTGAGCTCCAAAGCCTTCACCACCTCTGATATGCAACCAGGTTTCCTCCCAGAAGAGGAAAAAGCCAACCCCCTGACCCAGGCTCATTTGCAACTAGGGCAGGTGGGAAAATTAGGTAGTCAGGAGGCATACACCCCCAGAAGGCTAGTCACACCCCTAAGGTGGGCTACCTGGTCTGTACAGCCAAAGAAGGGTTGTGCCATTTTTTAAAGTTGCAGAACAGAGGCTTCTGGATAGAAAAGGTGACACCCTCCACAGGAAGTGGTCACCTCAGGGGAGGGTTAACCACTGGGGTTAATAGCCCATTGGCTACTAACTCCCATACCCATAAATCTATGATTTAAATGTAAATGTAAATGTGTTTGTATTTATATAGTGCCTTCTACCCAGAGGTCTCGTAGCGCTGTATTCATACCGCTGTTGAACCCTTCCTGGCTTTCCTGTGAGATGTCCACTCCTGGGCACCGCCAAGGTGAAGCCAGGCATCCAAGCGCTGCTGGGGCCGTTATGGAGATTAAGCAAGCTATTGCCTAGAGTCACAGAGTGGGACCCATGATTAGACTAGGACTGAGGCGAGAATTATCAGGTCCGGGGAGATTGAGACCAAGAGCCACCGAGGCAGGAATTGAACCCTGGTCCCGGACCTCTGCATCAGGGTCTGCCGCTCTAACCATTGAGCCACACTTCTCCACTTGCACCAAAACCTCAGATCTGCTGAATTGCGACCAAGGACAAATAAGAGATGTGTGACTGCAACTTCAGGACCTGCACAAAGCAAAGGCGCGTTGTTAGACCTGGCACCGTTGGCGTGGGTCTCCCTTTCATTTTTTTGCTGTTGCATCCTGTGTTTTTGCTAGTCTAAATGCTTTGGGCACTCTGCCACTGCTGTTTAGTGCCAAAGTGCAAGTGCTCCCTTTGTAAAATTGTTGTTATGGATTAGTGTTTCCATGATTGGCTGTTTGATTTACTTGTCAGACCCTAGTACAGTGTGCCATGTGTGCCCAGGGCCTGTAATTCAAATGCTGCTGGTATGACATTGTTCTGCAATCTGTCCATCAACTGTTATTTTTGCATTTGTCACCCCGAGTGGGACGAGTATGCTCAGACGTGAGTCCTGTGCTCTCCATGCCACTGGAATCAAGCTATCCTGGCTAATGAGGGCTGAAAGCCCGAAACCAGTCCTAGGATGCTTGTTTCCAGTCCATGGAGGATCTGGCTTGGCAGTTCGGGCTGGACTGTTCCCATGAGGCACAGACTCAAGACTGATTTGCATATGGCTGGGTTCAAACTGGAATGGCATGTTGAGCAAAAAAACGATGGATTTAGGCCCAGATCTCTGTACTGGGGTGAATGTATGACATTGTTCTGCATTCTGTCCATCAACTGTTATTTTTGCATTTGTCACCCCGAGTGGGACGAGTATGCTCAGACGTGAGTCCTGTGCTCTCCATGCCACTGGAATCAAGCTATCCTGGCTAATGAGGGTTGAAAGCCCGAAACCGGTCCTAGGATGCTTGTTTCCAGTCCATGGAGGATCTGGCTTGGCAGTTCGGGATGGACTGTTCCCATGGGGCACAGGGTCAAGACTGATTTGCATATGGTTGGGTTCAAACTGGAATGGCATGGTGAGCAAAAAAACAATGGATTTAGGCCCAGATCTCTGTACTGGGGTGATTGTATGACATTGTTCTGCATTCTGTCCATCAACTGTTGTTTTTGCACTGGTGAACTTGCAGCACTGATTGTGTCACCCACAAAAGCAGCTTGTAAAATGTGACTCATGCCTGCCATTGCAGAGCCTGTGTGCAGTCTGGGACTGCCATGTCGACTTGGCAAGTGCACACACTTGCCAGTACCCAAACCTTCCCTTTTCTGCATGTTAGTCACCCCGAAGGTAGGCCCAAGGTACCCCTGTGGGTAGGGTGCATTGTATATGAAAGGTAGGACATGCCCTGATGTGTGTGGCATGTCCTGATAGTGAAATACTGCCAACTTCTGGTTTTTTACTCTTGCAAGGCTATCTGTTCCCGTAGGCCAGAATGAGGAGTTTGCTTATAACATCTTATAAACATAACTGACCCTGGGAACAAAATAGGAAAATAAAGTTTAGTATGCCTGAACTCAGAATGTTAAAATGCATCTTTTAGTGGGGGGGGATTTTTACATTCTGCGTTTGAAAATACCACTTTTAGAAAGTAGGCATTTTCTTGCTTAACCATCCAATCCACTGTGCCTCTGCTAGGTTTGTGTATTGCATGTCTGGCTTTTGGATGAGAGGAGCTGGAGAAGGGCTGTAGCTCCAGAAGTCTGATGAGTCAGGGCTGGGCTGAATGGACCTGGTTTGCATTTAGATTAGGGGGAGGAGATTTATTTTCACCTGCTTGGGCCTAGGCTGCCTTCAACAATGCTGTCTCCACCTCCTGCCAGGAAGCTGCACTATTGAGGACAGAACTGGTTTTGGCTGGGTGCAGACACTCTCTGCCTTCAGAGTACAAAGGATTTGTGGGTATAAAAAGAGGGTCCCAGACTTTCAGATCACTTCTGGGAAATCAAGAGGAAACCTTTGCCAAGGAGAAGAGCCGGAGAAGCTGAGAAGGAATACTGCCTTGTGCTGTTTGCTGTCTGGGGCTGGCCTGCAGTAGCTGCTTGGAAAGGAGAAAAAGAACTTTGCTGTTTTGCTTTGTCACCTGCTTGAAGAAAAGATCTCCAAGGGCTTGAAACTGAGCTTGCCTCCTGTTCTGAAGTCTCAGGAACACAAAGACTTTACTCCTTCTTTCTCCCTGATCTGGACCTGCTGTTTTAGCTGCTACAGAAGGAAATTGCAACACCGACGCCGGCGAACGATGCTGTAACCTGCACCGAGGCCGTGAGTGCTGCTCCGATTTATGACGTAGGCCCGATGCCTGCTGCCGCGCCGCGTCGACTCTGAAGCTGACTTCATCATCGCGGAGCCGATCCTCGGTGTGGGGGATCCCCGAATCCAACGACATCGCGCCATCGTAAGGAACAGTGGTTGTGGCGCCACCGTGACGCCATCTCCCCGCGCAGTAAGGAACCGTGATCTCGCCTCCCCTGCGCTGCAGTAAGGAACAGAGGCTGCACCTCCCCTGGGGTCGTAAGTAGCCAACGCCGCTCAGCGCCTACGAAGCAGAAGCTCCCTGACGCCGTGAACTGTCTTTGCTTTCATCAATTCCATGGTACTATTCTTGTGGGTCTGCTTAACTATGGGCCCGATGCCGCGCAACTCGCGGTCGACGCTGTACTTTATGATTCCCACCGGTCACAACGCTGTTATAACTCCAAGTGGAGTTATTTGTTGCTACAAGCTTTGTTTGAGTCAATAACCTATTTTTGAGGATATCTTGATACCTATACTGTGGATTTTTGTTGTTTGGTCTTGTTTTGGTTTAGATAAAGATTACATATTTTTCAAAACTGGTGTGGTGTCCATTTGTAGTATTTTCACTGTGTTACTGTATGTATTCACAAATGCTTTACACACTGCCTCTGAGATAAACCTGTCTACCAAGGGGGTGAACAGGGGTTATTTTAGGAGTGTATCCCCCTCACCCTGTCTAGAGGCAAGGGCCCCTATTTGGACAAAGTTACCTACCTCTGCCAACTAGAGACCCCCATTTCTAACACGCGTTAAACTGCACCTGTGGCAACCACTCTGCAACTAAATGACCACGACTCGTCCTGGACCAGAGATTGGCTACAAAGGAAAGAGGAACCTCTCTGCAAGCCAAAGGCAACTTCAGAACTCCATTGCACTAGAAGTACTAGTCCCTGAAGCCTGCAGGCAGGTCGCACTCTGGAACCAATGAATCACTGCCCATCAGGCCCCCAAGGGATCGCGCAAAAGGAAATGGTCTTGTGCATTGTAGGAAACATAGTCCTGACATCCAAGAAGTTTCAGGCGGCTACTGTTTTCACCCGGACTCCAGAACTTTGAAGTAACCAAAAGCTATGTTTGCTACTACCAAGGCGTATTGGTAGCCAGTTGGGCTACCACTAACTTTGCTAGACACTGTGCCTCAAGGGAATCCCATAGCATCTTCAACCTGCTGCCTCAGTGGCCCAGTTGTCAAGATTTTTCACCTCTTTTCTCACCAACAACCCCCAAGCAGTAAAACCATCACCCGCAGCTCTCGCTTTCAGCACCAGGGGCAGTCAGGACTGCTCTGCACTCTGGCTCTACGAGCCAGATAAAATTCAACTGACTGCTGGAGCTTGATCCTAGCACTTGCATCTCCTTACCCCCCTAGTGGTGTCTACCTGACTCAGCCTGAAAGTGAAAGCATGTCACTAGTGTTTTCTCATTGACTGCAACCATATCTTTTTGCAAGAGATAAATGCACTGAATAATTTTTCCTTTAAAAATACATAACTCAGGTTATACTCATCTGAATGTCTTCGTTTTGGTGTATAGATTTATATAAAATCTGCTTTAGTTTTATCTATTGCTGTCAAATTTCTTTTAAGTCGTGTCAATTACTTATAGTCCATGTTGGTACTCTGAAATCAAATGCTTAACACATTTCTCTAGTAAAGCCTGACTGCTCCGTGCCACACTACCAGGACTGAGATAGGGGTTTATCAGTGTATATCCAAAGGACCAATTTGGGGTAATGCGAAGATATTGCATAGTGAAGCCTAAACAGCCTCACTACATAATAACATACTTTCCTACAACCTGCATGCCTTCCTTAACAGCCCCAGTAAGATGGAACAAACCGGCACCTGTAACAGGACAGATGGCACCCACTTAACTTCTACCAAGCAAAATAATCCATACATTCTATCCACATATATGAAGTTATGGTATGAAAAAGGTAAAACTGCCATATATTTGGAGCAGTATGTCTGTCTGCCAGAAAGCAGCAGTTCTTTTCAAAAAGCATAAGTATGACATATGGGGGGTACAAGTGCGTAGTCAAAGACCAATGTATGCAAAGACTGGCCTAATGCATGGAACTGTGCAGCAAAAATTCAGTATCTGCAAAAAGCCAGCATACAGCCTGCTACAAGGTAAAGGCAATTTTTCCCAAGTGTTTTTTAAACTGGGCTATTGCAGCAAAGTTGGAAGTTGTAATACTGCAATTTTGGACCCACCTGCATCACCGACCCAAATCACTGGCCTGATGCGATGCTCTGCCTGAAACTCCTGGTAAATCCATTGACATGATAGGGACATCCTTTATTTGGGCGAGCCTTCCACTGGCCCTGCAAAAGCATATTTGCCACACGTTTATCACTCACTGAAGATTCAACCATACACTTTAACTTAGTTCACAGATTCAACTATCTCTTGAACACAGATTGATCAAGGAGTCTCAATGTGGTATTTTTATCCAGATATGTATTCCACTCTAGAGGCAGCCATGGATGTCAACTTCTGAGGGGGCACTACGACTCCGTCCCCAGCAATATTTCACCTGTGGAGCTCCTGTTTTGATAGGGCAACATTAGCAAATCTCACACGCAGAACAAATATCTTTGTGTGAAAAGAACTGCTGCAGATGACCCACATGAAAGTACATGACTTTTTTGTCCTATTGGCTTTTCAGACAAGTTAAGCTGCAGTTCCTATGCTGCAGCGAACACGGGAGTGGTGATGTGTCAGGTGGCGCACACTCCATGAAGCTCCCACTATGAAAGACAGTAATGTTTTTAGCAGGCCTTGCTGTTTTAGAGCAGTGTGGATGTTAGCCCTTAAGTAGTGGGATTCATGCTGAGGCAACTCCCTACTGTAAAGATGACTGTTTCGGTATGGTTACTGCAGCTTAGCAGTGAAATCATTGCAACATATCTTTCTAATGTGCAGTCAGTGGTGAACAAGTTGTGTTATTTATTCAAAACTTTCAGTAAGGCTCTTAAGGAAAAGATTGATTAGGGTCAAACCCATTTAATGTGTCGAATGTGTTATTCTATCTTATGCGTTCGTAGGTCATTAGGTCTCGCCAGAACATGCGCTGCATAGGAAAGAGACCTCTTGAGATCGCCAGGCAAAAACGTGCACGCGTTGCATTGCTTTCAATGCAAAGCGTGCACGTTTGGCAAATTCCTTGCGGGAGCCAGCGGCGCCATATGTTGGCAATTACTGCACTGGCTCCCACAAGGGAAACGCTGCCTGCTCTCGGTGCGCGAGACATGCACGCCTGTTTATTTCTGCCTTGCAGCATCGGTGCACGAGGCGCGCACGCTTATTTTTGCCTTGCAGCATAAATGCTGCATCTTGTGCTCCTCTGCGCCGGGGCGGCCGACCCTGCACGGGTTCAGGACTTGATTCAGGAGATGGGTTCGGGCCCGTTTCTTAGCTTTCCTGCGGCGGCAGCCAGCGTCCTCTCCTTTCACATGGGCAGCGCCATTGGAAGTGTGCAGTGGGCGAGGAGCAAATGATGTGGCAACAAAAAAACCATTATGCAGGGATATGTCGCACATTTGGTGATAGTATTTATCTTTTTTATCACCGGGGCGGCCGACCCTGCACGGGTTCAGGACTTGATGCAGGAGATGGGTTCGGGCCCGTTTCTTTTCTTTCCTGCGGCGGCAGCCTACGTCCTCTCCTTCCACATGGGCAGCGCCACTGGAAGTGTGCAGCGGGCGAGGAGCAAATGATGTGGCAAGAAAAAAACGATTATGCAGGGATATGTGGCACATTTGGTGATAGTATTTATCTTTGTTATACTTGTACCGCATTAGTACTGGTTGAACAACCACGCATAGCAAAAAGCAACTGAAAGGTGACCACTTATCTTTTGGGAATGGTCTTTCTTCCACTCCTTACTTTAACAAAAAATAAGCTTTGAAAAACTTGAGCCTGACACGATATTTTTTGTGTGTTGTAATCTGCAGATTATGCAGTAAATGATGTCTTTTGTGGCACAATCACAAATCCTTCATTAAGTGGAAAACACCACGGCTGCAAATTGAATAATTCCAGTGGCCCCGAGTGCAGGAGAGTCCTGGATGGGATAAAACTGGAATGGAGGACAGGCCTAGAAGCAAGAAGGCGGCTGCCACCCAGCTCCTGTACCGCATGCACCAGCCTACCTCGGACCCTTCCTTCCGCTCCAAAGTTCACATCCCCAGCTTGTTCAATTATGCGGCTGTAAGTTTTGGTATAATTGTCGTATTTTCTTCTCTCAGCCTTGAGGCTTTAAGTTCTTTCCGCCTCATGCCGAGCGTAAACACGTTTTGGCCTATTTTACTTCTAAAGAGGCCTGGGAACTACAGACTGCTCACTAATCTTCGACAATCCTTTCTAGTATCTGTGATCCTATAATAGGGATGGTTTATGTGCAGGTTTGCTGTAGCTGGGCGTTGCGCAGAAGGAAATTGATCATTTTACACAACTCTCTTGTGGACACTCTTCGCCACGCCCACAGCACAACACCTGATGGTTATAGTGCTAGTGACTCTGGCGCAAGGATACATGCGATTTCATGCAAATGAGCTGGGATCCCACTACTTCTAACACTCTTGATAAGGCCACAACAGTGACTTCAATAACGCAGCTGGATACTGGGCTAAACCGTTCATTTTAAGCCTTAAAAGGAGCAAATCATGTTTTATTTCAGTGCAGTCTATTCAGTGAGGGGGTAATTAAAGAGTTACAATCTCTCTTAGGTATTGAGTTTTGTACCACAGTGACGATTGAAAGGCTATCGCTTCTACTGAAAAAGCCACACAGATGAGAATTTGTAAACTCAAACTGCACCCCGTTCCAGCTGCCTAATCTTAATGTGGTGTTGATTTACAGATACTGCATTTTTATTACATTCTAAAATGCAATTGATGCAACCCAAGAGACTTGGATCTTTGCTGCAGCATTACAGAAAAACAAGTGGAAAGGGGCGACCACTCGGTCCCCCCGAACGTATGGTAGGGGGCCCGGATCCCCCCGGGAAACCATTTTGGGCGGGGGCGTGTCACGGCTAGTATGCCCGAAGTGGCGTAGCCGGGGCGCGCCTTTTCCCGCCCAAGAGGGGTTGTCCTAGACACCTACATCGTCGGCCACGCCCAGGAGGCGTACCGGAGGAGGGTACACGCCCTCCCGAAGAGGAATAAAGAGAGCGGGAATCCGAAGAAGCATCCTCTTGTTCCTGTGCTTGGAAGCTGCACCCACTCGTTGCACGTGAGCCCTCGACGGAACAAGGAGCAATTTTGAGAACTTGTAATTCTTGTGTTTCTCTTTCAGTGACTTCGAGGCTCAGGGTCCAGAACCGCGTTGATCAACGTAGATCGGACACTCGATAATAATGCCTGGCAAGAAGGCAGGAAAGAAGTCCGGGACCGACCAGATGCTTCGCATGCTGGTAAGAGATATGGCGAACATGAAGAAACAGATGGCTGCGATGAACAATCCGGGTAGACCGAAGAAGGTAATAGGCCCGGCTTTGCCGAAGGTTGTCCCCGAGGGTAGGGGGAAGCGGGTGAGGAATAGGGCGGCAAGGGGTGAGGTCCCGGTTTCCGAGTTACCCCCGGCAAGCCCGGTCATTCCAGTCGAGGCCCCGGTACCGATCCCAGACGCGGGTCAACCGATTCCGGTTGTTGTTACGCCCGCCAGCGAGGAGGACATGCCTCCGGAATTAGCCGCCCAGTTGGCCGCATGGCTTGGCAGAAAGACAGGGGGTGCTACGGCACCGGGAGACACGGCGGAAGAGGCCAAGTTACTAATGCAGCAGTTGCGGCAGTCGCGAGAGGCCGCGAAGGCGAATCTCCCTTTTGTTCCCCCACAGGTGATCACGGAAGGACCGGCAGCTGGTGTCGAAGCAGCAGCGGGAACAGCACCGGAGCCGGGTAAGCAATAAGCGTGGGCGGAAAATCCGTTCCGCTCGCGGATTTTGCGGATTTTCGGGAAATCCGCAATCCGCGAGATTTGCGGATTTCCCGCAAAATCCGCAAATTCGCACAGAGCGGATTTTTTTGGCGGCGCGCGGCGTTGGTGATACAATTTTTGCGGCGCGCGGCGTTTCTCATCGTTTGCCGAGTTGTTTTTCTCGATATTTTGCGAGTGCTGCGCCATTTTGGATCTTGCTGTGTGATCCCGCGGGAATTTGGCGAGCGCGATTACGTCATCGCGGCTTGCCAACTTGCACAGCGAGAGTTTGTCAACGCGAGTACGGCGAGATCACGTCTCGCGGTACTTCGCAATTGCGAGATTTGAGATGCGGCGAGCGAAAATATAAATTTGCAATTCTGCACAAGAAATCCACCAGCAAGCAGCATAAACCTTCTAGAAATGATGATTTTTATGTGAATAACTCCTTAGTTTGACATTTGCCTGCACTTTTTTAGCGAGGAGTCCATTTTGGGGAGGGGGCAGGGGGGTGGGAGGAAGGAAGTGCCCCATAGTCTTCAACTTCCTGTTCCTGTTCAGCAGGCTCCTCCCAGTGCTTTGTCCATCTCCTGGTCACTTTTTATTTGGATGTGGACCTGGAAGGATTACTTTTTGTGGATGCTGCTGGATCTTTGGATTTGAGGCCTTTTTGACTTTGTTTGGATCACTGTTGGATTAGAAATTTTACAAGTAAGTTTGTTTGGGGCATTACAGTTGCTGCAACTAAAATTTTGGGATTTTCGATTTTTGGGCTGTTTTGGGGCCTTTTGCCCAGGGCCCAGGGTACTCAGTGGTGGGTGGACTGATTCTTTCTGTGGGTTGTCTTGAACTTAAACATCATGGAGGCCATAGATGAATTGGGATTGTGCTGATTTTTCTGTGTTTTTCGATTTTTTTTTTTTGTAAAATTTTGTGTTTTTCGATTTTTGACCTGTTGTTGGGGCCTTGACCAGGGGTAGTGAGTGGTGCATGGGCCTAGTCTTTCTGTGGGCTGTCTTGAATTTAAACATCATGGAGGCCATGGATGGAATAGGATTGTGCTGATTTTGCAGTGTTTTTCGATTTTTGGGCCTGTACTTGTGGCCTTTTCACCAGGGGTATTTGAGTCTAGCATGGGCCTAGTCTTTCTGTGGGCTGTCTTGAATTTAAACATCATGGAGGCCATGGATTGAATGGGATTGTGCTGATTTTGCAGTGTTTTTCGATTTTTGGGGGTGTTCATGGGGAGGGACATGCCATGTGGCTGGTGGCCATTTTGAGTGCAGCTACAGGCACTGGCCATGTGCTGGCAGGCAAGTGGCCATTTTGAATGCAGGCTTTGTTGTTAGGCCTCCAACCATTTTGCCTACTTTTCAACCTTTATTTATGCCCAGGGGTAGTGAGTCTTGCATGGGCCTAGTCTTTCTGTGGGTTGTCTTGAATTTAAACATCATGGAGGCCATGGATTGAATGGGATTGTGCTGATTTTGCAGTGTTTTTCGATTTTTGGGCCTGTACTTGTGGCCTTTTCACCAGGGGTATTTGAGTCTAGCATGGGCCTAGTCTTTCTGTGGGCTGTCTTGAATTTAAACATCATGGAGGCCATGGATGGAATAGGATTGTGCTGATTTTGCAGTGTTTTTCGATTTTTGGGCCTGTACTTGTGGCCTTTTCACCAGGGGTATTTGAGTCTAGCATGGGCCTAGTCTTTCTGTGGGTTGTCTTGAATTTAAACATCATGGAGGCCATGGATTGAATGGGATTGTGCTGATTTTGCAGTGTTTTTCGATTTTTGGGGGTGTTCATGGGGAGGGACATGCCATGTGGCTGGTGGCCATTTTGAGTGCAGCTACAGGCACTGGCCATGTGCTGGCAGGCAAGTGGCCATTTTGAATGCAGGCTTTGTTGTTAGGCCTCCAACCATTTTGCCTACTTTTCAACCTTTATTTATGCCCAGGGGTAGTGAGTCTTGCATGGGCCTAGTCTTTCTGTGGGTTGTCTTGAATTTAAACATCATGGAGGCCATGGATTGAATGGGATTGTGCTGATTTTGCAGTGTTTTTCGATTTTTGGGCCTGTACTTGTGGCCTTTTCACCAGGGGTATTTGAGTCTAGCATGGGCCTAGTCTTTCTGTGGGCTGTCTTGAATTTAAACATCATGGAGGCCATGGATGGAATAGGATTGTGCTGATTTTGCAGTGTTTTTCGATTTTTGGGCCTGTACTTGTGGCCTTTTCACCAGGGGTATTTGAGTCTAGCATGGGCCTAGTCTTTCTGTGGGTTGTCTTGAATTTAAACATCATGGAGGCCATGGATTGAATGGGATTGTGCTGATTTTGCAGTGTTTTTCGATTTTTGGGGGTGTTCATGGGGAGGGACATGCCATGTGGCTGGTGGCCATTTTGAGTGCAGCTACAGGCACTGGCCATGTGCTGGCAGGCAAGTGGCCATTTTGAATGCAGGCTTTGTTGTTAGGCCTCCAACCATTTTGCCTACTTTTCAACCTTTATTTATGCCCAGGGGTAGTGAGTCTTGCATGGGCCTAGTCTTTCTGTGGGTTGTCTTGAATTTAAACATCATGGAGGCCATGGATTGAATGGGATTGTGCTGATTTTGCAGTGTTTTTCGATTTTTGGGCCTGTACTTGTGGCCTTTTCACCAGGGGTATTTGAGTCTAGCATGGGCCTAGTCTTTCTGTGGGCTGTCTTGAATTTAAACATCATGGAGGCCATGGATGGAATAGGATTGTGCTGATTTTGCAGTGTTTTTCGATTTTTGGGCCTGTACTTGTGGCCTTTTCACCAGGGGTATTTGAGTCTAGCATGGGCCTAGTCTTTCTGTGGGTTGTCTTGAATTTAAACATCATGGAGGCCATGGATTGAATGGGATTGTGCTGATTTTGCAGTGTTTTTCGATTTTTGGGGGTGTTCATGGGGAGGGACATGCCATGTGGCTGGTGGCCATTTTGAGTGCAGCTACAGGCACTGGCCATGTGCTGGCAGGCAAGTGGCCATTTTGAATGCAGGCTTTGTTGTTAGGCCTCCAACCATTTTGCCTACTTTTCAACCTTTATTTATGCCCAGGGGTAGTGAGTCTTGCATGGGCCTAGTATTTCTGTGGGTTGTCTTGAATTTAAACATCATGGAGGCCATGGATTGAATGGGATTGTGCTGATTTTGCAGTGTTTTTCGATTTTTGGGCCTGTACTTGTGGCCTTTTCACCAGGGGTATTTGAGTCTAGCATGGGCCTAGTCTTTCTGTGGGCTGTCTTGAATTTAAACATCATGGAGGCCATGGATGGAATAGGATTGTGCTGATTTTGCAGTGTTTTTCGATTTTTGGGCCTGTACTTGTGGCCTTTTCACCAGGGGTATTTGAGTCTAGCATGGGCCTAGTCTTTCTGTGGGTTGTCTTGAATTTAAACATCATGGAGGCCATGGATTGAATGGGATTGTGCTGATTTTGCAGTGTTTTTCGATTTTTGGGGGTGTTCATGGGGAGGGACATGCCATGTGGCTGGTGGCCATTTTGAGTGCAGCTACAGGCACTGGCCATGTGCTGGCAGGCAAGTGGCCATTTTGAATGCAGGCTTTGTTGTTAGGCCTCCAACCATTTTGCCTACTTTTCAACCTTTATTTATGCCCAGGGGTAGTGAGTCTTGCATGGGCCTAGTATTTCTGTGGGTTGTCTTGAATTTAAACATCATGGAGGCCATGGATTGAATGGGATTGTGCTGATTTTGCAGTGTTTTTCGATTTTTGGGCCTGTACTTGTGGCCTTTTCACCAGGGGTATTTGAGTCTAGCATGGGCCTAGTCTTTCTGTGGGCTGTCTTGAATTTAAACATCATGGAGGCCATGGATGGAATAGGATTGTGCTGATTTTGCAGTGTTTTTCGATTTTTGGGCCTGTACTTGTGGCCTTTTCACCAGGGGTATTTGAGTCTAGCATGGGCCTAGTCTTTCTGTGGGTTGTCTTGAATTTAAACATCATGGAGGCCATGGATTGAATGGGATTGTGCTGATTTTGCAGTGTTTTTCGATTTTTGGGGGTGTTCATGGGGAGGGACATGCCATGTGGCTGGTGGCCATTTTGAGTGCAGCTACAGGCACTGGCCATGTGCTGGCAGGCAAGTGGCCATTTTGAATGCAGGCTTTGTTGTTAGGCCTCCAACCATTTTGCCTACTTTTCAACCTTTATTTATGCCCAGGGGTAGTGAGTCTTGCATGGGCCTAGTCTTTCTGTGGGTTGTCTTGAATTTAAACATCATGGAGGCCATGGATTGAATGGGATTGTGCTGATTTTGCAGTGTTTTTCGATTTTTGGGCCTGTACTTGTGGCCTTTTCACCAGGGGTATTTGAGTCTAGCATGGGCCTAGTCTTTCTGTGGGCTGTCTTGAATTTAAACATCATGGAGGCCATGGATGGAATAGGATTGTGCTGATTTTGCAGTGTTTTTCGATTTTTGGGCCTGTACTTGTGGCCTTTTCACCAGGGGTATTTGAGTCTAGCATGGGCCTAGTCTTTCTGTGGGTTGTCTTGAATTTAAACATCATGGAGGCCATGGATTGAATGGGATTGTGCTGATTTTGCAGTGTTTTTCGATTTTTGGGGGTGTTCATGGGGAGGGACATGCCATGTGGCTGGTGGCCATTTTGAGTGCAGCTACAGGCACTGGCCATGTGCTGGCAGGCAAGTGGCCATTTTGAATGCAGGCTTTGTTGTTAGGCCTCCAACCATTTTGCCTACTTTTCAACCTTTATTTATGCCCAGGGGTAGTGAGTCTTGCATGGGCCTAGTATTTCTGTGGGTTGTCTTGAATTTAAACATCATGGAGGCCATGGATTGAATGGGATTGTGCTGATTTTGCAGTGTTTTTCGATTTTTGGGCCTGTACTTGTGGCCTTTTCACCAGGGGTATTTGAGTCTAGCATGGGCCTAGTCTTTCTGTGGGCTGTCTTGAATTTAAACATCATGGAGGCCATGGATGGAATAGGATTGTGCTGATTTTGCAGTGTTTTTCGATTTTTGGGCCTGTACTTGTGGCCTTTTCACCAGGGGTATTTGAGTCTAGCATGGGCCTAGTCTTTCTGTGGGTTGTCTTGAATTTAAACATCATGGAGGCCATGGATTGAATGGGATTGTGCTGATTTTGCAGTGTTTTTCGATTTTTGGGGGTGTTCATGGGGAGGGACATGCCATGTGGCTGGTGGCCATTTTGAGTGCAGCTACAGGCACTGGCCATGTGCTGGCAGGCAAGTGGCCATTTTGAATGCAGGCTTTGTTGTTAGGCCTCCAACCATTTTGCCTACTTTTCAACCTTTATTTATGCCCAGGGGTAGTGAGTCTTGCATGGGCCTAGTATTTCTGTGGGTTGTCTTGAATTTAAACATCATGGAGGCCATGGATTGAATGGGATTGTGCTGATTTTGCAGTGTTTTTCGATTTTTGGGCCTGTACTTGTGGCCTTTTCACCAGGGGTATTTGAGTCTAGCATGGGCCTAGTCTTTCTGTGGGCTGTCTTGAATTTAAACATCATGGAGGCCATGGATGGAATAGGATTGTGCTGATTTTGCAGTGTTTTTCGATTTTTGGGCCTGTACTTGTGGCCTTTTCACCAGGGGTATTTGAGTCTAGCATGGGCCTAGTCTTTCTGTGGGTTGTCTTGAATTTAAACATCATGGAGGCCATGGATTGAATGGGATTGTGCTGATTTTGCAGTGTTTTTCGATTTTTGGGGGTGTTCATGGGGAGGGACATGCCATGTGGCTGGTGGCCATTTTGAGTGCAGCTACAGGCACTGGCCATGTGCTGGCAGGCAAGTGGCCATTTTGAATGCAGGCTTTGTTGTTAGGCCTCCAACCATTTTGCCTACTTTTCAACCTTTATTTATGCCCAGGGGTAGTGAGTCTTGCATGGGCCTAGTATTTCTGTGGGTTGTCTTGAATTTAAACATCATGGAGGCCATGGATTGAATGGGATTGTGCTGATTTTGCAGTGTTTTTCGATTTTTGGGCCTGTACTTGTGGCCTTTTCACCAGGGGTATTTGAGTCTAGCATGGGCCTAGTCTTTCTGTGGGCTGTCTTGAATTTAAACATCATGGAGGCCATGGATGGAATAGGATTGTGCTGATTTTGCAGTGTTTTTCGATTTTTGGGCCTGTACTTGTGGCCTTTTCACCAGGGGTATTTGAGTCTAGCATGGGCCTAGTCTTTCTGTGGGTTGTCTTGAATTTAAACATCATGGAGGCCATGGATTGAATGGGATTGTGCTGATTTTGCAGTGTTTTTCGATTTTTGGGGGTGTTCATGGGGAGGGACATGCCATGTGGCTGGTGGCCATTTTGAGTGCAGCTACAGGCACTGGCCATGTGCTGGCAGGCAAGTGGCCATTTTGAATGCAGGCTTTGTTGTTAGGCCTCCAACCATTTTGCCTACTTTTCAACCTTTATTTATGCCCAGGGGTAGTGAGTCTTGCATGGGCCTAGTCTTTCTGTGGGTTGTCTTGAATTTAAACATTATGGAGGGCATGGATGGATTGGGATTGTGCTGATTTTGCAGTGTTTTTCGATTTTTTTGTGCTCTATAACTGAACTGATGTTCCTCTGTCTTCCATTTTTTTTAGGTGCACAAGACTCAAGAGAACCACCAGTGCCAGGAAGAAGTCCTGCAGCGTTGCGTGTGTGTGTGCAGCATAACGTCACGCGACGTCACGTCTGGCCTCAGACAACTCTACAATTTGTGCAACTGCGGCCTGCTGTCTGACCTGCTCTGAAGAAGATGGCCCCGCCCCCAAAGAAAGTTCTCCGTAGCTCCTCTAGCAAGAAAGTTGCTAGTAAGGAGCAGAAGAAGCAAGTTACCAAGGAGGCTGGTGTGCCACCCGCCACTTTTTTTGGGAGCAAAAAAAAAAGTACGCCTGCAGCAGCAGGATCTGCTGGGGACCAACCTGAGAGCAGCACCCCTGCTTCATTGGGTTCAGTGCCTCCACCACCAAGGCAACTTAAGTCAAAGCCCTTGAGTGCTTCAGAGGCAGTCAGTGTACTTCTCCAATCACCATCGACCAGTGATGTTGGCTCATCGCAAGAAAGTAGCAGCAATGTCCCTGAATCAACACAGGTTGTTGTAACTCATCTGACAAGTGTTGAACAACCACAGCCGCAACAACACCATGTGCAAGTACACGCCCAAGTACATGTGGAAGGAGAGGCAGCAAAAGGAGATGCGCAAGCAAAGGTGCATGGAGGTTCACAAGTGCCCACAATAGTTGTTCCTCCCGAAGTAGGGGCACATTTGGAAATCGACATTGAAGCTGAGGTATCATTGGAAGCCACTCCTCCTGATGATCATTCATTGTCTTCCACATCCCTAGCAAGGAAAAGATCAAGGGGGGTGTCTACATCTTCTTCAAGCCCACCTCGTTCTGGTGCAAGTGATCTGTCTTGGGAACCACAACAACTGCGGTCTGACAGTGAGGCAGAGGCACACCATGATCTGACACCGGCACCTAAGCGTAAAAGGAAGGTCGTCCAAAAACTCAAACCTATGGAGTGTGATGAGGCTCAACAAGAAGTGACAGATACTGCTGGTGATGAAGCCTCTCACGATGACGACGAGCCAGTCATCACAAAGGTCACTGCAGCCCCACCGGGCATGCAGCAAAGAGACATTTTGACCCTATCCCGAGAAGCTGCTGAGCGTGATGATGATGTCGGCGAGGAGGCAATGGAAATGGAATCATTAGATTTGGAGTTAAGTAGTACACCAAAACCTACCGCTTCCATATTTCTTCGCAAGAAGGTACCCACCTCGTCCTCGACCTCAATTCGTGGTGGTGAAAGTGCAAAACGTACTGAAGTTCGGCAATCCACATCCTCCACTTCATCTGTCATTAGCAGCAGGACCACCACCACCAGTATCGCCGCCTCCTCCGGCCCCCGAAGACATTTCAAGTCTCCAGTTTGGGACTTCTTTAGTGTTTGCCCAAAAAAGGAAAACGTAGCCATTTGTAGCCTTTGTAAGCTTCGATTTAGTCGTGGTAAGCTTGGTTCTAACTATGGTACCGGAGGCCAGAGAGGTCATCTTGAGAGAAGGCACGCTGTCGAATGGTTTCCGCACCTAGAGGCGGTCAAGAAAGCCGGAATTGCACGTAATGAAAACGTTGATTTGTCATCTGCTGATGACGAGGAGGTAGAAGAAGACGATTCAAACACTTCACTTACACCCAGTTCCCATGTCAGCAGCACACCCCATGGGAGCCACACTAAGAGTGTGGGAGAGAGTGAGACATCAATGCGGAAAAGTTCATCAGCGAGCGTAACTGGGTCGAAGAGATCATCATCATCCCGTAAATCATTGGTCCAGGGCAACATTAAAAAGATGTTGTTTACAGAAGCGCAATATGAACGCAACCACCCAATGACCCGTCTGTATAACACTAAGCTGGCTAAAATGCTAGCTCTGGACCTTCTCCCTTTTTCTTTTGTAGAAGGGGTTGGTTTTCTAGAATTAGTGGCAGTGCTCTGCCCTAAATGGAAGGTTCCTAGCCGGTTCTATTTTGCCCGAGTTGCGGTTCCAGCACTACATGAAGATGTTCTGAAGGTGATTGGGGCAGCTTTGCAGAAGAGTGCTGTTCACACTATACATCTGACAACAGACATGTGGACCAGTGGCGCAGGCGCTGATTACATGTGCATCACTGCACACTGGGTCTCTTTTTCAGGGGCTAAAGCAAAGCTAAACTCAGGTGTTGACACTAACATTGTTTTTAAAGGTGCTCGGAAACATGCAACACTAGCCATGTTTGGTTTGGAGAAACGTCACACAGCAGAAAACATTTTGGATGTCTTTAACACAAAGGTCCTTAACTGTCTGTCCCCACTAAAACGCAAGGTTGGTTATGTTTCCACGGACAATGGCTCCAATATAGTTAAGGCCATGAGGGACGGTTACTATTTCAGAGTGCCGTGTTTGGCGCACTGTATAAACCTGGTTGTCCAAAAATTCTTGGGTAATAAACGCAGTGCAGCGTACAGTGTATTGGAGAACTGCCGAAAAATTTGCAAGCATTTCAGGCATTCTTTTAAGGCCCGCAAGCAGCTGAGGAGCATGCTATATCAATGTCAAATGCCAGTGAAAGCACTCATCCAGGAGGTGGTAACACGTTGGAACTCAACCTTCTACATGCTTGAGCGTCTGTATGAGCAGTATACGCAACTCGATCAATATTTCTTGAAAGAGGGTATAGAGGAGCTGAGGATGGGTGGGCCGCAATGGAACATAGTTGAAAGCCTAACACGCATGCTTCGTCCTTTTGAGGTCTTCACGCGTGCAGTCAGCAAGGAGGACTCTAATTTGGGAAAAGCTATCCCATTGTTGTACATGCTGGAGGACCAACTGAAGGAGGTGTGTTCTGTGTTTCGAAAAGATGACAAAAAGAAAGACTCTTCTTTGCTTCTGGCTGAGCAATTATTAGAGCTCCTACAAGGTGATGAACGTCTTAAAAAGATCCACTCAGAACAGCATTACATTTGTGCTACTATTCTGGATCCACGCTACAAAAAGGCGCTGGCAGGCAGAGCATTCTTTCCTTTTGCTGATGAAGATGTTACAAAGTACAAACGTTGGCTAGCCTTGTCAGCCAAGAAGTTTGAAACAGAACGGCTGGAAATTGAAGGAAATGGCAGTACATCAGCAGGCCATCCCCAGTCAAAACAATCCACTTCTGCACCTGTGGCTGTGGCACAAGTGACCTCTCAGCCGTTAAAGACACCGGCAACCGGATCATCTGCACGAAAGACAACAGAAACATTGGAGGCTGAAGAGGATTGGCTAGCTCTGCGTGGGTTTGGTTCTCAAAAGGTCAGAGGCACAGCAAGAGCTACGCAAAGTGGAGGAACCTTGGAGGAGGACCTTGAGTCGATGGTGAAGGACTATCTGAATGACTCCACAGAGGTCTATGTTAATTCTGACCCATTGGCGTATTGGCATGGGAAAAAAGAATTGTGGCCACAGCTCACCAACCTGGCTTTAAACTACTTGTCTTGCCCACTCGCAAGTGTGTCTTCTGAACGGGTTTTCAGTGCGGCTGGTGGGATTGTAACTCCCAAACGGAGCCGCCTCTCGCCCAAAAATGTGGAGAGGTTAACAATGATCAAGATGAATCAGCACCTCATACCACCAGATATAAGAGTACGAGAGAGCGTGCCGGATGAAGAGGAGGTGGCCAGCACCATAGATGAGGGAATTTCTACTCTGTCAGGTGGCACTGACCTCACCCTGGCTGAATTCGCAGAGTATGATGACGAAGCCTTATTCTTATTCCTGGACCGTGATACCGACTTCGAGCCCTGAAAATGAGACAACGAATCAATAACTTTCTTTTTCATCCTTATTCACTTTTATTCCTGTGTGTCTGTCTTTCTTTGTTGTGCACAGTTAATATAATTCAAACTTTAATCAGATAATCACAAAAACAAGCCCATCAGCAGAACTGTCTTCACTTGTTTGCTAATTTATTTGAAGGTGCCGCAGTCTGCATTCCTCAGGTTCACAAGTTCAGAAGAACATGCTCCTCTATCCTCCTCCTCCAGACTCCTATTTCCATCAAAGCAGAGGGCTGGTTTACGCCCAATGAAGAAAGACTCAGCACTTGTGGGGGTGTTGTTCTACCTCTTTGCAGGTGAGTTGACGGGTCTGGGGCCATTGCTGGGAAGCACTAAAAGTGGTTTGTGCCAAATCCGAGGCGGAAAATTTTTTGTGTTTTTGATGACTTGCTTGCCTTTGAGGTGCTCTTAGGGGGGGTTCCGTCTGTTTGTGGGTGAGTTTCGTGGTCTGAGAGCATTGCTGGGACACTCTAATCTTGATTGCATTTGCTTTTCAGGAAATCCGTCGTGCCAACCCCGACTTATGGCCTAGCTACGCAGCGCGTTTGGACCGAAGGCCCAGAAATATTGCAAGTATGAGATTTTGCTTTTGGCCTGTTTGGGGGTGTTATGCTTCTTGGCGGGTGGGTTGCCGGGTCTTGGGGCATTCCTGGGAAGGTCTAATACCGGGTAGAAGTGGTTGGGACAAAATCCAGGCCGATTTTTTTTTGGGCTATTTCTGACATTTTGCTCGATGTAGCGTTTTCGGGGGCCTGTTTGGGGGGCTTCCTGGTGTTTGTGGGTGAGTTTTGTGGTCTGGGAGCACTGCTGGGACACTCTAATCTTGATTGCATTTGCTTTTCAGGAAATCCGTCGTGCCAACCCCGACTTATGGCCTAGCTACGCAGCGCGTTTGGACCGAAGGCCCAGAAATATTGCAAGTATGAGATTTTGCTTTTGGCCTGTTTGGGGGTGTTATGCTTCTTGGCGGGTGGGTTGCCGGGTCTTGGGGCATTCCTGGGAAGGTCTAATACCGGGTAGAAGTGGTTGGGACAAAATCCAGGCCGATTTTTTTTTGGGCTATTTCTGACATTTTGCTCTATGTAGCGTTTTCGGGGGCCTGTTTGGGGGGCTTCCTGGTGTTTCTGGGTGAGTTTCGTGGTGTGGGAGCACTGCTGGCTATATATACTTTACTTTGCAAGAGGTTTGAAGCAAATCCATGGTGGCTGAGGGGACTTAGGGCCTAGCTGCAGAGCGCGCGCGGAGTGATTTGGGAAATTTGTGAAAAAGTGACTAAGTCCCCATTTTTGTACTTTTGCTCTTTGGCTGTTTGGGGGTCTTCTACTCGTTTTCTCCTGGGTTGACGGCTCTGGGGCCATTGCTGGGAAGCTCTAATACCGGATAAAAGTGTTTTGGACCAAATCCCAGGCGGAATTTTTTTTGTGTTTTTGATGACTTGCTTGCCTTTGAGGTGCTCTTAGGGGGGGTTCCGTCTGTTTGCGGGTGAGTTTCGTGGTCTGGGAGCACTGCTGGGACACTCTAATCTTGATTGCATTTGCTTTTCAGGAAATCCGTCGTGCCAACCCCGACTTATGGCCTAGCTACGCAGCGCGTTTGGACCGAAGGCCCAGAAATATTGCAAGTATGAGATTTTGCTTTTGGCCTGTTTGGGGGTGTTACGCTTCTTGGCGGGTGGGTTGCCGGGTCTTGGGGCATTCCTGGGAAGGTCTAATACCGGGTAGAAGTGGTTGGGACAAAATCCGCGCGGAAAAGCCTTTAGTTTTGGCACTTTTTGTAACTTAGGGTTCGTTAGGGTTAGCCCTAGCAGCAGGATTGCATGTTTCGGGGTGTTCTAGATTTTTCAAACTGAGTTCTGGGGTCTTAGAGCACTCGTGAGAATGTGTAATTTTGGTTGCAAGTCATTTGAAGAAAATCCATGGTGGGAAAGGGGGGATTTGGCATAGTTAAAGAAAGCCTTTGCCACTATTCTTAACTTAGGGTTCGTTAGGGTTAGCAGTATTTCTATTGCATGTGTTTGAGTGGGGGGGATTTCGAGTCTTGGAGCGATGCTGGCTATGGCTACTTTTGCTTGGTTGCTTGCAAGTGGTTTGAATGCAATCCACGGTGGGTAATGGGTAATTAGGGTACTTCGGCCTACTTTTACTTTCAAAGTAAGTTTTGTCACCAGTTTTCTGCTAGGCCTCGTTTTTTGAGATTTGATTGGGGGTCTTCTACATTTTTGCGACTGGCTTTAGTAAGGGTCTGGGTGGGAGCACTGCTAGGAAGATCTAATTTTGTTCTAAAACACAGTTTACAGCCTACATACCTTATATTTATTTATCAGTGGTGTTGTAATATTATATCACTTCCTGTTTTTCGTTGAATAATTACAGGCCGGGTTTCAGTCTCTGCAATGGGGAAAAAAGGATGGAGTCAGGCTTCACAGTAGCGAGCCACAATTCAGCATCAGGCAGGCAGTGGACAGGGTGTCTTCTGGTGACCAACATCGATGGATGAAGCGTCGGCTGCAATGGAGGAGTGCCGCTAATAGGAGGATTTTTTTTCTGCGGGCAACTTACTTACCACTTCCAACAGGACCACTACAACCACATAGATACAGTATCCCTTGCCTTTTTCTCTGACTGTGACTGCATTTCTTGGCTCTCTCTCTGCTTCTACATTGATCCCTTAACACATCACTTAGTCCACTCCACTATCACATCTGCACCACACATAGTCATTTGTAAGTGCTCCTACGTAATTCGCAAGTCGCAGCACGCCCCAGGCCGTAGAGGACTGGGATGGCCCCAATGATGAAGCATGTCACCAAGGGGCAACCCTGGTGAGTGAGGGGACACCTAGAAAAAAAGCAATTTCTCCTTTTCTATCTACTATACCTTCTGTCAGGTTACGCAGCCCCTAAGCGCCTACCGTACTATGAAACTACATTTCCCATGAGTAGGCGGGAGACTTGCAGACTATTTAGTGAGACTATATGAGAGTACCCTTGTATGTTAGGACAGCACTTCACTGATGCCTGTCTTGTCTTCTGTTACAGGTATCCTTTCCCTGCTGACCCTACCTTTACCCATCCCACATTTTTTATTTTAGTTTGTTATTTTTCTCCCCCGCCTAATGCCTCGAACCCCCTCTGTTTACACTTCTGGGTGTTGGTGACATTTGGAGGTGGAACCATATTTGCATCGACTGGATCACGGGGAGTAAACCTGACACCTTCCAGACCAACCCCATTGAGTGTTGTTGTGAATGGATTTATAGTGACCAGCAAGGCTCTCAGGTATCTGGCTACAGAGACCTTATGTTGAATATAGTTATCAATATTTCCACCCACGCCCTGTACTGTCGCATTCTTTCTTCCACAGTTGTCGAAAGTACTAATTACTTTTAACTGACATGCATGCAGTTACAGTAGTGTATGCACTTTCAAAGATTGATGGATAGGTTTGTACCCAAAGATTTGTTTATGTTCACAATTGTTCGTCCATGCTGTGCTACTTTTTCTTGTCTCCCAAAACCTTTCCCAAAAACCCCCGTACCCATCCATTTTTCAAACCCTAACCCTCTTCCCCCGGGCTGTGTGGTTTTGATTGATGTGTGACTAAATTACAGCAATAAATCCACACACTTGCTGGGGAGGATAAGGTGATAGCAACAGGCTGGTGAAGAAATCCGAGGATATATTCTTACTCTGCTTGACAAAGACCCATGGCTAATGTCAAAGAACTTCAACCAAATTAGTTATACTTTAACATTTGTTAGGCTACAACGTGGCACTGTTCTAGTGTACTTCTGTCACCTGCTATATTCTGTATTGTACCTTTGTATTGCTCAGGAGGACAAACCAGATTTCATTTTCTTTTTTTCATAGGCAAGCAACTGCCACTGTGTCACACCACTAGTACCACCGCTATGAGGAAATTTTATCCGCCCAGGATTGCCAACCTTATTTGCTGTTTCCCGTGGAGCCAGCCCTGGGCCTAGCCCTACTTGCAAACAGAAATTACAGGTAAGATAGGCGTTTGGTTGGAGGTAGTATAATGGAGTATTAGGAGAGACGAGAGATTTGATTGACGGTAGTACTACTAAAGTCCTAGGACTATTCAGGAAAACAAACTTACTGTTATGTTAAACCCCCACCCACCAGACTCAAAAGCAGTAAAAAACAGGTATGGTCAGATAAAGTTTCAAAAAGTATATTTTTATAGCCCTAACAAAAGAATCTCCCGCAAGACCCTCCCTAACCCCAACGATTGTCCTTCAAAAGTCCCCAAAAATCCCAACTCCCAATTCCCACCCCCCAAAAGTCTCTAAAAAAGGGGCAAGGGACACTATGGCAGGGTGCTGTTGGAATTAGCAGCCAGGGCATCATGCTCCTTGCGGAGGGTGGCAAGTTCGAAGCGGAGGCCCTCCACCACGTTCTTATAATTATGGACCTCCTGCTCCAGGTAGGACAGTCTGAGGGATAAGCGGCGCCGGTGTGCCTTGCAAATCCTGTGAGGGGCAGCTGCTTTCTTTGCTGCTGGGCGGTGGCGTTTGGCTTTGGTAGCCCGGCTCCGTACCGCTGGAGCACTGCGCTGGCTGGCAGCCCGCACGGAGGAGGAGGCAGCTGTCCCAGTGGACGTTGTTGTTGTTCCAGACTGCGTCTCCTCCTCCTCCAGGGACACCAGCCGCCGATATTCAGCAACAGTGGCATCCAGCCTCCGTTGCCGGGCCATTCGAGCCTGCTCCTTCCTCCTTGATGGTGTCTTGGATTTGGAAGGAGCAACTACATGAAAAAAGAAAGACATAGTCTGTAACCAATGCTCCTTAAGATTAACACAAAATGATTGAGCAGAAAGTTGTCACAGTACAAGTAGCAAATTGAAAGCACAGTGCATAACTATTGAGGACAGTATCTATGTAACCTCCGACTTCTTCATCCTTGCTCTAACATTAGTGGGAGTTTAAGGAACAAATTCTACGAGCACTATGGACTTCTATTACAGTCGACTATGACAGTACACCACTCTTATTCTTCTTCTTCTCTCTTGTTTAGGAAAATTGGTACGTTATCTTATGCAAGCCGGCATAATGCCAGCGCAGTGAACTTGCACCCGAGAAAAACAGACGCACACCATGGTGAGTGAGACAGACTTGCGTTACTGTACCGGTCCAGTACATGCAGGTGGTGAAGCTCTTACTTTTCTATTACGGGTGGCACTGAGAATACTCTGTTAAAAGGGCTACTGCTTAATTAATTTAGCTTTCACCCTACAGTGCAAATGAGTATTAGAAAAGGAAAATGAAGAAGCTAAATTATCTGATTATCTATCACTTCACATGGGATGTATTTGATGACATATGGGATGACTTTAGGTGCTTTGCTTATTATTGAGTGAACAGTGATACCCCCACACATGAATGACGTACTACTACTAAACTAAAGTTATTAAGGGAGGTAGGGAGTGCCCACCGTAATAACTGGATATATGCTGTGCTTGCAGTTGCAATACAAACTACTGCTACTATTCATGGTAGTCTTTGGACAACGTTACAACTTATTTTCCTTGCCTTTCCTACACTGGAACGGACGTGCGGGTGCGGTGTTACATGCTCTTCAAAGTAACACTTAGTTCATCCAGTGACCGTCTACTCTCTCTAGATTCACATATGCTATCTAAGAGTCAGATAGTACCATGAATGATCCAGGCATCCATCCATCCATTCAAAGTATATTGCACACATACAGTTTCTGTCTCACCCACCCAGGCTGTTCTCCTTCCACCCATCCTTGCTTCATCATTCACCCAGCCATGCACCATACCATTTTCTTACCTTCCCAGCCACCTCGGGGACCAAGCAAACACATATCATTCTTCTTTGCCAGTCATCATTACATTTCTCGTGCTTCCACACTTACTTACACCCTTCTTTCGCTTTTCGTTCATCCCATCCATCAAGTTCACCTCAGATCTGATTGGGATTCTTCTCGCCAAAAACTTCACAGCTAAGTCGAAGTACATTTAGAGGAGGCTACTACCTGCTTTTTTTATAATACACCCGTGCAGAAAGCACACTCTGCAGTCTTCAATCTCAATGACTAAGGAATGTATAGCTTACCTCTGCCCGCCACCACCGTGTGAACCCTCACAGGCATGTCCTTTTCCGGCACTTGCACCGCCTCCTCCCCAGAGTTGTCCTCCTCGTCCAATGCCACCACCTCCGCGCTGGCCCCGTCTCCAGATGTTCCACCTACAAAGTACATTTAATAATGTTAGAATACACCACTCACTACTATATAATATTTGGTCTAGGAGGAAGAAAGAAATGTGAAAAAAAGTGTACAATTTAATAATTTTTGACTGTGTACTCTAGAGTAAAAATGTCCCTTTTTCCAGGGAAGGCTGTTGTCTTGCTGCACTTTTTGGCACAACTGATGAATGTTTGCTTTTTACTTTTTAACACGCACCACTTTTTCTCCTAACAGACAGAACCTTGACTTCTAAGAACACGAGCAGGATCAAGTTCAAACCAGGTGAGAGCTCGGCTCGACCACAAGAAATGTGTCCAATTAATCGTCAGCACTAAGCACTTTTCCATTTTCAGTTACACGTTCACTTTTATGACAAACTTGAATTTAATAAATGTGTTTACTTTTAATAAAGCTTTTAAACTTAAATAGACTCTGTGGTTTTTGGTCCTCCAGACTAGAGTGGATGAGCTAAAGGTTTTCGAATTTTTGCAAGCATGAGTCCGTGCCTCTGCCATCGGTGACTTTGGGAGCTAAATGACTCTGCCACACTATCTAGTCAGTAAGGAGATTGGGGGTTCAACTACAAAGTCTGTTATCACTGAGGTATGTGGAAAGTCTAACAGTTACAGCACCTATTATAATTGATAAGCTAAGCGATGCATTATTTAGTGTCCATAGTTCTGTTTGTGCAGATTTGTCCCTGCAACAGTAGTAGAATGGATTGTCCTATCCAAACCAAAAGTAAAGTAGTATCTTATTATTTCTTGGTGGTGGTCATTCACCTTTTTATTGTTGGCAATGGTCAAAGCATAAACATTTAGAATACTTGAAAAGACATTATGGACAATCCCAGAGGACTACACTCAGTGCATAGAGCTATTGCTGACTAGAATGGGAGTCCAATGGAAATGCCAAATGTGCAATCTTAGTTAGCTACACAGACAGACTAATAAGAATAATCTAGTAATACCACACGGAGTCATAGGGATAAGAATTTAGATCCTGTCTACAAGAAGATCAAAGACGATTTAGAAAAAATCGAATGAGGAACGCTAGGAAAAAATAAGTACTCTATATTACAATTAAAACTTACTGGGGCCAGCAAAGGAGCCCTCGACTGCCCGGTCCTGGCCTGCATCGGCAACAGCACCCTCCTCCTCCTCCTCCTGTGTCCTCCTCTTGCCCCTGGGGGAAGCTGATGTACAACATGAAAGAAAGAAAAACAGAAAACATGGATGATATTTATTTCTCAACCAAATCAAACATTTAAAAAAGAACTAACAAAGTAACAAAATATTTTTGCGAAATAGCAAATAGGGAACGACTCCACGGGATATATTATTGACCAATCTCATGTGGTCGACTACGTCATTACTTTAGTATTGCTTGATTTGCGGACCGTCGAATTGGAAACTACCCTATGTAACTCACTAAACAAAGTACTAAAAAGGTTTGCCTAGGATTGGCAGGCAGCAGTCCGCAGCACGCAAAGTGACAGCCAAAGTCCATCGTGATTGAAGATCAGCGACAACACTAAAGTTTCCTACTACATTCACCAGGCATTAAAATACTCAAACTATTAATCCACCACCACTATTTCTTCTTATCGCCATGTGTACAAAGGAAGGACTGGACTTGTCTGTAGGGGCTGATTTATAAGGCCCTTGCGGCTCTTTTGCTCCATTGTTGCGTGACTTTTGTGACGCAGCGACAGCACAAAAGAGGCGCAATGGTGCGGCGTATATTAACAACGTGACGCATCTGGGAGATGCATCACGTTGTAAAGCCCTGCGCCAATAGGGGTGTTCCGGCGCAAGGGAGGGCGTTCCTGCGCAGGAACGCATCCTAAAAGTGGCTGAGGGAAATCTACAAGATTTCAATCAGTCACTTTGAGGACAATGATGCGTGACTCAAACCCTGCGCCTGCTTGAAGCAGACGTACGGCTTGACGCAGCATTGGGGAGATAGGGCACCCCAGAGAATTGATGGAGCTGCACCATCGTTGCGACGCAACTCCAGCAATGCGCCACCTTTACGGCACAGATGCGTAACGCTTTGGTGACGTTTTGGGCCCATGGCGCGCCGCATTGTAATACGGCGCACCATGGGTGATGGTGGCGTGACGCACAATTACTGGCGCATCCCTGCAACTTTGCAGGGATGCGCCGGTAATTAAAAATCTGAACCTTAGTGTGTAGCATTGCGCAGTTCTTTCAACTACACTCATACATAATTTCACAGGCCAATGAAATGAACACAAAATCTAAAAAAAATAAGCATAGTAGCAACACTACTGAGAAGGAGAGCAGTGTACCTGAAATGCACAGAAGATTTTGAAATAAAATGTACCTACAATGTAATGAGCAGCATTATTGCTCTTGGTAAAAAACAAAAATTTGCAATATAATAACACAGCAGGAGAAAACATAGTAGTAAAGACATAGCTACTACTACTCACCAAGCCCGGGGATCTCAAGGCCAAGGAGGTCGAGCAGATCTCGCTCACGGGTCAGGACATCCGTCCAGCGGTGGGTGGCCTGGTTGTAGGTGCGCCAGACCCGAGAGTGGTGGTAAATGGCCTGGCACACCTTCTCCCACCGCTTCCGGCGCTCCCGGGCCCCGTACCCGGCACTGATCTTGCCGCCTCCCATGATGGTCCTGGGGAGGCGGCGCTGAACATAAAAAATGAGTTGGGCCACCTCCTCCGGGGTAAAGATCTCCCGTGGCATCACTAGCTCCCCCCTCAAACGCCCGCACGGGAGCCGGACACGGGGTGCGGGACCCTTCCCCTTCTCGGGATGCTTCCCGGCTCCCTTCACCATGGTCTGGGCGGAAAGGAATAAAGAAAATAGAATAGGGAAGAGAAGAAAAGAAAAGAGTTTACAAAAGTAGTTTAAAATTAACCAAAAGTAGCAGTAAACACAAAAATATAGGGCTAGAAAAATAGAGGGATAGATAATAAGTAAAATAGATAAAAAAAAACTTCAAACAAGCAAAGGATGGCAGAGATTGACAGAGGATACAAAGACCATGCCCAGAACCATAGCAATGAATGAGAAACAAGATGGCCGCGCCCGTTCACGACCGCGCGGGTAAGTTCGCGCGAGATTTTCCTTGCGAACACGCGTGAGACTGTACTGGCAAACCGCGGACTTTGCGAGATTACACTTCGCGCCCGGAAACGGAAATACGTCAGGCAAACAAGATGGCTGCGCCCTTGAACGACCGCGAGGGTAACTTCGCGTCTTGCGCTACGAGCGGCTCGCAAAAACGCACAAAACCTTGCCAACTAACACGCCGCAAAAAAAACAAATTGCATATTCGCACGAATTTGCGGCTTCCGAATCCGATCTTGCGCGTGTTCGCACCCCGCGAACCCCGCGAAATTGCAGAAAAACGAGTTTTTCAAAAGTGAAAGCACTCGGCAGGGGCAAGAGTTCAAACTCATCATTAGTAACAATTCCCGGTAGTGCTTCCTGACTGGGGCCCCTCAGAATTCAGTTGCTAGTTGCAACAATTGTATGACCCTGCTCTGACCCTCACAGCAGGCTCATACAATAGCTACAAGTAGGCCACAAAGAAGGTCCTGGGGAAAAAAAATGCACTGCAACAGAAAGCAAAATTACAGATAAGGAAGCAGGTGCCAGACTGGAATTTTAAAACAGTGACACATTAATAAACTAACCCCAAATTAATTCATCTGAGTTGAAGCAGGGATGGTGTGCTTGCTTTTCCCCCCCATAATCTACAGTAATGATGAACCAGAGGGTGGCATTGATGTAACAGAGGGTTGCAGTGGTGAAACAGAGGGTGCTGGGAACCTGTGATGATGAACCAGACGTAGAAACAACATAATTCGCGACCGTTGCGCGACGAAATGTAAGTTCGCAATTGCGAACTGGTACGAAACCCTCGCGAACTGGCAGAAATCCTTGCGAACACAAAAAAAAAAAAAAATCCGCAAATTCGCAAGAATTCGCGGATTTTGCGGATTGCGAGTTCGCAAATCCGCAAATTCGCGAACGCGAGATCCGCAAAATTCGCTCATGCTTAGTAAGCAAGCATTGCCGATGGCAAGGGAGGGGTCTTTGCCCTCAAGACGGGAGAAGGTGGTCCAACATATACCGTTGGCCACTAAAGAATTGATATGGGCTGATAAGTATGTGAACATGTTTTCCCTGCTGACTGACCATCGCGAGATGGAGTATGTTAAGACACAGGAGGAGTTGTGGCACCCGAGTGTATGGCGAGCCAAAATGGCGGGATTCAGGGTGGATGAGACAATCTCGAATTGGGCCAGGGCCTTTGCAATGTTTTCTGCAATTATTGGGGAACGTAAGCCCGAGGTTTTGACCGAATTGTCCTGCTATCAGGCACGAATAATGGATTTTTATGATACATATGAGGGTGACGAATGGATGGGGTACGATATGAAGTTTCGTAAGGCCAAGGAGTACGATTCATCTCTGACATGGGATTGTCTCGACTCAATCTCTTGGCAGAAGCAGCTCCTGCCGGGCGCGACAAAGTCGTCCTCGCTTGGCGGGAATGGGTCGGGCCTTCCCGCCATCAGCCTGCGGCGCCCTTTCGAGCAGGCCCCGCGGGCGACCACCAACCAAGGAATGGTGGGAATGGGGGTAGAAAAGGGGTCTGTTGGAATTTTAACAGAGGCAATTGCACTAGGCCACAAGGGACATGTAAGTTCAGACATGTGTGTGCAGGTTGCGGAAACTCTTCACACCCCGAGAGCTCGTGCCGAGCCAAGAATGGTGATACAGGGGGTAGAGGAGGGGCCAAACAGGTCTGAGCGGGACCATTGGGTACCGCTACCTACCCCTGTAGATATCATGGCCATGATCCCCTGGCTAAACGAATACCCTGATCATGTCTCCGCTGGGGTGTTGAGGAACGGCTTCTTATATGGTTTCCACATCCCGGCGGGGGATTTTCGAGCGGAACCACTTTGTAGAAACCAACTGTCGGTTCACCATAATCCAGCGGTGGTTGAAAGGAAGATTGCAAAGGAGGTTGCCCTTGGCCGGGTAGTTGGCCCATATAGACACCCGCCAGTAACTAATTTCATCTGTTCCCCGTTAGGAGTAGTTCCCAAGAAGGACCCGGGGGAATTTAGGCTGATCCATAACTTGTCAGCTCCGAGGGGTCTTTCAGTGAACGATGCCATTGACCCGGGGGTTTGCTCGGTGCGGTACGCATCCTTCGATGATGCCGTCGCCATGTTGAATCGCTTGGGGCCCGGAGCGCTGATGGCGAAGTCAGATATTGAGTCAGCGTTCCGGTTGCTCCCGGTACACCCACGGGATCAGCGTCTGTTAGGCTTTGTTTTCCAGGGCCAATACTACATGGATAGATGTATGCCAATGGGTCTACCTTCCGCGGACCTAGCGGCGGCACCATTTCCCGAAGCACTCTGGCTACTCGGTGCCCCGGATTACAAGACCTCGTGGCAGCAAGCTTAGCCCCCAGGACAAGGAAGGCATACGAAGGAGCGTTTCATTCCTATTGTGCATTTTTGGGTCCGGCTGGGGGGGACAAGTGGGGTCAGGAGGATTATGTCCTGAAGTTTCTAGTAGCACTGCACAGTGCAGGCCGATCAGTGGCAACGGCCAATAGACACCGGGCCGCCATTTCATTCATGGCGCAGGCGCATGGCATCAAGGACCCGACATCGTCCTTTTTAGTGAGGAAAGCCCTTCGTGGTTGGCAACGCCTTGAGGGTCGTAGAGTAGACGAGAGGCGCCCGATTGGGTTAGAAAGGTTGTCCCTCCTGATAGCGATACTCCCCACGACATGCTCCTCCCAGTTCGAGGCAGTGCTGTTCCGGGCCGCTTTCGCATTAGCGTTCCATGGGGCTATGCGGGTTAGCGAGCTGGTTGCTAGAAATAAGAATGATGTGGAAGGAGGCCTGTGTCGGGACTGCATTCTGATTAAGGGTGACTCAATGATGGTCACAATAACCAGGTCCAAGACCGACCAGAGTGCTATGGGAGACAGTATTGTTGTCCTGCGCATGCGAGGGTCCCCCGTGTGCCCGGTAAAGTGCGTTGAGGAATATTTGGCACGAAGAGGGGAAACATGGGGGGGAAGCTTGCTGAGACACACCGACGCCACCCCATTGACGAGGTTTCAGTTTCAGAGGGTGCTAACAATGGCTATCGCAGCAGCGGGCTTGGACCCGGGCGATTTCGGGACCCATTCCTTTAGGATAGGGGCTGCTACAGAGGCTACAGCCAGGGGTCAGAGTGTTGAGAAGGTGAAACAACTGGGACGATGGTCCTCGAACTGTTATAAAAGGTATGTGCGGTTGCACATGTTGTGAAGTCATTTTCATGCACTCACGCTTCTTGTCTTCTGTTTGGTTTACAGTTTCTCGAGCAGGCTATGTGGGGCGAACTGGGCAGTCGACTCGGCACCTGGGGAACAGCGGTCAGAGATCACCGGCTGCGGAAAAAGTGGTGTGGGTCGTGGGCCATTCATACGTGAGACGGGCCGGGGACGTATTCAAAGCAGGTGACGTGACTCACGCAGCTGGGGAATACGGGTACAGGGTGACCTTCCACGGAAGGGGCGGGCTCTGTATTGACCAGTTTGAATCTTTTGTTGAGGGCCTCTTAGGGTGGCAGAGGTCACCGCCATCTATAATCATAGTACACCTGGGGGGCAATGACTTGGTGACACTCGGGAGGCGAGTATTACTCGAGCGAGTTTTATCTACTGTTAGCTGGCTGGCGAGGAGAATCCCGGGGAGCACGATAGCATGGTCCCACATGATTCCCAGGAAGGTGTGGCGGGGGGGCCTCTCTGTGTCAGCATTGAACCATTCAGTTAAAAAGGTCAATAATAAACTCGGTAGGTTGTTTCGCTCGGCGCAGTTGCACTGTATTCCGCACGGATGTATTCGGGGGGATCACATGTATCTCGATGATGGGGTCCATTTGTCCCGGGAGGGGAATGTCTTACTCATAGGAGACTTCGTAGCATGGCAAAGGGGTTTGGAAAAACATGACCTTTAGTAGGAGTTTGTGGGGGGGCCGGATAGCCGGTCAACTATCCGGCCTGTGGCGGTAAGGTCATGATCGGTGAGCAGTAATTTCAAGGTCCCTAGAGGGGGGGCGCCACCCACTATGGATGGGAGCGCCCGGGGGGAGGCGGCCATTGGCCCCTCACACGGGGAGACGGCACCCACTAAGTATGGGTCGCCTAAGGGAAGACGGTCATAGGCCTCTTCCAGGGGAGGAGGCGGCTAGATGCCCCTCCTACGAATTTCCCGGGGCCCGGATATCCGCGACGGCGGATGTGATAGACAGTGTGGGGTGGGAGGGGGGTCCACGCTACCTTCTTACAGACACCTCACACGAGTCCTCGGACGACCCTTAAGATGGCGTCGAGTTAAAATAGGGGGCCCCCGCAAGACAAGGGAAATTGGAGTTGGCACAGAGGTACAGTCCTCTGCGTGCCCGCCCTCACACCGTGAGGGGGAGAGTTCTGGTAGTAGGGATCTGACACCGGTTGCGACCTTGCCGTTGGCCCGTAATGTTAGGATGTACAATTTTAATTTAGAAAGTATGCATTTCCAGGATGTTAGACTCGGCTAGGAAATCCTCTGTACTAGAGATTTGTTAAGGTTAGCCAAAGAACATGTCTTCATCGAAATGTAATAAATGAAAATTGTACATGATATGAAACTGTTATTTAATGTTTTAATTTTGTTTCATATTTTAATAAATACGGCCGGGAGGGTAACTCCCTCCCGCCTTCCAAAAGTTCAGAACTGCGTCCGTCTTCCCATCCTTGGGGATTGTGTTGGGAGGGGGGAACAGGCATCCCGGCCATATTGTACTTTCATAAAGAAATACAGAACTTTTTATACAACACATCACCATGACTGCTATGCAGTGTTTGTCAACTGGTTTATCTTATGAATGAAGGACATCTTGTATTGCGCAAACTTAGCCCGTGGGCATCAAGGCGCCTAACAGAAATAAAAGAAAACATATGTACCGGAAACCAACTTACAGATAAGCCTCTGCGAAAAGCCATGTTTTTAATGCCTTCCTGAAAGAACCAATAGAGGGTTGTGATTTTAATTCCAGAGGAAGAGTGTTCCACAGCCTCGGGCCAAAACAGAAAAGGCCCTTCCGCCCCACCTGACTTTCCGCGCCCGGGGTACAGTTAGAAGATTTTTACTCGAGGAGTGTAGGTCTCTACGGGGAGTGTAGGGGACTAGGAGAGACCGTATGTCTTCCGAACCGTCACCACATAGCGCCCCATAGACAAAGCATAGGATCTTAAAGGAGATCCTAGCCTGAATTGGGAGCCAATGCAGACTCTTCCTGGCTAAGGTGGCAGATGAGCGGCCAAGGACGTCAAGAACGAACCTAGCTACTGCATTCTGTACAGTCTGCAGGCGTTGTATGAGGCCTAGGTTGATACCCGAGTAGAGTGCATTACAGTAATCTAACCGGACGTGACAAGGGCCACTACAGTCTGTTTCCGGGCTTTCAGAGAGAGGTAGTGAGTGATTTTCCTCAGGGTCTTGATGACACCCCAGCAGGTAGAGACTGTTCTATTTACCTGCTGGTCCATAGCAAGAGAGGTGTCAATCAACACACTCAAATTCCGAGCGGATTTAGTGGGACGTGGACACTCTCCAAGGGAAGGGGCCACCAGTCAGTTGACCAGGCATCCTGGTCTCCTCCAAAGATCAGGACTTCGGTTTTCTCTCCGTTCAGTTTTAGCGAATTGCAGATCATCCACTGTGAAACTGCCTCCATGCAATTCCTAAAACTGAGAACGGAGGTACTCACCGAATGGGAGAGGGAGACCAGGATTTGGGTGTCATCAGCGTATGACACCACCTCCATCCCAAAAGATCTTACCAGCCTGGCGAGTGGGGCCACATATATGTAAAGAGTGGGGTACCCCACAATGCACAGGTTTGGGAGAGGATACAAATTCTCCTAGCTTGACCCTCTGCTCTCTCTGATTAAGGAAAGAAGACAGTAAGCTGAGTGCCGAGCCCTCTACCCCCATCTCCCTAAGACGCGATGTTAAAATGGCGGGAGATAGGGTATCGAAAGCTGCTGTCAGATCTAGCAGCACCAGAAAAGTAGTCTGCCCCTCATCAACCTTTGTACGGATATGGTTTACAACCACAGTAAGAGCCGACTACGTACTATGGTGCTTCCGGAACCCATGCTCAGATGAGTCCAGAAAGCCAGAGTAGTCAAGAAAGGCAGTCAGATGTAAGTTAAGGTGGGACTCTAACATCTTTGCTGGGGCCGGCAACAGTGATATTGGGCGGAAATTTTTCATTATCCCTGGATCTAGTGACAGCTTTTTCAGCAGGGGTTTGCCCACAGCTTTTTCCAGGGCCCTGGAAAGATGCCTTCTGTAATGGCAAAGTTCATCACTTCAAGATAAAAGGGCAATAAAACTTCCCTACAATCCTTAAGGATCCTAAGGGGGCAGGGATTCAGAGGCGAGCCGGATTTAATCCTATTCAGGAGCAAATCTAGCTGCTGGAGCGTGAGAGGGGGAAAATTGGCCAGAATGCTTCCTGAGTCATTGGGCCGGCAATCCGGGGGCAATGGAATTACAGGAGGAGAAGGACACAATAGGTCCCTTTCAGATTCCAGGGAAGCATAAATATCCACTATTTTTGTGTGGAAAAATAGTGAGATCTTATTGCACAGTTCTTGAGACCCTTTAACCGGGTCAGGAGTCTGTAAGGAGCAAAGGGAATCAACGATCTTGAACAGTTCCCTTGAGGAAGTGAGGGAGGCCGTTAGATTGGAAAAATAGGCCTGTTTTTTATCAATTATTTTCCTTTTATAATCTCTTAACAGAATCTTGTGCTTATCCCTTTCTCTGTAATCCCAACTAGTTCGCTAGAGCCTCTCCTGCCTCCTACAGTCCTGCCTTAGAAGCCTGAGTGTCTCTGAGAACCATGTAGCCGAGGGTCGTCTTCTGGCAGAGTAACCATACGAGGCCGGGGCTATAAGATCCACCGCTCTAGCGACAGCATCAGAAAGGCCTACTGCGGCCTCATGGGCCTCTATCCCAGGGGTCATCCCGTTGTAGGCCATAAGAGGGGCCAAGGTGTCATTGGTAATGTTCCTATAATTCCGCTTGGGTTCCTTTCTCCTAAGGGGAGATAATATCCTGGAGGGAGAGGGAGATTTTAATTCCAAAGGAACAGCCAAGTGATCCGACCACACCAGGAAGGACCTGTTTTAAGTCTGGGATCATTAGAAAAAACCCCATCCAGTATGTGGCCCGCCTGATGGGTAGGGCTGTCCACCAATTGTTGAAAGCCATAAGCTGCTAGAGAGTCCACCAAGCAACCAGTATCGCTAGAGCTTATATCATCCAGATGGAAGTTCAAATCACCCATGATTGTCAAATTTGACCTCCCAAAATAAGGCTCTAAGATATTGAGTAGCTTGAGGCAAAAACCAGATCTAGGGCCCGGGGGCCTATAGATCAGGAGGTCTGAGAAGGAGACCGATGGAAGGGAGTGTAGAGAGTAGAAAATGACCTGACAAGGGCCCGAGGGTAAGGAAAGGGTTTCAATACGGCAGATGACAGACTTCTTATATAGGATCCCCAGGCCTCCCCCTCTCCGACCAACTCTATCCGATCTGGTCAACGCATAGCCTTCTGCGACAGCGTTGGCCAGTTCAGGGCCTGAGGAGGCAGAGGCCCATGTCTCTGTAATAAATACCCATGAGGGCTTCCTAACTGCAAAAACTCGCTGAAGGCAATGTTGTTCTTTACCAGCGATCTGGCATTGATAAGGAAACCCCCTTCGTTAATAATATTACAGGACAGCGAAGTGGTGGAAAAACGCAAGACAGGTGTTTCAGGAGATAGGGACTCAGTCCGGCCCGAAAAGCAGCCACAGTGAAGGGAACCCCGCAATCTCTCAGGGGTGAACCTATGGTGGCAGGGAAGTTTAGCGGGTTTAAATGCGGTAAGATCCTGCCTAGAGTAGCTACAACTTACTCCAGGAACTCACGGCATAGCAACCTCTCCTCCAGCCCTCAGCGCGTCCTCAGCGCAGACGGGCGCAGACGGGCTGGACTTAGGCGCGACTTCGGCGCGCACAGGCTGATCGCGGATGGAGAAATACCGGGTTAAATAGGGGAGGAACTGAAAGGCGAAGCCCTCGTGACCCTAGTAGCCAATCAGGCAGGAGACAAGCTATTCGCCGGCGCCCTCCACAACAAACGGGAGATCCCACGGTGGAATGGGGCGCTGGCAAGAAGGTGTAAGGTACAATTAAAATATTTAAAACCCACAGTGCAAATCACAATAAGCCCGTTTTAAAAAGATGGCAGTTTAGCAGCTTTAATATTGTTCAGTGTCACATCGTAGTCATGCAGCATAGAAGGTTAAAAACATCCGCTCATCAGAACGCTACAGCGATTATCAGGAGGCATCCAAGAATAGCACCGGAACCATCAGTTAAACAGCGCCAAATCCACACCTTTATATACAACACCTCATCACCCTTTGAATATATTATGCAGTTTTTGCCACCTGGTTTATCTTTTCACTGTTGTCACTCATATTTACCATGTTGTTTTTTGTATCTTCATAGTACTGGGATTCATTTTGCTGCATAACTAAATACTAATAAGGTCCCAAAAGCGAGACCTATTGGCTATGCCAATGCTTGTTTTTTAACTGAATTTAGTTGACTGAATATTCAGGTCAGGCACACTTGCCAGCATCAAAGAAAAGGTTTTGAACAATCGCAAGTTTTGGGGCACACCCCATACCATCTCAGCAGGTAGCAGAGGCAGAGAGTGTTGAGAAGGAGGGAGCCGGGGGCAGTGAAAGAGCTGAAAGAGCAGGAGGCAGAGAGGGCAGTGAACTCCACTGCTCCATCTGCTCTCGCACTTCTTTCTCCGATTTCTACCCCCTAAGAGCATAGTGGGCAGAAAGCAGAGAATGAAGTGTAGCAGCAGATAGAGCAGAGGGACGTGAATTGGCAAGGAGACAGCGTATTCAGAGATCTGACTATTAAATTAACAACATTGTCTAATCTTAGGAACAGATAAAATTGGTCCACATATTACAAGTGGATAAACCCACCTCACTCCCATCACCTGCAATATTTCCCAATTTAGATTCAAAATTGGTTAAATTACCTCTTTGAAATTCAAGGGTCCCCCTACTGGGAGGGGAACACTCTAGTGCACAACAGGAGGACCGTAGTCTTATTCCATGAACAGATTGATCAAGAGTCTATATGTATAGTTTCATGATTTTTAATTTTCTCGATGTGAATATTTTCTTGTAATCATATTCATCATTGTATTTCGAAACAAACTTGTGTCATAGCACACTTAGTAAATCCACATTTGTAATCCTCAACAAAGATCCCGATGCATTTCGGGCCAGAGCCCTTTCTCAAGGGAATACTTCCGTGAATTAAACGAAGTGCCTCGCGATGTACCGGCGGGACAGGATGCATTTGGGGCCAGAGCCCTTTCTCAAGGGAATACTCTACAATGAAAAAAGAATGAAGCCAGAATCAACAATTAGGCTGAAAGAAAACCGTGACATATCTGTCTAACACATGCAGAAACCGGTAATAAGAGTGTCAGAGAATAGGTGAAGCAAGACTCAAAAAGGTAAAGAAAAGTCAGCCAAGTGGATATCGGTAATCTGGGGTGATAACATAGAGAAGACGAGACCGTATTCCAAGTAAAGTAAGAGTCCTGAGCGTGCACAAACCAAACGGTGACAGAAACGTTAAAACGCGCGTGTCTATAGTCAAATACCCAGTCTCGAGCGAAGATGTAAACATCGTGCATACTAAACAGAACGCGAGAGAAAACTCCCAAATATTACTTACTCAGTGAATTAAACGAAGGGCCTCGCGATGTACCGGCGGGACAGAGGTGCAGTTATTCGGTGTACGCGTGTGTGTTAAGTATCCTGGTAGTGAACATAGAGGAAGGGTGATAGTGCGCGAGTGATAAAAAATAAAAAACGGACCATGCAGTGAGATGGAGAAATGGAAAAATCGACCACCATGATGGAATAGTCAAAAGAAGTGAAAATGGTAGAACATGATGAAAAATGTAAACAAATTCAATACTTAGAGAATGAATAATGAGAAACAATTATAAATAACATAAAAATTCAATGCGATCATTCAGCCCGTTGGGCGCCATCGTGGCAAGAAATCGGATCCAGAAATTTTCTCGCTTCAGCAAATTGTTCTTATTGTTCTGGGTGACTTGGACTTGTTCCAAAACCTGGAATTTGAGTTGAGCAACTGTGTGTCTGACACTCTTATTACCGGTTTCTGCATGTGTTAGACAGATATGTCACGGTTTTCTTTCAGCCTAATTGTTGATTCTGGCTTCATTCTTTTTTCATTGTAGAGTATTCCCTTGAGAAAGGGCTCTGGCCCGAAATGCATCCTGTCCCGCCGGTACATCGCGAGGCACTTCGTTTAATTCACTGAAGTATTCCCTTGAGAAAGGGCTCTGGCCCGAAATGCATCGGGATCTTTGTTGAGGATTACAAATGTGGATTTACTAAGTGTGCTATGACACAAGTTTGTTTCGAAATACAATGATGAATATGATTACAAGAAAATATTCACATCGAGAAAATTAAAAATCATGAAACTATACATATAGACTCTTGATCAATCTGTTCATGGAATAAGACTACGGTCCTCCTGTTGTGCACTAGAGTGTTCCCCTCCCAGTAGGGGGACCCTTGAATTTCATTGTTGACGTTCCACACTGCATGGCCAGACAGTGTCACACTCTGGTTGCACACTACAACCCTTCACCTTACGCTACCTTCAGGAATATACTAGCTGTGCGAGCTCCCATTCTCTGTTAAATTACCTCTTTCCCAACAAATTTGTCCCATTCATGAAGCACTGTTTTGTTAAGTCCTTGTCCATTTAAACACACATACTGTGTCAGAAACCCTTTTAGAGGGCTACCGGACACAATGAAGTTACTGGTCCCAACTGTGGCGGTTGAGGTCTATTACTCCTGATGTCCTGCGGCCCGACCTACTATGGATGCAACAAACTTGACGACGTACCCCTCTGACCTGGACTCTCAGGGGTAGCTGTGGTCGAGTAGTCATGGGTACCTCGGGGGGGAGAAGGGAGAGGTAGATACAGGTCAGTGAACACAACTCATAACTCAAACTACAGACAGTACGAACAATAAAACAATGTCCAACCAAATACTTCCTTTTTAAGAAAAAGTAGTATTGTATTTCTAACTTTGCACATGCAAATGAATATGACATTCAGAAGCAACAACCCAATCCCCCTTGAGGTTGGGGCTCTAGTAATTGTCAGGCAAATCCTTGCTCCACCCTCCTTCGTATAACCTGTTCATATTTGGTCCCCATTCACGGGTGGCTCCATCAGGGAAGGCAAACTATTACGCCATACTGAAGAGTTCCATTCTGACTCTTCTCAAGATTCCAGTCAAAAGTGGCTATGGTGCCACAGAACCTTCAGCAGTGAATCCCCCAGAACCCTAAAGGCCCGGTGTGAGTCTTACTCGCTCCAGCTGTGTGACAGTGTTAAGCAGTGGTGTGACTGCCCTCTTTTTGGGTGCTCCCAAGTCCCGATCCTGTACAGCTGTGGGCTGGTCACGATGCACGCTAAAGCCCTCGGTAGCGCAGGCTCTTCCTGTCAAGCAGCAGAATTTGGGATTTCTTCCGGGGGCTATTCTTGTTCATCCCCACCTTTTGCTTTTCTACTCCAAGAAACAAAGGGTGCAAATTCCAACTGCGGTCCGGAGAGCGTTAGATTTATTGACTTAGGGCCCGATTCACAGAACTAACTTAAGACAAAATCCCAAACTTACTACTTTTGGTATTCACAGAAGTTAGGATTTTGTCTTAAGTTTGTCTTAAGACAGACTTAAGACAGATTTAAGACAAAATCCTAACTTAAGTCTGTCTTTTTTTTTTTTTTTTTTAAACCTTTATTTTCATTTGCAGCAATACATTTGCGGGCCTACAACGCCAGGGGCCGGCCGTCACTAAAACGAAACAGAAACTTGATATTGCAGAGATACACAGCTCTTCAGCCGACAGCCCGGGGCCCCGGCAGTGAATCAGCATATTGTTCGTATGAATCATATGATATTTCGCAGGATGAGGTTAAGGTTTTACATTTTTAAATATTATATAAATAAACAAAAACAAAAAAAAAACTAACAAGGCAAAGAGGCTATGCGGTGGGTGTCCGTCCCAGGGGGGAGAGCCGTATCAAGAAACAATATATGCAACAATAACGGTTGAAAAAATGGGGAGGGGGGGCCGGGAGCGAGTGGTCACAGTGTCAGCAAGAATCTGTACAATAAAAGGAATGTTAGGCTATGGGGACTGTGACATTTCCGGGATATCTACAAAAGGAGGAGTACAAATCTCCCCTCGGTATAAGTTCCATTGATTCCATATTCTCCCCCACTTCTTAGGTCTGCCACGTGCAACATACACAGTGTTTTCCCTAAACATGCACCAGTCCATGTTTTCTTTCCAAGCTGAAATCGTAGGTGCTCTTTGGGACCCCCACAGTTGTGCCATGTCTCTTTTAGCTACCATGTTCCCAAGGGTAGCCCATTGCATCTGTGCCACATTATAATCATTCGGTTCCCATACATTCAGTAGACAGCGTCGGCCTTCAGGCAACAACGAGACTCCAGTAACTTCTTCCATGACAACATGCACACGGTTCCAAAACACAACCACCTCAGGGCATTCCCATATGATATGGAGGAAGGTACCCATCAGACCACACCCGCGTTTACACAACCCATTCACCGAATAACCCATACGCAGCAGCCGGGGACCCGTTATATAGATACAGTGTAGGATCTTTAATTGCACCAGCCAGAGACTGGCTTGAATCGCGACCTCTTTAGGAGAAGATATCGCAGCCTGCCAATCCTCATCATCCAATTCCAGTCCATCACCGGTCCAAGCTTCCCGAAGCCGCAGAAGTAAATCCGCTCGGTCGTTAATCAGTTTTTTATATATTAGAGAAATAGTGCTATCCGGAACATGTCCGTCAAGCACTCTATCTTCGAGGGGAGAAGATTCCGGGATCACGGTTCCGGCCGGGAAAACCGAACCAAGTGCGTGACGGATCTGCATATAGCGAAAATGCTCCCTATCACTGAGCGCATATTCCGACTGCAGTTCCTCAAAAGTCTTAATCCTATCCTTAACCCAAATATCCCCGACCCTGCTGATGCCGATGAGGTCCCACTTCTCGAAGCCCTTCGTTGTCCATAAGCTACCCAATCTTTCAGCTACGTAAAGCGTAGACCACCCCATCGCTGCGTTCGCACTACACCACACTAGCACCGCGACCCCAGTGGGTCCAAATAGTTTCCTGCCAGCCGATTTGGAGGATAATGCCCTGTTGTAGTTTCCTCCCGGCAACTGCCATTTATCCATTTCAAATGCGGGATTTGGCATAGGGCCGTACATGGAATGATTTATTGCACACAACTGGGATGCCGAGTAATAGCGTTTGATGTCCGGTAACGCATTACCCCCATCGTACCAGGGCAGCATCAATTTCGCTAGGGCAATGCGAGGACGCCTGCCCCATACCAACTGCCTCTGTAGGCACTCTATCTCACGGAAATAACTAGCAGGTACGAGATCAAGTGTATTTTGGAGGGCATATAGAAATCGAGGTAGGGACATCATCTTGATAAGAGCTGCCCTCCTGACCGGGGACAACGGCAGGCCACCCCAGGCCGCGACGTCGGACTTAAGCCGAAGAAGCGGAGGAAGCAGGTTACGTTCATATCGAACCGCAGGGTCTAGTGATATGAAAATCCCCAAATATTTAAAACCAATCTGCGATATCTGTATCCCCAGTGAGAGCATAAATACTAGACTTAGCCCAATAGATCACTAGACTGGAGTTCTTTCCGAATGAACTAAGTACATCAAACAGCACTCCCAGTGATTTCCGAGGCAAAGTGAGGTATAACAGAATGTTATCTGCATATAGCGATATGCGGTCCTCAAAGTCGGGGGTCCACCTAATACCCTTAAGCGATGGTTCCCACCGCAACCAAGCAGCTAGGGGTTCTAAAGCGAGCGCGAAGAGCAACGTAGACAATGGGCACCCCTGTCACGTGCCCCTCCCGATAACAAAGGACTCCGAGACCCTGCCGTTGACCACCACCTGGGCCAGCGGTTCCTCATAAAGGAGTTTAACCCAACCGTTAAACCCTGGGCCAAAACTGAACTTCGCGAGAGCAGCCCACAAATATGGCCATTCCACAGTGTCAAAGGCCATCGTGGCATCCAAGGAGACCAAGATGGCCGGCTCACGCAACAACTCCGCTCTCGCCAGGAGGCCATGAAGACGACGCAGGTTCAACGCGGTATTGCGGTGATGAATAAACCCGGACTGATCCGGGTGTATCAAGTCGCCGATCACCTTTCTCAGCCGATTCGCCAGTAGGTTTGCCAAGATTTTAGGTTCGGCATTTAAAAGTGATATTGGTCTGTAAGAAGCACATAGGTCCCGGGGTTTCCCTTCTTTATGGATCACAACAATGGACGCAAGTCTCTGGTCTCGGGGAAGGGACCCGACATCTTGCGACTCCAGAAACATCTCACGGAGATACGGCGCCATTTTATCCGGGCGCAACTTATACAGCTCAATGGGGATACCATTTGGGCCCATAGCTTTTCCCGAGCGGATGGAGCGGATAGCGAGCGCTATTTCATCGTTGGAAAATTCCGCCTCCATAAGCTCTCTGTCAGAATCAGACAAGCAAGGCAATGCGATATCTCTAAGCAACAAATGCGAATCCTCCTCCGGTCTGTCTGAGACTGGCGCATACACCTTTTGGAAATGATGTGCGAAACCCTCCACTATCTCCACAGGGTCCACAACTCGCGCTCCATCAGCTCTCTCTATCACAGGCACAACACGATTCAATCTTTCCTTTTTATCCAACCAGGCAATCAGCTTCCCCGCTTTATCGCCGACATCATACAGCCACCCCTGCTGTTCACGACTCATGGCCTTGGCCGCATCAGTCACCAAAGCTCTATAATCAAACTGTTTGAGGTTTAGAGCGTTTAGCTTATCCTGTGTGGCACCAGACTCCAACTCACTCTCCAATTAAGTGATTTCAGCCTCTAGCCGTACTACCTCCTCATTCTTTCTTCTCTTTGCACAAGCAATCAACGACAGAGCTTGACCACGAATTATCGTCTTGAAGGCTTCCCATAGGGAAATGGAGGAGGATACCAACCCCACATTTTCGGTGAAATAATGATCAATAGACTTAACCACACCCGCCAGGGTTTTAGGATTACGAAGATGCCATGGATTAATCAGGGCCACTCGACCCCCTGCTCCCAGCTGAATATCAATAGAGAGCCACAGTGGGGAGCGGTCCGAAATACCCCTGGCTAGGTGTCTGACCTCCCTCACCAAGACGGCCTGCACTGCCGGCATAAGGACATAATCAAGCCTAGCAAGGCTCACGTGTGCACAAGAGTGAAAAGTGTATTGAGCCTGTCCAGGGTACATCAGCCTCCAACAATCCACCAGACCCAGTGTCTCCAGGAAGTTACCCAGCCAAGATTGCGATCTCGCAAGATCCCCAGGGGGGCTGCGGTCCTCTCTACCACAGACAACAGGGTTGAAGTCTCCACCCACAACTAAAATACCCTCGGGGAGCCCCAGTACCACCCTCCCAAAATCAGCAAATGTCATCGTTTGTAGGCCTGGCGGAACATACACAGAGAGTATGGAAATCGTCTTCCCCTCCCATCTGCCCCTGATAGCAGCATATCGTCCCCTATCATCTAGGATAGTATCATCTACTTCTAAGGGGAGGGAGCTCCTGATCAGAACACCTGCCACCCTCGACCCAGTAGTGAATCCCGATTGGGCGACTAAACGATAACCTCGCCGATTCATTGCATGGCATGTGTTCCCTATCAAGTGTGTTTCCTGCAGCAACACTACATCAGGGGAAAGACGTTTCAAAAACTGTAGTACTATCCCCCATTTTATCCTGTCCCCCAAACCATTAACATTCCAGCTTAGTACCCTCAACCCCCTACCCACCATCCCAGGAATGAAAGTAGACTCCCCCCCACAGTGAACCGGACACCAAAATCAAAATATGCAGTGATACATTGCCTCTAAACCAAACAAAATAAAGCAAAGTCCCCCCCCACCACCCCCAAAGAAATTCCCTGAACACACACCCCCACCCTGCACCCCTGCGTTAGACCAAAAAGCCACCCCAACTTGCAGTGTGCCTGTCGCCCTAACATGAAACTAATCTACAAGAAGAAGAAGAACCCCGGAAGGAGGGAGAGTCCCGTCTCCCCTACCGCCTCTGGGTGTATACGATTGTATATACAAACAAAAAAAATGTTATCAAACCACTGCTGCGAAGTCCGTATACTGCGCGTGCCGGTCATCGCTCCCTACTCCTGTTCCAGCGGGGTACCTTCTGCGCCCCCAGAGTGCTCCGGGCGATCTCGATGTGTCGGCAGAGTGTCTAACCAGTCACTAACGACCTCAGGCCGGTCAAAGAAGAGCGTCCGTTCATGGTATTCGACGCGTAGTCGAGCAGGAAAGAGCATAGCATATTTCAATCCCATGTCTCTCAGTCTCCGTTTCACCCCCATGAATCCCATCCTCTGCTTCTGTACAGCTTGAGTGAAGTCTGGGTAGAAACCAATCGTTGCATTCTCAAATTTCGTGGGGCCATTGGCCCGCGATGCCTGCAGGATAGCGTCTCTATCCCTAAAATTGAAGATTCAAGCTATTATGGGCCGTGGCGGAGCGTCTGGTTTATGTTTCCCACCCGGAACTCTGTGGGCGCGTTCAACCGCAAAAAAGTTACTGAGGCCCTTGGGAGCCAGATGATTCAATATCAGGTCCTCCACGAGGAGATCAGTAGTCAACTCGGTGGATTTCTCCGGAACCCCGATGATACGAACGTTGTTGCGCCTTGCATGACTTTCGAAGTCTTCCAGCCGGCGGGCAAACAGATCGTTAGAGGATCATAGATTGCGAACCTCTGTTTGGAGATCGGACATGTCGGTCGTAAGGCTGGCGGTCTTGATATCTAAAGACTTGACCCGTTCATTGGTCTTCGCCAGGTCGGTCCTGATCAAGTTAACATCGATAGCCACAGTGTCGAGCTTTAGAGCCAATGTCTCATATTGCTGGCCCATGGATGTCTTCATGCTCGCAATGGCGCCCATGACGTCTCGTAAAGTCAACCCCTCCGTCGCTGAGGAGCCATCTCCGGTCTAATCCAAGGTCTTACCAACACCACTGGGGGATCCTTTGGGGCGAGTGTAGTGATCCATGATGTTTGATTGAATGGCGCCCCCTCGGTGAGTGACTTTGGTCGTCCGTTTCTCGCTTTCTGGCTTGCTCGCCATATTGAGCGATGCGCCCCGGAGGGGCCTTTGAGACCTGGTATGAATGGCTCCCCACAAATCAGTCTTAGAAGAGTCTAGATACGACAGCCCAAAGTTAGACCATGGGCCACCAAAGTCAGGTGATGACTGGTTTCAGTAAACAAGATCCAAAAACGAAACCGAAAGTACTTCACAGGCACAAGTCAACTTCCACTGGCCGTTGTTATTCAATTACTACCTGGGTATCTCGGGGACTCGAGTCCCAGGCCGTTCCTCGGTGTAGGCCGTCAACTTTCGGAGTGGAATAAGTCCGGTTCCCGGCATCCAAATCGATTCCTGAAAAGAGCTTTTATGTCAGCAGGGTCATGTCCTTAATAACCCGTCGTCTGCATCAGGATTAGTGACAGGATATATGCGGGAGGTGGCGAGGGTCTCGGGAGCCCTGTGCTCACGCACCCATCTTGGATGCGCGGTAAGCGCCTCCCCCACTTAAGTCTTAAGACAAACTTAAGACAAAATCCTAACTTCTGTGAATACCAAAAGTAGTAAGTTTAGGATTTTGTTTTAAGTTAGTTCTGTGAATCGGCCCAATGTGTTGTTGTTGATGGCGATGTTATTTGATGCCATTCCCTGGTCCTCACTATGCTGTGATATTGCATTGTTTATTTTGTTAGGATAGTTGGAAGTTGGAACTCAGTTGTAGGTTCTTTACTTCCGCTAGTTTGATGGATAGTTTGTCCTAAGTAGTGATGACTGCAATACCTGCTGCAGTTGTGTCGGAGGTGGGTGAGAAGCTTTTGACTCCAAAAGTGCTACAGTTGCAGTTGCCTAAGTTGTTGCACACTGACGTGTCTGTATTTTAATATAGGGAATATGGCTCTAATGGTACTCTTGACGTCAATTTTGAAGCCTCCACAAGAGTACAGGTAGACAGATTTTCTGTGAGCTCAATTTTTTCATTGTACCATTTTCAATGTGTGTATCACTGGGCTTGACGTTTTGCTGATCTTTCCATTCTTTTGCTTCTGCTTGTGCCCCCTCCTGGTCTAATATCTCTTTTTTTGCTTCATCTGCTTTTGTACTGGATGGTATTTCAACACTGCCGCTTAGTGCAGATTTGGCCGGTGTGCGCTTGCCTGTTGGAGTTTCCATTTCTGGATGTAATGGAGAGGGGGGCCAAATTGCTTTTTAATACTGAGGTTTAGCACTGCCCCAGCATCTTTCACAAATGAAAATTTGGAGTATATCTTAGGTTGAAAAAGGTTTTCATGCGGATTCACTGGCAATGGCATTGGTCTATCCGTTACCCCATCTATATCCACCAGTGTACCTGAATCCTTAAGGACTGCTGTGTCCGCTGAGTCCGTTGAGGCCTGCATAATGAATTTGATAGATGTAATAGCCTGATTTTTTGTTGGTTCTCCTAAAATCTTATTTTTCCTTTACCCGTTGTCGATGATGCTTGTAACAGACCTCCTTTCTTTGACGGATCTCATGGTCATCTATTTGGTTATTGTTGTTATTGTTGCCGTTGATTATCGTTGATACTGTTGGTTGGTACTATTGGTACTTGTTAGAAATGGGATTTCTCGTTGGGTAAGGCTCGCACCAAAGCCAGGCAGAAACCACCACTCTAGTCAGGGCAAGGGAGTTACACACCAAAGATAACCCCTGCTCACCCCCTTTGTAGCTTGGCACGAGCAGTCAGGCTTATCTCGGAGGCAATGTGTAAAGCGTTTACGCAACACACTAGGTACACGACAAAAGGAACTCCACACAAGGTTATATAAAAAATAGCCTTTGTATTGTCAGAAACACATTAGAAACATAATCACACATTTTCCACTGTGCCAACGGGCAATATTCACAGGGGATTATATACAGGACCAGGCCAACCGGGCCACGGTCAGAACCATCAGAACAGATAAGTAAATGCAAATCTAAAACACAACCAGTAACTACTGGTACCATAATGACCTAAGCATTATCACATTAGCATTGGACATAAACCCACATTAGGTCCAAACCTCATCAGCATAAACACATTACGCAATGGACCTCACCAGCATAAACACTATGCACCAACCCCATAAGCATAAAAACATTACGCAAACAGGTACAACCTCAAAACACTACAACCTGACATTAGGTAGCACCGGCATAAACACATTATGCAATAACCTCATAGGCATAAACCACAGTAGAGGCATCAATCATGGTGCATAAAACTCAGGGCAAGCATCACATTTCCTAGCACCTGCATAAATCACATTAGGGCCTGGCACCCTACCAACCTCACGGTCCCCCTCGCCAACTGGCCTTCTCAAAAGGGGCTTGAATGCCCTATGTCCACAAAGTCAGGGCTCTAAGCTGCCACTTGCAGCTGAAGCAAAAAGTGTGCAATGCACTGGCACCACTGTGCCTCCTGGCTCCCCTTCTGGGACTCCTCAATGCGACCTGGCCTAAACGTAGCAGCTGCCCACTAATTGCTGGGCAGCTGGGATCACCAAATGGCACCACTGTGCCCTCCTGTCCCATTCAGGGACTCTCATCATCAATCGTGACCAAATGGGCACGGGCCCCGCAGGGCCCTCGGGACACCCCACTGGGCCCTAAAACAACTTGGAGCCACGCGGGCTCTGAAATTAGAACATGCCCACATTGCACCTGCCCACTGTCCGGCGGGGCAGCTGTGACCAACTGACACACTGGCACCACAGTGCCCCAAGTCCCCCACTGGGACTCTATAGAACAAATGGGCCCAGCAATGTTGCTGCCCGCAACTGCGTTGCAGCTGGGTACCAGGCACCGGCACCACTTCTTTGCTGAAAGCCCCACAAGGCCCAAGGGCGGGGGTTGGCACCGACAATGTGCCTCGGACCATCCCGGTCCGCTCACACCTTAGCCCCACTCACCAGGGCTGGGATCAAGCTCTGTCTCCTCCCGTCGACTCAGGAGGCTTCAGCTGCTCTCTATGCCACTGACACCACAGGGCTCCCCCTTGCACACGGGAGCCTCGCCGCGACGGTCCTCCCCTCCTGATCTCCTCTTCACCCGGTCCCTCTCCTGGGACCGGGACATCTTCTGCCACAGTCCAGCACGGGGTGGGCTCCCGCCTGGAGTTTCTTTCTCCACGTTCTTCACCGGCTGGCAACTTCCTCCAACCGGCCCCGCCCACAACCAGGCAACGGTGCCTGTCTTCTGGGTTGCACTCGGCAGCTTCGGTTTCGTCGGACGTGATTCGGGGTAGGCATCCGCTGTCCCACATAGCATGAGAGCAGGGTGGGCATCCGCTCTCCAATGTGAAACTCCTTCGGAGTGGGGTGGGCACCTGCCACCACTCTAATCATAACCGTGGGGTGGGCACCAGCAAAAGGAGAAGCAGTGTGGGGTGGGCACCCGCCGTTTGTCAGCACAGTTGCGGGAAGGACACCTGCCAGATGAGGCAAAATAGTGGCAGGGAGGGGTGGGCTCCCGCTCTGCCGCTAGAAGTCCCCACAAGGCGGGCAGGTCCCTGCTGCACAAGCCGGCACGGGGGAATCCCTACACCGGGGATTCCCTCTGAAGTCCACAGTGCGATTTTCACGCCGGCTCCTTTTCTGGCGATGGACAAATTTAAAATAAAAGTGCTCACAAGGCGCTAGGTGCAACCAAAAAAAAGTCTTTAGGAATCAGGGGGCAATGCTGGGCACAGAGAGGCAGCCCTCCTGGCAGGTTCTCCTGGGCCGCAGCAGCAGCACGCCCCCTTAGCATCAGGAAAGGCACCCAGGACTGAACAACAACATGGGGTCACAGCCCCTTCTTTTATACACCCTTTCTCTTTTGTCTGTGCCAGCACAGGGCTTGGGGAACCAGCAGAAACTGGTTCAGGGTGGAATTGGAGCACTCTGTTGACAGGGCTTCTCTTCCCCATTGATAGGTGGGGGCTCGCCATCAGACACACCACAGAGGGGCGGAGTCAGCATTCCCTAGGGAAGCACCATTCCATTCAAAGTCAGGGGATTACCCCTTCCACCACTCTTCCTCCAGGTGTCCCATTCAGCTTAGCTCTGACTCACTCCGCCCCACCTGGAGCCACCCACACCTCTCAGCCCTTGTCACTCACAAGCCAGACATGCAATTCACACCAGGCAGGCAGACACATAACACACATAAATGCCAACTTCTAAAAGTGGCATTTCTCCACCAGTCAACATAAATCTGTGCACAACATTGCACAGCTTTTATCCTCACGAGTTCATACAGACTAAACTCGCCCCTGCTGCTCCCCTCATACCAGGAATTACCACAGACACACTCATCCCCAATGCATTCCTATGGGAGGGCAGGCCAATCTCACCACACATACACAGAGAGCGCACGCACTATACACTGGACCACAGTGCTAAAGTGCTCAGAGGCCTAAAATCACCAGCCCCAAGTTACAGAAAAAGGCTAAGAGGATGGAAAAAGTTTCGGGGTGAACCTGCCAAAAGGGCCAGGTCCAACAGTACTGTTAGTACTGTTGGAACTGTTAGCGCTATTAGTGCTGTTAATAGTACTGTCTGGCAGATTTATCTGGACTGAGCTCCCACGAGGGCACTAAGGGACCTGCTAAGAGGTGATACCAAATCAAGGTCAAGATGCTGGTTCAATCAATCAATCAAAGCATTTGTATAGCGCACTACTCACCCGGAGGGTCTCAAGGTGCTAGGGGAGGGGGGGTCCGCTACTGCTCGAACAGCCAGGTCTTGAGCTGCTTCCTGAAGGCGAGGTGGTCCTGGGTCAGGCGGAGGTGGGTCGGGAGGGAGTTTCAAGTCTTGGCGGCGAGGTAGGAGAAGGATCTTCCCCCTGTGGTGGCTCTTCGGATGCGGGGGACGGCGGCGAGGGCGTGGCCGGTCGATCGAAGCTCGCGTTTGGGAGCGTAGAAGTTGAGGCGGCTGTTGAGGTATCCTGAGCCTTGGTTGTGCAGGGCTTTGTGTGCGTGGGTGAGGAGACGGAAGGTGATTCTCTTGTTGACCGGGAGCCAGTGCAGGTCTCTCAGGTGTCCGGAGATGTGGTGGTGGCGGGGGATGTCCAGGATGAGTCGTGCTGAGGCGTTCTGGATCCGCTGGAGTCTCTTCTGGAGTTTGGCGGTGGTTCCGGCGTAGAGGGAGTTGCCGTAGTCCAGTCGGCTGGTGACGAGGGCCTGGGTGACCGTCTTCCTGGTCTCGGTGGAGATCCATCGGAAGATCTTGCGTAGCATGCGTAGGATGTTGAAGCACGACGAGGAGACGGCGTTGACTCGTCTGGTCATGGAGAGGGAGGAGTCCAGGATGAAGCCCAGGTTGCGTGCGTGGTCTGTTGGTTTGGGTGTGCTGCCTAGGGCGGGGGCCACCAGGAGTTGTCCCAAGCGGAGGGTGAGGATCCCAGGATGAGGACTTCAGTCTTGTCCGCGTTCAGTTTCAGGCGGCTGTCCTTCATCCATTCGGCTACCTCCTTCATCCCTTAGTGTAGGTTGGCTCTGGCGGTGGCAGGGTCGTTGGTGAGGGAGAGGATCAGCTGAGTGTCGTCGGCGTAGGAGATGATGTTGAGGTTGTGCTGGCGTGCGATGGCTGCGAGGGGGCTCATGTAGACGATGAAGAGGGTTGGGCTGAGCGAGGAGCCTTGAGGAACCCCGCAGATGACTTCGGTAGCTTCTGATCTGAACGGGGGAAGGCGGACTCTCTGTGTCCTTCTGGCGAGGAAGGAGATGATCCACTCCAGTGCCTTCTCCTGGACTCCGACGTTGCTGAGGCGCTGTACTAGGGTACGGTGGCAGACAGTGTCGAAGGCCGCGGAGAGGTCTAGGAGGATGAGGGCCGCTGTTTCTCCGTTGTCGAGCAGGGCTCTGATGTCATCGGTTGCTGCGATCAGGGCGGTCTCGGTGCTGTGGTTGGCCCGGAAGCCAGACTGCGAGTGGTCGAGGGATCCGTTCGTCTCGAGGAAGGCGGCCAGCTGCTTGTTGACGGTCTTTTCGATGACTTTTGCGGGAAACGGGAGCAGCGAGATGGGTCGGTAGTTCTTGAGGTCGGTGGGGTCGGCTGATGGCTTCTTTAGTAGGGCACTGAGTTCGGCGTGCTTCCAACTCTCCGGGAAGGTAGCGGTGTCGAAGGAGGTGTTGATGGTGTCCCGCAGGTGGGGCGCGATGACAGCGTCGGCCTTGTTGAAGACGTGGTGAGGGCAAGGGTTGGGATACTGGTTGAGATACTGTTCCTGGTCCTGGTTGGCTAGTCGCTTGTTGGCTTAGTTGCATGCATGACTATTTTCTATAATGCGGGTTGTAATCAATGCAGCTCTGCTGATAGAACATGCTGAGTTCAATATGGAGTTGAATATTGAGTTCAATATAGAATACTAGTGTAAAAATCAGAGCCCAGCAGAAGCCCAGCAAAAAGGAAGCAAAATTACTTAGATGCGTCTCTCTGCACTCCTTGCCTCTACACTTTTTTGGCAGTAGCCTTTTGCTATGAGCCGGGGCGCTAAAGCTCTGGAGCGAAGGAGGGTACACAAGGGTGCCGCAGGCCGCACCCGACCTATTCGAGATTCCTGAGGGATTTCAGCGATTGGAAGGTACATTCAGAAGTCTTCTCTCTGACAAGACCTTTGGGGTCCAATACAGATAGATCTATTTGCAATCAGGTTAAACTTCCAGGTTCCAACTTACTTCAGCTGGAAACCAGATCCAGGGGCTGCGGCAACAGACGCATTTCTTCAACCTTGGGGCAAGAACATAGCCTACGCCTTTCCCCCCTTTTCCTTAAAACAAAGAGTTCAGATGGAAAGTGAGGGTAGAATCCAGCAGTATCATCTTGTGAATCCTTTTTGGAAGTCCCAGGTGTGGTTCCCAGGAGAGATAGAATTAGTTGTAGATATTCCTCATCTAGTTCCACCATCCCTGGGACTGCTTTAGGACCCAGATGCAGAGGAACACCCTTTGGTTTTAGAGGGGAAAATGAACCTTCTTGTTTGGAGGATCTCAGGGGATCTAATAGATATTCAGACTTTTCATAGGAAGCTAAAACCTTATTGGATGAATCCTGGGCTCAAGGAACCAGAAAAAGATATAGGGGTGTGTGGAAGAAATGGTGCAGGTAGTGCCTGGAGAGAAATTTGGATCCTGTGGAGGTCCCTGTTCAACAAATAACAAATGATTTAACCACCCTCTTTAACTCTGGTCTCTCTTATAGGACCGTTAGTTGTTATAGATCCGCAATTTCGTCTGCGCTCTCCTTAGTAAAAAATCTAGCAATAGGTAGTAACTCTCTAATCAAGCAAGTAATGAAGGGTGTTTAACTTAAAAGACCCTCAAAAGCATGTTATAATTCCATGTGGGATGTTAATTTAATTTTCAAAGTTTTTATATCTTGGCAAGATAATACTTTCTTATCTCTTAAACAGATTTCCATGAAATTAACCACATTACTTTGCTTAATTTCTTTTAAAAGAGTTTCAGATATAAAGGTTCTGGAGTCATCTAACAGATTCTATTCCAGCAAGGGTGTACATTTTGATATATGGAAAGGGACAAAGACTATGTCTGATTCTGTATTCTATCCCTATTTCAATGACTGTGAAAAAGTACGTGTGGTAAGATGCATGAAAGTTTATAACAAAATTTCTGAATTTAGTAAGAGTGGAGTCGATCAACGGCTCTTATTCTGTGTGAAGCCCAATAAACCAGTTTCATCAGCAACTCTAGCTAGATGGATATGTACCATAATGAGTGAGGCTGGCATAGACCTGTCGAGATTTGGAGCCCACTCTTCTAGAGGGGCAATGTCTAGAAATTTCTTTTTCTTAGAACAGCTGATTGGTCAAATGCCAACACTTTTGCAAAATGTTATCTAAGACCAATAAAGCATGTTGGCAATGTAGCTCTCAATAACTTTGAACATGCATAATGGTAGCCTCAGGTCTTGTAATGAAATGACGATTCTCCAATTATTAAGCTGAGAGAATCTTGATTTTATTAAAGACAAACAGAGGCTAACATTATCCCATCCCTCTCACCCTATGAGGGGAGAAAATGTACTGAAGTTTAAAATTTTAACTTTTGTGACATTTAAGATTTTAAGTATGTTTAAAATGCAGTGCATATCTCCTTTTACTTACAATTTCTATTTCTCTTGCTTTAGATAATTCCACCTAGGATTGAGAGATGTAACACTGTCTCAAGCAAGGCCTACCAGTGCTTGGGGTCCGCCCTTCTCTGCACAGAGTCCTCAGACCACAGAATAGAAGTTGGCACAGAAACTGGAATAAAAAGTACAAGATTTATTAAACCTCATGAGGTGGAACTACATTCACACAACACCCTTTGGTAGTGTATGAAGTAGCACACTGAATGGAAGGAGCTTGGTCCTTTTATACGTACACAGGGGCTCAAATGAAGGCGGTACAAGTACAAAATGCTGGTTTTAGGTAAATATATAGTCATACAGAAAATACACAGTCAACAAGTGGGAGGAGCTAACAGTGGCTGTTTTTGGCAAACACATCCTGACAGTTACATTCTAGTGTCGGCTGCAAAGGCAGCTGCAAGATCAACTGAGCATGTGCGAAGGAGGAAGATGCTAAATATATCTTGTTTCTAGGCAGATTTCAAGAGCAGTTAACAGAAAGGTAGGACAGAGCACATGACAAGCACATGCTAGCACATGGCAAACAGAATGGCTGACAGAAATACAAAATGGATTCCACAAAACGGAGAAGATAGTCTCTAGATACAGGGTGGCTTCTGCTAACGCTAACCCGATCGCTGCCAATTTACAACAGATGACCCTTTTAGCGTTAGCTGAAGACATTTGTTTATCTGGGGGTAATCTAGATATGCATCCTGTACACCGATGCTCATTAGTTCGGTGATCTCTTTAGTTAGCATTTGTTGGGCTTTAATTTCTGCAACATTTCTTTTGGGAGGTGTACAAGCAGTAATGCAAATAGAACAAAGCATGGGACCACATTGTATACATACACAGCATGTAAATAGTATCACCAATAGTATACATAGAACAGTCAGTACCTTCCAGCCAGAGGTGATAAAGAGTGTCCATATCCAGTTCGAAAATGTCCATGTACCAGTCTCTGGGTGAATTTCTGCAGCAATCTTAGGCATTTTAGAGATTGCCTCATATACTGAAGGCGAGTGATCCAGAATGAAGACACAACAGCTGCTGCCAATGATGCGGCATGCACCACCTCGATCAGCCAGAATCACATCTAATACCATTCAATTCTGGAGTGCCACAATCCTCGCAACTTGTAACTCCTCTGTAATGTTTCCAAGTGCCATAGCTGTCTGATTGGTAACAGCTTCCACAACACGAGTCAATCGCCTTATCTTTCTGCTGTTCAATGCAGCACCCACAAAGAAGAACAATCCTAAGTTAAAATCGACGTATTGTTGTAGAGCAGTGTCAGTTTGATCAACTTCGTCCATGCTTATTGTTCTCTTATTTCGGTTCTTAGAGATATCATTATAACGTTTATAGTCTCTGTGATAAGATGCAGGTGCCAGAAACACAGGGGGCATAAGAAAGGATACATAGCAAATCTCTGACCACCCTACAGGTAGTTGATAATATCCCTTATTGCCACACACAAAGTAAGTATTATGTGAGGCTGTAAAACTGCTATTTTTGGCACCTTCAATAGTCAGTACCACTGTACACTCACTCCTTCCTACTGGAATTCTCCCAACACTACTAATACACAAATCTGCTTTAGCTCTAGTAACAGAAATCACAAAAAGTCCATTGGTCTTAATAGCTCTCATATTCGTGAAGACATATGGTGTCGAAATATTGTGAGGTTGATACTCTTCCCATTCCCATTTAGTCCCTTTAGCTTGAGGATAACCATCTGTATCTTGATAGCATACTTTTTTCAGACGAAAGTTAATCTCACCTACTGAAGGCTTTCCAGAAGCAAGCAAAAGTGAACCATTATGGGAAAAATTCAGAGGACTAAAAGGTGTTCCTCCCTTTTTCTGGTGAGCAGGTATCATCCCACACACTCAACAGTTGGTGGTATTCATGGCATTATGTGTATGATGCAACATTTGAATAAAAGTGTTGTTTAAGTAGGATTGTCGATGCTTCTGCTCGTGATAGGGAAGCGTGAAGTAATGATGTTCCATTGGTACTGTAGTAGTGGCAACAAAAAGCTTTCGAACAGGAGCCACTTTCTCAACAAACCAGGTGATTATTGCCATAACCACCAGAGCAACACCAAACCCTACAGCACAAATGATTCTTTTGTTATGCATTTTAGCAACAGCGATAATTGATCTTTCCACAAACTCGTTGAAACAATCGTTGGAGCTCTTATCCCTGGGCAGCCGTTGATTTCTTCACCACGGGCCAAGACGGGTGTCACTACACTACTGATCCCCCCCACCCCCTCCTTGCCACATCGGCATTCCGTTTCACTAACCCAGGGCGGTAGTTAAACCAGTCTTTTTCGGCCAAGCAGATTCTTTCCTTGGTCTCAGCTGATATCGGGATTCTCCAGCGATCGTGTGGTCCGGGAAGACTTCCGCAGATTCATCAGGTGAGATAGCTTGACCTTTCTCTGTCTCCAGAATCTCTCGATGGTCGGTCAACAAAGCCAGTTCCACCAAGGCAGGCGACACACGTTTGTAGTGTGTGCTATAGACCCAGTTCTTCTTGTTCATCACTCGAACTGCTGTCCTTGTTGCTAGGAGCACCTGCTCCGGTCCTCGCCACCTCGGTTCCAAACTGTTCGATCTGTCGAAGACCTTGACCATCACGTGGTTGCCAAGACGGAGTTCATGGGCCTCACCTGTAGATCTGTCAGGAAGAGCTTCTCGAACCTGTTGATGAATAGAGATCAAACTGTCGGTTAACTGTGCCAAATATTCATTCATCAGAACACATGGAACATCATATATGGGGCGTGGCTTAGGAACTCCTCAAATGTTCATTGGTCTCCCAAAGACCACTTCATATGGGGTAAGGCCAGATCGTGAATGTGGCACCAATCTTATGGACAACAATGCCAATGGTAGTGCATCTGGCCACTTCAAAGACGTGGAAGCCAGTATTTTCGCCAACTTCAATTTCAAAGTAGCGTTGTACCTCTCCACTAATCCTGCTGAATGCGGGTGGAAGACTGCATGGAATTTCTGCTTGATCCCTAATCCTTTCAGGACATACTCAACAACTTACCCAATAAAATGAGGTCCGTTGTCACTCCACAAATTTTACAAACACCATATGTAGGGAAAAACTCCTTTAGAAGTACCTTCACTGTGGTGAGAGCAGTATTGCCCTTTGTAGGGTATGCCTCCATCCATTTACTGAAGGCACATACCACCACTAGGACGTATTTCAGATTATTGCAGCGTTCAAGTTGGATGTAATCCATCTGCAAAACTTCAAAAGGTGCGGTTGGTGTAGCAAACCCTCCTGTAGGAGTTCGTATCCCTTTACCAGGATTATACTGCCAACAGATCAAACAGGACTGTACTACTCTTTTAGCTGTGCTGGCAATTTCAGGATGCTCCCAAATTTGCGGAAGCAATTTAGTTATTGCTAGAGCTCCGACATGTGCCAGCCCATGTGCCATTTGAACCATAGGTTGTAAATAGGCTGCAGGCAATTTCCATTTATCCATGTCTTTGTTACGCCAACAACCCTCATCGTCCAATATTCCTTCTTTAGCCCATTGCTCAAGTTCTGCTACAGAAGCAGATCTCTGTACATCTAACACTTCCTGTTTAGCATACAGCCATCGCTCAGCTTGAGACTTCACTACGTGCATGGAAGTAGTGCTTCGTTGCATTGCAGTCTCATGAGCTACCCAATCAGCAAAAGCATTACCTTGTCCTATCTTGTCAGTCACTTTCTTGTGTGCGCTACACTTCACTATCACTATCTTCTTCAGATATGTCAGTGCAGTCAAAAGGTTATGCACTAATTCTCCATGCATTATCTGCATCCTGTGGGATGTAAGAAAGCCAAAATCATAGGCCACTCCAAAAGCATAGCGGCTATCTTTAAAGATGTTCACACACAAGTCAGTGCTAAGCTCACACGCTTGTGTCAAAGCTGTTAGCTCAGCTGCTTGAGCCGACTTCTGAGGTATGCGAGCTGTTTCCACTACTTTCTGAAGTGTCGTAATTGCATATGCAGCTGAGGTCGTGCCATCTGGTAACTTCAAACAGGACCCATCAACCCACATTTCCCCATCTACATCTGGAAGGGGCGTATCTTGCAAATCGATGCGACCCTTTGTCTGTTCCTCAGTAAGGAATATACAATCGTGAGGCTCCTTTGACTGAGACTGAGTCACAGGATATGGCAACAAAGTGGCTGGGTTCTGTGTCGCGCATCTCTTCAAGGTAATATGAGGTGCTAACAGTGTCAATTCATATCCTGTCAGGTGAGCACTAGTTAACTGTTGTGTCTTAGTCTGATTCAAAAGGGCATCTACTGCATGGGGTACTAGCACCAACAGTTTGTGTGGCAAAACTATCCCTTCACTCTGACGTATGGACATAGCTGTTGCTGCAACTGAACGAAAACACCCAGGCAATGCACTAGCAACCGGATCAAGGACAGCTGAAAAATATGCACAGGGACGCTGCTTGTCACCGTGTGTTTGTACTAGAACTGACAATGCACATCCATCTTTTTCGTGTACATAGAGTGTAAAAGGCTTTGTGTAATCTGGAGTGCCTAACACTGGTGCAGAACAAAGAGCTTGACGTAACTGTCGAAAAGCATTCTCACATTCATCTGTCCATGGTTGGGGCATTGGAGTATCTTTCGTCAAAAGTGCTAGCAATGCTTTGGCAATGTGAGAAAACCCTAATATCCATTGCCTACAAAACGAGGTCAGACCAATGAATGCATGGACATCTTTCTGAGTGGAAGGTACTGGTGTGTCTAAAATTGCTTGAATGCGATCTGATGTAAGTGCACGGCTCTCCTTAGACAGAAGGTGACCTAAGGAGGTTACCTTTGGTCTACAATACTGCAATTTCTTTCATGACACTTTATGATGGTGTGTAGCAAGAAAATAAAACAAAGACAAAGTACACTCTTCACATAGTTCAGGCATATCGGCTGTCAACAAGATGTCATCGACATATTGAATGAGAGCCTCCCCTTTAGGTAAGATGAAAGAATCAAGTTGTCTTTTCAGTGCTTGTCTATAGATACTAGGACTCTCAGTGTACCCCTGAGGAATTCTACAAAATCTGCATGATCGATTATTTAAAGTGAAACCAAACAAATATCTGCTATCAGGATGAATAGGGATCGAGAAGAAAGCATTCTTCAACTCAATCACGCTAAATCTAGTCGATGTCGGGGGAACCAAAGTAAGTAGTGTTGTTATGGTATAAACCACTGGGTATTGTGGTACTACAATCTTATTAACTTCTCGCAAAAAAATAATGAATCTGTAAATCCTAGTATCAGTATGCTTTTTCAAAATGGGCAGAATAGGACTGTTACAAACATTGTAAGGGACTTCCTAAACAACCCCCACTTTAATCGAATCATGAACAATGCGTATAAGTGCTTCTTCGCTTTCCTGAGAAATGTTATACTGAGGCAAGCGCGGCAATGAAGCACCCTCCTTGACACTAATATGCACTGGTGGGATAACCATCTGTCCTACATCTGTGTCTGAAGTAGCCCACAAAGTACTAGGGAGTGAAGCTAATGCAGTATCCTCTTTAACAAGACAAGATCTCTCACTTGTGTGGTAGTAGTCATATAAAATAACACGTACTCCTTCAGGAGAACATCGTATCGTAGCTTTGAAATACTTGAGCATATCAAGACCCACAATATTGTCTGGTGTGTTCGGAGAAAGCAAAAATGGACATGGAGCAGTAAACTTATCAACATGGAATGCGAGTGGTTGTGACAATGGGCTAAGGGAAGGCGTTCCATTAAACCCTATCGATGTAATGGTTGAGCCAGACAGGGGAGCCCTTGGAAACAATTGTTTAGATAAGGCGCTACGAGTAGCTCCTGTATCAACCAGAAACTGATCAGTAGAACCCAAAACATGCTGTAACATAGGGACCCCTCTGATCTACTGGAACTTCACCTGATTCCTTACCCCATCCTAGGCAATCCTATGCATAAGCAGAATCTTGAAAATCAGACTGTACATAGTCGGACATTTGATATTGGTTCCTTCTATCAAAAGTGTTAAACCCATTGGTTCTGCCCACGTGTATAAGCATCAAACCTACCATGATCATTCGTGCTTCCACTAGGCCCTGGATATCCTGAACGATTTCTCATTTGTCCCCGACCACGTGGACACTGCTGAGCACGCAGCACTGGACAATCAGAAATCCAATGTCCAAATTTCTTGCAGTACGCACTCTGGTCAATAGACAAATTCGGACAAGCATAAGAAGAAAAAGTCGAACCATAAGATCCACGTCCACTATCATTACCTCTAGAAGGCGGACCATAAGCATGAGCCAACATAACCTTTGTTTTCAACTCTTTAGTCTTTTTATCCTCATTACCCTTCGTTTCTAATTCCTGGTGTTCATAATACTGATTTGAGATGAGTCTTTGGAAACCAAAGGCTACGTGTCGTACAGCTCCACAGGCCCAAACGAGGCCTACCTAACCTGTAGTTAATGTACACAAATTGTATATTATAATATATTTCAAACATACTCAAAATAATTTTTTAACATATTTTCATTTTATATTGCAGTACTAATCATTTCTAATCTGCAAAAGTTCATTCCTTGATGAAAAACATAAAGTTGAATCAATGAAAGAAAATCGAAAAATAATTCAAAAGCGATTGAATCCTGTAACAATTTATTGACAACTGAAAATATGGTCATTCCCAATGCATTTCGGGTTCAAACTGAACCCTTCGTCAGGGGATTAGCATTACAAAGTTACAACATGTATATGCAATTCATAAAAAGAGGATCTGGAAGTGATTTTCGTCTGAATCTACAACACAAAATAATGTTCTTAGTACCTGATAATTCTATGCATTGTGTTTATATTAGTATAGTACTGAGAGCTTGCAAGTGAAATGGAGTTAAGACCTCAAATGAAAAGTGTGTGTAAGATAAGGTCAGAGAAAAGGAAAAGGTCAAGGATATGAGACGTTTACTGCACCTCAAAATGAGAATAAAAGATTATACCAATTAAACCGGATTGATGCCCAAGTAGAAGAAAAGTGACTTTGAAAGCGTGATAAACACATACTATATTGTCCAAAAACCTTAAAATAACGTCCCAATATTATGCGCTTGTTTCATTCAGTGTAAGTGCCTGATCATCAAAAAGCGTGGTATCTCTTTAAATGAAACGATAGTTATAGTCAAACGATGCCAAGTAGCATCGGCTCCTACCTTCCGTAGTACAATGTGCGCACGAAGCCGAGACCAGCTTAATCCTACCAAGAGCATAACAAACCATAATATCACTACTTCGTAAGCTTATTAGATAGTCTTACTTATACTCAGCAGGCAAAAAGTCTTACCCGTTTGCTTAATGGATAAGCGTAAAATTCATTCACGTTCACCAAAAGTTGCCAACCTCGTTCAAGAATCTAAAAGAAGATGGATACTAATAAACCAAAGTTCCCAAATGGAACGAAAAACATTTGTATTAACAGAATCCTAACGAAAACATACCGCTTGATCTTCTAATGAAGCGCTGAGTTATTCCGCCATCAAACGTAAACCCGGAGGTCACATGAGTCTAGGTATCCAATCAGGTAAATTTAAAACTATATTCCAAAAAATGAAAAACGGACTACAACTCTTAGACTGGGTGAAACTAGAAAAGAGACTGAATGTTCCGGGACATTCAAAATAACTTTATTAGTGCCGAACCCGGGAATCGAAACCACTATATTCGATTACTTCGAATCAGTAACCTAGAGTAACAGCGTTATGTGAACAGTTTCATTAAGGGCAAAGCAGGAGAAATCCGAGTGTGTTCTAAACAAAGTTAAATAGAAAGCAAAAAAAGCAAACAGGAAAGGAAAGAAAAGAGGAGAAATAGATCATTGTGACTGGAGTGTGACATGAAACGGCAAGCTCCCTTACAATCTGAATATATAACAGTCAATTTACAAAAAACACAATAATTCATAATGATCATTGAGGCCCCCAGGGATTAGAGTCCCTAAATATTTTATCCAGAAAGTCTCCCTGCGCGCACGCATAGTATTTATGTCTGTATCATTACACCTGCTGATGTGTTCAAGAATGGTAAAGCGGAATTGTGGTATTGTGTGTGGAGTAGTTGTCTAATGTGCAGCTAATGATGAGCTCATATTCTTATTGCGGATACGACTCTTGTGTTCCACAATTCTTGTTTTTATCATTCTGCTCGTTCTCCCCACATATATCAATCCGCAGGGACATTTGATTGCATATATTACCCCTTCTGTTGTGCAATCCGATGTGTGTCTCAAAGTAATGGCTTTGCCTGTGTGTGGATGTCTAAATTCGTTGCCCACCATGACATTGCCAAATTGACCACAATTGTGGCATTTCCTCATACCTTTGTTGATGGTTTTCATGATTTTTTTTGGTGCTTTCAATAACTCACGTAAATTTTGTGAACGTGTATGTGCGAATAGCGGTGGACCAACAAGGATCCCCTTGAAATCTTGCTCATTTTCTACCAATTCCCATCTTTTCCGAATGATTGCCTTTATTTTAGAAGATTGTGCCGAGTGTTTTAATACAAAGACTTCCCTGTTTTTTCAGTAGATCTTCTCTTTTTTGTTGGAAACTGATTGCTCTGCCTCTTCTAAAGTGGAATCCAGGTAGCCTCTTTCTTTGTATTTGACAATTTGTCATTTATCAAGTCCTTGCATGTGTCTATGTTTGATGTTATTCTCTTGATCCTCATAAATTGAGAGATAGGTAAGTGTTTCTTCAATGAAATAGGATGGGCACTTGAGTAATGTAACACGTTGTTCACATCAGTAGGATTTGCGTATACTTTTGTCATTAGTCCTTCATTGGTTTTCATTATTTAAATGTCCAAAAGTGAATCTGATGTGTATTGATTTCGTGAGTGAATTGTATACGTGGGTTGCGTTTATTTAGATCAACTATACTGGATTCTAGTAGCTCTCTTGATCCCCTCCACACCACTAGGATATCATCTATATATCGTACACACATCACAGCATTTTGTTTCCAATCCAGATTCTTTAGGATAAATTGATCCTCAAAATAAGCCATGAAGGTGTTCGCGTAGGCAGGCGCCCCGGGAAATCACATGGACGTGCCTGTCCTCTGAACTAAATAGTCTTCTTGCCACTAAAAGTAACTATGATGAAGTGCAAAATGTTGCAACTCTAAAAGAAATACACTTTTATCCTGGGGTATGTCCGACTGTAAGAGTCTCCATTCTACTGCCTCTAGTCCCTCATTTTGGGATATGGACGTGTATAACGCTACTACGTCTATGGTGCACAACAGATGTCTTCCAAGAAATAATCTTTAATGGCTTCCAATTTGAGTAAACAGTCTGTGGTGTCTTTTACATACGTCACCCAGGATTGTACTAGCGGTTGGAGATGATGATCCAAAAAGTAGCCCAATGCCTCATGTATAGATCCACACCCTGCTACAATCGGACAAAATGGAGGATGTTGTTTGTCCTTATGTATCTTCGGTAACATGTATATCATAGGAATTTTTGGATACGAATTCATTAAAAGTCTGCATGTGTTTTCATCCAGTATTGTCTCGTCAATTCCTTTTTGTAGAATATCCTTCAAGATATTTTGAAATGCCATTGTAGGGTCTTGTTTCAGGCAGATGTATGTGTTCTCGTCTCTTACATGTTCATTCACACTCTGTTGGTAATATTCCGTATCTAGAATCACAAGGGCTCCCCCCTTATCTGCCGGTTGAACAATAATGGAGGTGTCTTGTCGTAATTTGTTCAAAATTCGTCGTTCTAGTCTAAGTACATCCACCAACTGAACAAGAACGTAGCTTCAATCCAAAAAGCAAATTCCTTTCGCCTATCTCACACAAGACCCTAGATACTTTTGAGGTTCTGGTTCAAAAAGACTTGGAAGAAATCAGATATACGGCACCCAAGTACTCTAATTCAACCAGGTGGGGCGCCTGCCGCACGCGAGTCCGAGGATCAGAGGCCTACACCCGGGCCCAGCTCAGCGCGAACCGGCCTCCTGGGGTGTGGCCGTTCCAGACAGTAGCGGTGTCATGTGCTTATCTAGGTTCCTGATCGATACTGTGACCTTATGCCCCTATTCGGCTATAAAGCCCTTTATTCCCTATATTGGCATAACCGTTCAAGTGCGATTTTCTGAAAAGTCATCTCTGGCCTCACACGAGCAGAGCCACAGAGCCACATTCCAGCATGACTCTCTGCTACTTCCTTTGCGACCAATTAGTGCAATGACAGAGCAGCAGTCACTATCTGATATTCCTAGATAACACTCCGAGTTCTTCAACAAGATAAAAACTTAGCAAACCTGGAAATCCCCGCTTGCTATGTTTTGATTAGTAATGGAACTCTAATGAGCAACTGATAACTATCACTTCCTAGTGACATCTTTAATTGACGTCTTATGTCCGGCAAACTTGCGTCAAACCCGGCACCTGTCAGGTATAAATATTACCAACGTTGCCTTAAGCAATGAGCGTTGCCTGTTGCTGATGCCAGCTGCCTGCATGACCAGTGTTGGTAACAACAAGCACTCTGTCGCTGCAGCCTGCTATCCTGTGGTGGTGAAGCTACTGATTACCATTATCGCCGCTACAGCGCGAACTGTGGTTCAGTACGCTTGAGGAGCCGTGCAGCCGTCCTCTGCGAAGACATCCAGCCCAGCTGCCCGCGGACGCTGTCACCCCTCCTTCCTCGACGCGCTGAGAGAAGCCGCTGCATTTCTCGTGCAGAGAAATCCAGTCCCGGCGCTTCCGGTTTACCCTCGCAGGTGACTGGGATATCGAGAGAGACCCCTGAAGGAGATACCAATCCTCCATCATTCTATTCAGAGGTATGGTGTTGACTAAACCCTTAGAAGAGAATTCTTGAAACAAACCTTGGCAAAACCAACTTAACTTAAGCTACTTACTTACTCCCCTTTTCACGTGTTAGGCTTAGGTCAGGCACACCGGGGTAGGCTTAGTTAGAAGCACCAGTTGAGTATGTTAGCCTAATGTATATATGACTGTATATATGTTTTATTACTTTTAAACCATTGTATGGCTAAGAAACCATATCAATGCTTTTACAGTTCTATTTCGCAATTCTTATCTTACTGTACGTACTTTTTATAATAACAGTTATTGCAATTGTGGCAATACATTTCTCTTGTATGAGAAGAAAGACTGTTCAATAAATGTTACCCTTTATTGATACACGCCCGTCTCTCTATTCTCTACATATTGTGAAAGTAAACTGCACTAGACTGACTGAGTGAAATCTATGTCTATTGTTTCACACGACCCTAGAGATCGACTCTTGATCTGAGGAGCAAAGTTGTCATGTTGCACGGTTGTTGGAAAACTGAATCCCTTCTTGTCTGTGCCAGGGAAGCTGATCACTTCCTATGCAGAGAAGAAAGTTTCCAGTGACCTCTGAGCTAGTTGGTAACACAACCCAATTAAGTTTAGCATAGTCAGTGGAGGCCTGGAATATCCGCAGTTCCACGTCGATACTACTGTTTATGTTATTCCAATGCGCAGGGCCTAGTGGGAAACTAGGAACTACACTACATGGCGCCCAACGTTTGGTAAGGCGATAAACTAACGTAAGACTTGTAGAGTAACTCAGTCGTGCATATTTCACACCCCTTTCTCCCGTAAAAACTCCAATAGACGTCTGGAGTGGGTGAAAGGTTAAAATCCGCCCGACCTTAGTAGGAAGAGATTCCTATGTAAAGCTCCGGTTTATTCAACGTTGAAGGATACAGTGTTCCAAAATATTGTGCATCTAATCTTTGTCTCCTTGGAGACCTACTCTGCAAACCTGCATTTTTTAAAATGACAGACAGTGAAGAAGAAAGGGAAGCAGTTAGACTGGCATCCCAGCTAATGGAGGAAGACACGAGTCTCCTACAAGCAGACCCGGATGCTATTATCATCCCGGTCCAGTTAAGAAGATCTATAACTTTAAAACTTATAGAAAACGGACTGACACCTCAAGGTGGTACAGTAATTTTCGTGATAGAGGCTCACGAATATCGGCAGACAGAGGTATTCTATTCATGGATAAACTTTCCAGCGGTAAACGCTATAACACAAGAGTTTCACTATTACAAAATAGAGGAACCTCCGGGAGAGTACGCTCCTTTCGAGGAGATTGAAATCCCACTTAAATTTCAAGAGCACCTGCTCTGGTTTAATGGCGCCCTAAAACACAATGATCACATTACCAGGCTCGGTCCACTAGGTAGACCAGGAGCCACGTGGCCGGTTCTAGCCAGCTACACACCACATCCTGACATTGCAAGAATGTCTAGAGAAGAGCTGTTAGCACAGCTAAACACATTAATAAAAATACATAGGCAATTAGTCCAATATGTAATACGGACTGCAACAGTCCAGCCAGCTGTTAATTCACACCAGCTGACCCCTCATCAGGGGAACACAAATAAAATTACACCACAGAACATACAGTCATGTCTTGGTAAAACACCCGTAAAACGGGAACAAATTCCTTTCTGGTTAGCCCAGAAAATCACTCAAATAGAGGCAGTATTTCCTGATACTACCCCTATTGAGAAACACAGAATCTTGACCATTTGCCTTCCTATGGGAATCGCACCACACGTGGAGGACTGCGACACTTGGGGTACAGTCTTTGCTTCCATTTACACAAAAACACACGGTGTTCCGTCTATGGCGGTAATACCAGACGTGCTAAAACAGATTCAAAATGAATTCGGTCCAGAGCCCGCTTTAAATCTAGGTATGAAATTACTGAAAGACTTCAAGCAGGTCACGGCTATATTATTAGCCAACGTAAAGGGAGAAGCAGCATCTGTGGCGATTCGCCAGAAGTTGAGGGAAACAGATATAAAAGATCCTGTTGAGCTTGCAAAAATCATAGAAAAATGCTATGAAGAATTAGGTAGAGACAGCTTGGGTGGGAAACCAGTAAAACCCCAACTGCTCGAAAATCCTGAAAAATTATTTATTAAAAATAATTTAAACACTCCTAAAAAGAGCTGGGATGGAAATAAACAATCCACTCCCAAGGAAAAAGTTTTCCAGTCCAGAGGAAGGTCTCCTCGACGGAGGGAAAGAACTCCGACTCGAGAACGCCAGTCTCCCCAACGGGAGCCCTCTGAGAAAAGATATAACCTTAGAAATAGGGATAATATAAAAAGACCTGATAGATATCAAAGTATTGATACACGTCCCTCTCGATCTCTTCCACAGAATTCGGAAAGAAGAGGACGGTCAGACCCAGGAGAGCACACCAAGTCCAAAGACAAGGAACCTGCTCAAAATAAGAAATCTCAATTTCAGAAAAAGAAGGTAGCCAGTATCAGAGTAATCAACCATGCCGAGAATACTGAGGACACAGTTGAAAAACGGGGAGTGGGCATTGACAATGTTGGACAGTGCAGCAGAGATCAGTATAGCGCGCAAGAACTTGATGAGTCATCTGGAGACAGTGGACACGAATGAATACATTCAGGTTGAAACTGCCGACACCAGACTTAGCGAGCCCCATAAAATATACGAAATAACATTACGTATAGAGGGTGATAAGACTAGGAAAATTAAGGGTCTATTTTGGGATAAGCTCTCAAAAGGCTATGATATTCTGTTAGCTGAAAAAGATTGGCCCCCGGAGTTTGTCAGGGAGTGCCCTCGTGGCGAAGAGGTGATTATGCCTGCCTTCTCGAATCACATACCGATTCATAAAAAATACACATATGCAAGGAAATGGGCAGTAGCCCAGGCACCTGCATTGTATAAAAATCATGTAGGATGGGATGAGGACTCTCCTCCTCACAAAATCCAACTAAAAAGTGAACCAACTGCCCAACGGCAGTATCCAATAAAGCAAGAAGCTAAAAAACAGGTCAGGGAGATCTTAGATCAACTTGAATACCAGGGGGTGATTGAAACATGCACCTCTCAAATGAACAATCCTTTGTTTCCTGTCTCCAAGCCAGACAATTCATATCGTCTAGTTTTGGACTACAGACACCTTAATACATGTTGCAAAACTTTTGCAGTACAAAACTCGCATAGTGCAGCCCTAATGAATAACATAGTTAGGAAAAAAATATAAAACGACATTAGACATTTCTAATGGTTTCTTTTGTCAAAACATTGCACCAGAAAGCAGATACTTGACCGCTTTCTCCGCATTTGGGTCGCAGACAAAATTCTGTCGACTCCCACAGGGGTTCAAGAACAGCCCAGGACTATTCTCAGCTAGAGTAACAGAGTTACTACAAATCTATGATGATGAAGCATTATCTTACGTAGATGATATTTATCTCACAGACGACGACTTGGATACTCACTTGAAAAGAGTGAACACCATTATACTTGGGTTCGCAGCAGAGGGTTACAAATTCAACTTTAAAAAGTCCCGAATTGCCCATCTGACAGTACTGTTTTTAGGGTACGAATTATCAAGTGAAGGGAAAAGCCTAGCGGACAACTTCTTAGAGAAGTGCGCTGTACTCCAAGCTCCAAAAACGCTGAAGAATTTACAGTCAATACTAGGTTTTCTGAATTTCGGAAGAACTTACATCCTAAATTACGCAGAGAGGGTTAAACCTCTCTACGAATTAATAAAACCTGATTTCAAACAAATCAATTGGACTCAAAAACACACAGAAATTTTGAGATCACTGCAAACAGACATGTTAGCAAAAACAAAATTAGATACACGTGACAACACACGTGATCTTGTAATCCGAGTCATCCCAGGAAGATGCGGATTCACGTACCTAACCTCTAATGAGGGAGAAAAGGTACCAATAGCTTACAAATCACATTTGTACACAAAGGCTGAAATAAAATTCAGTTCAACGGAGAAAATTCTAACTGCGGTTCAGACTGCTGTAGCGAAAGAAAGGCCCCTAGCACAAGGTAAACGAATAATTATCGTAACTCCTATACCGGCTTTAGAAGCGGTAACTAAAGCAAGCATTCCTAATGCTAAAGCTTTGCATCCGAGATGGATTCAGTGGGTTAATTCTCTTGCTGCAACAGACGTAGTTTACGAATTTGATCCTAACTTAAAAACACAGGAATTTTTACAATATGAATATGAATGTCCTCTGCCAATTGAAATCCTGCCTCTCGAAGAATACGGAAGTATTATATATACTGACGGATCAGCACAACCCGCAGTTGGGGGTAAGCAAGCTTACAGTGCTGCGTGCGCGATTGTTAAAGGTCGCTGGCACAAAGGAAAATTTAGACCATTGGTCACTAAAACACAATCTCTAGGAGATTACTCGGCTCAACGAGCTGAATTAGTAGCATTTAAGATGGCGCTAGAAAATACTGATCGCGAATTCCCCACACTAATAGTGTGCGATTCTTTTTATTGCGTACAATCTTATAATGAATACTTGCAGAATTGGGTGGAAAATGGTTTCAAAGATGCAAAAGGTGGCACAATAAAGCATAAAATGCTTTGGGAACAGGTAGTTCTTTTACAAAAAGAACTACAAAAGACTCACGTGATACATACACTGAGTCATCAACGTGATGGCGTTCACGTTGCAGGGAATTCATTGGCTGATGAAGCCGCGAAGGCAGCTGTGCAAACGGCTTCCGTAGCCGCGATAACTCGGTCACAAACAAAAATAGACAGCGATGTTCTACAAGCTGTCAGTGCGTCAGTAAAAAATGATAAGAAAACACTCCCAAAAGGCTTTCCTAAAAAGTACTTGTACTTAACGGATACAAATAATGTTCCTTTTGCTCGAATCCCTGGAGTGGGGGATAGAGTAATTCCAAACAGGGAACACAGACTAGGACTGATCAAAGCGGCACACGAAGGGCTTGCTTCTGCACACGCTGGCATTTCCGCAACAGTATCACTATTAAAACAGAGATATTGGTGGCCTCGCTTGAGAATACAAACTAAAAAGTATGTATTAGAATGCGACATATGCCAAAGGATAAAAGTATCAACAGTGAAACGACCAGCGCAGACACCCCTTCTCATCTCGGATAAACCATTTGCATGCGTTTACCTGGACCACTGTGGTCCCCTACAAAGGGACGGTAACTATAGATATATCATGGTAGCAGTGGATTCCTGTACGAGGTTCATATGGATGTGGCCCCAGCGCTCGGCTGACGCTAGAACGGTTATAAAAGATTTGCGAGTCTTTATCGGCACATACGCAATTACCACGTTCCATTCTGACCAGGGTCCTGCTTTCAGCTCTCGAGCCTATAGGGAGGCCATGGCCAGCATGGGAATTGGGTTGCGGTATTCTTGTCCGTCGCACCCCGAAGGGAATAGTGTGGTAGAAAGAAAAAACCGGGATATAAAGCAATCTATAACAGCGAAGGTATTAGGTTCAGGCGCTGGGTGGGTCAAACATTTAATAAGTGTCCAGACTAGTCTTAACAACATGCCAAGAAATTCTCTAAAAGGTTTCAGCCCATACGAACTATTGTTCGGAATTAGAATGAACGTTCAGGACCTCGATAGTCAGATGTCAGTGGTACAAAAAGAAACAAAGCAGTTTGAAGTAAAAGACCGTTTGGCTGTTTTACAGGAACTGAATGAAACAAGAAAATCATTAAGCAACATAAAGTTAAAGCAACAGCCAAATACCACTGACGAGGCACCACCCGCAACAGCCCCAGCAAGGCCTGTCTGGATTCCAAAGATTGGGGATCTAGTCAGAGAAAAGATCGCGGTGAAGAAGGAATTTGGGCCTTCTTACAGAAAAGCAGTACCTGTCTTGGCAGTCACCGGAACAAGATCAGTTGTGCTACCGCCCCTTGCTGGTAAAAAGGAGAACAGAATCGTGTCCATCGATCTGGTAAAACCACAAGCATGTGGCCTATAATCAACAGTAGGCCCAGTGGACTCCCAAGAAACAACAGAATACCCAAACTTGCAACAATCCAAGAGGTTCAAACTGAAAGACTCATCACATTCGATCAGCCTGCAGTGCACAATGAAGGACTATGCAATAATGCCATGGAACTCGTGCCTCTTGAAACACAGATTGAAACAGTTCGTCAAGAAACAACACCAGTCTACAATGATGTGGCATCAGAAAGTGCTACCGAAAGACAGATTGAAAGAATTGACAGAACTGCCTCTGGTTATTTCATCAACTTCGACAACTTCTCTGAAGATTTAAATGACCCCGAAGTGATGCCAGAAACAAAAAAGTATTCTAAAGAAAATACAACAGGACTCCTTCAACAAATCAAAGAACTATATCTGGATTCACCGTTGATTGAGCATTGGATTATCTCAGGGGTATTCATACTCCTACTATGCCTAATTTTAGTTTTAATTTTAGGGAAGTTCATTACAATTGAATGGACACAGCAAGTCAGAACATCAACCTAGTCCTGAAACCACACAGATCATCCCATGTGAAGAAAAGAGAACTGTCAACAGTAAATGTCACAGCAATTCCAATACCTGGTGGGGTAGTATGGGAGAAAACAGACTATGAGATCTATGGTCCGGTCGAAATCCTGAAGTATCCTCATCAACTAAAGGTTTCCTTAAGTGACTTTGTGACACCAAGTACATTCTCTGATGATTGGGACTTTAACAGTATTAATGACATGATGTCTGATTTAGTAATGTCAGCTAGATTCACAGATCATGATTATTTACAAGGTTCATCTAGTTATGAGCAATTATTCTGTTATACCCACTATGGGGATCATTACTTGCATAAATCTGCACAGCCTAGAAATGTTTTTATGTATAATCAATGGGAACATTGTTCTACACCACCTAAAAGCAGTTCTAAAGCATTTTTTGAGAAATTCAAATATTTTTCAGGGTTTAACACCAGTGATGCAGAAACGTTTTATTATAAACTGTTAGATAAAACAGGAATGAAAACGATGCTGACAAATTCTAAATTGATATATTCAGAAGCATCTTATGACAAAATGATGACATTTGGTTTTGATTATTGGAAAAATAATATTGAAACGAAAACAATTTGGGGTACAAAAGATTGGCAGGTGCAAGGCTTAGAAGCACTGTTTAGAACCTGCATGATACCAGAACAAATGTTATTTTTAAATGACACTGTACACCAAACATCTTGTCTTGGCCTAGCTAAGATCAAAGACCTTAAAACACCGTCTATACCAAAGCCAATAGCTGAGAATGCAACTGCAGATAATGAGTTAGACGTGTCACACATTTTACATTTCAACAGAACACATCCTGATTGGAGAAAATGGTTAATCTGGCCTACAGACACAAATAGCTGTCAAGATAGGTTCCTGAATAAAACACAGGGGTTAAAAATAACCAGATTAGACCCTAGATACTCCCAGAGACAACATCCAGGGATTGTAACCACATACAGTGTAGGGAAACTCTGCCTAGAATGGCTAACTACATCCACACTGGCTGAAATTAAGCAACACTTGTCTTTATTAAAAGATGGTGCTGATTTGCGCGATTTCATTCTTGGACCACGCAAACAGCGTCAAAAGCGTTTCATAGCGACCAGCATCTATGCTGCTTACAACGAGGCTTGGAAAGTAAAGCAAATTGAAACTGCTGAAAAGATACGAGAAATTGATCGTATTAATTTGGAGAAATCACTTTCTGTGGTAGACAATGGGTTAATGACTCTGTCTTCCAGAATATATTCTTTAGACAATATTGTATCCTCTGCCTTTGATGTGATAGACAGAGATTTGCTAATGTTACAACATGGCCAATCTCAATTACGCTCTATTATAGAATTAGGCTGGACGTTGCAAAATCTTCGTTCAGGCTATGTGCCTTGGCGTTTGATAAACACAACGTCATTATTTTCCATTTTTAACCTTACTGATAAACAGATCAGTTTGGCACAGAAAGGAGCAGACTATACAATCTTGAGCATCGAGAAACTCGAGCGATTACCATTGACAATGTCAGAGAGTCCTGTCATTGAATGGATAATACACGGGATTATCACAATTCCGATAACAACTTTCCGATTTCATAAATGCCTTGAATACATACCTGCTGGCCAGTATGAACAATTGGGTAAAGGATACTTAAAATCCGAATGGAAATTACCATACACTCATTCTTGCTATAGTGACAGCGACAAAAATGTATTTCTTAGTGGTGAGAACTGTAAACACTCACTAAGGGGTATACTTTTGTGTCAGGGTATTAATTTACACGGAGCATGTGATGGAAATTCAAACAACCTCTCATGCCACCAGCTAGTCACACCTGCAACTCAGATAGAGCCCTTCTTTATGCAACTTTCAAACGGGAGTTACATTCTTAGAACGGATCACAGGTGCTGTGGCCTCGCGCCCGGACTAAGTTATCTAGTAGAAGTAACGTCCATGGTCAAATGCTGTATGCAAGCATTGTTCCCGAGCGGGCCTCCAGACATAGTGACTCCCATCTGGCCTTGTCTGAATCTCTATTCTATACGAATTGATACATTAAGCAAAATGAAATCTGTGCTTTTACAGACAACAGTGCCTATAACGTCATCTAAAGGGACGTATGATCTTCTAGTCGCAAGGACGGCTACTGAGGTCCATGACCTTTTATCAACAAATTGCCCCGTGCATTTCGTAGAAATGTTTGACCAACTCCTTAACATGTCTAGTGCTACAAGCATCCCAGGCATATTTAAGACAGTCTTTACGGGACTGCTAACACCCTTCCAGGCAATTTTGGGAATCTTTCCTAATTTTGTGCACTCCATCTTTGGTGGTATTCCACTATTTTTGGGACTCATCGCAGGGATTCTATTTTTGACCCTCCTGCTTCGATATGGCAAGCCTCGGCTCAGACATAGCTCCCATGGGAATGGAAGAGACAATCCTAGCAATGCGCTACAGGGACAGGATAACTAACGTCCTCGGATTGGCCAGGCTGAGAGATCTAAACATGACCTGGTTCCTTTCATTCAGACCAATATGGCAAAATTGCATTTTACCTGTGCTACGGTGTATGCTTTGCGGCGATGAATGCGTGTTGGACATCTGTCTTTCACTTCCATCAGCAGTACCAATGGACGTCGATACCTTGCTAAGTCCAATAACGGCTCACGCATTGTGTTGTCCCCAGCGGCTACCAATCCTGATGACGGCATTCGTGGAGACTCCTGTACTACAGCCAAGTGGTAACAGTGGAGCGAGTAACAAAAGCAACATCATCCAGGTACAACGTTCTGTGAGCATTGCTGGTCCCGACTATGATGACAGCAATCATTCTCACACCTGCCAAGTTACAGCGCTATCTAATTTGGTTGAACTATCACCTGATTTTGTAGACCAATTCTTTGCGAGCCTGTCTGATACGATGTTCTCACCCATAGAGAAACAATAACTTTTTGAGAAGCTTTCCGACACACAGCGTTCCTATGAACTCTGGATTCGGCCTTCAGTTTTGATCAACAAAAAACTGCCAGGAGCTTTGGTAAACTGATTTTTCTTTGAATTGGACAATTTTTAAAATATTGACCTTTTTTCTTCTTTTTGGCACGAACAATTCTTTGCTTAACGTAAAAACTATTCTTAGAGAACAGAAGCTTCACACTTCTATTTCTACACACATCTAGAGACATAACAACATTACACCAGCCTCTAGCACACATGTTATTGCAATGCATTTTTATGTGATGATTTATCTCGCATTTCTTCTGTCAGAGATACTTCATGTGTAATTCCTTTTGCATAATCGTTCATTGATTTTATATGCAATAACCTTTTGAATGATTACTATGCTTTAAAAAACGTACAGTACCTAAATTCCATGTATTACAAGTACGCCTATTTCGAATGCATTTATGTATTTTGGGGTGGGCTATGTTACACAATGTTACACATGCATCTAATTGCTTAGTTTTAGTAATTTTGATGGACATGAATTCGTGGAGTGGATGTCATGTGCTTATCTAGGTTCCTGATCGATACTGTGACCTTATGCCCCTATTCGGCTATAAAGCCCTTTATTCCCTATATTGGCATAACCGTTCAAGTGCGATTTTCTGAAAAGTCATCTCTGGCCTCACACGAGCAGAGCCACAGAGCCACATTCCAGCATGACTCTCTGCTACTTCCTTTGCGACCAATTAGTGCAATGACAGAGCAGCAGTCACTATCTGATATTCCTAGATAACACTCCGAGTTCTTCAACAAGATAAAAACTTAGCAAACCTGGAAATCCCCGCTTGCTATGTTTTGATTAGTAATGGAACTCTAATGAGCAACTGATAACTATCACTTCCTAGTGACATCTTTAATTGACGTCTTATGTCCAGCAAACTTGCGTCAAACCCGGCACCTGTCAGGTATAAATATTACCAACGTTGCCTTAAGCAATGAGCGTTGCCTGTTGCTGATGCCAGCTGCCTGCATGACCAGTGTTGGTAACAACTAGCACTCTGTCGCTGCAGCCTGCTATCCTGTGGTGGTGAAGCTACTGATTACCATTATCGCCGCTACAGCGCGAACTGTGGTTCAGTACGCTTGAGGAGCCGTGCAGCCGTCCTCTGCGAAGACATCCAGCCCAGCTGCCCGCGGACGCTGTCACCCCTCCTTCCTCGACGCGCTGAGAGAAGCCGCTGCATTTCTCGTGCAGAGAAATCCAGTCCCGGCGCTTCCGGTTTACCCTCGCAGGTGACTGGGATATCGAGAGAGACCCCTGAAGGAGATACCAATCCTCCATCATTCTATTCAGAGGTATGGTGTTGACTAAACCCTTAGAAGAGAATTCTTGAAACAAACCTTGGCAAAACCAACTTAACTTAAGCTACTTACTTACTCCCCTTTTCACGTGTTAGGCTTAGGTCAGGCACACCGGGGTAGGCTTAGTTAGAAGCACCAGTTGAGTATGTTAGCCTAATGTATATATGACTGTATATATGTTTTATTACTTTTAAACCATTGTATGGCTATGAAACCATATCAATGCTTTTACAGTTCTATTTCGCAATTCTTATCTTACTGTACGTACTTTTTATAATAACAGTTATTGCAATTGTGGCAATACATTTCTCTTGTATGAGAAGAAAGACTGTTCAATAAATGTTACCCTTTATTGATACACGCCCGTCTCTCTATTCTCTACATATTGTGAAAGTAAACTGCACTAGACTGACTGAGTGAAATCTATGTCTATTGTTTCACACGACCCTAGAGATCGACTCTTGATCTGAGGAGCAAAGTTGTCATGTTGCACGGTTGTTGGAAAACTGAATCCCTTCTTGTCTGTGCCAGGGAAGCTGATCACTTCCTATGCAGAGAAGAAAGTTTCCAGTGACCTCTGAGCTAGTTGGTAACACAACCCAATTAAGTTTAGCATAGTCAGTGGAGGCCTGGAATATCCGCAGTTCCACGTCGATACTACTGTTTATGTTATTCCAATGCGCAGGGCCTAGTGGGAAACTAGGAACTACACTACAGCGGAGGAGGGGAGAAGTACCTGCTTCGATCCCTGCACCGGGGACTGTAAGACTTTGCCGGTGGCTTCCCTGGGCCTGACCATGAGCCGCCGGTGATCCTCGACTGTACCGGCCCTCGGTGGAGGTCTGCTGGCGGTGGGCCCTGGACTCTCTGACGGCCACCGCACGCGCGTGTGGGCCTGAACGACCGGATAGGCCTTGAGAGGCACCGATGCACCCCTGGAATCGCTTGGGGTGGAGCAAGGCGCACAGTTCTACGGCTGGAGAGGCCTGGAGTCCGTACCTGGCACAGGGCTGACCGGGGAGGCCTATTGGAGTGACCTGGGGCTGGTAGCAACTGGGAAGGGGTGCAGAGTGGACGGCGCTCAGTGGAGGTGGAGGATCGTCGTCGGGGCCCCAGACCCGCAACGGAAGCAGAGGAGAGATCGCCTGGCTCAGGGGGAACATCCTGGAGTGCTCATCCCCTGTTGCCGTAGTTGGGCAGCGGACACTAGGCAGGTTCTGATGGCTCAAAGGAATTGCAAGGACAAGCCGGGCAAGGATGGGCCTCTAAAGGGGACGCAGGCGGCGGCGGCCCCTGGCACGAGCTCGTCTCCCCGGCTGCGGGACGATGAAGCACCGGCCACCAAAGCCTTCATGCTGGAACTTTTCTCCGCCATGAAAGAGGACATCTCGGAGCTTCGTTCCCAGCTCGCTTCCGATCTCAGGGAGGTGAGGAGAGATGTAGATGGCATTGGTGAGAGGGTTGCGACGCTGGAGGAACACGACCTGGGGCTAGCGGGGGATGTGCACCAGCTCCAACAGGATGTGATCAGGCTGACGGAGCAGAACCTGGATCTCCAGACACATGCAGAGGTCCTGGAGAACCGCTCTCGCCGAAATAACATTCGCATGCGCGCGGTGCCCTGGGGCGGAGAGGCAGGGGACCTGCGCGGATATGTAGAAGCGCTCTTTCTACAGATCCTGGATGAGGAAGACCTTCATGAGGTCAGAATGGACAGGGTACATAGGGTCGGGCTACCAAGAGGTACGGGGGCCCCGCCTCCGGACATTTTGGTCTGCATTCATGATTTTCAGCTTAAAGAGCGTGTCCTTCGGAATGCAAGAGGGATCACTGATTTGCAGTTTAGAAAACATCACCCCCAGCTCTTCCAGGATTTGGCTGCATCGATGCTACAAAAGAGACGCAACTTCAAGCCGGTGACATCATTTCTGAAGGATCCAAATGTGGCGTACTTCTGGGGCCATCCCTTTCGCCTCATCTTCAGGTGGCAGAATAGGCTGGTCCAGGTCCGTTCTCTACAGGCGGCCAAGGAGCTTCTGGGCTTGGACGACGCTGCCCCCTCCCCGAGGACTGGGCAATCGCCGACGCAACGACGACGGCGGGGCTCTCCCTCCTGGCAGAGAGTGGGGCGCCCGGTGACGCAGAATAGGCCGGATCCCTCGGCCAGCCAGCAGGAGAGAGACGGAGCTGTGGCCTCTGTAGCGAGCGCAACGGAGTTGCAATCGCATGAAAGTTCAGGGGCAGCATGATCACGGAGGGAAGGCTGATAGGCATTGGAGGGACCACCCCCCTCCACTCAGGTACCGTGGGTAACTATGTACTTTTGGGGAAGACGCCCGGTCTGGAGAACGAGTGGGACACTGACTGGGGTCTCATCTGCCGTTCTCCAGGGATTCCTACGACCACCCCTATGGTGGTTCTTTGTTTCTTGTTTTTTTTCTTTTTTCTTTTGCCCCTCGGGGCCTTTGCAGTTGAGGGCAGGGGAGGCACTCCTGTTGAGGCTCTCCAGTCCTGAGGAGGGGGAGGGGGGAAGGAGTTTGGAGGGGGATTGGTGGGGGAGGGGAGGGGGGGTGGTGGTGGCGTGAATGGGTGTAGAGGTATGTTACTGTTTTTGCAATCTGTTCTGGGAGTGTTCGCTACTCCTCGGGAAAGTGGGCATGCTATTCCGAGGCCTGGCTGGGTGGTTGGAGTCGAGGGGTTTGTAGAAAAAGGGTAGGGCCGATGTCGACCAAGAACCTTTTTAAGTATTGCCCGGCGCTAACCGCCTCTCATACCACTCGAATCTATCAAACAAAGAGGCAGGCGCTGGAGACTGGAAGGCAGGAAACAGGAGTTTATTCCGACGGAGCAGAACACATCAAATCAGACAACAGGGTATCTTCTCGAGGTGCTCTAACCGCATCTCTGAGGCCTGGCCTCTTATACACAGTTTTATGGTTTTATTGCATGAAACACATCATTGTCAACACTTTGATGTACAGAAAGACATCCTCGGAATCCCCGCTTCAAGCCCGTTCCCACACACATTTACAGTAGAAATCCCCACCCCGGTCACAACAGGTGATGATTGTCGCGCAGCTGGGCATTCCGCCGATTCCCGGAATGCATGTGGTTGATCGGATCTCATGGGGTGGGGGCTTTGATCAGTTGTGGATCCTTTGATGGGGGAAGCTTCCTACTGTATGGGGGCAATAAACTGCATCCGCAGGGCCAGGTGGCGGCCTGGGAACGAGTAGGACAATCGGGCACAGAGGAAAGGGGGTTTATCAAAAGATACAGGATCATGAAAGGAATGGAGGGAGGTGTTTGGCTGGGAACGGGATGTGGTTCCGAGGCAGGGTTGCGCTGAAGGGAGGTTTATGGCCCAAGCATGTGAGAGCGGGGGCTGTCAGCATTCGGGGGATGCTTGCGAGGTTGAGAGAGAGAGAGAGAGGCGCTGGCTATCGGCAGTGGGCAGAGAGGCCATGGCATTCAAAATGGCTGCCACTTACGCGCACAAATGAGCCTAAAAAAGGACAAGATGGCGCCGATAATGTTGATGTCACAAACTAGATTTTAACAGGTTGAATGGGAGGTGGCGCACTGGGGCGGGCGGGCACGGATTACGGAGCATAGGGGGTCCGCTGGCAGGTCCTGAGGGAGGGCTGGGAGTGTTGGGGTACCAGGGATGTTGGTTGAAGTGGTATGTACTGGACATGGAGAGGTGGGACGCTGAGCTGAGTGCGAGAACTTATCTGTGATGCCGGTCACTGTGGGTACGTGGAATGTGAAGGGGTTAAACTCCCCTCAAAAATGGCAAAAAGTGTGGAAATACATTATAGACCATAGCTTAGATGTGGTGGGTCTCCAGGAGACACATTTGGCGAGGAAGGACGAAACCCGCCTCAAGCATAGACAATACCCGCTTATATATAGGTCCTCTGCCCTTACTAAGCACAGGGGGGTGGCCCTTATGTTCCGTTCAGCAGTGCGGTTTCAACCACTGGGGGTTAGGAGCGATAAAGAAGGTAGGTGGATCTTGGTCATGGGTATGCTCCGCGGCAAACTATGTACCTTTCTAGTACTGTACGCTCCCAATACGGGACAGAATAGGTTCCTCCAGGATTTACTGACTACAGTGGAGGACTTTGTTGAAGGGGCATTTTTTGTGCTAGGGGATTTCAATCTGGTGTGGAATCGTGATCTGGACTGCTCTCACCCTCAGAGGGCTGACGCTGGGGTCTTTTCGGCTGAGACGCATAGGCGATTTGCAGACCTGGGATTGATCGATGGGTGGCGCGCCCTTCATCCCCTTGTAAAGGACTACACTTATTATTCCCATGTCCACCATACTTATTCCCGTCTGGATTATGGATTCCTGAGCCAGTCCCTTCAGGGATCCCTGTGTGGTGCTACGATCTTCCCCCTGTCAGTCTCCGATCACAGCCTACTGGCCCTCTGTTTTCATTGGGCCCCGGACAATACGGGAACACGCAAGTGGTATTTCCCAGCCTCCTTAGTCAGAGACGACCCCTCCTGTAAGGCACTGCGGGCAGCGATCCGTGACTTTTTTTTACCTTAACCCTGTAGAGGACAACTCGATCTATGTCAGCTGGGATGCCTTTAAGGCATCGATCAGGGGTAGTTGCTTGGCTCTCAACGCGGCTCTTAATAAGTTGTGGTGGGAGGAGAGGGAGGGATTGGCGGAGGAGTTGGCCCGTTTGGAACAGACCCATAAACAGAACCCCACCAGACAAACGCTCCGCTCATTGACAGCGGTCCGGGGTAAACTCAGGACCCACTATAGTAACAGAGCGGAATTCACTCTCCTAAAATTGCGCTGACTCTCTTACTCACAGGGTAACAAGATTGGGAAGCACCTCACGCACCAGCTGAGGGACAAATGAGAGAAGGAGTACATTGGCGGCATCCAAGATCCCGGGGGGGAACTGGAGCATCGCGACGAAGACAAGGCGGAACTCTTTGGGGAGTTCTATGCGGCACTATACTCGGGGGACGCTTTGGACCCGTAGGCCCAGCGTAACTACCTAAATACACTTCCGCTCCCTCACGTCTCTCCCGAGTGGAATGAGTTGCTTGCGGCTCCCTTCACTAGGGAGGAGGTTCTGACGGCAATTAAGACTCTGAAACCCAACAAGGCACCCTGGGCGGACGGCTACACTGTCGCGTTCTAATCTAGGACCCTGATCGATACTGTGACCTTATGCCCCTATACGGCTATAATCCCTTTGTACCCCTATATTTGCATAACCGATCAAATGCAATATTCAGAAACTCGTCTCTGGCCTCACACGAACAGAGCCACATTTCAGAATCGCTTCCTCTGCAACTTCCTTTGCAGCTCATTAGTGCAAATGACACAGCAGAAGCTACTATCTAAGATTCCTAGATTACACTCCGAGTTCTTCAACAAGATAAAAACTCAGCAACCTGGGAAAGCCCCGCTTGCTATGTTTTGATTAGTAATAGAACTCTAATGAGCACTGAGAGATGATCACTTCCTAGTGACATATTTATTGACGTCTTATGTCCAAAAACTTACGTCAAACAAGGCACCTTTCAGGTATAAATATTACCAACGTTGCCTTAAGCAAACGCTGCTGCTGCCTTGCTGATGATACCATCGCTGTCTATCGCTACTGCTATCGCTGCTAACGAGCGAACGATGGTGAGGTGCACATAGGAGCTGAACAGCTGTCCCCCTGCAAGAGTCCAGCAGATGCAAGCTGCCCGCGGACGCTGCTCCTCCTCCTCTTTGACGCGCTGAGAAAGACGCTGTTTTTTCTCCTGCCGAGAACATCCAGCTCCGGCGTTTCCAGCCTACTCTTGCGAGTGACTGGGATATCGAGTCCCCTGAAGGAGATACCAGACCTCCAACATTCTATTCCAGAGGTATGGTGTTGACTAAACCCTTAGAGAGAATTCTTGAAGCAAACCTTGGCAAAACCAACTTTACTAAAACTGCTACTTACTTACTCCCCTTCCAAGTATTAGGCTTAGGTCAGGTACACTGGGGTAGGCGTAGTTAGAAGCACCAGTTGAGTACGTTAGCTAAATATATATATGAATGTATATATGTTTTATTCATTTTAAACCATTGTATGGCTAAGAACCCATATCAATGCTTTTACAGTATTATTTCGCAATACTCATTTTACTGTACGCAATTGTGGCAGGTCATTTCTCTTGTATGAGAAGAAAGACAGTTCAATAAATGATACCTTTTATTGAAAACGCCCGTCTCTCTATTCTCTACATATCGTGAAAGTAATCTGCACAACTACTGACTGAGTAAAATAACTGTCTAGTGTTTCACACGACTCTAGAGATTGACTCTTATCTGAGGAGCAAAGTTGTCATGTTGCACGGTTGTTGGAAAACTGAATCCCTTCTTGGCTGTGCCAGGGAAGCTGATCACTTCCTATTCAGTCAAGAAAGTTTCCAGTGACCTCTGAGCTAGTTGGTAACAAACCCAATTAAGTTTAGCATAGTCAGTGGAGGCCTGGAAGATCCGCACTTCTACGTCGATACTACTGTTTATGTTATTCCAATGCGCAGGGCCTTTTGGGAAAATAGGAACTACACTACATGGCGCCCAAACGTTTGGTAAGGCGATAAACTAACGCAAGACGTTAGAGTAACTCAGTCGTGCATTTTTCACACAGACCCCTTTCTCCCGTAAATACTCCAATAGACGTCTGGAGTGGGTGAAAGGTTAAAATCCGCCCAAACTCAGTAGGAAGAGATTCCTATGTAAAGCTCTGGTTTATTCAACGTTGAAGGATACAGTGTTCCAAAATATTGTGCACCTAATCTTTGTCTCCTTGGAGACCTGCTCTGCAAAACCTGCATTTATAAAATGTCAGTAGAAAACAACGGAACTGATGCCGCAGTAAATGCGACTCAGCAGGGTCCCGATAGTACAGGGACTACGGAACCGGGTGCAGTAATCATCCCGGCACATTTAAGAAAATCTATAACGTCAAAACTTATAGAAAATGGACTGACCACACAAGGTGGCACAGTCGTCTTCGTGATAGAGCCACACGAATATCGGCAGACAGAGGTATTCTATTCATGGATAAAATTTCCAGCGGCAAACGCCGCAACACATGAGTTCCACTATTATAAAATAGAGGATCCACCGGGAGAGTACGCTCCTTTCGAGGAGATTGAAATCCCATTAAAATTCCAAGAGCACCTGCTCTGGTTTAATGGCGCCCTAAAACATAATGATCATATTACCAGGCTCGGTCCACTAGGTAGACCAGGAGCAACGTGGCCGGTTCTAGCCAGCTACACACCACATCCGGACATTGATAAAATGTCTAGAGAAGAACTTTTAGCACAGATAAAAACATTAATTAAAATACATAGGCAATTAGTCCAATATGTAATGCGGACTGCTACAGTCCAATCAGCTGTTAATGTTCCACAGCTGACCCCTCATCAGGGGAACACTAATAAAATTACACCACAGAACATACAGTCATGTCTTGGTAAAACACCCATAAAACGGGAACAAATTCCTTTCTGGTTAGCGCAGAAAATTACTCAAATAGAGGCAGTATTTCCGAATACTACCCCTATTGAGAAACATAGGATCTTGACCATCTGCCTTCCTATGGGGGTCGCACCACACGTGGAGGACTGTGACACTTGGGGTACAGTCTTTGCTTCCATTTACACGAAAACACATGGTGTTCCGTCAATGGCGGGAATACCAGAAGTGCTAAAACAGATTCAGAATGAATACGGTCCAGAACCTGCTTTAACTCTTGGTATGAAATTACTGAAAGACTTCAAGCAGGTCTCGGCTATATTATTAGCCAACATAAAAGGAGAAGCAGCATCTATGGCGATCCGCCAGAAGTTGAAGGAAACAGATATAACAGATCAACCAATTGAGCTTGCCAGAATCATAGAAAATGCTATGAAGAACTAGGTAGAGACAGCTTGGGTGGAAAACCAGTAAAACCCCAACTGCTCGAAAATCCTGAAAAATTATTTATTAAAAATAATTCAAACACTCCTAAAAAGAGCTGGGATGGAAATAAACAATCCACTCCCAAGGAAAAAGTTTTCCAGTCCAGAGGAAGGTCTCCTCGACGGAGGGAAAGAACTCCGACTCGAGAACACCAGTCTCCCCAGAGGGAGCCCTCTGAGAAAAGATATAACATTAGAAATAGGGATAATTTGAAGAAGCGTGATAGATATCAAAGTATTGATACACGTCCCTCTCGATCTTTTTCGCAGAAATCGGAAAGAAGAGGACGGTCAGACCCAGGAGAGCACACCAAGTCCAAAGACAAGGAACCTGCTCAGAGTAAAAAATCTCAATTTCCTAGAAAGAAGGTAGCCAGTATTAGAGTAATCAACCATGCCGAGAATACTGAGGACACAGTTGAAAAACGGGGAGTGGGCACAGACAATGCTAGACAGTGCAGCAGAAATCAGTATAGCCCGCAAGATCCTGATGAGTCATCTGGAGACAGTGGACACGAATGAATACATTCAAGTAGAAACTGCCGACACCAGAGTTAGCGAGCCCCATAAGATATACGAAATAACATTGCGTATAGAGGGAGATAAGACTAGGAAAATAAGGGGTCTATTTTGGGATAAACTCTCAAAAGGCTATGATATTCTGTTAGCTGAAAAGGATTGGCCCCCAGAGTTTGTCAGGGAGTGCCCTTGTGGCGAAGAAATGATTATGCCTGCCTTCTCGAATCACATTCCGATTCACAAAAAATATACTTATGCAAGGAAATGGGCAGTAGCCCAGGCACCAGCATTATATAAAAATCATGTAGGATGGGATGAGGACTCTCCTCCTCACAAAATCCAGTTAAAAAGTCAACCTACTGCACAAAGGCAGTATCCCATTAAGCAAGAAGCTAAAAAACCAGTCAGGGAGATTTTAGATCAACTTGAGTACCAGGGGGTGATTGAAACATGCACCTCTCAAATGAACAATCCTTTGTTTCCTGTCTCCAAACCAGACAATTCATATCGTCTACTTTTGGACTACAGACACCTTAATGCATGTTGCAAAACATTTGCAGTACAAAATTTGCATAGTGCTGCACTAATGAATAACATAGTTAGGAAAAATATAAAACGACATTAGACATATCTAATGGTTTCTTTTGTCAAAACATTGCACCGGAAAGCAGATACTTGACCGCTTTCTCAGTAATGGGGTCGCAGAAACATTTCTGTAGGCTCCCACAGGGATTCAACAACAGCCCAGGATTATTTTCAGCCAGAGTAACAGAGTTACTACAAATGTATGATGATGAGGCATTATCTTACGTAGATGATATCTATCTCACAGACGACGACTTGGACACTCACTTGAAAAGAGTGAACACCATAATACTTGGGTTCGCAGCAGAGGGTTACAAATTCAACTTCAAAAAGTCTCGAATTGCCCATCTGACAGTATTATTTTTAGGATACGAATTGTCAAGTGAAGGAAAAAGCCTAGCGGACAACTTCTTAGAGAAGTGCGCTGTACTCCAAGCACCAAAAACGCTGAAGAACTTACAATCGATTCTAGGCTTCCTGAATTTCGATAGAACTTACATTCTAAATTATGCGGAGAGAGTTAAACCTCTCTACGAACTAATTAAACCTGATTTTAAACCCATCACTTGGACTCAAAAACACACAGAAATTTTGAGATCACTGCAAACAGACATGTTAGCAAAAACAAAATTAGATACACGTGACAACACAAGCGATCTTGTAATCAAAGTCATCCCAGGAGGATGCAGATTCACGTACCTGACCTCTAATGAGGGAGAAAAGGTACCAATTTCAATTAAATCTCGCTTGTACACACAAGCGGAAAAAACATTCAGTCCAACAGAAAAAAACGTGAAAGCAGTAGAAACTGCATTTGCGAATGAACGAGAACTAGCACATGGCAAAGGGATCAATATCCTCACAGCGGAATCTGCCTTCGAGGCGCTATTCAGCCCAGTAAATCTGCCCACAGTGTCACTGGATCCGAAATGGATACAGTGTATAGATTCTCTTGGAGCGGAAGATGTGAAATACTATTTCGCCCCGCAATTCGAAAAACTGAATGAATATCCCCCGCCAATCGAACTTCTGCCTATCCCACAGTACGCCAGTATAATCTATACAGAAAGATTTGTGCAGCATTTTAACGTAGAGAACAAATCCTACGATGCAGCCTGTGCGATTGTTAAAGGTCGCTGGCTGTGCGGTAAATTCAGACCGAAAATAACAAAAACTGAATCAGTTAGAAACTGTTCGGCTCAGCGAGCTGAGATCAGATCTTCAAAGATGGCGCTTGAAAATGCAGAACGTGAATTCCCGACACTAATCGTGTGCGATTCGCATTTTTGCGTCAACTCTTACAATAATAAGTTGCAGAGCTGGATTCAAAATGATTACAAAGATGACACAGGTGCCACAATAAAGCATAAAATGCTTTGGAAACAGGTAGCTCTTTTACAGAAAGAACTACAAAAGACTCACGTGATACACTCTCTGAGTCATCAACGTGATGGTGTTCACGTTGCAGGGAATTCATTGGCTAATACAGCCATAGCGGAAGCAACTAAACAAGCTTCCGTAGCCACAAAAAAGCGTTCAGAAAAATACCTAGACGGGGAAACCATGCTGGCAGTAAAAAAGTCCGTAAAAGGCGACTGTGCAGCACTACCCGTGAACTATCCACTCAATTATGCATACGTAATTGATGCAAACTCCGTTCCTTTTCCTCGAATCCCTGGAGTGGGGGATAGGGTAATTCCAAACATGAATAGAAGAATATTTTTAATAGCAGACGCACACATGGGATTGGGTCCTAGGCACAAAAAGATCAAGGAATCTCTGACTGAATTACAATCAGTATACTGGTGGCCGGGAATGAGCGTGCAACATCAAATATATGTAAAGAACTGTCCCAATTGTGACAGGGATCGCAGTAGTGAACTGGTCCAGTCTGTTGCTCGGCTACCAATTAGAAACAGCGTCAAGCTGTCTACATGCCATCCAGCGTCCTATTAATCATTAAGACAAAATTCACTTAAAAAATGTGGCCCCAGCACTCGGCTGACCCCAGAACGGTTATAAAAAATCTGTGAGTCTTTATCGGCACATACGCAATTGCCATGTTCCATTCTGACCAGGGTCCTGCTTTCAGCTCTCGAGCTTATAAGGAGGCCATGGCCAGCATGGGCGTTGGCTTGCGGTATTCTTGTCCGTCACACCCCGAAGGGAACAGTGTGGTAGAAAGAAAAAACCGGGACATAAAGCAATCTATAACAGCGAAGGTATTAGGTTCGGGTGATGGGTGGGTCAAACATTTAATAAGTGTCCAGATTAGTCTTAACAATTTGCCAAGAAATTCTCTAAAAGGTTTCAGCCCATATGAACTATTGTTCGGAACTAGAATGCACATTCAGGACTTAGATAGTCAGGTATCAGTGGTAAAAGATAAGAATACAGATTTTGACATCAAAGACCGTTTGGCTGTTTTACAGGACTTGAATGAAACAAGAAAATCCTTAAGTAACATCAAGTTAAAGCAACAGCCAGCTACCACTGACGAGGCACCACCAGCCCCAGCAAGGCCTGTCTGGATTCCAAAGATTGTGGATCTAGTCAGAGAAAAAATAGCGGTGAAGAAGGAATTTGGGCCTTCTTACAGGAAAGCAGTACCTGTCTTAGCAATCAACGGAACAAGATCACTAGTACTACCGCCCCTTGCTGGTAAAAAAAGGAGAACAGAGTTGTATCAATCGACCTGGTAAAACCACAAGCATGTGGCCTATAATCAACAGTAGGCCCAGTGGACTCCCTAGAAACAACAGAATACCCAAACTTGCAACAATCCAAGAGGTTCAAACTGAAAGACTAATCACATTTGATAAGCCTGTAGTGCACAGAGGGGGACTATGCAATAATGCCATGGAACTCGTGCCTCTTGAAACACAGATTGAAACAGTTCGTCAAGAAACACCAGTCTACAATGATGTGGCATCAGAATGTGCTACCGAAAGACAAATTGAAAGAACAATTCCAACAATTGACAGAACTGCCTCTGGCTACTTCATCAACTTTGATAACTTTTCTGAGGATCAAAACGACCCCGAAGTGATGCAAGAAACAAAAAAGACTTTTAAAGAAAAAGCAACAGAACTCTTTCATCAAATCAAAGAAGTATATCTGGATGCACCATTGATTGAGCATTGGATTATTTCAGGGGTATTTATACTCCTACTATGCCTAATTTTAATATTAATTTTAGGAAAGTTTATTACAGTTCAATGGACACAGCAAGTCAGAACATCAACTTAGTCCTCAAACCACACAGATCATCCCACGTGAAGAAAAGAGATCTGTCAACAGTAAGGGGCTCATTAGGATTGCGTTTTTTCCGCATCCTCGGGGTCGGCGGAAGCCACCGCCGGCCCAGAGGATGCGGAAAAACCGCAGCGGACTGACCAAAGACCCACCGCCACATTAGGATGGCTGGTGGGTCCTGGTTGCCGTCCGCAGCTTTTCCGCCACAGCTGGCTTACAACCGCGGTGGAAAAGCTCTAATCTGGTGACGGTGTCTCTCAGACACCGTCAGGCAGATTAGGATGGGATGTAAAACATGCTTTTCCGCGGCGGCTTTTCCGCCGTGGAAAAGCATGTGTAACTTCACTGCGGGGGCCCGTTGCGGGCCCCTTGGTGAAGGGGTGGTGGGGGGTGCACATGGGGGGTACCTATGGTACCCCCCTGCATTTGTCTGCAGAAAGCGGCAGGCACCGCAAGGTGCCTGCCTCTTTCTGCATGCAAATGCAATGACTGCATTTTTAACATTGCCGCGGGTGCAGCCTGAAGCCGCACCCGCCGCAATGTTAAAAATAGAGGATGTGACCGCCAGGGTGGCGGTCACATCCTAATCGCACAGGAGGGGACTCCGCAGCCCATGCGGACGTCCCCTCCTCCTCAGTGATCGCGGACGACGCAAGTCCGTCCGCGATCATAATCGGCCCCTAAATGTCACAGCCATTCCAATACCCGGCGGGGTAGTATGGGACAAAACTGACTATGAAATATATGGTCCGGTCGAAATCCTGAAATATCCTCATCAATTCAAGGTTTCCTTAAGCAATTTTTTAAAAACCAAGTACATTCTCTGATGATTGGGACTTTGAAAGTATTAATAATATGATGTCTGATTTAGTAATGTCAGCTAGATTCACAGAACATGATTATTTACAAGGTTCGTCTAATTACGAGCAGATGTTCTGCTAAACACACTATGGTGATCACTACTTGCATAAATCTGCACAACCTAGAAATGTTTTTACATTTAACCAATGGGAACATTGTGCTACTCCACCTAAAAGCAGTTCTAAAACATTCTATGAGAAATTTCAGTACTTCTCAGGGTTTAACACCAGTAATGCAGAAATGTTTTATTATAAACTGTTAGATAAAACAGGATTGAAAACTATGCTGACAAATACTTAATTGATATATTCAGAAGCATTTTATGAAAAAATGATAACATTTGGTTTTGATTATTGGAAAAATAACATTGAAACAAAAACAATCTGGGGTACAAAAGATTGGCAGGTACAAAGCCTAGAAGCATTATTTCGAGCCTGCATGATCCCAGAACAAATTATGTTTTTAAATGAAACAATTCACCAAACAACCTGTCTTGGCCTAGCTAAGATCAAAGACCTTAACAATCTGTCTATTCCAAAGGCAGTACCTGATAATGCAACAACAGATATTGAGATAGACGTATCTAAAATTTTACATTTAAACAGAACACATCCTGATTGGAAAAAGTGGTTAATCTGGCCTACTGACTGACACAAACAACTGTCAAGATAGATTCCTGAATAAAACACAGGGGTTAACAATGTCCAGACCAGACCCTAGATATTCCCAGAGACAACATCCAGGGATAGTAACAACATACAGTGTAGGGAAACTGTGCCTTGAATGGCTAGAATCATCCACACTGGCTGAAATTAAGCAACACTTATCTTTATTTAAAGATGGTGCTGATTTGCGCGATTTTATTATGGGACCACGCAAACAGCGTCAAAAGCGTTTCATAGCGACCAGTATATATGCGGCTTACAACGAGGCTTGGAAAATAACACAAATCGAAACAGCTGAAAAAATACGAGAAATTGATCGTATTCATTTGGAAAAATCACTTTCTGTAGTGGACAATGGGTTAATGACTCTGTCCTCCAGAATATATTCACTGGACAGTATTGTATCATCTGCCATAGATATAATAGACAAAGACTTGCTAATGTTACAGCATGGCCAGTCGCAATTGCGTTCTATTGTACAGTTAGGCTGGACGCTGCAAAATCTTCGTTCAGGCTATGTGCCTTGGCGTTTAATCAACACAGCGTCATTGTTTTCAATCTTTAACCTTACTGATAAACAAATCAGCTTGGCACAGAAAGGAGCAGACTATACAATCCTGAACATCGAAAAACTTGAGAGATTACCTTTGACAATGTCAGAAAGTCCTGTCATTGAATGGATAATACACTGGATTATCACAATTCTGATAACAACTTTACGATTTAAAAATTGCCTTGAATACATACCTACTGGCCAGTATGAACGATTGGGTAAAGGATACATTAAATCAGCATGGACATTACCATACACACACACATGCTATAGTGACAGCAACAAAAATGTATTTCTTAGTGGTGAAAACTGTAAACATTCACTAAGCGGTATACTTTTGTGCCAGGGTATTAATTTACATGGAGCCTGTGAAGGAAATTCTAACAACCTTTCATGCCACCAACATGTCACACCTGCAACGCAGATAGAGCCTTTCTTTATGCAGCTCTCGAACGGGAGTTACATTCTGATTACGGATAACAGCTGTTGTGGCATTTGGCAGGGAAAGCATATCTCGTAAGCGTAACTTCCATGGTCAAATGCTGTATGCAAGCATTGTTTCCAAACGGCCCTGGAGACACTGAGACACTGAGTCTGTGCTTTTGCAGACAATAGTGCCCATCACATCATCAAAAGAGACGTATGAACTCCAAGTTGCAAGGACAACATCAGAGATTAATGACCTTTTATCAACAAATTGCCCCGTGCATTTCACAGAAATGCTTAGCCAACTCCTTAACATGTCTAGTGCCACAGGCATCCCAGGCATATTTAAGACGATTTTTACGGGACTGTTAACACCATTCAAAGCAATTCTAGGAATCATTCTTAATTTTGTCCATTCAGTCTTTGGCGGCATACCCCTATTTTTGGGAGTTGTAGCAGGCATTTTATTTTTGACCCTCCTGCTCCGATATGGCAAGCCAAAACTCAGACATGACTCCTGCAAGGATGGAAGAAACGATCCTAGCAGTACGCTTCCGGGACCGCATAACTAGAGTCCTTGGATTGGCCAGGCTGAGAGATCTGAACATGACCTGGTTTCTTTCATTCAGACCGATATGGCAGACCTGCATCTTACCTGTGCTTCGATGTATGCTATGCGGAGATGAGTGCGTGTTGGACATCTGTCTTGCACTTCCATCAGCAGTACCAATGGATCGATACTTTGCTAAGTCCGATAACGGCTCACGCATTGTGTTGTCCCCAGCGGCTACCAATTCTGATGACAGCATTCGTTGAGACTCCTGTGCTACGACTAGGTGGTAACAGTGGAGCGAGAAATAAAAGCAACATCACCCAGGTACGACCTTCTGTGAGCATTGCTGATCCAGACTTTGATGATAGCAATCATTCTCACACCTGCCAAGTTACAGCACTATCGAACTTGGTCGAACTGTCACCTGATTTTGTAGACCAATTTTTTGAGAGCCTGTCTGATATGATGTTCTCCCCTGAACAGAAACAATAATTTTGAAAAGCATTCCGACACACAGCGTTCCCATGAACTCTGAATTCGGCCTTCAGTTTTGATCAACAAAAACTGCTGAAAAGCGTTGGAACTCTATTCCCCCGTTCACCAAGATTTTTTTTTTAATTGAACACTTTAAAAAAAATATTTACCTTTTTCTGGCACAAAAAATTCTTTGCTTAAAGTAGACCTATTCATAAAGAACAGAAGCTTCTATTTTTAGGTAAATCTAGAGACATAATAACTTTGCATCAGCCTCTAGCACATTTTACAGCAATGCATTTCTATGTGATGAAATTATCTCGCCTTTCTTTTCTGTATTAAGAGATATTTCATGTGTAATTTATTCGCAAAATCGTTCACTGATTACATATGCTATAATTTTGAATGATTTCTATGCTTAAAGACGTACAGTACATCCATGTATTTCAAATACGCCATTTCAAATGCAAATATGTATTTTGGGGTGGGTAATGTTACACATGCATCTTTTGCTATAGTTTTTTTTAAATTGATGGACATAAATTCGTGGAGTGGGTGTCGCGTTCTAATCTAGAACCCTGATCAATACTGTGACCTTATGCCCCTATACGGCTATAATCCATTTGTACCCCTATAATGGCATAAACGATCAAGAGTGAAATTTCAGAAACTTGTCTCTGGCCTAACACGATCAGAGCCACATTTCAGAATCTCTTCCTCTGCAGCTTCCTCTGCAGCTCATTAGAGCAAATGACACAGCAGAAGCCACTATCTAAGATTCCTAGATTACACTCCGAGTTCTTCAACAAGATAAAACTCAGCAACCTGGGAAAACCCCGCTTGCTATGTTTTGATTAGTAATAGAACTCTAATGAGCACTGAGAGACGATCACTTCCTAGTGACATCTTTATTGACGTCTTATGTCCAAAAACTTACGTCAAACCAGGCACCTTCCAGGTATAAATATTACCAACGTTGCCTTAAGCAAACGCTGCCTCAACGACATCGATGATAGCGATGGTGTGGTGAACATAGGAGCAGAACAGCTGTCCCTTACAAAGCCCAGCAGATTCAAGCTGCCCACGGACGCTGCCCCTCCTCCTCCTCGACGCGCTGAGAGAGACGCTGTCTTTTCTCCTGCCGAGAAAATCCAGCTCCGGCGTTTCCAGCCTACTCTTGCGAGTAACTGGGATATCGAGTTCTGGAAGGAGATACAAGACCTCCAACATTCTATTTCAGAGGTATGGTGTTGACTAAACCCTTAGAGAGAATTCTTGAAGCAAACCTTGGCAAAACCAACTTAACTAAAACTGCTACTTACTTACTACCTCCCAAGTATTAGGCTTAGGTCAGGTACACTGGGGTAGGCGTAGTTAGAAGCACCAGTTGAGTACGTTAGCTGAATGTATACATGAATGTATATATTTTATTCATTTTAACCATTGTATGGCTAAGAAACCATATCAAGCTTTTACAGTATTATTTCGCAATCCTCATTTTACTGTACGCACTTTTTATAATAACTAGTCTTGCAATTGTGGCAATTCATTTCTCTTGCACGAAAAGAAAGACTGTTCAATAAATAATACCTTTTTATTGAAAACGCCCGTCTCTCTATTTCTCTGCATCTTGGTGAAAGCAAACTGCACAACTGACTGAGTAAAATAACTGTCTATTGTTTCACACGACTCTAGAGATTGACTCTTATTCTAAGGAGCAAAGTTGTCATGTTTATGCGGTTGTTGGAAAACTGAATCCCTTCTTGTCTGTACCAGGGAAGCTGATCACTTCCTATTCAGTCAAGAAAGTTTCCAGTGACCTCTGAGCTAGTTGGTAACAAACCCAATTAAGTTTAGCATAGTCAGTAGAGACCTGGAAGATCCGCACTTCTACGTCCATACTACTGTTTATGTTATTCCAATACGCAGGGCCTATTGGGAAAATAGGAACTACACTACAGGATCTAGCGTGGAAACCCAAGGGAGACAGACCTAAAAATGCGTATATTAGCACTCCCACTGGCACCACCCTGAAGGTGTGGGACTTGGTCGCCGGGGACGAGAGAGGGACAACGTGTCCCTCCCCCTTGACGCCCATCCATTTCAATCCGGCCTTCCCGCCTGCTTTATGTGAAGGGCCCTTTGATGATTGGAGGAAGGGGGGCTGTTTCGCCCTTACCCACTTGTTCCATGGAGAGGCTCCGCTCACATTTGACAACTGTAGACGGGACTATGAGGTCCTACCAGCGGAGCGATACCATCATGCCCAGCTGCTCCACTGGGCGCTCTCCCCTGCTGTTCGCGATGCAGCCACTAGAGCTCTTACCCCCTTTGAGGCCTTCATTACCCGGGCCACTGGCATGCGGGGAGTCATCTCCTTTCTCTACCGACACCTCTTGTCCTCTGCAGTTTCCCCTAGACCGAGATACAAGGGCCTCTGGGAAGAATTGTTGGACCGCGAGATATCAGATGTAGAGTGGGCACAATTGTGGAGAGACTTGGCGAAACACAATCACTCCATTGAACTACGTGAGGCTCATATTAAGACAATGATGGACTGGTACCTCACCCCCGCTAAATTACATCGCGTATATCCTGGCACTTCCGACAGGTGTTGGCTGGGCTGTGGCCTGTTAGGTGACTTTCGCCACATCTGGTGGGACTGCCCCGCTATCCGCCCCTACTGGGAGGCAATTCTTTCCCACATTAAAGACATCCTGGGTTACGACGTAGCAGACTCAATGGCACACGTGTTATTGGGACTCTGAGATCCACTGCTGGAACATCAGACCCGGGCTGATAAGAAAATCCTTTGGTTGTGCATTGGGGCGGCCAAGACCACCCTAGCGGCGAAATGGAAAAAGAAGGAAGCCCCAGCGATCTCTTTGTGGTATGCTAGACTGTGGAGACTGTTAAGCATGGAACGCATGGCCGAGGTCTTTCTAGGCGATTTAAGAACTTTACCTTCCGCTGGGGTCCGCTGGTTCGCTTCCTCTCTAGGGGATTGCCATCTGCAGTATACCCACCCACGTTGCGGAGCCTACATCTCTTCCAGGTATGAATGCTGGCGCATGGTTGAGTGTGAATGCGGAGTGGGATTGGGGGGGGGGCAGTTTTTTGTTATGGTTTATTTGGGACATTATTGCCTCGATTGTGGCGGGAGGCATTCAGCTGTTCGTCCAAAAGGACTTCTTTCAGTTGCAGTTCTCCGCGATTAAAGTGACCCGATGGATCTGTGTCACTATGGAGTGGTGTGCACCAGGCCTGGACTACAACTATTGTGACTGCTTAACTTAAGAGCCCTAGTGGCCTCGATGGTTGGTTTGCCCATAATTGTCAGATCCTCCCGCCTGCCTTGGTTAACCCCCTGCGAGGGATGTTGTGCGAGATGGTCGCAAGATTCTTTCTGGGTTTTTTTTCCAATAAAATACACCTTTGACAAAAAAAAAAGTAACCCTTTGCATCAGCAGAACTTTTATCATCATCTGTTCCCTCGCCTCTAGGAGGAACATACAAAGGCGCAGCTTCCCGCATAGGTTTTGCATGAACTATCATAGTCTTATCTGTTCCGTAGATAGAAGCTTGTGCCACGCCAGTCTGAGATGTTTGTGCAGCGGCGTCTGCTGCCTTTTTCTCCTCTCGGAAATGGACTTCCTCTACACGTAATTTAACCAAACGCCTGATAGAGTCAGCCACCTAAGAAAAGAGAAAAAGACCATCACGCATTTGCTTACAATCATTTGCTATCTCAACAGGCTCCAATTCCTCAAAATGCTTCGTAAACCGTTCAACTACTTCTGCGGCAAACACCTCTATAAAATATACTTGTTCCCTTTCCTGCCAATTCTTCATGTCATCTAAAAGTTCAGAGGCAGAAGCAGTATTACGGGCGGCTTTGCGAGCAGCAGATCTAAGCTCAGCAGAACGCGCAGTGGGCAACATAGAACGAGTTTCTCATGTTTTATCCTGATCTGTAGAAGATTCCTCATTGGACTTATGAGGAGCGGAAGGAAAAATATACGGAGGTGGAGAATGATCTAATAACAAGAAATCATCTTGCGGTTAATTAAGGATGGGATAAAGGGGTTGCCTAACAGCATATTGGCCAGTTACCTGAAAATGGCGCTCCCTATCCTCTCTCTCTTTCAGTTCTTTTATGTCCTTGTTTTTCAACTCTAATGCTTTTGCATAAAGGTTCTTTCGCTGTTCTTTTTCAATCAAGGCTTGTTCATGCTTCATTTGTTCTCGCATTTCTTACACCCACATTCGCACACAGTCAAACATATCTTGCCTAGTCTTTCGCTTAAACATACATTGTTCCACATACTGAATCTTTTGCAAATCAAATGACCAATGCATAGGCCAACGCAACTCAGGCTTCTTATGAGTATATTTATTCCACAACATGCTGTACATTATAGAAGAAATACCATACTTAATATACATGTCCCTATTAGGCGTCCCGGAGGGGGGGGGGGCGGTTGTGCTTCATCGAGTCTCAAACTGGTACCTCTACAAAAGCAACACATCCTACGAAGTGTGCTAGAAACAGGCATGTCAAAAATAGTGCAAAATATACAGTATTATAATCAAAGTAGCGCTTAAGGTACTCTTTGTACGTTGCGCCGTTCAAACAAATTCAAATAGAGAAAAATCTCCTCATTACCTGCCTTTATAAATTACAATTTATATATACCTTACAAACAAATACAAATATTGGCCAATCCTTCAAATAAAAAGCCACAGTAAGTGTTACTAAACTACCTTACCAAGCCAAGGCATCAAAAACCAACAGCAAGTGCCGCAGAACAACTCTTACCAATCAAATGGTGTCCAGGTTCCAACTGCCAAGTTCTTAAATCGACCAAATGGTCACTGCAGGGCGAATCAACAGAAGAGATCTCAGTCGGGGACCGGCACCACCTGGATGGTCAGATCAGAAAGAAAGGAAAAACGCCGGGGTTGCCAAGACTCGGGTCTCCTCAGGCAGCGATCGTGTCCAAAGCGAGATTCCAATCCTTCGTTTCGACCAGTCCTTCGGGCATCCGAGTCGCCGATGAGCCCCGCGTTGGGCTCCAATGTGTAGTAGTGGGCCTCAGCAAGGCCTATCAGTGCTAGGGGTCCGCCCTTCTCTGCACAGAGTCCTCGGACCATAGAATAGAAGTTGGCACAGAAACTGGAATAGAAAGTACAAGATTTATTAAACCTCATGAGATGGAACTACATTCACACAACACCCTTCGGTAGTGTATGAAGTAGCACACTGAATGGAAGGAGCTTGGTCCTTTTATACCCACAGAGGGGCTCAAATGAAGGCGGTACGAGTTCAAAATGTTGGTTTTAGATATATATGGTCATACAGAAAATGCACAGTCAACAAGTGGGAGGAGCTAACATTGGCCTGGACTCCTCCCTCACGATGACCAAGCAAGTCAACGCCGCCTCATCATCCTGTTTTAACACCATGCGCCTGCTACGAAAGATCTTCCGATGGATCCCCACCGAAACCAGGAAGACGGTCACCCAGGCCCTCGTCACCAGCCGCTTGGACTACGGGAACACCCTCTACACTGGAACTACAGCCAAACTCCAGAGAAGACTCCAGCGCATCCAGAACAAGAGAATCACGTTCAGACTCCTCACCCACGCACACCAGGCTATCCACGACATAGGCCCGAAGTACCTCAACAGCCGCCTCTCATTCTACACACCCACCCGCCAGCTCCGATCCGCCAGCCTCGCCCTCGCGGCCGTCCCACGCATTCGGAGATCCACCGTAGGAGGAAGATCCTTCTCCTATCTGGCAGCGAAGAAATGGAACTCCCTCCCCACCCACCTACGGCTGACCCGGGACCATCTCGCCTTCAGGAAACAGCTCAAGACCTGGCTGTTCGAGCAGTAGCGACCCCCCCCTCAGCGCCTTGAGACCCTACGGGTGAGTAGCGCACTCTACAAATTCCTTTGATTGGTTGATTGATTGATTGGCTGTTTTTGGCAAACACATCCTGACAGTTACATTCTAGTGGCAGCTGCAAAGACAGCTGCAAGATCAACTGAGCATGTGCGAAGGTGGAAGATGCTAAATATATCTCGTCTCCAGGCAGATTTCAAGAGCAGTTAACAGAAAGGTTGGACAGAGCACATGGCGAGCACATGGCAAACAGAATGGCTGACAGAAATACTAAATGGATTCCACAAAACGGACAAGATAGTCTCTAAATACAGGATGGCTTCTGCTAACGCTAACCCGATCGCTGCCAATTTACAACAAGATGGTTTGCTGAACTTTTGTTTTTTCCTGCTGCCAGAAATTGATATTTTTTTATCCTTGTATGTTTCGCAGCTAAAAGAGGAAGATAATTCTGTGCACTGGATAGTTATACTACTTCACGAACATTCTATATGTTTATGTTGTATTGATGTTCTTTAAAGGGCTGCATGTTGGGGCAGCAAATAAAAGTATATGCATAATGTTAGCCTCCGTTTGTCTTTAATGAAATCAAGATTCTCTTAGCATAATAATTGGAGAATTGTCATTCTTGACTATTGAAATGCGGGCCATTGTCAGATTTCAAAATCAAAGGAACACCCAGGTTGTAAAAATAATTTCTAGTTACTCAATGAGTCTGTCATGAGTGGTTGATGACAGATCTTCCACAAGGGGAAAACGATAATATTAATCAACAATGATTAGTAGATAATGACCGTTGTCAAGGGGTCCAAAGAAATCAATTGCAATCCTCTCCCATGCATGCTTTGGAAGATCCAACATATTTAACTGATGCAGGGTTGTGTTGGATGACAATCAGTTGCATAAATCGCATGCCTTGAATTCCTTTTCAACTCTTTCATCAATACTGGGATCCCCTAAAGCTTGTTTAGTAGCAACAATTCCACAATGTCCTTCATGGGCCAGTTCAATGAATTGTTGTCTCAGGCATAACAATTCTTGACCCTCATAATAAAATGCCTTCTGAAGTAACCAAAAGTTCATCCTGAACATTTTTTAATTACTGATATTCAATGTCATCATGAAGGGGTCAAGTATGTTTTCTCCAAGACTGATGTGCAATAGTGTCTTTGAGTATTAGCAAACCTCTGTCAGTGCTCGTGGTAGCAATCATTTGTTCCACTGTTACAGCAGCAGGGGTACTGGATTTTGCGATTAAGTTAACATAAGTATTAACCAGTATAGAAGTAGTGCCACAACACAGTGTTGGTACATGTGAGAAGTAGTCAGCTGGGTTTTGATCTTTTCCTGGATGATGAACAATTGTATATTCCTACTCCTGCAGTCGCAACCCCACCTCTCGATGCAAGGAGGCAGCTTGGCTTTAGGATTGCCCAAAATTGTAAATAATGCCTGGTGGTCAGTGACAACCGCTAAATGCATTCCATTCAGAACACATGAACATTTTCACAATGCCACATCACAGGGAGGCTCTCTTTTTCAGGTTGTGAATAAGCATGTTTCATCAGTGACAAACTCTTGCTAGCATAGGCCACAATGTGTATTGGCGCGTTAATTATGGCACCTAATCCCACTGGAATGACTTCAATAACAATCTCTGTTTGTAGTTTTGTATCAAAGTAGGCCAGTTCAGTGGCATTCTCAATTGCATGTTTGATTTTCTTGAAGCTCTGTTCACATTTATGTGACCATCAAAATGGAATACTTCGTTTTGCTAAGTCTCTGAATGGGGCACTTACTGTGGCAAAGTCAGGTATGTACCTTGAACAGTAACTGACCATACCACGGAAGGATTGCAGCATAGTTACATCTTGTGTATAAGAGGTGGATGACAAAGCATTTACTTTATTTGGATCTGGAAGCTGAAGAACAGATTGCCATACTTTATTTGGATCTGGAAGCTGAAGAACAGATTGAACTCAGGCATTGGAGAAGACAGGAAGTTAACAAGGCTCCTGCCTGCAACATTATTCTGGTTTGGTGTTGCTGAACATGCTTCACATGTGTATGTTACAAGTTTTTATGCCAGCCTGTAGCCGTAGTGCTATGCTTGAGTTCTTGAATAAATGTTTTAATTTCATTACCACTCCGTTTACACATATAGCCTGGAAATTGGATACAATTTAAATCAGGCCGGAAAACATAAAAATCTCTAATTTGGCTTTTTGGATAAGAAAGGGGAAAATATCGAGACTGGCACAAAAATATCTATAGAAAAATATGCAAGCATAAGCAAAAATCTTTAAAAATTAATAAAAATTCATATAGTTAAATCCCAAGTACAGGGTGGCATACTAAACTGAAACTGACATATGCCATCCACCTCCTTGAAAATATAGAACATTATGTCGATCGCTCTCCCTCCTAATGGCTCACTATGAACAAGTAAGATTACAGGTTACTCTACTATAACCTATCTGTTTAGGTCTCCCCTATACAGCGCACATGCGCTGCATAGGAAAAAGACCTTTAGTAATCGATTCACTTTTGCAGACAAAAACGTGCACGCGTTGCATTGCTTTCAATGGCAACGCGTGCACGTTTCGCAATTCCCTTGTGGGAGTGAGCTTTGAAACCATCTGTTTGTAATTAACTTGCAAACAGATGGTGCGGTTGCTCGCTCCCGCAAGGGAAATGCGCCACTGAAACGCCTTTCAGTGGTGCCCTCAGCATCGCTTTAACTTTCGCGGCCGCGTTTGTTTTCGTTGCATCTCATGTCTGTGTAAATAGGAAAGCCGTGGTTGACAGTTTCTCCATAACAGATTACTTTTTAACAAGTACCTGGTACGGCACAAGCTTTTCACAGCCGCTTCCCGATTACTCTCTTTCCCGCGAACCTCACCGAATACAAGTTTCATTTTCTTCAAATCACTAAATGATTTATGCATTAACAACACACAACGTTCCTAGGTTAGACCGGGCTTTGAGGAAATAACTGACACTTGGCCTGCCCCTCCCTGTAACAAGTCTAAATTAAAATGCAGTGCAAAGACAGGGCTGCTCATGCTTCACCGGGAACTATCTGTTTGTTTTTCCCACAGCAGTCACACCGGCAGTGGCAGTAGGGTAGTTGCATGGTATTGAGGCGGTGTGACTCTGGGTGACTTTTTATCCAGCTGAGTTCACTTACCTGCACAGGTCCCCCGGGCGTATATTACCTCGGTTTGCAGGCTACAGGGAGCTCGGTTTCCCAGCTCCTGGTCGGCTGTGTCAGCGCAGTGTTAGGGCTCAAACGTAACCCAGCACTTGCTCGGCAGAGGGCACAGCAGGCATCAGAGGGAAAGTTTTGCTCATGTCCTGTGCCTTCTCTACGAATGATGACAGATGATGTACTTGGACTGCTGGTCGCCTGGACATTTCCACTTGCTGTATTGGTAACTAAGCCTTTGTGGTTGCAAATACAACGCACTTCCCCAATATGGTTTGAGAAGCTTTATTATTAGCTTTAACATGTTTAAGTCTAATTCTGTGCAGAGTGTTTACCTTGTAACATTATACAACAGTCGAACGTTTGAAACGAGGGACCCTTTAGGCCATAACGAGAGACAGGTGCCATCTGATGCAAGGGAAAGAATAGATTTCCAGGACGCCTTGAACTTACACATGCTTTTATCATCTACAAAAAGGTACCACATGTAAAAATAGTGTTATGAGGACATGCCGACAGACAGAGGTTTGTGCGGGTGTATGTATGTGTGTATATAATATAGTTGTATTAAATGAAGTGGTTCTCATTAACAATCAATTTTCTAACATTTCAGGCAATTGTAACCAATCTAGGTTCTGTAAATCTGACGCAGCTGAATGGTGTCTGTATTTAACAACCTGTGGCTCTCATGCATGGCGATATCTTATCTGTTATTGATCATTCTTTTAGATATGTTAAATGTGTCAATAAAAGCTATTTTTGTTGAAAGAGTTGGGATTACAACTACTTATTTTTTTTAACTCGCACAACTGCCAGACCGCTTTGTCTTAAATGTCGGTCCGTATACCACTTTTCTGCAATGCAGTATCTGCTTGTGGTGTGCTTATGAATCTTTTGAAGGCTATCATTGTTTGGGCAAAACCCATGCTTTCTATTACGTGCACTGCCCAAGCTCTATTCTACATTTATGTAAACCTATTTGACTGTAATTGTTCTTTTTAATTAGTCTAATAGTTAATCCTAGGATTATTCCAGAGTTCTACTGCTGAAAATGGTTTGAGAAGGTTATATAATCCTTGAGTTTTAGCAACTTTTATGAAATGTGTCTGAATCTCTAAACATTTGCAGTCCGTAACTTATTTCTATAAGCTTTTGTTGTTAAATTATGTTTTATTTCCTTTCTTTATAGCCCCCCCCCCCCCCCCACCCGAGGTGCTACCTTGAGTTTTCTGTTCTGGAACTAGCCCTTGTGCTGGCTGAGTTGATTTCTGAATGCTAAATTGTACTGATATTTGACGGTCTGAAAAGACATCTGCTCTGTCAACGTTTGGGTTTTTAGATATAGGAAAAGCAAATCAAACCCAGTGATCGAAGAAATGCTTGCAAATAGTTTTACCACTGACAATTGCTCTGGGTAGTATTCAAACCCATCAGGTTTTTAGGTTTCACCTGCACAGTGCTTGCTCTGTCCTTGAGAAATCTGATTTTAATATAAACTTAAAAGGTACTAGCATCCGCCTCCTCTCTTTCCTGGCTTCTTGTTGGTTCCTGTGCGTGACTCTTACTGTTCCTAAATTTTTACTGGCAGTAGCATATTTTCCTGCACTTATTCCTCTTCTGCTTCTCTTAGCAGTTTCCTGCCCCGAAATACTGTTAACACCTGCTTAGTTGGAACTATTTCCATAAAGTTTTACCATTTACTATTCCAGCACATTTATTTTTTTATTTATTTATTTTTTTAAGACGTTTATTAGCAGCAGTAAGCAGTACACAATGCGGAGCCTACAACCCTAGGGGCCGGCCACAACACTTAAGTTTATAAAAAGCAACAGAAAAGGAAAAAATAAAAAATAAAAATCAGAAAGTATACATAGCTCTTCTGACAATAACATCGGATCCATTGGCGTAGAAGGCGTTATATGTATCACGTACGCTCACAGTTCGCTTTTACATACAAATGACGTCTTGTTTTTCCATTTTTTAACTAAAGAAATTAACTCTGTAAATTCAACAGTTCTTATACCAGCACATTTATGACAATGAATCACCCGGCGAGATTAAGGGATTTGGAAAAAAAAGCACAGGATGTTGTGCTGCGCCACCGGAACTTACACCAGGATTCCAACTCTTGAGTCAGCAGCTCTGGCTGCTGGGCCACATCCTCCTCACTCTCGTTTTACCTGTCTGGGAGCTCTTTCCTTCTCCTGTCTGATGATTGATTGAAACCAACGCATTGCCAATGCTTGTTTTGTTGTGCCCATTATTATACCTCCCATTAGACCGAAGGACAGGGTTGGATTGGGATTAAAAATCGGCCCGGGCACGCATAAAAAAATCGGCCCACATGTGCATAATGCCTTCCCTCAATTCACTGCTTCAGCGTAATTTTACATAAAGGGGGGGGGGGGAACAAAAATATGCACGCATCAGTTTACGCTAGTGAAACACACCTGAAAACAAGTGAGGCCACTTCTGCACAGGGCCCCCTGCCCCGCTCAGTATGCCTACATTAATGGGCGGCCCAGCGAGAGAAAAGGGGTGACACCTCTACCTGTTGCTGCTATACGGGAGGTAATGAGCGCCCATCTCCCTCCAGAAAGGCTACTTCGACACCCACTGGGCCGCTGGAGGTATAGTCGAACAACAGAGACACCGCCAAAATCGGCCCCCAGGCTGCTCAAAAGCAGCCCTCAGCTGGAACTCTGACCCCGGCCCATTGGGCATTGCCCGAAGGCCCCCGTTAACAATCCGATGCTGCCGAAGGATATGTGTTGTAAATATGTTCTTGGTAGTTTTACCTAGCCCTTCCTTTGTGTCCTTTCCTCCTTGTCTTTCCAGAATACTTGTGATGTTCTAAATGATTCTCTGTGAGCCCAGCTGCATTCCAGACTTGTCAGTTGGTGTCTAGTCAGCTGGGCAGGTGTACGCTATGTCCATGCTCTGACAATAAATACTTACCTTGAAGAGCCTCCAGCGTTGTTTGATATTCAGTTTACATCAATATGCTAATCAGCTTTGCTCCTGTCCCTCGTCACTGTGTGTTTGTCACTTCCACTGGAACTGTGGCGTACAAGTCCGAAGAGGCCCAAATCGGCTGAAACCTGTGTTCGTTTTGATAGAGGGTCTGGTGTGGCAGTTAGGGTTGGACTGTTTCATTGAAGCAGGACCCAAGCTTGTTTGCATACAGCTGAGGTTGTGAGGTAGTGGGTAGGCATGCCACCCCAAGCGTTGGACAACTTGCAAGCACTCCTCCATCACTTAATTTTGGATTAGGAAAAAGGGAATAGTAATAAAGTTATGGGGATTATACACAGGCCTCCTACTTCTGAACAAATTAGAGCAAGATAAAAGGTCCTGGGTTAGTAGATCAAAATACGTTTTTTCCTTAAATCGCAATGCACCTCAACTGTTGCATAGCTAAACACCTATAAGGTCCCAAAGGCGAGACCTATTGGCTATGCCAATGCTTGTTTTAATTCCTACCGCGTCTCTTGAACTAGCCTACGTCTAACTTCTATAACGTGAAATACTTTCTGCACTGCAATGTGCATTTTATCTGGTTCCCGTGAACTTGCACGGATAAGGGGGCGCTATGTATCCAAGAGGATTCGCCCTCCTCTTTCCGCCTGGAATCTTCAGCATTCCCTTCCTTATTAGGTAAAAGGGGGGTCAGAGTAGCCGGTCTCTACGCTGGAATGGGAAAAGGGGCAGGACTGGGGCGGAGCCGAGCCTCGGCTGGGACGGTCTTTTGCATGAAACTGTTAAAGTTGCAATAGCCTAGCAGAAAAAAACGTTAAACTGATGGGAAAGTAGTTTGTTTGTAAATTGCTTAAATGTTCTTCTGGTGGACGAATCACCGGATATTGGCAAAACACTTTCATAAGTAGAGTAATTTTGCTACTACTACCAACCTATTCATTCCACATCCCGTTACCTGGCCCACGGGTGACAAAAGGTTAATGCAGAATATGCGGTCTGAGCTGCATCCTAAGTCAGGCTTTCAAGCTGAGCAATCTTGGCGGCCATGTTTGAGTGCAAAATGTTCAATGGGAATTGCCCACTAAGACTCAAAATGTTGACAGAAAAAATGTTTTCTTCAAGTTTACAAAGACTGTAGCAACGCTTTTTCTACAGTAAAATATCACACAGTGAATATTTAAATAGTTTATTGCACATAGGTGTGACAAGATTACTTAATGAACAATAACTCCATTGAATTATTTGCCTATATGGTTATTTTTTGTAGCATGCATTTCTCGGAATATATTGTTAGACCAACGCGGACTATTTGCCAGCTTCTTCCGTTAACGTACTCCGTGAAATACATTTGGCCGACAACTGGCAGAAGTGCGCATGCTCACGTGCTCTCCTGCTGGACCATCAGGGGGCGGCTACCGGCGTGGGCGTGGTCAAGCAAGGGGCAGGGCTTGGGATGAAGTTGGCCGGGGCTTCTGCAGAAGTTGTGGACGGAGGCTGAGGGAACGGGTACTGGAGAAGGAAGATGGCTTTTCGCAGGAGGACGAAAAGTTACCCACTCTTCAGCCAGGAGTTTTTCATCCACAACCACGCCGACATCTGCTTCTGCCTCTTGGTCTGCGTGCTCATCGCGCTGATGTTCGAGGTGAGCAATTTGGGCTGCTTGTCCGCGGGACGGGTACCGGGGGAAGGATTTTCCAGTGGGAGTCATATCAACCGACAGGGACAGTATCCACTTGTTGTCAAGTGGGCCGATTGTAGTGTGTCTCTCGCATCTTTTCTTTGATGTTTAGCCAGACGTTGGTAAGGAGCCTAACTTTTATTATGAGCACTGAAACGTCTATTCCAGACTGAAAACGCCCCTTGTCTAAAAACCAGGATTGGCTGACTGTGGCATCCATGACCTTTGACAATGTAGCATCACTGTAGTCACCAGCATTGTGTAACTACAAGCTGGGGGGCTGTGTACTCAAAAGAGAAGCTGTATAACTAGATCTGTCTGGATAAGTATACCCAGAATATGTAGTAGTGTCTAAGAAGGGTAGCTGTTACCTGTCACTGGGGCTTCAGCCATGCACTTTATTCCATTGCAGGGATCATACCCACTGTCCGAGGAGTAATTAAGTCAACTAATAAGTATTGATATTGATATATATATATATATATATATATATAATATATTAAAATTGCTTTATTTGGGGAGAATTCCCCTAAAACCCATTTACAAAAAATAAAAATATGTATATTATTTTCTTTTTAAAATGCAGGACATAACCCATTTTATAGCTGATATATAGTTAAAACATTTCTCCTCATCCATATCCCATCATTGAACCCTAAAACCCTTACTAGCCCATACTCCTACCAGGCATGAACCCTAAAAAAGCTTGTACTACCTCTTACCCTGCCTAACCCCCAAAAACCTGTTGCAACCCCTTCTCCCACTCATCTTTGAAACCTAAAAACTCATATCTTTTGGGTGACAAAAGTAATGTTATGTGTTTGTGTGTGTGTGTATATAGATAAAGATGGATAGCTAACCCTCCTTCCTGACACTCCAAATCTTCTCCTCTTCAAATGTCTGTGTTTTTAACCCTGCTGAGGGCAGCTCCCCCCCGCCCCCAATGCTGTGAACAGCCTTTGGCTTAGTGCAGTAGGGGGGTTGGCCCTGAGCCCAATCCACCACGAGTGGCCAAGCTCCCGTTGCACACTGCTTAAGGCTGTGCGCAGCAAGGTTAAGCTGCTCGCAGCCGGGTTGCAGCAGGTCCTGATCCAAGGGAAGGTCCTACACCTAACCCCTGTGCATTGGAAAGTACCTAAAATGTTCTGTCTGGTACCTACCTGTGTGGGAATCTTCGCTTGCTAAAGGCACAGCATATTAAAGGCTGCATGGTTAAAGTAACATTTTGGTAATATATCCTGGCATTGGCTTTATACTCTAAAGCTGAACTGTAGCCACAGCAGAGGTTAGGAGCATGTTCATGTTCAGCCGCAGGGAAAATGGCCACCAATATTTTTATGTTCAGTATCAGGGCCCTAATATAGTATTGTAGTAGCCACTAGCAAGACTCCATGTTTACTGACAGGAGTGACAATCACTGGAATAGGCACTATCCAGCACAGGAGGCATTATATCATCAACATATAACATATCAACCCTAAAGTACAGCAGAAACTACCATACAAACAAGCAGCAACCATATAACAAGCAAGGAGAATATCTATTAAAAGGAGCAATAATTATTATGTAGGACTAACCTACATATATCACCAGAGTCTACATGCACCATTAGAGACCATGTGCATCTTCAAAGAATATACATTTTGAGAGATTGTCATGGCCTCTCGCTCATCAAAGGTTGATGTTTGAACCATTGAATTGGTGATCAGTCACATTATTTATTGCGTTATGAAACAGACTGTTAACATTCCTGTCAATATGCTTAGCCATATTTGTCCAAAAAACAATTTGATGGACAGAATGTAGATCAATGTCTTACATTCACCCCAGTACAATGATCTGGGCCTAAATCCATCGTTTTTTGCACTCCACACCACCCTGGGTTAGATAATGGCTTTATGCAAATCAGCTCTGACCCTGTGCCCCATGGGAACAGTCCAGTCCGAACTACACAGCCATATCTTTCCCAGACCCGAATCAAGCATCCGAGGACCGGACCGGTTTCGAGGTAACACCTCTCATCAGCCCGGCTAGCTTGACTCCAGTGGTGTGGAGGCTCTGGGACCCACGGCTGGGCTACCCCAGTACACTAAGGGAGAAAATTACAAAAAACAATTTGATGGACAGAATGTAGATCAATGTCTTACATTCACCCCAGTACAATGATCTGGGACGTGGGTCCCAGGCACTCCACACCACTTGGAGTCAAGCTAGCCGGGCTGATGAAAGGTGTTACCTCGAAACCGGTCCGGTCCTCGGATGCTTGATTCCGTTCTGGGAAGGACATGGCTTTTGTAGTTCGGACTGGACTGTTCCCATGGGGCAGAGGGTCAGAGCTGATTTGCATATCGCCATTGTCTAACCCAGGGTGGTGTGGAGTGCAAAAAAACGATGGATTTGGGCCCAGATCTTTGGACTGGGTTGAATGTGTGACATTGATCCACATTCGGTCCATCACCTGTTGTGTTTGCAATTGCCGCCATAAGTGCGCTGGGGATGCCCAGACGTGGGTCCCAGGCACTCCACACCACTTGGAGTCAAGGTAGCCGGGCTGATGAGAGGTGTTACCTCGAAACCGGTCCAGTCCTCGGATGCTTGATTCCGTTCTGGGAAGGACATGGCTTTTGTAGTTCGGACTGGACTGTTCCCATGGGGCACAGGGTCAGAGCTGATTTGCATATCGCCATTGTCTAACCCAGGGTGGTGTGGAGTGCAAAAAAACGATGGATTTGGGCCCAGATCTTTGGACTGGGTTGAATGTGTGACATTGATCAACATTCGGTCCATCACCTGTTGTGTTTGCAATAGCCATATTTGTCCAGCACATATGTTTCCACCAGAAAAGACCAGATCTGGTGGTAATAGCTGATGTTGGTTAATATCAAATGGGTGAGCAGGGCCTGTACCAATCAATGTATCACATGTGAACCCTCCCCCATTACGTGCACATATTGCATTAATTGATGCGTCGGCGGCTCATTGGACATATCCCCCCACTGTTGTGTGAGCGTTCGTATAAGGGCTGTGTGTAAAAGAAACTGGCCCGCAGGTAATCCAGTGTCTGCCGTCAGTGTCACAAAAGGTAGTAAGGTGCCATCTGCGTATAAATCTCCAAGTGTCTCCGCACCTGCTGCAGCCCAAGGCGTCAATGTCTTGTCTGTTATAGGGTCCCTGCCTCTGGGTGTCCCGAGAAGCGGTAATACCGGGGCATATGGAAGTGTGTCTTTCGTGAGGTGAAGGCTTCTTCTTAAACATCTGTGAGCTAACTCGATATGTATTTGTGTAGAGCGAGGGGTTTTTCCTAGTGGGTGAAACAATCCACAGATCTGGGCCTGCGTCCTGACTGCCGTATCTGCTAGGCTTTTGCCGCTGAGCCACTTTGCGACCCACTGTAATTGTGCTGTAAATAATATAATTCCAGGTGCGGGACCGCTAAGCCGCCACTTTCCAGGGGTGCATATAGTTTCTGCAGTGCTATCCTAGGTCTCCCCACATTCTAGATCAAGCTACGAAGCATCCCCTCTAATTCCTTTTAGAGCTTCACCAGGATATACACCGGTAGATTTGCAAAGTAGTATAATAACCTGGGTAATACTATCATTTTGGTTAAGGTGACGCGGGCCATCACATTGAGTGGCAAGGACTTCCAAAATTGCATCTATGCTCTGATCGATGAGACAGCGCAGAGCAGATTACCCTCCAGTATATCTGCCGGGGATCTGTAAATATATATATATTCCTAGGTATCTAAACGTGGTCGGATACCAATTAAGTGTAGTTCTGTTAAAGATGATATTGGCCCCAGCCACATCTGCACAGAAAGAGTAAGCGCATGATTTGGCCCAGTTTACCCTGAGGCCCGATATCGCCTCGAAACCACTGAACAGTGCTGGTATCTCCGGTGGCACAGCTTGAAGATCCTGTATATAAAACAGGTCATCCGCATACAGGGACACAGTATGCAGTCCATCACGTAAGGGGATGCCCCACTCTGCGCCACGCTCTCGAAGAAGAGCTGCTAACGGTTCCATAGCCAGGGAAAAGAGCAATAGAGACAGTGGGCACCTTTGTCTGGTCCCTCGTCTCACCCTGATTTCATCTGACAGGAGCTTTCCCGTGCGAGCCCGTACAGTGGGTCGCTGGTACAGCAGTTGTACTAGCTATAGATAGTCATCCCTCAGCTCATATTTACGTAAGACCGCTGCAAGATAAGGCCACTCCAGCTAATCAAAAGCCTTCTCCAGGTCTAGCACTAGACAGCCAGATCTGGGCCAGCGGTTCGTGGCATATCTCTGGATTCGGAATAATCGCTGAATATTTAGGGAGGTTCTCCCAGTAGGTACAAACCCATTTTGGTCGGTATGTACCAAAGTTGGTACAAATGGGGCAAGCCGTTTAGCCAGGAACGATGCAAGAATTTTATAGTCCGTGTTTAACAGGGCCAGTGGGCGATAAGATCCCAGGAGGTCAGGGTTCCTGCCTGGCTTCAAAAGAGAAACTAGTTTTGCCTCATTTTGTGTGGGGGTAAGCGGTGAGTATTCCAGCGCCGCCGCGTATACCCGTAGCAGCTCTGGTACCAAAATATCTGAATATGCCTTGTAGAATTCAGCCGGTAGACCATCAGGGCCCGGTGTTTTTCCGTTCGACAGAGTATATACTGTCCCTTATTTCCTCCGGCAACAAAGGAGCACCTACTTCTTCTTTCTGACCAACCATGAGTTGCAGTAACGTTAGTGAGGACAGGAAGTTTTGTACGTCTGTATCTGTGGCTGTCAGGCAAGACCTGTATACTATGGAGTAGTGGTCCGCGAATGAACTGTGTATATCTTTTTGGGTGTGTACTATAACTCCCTGCACGTTCTGTATCGCCGTCACGGGTGTAACAGCCATGTCTTGCCGTATTAGCCATGACCGCAGCCTACAGGGTTTGTCTCCCATGTGATGGGTGCGCGCTGAATGTGCTGCATAGTTTAAATTACGGAGACGGTCCAATAACTTCTAAGTTTCATGTCTAGAGTGCTCTAGAATACCAACATTACCCTCCAACGCCGCCTCCTCTCCTCGGAGCAGGTCAGTCTCAAGGCGAGTGAGGTTCGCCTCCAGCTTTCTCCTCGTGCCTGCCTTTGCTCCAAAGCAGTCCCCCCCCCCCCTTATCACGACCTTAAAAGCGTCCCACTCCACCAAAGGGGTCGTGGCCGTGCCGGTGTTTTCCTCAAAGTATCGGGAGATATTGGCAGCCAGTAGGTCTCTGAAGGGCGCATCCAGCAAAAGGTCTGGTTGCAGCCACCAGGTTGGGATCGGTTGACTGGGGTGTTACCATGCTACATCCAAAACATGCGGGTTATGGTCAGTGTGTCCGATCTAAATAATAAACCTTCAATACGTGGGGGAGCAGTTCGTCTAAGAGCCTGTAACGGGCCAGTCGCACATGTAGGTCATGGGCTCCTGAATTATAAGAATATACCCTGTCTTGGGGATAACGATGCCTCCAGGCATCCTTCAGGCGCCAGTGTGTAGCCCAGTTAGTCAATGCCTTCATTGCGTGGTATGTGTCTGTACCTGGTAGAGGCGGGAAGGAGCGGTCCAGTGAGACATCAACGACGCTATTTTAATTGCTCCCTCAGATCATAGAGACGCCGTGCCAGGGCGCAAGAATGTGTGAAATTCTGTCAAAGAACATAGCCTGCTCTGTATCTGGAGCATATATCGATGCAATCACTGTTTGCCGGCTCAGCGCCCCTGAGTATTACATACCTCCCCTCCGCGTCCACCATCGACTGTGTGATCGTGAGTGGAACACCCGCCCTCACTCATATAAGCACGCCTCGTGCAAACGCTGAGTACCCTGTGGCGAATAATTGGCCTCGCCAGTGATGATGTAAATTTTGTATCTCTGACTTGGCCACTTGGGTCTCTTGCAGCAAGGCAATTTGTATATGAAGTCGCTTGAGGTACGAATAGATCTGATATCTATGCGACGGCGAACGCATCCCCCCTCACATTCCATGTTCCTATCTTAAATGAAAACATAATCCCCACAGTACATCAAATAAACATGTGTCTGTAGCAGCCCAACAGATACATACATTAAATACAGCTTAGAGTCATACATCCTGTCTGGTACTCTGACCTGCAGCCCATATCCTTGCATAAAACTGCTCATAACAAATGATGTCTCAACATAAAATCTAAAAAAAAAATAACCATACGTAATACCAAAAGGACAAAAATGCAAGTAGCAATCGTCCAAACCGCCTAATGGAGATAACAGTTCAAACAATCCGGGGGGGGTGCACTACGGACTACTCTAGGTTAGATATAATCAACGTGTCTAGCATCCCAGGGGCTCCCGATTCACAGGTCAAATACAATATGGATGTGACAACCTGCGGATATTGACTCAGGAGCACATATCAAGTGGGTCAGGTGCTTGGGCGTCCACAGGATAACAGCAAAATACACACTTGAGTCTCACCACCTCCCCTCCCCCCAAGGCACAACGACAATACCAGCAGTGAGTGAACATTATAGGAGGACTACCTGACCAACAGCCGTTTGTCACCACTTACATACCCCAATACCTCCATCCGTTGTCCCGGCAGCGAGAAAAACCCTGCCGTATTCACATTATCAAGTCCGCCGTCTGTGGGGTGACATCTGGTTGTTCGGTCGAGTCCTGCGAATTCTGCAGGCCGTATATGCGTTCATCGTCACTAGACCAGTCTCGTTGGCTGGAATTGGATTCCTCCTCAGGCCTTGGTGACCCGCTGATCTCCGCCACCGCCTGCAAGGTGTCTCGCTGCCCGCTGAGAATCAATTCCGAGTGTGGTCCCATCGGTGGTGAGGGCGGTGTTCCCAGTCGTATTGATCTGCGCCGGTGACGAAAAGGGCCTTTCAACCTGGACAGTTGTGCAGTTACAGGTTTATCCTGAGGTCCCACATTGGTGAATTTGTCTAGCCAGTTTTCCGTCTCCTCCTGGGTGTTCAAGAAGTGCGTTTTGTCATTGGCTACCACCCGCAGGTAACAGGGAGTATTTCAAGTAATTTTGCCTCAGACGCCTCTTCTCTGCCATGAACGAGGATTTCTGGCGCTGTACCTGGATGGTGTAGTCCAGGAAAAACATCACTTTGTGGTTGTCTATGTGAACGTCCTGGAGCTTCCTGGTCTCCTGTAGAATGACATCCCTATCCTGGTAGTTAACCCCTTCGCTGCTCATGACGAGCTCAGCTCGTCATGCAGTACACTGGTCGTGTGCTTATGACGAGCTGAGCTCGTCATGAACAATGGGATTTCAAGGGAGTTCAGCACCGGAGGAAAATCTCCCTAGCAGCGATGGTGTTAAGGATCCGAAGAAGCAGGGGCTGCGGATTCGATCCCGTAGGAGGGGGTCTTGCCGGGACCCTGTGAGCACGCTCAATGACAAAGTGTGAGGCAAGGGATCCCTCTGGCAGCAGATTTCTGGGCAAGGTCTCCATGTGTAGGGCAGGCTCTCTCCCTTCCCATTTTTCAGGCACACCCACTATGCGGATATTATTTCGGCGCGCCCTCCATTCCGTATCATCTGCTCTGTCCTCCAGGAACTCCACACGATTCAGCAAGTCTTGCACTTGTTTATCTGATTGCGTCCCCTGCTGTTTGATGTCAGCAAGCCTAGATTCCAAAGCAGTGGTACGGTCCGCCAGTTTCCGGTGATCGGCGTGCAGATGCATAAGGTCGAGAGCCACTTTATTGATTTTAGATTCCAGGGAAGTGCGGGTTTGATTCACGGTTTCCACCAAACGTTGTATTGCGGCAAGCACCGCATCCAGCTTGCTTGCGATCTGGTCCGCAGATCCCTGCGTAGCCATTTTGTCCGATTTGGGCTTGGATTGCGTGGGTGCGGCCTGCGGTCCGCCAGCTCCGGTCCGTGTTCTGGTTCTGCCCGACATCAGGTACAGGTGCAGTACACCTCTGTTCTCATACCCAAGGAGTCCTACGTAGCGTCACCAGTGTGTATGCGCCACTATGGTTTCTGCTTCAGCGCCAGCGGGCCTCAGACAGCAATATTCGACAAGTCACGGCCAAAGCAGTGGAGTCCCGCTATCCGCTCTTCCCGAATCCTCCCCTACACCTCTGTCGGCGACCGTAGCACACAGTCACGTAGGTCTTGGTAGAAGGAGTGCATCAATTCTCTGTCCAACAGGAAATCAAGTTGGGTCAGGGTCGGAGACGCACTGAGCAGGTTCCAGCCACAGACTGCACCAGGGGACCACCCAGATACAGCATGTGAGATACAAGAGCGGTGGTCTAATCATATGGTAGTGTGTTCACTCCAGCTGTATGGCGGCCGCCAGGATGATAGTCCGGGCCCCAGGATTACACCCCAGCTCCCATAGAACAACAATCCAGCAGGGGTACCAGCCTCCAGGTGTCCCCGCCGTCCACCTAGTAAGATAAGTGAGTGTCTGTGGAGTATTGTGCGATTCCCAGGAAAGCTATAACCCCGTGCTCCGCCTGGTGCAAGTGTGACCGGGCTCCAGTGCAAGCTGAGGGTGACTATGTGTAAAAGACTCTCAGTGGAGTACCAAACCTCCGGTACAGCGGTGTTCGTGGCGTCCTAGGCGTCGTCGTCCCACAACCTCGCCTCCGCTCCCATGGACGTCTGGCGGGTCATAAACCTTCCGGGTTCCCACAGTGAGACAAGGATGTCCCGATGGTCTCAACCACAGTGTGCCTCTCACCCCCAGTTGGGCGCAGGACATCCAAGAAGCAGCAAGCAGTCGCAGCTCACAATCCACTATGGGGAGTACAATCACTACAGCTCCTCTCCGGCAGTGGCGGCAGCAATATCAGTCCAGACAGCGGCCATCCTCAGGTCGTCTGCAGGAGGAGAGGGGGCCACCCCTCCCGGTCACTCTGCGCAGGAAGCAGCCACCTGATCAGGCAAGACTGGGTCTTGCAAACTTCAACCCCCCGCAGCCTCTCCATCCATCGGACGTCAAGCCAGGCTAAAGCGATGCCTTGTATTCTGTGGACAGCACCGCCGGAGCTGTGCTCATTCCCCGCACTCCGCCAGCAAGATGATTCCAGGCGGCGAGCACCCGCAATGTGACCTCGGGGGGCCAGGGGTCATTTAGGGCAGCTCTGCAATGTTGTTGGATGCCATTCTGGGAGCTCAATCACCGCCGCCTCTCACAGTCCCCCGCTTGCGGCAATGTTTGTCGGCGATCACCATCAACCCGCACTTGCTGCGGCAGGTGGGCAGGGCGGTTGGGTACTCAGTCGCGGCACACCATCTAGCGGCAGGCATTAGGACAGGAACCCCAGACAGGGTCAGCTGCTGGCTGGTCTCGGCATCTACGCCATCACTTGTGGGCGGGGCTAGACCCCGGGCTCGCGTAGTGTGGGTCAATCGCTCTGGGACTCTGCAGCCAGCGGCCGCGCCAAGCAGATGGTGCACTTTGGTGCCTAGGGGAGTCTGGATCGAGGCCCGACACCAGGTTGACGCCCCACATATATGCTGCTACAGTAGAGGCGACATATATTTGTTTGGACGGAGTTATCAACCTGTTCGGGGAGCCCCATCCAGAGCTCTACCCGAAGACGTCCGCCGCCATTGCTTCCGTAGCCACACCCCCATTTGTTGTTTTACTCACATGCGTGTGCACAGGATTTGTTGTTTTCACCCTCATTAAGAGCTTCTGTCACATTGAGGTCCAGAGCGACGCCCTCAAATGAATTGCATCCTTTCTGACTGGTCGAACCCAGAGAATCTACCTGCCTCCCTTCATGTTGGAACCCAGAAGCATCCTCTGCGGCATCCCGCAAGGCTCATCTCTGAGCACCACCATGTTCACTCCTTACATGACAGCCCCTGGCCGACATCGTCGGAGCCCATGGCCTCAACATCATTCCCTATGCAGACGACACTCAGCTCATCCTCTCTCTGAAAAAACGCCTCAACAACTAAGACCAACTTCCACATTTGCATGATTAGCATCGCTGACGGGATGAAGACCAGCTGCTTGAACCTCAACACTGACAAGACTGAAGTGCTGATCTTTGGAAACAACACATCCCTGTGGAACGACAACTGGTGTCCTGCCAAACTTGGACCCACACTAACACACAGTGCCCGCAGTCTTTGCATCATCCCAGACAGCAAGCTCACCTGAAAAGGCAGATCAACACAGTCTCCTCTGCCTCCCCGTTGACACTAGAAAATCTGTCACCCAAGCCCTGGTTACCAGCCGACCCAACCATAGTAATGCACGAATCACCTCCATACTCCTAAAGAGACTCCAGACGATACACAACTCCGATGCCAGACTCCTCCTCAACCTCCCCAAATGGACCCACTTCACCCTCACCTCAAGAACCTCCACTGGCTTCCCGTCCAGAAAAGATGCCAATTCAAGATGCCTACTAGGCCCTCCACGACCAAGGACCAGCATACATCAAACACCACCTGAACTACCACAAACTCTCAACAAACACCTTCTCTGCATCTCCCTTGCTCACACTCCCCACATCCGCTGAAGCTACAGCGGAGGACGCTCCTTTTTCTACATCGCTGCAAAGTCCTGGAACAGTCTTCCCCTTCACCTCCAAACAGCATCCTCTCTCATAGAATTCAGAAAGGGACTTGAGACCTAGCTTTTCAACTGCAGCAGGATCTCAGCGCCTGGGTATTCTCACATGCGATTGGCCACCCTCTACAAATCCCGATTAGATTCAGTAAAAATAAAAAGTAATAACATAAAAATGTCTGTATGTGGCGTCCATATGTTCTCCAAAAATACCCATCACAAAAATAACCAGTGGCAGAAATAAATGAAATGAAAGCAGAGATTGGTCTACCAGCCCTTGGATATAACTGGACTACTCTGTAGGTGGATGTGTAGCGGTATAAAATGAAAATGCTGTCACTCACATTGAAGATGGGGAACGGCTGACATGGACTGACCCTTTGACCCATGCTGTAGGCCAGAGGTCTTCAAACTTTTGGATGCCAAGACCCCCCTGTCAACATTTTCAAGCGTAAGGACCCCCTCCTGACAAAAATTTCTAAACGTCTAGGTTATGAGGATGGTGAGGACCAAATTATGCGACAGGCTTGACTAAATTGTGTGAGTAGAAAATGTAAATAATGTTCTGTGATGCTGCATATTTTGGGGTAGCATTGCTTTATTTAGAATTTTTTTAAACACAGTAATACTGAGGAAAGATTTCACCCCACCAGTACCAGTTTATAACCAAAATACAGCAATTAACATCAGAAAGATGTCTAGTCAACCTCTGTGAAGGGCCCCCCAATCCGCAGAAATACGCGCTGCCACATTAGAAGCTCACCTGGCCATGGCCGGGAGCAGCAAGGGTGCATTCAAACCGTGGCGGTCTTGTGCAGAGTTAAGCAGTTTACCCATGCCCCTTTCCTCTCACCCCCTTCCTTCCACTTCCTTCCATCCCTCTCTTCTCTCCTCTCCCGGCCCCGGATCCCTCTCTCACATTGCAGGCAGATGGTTATTAGCCCCAGGACACCTTTTGGTAACAGTACCGCACTACAATGTAAATAATAAGCAGAAGCAGGGTATCCACTAGACCCGAAATTCGGGGGGGTGGGGGCTTAACACTCCCAGCCAGGGCTTGTCCAAGCACTGTTAGCATACGGTGCAACAGTCTTTCCACCTTCTCCATGAATTCCCTCACTACCACTCACCAACAATGCACCTCATCTCTCTATAGCACCTGTCTGACAAACATATCATTTTTTTATAGCGCTACTCATAGTTTACTCGCACTCAGTTCTGTGATGTGCATGGTACATCTTCTTTGTACCCGGCACTTTAACCTTCCGCACTGTGTGGGTGACAAGAGTGCCTATGTCACTGCAGGGTGAGCAATGCAACAGTGTGAGAGTAGGGTAAAAGGAGTGACTGCAGGGTGAGTGAGGTGACCATATGAATTTGGGTTCGGCTGTAAGTGCAGAGTGGGGCGAATTAGTGCAGGGTTAGTGATGGCCTTGTTTGAGTTAGCTACAGATTGAGCAGTAAGGGGGGGGACAGGTGAGTGAAGTGTCACATGAGTGCAGGGTAAGAAGTGTGCTCGTGTGACTGCAGGGTGAGGTACAGAGTGAACAATGCAAGCGAATTTTTAGTGCAGAGTGATCACTGTGAGAGCAGGGTGAGCGGGTGATTGGTGTGAGTGCATGGTGATTGGTGTGAGTGCAGGGTGAGCGAGTGAATGATGTGAGTGCATGGCGATCAGTGTGAGTGCATGGCGATCAGTGTGAGTGCATTGTGATCAGTGTGAGTGTATTGTGATCGCTGGGAGTGCAGGGTGAATGTGAAAGTGAAGGCGAGAATGGAAGTGAGTAGTCTAAAAGCAGGGTGCATTCCCAGAAACTTGAAGCGTAGGGTTTCAGATATAAGTTAAACTATTGCTATAATGGCATTAATCAGGGTTCAGAGGGTGGAGGAAATAAATAATGTGCTGATCCTGCAACAAACTTCCAGTCTAATGATTAGGGTTACCAGCTCATTATTTTGATGGCTCAGAAGTAAACAGTCACCTACAGCTGTATTTTTTTCACTTATCTGTGAATACTTAGAACAGCAAATATAAATAGAAAGCACTTTTAATTGTGTTCTAGGGATGCCTCAATGATCCATGACTAATAATTAAAGAGAATAAAGACAGAAAAGTCACATAACTAATTAATACAGACTTTTTTATTTATAACTCAATTTAGTGTCAAGAGCAGGTCTCTGCAGGATCTTTAAACAACACATAGCAGGGATGTTTCTTTTGGCAACCCAACTTTATATTTCTTTTCATTAAATGCATTCTCACACTACAGCAGTAAGTGTAAAAATACAAATATAAGGAATAGGCAGAGTGGGGGACCAGGGGGATCACATTTAATGAGTGTCTGCCGTCTTAAAAGCGATAATGATATAACTTAATTCCCAATGCAGGTGAGGCACTTTTCAGCTCTCAGATAACAGTGGTCGCCGCACAGCTGGAGTCAATGTGTGCCACTCATTTATAAACACTTCGCCCCCACGCATGCAGGCTGTGGATGGCTCCAATGCAGGATTCAATCAACAAGCATTAGTGGTACATAAACAGACTGTGATATCACTTCCTGAGTTTCCACTCATAGATCATGTGCATTTTTGTTTCACCCCAAACTCGATCTTCATTTAGAATGCAGAAATACATGCAGTCATTTCTTCTTTAAAAAACTATCCCCCGAAATCGCATTTCTTTGTCTGCTCCTAGCCATCCCCTCACCACCACTTCCTTCTGGTCAATTTAACTCCACCTCCCCTAAAGCATAGTTTAATGTGAGCGTGTTTAGCTTCGGCGCCTCGCTATGCCTTCCCCACCCATCACTGCTTGTGAGGTGGCTGTTCTGTGTTTAAAAAAAAGAAAGGCGCTGCTCTTCAAACGCTTCAGCAGGTCTTTAAAGACCATTAGCATATTTACATGCCTTTATTAACTGATTACCAAAGCTTAGTTTTTTTATGGTTCCAGTACCCCCTGGGCCCATAAAAAAACTAACCTTTGGTAATCAGTTAACAAAGGCATGTAAATATGCTAATGGTCTTTAAAGACCTGTGAAAAACTCGGGATGGCGATAAGACTCCAGACACTGCCCAGCCGAGGCCCCAGGAGCGCGAGCTGCACTGCAGCAGCCCGGGCTGAGACACAGGATGGGGGAGGAGGGGGGCTGAAGCCCTGGAGGCCAGGGCAGAAGTGTCACTGTGAAGGCGCGACCCCCTTTGCATCGCTCCACGGCCCCCCTGGGGGTCGCGCCCCACAGTTTGAAGACCCCTGCTGTAGGCTGTGCTGGGCAGAAGTAAGTGATAATGACACTTAAGGAGCCTAATAAATGAAGAGGGCTAACCAAAAGCTTCTGTATGTGTATATTTTTGTTATGATTCATGGCAAAACCTGAGGCTAGTGACAGTTAAAGCTGGTTAGACCTAAACCTTAATATATTATCCAGGAGCATAGTTTGACCACTAAGCACTCTTGTATTACTGGAACTATGGACTGGCCTCTCCCACAGTGCTGCCTGATATAGCTTCTCTCTCACCGCCATTGTCCCTGTTGCCTCTTACCCTTCCGCTGTCCATCTTGCTTCTCACCTCCTACCCTCACCCTCCCATAGTCCTTTTTTTTTTTTTTTAATTCCCTTCCACCCCACCCTCCCATTGTCTGTGTAATTCCTCACCCCACCTGCCATAAGGGAAAAAAAGTGATTAGACGTGGAGCGCGCTGTCCCTGTCACTGCATTTTTCCATCTTGTCAATCTTCTTGCCATGCTGCTGTACATGTCTAAAAGACATCTCTTGTAGGTGAGGCCTGTTGGCTTTTCCAATTCTTGTTTACATAATATTTCATGCCGCAGTTTTGTCTTTGTCTAATCGCTGTAAATAAAGAGTTACTGAGACTCATTTTAAAGGCTCACATTTTAAAGAATTGGATTGGATTTAATGCTGGGTCTTGAATTTTTGAATTGCAGGTCACACCAGATTCCAGAGGCGAGTGTTTAATTTGATGAGCCACATTACCCACTGCCATGGTTTTGCTCAGTTTGTTTAATGGCCTTTAAATGTGTTGGCCCTCGCAGGGTTACCTTAGGTGAACTGCATACATAGTTCTGCTATTTTACATCCTTGAATCACCCACACTACTACGAAAATGGTCTCTCAATTTTGGCTGCAGGCTGTTAGTGGGGAGGGGGGGGGGAGATGCTGAGAGCAGAGGTTGATGTTGGAAGATACTTTTGGGTAGCTGTTGGAAATGGGTTCCATCCACTTAATCCTCCTGAATTTTTTGCTTTTTAACTACCTGATTTTGGGCTTTTACTTTGAGTTGGTTGAGTCTCGCTTCCTGTTAATTCTGTGGAAATGGACTAAGAGTGGTAACCACCAGTGACTGCCTTTTAAAATAAGGCTACTGCTGCTCAGCTAGGGTAAGAAGCTTGGTTACATGTGAGCACACATGTGCAGGCTGAGCGTGTGGACTACCATCTAGCTCATCCTGGGTTCTGCATATAAATAGCTAGTCTCAGAAGGGATGCTTCAGTGATTGGTGCTGACCTGGAGTAGGCCATACAATGTGAGTTGGCATAGTGTAGTTCTGTAGCGCTTACTGAAGAGCAGTAATCTCAATGCATTATACCTTATTGGTGGAATCTGTGCCACAGCACAGTTTCACCCTACTGAAGCCTAGAGATACCGGTCTGGTATACATTTTAGGGTAAACATGTACATCAACTGCAGATTCCCCATTCACCTTTTTGATAACTGTACACCTTATGGCACTTTAAGAATGCTCATATTTCCTTGGTTCTACCATAATCAGATTCCAGGCATTTGTCTCCCTACTTGGGCCAAATTCATTACTTTGCTGGTCAGCAGAAGGATTAAAGGCTTCCCCCACACAATAGAGCCATTGACAGTGCTTGTCCCTGTTCTGTGAAAAAGTAGGTGTTGGGAGAATTCTGCATGTGTCTATTAACTCTTCACACTGCACCTGGCATGGGCAAACCCAGTCCCTCAGAAACAAAGTAGGGAGGTCAGACCTCTGGAGCCAAACAGAGGCACTTGCTCCCCTTTAAGGTTTTGGTGGGAAGGGATCAGGCAGTTGTCAGTTGGGGGTAGGACTGAGGATCCCAGGGAAGTTCTGTGTATAGGCCGCTTGAACTTGAAGCAGTCTTGTTCCAGATTTTAGGGATGGCACTCAAATGCATACCCAATGAGGGTAGGATAGTAAATCATTGCTTAGCAGATCTTGATCTGAGAATCAAAGCACTTCCGAGTTACTAGCTGGCTGAGTCAGCCAGCCTTTGCAAACTTTGAAAATATTGAGAACAATGATCCATCAAAGCAGTAAGTGATGCTGTGACCACCTTGCACTAATTGTAGTACAATTTTAGATCGCAGTGAATGCATTTGAAGGCAGAGTAACAAAGGTGGTGTATTAGTAAGCAGCTCGGTATTGGCGCAGTTTAATTTATTTTCCTGCGTCCAACATTTCGCATTTTGTTTCCTTGATATTAACTTAATTTTATTAACCAAGCTTGAAGTTGGTGTTTTGCTGCTCCTTCCATTTTGAACATAATGCATTTGTGATAACGTACGACTGAACTGACCCCTGAGGTTGGGGGGGGGGCACCCTACCTTCTGTCAACACATTATACTGGTTTGAGAAACCTTACTTATCACTTAATTTATATCCATAAGAATATTTAATGGTCCTTACAATGACAGTAGGTCTTAAACCCCAAGTAGACCTCATCAAGCAAAGGAACATTCAGGAATGACTTTTGTTGGTGAATGTTAGAGACTTCTTTCCGAGAATATTTTTACTTTAACCTGAAGTGCCCCTTTAAAGAGATTTTGTTCAGCTGAAAGATAGGGTCTTGCCCCTTAATTTTGACATCGTGGGTTGTTGCCTGAAGCTCTGTCTTTTGCCAGGCTAATAAAGAGCCAGGTTTAATTAGAGTATGGGCGTTGAGCAAAGGTTTTATTTTTTTATAAGTGTAATGGCAATGGATATACACTCAATTCCTGATGGCATGGTCTTCTAGCATGTCACAAATTCTTCTAGTGAAGACACTTCTTAATATATAACACGCCTGCTTTTTATTGCGTTTTGGAATAATTGTAGGACCTTGTGTCTTACATAGAGTATTTTATATGTTGATTTTTCATGGAAATATACTTGCCTGGTACTTGTTTGTGATTGGGCAATACAATGTACATGTCCCTTTGTTTTTCACTGTCAAGTCCTCCTTCATGGACCAAAGGTGACTGGCCTTCCAGACTGTGCTTTACCGACAAAGCTAGAGCCAGATCACTTATAAGTGATTGCAGACATACTTTATTCATGTGAGATCAACGTAGAGGTCAGTACTGCTCAAGTGTTGGAATTAAACTGTGGTTAGATTTTAGAAAATCTGTTCCTCTCCATTTGTTACGTTTTTAGGTGTGCAGGTATCATTTGCAGATTCGACATTCGCAAGCCGACTGACCAGAAATAATACTGAGTGAGGTGCAGCAGCAGTTTTTTTTTCTCAAAAAAACTAAATGGCTGCCTGAACTCTTATCTTTGTGGGATTAGAGTAGCGGGATAAATGGTATTTATGCAGTTCGTTTGTAAATGCCCTGTCCACTTGTCTTGAGGAGGATATACAGGGGCGAAGCCACCAAGTACTTGAATAATGATGTCAATCTGTAATGAATAGCAATGTGTTCCCATGCCTCACTTGACGCCCTCCTTCGCAGTGCCCGGCTCCTAGACTGGGGATGGAATCTAATTCATATCAAACAACCCGGAATCCCAATTCATCACGGAGGCTTTGTGAATTAATTTTATTAACAAGACGGCAGAAGAGGAAATGTGGCTCCATTCCACCGAATGAGATTAAGGGCCTAGTTCAAATCTTCACAGATGGAGTCAACTGGGGGCAGCTTCTCTTGCAGCACTTATAATGGTTTGGGAGATGTCAAACGAAGAACTGGGAGGGCGGCTTGCCCCCCCACCCTCCGAAAAGTTAGGGATTTTTATGTTTTCCACTCGGTGTAAGTAATATAACTTCGTGTTTAAAAAAGAGAAAAGAAAACAATTACTTGAAATCTATTGCAAATTGAAAGGACGACTGGTTGGGTACAGTGCGATTCAGCCGAACTTATGTTAGCACTTTGATTGGAGGGCGACTGCCCCAAATCCTGCCCTTAATTGAGGCAAACGTCGGTACGTTTTCAAAGTGCAATTATGCTTTTTCACTTTAAGTCAAAACGTCACGGAACCCCAAGTAACAAGCAGCCTTGCCCTACTGTCCTTGTTTCCACCCTGCCCTGGAAACATCTGCCACACGAGAGCTGGGCCTGTTGCCTTTCGCCCGTGTAGAAAACGGGACGAGTTTTCTCTGTATAGCCCGAGCCCTTCATGCCTAAAAAATGCCAGGAATGTGGCTTTTTTCCTCCTGAGCACCCCTCTCCCCTCCCTGCAAGAGGTGGCTGTGCAGCCTGGCCTGACGGTGGAGGTGAATTCCCTCTTTACTGGGGGAACACTCAGGCCTTGTGTCCGGCCTCCTCGCGGGCTGATTGCCTGTGGTCGCCTCCTGAATTCTAGGCTTCACTGAACCTTGCAAAAAATATATATATATTTCCACACACCCAGCTCGCTCGGTGCCACGTTTTCAGCTGCATCGAGCCGTCCCGCAGCTGGTGAGCTGGAAAAAAATACTCCCATGGACAAATGAGAACCGACTTTTCCTCGTGCCTCCACCCCCGGGACAGCCCTCTCCACCCACGTCCTTCATTGAAATGCAGAAGTGAAAAAGTCATTTCCTTAGCATCACACAGCTTTTAAATACACTGACTGCTGAACACGTCAAAAGGGGAACTGAACACGGGCGTGTACCAGACCGTTAAGTCCCAGGGTCTCAACAGAGGGCCATAGCCTTTCGGAATCAATGATTTTTATATCGTATTATCAATTATGTGATGGTTAAAACAAACAAATGGCAGTCTTTAATATTAATGCGTACTTTTTAGTTTTGAATTGTATTTTTTTCTCATTTTTATGCTCATATTAATACAATTTTGCCCCTCACCGTAGCCTTTCTAACCCCCTTGTTTTTGTAGAACACATCCGTGATTATGTAAAAGTTCTCTTTGGTAAAAACATGCCGTTTATGATCATCTTCTTGGGTATAACCCTTCAACTTGTTGTTTTTCTTCAATTCGTACGTTAATCCGTAATTTCAGAACCTGTATTGATTTAAAAAAATATATATATTTATATTCAGTATTTTTTTTTCTAACCAAGTAAATCCTCAATATAATGATGCAGCACTTTGGAATACTACAGTTCGTACTTGGTATGCTGACACTTCTTACAATAACTCTACGAAATATTTTTTGTAAGAAAATGGAGCCCCTGCAAGTGGTATTGTGACAGTGCTACCCATTGTTAGAACTGTGCTTTTTAAGAAGCTATATAGCCAAAAATGGTTTACTTTCTAGGGCTTGTAGTTCTGTTTTTTACACTAAGTATATGACTTACTACTCTTTGTGTGCTGTTGGCTTAGAGGCATGACCGTCTGTAGGAATTACATGTGGCCTGAGACTCCTTGGTAGCTGGCTGATCCTGTACTTGCTAGTAACTCATTTCCCCCTGTACATAAGAAGCATCAGTGATTGTTTATTCAATGCCCTGGCTGGATTTAAGACATATTTTTGGTGGCCTAGTAAGGGCCACCTGCACCCTAATGCAAGCAAGGAAAATTACTACAACCTCTTGTTTGGTAGTAAAAGACCGATGTAGGTGGGATGTGGAGGGCCTTTAGTGCCTCTGAGCCCTGGTTGCACTGCATTCTGGTGCAAGTCTACAATTTCTGAGTTTAAAATTCCTACTGCTGCTCTAATATCTTAATGTACCCGAATAGTGGTGACCTGCTTAATCGCTAACTGAGATGCCCCTATTAATAGGTATGGTGCTATCTGTTGTACCGTAGAGGGGCATACACCATTACAAAAGAGGAACACCTTTAAGTTCTGGTTAGGATGCATTCCTGCTCCTCATGGTTGCCTCTAATGGAGTCGACAGTGTATTTCTCGAATAGTATGTCCACATCTCTGCGAATAATGCAGTGTGGGCCGGAGAGGGGTCTCCCCTGGTCTTCCCAAACACACTCCCTACTTTTCAATTCCTTACGTTCCCCTTCTTTATTAAAATAACTACTGCAGCCACCGCTGCTGGGGAAAAAGGAGCTACATAATACGAGGTGTTGGAATGGAGAAAGCCCCCTCTTTGGCTCTGAAGAGCAGACACCCACCCCTGCCTCAAGTTTATCCTAAAAAGCAGTGCCATTTTGACCCTCGCCGCCCTCAGCACGCAGGATGATCATGTTTATGCACTGGAGGTACTTTTGTTACAGAGATTGAGACCCAGAGCGGCTCTATGGTCTGACGGGCCCTAATTGTTGAATATGTTATGTATGATGCTTGCAGTTTTAAAGGTCATTTTCCTGGCTATGGGAAGCTAATGCACATTTTCAGGTAGGCAGAGAATGACTTGCATTTAGTAAGTCTTAGCAATGCTATGGCGTCATGTTCTGTATCATTTGAGAGGCAGATAGGTGAACCCAGATGCCAAAAATACAGCAGCAATCCTCCCCAAGCAAGCAAAGAGCAAACTCGCTGTACAAACATTTCCTTTTGCGACTTGCAAAAGGAAAGGTACTAATGTGTCTCAAACAAATTTTGCGATTCCCATTGGGCTCTCCCATGATCTGCCTCATCAGTAGTCATGAGGCAGGTCGCAATTTACGACCCATCGGGATTGGGCAATGACATAGGAATGACCTCCTGGGGACAGCAGACCACTATGTCTGTGGTTGCTGTTTAAGTAAAACAAGGTTTTTTTCAAAGGAAGTTTTCCTTAAAGTAAAACGGGATGCGTTTGGAAAAAAAAGAGTGAAACGTTTCAGTTACATTTTTTAAGAGTAGGCAGTGGTCCGTGGGATGTTTAGCAGACTAACACAAAGAAGAAGGGGTCCCTTAGGGACCCCCCTGTCTGTTTGTGAGTGGCTTACCACCTACTTGAAGTAAGCAGTAAAATGCAATTGTTTTTGCGACTACATTCCGGTTGAAAAACAATCTTACATGGCCTTGCAACTCGCTATTAGGAAGCCCTTGGCACGCCACTTGATAATAGCGACTCGCTAACCCTATTTTGCAGGTCGCTAACAGTTTACCGTCTAGCACAATAGGGTTGGTGCATGCTACAACACTTTTTAGTGGTCACAAACGTCCCGAATCTCAATTTGGAACCACTAAAAATGGTCATACATGTGGCTCCTACTTCCTTCACTCCTGATTAGGTTGCAGCTCTGAATCCTACATTCTGGTCTGTCGCCCTCCACTGCCCTACGAGTCTGTCCGAGATGCTGTTGGGAGAGTGTTTGCAGGCTGACCGTTCCTATTGCAGACTGCCTTCTGACTTCAATACCTTTATAAGACTAAATGAATTAAAAAAGCACAACATGAATTGTCAAGAACTCCATCCAGTCACACCCCGTTTCTTCAGGCTGCTACACTCGGCCATTTATTAGAGGAGCATGAAGAAGTCTCTTAACCAGTCGTGCATCTATCACACATGGGAGCGGATCAGTTTATTAACTCACCCTGACTTATCCCAAGAAGTCCTCCTACACAGACACCCTGATATCACCTGGTCCAGCGTACGTTCCTCAACACACCATTCAAACCTGCCGAGTTTACTGGAATGCTCTTTGAGTTTTTAGAGACCCCTGCAGTTGAGGGAAGATCAAGCAAGCCAGTTTTGCTGGGCATTTCATCTTTTGTACTGATAAAGCGCGCAGGGACCTTCTAGCTCAGTTTTATCATAGTCACCCTTGGCCCATAAAACATTCACACTTTGAACTAGCAGTCCTGCCTAATCAATTACTAATTTAGTCACCCTATCAGTTTGTCCAGAGGTTCGATTTAGGACTTATACCTGTGAACCATGACTTACCAATCCTTGTCACCTTACTATAAATCCTGTGGATCAAAGAGTTAGAATAAATAGATAGTATTTAAACACATTTACGTTTTCTATAATAACCACAGACTCCGAAAAGTTTTAAAACCTTTATCTATGAAAGATTTTCTGAGTCAAATGAATAAAGGCCACAATCTCGTGACCATACATTTTATAAACAAGAATATAACCAGTAGGACATAAAGTTTGTAAGAAATCACAGTAACACCTTTAGACATTGGTACCTGGGAAGGTGAGAAAGGGAAATCGCACAAGGACATACCACATGGATTATATTTACCTAGAATGGTGCAATGACCAATCCTGGCCACGGGCTGGGGCAAAACAGGACCAGGACCAGGCTCCTGACTAATCAGGTGCCTTCGGGACAAGACAGGTGCAGATCAGGACAGGTGACCTCAGCTAAGTGCAACGCCAGTGTCGCACCCCTCTCTCTCTAGGAAAGCCAATTAGTACCCCGACTGGGTAATCGATTCTTCTGACAGAGTGCTCCGCCAGCACCCCTGTTCTCGATCGCCTATTGAGTGCGTTGGGTCAGTGACAGGTCAGCTATTCGAACAAGTCGGACAATTTCTCTATCTAAACTTACCTTCGTTATACTATTTTGCGGGCAATGTACCACCCCTAAATGTTGCAAATCTATGTGTTCCCCTTGATTGGTTGGAAAGATGAGGAGAGGTCGTCACACCATACTAAGTTGATGTAATTTCAGTTCGATTCATATTGATTGAATCCCCACTCTCAATTTATTTTCTCACGTTTTTATCCCGCCCACAAACATTATTTAATTTTCGCATACAATGTTAACACATTTGATAAGTCTTCTTCCTTTTCCCAGGTCATGGGGTGAGTTTCTCAGGCACATCATGGGCAAGATGCTTCTTGGAAGGGTTTCAATGCCAATGCTTCGCGCAATTTCAGAGTCAGAGGGCGCATGTGCGGCATCATCCAAGATGGAGGATGAAACAATGGTCAGGCCCAAAGTACGAGCTAGTAGCAAAGTCAAAAAGAAACATATTAGCATACAAAAATAAATGAATGCACTGTATACCATTTATCTCTACTCTAACACCATTACTTTATTTTAACTTTTGCGTTAATTGTTAGACAGAACGAACAAGCTTAGTACAAGCTGCAGCATAAGAGTTAGCATGTGAAATTTAAAGCAGCCATTTCTGGCACTAATGTGCAGAAGCGAGAAATTCCCACTAAACATAAAGGTACGTCATACCACGTGAGTGTGACGGACGCATGCGCAATACAGTTCACGCGTTTTCGGCGGCCGTTTTTGTTCACTCGAGTTAATGTTAGGAAAGCTTCCCCTAGATACTAGAAATGTTGTGTTTGTGCAAATATTAGTAAACAAAACATGTTGATTAATATATTACTGGTTATTTAGAGAGGGCTGAGTCCGAGCAAGTTTCTGTATATGTGAAACCTTGCTCAATCAGTACTCCTTCCTACAAGTAACGAGTAGAACAATACAATAATCCAATTAAAAAAACTATAGAAATGCACTGAACAAAAACAAAGGTTATAGTGACGCTGGAGGCAGATTAAGATTTTACACACACAGCAAGAAATAGAAATTCAGCAGTTGATAGATACCTGAGCTATTGTATTCTAATTGCATTAATATACCGTTTACTACACCAAACGAGGCACCATAGCCCTTTTGGGCGAGTAGCACGCTCCTCTGGAACCCAAAAAGGATTAGTGGTGAATTAGTGTAGGGAAATATAGAATACGTTTGAGTGGTGGACATTTGAGGCTGTTAGTTGGATTGAAAAGAATTATGAAGGAATGGAAGAGGGAAGGGTCTATATAGAGTTTATTTGGAGATCATAGCAGCAGGAGCAGGTATTCAGTTGAGTGGGAGGTCAGAGGGAAGGGTTTAGAAAGGTTTGTTTGACAGATTTGAGTAGTAAAAGAGGTTTGAGATGATGCAAGGGAAGGGTAGAGGAGGGAAGAGTCGAGGGTTATTTTGGGGATCATAGTAGTCCGAGTGAAGCTAGAGGATATATTGCGAGAGTTATTGGTGAGATGTTGGGTATTGCATTGGAGATGCTCATTTTGAAGTAAAGTAATAAATATCAAGATACATAAGTACATGGAAGGTATGTATAAGTAAAGTAAAATATCTATTTAATTTGCATTAAATAAACTCAGATTTTCAAGTGTTGCTGGGCTTTATGCAAAAAGATTTTTAATGTATATATTCCCACGAATAGTGAAGCAATTGTAGATGAATAGTTATTACAAAGATTCACTTATTTATGCCATGGCCTATATACTTGTTAAACACAGAATAATATAACAATAAGTAGTATGTACATTTGTTAAGCAGAACTAATGAAAATCTATCTATATCTATACTAATATAATAAAGAGAGAGTCCAAACCTTTGAAGCGTGTATTCTCAGGAACCACAGCACCAATCACAACACCCAATACAGCAGTGGAAAGGGCAGTTGCAGCAGAAGGACATAGGCTATGCAGACGCCAACCATATACATGTAAAAGGTAAAAGAACCATGCCAGCAAAGTAGTCCCTTGTGGGCGTGTCTGCGTTTTGCTGTGGGCGTGTGCTGGGGCGTGATAAACACTGGGGGCGTGTGGTACGTTCCGCCCTTTATGCATGTCTCGTATCGTGTGCTGGGGGCGTGTGTGGGGCGCGGGATTACGGAAAAAACACCATTTTATATATATATATATATATATATATATATATATATATATATATATATATATATATATATATATATATATAACATATAAAACAATCCCTGCTGCCTCTCGCCCGGAGCCCAGTGCTGGAAACCGCTGCGCAGGAAGAAGAGAGGAGACCTCAGGTGCAGTGAGCAATATTCCTTTATTGTACCCTCGAGGAAGCGGCACACCACAGCATGACGTTTCGGCCTACACAGAGGCCTTGATCACATGACGCACGCTGGGGAAGAGGCAATTTTTAAAGTGCTAGTGCTCAGTGGGATTACATTCCGATTGGTAGGTTTTGGCCACGTGTTGCACACCATCATAGACATGGACAACAGATTATAAACTACAGACATCCTGGGATAATCCCTGAATTAGCGCCATATTGCAACGGTCCACTCAATAATATTAAAGTGCAAATGCAATTATATTTATGTAAACAATATTCGACAAAGATCACTGGATAAATCCAAATGTGAAAATCAATATCGTTGTGCAAAGTGCAATTTGTGTCATGAGGATCATACTCAATATGTACACTATATACAATATACATCTTGTACAAAATCATGTATAATACCCAATTTCTGAACCAATATATACAAAATATAAATTCATAAATAATGTATCATAAATATATATGTTAAAACCATGACTGTACAGTATATTGCCAATAAATATACATATGAACACAACACCATTGATGCGGGATGAGATCTAAAGTGAACATGAATAATATCATAGCATAAATGCGTTAACCCTAGCACTAAGATCGCAGCATCCCCTTGTTAATGCACAAATTTGTTTACACTTGTGTATACACTGAGCTGGAAAGTTCGCGGGCAGAGGAGATGTTGACCCCACCAGAGGAGGGGAAACCATCGCAGCCTCTGCCCTGCGAACCTTCCACTGTGCTGTCGAATTGCCTGGTTGGACCATACCTAAACCCGGATGTACCTACGTGACTAGTGAGAAATAAGAGAACTAAACTGTGCACTTTTTTATGTGAAAGTTTTTAAGTTTTTTTGTGAATATGTGATATTGTTTTCTCCAACTCTTTCTCTATAGAGCTTACTGGCTGGTTCCTTTAAAAGTGAAAAAGCTCTTAGTACATCCAAGTGCAACCTAAGCCTAGGCTGCACTCCACTTTCAAACCATCCGAACCTCTAAGCTATATGCTGTTAAGACAAAAAATCTCAATACCAAGACAGACAGATACACCAACATTGTATATTTGGGAGCATAAGACTGCTCAACAGGGGAAGCAGATAACCGTGCACGACAGTATGTTATTGTCATAGACACGTATAGAAGTCTTCCGTGGAATTCAATCCCCCCGGAGCTCGGCAATCCATTTCCAGTATATACCTGGTCTCTAATTTTCTCAAAGCCCCATCTCTATCTCCTCCTCTCCTGAGAGGACCAACACAGTCAATAGCATAGTAGCGCAACAGGGAACTGTCATTATTGTGGTGTTCCTTAAAGTGGCGGGCCACCGGGTATGCTGGATCACTTGTGTTGATGGCCCTGATGTGCTGGAGTATCCTCTTGTGCACCTGCAATTTGGTACTGCCAACATAACGCAGGGCACACGGACACTCCAGCACATACACCACATACTCACTTTTACACGTAAGCTGTTTTTTAATCTTGCGTGCAACGGAGGTGAAGGGGATAGCATATTCAGTTTTGTTCAATCCATGCTGGCAAGCCTTGCAGGATGAACACTTCCTAAAGCCCTTACTCTTCCCTAGCCAATTTGTACTGGTAAGGACTTCTGGGCTAGATTTGACTAGGGCATTCTGCATGGAATATGCTCGTCTGTATGTGATGGATGGGGTATTAGATATTCTATCCCCTAGCACTGGGTCACATTTCACCAAATTCCAATGTTTGGAAACTATTTTCCCCAGCGCTCCATGTTGCCTATTAAAGGCCCAAATCAATCTGACTGGTTGATCATTGGTGGTGGTGGACTTTTTATGGACTTTGGGCTGAAAGGCATGGTTGCGTGGAATGGCATTAGCTTTAGTTATGGCCTTATCCACTATTGCGGCCTTATACCCCCTGGCCAGGAATCTAGTCCTGCTGGCATGCTGAGCAAGATTGCACTGGGCTTCTGTACTGCTCAATCGTCTTATACGCAACATTTCGCCATACGGAATGCTACGTATAAGGTGAGCTGGATGATGGCTGCTGGCGTGGAGAATTGTATTTCCAGCCGTCTCCTTGCGATACAACCTCGTTTCTAGATTTGCTGCTCCTGGTGTAACTGTCATGTCAAGGAAATGCACCTGATCCCTGCTGATGGTAGAGGTAAAGTTCAGGTTGTAATCGTTCCTATTGATGAGGTCAACAAAGCGCTCAGCCTCTTGGCGGGTGCCCTTCCAGACTAGGAACACATCGTCTATATAACGATACCACCTAACAATAGATTGTCTGGAAATGTCAGCGTGCGTGCCATAGAGGACCTGTCTCTCCCAGTAGCCCATGTGAAGACAGGCATAACTGGGAGAGAAACAGGCCCCCATGGCCACACCCCTGACCTGCTGGTAATATCTATTGTTGAACATGAAAAAATTATGGTGTAAACAAAATGAAATCATCGAGAGTAGCATGCGATTGTGGTCAGCCATGATTATTGGTCTCAGTCCTAGGTAGAATTCTATGGCTCTCAATCCGTCTTGGTGATTAATACTAGTATATAAAGACGTGACATCTAATGTAATGAGCCACAGATCCGTACCCCACTCTATATCCTGTATCTTTCTTACAAAATCATTGGAATCTTGCACATAAGATGGTAACTCCTGAACAAATTCCTGCAAGAAAGAGTCCACATACACTGTTGTTTTCTCTAATAAACCCCCACACGTTGCAATTATCGGTCTTCCCGGGGGTTTATTTGGATTCTTGTGGATCTTCGGGATTAGGTATAGGACTGGCATGACTGGATGGTTGTTCTTTAGATATTTAAGCTCATCCATGCTCAGTAAGCCAAAGGACCTCCACCCCATGAGTAACGAGTGGAAATCTTCCTGAGCTTGTTTGACCAACGAAATGTCACTGTCTGTAGCAGTTCAAATCATTTAGTTGGGAGAGGGCTTCTTCCAGGTATAGTTTTCGTGGCCACAAAACTATGTTCCCTCCCTTGTCAGACTGTCTAACAATGACATTTTCATTGGCCTGAATTTTTTGGATGAGTCGCATGTATTGATCATTTTGTGTGAATTTTTTCCGTTTGGAATTGAGCACCTTGGAGTGTAATGACTTAATGTCTTTGACAACTGCATCGTGGAAGATATCGAGATTATCATAGATCATGACAGGTGTGAACGTGGAGCGTGGTTTAAAAGACGTTAGCCCACCCACCCTGCTGGGCTCACCTCCAGATGTAGCTTGGGACGATGACTGCTCCAATCTGAGAGATTCTAGGGCCTCCAAACCTGGCATATCACGGGCTTGTAGTCCCTCATCTCCTGCTTCAACCCGCGTCACGCTACTGCGGGTTATATATATATTCATATTCTATCCAACAATACCAGAATCCCAAAAGTGAAGTGGACCACACGGAAGCTTAACTTGGTAAAACACTTGGTTTATTTGTAGCATGCTCGTGGCAGAAGTGCATGGGGAGCCACTTCTAATGTTCTTTGGCCAGACGCGTTTTGGGAGAAACCAGCTCCCTTCTTCCGTGGCGCTGAGTGAAAACGAACAAACTGGCCGTCATCCTTGATTTATGCCACACACCTGCCCCTGGGCGGGGGCGTGGCCATACCAAATTAAGCTTCCAGGTGGTCCACTTCACTTTTGGGATTCTGGTATTGTTGGATTTTAGCGGCCGTTCCCGGTCGCGAAGAGGACCCCCCGCACTAATCACGGACCTGCAGCACCACCTGGTGTTCATGGGAATTGAGGTAAGCCGGGTGAGCACTATTCCAGTATGTGCTCACTCGAACACGATTTGCAGCAACAAAGCAGCGTGACAGAGAGCTGGCTGCCCCTTCAAGCCACTGGGGTATTAACTGTGTTTATGGTGAACGAACCGCTCACCCACTTCTGAATAACTAACTGTACTACAACACCCAGGAGGCCGTAGGTACGGCCACACCCCCGCCCATGGGCCGGTGTGTGATATAAATCAAGGATGATGGTGAGTTTGTTTCTTTTCACTCAGCGCCACGGAAGAAGGGAGTTGGTTTCTCCCAAAACGCGTCTGGCCAAAGAACATTAGAAGTGGCTCCCCATGCACTTCTGCCACGAGCATGCTACAAATAAACCAAGTGTTTTACCAAGTTAAACTTCCAGGTAGTCCACTTCACTTTTGGGATTCTGGTATTGTTGGATATATATATATATATATATATATATATATACACACACACACATTTTTTAAATTTAATTAAAACATTTATTCTTTGAAATTGCATTATTTATATTATTATGTCATTTTATTACCCTTTACACCCTAAAAACGAATCCCACCGGGCTCCCTTTAAATACACCTGCACCCCATAATCATAACCCACACTTACTCCTTAAAATACTCCAACACCCTTAAACACTAACCCATCTTAACCCTCTAAATATACCCTGTACCCTGTACCCCAAAACCCAAACCTATCCCTAAACCCTAAAAATACCCCTGTACCCCAAAACCCAAACCTAGCCCTGAACCCTATAAATACCCCTGAACCCCAAAACCCAAACCTAGCCCTGAACCCTAAAAATACCCCTGTACCCCAAAACCCAAACCTACCCCTGATCCCTAAAATACCCCTGTAGCCCAAACCTACCCCTGATCCCTAAAATACCCCTGTACCCCAAAACTTACCCCTGAACCCTAAAAATACCCCTGTACACCAAAACCCAAACCTACCCTTGAACCCTAAAATACCCTTGTACCCCAAAACCCAAACCTAGCCCTGAGTCCTAAAAGTACCCCCAAACCTAGCCCCGAACCCTTAAAATACCCCTGTACCGCAAAACCCAAACCTACCCCTGAACCCTAAAAATACCCCAAAACCCAAACCTAGCCCTGAGCCCTAAAAATTCCCCTGTACCCCCAAACCCATACCTATCCCTAAACCCACCCCATAACCCAAAACTATATCTGAACCCTTAAAATACCCAAACACCCCAAAACATATACCTCAGTACCCCAAAACATATACCCCTATACCCATACTTACCTTATCCAAACATTTAAAAAAAACATGCTTTTACCATTCATGCATTTACAACGAATTTCGTTGTAAATGTATGCGTGGTAAAAGCATATAAAATGTAATGCCATGCGTTATAATGGCATTGCGGAGTCATGGTACTTTCGTAATGAAAGTATGCGGAAAGAAAGTTGCGGAATAATGGGTGTTTACCCTCCCCCGGTAAGTACATTGGTGGCACGGCGGCCCACGTCTCCAGCAACATACTCATATTTTTTCACCACCAATTTGAAAAATGCACAGGTCTCTCTCATTGATGGCCAGCACAGACATACACTTTTAGACACACCTCCCGCCACAAGTTCTACAATTGCAAACTTTTGACCTGGGGAGCTACGTTCGAATCTCGGCATCAGCTTAACATCCTGTGATTCCAGGCCAATCGCTTTGTCTCCCCGTGCCTACCACAAATTAATGTGTTCTTCTGTAATGTAAATTGTGCTCATGCCATGTAGTCGAGTTCGCGCTATATAATATTGCAAGGAAAAATAAAGTAGGGAAACTAGAGTTCACACACTACTGAACGCGCACTCTTGAGTGCATCAGCAGTGCACTGTGAATCGGAGCGTTTCACAGGCCTGTCACATATAAGAAATGCTATAAAAACGAAATCCTACAAAACCATATACTACTGGCCGGCAGCAACTCATACCCGGACAACGTCGGGACGGGCTGCTAGTATATTTATAAACCAGATTTATTATACACATTTATACAATGGAATAGGGATATCTTTGTGGATAAATATAGCCCAAATAGCTGCTTATATACACAAGGATATGCTGTATATGTATGTTTGAGAATGGTGGTTATGTGGGGAAGAGCCAACTGTTGACTAGTCTTCTGAAAATAATAGAAACTAACCGTGGCTCTTTGTTTGGGGGTTAAGAGTTCCATAGTTTGGCTGCTTGAACAGAGAAGGATGAGCCATCTATTATTTTATTCTTGTATGGTGGGATTTTGAGGCGAGATGCCAATCTAGAGCGATGATTCCTTTGTTGAATGTATTTGGTGATTTTATTCCTGATGAAGAGCGGCCCTGTTCCATGTATCGCTTTGTGGGTGATGTAAGGCAGCTTGAATGTGGATCTCCTGGCAACCAGTAACCAATGAAGGGCCTTCAAAGCAGGAGAAATGTGGGCTTGTGGCTTTATATGTATGAGTAGGCTGGCAGCAGAATTCTGAATCCGTAGTAGTCTTTTCATAGTTGTTACAGATGATCTGTGATAAAGGCTATTGACATAATCGAGTTTTAACCAAACAAGAGACCTAGTAGCCTGGACCTTGTGTGAAAACCATAGGTGGGGAAAAATGCCACTCAGTGTTTTTATAGTAACAAAGCTGGATCTTTCTATTTTGTCCACTTGGACATTCATTGATAGCTTGGAGTCCTTACAACCACTGGTATGCCCTTCGTATGAATCACATATTACATCAAACATGACCTGGTTAGTGAAATAACTGAGCACTTCATCAGGCAGAGTAAACTTCAATATATTTAATAAAATAGCATTATTATTATTATTTTTAAATAAGGAAAGGAGACAGGTGAGAGACGTACAACAGAGAGCTCACTGTAACCTTATCAACTACTACACTCCTTTATCACCCAGGAGAGAGTTCTCAGTAAATAGGCCTGTCTCATCTAAACCACTACTCTGTATCACTAATGACCAAAGTAAGAAGCAGAACCATACAGGCTAGTCTTAACTAAAACTACAACAACGCCATTTGTCAACAAGGAAAGAGGTTTTGGTGCAGATGTCAGTTTTACACGAACCACTACTACACACACCCAGTAGAGAGTTCTTAGCCGACAAGCCACTGTGCCACAAACCACTCGTAAAATTATCCTTCATCCTGGAGAAAGGTGTCCGCAGAGAGTGAGTCTTTTTCAAACCACTGTTACACTGAGCCATCACCCTAGAGAGAGGTTTTAGTAAACAGATTAATTTATTGCAAACTACTATTACACTCGTTCATCGCGAAGGAGAGCGGTCCAAGCAAAGTGGTCAGTATGTCATAAAACACAACTAAACTCAGCCATCACTGTGGAGTGAAATCTCCATGAACAGCATAGACGGTCGCAAAGCACTACCATACACATACATCAGCAGAGGCTAGTTCACTCTTAAATAGTACACTCCTTTTAAAAAACGGTGTATAGTTAAGATGATATATGTTAGAAATACTGACTCTCTGTAGTAGTACAGAAAGAATATTAATTCAACTTACGTAGTAGCTCAGTATATATCTTAAAGTATCAATCTTTTACAAAACACTCACAGGATGATGTCATGAGTGATATTTGAGATGTCATGAGTGATGTCACCAGTGATGTCACCTGTCACCAGGTAGGTCGCCCCCTCAGCTGCCACACGGTCCCCCTGTGCCGCTGCTGTCCTGCTGGGTAGTCTCTCGTTGCAGTCCTCTGCCTCTGACTGTTCTTGCCTCCTTCATTTCTGTGCCCCTGTTCTGACTTCCTTCTTCACTTTTTCCCCACTGTTCTCCTGTTTCTTCTCGTCACCCCTGTGCCCGTGCCCTCACCCCCCTGCCCCCACCCGCTCCCCTCCCTTGCGATTCCCGCCGCTGCCTCCCTGCGGGCCCGCTCCCTGGTGTCCCATTCGCCGCCCGCTCCCGCCTGCTTGCTGCTCCTCCCTCCCATAGCCCTTCTTAAGGAGGCCGCGCGGTAGTGAAGGGAGTGACCTTTGACCCCGTCACCAGGTAGGTGGCCCCCTCAGCCACCACCCGTCCCCCTGTGCCGCCGCTGTCCCGCTTGGTATTCTGTCTCGTTGCAGTCTTCTGCCTCGGACTGTTCTTGCCTCCTTTCATTTCTGTGCCCCTGTTCTGACTTCCTTCTTAACTTTTTCCCCACTGTTCTCCTCTTTCTTCGCGTCACCCCTGTGCCCTCACCCCCACACCCCCCACCCACTCCCCTCCCTCGCGATTCCTGCCGCTGCCTCCCTGCGGGCCCGCCCCCCTGATGCCCCATTCGCCTCCCGCCTCCCAGATGCTCCTCCCTCCCATAGCCCTCCTTATGGAGGCAGCGCAGCGGCGGCGCAGCGGGTGCGCCAAAGGCAAGCCTGTCCGCACCTGAACAGCGCCCAGCACCAGAACCCCTGGCCCCCCTGCAGAAACCAAGAAACCCGACTGAGATACGACACCTCAACCCTCCACGCACTCAACACCGGCCGACCAGCGGCCTGCTACCAAGCCACTCCAAAGCACTCCCGCGTCCCTTCTCCTGCTAACCCTGCAAATTCACCTACGTCCGAACCAACGTCTCACCACCCAGACCAGGCAACAACAACAACCAACTCAAGTACATCCTGCTCAACACCCGCTCCGTCCACAAGCACGCCATCGAACTCTGGGACCTCCTCGATACAACAGCACCAGGCGTCGCCTTCCTCACAGAAACCTGGATGAAAGTCTCCTCGGCCCCCGACATCGCCATAGCCATCCTGGACGGCGACAAGATCACCCGAAAGGACCGCTTCAACCAAACAGGAGGAGGAATCGCCATCCTCTACAGGAACACCATCGACGTCACGACCAACTCCGAAGATGCCCTCACCACCGCCGAACACCTACACTTCCAGATCCACACCGACCCCAAGACAACCCTCGTCTACAGACCCCCGGGCCCATGCACACAATTCAGTGAAGCCATCGCAGACTTCATCAGCCCACATGCCCTTTCCTCATCAGACTACATCCTCCTAGGGGAACTGAACTTCCACCTGGAGAACAACAATGACAACAACACCACCACCCTGCTCGCCAACCTCGCCAACCTGACTTAAGCGACTGGTGAACACCCCCACCCACTACGCCGGCAACACGCTCGACCGCATCTTCTCCGCCAGCAGCCACGTTGCCTTCAGCCACTGCACCGGACTGATCACAGCTGTGTCCACTTCACCTTCAAGAAGACCACATCCCACCACCGCCCACAACGGATCCCCTGTAGATGCTGGAGCAAAGTCACTGCAGACCAGCTAACCACATCACTGAGCCAGAACCCACCTATCACCACCACTGACACCAACGACGCAGCCCGCAACCTCACACAGTGGATCGTCAACTGCACCGATGCCCTTGCACCACTGAAGAACCCTCCAGGCAATCCCGGCAACAGGAAAACAACATGGTCCACTGACGACCTCAAAGAATCAAAGAAATGCTGCCGAACCCTCGAGAAAACCTGGCGCATTGAAAAGTCGACAGAAAACATGACAACCCTCAAGAACGCCACCCGCAAGCACCACCAGCTGATCCGCACCACCAAAAAGACATTGTTCAAAGAATAGCTGGACAACAACACACAAAGAATGGCTGGACAACAACACACACAACAGCAAAGAACTATTCAGCATCGTAAAAGAGCTCTCCAATCCCAACGCCAACAGCAACGACATCACACCGTCGCAAGACCTCTGCAACTCCCTCACCACGTTCTTTCACCGCAAGATCGCTGATATCCACAACAGCTTCGGCGCCCAGACTCCACCCCAGCCACCGAACCAACGCCCCCTACAACCACCCTCAGCGCTTGGACTTCCATCAGCAACGAAGACACCGCCCACGCTATAAATACCATCCACTCCGGCTCACCTTCCGACCCATGCCCTCACCACATCTTCAAAAAAGCCGACACCATCATCGCTCTCCACCTACGGAACGTCATAAACAACTCCCTCGCGTCCGCCACCTTTCCAGAGAGCTGGAAGCACGCAGAGATCAACGCCCTACTGAAGAAACCCACAGCGGACCCTAAAGACCTCAAAAACTTCCGCCCCATCTCTCTTCTTCCCTTCCCGGCAAAAGTGATCGAGAAGATAGTCAATAAACAGCTGACTGCATTCCTCGAGGCCAATGGATCCCTCGACCCATCCCAGTCCGGATTTCGAGCCAACCACAGCACAGAGACCGCCCTCATCGCAGCCACCGAAGACATCAGGACCCTACTCGACAACGGGGAAACCACCGCCCTCTTCCTCCTAGACCTCTCAGCCGCCTTTGATTCAGTCTGGCATCGCACCCTAATAACCCCAACTCCAAAACGCCGGGATCCAAGGTAAAGCCCTGGATTGGATCACCTCGTTCCTTTCTGACAGAACCCAGAGAGTCCGCCTCCCTCCCTCCCTCCCTTCCGCTCCGCGGCCACCGAAATCATCTGCGGGGTACCCCAAGGCTCATCGCTCAGCCCAACCCTCTTCAATATCTACATGAGCCCCCTCGCCACCATCGCACGCAAACAGAACCTCAACATCATCTCATACGCCGACAACACCCTGCTAATACTCTCCCCACCAAAGACCCAGCCGCTGACAAGCTCAACCTCCAGGAAGGAATGAAAAACGTCGCTGAATGGATGAAACTCAGCCGTTTGAAACTGAACTTAGACAAGACGGAGGTCCTCATCCTCTAACCACCCCATCTGCCTGGGACGACTCCTGGTGGCCCACAGAACTGGGCACCGCACCGACACCCACTGACCACGCACCCAACCTGGGATTCATCCTGGACTCCTCTCTCACGATGACCAAGCAAGTCAACGCCATCTCATCTTCATGCTTCAACACCCTGCACATGCTCTGTAAGATCTTCCGGTGGATCCTACCGGAACTAGAAAGACTGTCACCCAGGCCCTCGTCACCAGCCGACTAGACTATGGGAACGCCCTATACGCAGGTACCACAGTCAAACGTCAGAAAAGACTCCAACGCACACAGAACGCATCCGCACGACTCATCCTCGACATCCCCCGCCAAAGCCACATATCAGCCCACCTGAGAGACCTGCACTGGCTCCCTGTCAACAAAAGGATCGTGTTCAGGCTCCTCCCCCACGCACACAAAGCACTCCACGACATAGGTCCCGAATACCTCAAAACCACCTCACTTTCTACACTCCAACACGCAAACTCCGCTCTGCCAGCCTCGCCCTCGCCACCGTCCCACGTATCCGCAGAACCACCACCGCAGAAAGATCATTCTCCTACCTGGAGGCCAAGACTGAAGATTAATTTCAGAGTACCCAGGAAACTACAGAATCTCACCAATAAAGACCAGGACACCCTTAAATCACTGGCCAACAATCCACAAATCAAATGTACTAAAGCCGACAAGGGCGGTGCTTTAGTTATACTGAACACTGAAATGTACACACGTAAACTCCATGAGCACATTCAAGACACCATGACCTATATGGCTCTGGATTATAATCCAACTAAAGAATTTCAAACCATACTGAAAGACCTCGTCAACAAAGCACACCAAACAGGTGTTATTGAAGAACGCACCAAAAAGTACCTGCTACTTGATCTTCCCAGAAGTCCTACCATCTACATGTGTCCCAAGATACACAAAAACCTCATGGAACCTCCATTTAGACCCATAGTGTCCACCAAGGGATCGATACATGAAACCACAAGCAAATTCATTGATAAGTACTTACAGCCTCTTTTCATCCAAACAGCCAGCTATATCAAAGACACTACGGATTTTCTTACGAAATTATCTGAAATCCAATTACAAAGCAGTGAGCCCCTTGTTCTCTGCACTGCTGATGTCAGCTCCTTATACACTTCGATACCCCACTCAGGGGGAATCGAAGCCATTGAACAAATCCTACTTAACAGTGATATCGATACATCCATGCAAACTTTTCTTATGGAACTGATGATCTTTATCCTGTACCATAGTTACTTTAAAGTAGATGACCAATGGTTCCTGCAACTCTCCGGAATGGCGATGGGAAACTGCGCTGCCCCAACGTATGCTAATGTTTACATGGAAAATTTTGAAAAACACCACATATACACCAACTCCAGTTCCCAAAATCACTCTAAAATGTACGTGCGGTACATCGATGATCTGTTCATACTATGGTCCGACACCAAAGAATCTCTTCACAGCTTACTCACTGAAGTGAACAGCAAAGATCCTCGCATCAACCTTACATGGCAAATCAGTGATACTGACATAGCCTTCCTGGATGTCCATAACAAAATCACCCCCGAAGGGTTGGTCACTGACCTACACAGGAAAAGCACAGACCGTAATAATTCCCTCCACTTTTCTAGTTTCCACCAAGGATCCTTGAAGAAACACCTTCCGTTCTCTCAAATGTTGCGCGTTAAGCGCATTGTATCTGATGACACCACAGTTGACACACGCATCAAGGAAATGCACAACAGGTTTCACGACCGAGGTTACCCTGAGAACATTCTACACCAAGCACAATCTCGTGTAGCCAACATCTCCAGGACAGACAGCCTAGTAAAGACTCACAAAGTTACAGAACAACGTATGGTGTTAGTCTCCAAGTTTTCCACAGCTAGCTCTGCATATAAAAAAATCATATGGAAACACTGGCCCATACTACAGAATGAACCTGACTTTCGGGGCATCTTTGAAAAACCACCAATATTCGCTCATACTAGGAGCAGAAATATCAAGGAGATTCTTTCCAGGCCCACTGACATATCTAAACACCATCGTGGAACCCAACCTTGCCTAAACTGGAACCATTGTAATAGTGTCATCAAAGGCAATAGCATACAACATCCCATGAAAGGACACAACATTAAACTTCAAGTCGACGCTACCTGTGACTCCATGAACTTGATTTATGCCTTGAAATGTCCTTGTGGCAAGTTATATGTTGGCAAAACTGAACGTAAAATAAAAACACGCCTCAACGAACATAAGTCCAACATACGGTTGAAAATGGAAAAATCCAATGTTGCCATGCATTTCGTTGACGCACGCCATACCATCGCACAATTGAAATTTATTGTATTGGAAACCATCCCCAAGAAGGAAGGAATGGACAACAATAAACTGCTGTTAAAAAGAGAACTTGAATGGATCTACCTATTACAGACACTGAAGCCTTACGGGCTCAATGACCGCATTGAATACAGTTGTTACCTTTAAAGTGTCTATTAGGTTTTTCTTAACTGTTTTACTGTACTCCTTATCCTCCCTGATCCTTTTTCCTGTACAACCCTTTTTCCTATACACTCCCTGCACGTTATACTAGCCTGCCGCTAATTCACTCCACTCCAAGATGGCCGCGATATTTTTTCGCACGAGTCGTCGTTCAATGCACGAGTTGTTTAATGCATGAGTCCACCGACGCTTTCTACCAGCACCGTATTAACCACCCCCATTCACGATCACACGAGACAGCGAGCTGACAGCCTGACGGATAGCGGTTCGCGCTACACGTTACTATGAAGTAAGTCCCTGTGCTAGCATTAAGCTACCATTAATGCGTTCGCTGTATTCTTGTTCTTAATAAGTTAACCACATGCGGTAAAATTTCTCTCACACACCCCATACCCTCACATTAGTACCGAGCGCTTTGCAGTTTATGACCACCAACTTCCCTCACTCTAAGCACTAGTAATTCCCCACATTCTTCAGACAACTGCCCCCTCACACTCGTTTTTTTTCTGCCTTCCTCCACAGCACTCCGTGACCAAGGGCATTCTTGCCCGAAATGCATTGGGGAAAGAGTTCATAAGTTAACTTCCACGGATGTACGCTGTTTTCTGATATGTTGCTAATATCAGTATAAAATTGCCGAAAATAACTGAAGATACGTATGAAAAATAAACATACCATACCTCTAACCGAGTACTGAATCATATTTGTGATCACCCCCGGAGTGCCTCATTAGGGGATGTATCTGCAGTTCTCTGCATACACAACTCAAGTGATATTTGTTGGTGTTTAGACGGACAACACCACCCTCGAGAGCACCCTGAAACTTGGAACTGTTTTCTAAAACACGTTAATTCACCTCGCTGTGCACCCCCCTACCTCTGCTATTTGTCAAGACGTGGAACTCCCTCCCCGCCCACCTACGACTGACCCAGTACCGCCTCACATTCAGTACACACCTCAAGACCTGGCTCTTCGAGCAGTAGCGGCACTCCCCCAATCCCCCCCAGTGCCTTGATACCCCCACGGGTGAGTAGCTCGCTCTACAAGTGTATTGATTGATTGACCATGTCATGAGTGATGTAATTTGTGAGGTCATAAGACAGTGCATTGCTGGGCGTGTAAGTTATAGTTTTCCCTATAACTGCTGAATTTCTATGGTTTTGTGCGTGTAAGATCTGAAAATAACTATAACATCTCTGTAACGTTTTGTTTTAGTGAATATATACAAATATTCACTTCCTCAGAGCATACTGCATAGATTTGTTCCCCATAGTTTACAAATAGCACTCCAAAGGGACACAGGAAATCTGACCTAATTTGTTTGACATTCTTTAATCTTTTCAAATCATTATAGTTAGTGCGTTCAGCTTAATCATTTGCGTTTGACTTTTATCAGGACAGAGTTTGTCTTTTTGATAGAGGGGGAACATGCTTTCTAAGCCATTTGCATATTTCGTCCTTGGGCAGTGTTGTGTGCTGGTCTCTGATTTACAGCTTTCTTTGTATACTACTTTATTCTGTCCATACAGCTGCTAAAATCCTTAAATCTTTCATGATGACGTCAACCGAGAAAAGCACTTGACCAAATACCTCATTCCCTGTCTATTTCTGCTCATAACTTTTTGGAGTTTTGTACAATTGGTTTCATCCAGCGATTGACTAGTGCGGCATCATGCAGCCAAGTCCACACAATCCGCCTTTGCATTAATGTACATTGATGGCTTATACAAGGTTGAGGTTTTGGCCTTGGTTCCTGTGCCCCTCAACCCAATAACTGAAGAAAGAAAGGATCTACTCAAGCATATTTGTAATTTGGTTTTGTGCAAATGCAAACCTCTTTTACTGCTGTTACTGTTTTCTTCCATTATTTATTACTTTTCTGCTTATTTTTTTATCTCAGCTCTATGAAGGGACCAGTATATACGGGTTGCTTGTGTGACAAAGCCACATACATTTTTTATTCCCCATAACTAATTAAGATATAAGGAATGCCTTGTTGTTTATACATATTCCCATACTACAGCCTCTGCTTTATTTACTTGCTCCTTTCTGAAATGTTTTCAATCTCCTCGGTTTTTCAGATCATAAGCACTTGAAATATCTAACTTTAGAATGTGCAGTAGTTTGTAGATCAATATTGATTAGAACATTGGAATGTCGGGATCTCCATTAAAGACCGTGGAATGGCTCAGGCCTTATAATGGCTGGAATAAGCCTGGAAATTCAACATTCCAATATCTTCATTTTTATCCCTTTTTAATTTCGAACTTTCTACCCTCAGTGGATGGAATGTTCTAATAGCCTTCTTTCCATTAGTCTTCAGGCTATACCCGTTGTTAAAGGCCCTCTCCCCCGTTATAGGCCCTCGTCTGTGGATTGTGCTTATATCTCTGGTTCAGGGCTTCAACGACTAGTATAACCCTCTGCAGCGGGCTATGAGACTATAGTCAGTTCTCAGTGACACCAAGGTTTGCAAACATTCTTTGTTTCAATGATTCCTTCATGATGAAGCACATCTCCTCATTACTGTGTACCAAGGATCAGTCCGTATTTCGACTGTAAATGGCTTTCAAGTTAATGAAAAAAGCAGGATATTTGACTGAACGAAAGTTGTGTTAAATATTTGTTGTGTGTAAGAGGATAGGATGGGAGGCAGGGTTCTCAGATGTGTGTGGAGTAGACTATGTCCATAAGGGAGGGAGAGTGAGTATAATCTCTTCAACTGTACTTAACACTGCTACTGTGGGGATGCAAATGTATCTTTGACGATCCTCCTTTAAGGAATTTAGTTTGGTCTTTTGATTGTGGGGTGGGGTTAGGGGGGGAAAAAGAAAGACTTTGGATCAAGGTCGCACATACTATTCCCAAGCAAGCGGTCTTACTTTGATACCAGTTACAGTGAACTTGCTCAGAAGCTTATAATTATATACAAGTTGTGTGGTATCAAACTTTCACTTGCTTACTAAGTTTGCTTCTTAATCCGGTAGAAAAGAGGAGCGTTTACCTTGTCTATGGATGCCAGGCTGAGAAAGTGATTGACATTGACAGTAGCATTTCTTTACTAGAATTCAGTTTACGTAAATGTGATCTTAATTTGGCTATCAGGACAGCAAGCACAACCAACGAGGGTGGGCAGGGGGGGTGGGGGGGGGTCAGGGGTGGGGGTCAGGACAGCAAGCCCAACCAACGAGAGTGGGGGGGGGGGTCAGGACAGCAAGCACAACCAACGAGGGTGGGGGGGGGGTCAGGACAGCAAGCACAACCAACGAGGGTGGGGGGGGGGCACAGAGGCACAAAAACAGGATCACGGGCAGGGGAGCAGAGAGGCCTATCTATGTATGTATCTATGTATAGAACTGCAGGTCGGACCTTCTGTTACAGCAGCGCAAGCTTCCCTGACAAATCCATGCCCAGTGCCCATCATGTCCAGCGGAGGAACTGTCGGAGTTTAGACTCCCTGACCATTTGGTACTTGGCAACTCTGCTAAAATTGACAACTAGCTGTCTGAATGTCAATTCATTTTGTTCTTTTCGCACCCAGGTTCAGTTTCGATCTGGCGACCCTTAGGTGAAAGGTTCTGTGACCCTGAACAGATCTGCTGAGGACTGTTTTCGGACCAGGCTCTAAAACGTATTCAATGCCGGGCTGGCTGAGTTGCTGTTCAGCTGGTCAAAGCATTTTTTAACCGGAACGAAACCGCCGAAAGGCCATTGGGATTTCCAGTTCATCTGCTATAAATCCGTGGAAGGGACCTTCAACATTAAATATGACCGGGAACCCCAAAGAACGCTAAGCCGGACTGACACAAGCCTAGCTGTGGTGGTTGCCGTTCTGAGGAGTGGCTGCGGGAAATGGACGGCGGGTACACAGCTGAATCATTCTTTTCAAAATGTCGAGAGGAATCCCTTGATTGGGCCTTGCCCGTCTCGTTTAAGTGAATGCCCCCCCCACCCCTGCATATTCTAGTCACACTCTCCCGTCTGCCTTCGCCCTCACTGCGACCTCAGCGCCTACTCTCACAATAGATCTCTAGTAGGCACATACCCTCGCCAGTCAACCTCGCTCACTTTAGTGAAACCACACTAATGATGACCACAGTGCCTCACACTTGTAAATGCAGCTCACCTCCCATCCCCCAATCTGCACCAGGCATGCATCTCTGACGGGCCTCCCAGATCACTCTACCTCGCAGAGGCGCTATAATTCACTATTTCCCTACGAGGCGTCAAGGCGCTTCACCTGACGCGCCTCCCCGCACTGCAACAAAATCTACTTTGAGTTTTAGTAACATTCCATGTTTTAAAGTGCAGAGTTTTACACTACTTATGGTTCTTATTATGACAGAATAAAGTTTAGTGATATGAGGTGCAGTGCTTTGGGCAGCCCCAGCCAATTCGAGGCTAACCCCAGTGCCTGATTGTGAAACACAACGAACGATGGTGCACCGCCCTCTGCAAACGTTCAAGGAGAAATGACAGAATTTTCACCTTCCATGCCAAGACATATTTGCATGTATGTCTGTCCCACCCGACATTAAGAATAAAGTGACGTTTGTCCGAGCTGCACAATACTGTACCTCAGGTGTGCACACCCATTGCCTGGCAGCATTAGCGGGTCGGGTAGCTCAGCGGGTCCCATATGCACGATCATGGAGAACGAAGACTCCGCTTTACATTTTTGGAAGGTAAAAACGAACACTGGCAAGGCCAATGGGTTTGGTGCCGACCGATAACCGGGGCCGCTCTAGAACCACTGCTGATCCTCCTCGTTGTTCCCGCGCTGCTCTTCGAGGCGGCGGCTCCCTTCAGTGGCTTCGGGTGGCTCTCCCTTCACTCTGGGAGCCTCGCAGCTGGACATCTATCTCTCCTCTCACTCCCCGGGCTCTCCCACGCTCTTGGGAGCCCTTGGGGGGAGGGAGTTTGCGGCGGCAGTATCTCTCCGGACATGGCAGCTTCCAGAGGAGGTGGGGTGGGCTCCCGGCCTCTTCCTGTGGTCCCGCAGTCCCGCCCTCGGCCTGCCTGACTTCCAATTCGGGCGCCGTGCGGCGGGGACAATCTCGGGCAAACTAGATAACAAAAAATGCTGCTCACCTGCTCACAAATCAGTAAATCCATCCCGGCAACAAAAAATCGCGCAGTACATCCCGGGAAAAGTCACGATACAAATGACCAAAACATGCCTGAAAAAAAAGAGAAAAAAAAAGTTAACGCCCAGAATGGCATGCCGAAAAAAGGGGCGGGACTTAAAAAAAGACACAAACGCCCACGAATGCATCAAACCGGGGAAAAGAGTAATTGACACACATCTCTTCCAATGGCTAGCCTCCATTTATGAAGCTAGCCGATGGAAGCGAGAGGCGGGTTAAAGCCCCACCGTTGAAGTCATAAAATCTTCGGCTCCGCCCACTGCTTCGCAGTGCGACCGTAGCCCCGACCTAAAAAACACAACAGCACAGCGTCTCATCATTATAGGTACAGAGAGATGCGGGCACAATACAATATTGGCGAGGTTGACATGATACATGTGGTCCACTTTCTGGCATACAGAAAAGCATAAACCAGGGTCAGCCTGGCCACTAGGGCAATTGGGCTATGCCTGATGGACTGCTCTGACAGATCCATTTCTGGGCCATTTTTTAGTTCGAGCCTGGGCAGCTCATGCGCTGTTGCTAGGCATGCAGTAGTAACGTACGAAATAGAAGCCACGCCCACTCTCCTGCCATATTTGTAATTGGCTTGCGTCATTGTCCTTCCTAAATGCTGGCTTCCGATTATTAAGCTTGTTAGTCTCTCCTTACCGCCTTGTCTGCATTTATTACCTCCAGTAACAACTGCATCCTTTACTGGTGTTGTTACATGGTCTGCTTTATAAGTTGGTGAGCGCTATTTTATTTAATGCTCTTCCCCTATTTCACCCACTACCTTACAGCACGCCACATGCTTTTATTTTAATGTTTACTAATGGCAGTCTGCTTTAACTGTAGCAGCCGCGTTTTTTATTTATTTATTTAGTTTAGCAGCACGATCCGCATTTAGCGGCCGCGCTTACTTATTTATTTAATTTGTTTACTAGCACCCATGCGGCGTTTTCACATTCATAGAGGCCACACCCATTTCTTTACACAATATGCATCTAAAGAAAAGTACGTGGCCAACATTAAAATGAAAGCGTGGCATGATTACTTTCACCCAAAATTTTCCATCCCGAAAACTTGCCAAGCAGATGCGTTTTTTTTTTTTTTAAGTTCCCATGCCTCGGGTCCACTTTAATGTAGGGCACGCCCTTCATGAATGTGAAAGCGCTGCATGGGCGCTAGTAAAAAAAACCTAATATTTGCAATGCAATAGGTCTTGCATTTGCGAGAGTTTAAGCTATTGCATTGCCAATTGCTTAAACTCTCGTTATTGCGAGACCTATTGCATTGCAAACGCTTGTTTTAAGCAGGTCTTGGGTCCTGTTTTATTGCCAGGTGAGCCGATTTTTACTGTTAATTTTACTGATAATACCACAGGCATTGCCTTCAGCAAACACAAATGAATGCAGTCTTGCATACTTTGCAAAATACCCATACCGCATATGTTTATAAGCTCAAAACTGACCTGGTTTGCAATCGTGGGAAACTTTTTTAGCTATCTGTTATGCTAATGGGTGCCACGTTTTTAGTGTCTTTGTCTTTTTTTTGTCCCAGTCCGGCCCTAGCATACACAATCGGCATCTTAGGGTGACCATTTGGGTGAGTTGATGCTTCATTGGCAGGAGCCAGGTGGGACCCTTGGGCTAGCAGCGTTCAGTGAGGTGTATTCGCTCAGCATATTGCTCCACCATTTATTGCTCCACCATTTCACAATAGGAGATATCTTGTAAACAAAGGAAGTCTTGTTTATTTGATACCTTTACTTGCTTTCTTTCTGGGTGCACTGTAACTCTGTTTTGCACTTTTACCAGTGTAGACGTTGCCTCCACAGCATTGATACCAGATTTCAAACAGTTAAAAAACCCTCTGAATCATCTGCTTTCTGCTATTGGAGAAGCAGTGAGCTCTCCCCTTGATTGGTCAGGTGAACAGAAGGTAGGTGCTCTAAGAAATGCACACCAATAGATTTACCTATCTTTGCCTACTGTAGATGATTAAGTGCCAGGGGCAGAATAATTGAAGAGTGGTCGGTTATAACGGGTCAGTTGTCAACTAGCATATGCTTTTGCAGGTAGATGCCATTGCTGATTTTCAAGAGAGTATCTGCAACTGTGAGATTTTAAAACTTTGTCCCGGGTGCAAGTTTGTTCAGCTTTTCTTAAACTGACCTCCTCCATATAGAACAATACATCTAGATCTTTTTTTAGTGTTTTAATTAGTGGTTTCAGTGGTGACTTTAACAAGCTAAGGCTTGCTCATTAAAACATGGGAGTGGTCCCAGAAGCCATTAATTCATCTTTGTATGTAAACATTTCAATCGTTGTTTAGGATCATCAGATTATTATTGTATTACACCTTAATGGATATTCAAGGTGAATATAATCTTTAGCACTTACAATAATTTGTTCTTTGCCTTTGGGGCAAGACTTAATTATATGCGTCCTAGTGCCTTAATCCTGGTTACCGATCTGGCATACATTGATTGCCCTTGTGTTTCTTATAAATATACTTTATCATATGAAAAACCTATTATTTCATAGCCACCTGAATAGAAAATGGGGTGACTCCTTACCAGGCTTCCAATTGATTGTTATTAACATTTCTTAGTGGTCCATTACTTGCTAAAGTCTTCCGTAGTCTCTAGTCTCTTTTAATTACACAGACAGTAATTTTTGTTTGCACTAAATAGAACTCTATATCTATTCAATTGAAAGTGTTACATTGATTTAATTCCCACCTACATTGATGATGTTTCTGAGGGGACTTTGTTGGCTCTCTGTAATGTAACGGACACTAATAAGTTTGGGCCAAATTTGTTCTTTCCCCCCTGAGCGAGATGAATGCAGGTTTTTGGACACCAGTATGTATTAGTTCTGGCTTGGATATCCCTACCACTCACTAGAAAGCACACAGCCTCATGTGTCTTTTAAGCTTTAATATTTCCTCCTGATAGCAGATGGGGAGAACCAAATGTGCACACGGTGCCAAGAAGTGGCTAGTGTTTCTATAATGTGCATACGTTTGGCTGAAACTAAGGTGAAAGGTGTGGCGTCACTAGGGTATTGGTTATTTCCTTGACAAAGTCATATGTTTTTCTCCTATGGACCAGGTCAAAGCGTATGTCCTTCACAAACCTAGAGAGATCAGTCTATTTACTATGTTGACTTTTCGTTCTACTTGGCTTCCAATGTGCGGGGTCCACAGACCTCGAAGATTATGCAAGGACATTCCTTACAGCCCCTTCAAGAACATGATGTGGTTTGATCATGAGAACCCCAGTGAACATAAGGGACTTTGTTCTAAAGCAGGCAGGAAATTATTTATACATCTTCCCTGCTTCTTTAAGTCTGTACTTGATGAGGGGACTTAAACTCTTTCACGGGCTTTGAAGATAACCTAATAGGTCTAAACAAAATTCCTTATACTGACTAGAGACCAGCTGGTTCTAGGCAAGATCTAGCCTGGAGGGACCACCCACCCCCTCCACGCATAGCCACCTTTAAAGACAGAGAATGGAAGGAGGCAGTGCGGAACCTGTAATTTGTTTGGGGTTAGATGAATCATAATTTCCCTCTAGAATTCGTCAAACAGTGGCTCCAGTTTGCTCACCTGAAAATGTTTTGCAGTTGTGATTCCTTTGCTTGTCTGTATTCTGCTCTGACTTTAGAACGGTGTTTGTATCCTTTAGCATTTTCCTACTGTGGTATAGGGTAATTCCCTATGTGCAATATGCATTTACCTAATTGTGTTTCTTAATTATGTTAGGATCCTATTTTTAGATGGAATTACCGGTTTTATTGGAATTAGGAGATGTGGCTTTTGACTCTGTGACGTTGCTCACTGAAACCATTAATTTGATTTCTTACACTCTTTCGATGACACCTGTTTATGGTAATTCAATGTATTTATTATGATTTGGCGCACTAAGGAGTCCCACATAAAATGTATACAAACGACTCTAATTTACCGAATCAGTCGACATTTAAAAACAAGCTGATAAGACATCAAACATCAAGGATTACAGTTTTCATAAAATGATACAAGATTCTAAGTTGCATGAATATTACAAAGAGGTGGGACGTGATCGCAAAATCAATTTCAGAATCTGTTCAATTACAAGACTAACAAGGGCAGAGCAAAACGAGTTATACCGTACGATGCTTGGATGACTTCGGCTGGACAATACGAGGATGCTAAAAAATGCATTAGATTCAATGAAGAATAAGATACAAAGACATTTAAAAAGTTCTAAATTGCGATATACAGTGCACAGGAAGTAGCAGCATTAGAGATGACAAAGTGCAGGTGCTCGAGCATGATAACAAATTAAAAAATCCTTGAAATTTCAGATTAATATTCATTTAACATGCAAAAGGCCTAACATATCAAATTTTCCTGGCTACAATGTATTCAATTGTACCTGACCGTATTCATAGCAGCATACGAGGAGATGCGCAACTACCATACAAAGTTTATAAACCCTTTTAGTAAATAACCATAACGTAGTCAGTATGAGACATATCATATCATTAAATACTCTTAACAATTTAAACTGTCTGATCGAGATGACCCGATAGTACTACTTATAGGGTTAATTAGATATTGCCCATAGGGAAACCTAAGCAACCAACTGAAACTAAGCAGGGCAACATAGTCCTTTTCTAAAATATATGTATATTTTTTCCAAAATAACGGAAGTTTTGAAGCAAACTGGTTCGGGGGGATGGGGGAGGGGCAGAAGACAGTTTTGGGCTGCCGCAGCTGTAGCAGTGTTATACTTTAGGAACAAAGGTCTTAAGAGTTGACGTCATAAAGGTTGTAGTAGGGCACAGACCAATAAGACATGATTTAAATCCTGCACGCAGGTACCACATAGGTGACAGTCTGTCCTGCCTAGGAAGACTCACTCATGCTCCAGTTAATATTTGCAAAGGAAGCAAATTCAGCCGTAGCAGCAAGATGGTTCTACACACTCCATGGGGGAGATTCCATATATACATAAGGTTGGGGCTGTTTATAAATATTACTCCCCACTATGAGTGTCATTTTGGGAATGTGTTGCGCACAGTGGGGTATCTGTTTTCGAGGGATTTCGTAAATTGTTTTTTTAATTCGAGTTTTCAAAACTTGTTTAGGAAGAGAGCCCGTGCCACTATTCTCAAAATTAAACAAGTTTACAGCTTTCTCGTAATTCCTAAAGAGAACACTTTTCCCCTTTAGGGTGGAAAAAATTTCCTCACGCAATGCTACCCGTAAGGGGTTCTCAACACTGTTCAGTAGTGCATTGCTTCATCCTAGGCACGCAGCAGTAGCAAAAACATAAGTGGATAGTAGCCCAAATTCAAGCCGAATCGCAGCTATAGGGGCTGCGAAGGTCATATTACACATTTGGCGCCGAGTTCGCCCCTCTACTTTCTCAAGTTATCCCACTGCTGATTGACAGGCGTAGCTCAATGTGGATGGGATTTTAATTTTATAAACTGATAGAACATGTGCAAAATGTCTTCTCCTGCAACATTTATAGAGTCTACCAATTGCAGAAGCCTGAGAGATTGCGTTACTTCTGCCTTGGTCAATGTGATCACTACTGGAGCACTTACTAGGTATGGGTACAACTTTACCATAGCAAGTTTGTCTTTTCCCAAGAACCAGTTCATATTTTTCGTAACTCTGCATCCCCGATATCTAAAAACCATAATTTTACTTTTTGAGATATTTATCTAAAGAAAATACTCATCTGAGTAAAGTGCTAACTCAGTAATTCACATTTGTAATCTAATTGGAGTTAAAAATAACAGAATGGCATAGTCTGCATATAGCAGGCAGCTCAATTTCATTGTTCCTAGATTCAGGGAGTCCTCTTTACAGAGCCCTACCCTACTCAGCAAATCATTAATATAAAGAGATAAAGAGAAACAAGCACTGGCATTGCCAATAGGTCTCGCAGTAGGAAAGTTGGAGCTATTGGTTTTGTAAATGACAAAGCCTTTTATGTTTTTAAAATGAAAACAAAAATAAAAGGCATTGTTATTTGCAATTGTAATAGAAAATTGGGTGACTGTAACATTTGAAGGTGGATCAAGGCTAGTTTTACATGCAAAAAATCCCTTCCCTCTGAGCAACGCTAAAATATAACGTTGTCTTAGGGTCAGGTAATGATCAAAGAAAAATATAAAGCGCACTGTATCTTGGAACGAGAACTTATCACATGTGCATGGGCCTTGTTTTTCCACCTTATGCTGCTCGTTTCAGTGAAGTACCCCGCAAAAAAGCATCTTCATAATGACTCTTCCAATGCTTATTTACCTCCCTGCATTGTACATCTCCGGATTATTTTCAATGAAATAAAAATGTCAGCAAAGCACACTGGAAGAGACAGGCAGAGGACGATGAGGCAATAGCCGAGGTACAGTGTTGGAACAAGACTCACAAGAGGCATCTTTATCTGTCATACTGTGATAGACAAACTTAATTAACCTCTGCCAGTCACTTCCAGCGACCATTTGAGAGCAAGGAGCTGACCCATAAACAATATGTTACCATGAGGCTCGCCGGAACTCTGACATCTGGAGATATAGCCCTATCAGCAGTATCGGAAAACAAAACACTTAGATTCGCTGCTGCAAGATTTATAGATTATATTAATGTCACACATGAGCTGTCAGAAACATTAAGACACTTTTAGCATAAATCTGCACGACCCTGAAGAGTCTCATGCATAATGTATTGCTTGCAGGACGAGCTTGAGACAGCTTTGCCTTTCTGCTGTTGCATTACAATACATTTTTGAGTAATTGTTTTAAAATGATGCACTTCTGAAATACATTTAAATACACACACAAACTCACTTATATGTGTGTGCATGATGCAATATTAAATGTATGTCAATTGCTACTGCACAAACAGTAGAGGCTAAAAAGCATACTTTATAATTACAAGAAAATAATCAGAGTCGGACTGGACCATAGAGCGGCCGGGAAACTGAAAGTACGGCCGGCCACCGGCCAGCCATGAATAATTAGGGGAGGAGAGGCCGCACAGCACACGCTGGGAGAAGCCCTTTGATGTGCTGTGCGGCCGTGAAAAAATGCAATTAGGAGGGAGGGAGGGAGGCTGATGCGCGTGCTTGTTTGGTCACGTGATTCACGTGAACTCAAAGAAAACCGCACCAAAAAGCCCTTGGTTTGATGAGCATTTTGAGCACTTGAATTCTCGCTCCGCTCAATGCGCATGCGCGTATTGATAGGTCGCGAGACCTAAAAAGGAGAAGAGCCAATAGGCACCCTTGCTTTAGCCCATTATGAGTCTACTTTACAAGACAGGTCCTGGGTAACAAACCCCCATTAGGACCTGAGTCCAATGCGATTCTTAATCTGAGCAGGTGCATGGGGATCCACCAAAGTCTGGGGGTATGGCTTGAGCAGGACCTCTCATTTAGGACGCAAGCGAAGAAGACAGCTGGCAGATGCATGGGCCTTCTGCGCTCTGTCTGGAAGATTCTTCCCTTCTTACCAGCGCAGTAGAGGAAACTGCTTATTTAAGGGCTTATTCTGTCTAGATTAGACTATAGCAATGCTATTTGGCCGCCCCTGAATCTACCATTAACACCCTCCAACGTGTTCAGAACTCGGCGGCCAGGCTGCTTACTGGCACTTCTCGTAGATCTTCTGCCAAACCTGCACTCGGAGCCCTTCACTGGCTGCCAATACGTGGCAGGATTGAATTCAAGTCCCTATGCATTGCCCATAAGTCCTTACAGGGGAAGGGACCTCCTATTTTAGGGAGTCTGGTCTGCCCATTTAAGGCCACTAGGTCCCTTCGCTCAGACCACGGAAATTTAGCCATAGTTCAGAGAGTCAAGAAAGCCCGTGCAGGGGCGCGCCGATTCTCAGTGAACGCGGCCACCCTATGGAATGCTCTCCTGGTCAGGATTCGAGCTGAACCTAGTTATCTGAGGTTTCGCAAGCTCCTTAAAACTTTTTTGTTTCCTCTGGACTCCTAAATTCTAGCGCCCTCCTCAGCTGTTCTTGTTCTATAGCGCTGGGAAGCTCTCGGGCAGCCATGCGCTTTATAAATCCATTTTCATTTCATTCATTTATTACGGCCAATTTTCTCCACAGTGTCCCCTGGTCAACCCTGTCGAAAGCTGGGAAGAAATCTATAAAAGCCGCATATCAGGCTATACCCTTACTCATTGGTTATTTTTCAATTAAAGTCTGCAGAGCGATTATGTTGTCTAGGGTACCACTATTTTTGCGGTAATGTTGTCTAGGGTACCACTATGTTTGTGGAACCTGGCTAGTTCTGCAGGTACAAAGATGTTTCCAAAAGCCCAATCCTGGAGATGGAGAAGTATGCTCTTGGCAAGCAATTTACAGGTCGCATCCAATATTGCAATTTGCCTAAAGCTACCTGGGGACTGAATTGAATTGAATGAATGAAAGCTTTATTCGATTTTGTTTTTTAAAATCATAAAAGCGTACAGAAAAAATGACAGTCAATAAAAATAAATATGTGCATTCAAGAATAACATAACTTCAATTTCAAAAAAGACATAACCTCAACCTCGGAGTTCAGTGGTGTGACATGTTATTCAAGGGGTTTATCCCTATCTGGAGTAAGATACACGGGTTTGTCCTTTAAGGTGAGTAGACAGTGGATCGAATCTGTTAGAAACAGAGAAACTAATACCACTGGGTACCTGGACTTTCCCACCCAACGGTTGGTGATAGGCTGTTGTTGGTCCTAACCGGGGGATATTTGGCGTACAGGGATAAAAGTCAAGTAGATCCCAAATATGTATTGGGCCATCCCCTTCTTGGGGTGGACAAGATCTTAAGTATGGAGCGATGTTGTGGTTCCTGAATCTAACCAGTACCAAGTCCCCTGCAATGTTTTTTGGTAGTGGGCCCAACCAGCCCACCCTTCTCACACTCAGGATTCCGCCGTCTTTGTCCGGTGGTAGGGGTCTATTTCTACCCATCCAGAATATAACTTTGTTCAATAGGTCCTGCTGTCTTTCAGCTTTTCCCATCGCAAGTGCTGGAACTCCTGAGAGGACGGACACGTATGGCGCAGCTTCTGGCGGGAGGTGTACATATGGTGCTTTGCGTACTGTCTTGACCTCTGAGGGCCTTGATTTAACAGATTTCAAAGGAGCTTTGGGAGCAGTTGATTCTGGGATTGTACTGGATTGTATGGTGACTTGCATGCTTTTGTGGATGGCAGTTCGCTTAGCTGTTGGGACAGTGGTGGTTGGCTGGGGTCGAGTCGATGTTACTGGATTATCGATGGGTTTCAGGATGGCCGTGATTTTGTTCTCTAGACCCGAGAGCCTTTCCCCTATAGCGTTGATTTTTTCTGTTAGTGGGGAGATGATGGTTTTAACAAGTTGTTCAATCTGAGTCAGAAGAGAGATCTGGGAGTAAGAAAATGATTCATCCAAATTGGCATCAGTCTCCATGGTGGTAGGGAGATTATGAACAGACAATGCGGGGCTTACAGATGGTTTCTGATATTTGGATTGAGTCCTTTCGGCATTGTCCACATCATGCTTTCTATTGACGGGAAATAACCATGAGAGTACAGAGGCTTGTGTGTTGACTTTGTTCAATGAAAAGGGGGATTCCTGTGTACTGCCTTTAGTATTCGTAGTACAGGTGCCTTTGGCGAGAGAGGGTGCATCCACACTAACATACTTTGTTTGGCATAGACTGTTAAGTTCATCCCACTGGGACAGGTTATGCATTCTTGGGGAGTTTAGTGGAGGAGATAGCTATTAGAGATGATGCTATTAGGCTACTCACCCATTGCAAATCCGGCGCCCCCTCCGATCCTGTGCCTGCGAAACTTATGGGAGAACTGGCGCCTTCGCTAGCCTGCTCCTTCCTTTCCATCTGGAATGCCTCCCTCCACCATGGCTTCTTCCCTACCACCTGGAAGGAGGCCTTGGTGATTCCCATCCTAAAAAAAGCGGATGCAGATCCCACTGTTTTTGCTAACTATCGTCCCATCTCCCTTCTCCCTAAACCTGCAAAAGTCCTCGAAAAAGCCGTGCAGCTGCAACTCACGGAATACCTGGAAAACCACTCTCTACTGCACGAATCACAATCCGGATTCAGAGCTGGATTTAGCACTGAGACGGCATTGTTGGAAGTATCCGAAACAATTCGGGAATGCGTGGACAGGGGCGAGGAGGCCATGCTGGTCCTCCTCGACCTGTCCGCAGCTTTCGATACGGTCTCCCACCCTATCCTCCTTGACCGACTTAAACAGATAGGCATTGGTGGCACTGCTTTCAGCTGGATCGAGTCCTTCCTCTCGACAAGAAGTCAGAGGGTATTGTTGCAGCCCTTCAAGTCAGAGAAAAAACCCCTGTCATGCGGGGTGCCACAAGGTTCTGCCCTCAGCCCCCTGTTCTTCAACGTCTATCTTGCCCCACTGGCCGACGTGGTGGAGTCCTACGGAGTCAGGGTGGTCTCCTATGCTGATGACACTCAGCTGGTGTTTTCCTTTAGGGACCACTCTGACTCCGCATTCGCCAACTTCCGCCAGTGCCTCAACAACATCAGTGTCTGGATGACCGCTAACCACCTCAGACTGAATGCAGACAAAACGGAGGTACTGTTTTTCAATCAGAAAGCCTCCATCCCCTCTTCTTGGTGGTGGCCCACGGCGCTTGATCCCGCCCCATCTCCCGTTCACTCGGCTCGGAATCTGGGTTTCCAGTTTGATGACTCCCTTTCATGCAAAACTCAGGTTAATAAAGTGACGTCTGCCTGTTTCCTGAAGTTGCGCATGATCAGAAAAATTCTTCCCTATCTCCCCCTGGATTCCCGCCGCACAGTTACCCAAGCCCTCATCACGTCCCACCTGGACTATGCTAACAGCCTCTATGCTGGTGCCCCCCAGTATCTGGTAGGCCGGCTGCAGATTGTCCAGAATGCTGCGGCCAGACTGATTGGTAACATCCCCTACCGCCAATCTGTCTCTGCGTATCGTAAGGAACTCCACTGGCTTCCAGTGGCTAGCCGCATCCAGTTCAAGGTCCTTACCCTCACCTATCGAGCCGTCAACGACCGCGGACCCAACTACCTGAAAAAACGTGTCTCGATATCCCGCTCCACCAGATCCTTGAGATCCAATGACCTCCGCCTCCTGATCTCGCCCCGTTTTAGATTATCTAGAATGGGTGGCAGAGGGTTCAGCGTCATTGCTGCTAAACTGTGGAACTCCCTACCAATCGAGTTGAGATTCTGTCCCTCCGAACCCATCTTCCGAGCCAAACTCAAAACCTGGCTCTTCTCCGGACTTTGAGTCACCCTACTGTTTCTCCTTGCTCTTTGCTCCCTCTTCTCCCTTGGAGGCTCAGGTTTTTAGCGCCGGGACACCCCTTCGGGGGTAGCTGTGCGCTCTATAAACTACATAAAATAAATAAATAAATAAATAGCGTACTAGATGGAGAGTAGCAAGGGCAGTTTATGTCTGTCACATGAACAGTAGGCAGGGAGCTTGTGGTAATCGTTTGCTGCATTTGGACCGCTTGACCTGGACACCCCTGCGCAGGTGAGCTAGTTCCCCTCTTACAGGGCATGATCGAAGTGGAAATGGTTATGTTCACAGAGAAAAGGAAAGAAGTAATAATGTTTGTACACTATACCTCCTTTAGCAGAAGTGTCAAGGGGGGTGGCCCGTCCCATCCTAATCGGTCCACAGAGGGCCCGCCCTTTGCCCGGGCTTAGCTCGGCGTCCCGCGAAGCGGGGCAGAGCGCTGTTTATTGCGCCTCCTGGCGCTGCAGTGCGTCACCCAAGCTGCGCCGCCGCTGTGGCAGCCGGGAGTTGTGGTCCCGGGGCGGCGGCGCAGGACCCAGCAGCTGATGACTCGTGGCGGCTTCGTTGCAGGGCTTCCTCTCCCTGCCCCCGGTGAGTTCTTGGCTGTCCCCCCCGCTCCGCCGGGCAGAGCGCTGTTTATTGCGCCTCCTGGTGCTGCAGTGCGTCACCCAAGCTGCGCCGCCGCTGTGGCAGCCGGGAGTTGTGGTCCCGGGGCGGCGGCGCAGGACCCAGCAGCTGATGACTCGTGGCGGTGGCGACTTCGTTGCAGGGCTTCCTCTCCCTGCCCCCGGTGAGTTCTTGGCTGTCCCCCTGGTACCTGGGGACCTTTTGGGAACCTTTTTGTATAATGGGACCACAATACTTCCCTTCCAGGACAGCGAAATGGTTCCATGTGCGTAGCAGTAGGAAAATACTGGACAAAGCAATTGTGCCCATGCTGAGCTATCTCGGTTGACTATAGCTATTGGTAAGTTATCTGGGCCTATCGTGCCTGAATACCTTGCCCCTTCAATTTAACACTCTATTTCCTTTCACGAGTGGGAGCCGGAATCGCTCCCCACTGGGTAATCAAAGGCTAATTCTGGATTCAACCTTGTGATGGGATTTAATGCATACAACTGAGAGATTTATGAAGTCCATTCTGCATCTGAATGGCGTTTACCTTAGTTGTACCATCCCAATACTTGCCTATTAAATCCCAATATTTACGCGAGTCACTGGACTGTGCAGCCTCTCTTAATTGTATCCAGTTAGCATCTTCCACCCCTCTGCGCTCAGATGCCTGCTTTCTTTTTCTTGCCTGCTTTAATCTATTGATTTCCCTTTGTCTAGCCATCAAACACTGCTTGAATTGTTCCCTTAACAAGGATTTTTTTTAATCTCCCATGATCTAGCCACTGAGGGATTAATGCCACCATGCCACCAACTTGCTTTTTGCTTCCACGCGATTAATTAGGGCCAGAATCTTCTCGAACCAGGAGATGGGATTTTCCTGATAAGGGCCAAGGCTCACATTTTCAGTAATCTTCCCAAGACATGAGAGGTTTTTATTAGACCAAAATGTACGCCCATTTGTTCTGTTAAACAAAATGCTATCGTCCCTTCGATTCTAAAGTTCCAGCAACTCTGGCTCCAGACTGACATCCACTGACAAAACACTGTGATCGCTCAAATTTGTTCTCAGAACCTTAAATTTTGTACATGCACCAAAGAGCTGATAGGATACCACCATATAATCAATCAGGATTCCAATTTATAGTGCCCTTTGCACCTCAGGACCTATAATATTAATCTCTCTTTTACTTGAGGAGCTACCCACCGAAATTGTAATATCTTTCGGATTTATAGCACCCCTTATGTTAGATAACATACTACCTAGCTCCTGGCAGTCTTTCCTATGGAATTCAAGCGGGGCCAAAAAAGGCTCCTCATATGGGAACATATCGATCCCGTTTTTCCTGAAATGGTCAGCGTTCGCCAGAACTAGCGTTGCAATTATCCCTGAACTGACTGTGACTCTAGAGTTTGGAGGCCCACTCCTACGGTCTAAGTAAACCTGCTTAGCATATTACTAATCGCAAGTCCTGTATTTCTGATAGTAACTGCAACAGGGAGCATCTGTTAAGTGGAGCTGATTCTATATCAAACAGGGAGGCGAAAATTAGAATATTAGATGCTTGCCCTGATCTATGTCCTACACATCATGTTATCACTTAACCTTAAGTCAATCCCAGACTCAACGTTTGCCCTGTGCGAGAAGCAAGGACAGGACCCCTTTCCAAAACCTCCCTTGGCTAGGATCAATCCGTACTGGGAGAGTATCCCCACCAGGAAGGATAGGAATGACATTATCCACGGCCTGCCCTACATCTAGCACAGCATCATGTGTTTTTACTGCTAAGCTCACTGAATCATGGTCTTTCCTGATTCCACAGGGTGCTAAAGCTAGGTCAATATATAGGTCAATATTTACTTTAACAGTCTCCTTTGTATGTCCCACCCCCAGTTAAGTCTGGATGTCCCTATATCTTCCTCCCCTCTGTCTCCCCTAATCCCTCCCATAAGGGGTCATCTATCATAGTAGGGGGAGGATTTATCTCCGAAGGCCCCAAGTTCTAGCCGTCGTCTGTAACGGTAGGCCTAGGTTAATTCCTACTTTGGAGCGAAATCAAAGTGTATGACTCCTCGGATACCATAGGGAACCTCCGTTTTTTGGGTTTACGCCTTGAAATATGCTGAATCCTGTTCTTCTCCCTCCGACCTTTTAATCCGTTACTTTCTTTGAGTGGGGCACCCTCCCCAGGGGGAACAGCATCTAAATTATCCCTGGGCCATTTGATGAGGAGTGGGTCAATTAATGATTCAGTGAAGCGGGACATTTTGGTGTTCCCTTTTTAGGTCTTGCACCTAGCGTTGAGGTGCGCAGCTGTGCTCGTGAAGCGCGAGACCTCTTGAATGGGTTTCAGAAAGCTAAACACACGCTCGTGCGTGTGGTTTTGCTTTTGCAGGCTGGCATTGGCTGTAGCGTGCTTTAAAAAAAAAAACGGCACTCAATTGGGCAAAGGCGGGCGCGTGTCCCGCCTTTGCTCCGTCCATTCCCGTCCGTGTCTAGGACGCGCGTCAGCACGTGGCACAGACTACCAGCTCCCACGCCCCCCCGCTCCTATGTGGTGCACGCGCACCACTGGTTTAGATTCCGGCATCAGCTCCTTTGTGGTGCACGTGCACCACTGGTTTGCTTTGGGCTGAGTTTTTCATCGTAGAACTAATGACGTGTTAAGTGGGCTTTTCTTTGGGTCAGGCATGTTTCCAACTGCACACCGCTAGTTTGTTAAACTCTTTTTAGCCAACCTTGTGTATCGTCTTCCCCATCACTCACTAGGACGAGAGCTAGCATGTGGGAACTCACTTCCCGAATGCCAATTGTCTCCATGCTGAGCTGTGCAGCAGTGAGGGGCTGGGTGCCCCTCGAGGACTACTACCACTTCAGGCTGGAAAGAGGCGACGTGGTGATCCGCAAACAGGATGATGGCAGCTCGTGTTTGCTTGCAATCTCGGTGCCCTTCCCCTTCTTTGGACAAACACACGCTGGACTGTATGTAAGTTCTGGTTTCAGTGATTATGTAACTGTTAGTGATATTTGTTTAGGAATCTCATCCTAATATACCCACGGGAGAAACTAGAGTTTACAGCGGCTGTTAATGGTGGACTTGAGTAGTGTTTCACAAAGGTACACTAGAGCTAGAGTAAGTATTGAGTAGAAGTTGTTTCTGGTGGATAGTGAGTTGTGTCATAGTGCTGAGGTCTCCAGGTGGAGAGCCACAGTCTGATTGGCTCCTGGACATTTTACAAATTAATTCAAAGCCCATATGCACAAGGATTTAACAGCATTTAGACTTTGTTGCAAATCGGAATGCAAATTGAAAACCATTTCTAGTGTCTGAATGAATTTTCTTACATAGAGTATCTAGCAGGCCAGATCATCTGGAGGTGTTAATCTATCATGAATCGGAAGCTGCCAACCAAGAGAAATACATTAAAGTGCTTTTGTACCAAACCTTGGAAAAGCCAATAGGTCTCACCGATGAAAAACATTTTTGGGCGTTTAGACTTTGCCAATGCTTTCTGCCGATATTGAATAGTATCTGAATAAAGGAAAAATGGTTATTGTTGATGCTGAAATTTATTGGCCCCTGGCACGTTGAATTAAATGTATGCATGCGTCGCCATACATACTTGATGCTACCCTGTCCACGGTGGGAGGGCATATGCACTTGCATGTGACATAACGCAGGTGTCCATATGCATCATAATGATGGGGTGGCAGTTTTGTGCTTTTAATTTACTGTTCAAAGATGGTGGAGTCCTATCCAGGAGCAGTAAACTAAAACAAAATATAGAAAAGGCACATGAAAGCACATTTACAGTAAAGAGTGTAATTGCAGCTACCAGGCTGTCCTAAAAAGTACAAAAAGAAGGGAAATAAAAATTTAACTGACAAAAGTAGGAGGGGCCATTCCTGAGGGAGTAAGTATACAGCTCAGAGACAGGAGCGCAATTGAAGAGAGGGGTGTTTCATTCAAAATAAAAAAAAAAAAAACAGATGTGAGAAAACGGATGGAGGTGGTGGGAAACACGAAGAGCGCAAGGGTGGTAGGATTGGAAGTAGGATAGCAACATACAGGGGAAAAGGGTAAATGGCAAGAAACGTATACTTTCCCATGGAGTGCTAAAAGCAAAATAAATAATGGAACTGTGGAAGGATACAAATTATAACAAATGAATATTAAAGAAAAGGCGCTCCTGGAAGTGACAAATAAAAGGGAAGGAAGGAAAGCCATTGAATAAAAAGCAAGCAAATTAGATTGACAAAATAGCCAACCATTAATCAGCAATGGGCTGGCTCAGAGCCCCTCTGTAAGTTTTGGTATTGAGCACAGTGGGTCTTTCGACAACAGACCGCTAAAGCGGCATGTAGTGGAGACCTTAAAAGGCAAGATGTTGACTTTGCATAAAGTGGATCCGCAGGTCTTCCCATGTAGCTATTGTCCCTTTAGATACTTGCTGAAAGACAGATATAGTCGACTATTATCACGAACTGGAGGATGAAAATATCTTCATCTTCTTCTGAAGGTGAGGTGAGTCATATGATGGGGACATTTGGGTGTAAGCGACTTGAAACCAAACTTTAGACCATTAGATGCTACCATTTTAAGCCCCTAGAGCAATCTGTAGAAGAAAAATTCTTTGCCACCTGAAGAGGATGGAGATGACAATACCAAGGCATGACTGGCAATAGTATTACCATAATCTAGCCTACCTTTTACTATGGATGGTACCACCACATCCTTTATTGTTGAGAGACCTGACATGGGGCCATATTTATTTTCAAACAATAGTGTTTTCTGAAAGAAACTGTTAAATGTTTTAGTAAATTTGACTCCAACTTGTTTTGTGCTTCCTCTAACATTGAAATCCTAACCAATTACATTGAATTGCACACCTGTGAGAGAAGGGGATTGCTGCTGAGTAGAGCAGCCTTGCTCTACCCCAGAATGCTTTGTAAGTCCTGGTGGCTACGTGCCTCCACACAAGGTAACAGTGCAGGAGCATTGCTCTGTTGGGATTCTACACGCATCCACAAGGCTGTCCCTGGAGAAGAGGGAACAAGTGGTAATGTAGAATAGGCGGGCCCTGCTTTTCGTGGCCAGCTTTTGCCCTCTATTTGAGGGTTAACTTTGACACAAAGATATGTTCGGGATCATGGATGGGTAACCCTAAGGAAGGGGCTCCAATTGTGAGTGCATCATGTCTTGCTGCCAACGTTCACTCTGAACTCTCTGATCACAAATATGCAGTTGTTAGGGACCAACTAATAAAAGGGGTAACCCATTACTTTAGATCACAGGACTTTTTACTTGGAGAGTGGGGAAGGGTGTTTGACATCTTCTGTGGGGGGGGGGGGGGTGGAGGGTAGCAAGGCCTATCCCTCAAGCCAATAAATAGTCTGCTACCAGTCAGGACCACTAATTAAAGGGTGGGTGGGGGGGGTTCTACTTCATACAGACTTAGAGAGCGAGCGGATGGCTTAGATCATACCCTTGGCGGCCACCAAAGTGTTGCCGTTCCGTGACTTTCAGGGCTAGTGACGTCCTAAACAGTCAGGAACTGCATGTGAACTTTTCAGGCATCGAAAATAAGATAGGACGGTACAGATGCACAGTACATTGTGGATTTTCATACTCATGAAGAATATATTTCTGATTAATAATTAATGTCGGCATGACCTAATGAACATTTTGAATTGTTAACAAAAATATTGCAGTTTTATAAAACTTCTTTTTCCTGTGCCTGACCAATCGAGGCTCAAAATTAGGCGAAATCTTCATCTTTGATTTCAATGCAGCAATGATGTTTTGAGTGCCGTTTCTGATCTCCTCTCACCAAACAAAATGTGCACTGATGGAATGGTTTGTGTTGACGTGCTGTTCTCGAAGAACTTTGTGGAGGCTTCTTCAGCGTTGCAACAGTTCAAGACTGTTCCTGCCTGTGGCACTGCAGGGCGATTCTTTCATTAGGTTTTTTATTTTATTGTGTGTTACTAGAATTGTATTGTCACATCCATTGACATCCGCTCAGTAGGACCTTATTATTATTTTATTTAGTTCGATATTACAGTACTGTGATGTGTTTCGTGGATTAACCTATTATTCATTTTATTCTGACAGCGTAACTTTTTCTGTCCATTTTATCACAAAAACCTCCGTTTTTGGAGGTGAGCCAGTTTGGTTTCCCCTACTTCAAAAGCGTACGTACCCTTGTCAATCTGTCGGTTGTTTAGGACTTAAAAATGTTTACTCTGCGACTTGACGTCATGGCTCTTACTGCATTTGACTGGGCCCTTTCATAATTCCCTATAATTATTTTACATTACAGTCTGATTGATTCTGAGACTAACCATTATTTTTGCATAGTGTATTAGTTTGATTTGTTTATTAAACCTTCATGGTTGCTAACTTTTACTTTTCTCAAGAAGGCTTATTTAATAGACAATGCAGATGTATTTGCTGTTAGTCTAATCTTCTGAGGGACACATTGCCTCAAATGTTTTAAGTGCAACACTGTGCTGGTCCTGCATAGCTGCTTTATCTTAGATAATCAGATAAAATGGCGTCAACTCTCATGCGCATGGTTTGTGACGAGGAAGAGAAGAGCTTGAGCGTGCATTCATCGTTCCATTACGTTTCCCATATTTAAAGGCCATGACAAGGTTTTCTTCAGTTTGTGTCGAATGTCTAAAGTTTAAATGTTTTTTGTATTGATTTTTATCCTACTCCTTCCCCGCACCCCACTTATTTTTCTATCTGCAGTAAGCCAGGCCAGTTCAGAGGCTTTTTGGAGATCTAATAAATGAGGAAACGTTTCCGAATTTGCACATTTACTAATCAGTCTTAAAGTGAAGATCTACATCCTTCTCAAGCAGATAATGCCAGTTAAGGACTTAAGAGCATTTGAAGTTTGTGGAAATTGCATCTCCTAACTTCTGGAAGTAGTTTTTCAACTTCTAACAACTTCCCAATGTAAAAAAGCTTTAGAAAAAGAAAAGCGGGTTATAAATTGACCAAAGCGTTACTTTTGTGGGAGAATTATCATACCAAAAGGGGGGATTTATGGAAATGTTTGTGCTTCAGCAAAGTTGCCAAACTTCAAAACTTCTCAAATTGTGGAATTTCAATTTTGCAGACCCCTAGACAATATGCAATATTTTTTTGTTCAGGATTTTTCATAAAAGCTTGTTAGTTTTATGTTCTCCTTGTCCTATGTATTAGTTGGCTCAATGGCATCCATTTCGTAGTTGATGGTTTTTGGGCTTCATTTGTCCATGCCATCAGTTCTTTAACTGGGCCTTGGGATTTTTTTATTTGCATACGTTTTTGGATTCCATTTTCCTGATACCTAAAGCAATTTTTTTTACTTGAGACATTTTTTTAATTTTCTGGAAAACTATGCGTTAGGTCGCATCATTAGGTAGGTTTTAGTTTGGTTCACGATTCTAACTATTGGTGATTTCTCTTAGCAGATTTGAATCTCTGCAAAACTGGCATGTGCCGATTTTAAGTCGGTGAGCACTATTTTCTTTAATGATCTTCCTCTATTTCACCCACGACATCGCAGCATGCTGCACGCTTTTAGCTAAATATTTATTTATATTACCTAGCAGTCCGCTTTAACGAAAGCCGCCGCGCTTATTTAAATATTTAATTTGCATTGTGGTCCACTTTCACTTTAGCGGGCGGGCTTATTTATTTAATTAACATTAAAATGTGAGAAAAGTAAGAAACAAAGTCCAGGAATGAAACGTGTATCATTTGATGGAGCTATCTGGCCACCCTAAACATGTGACTTTTTAAAAGTCTTCTGTATAGTAGGAATTTGGTCGGTTCCGCAAGAGCCCGGCGAGGGTAGTGGTCCAGTCGGTAAGCTTGGATATCCTCTGCAACCAGGCTTGTCCGTTATTTCTTCGTCTCCTGAATGCTTCGCCTGGTTTTAAGCGTGGCTGAAGGTGGCAAGCTTCTCTCTGCTGCTGGCACAATCTCCCACCGAGCTATCTTTATAGTTTGACTATTAGCGTTTTTAACGTAGTTGTAAGCCTTGCATGCTTCTTCCCCTTGCGAGGTTTCCGCTGCCTAGGCCATATGCTGTGGAAAAAGACACCGATCCTGGGCCTGGGGCCATGGTGGCGGGGCAGGGTAGGCTGTGGGAGCCATGGTGGTGGGGCAGGGCAGACCGTAGGGCAGTGGTTCCCAAACTTTTTTGACCCACAGCTCCCTTGACCCAGTGGCAATGCCCGTGGCTCCCCACAGTTACTTTTTTTGGAAGGTGGGAGGCATGTGACCCCGGCCTCTGGAGTACATGCATTTTTCTCCCTGAAAATTATTTGGGATGAAGCTGACAAAGGTGTTATAATCGTATATGCAGGGTGTTTCGTATTACTAAGGGAGCGCCTCTAATAAAACATTTCTAGTTACACTTCTTTGCCTATTCCTTTTTTAGATTACCCTCTCTAACTTTTTTTATTCCACTTACAGTGCTAGATAGCACCCCTATGCATGTAGGCCCCAGTGACAGTGTTTCTGCTCTTGAAGAATATTTGCACACCCTTCCATTTCTACCCATGTCATACGTACCAACACACCTCTCTCAGATTTTTTTAAACCACATACAACTTGATTTTTTTATGTCTCCTCCCTAAAATTGGCTCCAAATCAATGCAAGTAAAATAAATTCCTTTTTTTTTTTTAAACTTCCCTCTCTTGATTCCAAATGATAGCATTATGCCTTATATGGGGGTTTACTTCCCTGTGCTCAAGGAGAGAGCAGGCATATCTGGAAATGTGTGTGTACTGAAAGAAATCTGTACTAGAAGTACCTATTGTTCAAGTACTAATGTCAATACTGATATAATATTTAGTGTGTTTAATAGAGAGGACAACTATACTTTCCTGATAACTTGCATTAGTGTAAAATGCATTTGGAAAAAAATAAAACTATTAACAAGTATAACAAAATTAATCAGGCATCTTCCACTTACTTTGGGAGTGTTGGAAAGTGAAATTTTGAGTTCATCTCCCTCGAAATGCCATCGATTAAGCACTATGTTTACAGCTTTAGGCATGTCACTTACAAATCATCATCATCATGTGTTTAAGTCTAATTAGTTTAACTGAAGCCAACAGACCCTTCAACATAAAAATGCATTAAAGCGCTTGGTGCGCTGCTCCCCAGGCTAGGTTTGATGGCTCCCCAGGGAGCCATGGTGCACAGTTTGAGAACCACTGCCGTAGGGGCTGCTGGTGAGTATTTTCAAACATCCAAAGTGCGCAGTAGATGGCAGCACAAGGGAAGGTGTGCCTTTTCCCCTATCGGTGTGTTTTAGGTGCTATGACTGATTCATTGAGGTTGATTGTCCCACACCAAACACACACACTCCCTTTCCACTCATTCTCCCACTCTTTCTTCTCCTATCTTTGTCTCTCTTTAACTTTAAATCGCTGTCTCCTTTTCATCTTTTTCCCCCTCCTTTCTCTTTTTGGATCTTACTCCATCCCCTTCCCTTTATATTCCACTTCCTCTATTTCTTTCTCCTCTCTCCCTGTCTCTCACTTTCTCTTTATTTGAATTCCCATATTTCTTTCTTCACTCGTATTCATTGTTCTTTTCTTTTTGGACTTTTCCTTTTCACCTTCTCTTTTCATTTTACTCTCTCGTTCTGTTGTATTTCACTTTCTCTGTTTTACAGTTTCTTCCCTCTCTCTCTCTTGCGGCTTGAGTGTCCGGTGCTTCGGCCTACCCCCAAGCCCCCCCACCCCCCGCGTCGTTACAGTATCTTCTCCCACTGGTACATCGCCAGGCAGCACGTACCTCCCGGAACTTGAGGATGTTTCTCGACCATCTCTTTGTATCAGAATATAGATTAAATCAATATGCTTACAACCGGTTTCCTTGAAATACCACATATTTCCAAATCTTCCTGAAATAAGATTACATCAGCCTAAGCACTGTATTAAACTGCATCGAAATAACATTTATGTAGCCCTTACCACCCCTGATGCGACGTGGAAGCGCTGCATTTTGTGTTAAGTAAATGAAGCATGTGCCGTACTGATCAATGTTGGTCACAGAGGGATAATGGCATTTAAATGGCACCCAGTGTGTGACACAGTTTGTGACCGGTCTCAGTTTGTTACAAACACCGATGTTGTGGTCCAGGTATATCCAGAAAGGGAGAGGGTGTACTTAACATGGTTCTTGTCTGGGCTGTCTGCCTCACATTCTCAGGTACAACATTAAACAAGAGGAAACAGTAAATGGTGGCACGGCTGCCAGGTGTCCTTAATCATGTGTGCACCCTGCATGCAACAATGCACTATCCGCCACACTGCTCTCTGCTGGAGGCCGTCATGAACCCGACCACTCTTTAAAAGCGCCGCACAGGCGCAGAATCGCGGCCGCACGCAAGGGGTTAAAAAACAACACATAAATAATAGGCATTGTAATTTACAATGCCAATAGCTCAAACTCTCGTAAAAGCGAGACCTATTGCATTGCAAATGATTGCTACTTTGTTCTGTGTAGAAATTAAGTTACAGATATGAATATATTTCCACATTTACGTAACAGATTGATGCACACGCCTGCATAGATGTCTGCATCTTTTTACTGCTATGAGCACCATTATGTATTACAATTTCCATCTGAAAAGTTTAACATTATAGCACCATCACATGTACCCAGCTGCATCTTTTTAAGGTTCGTTAGGGTTGGTTATTTTCTTAAAACACTTTCCACCACCCGACCACTGCGTTTTGTGGAGCTCCTCGGCAAGTGCCTGGCCGTCCTGATTAACAGCTACTCAACCTAAGACCCGCTTTACGTTTTAAAAAAGCAAATAAAGTTAATGAAACCAAATGTTTTCTGTCTGTATTTCTCTGTAAAAATCGAAACTCGAGAGCTATACCTTTGAGTTAGGAAAGGTGAACTGATAATCGGAGTACATGGCTATTCACATCCCATAAATGTAGAAGGGGATATTATTCTTATGAACTTCGTGCCTTTGCTGTCTTTTGGAACAGCAGGTCCTGCTGCACGTCTAAGCGCTTTAGTGTAGCCAAGATCCCATGTTCTTCTTGAGCGTGTCTCTTCCCAAAACAAAAGTTGTTTAAAAACGATTTTCCCTTTCTGGGATTACTGTCTTTGCATGTGATTGTTACAGTTTAATATTGCAGTTTTGACCTGCCTGTGATTGCATATGTTATCACCTGTTTTGTGTTTTAAACTTGTGGTTTTCCCTGCCCATGATTGCTTGCATTTAACATGTTGAATTGTGGGATTTGCAGTCCAACCTCTGTAGTTTGTCCCTCTCATTCCTTGGTGACAAATCTGTTTTCCCTCCAAATTTCTCCTTTGCTCTGTGTGTAAAAAACAGTGCACCCCCAGACACCATTTTTGTTTTCAAAAACCCTATTTCTCATCCTGTGTCTCTTTCAATATATTTAATCTAAATATACTTACTTCCTTTATGATCTATATACTTTCAATGTACTTATGGATCTATATATTTATCACTTTCTTCTAATTTAGCATTTCCAATGCACTAGCCTATTTCTCAGCCTATACTTCGCTCAATATATCTTCTAGCCCTTCCTTCTGACTCATCTCAAACTTCTTTCTACTACTCCTTCCAATGCACTACCCTATCTCTCATCCTATACATCTATCAATATATCCTCTACATCCACTCTCTCATTTATCCTAAACCCCCATACCACTACTATGATCGCCAAAATAACCCTTTCTAGACTATCTCCTGCTCTACCCCTCCTTGCATCATCTGACACCCTTTTACTACACCGATCCCCTAAAACAAACCTTTCTAAACTCTCCCCTCTGACTCCTCCCCTCTAAAACTCCTTTGTACTCATCCAAAATCCTCTTCCTACTGCTAAGACCTAAAAAAAAAATCCTTCACTCTTTATCCCTCCACTGTCCTTTTCAATCAAAATTAACAGACTGACATGTTCACTTCTCAAATTCCATATTCAACTATACTAATATACTGCAAAAATAACTGATTAACATATCTACTACTCTAATTACTTCATATTTATACTATACTAATTTTCAATACTAATCCTTTATGGGTTCCGGAGTGGCGTGCTACTCGCCAGAAAAGCGCTTTAACACCGATCAGGGGTAACAAGTGCTATATGAATACAAATCTTTCTTCCCCTTTTATCCCTCCGCTATCCTTCTCACTCCAAGTAACAGACTAATATCCACCAATGAAATTACCTCATATTTCAACATATTAATTCACCACTAATCCTTTATAGGCTTCCTGAATAGCGTGCGTCAACAAGTGATAAATAAATACAAACCTTTGTCCTCTTATATGCTTCTGCTATCATTCCAAATCCAAATAACTGACTAACCTATCCACCACTTAAAAAGTACTTGCATGTTTCACTATACTAATTCAACACTAATCCTCTATGGGTCCCGGTGTAGTGTGCTACCCTCCGAAAAAGTGCTTTGACGCCTTGTCAGGGGTAGTAAGCTCTATATAAATGCAATTACAATACAATACAATACAATACTTGCCCTAGCAGTCGCGGCTCGTGCAGGTTAGAGCAGTTGGACAGGTGTGTGTGGGGGGGGGGCGATTTTAAAGGATGATGACCAGGGAAAATTATCAATTTTATTTTACCTCATCCCTTGGCACCACCTCACCCCCTGCCCCTCGGCCCAACCACCCTTAGCTGCATGGGCCGTGGCTGTGCTCCAGTACTTCTGTGGGCAGATACCAATTATTCTGGGTAGCCTCGAGAATCTTTGGGTTCTCTCTGCTGGGCCCAGCAACATGGAACAGTTGGTGGGGTTGCCTGTCCAGTAAATCGTCCTAACATTAGGCATACTTTTAATAGCTTGGTTTAAATTTAAGCTCCAATAGTCGTATGGAGCTGAAATAGTAGACCAGTAGGAGGCGACCATTTTGGAGAGCACCTGATACTATGTGTTAGAAAGGATTGGAAAAATGGCCTACTAATGCTCGGAGCAAAGCGGGTAAGTTTTGTCAATGCACAATTAATTTTGGACAGTCTAGGTGCATTTTCATCTGTAACACTTCTCTCTCTGAACCTGCCAGTTTTAACTAACTGGACAATTGACTGAGTCATCAAATAACTACACTTGCCCCCGGTGCAATCATTGTGTTGTTCTGAACTAAAGAAAACCTCAGTGTTTACATTTGATCATTTTAATAAAACAAGCGCGCCAACCTTTTTAACCTTTCTGACTCTTGTGTGGCATGTTTTCTTATTCCAAATACTTGTTTGCCATCTCAGTTTAAATGAGACAGATTGGTCTTGTTTCACAATTTTTCAATTTGTTTCTAGGCACTTTTCCATGTATTTTTTTGCCTGGCGTTTCCGAGCTGCTGTTGTGTTTCTTTCCCATTTTTGCTTCTTTCCCATTTTTGCTTCTTTCCCATTTTACTGGCCCCGTAGCCTCGATTTAAAGTAGTTCTTCTCCATGTGATGTTGAATGCTTGCTGCTAAACCAGGCTGTATTTGCATATGACAAATTCAAATTACACACCGTAAATGTATAATACTGAATTTTGTAGTATCAGATTCCTTAGCTTAGAATTATCCCCAGGTGTTAGACTGTGTCTGGACATTTTTTGTGAGCAGTAGGTGGCGCTATTCGGTTCTGCATGGGAGTGGCTGTGGAAGTGATGTGTTCAGTGCCTGTCTAGGCACCACCCCAGCACGCTGATGTCTGGTCTTTTCTTTCCGCCCCGGTCGGTGCAGATCCGGAGAAGAGCTACCTGCAGTCGCTTTTTTGACTGATCTTTTTCACCTTTTGTTGAAGATTTTTACGAGACATTGTCTCTATGTGGCAGGGATGCCCACACAATCTGCCACTGGTGTTTTGAGCGAGACCACAACTCCAAGACCTGCATCAAATATCGCGCCATGCACCCCAAGTTCTTGAGAGAGCAGTCTCTCAAGCTCCTTGCCACTCAACACTGCGATGAGCTTAATCCCAGTCAAGCGGAAAGTCCCAGGATCAGTCGCAGAGTTATTGCGTCACAAAATAAAAAGAACAAGAAGTCAAAGAGGTCTTAGACTATCACCTGTCCGTCAAAGTCATCCAACGAGACAAGGGAACGTCTGCAGTCAAGGCCTGGCTCCACGGTTGAGCCTGTTTCTGGGCCGTCTCCATACCTCCCCGAGTTTCCTGGAGCCGGAGCAACACCCGTCCAACTCCGTGAGTTTTATTAGACTGTGCATCTCATATTTGGGCAGCCCATTCCTGCTGGTGCGCCCCTGGGCCCTACAGGTTTGGGAGGGGCCCCCACTGGTTTTCTGCTGGAGGGCTTTCATCCTGTGTGAGTCGGGCCTCTTGGATCCATGGACAGATCCGGACTGATTTATTTTGGAAGATTGGGGCCCCTGCCTAAAGTGATGAACCCTAGCAAGGAAAATAACTTTTTTTGGAAAAAAGCATTCAGGTTATTAGCTTTTATATTTCATGAGTTATCTAGACGCTGATTTGGATCGAAAAATTCTATTAAATCATCATTTGTTCAAAAATATTTATTTATATCTTATTGTTTTATTTACCTTTTTTCCATATCTTTTCTATTGTTTATACATATATAGACACTTTTTTTGTTATTTTTTCTGTACACATATTTTTACATCTAACACATTATAGTTACTATACAATAGAATTTTTTTTTTTAAACTTTCAACAATACGCAGAAATTATTCCCTTCAACGCGTTTCGGTGCTTCGCCTTCTTCAGGAATTCTGCATTTTTTCTTTATATAAATCAATGGTGCTGAGCTGTATAGGTTGGAGGACGTTTAAACTGGACCTGTAGTTTGGTCTTGCACGTAGTATTAGGCCGGTTTATTTCCTGACTGTTGGCAGAATTGGTGACTGTATATGCCGTTATAGTTCGAGTCCAATTACGTTAAAGGCGCTTCTTTTTTGAGATGTTTACCAAATAGTAATTCTGTATTTGCGATAATGCTCCCTGATATTTCTTGTCTGGTGGAAATTATCTCCCCATATGTTACTTGCATTAAATGCCGGCTCGTGTTCTTACTTTTTGGTTACTTCTGGCTTCAGTTTTTGGAAATGCGCTTTAACTCTGGTCCTTCCTGTCAATGCGGTCGATATTTGATAACTCATGAAATATAAAAGCTAATAACCTGAATGCTTTTTTCCAAAAACAGATCCGGACTGATGCCGGTCAAGCCACCTCAACTTCCCCCAGTACTGGCTCCGTCGGCGCCGTCCTGATTCTTACCTCTGACGCCGAGCCGGATGTACATGGTTGACGGCAACTGGAGCCCTTCCATCCAGGACGGAGCCTCAACCCTTTTCCTGTGAGCTAGGACTTGGGGAAGGTTGGGAGGGGGCACTGCACCCTTCTGAATACCAGCTCCTAGTCCCCAATGAGGACAACTGTATGTGGATGCAAGTGGACTGGACAGCTCCTCAGATAGCATGGTCTCTCCTCCTACTGTGGCAAAGGAGGAGGGAGCCTAATTTCCTATGGAGAAGAGGGTGGTCGAGGTCCTGGACCTTTAGCTATCCTCCATGGCTGTCAAAACTAACTTCTTCAGCTGGGAGTCACCCAATCCGAACTGCTTATCTTGTTTAAAGAATACCCTCACAGATGTCATACTAGAGACCTGATTCAAGCCTTACACAGGGGCTCCTGTAAATCGGACAATCGCCCACCGCCATTGCCTCTACACAAGGAATCCCAGTTTCCTAAAGCAACACCCTACCCTGGAGAGCTTGGTGGTCCAAGCCTCCACTTCCTAGCTAAATCCTGGTGCATTCTTTAACACGCCGCGAACAGGGAATCCAAGGAGCTGGGTACCTTGGGAATTATGTTTTCTTCCATCAGTCTAACTGCGATCCTTTTGGGCCAATAATCCCACTCGCTTTGGAACTCTGTTGGGTGATTCCGTCAATGGTTTGGGAGGAGTCCAGAGCCATACTCTTCCAAGCTATTGTTGACTAGGGGAGAGGGGTGGGGGGGGAATGGCACAGCTAAATTTGTCATACGCTGTGGGCTGGATTCGATGACCCACTAAGCAGAGCTGTTTCTTGATCAGTGGCCCAAGGTGCCACACCTGGTTTGAAACCATTGACTTTTGGGGGCATGTCTAGGCCTCGCTCATGAACATACCCTTTGATGGTTCCCATCTGTTCCGAGACAAGCTAGACACCATGCTATAGTGCTTCAGTATACCAGAGCTACAGCCAGGTCCTTGGGCCTTACCATGGACCCCCACCTACCCCTGTCTGCCTTTTGTGACAACAGAAGGGATTTCCAACTGAGTCTGTACCCACCCAGCCACCACAGCATGCAAGCTTCTCACCCCTGCATGGCTGAGGACGCTGTACCCATAGACCCTGTGGGTCAGGTAGCCAGAGATCAGGCCAGTCTACCAATACACTGGCAGCCTCCAAGCGTCTTTAGTTTGTCCTCTGACCTTCATGGACATCCACTGGGAGGCAGGATACACTGCCATCTGCACCTCTGGAGATGCATTAGGTATGCACTCATCTTAAATACAAAATTGAGCCAAGCAATAAAAGCTTCCGGCTTACCATAAATGGTGAAGAATGTTGGTTGCCGCCTTAAAGTCGTAAATTAATGGTCAAATTACTACAGGTGGATCTCAACCTGGCAAGGAAACATTGTGGTTAGTGGTGAACGTGTCCAGATGTCCAGCATTGGGAGAACGCAAACACTCTGTGTGCTAGGTCCTGATTGGCTATGTGTTTCTAGCTCATGTGGCATCTGACTTTAGGGAGTTTTCAGAAGCGTGCATACTCTTCTGGCCATGTGTGCTTTATTGGGAGCAATCTCCCCTGATCCTTGTAATGTCGTTGCACCTATCTGTGGGATTGATCAAGAGTTTCGTGCCCGACTGTTTACCTGCCAGCTCTGCACTCTCCCACCTGTGACCCATCAATCAGAAATCCCAGGCCTAGGTCGCAGGGCCTGCCTGACTATGAACTTGCGTATCGAGGTAGATGTGGAGTTCAGAACAGGAAATTCTATTAATGAGGATGATAGTTATTTTTTATCGATAAATGCATCCGTATCCATATTAACAATGTGTCCCGCAGATGACCAATTTCTATTTCATGTAAATGCGCTAGTGGGTTACTGCTTTTAACACAGAGATCCCTTTGTTACTTGCAATTCATAAATTGTAATCCTAATATAGCACAGTGAGCTATGAAGAACATGCAACTCCTTCACCCTTAAACCCTCACTATCTCATGTAACACATCCATCCTGTAGATTGATTTACACACACATGATTTATTGTCAATGTATAATGTGTACGCATGATGTAATACGCTCCGACACCCTGCATTGGGATGAGTAATGCTAAAGCTTTATAGAGGAAATAAAAATAGTGGTATTTAAATTATTGTGAAAATACTGGGACAGACCAATACATCTGAAATTCTTAAAGTACATGCATTTATCAGATACAGAGACTGAACAAAGTTAACAGTATGCCTCTCTAAAGTACCTGTGAAGTGATAAGCTGTTTGCCTTTGTTTCCCCTCTATTACTTTTATGTGTGAGGCTCTGGATAGTTCGCAGCCAGGATACCCCAACAAAATAAGGTCTGATGGCCCCTTCATGTTGGGTTTTGTTATGGGCGCAGCTGGAATCTGATAAGCCCCTTTGCTGCTCAGATAAAAAGCAGACTGCTAAAAGTGTTGCAGTGCCTGAAAATTACACCTGGAAAAGGTTAGCATATTTCTGTGGGGCTCTACCTCTTGGCAAGGTAGACTGCGTTCATCCTGTGGAAATAGTGGGTGGACGCCGTCTACCCTGTACAGGGTCGGATTGGTGAGGCGGGCACACAGGCAATGGCCGAGGGGCCAGTATCAGAGTTTCAGCTGTGGGCTACTTTTTTGGGCAGCCTGGGTGCCCTATTTGGGCGTCGTCTGTGTTGTTGGGATGTTGCCAGCGGTCCAGTGGGGCACTAAGTTGCCTTTCTGGAGGCAGATGGACGTCCATTACCTCCCTTTTATCAACGGGCAGAGGTGTCACTCCTGTTCTCTCGCTGGGCCATCCAATTAATATATGCATTTTGAGTGGGGGCAGTGGGCCTGAGCAGAAGTCGCCTCACTTGTTTTCAGGTGTGTTTCACCAGTGTGAACTAATCCGTGCATTTTTTTGTTTCATCTAAGTGCAGCTACAAAAATATGCCTCTGTCTGAGACCCCCCCCCCCCTGCAACCCCCTTTATTAAAACTTGGCCGACGCAGTGTTTTGCGGAATGGCAATCTGCAAATTTTGGGCCACTGGACGATTTTTAATCCCAATCCAACCCTGCTTGTGTATCCTCGACTTGTGCCCAGGACGCAGATCTGTATAGGTATTGATAAAGAATTGGTTATCATCTTCACTTAGGCTGAAGGGTTCCTTATCCATCGCCCACAATAAATGCACATTTGTGAAAGTAACACGTCACTCCTCCTATGCCCCTAATTGTATGGGGAAAGTAAAACTATCGTTGCAGTTTACTTATTTCAATTTCCTGTAAAAACCAGGACTGATCAGAAGTTCCCACTTGAGAGCCAGTATTTATCGTCCACCAGCTGCTGAAGCCCCTCTGCGGCCTGGATTTCCAGACCGTGACGGACACAGAAATCCTTTCTCTCTAGACCGGATGAACCCTACCGCACGCCCACGCGGCGTGTCAAGTTCACGTCGCGAGTGACCCCTGCAAACATTTCCACCGAAAGCCTGCCCCCTCGGCCGCCCACCCCTCCGGCCGCAGCCAGTCCGCCTGTGCGCAGCTGGCGCCCTCCTTGGCGGGCTCCAGCTGCTGCCGTGTTTGTGCAGGCCGGTCCTGGCCCGCGGCCCTCCCGAGACACGGTCTCAATGGGGAGAAAAGTGACGCCGTGCGGCGACACCCTCGGAAAAGGGTCCATGTCTCGCAGGAGCCCGAGAGGCAGTGAGGAAAAGACAGTCTCCCGGTCTTCTCACCCTGCATCTCATTCACGCTTTTCCCAGCTTCAGAACGGACTCTTTCACCCTTTCCAGTTTAACGTCTGTTTGTGCTTTAAGAGCAATGACAATCTGAGTCATTCTTTTCCGTACTTTGGCCTGCGCTAGAAATTGAAAAATGGAGTGCCCCTAGCCCTTGCATGCCTCTTAAGAGTCTGGAAACAAAACAACAACTCTTAGATCTCCACGACAACAGAAATTGTGTGATGGCCACAGTGTACGCATCTCTGCCCCCTCCGCCCCAAACCTCTGCCGGTCTTTAAATTGGCCGCCACTACTGATGTACATGGGGAGGCATTTACCTGATCCTATAATGGCACCTGCGCCATATCTGGTGATCCCAAGCACTGCACCGCCTTTGAAGGTGTGCTTCGGAGATAGCTGAACTTTCTGTGCTACCCCCTACGCCCCTGCGTTTGCTTAACACTTCAGTCGGTGCAGCTGGAAGACCACTCTCTCATACATGACCCAGCAGACAGGCTTGGGATGCGGTGGAGTGGGGGATAGAATGGGGGCAGGGCACGACACCAGCATCTGCATCTCCCATGGCCTCCTGAGAGTTTCTCTGCCAAATGCAGGTAAACTCCGCTAGGTTATGTGTAGGCTCCAGTGCTCTAGCCGCTCTCTCAGGACCAAAACACCTCCACAGGTCTCACGCTGGTTCAAGCGCCTCGGAGAACTGCGGCCCTTGAGCGCCGAGTCCAAACTCCACTCTCTCGTCTCCCTTTTGGTCATTTTTTGTGATATTGGGTATTTTGATTCTAGGTGCAAGATTTTCACACAATATCCTTTGGCGAGTGAAAAAAACGTATACAATTTGAGCTCGATCGCTTGCTCCTGTACAAGGTCACTCTTTACCAACGATTTGTAAGGTTCCGGGATAATTGTAACCTGTCCCCTGATAATTCTAAATTTTAATGTTCAATCTCCGATATTTTCTGCATCCTGAAGCACCCATATTGGCTAATCCTTCGGTCAAAATGTTGGCATTACGCCAAATGGATTAACATGTATTTTTCAATTTCCTCCTATTAGAAATGCTTAACTGGGTAGACTTTTGTCTTAAGTTCAACCAGCCATTTCTGTTACGTTTTTCTGCACCGTGTGTATTTTTCGGATAATTAGATGAGTACTTACACTGTGCGACCCTCAACTGAAATCCCATTGATATGTACTCTGTGCACGCTGTAATTGTATTTAATGTATCTTCTGGTTTTTCCTTTTTTCTCCTATTCTTTTTCTTTTCGTATTGTCTTTCCTGCAGTGATGTTTCACACATTGCAAGTATTTCCTGTGCAGAATCATCTGAAGTTATTTAGCAATACAGTTGTGCCAATGAATTATACTATTGAATCCTAGAGAACTTGTGTTTTTTCGATTTATGCTGGCACTTTTCTCATAAACGTCCAAAATATTAAGCCTTTTCTTCGTTTTCAGTACTTCCTATCGTTTCATTCAGTTGGTTGTGTCTTTACCTACACATATGTCCTTTTAGAAAGTGAAACCTTTTTCAGAAAACTAAGTCACGATATGGTTTAGTGACCTTTGTCTTGAAATTGATTTTGTGTTATCATAAGAAGGTAAATAGCTTCAGACTGTTACAACCTTCCTCATATTTCCCTTATGGCTCTCTGTGGACTTGCATTGTTTATTAAAGACTCATATTGCGGATGTGAAAACTCAAGTCCTATCTCCTCCCTTTTATGCCAGTTAGACAAAATCGAATTGATAACTATTGTAACTAGGGATGCCACTGTTTACCCTTTGGAGGTCTTGTTCCTTCCACCATCGTAACAAAGGGAAACACTCGGTGTCATTAAAACAATTTTATAGTTGGTGAATTAGTAAAAAGGGAAAGGCCTTCCAACAGAAAAATGTCTGTGAGGGGCTTCCTTACCAAAGCCTCAGGCTTGCGTGCAAGTATAGCCATTATATTTTCTAATAGAATGGAAAAAGAAACATTCTACAGGTTGACATACACATGGAAAAGAAGGCTATCCCGAGAATGACTTCCAGGCCTGCGACACGTCGAAGCTGTGGCTACAATGATTCGCATTTGCAAACAAGAATGTAAGATATATATGGTGTGGATTTCAGACCTGTGCGTGGATTTTCAAATCCCAGTCTGGTAGGCAGTGGCGTTTTCTGTAGGATCTGGTCAATAATTCCTCAAGAGACCATTCCCATATTGCTAGGACCAGAGCTGGAATACTAAATCTGCCCAGTCAGTGCCTTGTGAAACAATGGCCAAGACCCGCATGAACTAATGGTGGAGATGATGCCACCATATATGCATCTCTGCATGTTTATCTGATCAGAGGCTCCCCACTTGCTTGCTTAATCTCCATAACGGCCCCCACAACGCTAAGGATGCCTGGCCTCCACCTTGGGGGTGCCTAGGAGTGGACACCTCACAGGGAAAGCCAGAATGGGTTCCACAGCGGTATTCGTACAAGCGCCTTGAGACCCTTGCAGGTGAGTAGTGCGCTATACAAGTATTAATTTACATTTTTACATTACGAAGACCTGGTCTCGAAATATTGTCGTTTCAACACGCAGAGCAGTTATGCGTCATGCCATTTTAATGGATGACCCATAAGTTGGCTTGAGAAGAAGGTTGATGCTTTCACAGGGCCTTTCTCGAAATGCCGCTGGTAGTGTTTACAGCTTGCTCTTTGCAAGCCAGCACAGTGCAGGGATTCTTGACTCGCTTCAGTAAGTGAAAGCTTCCCTGACCACACCACACACTGTCTGCTTGTTCTGTTCGTTTGGTTGTTACCCTCCTGCAGATGGCGCCCTTGGCACCTGGCAAGTATTGCCTTACCGTAGACATAGCTCGTCATCCTTCTTCCAGCACAGTACCTTCTTGGGTAGGACTGAACTCTTGCAATATTCGTGTTCGGTGTGTTGTGGAACTTGTTTTTGCCCTACCCAAGGATCTGAATAGGATCAGAGACGATGCACTCAATGCCGCGTAACCTGAGGATGGCAACTGTTCAAAGCTTCAGAGTTCTGGAGAAGAATGTGAACTTTGGGAGAATATTCGAGACGTTAAGATGACACTCCTGCGTCTCCCACCCAGATTTATTCAGTTCATTTCAGACAACACAATGGGCAATTGTGAGGAGAGGAAAAGGAGTTCTGTCTCAGATCCGTCTGCATTTCCCAGCCTAAAGGCATGCGGCTGGTGCAAGGCTGGGAGGGGTGCTGGTTGCAAGGATTCGTTGTGTTCTAGTTTGCCAGCCTGGGCTATAACTGAGATCGCTCTGTATATCAGCCAGTATCTTATAAGGTCACCGTAAAGTTAATTTAAAAAGTACTAATAAGTGTAAACATAAATATATGTACATATATACACACCCATTACTGCGGACTCCTGTTAACATTTGCTTATCTTTGATTTCATAGGTCACTGCGAAAACTGCCTTCTTATTTATCTTACCTCAGTACAACATTAGTGTCCCTGCACCAGGTAAGTGACGTTTATTTCCGATTTTGTTAATGTAATCTCTGATTAAATAACTTGTTTATTTGAGGTGCAGACATAAATCTTTACAGCCACAGTTTATTCGTAATTGCATCAGCAGATTTTGAAAAACTAAAATGGCCTAAGCTCATTATTTCAAGTAAATCCTTTTGATATTCTTTCAATCTGTTTTTTTAGCTAAATAATTAATGCTAATTATAAGCGGATGTTTAATTGGAGGTATGGTTCCCTCCCAGAAACCAAAATCCCATCATTTACATTCTCATGTGACCAATCTTATTTTTGAAGTTGTTCCTAATCCTCTCTACCAGCAGCTGGTGGCAGTGCCAAGAGCCGGAGCAGGTCTTTGCCTGACCTGCTCCGCTAGCGCCACGTCCCAACTCCTAATGCAGGTCTGCGGCAGTGCGCTTAGATACGTTTCAGTAGACAATGGAACTCACTGTTGGGAAGGTAAACAGTGGCACATTGTTATTTCATCCCCACCAGCACGTGGTTGTAGGTAGATAAGGTGGACGAAGGAGAGCACTCCAGACTGCCTGGTGTCCTTTTTTCTTTGGAATACATTCTTCTAGTTAGCATTGTTTTCTGTGAGTTCTGTCTTAATAGTGCAGTGTCACCTGTGTGTGTGTGTGTGTGTGGGTGTGTGCGCGCATGTGTGTATTTATTAAAGTTAATTGTGCAAAACAAATTTACCACTTACCACCGCATTGGCCCATTAGAGTGTTGAGACATGCCTTAGTGACTGCACCCCTATAATGTCCTTCATAGAAGATGTAAAGGGATTGCAATACCCAGGAACCACTTCACACCTAGCTAAAGATGCAAAGATTAATGATATTTGAAGAGAAACATCAACAAAGACTAATCTGCTCCGAAGGCTTTGACAGATTTGTCCCCAAATTATTTTTTGGTTAAGTTTAGCTATTTTCCAGTTCACTTTTAGCTGTGGTTGTTCTTATTGCTTTCAATGCATCCCTCCCCTTCAGTGGTGGCGGGAGGTGTAGGGGTGGGTGGCGGCGGGGGGGGGGGGGCATGTGGTATTGGTTGCATATGTAGTGTGTGTGTGCGCATGGTATGTCTCGTGTGTGTGTGTGCGCGTGTCGTGTGTGCACGTGTGGAATGCGTGGAATGGATGCTTGGTGAGAATGTAGAGGCAGTGAGTGAGAGACGGTTGCTGAAGGATGAGGGTGGAGGTTCCAAAAATTGGGTGAAATACTTAAGAAATTGTGCAAGGATGGAATTGTGGAACCAGTTGAAAGTTCAGATTGGGTTTCGCCAGTCGTGATTTCTCTTAAATCTAATGGCGATTTACGTTTGTGTGTCGACCTAAGATGTTTAAATGAAGCTATTTGGGTTGATACGTTTCCTCTTCCAAATTTGCAAGAACTTACATCTTCTGTCGGTGGATCTTCTTGGTTTTCCAAGATAGATTTGACGAGTGCTTATCACCAAATTGTGTTAGAGGATGATTCTAAACATTGTACTGCTTTCATTACCACAGAGGGAATGTTTAGGTATAAACGTATGCCATTTGGCCTTGCAAGTGCTTCTGCTGTTTTCCAAAGAGAAATGTGCAGGGTCTTACAAGGCATTAAAAATGCTAAAGGGTTCCAGGATGACATTTTAATATACGGGAAGAACAAGGAAATGTCATGATGAAAGTTTATATGCTGTTCTAGATGCATTAAGAAATAGTGGTTTAACCATCAAGAATGAAAAATGTGTGTTTGGGAAATCTGAAGTAGAGTATTTGGGACATGTCATATCTAAAGATGGTATTCGACCAAAAATTAGTCATGTTGATGCTATTTTAGCTGTCCCTGAACCAACGAACAAGGAACAATTGATGTCATTCCTAGGACTAACGGAATTCTATTTACGTTGTATTGAAAATTATGCCTCTAAAGTTGAACCGTTAAGATTATTGTTAAAAAGAGGTGTAGCATTTGCATGGGGTGAGCAACAAAAGATATGTTTTGAGAAGGTGAAGAAAGAAATGGTTACAACACCATGTTTGAAACCTTTCTTACCTAATGCTGAATGTATACTGTCTGTGGATGCATCTGGGTATGGCATTGGTGCTGTGTTTTCTCAACATGTCAAATCAGAGAAGTGGGTAGTAGCGTATGCTTCACGCACATTGACAAAATCGGAACGTAATTATTCCGTAATAAAAAAAGAGTTATTGGCTGCTTCATGGGCTGCTGAAAGATTCAGGATGTATGTGTGGGGGAAAAAGTTCAAAATTTGCACTGATCATAAACCATTGGTAAATATTTTGAGACCTGAAGGTGGGAAAAACTTGACTCCTAGGTTGGCTCGCTTAGCTTCTAAGCTGCAAATATTTAGTTTTGAGATAGAATATATTCCTGGTAAGGATAATGTAGTTGCAGATGGTCTTTCAAGGTTACCTAATGGGGACTTAACTGGTGTTGGAACCAATAGCGATTGTGAAATAGCTTTTACCGTCAAGGATGTATTTCTGATAGGTGAGAAGGATGTTAATAGTGTTGTATCCGAGATGTCTTGGATGTGCGAGATGCATAAGGATGTTGTTTTGAGAGAAGTTAAACGGTTCATAGTTGATGGTTGGCCAAGAGAGTCTAACTTGAGGGGTGAATGTGCTGCATTTTCAAAAATTAAAGATGAACTGTGTGTGGTTAATGATATTATCCTAAGAGGTGACAGAATTGTACCTCCAATTAGCTTAAGACAGGACATTGTTGAGAAGAGTCACATGGGGCACGGTGGTATGTCTAGTACTAAAAGAAGGATTAAAGAATGGTTTTGGTGGCCACGGGTTGATTCCATGGTGGATCGATTAGTAAGGAATTGCAAAGTTTGTAACGCCAGTGATAAGGTGGCAAAGCCATTGAGTGTGCCTTTAACTATGGTGAAGTTACCTGAGTATCCATGGCAAAAAGTGGCTATTGATTTCATGGGTCCATTTTCAGCTTTATCAGCAAAGGATTGTTATGCTATTGTATTAGTTGATTACTATTCGAAATGGCCCGAAGTAAGGATGGTAAATGGGATGACTACAGATGTGGTCATTGAGTTTTTAGAGGATGTATTCTCTAGGGAAGGAGTACCAGAAGTTCTGGTTTCGGACAATGGGCCACAATTTGTCTCGCAAAAGATGGAAGAATTTCTAGCGGTAATGGGTATCAGGCATACCAAATCATCATTATATCATCCCGAAGGTAACGGTCAAGTTGAGCGCTTCAACAGGGTGGTTAAGGAGGTGATTGAATTAGCATTGAGTGCAGGTTTACCTTGGAGGAAAGCTTTACAAGAGAGGTTGACTGCATATCGTGTCACGTCGCATTCCGCTACAGGGAAAACACCCTTTGAGATTTTGAGAGGCAGGAAACCATTTACTGGTTTAGTTCCTTGGTGGTTGAGGAAAAGGAATGATAAAATGTTATGTAATAATGGTCATATTGATAAAGAAATCAGAGCTGAGGTCGGAAGGTATCAAGATCGTAGTCAGCAGTATCACGGAGGTAGATGTAATTGGCCTTTAGTCAAGATTGGTCAAATGGTTAGAGTAAAGAATCCCAGGATTGTGTTGAAGGGCGAAAGCTTATGGTCCAAACCCTTGAGAGTAGTGAAGGTGTTTGGTAGTGCAGTTGAATTGGAGGATGGCAATAGGTGGAATTTTCGGCAATTGAGTTTTTGCAATGAGGGGGATGGTGTGGTAGGCTCACGATCTGGTGGTGCCTCACGATCTGGCGGTGCTGATGAAGGAGCGTGTAGTGGTTACATGTTAGGTGATGATTTTGGATTAATGAAGGATGTGGCGTCAACTGGTAGTACAGGCGGCTGTAGTACTAGATGTGACATAGGAAGTAGTGTTTGAGATATTGTTGATGTTGGTTCACCTCATACCAATTCTGGTGTTGTAGGTGAGACTCTACGCCGTGGTAATAGGACAAGGAAGTTGCCTGTCCGGTTTTCTGATTTTAAGTTAGGATAGTTCTTTTGATGTTGTTCAAGTTTGTGAGGAGGAGGGTGTGTGGTATTGGTTGCATATGTAGTGTGTGTGTGCGCATGGTATGTCTCGTGTGTGTGTGCGCGTGTCGTGTGTGCACGTGTGGAATGCGTGGAATGGATGCTTGGTGAGAATGTAGAGGCAGTGAGTGAGAGACGGTTGCTGAAGGATGAGGGTGGAGGTTCCTGCTGTGGTCTGTGTCGCTGCAATGTACCCTTAACTTCAAATAAAGAAGAAGTAATCTACTTGACTCCTACAACTCTCCTTTCAACAGGGCACACGCATCCACAACTACCTCTGAGATGAAAGGAGGTATTGCATATATATATTTGTGTGTACATATTGCTGTATTGTGTCTGTCAGAGGGAATACACTTTGTTAAATTATATGGCGAGGAATTCTTATCTGTGCTGGATACCACCATGTCTTAACCTAGTGGGCCAGTTCCTCTACTATATTGCTTTCTCCAAGGTCCAGCAGAATTCCTAATTCTCTCAGTTTCTATCCCCCTAAAAGATTATAGGGTGACTGTAAGTTGTAGTTGGTTTGATCACGAATCATGGGGGCGTTGTACAGTAAAAAAAAATAGAGAATTTGTAATAATCTTTCCTGAATTTTAATAGTGATAAGGGTTTGAAGTGCTGCTGGAAGCACCTTATAGTTATTTGGGATAGCACCTGAACAGACATGATGCCTACTTGAAGTAGTGAATCCAAGGAGTAATTCTTAAATGCGTAGTAAGCTACTTTAAAAGGCAGTTATGCCTCAAGAGGAAGCCCATTGAGCTCCATATGTATACCTGCACTTTAATACAACTTCTTACTCCCTATGTTATTCATGTTGCTGCATGAAAAGCTTCCCTTGTAATTACTAGTGAGAAGGTGAGATATCCTGCAAGGACTACATTTTCAGAGTCCACCATCTAATCCTGCACTACATTCATAAAAAATGCTATCATTAATGGTGGCTTAATCTGATGTAACGTATGTAGCTAGTAAGGAAAAATGTCTTAGCTATCATAACTAAAAGTTTCAATTCTATTAAGGACTCTGAGGTGAGGATTATGCTCTTCTTTCTTCCATTAACCAAATAGCAGCCATGAAGTGTAACACAATATAAACAAATCTTCATTTCCCATAACCCCAGGGGAAGAGAAGTTCACAAACAAACAAGTCTCTATCCAATAAGGTGGTGCTAGCCTCTCCCTCTTTCTTCTGTGACAAAGCTAACCGTGGAAGATTTTCAATCCTGTTTAAAGGACTCCTTCAGTGCAATTCAGAGACACTTGTTAACCTGGGAAGGACATCCCAAGCAACAACAATAGCATAAACTAACACCAGGAATCATGAACATTGCCATGCCTTAGAAGATTGTAACGTACACAAACCTCAAACAGTAAAAAACCTTACTTACTCTAATAATCGGGTCGATTGATCCTCATAGAGTGATCTAATCCTCACCTCGGAGTCCTTAATAGAATTGAAACTTTCTGATACGATAGCTACGTAAGTTTTTATTCTATGGCAGGACCCAGAGGCAAGGATTATGCTAGTTTAAACGTATCCACCACCAGAGCCGGAATGAAGGAGACTGGTTTGAAATAAATCCTTTTGAGGGTTAATCCAATGAAAGTCCGATGCATTCTGAATATTCTCCAAGCAGGCACCCAAAGCAAAAGCTTTTGAGGCTATTGTCCCCGAGTGGAGTGTGCTCTGAATACCTTGGTGTCCATTCCCGCCTCTCTCCCCGAACGCCTTGATGCATTTGAGAAGGCACAACTGAAAAGGCCGAATACGAGATTACTCTAGTAATATGAATAAGGACTCCTTCTGAGTAAAGGATCTTCCTGTAATGTCTAAGGCCCGTATGTCTGACACTCTCTTGCAGGAGACCAGACACAATGGAATGGCCAATCCGACAGAAAACTGCTTCCTGGAAAGGTATTTATTGCTCGCCCATGCAGGCACATTTACGGCTTCCACACTGGGGTGATCACCACCAGAGCCACCTTCTCCGGCTCACCGGAGTTGTCAGCTGCATGATCCTAGCAAATGGGGGGGGGGGGGGGGAAGCATAACCCTGCTCTGTTGACCAAACCTGGAGAAAAGCATAAGTCGCTACTGCTCCTGGATCCGGTCTCCAGCTGAAGTTCCGGGAAGTTGATGATTTAGTCAGGACGCAAATAGGTCGATTGTGAACGGACCACAAAGAGAGATGAGGGCTTGAAACATCATTGGCAGATGACGAGATTGCCAATTCGCCACTTTGTTGGCTGGACCCTGGAGATGTTTTGCCGGCACTGAGACATGTTGAGTCAGGCAGTATCCCCAAAAGTTCCTGGCTAGGTCCGAATGGGCTTTGGACCGCGTACCTCCCAGATGGTTGAAATAGCGGAATGCCGCTACATTGTCCATCTTCAACAGGACACCAGATTGCACCCGGTATTTGGCCCAACATTTGATTGCGAAAGAGCTTCCCTCAGCTGCAAGAGGTTAATGTGTAGGGACTATTCTGCAGCAGACCATCCGCTTCCATTGGAGAATTCCCCCACAGCGAGCTCCCCAACCTGAACCACTGGCTTCGGACTCGATCACGAGATCCAATTGCAATCCGAAAAATCGCTCGACCAATCTACGCCGCCATGTGGGAGAGCCACAGCTGTAGTTTCTCCTTGGCTTCCTCTGAGTGGGGAACGTACTGGAAGTATGTGAGACCACGGCAGAGGGGAGAGGCCTTTAATCGTTGGTAGTCCTGAAAGTGCAGGGGACTCGGAAAAAGTGTCCTGAATTGAAGATTCCAACAGGCCAACCACCTTGGCTATCTGGCTGAGGGAGGTCCTTGGTTTTGCCAACTTCTGCCACACCTCATGCTTTTGGCTATCTTCCTGGAGGGAAGACTCAGTGTTGTGGCCACAGTGTCGATCACAAACCCCAGAAAAGTGGTTGAACGTGAAGGGGCCAGGCTTGATTTCGCTTGATTGATGACAAACCCAAGGGATTGAAGGAGATCCACTGCGATCTCAAAATTGGGGGACAGAAGAAGTGAGCGTTGATCCATCAGCAGCATATCGTCCATGTACAATGTCATTCGTATGCTGGAGGCCCACAAGTGTTCTAGCACTTGCCTCAGAACCTTGGGGAAACATCAAGGGAGCGACGACAGGCCAAACTCGAAAGTTTGGTTGTGCCACTAGAATTGGAGGAACTGACGATGCGGCGGAAAAATGAGGATCGTAAGATAAGCGTCCTTGAGGTCCAGGCGGACCATCCAGTCGCTGGGTCCAAGGAGGTCGCAAAGGAGGTGGATGCCCTCCATTTTGAAGTGGTGGTACGAGTGCTGACCCCTGTCCTGTTTCTGGACCAGAAATGATTGCTCAAAAACTCAGAGGGGTGAGCAATGGAAAGACACATTGCCCCTTTGGCCAGAAGCTCCTGAATCTCCTGAATCTCCCGTTGGATAAGGATGGCCTCCTGCCCGGAGAAAAGGATGGCGCAAGGGAAGGGGGTGGGGGTGGGGGAGGGGGGGCATGTTGTAAAGGGGACCCTGAGAATTCTATGTGGAACCCTTGCACTGTCTGGAGTACCTAGGCATCAGATGTGAGAGCCTGCCAATTGTCTATAAACTGCGTCCGTCAACCCGCCTACATTCAAATGACTGCAAGAAGTAAATGAAAAACTCAGTATGTGTATTGGGGTTGGCTCCTCTACCCCTTGGGGCCGCTGCGTTGGCCTCTGTGCCACGCCCAATACTTGGGTGGAGGTAGAAACCCTTGAAGTGCGAGGAGTCTTGCCATTGGCCAAACTGGGATGGCTTGCCCTTTCCAGAGGCAGAGTAAGAGGAACGGCCAGCTGAGCGCCCCCTACCACTGCCGACCCCACTGAAAACATGCGCATTGAAAATGCGCTTCACCCTTGACTGGGCCTTTTCAAGAGAATCATACGTTGAGGCAAATTTGCTGAGCTCTTTGACGAATGGGTCGCCAAAGAGCCCGCCATGTGCCACCTGGTTCACCTCTGACGTGGCAACTCCGCTAGCTTGAGATCAATTTTAATTAACAAGGACCTGCACCTCTCCGTCGAGATGGGGTGGTTTCCTTTTGCAAGAAATAAAATGGCCCTTTTGGCCCAGTTAGAGAATACGTCTGGGGAAATTAAGGCTCTGGATGCCTTGGCGTCCCTGCCATGTCAAAGATTTTTACAAGTGGACATGTGATGTCCAGGAGCTTGTGCTGGCACAACCACTAGGAGCGGTCAATACCTTTCTTAGGGTCTTTAATGTATTTGGCTAGGAAAGTGGGCATCCAAATGTCTATCTCAGGGACGATACCACTTTCCCATCGAAGACTGGTGGGGGCATTCCGCCTGAAGGCAGTTCCTGACCTCCTGATCAAGGGCTTTACAGAGCCTGCCTTCTGCATACTTAGCCACCTTGTTGCTGGAGGTCCACTATGAGTTGCGAGAATGCATGAGCTCGTCTGGGTCTAGTAGGTCTGACTAGGAATCTGCCATCTCCTCTGAAGAGGGTCTAGACCCCTCAGGAGACTTGGACTACGGTCTCCAAGACCGGCCTTGGTCGTAATCACCCTCTGAACACATAGGGGGCGATCTTGTTTGGTTGTGAGGATCCTGAGGGGGTGGGGAACTCCTGCAACACGAAAGGGGGGGAGGGGGTGTTATGTTGGCTCCCAAAAAGGCCTGTTTCAGCCTGTCGAACGCATCTAGATCCACCCCTGATTTGTGCAGGCTTTTGCATGGGTAGTGGGGGTTAGGGGCAATGGCCAGCTCAGGAGGTTGTGGAGCTAAGGGCCCTGGAAGGTCTTTCCTCAGTGCAAGGGGTTGTGGACATCTCTGTGGCATCTCCACAAGTCTCTTTTCCAGAGGTGCCATTGCATCTGAGACCACCTTCTGTCCCAGAAGTAGTGTGTGGCTGGAAAATACTGGACGTCTTCCTACTGCTCCTCGTAGTACTCTCCGTACTCCTCCATGGGGTGAGGTAGGTATGATTGATGTTCATCTGTGTATTGGTTGGCCACCCACCAGGTAAGAGGGTGTAAAGAGTATGGGGGAAGCCCCTGAATGATCTCCTGAACCAGCCTGTTTGGGCCCTGTGCAAAGGGTGGGGTGGATACTGCCACGCTAAGACTTAGTAGGCGAAAGGTAGTAGGCACAGGCCTTGAAGACCTTAACAGGACGTGGGACCAGGTGAGGCTCTCAAGGCTCTGAAAGGAAGCGAGGTTCAGGCAAACTAACTCCCCCTTCAGCAGTAAAACGGGCTGAATTGCTGTGGGAATGGCAGTCTGGGCAATGTCTGGCCTACAGTAGTCTCTGCTCCTTAAACTGTCTTACCCCGCAGGGTGTAAACACTCCAGGCTGACTGGGGGCACTTGACTCTGTGTTGCTGTGAGCATGGGCGCTCTGCATATGACTGAAATTGACGCATGCTCTGCGGCCCAGCAAGACTAGGAGCTTCTTCAGTGAGATGTGTGAAGGGGGCGTGCCCTCTAGCCGCTGATGGACCGCCATGCGCCCTGACCCAAAATCCCTCAGACGAGGGAAACTGACATAAGTAGCGGTCGCGAAGGAGCAACTCGGCGTTACTGCTGTCGTTTACAAACCAGATGCGAGCACCTCTAATGAACAAGTAATGATCCATAATTAAAGTGCAACAAATTAATTTAAAAAAATGGGGGACGGAATCCTGACACTCATTTGACACGGGTGCTAGCAGCGAAGGAAGGGACAATGGACAACACCCTTTGCAGAGGCTGGCATTGGCTGATTCGATAGACTTGTTTGTATGTGAACTTCATTTTCCCTGGGGTTATTGGAAATCAAGTTTTGCTGTTATTGTTTTGTAGCTAATGGCTGCTATTTGAATAAATGGAAGAAAGGAGAGCATAATCCTCGCTTCTGTGGCCAGCCTTAGTATTTGATGATTTCTCGGTGCTAATAATATTATTAAACATAGGTACGGCTGGATCTGAGCTGGGCGTTTACCAATCAAGAGCTTGAACAAGCATTTACAATGCAATGGTCTCTGCATTATTAAAGGTAGAGCTATTAGCATTGCTCATGACATTTTTTTTTTTAAATCATAAATAAATGGCATTGTCATTTACATTGCCAATAGCTTAATCGTTAAATAAATGGCATTGTCATTTACAATGCCAATACCTTAATCGCTCGCAAATACATCACCTATTGCATTTACACCCACACAGAGCCACACACACAAAGCCACCCACACACACATACAGAGCCACTCACACAGAGCCACAGACACACACAGAGCCACAGACACACACACCGAGACAGACACACACACACACAGAGACACACACACACACACACAGAGACACACACACACACACACCCAGAGCCACACACACACCCAGAGCCACACACACACCCAGAGCCACACACACACACCCAGAGCCACACACACACACCCAGAGCCACACACACACACACACCCAGAGCCACACACACACACCCAGAGCCACACACACACACACACACCCAGAGCCACACACACACACACACCCACACACCCAGAGCCACACACACACACACACACACCCCCACACACACACACCCCCACCCCCACACACACACACACCCCCACCCCCACACACACACACACCCACACACCCACACACCCAGAGCCACACACACACACACCCAGAGCCACACACACACACACACCCAGAACCACACACACACACACACACCCAGAACCACACACACACACAGGAGAGCAAGCACAGCGAGGGTGCAGGGAAGCAAGCACAGCGAGGGTGCAGGGAAGCAAGCACAGCGAGGGTGCAGGGAAGCAAGCACAGCGAGGGTGCAGGGAAGCAAGCACAGCGAGGGTGCAGGGAAGCAAGTACAGCAAGGGGGCAGGGGAACCAGGGGAGCAAGCACAGCTAGGGGGCAGGGGAGCAAGCACAGCGAGGGTGCAGGGAAGCAAGCACAGCGAGGGTGCAGGGAAGCAAGCACAGCGAGGGTGCAGGGAAGCAAGCACAGCGAGGGTGCAGGGAAGCAAGCACAGCGAGGGTGCAGGGAAGCAAGCACAGCGAGGGTGCAGGGAAGCAAGCACAGCGAGGGGGCAGGGAAGCAAGCACAGCAAGGGGGCAGGGGAACCAGGGGAGCAAGCACAGCTAGGGGGCAGGGGAGCAAGCACAGCGAGGGTGCAGGGAAGCAAGCACAGCGAGGGTGCAGGGAAGCAAGCACAGCGAGGGTGCAGGGGAGCAAGCAAAGCGAGGGGGCAGGGGAGCAAGCACAGCGAGGGTGCAGGGGAGCAAGCACAGCGAGGGTGCAGGGGAGCAAGCACAGCGAGGGTGCAGGGAAGCAAGCACAGCGAGGGTGCAGGGAAGCAAGCACAGCGAGGGTGCAGGGAAGCAAGTACAGCAAGGGGACAGGGGAACCAGGGGGCCAAGCACAGCCAGGGGGCAGGGGAGAAAGCACAGGCAGGGGAGCAAGCACAGCCAGGGGGCAGGGGAGCAAGCACAGCTAGGGGGCTCCTCGACATTGGCATTCACCCTTGTATAGTGCTGGCTAGACCCGCAGGTATCAGAACGCTTCACCGTAGGAACGAAGCAGGGGAGAAACAAACTCTGTGCCCATTATAGACGACCTGGAGCATGGCGCCCTGTGCTGTTCAAAGAGATTTTAATTCTTAAATGCTTCTACCCTTGTGCTTCTACCCACAAGGGAATCACCAATTCACTCTTAGGCAGGTAACAGCATTCTGGGGGTGATAGCGCCTCTATTTCCATTACACGTGTGGAACTACATATCCCAACATGCAGAGCGCTTTGGGCTTAAAGCTAGGAGTGGCTGAAAGGCACAAATGGCTTCATTGTTTAAGGCAAGTGCCACCTAATACAAAGACACACTTTACCGTGGTGACTCCGTTCTTAATACAGCTCCTTACACTGCTCCGTGTCACCGCTTCTTAGTACAGCACCTTACACTGCTCATCACCGCTGCTTCTTAGTACAGCTCCTTACACTGCTCTGTCACCGCTTCGTAGTACAGCTCCTTACACTTCTCCGCTTCTTAGTACAGCTCCTTACACTGTTCCATGCCACCGCTTTTTAGTACAGCGCCTTACACTGCTCATTACCGCCGCTTCTTAGTACAGCGTCTTACACTGCTCTGTCACTGCTTCGTAGTACAGCTCCTTACAATGCTCCTCTTCATAGTACAGCTCCTTACACTGCTCCATGCCACCGCTTTTTAGTACAGCGCCTTACAGTGCTCACTGCTGCTCACCAGCATTTTTTACTACTTCTACGTACTGTGCTTTTAACTCCACTTCTACCGCTGTTCCTTGTCACTGGTTCTGTTACACTGCACCTTATTAATCTTGGATAGATTCTTGGCAAAGAAACTAAAACCTATGCTACACCATACTTACTTCTTCCCTCGTACTAGACTTTTAGGTACATTGGGGTAGGCGTATTTTAGAAGCACCAGTTGAGTACTTTTAGTCTTTTTTATTTATTTATGTATTTTTATGGCTTACAAACCATACCATGCTTTTACAGTATTATTTTATAATACTCTTCTTGCTGTACGCATTATATTTTACAGCCAGTATTACGATTGTAGCAGTTCATTTCTTTTGCATGAGAAAGAAGACTGTTCAATAAATACTTGTATTGAAAACGCCTGTCTCTCTCTTTTTCTGCACCTCTGGTGAAACGAAGGATGCACGATTGACTGAGTAAAATATCTATCTATTGTTTCCACAACTCTGAAGATACGTTTTATCTTGGGGAAACAAAGTTGTCATGTTTATGCGGTTGTCCGAAATTAATCCCTTCTTGTGTATTCGAGAAAGTTTCTAGTGACCTCTGAGCTAGCTGGCACTCACAATTAAGGCTAATATATCCGATCGGGACCTAGTCGACGAAGTCCTACGTCACATCTATAGGATATATTATTCCAATGCACAGAACCTATTGGGAATATAGGAACTACACTACAAGACATGGCCATATGCAAGCCAGAAACTGGTCTTAGGATGCTTGATTCCGGTCCAGGGAAGACATGGCTTGGCAGTTCTTGCTGGACTGTTCCCATGAGGCACAGGGTCAAGACTGATTTGCATATGGCCATGTCTGAACTGGGGTGGCTTGGTGAGCAAAATAACGATGGATTAAACCTAGATCTGCGACTGGGGGTGAATGTTTTGCCGTTGTGCAACATTCCATCCATCATCTTGTGTGTTTTGCTGTTCACCCTATGTGGGAAGGGTATGCCCAGACGTGGGTCCTGTGCTCACTACGCCACTGGAGTCAAGCTATCCTGGCTGAAGACGGCTGATAGCCAGAAACCGGTCCTAGGATGCTTGATTCTGGTCCACGGAAGACATGGCTTGGCAGTTCGGTCTGGACTGTTCCCATGAGGCACAGGGTCAAGACTGATTTGCACATGGCCATGTCTGAACTGAGGTGGCTTGGTGAGCAAAATAATGATGGATTGAACCCAGATCTGTGACTGGGGTGAATATTTTGCCATTGTGCAACATTCCATCCATCATGCTGTGTGTTTTACATATATCCTTCACCAGATGGTTCTAAAAGAGTACATATTTCTCATTAAAACTTGTAGGTTCGACAATGCGTTCCTATGGGAATTAACATTACAAATGCACCCTCATTTCACGCCCCTATTTCTCGGTCCCCACTGCACGATTCACCCCTAAAGTTTCCATGACCCCCAGAACCTACTTTGACACTTTTTGGGGAAAATTTCGTGAAGATTGGTCAAACACCAAAGTTATAGGCAAGTCAAAAAATGCTTTTCGTATGGAAACTAGATTCGAACTAGAACTACCTGCTGACGACTGTGTGTGTGTGTGTGTGTGTGTGTGTATGTATGTATATATATATGTATGTATGTGTATGTGTATGTGTATGTATATGTATGTATGTATGTATATATGTATATATGTATGTATGTATGTATAGAGAGAGAGATTGCCAAAATCATACAACATTCCTTCGAAGGTTTCTTTTCTTCTTTCTTTATTTGATCACTTGTTGTGTCTCTTTATACAGCAAATACAGCCAACACTTATTTTGCGAACACCACGCTCCTTCAGGGCTGTTATAAATACAGAGATTGTGCATCAGTAATTTTTTGTTTAAGATACAAAACACATTAATCTTACACTATAAAAAGATAAAATTATTATAGATGAATACATTGCAATAATTCAAACTTTTTGCCACGACTATGTTTAAAAACCTTTTTAACATGCATATATATGCGCAGCAGTGACCCATAACTATCCCGGCTATTTTCGTTGCATCTAGTTTCCCGGTTTAGTATTCTGCATCTAATCTTAAAAGTAAACTACCTTAAGAAAACGTTCTCTTATAATTCTAGTTCCAAAGAATAGAAAGGTACATCTTCTGACTTCAAAATGTAATGGTCCAGCGGTTACATTCTCATATTGTTAATTCATTCCTGAGCATTCTACATTGTCTAAAACATAGAGCAAACTTACTCTAATGTGAAGTTATGATCTAATCCTCTTTCCTGCACAATCATTGCATATTAGTATTCAGCATCTTCAATGTTGTAATCATGTCTGTTAAAAATATTGTGCACCCAAATTAGATTAATCTATTTCCTCAATCCTGTTTTGATTCTCATGCTGTAAGCCATGTTCTCACCTTTTCACATTGAAACGGTTCAAATGCTATGTCCCAGCATGCATGAAGATTGAATCCCTGTTCTATTTTGCATATTCCCCATGATACGGGCCACTGTAATAAACTATATGACCTCAGTCCCTGTCTCAAAAGGAACGACTGACCATTTACATTTCAACTATTTGATTTCCTACATCTCGTAGAGGAGTCAGGTTACCTCATTGTCTCATTCACGCCTTGTTCAGTCATTATTATTAAAATTGTGATGGCAGAAGAGTCTTATCTAGCACTCTCTATCCCATGGTACTGGCATCTACATAATTGCCCCTATAAAGATCTTTATTGGTTTATCTCATATAGTTGTTTAAACTCCATTCAGGCTGGAGGTGGATCTCTTTCAGCCTGCTACATTTCATCTACAATTACTTTGAAATGGCTCGTTGAACAGTCCTACTTAATTTCATTGCAGATAGCGTCCTACATGACTTGTGACATTAGTAAGCACTAACTGACGTAACTCCACGACTCAGATTTTCACAGCAGTTTATATCCAGCATTCATCTGACAGCTCAACTCAGTTCATGGCAGTGCCACAAAACTGATTTTATTAAATTAAACGCGCTCACTCCGCCCGTCTAGTTGTGCTACATACTGAAATACTGAAAAAAATAGATAAGTATGCCGCCAGAGTCCTTATCTCTCGATTGTTACTCTGTTAACCTCATCACTCGAGTTCAATTTTGACACGCAAATATCACAATAATGTAGGTTTGGTTTATTTCTACACAAGACAGATTAATGAACAAATGTGAATCCCCCGTTGATATTAAAAAATATGCCTGCCTGAAGCAGGCGGGTCCTGTTAAATAATTGGTTTGGCTATATGTGCCCAGGTGACATTCACCACTTTACATCGAAATCGTGAAGGAGGGAGAAAGTTTTAGAGGAGAGACGCAGAGAGTGAACTAGTGAGGAATCACTCTAAACAGAGAGAGGATTGCTGTTTCTGGCTGTTAGAGCATGTTCATAGATATAGTGGCATTTTAGAATGGTGCTTTGCAAGTCAAAACTGATCTCGAGTGATGAGGTTAATGGAGCTACAATTGAGAGATAATGACTCTTTGTCGTACTTATAATCTTATTTTTTCTGTATGTAGCGCAACTGGATGGGCGGTAAGAGTGTGTTTAATTTAGTAAATCAGATTTGCGACACTGATATGAACTGCGTTGGGCTGTCAGAGGAATGCTCAGTATTATAAATTGTAGTGAAAATCTAAGTCAGGTGGAGTTACCTTAGTTAGTGGTTATTAATGCCACAAGTCATGGAGGCTAGCGGCAATTCATTTAAGTAGGACCATTCAACACACTGTATCATAGTAATTGTAGATGAAATGTAGCATGCTGATAAACTCAGACTGAAGGAAATTTGAAAAACTATATGAGGTAAACCAATACAAATCTGGGGCAATCATGTAGATGCAAGTACCATGTGACCGTGTGCTATCTAAGATTCTTCTGCCATCACTATTTCACTAATACTTCTTTAAAGTGACTGAAGAAGGTGTGAGTGAGATAATGAGGTGACCTGCCCCACTATGATATGCAGGGAGTTGAATAGTTGAAATGTGAATGATCAGTCGTTCCTTTTGAGACTGGGACTCATTACATATTATTGTTTATTGCAGTATCCCGTATCATGGGGAAATATGCAAACAAGAACAGAGATTCAATCTGCATGCATGCTGGGACATAGCATTTGAACCATTTCTTTGTGATAAGGAGAGAAAATGGCTTACAACATGAGAACCAAAATTGGATTGGGGAAATAGAAATAGATTAACCCTTTCGATGCTCATGAAGGAACGGTTCATCATGAGCATCGGTTGAGCTGTGCTCATGACGGAACCGTTCCGTCATGACCACGCCCGTTTCCGTTAGGTGTTAAACTAATTTAGTTGTACAATATTTTTAACGGATTTGATGGCCACAATGAAGATGCTAAATACTAATATTTAATGATTGTGCAGGAAGGAGGATTAGATCGCAACTTTACATAAGAGTAAGTTTGCTGTATGTTTCAGACCATGTAGAATCCTCCGAAATTAATTTACAATATGATAATGTGATAGTTTTTAATTGCAGGAATTATTTAAAAGGAGTGTTACATTTTGAATTCAGAAGATTTCCCTATCCCTTCTTTGGAACTAGTACTATAAGAAGGAGTTCTCTTCAAGGGGATCCTCATCAATAGTCATAAGCATTAGAATATTCCCGCCCATGTGCGGGACCCCAGAAACACTATATTATATGTGCCCCACATATAAATACACATATATATATATATATATATATATAACAAATATATATATAAAAAACAAGCAATAGCAGCCAAATCACATTAGAGCTGAAATATGCTGTGAAGAATTTCCACCATACATGAAAAATAAGCATTAGAAACAGGAGAAAACAACACCAAAGTTTGTTTAAGAATTGTTTTAATGCTCAGAAAGCAGTAGAAATTCTCAGAACTCACTGGAAGCATAGGAAGCTCCCAGGCTGCATTGCAAACACACAGTCTAACAAGACTGAAAAGCTAACCTGTAGCTAAATAGCAAAAAACTGACACTGTGCCTTTAAGGCACTCATGACCCCCTGTATCCCATCATGCCTCAGGAGTGGCAGTTAGGTCAGTTGTTCTTTCCGGCTCCTTCAGTGAAGGACCCTGGTTACACAGCTCCACTACTTTTTCTGTTTTTTTTACAGAAAAAATTGCTTCTTTTGACAACTTTTGCTCTTACTTCGACGTCTTAGATCTAGTCAAGTAAGATACTGCTTGTTTTGAGCAGTTTGGAGTGCATTTTCCTCTAAAAATGCCTTCTCTTTTTGATAAATGTCCTTCTTGTAACAGCAAGAAGGCCAAGACAGACAGCCACGAGGTCTGTATTGTTTGCCTGCCTGAAGACCATGATCCAGAGACCTGTCCTCATTGTGAGCACCTGTCAGGAAGGACTCAAGGACAGGGAGAGGATTCGGATTTATGGCCTGGCTCACAGAGCTTCGAGAGGGAGATCTCCAGTGAAGAAGGGCTCCAAGAAGACCCATTCCTCTTCAAAGAAGAAGTCTTCACACCCTTCTACTTCAGCGTCGAGCTCGGCGCTGAGAAAAGATCCACAGGTGGAATTTTCCTCTTCGAAGCTGCCGTCGACGGCGGGCTCGCCGTCAGGAGGAAGACCAGGTCCTCGGAAACGGTCAGCTGCTAGAAGTGAGCGCTCGACGTCGAGGCACTCGGATAAGATCATGGTGACAGAATCAGCTTCTCACCATTCATCTTATCGGTCCTCGGGCTCCTCTACTGCGCATTCTAGATCCAGGAGCCCTATACACAGGACTCCTGAACGCCGTCCAGATCCTTCAGCGGGGCGCATCAGACTGTCTCCTAGATGGTACAGATCCCTGGACCATTGGCGAGACGATGGGGCTACCAAGCGGATGCAGGAGTATGCCAGCCCACACCACAGGTCACCCCTCCAGAACCTGGTGGAGGAGATGGACAAGCGTAGCCCTCCGGGGCGCTCAACGCCTGCGAAGCTGCCCACCAAGGCGCCGAGAAGGTCCCGTTCGCCTGCAAGGAAAGCTAGGCGGGATGATCGGGGAAGGTCTAGATCACCTGCAAAGGATCCTAGACTGGAAGGTCGAAACCGGGGCAGATCTCCTGTGCGGTCACCGATCAAATCCCCCAGGGCGTCCCGATCCCCTAGAAGAGAACATCGGGCAAGAGATCTGGTCAGATCTCGCTCTCCTAGACGGGAGGAGCGCTCCAGGAGGTCGCGGGAGCGGAGACGCAGTTCTCACCATCGACATAGACGCACTCCGTCTACCTCCTCCACTTCATCTACCAGATCGTCCAAGAGGGACTACTCACCGACTTTAACGGACAGTCCAACGTCCAGGTCCTCCCCAGTGGATGATATTGGCACGTACCTGGACGTTCTGCAGAGAGGTGCGCTTAAGCTGAACATCGAGATGTCTGTCCCTCAAGTGACGGCGACAGTCATTTTCGAAACCTTGCACAAAAAGGCCATCTCCAGACCTCTGCTGCCTTTGGTTCCGGGGATTATGGACCCTGTCAAGGAAGTTTTCCTAACCCCAGCAGCAATCAGAGCAGTGCCAGCGCGCATTACCAAGAAGTACAAACCGGCGGCTTCTGACCCGGTGTTTGTGAGGTCTGACCCTCCGGCGGACTCTGTTATTGTGGCAGCGGCAAGGAAGACGCATGCGGTGGCTAGTTCATCTTCAGTCCCACCAGATAAGGACAGCAAGACCCAAGACTCCTGGGGTCGGAAGGTTTGCAACTCTGCTGCTTCCACTCTTAAGGTCGCCAGTGCGGCTGCGCTCCTGGGTCGGTATGACAGAGCCTTGTGGAACTCGATGGAAAGATTCAAAGCCAAGCTGCCGAAAGAGGACCAGCAGGACTTTGAGGAAACTGTTACGGAGGGGTGTCTGGTGGCTAACCAGATGATCAGCATGGCCGCGGATGGGGCGGTGCTTTCGGCTCATTCCTATTCCCATGGAGTTTGTGCCAGAAGATCGGCCTGGTTGCGCCTTACAGGTCTAAAGCCGGATGCTCAACATCGGATTCTGAATCTCCCCTTTTCGGGTTCCGCTCTCTTCGGGGAACACGCAGACAAGGAGATGACCCGAATGAAGACTGAGCTGGACACGGTGACGGCGGTGGGCTTGGAGAAGAAAAAGGAATTCAAGCGCCACTTCAAGTCCAACAGGGGGAGAGGTGCCCAGCAGAGGGTTCAAACCCCTCAGTGGTCCCAGAACAAAGCTCAGGGAAAACCCCAGTTTCGTGGTAAGCCCAGCAGGGGCAGAGGGGGCCACCAGCAGTCCTCCAACACCACGAGAGGAGGGAAGGCCTGAACAGTGGCTTCCTCTGACGCCGTTGCCCACTCCAGTGGGAGGAAGTGCTTCGCAACACCTGGCAGAGTGGGTCAGCATCACAAGAGATCAGTGGGTGCTGAATATACTGCGAAATGGATACAGGATACGTTTCCGTGCTCTTCCGAAGAGCATCCCTCCGAAGAGCTCTTGCCCTCACCAACTGAGCTTGCTCCGACGAGAGGTAACAATCCTGCTGCAAAAATGAGCGATAGAAGAAGTTCCTCGCGCTCTGAGAGGCAAAGGAGTTTACTCCAGATATTTCCTTGTCCCCAAAAAAGATCAGGAGGACATGTTCAGACCCATACTCGACCTACGACTCCTAAACAAGGTTATCGTCAAGGAAAAATTCCGCATGTTGGCGCTTCACCAAATATGTCCTCATCTACAAGCCGGAGATTGGATGTGTTCGGTGGATCTGCAAGATGCGTACTTTCACATCCCGATTGCGCAGCAACATCGAAAGTACCTGAGGTTTGTCGTGGGGAGCAAACACTACCAGTACAAGGTGTTACCCTTCGGTCTCAAGTCCGCACCACGAGTCTTCACCAAATGCATGGCAGTGGTGGCGGCTTTTCTTCACAAGAAGGGTCTCTTCGTTTATCCATATCTGGACGACTGGCTCCTGAAGGGTCCATCTCCGGTGCGGGTAGCGCAAGATCTGCATCTGTGCCTGCAACAGCTTCACGGGCTCGGCCTCCATGTGAACCTGGAGAAGTCGGTCCTGCGACCTACGCAATCAATCCACTACCTAGGCTCCGTTCTGGACACAAGCGTGGGAAGAGCGTTTCCTTCGGAGGAGAGACTTTCTTCCATGAACCTGAAATGTGGGATTCTGCTAGAGTCTCGACCCCCAACGGCGCGGCAGGTGGCGTCTCTGCTGGGTTCCATGGCGTCCTGCATTTTTCTCATCCCGCACGCCAGGCTGAGAATGCGTCCTCTGCAACAGACCCTGGAGGATCAGTGGGACCAGGCAACAGGTCGTTGGGAGGACCGTATCCATCTTTCCCAAGCGACAAAAGAGTCCATCAGATGGTGGACTCGGAGACACAACGTGATGGTGGGAGTGCCTTTTCATCAGCCCATTCCATCTCAATCTGTAGTGACAGATGCCTCCCTGCACGGCTGGGGAGCACACATGGGTACGCTTCAGATTCAAGGCCGGGGGTCTGCACAGGAGCAGACTTACCACATCAACATGCTGGAACTCAGAGCGGTGTTCCTGGCTCTCAAGGCTTTCCTGCCAGCGATCACCTCCAACTCAATCCTGGTTCAGACGGACAATACAACAACCATGTTCTATCTGAACAAACAAGGAGGCACAAAATCTCGCCCACTGTCTCGGGAGGCTCAGACAATATGGCATTGGCTCCTCGCTCGAGGTCTCACGGTGGTGGCGGTGCATCTTCCGGGCGAGTTGAACGTCAAAGCAGACACACTCAGCAGGCACTTCGAAGATCAGCCAGACTGGGTGCTAAACGACGAAGTGGTGGAAGAGCTTTTTCGTTGCTGGGGACGTCCGTCCATAGACTTGTTTGCAGACGACGAAAACGCCAAGTGCCACGCCTTCGCGTCCAGGTTCCACAGGCCGGGGACGCAGGGGAACACTCTTCTGCTGGATTGGGCAGGAATGTTCGCGTACGCGTTTCCTCCCCTAGCTCTGATCCTGAGGGTGGTTTCCAAGCTCCTCAGGACGAACATGGAAATGATCCTGATTGCCCCAGACTGGCCTCGGCAGTGGTGGTATCCGGACCTTCTACATCTATCTGTGTGTCCACACAAACGACTTCCTTGCAGGTCAGACCTGTTGAGCAAAATGAACGGGAGGATAATGCATCCCAACCTCCCATCATTGAACCTAACGGCATGGCTCCTGAGGTCCTGCAATACGGACATTTGAACCTGCCTCCAGACTGCATGAACATTTTGAGGGAGGCTAAGAGACCGTCCACGAGAGCATCCTACGCCTTCAAGTGGAAAAGGTTTTACTTGTGGTGTAGGGATCATCATTTGGATCCTGTTAAAGGGCAGGAGGACGTCATCTTACCATACCTCCTCTCCCTCGCAACAGCTGGTTTAAAGTACGCTTCCATTAGAGTACATTTGTCAGCTATTGTGGCCTATAGGAAGTCCCCTGACCAGGTGTCTTTCTTTCAGGTTCCTGTGGTCAAGGATTTCCTTCAGGGTTTGAAGAAGGTGTATCCCCCTGTGCGAAATCCTTCTCCTCCGTGGGAATTAAACCTAGTTCTATCAAGGTTAATGTCTCCGCCTTTCGAGCCCATCCGCAAGGCTTCCTTACAACATCTCTCTTGAAAGGCAGCTTTTTTGGTGGCAATTACCTCTGCGCGCAGAGTCAGTGAGATACAAGCGCTCTGTGCAAAGGAACCTTATACTGTATTCCACCATAACAGGGTAGTACTAAGGGCTCACCCATCCTTCTTGCCTAAGGTCATCTCTGATTTTCATATAAATCAGTCTATTTCCCTTCCTTCTTTTTTTCCAAATCCTACGACCCCGGCTGAGCGGTCTCTTCACTCCTTAGATCTTAAAAGAGTGCTTAAGTTTTATTTGGAAAAGACTAAAGGGATTAGGAAAACGGACCAACTGTTTGTGAACTATGGTGCAATGAGAACTGGCTTTCCAGCAGCAAAGAGGTCCATTTCCAGGTGGATTGTCTCTTGCATTAAGTTGGCCTATCAACTAGCAGGAAAACCTTTGTTGATGTCTCCAAAAGTGCATTCCACTAGAGGGAAGGTGGCTACAGTGGCTTTCTTGCATGACGTTCCCATGTCCGAAATATGCAAGGCCGCGACCTGGAAATCAGTGCATACCTTTACGAGGCATTACTGCCTCGACTCTGATTCCAGGACTGACACTCAAGTGGGGCAAGCCTCCTTGAGGAATCTGTTTGGGTAGTCTGTTTTTTGTCTACTCACGCTTATTGATGAGATTTCTGTCTTATCTTTCCTTTGCCCGCAGGGATGAGGAGAGGCTCGCTATTCTATTCTAATGCTTATGACTATTGATGAGGATCCCCTGGAAGAGAAGGATTAGTTACTTACCTGTAATCCTAGTTCTCTTCCAGGGGTATCCTCATCAAAGTCATAAGCAACCCTCCCGCCTCCCCGGGCAAAGGATACTCTTTAATAAGGAGATATTGTTAACCTATGTGTTCTTGAGTTTGGTTTTCAGTCTCCGAAAAGAACAACTGACCTAACTGCCACTCCTGAGGCATGATGGGATACAGGGGGTCATGAGTGCCTTAAAGGCACAGTGTCAGTTTTTTGCTATTTAGCTACAGGTTAGCTTTTCAGTCTTGTTAGACTGTGTGTTTGCAATGCAGCCTGGGAGCTTCCTATGCTTTTAGTGAGTTCTGAGAATTTCTACTGCTTTCTGAGCATTAAAACAATTCTTAAACAAACTTTGGTGTTGTTTTCTCCTGTTTCTAATGCTTATTTTTCATGTATGGTGGAAATTCTTCACAGCATATTTCAGCTCTAATGTGATTTGGCTGCTGTTGCTTGTTTTTTATATATATATTTGTTATATATATATGTGTATTTATATGTGGGGCACATATAATATAGTGTTTCCGGGGTCCCGCACATGGGCGGGAATATTCTAATGCTTATGACTTTGATGAGGATACCCCTGGAAGAGAACTAGGATTACAGGTAAGTAACTAATCCATCTTTTTCTTAAGGTACTTTAAAAAAATATATTTTTATTAAAAGAACAGGCTCCAAAAACAGTTGCATACTGTAAAGCATATGATAGCATGTGGACACACAGAAGGTAAGGTCAAACATTTCGGTTTGCATACAAATACAAAAGGTACTTTATTTTTAGGTTAGATATAGAATACTAATCCAGGAAACCAGATTCATCCAAAACAGCTGGGTGTGTTATGTGTCACTGCTGCGCATATATAATGTGAAGGGAGTTAAAGTGTTGTTCCCCTGGGTTGGGCAAATGTAACCATTGCTAAAGTGATGTGTAATATAGGTGAATAGGAAATTGTCTAAACATATTTGGTGCAAAAAGTGTGCATTATTGCAATGTATTAATCTATAATAATTTTGTCTTTTTATAGTGCATGCTTAATCTGCTTTAGGTACTTTGTTTGTTAAATAAAAATGTACTTATGCACAAGCTCGATATTTATAACAGCCCTGAAGAAACGCAGTGTGTGCAAAACACTTGTTGCCATTAGGCTGTATTTGCTGTACAAAAAGACACAACTAGTGATCAAATAAATACATAAATAACGAATAAACTTAACCTTTGAAGGAATATTCATTGTTAGCTTTGGTAATACCTCGGAATTGTTATGTATGCATTATAAATTATTACAGTGGTGGGGACCAGTGAACTGAGATCTTTGCGCTGGTTATTTCTTATTACCCATAGTGAGAGTGAGTGAGTGAGAGAGAGAGAGAGACTGACTGATATTGTTGAACCCCGGTATACGTTGCTAAACGTTTGTGTTTCCTTGCCTCTTGCGCTACGTGGTCAAAGAGGTCTCAGCTAAATGCGAAGTTGGTTTGAACAGCACGATTTTAATACAAGTCAATGTATATACATGTTTTATTTTTCTGAGAGATTGGCGCTGTCAAAATTTATAACAAGCTTAATTTATTCCTCCTATGTGCACATTCAGACGCATATTATGTTTATCCCCGTATCAGTGCAAACTGAGTAAGCATTAGGCTGAGATATGCTTGTTTGCAGTTTATTATCAACGCAAATTATAATAACTCATGATTATTTGTACCAGTAGCACTGCTCAGGTATTTTTTCAGGGTAATGTTTTAACAACATAACGTGTCTGTACTAGTGCATGACCTAACACGTAAAATTATTTTCTTTATGTTTATGTGTGACTCCAATGGGAAGGGCTATATATACTTACATGTATTTGGCGCCAATTAGATTGACAATGGCTTCTGCGAAGCCGAAAAGCGTCTCTTCTGTTGCGAAGTCGAGTGAGAAAATAAAAAAATAAAAAGGCCATATTCCTGCAGCTCTGGGTGCATGCTTTCTTCTTTGTTGAAGGTGGATTGTATCCTATATATAGTCCTGGCTTATGGGAAGGGAAGAACAAGCCCCCAGAAGATCACGCAGGAAAACCTGCAGAGGAGGTGGGGGCGGGAAGAGGAAGAACAGGAACACAAACATGGACCAGCAGGAACAAGAAGAAAACCAACAGGCGCTAATGGATACAATTATTCTAACTGTGGTCAACCTGACATAAACAGCTCTCAGAAACTGAGTTAAAACTTTTGAGATTGGGATTGACCTTTTGTACGAGCTGTTTCCTTGAATACACACAGACTTGCATAGATTTGTTTAGCTTTATACGAAAACTAAAGCTCCACAAACATTTCCAATTAAGACCTGTTAGAACTGGCTATTTCTGGTAGGCTAAGGCTGACGCCAAAGCCAGGCAGAAACCACCATTCTAGTCAGGGCAAGGGAGTCACACGCCAAGATAACCCCTGCTCACCCCCTGGTAGCTTGGCACGAGCAGTAAGGCTAAACTCTGAGGCAATGTGTAAAGCATTTGCGCCAGCACACAACAGCAACAGCACCCCAGGCACACCACAAAAGGAACTCCACACAAGATTATTATAAAATAACTTTTGTATTGTAAAAAAACATCAGATAGTATCACACAAAATACATGGTGCCAACTGGCACGGGCAATATTCACAAGGGATTATGTACAGGACAGGGCCACATTGGCCACTGTCAGAACCAGAAATAGCACTTTTAGAATAAGGAATAATAAAGGATAAAAATCATAGTAGCACAAATTAGCAACTATGGCACACAACCAGTAACCACTGGTAACAGGAACCAGGACCTCACTAGGACCACCTGTACTAAAAGGAACAACCACCTAAGTATCACACAGCACCTAGGGGTATAAACTAGAACACCTTACCCATGATGCATGAAACACATTCAGAGAGTAATAAAGGAAAACACATGATGCCTAAAAACATTCAGAGGTGTACGGACAACCACCTAAGTATCACACAGCGTTTAGTGGTCTAGGAAAGAACACATTACCCATGATGCATAAATCTACATTCAGAGGAGTAGTAAAGGGAAACACATGATGCATAAACCTACACATTCAGCGGTGTTAAGAACAACGCACATGATGCGTCACAAACACATTCAGAGGTGCAGCGCTAGGAGACGCATGACCCCTAAAACATTCAGAGGTGCAGCGCAGGGAAAGAAAGACACATGATGCATAAAAACATTCAGAGGTGCCCGAACACAACACAATAGCGAAAAAACCACACAGTAGGCAATTACCATCACATAGATAATCACATTGTGCCTAAATAAAATCACATACCAGCCCCCATATAATAAAGGGACTAATGAGCCCTGTGTCCAAAATGTCAGGGCGTGCTGCCAAGCAGCGCCAGTCCAAGCACAAGCCTAAACGTAGCAGGTGCCCACTACTTGCTGGGAACTCTCACAAGACCTAAACGGTGCAGCTGCCCACTAATTGCTGGGCAGCTGAGAGTCCAAACTGCGACAGGGTCCTCACTGACCCTTAGGCGCAAACTGCGCCCACTGCTGGAGCCACGCAGGCTCTGAAAACACTCTACACACGTTGGAGCCACACAGGCTCTGGCATAACACGTGCCCAACGTTGGAGCCACTCAGGCTCTTAAAACAACTGTGCCCCCTTGAGCCTCTCTGGGCTCGAGATCAATGGGGCCTTTGAGCCTCTCTGGGCTCTGAAATAGCGTTGGGGCTACCCACTGTCAACCGGGGCCACCCTGCTTCACCAACTATGCCCCCCTAGACAGAGGGCAGGACACGAGTCATCGGGAGAGCCTACGGGGCTCTAAAACACGCAATGCCCCTGAGCCCTCTTAGGGCTTTAGACAATAGGTATGCCGCGTTGAGCCTCACAGGCTCCCAACCACTCAGGCCCTGCACTGGAGGGGAGGGGCGGGCACCGGCAATGTGCCCCGACTGCCCCCTCCCCTTTGCATGCACTCACCGGGCTTTTGTGGATGCTTCCACGGTCTGCGGCTCTCTCCTCGGCGGCGTGGCGGGGCTCTCTCTCCTCATGTGAGCCCCGCCTTTACGAAACGCCCGCTTCTCTGTTCACCCGGTCCCCCACTTCGGGAACGGGCCTTCACTAGTTCACGCTCTCCTTCGTTCCCGGGGCTCCCTCAGCACACGGGAGCCCCGCAAGCACCAGCAGCCTTCCTCCTTCGTACCGCGGCCCCCTAGGGCGGACTTCCGGTCCTCCTCTGGGGGCCGCGCTAGGATTGGCCGGCCGGCCCAGCACTTCCGGGTCGCCGCGCACAGCGCGGCGGCCCGTTTCAGGCACTCAGAGGCTGGGGGAGAATTAACCGAGGAGTGGGCTCCCTCAAGTAAAAATATAAAAAATTGCAAATAAGCAAGGTGGGCACTCGCTAGGGCCACCATAAGCAGGGTGGGCACCTGCAAATTAAATAAAGCGCTCCCAGCGCTAAATGACAATCCACAGCGCTCCCAGGCGCTTTAGAGCAGGAATAAAGTGCTCTCAAGCGCTAAAGGAAATTTAAAGCACTCCCTGCGCTAACATCAGAGATAAAGCGCCCCCAGGCGCTAGGGGTGAAAGCAAAGCACTCCCAGCGCTAGGGACAAGTAAAGGTCCACAAGTCCAGCAAAGGGAAGCAAAGGGGACCCAGTAAAAAGTCTCCAGAGTCCAGGACATCAGCAGTCCATCAGGTATCCAGGGGCTGGGGAGGGCCCAGGGATTCCCCTGGGCCCAAGCAGCAGCACGCCCCTGGTAGGATTCAAGTCAGAAACAAGAACATTTTTAGAGTGTCACAGCACCCTTTTTATACAGAGAAATCCTTTGTCTAAAGGGGCAGGCAGTGTGCGAACCAGCTAGAACTGGTTATAGGGGATTCCTTTCAGTGTGAGGGGCAGAGGCGACAGTCGCCCAGCAGGAGGTGGAGCCAGCATTGTGGCAAGCAGGCACAACCCTCTTCACTCCCAGGTGCCATCTCCTCCCATTTCCCTGGCAGCAGATGCAGCCTTTCATCCACGGGCTGACTCATACAACCTCCTTGGGCTCCCCAGCCCCTGTCACCCTCAAACCAGACAGTCAATCCACAAGCAGGCCCAGGCACTCCTGGACCAGGCTCACCAGCCAATCACACGCCAGACACAAATTACACAAATATGCCAACTTCTAAAAGTGGCACTTCTACACTAGACACAGTCATGCTGCATATATCATTACGCAGCATTCAATCTCACGAGTTCGTACATATCAAACTCGACCCTACACTCCCCACACATCAGGAACTACCATGGGCATACATATTCCCCATTCATTCCTATGGAAGGGCAGGTCACTCACCACACATACAGAGAGAGCTCAAGCACTTTACACAGTACCACAGTGAAAAAGTGCGCAGAGGCCTAAAATCACCACCACCAGGTTCCAGAAACAGGCTAGGAAAAAGCAAAAAGTCTCGGGGTGAACCTGCCAAAAAGGCCGGGTCCAACAAGACCTCTCAGTAAAGACACTCGAAAACTGCCCCAACGATTGACGGCTACAGATACACTGACTGGGAAAGACATTCTGGCTATGGAACTCCTTGAAGATCTTCGAGAAGAACCTGATTCCAAAGTCAGTACTTTGATAGAGAGAGCTTTGGCGCAGGACATTGAACAAGATAGGGAAGAGAATCCCTTTAAACCTACGTCCGTCTTTAATCTCCAGGTGCCCTGAGATGCCATTGTAATGTAATGTAATGTGTCTTGTAAAGCGCACTGCTGCCCTGAGGCGTCCTGGCGCTGTAGACCGCTGGGGGACCCGTCCTGGCTATCCCTGTGAGATGGTCCCTACCGGGTATCTCCAAGGTGAAACCAGGCATCCCCGGCGAATGTGGGGGGCCGTTGTAGAGATGAGGCAAGCTAATGCCCAGAGTTGCCGAGTGTGATCCCTGGTTAGAGTAGGCACCGAGGCGAGAATTATCGAGTCCGCTGACCCTGGTCCACGACCCTGCTGCGTCGGGAATTGAACCCTGGTCCCAGGCCGTTCTCTGCTTCTGGGTCTGCCGCCTCTAACCAGTGAGCCACACCACTCCACTTTTTGATGTCTTTTCCGATGCAATGATCAGAGATTTCATGAAATTTAGATTAAAACAGGTCAAAACTGCATCAGTGGGCAATATAACAATGGCGGAGAGAAGAGCACTGCAAGATCTAATGAAAGACGACAGAATCATTATTAAACCCTCCGATAAGGATGGAAACTTTGTCCTTATCATGAGAGAACAATACCGGCAAGAGGCGCTTCGACAACTCACTGATGCCAAGTACTATCAAAGTACCACCAATGAAGCTTATAAACACAGTGTAAAACTGTATGATATTCTTGTGCGCAAGTGGTATGATAATTCTATGTTAGGAACAGTTGAACATTTGTTATTACGTAGCAATAATCCTTTGATTCCCACATTCTACCACTTACCAAAACTGCACAAAAATGATAAAAAGCCACCCGGCAGGCCCATTGTGTCTTCTATTGGAGAGCCACCGGGCAGGCCCATTGTGTCTTCTATTGATGGTCTAAGTTTGTGGATAACTATTTGTTTCCATTTGTGGTCCAACTTGAGTCATACACTAAGGACACAAAAGATTTTTTTAATAGGAGCTCGGACATGGTATGGGACCCCAGTTATCTATTAATGACACTTGACATCACTTGTTTGTACACTAGTATTAAACATGAGCATGGGATGATTGCTATGAGACCTTTTCTAGAACGACAGTTGAGGTTTGCCCAACACAATGAGATGCTGCTGGAGTTCGTCGAATTCTGTCTCACAAACAGCATCTTCATATTTGAGGAACAATTGTTTAGACAGACATCGGGTACAGCGATGGGCACCTGCTTCGCCCCCAGCTATGCAAATTTATTCGTAGGCTGGTGGGAGGAGCGGGTGCCCAGGGTGTACCAGGGACAGGGAAGCGGTAGAGTCATCAGGTGGCACAGGTACATCGATGACTTGTTCATTGTGTGGCGGGGGACGATGGACACGGCCCACCGCTACATTGATGTCCTGAATGACAACGAACACAACTAGCACTTCTCAGGTACCATTAGTCCAGTGGCAGTGGACTATTTGGACCTGAGGGTGTTCGTTGACAATGGAAAATTACAGACAGCCCTTTTCCGTAAACCCACGGCGAGAAACTCAATTTTGTGTGCAAACAGCAATCACCCCCCTTAACTTGTCCAAAGTATCCCGTATGGGGAGCTGTTGAGACTATGTAGGAACAGCTCTAGGAACCAGGACTTTGAGGTGGCTGCCTCAGAAAGTATCAGCAGATTTAAGATGAGCGGGTACGACCGTGAGGCTCTCAAGAAAACCCTTAGCAGAGTAAAAAAATACCCAGATCAGAGCTCCTGTTGAATAAGGCTAAAAACACTTCCAAGGAGACCAGCGGCAAATTCCGCATGATCACCCCATACTCCTCAGAAGCTTACCATCTCAAGAAAATGCTACGAAAAAACTGGCATATTCTGAAAACTGATTCCGTTATTAGGGACGATATTCCACGACATCCCCTAGTCACGTTTAAAAAGGCGAGGTCCCTACGTGACATGTTGGTGAGGAGTCATTTGGAAAAGACAGCAGTGAGTACAGGAACCGTTAGGGAAATGAAAGGTTTCTTTCCCTGCAGTCGGTGTAAGGCGTGTGCACGGAGTAAACGTGTCCTATCGTATAAATTGCTTGACACCGATAAATCTAAAGGTATCAAGAAATGTATCACATGCAGCACTCCTTACGCAGTTTATGGTTTAGTTGGCCTGTGCGACCTACGTTATATGGGCAGCACTATACACCAGCTCAAAATAAGAATTCTAGAACATTTGAGGGCAATAGATAAAGCAGACCAAGCATTTCCTGTCGCAAGACACTTTGCTGAGTGTCATGCCAGCGACAGAAACAAACTACAATATTTTGGTCTGGATTTCATCCCCTCCAACATCAGGGGGGGTGATAGGCTGAGAAAACTGCGCCGCCTTGAATCAAGGTATATCGTGGACCTCATGTCAAAACATCCTAGGGGTCTTAATAGTGGAGAGGAGCTGACTGTACATTTGGGCAAATAGAGAGGGAAATTGGGTGGAATGACTCGGTGTTGAAATGTTCTGGGTGCTGCAATGTAAATGACCCATTGGAGAAGCAATGAGGAATCCTTTTTCTGTGTGTTTAAACTGTGTGATTATAAGTACTGTATTAAAAATGAACTGTATGACATTAATATACTAATATATTAAGATTAAGGTGTATTTTTACGTGTAAACTGTATTGGTTAAATTGAAGAGTACAACTTCACAGCCATTGTTAGTGGAAGGGACTCGTGCCGATACACGGCGATATACGAGTACCAAACCATGTACTTTTTCGTAACTTTTTGAATCCACATCAACAACCAGTATAATCGAGGCCCAGGAAATAATACAACACAGACATCACACAAAAACCCCATCAATTCTGGAGTTACTAGATAAAAACGTGATAGAGCTATTCAGTGAGTCGAATCAGGACGTAGACGCCCATGTGCTAACAGACTCATTCAGTCATAAGGAACCCTCAATATTAGAACTCTCAAGTGTCCTGGTCTTGCCGGATCCAGCAACACCAAAAAGTCCCAAAAAAACAAACAATAAAACAAATGTGGATGGGCGAACCGAAATAACACCTAAAGAGTACGCACACCGGAAAGTCTCTGTAAATAATATTCAAGCACATCAATGCCGCCAAACAGGAAAACATGACCTCACTAAAAACCACAAATCCATAATCACTCTGCACAGTGCACTGGGCAACATACTTGAAACCTCAATAAAAATTCTAAACATGCAGTCCGACAAACTTGACATTCAAATACACCTCATGAGTACAATAGCTGAACATATATCTAGCATAAACAAAAAATTGGACAACATGGTCAATACATGTGACACCATGCAGGACCAGATTCGCCCCTGGGCACCGCCGCCGATATGTACCTGTAGTCCCATACTGAAAAAATTAAAAGACCTGCCATCAATACTCAAAGATATCCTATATGAATGCAAGCATGCAAATCAGGGCAACAACAGTACACCAAATGGAAGTGACCTCATTACCTTCGCCAACTGTAAAAACTCATCAATAAATGACTCAGTTAAACTCGAAAAGAGGAAGGAAGACCAAACAGCGGCAGTCATACAACAAATAATAGACCAAAAAATGAAGCAAGAGAAATAAAAAAAAAAACAATATCTGACGATATTATAGAAGAAACAAAACTAACAGGGGTCAGACCGGAGGTAAGGCACAACTACAGCCACAAATCGTTAGAAAAAGATCAACCTGAGCAGAATGGGGAAAAAAACCCAATTACTCATAAAGGTTTAACTAAACGCCAGAAAAAACGTGCGAGAAAAAATAGAGATCAATTGACAAACGGCTTACCTGTCAACAAGCAGGCTCTAATCAACTTTCCCATCTTTAATTGTGTAAAAACCCAATCAAAAAACAAATTTGATCTTAAAGATGGGCTACACGAGCCACTCACAAAGACAAAGATCGAGCACAAAACCTTAAAGAGTGGGCTTAAAAATGATGGACAAAAACGAATGCCCAAAATACAAAAAGACTCACTTTGCATGGCAACATCAAAAACACCGACGCCCACGGAGGGGACTGTTGATGCCACACCTTAGCAAATTACAGAACCAAAGAGTAGGATCAATAATCTCAAGAAGGACAGAACCTTGCCCTGCGATCGCCGCAAGTGAACATGAGCTCTACAGAGAACTGGGTGATCTAAAACAAGCTTGCCTAAAAGCAAAGGCGAAGGCAAGTACACTAAACGAGCAATCACAGAACTACGCTCATAGCCAAACATCAAAACACCCATGTGATGATGAAAAGGACCACAAAAGATACCAATTGAGAAGATCTCGGCCGAACGATTATGCACACTTCAGTTGTGAGCAAATTAACGACATGAAAACAGCACCAGTAGGAAGGCTTCTCCTCATCCCTAATTATAAAGCGCAAGGCACACAAGACTTCCTGAATTTAGGAAATATTCTACATTTGACAATGGCGATCCCCAGTCTAAGCCACATAACATCCACTGACCTACTAGCAATAGAATTTCACCCTCAGTGGCAACCCTACCAAGGAAGGCACCCTGGCAACTTGGATGAATGTGGGAATCGTCAAGAAAATTCTCTCAGAATCTACCAAATTTGAAGAGTGGGGAATCACTATCAAAGAAGAAGTAAACCGGGTTATCCATCCCCCTCCTCAGGAAGCACAGCAAAAGAGAAGATCATTCACGGGCAATTCGACCAGTATATTCAGTCCTGCAAGGTGCCAAGGGGGCTGAAGTTAATAATAATGAACAGCAGAATAGACAGAAACAGCGTTCTAATGATGACTGAACCTATAGTCGGGTCGGAAAAACTGAAGGAAAGTCAATAAAACTTCTCTCTTGGAACATCGCAGGTGCAAAATGCATCTTAAATGATAGTAGGAAAACAGACGCTTGGGATATGTACGACATCATAGCGCTACAGGAAACTTGGTTAATGGATCCAATTGATGTACCAGGCAGATTATCATTTCACGTTAGTGCGACCCGCACTCAGCGTCACGGCCGTGCAAAAGGGGGACTGTCTGTCTACATAACCACCACATTAAACATTAAGGCCTGCCAATTGGCCACACCGGCGCCAGACATGCAAATCATCAAATTGGAAAGGGTAACAGAAACCAACACTGGAACCATTATTTTAATCCACATATACGCTCATCCGAGCACCACAGTTAAAAAAGACCTCTTCAAACGCATCTGCAATGTCGTATTGAATTTCCGTCTTGAACAACCAGCATGGGAGATCATCCTCACAGGTGATTTCAACACAAATCTTCTACATCGCCCGGAAGAAGAGGACAATATCGTCACAGCTAATGAATTTTGGGGCGTCGAAACCCAAGAGATTCCACCCACAAAGAAAACAGACAAAGTGGGTAGGCAGTTGATGTGGGACCTCGAGCACTTATGACTACGGTTGATAAATGGAAGAACTAGCCAGGACAAACCCCCTTCTACCACCTACATTGGCCCTAACACAAGCACAATTCTGGATTATACCATAGTCTCATTAGCTCTATTAAGACTTATAAAAAATGTCCAAATAATATGCTCTTTAGACAGTGACCACTCGATGCAGCACGTTGAAATGACACTGGCTCCACCAAGACACCTACAAGCACCGATGACAGCCGGTGAAATTTCATCAATTAACTTGAAGATATTAAGGTGGACGAGCAATATTTTACCACAAATAGCCCAGGACGCCAAGAAGCTATTCCCAACACTAACCCAAGAAAATGATCTGTGCCCAGAAATTTGGTCTGATTTCCTAAGCAAACTACCTAGGACAGGTGTCAACCAGAAATCTAAGATCCATCAAACGAATGGGACCGGTTTTACAAAGACTACACTGTCCCTAAGAAGACTCCTGCGGAAGCTCACTAGGCAAGCACAAGGCCACAATGCAAATTCAAACACTTGGCAAGCAGTCCGATCAACAAGGAAGCACTATAAGACCTTGATTTGGGCCGAAAAGAAAAAGCAAGTCCGCTTCTTTTGGGCCAAAATGCTTCATAATATAAAAAAATCTGACTCCAGGGCGTTCTGGCTGCAAGTCAATTCTTTGAACAGACCAGCACAAACCATAAGCGTGACCTGCATCACTGAAAATGTATGGGTCCAGTACCTGGTTGACACATTTTCGATACAAATACAGTCACCACCGATAACCACTGCTTCAAGAGCACCTAGAGCACCAAATTCCGGCTGTGAAGGGCACTACCTGTGTTTGGTCTAACGTCCCGGGGAACCAACAGGAGGTTTCAGATCAACCCCCGTGGACAGATGATGCACTCCAAATACTACAAATAATAAAGAAAAGTAGACAAGACAGTGCACCAGGACCTAACGGCATCCCTCAGGCAATTTTTATAAGGAGGATCCCCACTACTGAGCCTGTAACTTCAACCTCCTATTCAGGGCAATAAACAACACTAGTCGGCTCCCTGAAAGCTGGAGAGGGGAGATCATTAATCCAATCTTTAAAGGCGGAGATCGTAAGAATCCAGCCAACTACCGCCTTATAGCACTTATCGATGCGGAAGCGAAATATTACGCATCCCTGGTATTAGCTGATCTTGCTCAATGGTCCGAAGACAACAATAAAATTCCGATAAATCAGACAGGGTTTCGCCGTGGCATGGGCACAGCAGCAAATACAATGGCGCTAAGCTTAATAGCTGAAAAAAGCCTTCAAAATCATCAGGCAGTCTACACCTGCTTCATAGACTTTAAGGCGGCATTCGACCGGGTTAGTAGGCAACTACTCTGGTCCAAACTGAAGCAGCAGGGCCTGCCGGATTAATTCCTAACTCCTATAATGGATCTGTACACTAACACCTGGATGCAGGTAAAGATTGACAACGGAAAGCAGCTAACTCGGAAGATCAGCACTTATGATGGTCTCAAACAAGGTTGCGTTCTGGCCCCACATCTTTTCAACTTATTCATGGCTGACATGTCATCAAGGCTAGACAAGATCAATGCTCACCCACCGCGGCTAGGAAACCTACGTTTAACACACTTATCCTATGCAGACGATGTGGTCCTACTCAGCCAGACAAAAATAGGTCTACAGCGTCTCCTACATGAACTGACCGGTTACACAAAACAGAACCTGCTAGAAATAAATAACAAGAAAACAAAGATCGTGGTAATAACAAGATGCCGCTAGCCCCCACCTATCCTGGAAATAGATAACAACAAATTAGAAGTAGTGGAAAGCTATAAGTACTTGGGGATCCCACTGGACAAGCGCCTCAATTTCTCTACACATCTCAATGCCATCGAAAAGAAGGGCACAGCCTTGTTGCACGCCTTTAGTACCCTAGCCATCAAACTTAAAGGCCCTCTATTAACCGCAATGAAAGCCAATCTACTTCCAACTATAGCGTACGGAAGCGTGTTACATCACGGAAGGAGCGCACAGCTAATAGTGCGACTCTAATTCGGCCTTCAGTCTCAAGTACTGCTGAAAAAATATGAGACTGTTAAATTCTGGTATGGCATCTGGATGAACCTAGACAATGATGTCTACCGTGCAATGTGGGAAGCAATTCATAACAGCCCGAATTTCCAGTATGCCAAATACCTACGACAATCCCTTGAAACCACTGAACTAGTAGCACTCTGGGAAACCAAGCTTCCTGTACCAACGTTCAAACGGGCAGTAAAGAAGGCAGCCAACAGGCACTCATTGCTTAATGACAAATTAGCCCTGAGCCATCGCTCACATGCCTGGATGACCATACAATCATATAAAAAAGTCCATGCCGGCAGCCTACCTGGAACTCTCATTCTCATCACATATTAAACATAAATACCTTTGCCTAAGGTTGGGGAACCTGCCGACCAATAAAGATCAACCCAATTGGAGAACCCCAGTGAACAAGGAGTGCGACCTATGTGGTGCAGCAAAACAAGATTTCATTCACTTGATCTGCATTTGTCCCGCACTGGACCAGGAACGCAGGAACAGGCTAAAAGCGAAGTTTGTACAATATGGTATTCGCACTTGTCGCTCCGCGATCATACAAGTCCTGTGCTCCGGTGACCCACAGTTGATCTGCAGAGCAGATAAATTCATCACCATCTTTGAGGAAAAGAGAGGAACTTTGGCAAAGATCCAATCCATACCCTGAACTTTTAATACTTGTGTAACTATTCCCTCTGTAACTTTCTCCTGAACTCCAAACGTCATCTTTTTACATGATTTTAACTTCTAATTCTGTATGTACCTCCAGTTTAGTTTTACTATTCCTTGTTCCTAATATTACAGCACTTTATCTTTTGTAATGGTTTTAATTAACTACACAAATATAGAAATTCATTCGAATCCTTTGAATATGTATAAAAACGGAATAATGAGTTGAAATGAATTGAATACACATGGTGAGTGGTTCCCTACTGAGAAAAGACGTAGGGACACACGCCGATACACGGCCAAACTAATGTATTGCCTAAGGGTGTCAGGATGCTTAATTTCTAAAAGAATATCTGAAAGTTTGTGATTTATAGCAGAATGATCATACTCTGCCACACTTAAAGATGGCGTCCATGTTTCTCATAGGCAACATTGTCCCTTCTTTATGTTGATTGTTGAAGGCTGTGACGCGATGCTTTATTAATGCTTACAATTCAAGGTGTCATGGACACCGAAGAAGGCTTGACGCCAAAACGCGTCTGTTCAAACTGCAATAAAGAATTCTATGACTGCAGATTTTTGTGCTGTATTGTGCAGAATTTGAGCATATATATATATATATATATATATATATATATATATATATATATATATATATATATATATGTATATGTATATGTATAATATAACCCACTGGCAGTCACCAGTAGGTACTTATAGTTAGGACCTATATGCATAGGAAATCCGCAACATTCTATTCCCAATAACTTTGGTGTCGATTGTTGAATCTCTTCGACATTTTCCAAACTTTTGGCCAGATCTGGTCCGCTCCTATCCTGAAAGTTTCGGGGTGATTCGTCAAGTGGGGGCTGAGAAGGTCTCAACGGAATTACACCAAATTTGGCAAAGAGATTCAGTTCAGACTTGTGCCTTTTGCTTAAATGGTGGCAATCTGTTCAGTAGTTGCTGTGAAAATTACAATTAAAGTCATTTATATATCTATGGGCGCGGTGGATCCGCTGAGTGTGCGAGGATCGTCATTGTATCATAAGCGCACCATTCCGATCACGCGCTGAATGCTAATTAGTCGTCAAGTGGTTGTTAACATTAGAAACTAGGATCTGTTGGCAGCCATTTTGTGCCTCGGTAGAAGCGAGGCTGAGGAAGTCAGTGGAATATGTGTGCAAAACGTAGAAAGGGGGCAGGGTAGAAATAATTTTACCCTCTAGACCTGCTTAGGGAGTCCCAGAAGGATCCTCAGGGCCCACAAGTTTTTTTTTTTTTTTTTTTAAACCCGGCAGGTGCGTGTAGGTTGCGCGGTCTCTGCCGTAAAATAAATAAAATAAAACTGAGCTTTTTTATAATTATCCCGGGGGGGAGGGAGGAGGCTAATACGGGGGCAAAATTATTAAATGTTATGGGGCGCCAAGAGGGGCCCCCCAACCACGACGACAATTTTAACTCCGTCTTTGTAAATATGCCACTAAGTTTTGTAATTTCGACAATCTCGTCTTCCATTTAAATAGGCAGGAAGTATTTATTGAAGTTCATTGTGAATCGTGAAGCAACACTGTCTATTTGTGATCGATAAAGAATTGAATGAGTTTTGTACTTGTTTTGCTTGTAATGTGCATAGGGGCAGATTTACAAGTTCATTGCGTAACTATTGCATTACTTATAAGAAGTGAAGAGTGACGAGAAAGTGGCGCAAGGTGATTGTAAATCTGGTACACAGTGTGTAGGGTTTGATAGGTGTTATACTTAGTTTGGTTTCCACTGAGATAGTGATACCTGAAACAACAAGGTTCTGTGGTACCTGCGATGACTTGTGGTCTGGGCAGGCCATACTGATAGTAATGTTTTTTGTCTTGTGAATTCTGGCTTAGTAAGGCCAAGTGGCGATTTTGTGTAGGTTTGAGGGACATTACTTTATTTGGTACTGCACTTTATACATAATGAATGAAGAATCAGTTAAATTCTGCCTGAATACGGCCATGTGGCAATGAATTATGGTGCATTGAGTTAGTAGTACCTTTGGGACTGAGCGTGTACGTAACCTGCGATGATGCGTGGTCCGAATAGGCCGCACTGGGGATAATGTTTTTTGACTACAGAATTTTGCCCTAATAAAGCCTCGTGGTGATTATTTAAGGTGTACTGAGTTAGTGGTACGTCTGGTGTTGAGCGTGTGCTCACCCTGCGATGATGCGTGGTCTGAACTGGCTGCACTCAAAGCATTGTCTGTTGCATACTGGACTGTATGTACTTTGAGGGGGAAAAAAAAGTGCCATCGATGGTTATGAATTCTTCAGTAACAAAATTATCAGAATCAGATGATTCTTCCAGTGGTTTAGCCATTTTTTCTCCAAAAAAGAAATTCAGGTTTCCAATGAAGAAAAAGTGAGGTTCAAATTGTGACCTATGCTATCCACAGTGTAGACTATCATTAAGTATACCTTTGCACTTGCATCGTGAAATTTATTATTCAAGTAATTCTATAAGTGATATAAAAAAAGTTGTTAAAGGAAGCATAATAAAGGGATATTGTATAGGACCATAGATAGGGACTTTCTTGCGCCCAGCGACGCTCCAGCTGTGACGGACCTAGCCTTTAAGGTTTTCAGCTGGAACGTCGCAGGGATTGCAAGAAAATTGGCTCTACCGGATTTCACTGCTTGGGTTGATGAACACTCCTTGTGCCTTTTCCAAGAGACATGGAGCTTGGTGCCGGTTCATAGGGTGGGATTCTCTTCCTATTCCTCCCCTGCGAAAGCCTCGGAAACAGGGAGGGGGCGTCCCTCGGGTGGCCTTCTCATTTGGGTTTCAGCCTCTCTTGACTGCAGAGTGGTGGAGTTCCCTACAGGTTGCCCGGACATACAAAACATCACCCTAATAGATCAAAGGGGAAGAATTGTCCTAAATGTTTACAATGTTTATGCCCGGGGAACCAAGGGTGGGAGAAAGTCTCCTGTAATATCTCTCCTTGAGACTTTGCTAAATAACACCCCATATAAGAAGCGTACCCTGGTTGCGGGCGACATGAACTGTACGTTCGAGCCCCTGGGCTCGGACGTTTCCCTCGACCAAGATGAGGAGGACACCAGGTTGGGGATTCCGGTTCTGGAAATCCCACCGATTAGAAGGTGGACAGAAGTGGCGCTCCAGATATATTCCCTGAGCCTTGAATTTAACTTAAGGGCAGCTAATGGGAGGACACCCTCGGATAAGGGGGGTGCCCACACGTTTAATAGACCAGGACATACCTCTAGGTTAGATTATTTCCTAATAGATGTAAATCTATGGCCTCACGTAAGGGACATGCAGGTGGTGCCCACGACTGAAAGTGACCATAACTCACTCTCTTTAACCATGGACCAGTGGTGGCGCCCCTTAATGAAAGTCAACACTAACCCAGTAGCCGCACGCCCGGATGAGTCTGAAGTCTCCCCTTGTGGTAGACGTATAAAATGGGCGAAATTGGTACTCTCTGAGGCAAAGGTAGGGGAAATTCAAACCCTCTTAAAGCAGGCGGTAACAACCCTCGGAACATCCCTAGAAGGGGCAGGTAGTGCCAGTGGGCTTTTTGTCTCCTTGGTAGAAGCCTTAACCAACGTGTTTACCTCACACACTAACAAGTCGGGCAACAAAGAATTTAAAAAACCAGTTGTTGGTTGGTACACCCAAACATGTAGGGCTCACAAGGCAAAGTTGGTTGAGGCAGTTAAGCACAAATCCCGAGGTGAAATACAGGAAGCAAGGAAGGCCTATAATAAGTCCCTCCAAGTTGCTAGGAGGGAGTGGGAAGACCAATTCTGGGAAGACCTGCTCCAGGCTAGTAAAAGTAGGGACTTAAAGGCCTTTTGGAATCTCATAGGCACACGGAATAAACCCGATGCATCTATGAGACCCTGCAATATCCCGCCCCAAAACTGGGTTGAACATTTCGGGACCCTATACCTCCCTCCAGATGGGGAACTGAATGTTGGGATGGACCTTACGCTAGTAATTGAACCCCACTCCTATGATCTCTTCACTCCCTTAGAGATTGAGGGGGTTATAGGGTGGGTAGCGCCCCGCAAGGCGGCGGGCCCAGACGGACTGCCGGGGGACCTTATGAGGGCATACCCAGCGGAATGGGGAAGGGTCATTGCCGCTCTGCTAAATGACATCATGATAGGTGGGGCAGTGCCAGAATCCTGGAAAGGGGCGGTGGTGGTCCCGATTTTCAAAAAGGGGTGTAGGGAAACCCCGGGGAACTACCGCCCCATAAGCCTGATAGACTCCACCCAAAAGATAGCCGGCAAAGCTATCCTTGGTAGGATTCTCCATTGGGTGGAGGAGAATAAAATCCTGTCAGACCTTCAGGCAGGTTTTCGGGCGGGAATGGGGACAATAGAGCAGGTGTTTAGGTTGTCAATGTTGGGGTGGAAGGTGGTGGAACTGGGCAAGGGCAGTCTTTACTTGGCCTTTATAGACCTGAAGACTGCCTTTGACCTAGTCCCCCGGGAAGAGCTTTGGAGGGTGCTCTATGAGCTGGGTCTACCCCCTTACATCTTGTCCCTCCTCATTAGCCTCCATGCCCATACCTTTGCACAAGTCCGTTGGGGTAAAAACGGAGAGCTCACTGAAAAGATACCAGTGTCCAGGGGCGTAAGACAGGGCTGCGTCTTGGCGCCCACCCTATTCTCACTATATGTGAATGGGGTGGTGAAACATCTCCAACAAGAACCAGCTGACGCCCCCTGTCTTGGAGGAGTCCGTATCCCCACCTTGCTTTTTGCGGACGACACGCTTCTGATCTCGAAGACCCCCCAGGGCCTGCAGAAATTGTTAACGCGTTTCCAGGAGTTTTGTGCTGCCAAAGGCTTAATAATAAATGTGGACAAAACAAAATACTTAGTCCTAAACCCACCTAGGAAATTGGGCCGCCCACCTACACTTAACTCTGTTCCCCTAGAGAAAGTGGCCGAATTCGATTATCTCGGTATTCGGATTACGGATAGGATGTCCTGGGTAAACCACATTGAAAAAATGGTCCTCAATCATAGGAGAGTAGGAGGAGCTCTCATGAGGGAGTTCCGGGCCTCACCTAGGAGATCACTTACCCCAGTAATTGACATCTACAAGGCCAAAGTAGTGACATCAGCCTTGTATGGGGCAGAACTGTGGGGCCACTGCCGTCTGGATGCCCTCGCTACAGCAGAGAGTAAGTTGCTAAAATCCTTTATTTCTATTCCACTGAGCACACCCTCTGTACCAGTGCTGTTGGACACGGGCTGTAAAAACTTTAAAGACCAAGCCCAGCTCTGCCCGCTCCTACTATGGACACGAATCTGGAGGGGTGAGGAGCTAAAATCCTATGCTGACGGCCTGGGGGAAATAATGAGTATGGGGGGTTGGGCCAAGATAAGATGGTTAAGGGAAACAAAAAATCTTTTGGAAAAGATTGGACTAGGGGACTGTTGGTCATCACGTTCAGCCCCTCCAAAAGAAGTTGTCAAGGCGCTTTTCTGGAAATGGACTGCGGAGCGCCTAATTACAAACTCGAATCACTGCAAGTCCACTGTTGCTTTTTTACAAACTAAGGATACTGTGGCTTTTGAACCCTACCTGGACTTGATTACCCTCCCCTTTGATCGAGCCCTTTATTTTAAATTTAGAGTTGGATCCCTCCCGCTGGGTGCTGTGGTATCAAAATGGTCATCAGCGGCTCGCACTTCCCCCAATTGTGCATGTTGCCCGAGCAGGGTTGAGTCCATCGCGCATGTCCTATTTGAGTGCCCGGATTATGCAAGGCCTAGGACTTTTTGGTTAAAACCTCTTTGCCGGAATATGGGCACACGATGCCACCTAGAAGCCTTGCGTATTCTAACTACGGACACTTCCCCCTCTATTGTGTGTGGAACAGCTAAATTTTTAAAACAGTTTTGGCTTATTCGTTGTAAGAGATTGTCAGTAGCGGTTTAATTCCCTTTTTAGTTAAATTATTTATGGGCACTACATGTCCTTTTATCCTTTTTAACGAATTCATATACTGACTCCTTATAGCTATGTTTTTTATTGTGTGCATTGTTATGATTGTATTGTAAATGTGCTTATAAGATATCTCTGCATATCGAATAGAAGCTTATGACTGACTGATATTGTATAGTTTTTGATAAATGTTATACTTAGTTTGGTATTGTAGTCTGCAAATAATAAATCAACAGTATAATTAATTGTGAGCTCTGATGACCGGGCCTAGGCAGGAGGCAGTGTGTGTGGAGGCAGCGATGATAAGTGGTGCAAAGAGTTAGTGGCACCTGAAGCAACAAAGTTCTGTGGAGCCTGCGATGATGCGTGCTCCAAGCAGGACGCATTGGTAGCAAGGTCTTTAAAATCAAGTTTTCTTATAAATATTGGTTGTCCTTTCACAGGAGTAAGTTGCAGTACATCTCCAAAAACTATGATATACTTTCTTCTAAATAAGACATCTGACTCAATAGGGTCACGTAGCGATGATTTTTGGTACACTGACTTAGTAGTACCTTTGACGCTTAGTGTGTACATACCCTGCGATGATGCGTGGTGGGAGGGGGGGGGTCGGGGGAGGCACAGTAATTGAGGTAATGTCTTTTGTCGATTGAATTCTGCATGAATTCCATTTTTAAAAGTGATAGTATGCCTGATTGCTGACATAAAACTGTTCACTCTTCTTTGCAATGATTTATGGTGCACTGAGTTAGTAGTATCTTTGGTGCTGAGCTTGTACGTACCCTGCGAAAATGAGCGGTAAAGAGGGAGCTGCATTCGGAGCAATGTCTTTTCTCTATTGAATTCTGCCTGAATGAATACGGCCACGTGGCGATTAATTATGTTACAGGGAGTTACTGGTACCTTTGGCACTGAGCGTGTACGTAACCTGCGATGATGCGTGGTCCGGGCAGGCCACACTGGGAGCAATGTTTTTTGCCTAGTGAATTCTGCTTTAACTAGGCCACATGGAGATGACTTATGGTGCAGTGAGTTAGTGGTACCTGTAAACTCAGCGTGTGCGCACCCTGCGTTGATTCGTGGTTCAGGTGGGTCGCACTGGTACAATGTCTCTTTGCTATTGGAATGTGTCATGTGCAGTCGCCATTCCACCTGAATCGTGAGCCCTACAATGTAGATCGAAGGCAGTTGTTAGCACAGATTTCGACGAATGATTTTTGTGACATGTAAAACAAATCTGAACACAAACAGTACATTTATGGCAATAGTCCACAGAAACATAGACAAATGCTTTTTTGTCACATACGTTAACAAAATCTGACGACACAGTAGAATTGTCTCTGCATTAAATAAATCGAGAATGAATTCAATGTTGTCTGTAGTGCTGATGCGCTTCTGGTATCAAGTGGTGAACTCTTGATCGCAGTGTACACTTGAAGGTAGTACTTAGTACAGACATTGATGAACGTTTTTTGTGGCATCCATTAACAAAATTGACTCTGCCTTACATAAATAAAGGCTAACTTGAATGCTGTCCATTATTGTCTCTACATTAAATAAATGAGGGCTGAATTTCCTACTGTTCAAACTTCAACAAAATCTGAGGACATAGTACAATTGTCTCTGGTTTAAATAAATCGAGACTGAATTCAATGTTTTCTGTACTGCTGAAGTGGAACTGGTATCAAGTTGTTAATCCCACTGACCGCAGTTTAGATTGAAGACAGTACTCAGCACAGATACCGACGACAAATTTAGATCTAAAGTTGAATTCAAGTTGTAAACCCTGCTGTCCACAGTGTGGATGGAACGTACTAGTCGATACAGACATAAGTCTGCGGTGGTGTGGCGTTGAGTTCGCAATGGGCCTGTATGGAAGAGGCATGCGGTCATGGCGGCAGCCACGTGGCAGGTAGCGGATCTTCGCTGCGGCCCAGTCTCTTCTCTTTGCAGAAGTGAACCAAGCCCAAGGCGTAGCCTAATTATTTATAGTCTGACGTTGACGTTGTTTACGTTGGACTAGCCCACTCCACTTCTGTTTCAAAGGGGGGGGGGGGCTGAACACAGCAACATGACCGAAATATTCCCCAGTGTCTGAGATAATATGGTTGCTTCCACTATTCCGTACACTACACGTATCAATAGTACATCTACACACTGAATAGTTTTTGATTTGTATAGTGAATTGTGTATAGTATTTCCCCAGTAGTCCTAGCGTTGTGTACATTATTGTTGATGTTCGATTTCTTTCCCTTATACATACTTGGTTGCCACATCTCTGTAGATTGAGCTAGTGTACTGTTGAGGGGATATATTATTTTGGAAAGGTTTGTGTCCTGTTTTGCGCTGCCTCTGAGGTAGTAGGGGGGGGGATGGGTCCGTGGGGGTGGTTGTGGTGGTCGTGGCGCTGGGTATTGTGATTTTGTTGGGTGTCGGAAGTGTATAATTAGAACCTCTATCACATATTGCTCTTTAAACATGGGTGTGAGTTGAATGTAATTCACGCAGTACATATTCGACGTTCTTAAAGTAGTTAAATGTTGATGTTAATTTGTTAGTGGTAAGTGAAACTGTTGCCTGATTTCTTAGGTAGCATTGCAGGTTTGGTTTCTTGTTGAAAATATGGGGAAGTGGTCAACAGTATAAGTAGGAATTGTCATTTAAAAAACCTTTGAAATTCACTGAAAAAACCATAGATTTCAGGCAGGTTATAGTTAGGAATTAGTATTTAAAAAAACCTTTGAAATTCACTTAAAAACCATAGGTTTGAAGCAGGTTATAGTTAGGAATTAGCATTTAAAAAACCTTAGAAATTCACTGAAAAAACCATAGGTTTTAGCGGTATTATAGTTAGCTGGACATTTCACTCATACAAACCATTGTAATTCCTCCGTTATAGTTAGTTGTACTAACTGTACTTCTCGCGCCTGCAATCCACTGGTAATGATGTCCCATATTACATCATTCATGACATGGCCAGTGACATCACTGATGACATCTCAAATGACATCACTGATTACATCATCCACGTGACAATCAGATACACCTCATCATACACTACTATAACCTTTCATCACTGTAAAATAGAGTACCATATTTTAATCCATTGACACAGCAATTCAAGTATCTAAAAACCCACTCAGTGAATCCTAGATCTACACACACATCTAATCACTTACCTATAGGTTCACTCATACATGTTGTCAATGATCGATAGAACACTATTAAATATACTTATATACTACTTATATACTATATCGACATTACACACCAGCACACATCCGTTATGCAGTCATCCTACTCACTTTTGCAAACAATGTACCTTATTTACACTTACTCAGCTACACACTTATACAAATATCACTTAATGTATTCATATAAATAGTAACTCCTACTTAGTGTGTTAAGAAATCACTATTACAAGTATGTAATTATCTATACAGTCACTCATACAATCAGAGTTTTATGTACACTTATTTATATACAACTGTCACATACACTGTCTTTTATTTTTTCTTCTTTGTTGGACATGTACCATTGAGAAATGTTTATGCTCATCACCACACCCATAAAGATACTCACTCACCCAAACAAGTATTATAATACGTAGTCTTAACCTCATATACGTACTGAATTAACTATTCACATATCTTTGGGCAGTCGTAGATCCCCCACCGAAGCACACACACATTCACTCTCCATTGCAAATAATCAGTTAACCAATCAATAACTAATATAGACTTTCATGTAGCTCGTAAAAATTGACTCTGCCTTACATAAATTAAGGCTAACTTGACTGCTGCACCAACTGGTGCAGCAGTTTACACAACAACTGACCACGTAATACAGATTTCCACAGTTTAGTCACCATCCAATATATTTAGTGAGACATTATAAATTACTCAAGTAAAAAATCAATCAGACTTCTACTAAATCCTCTATCCATATTTTTACATATCCACTCATTCTTCAATTCAGATTGCTATATATATATAATACATATTTAAATATGGAACCAAACCACATTCACTGGATGATGTCATCAGTGATGTCATTTTAGATGTCATCAGTGATGGCACTGACCATGTCATGAATGATCTAATATGTGACATCATTACCAGTGGATTGCGGGCGCGAGAGTTACAGTTAGTACAACTAACTATAACCGAGGAATTTCAATGGTTCTGTATGAGTGAAATGTCCAGCTAACTAGAACATCCCTAAAACCTATGGGTTATTCAGTGACTTTCTAAGGTTTTTTAAATGCTAATTCCTAAACATAACCTGCTTGAAACCTATGGTTTTTCAGTGACTATATATATATATATATATAATGTCAAGTTAGCCTTAATTTATGTAAGGCAGAGTCAAACCAGCTGCCTCTCCTTTCACTCATTGACTTTATGCTGGTCTTTGAACTTGTACAGTGCTCCGCTGTTTTATGGCTGTTTGTCCTATAGAAATACCACATATATAAACATTTCCTCCATATCTGATGCAGTTTTACGGTGCTGATGATCTTTCTGGCGCCATCATCCCAGCAGGTTGGTAAATGCGTCTTTGATGCCTTGTAAAGTCAAGATGACGGTCCTGTTCTCTTCTTTAAATAATTACACTCTGGAGTATGTCATGATTTTAGGGGAGCTCAAACCAATACTTCTTTATTCTTTTCTAGATGGTGAATTAGTGTACTATCACTATGGAATCAAAGATCTGGTGACTATCCTGTTTTACTTCATCATCGCACTCATCCTGCATGCTGTGGTTCAGGAGTATGTTTTAGACGTAAGTGCTTTTTCACAGCATTAGTTATTTTCCTAAATCATCTGAATGTCCTCTTGGACAAACGAAAACTTTGGATGGCAACACAATTTCATTGCTCCTACTTTTTGGGATGTTTGAAGCACTGTATTTTACATGGAATAATGTTCTCAAGAAAACGCTTCAATATCAACTTCTTGAACATTCTACAAAAAGCTTTTTCATTTTTTTAGTATAATTTCTCAGTGCACTGGCTGCTAGCGAGACCCATCAATACCCACACTAATATCTGTCCCAGAGCAACTGAGTATAGCATGTTTCTAATGAATATGGTGTATTCTGGTTTGGGGCTCCTTTTGCTGGTGCAGTAAAATTAAATTTTATTTTTCTGATGTAAGAAATTAATATAGTTCTTTCCCTACCTTACCACAACAGCAGCTCTTTCATGGGCCCTCCCCTTCTGTCTGCCCTCCTTTACCACCATATCCCCAAATACTCCTTCCTCCTCTCCTTATCCTTTTCTCATCCTCCCTCAGCACCCAAGGGTATGAGCATCCGTCTGAAAGGGCCAGATCCATATCCTAATTTTAGGATCTCTTCTGAGCTAGGTCCATCTTCACTCCACATTCCACCATCCTTCTGACTCCTCTTCCATCCATTTTCCAGCTTCTGTGTCTTTAACCACCATCCCTGTGCATACATTTCTCTATAGCTCATCTCCCAAATCTTTCTCCGCTGTTTTTTTTCTGAGCCTACTCAAAGATCGTATTATTCTGAAAACAGAATAAAATCATCTCATGTTCACAAAGCTCTTAAAATTGGTTTGCTCGGGCAAGTGAGGTTGGCCACTTCAGAGCACAGATCCTGGATCACAACTAACAACCCAAACACAACCCACCCAGCTTTGTGGCTTACACGAGGAACTTTAGCTCAAACTCTTATGGACTGGGAAACAGCCATGCAAAAGCAGAATGAATTGCGCAAAGCAAGCTGGAACAGCCATACTCCCTGACAGCCATTAATTGATGTGGCAATTGAAAAAAGTCACATAACATGTACCTTATCCTGTCTCTACTCTCTACTGCTGTCATTCACACACTTTATTATTCCACACTCTTACACTTGTAAGTCTCTTATGCTGCCACTAACCTCTTAACATTGCCACTCCAACAGCTTTTATGGGTGATAAATCCACCACATTAAACCGAATCACATTCTCTGAATTGACTGTGAGCCAATATCTCAGCACTTTGTATACAAATAAAATGCATACATTATTTTTTGTCCAGTCAGACTTCTTTAACTTTTGTCTTGGATGGTGTAGGTGAGTTCTGCCTCAGGTTCATTGTGAAGTAAATTTTCAAAGTATGCATCATGTTCATCAAGGCATTATACATCTGCATGATCATCCCAATCTATAAAGAGGCTTCTCCACTTGACCCGGCTAATTATCCCATCAGTCTCATTGATCTCTTGCAGAAACTGTTCGCCCTCCTTTTACTAACAAGGTGACAGTGCTGGATGGACTAACAACACATCTTGTCCTCCCTCCAAGCGTGCTTTCGTGCTAAGGTCTCTACCATCGACCAACTGTTCAGACTTCATTTGGTCTATTGGAAGACGGTGACTCTGGGGGCTGGTAGCCTGTATTTGATCTTTGTAGTTCTTCGATCTACATTTGATTTGGTACAGAGGGACAAGCTCTGGGCCTTATTATTAGAGATGGGTGCCCCAGTGTACCTGTGCCAATTGCCTAAACGTTTACACCAAGGCACCTTTGCGAGGGTGAGGTATGGTAGGTATGGGGCGCTCTCGGCTCCTTTTCCGGTGGAAAGGGGAGTGAGGCAGGGGTGCGTGTTGGCCCCTACTCTCTTTTCTCTGTTCCTCAATGGACTAATTGACCATCTTTTGGGTGCAAGGGATTTAGATTCTCCTAGCTTAGCAGCAAGCAAGATACCAGCCCTGATGTTCGCTGATGATACCCTTTTGTTATCAAAATCTTCTATGAGTATTCAGCGAACACTGGAGGCCTTCTGCTCTTTTTGCAGAATAAGGAACCTGGAGATTAACCTCTCTAAAACCAAATTCATGATCTTTAACGCTAAATCATCCAATTGTCCCCATCCTCATCTGGATGGTAGGGTGCTGGAACGAGTTTCCACCTTTCATTACTTGGGAGTAACACTCAACGACAAGATGGGATGGGGGTCGCAGATGGACAAGGCAAACATGAAGTAGGCTCAATCCTCTGGCGGTATCTTAAAGGTCCACAATGAGTGTTCACTTAAAACCCTGGGACCAACATTAGAAATCTACAAGGCTCAGGAGAGAGGCGGGCGCCTTATGGGGTAGAGCTATGGGGCCATGTTAGCGCCACCTCTCTGTCTGTTTCTGAGAACAGCTTTATTAGGCGCCTATTGAGTCTCCCCCAGTGTACACCTTTGACCCCTTTTCGGTTAGATCTGGGTCTGGCCCCCATACAGGGGGTCATTTCGAACTGACCGCTGATGTACTGGAGGAGACTCTGGGCTACCCCAGAGTTGCTAAGCTACAGGGAGCACCTAAAGGATCTACTGGCCATAAGGGGTGCAGGGAAAATTCCTTTGCTAAAATATGTTAAGCAGCTTTGCCATGCGCTGGGTAGGGGAGACATTTGGTTCTCTCCAGAGCAAACATGTGCCCTGATGCCCAAAAGGGTGTTTGTCAACCTACTCAACCAATATCGAATGGATTCTGCATTCTCTAATCCATCTCTGGGTAAGTTGACCAATAGATTTCTGGAGGTGAAGGATACTTAGTTTTGAGTAACTCTTGGATGACATTCAGCCCTCACTCGCGAAGAAACTATATGTCCAATTTAGACATAGGACACTCCCAGTGAGGGCAGCAACAAACAAGTGGTCTATTGCTCCCCATATTTCCAGCTCTTGCCCTGGGTGTGAAGGTTGTGAAGAGACGGATCTGCACGTTCTGCTCTTCTGTCCTTTATACTCTAAGGCTAGAGCTAAATGGATTGTTCAACTCTGTAAGTCACTGGGACTCGGACCTGGGGATTACAGGGACGTATTCAGAATATTAAAATATGACACCACCCCCCTGATTGTGTTTGCGACCTCTAGATACCACTGGGCTATGTGGTGCGTCAGAAGCACAAAAATTAAAAGACAATTATCTCTTACACCCGCGCTACCACAGACACTGCACCCTACAGGGAATTTCTAATATCACTATGTGAAGGGACTGTTCTTATTCTTTTATTTGTTCCATTTTAGATTGTATAGGATTCTTTCCTGGTTTTAATCTTGTATTTTAAAACTATTTTAGAAGTATTCCTCTTCATCATGAGTATATTGTTTTGTGGGATTTTAGTATGTTTTATTCAAATTTTTGTAAATATGTGCTTTAATGGTTTTTAGCCGATAATAAAGCTTTTTGACTGACTGACATCTGCATGCTGCTCAACTCTTGCCCATGTTTTCACAGTCCCTTGCAATATTTCCGTTATATCCCAAGTGGTGATAGTGTGCACCCCAAGTGTGGTCTTTGTACCCTAAGCTTCTTACTAATCATGTTATCATGCTGCCTGTTGCACATGGCCCTTTATGGCTAAAGTTCCTGCAACCTTTTGCTTTCCCCCCTAGACCTTTTTTCTGACATGGTGTTGCCAACGTAGATGCTTTGGGCACTTTGCTACTGCTGATCAGTGTCAAAGTGCAAGTGCTCTCTGTGTAAAATGTAATGGTAATTGGTTGTCCATGATTGGTATGCCTTACTAGTAGAGTGCACTATGTGTGCCGGGCCTGGTTATGCAAATGCTACTAGTGGGCCTGCAGCACTAATTGTGCAACCCACACAAGTAGCCCTAAATAGAGAACTCAGGCCTGCCACTGCAGTGCCTGTGCGCAGTTTGTTAAACTGCCATGTTGTCCTGACAAGTGCACCCGCTTGCCAGGCCTTACCCTTCACTTTCTATGCACATCAGACACCCCTATGGTAGGTCCAAGGTACCCCCTTGGCAGGATGCAGTGCAAGTGAAAGGTAGGACATGTACTGAGGTGTGTACCATGTCCTGACACTTAAATACTCTCCATTTAGTTTTTTCACTGTCGAAAGGCCATATTGCCATAGGACAGAATGGGGAGGCTGTGTAATATGTTTTCCAACCTATCTTCCCAAAGGCTTAAGATGGAGCGGTGAAGTTTAGTGTGCCTGAACTTACAATGTAATAACACAGCTTTTTATGAAGGTAGTTTTTGCATTGTGTGTTTAGAAACCACTCTTTTAGACGTGGCTGGGTTTTTGTGCTCTAACATTTCTGTGTGTCTCTGCCTGGTTGTGGATTCACTGTCTGGATTTAAAAGTGATAGGATCTGGTGAATATCTTGACCCAGGGAAAGAGGTGAGACCGCAACAGGCTGATAGGGGAGTATAAGGGAGAGGAGTAGGCCCTAGACCCTGGGTTGCTGCCATACAACAATGGTCCCATCTCCTGATGAGTAATTGAGAATCCAGAACCCCACTAATCAAAGGAAGAAGGTGTTGCTGTCAGGGAGGCACCCAAATCTGGTTTGAACAGAGGTCAGGGCCCCCTTAACACAAAGACTTCAAAGACATTTCAGGGGTATAACTATGAGAGCTGAAGCCCCTGAACCTCTGCCTAAGAAGAAACAGCTGAAGAGACTGAAGGAAAGGACTGACCCTTGCTGTGTGTTCTGGGGCTGGCCTACAGTTTGCTGCTTTAACCAAGGAAAGGCTAAAGGGACTTTACAGTATGCTGTGTCTCCCTTCAAAGGACTTTGTTGTGTCCGGAAGTAAGTCCTGAGGTGAGCTAGCTCCCTGTTTGGGAAACTCAGGAACACAAAAGTTTCCAGTAGAGTCTCAGCGACGCTGTGTGTGTGTGTGTGTGCTTTTTGCAGCCTTAGACCCTCGTAAGAATTGCTCTGTGATCGTGGACACCTGGAGTCCAAGTGAGTCTCAGCAACGCTGTGTGCGTGTCTTTGTGCAGCCTGAGACCTTTGTGAGGAGTGCCCTGTGACCGTGTAAACCCGAAGCTCATGTGAGTCTCCGCGACGCTGTGTGCGTTTGCCCTGTTGCAGCCTGAGATCTTAGTATCACTAGCAACCCGGACCTGCAGCCCCATAGGAGCTGAGCCTCTGGCCCGAGCCTGCCGTTGCCAGAGCGGCCCCTTAACCAACCCCGTTGAGGGAGGGCCCGAGTTCCACTGCCCGGAATCCACTGAGTTGCATCGGAGGCCCAAGTCGCAGGGAGAGGAGAGCGAGGACGCACCCCCAGGTAACGTGTGTCGCTGCCTTGGGTGGGGTGCGGGCTCGGAGAGATGCTCTCGGACTCTGCCATTCTACCAGCACGAGCCTCTGCTCGTATCGCGGCCCGTACTTGCCAAGGAGTGGCAGTACTGGGGCCGGAGTACGGAGCTGCACTCTGGTTTACACCATACCCGTGTTGGGGGCATCTGTTGACGGAAGCTGACTGCGAGTCTGTACCAGTGATGGAGAGACTGCCTAAGACACAGTGATCTGTGCTGGAGTGTATTACGCATTGCATTAGTTCTGCATTACGAACTACATGATTGTTGTATTACACATTGCATTATATCTGCATTACGAACTACCTGATTGTTGCATTACGCATTGCATTACGAACTGCTTGATTGCTTTGTAACGAACTGCATTATTTTTACTTTGCAAAGTGCCTGGTTCTTGCATTACGAACAGCATAGCATTGCATTAGGACTGCAGTGGATCATTTAGAATTGCTCATTAATATCGCCAGAACTTACAAGGGCTGGCTGGCCTAATAACCGGCCAGGAGGAATATTATGAATACGCATATGTTGGATTTATATAGTGTGTTTTTATCTTATTTATTTTTTATATAAATTCATATTTGTTTTTACAAAACTTGTGTGGAGTCCATTTGTGGTGTCATCATTGGGTTACTGAGAGTGTGGTTGCAAATACTTTACACACTTGCCTTGAAGGTAAGCCTGGCTGCTCGTGCCAAGCTACCAAGGGGGTGATCGGGGGCTATCTGAGAAGGTGTCCTTCCTTTACCTGATGTGGAAGCAAGGGTCCCTATTTGGCCTAAGGTACCTACCTCAGCCAACTAGCGACCCCCAGGTCTAACACTGCCATATTGTGGATATTTTATTTTCTTGCAACTAATATATATGTCAGTTAGGTTGATACAGTACTAGATCTGACCTCCTAGAATGCTTTTGGGTCTTAGAGTCGGGTATCTGGTGTCATGTGCATCCCTTCAAATGTATATTGAAACAAGAGGGGAAATGAAAGAAACATAAATGCTTTTTTCAGTTTTGTGTATGCTTGTTTCCACAGAAAATCTCCCGGCGGCTTCACCTCTCCAAAGCCAAGCACAGCAAGTTCAATGAATCGGGGCAGCTTGTTGCCTTTCATCTCAGCTCTATGTTTTGGTGTTTGTATGTAGCAGTCACGGTGAGTAAAACGAGTGTGTGTGTTATGTAGTTGTGGAGGTTCATATTTTAGGAGTTCAAGACCACCACTCAAGAGTAGGATTTGTTCCTAGCAAGATGAGGTCCCTGTTAATATTTTTTGATACTGAGAACCAATAAAGTATAAATACCTTCTTAATTTATTTGACTTAGTCATTCCCAGTGTTTTATGTAAACCTGGTGCATGTTGGGTACCGTTTCCAGAGATCTCAACTTGCAAGTGACCTGGTAACCTACAGCAGTTTCAGCCAAATGATCCTAAGTTCCTCTGTTTGTTGCAATAGAAATTATGTCTGTGATTAAATGTTGTGTGTTGCTAAGAAGGAAAAGAAAATATCACCATTTGGTAAGTCCTCAAGTAAATAACAGTTTGAGCACTTTCAGTAATAGTGTTTTTTCCCAATTCATTGGAGAGGCAAGGTTCCATCTAGGACTGGTGATTTTGAGGCAAGGAGGATAAGTATTCTCTGGTTCTCGGACGATCTTGATTGGGACATAGTCTTAATGCACCCCAGAGACGTTGCAATTAAGTCCAGACTACGCCTAATCCAATTTAATGTGCTCCACAGAACATATTAAGACAGAGTGCGACTCTATAGAATGGGAAAAACTGAGATGTAAAGTGGAGGACGGGGACTTTTACCACCTTATGTGGACATGTGCTTCGATCTACTATTACTGGGCTAGCATTTTTAAGGAACTCTGCGAGGTCATGGGAATCCCCCTCCAGTCGGACCCCAGACTAGCCTTATTGGGTATGATCAATGATGTCGACCTCGATGTTGCCTGGCTTACTTCCTTACTGCTAAGGATACAGTTCTGTTTAGGTAGCCAAGAAGAATGCAATGCCACACAAACCACACCAGCCATATTTTGATGCTACATGCAAACAATGTTTACATTCTTCATACGCTTGGCTGGTGGCAGCAGCCTGGCCCTCGCGGAACCTTGCAATCGTTTTTGTTGACAGCGCAGTCACTTGGCAGATATTGTCATCGCTCTAGCGCAATCAAAGCGCCAGCGCGTTAGAAAGTTTTAAACTTCACTTAAAATTGTTAAGAGCATTATTTTACTTGCACCTACCGATTTTATTGCTTATTTCTTTGTTGCCCGCCCTGTTCCATCGCGGCTGGTGCCGTTTGTGTGGAGGGTGAGGCGAGCCGCCATCTTGGGTGGAGCTGGACCGGATCTAGCGGTCTAGTTCTCCCGGGAGGCAGGCCATAAAACACTTCCTGGCTCAGGGTCACTCGAACGCTTGGCTGGTGGCAGCAGCCTGGCCCTCGCGGAACCTTGCAATCGTTTTTGTTGACAGCGCAGTCACTTGGCAGATATTGTCATCGCTCTAGAGCGATCAAAGCGCCAGCGCGTTAGAAAGTTTTAAACTTCACTTAAAATTGTTAAGAGCATTATTTTACTTGCACCTACCGATTTTATTGCTTATTTCTTTGTTGCCTGCCCTGTTCCATCGCGGCTGGTGCCGTTTGTGTGGAGGGTGAGGCGAGCCGCCATCTTGGGTGGAGCTGGACGGGATCTAGCGGTCTAGTTCTCCCGGGAGGCAGGCCATATAAACAATGTGTATCCAGGAGCGCAGCGGGCGCGACGAATGCGCGCCGAAGTCGCGCATACGTCAAGCCCGTCTGCGCCCGTCCGCGGCAGACCGGGGCCTGGGGCCACAACCCCTGGCCTAAACTTTAAATACTCCTCCTCATCACTGTTGTCACTCAGACCCCCTGATAGCGCTGGGCTCGCCCCGCCCGCTCATGCCTTAAAGCGTGCCGCCTCTTACGGTATTTTGAAGCCTGAATTCACTCTTGGCAAAGTTCCCAAGTTTAAGTCCTCTTTACCTCCTTCAACCCCTCGTGACTCTGAGACCATTCTCAAATGTCTATATTTAAACACCAGGTCCATGGTTAAACACCACTTGGATATCTTTCTCCTGCTCCAGGCCGAACAACTAGACTTTTTATTCCTCTCAGAGACCTGGCTTAATGCAGGATCCCTGCCTGATATTTTAGCCGCTGTTCCTTCGAACTACTACATTCTGCATGTCGACAGAAGAGGCGGAGGGGTCGCTGCGATTATTCGCAGCTCCCATAAAGTCTCTTCCTTACCATCCTTTGATTTAATAGGATCAGACAATCTGATTTTTAAACTGGACACTAACTCTGGATCACTACTTCTGATCCTCTTATACCGCCCCCCTCAAAATATGCCCACTTTTACGGCATCCCTTGCAGAACAACTTGCTCCCTTGATAATGTCCCACAATAAAATCGTGCTATTGGGAGATTTCAACCTCTGGCTGGACTCTGTTGAGTCTGACCCTCAGGCAGCCACGCTGAAAGAAACCCTCTTGGACATGAACCTCATCCAACATATTCATCTTCCAACCCATGATAAAGGGCACAGCCTAGATCAAATTTGGTCTCAAAACATCTTATTGCTATTAAGTCCATCACGCCCTGCATTTGGTCGGATCATTTTCTGATCAACTTCACCATGACCATTGAAAGAAGTAGAAAGTCCCTACCCCAGCTAGGAGGAAAAACTAGACTTTGGAAGAATGTTGATATCCCCGCTTTTATTGAATCCTTAACCTCCTCCCCTCCCTCACTTGACCAAGGCATTGAAGAAATGGAAGAAGCTTTTTCTGGGTGGCTACTTCAGGCAGCTGATGTTCATGCTCCCTGTACCAACTTTCCCCGCTCTCGCCCCAACGACGCTCATAGGTGGTTTACACCTCTTTTGAAAACCGTTAAGCTCGAAGTTCGTCAATTGGAGCGAAAGTGGCGAACAGCCTATTCAGAACAAGACAGGGATAACTATCGTAAGGCTCGTAAGGACTACCAAATGCTTATTCTGAAACATAAAACCGGTTACTTTTCAGAAAAAATTCTCAAGGCCCATAATAAATCTAGAGAACTGTTTAATATTGTGGAAAATCACAGTACTAGCGACAGAACCTCTCTTCCGATAGTCACCACCCAGGAACTCTGCAACTCACTAAACTCCTTCTTCTTCGATAAAATCTGCACCATCAAACAAAGTATCTCCACCACTCAGCCTCCTCTTCTTTTTTCAGACATCTTTCATAATCCTGCTACCCTGGACTCATATCCCCCTATTGATAGTGCCAACTTATCCAAACTCCTTACAAAGGTCAAATCCGGCTCCCCCGACGACATCTGCCCCCCTCACATTTTGAAAGAAGTGGGCACCTGCATCCCCGGGGGCTTACTTCCCATGCTAAATGGATCGCTCACACAGGGGAAAGTCCCAAACAACTTTAAAAAAGCCCTCCTTATCCCCCTTATAAAAAAGACAGGAGCCAACCCGCTAGATCCACTCAATTACAGACCTATATCCTTGCTGCCATACTGTGCCAAACTTCTGGAGTCTCACGTCTGTGACCGTATTTCCACATTTCTGGAAAAATCAGAGTATCTTGCACCTAACCAGGCTGGCTTCCGCCCTTGCCATTCGACTGAAGCAGTCATTCTTTCAGTGCAGAATACTTTGAGGCGGAACGCGGACGAAGGGATCCACCAGGCTCTGGTGCTGTTGGACCTCTCTGCTGCGTTCGACACGGTCGACTACACCATCTTGGTCGACCGTGTCGAGCAGGCAGGCCTCAGGGGCCCTGCGCTGAGCTGGATCCGCTCATTCATCACTGACCGAACTCAATTGGTTAGACTGGGCTCCTTCACGGCTCCTACCATATCCACCATCTGCGGAGTACCTCAAGGCTCTTCGTTATCTCCCTTGCTTTTTAATTTGTACCTACGCCCCCTTTTGTACTCCCTCAGAAATGCAAAGGTAACCATCTTCAACTATGCAGATGATTTGCAGCTCATCTTCCCTTTGAACACCAAGGACTCAGTGGTAGAATTCCAAAACACCATGTCCCACATTCTGAGTTGGATGAGCTGCAATCATTTGAAACTTAACCCAGGCAAGACCGAACTGGTCTTGCCTGGACAGAGTATACATAGTTGGAATCCCAGCTTCTGGCCCTCCTGCATGGGTGCCCCCCCATCTAAGTCATCCTCGGTCAAGAGCCTAGGTATCTTCATCAGCGAGGATCTCTCCCTAAAAAAACAGGTTGGAGCAGTCGTGTCCTCCAGTTTTTTCCAGTTGAAGAAAATTAAAAAAATTGCCTGTTTCTTCTCCTCTGCCGCCCTCACTCAGATTGTCCTTTCCCTGGTCCTGTCCAGATTGGACTTCTCTAACAGTCTCTACCTTGGGCTCCAAACGGGAGAGCTTAGACGCCTCCAGCTGGTTCAGAACCAAGCAGCCAGACTTCTTTTGAACATCCCTAGGAGGCAATCAGTCAGACTTGGCCTGAAACAGCTACATTGGCTGCCGGTTGAGCAACGCGTGGCCTTCAAAGCGGGGTGCATCCTATTCAAGTCTTTACATGATATTGGCCCCCTATTCATCAGAGACTTATTCAAAAGATACAGCCCTTCCCGCAACCTCCGGTCCATCCATAAATCCCTCCTGACTGTTCCTCCGTATAAGAGGAAGCGTCTCGGAGGCAGCTGCTTTGACCACCTTGCAGCTGCCTTCTGGAACTCTCTCCCCCTTCACCTAAAACTGAGTGATAATATCCTCAGTTTCAGACATTCCCTGAAGACCTGGCTCTTCTCTCAGGCACATCACTGAGCTGCTTTTTCTCTACTAACTGACTGACGCGCCTGTTCCTTCCTATAGCGCCATGAAGCCTCTGGGCGTACGAGCGCTCAATAAATGCTGATTAACATTAACATTAACAATACGAAGAGATCGATTTCTACAATACACACCACAGCAGTGTACTCGACCTGCTGTGGGATTAAAAGATTACAGTAGAGGGAAGGCCAAAGTATCAGCCCTACAAATGTCAAAGAACAAAATACTTATTCCTATTACAGATGATTCCTCCCCCTTTCATGTTGGTGGCCCACGGATAATGGCAGACAGAAGCACTTCTAACCTCCTAGTTGTACGCCAAGGTTCACAAACCGATTGCGCTGGTGGGCCTGATAGGTTAGTACCATGGATATGATCTGAGGTTTGCTCTTACCAAGGCAGGAATTAATCTGTATCCAGAGTAGAAGTAGGAAAGGAATAAATCCAACATTGATGTGGTTGAAGAGGCTGAGAAGAATACTTTTACTTACGGAGTAAAACAAAAGGCATGCACTTGCTTCTGGATTTTCGCATTAGCAAACAAAAGCATGCATTTTGCTTATGAAAAAAAGGCATTTACTGATTTCCCTGAAAAATCTTAGGAAAACTGTAACCACTTCACAACTTCCAAGGAGAACTGTAGGAAACATTTATGAATTTGAAAAGTCCAAAATGTAATACGGATGTAGGAATAAAGCTACAGGTGTAAATTTAAAACTGAATTTTATGAATATCTACCTTACACTGAACATTTGGGCACACTATTCTTTGGGTATTTGCAAGTAATATGGACAGGTTTATGGACAAAGGGGATTAAGATTAATTCCACTTCATTATGGGATAATCGTGTACTTTTTAGGTCGAGCCTAGACGAAAGCAAAGTGAAGCTTTGCTGTCTAGGGCTCGACAACTTATGTAATCACTTTTCCGGGAATGTGGACAGCAGACTGTCACGCGCTTCTCCTGCCGGAGATTTGACCTCGTGGGCGCGCTTTGGCGCCTTGCCGATTTGGCTGGATTTGGGTGCGTGAACGTGCACAGGCACGCATGCAGGCAAACACACACGCGCACATGCACGCAGGCATACACACTCACACACACGCGCAGGCAGGCACGCACACATACACACACACACACACAGAGACACACACACACAAGCGCACATACACGCACGCATAGATACAGAGCCCGCCGCCCCCCCCGCATACTGAATGCCCCTCGTTCTCCATAAAGCGTATAAAGGACTCACAGTACTGTGCCTGCTGCAGCACCAGGCTCTGTAGCTCACTGATCTGCTGTTGCCGGCGCGAGCTGTCCCTCTGGCTCCTGCCCACGCGCTGCTTCCTCTCTCACACACTCTCCGCGCGCCCTCTTTCCACTGTCCGCTCCGCCCGCGACGCCGCCGCACACCCGCAAGCTGATTTGCTCGAAGCCACGCCCCACTCTTCCTCCCACTCTCAGCTCCACGCACGGCCTGCTCGTGCCGCGCGCTCTTCCTCTCCGCTGGAGGTAAACAGGCGCCGACATTGGCTGGCTGTGGAGCCCAATGGAACTGTCGATCTCTGCGGGGAGTGGGCTGAGTTAATAGGTTGATCACAGAGCAGACCCGCGCGCAGTCTGTTCTGCGCAGGTGAATAGGGAAAAAAGACGGCGGTGGTAATACCCCATTTCCGCCTTTTCAGCTGCATTTCCAGGTGTTGCAGCGTAACCCCAAACAAAGATGTGCGTCTTTGTAAGAGGCAGTGAAAAGTGAACGTGCTAGTTTCTTTTCTTCTGGTAAATGAATCGGTAAAAACAAACCTCCCATCCAGAGCTGCTCTTGTCAGCATTTCTTTCCCTCCTGTCAGCCCGTTTTCTGGACTTTAGTGCGTTCTGGCGCCAGAGGTTGTGAGGCAGGACGAGTGCAACGCACGAAGCTTGTGCATGGAGGGCGGGTGGGTGGCGGGCACGTCCAGTGCAACGCACGACGCTTGTGCATGGTGGGTCATTGATTGTCATGCTCAGGCGGAAGCATTTTCTCTTTTTCTTTATTCGTGACGTGCTACCAATAAATTACGCATTAAAAAAGAAAACGGCGCGCCAGTTTTTAAATGTTTGTTTGAGAGGGTGTTTGCTGTTTCGGGCCTGGTAATATTTTGTTTTTTAAGTGTACTGGTACTTAATTTATCAACTTTGGAAAGGCTGGTTCTGCAATCCGGCGCGTGAATGTAGGAGCGTCAATCATTCTTTTGAGGAGCAAGGGATTAAGGCTGTTGTGCTCTCAGGCCTCCTGATGGACCTTTAAAACTCCCCCTCACCCTTGCCCTCTACTGAGGACATCCCGCCCCTATCTGGGCAAAACAATTGGGAAGCTATCAAGGCGCCTAGAAGCCTTGTGATTGAATGCTTCCCAGCCGCTTTGACGACAATGATTTAGCTACAAGCAGGATGGGTGGCTAACCTTCCAGCCCAGCAGCTCGGAAGAATGACGAGGCTGCTAGAAGCTTGTTCTGAAGTGGCGCCTAGCAGTTTTAATATGTTGCAGGAAGTCACTTGAAAGGGGTGGGTCCCAGCAGCTTTGAAGATACTCGAGGTGGCTAGAAGCCGAGCATCTGGCCGCGGTATCTCACCTGAAATGGCTTTAATAGGACGATGGTACGTCTGCGACAAACCATTATTTCCCATTGGCTGCATCCTTCACCCCCGCCCAAATACCAACTATTTAACTGCAGCGCCCTGCACCTAGGCAGCCCCGAGATCTACCTAGGCCCCCAAGGTAGGAATCCAGGACTGTTGTCTTGAGGCAGTGTCGAGACTGACGTTTGTGACTGTCTCTCCCTTTTCCCTGACGCTCTTGTGACACCAGGAAGGCCACCGAGTATCTTGCACAGCGTACACTCCTAACTTCAAAGCCTCTGGGCGCCTTCCTTTCCGTGAAAAGCTCGAAATGTGCATTAAACTGTCAGTAAGCTTGATCTTTCATTCAGGATTTGTGTCTCAGCCTGCATTGCTTGTAGCTGCAGGCCCTGGGTTTCATTTCCCCATCTGGAAAAAGCCCCTTTCTGAGTCTGTGTTTGGGGTGTGTGCATCAGTTGTGTGGTAACAATAGGTCTTTGAGACCGCTAAAGCTTTCTGTAGTCGGACCTAAAAAACATTCAGTGCAGCCTCATTGTGCAGACTCCCTTCCAAGGAGTTGGGCAGCTCTCAGAGGCAACATGATGATTTTTGCTGATAAAATTGGTAGCAACAGCTAACCATTCACAAACAATGTTTGTATACCAATTGCAAATTAAAAAAAATAATAATGCAAAGCATTGTCATTTACAATGCCAGTAACTCTAACTTTAATGCTGCGAGACCTATTCCATTGTAAATGCTTGTTCTTTCTATGCCTGTGCTGTGAATATATTATTTTTATGCACACAATTCTCATTAAGTTTTCTAATCCTAGTAGAAAAAACAATATACATATTAATATGTGAGAAAATGTGTTCTTTAAAAAAGAAATATGTGCCTTATCCATGTACTGTTTGCCCGTCAATGTAGTTATGGTAGAGCACTGATCATAATGGAAATGGGTACAGACAGATTTTTGGACGGCAGTCTGCTAACACTGCTCTGTAATCTACACTGAGCTCCCCCAAAACCTCACCGGTAGGAGACACGTATAGCTTAACCATGTGGCCACATTGCGCCTGGATGCCCAGAAGCCGGATCACATGTAACCAATCCTTGAAAGTGATCCCAGAGCAAATTCCTGGGGTTAATTCAGGAACATCCTCTCAACTACATGGTGACCTCGTATCTTATTTAAACTAAAAAATACTTGCAAGTGTGTACAAGAATTGACAAAACCAATAGATTTAGGTATTTTTAAAGAGGGCTTTCTCATGTCTTTGAAAAGCTGCAATTAATACTTTTCCGATGCAGGTTATAGTACCTTTGTCCACAGAGCCTCCTGTGGAAATGGATGCCACACCTACAAGTTAAATTCAAGCTATCCAAAACAAACGGAACACTGGCTCCAGGCTTGCACCACTTATCATTATTCTACTGTACCATAAGAAATCTGCACAAGGTACTGCTTTCTCAGTTAAACCACCAAGCTCTAGAACTCATTAACCGCCATCATTAAAAGCCAATAGGAGCATATACACTTCCAGAGACAGTTGAAAACATGGTCATTTCTTAGATTACTCTGTTGCCCACATCCCAACAACAGAGCCCAGAAAACCAGGCCCACCTTGAAGCACAATCCTCCACTTATGACCCATGAAGGGCAAACAACTCAACCAGTGAACTGTTTATGATATGCAGGTAAGCCAATAAGTGCTGACCTACGGCTTGCCATAGCATTATATAGTTAAGTACTTGTTATGACCCACAATAATACTAAAACCACTAAACGCAGCGATCAGCAACAAATAATAACTTGCACCTCTTAAAGTCACACATAACATATCTGCTAATATAGTTGTCCATCACCAGGACTGTACATACAAAAGACAGGCATCACCAAATGAAAAGGCATGGAATAACTGAAGAGATCTGTCACCCATTGCTGGACAATTTGGAGTAATTTAATAGTCCACATCTACAGGTCCCAAATTTCTGTACAATCTGACATCTTCTTTACATCTCACAAAGGCGCTCATATATGGGATGATAATAAAAATGTCCATCCCAACAGATCTTCCCACCTCTGTCTTGCCAACCAAGCCATCTCAGGACCACAGTTATACACACAATCTCCGATTGGATAACCCAGTGCAATAAACACTATACAGGGACCTGCAGAACTGTACAAAGCTTCCAGCATGCTAAAAACCATAAAACTGCGCGTCTGTCTCACGCACTTCATCATCCAACCCAGTGCTGCGTGCTGCGGCTCATAATGCTAGAACGCATCTCAGTGGTCATACAAGACATGGAACCTCATAGGATCAAAGCAAAGACCACATCCTTCCATTCACACACCTACATGCTATTACGTAGGCAAGTGCTTCAGTGTCCTACATAGGAGTACTCGTAAGCACCTTTTAAATGCTGCAATACATTCAATTCCAAATGACGGATGAAAATGGGTACTACTGCTGAGGCCAATCACTGGAGGAATACATACAGCAGACCGTGTTGTCCTCTTGAACGAGTCCAGAGTCCTTTAGTCACTGTTGAAAATCAGTATTGACTGGTCTGTGTATGTGGCAAGTGCCATAATTACTGAGTTGACTGGCTCCCACTGCCCTTCTAGGTTAAGCCATTCAACTGTGAATCAATAATAGTTCAGTTAAGGGAGTTCTGCGCCCTACGTCTGCTATGTTGCCCTCTTGTCTACTCAAACATGGACTCATCCAACTACGAGCTGCTGCTTGTGTGCATCATGTCTCAAACTATAAGCAGCCAAAAGACTGTACTGGTTTAGGAGAGTGAGAGTCAATCAGACTTTCAAATTGCGCTGCAGCCCCTCCCTCCATCCCACCCATCCCTCCCAGACGCGTACACGCTCACACACTTGCTCAATAAATGTCATTTTGTAGTCTGGAAAACAGTGACTGGCCCCCAGATGGAGTCCTGTAATTCCACATGCTCCAAGGCTAGTTGCAGTTCAATAATACTGCCATTAAGGGGTTATACTGTGAGCCCTATCAAACACACAGATACCCATCCCTACCACAACCTACCGGTAGCCTCCATTGCCCTCGCTTAAAAACGTTCAAACCCGGTACCGCGTACAGAGAGCTCCTTCTAGATACACCTTGGTGTCCAGACCTTGTCCTTTCCCGCATGCAGCAAGAAACCCATCACTGTTGCACATAGAAAGATATCCCCAGCCCTATCCTGTGTGCACTGTACTCCAATCCGGTAAGGGACTATTACTGTGCAGCAGGGGCAGTGGCACCAAACCCAATGGGTGCGAGGATTCTTCTGCACCCCAGTTATGTCTGTGTTTTAATCCCTTAACCACATGGCAGGGGGCCTATTTCACTTGGTTGCACAGCCACAACATTTCCACATTTTGGAGCAGAGAACCAATCGTTCAGCCTCATTTGGGATATTGGGATTTATTCTGTATAATTTGAAGATGGACATTACCACCCATCAGTTTCAAACTTAATTCGCCTCCACTGTGCCCATCTCCATCTTTAAAACTACCAATGCTCGTGTGATCTACATAGACTGGTGGCAGTAGGCACATGTTTAAAGAGATGGCTACATTTCAGGAACAAACGTTTTTTGCAAAAGCCAAAACTTGTAGGTACATTTCAGATTGTTTGGAATCGTCTATATCAGATTAATGGAAGTTGACAAATAAATGCACACAAGTAACTATATCTCAAAACAACAGTAACCAGACTTACTTGAATTGTCTTCATGTGCAGTTCACTTAGCTGAATTTTGAGGACTCTCTCATTGTCCAGGCATTCTTGCTCTCTGCATCCCCTCTCCTCTCCACTGCTGACACAGCTCAACTCTCTCACATCCAGGCTTTCTTCTCGTTGTTCACACTTTCTTTCTCTTATCTTCCACACTTTGTCGTTTCTTTTCCACACTAACCATCTCTAGCCAAACTCTCCCCACCCCCCAATCCACACAAACTCTGCATCCCCAAATCACCACCCACTCAGCCATCTGTGCTCCCAAATCCACTATCCCACAGTGTGAATTTCATTCTCACTCCCCAGCTTTTCTGGTTTCTTGCCTGATATGCCTCCGACTGGTTCTGCTTACCCAGGGATTTAAAATTGTGCACTGGTTGAAGAAAATTGGCATCAAAACAATAAAAGTGCATAATGCCTTGTTATTGACGTGTGTTAAAAAGTTACTTGCTGTAGAGTAATTGTCACACAATTCATGTTGCACTAGAAAAGACTGCTTGTATAAGTACTAGACTATTGCACAGATCACACAACTGATGATGACTTCTGCTTCTTCTCCAGAATACACTCTAAATACCAAGTTTTATTTTAGTGAGACTAACTTATATTATAATTTCATCTTTATGTGCAGATGTGCATTATGGGATGTGTGTAATGCCACACTGAGGGTAAGTGCTTGGTTGGCAGAGAGCTGAATTTGTAGGAAGGTTGTGCTTGAGTGACAAGAGCTGTGCTCATGTTGTGGGGTGGGGAATAAGTGTGAGAGACAGAGTGCTCAAAGTGTACTGTGCCCTTCGCTGTGAGTTACTCTGCTGGTCCCTGGAAGAGTTTTATGAGACTATTGAAGCATCAGCGCTGCGCTGGAATGCAGCAGCGTACAGAGGCTCTTTATTCTTCTTTGAACGGTTCGAATGAGAGGAGAGATAGGTCTTTATAGGCTATATTAACCAAATCTGGTGCAAGTTGTTGTAAAAAGAGTTTAATACTTTTTATTATACTTAATACTGGTGCTGTTAGAAACCTTGTTGGGATCCTGCGGGACAGACTATATTAAAGCCATCTACGATAGTCCCACTAAACTTTACAATTATGCTTTGATTCATTCAGCCATAGTGATTGGTGGCGGGTCTCTTGTATTGGTTGCATGATCTCTTAGCGTTGAGTGGATTCAAGGTGGCTGTCTCAATGTCTTGTAGTTTTTTCTGGTTGAGAGATTCAATGATCTGAATGCCCTATGGATCCAGTCTATGAAGAAGAATCCCAAGCCCACCCTGGTTACATGCCAGGGATAGATGTCTCATGAGGACCATTGGGAGAAGTAAATGTCTAGTCCAAGGCCAGCGCTTGATTACAGTGAGGCGGTGTGTTAAATCCCTGTGTCAGCAGGTCAGTGATTTTCTTGTAAGTCACCTCATTCGTGTGGCTTTCTTGCCCCCCCCCCCCCCCCCCCCCCCCGCAGTATATAATCGATCCCGATTTTTTGCAGTTAAGCAAACTGAAGTGATTTGCTGAAGATCATACATTATGGAAGGGGAATTGTAATATTAATCTGGCCTCGATGAAACCACATCTCCTCTCATCAAATATTCTTTTAATATGTAACGTTTATATTAGTTCCACATCCTCGCACCCATTTTATATCCTTACCAACACCTTACTGTTTTTTGGTTTTAAGACAAAACGTCATTTGCAGCTGCTTTTGTGCATGGCACACAGCTGTTCATTTATACAACTAGTTTGAACCTAATTCTTGCCACAATTAAAAGCCAATGTAAATCAATCGAGGATAGAGGAGTTGTGAGTTGAAATGGTGTAAAAATGTATAATTAAAATATCAAAAGCATTTCTACCTTTAAGTTGTCTACTCTACCTTCTCTCCATTTTGTGTGAAGAATATGTGTGTGTGTGTGTGTGTGTTTGTGTTTTGTGGAGTGAGCATTGTTGTATTCTACATTTCATATTTATTTAAGGAGGCTTGTACCTTGCAATGAGACCTGTTAAGCACTCTTGGTTATTGATGGTGAATTTGGCCATGGCTCTCCCAGTCTCTAGCATCTTGAGTCAAGGCTCAATCCTTCCACTTCTAGTAAGAAGAGGTTTTGCTTCCCTGATCTTTCCCCAATAGATTCCTGTAGTCCTAGCAAGGCTCTGTTGAGGTTAGATTATGCTAAAGGATCTGAGTTGGGGTTGCCCTTCCTGTATTGACAAAGCGTGGGCTACAAACCATAGCATCCAGATCTTTTCTCTAGCAGCGATGCTGGGAGCGATGATGTTTAAGCTTGTTGCATGCTCTGCAAAAGGCCCTGGCTTTCTCTGTGACAGATTGTAATGTTGTCAGCGAGGTGATGCTGGATGATTCAGGGCAGTCGCCATGTAGATCCTTTCACGGAGCATAACATCATTCTGAGCTTTATCTCTCCTGTGAAGGATGTGTACTCTTACCTTTATTGTCTTTTCTTGGAATAATATTGTACTTCTCGGCTTCACTGCAGACTGTCCTTTGACCCTTAAGTGAATGCACTTCTGTTTACACAGTCTTGACAAGGATACGCATATTTCATGTAAAACAATTCGGTACATCCTTCCCTTAATTACCATTGGAACATAAGGTGCCTGCTGTGGGTTCACTGGTAATGGCTGCCTGCACAATGACAATTCTCCTTCTATTTCAATTGAAAGATCGTCAAAATAGTTAGAGAAAGCATAAGGGATGCATTATGCCCACTTTATTTGGTTATCAAGGTCAAGATTGTCCAGTAAGCTCTTTATTCCATCCTTTTCTACTCTAAGTTGCCACAAGAACACTGTAGAATTTTAGTTTGGGACTTTGATTGAGGAATCTTGCCTGCTGTTTTTGAGAACCATACTACAACAATCAATTTAAAGCTGGATTTTTTTTTTACAATAGATCTGTTCTAATTCTTACTCTCTTTGAATTGTCAACACATACTTCTGCTATTTTAGTCTATTATTAATATCTAATTTAGTCCACCACCCAGCAGTGACAGGCAGACAGTTGTAATTGCGTACTATTAGGGACATGGTAATTTACATCTCTAGCCTTACCCGTTTCTGATACTTGCTGCCTGCAGCGCATCCCTCCTGTATTGGATCCGACATTCAGTGCTATTGATGGGACAGGATCCATACATGTTTCCCAGTTCAGCCACTACACTACTAGGGATATCACATTTTTAAAATCAGACTGTTCCCTTCCAAAGGCACTGAGGGAGCAGTCCCTCTGGCTCCTTGATGCTGACCGACTCCACGACATTCCAGGTCTCGGTCGTGAGGAAGGTCCAGAGATCATTCGTAGAGCCACTCCTGGCGATCTTCAATTTCACGGCGCAAGTCTTTGGACGAGACGCAGGGCTGTCGGCCCTCGAGACCTAGCTGTGTAGTGGTGCCTGTGCTTGGGTCATCTTTGCGTTTCCCTAGGTTTCGGTGATCCGGTGCGACCCCCACCCAGTTAAAAGACTTCTAGGAGGCCATGCCCCTCATCTTTGGGCGGCATGTCCCCTCTGAAATGCCCTCTGGCCCCATGGGTGCAGGAGGGACCCATGTTGGTTTTCTGCCAGCAGGCCTGCCCTTGTGCCAGTTGGGCTCCCAATATCCAGTGACTGATCCAGAGAGGTGCCAGTCGAGCGACCTCGACCTCCCACAGCTACCGCTTCAGTACTGACGCCCGTCAGTAGCAACACCCCCATAATAATTCCCGACACGTAGCCGGTCCGGCGCAGACAGAGGGAAGACCCCCCACCCCCCGAACCGGCCACCACACCCCAATGTCTGAACCAGTGCCTTATTCTGATGACAGTGGATTGGGTGATAAATGAGAGAGGTGAGAGGACCCTTATGGTTACCAGCCCTTAGAAGACCCGGAGGGCATCTAGTATGAGGATCCGGCAGATGCTAGTGGACTGGACTCCTCACCAGGCACCGGCCTGGTCTCTATCCCCCCCTACCATGGCTACAGAGGAGGGTGCCTCATTCTTTATGGTGGTGAGGAGGGCAGCTGAGGTCTTGGACCTTCAATTGCCCTCAATGGCAGTCAGTTTTGACGGAGGTGTTTCAGTGAAGAGTCACCCATCTGAACCACTTCTCCCTTTCATTGAAGCCCTCACCGATGTCCTGCGTGGGGCCTTGTCCAAGCCCTGCAGAGGAGCCCCTGTGCACAGGGCAATTGCCCCCCACCATTGCATCAGGGTTGATAGTGGCCCCCAGTTTCCTAACCCAGCACCCCAACCTAGAGAGCTTTATGGTCCAAGCCTCCACCTCCAAAGTCAACCCGGGGCATTCTGTACCATCCTACCTGACTGGGGATCCAAAAGGCTGGATTCCTTTTGGGAAGAAGATGCTCTCTTCTGCCAGCCTAGCACTGTGGTCGGTGAACACCAGGTGCCTCTTGGGGTGATTCTCCTGGGCTGTGTAATTGCTGCCTATGGTCTCGGAGGAGACCCTAACTATAATCTCTCAAGCAATTGCTGACTAGGGAGATGCAGCCAAGTTTGCCATATGATATGGGCTGGAAACAGACTCACTGGGCAGTGCAATTTCATTGTCTGTGGCTCTTAGGCGTTACGCCTGGTGGAGAACCACTGGCTGTTTGGGGGATGGCCTGGACTTGCTCATAGACATGCCCTTTGACGTCTCTCGTTTGCATGGAGAGAAGGATGACTCATCGCTGTAGTGCTTCAAGGACATGAGGGCTGCAGCCATGATCTTGGGCCTTTCCATTTCCCCTCGCCAACCCCAGTCTAACTTGCACGGCCAAAGAAGTGGCTGTCGATTGCATCTCTACCCTCCTAGCTACCACGGCCAGCAGGGTTGCCAAATTCGTCTTGGCAAAGGACGCCATGACCACATGGGACAGCTAGACAGAGGTTGGGCCAGTCTACCCCATAAACCCCTTTAGTTTGACCTCCAACCTTCATGGGCATCCAGTGGGAAGCAGGATCCACCATCTCATGCAGCACAGAAGGTGAATAACAAAACTATTGGGTTTTACAATTGTTCAAAGGGTTTATTCCCTCGCATTTGTGACCACCCCTCCACCCTTGCTACCCACTTAAGACAGGCTGACAGAGAACCACCTATCCTTATTTTATCAAGGAAGTGTCAACTCTCTTGGCCAAGGGAGGGCATAGAGAGGGTGCCAGTGTCAGAAGTAGGTCATAGTTGCTATGCCCACTCCTTTTTGTTCCCAAAGAAGGACGGAGCACTCCATCCCATACTAGACTTGCACCTTCACAATCTGTTCCTCAAGAAGGAGAAATTCAAATGCTCATGCTCCCTCAAGTTCTGTCCCCAAGAGACTGGATGGTAGCCTTGGACTTGCAGGATGCTTATTTTCACATTTCCGTCCTGCCTGCCCACAGATGTTACCTACTGTTCACAGTGGGCCAAGAACACTTTCAGTTTGGCCTTACTAGCGCCCCTAAGGTGTTCACCAATGTTATGATCAGGGGTGCCACTCTCCCCTTACTTTGACGATTGGCTGTTGAAGGCAAGACCGCCCACATACTTTAACTTAGTATAGTATAATTCTTTCCTTGGCTCAGCAAGGCTCTGCGCTGGGCACATGAAAAAGTTATCTTTCTGCCATTTCTTCAGTTGCCAGACCAGCCATCCCTTTTCATATCCCTTAGTGTAATTTGGTTCCTGAAAGGTCTCCAGCATATGTTTCCACCAGCATCTTGTATTATGCCCCAATGGGACCTAAATCTGGTTCTTACCGTCCTGTTATCTCTTTTAGCTGCTCCACAACTGCCCACTGAGACTTCTCACCATCAAAACAGCCTTTCTAGTGGCGATAACATCTGCCAGGAGGGCCAGTGAGGTACAGACACTGTGAGCAAATCCTCTGTCCCTTCTCTTCTACCCACATAACCTGGTCCTTAGGACTCAAGCATCCTTTTGACCAAAGTTGGTAACTCCTTTCCACATAGGCCAGATCACTCTGCCTACCTTTTATGCTACGCCTCTTCCCTTTAAACAAGAGGAGAGACTCCACCCACTGGACCCGAAAAGAGCATTGTCCTTCTACCTTGATCGTACTCGCGAGTTCCGGGTGGACAATCAAATCTTTGTGGGGCGTGTCAGGCCAAGAAAGGTAAGGCATTGTAGAAGTGGATCATCTCACAATGGCTAGTGCTCTGCATCAAAATCTGCTACGCATTGGCCAAAAAGCAACCACCTGAGGGTTTGCATGCTCACTCTACCAGAGCCAAGGCGGCGACCACTGGGTTAGCTAGCAGAATTCCTGTACTGGACATCTGTCAGACAGCAACGTGGGCTTCCTTGCATGCGCTTGCAAAACACGACTGCCTGGACAGTCCGGTACAGAATGACTGTCATTTTGCCAGTTCGGTACTACAGGACATTTTATTGTAATTCTTATTGCAGGCCCACATTCTGGGAGGTCCTCTTTGGGTATCTATTCTAAGGTAAGGAATCTGTGGCTGGAAGTATCCGATAAACAAGTTACTTACCTTCGGTAACACCTTATCTGGTAGAAATTAGTTGCAGATTCCTTACAGACCCTCCCCTCAGTCCAGCTCTGCGAACTGATTATAGAGTAAAGGGTTAAACCTTGTAAGGGCCCGAGATATGCACACCAATAGTCCATGTTCCTCGTTGCTCCGCATTTCTGGCGTGGAAAGTCGCAAAAAAAAGCAAACATCAATGTACTGGGGTGGCACCTAGATGGGCACCACAGACGTCATTTCCAGCACGACTGACGCTTCACTGGGCCAATCGACACCACCTACCAGCATGCAGGAGTACTACTCATCATACATTTCTGGATCCAGACTGATGCCTGGGGAATATTCTACCGTAAGGATTCTGAGGGTAGATAGTCTCTACCAGATATGCATCACCGAAAGTTAGTAATTTGTTCTTCGGTCTTCCATCCCACCTGAATACTGGGGACAGAAAATAGGCCGGAGTACCAAAATAAAAGTGTCCCCCATTAGTGAATCCTTTATCTATAAAAGTGGCCCACATTTGCAAATCGGGTAGGTTTTGAACTTGTAAAGACATGTTGTATAGATGTTTTGCATGGTATTGGAGAAGGCATCCATTTGTGCTTGTTGTAAGCAATGTTTGTGGTGATATCAGGGAAATCAACAGTAAACACCAGACGGCCAGGCTATAACACTGATGCAAAAATGGCAAAATAATCCAGCCCTAATACTGCCTTGTCAGATCAGCCCTTCTGGCGCTCCCAGATCCCCCTATGGGCCAGGCTGACCCTGCCCTCTCCCTGTAGTCCTTCTTTATTTTTTTGATGTTATTTTTTTAATTTGAGCATGCACTCTAAAATTTTGTTGTTTTTATTTACCAATCCAAGTGTCAATTTTGGAGATGACGTAAGATGGATCTGTTAAAAGTAAACAGATTTGTATTGATTTAAATAAGGAAAGAGCCAGAAAGGTGATACATGTGTGGAGGAAAGACAGTGTTCCAGTAGTAAATGGTCTACCACCAGCAATTTTTAAAATCAATCCTATTCGAAACAGTGAGTGACTCCTTTGTTTTCTTAAGCCTTAAAAATAGCCACGATACCAGACTCCTGGAAGAGATCAGTTTTATGTCGACTTTTAAAGAAAGGAGACCTAGTCGATCCCAGAAACTATAGGTTAAAACTTCTCCTGGATATATGTGGTAAAATCTATCAAGGCTCATCCCGGAGCAACTTGAATTATGGGTGTACAAAAATCAGATTTTGCCATTCTCAAAATGCAGTACTACTGTTAATAGTATGGGGATTTAAATTCTAGCGTACCACTACGTACATGTTGTCTGAGCAAGCCTTTTCTTGTGCTCTTTGACTATTCAGTTCCTTTGAACAGTGGGCATAGAGGTTTGGTATGGAAGAAGTTACAGGCATGGGGCACAGGCAGCATACTATAAGAAATGCAAAAACAACAGTTGATGGACAGAATGCAGAACAATGTCATACATTCACCCCAGTACAGAGATCTGGGTCTAAATCCATCGTTTTTTTGCACTCCACACCACCCCAGTTCAGACATGGCCATTTGCAAATCAGTCTGACCCTGTGCCTCATGGGAACAGTACAGCCCGAACTGCCAAGCCATGCCTTCCCTGGACCGGAAACAAGCTTCCGAGGACCGGTTTCTGGCATTCCAGCCGTCTTCAGCCCGGCTTGCTTGAATCCAGTGGTGTGGAGAGCATGGGACTCACGTCTGAGCATACCCATCCCACTCGGGGTGACAAATGCAAAAACCACAGTTGATGGACAGAATGCAGAACAATGTCATACATTCACCCCAGTACAGAGATCTGGGCCTAAATCCATTGTTTTTTTGCACTCCACGCCACCCCAGTTCAGACATGGCCATTTGCAAATCAGTCTGACCCTGTGCCTCATGGGAACAGTACAGCCCGAACTGCCAAGCCATGCCTTCCCTGGAACCGAAAAAAGCTTCCGAGGACCGGGGTCTGGCATTCTGGGTTCAGACATGGCCATATGCAAATCAGTCTGACCCTGTGCCTCATGGGAACAGTCCAGCCCGAACTGCCAAGCCATGTCTTACCTGGACCGGAAACAAGCATCCTGGGACCGGTTTCGGATTCATAATCCTCATTAGTCAGGCTATCTTGAATCCAGTGGCCAAGTGAGCAAGGGACTCGCGTCGGAGCATACCCTACCAACTTAGGGCGAACAAAGCGATACAAAAGGGGATGATGGACGGAGCATTTGAGCAAATCAAACACTCACCCCCAGTCAACTGATCTAGGTTTAATCCATCACCATTCTTTAGCTCACTCAGCCACCCCAGTTCAGACATGGCCATATGCAAATCAGTCTGACCCTGTGCCTCATGGGAACAGTCCAGCCCGAAAGGGTGTAGGGTTTTACACCCCACTCCCTCCCATTTTCCCATAGAAGCCTGTGTTGTCGGGGGGCAGAACACGGGCTACCATAGGAAACAATGGGAATCTGACCAAAGAGTGTTCGGCCGCATCGTAATCAGTCGGGCGGAACTGCCGACCGCAAGTCGGTCAGTCTGGAATCCAAGACGGTGAAAGGTTTCTGCACAACATCGTAATCGTCTGCTTAGTCTCTTTCTGGGCTACTATAATTGGTGCTGGACTTTTTAATCTGCGTCCCCGCAACTGCTGTTTAGTATTTTTTAAGCTGTTTCTGTGGTAGAGTGCTGCATGTTATGGTTCCAAGCTGCTTAGTTGGGTTCTCCTGCAATGGGCTTATTGTGCTTTCTAGAGTGTATTGGTGCAAAAACCCCCTCATTGTTTTATTCTGAAACTTGGGCCTCTGAAGAACATTGTACGTTGTATGATCTGTGGGTGACGTTATTTCATGGTGACAGTATGTCTGATTAACCTCTAAGCAAGATTTTCTGGAATAAATAGTCCCTTGTGAATGATCCATTTAGGGACCATCTCTCTAGGCCTTGTATATGGGTGGGACTTTTCACCGTATTTTGTAAATTTTATTAAAGAGCTGTAATTCACTCAACAGGGCAATCCCTCTCTGTTGACCAATTAATAAGAGGGATAGTGGCATAGATAGTCTGTCCTTTAATTGATCCCAGCTGCATTAAGAGCAGTGGTAGCTTTGGTTCTTTGAGTCGGTCAGCCTGTAGTGTGTGGTAAAGTATCGCTAGCTCCGTACCATTGCAGGAGTTGGCATCAAAGCAGCTTTTTCCACAAACCTGGTTTCTCTCACCATGGGAGAACCTTTCAATGCAATCCAAACAATGAAACTGCAAATCAGTAGCCATACAGAGAGAAATCGTCTAGCTGCTGTTTCGTGGTTTGGTGTTAGCTCCGTGTGGCTTCATGGTTGCCTGGCTTTCTGCAGCCGTTCCCAAAGTTTGATCTCCGGCCTACAACCACCACTGATGCAGGTGTTTGTAATGAGCTCTTTATATATTTTTACCAAAACAGATAGGGGCCCAAGACAACTTGATATCGTGGGCTTTGATAATGGGCTGCAAATTGTATGGGCTCTCCTTATTTCCAGTTATTTACAGCTTATATTTGTTTTTCTTTTGGGATTGTTCCTACTATGTTTAATGTATTCTCTACATAGTGATCTTCCTCTATCTGAAGTGCAGCTTTAACATCACCTTAATGCAATTTTTGCACTTTTGTATTTTTTAAAATTATTTATGTACCCCTGGCCTTCCCTTGAACTCATTAGAGCAGATCTCGTTCTTGACGAAGTTGTGACATTTTCACCACTATAACATTACATCAGTAAACAGCGAACTGGGCATTTATACCAAAATGTTCTTCATACCGGGGAATGAAAAGCAACATTGTTGTAGAAAAATTTGAGAATGGTGGGAATGATGTAGAGCTGGGGATATGTTAGCTTGGGGCCAGACATGATGTAAATACGCTGCATATGCAGCACTACATCAACACACTTGCAGACCTCATTCCTACTACCATGCCTACATCACTCTTGTCCCAGACAAACTGGGAATGTTGTTAGTATGTGTTGGGTGCAAACAGTGTCTCGCTGCTTACAGATGCGCCATGTGACCAATGCTTCATTTGATTTTTCTCTAATGTGCATTTTTGTGTTGTCTTTCAGGAAGGATATTTATCAAATCCAAGAAGCCTGTGGGAAAACTATCCTCATGTCTATCTCCCGTAAGTATCCTGCTCATAAAGTGCCTTCCCTAAATGTTTTGAGCTGGAATGTTATTTTTTGTTAGGAAATTGGCTGATCAACCCAGTCATCCTTGCGTTTGAACAGTAACATGATTGTTGGGCAGGGGGACAAGGAAGTGATGCCTTCTGTCTCTGGTATTGTTCGCCCCTGCAGTCACACCACTTGTTTCCCGCTTTGGTTAGAGCTGTAAAGTATTCAGCTTGGCCCATTTAGTTCTATGTACTCGTTAGTGTATCTGCAACACCCGGTGAGGTCTATGCCCTATGTGTTGGAAGTATTGCAGGGGGTTTGTGGAAGTTTCCAGTATTTGCACCAACAAAGGTAAATCCAAATTATTCCTGCTGGGCAAACTGGGACGGGTGGGCAAGACCCTCCCCGGGGCCTGGGCCTGCACTTGGAGAGGGAGCAGGAGATTTGGAGTCTGGGTAACCAATAGCCAGTCATTCAATTATCTTATTAAATGTGTACTTAAGTTGTAAAAAGAAAGTTAGATCTTCTCAAATAATCCTGCTTTGGGGAATGGTAAAAACTTTATATTATGAGCATTTGGATTCAGTATTTATTATTTCAGGTGATTTTAATATGCACTTTGATCCTTTAAATGGGCAGACTCTTGACTTAAAACGGTTAGCTCAATGGACAGAATATGAGTTCAAAAAATACAACTTAAAGATTCTGCATGATTCTGATAATATTCCTACATTTAACAAGGGTGAATGTTCCTCTGTAATAGACTATACTATACTGTCTGAGAAATTAAATCATTTAGTAAAAAATTACGAGATTGTCCCGAGGATCGAAAGCGATCACAATCCACAAGTCATTCTCTTTGACATTGAACCGGAGTATCTGCCAGAAACTAGGACTATGATAAAAGTTCCAACAGCCTTTAATCTTAAAAGGTTAGTTTGGAATGGAAAAACTGAGGATAAAATTCTGGGCGTTCTTGGCTGTTTAATTCAGGATACGCACTCTGCTTATGCTGAAGGGCAGTCTATGGTTGAGCTTTGGTCTCATTTGTGTGATAAATTAGTAGCTAAATTTGCTAGAGATGAGCCCTGTAAGGGTATAACACTAAATCCCCGGAGACCAGGATGGTATTCTTTCCACTTACTTGAACAAAAAAGAAAACTTAATAAAGAAATAAGATTACTTTACAGGAATAATACCAGGCTACCACGTCTCAATATATCATGTAAAATTAGAGAGTTAAAACAGAGATACAAGAAGGAAATATGGATAGCAAAACAAGCCTATTATGAATCAATTTGGGCAAAGGTCCATCATGCATGTAAATCCAAAGATCTTCGGTTATTCTGGAGTATCATTAATGATATTGTGAATGGTAATAATAGAGGCAGCAGTGCTAATGTTGATGAAGTGAGTTGGGTGAGCTTTTTTAATGAAAAAATGGATACAGAATATTTAGATAATGATAAATATAGTAATAATAGGTTAGATGACATGCATAAAGTAAAAGATAGGGGGAGTGGGGGTGGCATCTCTCCTCCTCATTGTACAGTGGATACGAAACCCTGGTCGCTCAATAAAGTAAAAAAGGCGATAAAATAAGGCTGAATTGAGTAATTGGCCTGAGTTATTAATGCTTTTATTTAATGAGATTCTTAAATCAGGTCTTCTTCCGTTATCCTGGCACGGGAGCATTATACAGCCGATTTACAAATGTGGCCCGCAGGATAATCCGGCTAATTACCGTTTAATTACACTCACTGACGTAGAGGCAAAAATATTTGCTAGTTGCTTGCTGGAAGAGTTAGAGACTTGGGCCTCACAGGAGGAGCTGATTCCTAAATTTCAAACAGGGTTTAGAAGGGGCGAATCAACCCATACAAATTTGATTTTATTAACGTTATTAGGTGAGAGAGCCAAAAGTAGGAAGCAAAGATTATATGTTTGTTTTATTGATTTAAAAGCCGCTTTTGATTCTGTACCACGAAATAGACTTTGGAGGAAGCTACAGAACTGGGGTATTCCAGAGTCTCTATTAAAAATGATTATATTGCTATACTCCAACACCTGGGTGCAAATCAAAATAGGCGATGGCAAACACATGACCCAACGTTTAGCTACAAATGTGGGACTAAAACAGGGGTGTGTCTTGGCTCCTTGCCTTTTTAATCTTTTTATGGCTGATTTACCAGCCCGTTTTAACAATATAAATTCGCATTCGCCTTCTATTCATGGCCAGGAAATCAAATATATGCAATATGCAGACGATACGATCTTAATGAGCCAAACAGAAATAGGATTAAAAAGATTAATTAACTCTTTTAATGGTTATGTTACACAAAATGGTCTGACAATTAATATAAAAAAGACAAAGATAATGACTATGGGAAAAGGGAAGCCTAGGATTAATGAGTGGAATATTAACGGTATGATAATTGAAAATGTGAAATTATACAAATACCTTGGAATCATGTTTGACGATGGTTTGATTTTTAGACAGCATTTTAATAGTCTTGAAGCTAGGGGTTGCTCACTTGCATTTGCTTTTAGAAAATTAAGAGACAAACTATTATGCCCCAATTACGACCATCTGATAAAGGTGATGCGAGCAAAATTAATGCCATCTTTGGAATATTGCTCATTCATCTTCAGGGGCAAAGACGCCAAAGTGCTCGATGATATAGAGATTAGAATATATAAAACTGTTTTTAAAATCCCCAAATATATTAGTCGAGCAAACATAAGACTGGAATTTGGTTTGAAAAAACAATCTCTGGCGCGTCAATCTACATTCTTGAAGTCTCTTTTAACATTAGTCCGTTCAGAGGAAGGCTCACTGGCAAAGTTATGCTGGCTTGAAATCTCAGAAGGGGAATATTCAAAAAATTGGCAGCTGTATTTTAATGAATGTATAAGTAAATTTGACTGCTCTAATTTGGCTGATGAACTGAGGAGCAGGATCGTTTTTAAAAAAGAGATGAATCAAATGGCCGCATTAACGACTATAGCGTACAAGGAGGAATTAAGAAAAAGAAGTCATTTCTGGACAGTTGCAAACTCTTTCGGTAGGCTGTCACCTCAATCTTACTTGTCTTATCATTTAAAACCTAGGCTTAAGAATAAATTTATGTATTTAAGGCTGGGAAGATATCCGACAAAGGATGGTATACCAAAATGGGAAAATCAATGGGAATCTAGCATCTGCAGGCTTTGTAGTCAAAGGGAGGAAACACTAACACACATCGTAACCTTATGTCCAGCTTTGGCAGAGGCTCGGAAGTTGATCCTAAAACCAATTTTTAATGAATTAGGAATTAGAACATGCAGGCAAGCAATTATTACCTGTTTGAGTGGGGCCAATATCAAAGTTACCTACCACTTTGTTAAGTTCATTATTATTGTTGAGAAGAAACTTAAAGACGAAGAACAAGTAAATAACGGTTTATTGTGATCCAAAGTTTAAAAAAAAAAAAAAAAATGAAACCTATTTTAGGAATTGTTTAAATCAAAATGTATGCCAGTTGAAGGGTCTATTAGTTTAATTTACTATAGTTATGCATATTGCACTTTACTATAGCTAGCAAATGGAAAACCGCAAAAAATGTATTATACTAGTATTTCCTACTGCTAACACTGTCACTTTAAGTTAAATGCTGCTATAACAGTGATTGCTGCTAATATATTGTACTCTAGTTAATACCTGTATTTTAATAGTGTGTAAACGCTTAAACATTATTATGGAATTGACTGTATTAATGCAATTTTAGATGATTATTTTAATATGATTATAACTTTGTGCATAGTATATGTTTGTTTATGTGAGTTGCTTTTATCTATTCTTGTTTGTAATGATTTTAATTAATCAACAAATAAATAAATAAATAAACAGATGTGAGATGGCTAAGTACGACCTTAAAGTGGGAAAATGATAGATGGATTGTATCAGTCTGTGGATTTCTGGAAATCACTCCCTCTATCTGTGATATGACTGGTTGCACTGGACAGAAGTGTTTTTGCCATGTTGCTTGTTTTGCAGAATGTGATGTCTGGTTTTGGCTGTACTGTTCATCTGACTGGGCAGGTTGTTGTGTGACCTAGTGTGGGCAGGGAAGTGCAGCCCAATAAAGCTGGATACCTTGAAACTCCCTCGGGTACCACTTGGTGAGTTGGTTCGATGAGGGCCTTCACTGGGAAAAAGCATTTGCAAATCAATAGGTCTTGCATTTGCGAGAGTTTAAGCTATTGGCATTGTAAATGACCATGCTTTTTATTTTTCTGTTTTGCTAATTAACACACCAATAAAAGGCATTGTCATTTACAATGCCAATAGCTCAAACTCTTGTAAATGCGAGATCTATTCAAAGAAGCGGCGGCATTGTCTCGGGCTGCTCGGAAAGTGAAAGCACGCATAGCGCACTGAATGTTGGGGGAACAGCGTTTACAACACAACTTTTACCACGCAGTACCTTTACCACGCAACTTTTACAACGCAAGTCGTTACAACGACTTGCGCTGGGGGGCGCTGTAGGATAGGGAATAGTTTAATTTACTGTCCAACACCTTCCCTGCTATCCACGGGGACTGGAGTTGGAATAGTAAATTAAACAATTCACTATCCAGCGCCCCCCAACGCAAGTCGTTGTAACAACTTGCGTTGCAAAACCTGCGTGGTAAAGACATGCGTTGTAAAAGCATGCGTAGTAACGACATACATGCGAATGTTGTGCCTGCAGTAGGAGAAACTCATGAAAGAAAATAGTGTTAACAAAGTAAATAAGACATACAGTGTAACAACCGAAGTAAAAGGGCCAGTCCTCATTTGAGGTTATAAATGAAGACCAGGCGGTACTAAGGAGGGACTAACAAACCTAGTAACGAATCAGAAGCCAGCATTTATGAAGGGCAATGACACAAGTCAATGCCAATTATGGGTGTAGAGTGGGCAAGGCTTCTATTTCATACTCTAATAGAGCATGTTGCAAAGATGCCCATGCTCTGCCCAGGCTCGACCTAAAAAGTGCTGGTACTCAGTACCGTCCTATTTAAAGCACAGGTATAACTATAGCACATTGTTCAGACTCTGCCATCAGTGCAGAAACACGCAACAAACTAGCTGTCAGTGTACCCTGTAGTGATATAATTAATATTATAAACAACCACTATCTAACCGGACACAAACTGGTTATATTAGTTCCTGTGGAATTGTAAAACAAAATTGGCACAAATGATACTTACATCTGTACTAGCTCATAGTTTGAGAAGAGTGCGATTTGTTTGCATCTGTGGTTGCTGTGGCAACCAATGCTTCGTTGTTGGTAACAGTGATTGTAACACTGTTTAATTGCACTAGTAACCCATTTAAATCATGAATATAGACTGTTAGTGTGCATCATTGCCCTTTTTTTGCTCCTACATGTAAATCTCCCTCAAAAACACATAAAGCACCTGGTAAAAATATGACACTAGGGTTTTCTCGTCGCATGTTTACATTTCATTATTGTCTACAAACAGTGAGTACAACTAGTTAGTACACATTTTGTTAAGTGTGCCATTGTCCGACGAAATGTACAAATGGTAAATACTCGCCATTCTTGCCCCTGCAACCCTGAATGAGGAGAATACCATAAATATGGCTAGTAAATACAAGGCTGCTTGCTTTGCAACAAGCTGAAACTGAAAGCCTGATATCTGTCTCTGGTTCAGCTTGGCAGAGTCTGCTTCAGTAGTCCGAAAACTATTATATGCATCGTGGATCCTCTGGGACTTGCTTTATGCACCTGTTACTCCAAGATGCAGTCAGAAATCAAATGCCCATTTACTGCCACATGTAAAAGCCATCAGTCAGGCCGGGCAACAAGGAGTTGTCTTTTCCATTGTATGTAGGCTCTTGAGCCCAATCACCTTCGGCAGACTAATCACTGCACTAATTTGCTTTAAAATTGAGGTTGAGTGCATTTTAGAAGATGACCGTTCACTTACTCAGAGCGCTTCCCAAGAGTAATCTGTGCGGCGGCCACCTCTGCCATTGTAACCAAAAAATAAAAGTGGAAGCGTGCATGGTGCCCAGAAAATAAACCAGCGAAGTGCATTTTAGAAGAAGACCATTCACTATCTCAGAGCTCCTCCCGCAAGTGATGTGTGCAGCGGCCACTGTGACCAAAAAATAAAGGTGAAAGCACAGAAAAAGAACATGAGAAGTGCCAGCCATTGCCCAAGGGCAGCGTCCTGTGAGTGTGTGGCGCCCACCACCACCACTTTAAAGAATTAAAAACAAATGCCAAGCGCGAATGGTGCAGAGAATAAACATGAGAAGCACCCGCCATTGCTCAAGGGCAGCATCCCACGAGTGCTGTGTGTGGGGCCCACCGCTACCTTTGTAAACAATTAAAAATTAAACTGTATGTACGTACTGTGCAGAAAATTAACATGAGAAGCGCCCGCCATTGATCAAGGACAGCATCCCGTGAGTGGTATGTGTAAAACTGAAAGTGCGTACAGTTCTCTGAAAAGAAAATGACGAGCAAGAAAGTCGAAATGTAAAAAAAAAGTTCTCAAACACAAGAGCTGCAGAAACAAAGCATAATGAAACTGTACTTTACCAGTGCTCCTAGGCCTGAAGGGAAGTGACATTTCGGCAAACACAACGAATCCGGAGGCAGCAAAGAAGGACAGTGAAAAGGAACCAATGGTAAGTAGCAGGTGGTAAAAAGTCGGAATATCGATTACAGCAGGTCTTGCAGACAGTGCATGCGTGCTGTAGCCTGACCTAGAAATCGCTACTGGCAGGCTAGCTCAACTCTTACACACCACCAGAGGGGTCTGTGATTGGTGGTGAAGTCCGATGAGACATACCCCGATTTGCTACAGCTGATGGCAGTAGTGTGGCATAAAGTGGTCTATAAAATACTCTGCAGGTCCACCTTTGCAGAGAGTATAGCCTTATGGGCACTGAAGCCATTTTATAACCTGCATAAAGATATCTCAACACAACGTGGCCCGAGGGGAGCGGGGTGGTTGTGTTGAGCCCAGGACTGTTTTTACACTATGCTAGTGCACAATACGTCAATGATCTGGTCGACATTCCGCAGGAACACCCCTCGCTGCAAGAATTGTTAGCACTATCAGGTTGAGGACAAGTGATCACTCCCCTTCATTCAGCCTTGGAGGCTGCAAGGGGAGGTACAACTGATCGAGCCTGGGAGCACCCATTGGCCGAAGACTTGACATATGTGGAATGGAAGAAAGCCTACGAAAAGTATCACTATTTCCACAGAATGTACGACTGCTAAATAACTCTCCAAGATCTATTCTGCTGCTCCCTCTGCATGCAGTAGATGCGGATAACCAAACGCAGACTAACTTCGTATGACATGGGGGTACCCATGGATTGTGAACTTTTGGGTGGGGGAAGCCCTGGCATGCAAAGCTGGATCTATGGGGCTCTATAAAATAGTTTCTCCTGGGTTTTGTTTCACAGCGGAAGTGCCTGAAAATAAAAGCTAGATTGACTGCCTTGGGATGATCCTAGTGTGATGTTGGATTGCCATAGACTGGGCATCATGAGCCCCTGATATTGGGAGATGTGAGTGATATTGGGTGAACAACACAAGAAGCTCACCCGTCGATGAGTGTCGCAGATGACATGGTGGTTTGGGGGGGAAATGCTTGCTAAATTAATGGATCCCCCATGATGTCAGATATCCGTGATATGTTCTTGAATACAACTGATGTCATGTAGTAAAGCCCTACTAACTGTGCTTGTAGTGATTGATATGTTTTTGGGATGGTTAGGTGATTTGCGCGGGTGTTGATATTTACATTGAACACACGCCATAGATTGAGGTATATGAACTAAGAAACTGCACCCACCTTTCAGGATTCAGATGTTTCTGGGCGTTTGGAAAAAAGTTGAGATGGCTTAGCAGTAAATCTCTGCTTGAGATTAAGGCGGGAGAGGAAAATAGGTGTTGCATATAACCCTCAAAACACAAGGCCACTTTATCTTCAGCAGTATTGTTGCTTTTTGATCTCTGGTCAGTACTGTCATAGGGCGGATTGGCAAATCCTATGGAGAAAAAAATCTAGATAGTTTTAGGTAAGGAGTGGGCGAGGTAATTCGTTTCAATTCAATTTGAGCTCTTGGACATAAATCAGACAAGCATTTGCAATGCAATAGGTCTCGCATTAGGAAAGTTTGAGCTATTGGTATTGTAAATGACAATTTTTTTATTTATGTGTTGGTTTTGAAAATAGCGAAATTAATAGCTTTGTCATTTACAATGCCAATACTTCGCAAACGTGACACCTATAGCATTTGTCATGCAATGTGTTGTACTTACGTGACTTAGATGTATTGATATTACAAATAACAATTGCTTTTATTTTTTTTTAATAATTAATACTTAAATAAAAGTTATTGTAATTTATAATGGCAATAGCTTAAACTTTTGTAAATAACTTTTGTGAAGATTATGTTCAGCGTATTTTATTGTGACCAAAATCCAAGAACAGAAGTGAAATATTAACATCTTTTTGTGACATTTGTAATAAAGCTTGAAACATTGAGAGAACATATTTGAACCAGTTCTTGTTGAATGGTTGCACAAATTGATGCTGTGGTGGCTCTGAGTGATGTTGTGGTGGCGACGAGTGATGCTGTAGCTTTCAGTGATGCTGTGGTAGCGCATAGTGATGTGGTGCCCTTGAGTGATGCTGTGGTGGTGCTGAGTGATGCTGTGGGGATGCAATAGATAGAGTGAGTGAGGGCGATAGATAGATAGAGTGAGTGAGGGCGATAGAGTGAGTGAGGGCGATAGAGTGAGTGAGGGCGATAGAGTGAGTGAGGGCGATAGAGTGAGTGAGGGCGATAGAGTGAGTGAGGGCGATAGAGTGAGTGAGGGCGATAGATACAGTGAGTGAGGGCGATAGATACAGTGAGTGAGGGCGATAGATACAGTGAGTGAGGGCGATAGATACAGTGAGTGAGGGCGATAGATACAGTGAGTGAGGGCGATAGATACAGTGAGTGAGGGCGATAGATAGAGTGAGTGAGGGCGATAGATACAGAGAGTGAGTGAGGGCGATAGATAGAGTGAGTGAGGGCGATAGATAGAGTGAGTGAGGGCGATAGATAGAGTGAGTGAGGGCGATAGATAGAGTGAGTGAGGGCGATAGATAGAGTGAGTGAGGGCGATAGATAGAGTGAGTGAGGGCGATAGATAGAGTGAGTGAGGGCGATAGATAGAGTGAGTGAGGGCGATAGATAGAGTGAGTGAGGGCGATAGATACAGTGAGTGAGGGCGATAGATACAGTGAGTGAGGGCGATAGATAGAGTGAGTGAGGGCGATAGAGTGAGTGAGGGCGATAGAGTGAGTGAGGGCGATAGAGTGAGTGAGGGCGATAGATAGATAGAGTGAGTGAGGGCGATAGATAGATAGAGTGAGTGAGGGCGATAGATAGATAGAGTGAGTGAGGGCGATAGAGTGAGTGAGGGCGATAGAGTGAGTGAGGGCGATAGAGTGAGTGAGGGCGATAGAGTGAGTGAGGGCGATAGAGTGAGTGAGGGCGATAGAGTGAGTGAGGGCGATAGATAGAGTGAGTGAGGGCGATAGATACAGTGAGTGAGGGCGATAGATACAGTGAGTGAGGGCGATAGATACAGTGAGTGAGGGCGATAGATACAGTGAGTGAGTGAGAACGATAGAGTGAGTGAGGGCGATAGATACAGTGAGTGAGTGAGGGCGATAGAGTGAGTGAGGGCGATAGAGTGAGTGAGGGCGATAGAGTGAGTGAGGGCGATAGAGTGAGTGAGGGCGATAGAGTGAGTGAGGGCGATAGAGTGAGTGAGGGCGATAGATAGAGTAAGTGAGGGCGATAGATAGATAGAGTGAGTGAGGGCGATAGATAGATAGAGTGAGTGAGGGCGATAGAGTGAGTGAGGGCGATAGAGTGAGTGAGGGCGATAGAGTGAGTGAGGGCGATAGAGTGAGTGAGGGCGATAGAGTGAGTGAGGGCGATAGAGTGAGTGAGGGCGATAGAGTGAGTGAGGGCGATAGAGTGAGTGAGGGCGATAGAGTGAGTGAGGGCGATAGAGTGAGTGAGGGCGATAGAGTGAGTGAGGGCGATAGAGTGAGTGAGGGCGATAGATAGAGTGAGTGAGGGCGATAGATAGAGTGAGTGAGGGCGATAGATAGAGTGAGTGAGGGCGATAGATAGATAGAGTGAGTGAGGGCGATAGATAGATAGAGTGAGTGAGGGCGATAGATAGATAGAGTGAGTGAGGGCGATAGATAGATAGAGTGAGTGAGGGCGATAGAGTGAGTGAGGGCGATAGATAGAGTGAGTGAGGGCGATAGATAGAGTGAGTGAGGGCGATAGATAGAGTGAGTGAGGGCGATAGATAGAGTGAGTGAGGGCGATAGATAGAGTGAGTGAGGGCGATAGATACAGTGAGTGAGGGCGATAGATACAGTGAGTGAGGGCGATAGATACAGTGAGTGAGGGCGATAGATACAGTGAGTGAGGGCGATAGATACAGTGAGTGAGGGCGATAGATACAGTGAGTGAGGGCGATAGAGTGAGTGAGGGCGATAGAGTGAGTGAGGGCGATAGAGTGAGTGAGGGCGATAGAGTGAGTGAGGGCGATAGAGTGAGTGAGGGCGATAGAGTGAGTGAGGGCGATAGATAGAGTGAGTGAGGGCGATAGAGTGAGTGAGGGCGATAGATAGAGTGAGTGAGGGCGATAGATAGAGTGAGTGAGGGCGATAGATAGAGTGAGTGAGGGCGATAGATAGAGTGAGTGAGGGCGATAGATAGAGTGAGTGAGGGCGATAGATAGAGTGAGTGAGGGCGATAGATAGAGTGAGTGAGGGCGATAGAGTGAGTGAGGGCGATAGAGTGAGTGAGGGCGATAGAGTGAGTGAGGGCGATAGAGTGAGTGAGGGCGATAGAGTGAGTGAGGGCGATAGAGTGAGTGAGGGCGATAGAGTGAGTGAGGGCGATAGATAGAGTGAGTGAGGGCGATAGATAGAGTGAGTGAGGGCGATAGATAGAGTGAGTGAGGGCGATAGATAGAGTGAGTGAGGGCGATAGATAGAGTGAGTGAGGGCGATAGATAGAGTAAGTGAGGGCGATAGATAGAGTAAGTGAGGGCGATAGATAGATAGAGTAAGTGAGGGCGATAGATAGATAGAGTGAGTGAGGGCGATAGAGTGAGTGAGGGCGATAGAGTGAGTGAGGGCGATAGATAGAGTGAGTGAGGGCGATAGAGTGAGTGAGGGCGATAGAGTGAGTGAGGGCGATAGAGTGAGTGAGGGCGATAGAGTGAGTGAGGGCGATAGATACAGTGAGTGAGGGCGATAGATACAGTGAGTGAGGGCGATAGATACAGTGAGTGAGGGCGATAGATACAGTGAGTGAGGGCGATAGATACAGTGAGTGAGTGAGGGCGATAGATACAGTGAGTGAGGGCGATAGATACAGTGAGTGAGGGCGATAGATACAGTGAGTGAGTGAGGGCGATAGATACAGTGAGTGAGTGAGGGCGATAGATACAGAGAGTGAGTGAGGGCGATAGATAGATAGAGTGAGTGAGGGCGATAGATAGATAGAGTGAGTGAGGGCGATAGATAGATAGAGTGAGTGAGGGCGATAGATAGATAGAGTGAGTGAGGGCGATAGATAGAGTGAGTGAGGGCGATAGATAGAGTGAGTGAGGGCGATAGATAGAGTGAGTGAGGGCGATAGATAGAGTGAGTGAGGGCGATAGATAGAGTGAGTGAGGGCGATAGATAGAGTGAGTGAGGGCGATAGAGTGAGTGAGGGCGATAGAGTGAGTGAGGGCGATAGAGTGAGTGAGGGCGATAGAGTGAGTGAGGGCGATAGAGTGAGTGAGGGCGATAGATACAGTGAGTGAGGGCGATAGATACAGAGAGTGAGTGAGGGCGATAGATACAGAGAGTGAGTGAGGGCGATAGATACAGAGAGTGAGTGAGGGCGATAGATACAGAGAGTGAGTGAGGGCGATAGATACAGAGAGTGAGTGAGGGCGATAGATACAGAGAGTGAGTGAGGGCGATAGATAGATAGAGTGAGGGAGATAGATAGATAGAGTGAGTGAGGGAGATAGATAGATAGAGTGAGTGAGGGCGATAGATAGATAGAGTGAGTGAGGGCGATAGATAGATAGAGTGAGTGAGGGCGATAGATAGAGTGAGTGAGGGCGATAGAGTGAGTGAGGGCGATAGAGTGAGTGAGGGCGATAGAGTGAGTGAGGGCGATAGATAGATAGAGTGAGTGAGGGCGATAGATAGATAGAGTGAGTGAGGGCGATAGATAGATAGAGTGAGTGAGGGCGATAGAGTGAGTGAGGGCGATAGAGTGAGTGAGGGCGATAGAGTGAGTGAGGGCGATAGAGTGAGTGAGGGCGATAGAGTGAGTGAGGGCGATAGATAGATAGAGTGAGTGAGGGCGATAGATAGATAGAGTGAGTGAGGGCGATAGAGTGAGTGAGGGCGATAGATAGAGTGAGTGAGGGCGATAGATAGAGTGAGTGAGGGCGATAGATAGAGTGAGTGAGGGCGATAGATAGAGTGAGTGAGGGCGATAGATAGAGTGAGTGAGGGCGATAGATAGAGTGAGTGAGGGCGATAGATAGAGTGAGTGAGGGCGATAGATAGAGTGAGTGAGGGCGATAGATACAGTGAGTGAGGGCGATAGATACAGTGAGTGAGGGCGATAGATACAGTGAGTGAGGGCGATAGATACAGTGAGTGAGGGCGATAGAGTGAGTGAGGGCGATAGAGTGAGTGAGGGCGATAGATAGAGTGAGTGAGGGCGATAGATAGAGTGAGTGAGGGCGATAGATAGAGTGAGTGAGGGCGATAGATAGATAGAGTGAGTGAGGGCGATAGATAGATAGAGTGAGTGAGGGCGATAGATAGATAGAGTGAGTGAGGGCGATAGATAGAGTGAGTGAGGGCGATAGAGTGAGTGAGGGCGATAGAGTGAGTGAGGGCGATAGATAGATAGAGTGAGTGAGGGCGATAGATAGATAGAGTGAGTGAGGGCGATAGAGTGAGTGAGGGCGATAGAGTGAGTGAGGGCGATAGAGTGAGTGAGGGCGATAGAGTGAGTGAGGGCGATAGAGTGAGTGAGGGCGATAGAGTGAGTGAGGGCGATAGAGTGAGTGAGGGCGATAGAGTGAGTGAGGGCGATAGAGTGAGTGAGGGCGATAGAGTGAGTGAGGGCGATAGAGTGAGTGAGGGCGATAGAGTGAGTGAGGGCGATAGAGTGAGTGAGGGCGATAGATAGATAGAGTGAGTGAGGGCGATAGATAGATAGAGTGAGTGAGGGCGATAGATAGATAGAGTGAGTGAGGGCGATAGAGTCAGGACGATGGATAGATAGATGGATAGAGTCAGGACGATGGATAGATAGATGGATAGAGTCAGGACGATGGATAGATAGATGGATAGAGTCAGGACGATGGATAGATAGATGGATAGAGTCAGGACGATAGATGGATAACAACAGTTAAGCATATAGAAAGCATACGCAAATAATAGTAGCTGCTCCCACATAAATAATTAACTGCAAAATAAAGCGTTACTGTATTAATAATAAAAAACAGTGTAGTCACTACGGGCAAATTTGTAGCATACGGCAAACTTTTCCGGCTTTGAAGTTTGCAGAAAGCTGGTTGTAGTCACAGCGCTAGACGTAAGCTCAAAATCAGTGTTTAGCATAGTGACATTTTGTTGCTACTGTTATCTGAGTATTGCTTAAAGTAACTTCTAAAGCAGCCCCCACCCCGCCGAGGAGAGCAAAGACCTGCCCCATTCTTTATTAAAGCCATCTCTGGGGTTTGCCCGCCCTGGGAGAGAGGTTCTTTTTTTTTTTTTTTGCTTCGCTCAGCCAAGCCCTTTGAAGGACAAAAAAAAAGGAAGAAAAGCTCAGAGCTGAGACATGAACAAAATAAGCGCTGGAAGAATGCAAATTGTGAGTTCGGTGTGGGGGCGCCCCCCTCGCTACACCTTTCGAATCCCCCCACAAGACGAAGTTTAAAACAGGACATTTGGGAGGGGGGCAGCCTTCGTGTGTCTTTAAAAAGTAATTTACAAAAAGCGTCAGTACTACACGCAGAGAATGCTACTCACAGAGAGGGTGGAAATAAGGAAAGATTTCAGCAGATAGGGTGCAAAAGGAGGGAGTTCACACACTAGGAGTCACAAGGACGGTGCGAACAAGGAGGAAATGAAACGCGCAACACCTTTGCACTCTCCGGGAGCAGCAAAAAGTGTGCACTTTGAGAGTGCAAGGAGAAGTCTCACAGACAAGTGTGGACTAAGGGTACTCAGAAGTGTTTAAAAGAATGGTGCAAGCCTAAAGGGGTGACTAGAAGAGTGAAATGCAAGTACACTGTCTGAGGGAGCAATAAACTGGAACTTCTACAGAGGGGAGAGAAGAGGTTACTCACAGAAAGGGAGTAATGGGGGACAGACAACATGAGGGTATAAGTTTAGGGTACTCACGTACACAGGTGTAATATTAGGGTAATCGCCAGAGGGTGGAAAAGGAAGGGGCTAAGCGGATAAGTAAAATGAGAATACTAGCAGAGTGTGGAAGAGAAGTAGTGGCAGCTCGGGGACGTTGATAATATGAGGATAGAACAGGCGAGTAATGAGAAAGTTGTAAAATGATGTGTATAAAAGAGGACCTTCACAAGGAGTAGGGGCAAAAAGAGGGTACTGGCAGAGAGGCACTAACAGAGGTGTAAAATGAAGGCTCTTGACGTGAAGTGACAGGAGGGACACTCTGGAAGGGGGTTACAAGGAAGACTTAAGAGAGTACTCACAGAGAGCGGTGTCTATTGGAAGCAAGGTTCGGACTCTCTGTACAGTCCATGCACTTGTGGGGTCCTCCAGCCCTGCAGTAACCTTCAGGAGACACGTCCCAGCAGACACTGCGGCCATGCTGAAGGCGGCCATGGAGCAGCAAATACACTGGCTGTGTCCTGAAAAGCAACCCTGCCCGAGGGGAAACAACTGTCATAACGCAGGAGAGCAGTTCCCTCACTGCCTGCACGTAAGATGTCTCCTGGTACTGGAAGTGTCCTGTCGAGTTTCAGAGAAGTCCTCGAACAGTTGGAAAATAATCTTTTTTTGAAGAAAAACGCAAATAAATGCCCCAAAACTCTGACAGCCTCCCTCTCCTGCCCAGAGCGAGGTTCCCCACACCTCTGTGCGCCGCACTCCAGGGAGGGAGGCGGAGAGTCAACGAGAAGCCAGGATCCAGGTGCAAATATGCCAAATATGCTAGAAACGACAATGATTTGAAGCTCCCAGATCCCGGAGCGTGTCAGACAGAGGAAAGAGAAAGAGAGAGAAGACGAGTGAGCAGGAGAGGGGGAGAGAAGACAAAGGGGAGGCAGGAAAGCAGGGAAGCAGAGGATGGGAAAAGGGGGAACAGAGCGACAGGGGAGAAGAGGAGAGGAGAGAAGAAAACAAAACCCACGCCAATGATACTTTGTGCCTTACCTCCTGGGAGCCCTTTATTTTGCCCCAGAGTGAAATGGAGAGCATTTGGCGGCTGCTTTGATGTTCTCAGTGGCCACGCAGCTCACTGATTACATCAAAGCGGCCGTGAAAATGCTCCCAAAGGCTGTAGGCGGACAAATGGTGCGCGCGCCCGGTGCACATGCACTGTGCCCAATCCACCTGCAGACTTTGGGAGCATTTTTGAAAGCGCCCTTACTATACTCCCGCAGAACAACGCATGCGTGTTGATTTCAATGAGACCTAAAAAACGATCGATAGCACACCAATGCCCTAAAATTACAATTTGGATGATTTGAAATAGATACTGAATTGATCTTACACCAGTCTGTCATAGGGGGAAAGCATCCGTTTATTCAGCAGAAAAAGAATGTGTAATCAATCAATCAATCAAAGACATTTATAGAGCGCACTACTTACCCGTAGGGTCTCAAGGCGCTGGGGGGAGGGGGGTGCCGTTACTGCTCGAACAGCCAGGTCTTCAGCTTCTTCCTGAAGGAGAGGTGGTCTTGGGTCAGGCGCAGGTCGGTCGGGAGGGAGTTCCAGGTCTTGGCGGCCAGGTAGGAGAAGGACCTTCCTCCTGTTGTCGCTCTTCGGATGCGAGGGACGGTGGCGAGGGCGTGGTTGGCTGATCGGAGGTGGCGTTTGGGAGCGTAGAAGTTGATTCAGTTGTTGAGGTAGCTCGGGCCTTGGTCGTGTAGGGCTTTGTGTGCGTGGGTGAGGAGGCGGAAGGTGATTCTTTTGTTGACGGGGAGCCAATGCAGGTGTCTCAGATGTCCGGAGATGTGGCTGGTTCGTGGGATGTCGAGGATGAGTCTGGCTGAGGCGTTCTGGATCCGCTGGAGTCTCTTCTGGAGCTTGGCGGTGGTCCCGGCGTAGAGGGCGTTGCCGTAGTCCAGTCGGCTGGTGACGAGGGCCTGGGTGACGGTCTTCCTGGTCTCGGTGGGGATCCACCAGAAGATCTTCCGTAGCATGCGTAGGATGTTGAAGCATGCAGAGGAGACGTTGTTTACTTGCCTGGTCATGGAGAGGGAGGAGTCCAGGATGAAGCCCAGGTTGCGTGCATGGTCTGTCGGTTTGGGTGCGGTGCCCAGGGCTGGAGGCCACCAGGAGTCGTCCCAGGCGGAGGGCGAAGAGCCCAGGATGAGGACCTCCGTCTTGTCTGAGTTAAGTTTCAGGCGGCTGGTCGTCATCCACTCGGCTACCTCTTTCATCCCTTCGTGCAGGTTGGCTCTGGCGGCGGCGGGGTCGTTGGTCAGGGAGAGGATCAGCTGGGTGTCGTCGGCGTAGGAGATTATGTTCAGGTTGTGTTGGCGTGCGATGGCCGCGAGGGGGCTCATGTAGACGTTGAAGAGGGTGGGGCTCAGCGAGGATCCTTGAGGGACGCCGCAGATGACTTCGGTGGCCTCTGACTTGTACGGTGGTAGGCGGACTCTCTGTGTTCTTCCGTCGAGGAAGGAGATGATCCATTCCAGAGCCTTCTCCTGGATTCCGACGTTGCTGAGGCGCTGTACTAGGGTGCGGTGGCAGACAGTGTCAAATGCCGCGGAGAGGTCCAGGAGGATGAGGGCCGCTGTTTCTCCGTTGTCCATCAGGGCTCGGATGTCATCGGTGGCGGCGATGAGGGCGGTCTCGGTGCTGTGGTTGGCTCGGAAGCCAGACTGTGAGGGGTCGAGGCATCCATTTGTCTCAAGGAAGGCGGCCAGCTGCTTGTTGACGGTCTTCTCGATGACTTTGGCTGGAAACGGGAGGAGCGAGATGGGGCGGTAATTCTTGAGTTCGGTGGGGTCCGCTGTGGGTTTCTTGAGTAGAGCGCTGAGTTTGGCGTGCTTCCAGCTCTCAGGGAAGGTGGCGGTGTCGAAGGAGGTGTTGATGATGTCTCGCAGGTGGGGTGCGATGACATTGTCGGCCTTGTTGAAGACGTGGTGAGGACAGGGGTCGGTCGGAGATCCGGAGTGGACGGAGTTCATCGTGCGGATGGTGTCTTCGGTGCTGATCGGAGTCCAGGCGCGGAGGGTGGTGGTGGGGGGTGGTGGTTCGTCGTGGTGTGCGTTGGTTGGTTGTTGAAGCTGTTGTGTATGTCCGCGATCTTGTTGTGGAAGTATGAGGCGAGGGAGTTGCAGAGGTCTTGCGATGGGGTGATGTTGTTGTTTCCTGCGCTGGGGTTGGATAGCTCTTTCACGATGTTGAAGAGTTCCTTGCAGTTGTGTGCGTTGTTGTCCAGCCGGTTCTTGAAAGCAGTTTTCTTGGCGGCGTGGATCAGCTGGTGGTGCTTCCGGGTGGCAAGCTTGAAGGTGGTCATGTTGTCCGGTGTCGGTTCCCTTCTCCAGACTTTCTCGAGGGCTCGGCAGTTCTTCTTGGAGCTCTTGAGTTCGTCGGTGAACCATGGGGCTTTCTTGCTGCCGGGTCTGCTGGGCGGGGTCCTCAGCGGGGCGAGCTCGTCCGCGCAGTTGCTGATCCACTTCGTGAGGTTGTCGGCGGCCTGGCTGGGGTTCGCTGAGCTGGCAGGAGGGTGCTGGCTCATGGAGGTGGCAAGCTGGTCGGCTGTGATCTTGTTCCAGCTTCTGCGGGCAGCCTGTTGCTGGTGGTGGTGGGTCGTCGTTCTTTTGAAGGTGAAGTGGACGCAGCTGTGGTCCGTCCATTGAAGCTCTGTGGCGTGGCTGAAGGCGATGTCTGTGCTGGATGAGAAGACTGCGTCGAGTGTGTGTCCGGCGAGGTGGGTGGGGGTGGACACCAGCTGCTTGAGTCCAAGATTGGCGAGGTTGTCGAGCAGGGTGCTGGTGTTGCGGTCGTTGTTGTTCTCCAGGTGGAAGTTGAGGTCTCCCAGGAGGATGTAGTCAGCGGAGGGGAGGGCATGCGGGCTGACGAAGTCGGCGATGTCCTCGCTGAATTGGGTGCGTGGTCCCGGGGGTCGGTAGATCAGGGTGCCTCTGAGGGTGGTCTTCGGGTCGGTGTGGATCTGGAAGTGCAGGTGTTCGGCGGTGGTAAGGGTGTTGTCGGTGCTGGTCGTGATACGGATGGTGTTCCTGTGGATGATGGCGATGCCTCCTCCCATCTGGTTGGCGGTGCGGTCCCTCCGGGTGATCTTGTAGCCCTCTGGGATGGCGATGGCGATGTCTGGAGCTGAAGAGGCGTTCATCCAGGTCTCCGTGAGGAAGGCAACGTCCGGGGCTGTGGTGTCGAGGAGGTTCCAGAGTTCGATGGCGTGTCTGTGGACGGAGCGGGTGTTGAGCAGGATGCACTTGAGGTGGGTGCTGCTGGTGTTCGACTTGGCGGGTGCTGGTGCGATGCAGGTCCAGATGCAGGTGAACTTGCAGGCGTGGCAGCTGAAGGGTCCGTGGATGTGGTGTGGCGTGGTAGCACCCTGGGAGTCGACCGGAGTTGAGTGCGCTGAGGTTGGCGGCGGTGTACGTCAGGCGGGTCGGCCGGGGTCTTCGGGGGCCAGGGGTCCTGGCACTGGGCGCGGTCCAGGCGCGGACGGGCGTAGACGGGCTTACCTTTGGCGCGCCTTCGGCGCGCAATCGGCGCGCCCGCTGAGCGTGACCGCTGCGCGTTCGCACGGTCGCCATATATGGCGAAGTGTGCGGGGGCGGAGCAGCTGGGAGGCGGGAGCGGGGAGGGTACAGAAGGCAAAAGGGGCGGGGTTAGCGGCGGTGGCGGGAAGCGGGGAGGGGGGACGAAGGGGTTAACTCTGCAAGGAAAACAGAAGGCTAAACTCGGCAAGTACAGGGAGACAGGCAACAAGTACAATATACAGCAAATACAGTGAGGAAAACAGCAATACGACGGGGGCAGGACGCGGACCACGCGAGCTAGAAGGCAGGGGGCGTGGTCACGCGGCGGAGCTCGGCAGCGAGGCAGAAGGCAGGGAAACACGCACGCAGCAGCTGGTGGCCGTGCGGCGCGGGGGTGTCCTAGAGCTAGGTCACACTCGCCTGCGTCGCACGGTCGCCATATATGGCCAAATGCGCGGGGGGCGGAGCAGCTGGGAGGCGGGAGCGGGGAGGGTACAGTACATATGTAGATTAACTTTAGAAAAATTAAAAAACTTATATTTGTTTACATCAGGCATAAGACACAATTTAACATATGGCATTTTCTACCTGTGGGAATTATCTATGTGTAAATTGTATTCATTAGGTTTTGCTACAGTACTCGTGATATCCTTTGTGAATAAACTGGCTCCAGATATAGTCTAGTTCTATTGGAGGAAATTTCTGGCTTTAGACAATGATCTTTATGGAACAGGCCTTGTGTATTTGTTTTGTGATGGAAAGTGTTTAATTTAAAGACAAGTGACCCCTTCAAAGACTACTCGTTGATCAGGACCATCCTGGCTCCTGTTGCCACTGGTCCGGTGATGGCAAGCACCTTTGTTTTTATGAAAAATCATTTGCTCCCTTTTCATCACATAGTTCTAATGTCTAATTGTTGCCTGTTTTACCAGCTAGATACAAGATGCAGAATATCAGCACATACATATATGGTACATAACCTGGTCTGCACCTCTCTAGTCAAGAAAGGCATCAAAGCAACCTACCAAAGGAAAGCAGTCTTAGCGAAATGGTGCTGGAAGCTTAGATCAGCAGAACCAGGTTCACTAAATAACCTATGCTGGCTGGAAATCAAGAAACAATATGATCAATATGAACCAAACTCTTGGGGTGATTTGCGAACAACCTTGAAAACCCTTAAAATAGAGTAAATATGGAACAGCCAACTGGAAGAAGCGTCCTTTAAAAAGATCTGCAAATTAAACGCAAAAGCTCTATCCCTGGTAGAAGACAAAAAGACCTTGGCCAAACGTCGACATGCATGGACCGTATTAAACTCATATAAACGATTAAAACCACAATCTTATCTTGTGGCACATTTACGGCTATCTTTAAAAATGAAATTTATGGCTTTTAGACTGGGCGACCACTCTTCTAAAGATCTGATTCCATCTTGGAAAAACACACAACAAAAAACAAGTTGTAGATTATGCGGATATCACACGGAAACCTTATGCCATCTATTGTGTACGCGCGAGTCAATAAAAGAGGAGAGAAGAACTTTGCTGAAATCAGTTCTAAATGCCCTTCAGATCCGTACCTGCAAGCAGGCTGTCACCAGCTGGATGGGTGTAGGCTCGAACATTTTAATATGCCGCGGGGTGAAATTTATGAAAATAGTAGAGACTTTGCTTTCAAAGGCCGAATTAACTTAAGAATGGGGACTGTAAAATAATGTTTTACTTTTTAAGAACCGAAAAAATAGAAATATATTTTAAGAAAATGAATTTTATCTTTTTAACTAATTGTAATTTGTATATGTATACTTTATGGTTGTGACAAACCAAATAAAGTTAATCTTGACTGACTGACTGGCAGCATCAGAGTTTTAAGCTCTTGCTGCTGCTGAGATTTAAGCGCTTGCTTTTGAGAACTTGCTTAGATTTCCAAGTCACGGCTTCTTATCCTTCAGTTTTGACTCCGCCTTTTGTGCTTGAACGGTCAATAAAATCAACACCAAATTTGATTTAATTAAGAGAACATTCTGTTGTATGCTTGACCTGGGGCAATGCCACACCTAAGACACCAAGATGGTACTGCCTGTGTCGTTGACAAGTGACAGTCTGCTAAGAGACTAATTAAGGGGGGCTTTCAAAGAGTGTTCTCAACTAAACTGCCCGCAGGACACCTCTCCCCAGAACAACTGGGATGCATTCATGCCAGTTCTGAGGGGAAATGCTTGGAGCTTAACGCCACACTGAATAAACAGAGGGCAAAAGAGAGGGAGGCCTTGAAGACAGAATTGAAGCTTATACAAAAGGAACATAAAAAGTCGTCCTCCTGGGCTCTGCCGCATAAACTAACTGCTCTAAAGGGGAACATCAAAGCGATCTATACCAACAGGGCCGAATACACCCTGCTATGGCTCCAGCAGATTTCTTACACAAAGGGGAACAAGGTGGAAACCCACTTAGCCAGGCAGCTTTGGGAGAAAAGAGCGAGGGAACACATTGGGTTCATACGAGATGGAGGGGCAATATAGCACATTTTGATATAGACAAGGCCAACATATTCAGGACATTCTACAAGAAACTTTACACATGCGAACCACACGATACAGAATCACAACATCGATACTTGCAGTCGCTGCAAATTCCACAGGTCTCCCAGGCCTGGAATGATATCCTTAATGCACCCATCACCGATGAGAAGGTAGGGAAAGCGATCAAGGCACTTGAATCCAACAAAGCCCCTGGGCCCGATGGACTGACTGCTCAGTTTTATAAAACATTTGCACCAGATATCATTCCATAGATCACCGAGCTTTTTAACACTAGGGCAGAGGGCACCAGGGTGACAACATCCATGGCTGAAGCTGTGAGAACGGTGATCTCCAAACCAGGGAAAAACACACAACACTGCGCCTCACACAGGCCAATTGCACTCTTGAAACTAAATGCTAAAATATACACAGCTATATTGTCAAAACGCGTAGAAGACTTAATGCCAGATCTAAACCACCCTGATCAGTCTGGCTTCATAAGAGGTAGACAGACCCAGGACAATATTCGTAGGACAATACATCGGATTGAAAAAGTAACTAAACATAAGATCCTGGCGTTATTCTTGGGCCTGGATGCAGGAAAGGCTTTTGACAGGGTGAACTGGTCATTACTATTCCTCACACTGGAATACTTTGGATTCGGGAAGACATTCATAGTTATGATCTATGCTAACTATGGTCAGCCACGATGTAAGGTGCAGGTTAACAGAACCAGTTCAGACCAATTTCCACTTGACCAAGCACAAGGCAGGGCTGCCCACTGTCTCCCCTGCTATTTGCTCTGAGCATAAAGTGACTGGCACTGAGGATTGGGGTGTCCCCAGAGTTGAGAGGCATTCGCTTCGGAGGAGAGGAACATTAAATCTCATTGTTCACAGATGACATCTTGATGACTCTCCGCGACCTGGCCCACTCTCTGCAGGGGTAACTAAGCGAATTTGAGGTGGCGGGTTTGAGTCAACCTCACCAAATCATCTATACTAAATTTCACGGTAACTGAAGACTAGGCTAAACACCTTCATGAGCGGAACCTCTTTCAGTGGACCAAACGCTTACTCCAATACCTGGGCATACAACTAACACCACCACTAGAGAACCTCTTTCGAGCCAACTTCCCGCCTCTCTTACTTCAACTCCAACTAGATCTTAAACTCTGGACACTGCTTTTTATCTTGTGGTTGGGAAGAATACACGCGATAAAGAGGAGTGTTGCCAAAATGTCTATCTTCCAGGCACTGCCAATTGATCTAGACAGGGACTTCCTGCCCAAACTACGTTCTTTGATCACTCCATGTATCTGGCAGAACGACAAGGCCTGCCTTCCCTTCTATAAGCTGAGATGCGCAAAAAGCGAGGGAGGAGTGGCTCTCCTTGATTTTAACTTGTACTACAAGGCAGCCCAACTGAGTATTGTGGCAGAATGGTCCAATAGGGAATCGGATAAGCTCTGGTTGCATATGGATTGTGTTACAGCGGGAAGAACAATATGGGATCTCATATGGAAACCTAAGAAGGACAGACCCCCAAACCCTTACATTAGCACTCCTACCCGAACCACGCTTAAGGTGTGGGACGAGGTATCCAGGGGAAGGGAGTGTACCACATTTCCATCACCCTACACACCGATCCATCATAACCTGGAATTCCCACTGACGCTCTTTGAAGGCCTGTTTGACACTTGGAGGGAGGGAAGTTGTCTCATGTTTTCAAACCAGTTAGGTTGGTGTTTCCAAGTTAATCGGCTTAAGAGACTCAAAGCATATGAATGGAAGGGTTGGACCGACATCAGATCAAAACTGACGATACCCCTTCCCCAGGTGAAGAGTATGTACCTCCACTAGCGTACTCCACAGGTGTGGGAAGCACTCGTCTCTCTTTAGTGTAAGGCCACCCATGCATTGCTTAAGTCTCATAAAAACAGACTACTGTAATAAGTTATATTGTGAAGAGGATACAATGTAATGTGATGAACTGATGCACTTGTCAAATGAGAAATTAACTGGCAATAAAAACACGCTTGAAAAAAAAAATATTCTGTGAAAAATACGGACGACCAAAGCACTGCGAAGTGGAGAAGTGTGGCTCAATGGTTAGAGAGGCAGACCTTGATGCAGAGCGCTGGCCAGGGACCAGGGTTCGATTCGGGCTTAAATTCCTCTCACCGGATATTCTCGCCTCAGTGCCGAATCTAAGCATGGGCCCCACGCTGCAACTCTGGGCAATAGCTTGCTTAGTCTCCACAACGGCCCCCGATACACAAGGGATGCCTGGTTTCACCATGGGATGCCCAGGAGTGGACACCCCATAAGGAAAAGCCAGGAGGGGTTCCCTTGTGGTAGGAGTACAAGCGCCGGGATGCTTACGGGTTACTGTTCGCGCTATACAAATACAACACATTTACATTTACATTTACATTTACTGCATAATTGATAAATTATTACTACCACTGTACCAGCCAGTATGCTTTTTAATTCGGTCTTGTGCACTTCATTGGGACAGTGGGCCACCACTTTGCTTCAGTACAGCTGTATAAAAGCCTCTATTCTCCAGGTATACAATGTGTGTGGTGTTTCAGTTGGAGTCACTGCTCTTTCTTCTTTATTTCTTCTTTGAATGTTGGCTGACTTGTAGGCAGATGTATGTTGCTTCTGGTACAAAACAGATAGTGAGCATGAATCTTGCCATATCCATGACCTACAATAAAGACCAGTGTAGCTTTACACACATTGTTTTTTTTTGTGGTGTAGCTCTGTGCTCAGTCTTGGTATTTAAGTGTTCATCCATAAAGTGACCTCTGAGCCAGATTCACATAAAGTAAAACCTTCAGGGGCTTTGCATGAAACTCCGTGATGCGCATCCATTTCGAGGTGTCCTTCCCCCTTACACCAGTGCTAACCGGCTGGACACGGATCCAGTGATATCAGTGTACAGTTTTGTCATGTAATGTGCAGCTGAATCATTCTAGCTTTCAATTTCCCTGCACATCAGATTATTATTTAAATAGTATTTGTATTTGATAGGAGCGGTTCATACTCCACTTCTGCGTCTAGGCAGTGCAATTAATTGGCGTTATTACCCGGTTTAGTTTTACTCATTCGTCGAACTCTCCTCTCTGCTTAGCCGCTGAAATGAGTCTCTTTGTAAAGTTGTTTGTAAATGTAGCGGGCCTTACCTTTAACTGTTGCCAATGCTTTATTTTCTCTTCTGTCATTGTTTTGAGATGTCCTCAAATCTGAAACAATACCGCTTCTATGGACTATTTGAGGCACTACATGGAGAGCTTTCTGGTAAGGTATGAGAGCTATACTCCTTCTTCGAGTTCTGAGCACAAACTGCCACTAGATCTAAAGGTCTAAGATGTAAGAGACCATCAGAAACGTGCGTCCTTTACCACCTGTTGTCCCTCATACATGTTGAGGCTAAGCTCATAGCTTAAGTCTTTGCTAATCGCCCAATCACCGTTATCGGGTACTTGGTCCACTCAAATCAGTGTGGCTGTAGCCCACACAGGATCCGACACCTGCATAACACTCTTGCATTAGTGGAACTATGCACACCTCCTTAGCACTTCCATTGGTTGACTTCTAGAACGGATTTGATGCAAAGAGGTGGGACTGCTGCCTGTTTGCAGTGTTGGAGAAGATTAATATTCGTCCTAAATTCCTGAAATATATATGCCTAGAGGGGCTAGGGACGTGCCATCATATGTGTGGTACTATAAGAAAGGCACTGTGCAAGGATGCCCCGTCCTCTTTTCTAATTGCCCCGGCCATTGAGCACGTGGCAGAATGTTTTAGGGTAGACCTGGAACTAGAGCATCACTGTAATCAGACGACCTGTTGATTTGTGTGTGTGTGTGTGTGTATCAGATTTAAACATAAACAAACCTGATTTTGCATTGAAATGTAGTTAGCAAATTAATATATTTGACAAGGTTTTTTTGTGTTTCGTCTACCAGCACCTTCACCAGCTGGGGTTGGGTGGTGCAGGGGAGGCCAAATAGAGCTGGGGCACGTGCCCTAAGTGGTCCTCGGACGCCACTATTGAAATACCACTAACAAGCTCTGGGGCGGCCACATCATTTTGGTGCTGTTGATTCTCTCTTCCTACACCTTCAGATCGAAGTTCTGTTACTGTCCAGGAGATGGCGCTATTTGCGCACGTTATGAGTTGGAAGATTTCCGTCTTAATTTAACGATTAGTTCAACAGGTGCGCGCACAATTTACTTTTTTTTTTTAATTTTCGATGTGCTGTGAATATTTATTTTAATGTGACTCGTGAATGTGCAGAATGTCTTTATTGATCTAAAGAACTTGCAAGAACCGCTGTAATGTCTAAAAGAGCTACATTCACAACGATTTTTGCGCAACTCAATTCAGTTTAGTTTACACCAACATTTATTTGCGCTTTGATATTCCACAACAAGACTAAAGAGCCCATGTGGTGAAGGATGTAACAACAGTTCTCAAAATCCAAGCGGACGTGCACAGTGTAAAATTATGTGAAGTCTATTCCTGCTGATTGTTCGAAATACACGACGGGGTAAAGAGAACTGTACTCTTGAAGTCTCCTTTAACAGGATGAGGTTTATTGCGCTTATGACGTCAGTGTAGAGTTTTGATAAAAAAGAGTGATTTTCTGAAGTCGGTTTAGTGAACGTTCCTACAAAATACAGAGAACACTCACAATCTCTTCATTATGGACAAATTCACAAACCTTGAGCAGGTGGTATAGTAGTAATTCCAGACGTCATAGCAGGAGTAGTGCCTCTGAGTGAGGGGAAAGTAAGAGATTACCACGGTATTTGATCAAAAGTAAGTTGAAAGGTTTTTTTTTTTAGTTTTTAGTTGTTTTTTTAACACAAAAGAGCTGCGTCTGGAAATGTACAGTTTTGATTGTCTTACAAATTCATATCTTCCTCCAAGTGAAAAAACTCTGTAGTATAATATGGGTGGATGGGCACCCCTGGAAATCTGCAACTGTCTTGGACTCCCACAAATATTGCTGGATTCTTGGAAAATCCCAGAAAGCCAAAATCTTCCCCAAACATCAGATGGAACCTGTGGGAGTTGATATCTGACTTTCACAAAAATTACAACTTGGCAATCTGTCCTTAAACCTGAAAATGCATCGGCCATATAATAACTCAAGTTTTACAGTCCGATGGTTTCACTGTGGGTCTCCGTTGCTTTAATTTACTTACTTCGCTGTGAATTAGAAATTTAGGGAGATGTTTTAGAGAATCGCCTTCCTTTTGTGTATTTGTAAGACTTCTTGCTAACTACATATGCTGGTGTTCATATAAATGCATTTATTCATCTATAAATGTTTTTGAGAGCTTAGGCCTAGCCACGTGAGCGGTGTTGTGCCTTACGTCCAATAGTTAAATACATACATGGAGGAAAGAACTGAGAGGAAGGAGAAATTACGTGGGAAGAATACATTGATGTCCCCTACTGGGGCATTTAGCAATAACTAAAGAAACCTATATGAACGAAGAATAGAAGGGAGAGAGTGTGAGGAACAAATCAACTCTTAAGGGTGGTTCTACATGGATCATTTTTTAAGTCTTTCCGAAAGGCGTGCAGGTTAGGTCGGGTCTTATTTCTTCTGGTAGACAGTTCCTTAGCTTTGGTGCCTTCCAGCAGAGATCCTGATAAATCTTCATAGATTTTGTTTTGAGAGGCTATACGTATGCGCTTGCAAAGTATAGTTTGTCCCTTGGATAGTTGGGAAGCTCAAGGTGACTAAGGGTATCTTATGATGCATTCTAAAGATAGTTGGTTTATTGTCCGGAAGCAGTGTAGAGAATTAGGAAGTCCAATGTTGATCTGCTAGAAGGTAACACATGTATATAGTGCAGGTATTGTTCCCCTCTGTGACGGGTATCTCCTGAACCAAGGACTACAAGTTTGTGCATTTCAGATAGCTGGTGGTACATTTACATTTGTCTTCAAAATGTCTTCAAACAAGGAGTCGAGAGAGATCCATAATGTTTAAATAACAGAAAGTGGAGTGCATACTTTAGGCTTGAAATATCAGTGCAAGCAGACTATTTATGACTTAAAAATAGATAAGTAAGGTATTGAATAGTGATTCAAACAGGTATATCTGTTTTCTAATGGCACAGCCATCGACTTCTGGTAATTGGCATGCTCACACATAACCACACGTAGTGCTACGTCTTACACAGATGGGGATGAAACCGATGTCACTTGACGTCCATTCCAGCTGCTGTACTTCCTTGCACATATTTCGTGCCTCTTTGAATGTCCATCTTCTCCACGAGCCTTTCCCTGATAGCTTTAAATCTAGATAAGCGCAGTCGAAATGTGCTTTAGTCATTTTCACTGACTGGTTGGTGTGTCCCATTTATAGTTATGGAGTTTTGCCCTGAACAGCACTTTGGCATTAGTGTTTTATAAATACAAATAATTTAAATGCATGAATTAACCAATCTATTTCAAAGAATAACATTCACATTTGCAGCTGGCAACTTCTTAAAACCAAGGTGGTTTTGCAATGAGTGTTTAAATGAGCTACCTTTCGTATTTTCACTATTATCACATCTTCAGTGCCCCGTTGGCGGGTAGATTGGAAGCTAAAGAGCAAGGTTGCCGGACGTTGGAGAAAAGTTTTGCAGCGTGAATCTTTCTGGATTCACTATGCTGTGCATATTCCGCGGTCTTGTGGTTGGGTCCGGATTCGTAGTCTTTTCTTTGGGTTTTTTTTTTTTTTGTTTTTTTTTGTAGCCCTTGTGGGCGTCGGCGTCACACCTCCTCGGGTGCATTTCCGGTGACGTCGGCATGCTTCCTGCGGAAGCTCCCACTCTTGGGCGCCATCTTCAGATTCTTTTTTCCGCGGTCGGGTCTGGATCGTTCCCGTTGGGCTCCAGACATTTTTGGAGAAAGTACTGAAATAATTTGAATGTTGGAGAAGATATTGGAAGAAGAAGACTAAAGAAGACTTCGCAGAACATTGAAGAGAAAAGAAGGAGAAAACCTCGAGAACTTAGACGATCGTCGACGTCCACGCGGTCAGGGAGGCCTGAACGCTCGAGGATGGACAACACGCCGTTCAAGTTCTGTCCGAACTGCAGACACAAGTACGCGCAGAAAGACCAGCATCCGGTTTGCAACCTTTGCCTACCGGTAGAACACAGAAGCGAGGACTGCAACGCCTGCTCTGTCTTCGCCCAGAAGACCCTTCGTGTGAGGAGGAGTCAGAGGGTAGCACACGCCACCCTCGAAGGAAAAGCCCCGACGCCATCGCTGTACGAGCTGGGGATGTCCTCGGAGGAAGAGGACAACGCTGCCGCCGAAGACGACAGCTACACGCTCGTAGAGGCCGATTACAAGAAGACACCTGATCAGGTAGGAGACTCGACGTCCCACAAGAACACGAGAGACTCTGAGTCTCGAAAGTACAAGGGCAAGAGCCCGAAGGCGCCGACGCAGCGACATCTGCCGTCCGCGACCACAAGCAGGCCCAGCGGATCCTCAGAGAAGGAGTCCCTGGCGCCGAGAGCTGTTGAACAGCAGAAGGCGTCGAAGATCGTCGCCGAAAGGGACCGATCGACGTCGAGGGAGAAAGACCCTAAAGCCTCGGCGCCGTCCAAGGACCCGAAAGCCACTTTGACGTCCAAGTCATCGACGCCGAGAATTTCGCCGCCGAGCCAGGCGACGAAGAGAGGGGCCGAACGTTCCGAAGCCGAAAACGCGGCGGAGATGGAAAGGAAAAAACATCGGCTAGAAGCCGAAATGGCAAGCCTCTTGCAGCGGAGAAAAGATTTAGCCGCCGAGATGAGTGCCTTCACGATTCCACACAAGACCAAGCACGCCGTGCTAGATCTGGTCGAAGAGGAAGAAGAACATGTCGACGGACATGGGCCTAGCAACAAGATGGTCGACGACCAGGAAGGTGAAGAGAATCCCTACGAGGATTACAGCTATGAGGAGGAAGAGGGCAGTAGGTTTGACGCCGAGTCGGCCACCTCTGACCCACACGAGGAGGATTACCTAGATGTCGACACCGAGAGCCCGGAAGAGGCGGTCGACTCATACCCCTCGAGGCCCTCGCCGCCGGATGACATCGGGGCATACAACTCGGCGATACAATCTGCCGCAGCTGCATTCAAGCTAAAGCTCGACGAGGAAAGGCAGAAAGCAGACTTCCTGCTAGAGACTTTGCTCCCAACACAAACAAGAAGCCAGTTCCTTCCAATGCTTGAGAGCGTCTTGGCTCAGGGAAAGGAAGCATTCAAGGAGCCCGCAACATGCAAGGCGGTAACTCCCAGAACAGAGAAAAAGTACAAACACTCCTCGAAGGACCCGGCCTACATTCGGGGCGAGGTCTCCGCAGATTCCATTATCACGGCCCCAGCTAGGAAGAGTGCGAGCGTATCCACTACCTCTGGCCCACCACCGGATAAGGAGAGCAAGAGGATGGATTTGGTGGGGAGAAGGATCGAACGGAATGCCGCGACCCACTGGCGCATGGCTAATTCCAACGCCCTGATAAACAGGCACATGTACCAGATCAAGGAGGGGCTGGGGCAGTTGGTGAAGGACCTACCCCAGGATGCCAGGCAGAAGGCCGAAAAGTTAATTGAAGAAGGGAAAAACGTGGCAAATTCTTGCCTTAAGACAGCCCTGGACGGAACAGACACCGCCAGCAGGCTCATGATGATGGGTGTCACGGAAAGGAGACACGCCTGGCTCAGGATCTCAGGGTTCAAACCCGAGGTGCAACACAGTATCCTGAACACACCGTTCAACGGCGAAACGCTTTTTGGACGAGAAACTCTGCCAACTCAAAAAAGATAACGAGACGGCAAGATCCATGGGGGCATTGCAGTTCAGAGGCAACAAAAGAGGCACCCCGTCACGGAGGCCCGGCGGGAGAGGTGGAAACCAGCCAGGTACATCGCACCAGGCTTTCCAGCAAACGCACCAGGCAGACTCGCAGGCTCAGCAAGGTCAGCAGAAGCAGTCCTGGCAGTACCAACCAAGAGGTCAGTCCTTTCGAGGGAGAAATGGACGTGGCCAGAATAGAAGAGGGGGGCAGCAGCCCACCTCGAAGTGACTTCAAAGACCTCCGGGTGCCCGACCACAGAAAAGATCCCAGGGGGCACCACGTACGAAGGGGTCAGGACAATCTAAACACCTACGACCACATGACACCAGTGGGAGGAAGATTAAAGTTTTACCTCCAAGAATGGAGAGAAATAACATCAGACAAATGGATCCTAAACATTATCCAATTCGGATACTGCTTGGAGTTGTAGAGAAAGCCAACAAGCAGGAAACCAAGGGGAAAGCCACCAGCAAGAGAACAGCTGGCGAGGCTTCAGGAAGAAGCACAAGAACTTCTACAAAAACAGGCCATAGAAAGAGTTCCCTGCAAGGAAAGAAACAAGGGAGTATACTCAACGTACTTCCTAGTACCAAAGGTGGACGACAAAATGAGACCCATCCTAGACCTGAGGTTCCTCAACAAATTCATAAGAACACAAAAATTCAAAATGACCTCCCTGCAGGAGGTGCTACCGCAATTGCAGGTCGGAGATTTCATGGTCACGATAGACCTCAAGGACGCCTACTTGCACATACCGATGAACGAGAAGCACAAGCATATGCTCAGGTTCACAATCGGAGGAGGCAACTACCAGTTCACAACGCTGGCCTTCGGACTAAAATCAGCACCGAGGGTGTTCACGAAGTGCCTCGCGGCAGTCGCAGCGCACTTACGAAGACAGGGGATACACGTATACCCTTACCTGGACGACTGGCTGGTGAAAGCAAGCTCGTACCACAAATGCAAGCAACATGCACATACAGTGACAAGCACGCTCATAAACCTGGGGTTCTCCATCCATTGGAAGAAATCATCAATGGAGCCGGAGCAAGTGAAGATCTTCCTGGGGGCAGAGATCAACACCTTACAGGGCAAAGTGTTCCCCAGCGAGAAGAGAGCAAGGGCACTGGTCAAGGAAGCTCGCCTCTACCGGAAGGGACAAGCTCGGACAGTGAGGACTGCGAGTAAGATCATGGGGATGATGGCATCATGCATCCACCTAGTGCCGAATGTGCGGCTCCACATGAGACCCATGCAAGAATGGCTCCAGGAACAATGGTCACAGGCTTCTGGCAGTTGGGAGGATCTTGTGGTGGTGACGCACGCAGTGCAGAAGGAGATGACATGGTGGACCATGGAGAACTTAACAAGGGGACAGCCTCTAACACCCCCAACTCCGACAGTGACCATCACCACAGAAGCATCCCTGAAGGGATGGGGCACTCACATGGAGGAACTCAAAGTGAGGGGTCTTTGGACGCCAGCAGATGCGACAAAGCACATCAATTACCTCGAATTGAAGACAATCTTCCTTGCACTGAAAGCCTTCCAGACAAGACTGTACAGGCAAATGGTGTTGCTGCAGAACGACAACACCACGGCGATGTTCTACATCAACAAACAGGGTGGAACACAGTCAACAACGCTTTCAACGCTGACGCAGGAGATATGGAGATGGGCCATCCCTCTCCAGATAGACCTGCTAGCCATACACCTACCAGGGAAGGAGAACATTCAGGCAGACTGGCTGAGCAGACAGACATCGGCATCCCACGAGTGGGAGCTCAATGCTCAGGAGACAAGGTGGCTGTTCAACAAGTGGGGAACGCCATCAGTGGACCTGTTTGCAACACGCCAGAATGCGAAATGCCAAAACTTCGCATCCAGACAACACGAAGAAGGGTCCCTTGGGAATGCCCTATGGATAGATTGGTCCGGGACATTTGCTTACGCTTTTCCCCCGATACCACTGATACACAGAGTACTGAGCAAGTGCAGAGCGAGCAACATGACCTTGATACTGGTCGCGCCACAGTGGGCGAGGCAGACATGGTACTCGCAGATCATGGAGATGTCACAGTGTGCACCCCACAGATTCGGCAGAAGAAAAGCCCTGCTCTCCATGCAAAACGGAGAGGTGCTGCACCCAGAGCCAGAGAGCATGAGCCTAGTAGCATGGCTCCTGAGGACATAGAGTTCGCGCATCTGAGACTGCCAGAGAGCACCCTCAGGGTCCTTCGGGAGGCACGAAGGCCCAGCACACGGAAGTGCTATGTCGCAAAGTGGAAAAGATTCATGATGTGGTGCAGGCGGGAAAGACTTGACAATAAAATGAAGAAGGACTCCACAGTGCTAAAATACCTGACGCACTTACTGGAGAAAAACCTCAGCTCGTCCTCCTTGAGAGTTCACTTGGCAGCTATAGTGGCCTACACAAGGGGTGAGATGGGCAGAAGCTTCTTCACATCACAAGTTGTCAAGAGGTTCCTGGAAGGAGCGAAGAGGATCGCACCACCCAAGCGTGTGCCGCCACCGGCATGGAACTTGAACGTAGTCCTGACGGAACTTATGAAGGAGCCCTTTGAGCCACTTCACAAGGCCTCCTTACAGATGCTAACTATGAAAACTGCTTTCCTGGTTGCAATAACGTCCTTACGCAGAGTTAGCGAGCTGCAAGCGCTAACGCTACAGGAACCCTACTTACAAATACACAATGATAGGGTGGTGATGAGGACCGACCCACACTTCATGCCGAAGGTGGTGTCCAAATTCCACATGAACCAGTCCATACAGATACCGAGTTTTTTCCAAAAACCAACCACTAGCGCAGAGCGAGCTCTGCACACCCTAGACGCCAGAAGGGCGGTCATGCATTACATTGAAAGGACGAAAGGACACAGGAAAACGAAACAGTTCTTTGTGTCGTTCGCCAACAGTTACATGGGCAAGGCAGTAACTAAGACCACTATTGCACGCTGGATCGCGCAAACAATCCAACTCTGCCACAAAAGGGCAGGACAAGAACTGGCAGTGGGGGCACGTGCCCACTCCACTAGGAAGAAGGGGGCTACAATAGCCTTCCTGGCCAATACACCCATACAAGACATATGCCTGGCGGCAACATGGGCTTCGGTGCACACATTCACGAAGCACTACTGCGTGGATGTTCAGATGAACAAAGAAGCACAAGTCGGACAAAGGGTGCTCCAGCATATATTCAGAAACCAGAGCTCATCTTCCACCCAGCCGCCACAGAAATGAGAAACCGCTACAAAATCTATGCACAGCATAGTGAATCCAGAAAGATTCACGCTGCAAAACGAATAGTTTCTTACCTGTCGGTGTAGTTTTGCAGCTTGAAGATCTTTCTGGATTCACTAGCGAACCCACCCACCTCTGCCAGAAAGATGAGGCTGGAGAGAGAAGAGGTGGTCAAAAAAAAAAAAAAAAAATAAGAAGGAGGGAGAAAGGTAAGAGAATATAAGGACAAAGCGGTAAAAAATTCTCACCTAAATAGAACATTGCCATTGCTTCGGAAACGAAAGAAACACGGAAAAAAGAATCCGAAGATGGCGCCCAAGAGTGGGAGCTTCCGCAGGAAGCATGCCGACGTCACCGGAAATGCACCCGAGGAGGTGTGACGCCGACGCCCACAAGGGCTACAAAAAAAAAAAAAAAAACAAAGAAAAGACTACGAATCCGGACCCAACCACAAGACCGCGGAATATGCACAGCATAGTGAATCCAGAAAGATCTTCAAGCTGCAAAACTACACCGACAGGTAAGAAACTATTCGTTACAGAATGTCCCTAAAGCCTTACCCAAATCATACATTACCTTAGTTACCCAATGGACATCCTTGTAGAGTTACTCAGAACAGAGCATCATCTTTCATATTTTTCTATTGGTTGGAAGATCCAAGGGCTCCTTCAGTTCGACTTCCTAACGTACAGACTACTTGTTCAACAAATGTTCTTAGTTGTGAGAAATTCCCTTCACAAGGTAAACGTTTACTCTGACTGAAACATATGAAACGGAAGCATATAACGTCTTTCCTAATATCGTTCAGTGCCCTTTCTGGGCCCCTATATGGTCTAAAGCCTGATTGTTAGGTAGAATATTGTTTGATTCCACAAAGTTTTTGAAATTGACATGTTGCAATTACAATTACTGTTTTTTCATTAGAGATGGGACTAGTTTAAAATCTGTAGAGCACAGCTTTCCACACTTTTCATGTTGGTGACACACTTTTTAGACATGCATCCTTTCGCAACAAGGTGATTCAGTTTTACTAGCAAACCGGAGGTTAAACTAACCGCATATAAGAGATACGGACAAATACTTTTATGTCATAGAAATTGTAAATAACAAAATGTATGGGCACGCAACATATCTCACGAAAACCTTTCATTGATATTTTTAAAAATATGATTTGTAAGATAAACACACATACATTTCCAAAACTGTTGTCATTTATGAGTAATAATATTTAAATATGAGAAAGAATTTAAAATATTTGACTATTTTAATGATATGTATGAGTTTGATAGGATGAACACAGCTGCTCAATATTTGGTGGAATATTATATAAAGACACTCATTTCGTCATGAAGCATTTTCAAGCTTCCATGTTTCAGTGTCTTTAAGTTTGTCATTGTTGAAAAGGATACTTAACAAATGTATGTAGTAAAAAACTGCAGGAGATTTTTAACACTTTTTTACTTATGGTTAGATGCATTGACACCCGAATCCAAAAGCTGTCTTAAGTCACCCTCTTCATGCATCATTAACAGACTTCGGTCATTTTTAACTTCAGCTAATTGTTCTTCAGTAAGTGAAAAGTTCCCAGTTCCAGTTGAAAGAAATGGATTTCTGATCCAATCATAGTCTTGGATTTCAACATTTGGGAAGTAATGATGAACTTTCTCTCCAAGCAATCTTAAATGGTCAACAATCAGCAGCCTAATATGACATTTCAGCTCACACTCAGAAGTTTTGGAACACATTTCAAAATTGCCTTCTTTCACTTTCTTTTTCCAAATTGCTATTTGGTCTCTCATAGCACAAATTTGATCCACCGCTCTTAAGATATTTTCTCCTTTTCCTTGCATACTGGTGTTTATTTTATTCAAATGTTCACGTAGGTCAGCAAGATATCCCAATTTTATGCACCAAAGTTTGTTTTGCATTATATCACAGAAATCGTGTTGCTGACTTTCCTAAAAAAGTTTAAGCTCCATTTCCCGCAATTCGTATACATGACAAATCACATGACCTCTTGAGAGCCAACAAACATCTGTGTGCAGTAGAAGCTTTTTAAACCTTGCCCCCATTTGTTCACAAATATGAGCAAATAATCTTTATTTAAGAGGTCCGCTTTTAATGTAATTGATCATTTGAACCACTTTGTCCGTAACTTTTCTTAATTCATTTCCAGTGGTTTGCGCGACTAATGCTTTGAGATGTAAAAAGCAAGAGTAATTATAATATTATCATTCTCTTTCTTCGCTAAAGCTATAAAACCTTTTGTTGAGCCAACCATTGAGGGTGCGCCATCGTGCATATCCCAACACAATATAACCATTGCAAATGATTTTCCTTCATGAAGCAATCTAAAGTTTTAAATAAATCCTCACCTCTAGTTCTCATTGGAAGTTCTAGGCAACACAAGAATTGCTCAATAATTCTGTCAATATAAATGACATATATAACAACCAATATTTGAGTTAACCCACCACAGCTGTTGATTTGTCCAACTGCAATGTAGAGATCATATTATTGTCTTGAAAAATATCCTTAATTTGCAGCTTAAGGTTATCAGAAATTTCTTGAACACGTCTTCCAATTGTGTTATCTGCCCAAGGGATTTTATTAACTTTTATCTCAAATCCTGGCCCAAACATTGTTCGAACAATAGGACAGCAAAATTCCTTTATGGTAGTTTCAGCAATAGTTTGTGGTTTCTTGTTTTTGGCAATTATTTGAGCAACCAAGTAACTTGCCTTGTGAGCTTTCTCTGATGACTTCTTTCTCTTTGTGAATGATGCAGACTGCTTCTTTATTGACGTTGAAAGCTCAATAAAGCAATCTACTGGATTTTCTGACAAATGGCTGTGTTTTGAGGTAAAATATTGTTTTAATTTATTAGTTCCTATAATTTTAGTGTAGTTCCTATATTCCCAACAGGCTCTGCGCATTGGAATAATATATCCTATAGAAATGACGTAGGACTTATGTCTACTAGGTCTCTATCGAACATATTAGACTTAATTGTGAGTGCCAGCTAGCTCAGAGGTCACTAGAAACTTTCTCGAATAAACAAGAAGGGATTCGTTTCTGACAACCACATAAACATGACAACTTTGTTTTCCCAAGATAAAAAGTATCTTCAGAGTCGTGAAAACAATAGATAAATATTTTACTCAATCAATCGTGCATGCTTCGTTTCACCAGAGGTGCAGAGAAATAGAGAGACATGCGTTTTCAATAAAAGGTATTTATTGAACAGTCTTCTTTCTCAGCACAGCATAGTGAATCCAGAAAGATTCACGCTGCAAAACGAATAGTTTCTTACCTGTCGGTGTAGTTTTGCAGCTTGAAGATCTTTCTGGATTCACTAGCGAACCCACCCACCTCTGCCAGAAAGATGAGGCTGGAGAGAGAAGAGGTGGTCAAAAAAAAAAAAAAAAATAAGAAGGAGGGAGAAAAGTAAGAGAATATAAGGACAAAGCGGTAAAAAAATTCTCACCTAAATAGAACATTGCCATTGCTTCGGAAACGAAAGAAACACGGAAAAAAGAATCCAAAGATGGCGCCCAAGAGTGGGAGCTTCCGCAGGAAGCATGCCAACGTCACCGGAAATGCACCCGAGGAGGTGTGACGCCGACGCCCACAAGGGCTACAAAAAAAAAAAAAAACAAAGAAAAGAAAAGACTACGAATCCGGACCCAACCACAAGACCGCGGAATATGCACAGCATAGTGAATCCAGAAAGATCTTCAAGCTGCAAAACTACACCGACAGATAAGAAACTATTCGTTACAGAATGTCCCTAAAGCCTTACCCAAATCATACATTACCTTAGTTACCCAATGGACATCCTTGTAGAGTTACACAGAACAGAGCATCATCTTTCATATTTTTCTATTGGTTGGAAGATCCAAGGGCTCCTTCAGTTCGACTTCCTAACGTACAGACTACTTGTTCAACAAATGTTCTTAGTTGTGAGAAATTCCCTTCACAAGGTAAACGTTTACTCTGACTGAAACATATGAAACGGAAGCATATAACGTCTTTCCTAATATCGTTCAGTGCCCTTTCTGGGCCCCTATATGGTCTAAAGCCTGATTGTTAGGTAGAATATTGTTTGATTCCACAAAGTTTTTGAAATTGACATGTTGCAATTACAATTACTGTTTTTTCATTAGAGATGGGACTAGTTTAAAATCTGTAGAGCACAGCTTTCCACACTTTTCATGTTGGTGACACACTTTTTAGACATGCATCCTTTCGCAACAAGGTGATTCAGTTTTACTAGCAAACCGGAGGTTAAACTAACCGCATATAAGAGATACGGACAAATACTTTTATGTCATAGAAATTGTAAATAACAAAATGTATGGGGACGCAACATATCTCACGAAAACCTTTCATTGATATTTTTAAAAATATGATTTGTAAGATAAACACACATACATTTCCAAAACTGTTGTCATTTATGAGTAATAATATTTAAATATGACAAAGAATTTAAAATATTTGACTATTTTAATGAGATGTATGAGTTTGATAGGATGAACACAGCTGCTCAATATTTGGTGGAATATTATATAAAGACACTCATTTCGTCATGAAGCATTTTCAAGCTTCCACGTTTCAGTGTCTTTAAGTTTGTCATTGTTGAAAAGGATACTTAACAAATGTATGTAGTAAAAAACTGCAGGAGATTTTTAACACTTTTTTACTTATGGTTAGATGCATTATTGACACCCGAATCCAAAAGCTGTCTTAAGTCACCCTCTTCATGCATCATTAACAGACTTCGGTCATTTTTAACTTCAGCTAATTGTTCTTCAGTAAGTGAAAAGTTCCCAGTTCCAGTTGAAAGAAATGGATTTCTGATCCAATCATAGTCTTGGATTTCAACATTTGGGAAGTAATGATGAACTTTCTCTCCAAGCAATCTTAAATGGTCAACAATCAGCAGCCTAATATGACATTTCAGCTCACACTCAGAAGTTTTGGAACACATTTCAAAATTGCCTTCTTTCACTTTCTCTTTCCAAATTGCTATTTGGTCTCTCATAGCACAAATTTGATCCACCGCTCTTAAGATATTTTCTCCTTTTCCTTGCATACTGGTGTTTATTTTATTCGAATGTTCACGTAGGTCAGCAAGATATCCCAATTTTATGCACCAAAGTTTGTTTTGCATTATATCACAGAAATCGTGTTGCTGACTTTCCTAAAAAAGTTTAAGCTCCATTTCCCGCAATTCGTATACATGACAAATCACATGACCTCTTGAGAGCCAACAAACATCTGTGTGCAGTAGAAGCTTTTTAAACCTTGCCCCCATTTGTTCACAAATATGAGCAAATAATCTTTATTTAAGAGGTCCGCTTTTAATGTAATTGATCATTTGAACCACTTTGTCCGTAACTTTTCTTAATTCATTTCCAGTGGTTTGCGCGACTAATGCTTTGAGATGTAAAAAGCAAGAGTAATTATAATATTATCATTCTCTTTCTTCGCTAAAGCTATTAAACCTTTTGTTGAGCCAACCATTGAGGGTGCGCCATCGTGCATATCCCAACACAATTTAACCATTGCAAATGATTTTCCTTCATGAAGCAATCTAAAGTTTTAAATAAATCCTCACCTCTAGTTCTCATTGGAAGTTCTAGGCAACACAAGAATTGCTCAGTAATTATGTCAATATAAATGACATATATAACAACCAATAATTGAGCTAACCCACCACAGCTGTTGATTTGTCCAACTGCAATGTAGAGATCATATTATTGTCTTGAAAAATATCCTTAATTTGCAGCTTAAGGTTATCAGAAATTTCTTGAACACGTCTTCCAATTGTGTTATCTGCCCAAGGGATTTTATTAACTTTTATCTCAAATCCTGGCCCAAACATTGTTCGAACAATAGGACAGCAAAATTCCTTTATGGTAGTTTCAGCAATAGTTTGTGGTTTCTTGTTTTTGGCAATTATTTGAGCAACCAAGTAACTTGCCTTTTGAGCTTTCTCTGATGACTTCTTTCTCTTTGTGAATGATGCAGACTGCTTCTTTATTGACGTTGAAAGCTCAATAAAGCAATCTACTGGTTTTTCTGACAAATGGCTGTGTTTTGAGGTAAAATGTTGTTTTAATTTATTAGTTCCTATAATTTTAGTGTAGTTCCTATATTTCCAATAGGCTCTGCGCATTGGAATAATATATCCTATAGAAATGACGTAGGACTTATGTCTACTAGGTCTCTATTGAATATATTAGACTTAATTGTGAGTGCCAGCTAGCTCAGAGGTCACTAGAAACTTTCTCGAATAAACAAGAAGGGATTCGTTTCTGACAACCACATAAACATGACAACTTTGTTTTCCCAAGATAAAAAGTATCTTCAGAGTCGTGAAAACAATAGATAAATATTTTACTCAATCAATCGTGCATGCTTCGTTTCACCAGAGGTGCAGAGAAATAGAGAGACATGCGTTTTCAATAAAAGGTATTTATTGAACAGTCTTCTTTCTCATGCAGAAGAAATAAACTGCTTCACTCGTAATACTGGCTGTAAAGTATAATGCGTACAGCAAGGAGAGTATTCTAAAGTAATACTGTAAAAGCATGGTATGGTTTCTAAGCCATAAAATACATGGAACATACATTAAATAAATAAGGACTAAAAGTACTCAACTGGTGCTTCTAAAATACGCCTACCCCGGTGTACCCAACCTAAGTCTAGTACGAGGGAAGAAGTGAGGTGTAGCATAAGTTTAGTATTCTTTTTGCCAAGAATCTATCTAAGATTACTCTTAGGGTCTAATCAGCTCCGTACCTTGGTTTAGAATGAAGGAGGTCTGGGATCTCTCTGTCTCAGGACTTGATTTCCCAACAACCCGCAAGGGTAGCTTGGAAACACTGGAGCTGGATTTCTCGGCAAGAGAAAAGACAGCGTCTCTCTCAGTGCGTCTGCTGGAGGGTCGGCTTCCTTCGGCACTTGCTGCAGCGAGATGCATCAGGCAAGTAGATAGTCGAACTGCTCAAACCACCGTGTGTTTGCTAGGGCAAGTGTGGGCATATTTATACCTAGAAGGTGCCGAGTTTGACGTAAGGTTTGACATAATAAAGTCATCAAAGAGTCTCAGTTCTTTGAAAACTCCATGAGTTCTTGGACAAATCAATATTCAAGCAAGGGGAAGTCCCTGACTCCTGAAGGCGAGTTTCCAAGAAATCACTGTGGATTTTCGGAACTAATGGAAGTAGCCATGCCGTATTTGGACTGCATGAGCTATGTCTAAATATGGTTATGATTTCCATGCCTATATAAGCATAGGGTGATTTATACGTATATAAGGGTATGAATCGGGAAAATTACACTAGGGTCCTAAAATGCTATACAACTGTACCATACTTTCATTTGCAAGTATATCCCCACAAACTAAACACTGGGGACAACGATTGTTTTCATTACCAGAAAATGTGAACCCCAGTTTCACATAAGCTTTATTATATAAACAAGGAGTGGAGATTTTTCCTTTACACTTCATATGTACTGAGACAGACCGTTCAGTTGATTCTTGCATTATTTCCTCACTAGCTGCTACATTTTGTTCATCCCAAACATCATCTTCACCAGCTTTTCGCTTCTTAATTATAAACGTATCCATATTGTGTTTCCAGGCGTGGACCCGTCTAAAAATGGCTACTTAGAATAACTGTCTCGTGGTGTAAACGTTGGACCGTTCAGGGACTTAATGTTTGAAACGCTTAATGCCCAATTAGTAGCAGCCTATATGAAGGTTTCCCTACCTCTACACGTATAACTTTCATTTTACATGCGTTCCTTTGGTTTTCTGGCTAGGTCACTCACTCATGTTATTCATGCTGCTCTTTCTCCAGTCGTGTCTCTCTGCTTATGTTGTTGTACATTCCTCTGTTTCCATTGCTCATCTGTTTCTCTCTCCTGTCAGTTGTCTTTCTTTTGTTTCGCTTTTTTTCTCCCACTTCTGTTTAATTCACTCCTCTAAATCTACTCTTCCTGCTTATGTTGCGCTTTTCTTCCTTCTACCAATTATAGGCCATGCCTCCTTCACGCTCCTTTGTCTGTCCCACTCTTCTTCTTCTCTGACTTCACTTCCCAAGCCCTTATTTTGATTTTCTTGGGTGCTGCGACTCTCAAACACCGCCTGCTGGAAGCTTGAACAGGTCTGCGGGGGGCGGCAGCTGCGAGTTCTGCAGGAGCCACCAAAGTCTTAAGTCACCGCTGCTGCCACATGCTTCCATGGGTCTGCAGGAGGGCAGCAGCAGCGAGCGCCAGAGGGCAACACTCCACGCCACTGGCGATTCTAATGGGGTTGTCTGCCCCTCCCTGCCGCTAGATTAAATGGGACTGTGGGGGGCTGCGCAGCGAGTGATGCACTGCAGGAGTCCTAACTTACTGCCGCTGCCACTTCAACGGGCCCGCGGGAGATCGGCAGCCAGATGCTCCAATAAGGCTCGCTGCCTGCCACAGGAGACTCCTCTTCCACAGGAACAGGCACTGCCTCAGTAACATGCACAATACCATCCTGCATGATGCATAGACCGTGTCTCGCGTTACAGACGCATACACTGCAGCCACCACACAAATGTGTTACGACCCAAATTTGGAAAGCTCTGATCTAGAGACTATGCCCAGATTTGTTTAGTAAGGGAGTAATTATTGCTTGTTGTAAAACAATGTATACTGCTACTGCTTGTTGGAGTAATGTATTTATAGTGCTTGTTACTGAAAGTTCTTTTTACTGTGGTGGCCGACCAAGGCTAGACTGTAATATTTGATGTTTCCATCTTACCATTGACTCTGCAAGCTTGCTCGACACTCTCTGCTATGAAAGCTGAAAGGTAACTTGGGAGGTTCAGTTGGGGCACAAGGTGCTGTCCTTGGCTCTAGTGTGTGCTCTCATCTTCAGGCTCTCATTCTCGCGTAGTTATGGCATTTTTACACTGTCTGTTCGAGGTTATTGGGTTTTCTTTAATACCTCTGTAACTTCCAAGAACATTTTGAATAGTTCCTTGAGGTAGTTTGATTAAAGCTGCTAAATGACCCTTCTTTGCCTTCTGGAGTGCTCCGATGTTCCCATTTTTCAATGTCTGCTGCTGTTTGGCTTCTTAGTTTCCCAACTAGTCTCTTCACATTGCCCAGATCTTAGTTGATCCATAAACCAGCAACCTTTGTGTCGGATTTAGATTGTTGGGTGGCTTAAACATCCAGCCTTCTGGTCAATGTAGAGCGAAGGGAACAGAACAGATCCCCTGAGTGCTCATCTGTGATGCGAGGGGTGTTTTATAAACGTCAATACTCCTGGTCTGAGGTACCCTCGATAAGTATTGCAGCTGTACTATCGATCTCAGGGAGCCTACATCTTCCAAATCATTTCCTCCTCCTACATAGGATTGTATCACATGGGAACCAGAAGGGACCTAAAGGTGATATTTTGATTCTAGATAAAACACCCCAATAAATAAAAGTGCTTGACTGTTGCCTTCTCAAGTCTATTCAGAAATCATTCCTGCTGCTCTGTAAATCAGATTATTCAAGTGCGACTGTGGTATTGCATTTACAAGTTGCAGAGTCTTGCCAGAATCTGACTTTGTTATATTGTAGTTTCCAGGTCAAGTTTTTCTACCTTTGCCAGCTGGCTTACTGGCTCCATGCTCTACCTGAGCTGTACTTTCAGAAGGTGCGAAAGGTGAGTAACACACATTGTTTTTCTTGAGTGGTACATAATGTGTAATGGACTCTGGAACTGTGTAGCATGAGCTGCTAGAGAAAGTACACTAGGTATTAACTGGGGGTAGAGTCTTAATGTCTTTTTTCTCTCTGTAACTATAAAACTGTATTGTGCCTTCAGTTAATTAAAAGTCGAGTTTTCAAATTATATCGGTCAGGGCAAATGACTGGTCTGCATTGCTGCTGTGAAAGCTACATGTGCTTCTAAATTTGATGGCCACGGGCCGTATTACATAAAGTACCACTGGGGCTCACAGCAAGAAGAGGCCAGTGAACTTATTTGGGGAAGAGCCAAGTCTTCAACAGCTTCCGAAAAGTCAGGTGATTAGTTTCTTTCCGTAACTGAAGGGGGAGTGAATTCCAGAGCCTGGCGGCATTATAGGAGAAAAGCCGCCCTCCACTTCTGGTGCTTCTAATCCTAGGTACAAGTCGTCCGATCTTAGGGGTCTGTTAGCTTGATAAAATTGTGGCACATAGTGCATGTGTTCCTGATGGCAGCTTGCTGGAGGTGGGAATAGGGTGTCCCAGAGACCTCCTGCCAGAAGCTCTCCTGAAAATGGGTGCAGCCATTCTTTGTTCCCCTTTAAAGCGGAGGAGGATGTCTCCTTTATTGTGAAAGACTAATTGGCTGCTTCAAACACCTATTCTGCCTCTGGGCAGGCGTGAGTCTGAACCCGCCCTCAGGGCAGCAAACTTAGCGGCACTGTCCCTGTTTGTGCCCGACGTACCCTATTAAAAGTTCTCTGTGGAGCACCTGGGACATTGTGCCCTTGCCAATCTGTCTATATGATCCCTGGTACTCTTTCCCATCCTTTATTCCTTTTTAGATTTGGCGCTTCCAGCTGCTCTTCTTCTCTTCATGCTTCCTCTTCTTCTCTTCATGCTTCCTCTTCTTCTCTTCATGCTTCCTCTCCTTCTCTTCATGCTTCCTCTCCTTCTCTTCATACTTCCTCTCCTTCTCTTCATGCTTCCTCTTCTCTTCATGCTTCCTCTCCTTCTCTTCATGCTTCCTCTCCTTCTCTTCATACTTCCTCTCCTTCTCTTCATGCTTCCTCTTTTTCTCTTCATGCTTCCTCTCCTTCTCTTCATGCTTCCTCTTTTTCTCTTCATGCTTCCTCTCCTTCTCTTCATGCTTCTTCTTCTCTTCATGCTTTCTCTTCATGCTTCCTCTCCTTCTCTTCATGCTTCCTCTCCTTCTCTTCATGCTTCCTCTCCTTCTCTTCATGCTTTCTCTTCTTCTCTTCATGCTTCTTCTCCTTCTCTTCATGCTTCCTCTTCTCTTCATGCTTTCTCTTAATGATTCCTCTCCTTCTCTTCATGCTTCCTCTCCTTCTCTTCATGCTTACTCTTCTTCTCTTCATGCTTACTCTCCTTCTCTTCATGCTTCCTCTTCTTCTCTTCATGCTTCCCCTCTTCATGCTTCCTCTCTTCATGCTTCCTCTTCTTCTCTTCATGCTTCCCCTCTTCATGCTTCCCCTCTTCATGCTTCCTCTCTTCATGCTTCCTCTCCTTCTCTTCATGCTTCCTCTCCTTCTCTTCATGATTGCTATCCTTCTCTTCATGCTTCCTCTCCTTCTCTTCATGCTTCCTCTTCTTCTCTTCATGCTTCCTCTCCTTCTCTTCATGCTTCCTCTCCTTCTCTTCATGCTTCCTCTCCTTCTCTTCATGCTTCCTCTCCTTCTCTTCATGCTGCTTCTTCTTCTTCTTCTTCTCTTCATGCTTCCTCTCCTTCTCTTCATGCTTCCTCTCCTTCTCTTCATGCTGCCTCTCCTTCTCTTCATGCTTCCTCTCCTTCTCTTCATGCTTCTTCTTCTTCTTCTTCTCTTCATGCTTCCTCTCCTTCTCTTCATGCTGCCTCTTCTTCTCTTCATGCTTCCGCTTCTCTTCATGCTGCCTCTTCTCTTCATGCTTCCTCTCCTTCTCTTCATGCTTCCTCTTCTTCTCTTCATGCTTCCTCTTCTTCTCTTCATGCTTCCTCTTCTTCTCTTCATGCTTCCCCTCTTCATGCTTCCTCTCTTCATGCTTCCTCTCCTTCTCTTCATGCTTCCTCTCCTTCTCTTCATGATTGCTATCCTTCTCTTCATGCTTCCTCTTCTTCTCTTCATGCTTCTTCTCCTTCTCTTCATGCTTCCTCTCCTTCTCTTCATGCTTCCTCTTCTTCTCTTCATGCTTCCTCTCCTTCTCTTCATGCTTCCTCTCCTTCTCTTCATGCTTCCTCTTCTTCTCTTCATGCTTCCTCTCCTTCTCTTCATGCTTCCCCTCTTCATGCTTCCCCTCTTCATGCTTCCTCTCTTCATGCTTCCTCTCCTTCTCTTCATGCTTCCTCTCCTTCTCTTCATGATTGCTATCCTTCTCTTCATGCTTCCTCTTCTTCTCTTCATGCTTCTTCTCCTTCTCTTCATGCTTCCTCTCCTTCTCTTCATGCTTCCGCTTCTCTTCATGCTTCCTCTCCTTCTCTTCATGCTGCCTCTCCTTCTCTTCATGCTTCCTCTCCTTCTCTTCATGCTTCTTCTTCTTCTTCTTCTTCTTCTTCTTCTTCTTCTTCTTCTTCTTCTTCTTCTTCTTCTTCTTCTTCTTCTTCTTCTTCTTCTTCTTCTTCTCTTCATGCTTCCTCTCCTTCTCTTCATGCTGCCTCTCCTTCTCTTCATGCTGCCTCTCCTTCTCTTCATTCTTCTTCTTCTTCTTCTTCTTCTTCTTCTCCTTCTCTTCATGCTTCCTCTCCTTCTCTTCATGCTTCTTCTTCTTCTTCTTCTTCTTCTTCTTCTTCTTCTTCTTCTTCTTCTTCTTCTTCTTCTCTTCATGCTTCCTCTTCTTCTCTTCATGCTTCTTCTTCTTCTTCTTCTTCTTCTTCTTCTTCTTCTTCTTCTTCTTCTTCTTCTTCTTCTTCTCTTCATGCTTCCTCTCCTTCTCTTCATTCTTCTTCTTCTTCTTCTTCTTCTTCTTCTCCTTCTCTTCATGCTTCCTCTTCTTCTCTTCATGCTTCTTCTTCTTCTTCTTCTTCTTCTTCTTCTTCTTCTTCTTCTTCTTCTTCTCTTCATGCTGCCTCTCCTTCTCTTCATGCTGCCTCTCCTTCTCTTCATGCTTCTTCTTCTTCTTCTTCTTCTTCTTCTTCTTCTTCTTCTTCTTCTTCTCTTCATGCTTCCTCTCCTTCTCTTCATGCTTCCGCTTCTCTTCATGCTTCCTCTCCTTCTCTTCATGCTTCCTCTCCTTCTCTTCATGCTTCCTCTCCTTCTCTTCACGCTTCCTCTTCTTCTCTTCATGCTTCCTCTCCTTCTCTTCATGCTTCCTCTCCTTCTCTTCATGCTTCCTCTCCTTCTCTTCATGCTTCCCCTCTTCATGCTTCCCCTCTTCATGCTTCCCCTCTTCATGCTTCCTCTCTTCATGCTTCCTCTCCTTCTCTTCATGCACCCTCTCCTTCTCTTCATGCTTCCTCTTCTTCTCTTCATGCTTCCTCTCCTTCTCTTCATGCTTCCTCTCCTTCTCTTCATGCTTCCTCTTCTTCTCTTCATGCTTCTTCTCCTTCTCTTCATGCTTCCTCTCCTTCTCTTCATGCTGCCTCTCCTTCTCTTCATGCTTCTTCTTCTTCTTCTTCTTCTCTTCATGCTTCCTCTCCTTCTCTTCATGCTTCCTCTCCTTCTCTTCATGCTTCTTCTTCTTCTTCTTCTTCTTCTCTTCATGCTTTCTCTCCTTCTCTTCATGCACCCTCTCCTTCTCTTCATGCTTCCTCTTCTTCTCTTCATGCTTCCTCTCCTTCTCTTCATGCTTCCTCTCCTTCTCTTCATGCTTCCTCTCCTTCTCTTCATGCTTCCTCTCCTTCTCTTCATGCTTCCTCTCCTTCTCTTCATGCTTCCTCTCCTTCTCTTCATGCTTCTTCTTCTTCTTCTTCTTCTTCTCTTCATGCTTTCTCTCCTTCTCTTCATGCACCCTCTCCTTCTCTTCATGCTTCCTCTTCTTCTCTTCATGCTTCCTCTCCTTCTCTTCATGCTTCCTCTCCTTCTCTTCATGCTTCCTCTCCTTCTCTTCATGCTTCCTCTTCTTCTCTTCATGCTTCCTCTCCTTCTCTTCATGCTGCCTCTCCTTCTCTTCATGCTGCCTCTCCTTCTCTTCATGCTTCTTCTTCTTCTTCTTCTTCTCTTCATGCTTCCTCTCCTTCTCTTCATGCTTCCTCTTCTTCTCTTCATGCATCTTCTTCTTCTTCTTCTTCTCTTCATGCTTCCTCTCCTTCTCTTCATGCTTACTCTTCTTCTCTTCATGCGTACTCTTCTTCTCTTCATGCTTCCTCTCCTTCTCTTCATGCTTACTCTCCTTCTCTTCATGCTTACTCTCCTTCTCTTCATGCTTACTCTTCTTCTCTTCATGTTTACTCTTCTTCTCTTCATGCTTCCTCTTCTTCTCTTCATGCTTTCTCTTCTTCTCTTCATGCTTCCTCTCCCTCCATCTCTGTACTCCATTAAGACATTATTGTACGTCAGTCATAACGGGAAGGTGACTGCATCACCACAGGCAAATGCCAGGTTCAGTTCCAATCTGCTCAGGTCCTTCCTTTATTTTAGTTCCTTTGGAAATGCTTTTCTCAACTTGAACCCCATAGTGCTACCTCGAGGCATTTGCTCCCTTCCCTCTGCATCATGTCACTACTGCCTGTTTGCTTTTCTCACTCCCGATCAGAAGACTAATTTGAAATATCTGCTTTAATGCTGCTTACTTTACTTGTTTAAATGTCTTCTTTAAACTCCCTCTTTTTGGTACATGTTTGTATGTAGTATTCCTTCCTAAATTCCTATAAATCCAGAGCCATATTGATATGCATCATTTTTTCCAAGTTGAAGTGCAATGGGAAGTATGAATTTATTTTCTTGGCTTTCTTTCAGGAGGAAATTCCACGTCACTTACAATATATCACTTTGTACCTAGTGCACATAGCTGGTGCCTACCTTCTAAAGTAAGTGGACACATGGTTAGGTTTTAAGCTGTTTGTTTACATTCGTTTGTCCTTTCCATGAATAATGGGAATGCCTTTTTCCTGTCTTACATGTTGTCAAAAAAAGTAACAAGATGTCGTCAGTAGGCTGCTACATCCACTCTCCTCAGAAAAAAAAGTGTTTCTTTTTCTTTTTCAGGAAGAGTTCTGCTTTGTTTATTCCCTCTGCAGTCTTTTTAATGTCCTAGATGTCTGACTCAGAGCTGCATGTCCTGTGGGTCACATGCTCTCTATGACTGGTCTTCAAGGCATAGTGTACGATGCTTAAACATAAACATAAAAAGCATAAGTGTAGAGTGCATGTTCACCTCCAAAGGGATCTCTTGGCATTATTGACAGAAGGTGTTTCCTACCCGACTTAACACTTCTCATTTTGTAGACCTCAGAAACATGAAATGCAGAGTGGAGCCACTGGAATTCTAGCATTGGATCATCCATACCACCATTATTAGTATTAGGCTACCGAGCAACCAGACCCAGCATTTGACAACCCTGTTCACTACTGGTATTTAGAAGCACAAGGGAAAAGACTGTTTAAGGACACATACTCGTAGGGAATTCCAGGGATTTTTCTTTGCGATGGCCTCGAAGAGCCATGGAAGAAGATGCCGACTGCTTCATTCTTTGGTTGTAACTCTCAGCTGTTTCTGACTCAGTTGTCTGGTCCTGCCCTTCTGGTGACCCTGAGTTCGCGGAGAAAACTCTGCTCCGTGTAGCGAAAATATTTCCCCGCTCACGCTCGCCAACGATAAGTTGGCGAGCGCAAGCTGCCGCTCGGGTAGAATTTCTGCCCGAGTGGCAGGTAGATCAGCACAAACTGCAGTTCGCACTGCACTCCGTCGCTTGTGGAATTCCACTGAGTTTTATTGTCACTACGCGGAACTCCGCGTACTCCGCTCCAGCCTAGTGCAGAAGCCAATAGTCCTTGGAAAGCCAACGGCCACTTTAGCAGTTACCATGGGAGTGAAAGTACTGCAGTATTACAGGAATCCTGGTATGGCTCAAGAAGGATTCCAATAGCGCCTCCACCATAGAATCACAATAAATGATTGTGCTCTGTATAGATACCAAATAACAGTAACCTGAAACGTACTCTCTGCTAAGATGCAGAGAACCCTGATGTCTCATAAATGCTACATTTCTTTATGGCCTCAGAGCCACAAAGCCCATGCCCCCTGGGTTTTGCTGTTAATAAAAAGTGTTTAGCCCAACTGAAGGACTCTGTCTTTCTGCACATGTGAGAGGGGGACTTCATTTTGTTACTTTCGTGGCATATGCTACATTTCCTGTTCTTCATTGAAGGGAGATCACTGTATCTGGAGGAATAGAGGGCCTAATACCAATAGAAGTGAGATCCTTGTGCTTTGATTCCAGAGTTTCATTCATCTACAGGAAAAATCCTTTGAAATATAGTCTTCCCTCTCAGGGAATCCCCATAGATAATCATAAGCACTGGATATTCCCGCCCACAGACCGGAACCCTGGAGCCGTTCTTTCAAAGTCACATCTACTTCGCCTTACTTCAGAAAGGCCAGGGAATGTGACAGACGTGTTAAATTTAGCAGCCTTAATAACAGGCTATATTGCCAATCTTAATGCATTACTTAAAGAATAATTCGAAGGAAATTAAGAGTAATACCCTTTAAAGTCAGTTAAGTAAAATAAAAAGTGATCTTTTAGAAACCTTTGTCACAAACGCTTTTTTACTTCTTTTTAAGTTAGATAAGGGGTAATACATATCAATGTAGCCTGCATAGGCTGCAGCAATGAAACAGTGCAAATACGACACTACACCTTTAAGGGAAGCTTGACCTCCAGTATCACATCTGGCAGTTTAATCAGTTCTTTTTACTTACTTCCGCTCACTGGATCCTGGAGCAGAGCTCTGCCTTTTTTTGGAAGGTTTTTTCCTCAACAAATTTCATCTTAGGCTTTTTAAAGCTGATTCACTCAACTGGTAGAGTATTGTTAAATAATTTCCTAAAAGGAAATCTTTTTTTTATGGGTGGGGGGCATGCTGTCCCTTTTCATGAACTGCCCAGAGTGTGGCAACACAATGGCAAAAACAGACCTGCACAGGATCTGTATCTTATGTTTTCCAGACTCTTATGAACCCAGGATATGTCACCACAGCAAGACCCTCTCTATTTGGACTTTGAAGGAGAGATACCAGATTCACCTCCATGGCCATGTGGAGCACCACAGAAGACATGATTCATTGTTTGGAGATACTTCTGAAGGGGGAGGAGAGACTTTTTCCTCTCCCAGTGCCCGTATGTCACGATCTGAGGACTCCCGCAGAAGGAGATCCAAAAAGAGAAGATCTGCTGATAAACGACGTTCCCGCCCAACATTGAGGGGTACATCAACGTCGAGAACTTCAACGTCGAGACATGGCTTGAGGTAAAGACTGTATTCAACGTTACTGACAAAGACAGCGGAGTGGCTTTCACTAATGAAAGGGCACAGACTTACTTCAGAGTCTGATTCGAAGTTCTCCCAGGCCTATTCACCATCCATGACGGCCTCTTCAGTGACACATTCCAGATTTGCCAACACGCCTCTAGTTCCAATAGAATACACGCCATCTCAACACTCTCCTCCTCAAACACCTCAACCAGCGATTCCACCAATACCGCCAGTCATCCCATCTCAGCCACCACCGTCAACTCCTGTACCAGTGGCACATACACAAAGTCAACCTAGATCTTGCTCTCGTCGCACCAGACCTCACACCCATAGGTCTAGCTCAAAGTCAAAATCTAGATCTGACGACCGTCATCAGCGTTCAAGGTATCACAGATGTTCACATTCAAGACGGAGAAGATATGCTACATTTAGTTCAAGGTCCTCAGAATCTCGTCACGCAAGATCTTCAGGATTGTATTTTCTTACCTTAACGGATTCTCCTGCACCAAGAATATCTCCTATAAATGATATTAACACCTTCCTGGAGGTACTTATCAGGGTAGCTCATAAATTAAATATCGATTTACCGACTACTTCTACATCCACGTCGATAATTTTTGAGACACTTGTCCACAGCTAGACCACAACTTCCTTTGCTTTCAGGCCTTTTAGTACCAGTGATCTGAACTTTTTATCACTCCGGCTGCTGCGAAGGTGACTCCATCACGCCTGAAAAAGAAATGCAGATCAAAATCTGTCTTTAGTTTGCATAGATCTGTTAGATTTGTGGGCCTCTAGTTGGCACAGGTAGGTACTTGTGACAAATAGGGATCCTTGCCTCTAGTCAGGGTAAGGGGGGTACACTCCTAAAATAACCCCTGCTCACTCCATTGGTAGCTTGGCACAAGCAGACAGGCTTATCTCAGAGGCAGTGTGTGAAGCATTTGTTAACACATACAGTAACCCAGTGACAACACTACAGATGGACACCACACAGTTGTATATTAAAAATAAGTATTCTTTATATAGATTTAACACAAGACCACAAACGACAAAAATCCACAATACTGTACTTAAAATGGTGGAATTAGCTTAGTTCTCTTTAGATCTTAAAATGTGACACTTTGAGTCAATGTGCCTTAAGATGCGACACGCAGGGCAACGAAAGTGTTGCAAGAAAGGTGATGCAGTAGTCCTTTACACGCAAGGATGATGCGCTGGAGATCTGGTGCAAAGAAACAAAGATGGTGCTTTCTCCTTGATGCAACACGCTTCGTGTTGTGAAGCGGCAGTTCGGCGACACGCTTCCTGTTCCTGAGTCGCGCTTCCAGCTCCTTGCGATACGCAAGTCCTCAAAAAGTTCAGCACAACTGCAAGCACTTCAAGAGAACTCTTGGGTAGCTGGTGGGTGAAGTCTGTTGTCCCTGTGACTTCAGCAGGAGGCAAGCTCTGTTCTCTAGCCCTTGGAGATCCTTACACAAGTTGATGAAAGTCAACACAAAGTTCCTCTCTCCTTTCTTTGGCAGTCAGGCAACCACTGCAGGCCAATCCCCCAAACAGCACTTCAGCTTAGGGATAATCTTTCCTCGGTCTCTCTGGTTCCACTCCTCAGCAAAGGTTTTTTTTTCGTGTCCCAAAAGTGATCTAATTCTTTGGGGTTTGGACCCCTCTTTTATACACAGTTTCTCTGAAGGCAGAGAGGCCTTTGCCTAGTCCAAACCAGTTCTGGTCAGTCCTGGAGCACTCTGTTGACATGACTCCTTCTTTCCTTTCACAGTGCAGAGCAGAAACATCAGACGCACCACAGGAGGTGGAACCAGCATTGTGGAGGGAAGGCACATCCCTATTCAGGTCCCAGGTGCAACTTCTCCCTCTCATCTAGATGCAGATCTCTCTATACACCTCTGGGCTGACTCACCCTGTCTCCTGGAATCCCCCAGCCCGTCTCACTCAAACTCCAGACATGCTTGGAATTAATTCTAGACATCTAATTGTAAAGGCAGGTTGAGATTTCGGTGTTGGGCTCTTGGTATCAAACTTGTGGAGTCTCAGCCAAGATAGATACCGAAGTGCTAGTCCATGACAATAACCATGAGCTGCTAGAGTGAAGACCTCTGCTCCAGCACTGATAACTTGGGTTGACACCATCATTCCTTCATTTACAATCTCCTGGAACACCTAATGCCCATCTCTAAGAAGACTTTCTATTACTTTTGAATGGAGTCTCAAAGGGACCTATTATAGCAACCTAGGAGAGCAGTTGCACTAGCAGCTTTGTGGCAACTTCAGAAGTCCACGGACCTTTCTGCTCACTGAATTAAATTTCTTGCTCGCCTCATCAGGAGCTACTGTAGAAGATGAGGAAGTGGCATGAGGTTTCCGAGCTGCTGAAACAATGACAGGCTGGTATTGGATCGTGTTAGACCTAGCACCTTGGCGTGGGTCTCCCTTACATCTTTGCTGTTGCCTCATGTATTTTTGCTGGTGTTAAATGCTTTGGGCACTGTGCCACTGCTGTCCAGTGCCACAGTGCAAGTGCTCCCTATTGTAAATTGATGTATGGATTAGTGATTCCATGATTGGCTGGTTTGGTTTACCTGTCAGACCCCAGTACAGGGCACCCTGTGTACCCAGGGCTTATAAATCAAATGCTGCTGGTGGGCTTGCAGCACTGGTTGTGCCACACACAGAAGCAGCTTGTAAAGTGTGTCTCAGGCCTGCCATTGCAAGGCCCGTGTGCAGTCTATGACTGCCATGTCGACTTGGCCAGTGCACCCACTTGCCAGTCCCTAAACCTTCCCTTTTCTTCATATCAGACACCCCTAAGGTAGACCCCAAGGGCAGGGTGCATTGTAAGTATAAGGTAGGACATGCCCTGGTGTGTGTAGCATGTCCTAATAGTGAATTACAGCTATTTTCGTTTTTCACTATTGCAAGGCTACCTATTCTCTATATTCCAGAATGTGCAATTAGATTATTACATTTTATAATCCTGACTGACTCAAGGAACATGGTAGAAATTCGAGTATAGTATGACTGAACTCAGAATGATAAAATACATCTTTTAGTAAAGTTGGTTTTAACACTCTGTGTTTGAAAATACCACTTTTAGAAAGTAGGTATTTTCTTGTCTAACTATGTAGGCCTGCCTCTGCTAGGTTGTGTATTCCTTGTCTGGAGTTTGAGTGACAAGGCTGGGGGATTCCAGGAGACAGAATGAGTCAGCCCAGTGGTGAATAGGGAGATCTGCATCTAGATGGGAGGGAGGAGTTACACCTGGGACCTGAATAGGGCTGGGCCTTCCCTCCACAATGCTGGCTCCAACCCCTGGGGTGCGGCTGATGTCTCTGCCCTGCTCTGTAAAAGAAGAGAAGGAATCATGTCAACAAAGTACCCCAGGGCTATGCTTTCCCTCCACAATGCTGGCTCCACCTCCTGTGGGGCGTCCGATGATTCTGCCCTGCACTGTGAAAGGAATGAAGGAGTCCTGTAAACAAAGTGCTCAAGAACTGGTTTGGACTAGCAGAGGCCTCTCTGCCTTCAGAGAACAAAGGATTTTGGGGTATAAATATTGGGACCCAGACCCAAGAACTTTAGATCACTTCTGGGAACAAGACAAACCTTTTGCCAAGGCGAAGAACCAAGGTAGCTGCAGGAGTTCGGACTGCAAGTGTGCTGTTTGCTGGGTTGGCCTGCAGTGGTTTCTTTATTGCCAAGGAAAAGGAGAAGGAGCTTTTTAAGAACTTTCATCATCTCGCAGAATATTAATCCAAGGGCTTGAACTTGTGCTCGCCTCCAGCTGAAGTCTCAGGGACAAAAGACTTCACCTCCAGCTCCCCTCTGAATTTCCTTGCTGGGAATTCTATCTGCAGAAGCCTGCGTGTCGCTGGGAGCTGGAAGCATGACGCAACGAGAAGAAGCGTGACGCCGCCGCAGCTGTAGTCTTTGCATCGCTTGAGAAGCATGACGCCGCCGCATCTCCCAGGAAGCGCGTCTTTGTCAAAACTGCCTGCTGTCGCATCACCGTAGAAGCGTGACGACATCGAGAGGGTAGCCATCGCATCGCCAGAGAAGAATGTCACAGAGCCTGTCGCGGCTCCAAACTACAGGGTGGTCTCAAAGCTGCCAGGGCGTGAACGCATCGTCGTCGCATCCAGGGCGGCATCTTTTCGCATCACACCAGGATTGTCACATCGCATTGAGGCGCCATCTTGCGCATCGCAACCGGGACGCATGCCAAGAACCTACCCATCACTCCTGCACCGGTAAGGATCACAACGCATCCCCTACTCTGCCCAAGCATTGAGGCGCGACGCATCATCTCCCGGAGCACGGAACGACTCATCTACCTCTGCGAGCCTTTTGTTTATTTTGCGTTTCGCATCCAGGTACTTTTGTGAAAACTGTGTCACATTTATCGCCAACTTGAACTCAGCAACTTTTACCATCTTTAAGTAAGTCTTAAGTACAGTATTGTGGATTTTTGTCGTTTGTGGTCTTGTGTTAAGTTTTTATAAAGAATTCTTATTTTTATAAAACCTGTGTTGTGTCCACCTGTTGTGTTTTCACTGTATTACTGTGTATATTCACAAATGCTTAACACACTGCCTCTGAGATAAGCCAGTCTGCTCGTGCCAAGCTACCAAGGGGGTGAGCAGGGGTTATCTAGGCGTGTAATCCCCTTATCCTGACTTGGAAGCAAGGGTCCCTATTTGGACAAAGGTGAATACCATTACCAATTAGAGACCTCCAGTTCTAACACCCAAATAGATCTTTTCGCAGATGGTAATAACAAGAAATAATCAAGCTTCGCCTTGAGGTTCTACCTACCATGCGCACAGGGTAAGTCCCTATGGATCGACTGCTCAGTCACATTTCTTGATGCCTTTCCTCCAATTCCCTTCCTGCTAAAAGTGATCATCAAGTTCTCACACTTGAAAGCCAGAAGGATTCTGATTTCTCTGATGTGACCCCGATAGTAGTGTTACATGGATCTCCATCACCTCTGAGTGTCCACACAGGAGGCTGCTGTGCCCACCAGATCTTTTTCATAAATATGGAGGCCATATTCAACATCCAACCATCACTCATTAAAATTGGCTGCGTGGCTCCTGTACTCATACAGTATGAACACCTGAATTTTCCTCAGGAATGCATCGATGCTCTGGGAGAAGACAAAAGACAATCCACTTGGACTTCCTAGTCCTTGAAATGGAAGAGATTATGTATCTGGTGTTCTCAGAACAATTTCAATCCGCTTACCTGTCAGGAAGTGGCTGTCAGGAAGTGGCTGTTTGTCCATACCTGCTACATCTTTCTAAACTAAAAATACAATTCTCCTCAATTAGAATGCATCTCACAGCAGTCACAGCTTATCGAACATTTCCTTTACAAATATCCTTTTTCAGAATTCCTGTCAAAGATTTTCTGGAAGTTATTTAGAAGATATATACTCCCCTCAGGAGACCTTCTCCTTCATGGGAGTTAAACATTTTCCTGTCTCGCCTTATTGCCCCCCGTTGAACCTATTCATTAGACTATTCCTCAACCCCTATATCAGTTCACACCTATACAAGACACTATTGTCTTGATTTAGACCTAAAGGCTGATGCCCAAGTGGGGCAAGCATCTCTAAAGAATTTGATTTCCTAATTAATCTATTTTCCCTTTTTATCTTTTTCTTTGCTGCATTTTTTAGGGATAGGCTAGCTAATCATTGGAGATCACCTGAGAGAAGTAATGGTCTCTTACCTGTAACCCTATGTTCGAGGCATGTGGGCTGCTGAATTCATATCTTGTGCATAGATCGCCGCCTAGTATTGGGTCCGGATGATTGCACTTTGTTGTCTTGGAAGAGTCTTCGAAGTATCACTAGATAGGTGACTCCTCCCTTGGACTACAGTGCGCATGGGCATCTTCTCCATCCTCAGATTGTTTTTTTCCGCCATTTTGTTTGGATGCTAACTCCTATACTCCAACTTTGGAATCAAAAACAAAACTTTTCTAGAGGCCAAAAGGCCTTCGATTCGACAGTATTGTTCTCGCTCGGTACCTCTCTACTCGATCCAGCCTTCCATCTCTAATCGGTCGTAGACGCGGGCCGTTGGGCTTTTTCGACGCCACGTGAGTTGACCGTCGATGGAAAGAAGCCCGTTTAAAAGGTACCCACAATGCCACTCCAAGTTCCCACATACTGATAAGCACTCGGTATGCAACAAGTGCCTTTCCCCAGACCATAAGGAAGAAACCTGTCCAGCCTGTGCCCAGTTTCGATCGAAGAAAACTATTCGAAACTGACGGGCCGCTAGGCAAGAAATGCAGCGACAGGCACCGGACCCGGACAGCATCTTCGTTGATGACCAGGATCTACAGGAAGCTCCAGACTCTGACCTAGAAATCCTCACCGCCGAGGACTACTGGGACTCCGATGACGACATGCCACCGGGGCAAATCGTGAGTACCCTTCCCCCGACACCAACTACCCTGTTACCAAAGGCTCCGGTCAAGGCATCGCCAAAAGGCCTTAGCCAAGATCAGAAAAAGGTTTCGCAAGCCCCGCAATCCGGCTCGGCTCCGAAACTGAAATCGAAACCTTCTGAGACCCCAGGGCCAAGTACCATCGTCCCAAAGAAGGTTCAGGAGCCAAAGACGGTCGTCGACCCGAAGGGCGTTGATCCGAAAAAGGCCGTACAGCCAAAGAGCGTTGAGCCAAAAAAGACTGTCGACCCCAAGAAGGCCGCCCAGCCGAAAATTATCGACCCAAGAGAGGTTGTCGAATCGAACAAAGGCACACAACCAAAGGGCGCCAAACCAAAAAAGGTCGCCGACCCGAACAAACCTACTGTTCCAAAATCCGTCGACCCGGCAAAGGGTGCCGTACCGAAACCCGCGCCGAGGCCGGAAAAACCTGTCGACCCGAAGACACCGGCTCCAAAAACACCAGTCGATCCAAAAAATACCATCGACTCGGAAAAGGACACATATCCAAAAAAGCCAAAGTCACCAGTCGATCCGGAAAAGAACATTGACTCGGAAAAGGACACTCCTCCCAAAAAAACTACGGGGCACAAGAAACGCATCAAACCGAAAGTTCCGGTCGGCCCGAAAAAAGGCCCAGAGCCGAAAAAATCCGTTACGAAGCCAAAAGCCGTTGAAAAAACAAAGTCTAACACTCAACCCAGGACTGTAGAGGAAGAACTCTTCCACCCAGATCCCTCTGACGACCAGGCAAAGATATACATTAATCCAGAGACTGGTAAAGTTACCATCCTGCATAGAAAAAAGAGGCCTTTGGACTTTGAACCTCAGTCCCCTATTCCATTAAAGAAAAAGGACTTTGGGACTTCTCCCTCTATACCCTTCATTCCTTTTCAGCCTATCATGCCTACTACACCTTTTATTCCCTACTCTCCTTATTCTCCTTCTCACCTCGGGGACAATGAAGGTAACATGGGGGATGAGCCACAGCCTCAATATGATTTCCCACACGATCGTGAACTACAAGAGGAACCATGGGAAGAGCCAACAGACCCTTACAACACCCATCCCATCCCTGATATACCCTCTTATCCTACTAAGCCGTCACCTACTGATGGCACCGTAGTCTTTAATCAACTCATAGACAGGGCAGCACAATTCCACAACGTAGATATGCATAACGACCCTGTTGAGGAGGACTTCTTTTTTGACACCTTCCCTACATCAGAAAAAAAGTGTCAAAACACTTCCCATGTTAAAGGGAGTGCTGAAACATGCACCTGACATATTTAAGGATACATCCAGGGCACGGGTAATCAACCCCAGAATAGAAAAAAAGTATAGGGCAGCTCCTACAGACCCTCATTACATCAGAGGGCAGTTACCACTAGACTCCCTGGTAGTGACCAACGCACGAAAAAGAGCCAACTTCCAAATAACTGGGGAAGCACCTCCCCCCGACAAGGAGTTAAAAATATTAGAGGCATCAGGCAAAAGGGTAGCAGCACAAGCCTCCAACTCATGGAGGATTGCTAATACACAGGCCGTACTGGCTCGTTACGACAGGGCGCATTACGATCAGCTAGAAAGCCTAATGCAACACCTACCTGAGCCTTTCAAAGCACAAGCCCAGGATTTTGTACAAGAGGGAAAATTCATAACAAACGCCTCCATCAAATGCGCGCTTGACACAGCAGCCATTGCAGCTAGGTCAATCAACACTAGCGTCCTACTACGCAGACATGCATGGCTGCGTATTTCTGGTTTTAAAAATGAGGTGCAGTCCACCAGCCTGTCAATCAGGATTTTCTCTTTGGCCCTGTTGTCGACACCATTTTGGATAAAATGAAAAAGGAAACAGAGACCGCAAAATCAATGGGGGCATTGCAATTTCAGCAACATAGAGGCTCCTTTCGTCGCTCCTCATACAGTGCAACTACACGAGGAATTACCTCACAAACATCTGCCTCATACAAAAGTAATACACAAGGTTCCTTCAACAAGAACACAAACAGAGGAGGTTACAGGGGAAACAACAATAAGGCAAGAGGGCGTGGAGGCATGAACACTAGAGCCTCCACTGCCACAAAACAGTGACTTCATTACGCTACCTACAGACCACCTAACACCGGTCGGAGGCAGACTCCAACAGTTCCTGCCTGTCTGGAACGCAATAACCACAGACAGGTGGGTGAGAGAAATTATCCAGTCTGTCTATTGCCTAGAACTGACTTCCACACCACCAAACATACCACCCAGACATCGTCCAATATCCAGGGAACACATCACCCTGCTACAAGAGGTGAACTGCATGCTAGAAAAGGGGGCCATAGAGAAAGTCCCTTTCCAACAGCAAGGGACAGGAGTGTTCTCCCTATACTTCCTTATTCCCAAGAAGGATGGTTCCCTCAGACCAATATTGGACCTCAGACTCCTAAATCAATACATACTATCGGAGCACTTTCATATGATCACACTACAACAAGTGCTCCCGTTGCTACAACAAGGAGATTTCCTAGCAACACTAGACCTCAAAGATGCATATTTTCACATACCCATCCATCCAGCCCACAGAAAATACCTCAGGTTCACAATATAAGGGCAACACTACCAATCCAAGGTTTTTCCCTTCGGGGTTACCGCGGCTCCAAGAGTGTTTACAAAATGCTTAGCGACAGTAGCAGCACATCTCAGAAGGCAACTCGTCCATGTGAACCCTTATCTGGACGATTGGCTGATACAGGCAAAATCGTACCAACAGTGCGCAGCACACACGTCTCAAACAATCCAGTTGCTACACAGCCTAGGCTTTTCAATCAACTACGCAAAATCACATCTGCAACCGTCCCACAAACAGCAGTACCTGGGAGCCACTATAGACACGTCTGTGGCAAAGGCATATCCAAACTCAGCAAGGATAGCCAGTATGCAGACACTCATTCGCAAATTCCTGCCAAAACACTCTCTGCCAGCTCAAGTCTTCATGCAGCTCATAGGCATGATGGCCTCCTGCATATTCATTGTCCCCATGCCAGACTTCAAATGCGCCCACTACAGGAATGCCTAGCAGGGCAATGGAACCAGGCTCAAGAACAACTAAAAGACCTAGTGTTGGTAAACCATCGCACTCCCAACTCTCTGCAGTGGTGGAACCCACAAAACCTTTCCAAGGGGTGACTGTTCCAAGAGCCGGTTCCACAACTAGTACTGACAGCGGACGCATAACTGACAGGCTGGGGAGCCCATCTCCTTCATTACACAGTACAAGGGCTCTGGACAAACAAACAGAAAAAGCTGCATATTAACCAACTGGAATTGCTAGCAATATTCCTAGCCCTAAAAGCATTTCAGAAATACTTGTACAGCAAGACGGTGTTGATCCGGACGGACAACATGACCGCGATATACTATATCCAGAAATAGGGGGAACGCACTCTCCACAGCTGTCCCTTCTGGCACAAAGCATATGGAAGTGGGAGATTCCCAAAAACATTTTTCTCCTAGCAGAACACCTTCCAGGGAAGGACAATCAGGTTGCCGACCTTCTCAGCAGGCACAGCCAACAACTACACGAATGGGAGATTCACCCCCAGGCTCTCCAGCCATTCTTCGAGGAGTGGGGTCGCCCAGAAAAAAACCTGTTCGCCACAAAAGAAAACTCGAAATGCCAGTACTTTGCCGCCAGGTTCCCACATCCATTGTCACAGGGCAATGCAATATGGATGAACTGATCAGGCAGATTTGCGTACGCTTTTCCCCCAGCACCACTGATCCCGCTGGTGGCACGCAAACTGAGGCAACACTCCCTCACACTAATCCTAGTTGCTCCCACATGGGCAAGACAACCGTGGTACACAACGTTCCTAGAACTCTCAGTAGTTCCTCACCAAAGACTGTGCCTTGAACCTCCTCTTCTAACTCAGAACCATGGAGAAATCAGACGCCCAGATCCCAATCAATTGAACCTAGCGATCTGGCTCCTGAGGTCTTAGAGTTTGGATACCTTAACTTGCGCCCAGATTGGATGAACATCTTTAGGGAGGCAAGAAGACCAACCACACGAGCGTGCTATGCAGCTAAATGGAAGAGATTTGTTATTTACTGCAACAATAATAAAATCAACCTTCAATACAAAACATTATATGTTACCTGCTGCATCTAAAAGATGTAACTTAGCATACTCTTCAATATGACTACACCTCGCTGCTATAGCAGCATACCTTCAAAACAGGCAACACCTTTCACTGTTTAGAGTACCAGCAATCAAAGCCTTCATGGAGGGTTTAAAAAGGGTGATTCCTCCTAGGCACCCACCTTCCCCAGTCTGGAATCTAAATATAGGGCTTACCAGACTCATGGGCCCTCATTTCGAACCTCTTCATTCATGCGAACTACAATTCTTAACGTGGAAGGTTGCATTCTTGGTTGCAATCACCTCACTCAGAAGAGTGAGCGAATTACAAGCACTAACAATTCATGAACCTTTCATGCAGGTACATGCCAACAGGGTGGTTCTTAAAACAAACCCTAAATTCATGCCTAAGGTTGTATCCAATTTCCATATCAACCAATCAATAGAGTTGCCAGTGTTCTTTCAAAATCCACAGTCAGTAGCTGAGAGCCCTGCAAACATTAGACGTAAAGAGAGCTCTACTTTATTATGTGGGCAGAACTAAATCCTTTATGAAAACAAAACAACTGTTTGTTGCTTTTGCACCACAACACAAAGGGAATCCAATTTCAAAATCAGGAATAGCTAGATGGATAGTTAAATGCATTCAAATATGCTATCAAAAGGCAAAACGCACTTTAACCGTCCCCCCAAGAGCACACTCCACAAGAAAAATGGGGCCATCCATGGCTTTCCTAGAAAATATTCCTCTTGAAAATATCTGTAAGGCAGCCACATGGACCACCATACACACTTTCACAAAACACTACTGTGTAGACGTGCAAGCAAAACAGAAAGCTGCTGTAGGCCAGGCTGTCCTCAAAACTCTTTTTCAAACTGCTGCAGCTGGCACAGGTAGCCACCGCTAGAGGAGATACTTACCAGTATGCATCTGTTCTTGGCATGTAGGACTTCTGACATTCATATCGCCCGTCCTCCTCCCCGGTGCCTGTAGCAGCTGCAGCATTATCTCTGGCATGGCCTTCTCTTACTTTACTATCTCCATCTCTGCCACAATGGCAAAAAACAATCGGAGGATGGAGAAGATACCCATTCGCACTGTAGTCCAAGGGAGTAGTCGCCTATCTCGTGATACTTCGAAGACTCTTCCAAGACAACAAAGTGCAATCATCCGGACCCAACACTAGGCGGCGATCTATGCACAAGATATGAATGTCAGCAGCCCTACATGCCAAGAACAGATGCATACTGGTAAGTAGCATATTCTTTCTGTCTCAGAGGAATCTCCATTGAAATCATGAACAAACCTGCCTCATCCCCAACGGATGTGATAATAAATAACTAGAGGTCCTTAAAGGCGCCGTGTCCTATTTACATTGTTTCAATGCTGCAGCTTATGCTGGCTACATTGCTATGTAGTACTCATTACCTTACTTTAAAAGGAGGTTACACTCTTTTGTAAAGGATTTTTTTTTTTTAAAGGTTGCTTTCCATTTCACCTAAGTAACTTTTAAAGGTATGACCCTTTTTTCCTTCTAAATTTTAAAGTAGTTCAATAAGAGTGGCAATAGAGTCTGTTTTAAAGGCTGCAAAATGTAAGATGTATGTCACATATGTTTACTGGCCTTCCTGAAATAAAGTGAAGTAGATGTGACTTTGAAAGAACTGCTCTGGGGTCCCTGCATGTGGGTGGGACTACTCAGTGATTGTGATTTCAATGGAGATTCCCCTTAGAGAGAACTAGGATTACAGCTAGGAAACCACTCCTCCTTTCAACCTTGCACAGTGTGCATCATCTCTGTCTCTCTCTGTCTCTCTGTCTCTCTCTCTCTCTCTGTCTCTCTCTGTCTCTCTCTCTCTCTCTCATATGCTTTTTTTAATTTGCCTTTTCTAGTGGTGGTTCAGTTTATTTTCATGTATGTTTTGGATAATTGAAATATTAATAAGTATTTGTATTCTGCGTATCAGCTGGGTCTCTCATTGCTTTTAAAGAGATGTTCGCTTTAAAGTTCCATAGGTTAGTAATTCTAGTCACAGCGATTTAGCAGTAGCACATCTGCACATTGAGAAGCTCACTTTTTAACCTTTTGTATTTTTCGTGTTCTTTGTACCTATTTTTTGTTATCTCTTAGTTTAACCCGTCTGGGGCTAATCTTGTTGCTGCTGCAGAATGTGGCTGAATTCCTTTTCCACGTGGCACGTCTCTTCTACTTCACAGATGAAAACAACCAAAAATTGTAAGTGCTGGTGTGGATGTGTTCCTTTTTGTTTTAAGAGCATAGTTCATGAAACCTGCTCGCTATGCCTGTAAGAGTCAGGGTTCGTACACTACACCTTTTCAATGAGCTGAGGCTGGTTGCAGTGTTTGGGTTGGCCGAAGGACTCCTATCCTTTTCTTGGCAATAGAACATAATCTGCAGATGTCTTGGCTGGCTGTGATATTGTGGTTCATTTGTTGGTGAGGTCGGAGCGTGAACTCACCCCTCATTTGATAAAATTTGGGTGATCCTGAGCTAAACATTTATGTCCCTATACCAACATTGAATGCACTCCGAAATAGAGGAAATGTAAGCACAGCATGCTATAGTCACACCAGTAGACACTCATGGTTTAATGAGCAGTTGGGAATACCCACTTCACCCAAGAAAGAATGAATGTGTTAGTCGTAGGTGTGCTCACTACACGGTGTGCAGATAGAAGTACTCTTGCACATCATCCATTGCTACTGAGACACAGTAAAAACATTTGAATTGTGAAGATACCTTTAGCTGAGAGTAAAGAGATCCGCTTGTGTAATGTGAAGTTAGGTTTTCTGAACTTAGGGTCTTTATGCAATGGGCAATTTCTTCTTCATCTAGTTCGTTTCAACAGATCCTAAACTCCGCAACATATAGCTTCCAATCCCTTTATGCTTTTCTCCAACCTATGCATTAAGTATTCTCTGCCTAGATTTACCGTCTGTGTCATTGTTCCAAGGACAATCAAACCATGTTTCTAAGGGATTTTGGCAGAATAAAGTGTATATTGCCCATATCTCATCAGTTCAATTAGATTAGTGTCCTTAGCAAAGAGCTTTTTTTTATTGAAAGATATTCACAACCTTTGGTTTCTTTTTTTCCTCTTTTAGGTTTAACACCTGGGCAGCAGTTTTTGTGCTCACTCGTCTGTTCACCCTCACACTTTCAGTGCTGACCATAGGATTTGGACTGGCCCGGGTGGAGAACCACAGTTTCGATCCAGAAAAGGGAAATTTCAACACTTTGCTTTTTAGGTAAGCATGTTTGCAGGCACAGAACTGTCTAAGGCAATAGGTATTATATTATTATACAGCAGTGGGATCATCACAGGGCGAGAGGAGGTGGGTCCTTTGAAGCCCCACTTGCTTGTTGGCCTCCTCACCAGGGGCTAAAAGTCTATGAACAAACAGACAGCACGTTCTCAAATTAAATTATTTTTTATTATGTGGCTGTGAAGCAGGCAAGCTTAGATGAAATGTCAAACTCGTTTTATGTGTACTATGTAATCAGTGGACCTGCTGATCTTTTCTTTTAGTTTGAAAGTGTCGCCAGAATCCACCTGTCATAGTCCTGTACTCCTCTTATCCAAGAGTCTTCATTTTTGTGGCCCAAACTGGTGAACTGTTTCTTGAAGCCAGGGATAGTAGGTGGTAACCCTACATGTTAAAATATTGTTTGAGTGTGGGTTGAGTTGTAAATGGTAATAGAAGCATCAATATTTTTGTAAATGTTAAAATGTTATTGCCTTCTTATGTTAAGTCAAAAGAAAGCCAACTGTTCATTCTATTCTTGTCCCACTGAAGAAGTGGTACTCTCAAGTTGTCTAAAGAGTGGAGGCAAGCATAAGTTCAAAATATTTCTGATGGATGCTCTAACTGTAGATTCATCACCTTGTAAATAACAAAAGACTGGATTTGAAGATATTTCTCAGCATTTCCCTATTGCACAGATAGGTGGAGTTATGTGGCTCCACGTTTCTTTCTTCTTGCCCCAGAAATGTTGTTAGTTCCTTCTTTCCACGCTTCCAATAGGGAACCGAAGCTCGCTCCTTCGCGATGTGTCACTAACAGAACATTCTTTTAAAAAAAATTCTCTCTTTTGCAAGGGACGTTTCCCCCCTAAACGACTGGGTTCAAACACTGTGAAGATTGACACAAACAGATATCTGTGACTGATCTGCACAAGGTCTGTCTCCGGTGTCTCGGATCTTCAAACGACTTGAAAGTCGCCCAGAAAATGTACTCCAATTAATGTGAAGGCTATTTGGGACCGTGTGGCCAAATTCTAAAAAACCATGCACCATAGGAAAGCATAGAAGACCCGATCCCAAATGAAATCAAACGCGTGGATGCATTCTCGGTCCAAAGGCCATTCCTGAGAGCTATCTTCACCCCACTCCAAATCTGCTGGTAAATCAAAGAAACAGAAAAATTCCAAACACAAGTCCCCCCGCCCCTTTCCCACCACTCATCAGATGTTGTCACATGGACATCGGGGTGCCTCCAGATCTCAGTCGCCCACCATGAAATTGACTCTAGCACTAGTCTTGATCCAGCCAGAGTTTCCAGACCTTCGACAATGTCACACAAAATTCAAGACTTCAAAGAGGCTATGCTGTGAATTTTTGGTACTCTTCTGGAGCCCTCTGGCGGCCTTCGGCCCCCATGGATCTGAGGAGGCCTCCAGCCAGTTGGGTTACTGCCAACATATCTGTGGCAGACCCTACTCCGGGTTCCACCGCATCTCCAGGGCAATACATTCCCCAGTACTGAATACTGCACCAGTTTCCTGCATGTTGGCACCAGCAGCAACACTAAAGGGTGAACCCAAAGTTTTTGTTCTCTGAAGCGAATCTGCTGTGAACTTAATCGACATCCCGCCCAGCTCCAACTCACCTACAGCCGCATTCAGATTCTGTTACGATTCTGGGAGCCACATGGCGATGGAAAATCGCAAATATATGATAAGAATCTTTTTGTGGAGCTCCCCAGGGGCAAGTGGGCCTTGACACCTCCCCAGATACTTGACTAAATTCTCCACTTAGGGTTCTGCCTCTTCGCCATGGTACTTAGAAGGGCAGTAGAAGCTCTTGACCTCCAGGTTTCCTTAGTGGAGGTTAAAGCAAATGTGTTGAATTAGGTTCTGCACCAGGGCAGGCCTCTTTGGACCCACCACTTCCATTCAATGAGGCCCTCACAGACACCGACTTGGGCAAAACCAGGATCTTGCCCTCCTGTTAATTGACAAATATTGTGATGCCACAGACTAGCTCTGGTGGGACCTACCGTGCCCCCCCCTGCAGCACCCAACCCGTTTGAGCCTTCACCATTTGAACTTCTTCAAAAAGTACAGGTTCATAATGCTCACTGTAGCCAGAGTTCAAGAAACTCACTCTGCCCCAAGTTCTGTATGCCCTGGATCCAGGTGACTTGATTGAGGCATTTGCTTTGCAGGATCCCTATTTTCACATCCCTGCCCTGTAATCTCATTCACTACTGTTGGGAATACCAGTCTGCCTGTACCTTGACGACTGGTTACCGAAGGCGGACTCGCTTCAAACAGTCATGAGCCACCTCCAAACAAAGGCCGATCTGTTAACACCTCTTGGATTTACAGCTAATGTGCCAAAGTCGCACACCATTGTTTGACAGAGGCTACCTTTCATTGGAGCCATCCTGAACACTATGCTGTTTTGAACTTTCCATCTGTCTCAATGAGCCATGTTATTTAGGGTACATTCCCGATGTTTCAATGAGAGCGGCTCTGAGGCTTCTTGGCTTATTTGCCTCCTGCTAGTAGACCACACCAGGTGGCACATGCCAGATCTGCACTGAGATCTGAAATCCCAGTGAGCTCACCAAGCATTCCATCCAAGTGTCCAAGTAGACTGCGAAAGATCTGCAGTGGTGGTTGCTGGACTGCATTGGCACCGGTAGCAGACTCCGCCCCTCCCTCCTTACCACACCTAGAACTAATGGTTGTGACAGATCCATTGTTGCTGGGTTAGGGAGGCTTACTGTGACAGGTGGCGATCAGGGGAGTCTGGTCACCAGCAGAAACCTTGCTCCACATCCACCTGTTGGAGTTGCAGGTAATTTGTTTGTCACTAAAGCTTTCCTCCCTTCTGTCAAAGAAAGGGGAACTGGTGAGGTACTGCAACTAGGGTGCATTCTTGGGTCCTGTGCAAAGAGGCTGCACACCTCTTAGGCTAGCAGAATCCTCCGGTCATCTCACTGGTCTTATAACACGTGGTAGAATCTTTAAACGCCAGGGCGGGCAACTGCAGCTGGCGTTGCCAACCAGATCATGCACAGCTGCTGCTCTCCAAGATGGCAGAGAGCATCTTCCAGCGATGGGGAGAACCCGGTCTCGATATTTTCACAACAACTGAAAACACGGAGTGTCCAAACATTTGCGCGCTGAAGTTCCTAAAGCAGTTCTCCCCCTGAGATGCCTTTCGGTTGGACTGGAGGTCGGGGCTCCTATACCCCCTTCTACCGCTACCACTCCCAAACAAAATTCTGAAGAAGGTAAGGACCGACTGGGCTCAAGTAATCTCAATGACTTCGAACTGGGCCACGAGATTATGGTGCCCAAAACATCTGGCCCTGAGCTCCTGTTCTCCAATCCTGCTGGAAGATCTTCTTTCACCACACCAGTGCAGGGTCCTACACAACCCATAATGTCATGCTTGGAGATTGACCGGTGACAGCTAACTGCTTCTGATCTTGCAAGGCCTTGCTGTGGTGACAAAAGGTTACTTGCTGCTTTGTCAACCTTTTTACGGTTACCTGATCAGCCATCTATGTTTAAATCACCTGTTGTGATGCGTTTCTTAAAAGGACTGACCCACATGTTTCCACCGAAATGTTTTTACAGGCTCCCCATCTGTGGAGATATGCATACATCACAAGGCGATGAATCTGCTGTTAGAAGTATCAATCAAATGAACAAGTGACTTACCTTTGGCAATTCTCTTTCTGGTGGATACTCTTATCTAACCACCGACCCTCCTTGTTCTGTGGAATCGACTCGCTCGGTCTATATTGAAATAGAATCCAACTAAGAGATCTGCACACTGTCACAGTCTGATTATGGAAGGCCCCACATCCGATAGTGTGGGCAGATTGGTGAGGGGAGAGGTGTATGTTGGAAGGATGGGAGGCCTTTAAAGTGAGGTATCTGAGGCTAGATAGAGTATCCTCGAGGAAAAGCGTTACGGTAGATAAGTTACTTGTTCATCAATCCATATAACACAACTGTAATATTGGAATGGTGGGGGGATTTATAAAGCATAAAAATTGCCAACATGGCAGCCTCCGTGTGCAGATGATAAAAGTATGAGTTTTAGGTGCCCATGATTGCTCAAGATTATGCTCTAGGTCCATAACCAATGGTGAGAGAGGCGGGTCTTCAATAGTGGAGCATTCCCTGGGTTGGCAGCCAGTACAGAGATATCTTGTCTTCCTGAATGTGAAGCTTTCGAGTCAAACTTTGGAGGAAAAGGTTTTGCATGTGAGTGAACCACTGTGTACTGCCTGGAGAGCTTTGAATTGCTGTTTTCGAAATGGGGTCCAGTGCAGGAAACCTATAGCCTGGGTGACACACATGAATATGAGCAGTACCCAGTCTGTGCCAATGGATAACCAGTGCAGTTGGTGCATATAGTATTTAGATACCCTTAACTAAAAGTATTGAAATGAGCTTTATAAAATACGAGCAATCTAAAGAATTTAGTACTGTTAAATAAACTTGCTAATCAATTTTAGACATATATCATATCACATTACTGACCTGTAATAAACCAAATTGCCAACAAAATTGTGAAAGTCGGCATTTATGGACCTAATTGGCTTTCATTTGAGTAGAGCGACCCAAATGGATAAGAATACTCCTAGTAGAAAAGATCTTCCATCGTTAGTTATCACATTAAAAGCTGAGTAATAGCCACATTGCCTGTTGTAATTGTAACCTAAAGTTACAATCTGTTTCTCATTAGTCATAGAAAGGAAATGCAGCCTGTTAAATGACCCTGGAACGTCATTTCCTTTCCTCTACTATTTGTTTCTTGATCATAGTACGAAACTTAAGCCCTTTCAGCAGTGCTCTGACCTCAGTTTCTGTTTCTGTCATTTGTAGACTCTGTGTGCTTCTCCTGATGTGCCTCTCCCAGGCTTGGATGATGTGGCGATTCATTCACTTCCAGCTACGTCGTTGGAGGGAGTACTGGAACGAACAGGCTGCAAGAAAGAGAGCCACTGTGGCTGCTGCAGCCATGAGCAAGCAGCAGTCTAAACCAATAAAGAGGGACTCTGGTAAGTAATTAGACCTTCTTTGCAAGCATGCAGAGCCCACTTGTCACCACCAATGTGGTTCAGTAAACTTTCTTACTAAACCCTGGGCCTGAATCTAGTCCTTGATCGCAGAACATGTTGGAACAATCAAAAGTTAAGCCCAATAGATTTTTGGTGTTTAAAGGCATTGAATACTTCAGTGATGATGTGATATATGATGTCATCTACAATGTCAATTGTAGTGCTGTCTGTGACAGTAAGTGTAAGGTCATGAGTAGTGCGTTTGGGAGTTATGACTACTATGCTCACCAAATTAGGCTTAAAGGTAAAGTTGTGTATCCTCTGTGGATGCCTGAAAATTCATGTGGGGGCGCCATAAAAGTACCAGCCAAAGTTTGGTGTAGCTGTTGAACAGGATGAAGGGGTTCTTTGATGATTCCAGATCTCGTTGAAGAGGTGGGTAAGGGAATGTACTCAAGTCTTGCACTGTGGGGGTAATTATCTAAAAAGTATCTGAATCATTTGAGCATATATTCAAATTTGTAGTAAGGTGATGGGAAGACCAATTCATGGTGCAGCTTGTTGGAGTCAGCAGATAGATCAAGAAGCATGAGCATACTCTGAGAGCCTTGGTTTGTGGTGTCAAGCAAGTTATTCTAAACTGATCAGGGCTGTGTTCAAGCTGTCGTGGACTCAGAAGCACAAGTGAAATAAGCCCAGGATTTTGTTTCTTTTATGTATGTGTGCGGTGCAGCATGGCTTGGCATAGGATGGTTAGTGTAGCTGAATTTGAGAGACCTACCGTCTCTACAGATTTAGAAAATGGTGCAGGTGAGACAATGCCTAATTCGGATGAAAAAGCAAACCATTAGTCCTTAGTGCTACCTTTACTGGCATGGTGCCAAAGCAAAGCTTTAGCAGAGATCTTTTGACTTTTTGCCGTTTGAGTGCAAGTAGTATCTAAGTGGGGTGGTGTTGAGTGTGTTGTGATGCGAGTTAAAACTGATTGGCTATATCATCTAATCTTTGATGTCTAGATTCCCCTGTCTGCTTTAAAAACCTCATAGCTTAGTGCTACCAATGAACCCTAGTAGTCTGGTTTTTGCACCCTTAATAGGGTCAAACTCTGGTTAACATGTTTTGTGTCCCCAGTGGTCAAAAAGGATCTGTGGTGCTTCTTCAGGACAATAAATATGGGTGAATTTCCTACCCCACACTTGTGTCGACAGAAGTACCCTAACAGTGGTACCTACTGGTCTTGGCGTTGGATGTCCAACCTAAGACTGCAAATTAAGACGCCCCATGAGGCGCCGCACACCAGTGTGCTAAAGATTCTCGAGGGCGAGCGGCTTGCCGCACCTACCTGGTCCTCCGCCTCTCCTGAAAAATGTTTTGACACATTAGTGGGGTAGGAGCCATGAGACGAGAAGCGTGGGGCTGGGAGGTGGATACCCCACTGATAGACGATAAATTGCGCAGTGCGCGAGCACAGGTGCGCGAGGCGGCAAGTAGTGCCTGCTTTAAATTAGTGCACTTTTATTTTCTTTATCAAGTTTACCTGTCCCCGGTCCGACTCCATAGAGCATATTCCACAAGATCACCAGGTTGCATTAGGTGCGAGAACACCCACAGACTTCTGTCATGGGGCTTGGAGTGGTGCACAGCTTCGGCTGTACCAGAGAGAGGTACGTGGTGAAATGTTGAGTGACGAGGGTGGCTGTGGAGTGCTCAAACCATCATTGTCTGTTGGGATTGCTTACCTCAGCCCTCAAGAGGGAAGAAAAATGCATTTTAAATTTGCCCATCTCGGCCTACTATTAGCACGCCGCTGCATAGCTATACATTGGGCTAGCCCCATACCTCCGCCACTCCTTAAATTGAAGGCATACCTGTGGGAGTGGACTATAGCCAGGGAAAGTAGACTTGGGAAGGTACGTACAGATGAACATGCGGAAAGAGTCATTGAGTATGCTGGATGTACTTGGAGACCATCAAGGGCAATAAGATTAGGGAGCGGTGAGGGATAGGAGCAGTGAGGAAGGTGACACGGATGCGACCAGTGAGAGTGAGCGGGAGGGTGTATCTGTCTCATACACATCGCCCAATAGGACCCTGGGATTCGGCTGTGTAGAGGTCATCGGTGACCCCCTTGCTTAATCGCGGGGATGGACTTTGGTACGCAGTGTGGCCCCTCTGTTATGCATACGCACCACTCTATATGGTAATATGATTTAGGAGTGAGGGGGAGGTCTTTGGTCTCGAAGATGCACGTTGGCACACCCCCTTCCTAAAGAGGACCTGCTTCCCCCAACCACCTCTTGATTATATTGTATTGGTCAATATGTGAAAATGCTGCTCTGTTGGCTTTTGTATTCTTTGTTTGAAAAAAGAAATTAACACATTTAAAAGTGTGGCTGGGTCTAATCTGTTGTTTGTCACATTGCTAAATGTTAAACTCCTTATTGAAATGCTTCCTGAAAGGCGCTCAGTGGGCGCAGGCCTTGCCTTCCTAAAAATGTCTAACTGTCTGTTGGTATTTCAAGAACACTTGACAACCCGGATACAATTTTGGATAGGTGATGCTGTGCATTATTATGCCATCTGGTAATTAGGATTGCAAACTTTCTCTGTGTACCTAAAAACATTTTCTTTGGAGCACAACAGCACAAGCGTCTTGATGGCTCACTATGATGTTGTGCCTTTATCCCTCAAGGACTTGGTACGCCATTACCATCTTCAGATTCTTTTTTCTGCCATTAGTTTCGGAATTGGAACTAAGCGCTCTGTATCAAATGTCGTTAAAAGTTGAAGGACCACACCCAAATTAGAAACGGAGAAAGATTGTAACAAGGATTTAAGTAGAGAAAATACCAAGAAAAAGTGTTAAAACATGAGGACTCTGAAGATTAATGCTGACAACTAGAAGATGAAGCGGTCAAGACAAACCAAAGAAAACCTTTATGCTTTGGATCCTTTAACCAAATGAGCAATGGAGAATGTATAACATATCTGAAAGAAACACGTTAATGTTAGATTCCTTACCTTAGAATATCCACAGGCGTCAGACTGGATCCAGAAAGTTTAGTCAGCTGTACCCCTGCGCGTCGGTAGGCGTCGTCTTGCGGCTCCGCATCCGTCATCAGCATCTTGATTGCCGGAATGATGTCGCTGGAGTACTTAGACGCCGCCCTCGCGCGCTGATGTCAGTTCTTCTTCTTTTTTCCGCACCAGCAAGCGCAGATCCGGGAAGAGCACGAACCCCGAGTCATTTTTTGACTAACTTTTTGGACATTTTTGTCTATCTTTTTCGAGTCGACTCCTGGTGCCAGTAGAGATGCCCGGTTTCAAGCCATGTGACGCCTGTCACTGACTGATGTCGGTTACCGACCCCCATGCCCGGTGTCTCTACTGCTTGGGGGCCGACCACGATGACAAGTCGTGCCCCGACTGTCAGGCCTCGACATCAAAGGCTAGGCGGGAGCGTTCTCGTAAGCTCCTCGAGCTCCGGCATGTCAGCTCCGCGCCGCTCGAGGTCCCGGTCGAGGGACCGGTCGCGGAGCCGCAGTCATCATAGATCGTCTAGATCCAAGTCCTCGCGCTCGGGTAAGTTGAGGCACGGCAAAAAGAAGTCGAAGAAGCATCGCTCTTCGACTTCCCCTCGCGCGACTCGCCGAGGGTTCAGGTGGCGCCTCCCACGCCGCTCCGGCGCCTCCCACACCGCTCCGGCGGGGCCCACGCAGTCGCATCGGGTCCCACACCCTCCGTTCCCTTGACTCAATGCGACTCTGGAGCAGATCAGAGACTTCCTCGTGGCCATGAGGACTCTCTTTCCGCCGTCGAGACCCGCCGGTGCGCCTTCGGGCCCCGCGGGTCTCACTGGGGGTCCTAGCCCTGTCTTGCCGGCGGCTTCGACGCCGTGGGCGACTTCAGTCCCGGCGCCGCAGGACCCCGTGGGATCCAGGCCTGGTCGACGCCAGTTGACCTTACGACTCCACCACTGGCGCCGACCACCACATTGCCACCTCCGGTGCCATTCTCGGACAACGCCGTCCCCGGTTTCAGCCCCAGCCCGGGCTCTGCGTTGGAGCGTTTCCGAAGTAGACTGGTGAGCTTTTCACCTATGCCCCGGCTCTGTAATTTTTGCTTGTTTACCAGGACACGGATGAAGGGGAGGACTGGGAAGGGTCCGAGGACCCTCTGGCACAGCAGTGCCAGTTAAGTCAGGACTGGGCAGATGAGCTAGGGGAGGCCAGTGGTCTAGACACTTCACCTGACACTGGTTTTCTCTCTCCTCCTTCCGTGGCTACGGAGGAGGGAGCTACTTATGCTGTGGTGCTGCGCAGGGCGGCCACGGCCTTGGGCCTTAAGGTGCCTGCAGAGACTGTGAGGACTAACCTCCTCACTGAGGTGCTTCAACCATCAGTAAGCTCTTCGAAGCCTCTGCTGAAGTTTAATGAGGCCCTCACTGATGTTCTGATGGGAACTTGGTCCAAGCCCACCACAGTTCCTCCTGTGGATCAGAGCGTGGCCCGGCGCCACCGCCCAGCTCCGGGCGACCCCTGCTTTCTGTCCGTACATCCCACCACTGAGAGCCTGGTTATCCAGGTTTCCACGTCCCAAACCGCATTCCCTACCACACCCCCGGACCGGGAATCCAAAAGGCTGGAATAGTTTGGCAAGAAACTGTTTTTCTCTCAGTCTTGGACAGCGGTCCATTAATACTGTATGCCTTTTGGGCCGTTACACCCACTCTCTGTGGGATACGGTGGCGGACGTGCTGCCTCAGTGTCCAGAGGAGGCCAAGACACGGCTTGCCCAAGCTCTTGCTGAGGGGCAGGATGCAGCACGGTACTCCATTTGATGTGGACTTGACACCACAGACTCGCTGGGCAGAGCAATTGCAACGACGGTGGCGATTCGTCGTCACGCCTGGCTGAGGTCCACCAACTTTTCAGGGGATGTCCAGAGAACTCTCATGAACATGCCTTTTGATCGCTGTTGCCTCTTTGGCGACAAGGCAATTAGCGCGCCGGAGCGCTTTAAGGACTCCAGGGTTACGGCCAAGTCCTTGGACCTGTTGGCCCAGCGCCAGCAAACTTCTGCTTTTCGCTCCTTTCGTGGCCACGGAAGGGGCACCTCCGCACGTTCGTCCAGCTACAGGCCGCAGAACCAACCCCCAACGCGTTCGCAGACGTGCATTCCGCTGTGGTGGAGCAGGGGGTCAGAGAGCCAGACAGTTCACATCCGCTCCCGCAGCATCTGCCTCAAAGCCTTCCTAGTCCGAGCTTTCAGGCCCATTCCACCCCAGTGGGAGGCAGAGTTCGCCATCAACTGCTCCACTGGCGTACCATCACTTCGGACAGGTGGGTGCTGCAAATCGTCCGAAGGGGCTACTCCCTCCCCTTCGAGACGACCCCTCCAGCCATGCCACCGCAGTATCACCGCATGTCCGGGGAATCACTTGCAACTTCAACAGAAGGAAGTTACGGCCATCTCGGCCAAGGGGGCCATTGAGCGCGTTCCTGGGCCAAAAGTAGGACGTGGTAGTTATTCCCACTACTGTCTGATTCCCAAGAAGGGCAAAGGGGGCCTGCGCCCTATCTTGTACCTCAGGAGCGTCACGACTTCCTCCGGAAGGAGAAGTTCAAGTTGCTGACTTTAGTTCAGGTTCTGGCTGCCCTAGACCCTGGAGACTGGATGGTAGCGTTGGACTTGCAGGACACCTATTTCCATATTCCCGTCCTTCCGGCCCACCGGCGCTACCTGTGGTTCACGGTAGGCCACAAGCACTTTGTTGACCGTGCTCCCCTTCCGACTCACCAGTGCCCCTCATGTGTTCACGAAACTGATGGCGGTGGTCGCAGCTCATCTGCGCAGATTAGGGGTTCCAGGCTTCCCCTATCTTGCTGACTGGTTGTTGAAGGTGGGCTCGCCCCTGGCTGTCTTCTCCCACCTCCAGACTACGGTTGATCTCTTGCATTTGCTGGGGTTCTCCGTCAACGTGCCGAAGTCTCATCTTATTCCCTCTCAGAAGCTCCTCTTCATCGGAGCAGTTCTGGACTCTGCACAGTTTCGGGCCTATCCTCCCGAGCAACGGCTTCAGGATATTCAGGCTCTGATTCCGATCTTTCAGCCTTTATCCTGAGCTTTGGTCTGGATGACCCTACGGCTTCTGGGACTGATGGCCTCCTGCATCCTGCTGGTGCATCACGCCAGGTGGCGGATGCGGGCTCTCTAGTGGTACCTGAAGTTCCAGTGGGCACAGCATCAGGGCAACCTGTCTGACCACGCCCTGATCTCGGAGGGCACTGCGAGACAGTTGGCTCACGGACCGCGATTGGGTCAGTGGTAGATCCCTCTCCCTTCCCCAACCAGAGCACAGAGTTGTGACCGATACGTCCCTCCTAGGATGGGGTGGCCTCATGGGAGAGGCGGAGATCAGAGGCCTCTGGTCTCCGGCGGAGTCCCGGCTCCATATCAACCTTCTGGAGCTGCGGGCGATCCGACTTGCACTGAAGGCATTCCTTCCCTCTGTCCAGGGAAGTGTAGTGCAGGTGTTCACGGACAACACCACCGCCATGTGGTATTGCAACAAACCGGGCGTGGTGGGGTCGTGGACTCTGTCAGGAGGCTCTGCGCCTCTGGACATGGCTAGAACATCAGGGCATCACCCTGATGGTTCAACACCTGGCAGGTTCCCTGAACGCCAGGACGGACAAACTCAGCCGTCGGTGCAAGATGGATCAAGAGTGGCGTCTGAACTCAGACGTGGTGCAAGGTCTCTTTCAACAGTGTGGAGGGCCTTGGTTAGATCTATTCGCCACCGAAGAGAACGCGCAATGTCATCAGTTCTCCGCGTTGGAATTTCCAAGACAGCACTCGCTCGGAGACGCTTTTCGTCGCGAGTGGAGTTGCGGTCTGTTGTACGCCTTTCCGCCTATACCACATCTGCCCAGAGTGCTGAAGAAGATCCGGTGCGACCGGGCCCAAGTCATACTTGTTGCTCCGGATTGGGCTCGAAGATACTGGTATCCCGAGCTACTCAGTATGTCAATTGATCCCCCGATTGGTCTGCCTCTTCAGGAGAACCTTGTGTCGCAGCAACAGGGGACAGTCCTCCACCCGAACCTGTCCAGCCTCCACCTACATGCATGGAGATTGAGCAGCGACAGTTGATGCCATTTGACTTGTCTCCTGAAGCACAAAAACAGTATACGCCTGCAGGTGGAACAAATTTGTGGCATGGTACACAGCAAAGGCTGTGGATCCCCTTTCTGCCCCTCATTCAGAGGTTCTCCTCTTTCTTCATTACCTGGCCCAGCGGGACTCTGCTCTGGGCAGTATCAAGGGCTATCTTTCGGCCATTTCAGCCTTTTTAAGGCTTCCTGGTCAGCCTTCTCTTTTCAAGTCCCCTGTTGTAAATAGATTCTTGAAAGGCATTACTCACATGTTTCCTCCAGACCCCTTTGTAATGTCTCAGTGGGACTTGAATCTGGTTTTAAACTATCTGATGTGCGCTCCCTTTGAGCCGCTCCATAACTGTCCCTTGCGTCTTCTGACACTAAAGACTGCTTTCCTGGTTGCCATCACCTCTGCCAGAAGAGTGAGTGAGCTCCAGGCTCTTTTCTCTAAGCCTCCTTTCCTCTTTGTCCATCCGGACAAAGTTGTTCTGAGGACTCGTCCTTCTTTTCTACCCAAGGTGGTTACTGCCTTTCACATTGGACAGACCATTACCTTGCCCACCTTCGTTCCGCCTCCGCATCCCTCGAAAGAGGAGGAGAGGCTCCACCGTCTGGACCCAAAACGTGGGCTTTCTTTTTACCTAAACCGCACACAACAGTTCTGGGTGGACGACCCAACTCTTTGTTGGCTACATGGGCACTAAGAAGGGATGGGCGGTGCACAAGCGGACCATCTCTTGGATGGTCGTTTTGTGCATCAAGATCTGTTATTGCTTGGCTAAAAATGAACCTCCTGTGGGGCTGCGTGCCCATTCCACTCGGGCCACAGCAGCTACTATTGCCTTGGGACGAGGAGTCCCTTTGCAGGACATTTGTCAGGCAGCTACGTGGGCCTCGCTGCACATGTTTGCCAAGCATTACTGCCAGGACAGCCAAGTCCGAAGAGACGGCTTCTTTGGCCGTTCAGTTCTCCAGGACTTCCTGGTGTGATTTTTGGTTCCCAGACCCACCACCGGGGTTGGTATTGCTGAGGTATCTATTCTAAGGTAAGGAATCGAACACGTGTTTCTTTCAGATGCACAAGTTACTTGCCTTCGGTAACGATATATCTGTAAGAAATATTAGTTGGTGTGAGATTCCTTACCGCTTCACCCATTCTCCCCGTTCTGCAAACCGATATCTAGGGTTAAGGAATTTCCCTGTCAGGGCCCTAGTTTCATGGCACCAGTGGCGGTTTCTTGCATGGCTCTGCATTCATTGCGTGGAAAGCTATGTACAGAACTGACGTCAGCGCGCGAGGGCGGCGTCAAAGTACTCCAGCGACGTCATTCCAGCGATCATGACGAAGGACATGGAGCTGCAAGACGAAGTCTACCGACGCGCAGGGGTACTGCTGACGAAAACGTTCCGGATCCAGTCTGACGCCTGGGGATATTCTAAGGTAAGGAATCTAACACTAACTAATGTTTCTTACGGATATATCGTTACCGAAGGTAAGTAACTTGTGCATTGTGTACTATAGCCGTGCAAGATCTCTTTTCAACCTCCTGAAAGGGCAAGCACAAAGTGTGCAGCCTAAACCTACCCAAGCACCAGAAGTCTAATGGGTTGTAGAGCATGTGCCTGAACAGTGTCAAAACCAGAAGGAAGCTCTGCTGGGCATTATACCAAAAGTAAAACATTTCTTCTGAAAGGGGTGTTGATGACAGGGGTCCTGACAATATTAGTCATTGCCAAATGGATGCCTAAAATAAGAGCATAGGAATGCATTGTTTCAGAAAGGTGGCACTTCAGAGCAGACTGGGTCCTATTCGAAGTCCAAACCCATTCAAAACCAACAGAAAAACAATCCGCAGTCAAGGAGAGTAGAAAGAAATGGAGGCCTTGGAGTTGAAAGAAAAATATGCTAGTGTGGTAATACCTTTAAAAATAGACTCCGAGTGTGTTGATTTTCCATGTTGAAGTCAAGGAAAAGGTCTTTGACATCGAAATGGCTACAAAAGAAGGACTTTTATGAGATGAAGAGGTCATACAAGCTCCCTTCCAAATTTGGACTAAGGGAGGAATTAGAACAGGAAGGTAGGCATATATCCCACATACTACTGCTGACCAGTTATAGGAGCAGCCAGAGGATGAGTAAGGTTTTTTGTGGAAGAAAGACTGGTTCCTCTTAAGGAGGAAACAGATCGGGAAGAATACATGTGGCAAGATACAAAGGCTTAATCCCCAGAGGAGGAAATAGATGCATATCTCCCTTAGGTCTTCTCGTTTAGGTAACCGATCAGGTTTGGTGGTGCTTTCAACATTTGAATGTGTTCAGATCATGGGACACCCACATACCAGCATAATTATGAGTGTGAGTAAATCAATTTCAAACTGCAAATTTACGTTTTGTGTATCACTGATGTGAGTTTGCGCTTGTTAAGGTATTTGCTCACATCTTTAGAATATATCTGCACAAATACACTTATGTATTTGTCCCTCACATACAAAATCTTATGAATGATTTTACAACATGACCAAGTAAAAAGGAATACTAGTACCTTATAAGGAAGCTGCATTGAGAGAAAGATGCCTACAGCTGGCTGGCAGTGGACACTCCGTTTAGTACACGAGTTGGCCAGACCTAGAATAGGTACTATTAACAACCAACGTGTGGTCTCCAAAACTTTTGCATACTTGTCAGCAACTAGAACTGTGACAAATTGCAAATCCAGCAGAAACTTGCCATGCAGAGAAGCGAGCTCAGATAAACGGTGATTATATGTTTTGAGGCGAAGTGGCTACTCATTTGTATAGGGCTTGGACAGAAAGTGTATTATTAGAATTGTCTCAATATAATAAATATGCACAATTCTGCAGGAATTCTTTTTGGTTTCATGCACTATTTCATGCTTAGTCTCAAGGTAAACCTCCGGTTACCATTAGATCACGTTACGTGTGATACAGCATTGAGCATTGCATTCTGACTCACCCTAGCAGTGGTCTTGCTTATGTGCCCAGCACTAAGCCCTTTTCTGAGCACTATCTTTCATGTACAGAAGTTAGTGTGCCTACTGCATGTACCATGTTTCTACTGTTCTCTTAGCATGGCTGTCTGGTCCTTGCTCAAGACCGTGCGTCCACTTGGAGCACTTTGTGATGTCTTCCACCATTTATAGCTTTTGGGCATTCTCGCTAGCCAAAAACCTGTGCATTAGCACAAAACCCTCTTTCTGGCCACAACCTTCAGTAACCTCTAGCTCCCCTTTTCTGCCCTGGCCCACTCAGACCCCCACAACCCTTGCCTCCATAGGTTTGGCAAAGGCTAGATACACTTACCAAGAAATCCTTCAAGAAGTCTTCTACAAGGCAGAGCCTTGGCATTTTTTAACTTAACGCTACCATTTAGTATGGTTTTCCCTGAAACAAAACAGATGTGTTTACTGAACTCGTAAATAGATATGCATCTCAAGACTTGGTTCATTTCTTCTTAAAATAATAGTTAATTTGTCATGCCGCATGTTTGAGAAACTGCTTTGAAGAACTTCTATTGTTAGTTGTTGTTTAAGATTGAAAAATATAAGCTTCTGTCCATTGATAATGATCCTCTTTTCCTTTTTTGCATTCAGGTTATCATGAAAATGGAGTAGTGAAAGCTGAGAATGGAACCTCACCTCGACCCAAGAAGCTGAAATCGCCTTAGAAAAAGCCAAAACTTCCCTGGCAGAAATTGGGTGGCCTTTAAAGTTCAGCTCGACTCCAAAGCCCCTTTTGTCTGTCATTGACTGGGTGAAAAGTTCCTTAAAAAGGATCTTCAGAAACAAACCGTCATAAAGCAATACAAATGTGACTACCACCAACCCTACTGCCTTCAAAACGATTGCATCTGGTGCTGTCACGTCTTTGCATTGCCTTTCTGCTCGCCTTTAACTTTGATGCTTTTTTTTATTTTTTAAATACAATGCAATTTTTCTTGTCAGTGGTTTTTAAAACCACTCTTGCCCACGGGCATTGCACCGCAACCCTGCAGTCCCCGGTCAACCCCATATCCACAAAGGTAAATGGGGGAACACAACAGTGCAATTAAATAAGTGCCTCTTGAAGGAATGGCTCAAGTTCTCTAAAGTTGGGGCAAATAGCTGCTTTTTCTCTGAGCAAACTTCCTTGCTGTTGAGCTGACCAAGTCCTTGCTATTACGCTTAATGAGCAGAGGTGGCCGGCTTCTATGCACAGCTCAACATCCTTCTCTGGACTCCAAGCTCACACTAGGAGAAATGAAGAGCTAAACTCTTGTTTGTTGCTCAGAATCCCTGGAAAAGGAATTTAAGTTGTGCAGAGCTGTTACTGTCACAGGATGATAATCAAAACACTAGTCATTTTGAAGAACAGTGGATGTCAATCTAAACCGGACTGGATCCACAGCAGTCAAGTGTCGTACACTATCCTCATCCTTTTTGTCCCAGTCCCTCCGACATCTGCAATCACATAAAGATTGGGAGCATCACGCTCAGAACTTGTGGTGTCCTGAATCAGGATGTACACCTTAGTAGGTGAAACTGACACATACGTGTATGTCCACTCACTGCAACTACTTCTGGCTGTTGATGTCTTGTGTTATCGCCTACCTGGAATATTGCTCCAAGTCCGTGTTTCCTGCCACTCAATCTTTTCACTGAAAAAGCTAACTCCAAAAAGAGAGCTACTTCTAGAAGCAGACATATCCGGACGTTCTCACAGAGTCTCCCATGAAACGCCATTGACAAACACATATGGTTTACGGACTTTCCTGTAATGCAGCCTTTAGTTGAGACATACTGAAATTTGGTTTACCAAAGTCCATGCTTTTTCCTCTGTTTCAGACGTGAACCACCTGGAAGGTGAAAAGTTCTGGCCTGTTATATAGCAGTAAGAACCCATCGTGCTGGCCATTTGGGCTGCTTGCTGGCTTTTCAGATAAAGTGAGCCTTGTATACTTTGGCCCCTTCCATTTCAGTTTCATCAAAGTGCTTTCACATACGTACAGGGGATACCATAGTCGAATGTTTTCTACCACTTTGTTGAAATGGGAAAGAGATCTACACAATGGATTGGAAACTTTATGAAGTCTGTCTTCATGCTATTTTGCATTCAAGTAATAGGTAGTGCATAGGCGTGATAAAGTTATGTCGGGAGAGATATTTCTGATAGTCACATACATTTTTAAAGGCTAGAAAGTAAAGAAAATCACAGGGAGCCCTAAGCTTTGTTCTTTCAGCAAGCAAGCTTTTCAAAAGAATTCCCTCTCTTCACTTTCCCTGTATGTTTGATGAATCCAGAACTGAAAAAGCAATATAGTGAAGTAGGAGTCCTTGTCCCACTCAATTGTATCGTTTATACACCTTCCATAGTGCATACATGGAAATTTGTGTGGCCTCATTTCCCAACGCTGGGTATCACTGCCTTACACTTGGATTCTGAATGACTCTTTGCTATATGATATCAATGCTTAAACCAGTAGCAACACCTCTAGGGCAGATACGGACAGAGCTCTTCTGTGTTAGTTACGGGAGAATAAACGCAATTGTTATTTTATATAATGGCTGAGATTACTTTGACTCATGGCCACTTAGGGTTAAAGATACATTTTCCAATCCTTTCAAGTTGTTGCCTTGCAGTCCCTGCCAATATGCCTATAATTTCGATTTCATTTTATTTGTAGATCAGCACATCTCAATACCAAAGACTATTGGCCAATGCATTAGTTGGAAGTGTAGGTCTGGGGGCACAGGATAATCAACTTTCCTGTTAGGGAAATACTACCTCACACACTTCTCTTTCTACATGTTACTCATGAGCTAAAAGATTGTCATTAAGTGTCACTTTTGTCTAGCCCATAAACATAATTTTAGTTTCAGGCCTTGACGATCTGAGGTAGTCGACAAAAACGTTGCTCACTTCAACGTGCCTTGTAATTTCAGTACCTGAATGGCTGCCAGTAAACTGCTCGTCACAGGGTTTGGGACAGAAGATACTTTAAGGTTCATTTCAGGTTTAAAGGTTCGATCAGGTGAATCAGAATCCCTTTAAGATTGAATGCACATGTGATCTTATATGGTCCTCTTAGTTTCCTGTGTTTTTATATTGTTTTCCTCAATGTCCTCAAATTTTATTTCTCCAGGTCACCGTGACCAAGGGTACTCTAGGTGTGCACTTGTCTTGGTCTTTCTTAAGTTTGTCTCTCCTTCAAACGTTCCAAGAATACTACTAAGTTAGAAGTGCCAGATTGTATGACAGCATCTGTTGAGGGCAAAGTAGTGTGTCTTGACATATGCATCATGTGTTGTGGCAAGCAAGGAGCGTTTGTAATGCTGACACAGGATGGGGCTGCATCTGGGAGCAAGCTGTGTATTGAGAAGCGTTCCCTTAAAATGACTGGTATACAGTGCTCGTTTGCTTCTGTAGTCCTGCATTCCCCCAACCTCTCGCATTCGAATTTCCTAACTGACTGCCCATGAACCAAGTCCATCTATTCTAAATCCTGTTGAAAGGATTTTGTAATAGGATGACAAAACTCAAAAGTTACCATTTCAGTGCCTCGCTTGCAGCTTTACTGCTCTTGCGCAATCTTTTATTCCTTGATTCACAAATTGTACTTTGTACATAAACAAGTGCCTTAAGTTGCCATATATTCTTTTGTACTCTCTGTATGTACTGTATCAATATCTATGTTTGTATGTATTGGGTGTATCTATGGCAAGGATGTATTCTGTACTGCGTACACCTTTGTTGATAGCAAAAGGGACAGCGTATTGATTTCTATAGGTTTCTATGCCTTTTTGTATATGTAGAGTTTTTGTTGATGTAGATGGTAGCAAAGTTCTTCCACCCTGCCTCCAGGGCAAAAGACCAATATGTATTAATGTCGAGGTGGTCCTCCATCAAGGACATCCTCAAATCAAACACTCTGTTTTGCCATTTCCAAATCCCCATTTCTTGTATTTTTTCCATTTGGCTTTGGTCTTCCACCTATTAAACAACTGTAACACCTTGTACACCTTTCCTCTGCCTGAGCGGAGATGTACACTTAACATTGTGACATTTTAATAACTGCTTTAAAACTAACACCAATTTTAGTACCATGCCACGTAAAGTCTGAGCCAAGAACGTGATATGTGAAACTTAATTTTTACTCAAGAATTGTTTCACTTTTGGTGCTTAACATATTGCCTCTGGGCTACAGCCCTCAGCTTTATATTCTCTCCATCTAAAACCTCATTGACCCTTCTCATCTCTCCTACTTTTTTGGGTTGTGCAATAACTATTGTAGAAATTGTTAAAATACCTTTCCTCACCTCCACTTTGTTGGAAGAATTATGGAAGAAAGGGTGATATGTATTAGTCAAGTTACTGTTTGATCTCTCATGTAGCACGTCAATGCACACCTTTTGAAATTCTAACACTGCTCCTTACTTCAAGTGTTTTTTATGGTGTGAGCTATGAGGCGAGGGCTACTGATTGGTGATAGACTGAGCATGGGGCTGAGCGTGTTGACAGAGAGGTGTTTTCATTTACTGCAGTGTATTTTGGAAAGTTTAATTGGTATGGTGTATTTATAGGGGAATGGATCAAACTTGTCTGTGAGGTAGTATGTTATATGAAATAGGATTAAGCATGCTGACCATAAGTTGTGTGGATAAAGAGTGAACACTCGCTTTTCTACATATTTTTTCTCTTTAGATGCCTTGAAGAATTAGCACAGAATTTTAGGCATCTATGTAAAATTCTCTCCTGTCAAATGTTTTGGACGGTTAAATGCTGTTCCCAGTCTAGTATACATAACACTAGAGACTGCACAATATGAGCTCTAATGCTTCATGAAGGTTCATCTTGCCTCTTCTGTCGAAGATATCTGCTGACCTATGGCTGGCTGACTTACTACCAATAGAAGAAGCCTGCTCTTTTGACTCATGGTTATGCACAGACTGTGTGCTGCCTCATGTTGACCTGTCTTTTTATAAGTTCTAAGAGACTTTTAGAAAGAGCTGATCAATTAAATAATGTTTATTTGCATCTGAACCCAGATGTCCTGGATGGAGGTATTAGTGTTCAACAGTATCACTCCCACCTTTCCTGCCAACATAAGGGACGTTATGAATTGTAGGGTCTTGTGTATTCTGAAATTCACTGTGCTTTTCCTGGTCTAGTAGCATGTATTGTGGAATCCCATCCTATGTAAGAGATGCCTTCACTAAAAGACCATTATGGCTGAGAGGAGGGGAAGTGCTTTATGGTTTATTGTGGCTAGCAAGAAGCTGGATATTTGCACACGAGATGTTTTGTTTCTCACGGGATGTATTACGGAGAGCCTCCCCTTGTGTTAATATGTAACTGCTGGCATAAATTATCCACATACATCTGGTAGTGTGTGTTGAATGTTCCGTTTGTGGTTGTTAAGCCTACGTTTGATGCCAGATTATTTTAAGATAATAACGGTTCAGAATCTGTGTGAGGTTTCCTCTGTAAAATTTCATTACCGTGGGGAAGTACTTGGTTGATTCAGAGAATCAGTGTGTATCCTGGCAATGTCAGCATCTTCGGATCAGTTCCCGACACTCTCAGCCACCCAATGCCAATTACAAGCCTGGAGTTACTTTTTGTGCTTGCAAACAGTTTATTTTGTGGACCAAATGGAATCCAAAATTGAGGGATAACTATTGTTCAGTATTTATATTCTATGTAGCTTTTTTGTTTATATATATATATTTTTTTGTTTGAAATTGCTTCCCTACAGTTGTGCATTTCTGCCGTTGGAACATGGTCATTTAGAGAAACCGTTTTTTCTACAATCCTTTGTTACAATATATTTTGTAAAGTGTAAACCAGCAGATATGTTTTGATGAATTGACATATTAAAGGCAAAGAAATGTTACCATGTGAAAATGTCTCCAATCTTTGATTGTTTCAATTTAGCTTTTTAATTTGCAAGAGACAAGTAATTGGTGGACTTGAGCCTTGTTGCTTTATCATAACTGATATTATACCTGGTGATATTTAAGGGATAACCGTGTCTTTGAAATGGACTTTTCAGCGTCTTTATTTTTTCAACACGCTTCTACAAATTATATGTCCAAATGTCAAGTAAGTTGCAACATAACTATGTCTGAAATCTTACACTACTCCTCACAGAAACAGTGTTTTCGAGACATGTGAGCTGTAGATCGCATGCTTTGCATACTGCCATCTAGTGTTTGGTCCGGATGTGTGCAAGTTGTTTTTCTTCGATGAATTCTTTCCAGTCAGGAGGTAGGTTACTCCTTCTTTCGGTGATAGTGTGCATGGGCATCGACTCCATTGTTAGATTGTTTTTTTTCCACCATCGGGTTCAGACGTGTATTGCTGCGCAATCCACTCTACCCGCGTCGGTATTGTTTCGAGCGCGTATACCACTTCTCTTCAAGGGGATACTCATCAATAGAAAGAAAAATGCTGTGCTGCTCCTAAATGATCCAAAGATTGTGAAGCAGGTCACAGTTGATGCTACACCCAAATAAATGGGAATCCATTTATTTGGAATGTAATGCCCTCACTCACCCCTTAGGGTGTCATGCTTCATCATCGGGCTGCTCCTCGTCTGGTTGGCACTGCAGTGCCTGACTGGCTCCTGATGTGGGGCACTTTGGCAGAGATCTTTTTTCCAAATTGCCGTTTGGTACTGTGGGGGTAAGGGACCTAGTGAGTGCAGATGTGTACAAGTTCGTCTTGGAGCAATCGAAATTAAACAAAAGGGAGCTGGAGAAAGTCCTTTCAAACCTAAGAGTGTCTTCACCCCCAACATGCCCAAAGACTCAATAGACATTTTCCATGAATGTATTGTGGAGGACCTGAAAAGATCAAATCGAATGGTGCAAAGACAAAAAATCAAAAAGAACTACAAAATGGATCAATATCGTAAGCTTGTTGAAAAACTATACAAAGAACAGGAAATTATAATTAATAACTCGGACAAGGGAGGTAATGTGGTCCTATGGCCCAGAAAAGAATACTTGGAAGAAAGCATGAGACAATTGGGAGACACACGGTGTTATTCGAAATCCAATGGACTGGAGTATAAAAAATCTGAAATCTAAGGATCAAATAAAGAAGTTGCTGCATGAATACAAGAGAAATGGACTGATTTCTTTAACAGAATGTAAGTATTTGCATGTAGAACACCCAGTTACTCCGGTACCTTATTTAATACCGAAAATTCATAAAATGGTACAACCTGTTCCAGGTAGGCCAATTATTTCCGCAATAAACAGCGTAGCGGAACATGTGTCCCAATATATAGATTTTTACCTCCAAAAACACGTGAAAAATCTCAAGTTATATAAAAGATACAGGTGATTTCCTTAACAAGCTCAGTAAAATTGAATGGAACAATGATTGGTGTCTAATAACATTGGACATAAAATCACTGTATACCAGTATTGATCATGATGTAGGTTTATGAGCAGTGAGCCACTTTTTAGGAACTAAATCCTGTGAATATTACAGCCACAACAAGTTGATATGTGAGCTGATAGAGTGGTGTCTCAAGAACAATTATTTTCTGTTCAATAAGGAATTTTGGAAGCAGGAACGAGGAGTAGCCATGGGATCTTGTTTCTCCCCCAGTTACGCATGCTTGCACGTGGGCTAGTGGGAGGAACAGATCCTGGAGGGCATACCCAATAGAAACAAAGTCATACATTGGCTCCGCTTTATTGACGATGTCTTTGCAGTATGGGAGGGTGACATTGCAAGTGCCGAAGAATTTGTAGCGAGCTTGAATGTAAATGACAGTAATTTATACTTTACATCAAACATCAGCACATCTATTATTGAGTTCTTGGATGTGCAGGTGTTAGTTGTTGACAATAAGTTAGAAACAACCCTTTTCAGAAAAGACAGCGGGCAATAGCATCTTACATGCTAGCAGCAGTCATCCTAGGCACACAATTGAAAGCATCCCTGTAGGAGAGCTGCTCAGATTAAAACGTATTTGCAGCAACCAAGAAAATTATGAAAAATGTGCTAAGGAAATGTTGGAGCGACTGGGTAACGGAGGGTACTCAAAGAAAGTGATAGATAGAGCTCTCAATAAAACAAAGGATCGTTCTAGGGAATCCTTGTTGATTCCAAAAAATGTGTCTGCTAGTAGCGACAATGAATGCCCGCGGCTAATAACTGCATTCAGCAAACAGGAACGAAAAATCAAATCCATTGTTAAAAAGAATTGGTCAATCATCATGAGTGACGGTGTGTTAGCTAGCAGAGTACCCGAGTCGCCACCTATTACATTCAGGCGGGCAAGATCAATGAGGAACCAATTGGTCAAAACATGCCCTGAAATCAAAAGTGAGGGGACAAATTTTCTACAGAGGAAGGGTTTTTTCAAATGCTGAGAATGCAGATTTGGCACTAAAACGACCCATTACAAAACCCCATTTTCTGACAAAAACATAGCTATTAAGGGAAGCTACGGATGCCGGACTGAATATGCTGTTTGTTCTGGCATGCACCTGTGGGCTTTGCTACGTGGGTAGCACGAATCTACAGGTGCATGCCAGAATATTGCAGCATCTCAGGGCAATTGTTAACAACGACCCTGCTTATCCTGTGGCAAGGCATTTCAAAAAAACACACAACAATGATTTTAGTTGTTTGTTCTATTTTGTTATAAATGCAGTAGCACCCTTACGCAGAGGGGGTGATAGAGAAAAGCTGTTAAGGGGATTGGAAACTCAGACTATAATTGAGTTAGACAGCAAACATCCAAATGTGTTAAATAGTACAGAAGATCTGCATTATTGTCTATAAACTATAAGTAAATGAGAGCAAGAGAAAAATACTATAAGCATGATCACTCTCAGGAAACAATCTAGAGGTCTTTTTAGCTAGATGTCTTACAATTATAATGAATCATTATATAATTTTTTTTTTAAATCACTATAAATAAAACTTTCTTTTCGTGAGAATAAAATATGAGAGGAAATACAGCCTCTCAAACATACAAAAAAATCAGGAGAATTTTTCTTGGGTATTTTTTTAGGATATATTTCTGTACTTCACTTTAAGCACTTTATTTCTCAATAGCACTTTAAGCAGCCTCGAGCAAACATAGATAATTGACAGTATAATGCATTAATGCAGTGAAAATAATACCCAATTGTAATTTTGGACTTTAGATACTATGAAATTAATGTTGTTGTACAATAAGTTATTTTCATCATTTTATATGTACTAAGACTCACAGTTTTTAAGCTATATATATCTGCCTTTAATATTTTTATTATGATCTATATATTTATGGTTTTAGAATTATTCTTATATGGTTAATGAAACTTGGACAGATTAGCAAAATATGTACATATTATGAAATTAACTCAATGTAATCTAGAAATGCACAGTATCATTTGCAGCAATCTTTTGTGCAAAAGATAATTAATTCATTCAGTGATTTATAGCACATGGGCATTCAAGCCGACTAAGAGTATGAAATACTAGCAGTCCATTGTTTACATAATTATACTATTTATATTTGTGTATGCTTTACAAAATAATGAAGGCATATAAGATGAGTACTGTTTTTAAATGAGGCAAAAGCAACAGTATGTGTTCAAGGCATGTGGGCTGCTGAATTCATATCTGTGCATAGATCGCTGCCTAGTGTTGGGTCCGGATGATCGTACATTGTTGTCCTGGAAGAGTCTTCGAAGTATCACGAGATAGGTGGCTCCTCCCCTGGACTACAGTGCGCATGGGCATCGACTCCATCCTCAGATTGTTTTTTTCCGCCATTGGGTTCGGATGTATATTGGTTCCCTCTAGTCGGAATCGATAAAAAACTTTCTTAAGGACAAAAGGTCTTTAGTTTTCTTCGTCGGTATAGTCTTGCGTTCGGTGCCTAACTCTTCCAGCTCGGTTCCGAGCCAGATTTCATACACCCGCGTGCTTTCGGCGCGGTGGGCCCAGTCGACGCCTCAGACCCTGTCGACTATTCATCATGGACCGTGTCTGTCGCCGGACCATGATGAAGCCAGTTGCATGGCTTGTTCCCGTTTCAGGTCCAAGAAGACGCTTAAGCATCGACGCGCTGCGCGCCAGGAGGCCCAGCACCCTGCACCGGCGCCTGTGGACATTTTCGATGCCGGGGATGTCGAAGAGGAAGCTGACCGGGAAATCGGTGACAACCTGTCGAATCCCGCGTCAGAGGTCGATTACAACTACGACGCAGACGCCAAAATGTTCGAAGCTGAAGAAGTCGTCGACGAGGTAGGGGACGACGACGGGGCCTTTGGGGCCATGGAGGATAGCTCGAGCGATGAGCTACCTCGCACTGACACTGGGGCCGTACCGCTTCATAAGGCTCAGGTCGAGGGATCGCCACTAGGCCTTACCCAAGATCTTCCAATGGGTTCTTCGGCCCCGCCTTCGGGCTCGGCTACGGACATTACTATTGAGCCGCACCCTGCAAAATCAAAACCGAAAGTGAAACCAACGGTCTCGACACAAGCAACAGCACTGGTGCCCCCCTCGAAACGGAAAGTGCGCATTACTTTGGCCGGATCCAAGGCCTCGGAGCCTTCGGCGCCGAAGAAGCAGAAGGATGTTGTCGATCCTAAGGCTCAAGTCAAGGGCGTTGAGACGAAGTCTGCCACGCCGAAGACAAAGGTCAAGGTGGTCGAGCCGAGCAAATCGGCGCCGAAGGCGGTCGACACCAACATAGGACTCGGTGATCCGTGTCAACAAAACAAGGCCAAGAGCGGCGCACCCCGAGAGTCCACGCCTAGTGGTGCCTCAAAGGATCCATCGACTCGGCGCGGCCGTCCGCCGCTTTCACCAAGCAAGTGACGGACTCCCTACAGCGCATCAAGGAGAGGGCCTCGGCTGTCGGACCAAGAGATCCTCCGCCTTCGAAGCCAGTCGAGAAACCTCACAAAGCGTTGACGCCTATTCACTTCACTTTGCCGCCGAAGGTGGCGCCGAAGGCTTTCACCCCTAGAGTGGTCGCCAGCGTGCCCGAGAAGGTGTCCTCGGTGCCGAAGTCGACGACGGTGGTTCCCACCTTAAAGGATCGGCAATCTTCAGAAGAAGAACAACAAAGTTTAAGTTTAAAATATTTCTAAAGCGCGACATACACCGAGCAGTTTCTTGGCGCTGAGATAGCAAACTACCAGAGCGAGTAGAGTCAACCACTAGGACGTAAACGGGGAAACGGGGGGGGGGGATTTTAAGGCAAAAAGGCCTGGGCAAACAAGAAAGTTTTCAGGGATTTACGGAAGAGGGAATACTGGGTAAGGGATCTTAGGTGGAAGGGAAGGGAATTCCAAAACACAGAGGCCAGAGTAGCAAATTTAGAACCACCCTGTTTTTTTTTCCTGAAACATGGGGCTACTAGTAGATGTTGAGCTGAGGAACGGAGGTCTCTGCAAGGAACGTAAGGTTTGATGGCTGAGGATATGAAGATGGGGGCAAGACCAGACCTGGCCTGAAAGGCCATGCAGCCTAGTTTAAACAAGGCGCGTTCCCGAATTGGAAGCCAGTGAAGGGTCTTCAACAGAGGAGAGGTGTGGTGGAATCTGGGGAGACCGAATGCAAGGCGGGCCGCCTGGTTCTGAACCAGTTGGAGCTTACGCAGGCTGTACTGTGGGATGCCGTTGAACAGGGCATTCCCGTAGTCCAGGCGGGATAGGACCAGTGCGGACATGATCAGTTTGAGTGCAGGGAAAGAGAAGAAACGAGAGATGGTGCGGATAGTACGAAGAGTGAGAAAGCAAGAAGATACCACGGAGCCTATCTGGGAGTGCATGGTGAGTTTATCGTTGAGCTTGATGCCTAAGGTCTTAACTGAGGAAACAGGAGTGGGGGGAAGGCCAAGAGAGGGGGGCCAAAATAACGAGTTCCAGGGACTGGAGCAACCACCCGTAAGCACCAGTTCCGTCTTATCGGGGTTGAGCTTCAGGTGGTTGAAGTTCATCCAGTCCCTGATGAAAGACAGGATAGATTGGAAGTTAGATATAGAGTCAGGGGAAGAGGAAAGATTAAAGATGAGCTGGAGGTCGTCGGCATAGTTATATACCGCGACCTCCAGCCGCTGAAGAGCGAAGATGAGAGGAGAGATGTACAGATTGAATAATAGGGGAGACAGAGAAGAGCCCTTTATTGATGCCGAAACGGGCAGACTTTCCCTCCACAAGCGCAAAATTGCCCCGGGATAACCGATGGAGTCCTACAAGATTCCTTTAAAGAAAAAGAAGGACTCTGCTTCGACTCCTGTCCTTGTGGAACCACTTTCTCCACATGCCCATAATGTCTCGCCCACTTACTCTGACGTGGACGCTGGGGAGGGCGATGATGAGGATGAGTACAGCTATCCTGTCTACACAGACCCTGATGATACCAATGAACCCTGGGCTGCTGGTGCTGTCCCAGATGATCCTCATTCTGCCCCAGACACAACTTTATTCTGTGAAGTCATCACCTACAGAGGATTCAGCAGCGTTCAATGCCCTCATTGAACGGGCGGCTAAAAACCACGATGTCCAGCTCCATGCTGACCCCATTGACGTAGATTTTCTTTTTGATACCTTTTCAGTCTCCGAGAGAACTGTCAAGACTCTGCCTATGTTAAAAGGTGTCTTAAAGCATGCTGGGGAGATCTTTAAGGAGCCTACCAGAGCCAGGGTGATAAACCCTAGGATTGAGAAGAAGTATAAACCAGCGCCTACTGATCCTACTTACATTAAAGGACAGTTGCCTTTGGACTCTCTTGTTGTTTCAAATGCCCGGAAGAGGGCTAATTCTCAGACAACGGGTGATGCTCCTCCCCCAGACAAAGAATCTAAGGTGTTTGAGGCATCAGGGAAAAGGGTGGCAGCACAAGCGGCCAATATCTGGCGCATTTCCAATACGCAAGCGCTTCTAGCGAGGTATGACAGGGCACACTATGACACACTGGAGACCCTGTTGCAGCACCTGCCAGACGAATACAAGGAGGCAGCTGAGATGCTTATTCAAGAGGGGAAGCTAAGATCTAATGCTTCAATTAAATGTGCACTAGACGCGGCTGACACCGCAGCCAGGGCTGTCAACACTAGTGTCATGCTGAGACGACATGCCTGGCTCAGAATCTCGGGGTTTAAGCCAGAGATCCAGACCACCATTCTTAATCAAACAGTCAATCCAGATCATCTGTTTGGCCCAGAGGTTGACACCACCTTGGAAAAGATTAAGAAGGACACTGAAACTGCTAAGTCCATAGAGGCCTTACAGACCCAGCAATTCAGGGGTGGGTCTTTTTGTCGCTCAAGCACTAGAGGCGTTTCCAGAGGCCAGCTCTCCCAAACCACACAGTACTACAAAGGCAACACGCAGTCCACATACACCAAAAAAAGTTGAGGTGGATATCGTGGTAACAGCGCCAAGGGCAGGGGTCGTGGAAACAACAACTCCAGATCCTCTGCCACCAGCAAACAGTGACGCCTTGTCACTGCCCCCCGACCACACAACACCGGTCGGGGGGAGACTTCAGCAGTTTCTGCCGGTCTGGAGAACCATCACCACAGACAGGTGGGTCACACAGCTCATACAGTACGGCTATTGTCTGGAGTTAACATCCACTCCACCCAACTTGCCCTCAAGACACAGTCCTATGTCCAACGAGCACTTGCACTTATTGCAGCAGGAGGTCATCGTCATGCTGCAAAAAGGGGCAATCGAGCTCGTGCCTGTGGAAGAAAGAGGCACAGGAGTTTACTCACTGTGCTTCTTGATACCAAAGGACGGGTCCCTCAGACCCATACTGGGCCTCAGACCCTCAATCAGTACATTCTATCGGAACACTTTCATATGTTGACCCTACAGCAGGTACTCCCGTTGCTCAGTCAAGGGGATTTCCTCGCGACTTTAGACCTAAAGGATGCGTATTTTCACATTTCTCTGCACCCGTCACACAGAAAATACCTCCGGTTCACCATCCAAAACCAACATTACCAGTTCAAGGTTTTGCCTTTCGGAGTCACCACGGCACCCAGGGTGTTTACAAAGTGCCTGGCAACAGTGGCAGCGCACCTAAGGAGACAGAACATTCACGTCTACCCTTATCTGGACGACTGGCTTATCCAGGCAAAGTCAGCCCAGCAGTGCGCCGCTCACGTGTCCCACACCATTCACCTTCTTCACGATCTGGGATTCTCACTGAATTACCCAAAGTCCCACCCCCAACCCGCCCACATACGGCAGTATCTGGGTGCGACGATAAACACTCTGGCAGCCACAGCACAGCCAAATTCAGTGAGGGTCATCAGCATTCAATTGCTGATATGATTCAAACCCCAAAACTCGCTTCCAGCGCGAGTGTTCATGCAGTTGATAGGCATGATGGCCTCCTGCATCTCCATAGTCCCGCACACGAGACTACATATGCGTCCGCTTCAGGAGTGCTTAGCACGTCAGTGGACTCAGGCTCACGGACAGTTGAAAGACCTAGTGTTGGTGAGCGGTCGGGCATACAAATCTCTGCATTGGTGGAATCCACAAAACCTTTGCAAGGGACGACCGTTCCAAGAGCCTGTGCCACAGATCATCCTGACAACTGACGCTTCTCTCCAGGGATGGGGAGCTCATGTACTCCATTACACTGTGCAGGGACTATAGACACAGCAGCAACGGAAGATGCACATCAATGTTCTGGAACTGATGGCAATCTTCATGGCACTAAAGGCCTTCAAAGTACATCTGTGCAACAAGGTCGTGTTGATCCGGACGGACAACATGACGGCCATGTACTACATTCAGAAGCAGGGAGGAACACACTCTCCACAGCTGTCTCATCTGGCTCAGAGCATGTGGAAGTGGGCCATTCAGAGAAACATCTTCCTCGTGGCAGAACACCTCCCAGGCACGGACAATCAGATGGCGGACCTGCTCAGCAGGTACAGCCACCAAATGCACGAGTGGGAGATACATGCATCAGTACTCCACCCGTACTTCCAAAGGTGGGGTCATCCAGAGCTGTTCGCCACAAAGGAGAACGCAAAATGCCAAAGCTTCGTCGCCAGGTTTCCACACCCACAGTCGCAAGGCAATGCGATATGGATGAACTGGTCAGGCAAATTTGCGACGCTTTTACCCCAGCACCTCTGATACCGCTGGTGGCACGCAAGCTCAAGCAGCACTCGATGACTCTCATCCTGGTTGCTCCAACGTGGGCTCGCCAACCATGGTACACCACGTTTCTGGAACTGTCCGTGGTACCGCATCAGAGGCTACGCCTCACACCCAGCCTTCTGACGCAGAGCCATGGCGACATTCAGCATCCAGATCCGCAACAGCTCAACCTGGCGATATGGCTCCTGAGGTCTTAGTTTGGCTACCTCAACTTACCTCCTGACTGTATGGACATCATCCGGGAGGCAAGGAAGCCCACCACAAGAGCATGCTATGCGGCAAAGTGGAAGCGGTTTGTCATTTATTGTGCAGACCACAACATTAACCCGCTAGATGCATCTATTCAGAACATCATTTGTTATCTTTTACATCTGTACAAATGTAATCTGGCCTATGCTTCCATTCGCATACATTTATCCGCAATGGCTGCTTATCTCCAAAACAGGCAGCACCTCTCTCTCTTCAGGGTGCCTGCCATTAAAGCCTTTCTGGAAGGACTCAAACGAGTCATTCCTCCGCGGACTCCACCAGCTCCTGAGTGGAACCTCAATGTGGTCCTCACCCGGCTGATGGGTCCCCCCTTTGAACCACTGCATTCCTGCGAGATTCAATTCTTGACATGGAAAGTGGCTTTCCTTATAGCGATTACGTCGCTGCGACGAGTTAGTGAGCTCCAGGCACTAACTATCCAAGAGCCATTTATTCAAATTCATTCTAACAGGGTGGTGCTTCGCACTAACCCTAAATTCCTTCCTAAGGTAGTGTCTCAATTCCATATTAACCAGACTATTGAACTACCTGTGTTCTTCCAAAATCCTGAGTCATTGGCGGAGAGAATGCTCCACACCCTTGACGTCAAAAGGGCCCTGATGTATTACATTGATAGGACCAAGGATTTTAGAAAAACTAAACAACTCTTTGTTGCCTTTGCGCCACAACACAAAGATAACCCCATTTCCAAAGCTGGTATAGCCAGGTGGATCGTTAAATGTATTCAGATCTGCTATCTGGAGCGTGGCTCAGTGGTTAGAGGCGGCAGACCCGGAAGCTGAGATCGGCCGTGGACCAGGGTTCGATTCCCCGCCTCGGCGGGTCTCGGGCTCAAAATTCCACGGAGTCGACAATTCTCGCTCCGGTGCCTACTCGACTCACGGGGTCACACTCTGCGACTCTGGGCAATAGCTTGCTTAATCTCCACTACGGCCCCTCGCGGCGGGATGCCTGGCTTTCACCTTGTGGATACCTGGCCGAGGTATCTCACAGGGGAATACCAGGACGGGTTCCCTAAGCAAGCGCCTTGAGACCCCTGGGTTAAAGTGTTGCGCTATATAAATCGAAACACATTTACATTTACATTTACATCTGAAAGCCAAGCGTACTCTCACCATTCCACCGCGGGCCCACTCCACCAGAAAGTTGGGGGCCTCCATGGCTTTACTTGGAAATATTCCTTTGGAAGACATATGTAGAGCAGCCACATGGTCTACCACACACACATTTACAAAACATTATTGTGTTGATGTGCACTCTAAACAGCAGGCAGCTGTAGGGCAGGCTGTTCTAAAAACACTTTTCCAAACTGCTGCAGCTGGCACAGGCGGCCGCCGTTAATGGAGGGACTGCTATGTATTCTATGCACAGATATGAATTCAGCAGCCCACATGCCTCGAACCGAATATGTTACTTACCAGTATGCATCTGTTCTTGGCATGTAGGGCTGCTGACATTCATATCGCCCGCCCTCCTCCCCGGCGCCTGTAGCAGCTGCAGAATTCACATATACTTCTAGCATGGTCATCATTCACTTAGTTTCACTCCATCTTGGCCACAATGGCTAAAAACAATCTGAGGATGGAGTCGATGCCCATGCGCACTGTCGTCCAGGGGAGGAGCCACCTATCTTGTGATACTTCGATGACTCTTCCAGGACAACAATGTGCGATCATCCGGACACAACACTAGGCGGCGATCTATTCACAGATATGAATGTCCGCAGCCCTACATGCCAAGAACAGATGCATACTGATAAGTAGCATATTCGTTTCTATGTTCTTTGCATAAAGCTGACCACGTGATGTGTGCACGGTGGGCGGGCAGTTTGAAACTTAATTTAAAAATGCCTCATTTGCTGCTAAAACCTTGGTGTGCGCAAGAGCACGGCTGTGCTTGAAACGCGTCGCAGCAGGGCGGTAAATAAAAAGACCTTCCTTCCTGTGGTCCGTCCCTTCATTTCCGACGTTCGGTTGTTGAAGGATTGTTGCTGTCATATATACATATATATATATATATATATATATATATATATATATATATATATATATATATATATATATATATATATTTTTTTTTTTTTTTCTTTTTTTTTCACTGAAAAAACCATAGGTTTCACGCCAGTTATAGTTACCTGGAAATTTTACTGACATAAAACCATTGAAATTCCCACGTTATAGTTAGTTGGACTCACTATAACTTGCGCGTGTAATGCACTGCTAATGACATCACATATTACATCACTCATGACATGGTCAGTGACATCACTCATGGCATCACTGATGACACCATCCAGTGAATGTGTGTCTTTCTGAAACATAAATATGTTTTATATATGTATTTGTAAAGGTCGATGGACGAATAAATGTTTAAATAAGTGTGTAAATGGATGTTTATTTTTAATAAAATATTGATTGGTTAACTGCCTTATAAAGTGTATCTTAGTGAATACATATATTAGCGAGTAATTTTTAAATATTTTAAATATATGTATCAGTGGTTCACTTTGTGTAGAAGTGGCTGCATGGGTTGGTGACTGACTCACTATGTGTTTTTAAGACAGCGTATGTGCAGGACTGTATGGATGGATGAGTGTGAATATGTGTGTGTTAGTGAGTGAATGCCTGCCTCACTAGTGTTTCTATGAGTAACTACATATGTTTTAATCTAGTATATGTGAGTATTGATGTATAATATTATTATAAAGGCTTTTGTAGCGCGCTCAATTACTAAGAAAATAGTATCCTGGCGCGGAAGGGAGAGAGGGCAGAGCAGAAAGGTTCCAGAGAGAAGAAAGGAGGGAGAACCCTACACAGTGATGTTGAAAAGGTGGGTCTTCAATCCTTTCTTAAAAACAGTGATGGTAGGGGCTGTTTTCAGGTGGAGAGGAAGAGTGTTCCAGGCTCTCGCAGCTCTGACTGAGATGGATTGGCCACCAAGTCTGCTGTATTTGAATTTGGGTACCGTCATTTGGCATAAATTGGCCGACCTAAGGGGTCGGTTGGGAACGTAGAGGGAAAATCTTTTTGGCAAATAAACTGGACCAGTTTGATGGACAGCGCGGTAAGAGAGGACAAGGATTTTAAACAAAATCCTATGACCGACTGGGAGCCAATGGAGGGCACGGAGAGGGTGGCGGACACTAGAGCTTTTGGTTATGTTAAACAAAAGCCGTACAGCAGCGTTTTGAATAACCTGGAGGCGATGTATCAGATAGGCCGGAAGGCCACAGAAGAGGCCATTCGCATAATCTAATCTAGATAGTATAAGGGCGCGAATGACAGTCTCTTTGGCCTCTCTCGGAAGAAGGGGTAAAAATCTGCGTAGTGTTTTGAGTGTGGAAAAACAGACCCCTGTAAGTTTTTTTTAGATGATCCTCAAATTTGAGGTCATTATTGAACCAAACTCCTAAATTTTTTGCAGGGCCGCCGATAGATTTAGGACATGGCAGGTCGGTAGGCCAGAGAAGATCGCTAAAGTTGTTTGGAAAGGAGCCATACAGCAAAATCTCTGATTTGCTTTCGTTGCATTTTAGTTGGGCAAGGGCAAGCCAACGAAAGAAGGCTGATAGGCAAGATTGGGCTGCCGATGTGTCCAAGTTGTTTTTTGGCCATGTAAACAGAAGTTGTGTATCGTCGGCGTAAGCCATAATTTTTGCTCCTAACTGTTCTGCAAGATAGATGAGAGGGGTGAGGTAGATATTAAAAAGCAGGGGGCTGAGGGTAGAACCCTGAGGGACATCAGTTGTAAGTTTCTTGGGGGAGGGAGCAAAAGGTGGCATCCAGACTTGTTGTGTTCTGTTTTCTAAAAATGATGTCAGCCAGTCGAGGGCAGAGCCTGTGACGCCTATGGCCGCTAGTCTGGTGAGCAGGAGGGAATGTGGGACAGTATCGAAGGCGGCAGAGAGGTCCAATAAAATCAGAGCCGCTCTGCCACCTCCGTCCAGACATTCCCAGATAGCCTCGGATATTTCAACTAGAGCAGTCTCCGTACTGTAGGCTGCTCTGAAACCTGATTGCGCTGGATGGAGTGCCTGAGAGGATTCGACAAATTTGTCTAGTTGAGTAAAAGCAACCTTTTCACATATTTTGGCGAGTGCGGGCAACAGTGATATAGGCCGGAAGTTGGCAGCGACAGTGGGATCTAAACCATTTCTTTTCAAGAGTGGGAGCAGTTTCGCTTGTTTCCAACGGGCCGGGACAGGTGCAGTGAGGAACGAGCGGTTAATAATATGGGTCACCTCATTACCAACTGTATCTGCAAGTCCCGCAAATACTCTAGCAGGACAGGTATCAGAGGGAGATCCAGATTTTAAGGCTGCAAGGATTTTAACGATGTCTATATTTTCTACCGGGGCAAAGTTAGCAAACTGTTCAGTGTGGACAGGCATCAAGGGGGAGGGGGTGGCCAGTGGAGATGGAAGACTATTGCAGACCGTGAGTAAATCGTCTTGAATTTTGGTGATTTTGTCAGCAAAGAAAACAGAAAGTTCTTCACACCATTTCTCCGAAGAGGCAAGATCACAGAGGGAGTGGGAAAACCAGGGTTTGGAAGGGGTAGACCGTAGTCTGCAAACCCGACTTGTTTTTATAGAGGCAGCAGTCCCCCGTTCAATCCATGAGTTGAATGAGCTGACAGCTGACTCAATTTCGAGAGGAAGAACTGGGCAGGAAGTGGCTAAGCAATTGGACAAAATATCTGCGTTAATTTTCTGAGTATGAGCAGCTGGGGGGCTGTTCTCGACTGGGAGGGTCAGAGTCCAGGCAAACCTGATCAGCATATGGTCTGACCACGTCACTATCTCAGGGCGGGCCATGTCAATGTTGAAATTAGTACAGACTAGATCAAGGACATGTCCACCTGAGTGAGTGGGCACCTCAACCCATTGTTTTAGCTGAGCCAAGGCAAGAGCTTCATTTAGGCGGATCGTCTCGGATGAATCCGGGTTATCCACATGGATATTAAAATCCCCCAGGAGAAGATATCTGGAATATCGCAAAACCCGTGGGACTACAATATCCTCTAATGCCCCCAAAAAATTACCAGCATGGCCTGGTGGTCGGTAGACCAGAGTGCCTCCAAAGGTGAAATGAGCCCCAAGTGTTAGAGAGAAATGAAACATCTCTACATCTGCTAGAGGACCCTGGAGGTCATGGGAGAAGGCCCATTGTTCTCTGAAGATGGCTGCAATGCCGCCTCCTCTGCCTAGAGGGCGATCATTTCTAACAATTTTGAAACCTCGAGGAATAGCAAATTCGACAGCTGGGCCACATCATGTCTCATTTAGCCAGGTTTCCGTATTAAAAAGGAGATCAAGCTGATTATCACTCAATAGTTCAAATATATCAGCAGTGTGCTTGACCAGTGACCTGGCATTGATCAGACCTGCTCGGATGCATGAGGAATCATTAGGCTTGAGAGCAGGATACTTTAGAATGGGCTGAAAGCGAAATTTGCACACATGACACTCCCGCAAGGGGATGTCTGCTACCTCCCAAGTATCAGTGCATGGACAGGAATTGGCTTTTAGTGCCAAAAGATACTCACAGGAATAGCGAGTTAAGGTCTTATAGGGCTTTAGTGGGGCGCCGACAGGGGGGCTGGCGCTGGCCGCGTCCGGGACACGGTCGGGCACAGACGGGCCCTCCTTTGGCGCTTCTTCGGCACGCAGACGGCGCGCCCGCTGCGCGTCTTAGAGTGCATGACTACTTGTAGGCCAAGCCCCACCCTCCGCTGGACTGCTAACTCGGGTCCCGCAGGGTCCGGCCCACACTCAAGATGGCGCCCGACCTAGCCCTCCACAACAATCGGCACTTGAAGCCGCGGTGGAACGGGGATCAGGGGGACCTGATTAATGTAATGCTTTGAAGCTGTGAGTTTTAAAAAGTACACACAATATTAACACAGCAATTCTTAAAATCAATTTGAAGTGTTAAAAACACGAGATTCAGTGCATCAGTAGGAAACGGGTAGGAGCAGAAGAGAGCCCTCGCAATCTGCTCGCCTTCTCGAGCGCTGTAATGAGGTGCTGCCACCACCCCCAAACAAACGCACAGACCCACGAGCACCAGATCTACTTGTAGGCCAAGCTCCACCCTCCGCTGGACCGCTAACTCGGGTCCCGCAGGGTCCGGCCCACACTCAAGATGGCGCCCGACCTAGCCCTCCACAACAATCGGCACTTGAAGCCGCGGTGGAACGGGGCTCAGGGGGACCTGATTAATGCAATGCTTTGAAGCGGTGAGTTTTAAAAAGTACACACAATATTAACACCGCAATTCTTAAAATCAATTTGAAGTGTTAAAAAAACGAGATTCAGTGCATCAGTAGGAAACAGGTAGGAGCAGAGGAGAGCCCTCGCAATCTACTCGCCTTCTCGAGCGCTGTAATGAGGTGCTGCCACCACCCCCAAACAAACGCACAGAACCACGAGCACCAGATCTACTTGTAGGCCAAGCCCCACCCTCCGCTGGACCGCTAACTCGGGTCCCGCAGGGTCCGGCCCACACTCAAGATGGCGTCCAACCTAGCCCTCCACAACAATCGGCACTTGAAGCCGCGGTGGAACGGGGCTCAGGGGGACCTGATTAATGCAATGCCTTGAAGCGGTGAGTTTTAAAAAGTACACACAATATTAACACAGCAATTCTTAAAATTAATTTGAAGTGTTAAAAAAACGAGATTCAGTGCATCAGTAGGAAACAGGTAGGAGCAGAGGAGAGCCCTCGCAACCTGCTCGCCTTCTCGAGCGCTGTAATGAGGTGCTGCCACCACCCCCAAACAAAAGTGAGTATATGCGAGAGTGAGAGATTGGAAGAGTTCCTGTTTAAATAAGTATGTGTTTCTATAAGTGATTGTTTAAGAGAGTAAGTATGTGTAAGTTTCCTTAGAAGTAATGTACTAGTGTGTGTATAGCTGTATATGCAAATAAATGGATGTTCAATAGTTTATTTGCATGTGTGAGTATGTGTGTGAGTAACTTTTGGATGACTGTCGGTGTGTAACAGGATGTATATGTGTATCACTACATATGATGAGTGAGTATATGTATGAGTGACTATATAGAACTGTTGCTGAATGAGAGGATGTGTATATAGATGGTGGAATTACTGAATTGGTTGTTGTAACTGGTATAGCTATCTCCACTTTTTTGAAAATGTTAGTTTCTATTTTTGAATGTGTTTCAAGGGTTACTTTACAGTGAAAGGAGGTCTGTCACTCTGTAACAAGGATGGTGTCATGAGTGATGTCACTGACCATGTCATGAGTGATGTAATATGTGATGTCATCAGCAGTGCATTACACGCGCAAGTTATAGTGAGTCCAACTAACTATAACGTGGGAATTTCAATGTTTTTATGTCAGTAAAATTTCCAGGTAACTATAACTGGTGTGAAACCTATGGTTTTTTCAGAGAATTTAATAGGTTTTTTAAATGCTAATTCCTAACTATAACTGGTGTGAAACCTATGGTTTTTTCAGTGAATTTCATAGGTTTTTTAAATGCTAATTCCTTTCTATATCGAGTTTCTAACCTATGATTTTTTTTAATTTGCTATTTTGTGTAAGTATTAATTATTATAATTATTTTTTTTTTAAATTCCTGGGGCGCTCTGGGTGCGCGCTCCAGTAAGCTCTTCGGAAAGCGCACCCAGAGCGCTACTTTCATTCGTGAAAAAAAATATGAATGAAAAGTAAATAATAACACAAGACATTTAGTACCATACATATAAAAGCAGTTTTTTTGAATAAGGAAATGAAAATGATTTTGCATTTCCGTGAAACTATCAAAACGTCACTTCGGCGCGCCGCGTAAGCGCCCCCAGAAGCGCCTACGTTCGCGCCGCCTATGCGCCTACGTTCGCGCCGCGTGTGCGCCCCCGGAAGCGCCTACGTTCGCGCCGCGTATGCGCCCCGGAAGCGCCTACATTTGCACCGCGTATGCGCCTACGTTCAAGCCGCGTGTGCGCCCCCGGAAGCGCCTACGTTCGCGCCACGTAAGCGCCCCCGGAAGCGCCTACGTTCGCGCCGCGTAAGCACCCCCGGAAGCGCCTACGTTCGCGCTGCGTATGCGCCCCGGAAGCGCCTGCGTATGCGCCCCGGAAGCGCCTGTGTGTGCGCCCCCGGAAGCGCCTACGTTCGCGCCGCGTGTGCGCCCCCGGAAGCTCCTACGTTCGCGCCGCGTGTGCGCCCCCGGAAGCGCCTACGTTCACGCCGCGTATGCGCACCCGGAAGCGCTCCGGTGCGCGCAGCGTCAGCGCGTCAAGTCATGTGACCTTAAAATAACACTTTTCATTGGTTGCTAACAGTTTTTTTTACAAAGAATGAAATCCCCACCCATTTCCTTCACTTCTTCTTTCACTTTTGTGACTGAAAGACCTGTTTTTTGCTCTTGGATCTTTCTTGGTTTACCATGGCTGCCAGAGAATCCAGCAGTGAAGATGAGCATTAATTCATCAATGAAGAGCCTCCTCAACCAAAGGTGAAGGAGCATTTCATTTGGAATTTTTTTAAAATACCACCTAACCAGAAAAAGGTGAATGCTCCAAAAGTGGAGTGCAGGATCTGCAAACAAGTCCTGTCACGGGGTGACCCCAAGAAGAAATATTCTTTTGGGAACTTTACAATGATACGGCATGTGGAGAGGAGGCACCCCCAGAATTTTGCCCGGGAAAGTGTCAGGGCTCTGGCACAAGAGGTTCCCAGTAATGGGCCTCTACATCCACCGAGGAGCAACTACTTCTGGGAGGGGGCGATCGCAGGAGCTCGTGCCAAATATTCAACCTGCTTTCAACAATGCTGTCCTGAAATGCAGATACTGCGATCAACTCCTTACCTATTGGGAGCAAAGTGTCCTGCTCATGGTTCGAGCATTGGAGAACCATCACTGCTGTTCCCATCCCTAATTTTTTTTGTTTTTTTTGCTCCTGTTGATTAGTTTCCATTCCCTGTTTTTGTTTCTGTTCTTAAAAAAAAAAAGAAGAAAAAAAAAGTTCTTTTCAGAACTACCTCCAATTCTCATCAAAGAGCTATATTCTTAAAAAAATGAAAACGAGTAAGTGAAATGGAGTGCATTGATAATGGAAAGGAAAATGAGTAAGAAAGAACAGAAAGGTATGAGAGGAGAAAGGAAGTGAAGTAGGGGGACTGAAAGAAGGTGAGTGTTGGGAAGGAAAGTAAGAGAAGAAGAGTGAATATGGGGAATGTGGATATTCAAAGAAAATGTTGAACAGGAACGGGGGTGTGGAAGGGTAAGAAAAGATGCATTGCTGGAGTTGAAGACTGAAGGCCTCATTTATGAAGCCATGCGTCACTTTAACGCCACCGGTGCGTCACTTTTTGTGACGCACCAGTGCTGTAAATAATGCACCTTATTCAGTCATATTTACAAAGTGACGCATCTAGGTAGATGTGTCACTTTGTTAGCCCCTGCGCCACATTATACCCACATCAGGTGTAATGTATGCAAAAGGGACGTATTGACGCAAGAAAGGGTCGTAGAGGTGACGCAGTGAAATCTATGAGATATCACTGCGTCACTTTTATGACGCTGTTGCTTCCAAATATTACGCCTGTTTCACAGCAGGCGTGCAGGCCCTTTCACATGGGGCTTGGCCCCATGTGAAAGGATGCATTGCTGGAGTTGCTTCATTTTTGTGACACACTCCAGCAATGCATCACTTTTGCGCTTACAGATACGTCTGAAATACTGACGGATCTGTAAGAACTTCCAACATAATACGTCATAAATTTAATATGACACATGAGTAGAAGACTGAAGGACTCATTTATGAGGCCATGTGTCACTTTAACGCCACCGGAGCGTCACTTTTTGTGACGCACCAGTGCTGTAAAAAATGCACCTTATTCAGTCATATTTACAAAGTGACGCATCTAGGTAGTTGCGTCACTTTGTAAGCCCCTGCGCCACATTATTCCTACGTCGGGTGTAATGTATGCAAAAGGGACGTATTGACGCAAGAAAGGGTCGTAGAGGTGACACAGTGAATAAAGTGGGGGCCTCATTTATGAAAAGTGACGCATCGCTGCGTGAAAACAGCGATGCGTCACTTTTCAGTGCGCACTCCTTACGACATTCCTGATGCGTCATATTTAATGTATGACGAATCATGTCGCAAGGAGTTAGAGATACGTCAGTATTTCTGACGCATCTGTAAGCGCAAAAGTGACGCATTACTGGAGTGTGTCACAAAAGTGACGCAACTCCAGTAATGCGTCCTTTCACATGGGGAAAGCCTCATGTGAAAGGGCTTGCGTCAGTCTTACGCCTGCTGTGAGGCAGGTGCAAGATTTTGACACAACAGCGTTCTAAAAGTGACGCAGTGAAATCTCATAGATTTCAATGCGTCACTATTACGAAGCTTTTTACGGGGGAACGCCCCCTCTGCATACATTATACCTGACGCAGGTATAATGTGGCGCAGGGGTTTAAAAAGTGACGCATCTACCTAGATGCGTCACTTTTTAAATATGGCGCAACGAGGCGCATTTTTTACACCGCTGGTGCGTCACAAAAAGTGACGCACCGCCGGTGCAAAACTGTCGCAAGGCCTTCATAAATAAGGCCCTGGATTTTCCCCATGCTTCGCTCCCCGGTGCGCGTACCGGGCGCTCCACCCGCGCAAATCGATTTTGTTTTTTTTAAATGCCCCGCGGGACCCTATTTTAGCCCCCACATCAAACCTAGGGGGTCAGGGGGGGGGGGGGGGGGGTCTACACTGCCCCCTTAGTCATTTCCCCCTTTTTTTTTATGCCACCTCTTGTGTCTCGATCCTACCGAGACACAAGATGGCGGCCGCTCCGGACTGTTTCGAATGTTTACAGACACCCATGAGCCAATCAGCTTTCCATGCGCAAGTCGCGTAGCACGCCCGGTGCGCGTACCGGGGACGCCTATAGATATAGATATTTTTTTGAACCTAAATTACTCAAAATCCACTGGAGCACATATCTTGAGACATAGCAAAGGCACATCGGGCTACCAGTCCCTACAATTTTGCCAAGTTTGGTGTAAATCCATTCAGTCGTTCGGGCTAAAAGTGAGTTCGACCGCCCTATGGAAATTAACATGGGGAAAACGCGTTTTGGGACCCCCTTTTATCTTGGCCCCCGCTTGACGCATCCCCCCCAAACTTTCAGGGAAAGACCAGAGCTCGACAAGGCCATTTTGAGGAAATTTTCAGGCAGATTCGTCAACCGGCGCCAAAGTTATTCCAAATAGAATTTTGAGATTTTGCATTGAAAAAAATCCTAACTATAACTACCTACTGGCGACCGCCAGTAGGTAATATATATATATATATATATATATATATATATATATATATATATATATATGTATACATATATATATGTATATATATGTGTGTTGATGTGTGGCCAAAAAGTGCCCAGCACTACCCCAACATACATGTATATAATAACCATAAGTATGCAGCCTAACATATCTCCATAGGGCAACTTGCCAAAATTACATAGGTTTTTCTTGCATAAAAAGTAGTATTTCACATAAATACTGTAATAGAAAACATACACTGGAATAGTGTCATACAAGAAAACCTTTATTTTCATAAAGAAGATAATAGAAGGCATTTGGCCAAAAGGCTGCATAGGTGAATAAACATCACAGTACAGTGAAAAACTGGCACCTTGCCTTTAAGGTTTCCAAGAACTTGGACACCGTGCCTTTAAGACCACCAGGAGCCCCTCTGCTCCCATCATGCACCACAGGTGACAGGTCAATTCTTTTTCCGGCTCCTTCTGTGAGGATCCTGGAGCTTGAGCTCGACAGTTTTTGATTATTCTAGTCAGAAATTATTTTTTTCTCTCTTTACTCAAGAATTTTGATTGCTGGGTGATATTTATTATCTTTTCTGACAGTTTTATCATACTTTTTCTTTCAGAATGCCAGCATTATTCCACAAATGTCCATCTTGTGGAAAAAAGATGGCTAAATCTGATCCACACTCTGTGTGCATGGTTTGTCTACCTTCCTCTCATGAACCTGACACTTGTAATTATTGTCAGCTGTTTTCTAATCTGACTCTTAGAGACAAAGAAAGGATTAGACTGCATGCCATGCTGGAGAGAAGTAAAAGTCATCATAGGACTGATCCTGGCAGTAACCACGGCCCTTTTTCTCTTCAGGAACATCGAAAACGGCGATCTATCTCTCCAGAGTCCAGAAAGAAACAGACTCCTGATTGCTTGCCGTCTGCGTCGAGATCGCCGTCGAAGAAGCATCCGAGACACTCTTCAGCGTCGAGGGACATTTCGCCGTCGAGACGACGACATTCTCCGTCGCACAAAAGTAAGTCGACTTTGAGACATACTCCAGGCTCGAAGTATACTGCTCCCGAGAGACCTGTTAAACACCCATCGACTTCTAAACATCCGTCGACGGCGAGGAACACTCCGACACGTTTGAGGAGGTTGGCGTCGAGAAGTTCGCCGGCGAGGACCCTGCCGTGAGCTTACCGACTGTCGACGTCGAGATCTCTGTCGCAGTTGAGGCGCTCGCCATTGAGAAAATCGACGCCAATGAAGTGCGCAAGACGTTCAACGTCTAAATCTCTAGCTCGACGCCGAGGGCGATCGACGTCGAGGGTTACGTCGAGATCGGTGAGACGGGAATCATCCAGCATCTGGCTGCCGAGGAAGAGGAAGTCGAAGGCAGCACTGACGGTGTCGTCCAGACATCGGTCTACGTCGAGGGACAAAGATCCTGTGGCTGTTTCTGAGGAGGTTGCAGAGGGGGCGAGATCGACGTCGAGGTCACACCGGTCAACATCGAGGGGAACTTCTTCGTCCCCGGGCCTTAACATCGTCCAAATTTCACCGGAGGGCTCTCTGGTGCCACCAAAGAAATCACATCCTTTTAACCTTTCACATAGATGGTTAGAAGGGACTGGACATTCTGTAAAGGGGGGGTGCGGATCGTGGAAGTCCGGATTCGGATTATTCTCGCACCTACTCGCCATCACGAGTTACCTGAAGTCCTCTGACTACTTCATTGAGGGTTTCTCCAAAATGAACCCCAAGAAGATAAAGATCTCCTGTCTCCTGCCATACAAAATCTCAGGAGCGATCTCGTTCACATCACACTTCCTCTCCCAGGAGTAGACGACAAAGGTCTCCAACGTGGTCGATATCCACCAGATCGTCTATTAGGGATTAATCTCCTACTTTGTTGACAACTCCACCTTCCATAGTTCCCCCTATTGATGTCATAGGGACTTTCAGTTATGTTCTCTGCAGGGGGGGCCAAGAAGTTCGGCATTACTATGTCCAGTCCTACGGTCTCCACATCTATTATTTTTTAGACTCTACATCATCGAACATCTTCCAGACCTCTACTGCCACTGGTCCCAGGCCTCATAGAGCCTGCCTTGCAGACTTTCCTAACCCCAACCACAGTAGGTTCTGTGCCATTTCGTATTGCCCAAAAAATATAAGGCTCCTGCTCAAGACCCTCTTTTTTTCTGCTCAGACCCCCCACCAGACTCGGTTATTGTGGCCAGAAAAGCGCACAATGCTGCATCTTCTTCATGTCCTCCCGAAAAAGACAGCAAGAATATGGACTCTGGGGAATAGGATGTGTAATACCTCGGCCTCGGTGATGAAAGTATCCAGCGCCTCAGCTCTGTTAAGGAGGTATGATAGATCTCTCAGGGACTCCCTTACCAGGTTCACAGAAAAACTCCTGAAAGATCAGCAGGACTTTCAGGAGATACTGCACGAAGGTGGCTTGGTAGCTAACCAGGTGATAAGCGCGGCTGCAGATGTATCTGATCTGGCCACCCACGGTTATTCCCATGGTATCTGTTCCAGGCGTTCGTCTTGGCTACGCCTCACAGGCCTGAAGCCGGATGCTCAACTGAGGATTGTCAATCTTCCGTTTAATGGTTCCTCATTATTCAGTGCTCATGCGGATGATGAGATGGCCAAGATGAAGACGGAGTTGAATACCATGAAGGTGGTTGGTCTTGAGAAACGGAAGGAATTCAGAAAACGCTCCCGCCTCAATGACAAGCGCTCCTCCCAACTGAGGGTTCAACCCCCTCAGAGGTCATCTCGAAATCAGGAACAGCAGAGGTCTCAGTTCCAGCAGCGACGGCCTGGCAGAGGCAGAGGAAACAATAGGCAGCAGTCTTCAGCGGTCAAACAGCCAGCCAAGCAATGAGCATGAGCTTCCTCCAGGCCTGTTACCTACTGCGGTAGGAGGAAGTATCACCTTTTATCTGGAAGAGTGGAAATCCATAACAAACAACAAATGGGTGCTGAGTATTGTTCAAAATCGATACTTACTGAGGTTCAAAACCCCACCTCCATCAATTCCTCCTCAAAGCAAATCCAATAATCACTTCCTACTGTTGCAGCAAGAGGTGGACAGTCTACTACAAAAAAATGACATAGAGAAGGTTCAGAGACCAGCAAGGTCAAGGAATTTCCCGTTACTTCCTGGTCGAACAAAGGAGGCCCGGCAAGAGAATACAGACTGATTCTCGACCTACGCCCCTTGAACAGGTTCATCCTCAAGGAGAAATTTCGAATGGTGGCCTTACACCAGATCTTTCCACTTCTACATCAGGGAGACTGGATTTGTGCTATAGATTTGCAAGACGCCTACTTCCATATTCCGGTGTCCAGGAGGCATCGCAAATTTCTCAGTTTTCGAGTAAGCCGTCAACACTTTCAATTTCAAGTTCTTCCGTTCGGGCTCAAGTCAGCTCCCCGAACGTTCTCCAAGTGTATGGCGTTGGTGGCAGCTTTTCTACGAAAGCGCAAGATCTTCATTTACCCCGATCCGTACGATTGGCTCCTGAAGAGTGCCACCCCGTCACTACTACAGAACCATCTCAGCTACTGTCTTCAGCTGTTGCACATGCACACGTTGGGGCTTCAGGTCAACTTGAAAAAGTTGGTGCTCAACCCGATCCAGAGAATCCATTACCTGGGCGCCTCTCTGGATACCGTGAAGGCAAGCGTGTTTCCTTCGGAGGAGAGATTGTCATCGATCAGGATCAAAGGGGCGATCTCCTCAGTGCAAGTCATCCCACAGTCAGACAGGTCTCGTCACTGTTGGGCTTCATGGCATTTTGCTTGTTCATCGTTCCCAATGTGAGATTGAGCATGCGTCCTCTAAAGCAGCCTCTGGAAGACCAGTGGATGCAAGTTCCGGTCGCTAGGAGGACCGTGTAACTCTGCCTCAATCTGCCAAGGACTCCACCAGATGGTGGATGAAAAGGTCAGATCTACTGAAAGGAGTTCCATTTCATCAGGACATTCCCACTCAGACTATAGTCGTAGATGCCTCCTTACAAGGTTGGGGAGCACACTTGGGGTCTCTTCAAGCGCAAGGTCTCTGGTCGGAGAGAGAACGAGGATATCACATCAACTTCCTCGAGTTACAAGCCGTCCACCTGGCTCTCAAGTCTCTGTATCCTTCTCTGCAGTCCAGCTCTCTCTTAGTTCAGACGGACAACACCACAACAATGTATTATCTGAACAAGCAGGGGGGCACCAGGTCGAGAACTCTCTCTCTGGAGGTACAAACCATTTGGAAATGGCTTCTTGGAAGAGGTCTCAACATCGTGACCATTCATCTTCTGGGTTCCATGAACACCCAAGCAGATTCACTCAGCAGGGACTTCGTAGAAGCGCACGACTGGGTGCTAAACACCGTAGTCACTCAAGACTTCTTTCGGCAATGGGGAGTGCCAGACATCTTCTTCGCAGACGCGGCCAACACCAAATGCCTCGTCTTCGGGTCCAGGTTTCCCCAACCAGGGTCACGAGGTAATGCCCTTTTGATAAACTGGTCTCCGACATTACTGTACGCCTTTCCACCACTTCCTCTGATCCCTGCAGTAATCAAACTTTACAGGTCCAACATCAGATTGATCCTGATAGCTCCGAAGTGGCTGCGCCAGTGGTGGTACCCGGACCTTCTACAACTGTCCGAGGTGCCACACCGCAGGTTGCCTTGCTGCCCGGATCTGTATTCGAAGAACGACGGGAGAGTGTTTCATCCCAATCTTTCCTCCTCCAGATTGACAGCATGGCTCCTGAGGTCATACTGTAAGGACACCTAGACTTACCAGCGGATTGTATGTCAATCCTGAAAGAAGCCAAGAGACCCTCCACTAGGACATCTATGCTTGCAAGTGGAAGCTGTTTTACCTGTGGTGGAGGGACAATGCTCATGTTCATGATCCGGTCAAGGGTCAGGAGCAGGTACTGTTGCCATACTTACTACATTTGGCCAAGGCTGGTTTGCAGTTCTCTTCGTTTAAGGTGCACCTAGCTGCTATCACTGCATACAGAAAATCTGCATCTCAATCCTCTTTTTTCAAAATGCCAGTGGTGAAAGATTTCCTTGAAGGTCTTAAAAAGGTTTACCCCCCAGTGAGATCCCCCATCTCCTCCTTGGGAGCTCAACATAGTCCTTATAAAACGTATGGGTGCTCCTTTTGAGCCCATTCACAAGGCCTCTCTGCAGCATTTATCATGGAAAACTGCCTTTTTAGTCGCCATCACTTCTGTCCGCAGGGTAAGTGAGATCCAGGCTTTATGTTGTAGAGAGCCAAATACTGTCTTCTACGCTAACCGGGTGGTTTTAAGAACCCATCCGAGTTTTCTTCCAAAGGTGGTCTCAGATTTCCACATCAATCAGGCGATCACTCTTCCTACTTTTTTCCCAAATCCCTCTTCTCTACCAGAGAGGTCTCTCCATTCTTTAGACCTCAAGAGGGTCTTGAAAGTCTATCTTGACTAAGTCCTTGAGAGACCCAGACCGGTTATATGTTAACTATGGTGTCATAAATACCTGTTCAGCAGCCTCTAAGAGGTCCATCTCTAGATGGATTGTTTCGTGCATATCCTTGGCCTACCAACTAGCTAATAAGGTTCTTGAGGGTAAACCCAAAGCATATTCCACCAGGGGAAAGGCTTCTACCACGGCCCTTCTAAGAAATGTGCCAATGTCAGAGATTTGTAAAGCAGCTACTTGGCGCTCAGTTCATACTTTCACCCGCCATTACTGCTTGGACTCTGATTCTCAGGCGGATGCCCAAGGTGGGCAAGCCTCTCTGAGGAATTTGTTTGCTTAATGCCTTGTTAAGATGCTTGGTCACATATTTTTCTATACTATTTGCTCGTCCGCGAGGTAGTGGGTATGGGCTTGCTACTCTTTTCAGTGCTTATGACTATTGATGAGAATCCCTTGAAAGAGAAGGATTAGTTACTTACCTGTAATCCTAGTTCTCTTCCAGGGGTATACTCCTCAAAGTCATAAGCAATCCTCCCTCCTCCCAGGACGAGCATTTTTTGTATATTTGGTAGTGATTACATCTGTTAATCAGGTTGCTACAAGTTAGTACACTGTAAAAAAAAAGAACTGACCTAACTGTCACCTGTGGTGCCTGATGGGAGCAGAGGGGCTCCTGGAGGTCTTAAAGGCATGGTGTCCAAGTTCTTGGAAGCCTTAAAGGCAAAGTGCCAGTTTTTTACTGTACTGTGATGTTTATTCACCTACTTTATTAAATAAATAATAAATATGTAGCCTTTAGGCAAAATGCCTTCTATTACCTTCTTTTCTGTATGAAAATAAAGGTTTTCTTGTATGACACTATTTCAGTGTATGTTTTCTATTACAGTATTTATGTGTAATACTACTTTTTATGCAAGAAAAACCTATGTAATTTTGGCATGTTGCCCTATGGAGATATGTTAGGCTGCATATTTATGGGTATTATATACATGTATGTTGTGGCAGTGCTGGGCACTTTTTGGCCACGCATACACATATATATATATATATATATATATATATATATATGTATATTTCTATATGCTCTGTGATCCCACACATGGGCGGGGATTATTCAGTGCTAATGACTTTGATGAGTATACCCCTGGAAGAGAACTAGGATTACAGGTAAGTAACTAATCCTTCTCCGCATATCGTATCCGTTGAGGAAAACCTCTATTTATATTGGAAAACTTCGAGAAGGCCGTCGGGCCTAATCGCGTCGGTCCACCTCACAGTCGATGGAATGCACTCCATTCAAATTCTGCCCTCTGTGCCACGTGAAGTATCTGCGCACCGACTCACACAAAGTGTGCAACTTGTGCTTGCCTCCAGAGCACAACAAAGAGGACTGCGACGCGGGCAGATCGTTTCGATCGAAGAAAACTTACTGCCAAATGCAGAGCCACAACGTCGAATACATGCCGGACATCTTCGGTGAAGGATCCGAGCACGAAACCGACGCACAAGGGAACAAGGAAGAACTTGCATCTATTCCAGAATCGGACTCCAAGATGGAAGACGAATTACCACAAGGTCAACATCCCGTGAGTACCGAACACCCCTTGCTCCAAAATCCAAATCAGCCCAAGCAGAAGGCTTTGGTTCCACCCTCACCTTCAGGCCACGGTCGGCACCAAGAAGATGTTTCTGATGCCCCGCCCTCCGGCTCGGTACCAAAACACGCCGGATCAAGTCGGCCAAAGTCAGGCACCGAGCCATAATCTACAGTCTCAATGTTGAAAACCACTTTGGAGCCTAAATCCTTGCCACCGAAAACAAAAACCGCTTCCGACCTGAAACAGTCTGTGCCGAAAAGCCATTCCATCCCAGCATCAAAGTCCTCGGTGCTGAAACCGAAACATTTTCCTCCGAAGCAACAGGGTCTGATTTTTAACATCCGAACACCCAAATCGAACCCAAAACAGAAGGCACTGTATATTAATCCAGATACAGGACATATCTTTACTAAACTGCCCCAGAAGTGCAAACCTCAGTCAGAGGACACAATTTATCATATTCCTTTGAAGAGGAAGAATGGAAGTACTAACCCCTCTCCTCCTCCTCCTCCTCCACCACATTCCCCTGCACGACCTTTCTCAACATTGGAGCATTTACTCATTACACCAACTAACTCTCCACTACCACCTGATGATGGTGACGGAGATGGAGGGGACAATAGTTTACCAATAGATCCCTAGAAGGATTACAACACTGATTCACCGACAGATAACAACCCAGATCTTTACCCTGCAAAGCCTTCCCCTTCTGACGACAATGTGGGATATCCAGAATGACTTGCTAGACCTGCAGATTATCATGGAGTCCAGTTACATAAGGAGTCTCTAGAGGAAGATTTCTTATTTGAAACGCTCAGTAACACACAAAGGGCTAGCTAAACCCTTCCTATGCTCAAAGGTATGATGAGACATGCCGATGATATTTTTAAAGACCCTGTGCGTGCTCCTATTTTCACCCCCAGAATAGACAAAAAATATATGCCTGCTTCCCCTGATCCAACCTTTATTGAAGGGCAGTTACAACTAGACTCTTTGGTTGTCTCGAATGCCCGTAAACGGGCCAATTCACAAACTACAGGAGATGCCCCACCTCCAGACAAAGAGTAAAAACTGATAGTCGCCTCTGGTAAAAGAGTGGCTGCCCAAGCAGCAAATCATTGGTGCGTTGGAAACACCCAGGCCCTACTAGCCAGGTATGATCAAGCACACTGGGCTCCAGATGAGCACAAAGTGAAAGCTCAGGATTATGGCAGGAAGGGAAGCTCATCTCAAATTTGTCAATTAGATGTGCTTTATATGCTGCTGACACCGCAGCTAGAGAAATCAACACCAGTGCATTACTATGGAGGCATGTCTGGTTGAGGATTTCTGGTTTCAAACCGCAAGTCCAGCAGTCTTTTTTAAATACTCCACTTGACAAGGAGCATCTCTTCGGGCCCGAAGTAGATAAATCATTGGAAAAAATTAAAAAAGATACGAAAGGGGCCAAGTCTATGGGAGCTCTGCAATCTCCTTTTAATCGCGGCTCCTTTCGTTGCTCCTTCTATCGTGGAGGGTTGAAAACCATGTCCTCCAAAAATACTACCGCCTTTTACGAAGGCAACAATCAATCTTCTCTTCAAGAGGCTTCTTTAGAGAAGGATACAGAGTTAACAACGGCAAAGGTAGGGGTAAACGTTCTATCCCATGTAATTCCCCCTCCCCTAACAACAAGCAGTGACTTGTCTATACTTCCCCCCCGATCATTTAACATCTGTGTGGGGGACGTCTTCTACAATTCCTCCCCATTTGGCAATCTATAACCACAGACAAATGGGTGTTAGAAATATCCAACATGGTTGTCTGGAGCTTACCAACAATCTTCCAAACATTCCTCCACACTCTCACAAAATGTCACCTGAACTTTTACACCTACTAGAACAAGAAGTCCAATCTCTCTTGTTAAAAGGAGCCATAGAGCCTGTACCGTTACAATATCTCGGGTTAGGCGTGTACTACCTGTATTTTCTGATTTTAAAAAAGTACTGCTCCTTGACACCTATTCTGGACCTTAGAGAACTAAATCACTACATACTGTCAGAGCATTTCCACATTGTGACACTTCAACAAGTACTCCCACTTCTTCAACAGGGCAACTTTGTCTGCTCTAGATTTAAAGGATGCATTTTTCCTCATTTCAATTCATCCGGCTCATCGCAAATACCTCAGATTCATGATAGCGGGTCATCATTGCCAATTCAAAGTTCTACCATTTGGAGTCACCACTGCTCCCAGGGTGTTTACCAAATGCCTGGCAGTAGTCTCAGCCCATTTGAGAAGACAGCACATCCATGTCTTCCCATACCTAGACGACTGCCTCTTCAAATCCAGCAGTTACCAAAGGTGTCTCCAACACACTCAAGCCACTATTCACTTACTGCACCAACTAGGGTATACATTGAACGTGTTGAAGTCTCATCTACAGCCTTCCAACACACAAACCTATCTGGGAGCTACAATAGACGATCAAAGAGCTCTAGCCTCTCCCAATACAGCCAGACTTCTCAGTATTCAGTCAATTCTCACTCAGTTTCAAGCCAGTCGTTACCAGGAAAAGTATTTATGCAACTGCTAGGGATGATGGTGTCTTGCATCGTAATTGTTCCCCATGCAAGACTGCTCATGTGTCCCCTTCATGAATGCTTAGCAAGTCTGTGGAACCAGTCGCAGGGTCAGTTGACCAATTTAGTGTTAGTAGATGGAGCACCCATCGCTCTTTGCAGTGGTGGAACACACAAATGTAGCCAAAGTGCAGCCCTTTATCGGCCCAGTTCCACAGACAGTGCTAACCGCAGACGCATCGCTCACTGGTTTGAGTGCTCATCTACACAATCATACAATCCAAGGGTTATGGAATCTAAAATACAAGACTCCATAATTCACTTAGAGCTACTATCTGTGTTTCTAGTGCTCAGAGCTTTTCAAACTCACCTCATAGGAAAAGCTGTCCTAGTCCGCACAGACAACATGACATGTATGTACAATATACAGAAACAAGGGGGGGGGCATACTTTCTCCAACTGTCATGCCTAGCACAAGCCATTTGGAAATGAGCTATAAACCACAAGATTTATCTCCTGGCAGAACATCTTCCAGGCATTAAAAATCAGATTGCAGACCTCAGCAGAGAGACAGAAAATCCACCACTGGGAACTTCATCCCCAGAGTCTCCTCCCCTACTTTCAAAAATGGGGTTTTCCTCAAATAGACCTGTTTGCCACTGCTCAAAAAGCAAAATCCCCAAGCTTCACCTCCAGATTCCCACACCGGCTCTACAAAGGCAATACCCTATGGATCAACAGGTCAGGGATATTTGCCTAGGCTTTTCCGCCTCTACCACTCATTCCGCTGGTAGTTCGGAGGCTCGGACAAACATCCCTCAAACTGATTCTCATAGCTCCCACACTGCTGGAGATCTCAGTAGTTCCACGCCAAAAGCTGCACCTCCACTCCAGTCTCCTGTCTCAGAGCCATGGAGAAATCAGGCACTCAAATCCCAAAGAACTCAACCTAGCAATTTGGCTCCTAAAGTCCTAGAGTTTGGTTATTTACAATTACCACCAGACTATAAATACCCTAAAAGAGGCTAGAAAACCTACTACTAGGGCATGTTATTCAGCAAAATTGAAACAGTTTGTTATCTTTTGGAACAATAACAATATCAATCACCTTGATGCTTCGGTACAAAACATCATCTGTTATCCCCTACATTACAGCAATCTGACTAGCCTACACATCTAGCAGCAGTAGCTGCATACTTACAAAACAGACAACACTTATCTCTATTCAGAGTACCAGTGATTAAGGCCTTTATGAAAGGATTAAAAAGAGTGATACCACCAAGAGTCCCACCTGCACCAGAATGAAACTTAAACATAGTCCTTACAAAGCTTATGGGTCCACCTTTTGAACCAATGCACAGGTGTCAATTACAATTCCTCTCATTGAAGGTTGCTTTTCTCATTGCAATCCCTTCACTAAGACGGATTGGTGTACTTCAGGCACTAACTATGCAAGAGCCTTTCTTTCAGCTTTACAAAGACAAAGTGGTTCCATGAACCAATCCCTAAATTCTCCCTAAAGTAGTTTCTGCTTTTCATATCAATCAATCAGTTGAGTTACCCGTTTTCTTTCCTGAACCTGATTGTGTACCAGAACGAGCTCTACAAACACTGGATGTTAAAAGAGCTCTACTATATTATGTAGAAAGAACAAATGAATTTCACAAGACAAAACAGCTTTTTGTTGCTTTTTCACCACCACACAAAGGCAATCCCATATCTAAATCAGGAATTGCAAGATGGATCGTGAAATATATCAAAGCATACTATGTAAAGGCAAAAAGAACTTTGATAATACCCCCTAGAGCACATTCCACCCACAAAATAAGAGCTACTATGGCATTCTTAGGGAATATTCCCCTAGCTGACATCTGTAAGGCAGCAGCATGATCTACACCGTACACATTCACCAAACACAAGTCTGTACATGTGTTAGAGAGGCAACAAGCTAATGTAGGCCAGATACTACTTAAAACTCTTTTTCAAATAACTGCAACAGCTACAGGTTAGCCACCGCTTTGGGAGTATACTGCTGTATAGTCTGCAAAGCATGTGATCTACAGCTCACATGCCTCAAACGGATAAGGTTGCTGGCCCAGTAAGCATCTGTTCTTTGCATGTAGAGCTGTAGATTCCCAGGTGCCCACCCGCCTCCCTGGGTACCTATACCTGTTGCACTTTCTTACTTTACATACATACGCATGGCCATCTCCATTCTACACTTACTAACTCGATTCTCACCCTTTGCGGGAAAACAATGTAACAACGGAGTCAATGCCTATGCGCACCATCACCGAAAGGAGTCGCCTACCTTGTAACTGTAAAGACTTCTTCAAAGAAAAACAACTTGCAAACATCTGGACCCAACACTAGATTGCAGGAGTATGCAAAGCATTTGAATCTACAGCTCTACATACCAAGAACAGATGCTTACTGGGTAAGTAACATTATCCTTTATAACTTCTCCCTAAATATATGTTCTATGTTAGCATCTCAGGTCACACTGATTTCATAAGTTTAAGTAAAAAAAATGTTTATTAAGACCATAGTCTTTTAAACCTAAAACAATAATTCCACAACATAACTACTATAAACTAATAAGACCAACATTGCATCATTAAAATCAAGTAAAATCCTTTAAAATCTTCCCACGGTATATGTAACATCTAAGAATTGCATAGCATATAGCAATCTTATTGCATCCATTTATACTGTAATACAATATTTAATTAGTAAAGGTTTTAATAAACAATGCCTTTGCACTAAATAATTACTTCATGTGGGTCCCTCCGCTGCAGTTCTAAATCTGTTTCCGGAATTTAATATATAATTTAGAAATCAATTTAAAGTCTAAAATTCCGGAATCAATCAAAAGGCTAGTCCTAGACACCTTGCATTTCTGCTAAGGATGCACATGCACTGGAAGAGGTATTTGGAACAAACTACCTTATTTACCTTTATGCTAGCAACCAAAGGTTCTAAATGTAATCCTCAATTACAATAGCAACAAACCCTTATCTCTAAGTTTGACCTCACTAAAGAGCGACTGAAATCTGGTGGACAAACTTCTCTCCGTATTTGCTCTGTATCAGCGCTCAGCATAGGATTCAATGCTGAGCCAGTCTGGCAGGACCTCTTGCGATAATCTGGGTTGTATTTAATTGGGTTTAATGTATGCTCTAAATAGAGCTTCTTTACTTTGAACTTGGCAATATTTGGTTCCCCAAATAATTTTCTCATCAGGATTTTCTTTCTAATACTCATATGCCTGAATGGCCAAATTCTGATTAAATTTATATCAGTTTTTTGTGGTAATTAGGTTCTTCTGCAGTTGTGTGGATGTGAAAACTAGAAGGATGATGGCTGGAACCTGTCCTCACTCTGGAAATAGGAACATTTCTTTTAGAAATTTAGATGATTATCAATGGGCGGATCTTCAGAAATGCTGCCACTGTGTATAATCATATATCTCCCTGGGATGGCTAGTTTGATGTATGTAATAAATAGCATGCATAATAATGACAACAGTGCATTTCTTTGTTATTCAGTGCATTCAAATAAGTATCTTTATTGTTTAGAGTGGTATACACCTGTAAATCAGAAATTATACATTTTACAGTCTGTGTCCCAGTCATCTGTAATAGAACCAAGTATAAACTCTTCATTCATTGAAACTTTCAACACATATGGCAATTGCAACGTCTCAGTAGGCCCCATAACCTGATAGAGAACCATTTCCCAGACTATGCTCTCAGGCACAGCATAAGCTGTAATATTCACAGCATACAGATCTTGTAAAGGTCTGTGGGAAGAGAGATGCAGTTGAAGCACACAAACCACGGGTTGTGGAGCAGTTCTTTCAGGGACATACTGTTCAACATTTGGTGTTGTCAACAATGTGGCGAAAAGAAACACTCCTGTAGTAATCCAAACATAGGACCACAGTGGTGTCAGGTACATGTCACAAATTCAATTAAAAGCAAGAAGCAGTCAACAGTATAGAGTGACTGGGAAATTTGATAAAGTCCTCTGTGTAGAATTCAGATTCATTTTGATAAAGCTTTGTTTCTCGAAAAGGCATAATTTCAGTACATGTTGACTCATGGGGGTTTCATAACAAACTGTGGCATTGTTTGCATCTTTTGTAACTGTAGTAATAACAGCTGTGGATTCTTCCATGGAATCCATTGCTCAGTGTAAAGCCGGAGAGACAGTAGGCTCAAATAATGCTGGCTTGGTAATTACGCTAATGATGTTACTGCGCTTTTCATGGGGTATTTAATTCAGAGTAGGGCAAGGCTGAGAGATTCCACTCTGAATCCTTCTTGATGTCTAGGAGGGCCTGCTGTACAGAATCGGCTACATAGAGCTTCTTAACATGGTCAATGGACACCTGTCAGTTTTACTTTAAACAGGACAAAGGAGCCTGGATTACAGTTTTTTTGCCTTTTATCCCAAGAACTGAAACGGGTGGTCCAAAAGCTTGCTTTTTGTGGATTGTTTCTCAAACTAGATCCCTTACTTGTGGGATCCACCTGTCAGCAGCTGGTACAACTTTTCCTCCGCCAGTGGCAGCTTTAGAATGCTCTTATATTAGATAGCTTGACTCTGGCCTGGGAGACACTCTATAAGACTCTGTAAGAAATGTAAACATTAATCCAGGTCAAATTCTTTTTCTTCTGTCATCTTTCCAGGATTATGTAGGCCAGGTACATACATAGGCACTCTGGAGCCACCTCCTATGAAGTGCGTCCTCCCAATATTAGTCTAGGCAAGTGAATCAATGCTCTCTAAACTCCATACAGGTGATGGTACCAACTAAGACTTGAACTGAGTCTCCTAGTGGTCAGGTCTTCTTTAAGCGTGGTGTTAGTTTATTTTATGAACCCGTTTTTTTTTTTGCCGCTCAAAACAGATTGCTGAATAGCAAACCTAGCATCCCTTGGAGGTGATTGCAGGACCATTGTCTGAATGAAAGGTATATTCCGCTCCCATAGCTATCGGACACTGCAAGTCCTTTACGCCTGCTTGAGCACCCGCATTTCTCTGATGCCACACCCATAGGAATTGAGAACATTAATCGATTGCCACCAATATATACCGTTATTAGTTAACAGAATTTATAAGCCCGACATTGTTCAAATATATCATTTAAATTGGTATATAGGAGCTTGTGAGAGGAGTCTGCTCGCATCTTTTAACATTTGAAGTTTTAAACTGTAGGCAGACATCACATTGTTGAACATAATTTCCGAGCTGAGCGTAGAAACATGTCCACTAGTAACGTTCCTGCGGTTACATTTATTCTAGCTTTAGCCAACGGCAACACCTCCTGGATTGTTTTGATTAAGTCTAATCTAGACAATTTATTAGGAACTATCCTGTCTCCCTCTCTGGGTATAGTAACCAAAGGACTGTTATCTGAATTGAGTGCGTAGAAGTATTAGAGAGGAAAGTCAGCAGGAGGTGGTTCACTTGTCACCTTTCCCTGCATGGCTGTTTGTATGTCTGTGTCCATCTTTGTTTGAGATCTGGTTAAGACTGCTAATTTACCAGTCTGTACTGCAGTCTTTGCAGCTGAGTCAGCTGTACAGTTCCCTTTGATGTAAATCCTGTTGCGCTGATGGCCCAAATTGTGCAACACATAGACCAATGGAAGCTTGTCTTGTAAAACAGCTACCTTACCCCAGGACTGTTCATTCTTAATTGGAATAGTCTTCATCGGGTTCTCTTTTGAATGTTTGAATCCGTTCAGGTGCCAGTGCTTTAAACCTTCATTAAAACCTTGCACACAGAAGCATAAATCAGACACTATAAGTGTGGGGGCTGACTGGTCAGCCTTCTGCAGTGCAAGTCCCAAGAGCATGAATTTCTGCCTGTTATACGGTGTGGTCACCTAGGACTTTGGTGTGGGTGGAACTCACCATCTCTAACTACACCCTGCACTGTTGTGTAGGCTGCAGAGTGTTTTTGTTTTGTTTCTACCACTAGTTGTGCAGAGCCGTCAATTTAGAACACTCACATGACTCGATGGGTAGGGCTCTTGGAGTTGGAGCAACATTCTGTTCACATTGGAGAAAAGCTTGTGTTCGAAGAGTCTACATCTACTGCACTTAAAGAAGAGGACCACTGCGCCCATCTTGGTTGTAGAGCAAGAGCATTACAAATGTTTGCTATAGTGGCTGCCTCTAGTGCTGGTACATGAGAAACCACATTTAGTTTCCTCTATGCTCTTTCCAAAAGAAGTCTGTGCAAATGCAAGGATTTTCTCTATTGAAGCAAAGGATAAGTTACTTATCTTCGGTAACTCCGTATCTGGTAGAGACGTGATCTAGCTGCAGATTCCTTACCTTTGAATTTCCTAGGAGTCAGACTAGATCTTGAAGATTTTACTTCAATCAATACCCTTGCGTGCCAGTAGGTGTCCTCGGTTGGCACCACGTCACATCGTTGGCATCGTCGGTGTCACCTTTATAGGCTCCACCTTGGTGCGCTGACCTCAGTTACTTTTCATGACTTTCCATGCCAGAAGCACGGAGCCAAGAAGTCCACTGATATTGGTGTGTTTCAGGACAACTAGGGCCCTGAAAGGGGGTCAGCCCTGGCCGTAAACACCTGTCAGCAGTGCGGGGAGGATGGGCGGGTCAGTAAGGAATCTGTGGCTAGATCATATCTCTACCAGATGAAGTGTCACCGAAGGCAAGTAAATTGTCCATCTGATAGAGACATCTAGCCGCAGCTGCCTTACCTTTGAATTGATACCCAAGCAATACCACCCCTAGAGGAGGGACTGTGGACACGTTTAGACTAGTAAATCCTGCTGGACAGAACGGCCAAAAAGGCCGTCCCTTCAGACTTGACTGTCCAAGCAGTAGTGTTTGGTAAACGTGTGCAGGGATGCCAACGTTAACGCCTGACTAATATCGAGGTCTGGAGCACCACGTTGCAACGCTGTGGCATCAGCATTAGCTCTGGTGGAATGAGCCCATAAGCCTTCAGGAGGCTGCTTTTTGGCCACAGTGTAGCACATTTTGATGCAGAGGACGAGACTATAGGAGCTAGTCCTCTTCTGCATCCCATGACCTTTCTTTGATCCAGCGCACCACACAAAGAGTTTGTCATCCACCCAGAACACTTTAGTGCAGTCAAGGTAGAACCAAACGACCATGCTCTTTTTGGGTCCATGCGGTGGAGTCACTCCTCTTCTTTAGAGGGGTGCAGAGGAGCGTAGAAAGTGGGCAAGGTGACAGATTACCCCACGTGGAAAGGTGTTACCACTTTCGGTTAGAAAGAGGCCCTAGTGCAAAGCACCAACTTTTATGGGAAGATGGTCAGGTAAGGAGGCCCAGATGACAGCCTGAAATTCGCTCACCCTCCTGGCAGAAGTTTTTGACACTAGAAAAGGCTGTTTTGATGGTAAGAAGCCAGAGGGTACAATTGTGCAGAGGTTTGAATGGAGCACACATCTGGAAGGTGACAACCAAATTTCCTACTGAGGCATAATGAAAGGGGCAGTAGGGAAAATATGTACAAGCCCCTTAGGAAATCTATTTACAATTGGTGATTTAAATAAAGAGGGTTGCTCTGGCAGCCTCAAAAAGGCAGAACGGGCCATAGGGTACCATTTGAGAGCACCTAGAGCAGAGGCCTGCTGGGCAAGGGTCAAAATAAAGAGAAGGACTTGAGCGAGAGAAGCAGAAAGAGGATCAATAGATCTTTATGTACAATATTTTACAATGTGTGCCACTGTCAGTCGTACATGGTTTCGGTAGAAGGACCCCTGGCTGCCAAAATAACGTTACAGACTTCGGGAGGAAGGTCAAATGCTATCACCTGGTGCCACTCAAATCTCCACGTAAGAGGATATACAGTTGACAGGTTCGGGTGGAGGACCTTTCCCTGCTGCTGCAAAAGAAGATACTCCTGAAGGGGCAGCCTGTTCAGAGGACCAATGCTCAGTTGGAGATGCTCGGGATACTAGACTCCCTGCTCAGTCCGGAGCCACAAGAATGACTTGGGATCGGTCGCTCCTGCTCTTGAGCAATCTTAACAGGAGTGGTAAATGCAGAAATGCGTCCAGGAGGCCTAAGCTCCACTCGAGATGAAAAGCGGCACCAAGTGAGTGCCACAGTGGAAGCTCCAGCGCGCTAAACTGCGGACATTGCTTGTTATCGTCAGAGGCTGTCCCCACTGCCGAAAAGGACATTGCGTCACCTTCAGATAGAGATGCCATTTGTGATCTGCTAGGAATCAGTGGCTGAGTTTGTCCGCCCTGGTATTCAGAGAACCTGTCGGGTGTTGAACTACCAAGGATATGCCCTGCTGTTCCAGCCATGTCCAGAGATTCAGGGCCTCTTGACAAAGGGTCCACGACCCTCTCACCCTGTTTGTTGCAGTACCAAATGGTGGTGGTGGTGTCTGTGAACGCTTGAACCAGCATTCTCTTGATTGAAGCAAGAAAGGCTTTAAATGCCACGCAAATCGCTCCAAGCTCCATCAAGTTGATGTGTCCTCTGATCTCTACTTCTCCCAGATGACCACCCCATTCCAGGAGTCATGCTTCTGTCACTACTGTGTGGTCTGGTTGGGAAAGGGAGAGGGACCTGCGTCTGACCCAATTGCGATCTGTTAGCCACCACTGCAGGTTCTGTGCCGTTCTCTAAGAGATCTGCATCATGTCAAAGAGATTCCCATGATGTTAGACCCACTGGAACTTAGCTTCATTGCAGATCCTGCTTATGCCATCTGGCATGTGTCACTAGCAGGAGGCATTGAGGCCCAGCAGCCTCAGGGTAATTCTCACCTAAATCCAGGGTGGAGGCTAAAACATCGGTATCATAGCCTGAATATCCTGGACTTGCCATTCGGGAGCATAGATCCAAACTGCACTGTGTCCAGAACAGCTTCAATAAAAAGGAACATCTGGGAGGGATTCAGGTACGACTTTGGCACATTGATAGAGAACCCCAGCAAATTCAGGAGGTTCGCTATAGTCTGGAGGTACAAGACGACCACATGAGGTGAACTCTCCTTCAACAGCTTGTAGTCGAGATAGAGGAAGACTGGCACCCCTGATCTGCGCAGATGAGCTACAACCACAACCATCACCACAGTAAACACCCGAGGTGCGCCGGTAAGGCCATAGCGGAGCACGGTGATCTGAAAGTGCCTGTGGTCCACTGTAAACCGCAGGTAGCGTTGATGGGCAGGCAGGACCAGAATGTGAAAATAGGCATCCAGCAAGTCCAACGCTACCATCCAGTCTCCGGTGTCTAGGACAGACAAGACCTGAGCTAGAACGAGCATCTTGAAGTTTTCCTTTTTGGGGAAGTAGCTGAGGGCTCACAGATCTAGGATGTGGTGCAGGCCCTTTTCCGAGACCAGAAAGTAGCAGGAATATCAATGACAACCTACTTATGGTAATTAAACAAATGAAGGAGTAACCACTGAGGGTACTAAATACCTGTACAATTAGTACGGTATTGAGGTGCAAGCCCTGCGACCCAATCTGGGACAATCCTTTGTCCTTAGAAGACCCCTCACTCACCAACCTGGTTGGTGACATGCTTCATCATCGGGGTCCCACCTGGATAGCCGAATGCCATCCAGGTGTACTGCGACACCTGATTACAGTGGAGCTGGTTATTTTTGTTTATATGTGATATGAGTAAGAAAATGTGATTAAAAGTTGTCTCAACACTACCCACTCGAAGACTTTATTCTGGAGTGGTTGGACAACCAGTACAAAAATATATATATACAAATATATTTACATGTGGCACCTTTGCCTTGTTAGGTAGGCTGTGGTGTCAAAAATTAGACGTAAGAGAGTTAAAAGGATAGGTCTACATGTTTCAACCTTCGTGTGACTATAGAGGTTTTCTTCAGGACCAGTGTAACATAGGCTGGGTGGTCTACACACGCTAAGGTGTATCCTGCCCTCGCCTAGTAGTGTTAGTGAAATCGCAAAACGGTGATTCCTTAAAAAGTGTTCTTCTCCGGGTAGTTTCGGGTAAAAACCTGTGGAAAAAAGGGACGAGAAAGGGTGCAGTGAGGGCGAAGTAATCCAGTGCAAACATGCAAAGAGTTGTGCATTGTGCACTGTGTGGGGCTATTATGCCCGTTTTCGGGACTGGAGCAATCGTGACTGAAGCAGGCTTGCTTACTGTTTGTGAAAGAAACACACGTTTACTGCCATCAGGATGTTATGCCACATTCGGACCTATGTAGTATCGTGAGTCGCTGAAATACGATAGCCGCTGTACCCGTGAGTGCCAGGAACATGAGTGGGTACGTCTCATGAAGAATAAACATTATCTGTGTCTGAAGCCTCAGTATTGAAGCGTGCTGTGATTGAAAGTAAAGTAAAATAACATAATGCGTCACAAACGACGATCCCAATGAGACTGCATTGCGATTAAAATCGACTTTCTTACCTCCTCCACATACCACCCCAGTGGAACTATCAGCCTTCGAACAAGCAGTGTTCAATGATATTGAGAAATTACAACCACCCAAACCTTACACTAATCTCAATAAAAACGAACGGAAAGCCTGGATGACCTGAGAAACTGCACTACAATAGTAATCAAACCAGCCGATAAGGGTGGAGGAGTAGTTATACAGGACAAGACTATGTACCAGAATGAATGCCTACATTTACTAGCAGATGAGCGGAACTATCGTAAACTACCAAGTGACCCCACACAGGATCTGAAACAGGAGATAAAATCCCTCGTGGAACACGGGGAAGCTATGGGTTTTATCTCGAAACAAGAGGGCGACTTTTTGCATAACAATGAGGGCAAAACACTGTATTTCTATACCCTCCTAAAAATGCACAAAAATAAACACCCTCCACCGGTAAGACCCATAGTCTCGGGTATAGGATCACTACTGGAACCTTTGTCCCACTTCTGCAACGTATTCCTGAAACCAATTGTACAAAAGACCACTACTTACTTACGGGATACTAAGAATCTTCTGCAACTACTTGACCTGATTGATGTGGATGAAAATACTCTACTCGTGAGTTTTGACATAGAGAGCCTCTACACGAGCATACCCCAGGACGACACCCTTAAAGTTCTGGAAAAGGTCCTCAACAAAGAGGAATGGACACAAAGGACACCTAAGAACTTCATTTTAGAGTGCGCTAGACTAGCTCTAAAAAAGAACTTCTTTGAGTTTGAGGGAACATTGTACCTGCAAATAGGGGGTACTTCTATGGGCAGCACTTTTGCTCCAAGTGTAGCTGGACTATATGTGTTCAATTTTGAGGAACAGTTCATCCTTAACGACAACAACCCCTTTGGAACTTGTATAACGTTTTGGAAACGTTATATAGATGACATTTTTGTCATCTGGCAGGGACCGGAAGCGACCTTGGTTTCTTTCTTTGATTGGCTCAATTCCAGGGACGACAACTTGAGGTTCACCTACACAAAAGACCCTACAACCATGGTCTTTCTAGACCTGGTCATAAACAAGGAAAATGGACGATTACACACAAGAACCCATTACAAACCTACAGCAAAGAACAACTTGCTTAGGTTTGATAGTTTTCACCCCAGACCACTGAGAGAATATCTGCCATAGGGGCAATTCCTAAGAATACGCAGGAACTGCAGTAACCTGAATGACTACCGAGATCAAGCAAGAGACCTTACCTCAAAATTAGAGTCTAGAGGTTGCCCAACGAAGATTCTAAACAAATGCCAGAAAAGAGCTAGAAACCAGCAACGTGAGACACTACTGGAAGATGTCACAAAGACTAACAATGACATTCCACTGACCTGTGTTACTACCTATAGCCCGGTATCAAACAGTGTGACCAAAGCCATACAAAAACATTGGAAAATACTGAATACTGGCAATTTGAAATGGGAGAAACCCCTTTTTTCCTTTCAAACGGGCCAGGAGCATAAGGGACGCAGTCGTGAACACAAGACCTAAAAACCCAGGAACACCATCACCTACAGTCCTTAATGCCTGGGGCCTCCCAAACGTCACTGGTCACTATAAATGTGGCAACTGCAGCGTGTGCCACCTGACGGAGAACACTAAAACTCTTTCGTTAGAACCATGAAAAACGTGGACCATCAGGTCCCACACCAACTGTAACAGCACTAACTTAGTGTACCTTATCATCTGTCCCTGCAACCTTCGCTACGTAGGCATGACCAGCAGGAAGGTTAAGCAAAGAATTGGCGAACATAGAAGCACTATCTGGTGCAAGAAATCTATGACTAAACTGACTGAGCACTACCTCTCCGAAAACCACACGCCCAATGACATGACATGGACGGTCATAGAACAGCTGACCCCGGGCGACAGACTATCTCAACGACTCTATGAAAAAGAGCAACGTTGGATATATAGACTGTCCACCCAGAGCACAAGTCTGAACGATAATATCCCCTGGAACACAGTGCTCTCCAGTTAGAGCTCACTATCCTGAGATCACTTGAACTTCATGAACAATGACCCGTTATTAGATTCTGTCTCCCTTAGGATCACTTAGTGATTCATTACTAATCTATACTAAGTCCTCTTTTTGATAACTCCATTATCGTGGACCCCCTAAAAAGATATTTCCACTTTTGGTCCAGCACTACGCTGACAAGCGTCTCCCCCCCCCTTTTTCCCACAATGAGCAACTCATTCTTTCCCATGCTCACAACGCTATCTGGGCAGCGCAACCGTCTGAGGCTGCGCAAGCCTAGCGTCTGACTCGAGCACCAGTTACCCCAGCAACCGGACCCCACGTGACTACGCCCCGCCCACCCCCGGCAAACACGGAAGTATATTTTAGCATCGCGGTAGAGCCCGTACCTCACTCCAACGGAGCTCCCAACTGAACCGCTGCTAGGCTAACCAGCCAGACTTCCTGATGCCACAAGGAAGGCCAAATATCTCCCGACCCGATTAGTCCAGGTTCGACGGAACCGTATAGACCCTTTCACTTCCCTACCACTTTCCGTTCTAGATGGTGGTTGCACGGTAAAGCAGGGTCGGGGGAGCTCATGAAGCCCTGAATCAGCGTGCTTCGAGTAAGAATGTTTTCCCTATCTGTTCGCATGTGTATGACTGCTTGTGCTGCCCGTATGCTAGTGTTGCGAGTGTTTGTTTTTAACTAGATCTTAAGTAATCAGTACTTAAGATCTTTTTTTGCGCTGCATTATGTTATTTTACTTTACTTTCAATCACGGCACGCTCCAATACTGGGGCTTAGACACAGATAATGTTTATTCTTCATGAGACGTACCCACTCATGTTCCTGGCACTCAATGGTACAGCGGCAATCATATTTCAGTGACTCACGATAGTACATAGGTCCAAATGTGGCTTAACATCCTGATGGCAGTAAACGTGTGTTTCTTTCACAAACAGCACACAAGCCTGCTTCAGTCACGATTGCTCCAGTCCCGAAAACGGGCATAATAGCCCCACACAGTGCACAATGCACAACTCTTTGTATGTTTGCACTGGATTACTTCGCCCTCACTGCACCCTTTCTCGTCCCTTTTTTCCACAGGTTTTTGCCCGAAATTACACGGAGAAGAACACTTTTCAAGAAATCACTGTTTTGTGATTTCACCTACACTACTAGGCAAGGGCAGGATACACCTTAGCGTGTGTAGACCACCCAGCCTATGTTACACTGGTCCTGAAGGAAACCTCTATAGTCACACGAAGGTTGAAACATGTAGACCTATCCTTTTAACTCTTCTTAAGTCTAATTTTTGACACCACAGACTACCTAACAAGGCAAAGGTGCCACATGTAAATATATTTGTATATATATATTTTTGTACTGGTTGTCCAACCACTCCAGAATAAAGTCTTCGAGTGGGTAGTGTTGAGACAACTTTTAATCACATTTTGTTACTCATATCACATATAAACAAAAATGACCAGCTCCACTGTAATCAGGTGTCGCAGCACACCTGGATGGCATTCGGCTATCAGGGTGGGCCCCCAATGATGAAGCATGTCACCAACCAGGTTGGTGAGTGAGGGGTCTTCTAAGGACAAAGAATTGTCCCAGATTGGGTCGCAGGGCTTGCACCTCAATACCGTACTAATTGTACAGGTATTTAGTACCCTCAGTGGTTACTTCTTCATTTGTTTAATTATTGAATCCAAGGGGACCAGGAGTTCCTACTAGACCCCTAAGGTCAAATCACCCTTTCTCTCCTAATTGTTTACAAGAACCTACTTATGGTGACAGAACCCTCTCTATGGCTCCCTTGACTATAGAGTCACGATATGCTCCTAAAGCAATGTCAGGTAATCCGCCGCCAGCCAGTAGTAAGTTGGAGGCACGGAGGAAGGGGTTGTCTTAAAGGGGAGGAAGTTTTCTTTTCAGACTATCTGAAGAACCCACTTGTCATCAAGTCCGGCCAGTGGAGGTGATGCCTGATCCTGGCACCAGCTGGCCGCCCATGATCTTGAAGGGCCGGTCTTGGAACGTTTGCAGGCTGAGGTTAAGGGTAGATGGGGGGTGGGGCGGGTGGGTGGACCGACCCGACCTTTGGCTGCCCAAACCACGGGCCTAACGAACCACACCTAAGGCTGTGCAGAGCTTAGGAAGAGTGGCCACTGAGAGGCCAAAGGACTTGCCCATAGCCTGGGAGTCCCTGAAGCGCTTCTGGGCCATATCTGCCTAGTCTCCGAAGAGACTGGTGCTGTCACATGGAATGTCCATGAGGCCTGTACATCCCCAAAAAAACAGAAGTCCTCAACCAGGTGTGGCGTCTAACAGCCACTGTCGTTGTAATCGCTCTGCCGATTGAGTCAGTCGTGTCGAACCTACAGTGGATGGCGAGTTTTGCTGCATCTCTCCTGACTGACACCGCTTAGGAGAAGATCTCAGAGGCCTCCTGGGACCTGTGGCAGCACTTGCGCAACGTTTCCCACAAAATGTGGGAATAACAGCCCAATCAGCACGCTGTGTTCACCAATCACAATGCAAGGCTGTAGGAAGAAAAAAGTTCCAGCCTCTTGGATTCAGTATCTAGGGCAGGGCTAGAAAAAGCATAAAAATGTCACTAGACCTGCAGTTCTTGTAACGTTAATAATCTACTCAACCTAACTGTAATGTACTTGACCCGTGAACTGGTCTCCAATTGTGTGATCCTAGGCAAATATTTTGTCTTATTGGGCCACCTTTTTCTTTATTATCACATAAGAGAGCATCTTCAAATATGCAAGTTCACTATTTCTGCAGTACAAAAAAACTATTTACTGGTCATTGGGCCAGATGTATGACCCTTCCAATATGCTATTCGCAAATTGCGTAGTTTTGAGACTCACAAATTGGAATTTATAACAGTGTCTCAGACACTGTTTGCGATTCCTAATGGGGTCGCAAATTGCCTGCCTTGTTAATATTCATGAGGCAGGTGCAATTTGCAACACAATTGGGAATGGCTAGCACTCCCAGGGATGGTGGCCTGCTCTGGTCAGCAGACCACCATGTCTGTGACTGCTTTTTAAATAAAGCTGTTCCTTTTTTTTTTAATGCAGCCATTTTTGCTTAAAAGAAAACGGCCTGCATTTAAAAAGAAAAATGAAACTTTACCGTTTCATTTTTTAAGAGTAGGCAGTGGTCCGTGGGACCGCTGCCTGCTTTTAAAAAATAATTTCAATGCTAGTCACAAAGGGGAAGGCGTCCCCAGGAGACCCCTACCTGTTTGTGAGTGGCTTACCACCCATTTGAAATGAGTGGTAAACTTACATTGAAGTGTGAATCGCTATTAGGATGGGGCGCCATTGGCATACCCCTTCCTGATAGCGAGTCGCAAACCCTATTTTACGAGTCGGTAATAGGTTACTGACTCGCAAAATAGGTTTTGTAAATAGGGCAGACCTATTTAACGAGTGCAAACGGGCTGATTTCTTGTTTGCGACTGCAAAAAACGGTTGTACATCCGGCCACAAATGTTTGCTCCATGTAGAACAAGGATCGAGCCCATAAATAGGGTAAACATGATTCCTGGCTTGCCCCTTAGTTCACTAATAGCATTGTAATCTGGTCAGGAGCAGTAATAATTTCCAGTTCATGTTTAGAAACTGGCTTTTCATAAATATTACCAAAGCAGGAAGTGGTAGTCCGTTGTCATTTACAGATAACATATCTTCCATTGAAATGGCCACAAAACGTTCCCACTAACATGCAGTTTTACTGATAATTGCGCATAAACAATTTCTGGAAATTGGGTTTCAGCAAAAATATAAAAATTTGTACATCACCAAGTAAAGTGTTCTAATTTGTTTTGATCCTATAAAAATATTTTTCACCACAGAATCACAAAAATGAGTCTTCATAACTAGTGACATATATTTGAAATGTTTGAACAGTTCACTTAGCTATTTCAGTGGTGTGTTAGAAAAAAAGCCTGGCATCTTACAGCCTTTCATTTAACATGCTTTGCACAGTCCAATTGTCACACAGTTCACCTTACAAAATCCTCTAACTTAAGTCACAGAAAGAAAATGAAATGTAAAAAAATAAGCTTACTTTTGACCTCTGTCTCTGAAAGCCACCATATATGTCAAAATAACCAGATTTATTGGCATTTTTATAGCACTTTCACTTTGTAAGCAATAAAGATGCTTTTAAATCTTGTAATCATTTGTTCTGCTTTCAGAGACAGAGGTCAAAAGTCAGTTTGTCTTCCCTGAAGTTAGAGGGTTTTTAACTGCCAGAAAGGGTAAGAAATCCATAAAAATAGCTTGTCCTGAATAAATCTTGCTCTGACCATGCAAGTGGCAAGTTGATTTTTCGAGCCGGGCAGGGGTGCGGAAGGGAAAGTGCCTTGGAAAGTAGAGGCTTGTACCACCAAGCTGGTAGGGTGGTTGGTGAAAAAAGACGGGTCACCTGATGCAGGGTAATTGCAGCAAGCAATGCAACAGGAGGCCCTGTGCTGGGCTCGGACCAGGTGCCTAGTAGGACATCAGTTAATGTCTTGTTGAAAGGCAGCAAGGGTTCTGATGAGGAGACACCAGGTTGCAGGACCTCAGTCATGATGTTCGTCTCGACTGCCACAGAAGGGAGCTCAATGCCCAGGACCTCAGCTGCCCTTTTCACCACCATAAAGTATGATGCTCCCTCCTCAGTAGCCACGGTAGTGGGAGAAAGCAGGCCAGTATCTGGAGAGGTATCCAGTCCGCTGGTCTCACCCAATTTCTCACACCAGTCCATGTCGTGGTAAGGCAGGTTTTGTAAAGGATCCAGCAACCCCTTCTAATCTTCCTCCATTCCTATCCCTTCAGAATAGGGCTGAAGAAATGACTCAGAACCCAAGGGTTCTGTCTGCACCAATCTGTCTCCGGATCATCAGGGATAAGAATGTGGCTGGGGCCGCTGATGGGCGTCTGCGGCGTAGAGAGTCTGGACCAGTACCGGGTAAGGTGGCAAAGGTATGACCAGCATCGGTCTGGCTCCATGGGGGGTCATCGGGCCCGGGGCAGAACCCGATGGAGCCAGTAGAGTCATGCTGGCCAAATACGAGGCACATGATCTCATAAAAGTCCTTGAGCTGGGTGGAGGTCACTCCGGCTCCTGGAAAGACTGGGAAGCGCAGAGCTGACCCTGGCGCAGGTTCCGCGGAACGAGGTCCCCCCATCGCGACGGACGGGGAGAAGTCAAAGCACACTTCGGCTTCTTATGTTTCTTGTGCTTCTTAGCTGACCATCTTGAAGACTTTGAGTGGAAGAAGGAAGACTTGGGGCTCCCGGAGCAATACCTGGACCTCCCCCCTTGACCAGGACCGCGAACAAGACATCCAGTGTGAAGTGCTAGGCCGCAAGCAGCTTTAGGGAACCGCTCCTACAAAGCTTTCGGAGCCATGACCTGTAGTCTGAGCACGACTTTGAGTAGCAATCCAGGCATCAAAGACAAACCAATTGAGGTTCCATCACTGGCAAGGCACAGCTTGAATCCAGAAGTCTTCTTGACATGTTTAAACCTACACACCAAAAAATAAAATTGACAATGTCCAAAAAAGTCTGTCAAAAAGTGACAGAGGGTAGCTCTCTTCACAGATCTGCGCTGGCTGGCGTGGAAAGAAAAGAACTGTTGACAGCACGCAGAGGTGGTGCCTACATAAGTGAACCAGAGGGTAAACAACCTTTACAACGAAACTTTTACAACGCACTACCATTACGACGCAACTTTTACAACGCAAACCATTACAACGCATTGCGCTGGGGGGCGCTCTAGGATAGGGAATAGGTTTAACTTACTATCCAACACCTTCCCTACTATCCACGGGGACTGGAGTTGGAATAGTAAATTAAACTATTCATTATCCAGCGCCCCAAAGCACTATGCGTTGTAAAGGCATGCGTTGTAAAAACCGCGTTGTAAAGGCATGCGTGGTAAAAGCACGCGTTGTAACGTCATACATCCGAACCAAAGATCACAACTGGGGACATGACGATGTCATGCGGAGCTCCGATGTGCAAGGGTATTGCTTGAATTAAAATCTTCTGGATCCAATGTGACGCCTGGAAAGTTCAAAGGTAAGGAATCTGCAGCTAGATGTATTCTCCATAGCGTTATGGGAATCATCTATCCCTCATTGTAGATTACATATGTGTAACCTGAGTAGTTTGGTATAACTCTTAATACTGGGTTTCCGAGCCCTGTTCAGAAGGCCACGGGGCAAGTGGGAGTTACTAGGCCCAACCGTGGGTTTGGGGCCTTTTGCTCCTGATGTCCAACCTACTATGGGTCCTAAGTAACTTGGCAAAGTGCCCTTTAAGCACTTACTCCCAACGGTAGTGCAGGTTGAGCCATCCAAGGCTTTTTGGAGAAGAGGTAGACACGGGGGAGAACACAGGCTCACAACTTAACATATGTTCATGACAATAATAAATGAGTGTCTTGCTAGCAGTAGTGGTTATTCCCCATTTACTATAGGCAACATTCAAGTTTAGCCCCACTAGTGATCCAAGTCTCAGGAGACCCCCGCCAACTCTGAAGTCAGGAGTGCTGCCTGGCAGGCAGGTTCCCTGGGGGCCTTCCAGTCCATCAATCAGACTTACCCGCACCAGCAGGACCTGAACAATCAGAGTCTCTGTGAGCGACTCACTTGTAGGCGCGGAGGCTGAAATAACTGTATCGGGTGAGTATCGCAGGCACAGCCCTGCAGGGGCAGAGGTCAAGTGTCTTCGAGTTCCTCAAATGCAGTCCTCCTGCGGACTGGTGTCTTCTAAGATTCTCCTATGCTGGTACATTTCCTTAGATCCCCCTCATCTGGGGAGGTTTGGGGGGGGGTTCGGGGTTCATCGCTCCTGGTGCAGATCTTCAGTCTGTGCTTGGCCCACACAAGTTACCATATTGGCCTCTTGCTCTCGACAATGAGCTTCTTGCCTTTTTCCCAGTGGCCCTACCTGGCATATGGGGTCACCACACTTGGTCTTCACTGTGGGGGACAGCCCTATTTGCACAGGCCCTTCTGGCCGGTTACTGACTCACCACACACATATTAATGTGCTGGGTCTATGTGGCAGGTGGCAGCGCGACCGATCTGTGCAGCAGTCGTCTCCTTTCACCTCGTTACAGGTATTCACTCGCCGGATCCCCCCACTGGACGGTGCCCCCTCTAGCTCTCCACTTCCGCACAGAGGAGAGGATGTAGCCTTACGGTTAGAGTGGTGGACATTGAAGCTGGGGAACCAGGTTCAATACTCGGTTACGATGCTCAACATCTCTTCTGGTGGAACTTTCTTCCACCGGAAGTATGCCAAATCTCTTCAATGACGGCATTCAAATTGGAAGCCAAAAAATTCTTACCCTAATTCGGCTAGGCGAACCTGCTCGAAGACATTGCTCTTACTTCCATTGGACTATCATTTGTTATGGTTCTTTTTTGTGCAACTGTCACTGAATAAGCGATCATTTATTTATAAAGTTTGTTTTTGACTCCTTGATGTCGATTCTGCATCTATGTCGTCCTTCCTCCCGTCCTACTGTAAAGTGCTCTGATATCCCTCGGGATCTTGTTCACGCTATATAAAACTTTATAAATAAATCCTGTGATTCCGGGCAAATCGCTTAATCTCCCTGTGCCCAACAAATATGAATGTGTCCTTGTATAACGAAACTGGGGCTCATGTAAAGCGCTCTGATACCGGATATCTCCGGGTCTAGTTTGCGCCATATAAAACTCTTAAAAAAAAAAAAAAAGTTCACTTGTCTCGGCAAGCAGGCAGACACTGGTGCTCCAAGAGCAGGTGGTCTTGGATGTGCCTGGGTGATGTCTCCTCACCACATTGGGAGACCTGCAGGCCTTCACCTCCAGCCCTGGTCACAGGCAGAAGTCTTGCAAAGTTTCTCCTCACACAGCCCGTCTGGCTGCTTGATACTTTTGGGGGGGTTTGATCTCCCCTAGTTATTGTCCATTTCCAGATATCAAATGTGATTTAGTGTCTGAGCCTTTGAAGTTTATGTTGGGGCTCTGCTACCCTTTGAAATGCCCTATCCTGGGCTCTGCCTTTCCTCCAGAGAGCAGTCTGTCATAACAGAAACAACTCCAAATCCGTCAGCCCTGGGTCTCTCAAAATGGAACCCCAAATCTTTCATGTATTGTACCCTTCACAGCACACATAGACCCAGCACATTAATATAACACACGCGCACTACTCAGGACTACAATATCCATGTATTGTACCATCCAAAGGCACATTTACACCCAGCACATGTATAAAACATACATACACTGCATAGCACTACATACTTATCTGATGTAGGCCAAGGGTGAGATAAGCACACAGCAGCCGAACTTTACATGAGTGAGCCAGTAGGCGTCACTCCAGTGACATAGGTAAAAAGCATTGGCAGAGCCAATAGGTCTCACCTATACAAGAGCTATTGGCTTTGGCAATGTGTTTTGGTGAAGTTCTACACCAGTGTGGCGGTTGTTAAGCATGGTTAAAAGTTAGTGGCGGGGAGTGTAGTAGGGTAGAGTGGAGGGGGATAGAGTTTCGTAGAGTGGATTTGTTGGAGTACAGTGTCCCAGAGTGCAGTAGGGGGGGAGTAGCTTGTAGAGTTAAATGGTTCCGTGGCAGAGAGTGTTGTGGAGTGCAGTTTCATAGAGTAGAGCTGAGGGGAGTGGATTGGAGTGGACTGACGAAGTGGGATGGATTGGAGTGGACTGAGGAAGTGGGATGGATTGGATTAGAGTAGGGTAGATTGGATTGCGGTAGAGTGGGATGAATTGAGGAGAGTGGGATGAATTGAGTGGAGTAGACTGAAATGGGGTGAGGTGGATTGGCGTGGGTGGTTCAGATTGGATTGAGGTGGGTGCATTGGATTGAAGTGATAGGACTAATGTGGGGTGGATCGGAGTTGGGTGAAGTTGAATGGGGTTGATTGGATTGGAGTGGAGTGGGTTGGATTGGGGTGGGGTGAATTGGAGAGGGATGGGTTGCATTGGAGTGAGGTGGATTGGATAAGGGTGGGGTGGGGTGGTGTGGTATGGATGGATTCTGTGGGGTGCAGTAGCTTGGAGTGCAATGAATTGGATTTGGTGGAGTGGATTTAGTGGGGAAGCTTGGATTTAGTGGGTGGATTAGGTAGATTGGAGTGGGGGGTGGATTTTCTGGAATGGGTTTCAGTGGGGTAGATTGGAGTGGACTGGACTCTATTTGAGTGGGGTGGATTGTGGTGGATTGGACTGGAGTGGGTTGTAATGGATTGCAGTGGGGAGGATAGGATCGGGGTGCGTTTGGAGAGGCTTGTGGTGGATTGGTGTGAGGTGGATTGTATTTGGGTGGATAGCCATAGGGTGGGGTGGACTGGAGTGCGATGATTTGGGGTGGGGTGAATTAGCTTGGATGGGAGTAGGGTGGATTGTATTGAGGTGGGGTGAATTGGGTTTAGTGGAGTGGATTAGTTAGGGTGGACTTTCTGGAGAGGGGTGGAGTGGATTTGATTGGAGTGGACTGGACTTCTATTTGAGTGGGGTGGATTGGAGTTGGTTGGAATGGATTGCGGTGGGGAGGATTGGGGTGGGGTGGTTTGGAAAAGGTTGAGGTGAATTGTATTGGAGTGGATTGGATAAGGGTGGGGTGGCCTGGAGTGGGGTGATTTGGATTCTGGTTAAGTGCAGCAGCTTGGATTGGAGTGGGTTAGATTGCGTTGAGGTGGGGTGGATTGCATTGAGGTGAGGTGGGGTGGATTGGAGTGAGGTGGGATGGATTGGATTTAGTGGGCTAAATTAGGTGGGGTGGATTGGAGTGGAGTGTGGTGGACTGGTTTGAAATGGATGGGGTGGATTGTTTGGAGTGGGTTGCAGTGGTGTGGAGTGGGTTGGACTGGAATGCAGTGGAGAGGATTGGAGTGGGGTGACTTGGATTGGTGTGTATTAAGGTGCTTTGGGGTGGGGTGGATTAAGGTGTTTTCGAGTGGGTGGGGTGTATTGGATAAGAGGGGTTGAATTGGGATGGGGTGAAGTGAATTGGATTAGGATCGATTGGAGTAGGTAGATTGGAGTGGGGTGAGCTGAATGGATTGGTTTGGGGTGGACTAAACTGAGGTGGAGTTGATTTTCTAGTGAAGGGGATTTTGGAGAGTGGGATGACGTGACGCAGGTCGGAGGAAGTGACATGTTACGAGAAGCAGTGCTGGCGAAGGTCGCTGTGAAAGCCGCCAGCATGTTCAGCCAGGAAGCGGGCAAGGAAGGCCAGGCAAAAGTCAGCCATAAACTTGAACACCAAGCCCTGACTCCGAGCTTAACCCCAAACCCCAAGTTCAAGGAGGGGCGGAAAGTTCTGCGAGGTGTGGCATGAATGTCGTGGACTGGGCGCCGCACGGAACCACGCTCACAGTTCCCTGACGCCACTGCTTGCCGTTTACTGTCTCCGTCTGGTCATCATTGAGACGCTGAGAGCTGCAGTGAGGTCGGTAGTGCAATTGAGGGATTCCCGACGTTTCTGGGTGACCACAGCCTGTTGGCCTCAAACCACAAATACTAAACAAGCCTTTGCAATGCAATCGGTCTCGCCTTTGGGACCTTATATGTATTTAGCTATGAAGCACATTAGCCTTGGTGCTGAAACTTCTACTGTTCTTTAACATGGAGAGAAAGTAAGCACCAAAATGCGTGAGAAGCCGGGTATGGGAACACATGGAGAGTAAGATTGCCTTTCAGCAGGAAATGGTATAGGCCATAGCTCTGTTTTTAATATAAAAGCAGGGCCTTCCGTGGTCATATCACTGAAAATACAAGATTTGAAAAAAATATTGTCTGCGGGTGTTCGTGGAAGACAATTTCTATGAACCGGAAACTAGAGAATGCTAAAATGATTCGGGTATTTTACTGACCTCTGCTGGTTGTTTTCTTCATCAGCGTAATTGGCCTATAAGAGCCAGGGAGAGATGGGGGCTTTCCTTTTTTAGCAATAACAATTATATCGGCCCCTCCCCATGATTCTGGTGGTTGTCCCCCCTGTTGTACATATAACATAACCTCAAACATGTATATCAACAAACATTTACGAAATACTTTGTAGAACTCAACCGGAATTTGATCTGGCCCAGAGGCCTTTCCTGATGGTAAACTACCCAATGCATCAATAAATTCCTCCAAACGCAAGGTAGATTCTAATATTTCTCCTTCCTCCCTTGAGAGGGATGGGGGGGTTATATCCCTAAGATAGTTACTAATTTCCACGATTCCCCCTGTATCTTCCCGTGCATACAGCTTTTCATAAAATACTCTAAAAACATCTCTTATTTTATCCGGATGTGTGACAGTATTCCCCTGTGGATCCACTATCTCTTTTATCTCTGCTGCCGCTCTCTGCTGTCTAATTTTAACCGCAAGGATATGGCCCACTTTCTCACTACACTCGTAAGCCTCCTCCCTTTTAGCCAGATACTTCTCTGCCATCTTTCTAGAAAAGCTTTCTACAGCTTCTGCCTTTAATGCTACCAATTTTAACAACAAATACTCCAAACCAGATCTAGTGCAGTGACTAACTTCCCTTCCTCAATGATCAGCTTTTGCCGGATAGCTTCAACCTTCATCCTCTCCTTCTTACGCCTTGTCAAGACGTAACTCAATGTTTCTCCTCTTACCCCTGCCTTAAAACAATCCCAAGTTTGTCCTACAGGGGCAGTGCCATGATTAATTTCCCAGAAGAACTTAATCCAGCCTTCCATATGTTTCTGATATTCAGTATCTTGAAGAAGGCTCCGCTCAAAGGTCCACGTTGACCTCTTACTCTGTGTTTGAGGAATCCTCACTGTCAATATTAACGGACTATGATCAGAAATTATCCTTGGTTGTTTTTCAATCAATGTCCCAGAGATAAAAGTCCTTGAAATTAGGAAATAATTCAGCCTGATCAAAACATGGTGTGGTGCCGAAAAAAAGGTGCTACTATCTACAAAGGGGTGTTGTATCACCCAGGGATCTACCAATGAATTATGCATAACCATACTAGCAATAGCCCTATATACCTTTCTCTTTCTTCCAATATACCTCCCTCCTATATTCAAAAATGAACTTATAGGATCATGCATATTAAAATCTCCGCAGCATATCACTGGTTCAGGCCCCTGGGCTAATTCTGCGTCCATAAATTGCCATATCTCAGGATCATCCTCAGTGGATCCATACATGGTTACCAGCGTTAACCTGAGTCCTTTAAAGCATAGTTCCACCATAGCCCATCTCCCCCATTGGTCTTCCTTCTTCCTTTGAACTACCACATCCCCTCTTCTCCCCAAAATTGCCACCCCTCTTGTCCTAGATCCTTGCCTACTAGCTGCTAGTACATCGAGCCCCAACTGATTCATTAGATATATCTGTTTTTCTTCTATGTGCGTTTCCTGTAGGCATCCCCCCCCCCCTTTTGGCCACTCATAGGCCTTATTCATTGGCCCATAATACTAAACCTACAGCAATCTTAGAGAATTACAATTTCCCCCCCCCCTGCACCCTCCTATTTCTCCCCCCCCCCCCCCAACTCCTGGATGAACTGCTGGGCTTTAACTTCCAACATAAACATCCTAACTCTTCCCTTTGTAATGACTTTCAGCTTAGCTGGGAACAGTAGGTATGCCTCTGACCCTAAGGCCTGAAACTGCGAGATCAGTTGCCTGAGCCTCCACCACCTCTCGACTGTCACATGGCAGAAGTCTGACCTAGAGAAGGTAACTCCCTCCACAGTTCTTTTGCTGTCAGGTCTAGCTTTCTGAATAATTTCTTCTCGGAGCAAAAAGTTTCCCACATATACTAATATTGCTCTGGGGAGTGTTGCTTTAGAGCCTCCTTCTGCTCCATATGTCTTACGCTGGGCAAAGGGGAACCTGTGCGCCCTCTGAATCTCCGTCTCCCACTGCCACTGGGACTCGGGAAATGCGCCCTTTAGTAGGTTGATCACGAACCCCCTAGGATCCTGCCCTTCAAGCCCTTCTGCCACACCCAAAATGTGAACATTGTTACGTCTTTGACGATTTTCAAAATCCTCCATCTTCCAGAGGAAATCGTCTGCTTTCTTTTCCTGTTCTGTTTTAAATTCCCGAAAACTACCAAAGTCATCCTCCATCTTGCCAGTCCTTTCCTCTACCTCAGCAACTCTCCCAGCCAAATCTTCATAAAGTTTATTTGTTTTCCGCAGTGTTGTTTGTATCTTCTTGAAGTCTTGCCTTGTTTTCCGGCTTGTCAATCTTGCTTCTGTTTGTATTTGCTTCAGCATATTGAACACCATTCCAAATGCGTCTTCTTGCCTTGGAACAGCATCTTGCTCTTCCCGATAAGTCTGTGATGTTGCTGAGTAATCCCAAACCAATCTCCTCCATGTCGACACAGCCTTATCTGTTTCCTCTTTTGCGTAGAGACTTTGCCTATATCTGTTCCCGAGGAGGTAGTGGCTGACCATGATTCCTCATCATCTTCATCTTCCTCTTTTTCCACCTCCTCCTCATCTGATATTTCCTCTTCCTGCTGTATGGATTCAGAATCCTCGTTCACTGAAAAGAAATGTTCACCCTCCAGTGAGCATAAATCTTCCTTCTCCCTGGGATGTCCGCCTGCTGTACTCGCTGCCACTAGGCTTACAGAACTTCCCCATGAGGATTTAGGGGTTTTAGCTAATAGCTCCGCTTAGACCTGCATAATTGCCACCAACATATCCGCATTTCCTTGCCCCCCTGGCTCCCCCTTACCGGCAGTGACATCATCCTCAGTAATCCCTGCTGGGGGCACCGTCTGCTGCAGAGCCTCCGTCTCTCCTTTCTCTCCAGCGCTTACATTAGCCCTCTGCTCTGCAGTCCCTCCAGCGCTCATGTCAGCATTCTGCTCGGTATTCACCAAAGTTGGTTGCCTAGTAACGGCTGCTTCGGCGTCCAGCACGTCTCCTACTGCCGCTCCTGCTGCAGCCGCTGCGTCCTCGAGGACGCTTTGCCGATCGCATCTGATACCGGTTTCCGCGTTGCCGGAGGCTCCCGCTGTCGATTCTACTGTGACTGGACGGGCGGTAAAGGACTCCGGTATGGTGGGCTGCCTAAGGGGGGGTTCCTCTGTTTCTTACTTTCGTAGTCCCAAGTTTTTCTGGCACTTTGGAGCGTGAATTCAGCGTAGCATTCTCATCACCGCTAACTGTTTTCCCCTTTAGATCCGTTTTTTTCCTTGCCGGGGGTGCAATCACCTTCCTGATTGCACCCGGATTCTTCACTGGGGCCAGAGCCTTTTGTGATGCGGGTGTCTCCGGCTCAGTAGGGGTCGTTTTGGTAGCCTCCATCCCGTCCTTAGCCTTTGCTTTGTCGGCCCTCGCAGGCCTGAGGGGCATTTTCAGAAACAGCGAGAAGGCTAAGGCTTTAATTCCTCGGTCGGATGTAGTCTTGACTTGTGGCAGCAAGCTTCTTGCGATGGACCTTAGTTTACTTCTGAGCCTATCAAGCTCAACAATCACACTGTCTCTAAGCCAGGCACCAAATGACTGCGATGTATCAAAAGATACGTACTCTCCAGCTCCAGCTCCAGCTCCAGCGAAAGCAGAGTCAAAGGCCATCAGGGGAGGTCTCGTGCTATCATCATAGCATTCTACTACTGCTTACTGATGGGAGAGAGGTTTGGTGCGACCGTTCACCACAACCCTCCCGCGGCCATCTTGCCTCCGCAATCTCTCTGCTGGTCGTTTTCTATCAAGAAAGTTAAATAAAGGCAGTTGCCAGAAAAAAAAAAAATAAAGTCCCTCAGCAGAAAGCAATTCTGTAATTTTACTGACCTCTGCTGGTTGTTTTCTATCAAGACCGTTAAATAGAGGCAGTTGAACAGAAAAAATAGTCCCTAAGCGGAAGCAGACAAGTCTTAGGGCTGATCTCCAGAACCCACAAAGTACATACACATATAAGTATATACTTAAGTATATACAAGAGATCTTGAATGCTCGACCTAAAAAGCATGCGGGGACATAATGAGGATTGAGGTTTTAATGTTTAGGTGGTGGGCAGAGTGTGTAGCTTAAGGGCTATATTAAGCCTTTAAAGAGCAAACCCGGTGGACCGTGGAAGTGGCCCTGCCAGGTCTGGGTGCAGCTTGGGGGAAACCGAAGTGCTCCTGTTCACCTTCTCTGGTCGCGGTGCCAAGTGAATCACAGCCAACTGGGATTGTTGGGCAACATCCCCCCCCACTATCATACAGGGATTATCAGCCACCATCAGCTGCACCACACAGGAGGCCTGCATGCCAAGCGCACATCCACAACTGCGAAAGCCCAGAATAATACAAGCAGTGCCAAGTGAAAAGTTTGGAAAAAAGTGGGTAACCTGTGAGGCAGTTGTGGTCCTGCTGGAGGCAAGAGCCAGTTTTCCTGCCTCTGAGACTAGCATGCTCATGCCTCTCCCACCCCCTGCCCCAGGAGCCCCCACTGGAGGCGCTAACTGACCAGGAAGAAAGGTGGCGCTACCTACATCCTCGCCACACAACATTTTTATACCGGCTTATAAAGGCCAAATCTGCACAGAATAGCACATCGTGCTCCTTGAGAACGAACCGAGTGCCCAACAAATCTGTTGCAACATAGTCTAAAGAAAAGTCACCCCCTGGAAAAAAACTCATAGAGCCTTCAGACAGCTTCCATATTACACCGGGGGCTCCCCTTCTCCAGGACACTGACTGGGCTGAACGTATGGCTCCTCCAACTCCCACCAACATCATACCCAAAAAGCTCGACCCAAAAAAGCCTTGGGGGCTGACAAGCAGGTCCTCCAAAAAGACCCATGTCCTAGGATTCCAACCGCCTGTGCAAGGACTGATCAACTAATATTCCCGATAGGGATCCCCACCTACTAACCTCATTGGGCTGATGGGACTTTTATTTTGTTCCTCATCTTCCTCACACTGCATAGTCTCGGAGGGCACATTGAAATCAGGATTAAAACCCAGTAGGTCAAAGTCTTGCCCTGGGTTACAATGGGATCCCTAGGCCAGTGAGGAAAGCCTTGTTTTCGTTCCTCAACCAACTCTCTAGACAACTGCCCCAGAGACTGCAGTAACTGAGAGCGATAATCCTTCTCGGAATCACTTGGGCATAGATAACTTGGGCCTGGAAAGAGAAATCCAGTAGAGTGAACAGCGCTCAGGAGCAGTCACTGTATAGTAAATCGGCTCTCTATATACTATACCAAAATGAGGTATAGTGTGCACAACAGAATCCAGTGGATGCCCAGAGGTTTTGCAGAGGCTAAAGTAGATAATACTAATGCTCTCTTTTGTGGTAGTGTGGGCAAGCAGTTAGGCTAATCAGAGGGTAGTGTTAGGCATGTGTTGTATACAAAGTGGCAATAAATAAGACACACACTCTATGAATAAATCCCAGACCAATTTATAAAAATAATTGGTTACATTTATTTTACAGAACCACAGAACTTCGTCATAGGTAAATATGTTTTTCAAAAGAAATACTTTTCAAAAATGGACACAGTGCAATTTTCAGACTTTGCTATATTAACCTATGGGAGGAAGAAAACATTCAACTTAATTAGGGATAACTTCGACTTAAAAAAAACAGTCTTTGGAAGTCAAGGTCAATATTGCGCAACGTTCAGTTCACCGCCAGCGGCACAGGGGTAGCCAGGTGCAGGGTGCAAGTTCGAGGTCGGGTGCCCATTACAAATCAATCGGGATTGGGGGCAATGGGTCAGAGGCTGCTTACAGTAAGTAGCAGCGTCTTGATGGGGCTAATCTCCGGGGATTGCAACAAGCACTGGACGGGGTCCAAAGCAGCACCAACACTTCACCAGCGGCACAGGGGTATCCGAGTGAAGGGTGCCAACACCGCGTCAGGGGCCCAATGCAAGGCAATTGAGAACAACCAAATCGAACAAGGGCTGCAGACTCGGGCCAGGAAGCCGGTCAAAGGAAACTTTCATCTGCAGAGGTAAGTTGTGATTCTCGGGGACGTTAGTACACATTTTGTCCTCTTCACCATGGCCCTGGACAGACGGGGGTCAAGGGTGCCTTTTGGTGTCAGAAACGGCTTATCGGAACAGGTCGCATGGGAGGGGGGGAGAGAGTCTCCGTGCAGAAGCTCCGGTTGGAGACTGGGTTTGTGTTAGGGAGTAGGAAGTAGTGGCGCTCTGAGCAGTATGATACTGTAGCTGAGAATGGTGTGCAGTAGGCGCGCAGTGCAAAACAGGACAGGGGAACACAAACCCTTCGGAAAAGAGGCCCCTGAATACGATCTAGGCAGGTCTAGACCAAATGTACTGAAAGTGGTTCCTGTGCACGCACACGTTTGGTTGATGGTCCGATTGTGCGGACTACGTTATCTACTTGTGCAGGGTAAAGGTTGAAAAAGAAGCGTAGGATTCAAATTTCTTGTGAAAAAGTTTTTAAAAGTCAAACAGTGGACAGTACAGTGAGGGGGTAGCCAGCCGACACATGTTTCGTGACACCGTGAAGGAGATGTGACTCATCAGGGCTAAAATTATATACAAGAAAGGAAGTAGGGAAAAATAAACAGGAGAACTAAATGACTTAATAAAGCAAAACTGGCAAGCGACTTGGTCGTGGGGTGAAGCTCAAGTGGTCGTGGAAACCCTATGGTGCAACAGTTATACATATAGTGACAAGAACACCAATGGTGGCGAACCCTAGGTTAACATGTGGTGTGCTGTGTAAAGTGAGTGGTGTTTGACGGGCGGAGCCATAGTATGATGAAGTGCTGCTGTTGGAAGTGTCACAATCGTAGGTCTCTGCGTATCTAAGAGAAAAGAAAAGGACAGCTAGAAATAGCTGGACAATCAAAAGTACTATCGGATTATAGGTGGACAGTGTAGCAGATGCAGCTCTGGGAGGACGATAGAGACTTTGATGATTCTCGAGATCCTGTAGCAGGAGATAGGGAGATAAAAGAACCAAGAAGCAGCGCATACTCCGGGCCCGTCATAAGTAGGTTCATAGTGACACGTGTGAGTGGGGGTGCAGAGTGACAACAGTTTTAAATATATAGCAAAAGTGTAGCAGGGATTCCGTTCTCTTACAGAACTGTGCATAGAGATCAGGAACCTCAGTGAATTAGGGTGACCCAAAACTCACCTCAGTATCCAAAATCCCCTTACCGAGCTAGCTACAGTGTCTCATTGGTCATAACAAACTCCCAATGACTTAGACAAACCAGAACATGAACTTAGGTTACCTCAGGTATCGTGGAACACATGAACACTCTTTCGCTCTATAATCATTTCAAACCAGAATGTGGAGTAAAAGAGGACATGTGCAATTTTGAAATATTTATTATTCAATGCAAGGTTCTCAAACGCAGTATCTTATATAATACAAGAAGACATATTATAAAAATCAGAGTTATCAGCATAGTCACTAATCCATAATAAGCAAACGGTGATAGCATATTATAATGCAAAAATCAATAGAAATTTGTATCACCTATTTTTCGCGCTCCCTATTTAGCATACTATATTATATCTAAGAAGGTCTCATTTGGGTTTTAGCAGGGCGGACCCATACCTCTAAATGTCAGGAGGAGAGGATCACATCATCAGCTACCAGCTCTCTGCATGCGAAGCACCATCAAGTGTGTTTTTGCATTCTCAGTAACTCTATCTTAAACCCGCTTAGAGCCCTATGTTGGCAGCAACTGTATTTGTGTTATGTCTAGTGGTGCGAGGATCAGAATTTGAATTTTGAATTTAAAAGCATTTGTTTAGCGCACTTATACCCAGCGGTTTCATGGCGCTGAAGGAGCTACTACTAGCAACAGCAACAAGAGGGACAGATTAGGCATCAAAAGCTCTGGAAAAGAGGAAGGTTTTGAGATTCTTCCGGAACTCCAAATAGGAGGTTGCGGATCTGAGGGTCATAGGGAGGGAGTTCCAGAAGACAGGTGCGAGGACCGCAAATTTCGCCCCACCTGCTTTCTTTTTCTTGAAGCGAGGAGTGGCCAATAGTGTCATGTGGGTAGAGCGGAGTTCTCTGCCCGGCAGGTAAGATTTGATGGCTGAGCATATAAACTCGGGGGCAGTGCCCATCCTAGCCTGGAAGGTGAGGCAACTTGTTTAAATAAGGCCCGCTCCCTCACAGGTAGCCAGTGCAATGATTTCAGCAGTGGGGTTGCTCGATGGAATTTGGGCAGCCCATGGATCAGGCGGGCAGCCTGATTTTGCACTAGCTGCAATCGGTGTATGGCATAGGCCGGTGCGCCGTTATAGATTATGTTCCCATAATCGAGGCGCGAGAGCACCATTGCCATCACAATTATTTTCAGTGCCGGGAGGGAAAAAAAACGGGATATCTTCCTAATTATCCGGAGGGAAAAGATGCAGGAGGAGACCACCGGACACACCTGGGAGTTTACAGATAGTTGGGAATTGAGAAAGATCCCGAGGGTTTTAACTTTAGGGACCGGGAGGGGGGGGACACCAAGTGAAGGGGGCCAGAACGAAGGGGACCAGGGACTGCAACCACCTCCTGTCAAGACCAACTCTGTCTTGTCAGGGTTGAGTTTGAGGTGGTTGCAGTTCATCCAGTCTTGGATGAATAACATGACGGTTTGAAAGTTCTGAACAGAGGAGGCAGAGTGAGAAAGATTAAAGATAAGCTGGAGGTCATCGGCGTAATTAAACACTGTGACCTCAAGCTGCTGTAATGAAGAAATAAGGAGGTAGATGTATAAATTAAACAAAAGAGGGGATAAGGAGGAGCCCTGAGGGACGCCACACTCCACCTTTCGTGAGGAGGCAGTAAAACCAGTGAGATGAACAGCCTGTGCCCTGTCACACAGGAAGGAATTAAGCCAGGAGAGGGCGGAGCCCTCTATGCCCGCCGCCCTGACACGAGTGAGAAGAATGGAGTGATCCACCGTGTCAAAAGCGGCGGACAGGTCCAAAAGAACAAGGGCTTGCGGGAGGTTGATGTCAATACCCTCGCGGAGTCTGTCCAGCTCCCAGCAACCTTGTGTTAGGTTATTCTTAGAGGGTTCAGCACTCACTGTTCAGACAGTGTACCAAGCACGACTGATATCAGAGCAATAACATATTATTCTGAAATAAATCACAGCTTTCATCTAGGTTGAAAGCTACAATAACAATTATGTGTCGTGTGCAAACTGAAGCCTAAGGAAAATATGTCGTTTAAACACTTAATAAACTCATGCTAACTTAACACAGTATATAGAAAAGCAGCATCTATATGACACCCCCCCCAATGATCCGAGGACGGTAAAAAAAAAACACAAACCAATACTAGAATAGAGGCATAACATGAAAGCAGAGTTCAACAATATTGAGCCAAGCTAAAAGTGTATATAAAATTTATATAAAAATGTGTACGAATGCCTATAGTGGCCAAACAAAAAGTAATCCAAGTCTTGAACTCGAGGCCCAATATAAAATCATAGGCCTAGATCATATAAAGTTAAATGTTCGTAAGAAAAAGGCACCTTTCAAAAATACCAAAAAGTCACGTGCCATAATAATGAAAGTCTCCAAGTGTCAGGACCATGCCGGGCCCCATTAAGAGACCTCCGTCTGTCCCTGCAGCTAGGAGAAGATTTCTTGTTTGGCAACCGTTTCCACTCTGGGGTTCCCTTCAGAAATTAGCCCATGACCACTGTCAGATTGAGGCTTAGTATGCCTCCGGATTGTGCCACCATTTGATAAGGTTAGCGTTCTAGTCTTTTCCAGCAGTCCGCCATTTCCTAATCCCGCACGTTCTATGTGGCGCACTTCAACTGTCCAATTCCAGCAGTTCGACGCCCTGATTTTGGCTCCGGTCAATTCACCGCGTATTATCCTAGTTTTGCCCCTTTCCCAGTCAGTATCTACAGAGACTTTATTTCGGAACTCAGGGAGCGTGTTTACGTTCCTTTTCCCGTTGGATTCCTGCATTCCGGAGCGAAAGTCAATTTGCCGCATGCCAGTGTTCGGCTGTGCGGACTCGTCCTTGTCAGCGTTCTCAGTCAGAGTTCCATTCCAGTGGGCAAGTACCTTCCCGCATATCCTCATATTTGCGGTAAGAACATTCTGTTCTCTTAGACTGTGGTGGTGCGATCCTTGCCCTGTGCCACTTGGTTTTTCGTCTGTGTCAGAGTTTTCCAGTCATAAGAGAAGCCTGGTTTCCTATTAAGAATTGTAACAGTTTACGGCACATTCAGAGTTTCAGAAAAAGACCTTGAGAGTTTCTGTCAGCTTCTGTGGTTCAACAAGTGACTGAGAGTATATATTATATGCATATGGTAATACTGTTGTCTACCACCTCTATTCTTCGTATCACCACTTCCCGCCACACAACACAAGCAACAAGAGTCTTCAACCTTCATATGAACTTATTTGGACTCAGAAAGAGAGCAGCTAATTCCACACGCTAACCAGGTATGAGTGAAGAGAGTTGAGGGAGTGAGAGTGTGTTTTCCCTCGTAGTGGTTAGAACGTTAGTAATGTTCTGTTCCCTGTTGCAGGTGTTCCCCAGCTACTCATCCCAGAGGTAGTTACGAAGACACCAGTGTGGAAGACTCTCTTTGTTGTTTGTTATCCACTTCCCCTTTCCCTTCCATTCCTGGGCTTGGAGCAATCCGGGTGCAGGGGTGTTTGGGAATCTGGAAATTAGCATCGTAGAAGACTGGGCCGCTCGCTCCTACGGAAATCCGGATTATTCAGGTACTGCTTCTGACACCAAGGCCTCTCATGATTGGACAGAATATGCAAAATAGGCAGCAACAGCTTCCAACATGAAATTACTGTCATCATCCGAAAACAGTTCAGCCATCCAATTAAGCAATGGGAAAGAACATGTGTGCTCCTCCAGCACCGGACCCTCTAGCAACATCAGAGGACAACTCGGTGGGTTCTCAAGAACGCTATGTGCCAGAAACTCATGCGCCGCTGCGGGTATGTCCCACTGACCCATTAGTCCATGCATCGCTGCCAAGGCCATAATCCTTTCGCCAGAACAAACCAACTCGTGAGCAACTACGGCGCCCATCAGGTGATTAAAATCGTCGTCAGGAGATATTGGCAAGCAGAGACACAAATCAATGGCCCAGTCGAAATCGCAGCTCAGGCAATGAAACACAGGCTGGACACATGTGAAATAGGAAAATCGAAACGATAATCCAAATGCTGTGCTTAAAGTCGCAAGCAGCAGGGTGCCATAGTAATCAAGCATCCGGTTGCGAAACAGTGTCAGAAGTAAGCATGGGCGAATTTTGCGAATCTGGCGTTCGCGAATATTGCGAATTTGCGAACTCGCAATCCGAAAAATCCGCGAATTCTCGAGAATTTGCGGATTTCTTTTTTTTTGTGTTCGCAAGGCTTTCTGCCAGTTCGCGAGGGTTTTGTACCAGTTCGCAATTGCGAACTTACATGTCGGCTCGCAACGCTCGCGATTATGTTGTTTCTACGTCTGGTTCATCATCACAGGTTCCCAGCACCCTCTGTTTCACCCCTGCCACCCTCTGTTTCACCCATGCCACCCTCTGGTACATCAATGCCACCCTCTGGTTCATCATCATTGTAGATTATGGGGGGAAAAAGCAAGCACACCTGCCTGCTTCAACTGACATGAATTAATTTGGGGTTGATTTATTAATGTGTCACTGTTTTAAAATTCCAGTCTGGCACCTGCTTCCTTATCTGTAATTTGCTTTCTGTTGCAGTGCAATTTTTTTTCCAGGACCTTTGTGGCCTACTTGTAGCTATTCTGTGAGCCTGCAGAGAGGGTCATAGCAGGGTCATACAATTGTTGCAACTAGCAACTGAACTCTGGAGGGGCCCTTGTCAGGAAGCACTACAGGGAATGCTTACTAATGATGAGTTTGAACTTTTGAACCTGCTGAATGCTTTCACTTTTGCAAAACTCGTTTTTCTGCAGAACAGCATTACAGCAACTGTAATGCCCCAAACAAGCTTATATGAGAAAGTTGATTTCTAATCCAAAAGTTATCCAAAGAAAATCAAAAGGCCTCAAATCCAAAAAAGTGCAGGCAAATGTCAACCTGAGGAGTTATTCTGATAAAAATCATAATTTTCAGAAGGTCTATGCTGCTTGCTAGTAGATTTCTTGTGCAGAATTGCAATTTTTGTAATTTCGCGAGTGCGAGATTGTTGCTGCCCGCCGCACCTACATGTTCGCAATTGCGAACTTACACCGCTCGCTGCAAAATTGTATCACCAAGAAAAAAAAATCCGCTGCGTGCGAATTTGCGGATTTTCGGTAAATTCGCGAGCGTTCGCGGATTGCGAATTTACCGAAAATCCGCAAAATCCGCGAGCGGAACGGATTTTCCACCCATGCTTAGTCAGAAGGAACTGAGCAGCTTCTTGCGCAGGATGGGCATCCATGTTTTAGGAAGCAGAATAATATCAAAATGCCTGCAGCCAAAGCCAGCAAAACAGGGAATCCGCCAAACAAACTCGAAAATATAGAATGGAAGAAAGCGGGGATGACACCAAAAATCTTTTCAAATGTAGTCACAAGACCACTGCTAACCAATTTAAAAAAATTAGCTAAGCCAGACGTGGAGGAGGCATTAAAGATTTGATGAACTAATTAGCAGAAATGAAACCGCAAGTCAGTATTTAAAAGTGCCTGCACTTCTGTGCGTGTGTTAGCTATGTGAAGGACATAAGTTTCACGGGCCGAGCTCAGGGCCACTTCCTTTTGAGACAAAAGAGCTCTTATTCTACTCATACCATTGAACTCCGCTTTCAAGGTTGGGATGCGCGGCCAGATGGAAACATCTGAATTCCTATGTCTGGGAGGATATAGCACATTTTTGCAACACACCACACGTTCTGATACAGTAACCACATAAGCGATACCGACTATTAACCCACAACACTCTTCGTTATTCAAAAGTAAATAACTACCATTTGTCAATAATGTAAATGTGGGAACTATTGCTGGGACTGGCGTGCCTTTCAAAACACAAGCTAAATTAGGCCGGTCCTGATTACAAGAACCATGCAACTGGATGTGTCTGCATACTAATGAACGGTCAGGGGACTGTGTGCATTCTTCACCATTAAGATTCACATACTTTCCATCTTTCAGACATCTGTACGTGTATGGTATAGACCATGCCTCATGGAGGAATGCACTGCCTAGTGGTTCATATCGCCCTATTGCAATATACCGCATACAATTAGTAGATTTGTACAAAGCAAATGGTAACGTAATAACTCCATGGATAAGCCATGTTGCAGCAGCGGCTTCAGCTACAGAAAAGGGTAAAGATTCTAACTTCTCAATATGTAACATAGAAAATGATGCATCTCGCATTGAAAGCATGCGCTGCTTGTCAGTCAAATTAAATGGGGCAAATAGGGAGGACACGTTCATGTAACTCCAGGGCACGCGGCCCGCCTTAAGAGTCTGTAGTGTCCATGCAAACTGCATTACAGAACGCAATTGATTTTGACCATGGTATAATACAGACACTTCATCATTCACAATGTCAACTACAGAAGAAACAATATTATTCAACGTGTAAATTCGGGAAGAAAGCATGTTAATACTGTTATCAACAACTGCAAGCACTTTTTCCAAATTTGATTGGTCAATCGCCCTTAGGCGCTTAGCAGCCTCAATTTGTGAAAATTTCCAAATTTCATTGTAAACCGCATAAATCCACCTTTTAGACCTACCATTAGCTGGGCCTTTTATAAAATCACTTAAATCCACTTTATCATTTAACTGAGATAGATGTAGTTTAACTGCAACTAACGTGGAATGTTGTAACCAATTCTGACACAGTTTCCCCACAGAGTAAGTTGTGACAGTATAATCAGTTTCAAAACGGGGATCAGGTCTGACTTGTGTAAACCCTTCAGCCACACCCAGAAAACGACGTTGGCAAGAATCAGCACTTCTATGCCACAACAGCCAACCCTTCGGATCCAAACTAGATACATTAAAGGATGAATTATGCAATAGAGTTTGTAACTCACGAATCGACAATTCAGTATAATTACCCCAACCTGAATATTCTTCCAATTCGGGGATAATTGGTGTATTTAATTTTTTAGAAGTAGCCAATCCAAAGCATGTTGTTTGGGAAATAGTAGAATTTAGAAACAACATGTGATTCGGGATGAGACATGCACGGTGCAAAGCCTCAGTGCCTTGTACCTGCCAATCTTTGGTACCCCAAACCGATTTAAGGTCAATTGTTCCTTTCTATAGCTCGTAGCCATCTACAGCTAACTTGTCTAGAAAGGACTTCGAATACAGCAATTTTGTATCGGTAAGTCTAACTTTGGACATGGACTTTTGTGTCATTTTGAAATAAAATGACTCAGGATTTGATTGATTAAAGTCTGTGAAATAAGTGTATTTTTTCAGAAATGTACTGGATCTGCCTCCCAATGGAGCTGGGCAATGTTCCCACTGTGTGTAATTTACAGCAACCCTCCTGGAATTTGTTTTATGCAGAAAATGATTACCATAATGTTGAAAGCAAAACAAATCACCATAATTAACAGAATCTAAGTATAAATCCTCAGCATCAAAGGCAGCATAGTATTTCAAATCAGAGAATAATGCTTCCACGGCCTGAATATCCCAATCATCAGAACGTATATTTTGTTTTACCACATCCCCCATGTTTACTCTAAGCACATTCGGAACATTAATCACTTCAGTGGGGCCATGTATTTGAAACCTAACCGCATCCCACACAATCCCATCAAGAACAGGCCAAGCAGTAATGTTAACTGTATTCAAATCTCGTTTCAGTCTGTGTGCTGAATGTGAAGAGGAAAGAGGGGCCAATGTTCCATTAAGGTACCGAATTCCTGTTCTTTGTTTGACATAGTGGCCATCGATCAGACGGAAAAAATAAAACACAAACCAATTGACATAAAAAGATAAAATGAAAATAGAATCATCCAAATGTATGTCCAAGGGGGAATTAAAAAATGTTTTTTAAATAAAGTGGCATATTTTGCAATAGTTGAGGGTTTCTTTGAATGTTCTGAAACAGAGTCAAAAGAGAATCTGGACTGGCCGGCCAAACGAGTCTGCAAATCTGGCATTGATAAATCAGTTGGATAGGTGTAGTTCAGCTCATCAGTGTTAGTAACAGGAATAGTATTTAATAAAGGATTGGAAATAGCAGGCATCTCGAGGGACACCTCCGGCTCAACACCAGAAGTAATGGCCAACACAGAGTGTCTCACCATGGATGGACAGGATACTGCCGGTGTCATGCTATGAAGAATCGGCCACCCTGTGTGTCTTGACATTGTCAATTGAGATAAATCTGTTTTCATTACGACCTGGAAGTGGTGGTAATATGACTGTTCTCGTGCCCTTCACTCCAATAACTCGAACCGGTGCACGATATGAGGGACCAAACTCCTTCTTGTTTTCGATCTTCTCTCGAACCAGTTCACCATCTTGGGGTAGCCAGCCAACTACCGGGATCTGCAACGCATCATCCGATGTGGAGGGCAAATGTTCCTTAGCTAGACTGTCTCTGGTCTTTTGTAGATCCTGTAAAACATTGTAATGTTCATCTACGTCAAAGGCCGCGGCCTGGGCCTTGCAGTCTAGACCGTCGAGGTGAGGGACATACATCTTGATACCAAAGAGCATTTCGTATGGGGTCCGCCCACCCAGAGACCTTCTAGGGAGATTATTAAGCACACGCTGCACGCCATTGAGATGGGCCAACCAGTTTCTGCCAGTGCCTATAACTCGAGGTGTCAAAGATTGCTTTAAGTCACGGTTCATTCGTTCCACTACACTGTTACCCTCAGGTCTGTACGGAGACGAAAACTTGACTTGGACCCCCCAACGAAACCATAGCATCCTTATACGCCTTAGATGCGAAAGCCGGACCCTGATCCGAATGGAAGGTACCACAGGCAAAAATCCCTACAAAGACTCGCAAATCCTTAATGACAGTCCGTGAATCAGCGCTCCGATGGGGCCATACCCACACAAAGCATGTGCATGAATCAACTGCTACTAAGATGTACTTATATGCAGTATCAGAAGAAAAAGGACCGCAGTGATCTAAATAAACGCACCCCAGTGGTTTATTAGAAATATGCAACTGTGTCTGAGGCGGACGCGCAGCAGTTGAAGGCTTAATCTGCTGGCAAATGTCACATTGAAGGACATAATCGCGCGTCTGTTTGTACAGTCCCCGCCACCAGAACCTCTGTTGTATCTGAGTTACAGTGGCTGAGACGCCCGCATGCGCAGACGCCACACCTTCATGAGCCGCTGTAATCAAAGTAGCTCTGCGATCCGAGTTGGGACTTAAACGTTCACCAACATCAGGAATTTTCACATAAGGAACCTTATCGGGACTTAAGTGGTATGTGTACTTCGAAGGGAACCCCGCAGGATATTTACCTCCCTTCTCAGTGGCAGCAAAAGCTGCCAAGATGTCATCATCTATCTTACTTTTGGACCGCGTGACTGCTGCAACTAAGTATTTTGATACTGCTGACTTCGCCGCTTCATCAGCAAGCAAATTACCGACAGCGTGGACTCCCATGCGCTGATGGCCAAGAGTATGAATCACAAACATGAGTGGTAACTTTTCTTTAAGTTCCGCCACTCGGACCCAGATAATTTTATGTTTTATTGTGCTACCTTTGGAATCATGAAATTCATTCTGAATCCAAAAGAACAAGTTTTCATTGTAAGACTGGACACAGTAGTAAGAGTCACTTACGATTAATGTCGTCACACAAGGATCGGCGTACTCCAATGCAAGCATCAGAGCACGAAGTTCTGCTAATTGTGCGGTGTAGTCCCCAAGCTTTTGGGTGTGCACGACACTGGACTTGAACTCATCGTTCACCATGGCACCGACCACAATGGCGCATGCGGAAACGTAGGCATGTTTAGAGCCATGCGCAACCTGCGCCGAACCATCAGTGTAAATGATGCAATGGAAATCCTCCAACGGCCGCATTGCTAAAGGAGCAGGATGAACGAATTCATACTGTAAGTACTCCTGCGACCGTAAAGTGGCGTCAAAAATAAACGTGACATCCTGGGACGTCAAGGATGCAGCCCATTGAATCCACCGAGGGTGCAAAGCTTTGGAATTTGGTACACTGGCTTTCGTAACTGCCTCCAAGGCAGGACACGGGGTAACAACCAACATGCGTTTTCCCTGTGACAGGGCACGTTCCTTGAGAATTGCCATCTGCACAGCCGTCAAAACTTTTTCCACTGTGGAAAATCGCATTTCAGCCGAAGTGTACAAGTGTGACTTGTAAGCTATAGGTACTGTATCTCCTTCATTAAAAGTTAGGTACGTGAAACCTACCGCCCCAGGGACAATTCTTATCACCAGGTTGGTCTGGTTATCACGAGTCTGTAAATATTCAGAAGCGAGCAAATCAGCTTGCAAAAACTGCAGAATAGCTGAATGCTCAGGCAGCCAGCATGATTTGGAAAAATATGGTTGTATCAAAGCATACAAAGGCTTGATACGCTGGGCATATTCCGGAATGTATGTCCTTCCGAAATTCAAAAAGCCCAGTAAAGATTGTAATTTTTTCAGTGTTGTCTGAGAGCGCAACTGTGCGCATTTCTCCAGGAAGTGAGGAGCCAAGCCTTTTCCTTCATTGTTGAGTTCATAACCTAGAAACAACACTGTGTACTCTGCAATGTGCGATTTTGCAAAGTTAAACTTGTAACCCATGTCTTCAAAGTTACAAATAATACTGTTCACTCGACACAGATGCTCCCAAAGCTCGTCGTCTGTGAGATAAATGTCATCCACATACGAACAAGCATCCGGGTCGATTCTCTCCAACAGAGAGACAATGCGGGCGGAAAAAACTCCAGGACTATTCTTATAGCCCATTGGGAGACGCCAAAACATTTTTTGTGAATGAAGTCCATTGGGAACTTAGACTGTCCAATGAATGGGCATAAAAACCATTGGAAATGTCAAGCGTGGTTTTGAACCGCTTACGCACAAGACTATTTACAAGGGCAGAGCCGTGAGTATTCTGTACTGCACAGTTACGGCAATGCGAGTTTAAATGCCGGTAATCCAAAACCAAACGATATGAGCCGTCCGGCTTGTTCACAGTAAAAAGGGGGTTATTCATCGGTGACACACATGTTTCAATTACACCTTGATATTCCAATTGTTCAAGGATAGCCGCGACTGAAGTTTTTGCTTCACGTCGGATGGGATATTGAGGTTGAGGCTGCGGCTGAGACCGTAAAGGAATCTCGTGGCTTGGGGACAATTTATCCCAGCCACATTGATTGCAGTACACAGCCGGTGCAAGCGCCAGAGCCCACTCTTCTGCAATGTGCAGCGCTTCCACTCTCGAAACAGTGTTCGCGAAACTGGGGAGGATTACCTCCTCCCCTCGCGCAGCTGCAAGAACAAAAGGTGGGGGCCAGTCAGCCTCTGAAAGCAAAATGTCATACGTAGACGAAAGATTTTCTCAAAATACCCCTTTTATGGTACGCTGTATGTCACCTTCAATTAACAGGACAATTTCAAATAGTCTATCAGGGGGAGCAACTCTTGTATCAGCTGTTTCAATCACAACATAAGTGTCAGTCGCTGTCACCTTCAGTAGTGGACAGAGGGCCTCTCTCACTATGGTAATCTCCGCCGCGCTGTCCAGCAAGGTCAGAGCCCACGTCAGATTCCGAAGCCGCGTTCTCACAATCTGGGGCATATCAATGCACCGTTAAGGCTGCGACTTTCTTCTTGGCTGGCAAACTGCGGTCTCTGAGGCGTAGAGCCCTCCTGCTTGTCTGCACCGTTGCGCGGGCAGGGCTGACCACGTCCTTGCTGGCCACCCCGGCCCCTGCCGCCCCTCCACCACCGGTTGACGGAGCCGATGAGTCCTGAAAGGAACGAGGAGAGCGTTGGTCAGAAGCCTGAAATCGATCAGGAGATTTAATCATCGCGCGGTCGCGCAAATCATAAACACGTTCCGACTGCGCAGGCAAGGGAGACGCAGGGCGAGATGTCTGAGCCTGTTGTTGCTGTTGCTTACCCTGTTTCTGTTTTTTAGGCCAATTTTGTTTTTTATTGGAATTGGGTTGAACCTCCGCTGCCGAAGTCTGTCCCTGGGGCTGCTTTTTCTCTTTATCAGAAAAAGGCTTAAGACCCTTTGCATTGCGGCCAACTGTTTTATAAGCCGCCACAATTATCCTTGCTAACTGTCGGGGTTTCTCGGGATCGGGAATCGCCTTTAACGCGTTAGCCACCTGAAAGTTCACTGCATCTCCCTTGACATTTGCAAGGATCAGATCGCAAACTACATCAAAAGTGCCACACAGCTGCATACCCAATTCAACCGCAGACTCCGGTCCGTGATCATCTTCAACACGTTTAAGGACCGTAGACAGATTGGACATAGACGGGGTGCCATAGCACCTCGAATAGACCGCTGCAAAAGTCTTACCCCAGGACTCACAGTCAACAAGCTCAGGGGCCAAATCCTTCGGCAAGCTAAGCATTAGAATCCGGTGTTTTTCACCAGGAGTCGTATTCGGAAATACCGCTTCCAGCGGGTCAAATTTCTCGGCAAGCCAGAAAGGAAAATCATCCTTATCCTGGGGCTTCTTGCCCATTATGGAATTCACCATGACAGGACTGATTTTCAAACCAGCCTGCCCTGCCGGAAGGGCTGCACCTCTAGGGGCTGCCCCATGAACATTACGACTCGTGTAATGCACAAGGGTTCTAATCACGGCAATAACGACTACATGAAGTCGCCTAAGCTCACCTAAGTTACAATTGCCGTGATTAGGGTGAGGAGTAAATCCAGCCAAAGCGGGCCAATTTGCGCCCGGAATGGACAAAGGACCTAATCTCGGAGCGGTTAAAGAATGGGGTAGGGCGCCACCAAACCAAACTCCATGCTGCCAAACATCAATAGGTACTTCTTGTGCTCTGTACGGAGCATATTCAGCAGGTACAGGTGACGCAGTGTACGAGTGGAACACACCAGAATTTGAGTCCACCGCAGGAAATGTCACCCACGAATAAAACAGTTCGTATGGGTAAGCATGTTCCGCACTCACCACCAGAACCACAGCCAAGCCTTCCACAGGAACATCATAAGCCCGCAAATGATCACGCACCGCAATGGGACTATGCAGCGGGATGTCCACGGCTTGTGCCATGACTGCACAGGAAAGTGTAAAAACAAAGAATTCTTTGTAGCACAACTGGGTAGTAATTCAAGGAAACCGTTTTAGTAAGATTCCAGCTTGAAAAGACCTATTTCAAAAATAGGTAGGTTTTTCCAACACCACCGTTTTCCGGAAACGGGAATGAAGGGGTTAAGGTTTGAATGATATACTACTCGAGTGTCATGATATAAGGCCAACAACGTATGGGCGCCATGTAGCAGGGATTCCGTTCTCTTACAGAACTGTGCATAGAGATCAGGAACCTCAGTGAATTAGGGTGACCCAAAACTCACCTCAGTATCCAAAATCCCCTTACCGAGCTAGCTACAGTGTCTCATTGGTCATAACAAACTCCCAATGACTTAGACAAACCAGAACATGAACTTAGGTTACCTCGGGTATCGTGGAACACATGAACACTCTTTCGCTCTATAATCATTTCAAACCAGAACGCGGAGTAAAAGAGGACACGTGCAATTTTGAAATATTTATTATTCAATGCAAGGTTCTCAAACGCAGTATCTTATATAATACAAGAAGACATATTATAAAAATCAGAGTTATCAGCATAGTCACTAATCCATAATAAGCAAACGGTGATAGCATATTATAATGCAAAAATCAATAGAAATTTGTATCACCTATTTTTCGCTCTCCCTATTTAACATACTATATTATATCTAAGAAGGTCTCATTTGGGTTTTAGCAGGGCTGGCCCATACCTCTAAATGTCTGGAGGAGAGGATCACATCATCAGCTACCAGCTCTCTGCATGCGAAGCACCATCAAGTGTGTTTTTGCATTCTCAGTAACTCTATCTTAAACCCGCTTAGAGCCCAATGTTGGCAGCAACTGTATTTGTGTTATGTCTAGTGGTGCGAGGATCAGAGCTCCCAGCAACCTTGTGTTAGGTTATTCTTAGAGGGTTCAGCACTCACTGTTCAGACAGTGTACCAAGCACGACTGATATCAGAGCAATAACATATTATTCTCAAATCACATCTTTCGTCTAGGTTGAAAGCTACAATAACAATTATGTGTTGTGTGCAAACTGAAGCCAAAGGAAAATATGTCGTTTAAACACTTAATAAACTCATGGTAACTTAACACAGTATATAGAAAAGCAGCATCTATATGACAAAAGTAAGTTGGATGCTAGGACCGGACGATCAAACATGCAAAAGACGGGTTGGTACACATAAGGATGGTAACTTATTAGCTGCAAGTCATCGCACAGAGTAATAACACATGTGACATATGGTGGGGAGAAAAAAATACATATGTTCTATAAGTATTGCTGCATTTAGAGTTGCATGGAAAAACACATGTGGATATTGCCAATATAAGTATCTACTGTAGCCATGTGGGCGAGGAAAAAATAAGCGGGGAGCGGACCTGTAATGGATGAACAGAAACATACATTCCCTTGATTGATGGTGAGGCACTACCTAAACAGTGTATCACAAATAGTAAAGCAGTAATACATACTCCTATTAAGCACAGCAGAGAAGTGGGTCGAAATAACATAGGAGGTAACCTGAAGTGATTAGCTAAAACATTGTTTAACATCAATGAGCATGTTGGCTTTTTGAAACAAGAGGGAAGCAGCATGTATCCAGTACATAGAGAAAAGCGTCACATGTTGAACGGTAGGTAAAAACATGAGTGGAATCAATCGGCATCGTATGGCTGAACGCGACCGGCCGAGCAGGCGGGCATCTAGTAGCATACATTGAAAAACAATAGTCAAGGGCTCCGGGCGGATAAAATTATGCTAGCACGGTGGGTGAGAGAACGGAGCAAGTAGGTGGAAAATAGAAATAATGAAAATGAAAATACCGGTAGGGCTACAAGGAGGAGGTATCTAGAAAGGCCGGAAGGGAAAAAAACATCAGAGGAAGATTGGATTGAAGAGACAGAGTGGAGAGGGGCACAAGAGTCTTACCATGTGGCTGGAGGAGTACGGAGAAAACGTTTCGTCCACCTTGAACAAGCGGCGTGGAAACGTATGGTGAAAAATTGCTGGGTAGCGGCAAAATTAACAGGGCCAGTGGCGTCCTGAAAAAGCGGCTGCAAGAGGTGAAAGAAATGAAGGGGGAGAACGGGGGTTAGGATAGAGCGGGACCCAGGGGAAAGGGGATCGGGTGTATTGGGCGGTGGTATCGAGCTAACCTGGGTGAGAAGGGTGCGCACAGGGTCCGTGCGTACGATTGCTGAGATATCAGTGCAACTTTCACTAAACACACACACACACACCAACAGCTGACAGTACACCAGCCACTCTTTCAATTGGCACAATCATCAGTGTCAGTGCACATTACCATTACAATGCCATTATCTCAAACTCAAACAAACCCGAGCCCTAATGCTTGTTTCAAAAAGCCAACATGCTCATTGATGTTAAACAATGTTTTAGCTAATCACTTCAGGTTACCGCCTATGTTATTTCGACCCACATCTCTGCTGTGCTTAATAGGAGTATGTATTACTGCTTTACTATTTGTGATACACTGTTTAGGTAGTGCCTCACCATCAATCAAGGGAAGGTATGTTTCTGTTCATCCATTACAGGTCCCCTCCCCGCTTATTTTTTCCTCGCCCACATGGCTACAGTAGATACTTATATTGGCAATATCCACATGTGTTTTTCCATGCAACTCTAAATGCAGCAATACTTATAGAACATATGTATTTCTTTCTCCCCACCATATGTCACATGTGTTATTACTCTGTGCGATGACTTGCAGCTATTAAGTTACCATCCTTATGCGTACCAACCCGTCTTTTGCATGTTTTTTTGCATGTTTGATCGTCCGGTCCTAGCATCCAACTTACTTTTGCTATATATTTAAAACTGTTGTCACTCTGCACCCCCACTCACGCGTGTCACTATGAACCTACTTATGACGGGCCCGGAGTATGCGCTGCTACTTGGTTCTTTTCTCTCCCTATCTCCCAGGATCGCGAGAATCACCAAAGTCTCTATCGTCCTCCCAGAGCTGCATCTGCTACACTGTCCACCTATAATCCGATAGTACTTTTGATTGTCCATCTATTTCTAGCTGTCCTTTTCTTTTCTCTTAGATACGCAGAGACCTACGATTGTGACACTTCCAACAGCAGCACTTCATCATACTATGGCTCCGCCCGTCAAACACCACTCACTTCACACAGCACACCACATGTTAACCTAGGGTTCGCCTCCATTGGTGTTCTTGTCACTATATGTATAACTGTTGCACCATAGGGTTTCCACGACCACTTGAGCTTCACCCCACGACCACGTCGCTTGTCAGTTTTGCTTTATTAAGTGATTTATTTCTCCTGTTTATTTTTCCCTACTTCCTTTCGTGTATATAATTTTAGCCCTGATGAGTCACATCTCCTTCACGGTGTGACGAAACATGTGTCAGATGGCTACCCCCTCACTGTACTGTCCACTGCTTGACTTATAAAAACTTTTTCACAAGAAATTTGAATCCTACGCTTCTTTTTCAACCTTTACTCTGCACAAGTAGATAACGTAGTCCGCACAATCGGACCATCAACCAAACGTGCTTGTGCACAGGAACCACTTCCATGCAGAAGCTGCAGGTAGCATCGAGGAGTCCAGGAGAGGTCAGTTCACGGTGGACTCTGGCTCTGGAGTACTGGAAAATCTTGGTGGGACCGGTGGGCCACTTGGACTCGGGCTGGAGGTGTTGGGTGCAGTGGCTGAACCGAAGCAGGCTTAGCGGTTCTTCAGGACACAGAGTCCTTATTTTAAAGATGGTTGCTTGGTGAACAGGTCCGTTGTTCTCAGGAGTCTTGACCTCTGTTGAAGACACCTAGTCCTCCCAGGGATTTGAAGGTCGCTGGGCTACAGGAAAAGTTGCCCTTTGGTGTAGTATCGTCAAAGGCTGCAGACAGGTCAGTAGGCCTGGGACCACATCAGTTGGTCCTTGCAGTCTTCTCTGCTGGTGCAACTCTGTAATGTCTGGCTCTTCTTTGGTCATCAGGAACAGAAGTTCAGGGCTTGGGGGCCCATCTAAATACTACAGTTAAAGGTGTTTAAAGGGAGTGCCAGGTCGGAGCCAATGGGCTACGTACCTTAAGTGGGTGACTACACCCACTAAATGCTCATCCCTCATGGAGGGTGGGCATATTCTTGATCCGGATTAGAGGAGTCCCACCATCTGCAAGATGGTAGACACTGAAAAGTGTACTTTACCTCGCCACCAGCACCTGAGGGGTGGAGTTGGCTGAGGGGGGCACATCTCCTATTCTTCCTATGTTTTCCCTCCTGTCCTCTTGGCAAAAAGGGGGTGAGGACGGTAAAGGGGCTAGCTCCCTTTAACAGGAGAGGCTGGGGTCACAAAATTCAGAGGCGGCAAGGCCTTTGAAGCTCCACGCCACAGATGGCTTTACCTGACCAGAGGGAGGTGTGAACATCTCCACTCAGAAAAGGCATTGTTCTCGGCCTCAGAGTGCACAGGCACTCTCCCCATGAGGTCAGAATACTGTCTGGTGGTAGCAGGCTGGCTCAGGCTAGTCGGTGAATACATTTAAGGATTGGTAGGTTTCAGGGGACCCCTCTAAGGGGTCCTCTGTGTGTAACCTTTAATAAATCTGACCCTGGAATCCGTGCAGGTTTATTATGTTGAGATGTTTGGTACCAAATATTCCCATATTTCAGTGAAGCCATCTTGGAGCTGGGGAACTCGTAATGACGAGTATTCAGCCCAGGTACTTATTATGGCTTCCCTGGTCACTTACAATCTCCAGTAATCAACAAGGCTATTGAAGGGGCATATCTGCTCATGCAGATATGCCCTCACAGGAGATATAGTGCACCGTGCCTTAGGGCTAAGGCCTACTAGAGGAGTGGCTTACCTATATCTCATGCAGTGTCTGTAGGCATGGCACACAGGGATGTGTGCCATGTCAACGCTTCAGTTTTGTCTGCACCTAGACACCTAGGCTGCAGTGGGAGTGTACATGTGCTTGGTGAGGGCTTCCTTAGGGTGGCACAATACGTGCTGCAGCCCTTAGGGACCCTCTTTAACCACAAGGCCCTTGGTACCAGGGGTACCTTTTATAAGGGACCTATATGTGAGCTACATTGGTGACAATTGTGGTATAGTTTTAGGGACAGAACACTGGTACTGGGAATCTAGTTAGCAGGAACCCAGTACTCAACAGTCAAAGTTGCATCAAAAGCCAGGCAAAAGGTGTGAGTGTGGGGGGGGGATATTGCAAAAGAAATCCACTTTCCTACTAATGGTGATCGCACAAGTCCACAGTAGCAAGACCCACTCTCTTCTCAGGCTATATTTCCATAAACCGGGCCATCAAAAACTGCTCCAGAGGCAGACTCGGCTCAATCACCTTCAAAAAGCCTAGGAGGGAAGGTATATCTGATCAGGAACACAGAAACCTATTGGACCAATTCCTTGCTACACTGGAAGCTCAAATAGAAGTCCCATGCACCAAGGAGTACCAGTTTCTCCTTCTGCAGGGCCGCCTAGCCCTCCACTGGCATCTCTGTCCTCCATTAGCATCAAGCAAGATATGATCACCAGGGCACTCCTATGGCAATCGCAAAAGATGGAGCTTTAGATAGACCTAACCCTGTCCACCGCCTCCAGCTTTATGGACATGGGACTCAGGCTAGATAGACTGGAAAAGCTCTTCGGGAAAGCAGGGGTGGATCAACTCTGCTCAAGCTCCCTGCTGCTTGATAAACTAAGCTCTCTACCGGAGATACTCTGATCTCTTGTGGACAGTGTAAGAGTTTGGTCCGCGCCCTGGGAAAAAATACTAGTGCTTCCTCGCCAAACCAAAGTCTTACACCTAACCATATCATCACCAACGACATCTCTTCCCCAGATGTGGTAATACTGGCTACCGTAGGGAACAAACAGAGGACCTATTGTTTATTAAATCAGCCAGCTCACACCTTGGCCAGTACTGCGGCCCAGCACTCCCCTAAGCTCAACCGGCAGAAGAGCATAAGTTCAATCACCTGAATCGCCAGTCGCATCAGGCAAACTTTGAAGAAGATCAAAAAAATAAATTGAAAAAATAAACAAAAAACCATTGCCACACAAAACTGAGATCCCTGATCACAGTACCTAATTGCGTCTCTCATGCAGATTGAGAGGACAGTTCCACTAAGCTCTTCTCCATATTGAATACAGACCCTAAATTAGGCAGGGGGCACATGGTAAGCACAAGCCCGCAAACCGGCACTGAAAATTCATCGAGCACTTTGCTCTCCTTGAGACTGCGACATCCGGACCAAAAAAAGCAGCCGCTGCTCAAATTGCCACCAATGGGCATGGGAAAATCGTTCAAAAAGTGATTTCTCCACTCCCACAGTTAGCATCAATCCACCTGGGGGTCACACTGATTCTTATTCCCACAATTGAAATATCAATGGCATATAAGGAATTCCAGGAAGGTACTTGTGCACTCAGCGGTATACTAGACACAACGGAATAAAAATGCCATAGAGTGGGAGTAGCTACGCACAGAGGCTGTTTCTATGAGCCCACCCTCTGCATTAAACAAACACACAGCAGACACACATGTGATCAATGGTGCAACCAGTGAAAACAGAGCTTGACATTCAGCCACAACCAATATTGATATTAGCAGTCCAATTCTCGAAGGCAAAGTGGGGCGACAAGCAGTCACATACAACACCTGGACCAACAGCCCAGCAATTTGAGACAAAGTGACCAAATTGTCAGATCCCCACATATCCAACTTAATGGCCGCAGTTGCACCTTGCCCGACTGCTTTCCAGCCGCAATGGGGTCTGGAGACTCCACCTTCCAGAACAGGGGAAGTCACATAAGCATGGACCATGCCCCACGGCCCACTTTGGACTGGCATTCATTCCACACTACACCCCCAAGGTGCCCATAACATACTTAATAGAGGTAGTTTGTTACCCTTGTTTAAAAACATTTTAACACTGAAGGATTTAACATCGGCTGAACTAACTTCTTTCATGTTTGCCCATATCCTAGAAAAAGGTCCCCTGTATGCCACAGTCACCACATGGGAAGGAGCTGATCTCAGAGATGCCATTCGGAGTGAATCAAGTATCTTTGAGGAATGGGGTATCGAGCTGTTAAACCTCCACCCACCAAAATAAACCCACATCTTACTGCCGCAGGAGCCCACTATGCAACACAGAAGTGTCCTCATAAGGGTGTGCGGTGCCACTCACTACTGGCTACTAAGCACATCAAAGGTAGCTAACACTCTAGAAGTAATAATCTTCCAATTAAAGAAATGTAAGATATATGAGCAACAAAAATGATGGGTGGTACCAGTTGGTCAATCCTCGATTGGGCACCCAACAGGACTATTCCTAGCCATCCCCCAATCAGTTTGCCTAAACACTCAGAAAGCGACAAGTGAACAAAAGCTCACAATTACATCATGGAACGTGGCTGGTCTGAGGTCCGTTCTAGAATCAAAATCTGCGGTGGCATTCCCACATAGTGATATTATCTACCTTGAGGAAACGTGGGCCCTCACCTCAACAGCCTTACACGGCTTCTACAAGCTTTTCAAACTAGCCAAATGCACTCATTTATTTGCCCAGCCTTCGGGTGGTTTCTCAATCTTCATCACGTAAACCAGCAAGATCAAAGTGTTGCCCCATAACCAAAACTCCTCGGCTTTGCAAGTGGCAACAATTTCAGGGCTAACAATCTCTCATATACATCTTCTCTTGCTCCTGAACACAACACACAGAAAGCTTCAAAACAGCACGCAACCAGCGACCTCTGTAACCACCTAGAAGACTTTCTTCTGGAAATTCCCCCTCATTAAATACTTACAGGGTACTTCAACATCACGGACCTGGGTAATCCCAGCACTGCTGCTTGAAATATCAAGGAATGGGAAAAATCGAACGATTTTCTAGACTCCGCCGAACAAGCGTTCAAGGTCCAGGACCACCAGTATCAGTCCCACAGTACCTTTTGAGGAATCTCAACAATCGATTGCATCTTCCTGTCTGAAATTCTTCCAAATTGTCATACCAACTTTGAGATTCCTAACAGGGTTGAAAGCCACCATAACCCCCTTACTCTAAGTCTGGATTTAGGAGGTCAAACAGCAGCCAAATATCGCTCAGCGGGCTCTTCCACACATGCGGATGATCAAATGGAGGGCCAGAGACACCTCTATGGTGACTAAGTGGCTACGAAAGGTGATTCTCAATCCCAAAAATGCACAGGGAGACGTACAAAGCAAGTTGGGCAAACTGACCATAGAACTTATGGAATCATTATTTGTCACTGGAGCCCATAAGCAACCCCCGCAGCCAAAAGGGAAGCTGCAAGTCAACTGACCTCATAATAAGACTTTGTTATTACATGGAGATAGCTAAGAAGATCCCTGAGCAATTATAAGCCCAACCCCACCACTAATAATGCAAAGGAAATGAATCACGGAATACACACAAAACAAGCATTTGCAATGCAATAGGTCTCGCATTAGGAAAGTTTGAACTATTGGTCTTGTAAATGGCAATTTTTTTATTTATGTGTTGATTTTGAAAATAGCTAAATTAATAGCTTTGTCATTTACAATGCCAATAGTTATAACTTTCGCAAATGTGACACCTATAGCATTTGTAATGCAACATGTTTTGTATTTACGTGACTTAGATGTATTGATATTACAAATAACAATGGCTTTTAATTTTTTTAAATAATTAACACTTAAATAAAAGTGATTGTAATTTATAATGGCAAAAGCTTAAACTTTTGTAAATAACTTTTGTGAAGATTATGTTCAGTGTATTTTATTGTGATGAAAATCCAAGAACAGAAGTGAAATATTAACATATTTTTGTGACATTTGTAATAAAGCTTGAAACATTGAGAGAAAATATTTGAACCAGTTGTTGTTGAATGGTTGCACAGATTGATGCTGTGAAGGCGTGGAGTGATGTTGTGGTGGCGACGAGTGATGCTGTGGTGGTGCTGAGTGATGCTGTGGTGGTGCTGAGTGATGCTGTGGTGGTGCTGAGTGGTGCTGTGGTGGTGCTGAGTGATAATGCAGTGGTGCTGAGTGATAATGTGGTGGTGCTGAGTGATGCTGGGGTAGTGCTGAGTGATGATGTGGTGATGCTAAGTGGTGCTGTGGTGGTGCTGAGTGATGCTGGAGTAGCGCCGAGTGATGCTGTGGTGGTGCTGAGTGGTGCTGTGATGGTGCTGAGTGGTGCTGTGGTGGTGCTGAGTGGTGCTGTGGTGGTGCTGAGTGATGCTGGGGTGGCCCTGAGTGATGCTGGGGTGGCGCTGAGTGATGCTGGGACGGTGCTGAGTGATGCTGTGGCGGTGCTGAGTGGTGCTCTGGTCGTGGTGAGTGATGCTGTGGTGGTGCTGAGTGATGCTGTGGTGGTGCTGAGTGGTGCTGTGGTGGTGCTGAGTGATAATGTGGTGGTGCTGACGTCTGGTGGTGTGTGCCTAGTGGAAGCGTGCACTGACGGCTGGCGGTGTTTGTGCCCGGTGAAAGCGTGCACTGATGGCTGGTGGTGTTTGTGCCCGGTGAAAGCGTGCACTGACGACTGATGGTGTCAGTGCCTGGTGAAAGTGTGCAGTGACGGCCGGTGGTGTGTATGCCTGGTGAAAGCGTGCACTGATGGCTGGAGGTGTGTGTGTGCCTGTTGAAAGCGTGCACTGATGGCTGGTGGTGTGTGTGTGTGTGTCTGGAAGTGTGCACTGAAGGCTGGTGGTGTGTGTGCCTGGTAGAAGCGTGCACTGACGGCTGGTGGTGTGTGTGCCTGGTGAAAGTGTGCATTGATGGCTGGTGTTGTGTGTGTGCCTGTTGAAAGCGTGCACTGACGGCTGGTGGTGTGTGTGCCTGGTGTCAAAGTGTGCACTGACGGCCGGTGGTGTGTGTGTCTGGAAATGTGCACTGACGTCTGATGGTGTGTGTGTGGTGGAAGCTTGTACTGACGGCTGGTGGCGTTTGTGCCCGGTGAAAGCGTGCACTGACGGCTGGTGGTGTGTGCCTGGTGAAAGCGTACATTGATGGCTGGTGGTGTGTATGCCTGGTGGAAGTGTGCACTGCCAGCTGGTGGTGTGTGTGCCTGGTGGAAGCGTGCACTGACGGCTGGTGGTAAAAAATGTACCTGTGGGTTTATTGTTATGTGTTGTAATGTTATATTTGGCTGCTTATTTTGGTAAAACGCAACAGGTACCAAAGTAAGTGTGCATGTTTATCAGTTAAATGCCGAAATATAACATTTTACACCTTCATTAATTCACAAAACACATAATAAATATGGATAAATACCAGTAAGATGGCCAGAAAATAAATATGGATAAATACATTGGGAAATTATTTAAAAAAAAATGCAATAAAACCGGGAGCCCTGTTTATAGCATGCAAGAAAAAAAAATGCAGCAGATGTGCAAGCAGTTGGGGCAACTTTGATTCCCATGCAGGAATCAAAAGCACGAGTACCAAGGGCCTCGTTTTGGAATGTGAATATGGCTAATTACAGTGCGCTACACCTCCAGTATTCCTGCATGCAGGCCCTGGCCACAACCTGGAAAGAGCAGGCTCATAGTCGGGTGCCATCTCTGCGTGGGTGCAGCTCAGTACTTGCTGCGACCAGGGACCACGCTCACAGAATCTAGTAAGGGCTCTGGGCAGCTGGGTCATGCGTGTGTCCCAGGCCAGCTGTGGCCCGCAGTCGTGACTGCTTCACGCAGAGGCGTTTGCGTGGCACATTACCGGCCAGCCAGACAGGTTGGTGACTCGTGAATGTGGACTGTAACATTTGAAAAGAAGTTCACAATATTTGATCAAATACCAAAGCCACGGTTAAAACCCAGCTATTAAGGTTCAATTGTGAGCAACCTTGCCAGCAGAGCGCATCCCTCCCTGCCCTGCAGTTTATGAAACACCCAAGAACTGGAAAGCTTTAGTAGAAGTTTCAATTTCGCTTTTGTTTTATTTCCCCGGCTAGTAAAAGTAATTGCGATTGTACTTCTTATCTATTAACAAATCAGGAGACCAGTATGCCGGCATGTAAGTGACGCTATGCCAAACACACCAATAGCTTCTTATACTTTAGTGCCTTCGTTTAATTCTGGCAGTTCTAGGTGTTACGGAAAAGAGAAGTACCATGTTTTATAGCTCAGTTTGAGTCATTTGAAGACATCAATAGTCCTGAAGATTGCTTTTGCATTTTGCGCTGTGGCACGGCGAGGAGGGATGCTGAGAAGTGGTGACCTAACAAATTAACACAGAGAGGCGAGGCAAGCGGAGTCTTGAAGCAACCGCCTGCTCCTGCCCAGAGTCTCCGGCATGTAATCACACACAAGCATTTGTGCACAGCTCACTGAGAAGATCAAAGCGGCCGAAAGGGGAGAAAGGAGGGGTGAATGCAAGCCGAGGTGACAATAAGGACCACAAGACTCTCGGTAGAGGGGGAGGGGCGAGCAAGACAGAGGCAGAGCGAGCCAGCGATGCGGAGGAAGAGATAATAAATTAGGCATATCACAGAACTGCATTAAGTAGTACTTATATAAAGTTTTATTTTTGTAAAACTGGCAGTCTGAACTCACATATGTTGAAGTGCTTTCATGCACCATGTGAACTGGCATCAATACATGGTCCAGAAAAAGCAAACACAACTGCAATGCTGGCTATGGAATCACACATGCAGGGGAGAACTAACATCACAGAGGTAATTCAAAGACTGTTAACGGGGGCTTTATGTGCCTCTCTCCCAAAGCCTGACACTCTGGCCGTTGAAATGTCTGCATGGAGTATATATTGAGATACCGACGGGATTACATGTTGAAATACAATGCCAGTGGCCGGCATGTGGGTGCTGTTTATTTCAGCAACAAATACCAGTAATGTGGCTTTTTTACACAAATAACTTCCAAGCACCTACAATCACATAGAGGTAAAAATATTGCTGTACAACCCCTAGAGTCTTTTAGACTGTAAGAATGCGCCATTGATTGTCCCTGACAAAAGAACCAGAATTTACCAATTTTGCTTGGTCCGCCGGCCCAGTGTGTTTAAAATTAAGCGTTTTTCAGCCATTCTGTTACAACTCCTTTAGAAAAACCCTAAACCCCTGTAAAGGATATGTAGCTGACACCAACATTAGTGACCTGTGGTACATTATTGACTACATATGAGCTCAGAAAGAACGTCCCTTATTATGCAGCGTGCCACAAGAGTGAAAGGACCCCGCAAGTAATTGTCAATGGGTTCTGAAGAAAGCCCGCCCCGTTCAAATTGTTAGTCCCCCACTAAAGTTTGTGTCTAATTGTGCCCCTGACAGCAGATGCAGTGTTTTAAACTCTTGTTATGCGAGAGTTGTGGATGGAGGCCTGCATACACAATTGTGTACACACAAAAAATCAAGGATGACAGACATTGCAGGGCTCTGGGGTCATGTAATTAACTCCCAACCCGGAAGGCGTCTATCTGTACAGTAAAATCCCTGGCCACGAGTGAAGAATAACCCACGCATGTCACACCTTCCGGAAGGGACACCATTACCACAGAACGTGGACAGCATGGAAAAGTATCTACAGCTGCACAGTAATTAGTGTGGGCAGAGGGAGAACATGAAGAAATTATGCTATGCAGAGCACTGCGATGAGGACAGGTGGGGAGGCAAGTGGAATGCAGGGGGGTGCGGGTGGGGTGAGAGGGCAGGGAAGGTCAGGGAGTGCAGCCTGAGGCAGCAGGGAGAGCGGAAGAGGGGAGTAGGTGTTTTTAGCAAGATGGACAAAGCAGGAAAGTGGAGAGCTGTGAATGCAACAAGCGGCCGTGAAGTGCAGGCGGGGGGCGGGGAGCAGAGCCTTTGAAGAGCCAGAGTCAGTGAAGTGAATAATTAGGGGAGGAGAACTGGCAGGCTGATAGGCAGAAGGCTCAGGCAAGCTTGTGCACGAGGCGTGCACTTCCCAAAATCAGCTGGAGAGCCCTTGGCCTTAAGTATGGTTTGGCTGCATTAGGGCTCTTTTCCTATTCCTGCGGAATAGGAAAGGGGCGAGCCCTAAAAACTGTGTGGGAAACGAAGAAAGCCTCAAAAGAGAAGGACTGCCTGAAGATGCATCAAATGAATGAATTAATGAAATGAAAGGGACACTTGTATAGCGCATGGCTATCTGGAGGCCTCCCAGCGCTGATATGCTGATGCTCCAACAAATAGGAATAGTCCGCCTATTGAACTATGTCAACAAACTAAAAGCCCTAAATTCAACTAGGGAAAACAGAGTCCCGGAAGGAGCATGGGGGAGCCATGTAGCAGCTCTGTACTCCAGCTATCCAGCTGGACAAGGCCTGTACACCAACCTGCAGTGAATCACAGGACTTAACCACGCCAGCCTAGGTGTTGAGTCTCATCAAGGGCATGAAAAATGACCGGGCTCCAGGCCTTCCTTCTGGAATCTTCAAATGCACTCCGAATGACAGCAAAGTTACTGATGCATGGAGGGGCTCAAACCTGTGCCCAGTATCCAAAAAAGGGGACCCAACAAATCATTCAATTAGCACCTGATAGCTGTAGTGGACCTAGAGACCAAAGCCTATGCTCAGCTATTATTCAAATAGCTGGATGCTTGGGCTTTAGATAACAATGTCCTCCTGCTCTTCTAGACAGGCTTTTGTGCAGCAGCGTCCACCATAGATAACATCACTGCACTGGCCATCTTCATTGGTGCTTTATAGATTACAGCACCATGTTTGATAAAGTGGACCGACCCACGCTATGGAGGAAACTAACAATGTGGGGCATTCTAGCAAACCGCTTAAGGGCCTTAATATCCCTTTACTCAGACACATGGGTCAATGTAAAAACAGGGTCATAAACTATCACCTCCAAACTACCACCAAAGGCAGTCTGAAGCAAGGCTGCGTCCTCGCTCTCCCCTGCTTTTTAATCTGTATACAGCAGATCTGGGGAAAAAGCTCTGGTGAATTGCAGTCCGGACCCTCCCCGACTAGGCCACGTGACTCTACACATTCTTCAATACGCCGACGACCTTGTAACAATGGATCGCAATAAAGTGGACCTACAGCGAGCAGTGAACAGTCTACATACTTACAATGAAAGGGATTTCCTCACATTCATCAGTACAAAACCAAGGTTGTAATCTCTAGGAGTTATAAAAACGAGAAACTACTTTCATGTTGCACGGGGACCAATATCACCAACACAACTCCGAAATACATCTGCCTGGGGGTTTGGTTCTCTGAGTTCGCCCAACCCTGATCCATAAAAGCTCATTAAAAAAGAAATCTACCACCATCACTTATGATCTTGCCTACCTCTTATTTGTATTTTTTTTATTTTTCAATCTTTATTAAACTTAAGGCATGGTATAAATTGTGCATTCAGTTGTAATACTTGACATTTTGATATGACAGGAGATGATATTGCAATGGCAGTTAGACAGCACAAGGAACAATGCAAACAGGGAGCATGGAGATAAGAGGTGTTATTGACTTGAGAATAGTTTATGAAGTTGGCTGGTTATGTGCTAATGGGCTGACCCTGACTGGGGCGTCATTGGTAGTCTGGGTCCTGGGGATGGATGGCTGGATTAGAGAGTCCTCAGAGTTAGTTAGGGTGGAGGTAGGAAAGCAAGGGACCCCAGATATTGTGCAGTCTGTTAGCCATGGGCATCAGGTTCCAGTATTCACTTAGGTGTGTCTGGCAATATGCTGCATCCGCTTGCCAGTACTTGGGTTGAGGTGACGGTCTGCGGCCCCAGTGCATTGCCACATGGTATTTAGCTAGCTTCAGTAGCATTGTGGTCAATCTGCGATTGGCATATGTGACCCCTTTGACGTGGCACCGCAAACAGATGAGTGGATCAGGTGTGATGTGTTCAGCAGTGATGTCGCTGATGACTGTGCATATCTCATGCCAATAGCCAGTTACTTTGGGACACGCCCAGGCCAAGTGAGAGAAGGTCGCGTCAAGTATCGCGTAGGCCGCACATCTAGTGTTTTCGGACAGACCTATTTTGTGTAGTGTGGTTGGGGTACCGTAGAGCCGGTGTAGGAATTTAAAAAGAATGAGTCACAGTTACGGGTTGTGAGAAGGTGGCTTGGTATATGATGTCCACTAACTAAAGTGGGCACCTTGTACCAGGCCACACGACCCTTATGATGTATGAGGTCAAATATAACCTTTAGAAAGCTATCCTAGTGGTAGCTGTGGAGAGCAGCCTTCAGGCTTAATCTTGAAGTAATGTAAAGCAGCTTGTTTTACCAGAATTTCACCTCCTGAATGACTAAATGAAAGGAGAACCGCACAGTAGTTATATAAAAATGTGTATTTATTAATACAACTATCTCTACTAATCTCTACACGAGATTAGAACATAAAGCACACAATACTGTAACGATAGAACATTTGTAATTAGCACAATACACAGCGGGCTCCAGGGGGAGACCGAACCATATACTAAAAAAACGGTATAACAATCACGACTGGGGCGTGGCTTGGGCGCCGATGGCGATGGTCGCCTGAGAGCTCGGCTCCGGGACTGAGCCCGTGATTATCCTGTAAATCGGAGGCTGCGGGGCACCCCGACCCCAGCAATCTGTTGATCGGCCCGACGGAGACCTGCCGGGGCCCCTGGCGGAGTCCGAACGAGTGGTGACCCGGCGGAAAATCGGAGTTTGTGGTACTGCGGAGAGCGACCCAACATGGCGCCCGGACTTCATTGTCCCCTTGGCCGGATCCACTAGACGGATGGAACACCACTAGCAGCGGCGCACCCCCTGCCCTGCCATCTCACGGAGATGTAAGGACCCGGACATCGGTCAGATCGAACTCTATCAACGAGGAACGCACTCGGACGGGCAGTTGCCCCCGTTATAGTGGCTCCGGCACGTGGGCGCCTGGAGGTCCCGACGGTGGCCCCACTCCCTACACTGCACTGGGCTACTTTCTTCTGGCCGGACCACTTCCATGGGAGGCGCAACCCTTTGGCGCCGCAGATCATCCGGAGGAGGTGATCCTTACTCCGGGACTCTATCGGCCGCACGGGCCTGCCTGACCTGGCGACGATTGTCTCCGCCTCCTCCACGGTGCCCTCAGACGACGTGGTGGTGGCACGAGCCGAAGCTGAGGAGATCCAACAGGCCTTGGAGACGGGGGGTTCCGGCACTCGAACTGAGGCCCAATAACCGGGAGAGTCACGGCCGGCGCTCGCACTCGGAGAAGCTCACTCCTGGACCAGCACGGTGTGCTCCCGGCGACATGGGGAAACCTAGAGGAGCCAAGGGGGCTACCCCAGCCGCCTCAGACTCAGAGTCCCAGGACAAAGAGGAACGTGGGGACCCGGAGAGTTCTGGTGGTGCACCAATGCAGCAGCAATTTGACCGCGTCTTGGAGGCGATAGCGACCACGCGCTCGGCCCTCCAGCAGGACATTGCCCAGGTAGCGACAAGCCTAGGCCTCCTTAGAGCGGATCACGGCAAACTCTCGGACAGGGTCAAGGAAGTGGAGAGTTCGGTGAAAACTTTGGAACCGGCGCAGCGAACCCTGGCTGCGACTATGAAGGATGCCCTGTCCCGGATTACGGTCCTGGAGCAGAGAGCGGAGGACGCGGAAGGCCGTAACAGGAGGAATAACATTCGGGTGGTGGGCCTGCCGGAAAAGATTGAGGACGGCGACATGGTGGCATACTTGGAGGCCTGGCTCCGAGACACGGTGGCCCCAGAGGGTCTATCCTCCTTCTACACCCTGGAGCGCGCCCATAGAGTCCCAGCGAGGCCACCACAACAGGGTCGGACCCCGCGACCGGTGGTGGCACGGTTGTTGCACTTTCGGGACAGGGACCTCATCCTCAACGCCGCCAGACATAATGGGCCGTTCAAAGTGGCGAACAGCCAGGTGAACATCTTCCCGGATTACACCTACGAAACTCAACGTAGACGGTTTTCCTTCCTGGCGGTCAAGCGAGAGCTCAGGAGCGAGGGCATTCAGTACTCGCTCCTATTTCCTGCGAAGCTCCGCATAATTGTCGATGACAAGACTCAATTCTTTGATACCCCGGAGGACGTCTGTAACTGGCTCGAACTCTACAGAGCAGGGAAAGATGGCTTTGGCTCCTCATCACAGCGGACGACGGAGCCGGAGCAGAGACGGCGATCCAAACGAATTCGGAGTCGCCGTGGCCGCTCAGGCGGACCCTCGACAGCGGAGACATCGACGGAGCGGAGGGGAGTGCTGGAGGTGTTGTCTACGCTATCTGGCTCACGGGACGATGCCATTGAGGAGGAAGCGGACCCTGGTGACGAGGGGGTGCCAACGGACTCCGAGGAATCGGTGACTGATAGCGCCCATACGCCGGTGATCACACCGAAATCGGTGGAGGACCTTCTAGACGGACAGGGGTAACGGGGTGAGCTATTTCCTTTTGGGAGGGGGCCCGGCACGGGGGTGGGGGGTGCCGACACTTGATGCTGACTCCCGGGGGTAGGGGGAGGGGGGGCCTGGTTTTTGCCCCGAATATGTTTGGTACTGTTTCGGGCTTATTTTAGTCCTGGTGGCCTGAGCGTCGAGGGCCCACTGCCTCCGCCCGGCCCGCACCTGGCCCTTAAGGCCTTCCTACGGTGGCGACCGCAGGATTAGTAGGGGATAGTGGGGTTCTGGAAGGTATGGTTTGGATGGGAACTGGATGGTGCTATTTGGGTCCTGTTCTGGGTAGGGCGGATGGGAGTTGGGTTATTACTAGGGTTGTTAAGTTTTGGTTGGGGACAATGGCCGCCATCAGTGCTGGGGTGATTGATGTCCTTTCTTTGTTGGGACCCAGATGGGGAAACTTTGCGAGAACGATCTGGGACAATGGCTAATGCTGCTAATCTGAAATGTGTAACTTGGAATGTGCGGGGGCTTCATACCATGTCTAGGCGGCACAAAGTCCACGCTTATTTAGTGCGTAGGGGGGTACAAATGGCGCTGCTGCAGGAAACACATCTGAACAAGGCGGAAGGTCTTTTGCACTTCGTACTCCGCGTATGCCAGGGGGGCGCTGATTTGGGTCAGGGCGGGGGTTCCCTTCCAGGTCACGAAAACAGTGATAGATCCAGAGGGGCGATATGTGGCCATTTCGGGAACCTTGGGAGGGAGAGACCTAAATGTTTGCTGTGTGTACGCTCCTAATGTGGATCAGACCGCCTTCCTCTCCAGGTTATCGGGCTCGCTAGCCCACTTCTTCTCCGGGCCCCTCCTGCTTGGTGGAGATTTCAACTCGGTAGTGGATGTAGACACTGACCGATCGCATCCACCCCTACCTGATTCTCCGGTTCGCCGCATGGCTAAAGGACGTAGGGACTGGCAGACTCATTGGGGTTTAACGGATATCTGGAGGGCGCAGCACCCCACAACTAGGGACTACTCCTACTTCTCGAGCCTCCATGAGCTGCATGTTAGACTGGATGGGTTCCTTGGCTCGCCAGAACTAGTTTCGGCAGCGGTCCGGTCTGAATATCTGACCAGGACCATATCAGATCATAACCCCCTCCTGCTGGACCTTCGCTGGTTCCCCGGGGTGCCTGCAGTGCCCACCTGGAAGTTACGGCCCGAGATCCTTGAGGACAGTGTTTTCAAAGCGGACCTAGGCGATAAGATCTCGGAGTACTTTGCGTCCAATGGTGGCACCGCGAGCTCGAGAGCGCTAGAGTGGGACGCTTTTAAGGTGGTAGTGAGGGGATACTGTATTTCTAAAAAGGTCGGCATGAGACGAATTATCCTCGCCGACCTAGATGCAGCGGACCGGAAACTCTGCGAGCTGGAACTCCGCCGCCCCGGGCGCCCTGAATTGCAGACACGGACAGCGGAGGCGAAGGAGGCGGTGGCGGCGGAGGTCGAACGCCTCCGCTGTTTCGACTATAAGGCCTATACGGTTCGGTCCATCGCAGAGGGGGATAGGTCGAGCGCGCTGCTGGCATGGCTAGCCAACCCTACGCGCCAGTCCTCACTGACGACGTCCATGCGCAGGGCAGACGGGACGGTGGTGTGCACTCAGCCTGAGATTCTGAGTTGCTACCGGCAATACTACGAAAGTTTATACCGCAGTCGCTCTGCCCGAGACCCTGACTTGCTTGATAATTATCTACAGCCCCTGGAGCTCCGAACAGTGGAGCAGGACGTGGCGAAAGTCCTGGGGTCCGACATAGAACTGGGAGAGATCCGTAGTGCCATTAAAAAGATGGCGAGGAATAAGACCCCGGGTCTGGACGGCCTTCCGGTGGAGTTCTATGCAGCTTATGCTGATCTCCTAGCCCCTAGGTTAGTGATAGTCTACAGAGAGGCGAAGAGGCTTGGACGACTCCCGGGCTCGATGTGCGAAGCCTTGGTGGTTCCCCTCCTCAAGCCCGGAAGGGATTCATCCGATCCGGGGTCTTACCGCCCCTTATCTATGCTGACGGTTGACTATAAAATTCTAAGCAGCATCTTGGCCTCGAGGCTGCTGGGGCACATGAACTCCCTGGTACATGAGGACCAAGCTGGATTCATCCCCAGGCGTAATACGACCATGAACATTCGCCGGTTGTTCCGCTTGCTGGGGGAACCGTTTGTGGACGCCCCGTGCCCGGTTGTCTTATCGGTAGACTTAGAGAAGGCTTTTGACAGCCTAGAATGGGACTACCTTGGTGCTGTGTTGCGGAGGTTCGGTCTCGGTGAGGGCTTCATCAGGTGGACCAAGGTTCTGTATGCCTCCGCATCGGCCAGGGTTAGGGCGGGACCGCTCATTTCTTCCCAATATCCGGTGGAGAGGGGCACGAGACAGGGATGTTCGTTATCCCCGCTTCTCTTTGCACTGGCGGTGGAGCCGGTCGCACTGCACCTCCGGTCGGGAGCCCATTATGCGGGCCTGAGGACTTCTTCGGGCCCGCACCACATTTCACTGTATGCAGACGACCTGCTGCTCTTCCTCGAGGACCCGTTCGCTGCCTTACATGGTGCTGCGACGGCGCTTACGGAGTTTGGGGAGGTCTCGGGCCTCCGGGTAAACTGGACTAAGACCTGTCTATTCCCGGTTCTCAGGGGCACCCCTAGCCCTGCTCTCAGCAGGGAGATTAGATGGGAACCTGACTGCTTTAAATACCTGGGGGTGTACGTCTATCATGAACCATCTGACCTCCTGGATGGGAACATTGCCCGCGGCACTCGTGCACTTCGGGGCAACATGGACTTCTGGGCCACGCTACCGCTCTCGGTGGCAGGGCGGATCGCTTTGCTCAAAATGGTGGCGCTTGTCATGAATCACATACATCTGGTGCTCTTGACTCCCATGAAAGCACATTTCCCTTTCATGAAACCCACCCCTGTCCCGTGCAACCTGCACTCCAGTGATGTAATATGTGTGTGTTTTCATGTGCTAACTCATGTACTCTTTTAGGATTGAATATTTCAAGACGTTTCTGATAGTATCGTGAAAATGCTCTTGTTATCTTTTTATTTGAAGAAGGGACCAGAGAGAGACTTGTGCTCATTTCCTCGTTGTGCGCTTACTGAAAGAGTAATGCTTTGAAGCGTCAACAGCACGAGTGTATGCAAAGTAAAAACGCACGCAGGAAAAAGGTGCGAAGGTGCGCGATGAAAAACGCACGCTGGGGAAGGTGCGCGTTACGTCAGCAAACCCTGGGTGTGGCACAGCTATAAAAGGCCACACCCAACGCTGCTCGACGCTTTGCCTCTCATCATCGCCCAGCATCGGAGTGTCCTGGAAAGTTCACCGAGCCTGCAGACGTCAGCCAGCACTCCAGCGTTTCGAAGGTCTCCAACTCGGCATCTAAAAGACAAGCTAAGTGAAAACTTTCAATTCTTGTTTATTTCTTCAGGCGCCCAACGCAAGCAAGCGGCAAGAAGTCAAAAACTCGAACAGACTTACCTGGACTTTGTTTAAAGAACCTTTGTGGAAATTTTGAAGAGTAATATTCCGAACTGAATTATCTTTTGTACTTCAGGCTTTGAGAAGTATCAAGGCTAACTTTGGAACTCTAGTTTTTTATTGTGATTTTGTGCAAAACGTGTTGTTTGAATGTTAATTTGTCTAGGAGGAAAAGAGTGAAGGAAGATACAACTAAGAACAGAGAGAGTAAGTGGGGGATAAAATAGTTAAGAATAATTGAAGTTAATAAACAAGCATAAGAAAGGAAGTAACTTATTTTTAACTGTTTGTTTCTTCAGTGTCAAGGAAATTCTCTGGCAATCCATACTATTCAGCACAGCTCTGCTACCCTTCATCCTTCACGACGACAACACGGACGCGACGTCTAGGCCTTATCAGTCGCAGGTAGGCTAGCACATAATTTGTCTAGAATATTCAAGGGAAAGAAACCTTTTGTGTTACTAAAGTAGGGAATAGGTATTCTGAATAGAGATTACAAATAGCTTTCCTTATTGCTTCGCAGGTCGACAATTAAGGGAGCTGGTAGCGTCCTCGATCCGGCCTACCTCCCTGACTTCTAGAAGATTACCTCAGTGTTATACATAATCACTAGGAATTGCCTAGAATTTGGGGAAGTTGGTCCATAACGTCTCTGCGGAATCATCTACAAGCAACCTACAGGTAAGGGTGCTTGTAACCCTGACAGCGCTTCCCCGGTTGTTATATTATTTCCGGACGCTGCCAATATGGATCCCTCCGGCCACATTTCGACTATTACGGTCTATGGTAGTCGGATTCCTCTGGGGCTCGGGCCGCCGGCGGGTGGCCCTTAAGACCCTGATGAGGCCGAAGGACGAGGGTGGGCTTGCAGTGCCGGATTTTGAGAAGTATTATTTGGCGGCACAGCTCCAGACCTTCACCCAGGAGATCGCCCGGGAATTCCGGGGCCCAGAAGGTAGAAGGGGTACAGGTATAGCCAGGCATGTTCTCTCCTTCATAGCGCTGCGACAACGCTTGGCCTTACAGGACTTGTCGCTTGAGGAGCGGACCGTTCGCCTGTGTTGGAACCGAGCTCACGCCCGGGGCCACATGAGAATACCGTATGCGCCCGAAATACCTTTGGGAATGCTGACGGCGTTGCCCCATGGTGGCGATTGGTCGCGGTTGGCGAACTGGGAGGACGCAGACTTACAGCTGATAGGTGACCTATACGAGGACGGGGCGCTTTTGCCCTTTCAGGAGCTCATCGATCGGTTCGAGATCCCTCGCGGCGACTTTTTGTTGCACTCGGCCCTTATCCGAGCGATTCAGGCGCACTGGAAACATGGGCAGGAGGAACCCCCTTTATCTCCGATATGCCAATACGTGATGATGTCTGCGGGCACGGTGAAGGCGGTCACTTGCCTTTATGGGAGACTGATCAATGAGGGGCTGGCTCCCCTCACTACTCTGAGGACCCGTTGGGAGGTGGACATTGGCAAGGAGATCCCGGAGACGACCTGGTCCCAGCTGGTGCAGCGAGCCTGGAAGGGCACACGCCACGCCCGCTTTCAATTGGTCCACTACTACGTGCTACATAGAGCTTATCTGACCCCGGTGAAAATCAGGCGATATTTTGCTACGAATTCAGCGGACTGCCCCAGATGCCCGGCCCAGGAAGCGGACCTGCTCCACATGCTGTGGGCCTGCCCAGGATTATCATCCTATTGTGTAGAAGTGGGGAAGACCCTGGAGGAGGTGACGGGGAGATCCTTATCGCTTGACGCGGCGGTGGGACTCCTGCACTGGTTCCCTCATACCCCCAAGAACAAAATATCCAGCAAATTCATCGATCTAGGGCTGCTCCTTGCTAAGCGGGAGGTGACCAGGAACTGGAAGGCACGAGCTGGTCCTACGGGAGGCCGGTGGCACAGCGAACTTTTGAAGTGGGCGGCGGGGGAGAGCACACTGAGATACCAGCTAGCTTGGAGGCAGTGTAATGAGAAGGCGCAGGAGGCAGCGCTGGAGTGGGAAACGTTAGTGCAGGCCCTTAGGGATTATTGCGCCCCCAGCGATTCTGACAGTGAGGATGCAGCTCGCCCCATGTCCCGTTAGATGATTGAACTTTTCAGCTCTGTTATTTTCCCCATGGGTCCTTTAGCAGATCCTGCTGCGGTAGTTACCGTGCGCTGATGGCGGGGGTGGGGTAGGGGTTACTTTGGTTTTTAGCCTTTTGAGGGTGGGATTTTCTTTCTGGGTTTATAGGCTTGTTTGGAAAAGCAGATGACAGACAGTGGATTATCCGGACCAGCTTTGGCGTCCTGCTGAGCCCCCATTGACTTTCGCCGCCCGACCCTAGGGTTGTGGGCTGAATGGCTGTGTACGAGAAATATGGCGGGGGGACGGAGGGTTGTGCCTTATTGATTTTGCTTGTTTTATAATGCTGGTCGATTATGTAACGCTTTACTGATTCCTGCAATAAAAATATATTTAAAAATAAAAATAAAAAATAACAATCACGACTTCAATAGACACAGCCCCTAGAGCATGTAGAATCAGTGGGACCCCAAGGAACCACTCAGGAGTGACACGGGTGCAGTGAGGAAATACCACTGCGTGCTCCGTACAACTCTATGGAAAAGTCGTGATTGCAAAGTTAGAGTTTAAGGGCACTTCTACGAGGACTTCAAGCAAACCCTTTGGAACATAGGAGGTTCTAGAGCCAGCCCACCAGTACCGAAGTACCCGTGTTACCTATCCCAGAGGAGCCGGGTGCATAGGGGTCAAGTGGTGTCGAAAACCTTCGTTGTTTTCAATGGAGAGCTGCAAAGAAGTACTGCTGCCAGGAAGGTGAAGAGTGTCCGGTAGAATCAAAGCCTGGATTCGAGGTGAAAGGAACCTGAAAGCAGAGGGGACAGAGTCTGGGTCACGGCAGGTGACCAGGGGCTCGGTAGTCGAATGCCCACCGATGTCGGGTGATTCAGGTGTGAAGGGATGCTTGACTCTGCAGCCATGGGGACCAGGAGATGTCGAGGATGACCAGGATCTGGAGGTGAGCTGTCCCATGAAGGATGTCGAGTGCTGAGGGGTCGGTGTCTGGCTGAAGCACGAACAAGCCTTGGCAAATGCAACCCACGCGGTCAGAGTAAACGGGTTACGGTGTGAACCAGCAAGGTCCAGGGGACTCTCCAAGCAATGTAGAGTCAGAGCACATCTGGTGCAACCAGGTAAATGCAAGAACAAACAAGGTGACCCTCGCCAGGAGCCACAGGCCAACGGACCATGGATCGCTAGACCACCTCAAGCAAGTTTACAAAGCACCAGCCCACAGAGGACTCGGTGAGTGGAGGCTGGATATCTTTGGTGCAAATACGGTCCAATGCACAGGCTCAGGGATTACCAAAAAGCATATGCACTTGCAAATGTACGCGGTGCACAGGGGTTCGGGTTGCACGGGCCCCACGAGGGATACTGGTCTCAGAATCGCTGAGAGGTCAGATTTACCTCAGGGACCTTCAGAAACCCACCTCCTGTGTTGCTGAAATATTCAGAGTCCGCAGGAGCTCTGGAGAAGCAAACCAGTCAGATGCGTTTAGGTGTCCGCTGCTGCAGGGGAGTAACTTCTTTACTCCAAGGGAGATTCTTCAGTCATGCAATCGTAGTGCAGGCAGTCGAAGTACTTGGTCTCTTCTTAGCAGAATCTTGTCCAGGTAACATCTAAAGTCCTGTAGTCAGGTAACCCACTTCATACCCATGGGAAGGGGTTGGAATGATTCTATGGGCCCCTTAGAGGAGGGCTGGGCAGAGGGGTGGCTACACCCATGACCTTTGTCCAGTTTCACGCCAGAGCAGGAGCCAATAGCTCCCAGAACTGGTTTGAGCTGGACTATGCACAGGGACACCAAATGTGCCACTAGTGCAGACTTTCTGGCACTCCGAGGGCACCCACCCTAAACCCTGTCTGGTAGGTGGTCACACCTCCCTGTGACAGGATGCCTATTGTCATGCCTTCCTCTGCTCGAGCTTGGCTCAGTAGCAGTAGAGCAGAATCGTGTCTGTGGTTGGGAGCATCCATTTTGCGCTGTCCAGGTCAAGAAAGCTGGTACTGAGTGGATCAGTGACCCGCAGTAGTGGTTCTATAAGGGTGAAATCATACCGCCCACACCAGCTGGTGTGGAGGTATGATTCCAAGGTGTTTGACACCAAACGCAACTTGTTCTAAGCAGCCGTTTTTAAGTTCGCATTTACCACAGGTTATAATGCACTTACCGTGGACATAGGGACAAATAGACCATGGGTCCTCAAGAACCACACAAATTGCAACAGCGAAAAGGTTATCTATCTAGTCACTTGCCCGTGCTCCCTACGTTACGTAGGTATGACTATGAGAAAAGTAAAAATGAGAATAAACGAACACAAGAGCACAATCAGGTGCAATAAACAAGCTACTCGTCTGACCAATCATTTCTTACAGATGAGGCATAAAGCAGAAGAAATGAGCTGGACAGTTTTAGAACAACCTTTTGTCCCTCAACATGTGAGTGACGTCACAAGGTATCTCTTTTTGAAAGAGCAGAAATGAATCTTCAAACTAAAATGTGACATAGAAGGTTTGAATGACGAAATCCCCTGGGTGACCATATGATTCATTCATCCACATTGATTTGTTCAATAATGCTTAAATAGACAATTTCTAACGTCGTTAGTTGCACTATTTACAAGCTGAGGATTTTATAACGTGCTGTTTTACACTAAGATAGATTTGACAAATAAGTGTATGGATGCACATGTTATACTTTATAGTGCAGACTGAAATAAGGCATTGACTCGGGCCTTGTTTGTCCACGATCATAATTTTATAATAAGGCGAGTATATGCATGCTTAGAAAACTTTTAAATACTGTGGTGGAATCGCGCATGTTCGCATACTTCTGAAAGAAACTGAGTATGGCATCTGTTTGGTCCGCTGCTTTGGTGTTAGAATGGGATGCTCGCTCGCATTTCAGCTGTTGCATGCGCAGGCTTAGAAAGAGTTGCTGTCTCTGCACTTGTTTTACCTTGGCGGAATTGGGCATACTCAATAAACTCCTTTAACACACTGAGCATGGCACCTCTCTGATCCGCAACTTTGTTGTCAGAATGGGATCATTATCCGTTTTTGGGTTGACGCATGCACAGACTAAGTCAGAGTTGCTGTCTTTACATTTAATTACTCTGGTGGAATTGCGGATGCTTATAAACTTCGATATCAAACTGAATATGGCATCTTTCGGTCTACAACCTTGGTGTCAGAACGGGATCATTGTCCACTTTTGGGCTATGGCTTAATAGGAGTTGCTATCACTGCATCTTGATTACTTTGATATAACCGCGCATGCCCACAAACTCTTGAATTAAACAGCGTACAGCACCTCTCTGGTCCGCAGTTTTGTTGTTTTAATAGAATGCTCGCTCGCATTTGGATTCTATGTCAGGACCGGAGGCTTCTGATTATGCTTCTCAATCTTTACTAGAAGCTCACAGCAGCCAATGAAAATGCTTGCTTTTCATTCAAATAACGTTAAACACTACATATCCCATCATGTCTCACATGTAGGCACGCCCCCCTAGTCCATAAGAGGCCCTGCCTGCCGCCATCTTCCTCTTTCTTTGCTGCTCACAGAGCTAAGTGCACCTTCGTTTACTCCCTCTGATGTTCATTTATGCTATATATGAATGATTACTGTATTGGGCACTGTATATGAATGATTACCGTATTGAACACTGTTTTACCGGGGATTGTATGCCTTAAAGTGTTTACCTGCTTATTGTTGGGAGTAGCGGTGCATCGGCGGGTTGCTTTGGCGCCCGCCGTTTCTTGTCTATTGTTTATCCTCATTGTGGCTGGGAGCGCGCCTCGCGGCGCGAGGGTAGCTTCGGTCGCTGACCGGAGGCAGACGGACGCCTTTGTTTTAATTCAGCCCGTGGGTTTTATCCGGTGTATCCCCTCGACGAGCACGCGTCTAGCGCATGCGCAGCTGGCATTCCCTAATAGCTGCTGACGTGAGTTCAGGCCGGGTGCTCTCGGCTGCGGCGGGTGCCCAAACGCGATGAATTTGGGCTCCTTTTTGGTAGAATTCAGTCGCGTTTGGGCTGCACGTCGCGGTGCGACCCTCGAACATAGTTTCAGTTGCGTTTTTCAATCGGAGTAGTTAGGAAGGTGTCCCTCTGCCTCTAATATCGCCTGGTGAGGCTGTAAAATACAGAAAAGGCCCGTTTTGAGTGTGCACACGCTCAGGTAATTGGTGGTGGCCTGGGTCCCTGACCCCTATTGACTACAGCTTTGCTGAGGGGGTTGAAGTTGTAGTGGTTGAGTGTGCTGTGAGGGCTGACCCCCCCCTTGACCCTCCTTGTGACTGAACCTGCGGTGTCAGGAGCCTCTAGTGAGATCATTCCCCATTATCTCAAGATGTCAGAAGATCAGTATAATGAGGAATATAATGAGGAGGAGACTTTTGAGACCAGGCAGACGGCTGCCTTGGAGGACAACCTGGTTAGTGCCTTGGACGCGTCTGTCCAGTCCTCCGTCAATAGGGCTATGGAGACTACGGTCCCGTAGACGGTGCAGCAGGCACTTGCTTCAGCCCTTCGTTCTATAAGACGACAACTCGAGGGTTTCGCCAAGAGACACGGCTTCATCAAACCTCAGAAAAAGAAAGCTGAGGCTTCGGCCTCGGGTCAACATTCAGGTGACTCTGCCACTTGGCCTCATACTCGGGCCTTAGCTACCTTGCCAGACATGGCGGACCGCGCATACGCAGGAGGCAAAGCCACAGCTAAGCGTAGGGTCCATGATACTGACACAGACACAGACACTGGTACCAACACAGATACGGATACGGACACTTCAGAAGATCGCAACCCTCCAAAAAAGGCTAAATCAGCACAGGCCAATAGCCTTGCGCCTGCTCATACCCCCTTTACCTTTGACCCGTCAGAAATAATGCACCCCAGGTCGCAGGATTCGGTGCCGCCTACGGCAGTGACGGCCTATATTCACGAGAATTTACGCAAGGGGTTCCCCAGGGAAGTAAGGAATCGTTTGCGTTCAGAATGTCCTAGACCCGACATCCCGAATCGAGTGGCGGAAACGCCAGAGATAGACCCCAGCCTTCTAACCTTTTTAAAGAAGTTCACGAAGGATCCTAAAAGAGGTTTAGACAGGGCTTGGAAGGGGTGTCAGGACAAGATGCTGGATGCCATCGGCCCCTTGGCAAATATTTTGGAGATGGCCTTGGCGGCCAAGGAGACCTCTACCCCTGTAGACCCTGACGTGTTGGCCGGATGGACCCAACGGGCCATCTGCTTGTTGGGCAACGCTAATTGTGCTATCTCGGCGGAGAGAAGGAAGTCGTTGCTCATGAAGATGGATTACAACCTAACAGAGCTTGCGGACGCAGAACCGGGCCCCCTTGCAGAGGGCCAATTGTTTGGTGACAAGTTCGTCTAAGACGTCTCCAAATACGTGGGTACCTTTACGGCATTAGACAAGGCCCAATCGGGCATCAAGCGCGCATTGAACTAAGGTGTTTTTAACAGGGCCGGACGAGGCGGGGGTCGCTCGTCAGGCCGAGGAGGTCCTCCAGGCTCCCATAGAGGCGACTTCGGAAGTGGCAGGAATGACTATGACTCCACCCGTGGAGGAACCTTCTATCCCTCCTGTAGGAGGTTCAGCAAGAACAGATACCAATCCGGCAATGGCAGGGGGAACTTCAAGCACCAACAGAGCTCAGGTGAGACTTACAGATATTTCCCTTCTTCCTTTGGGGGGTCGGACACAGCACTGCCTGGGGCGGTGGAAGGAACTTACGCCAGACGCTTGGGTCTTGCAGACAGTTCAGGGTTTTCACTTAGAGTTTTACTCGCGTCCTGTTCAGTCAAGCGTACCCTCAGCTCTCCGTTTTTCCCAACTAGAGACCAGTTTTATAGACGAGGAGATTCCGACCTTGCTGCAGAAACACGCGATAGCACAGAGTCCTCAAGGTCCTCACGGTTTCTGCAGCAATATCTTTGTTATACAGAAAAAAGGGGGCGGAAACAGACTGGTGTTGAATCTCAGGGACTTCAATCAGTTTCTGACGTACAATCATTTCAAGATGGAGGGCATCCATCTATTAACAGATCTTCTGCAGGTTGGGGATTGGATGGTCCGGCTGGACCTGAAAGACGCGTATCTCTCTATTCCGATTTTTCCCCCACATCGCAGATTTCTGCAGTTCCGGTGGAGAAACCAATGGTACGAATATTTGGTTCTGCCTTTCGGGCTCTCCTCGGCTCCTTGGTGCTTCACCAAAGTGATGAAGCCTGTAGTGGCGTACCTTAGAGAGAGGGGTATTCGCCTCATCATTTACATGGACGATATCCTAATAGTGGATCAGTGCCAGCAGACTATTTTGCGGCACCTCCAGCTGACCACGACTATTTTGCAGGATCTGGGTTTTGTGATAAACGCCAAGAAGTCAGTAATGGTCCCCTCTCAAGTGATAGATTTCCTAGGGTTCACGGTGAACTCCGTGATAGCTCAGCTGTGCCTCCCGAAGGACAAGCTAAAGGATCTGAAGAGGGAGATCAGGAAGCTGCTGAATTGTCAGACAGTCTCCCTCAGAGCGCTGGCAAGAATGGTAGGAATTCTGGCGTCTTCAGTCCAAGCGATATTCCCGGGCCCGCTACATTACAGGGCTCTGCAGCAGTTCAAGATCAGGCATCTTCAGAAGGGTCTCTCGTATTCAGACAGCATTCCCCTCACGCACGAAGTGAGGACAGAGTTGCAATGGTGGTTGGGACACGTCGACGCTTGGAACGGCCGAGCGATCTTCGGCTCCCTCCCAGAAATCACAATAGAGTCCGACGCCAGCCGCTGGGGCTGGGGCGCGCGTTGTGGAGACATCTCCACAGGAGGGAGATGGTCTCCGGAGGAGCTTTCCCTTCATATCAACTGTCTGGAACTGCTCGCGGGGTCGTTCGCTGTGAGAACGTTGTCCCCGAAGCAGACATCCTGTTGTATCCTCCTGCATCTAGACAATGTCTCGGCAGTGAGATACATCAACAAGTTGGGCGGCACGAGGTCGTCCATGCTTGTACAGATAGCCAAAGACTTTTGGCATTACTGCCTTCGCAATCAGATATCGATCATTGCGGAATATCTTCCGGGTCAGTCCAATCAAGTAGCGGACTGGAACTCGAGATACCTCAGGGACTACAGCGACTGGAAGTTGCTACAGAGGATATTCCAGTGGCTGGAGGAGATTTGGGGTCCGTTCGCGACGGATTTGTTCGCGTCGAGACTGACGTTCCAAATCCCTCGATTCTTCAGTTGGAGGCCGGATCCGTTGGCGCAAGCGACGGACGCGTTTCTCCAGGACTGGTCACAGGGGGTGCAGTATGCCTTTCCCCCCTTCTTGCTGATCCCCAGAGCGATATCGCAAGTGATCAGGCAAAGGGCAGAGGTAGTCATGGTGACGCCTTGGTGGACGTCGCAATCTTGGTTCCCCAAGCTGATGCAGTGGAGCTGCGACCTACCCAGACTCCTCCCGGAGTCGACGACGCTGTTGCTGGGCCCTCATCAGGAGAGGCACCCTCTGATAATGGAGGGCAGACTTCAGCTGATGGCCTGGAGGCTTTCAGGCAACAGTGGCAAGTGCCAGTAATTTCGAGCAGGGCTGCAGATTTCATCAAGCAGGCCTGGGCACCTTTCACTAGGAAGAGGTACTCCTCGGCCTGGAAAGGTTGGGTGGATTGGTGCGTGGAACGACACCTGGATCCCGTGGGGGCAGACTTACCCCATGTGCTGAATTTCCTGACGGATAAGGCATCAGAGGGTTTGGCCTATAGATCGGTCAACAACTTCAGATCTGCCATCTCAGCAGGCCATGTCCAGCTGGATGGGAAGCCAATAGGTATGCACCCTGTCGTGTGCAAATTACTTAAAGGCATTAGGGTGGAAAATTCTCCTAAACCAAAATACTCCGGATTGTGGGACGTATCTCTGGTTTTAAACCTCTTTGACAAATGGCCAACGAATTCCCTTCTATCCAGAAAACAATTGTCAGCCAAATTAGCCATGTTGCTTTGCCTTTCAGCTTGCAGGAGGTCCTTGGATATACGAGCGCTGGAGATAACAGGTAGAGTATTTACTCCGGAAGGAGTTTCTTTTCAGATTGTTAGACGCACTAAGACATTATCTACTCATGTTTCTTATAATGCATTTCAGGAGAATGAAAAGTTATGTGTTGTTCAATGTCTAAAGACTTATGAGGAATGTACTTCGGCTCTTAGGCCTCAGGGCTGTTCGCAGCTTTTGATCGCCTTGCAAAAGCCTTTCAAAGCAGTGGCTGCGGCCACCATTGCCAGATGGCTTCGTTATGTTATGAAAGAAGCCGGCATTGACATCACCATTTTTGGTGCGCACTCTGTCAGGGGTGCCATGGCATCGAAGTCACTCATGTTGGGTTCCAGCATTCACGATATCATACGTAGTGCGGATTGGTCGTCAGAATCGACCTTCAAGACATTTTATTATAAGCCGGTGGGGGATATTACCTCTGTAGTTTTTAATAAGCGTTAAACAGGCATAATCAGAAGCCTCCGGTCCTGGCATAGAATCACAAATTTGCTAGCATTCGCGACAAGAATTTGCAATTCTATTAAGGACACGGAGGCGAGGATTATCCCACCCGGCATGTATATATATATAAATGCTTGCCACCCAGTGGTTATGGTGGTTACGGTCTCATATCCTTTCTTTCAGGTTCTGATAAAAAGAGCGACTGAAGGTCGGAGAATGCCAGGATATTTCGCCTGAAGATGTTGATCCTTCCCGTTGGAAGAGTTACAAAGTTTTCCAAGTTGTTGTTGGAGCTGTTCGCCGGAAAGAAAGAGGAAGATGGCGGCAGGCAGAGGCCTCTTATGGACTAGGGGGGCATGCCTACATGTGAGACATGATGGGATATGTAGTGTTTAACGTTATTTGAATGAAAAGCAAGCATTTTCATTGGCTGCTGTGAGCTTCTAGTAAAGATTGAGAAGCATAATCCTCGCCTCCGTGTCCTTAATAGAATTGCAAATTCTTGTCGCGAATGCTAGCAAATTTGTGATTGATGCATGTGCAGGCTCAAAACGATCTGCTGTCACTGCATTCAATCACTGTGGCAAAGTCCCGCATGCTCACAAAATACTTGATTATGGAGCCTCTCTGGTCCGCATCGTTGCTGTCAGAATGGGGATGAGCTTCCGCAGTGAGTTGACGAATGCGCAAGCCGACACTTAGTCTCAGTTCTCCATCAGGTCCGCTATTTCCGAATGGAGTTTTCCGCGTTTGCAGACAATGTTCTGTTGCGCTTTCAATCAGGTCCGACACTTGCTGATATCGGGTCCGATGCACGGTGTAAAGTTAACTGAATTCCTATTGGCTACCGCTTAACTTAAGAGCGGCCTTCCTGTTCCAGTCAGGTACCTCCCCCTCAGCTCAGGATTAGTCAGGGGTACCGACGGACAGGTAAGGCAGCTCTTACGGCGGAACCTTGTTCTTCTCACAACTTTGGAGATTATAATCAAAACTACAATAGAGACGCTTTAAGTTTACTCTTTGGAGATTTGTTGAGTACTATAAATCGAATTTTAAACTCCATTTATGCAATTACTATTAGACCTGCTAAAATAGGTTAAGAGTACCTATATATATATATTTTTTTATTACTTTAGTTTAAGCGAAGGAATTGGAAGGGAGATAATAATTGTTATGGTCCCTTGGTGGGCCTGTGAGGCACTGCTATTTTAATGTTCAGAAGTAAAGCCAAGGTTTATTAGCTGCGAGGCTGGTGGAAATTTGGTGGGGTCTGACCTAACTAGTCATCCACTATTTTTATCCACAATCAGAGCGGGTCCCCCATCCCTGAGCAGTTGCCAGGAGAGGCGAGGCTTACTCCCAAGAGATATTGGGTGAGTAAATACTAATATTAATTAATACTCGATCGCGATAACAAATAATTTAATAGCGATTACACATGTGGCAAAATTTATATGTATGCCTGTGATTTACCCGTCTTTTGTACTTATGTATTTCCTCAGGAAAGAATCCCTTTTTCATGAACACGGAATTCTGCATATGGTAGGATGTATGGTATCATTGATTTGTGTTAAAACTTTTTCCACATTGGTATATTTCTTTTTGCAGTAGTTTGGTCCTGGTCCTGGTCCTGACGAAAGCCAGGTAGGTTATCATTTCCTACGAGGGCTGAAACATGTAGACCTATTACAACTCCTAGACGACAGTTATTATTTCAAACTGTCTAACTCTGTTTTTAGACTTTGACACCATGATATCTCCCCAATAAAATGTATCCCTTATGTCATGGTAGCCAATTTTATATTGCACTTTTGATTATTCTCACGCGTTCTTTTCCACACTTCAAATTTCATCCCACACCACAGAAAAACACATATTCTATGGTATGATCCATCACTGGTGGTTCCTTTGGATTGGAGCAACACACAATACCATCAGGTGTGTTGCCCTAAATTCGGACCATCTCTTCAGTAATCCCAGATGATGAAGCTCTGCCATTGGATGGGCTGATGGGATTCATTTCTTCTCCTTTGCGAACACATTCTGGGTAGTCACTGAGCTTACTGTGTGTTTTTTTGCCCATGTCGATCGACAGACCAGTGACATTTGTTTATGTTTAGCTATATTGTGAATGGGGGTATAGTGTTCTCTGGTCTTTAAAAATATTCTCCCCTCAGACACTCTACCAATTGTATATTTTATATAATGCACTTAACCCTAAATATTTATTTTAGAGTTTTATATAGCGCGAGTTTACATTTTATATATGTCTGGCTGCATCACAGACAACCCCCGAGAATGGTCTCCGAAGGCTGCAGAGGGGCTCTGCTCCTGCAGGGGCACCGTCTCACGTAAAACCCAGTGTAGGAGAGTAGGGTCTGCAATCCTATGATCACCCCAGATTTTTGCTTTTTGCTTCACTGGTTTACGACTTTCCCTGGCTGTGGGCCTGCTAATCAGACCCACAGCCTAGCTGTTCTCTCTCTAAATTGACACACATGTACCTTAGGTGCATTTACCAATTGGTACTGGGCCACCTTATCAGTCCCTGTACAGTATACCTTAGGTATCCAGGGCATAGGTGTACCCAGGGCCTACCAGGGGCTGCAGCATGTATTATGCCACCCCTGGCTGGCCATCCAAATCTGACACAACTGGCTGCACGACAGCTGGGGCAAGGTGGTGTAAACACCCTTTGCTTTAGATATAGTATTCCTATATCTAAACCTAAAATGGACATATGTATTCCTATCAGTCACTCCTATGGCAGGCCTTATCAATCCTGAAGGCAGAGTGCTTGGAATTATGTGAGATGGTGCTCTGGCATGAGCTGAGCCCGTTTGCAGCTTGCGGAACCAAGTCCTAATAGCTGTTCCATGATAACGCGTACCATATACTCTTAAGTGCCTTATAATCCTTGCGGTTATTTGCCAACTTTGGTATCGCTTTATCAAAACATGTCGAGTAAGGTGTCATACGAATTGGAATACTAACCCCTCGCCAATTCTGGCGACGTGGTTAGCATTCCACCCTTCTAGAGGGACACGGCATGTATGTAACTGTGAACCCCGGTTAAAGCTTAACACAGCCTCAGCTCCACAAAATGGATGCTGCCACCACAGACACAAGTCTGACCTCCTGCTTCTGGGAGTCCTTCCAGCGAGGAGAGCTTGGACAAAGGGTTTCCTGTCAGGGGCGGTGCTAGCACCATCCCAGACAGGGTTTTGTGTATCCCAGGTAGGCAGGGCTGAGAGGAAGGTGACTGCAAGTGGCACCCCGGTGCTCACTGTGCATATGCCGGCTTGAACCAGTTCCAGGGGCACACCAGCCCCTGAGCTGGGGAAAGTCCGGACAAGAGAGAGGGGTGTAACCACCCCCCTCCTGGTCCCACCCATGGGCAGGGCCTAGTCACGTGCCAGCCCCTTTTTTTAGAATAAAGGTAGGAGCAGGCCCCCTTCCCAAATTAGATAATTCTGAATCTTGACTACTTTCCATGAAAGGACTCTTGACTTTTTCTGAAGACTCTCCCTTGTGGCTAAGGAGTAGCCACCCTGCACCAGCGGGCACCATCTAAGCGCTTGCGGTTTGCTGTAAGTCCATCCTCCGGATCAAGACTGCCCAGCTCGACGAGACCCGGATTCCCTGGCATCTCTGACCTCTACCTGCATCATCAGCCCAGCTGAGATTCGTGGGTGTGACGAGACCTGAAGGGACCGGCCATCTTCAAAACTGCACAACGCTTATCCAGAACGACCGCCGAGGGATCCTCGAGTGAGTGCTTTGGGGTTTGAGAAGCCCTAACCCTGAGCAGCTCCAGCACCGAAGTCCAGCCCCCCAGCATCCACGAGATCTGCGTGGGGCCCTTCTGCTCTTTGCTGCTCACCGCGTTGTCCGGTCACTTGCCTGCTGGCTAGTGGCCCTCCTGACGACCAACCACGACGATTACATCGCTGGTCTGGTTGCTCCAGACTGGCCCTTGCTCCCTTCCAAAAGAGGAGCACCCCGGACCCTCCTGGTCCACTCCAGACGCCATCTTGACTCCACCGCGTGGGCTTGACTTTGCCAAGGTTTGTTGCCCCAATCCTGGGTCCAGCATCGCCAACAGCAGACACCTTCGTGGGACAGCTCGCACCTCCATCCTGGTCGCCGACAACGCCTCCTGGTCCGAGAGACAGCAGAGCCCCGCGTCGCCCACTCACCTGGTCGAGGTGACTTCATACGGTGCCATCCTGGTGCCCACCTAATCACTGGCTAGTGATTAAGAACTGAGTCTCCTCTGCTTTCAGGTCGTCTCCATCATCGATCCAGGCTTGGATCTCTCCGAATATCTTCACTGGTCGCCTGCCAGCAACTTCTTCTTTCAGGTTCCATAGACTTCAACGAGGATTCCCGACGTCTTTTGAACCCTATGCAGCCGCAGCCCCTGGGCTAGGTAACCTGAGCATTTCGGGGCTCCAACGTAGGTTCACTATCCAAGTGTCCAGGTCCTTTGTCGTTTTCAGTCTATCTAGTCGGATTCGTCCGATAACAGTAACTTTACGAATACTAGCATCCATAGACTTTGTCCCGCATCCCGCGTGAGAGTGCACACTCTGCACCCGATCTCCCTAGGCCTCCTGCTCCTAACCTTAGGGTTCAGTAGTGTAGTCCTAGCGATCCTGAAGCCTCTGGATCTTGTTACTTACCTGCTAGTATTTCGCATTCCACTTTTAGTGTATATGGTTTTTCGTGCTCCTCGGGCATTTGTGTAAATTGTGCAACTTAAAGTATTTTCTTAAGAGTTTTGTATTGTGCTTAGCTCCCTGACTCATAAAGAGTTCAGGGTAGACTTGTTATAAATAAATATCCTTTTATTTTCATAACAACTTGTGTGGTGTCCTTTCACTTGGTGTTCAAGGGGTATATGTGATGGTATAACAGCTGGCTTAACATGCCCTCTAGAGTTTAGCCTAAAGACTGCTCTTGTCCATGCTACTAGGATAGCTGGTCTATAAGGTTGACTTACAACCAATCATCAATAAGGGTTGTTTGGAATGATACAAAGTGATCACTAGAATAGTGAGCACTATATATCAGGCCAACTTCTCACACCCAGCACCCTGCCTTCAGGGTTGATGAGGACTGACATAGGGGTGACTGAGGTTTTTAAGTGTAGTGATTTAGATAGATATAGTGAACCTATATCTAATTAGGTGGTGCTTGCCTTAGTGTCGCCCAATTAAAGAGGGAGTTGCGAACTAACACTGCAGAGAGACGACCGGTTAGAAAACTGAGAGAGTCGCCACAAAACACCTCGGGGAGAGAAGAATGCGCATGGCTGAGGTCTGCACTCGTGATTAATATGAAACATTTTAGGAACGCTCAAAACGCTAGCAGAGCGTGAGGTTTATCGACCAAACAATATCGCCATTTTCCGGATTTACAAGCGAGCAGAGAGGGTTTTGTACTTATATAAAAAAGAGCCCATGAAAAAATAGTGAAAGTTTTTCCACTCTAAATACCCGATGGATTGTGAATAGCCCTAGTCCTGAAGAGGCCAAAATTGATTGGCTGAAACGCGTCGACTATAAAGAGACAGCAGATACATATAAATAAGTTTGATTAATTTGAATAGTGTGGTGAGGGATCTTTAAGAGATTGGGTTTAAATTGGTTCTACCTAATTAGTTTCCCCACATGAATCTGCTTGATCTCAATAGGAATGTCTGTTTTATGGTTTGATGAGACATCCTAATTGGAAACGAAGGGCGTTTATTCTATTGTATATATGTAAAAAGTATGTATATATACAAATGTGTTTTGGAAATGAAAAATGAGAGATATATAAACTTGTTTATTTGAAAGAAAGAAAAAAAGAAAAAATAAAAAGTATTCAGTAACAACCGTCAATGTGTCTGTGGGTCATGATGAGATAGGGGACTATACAAAAGAGATAATATAAACTTTAGTGTGGTCATAGTGATATAAACACTAATATAGGGAGTACTTCATTTTTATTCCTTATTATTGCAAAATAGAATACATACCGTATAACCGAGGTACCAATTTCTTATTTGAGTCTATATTACCCAGGTACCGTTTGGTTTAATGGGTCTCCCCTGTCGTACATAGAGCAAGCACCATCTTACACAGTTGTTTTGAATGACCTCTCGTGGGTGGCAACATACATGCTGCAGCCCATGGGATGCCTCTGGGGGTGGAAACAAAAAAGGGTAATGGGGGGCCCTAGGGGAATATGTATTTTTAGACCTGCTTGTATCTTGTCCCCCAACTAGACAGTAAACCACACGAAAGATACCAAGGGTCTTAACTGATTGTGTTCATGATTGGAACCTGTATAGTGTCCCAAAACATATATACCAAGAGGTTATTGAGGAAATTGACACAGGAGAAGAGAGAGAAGTGGAGATTGGAAAAGAAAAGAAAAGTGTACCCATCAGCCCACTCAATAGTGGAACTTCGTCATCTGGTTTTTTTTGTTGAAAGCTGGTGTCCAGTACGCTCTTCCACAGGAAAATCCTGAGGCTAGCTGATCTTGGACCCACCGGTTGAACCCTCAACCGAAGGAGATGAGAGTAAGGAGGCTGAAGGGGCAAGTTGCAGTGCTCAAAATTGTGAAAAAAAAAAAAGAAGAAGAAAAAGAAGATAAATCCAAGTGATTAAAAATACCTGTCTTGATGTCTTAAGAAGCTTTATTAGGTGTGCCCATCAAGACGGTATGATTAAAAGCAGAGTGACAATAGTATGTAAGGAATTACTATTCACCATGAATGATATTTGGTCAACATGTTTCAGCCCTTAAGGGCTTTCGTCAGGACCTATGATGCACTACTGCAACACTTACCACGTGCTGTGATTAATAGTTTTCATAGTACAGACATATCCACTATGCAGTTGTATGTCTTAGTTTGTGAACCTTCTCCAGTGAATAGAGTGAGAAACACAAAGAAACAGAAAAAAGATATAGTCAAAATTAAACATATCTAATGCATTAGTGTTTGGTGTTTACATTGTGTTTTCACTTTTAACTCACCCAAATTTTAGGGAGGAATTGCCTCACCTCACCTGGCGCTCGCTCAGGAGAATGGAGGCCATGCGCTAAACATTAAGAAAAAGTATCATGTTTATTCATCATGTAATTTGGACTGAAAATCCAAATCTTTCTGGTGTGACGGAACATGCAGCCATAGGCTAGACTTAGATGACACCTCTAAGTAAGTGACAAAAGCTATGTTGTGGTTGTGATGTTTGCAATTTCTATATTTTCAAAGAAAGGGGGTTAAGCTTTGCTATCTGAGCAAACTGCTTTCAAAAATAGAATGATGATTATTCTTTCAAAACTCTATACTTGCAAGAGGTTGATATTGCAAAGCGGTGCATTTCCGACATTGTTGTCCAAGTGCGGGACATGCATCAGTGTGAGGGAAATCGTATCCGCACCGGTAGCATTCGAGTGGACTTTCCCTTCTTCTGTCCCTTCTGCTTGAGTCATGACGTCTGCGACCCGTGTGCGGTTGATGGGTTTTGGGTCGTGACGTCCTCTGTCATGAGAGTGTCTGCGGGTGGTGCGCAAATTAAGTCGGAATGCCTGTTCACGTTTCTCCGTGCGTCCCGCCTCCATCTTCTTGGCATGTTCCTCTGCCTGGTCATGAACTCTGGTCATCTCTTCGATTTCATCTAAAGTGTAGCTTTTCTTCAGAAGTCGTCTTCTGAGGGACTCTGACTGACATCCCTCTATAATGCGCAATCTGAGGGCATCTTCATTGGAGAAGTTGTCGAACTCACAGTAGCGGGCGAGCCGTCGAAGTCTTGTGATTAACGTGCTCATTGGTTCTTCCTTCTTCTGCGATGCTAGATTGAAGGTGTATCTTTCGTAGTCTCCATTTTTTTTGTGCAGAAACTTTTTATTTAGGGCGTCATGTACTTTGGTGTATGATCCAGTATCATCAGTAGGCAATTCCTCGATGAGTTGACTAACTTCCTTTCCCACAAGGTTGCGCAGAGCGATTAATTTTTGATCTTCTTCCGTCACCTGAGACACTTGCATAAAATCTTCAATGTCCTCAAGCCACTCTTGCCATCTGAGACCCATTCCTCCTCCAGCCACAAGTGCGAGCGGTTCAGGAGGGCGTAAAAAGGAGGCGCCCATCATGCCTGGTCTGTTGGTCGAAGCTGGGACTTGGGCTCTTCTTGATGGTGATCCCGACATTTTTCTCTTGGTTTCTTAATAATTGGTGCTTAGAAACAATCACTTTATAGGTGGCAGCGAGCTTTCCTATCACAAATTCACTAGTGCCTTTGAAGTGTTTGTTTCTTTCTTCCCATTACACTCCCACCATCTCACAGCAGGTTTATAGCACTGAATACTAAATTCGGAGCTTGAATTGCCTTGAGTTTGTTTGAAAAAATCCGGTTGCCTGACCTCAAAATGGCTGCTTGCTATCCCTGACAGGGGATAGGTGGGGAATCCTGACTCTAAGATGGCCGCCGTCCTCAAAATCTCGTTCTCTTTGAGATTTGGCTCCAGCTCACATTCCCCAGCTCCAGAGCATGCAGGCGCGCATTCACCGGGCATGCAGGCACCACGCTGACTCTGGCACGACGTGGAAGATCGGGGTGGCCTCCCGTCTTCGACCAGCAGCACTTTCAGTCGTCAGGTCCAGCCAGGGTGGGCGTCCTCTCTTTCGTGTGGGCAGCGCACGCAGCAGGGGTGGGCACCCAGTCTTCAGCGCACGACCGCGCTATTCAATTCCTCTCAACACAGCCTCCAGGCCGTGGAGTTCGGGTCCGAGTGGCGCAATGCTGTCGGCCTTGACTCTGCCGCGGCACGCACTCGGAGGGGCACGCTCATCGCGACTGCGACACTGGACTCGCGCCACGATGGGGACAGGGTCACTAGCTTCAGGGATTAGCGCATTTAAGCAGCGCAATCCATCCCACCCTCGTCGCCAGTTGTAGCATCGACCTTGCAATAAAGGACACAGACTCTACAGCTTCTTTTCAGAGTCTTTATTCAGGTGCCCCTGCCCTATCAGTCCCTACTCTATTCTGCCCTTATCTTGTTCCCCGCTCCACCCTTTCCTGTCCCTCCCACGTCTCCACCCTCCAACAAATAGACTGCTGCTCACCCCATCACAGGGCTGACTTGAGTTCAAAGGGCAACACCTGGAATGGATAATAGCGACCAGCCACCTTGAATCAAAGGTAATTGCAGTGATCAACTGGAATTACCTGGTGGTGGTCTAAATTGTTGTGTGCAGTCTTGACAGTTCGGCTGTTGAATTGACTGATATGGCTGATATCTATAAGTTTGGTAACGTCCTCTAGAAGAATTCTGGTCCCTTTGTCGTGCTCCACAAAATGACTGTGGTCTGTTTTGATGAAGGGTTCCTAAGGAGTGTGGAGTGTCCATATCTGTTTTAATTAACTGAAGTGATTCATCAACATTCCTACCAAAGAGTAATTTCCGATCATAAGGGATCTTTCTACTCTGTACCTTAGGTCTAAAAGATGTAGAACAACGCCAGCCTTGCCTAAGTAATACCGCACTACCAGCTAATTGTCGGAATTCTGTCAAGGCAATATGCATTGCGGTATTGTAACAGAAGAGTACTTTCTCCTTCTGACAGGATTGTTCTTTTTTTTATCTACGGAAGTAACTCAAGGTATGGCCTAATGTCTGTCCATATCTGGCAGTCATATCGTGTAAGAATTGGAAGTGCGTTAATTGCTCTGATTGATGTGTTTGCCGTAGAAGAAAAATGTTTGCCATTGTTGTTGAGCCTTCATACATCCCTGTCTGGTGGTGACAAGCATGGAGGTGTTGGATTTCTTGATTCCAACTGGGCTGCTTGCATAATCATTATGTCTGCCCGGGGGTGAACAAAGACACAAGCAAGAGTGTTGTTGGGTGCTTTCTTTCCCATCCTAGTAATTACCGCAGCTACTAAAGACGGGTTCTTCATAACCTTTAGACCATCTGACCAAATGTGATCAATTATTAGAATCATTCGAATTGATTTTTTTAAGGCTCTTTAAAGTCATACATAAAGGAGTCATTTTTTTTGCTGGTATTGGCGGGTCAAATATTTTTGAGGCTTTATTGATGAGAGAGTGAAAACATCCTATATCAACTGGAAGTGAATCCACCTCTGGGGAAGTTATACCTCCTGGAAAGGAAACTATTTACTCCTCCCACTATGTGCCAGTTGAATGAGGGAAAACTGGCTGCATTAGATTGTCATCTTGGTTGTTATCTACATAACTGTCAACTGTAATTGGTAGATTAGGGTAGGTTGCCAAAGGTATGTTACAAAAGGTGATAATGCTATCGGTCTTGAACACATGTTGTGAGGTCTGGACCAAGTGAAGCTTGTCTTGAAAGTTGTCCTTGAGGGTAAGTCAAAAATTCCGGAAATTGCTCAAAGAATAATGTGAGCCTGAGCCATAAATCTTTGGTCAGAGCTGAAGAGACTTGTTTCATAGCTTCCTGCGATGTTTGGTGAACCTGTGTATATGGGTCGTAATTGTATAGCCAGGAATCATCCTGATCATCTTGGAAGGACTGGTAAGATCTTAAGGTGTCTGGACCTTGTGAACAGATAAAGGTTCTTTAGCTTGTTCATATTGATCCTCATCAGTGTCTTGATATTTGGCCTTTAGTTCTGTTGCTCTATATGAAAGCCCAAATGGGCCATTGTTGTCCTCCTCATCTTCTCCTTTGGAACATTCAGTTTCGAAAGATTTGTCAGGCTGGTATGGGGAGACCTTTCTCAGGGATGTCTGTTCTAGTATGTGTGGAATTTAGATGCCTTTTTTCTTTGATGAGGGTGATCCTATTGTGTATTTTTAGGGGTTTGGACTGTCGTCAATGGAATTGACGTCATCAATGGTGGTGTAGTGTACATGAATGTAATGGCCGTTGATGGTATTGTCAAGGGTGTTCACATCAAAGGTGTTGTCATCAACATCATCAACAATGTTGTAGTCTTCGTCGACATTGATGATGTTGTCAGTGTGAGCTTTGCTGGTAGTAACATGGACAATGAGGGTTCCTTCGTCAACAGTGGTACAAATGGCTGTCTAGTTGACGATGGAGAAATTGTTATGGATTTGGAAGCTGATCCTTTAGAGGTTGTTTTTAGAGTAGATGGCTGAGTAGACAGGTTGTGAACAGATTTAGAATGGATTTTTTTCTGTCATTATTACAGTATCAGAAGATACTTCACAATGATTCTCAGTTATTTTTATGAGACTTTTTTGGGAAGTTCCTCAGAGGTTGAGGATTTTAATTCAGAAGAAGGTTTCACAGAGTGCTCATGCATAGACTTACAATAGATCTCAAGTGTCTATATTAGCCGCAAGTATATTACACATGAATGCACTTAACATTAATTTGTACTGTACTTGTGTAGGTGATAGTACACTAACACTGAATTTAAAAGATATTTCAAGCTATATATAAAAAAAGGGATCATTGTGGTACCTGCCAAGATTTGTCAGAGGGCTGCAGGCTAGCATTGCTTTCAATAAACACAATGCCTGTTACGGCATCCTCTACACAACTAAGCGCTGACCCCAAATTTATTAATCTTCAGGATAAGATCTGACATTGTGCTTTATAAGGGGATTTACACTTCTAGACATGTTTAAATTAATGTTTTTTTTGATAACTATTTGAGTTCATTTTAAATCCACACCATAATCAAGTGATAATATGCATACTTATACCATCCCTAAAATAAACCACAACCAAGCAACAACTAAAACCACGTATATTGGACGTGGTATTCCTGTGACACCCTTCAACCACCGACAGCAGCTGAGCAACACTTCCTCACCTCTTTCTCCTTATCTCCCAATTTTTTTTTTTGAGTTTTATATAGCGCAAACTAGACCTGAGACCTCGGTATCAAAGCGCTCTACATGAGCATCAGTTTAATTACAGAAGGACACATTTAGGCACAGGGAGATTAAGTTATTTGCCCAGAATCACAGGATGTTGAGCGTCATGGCTGAGACTCTAACCCAGTTCCCTATCTTCTCTGCCATCGGATATCACCACGCTCTACATGAGCACCAGTTTCATTACAGAAGGACACATTCAGGCATGGGGAGATTACATTATTTTCCCAGAATCCCAGAATGTTGCATGTCGTTGCTGAGACTCGTGCCCAGTTCCCTATCTTCCCTGCCAGCGTGTTCTTTTCTGGTGGCAAATCAAGCAGGCCAAACTGTGAGGATTCTCTTGCGTGGGTTGTATATAGTCTGTGTCAATGAATCTATTATTAATGAGTCATAAAATCTTAGTTTAATTGGTAGTACAAACTTTATCCAGAAAGGGTTATTGTTGGTGAGCACTACCTAAAGAAGCTAAGCAATGTTAACAGGACATTCAACAGCTGCTCATCCAAAAACAATTATTGCCCACATTATTGCCCATAGCCCACAACAACAAATGCCATCATGCAGGACCAGCAGTGCTGCTCCTGTCCACAATAGAAAGTCTTCGGTTGCAGTGATGGAGGCTGTTTCATTTGTTTTCAAGCCTAGAAAGTTAGACTGCATCAATGTCAATACAGAGTGGCCCACAAGTCCTTGAATTTAAAGGGTATCTGCTGTCTTGAATTTTCTATCTTTCCAAAAAAGAAAGGTTGTGATAGCTTCAAGAAAAGCAGGGTAAATAATCATTATAGAGTAAGGGCTCCCATAATTCATTACGAAAAGTAACCTGAGAAAGACAAGCAGCATATGGAATGGCAATGGTGTGCCTCTGTCAACTACCAAACTGGAGAGTTGGATCATTTGTACATAGGGTAGGTCATAGTTACACAGATCTCACATTAGTTAACACACCCTCTTGGCCAGAGATGATTTCTCTCAAGCTCACACATACTGTAGTAATCAATTTATGTACAAATATGTTAATCATTTAACTGGTACCATGTAACTCTAAATCAAGGGTTCAAAATTGGATAACAAAATTTACCCTTATACAAGATAAAATCTGCCATTCCTTGATTTCATAGAACAGAATAAATATGTTTTTATAAATAAAAATCCAAATATAAAAGACACACATGCATTTTTACTTTATTACAGGTGTTTTCAAAGGGTGATCTAGAGTAAAGGTATCAGACTAGGCAATTTTATATTTGTACATTCAACATTTTGGGAATATAACGCATGTTCTGGAACCCTCGTTGACTGGCTGGTAGGGGAATAATGTTACAATGTTTTCGCTGATTTATCTTCTTTTTCATGAGCTGGAAAAGAAATAGAAGTGTAAGAAAACGGTCATCAGAAGAATTGCACATCACGAGAAAGAGCAACAATAAAAAAAGGCAATAGATTTGGCATTTTTATAAGGGTCAGTAATTCTCATTTGTTGTATGTGACGTGAATGTAAGAAATAGCCAATGGGTGGGTGAGAGAGTGCACAAATGAGTTAGCACATGAATGAACACATGAATAGGTGATGGTGCCCTTTGATGGCCCATGAATGAACTGGTAAGCTAATTAATGTGCTATCTATACAAACACCCTTGTACCTACAGACACATCTATCGCTGAATCTGTCTTATCACATACTAATACATGCATTAAATTTCAAGATGTGGGAATACTGCTGTATTGTGATTGTGACTTGGAGTGCCCCACCAGAAATGGGTAATTACTAAAGGAATCAGTATTGCAGCACCAGATTCTAAATTTCTTGCCAGCTTTCTACCCAGATATTTGGTGAGGAGAGAACAGGAATGCTGTTTTACCAAACCGTTTGTAATCCCTGATTAAGCAGGCCTGAATCATATATTACAGCCCACCTGTAATGAGGGCGGGAGTGTTTTTACTTTATTCATACATTCTTGTACAACACCCTGATGCATTTGTTAGTATGTGATTTTGATTGCATGGGTATGCAAGTCAAAGTCTAGGATGTTGTTAGGCTTTTTGTTAAAATATATTTTTGTAGTTGATATAGGGTTCTGTAGATGAATTGGGGTTCTCATGGATATCGGCCCTTTAAGAAATGTATGCGATGACTGAAGCAGTGATGGAGTCCAGGTCCCCAGGGCTTGCCTCTATAATTGCATGGCGAGATAATCCTTTTCATTATGAAAATAGTTTAGAAACTTATACCATCTGCGGTTTGATGGTGCTGATAACGTCCTGAACTGAAAGCTTCAATTAAATTAGGGAACCTGAGATACCAAACGTAATTTTTTTTTCCGGGTTTAAGATGATTAGGCACAAGTCTAAGACAAAGTCAAGACAAAAAAAGAAATCAATGTTTCCATTTCTTCCGAAAAAAGCCGACGTCCCACATTACTAATTAGACAATTGTTGCTAACGCATGGGGGAAATGAATGATCAATGAAGAGAATTTTAGGTATCCTATCTGTAATCCTAGTTCTCTTCCACTGGTGTAATTGTTGACTTTTGAAACTTGATGCCAGTCTTTGTAAGATATCCACTGCATGTTCGAAGTGTTTCATTACTAGGTCTGCAGATGCTGCTATTGATAACCAATTGTCCAGAACATGATCCACTTATTGCCACATCTACAGATTATTTGACTTTCTGTATCAAGTGCTACCAGTTGCAATAATAATACAAAGGGAACTAATAGATTATTCAGTGACTCCATGTTTTTCCATTGTGCACCACATTTGCACATTTTTAACTTGTATATAGTGTTTTTTTCACTTACTTTGTTTATTTGTGTCTTGTTATTTGTCTTTGTATGCTTTATTTTCTTTGTGAACATGATGTTTTTATTGTCATTTGTATGATTACTTGCAATTGTTAGGAGGTTCAAACCCCATTAACTTAATAATATATGTATGTATCAACTTAATTAAAGTATATATTTATCGTTTTCTCAAGTTCTTCAGGTTTGTTTATTATCATTTATTTTGTTCTATTTTTGGGTTGCCAAGGGGTATTTATCCACATTTATTACTTTTTTCCCTTGCCCTTGGAACCGTTAACATTTTCAGAGGGGTCCCTGCTCACATTGAAATTTGTTGCTAATAAAGGGGGAAATGAATGATCAATGAAGATAATTTTAGATTGTCTGTGAAAAGTAACAGGAAATGAAAGATTTCCCACCTTTAATCCTAGTTCTCTTCCACTGGAGTCATTGCACTGGAGTAATTGTTGACTTTTGAAACTTGATTCTTAAGGCCAGTCTTTGTAAGATATCCATTGCGTGTTCGAAGTGTTTCATTACTAGGTCCAGAGATGCTGCTACCCAATTGTCTAGGTACGTGTAGACAGAGAACTTTAACTCTTAAAGAGAAGCAGTTACTATTTCCATGCACAGTGAAAATGTGGGAGGAGCTAACTTTAGATGGAACAGTCGGAATTGGTAGTGATGTTATCCTACCACAAATCTTGGGAACTTCCTATATTTGCCCATAAATGAATGAGGTAATATCCATCTTGTAGCTCTATTGTGCACATCCAGTTCCCCTGACAAACATTCTGAACCTTTCTTCCTTTAGCCATTTTTCTGTTAGTTTTAAATCAAGAATAGGTGTGGATTCTCAACTTTGGTGATTTTTTTTGTACTAGAAACTTACGGGAATACATTCCTGCTCCTTATTTTGATAAGAATACCCATTCTCTACCGCATTAGCTTGAAGTAGGGTGTTTACTTCCTCTCCAAGCAATCCTTGACGATGTTGGAAAGATTTCTTTGATGGTACAGTAGGTGGGGGAAGACTTAAACTTGAAAGGATTTTCATTCTGTACAATATTAAAGACCCATTCATATTTTGTTACATTCTTCCACTCTTGAAAAGGATTTTAAATACGTCCACCTCAATGGAGTGACTGACAGAAAGGAGGGAAAGTACAGTTTAATTGCTTGTGGTGGAGGTCTCCATATGGCGGCCAATGTCTGTTGACCTAATTTACCTTTCTAATGTCTTCTCTGGTAGAAAGTCTGCGTTTGTTGTTGCTACCTTTGCAGTTGCCACTGATGTTATGTTATGTTATGTTATACTGTATTCGTAAAGCGCACAGCTACTCAAAGTATCCCGGCGCTAATTCCCAAGAAAGCCTCCCACATATCTATTCAAGGAAAAACACAACCACATAACTATCCACAGGAGAGACAAGGAGAGAGAAAAATCCATCAGAAAAGCAGAGTTTTAACTTCTTCTTAAAAACAACAGGGTCCGACACCCTCCGAAGGCCCAAAGGGAGCTCATTCCAGGCATGACCTGCTTTCTGGGTGAAAGAGCAACCACCCAGCCTGTGGCGACAGAACCGAGGGTTCTGTATTAGGAGTTGGTCAGAGGACCGCAATTGCCTAGAAGGTCTATAAACGGCAAAGCGCTTCTGAAGATAGACGGGTCCAACCCATACAAAGCCCGTTGGACAATGGACAGCATTTTAAATTTAAGACAGGACTCAACTAGGAGCCAGTGCAGGTGGCGAAGATGGGCCTGCACGCTCTGCCTGGAAGAGAGTCCCAGGAGGAGTCTTGCTGCTGCATTCTGGACTACCTGCAGCTTCCTGGTCAGATAGCCCGGGCATCCTACCAGGAGAGCATTGGCATAATCAAGGCAGGAAAGGATCAGCGCCCGGGCAACTGTCTCTTTAGCTCCGGCTGGCAAGAGGGGGAGGAATTTCCTCAGAATTTTCAGGGTGCCAAAACATGTCCCTGTTAACTTCTTCACTTGTGTGGCAAAGTTTAAATTTTCCTCAAACCAGACTCCCAAATTTTTTGCGAGACCCTTATCGGATAGAGGGGGCGGGAAGTCAGGCGGCCACAGCCTAGCTCTGAAGTCCACCGGGAACGTGCCAAACAAGAGAACCTCCGATTTATCTTCGTTGCACTTTAGCTGTGCATTAGCCAGCTAGCGAAACACAGCTGCCAGACAGTGCTGCGCCGAGCTGACCGAGTCCTCAACACGCTTCCAGGAGAAGAACAACTGCGTGTCATCCGCGTAGGCCATCACCTTAGCCCCCAGATAAACCAGGGGAGTCACGTAGATGTTGAACAATAAGGGGCTAAGTGAGGAGCCTTGCGGGACGCCGGTGGAAAGGGGAGTAGGCGCCGAAGAGCAAGGGGGCAGCCAAACTTGCTTTGACCTGTCTTCCAAAAAGGATCTAAGCCAGCTCCAGGCTGAGCCTACAATGCCAATAGCAGTGAGCCGGCCAAGCAGGAGAGAGTGGGGCACCGTATCGAATGCCACCGAGAGATCCAGCATCACCAAGGCTGCTCTCCCGCCGGCATCCAAACAGTCCCGTATAGCTTCAGCCACCTCCAGCAAGGCTGACTCCGTGCTATAGGAAGCACGGAACCCTGATTGTGCCGGCTGCAACAAACCCGCCTTCTCAACAAACTTGGTAAGCTGAGAGGTAACTGCCTTTTCGCAGACCTTCGCCAGGCTAGGCAGGAGTGATATAGGCTGATAGTTGACGGGAACCGACGGATCCAAGGTTGGCTTCTTAAGGAGGGGCAGTATAAGAGCCTGCTTCCAGAAGAGCGGAACGCAGGCCTCGCGGAGCAACTGATTAACCAGAAGGTTAACTTCCGGATTAAACACAGCTCGGCCAACAACCTAGCCGCACAAGGATCCTTTGGGGATCCCGATCTGAGGGACTCAAACTCACTATTAGAAATACCTCCTATTGTAAGCCTAATAACTTCTCTTGAATTATTTCCTCTTCTCGAGACCTAGTGCTATTAAAGTGTCATTTTGTCTTCATTTGAGCCATCTCATCATCTGCAAGGAAGCCAAAAAGAGAATTGACTCAAAAGGGAAGATTAAGAATTGTCTGTTAAGCTTCTGGTTTTAACACCATAAGCCTCACCCAAGCATTGCGTCTAAAGCTAATTCTGAGGCAGTACCCATGTGCAGATAAGTCTGAGGAATCAGCTGCAGTGCTTAGAACTTGGTTGGACACCAGCTGACGTCCTGAAGGAGTTGTTGAAAACCCTGTCTCTATTCTCTCTGTAGCTTTACTGTTGACATCAGTAAAGAGCCCCAGAAGGATCTAGCGAAGTGGCACTGCAAGGCCGTGATACTCAGTTTTAATGTTCGTAGCAATTGTGCCACACATTTTCTTTCTACTGAATCTTTCCATTTGCTCTTCTTATTTTGAGGAACAGTGGAGGAAGGTGTAACAGTGTTGTAAATTAATAGCTATAAGGTTAGCATTCGCTGAAGCTACGAGTGTTTCAGCGTTATGTTGACCGGTTTTCGGAGGCCATTTTATATTCACGGCCTCCATTATGAGTAACTGAAGCACCTCGTGGTCACCATGCTCTTTGTCCTACCTCTTCGCTGGTTGACCACATGGTCTGCCCAGCAACAGGTTATATTTAGCCTGTGGTCAAGGTCCGCGCATTCGCCATCAAACCACATCTGTAATTAATCGATCACCACTGAAAGATGTTTTTCCAAACTGGTCAAGTTGTTAAACTCCTCCCACATGCTGGATGTGTCCAACAAAAGTCCTTATATGTACATAAAACCGTCTTGTGTGTGCCGCCCATTTTCCACATTAGTGGATGTGTATAAAAGAACCACGTGCCTTCTGTTCAGGGTGATACTTCTTGCATTACCGAAGGTGTTGTTTGAATGTATCACCACCCCTTGGGGTCCTAATAAACATGTCTTTTGTATTCCAGTTTCCGTGCCAACTTCTATCCTATGACAATAAGAGTTACTTGCGACATATGTAGGCTCACTGAAACTCAATACGACAAATTGGCGCCCGAACAGGTACTCATCGGCGACTCGGATGCCCGAAGGACTGGCTGAGATGAAGGATCGGAAACTCGCTCCAGATGGGATCGCTGCCAGAAGAGACCCGAGTCTTGGCATCTGCGGCGTTTTCCCCTTCTTTCCGATCTGGCCTTCCAGGTGGCACCGGTCCTCGACTGAGATTTCGATCGTTGGGTTGCTGTGCAGTGACCGTTTAGTCAATTCGGGAACTTGGCAGTTGGAATCTGGACGGTTGAAATGATCGGTAAGCTTTTGATTGGTAAGGTAGTCTATTGACACTTACTGTTGCTTTTTGAATCTGTATGCGTTGGCTAACATTTGGATCTATGTTTTGTATCATATGTGAAGTGCAACTCACATAGGCAGGTAATGTGGAGATATTTCTCTGATCCCATATTTATTTGAACGGTACAACGTATGTAAAATACTTTAAGTGCTACTTTTGTATATCATTGCATATTTTGCAATATTTCAGACATGCCTGTCCTTAGCACACTTCGGAAGATGTGTTGCGTTTGTAGTGGTACCAGTTTACGATTAAATGAATCACAGCCGGCTCCCCCTGAGGGGACACCTAATAGGGAAATGTATGTAAAATTTGGACTTCGTCCCATAATGTATAGTACGTTATGTTATCGATACACTAGAAAGGATCCTGAGTTATGCTGGCCAATGCATGGGTCAGTTGATTTACGAAAGGTTCAGTACGTGGAGCAGTGTTTGTTTGAGCGTCGGTCTAGACAAGATATGTTTGATTGTGTGCGTATGTGGGAGAAAGCTGTGCGTGAGCGAATGAAGCATGAGCAGGTCTTAGCTGATAAAGAGCAACGGAAGTCTGCCAATTTCAAAGCTTTACAGCTACAGGAGAAAGAAATAAGGGAGCAACAAGAGAGGGAGAAAAGGGAGCATAATTTGCAGATTAAAGGTCAATTTCCTGTTCGACGCCCTCTTTACCCTGTCCTTAATAATATATCCGATGATTTTTCATTATTAGATTGTTCTCCACCACCGTATGCGATGCCTTCGGCCCCGGACGCGGACGCCGGAGAATCCTCTGAAGATCGGGACAAGGCGCAGGACACTCGTTCCATGCTTTATGCCTTCCGTGCTTCTGAGTTACGATCCATCGCCCGCAAAATTAGCCTTAATACTGCTTCTGCCCCTGATGTTTTAGCGGGTATGAAAGGGTGGTCAGAAAAGGAGCAGTTGTATTTTATGGAGCATTTGGCTGAAGAGGTTATTGAACGATTTAGGGAATATTCGCTTGTGTTGGAATCTAAAGATGTAGCAGATGATTATTAGAAATTGCGTAATGCTGTTTTTGTTCTCTCAGAGACACCCGATTTTGTCCGTCGTCTGATTAAGGTACGGGACTCAGCAATGCAACTATGGGAGGAGAAGAAGGTGGCGGATCCAGCTGTGCTTCAGTCGTCAACCAAGGAAGTGGAAGCTTCTATCTTCGGATCAGATAAGATTCACGTAATACACGCAAAACCAATGCGGGAAGCAGCACCTTTGTATATTCCTCCTAAAGGCAATGGGACGGATGATAATAAACTGTCTGCTGATGCAAAGAGTTATTTTATTTATAATTGGGTTTACACTCCATGGAATAGAGCGGATGTTATGGCCCTTAAGAAAGCTTTACCTGATCCGCGGAAAAACCCAGCAGCCTTTTATGAAGAAGTAGAGGGCGCTATTAGTTCCTGTGTCATGACATTAACTGACATCGATTTATTTTTCGGGTTAATATTACCTCCTGATATGTGGCAGACTATTCGTAAAACTGATGATCGAGTAAATTTGGGGGGAGATTGGAATGATCTGGAACAAGTGGATAGAGATAGGGAGCCTGCACGTAAACCGTGCAAAGTAATTCTAGATCTTCCAGCAGCTATTTTGACTAAATAGAAATTACTCATTCCGCCTAAAAAGATTGATTGGACTATGTTAGCTTCGTGTAAACAGAAGGCAGATGAATCCGTGTCGGATTTCTTTACGCACTTCGAGGAAGCTTTTCATGATTTTAGTGGACAGTCATTAACAGATGATATGGGTAGACATCTGTTTGTTGATAAATATGTAGCAAACCTTTTACCGGAAATTGCTAAGCGCTTGAAAGCTAGTGAAAGTTCGTGGACCACCGCGTCTCCCGCTTCCCTTTTAACTATGGTTCAGTATTATGAGCGGCAGGAGCTAGAGGCCAAAGAAAATGAAGATAAAAAGACCAAAGATCTAAAGACAAAGGTTATGATGGCTCAGGTTTATGCCCCACCTACTAGAGGAAATGATAGGGGCAGACATGGGTCTTATGGCCCGCCTTATTCTCGTCCTGGTTTATCTGCAGATCAGTGTGTGTACTGCAAACAGTTTGGGCATTGGATCTCACATTGTCCTGTGTTGCGTGCCCAGCAAAACCAACGTGGCCGAGGCCAATCAAGGACAGAATGGGATATTCAGGTACTAGAGGGAGTACGAATGGTCGTACTAGGTTTGAATCCAGTGGGCGTAGACAAGATGGGTATAATACCTTTGATAGGAGGAACCAGTATCAAATATCTGATTGTGTGCCTCCTGAATTTCAAGATGCTGCTTAGACATAGGATTGCCTAGGATGGGGTATGGAATCGGTTGAAGTTCCAGTAGATCAGAAAAGTCCATATATTACAGAGCATGTTTTGGGTTCTACTGATCGGTTTCTGGTTGATACAGGAGCTACTCGTCGCGCCTTGTCTAAACAATTGGTTCCGAGGGCTCCCCTGTCTGGCACAATGATTACATCGATAGGGTTAGATGGAACACCTTCCCTTAGCCTATTGTCACAACCACTTCCATTCCACATTGATAAGTTTACAGCTCCCTGTCCGTTCTTGTTGTTTCTAAATACACCAGACAATATTGTGGGTCTTGATATGTTAAAACACTTTAGGGCTACGATACGCTGCGCTCCTGAAGGGGTGCACGTTATTTTGAATGAGATTCATTCTATGACTGAGAGATCGTGTCTTGGTAAGGAAGATGCTGCATTAGCTTCACTCCCAAGTGTTTTGTGGGCCACTTCTGATACGGATGTAGGGCAGATGGTTATTCCCCCGGTGCACATTAGTGTCAAAGAGGGAGCTTTGTTGCCCAGGGTGCCACAATATAAGATTTCACGAGAAGGAGAAGAAGCATTGACACACATTATTAGAGATTTGATTGAGGTTGGAGTTGTGGAAGATGTACCCTACAATGTCTGCAATAGCCCCATTCTTCTTATATTAAAGAAAGACACTGATACTAGGATTTATTGTTTTATCATTGATTTACGGGAGGTAAAAAAAATTGTGGTGCCCCAATATCCTGTGGTTTCTGTTATAACTACACTGCTTACTTTGGTTCCACCCACAGCAACTACGTTTTCTGTTATAGACCTGAAGAACGCTTTCTTTTCGATTCCTATTCATCCTGATAGCTGATATTTATTCGGTTTCACCTTGAATAATCGATCGTATAGATTTTGTAGAGTTCCTCAAGGTTATATAGAGTGCCCAAGTATTTATAGTCAGGCATTGAAAAGGCAGCTGGACTCTTTCGAGCTACAGACAGGAGTGGCTCTCATTCAATATGTCGATGACATATTGTTGGCAGCCAATACGCCTGAACAATGTGAGGAGAGTACTTTATCCTTGCTCTCCTTCCTTGCCACACACCACCATAAAGTGTCACGGAAGAAATTGCAATATTGTAGACCGAAGGTGACCTACTTAGGTCATCTTCTGTCTAAGGAGGGGCGTGTACTGACACCAGATCGTATTCAAGCAATATTAGATCCACCAGTGCCTTCCACTCAAAAGGATGTTTGTGCTTTCATTGGTCTGACTTCATTTGGAGACAATGGATATTAGGATTTTCACATATTGTAAAACCTTTGTTAGCACTTTTAGCGAAAGACACCCCGATCCCCCTATCATGGACAGATGAATGTCAGAATGCCTTCCGTCAGTTAAGACATGCTCTTTTTTTCTGCACCAGTGTTAGGCACACCAGATTATACGAAGGTCTTTACACTTTATGTGCATGAGAAAGATGGGTGCGCATTTTCAGTTTTAGTGCAGACACACAGTGATAAACAGCCTCCTTGCGCATACTTTTCAGCAGTACTTGATCCTGTTGCACGAGGGTTACCTGGGTGTTTTCGATCAGTTGTAGCAAATAGTTTTGTCACACAAACTGATGGTGCTTGTACCCCATGCGGTAGATGCTTTGCTAAACCAAACAAAAACACAACATTTAACTAGTGCTCGTCTAACAGGATATGAATTAACGCTACTGGCGCCTCATATTACTTTGAAGAGGTGCGCGACTTTAAATCCAGCTACTCTGCTGCCATATCCTGCATCTGAATCTCAGTCGAAAGAATCACATGATTGTATTTTTCTTACTGAGGAACAACAAAGGGTCGCATCGACTTGCAAGATACGGCCCTTCCAGATGTCGATGGGGAACTGTGGGTTGATGGGTCATGTTTGAAGCTGCCAAATGGTACGACTTCCGCAGCCTATGCGATCACGACACTTGAGACAGTGGTAGAAACAGCTTGCATACCACAGAAGTCGGCTCAGGCAGCTGAGCTAGCACTGACAAGAGCATGCGAGCTTAGCGCTGGATTGTGTGTAAACATTTATACAGATAGCCGCTATGCCTTTGGAGAAGTGCACGATTTCGGTCTGCTCTAGAGGGAGAGGGGATTTTTTAACATCACATGGAATACAAATAATGCATGGAGAATTGGTGCAACACCTTTTAACTGCATTAACGTATCCATAGAAGATAGCAATTGTGAAATGCAGTACACATAAAAAGGTGACTGATAAAATAGGGCAAGGTAATGCTCTTGCTGACCAAACAGCTCGTGAAACTGCGAGGCGACAAAATGTTACCCCCATGTACGTAGTAAAATCTCAAGCTGAGCGATGGCTTGATGCTAGAGAGGAAGTGTTAGACATACAGAAATCTGCTTCTGAAGCAGAACTCGAGCAGTGGTCTAAAGAAGGGGTACTGGATGATGAAGGTTGTTGGCGCAGCAAGGATATGGAGAAATGGAAATTACCCACGGCCTATTTACAATCAATTACTAACATGCTTGCACAAGTCTGTGAGCATCCTGAGATTGCCAGTACAGCTAATAGAATAGTACAGTCCTGCTTGATATGCTTGCAGCATAATCCTGGAAAAGGGACACCCACCCCTGCGGGAGGGTTCGCTCCACCGCCCGCCCCATTTGAAGTACTACAAATGGATTACATTTAACTTGAGCGCTGTAACAATTTGAAGTATGTCCCAGTAGTGGTATGTGCTTTCAGTAAATGGATAGAAGCCTACCCTACGAAAGATAATACAGCATTGACTACAGCCAAGGTGTTACTGAAGGAGTACTTCCCGAGGTATGGGGTTTGTAAATTTTTGTGGAGCGACAATGGACCTCCTTTTGTGGGGAAAATTGTGGAGTATGTCCTGAAAGGATTAGGAATAAAACAAAAATGTCATGCTGTATTTCACCAGCAGTCAGCAGGATTGGTGGAACGATCCAATGCTACTCTGAAGCTTAAGCTAGCGAAAATTGTGCCCTCCACGTCCTTGAAATGGCCAGATGCACTGTCTCTGGCGTTATTGTCTATAAGATCGATACCCCATTCGCGATCTGGTCTTACGCCTTATGAGGTGGTGTTCGGGAGGCCTATGAATGTTTTGGGAGTTCCTAAGCCACGCTCCATACACGATGTACCGTATATATTGATGAATGACTATCTGGCACGCTTAACAGATAATTTGCTTTGTATTCATCAGCAGGTTCGAGAAGCCCTTCCAGACAGATCTAAGGGTGAGGCTCATGATCTTTGACCTGGCCACCACGTGATGATCCGGTCATTTGAAAGGTCGAGCAGTCTAGAGCCTAGGTGGCGTGGACCGGAACAGGTCCTGCTGGCAACAAGAACAGCAGTGCGAGTGACCAACCGGAAAAGGTGGATACATACCACCCACTGCCGCAGTGTTTCCCCCGACTTGGTGAAACCTGCTGCGTTGACCGATTACCGAGACATCTTGGATACGGAGAAAAGTCCAGCCATCATGCCCGACGAATCTGAGGAAGACTTCCCGGACCACACTACTCCTGGAACATTGAGATACCATCTGAGACCAAGAAAAGAATCTTCTGTGAAGAAGACTAGTTGAGCTACCGCCCGGGGTTAGTGAAACGGAATGCCGAAATGGCAAGGGGGGGGGATAAGCCTTGCCTAGTGTAGTAACACCCGTCTTGACATTCAGTGAAGAAATCAACGGCTGCCCCTTGGGCTCAGCGCTCATTTGCTAAGTTCTTGCTAGACAAATTTGTTCATGTTGCTGTCAACATGAAGGACCAGAAGATAATTTGTGTTTTAGGATTTGCTGTTACCATGATGGTCATAGCAAAAACAGCTTGGTTTGCAGAAAGAGTGGCCCCAGCATGAGAATATTTGTTTGTCACTACTCCCGCTCCTCCTGAGCACTTTCATTTTACTCTTCCATAACATGAACAAACGCACAGACAGACTTATGTAAATAACACTTTCATTCAGATGCTACATTATAGGCACAATACTACGAACACTACAAACTGTTGGGTGTGAGGAATGTTACCAGGTGATCAAAAGGAAGGAGGAACGCCTCTTATTCCTCTCCCTTTTTCTCATAATGGTTCCTGCTATGCTTGGTATGCACTTTTGTTCACCTTAAGATGGCCGTCAAAAGGTGGGCTTCTTTTTCGCCTCAACCAGGTTTGTCATTAAGATGAAGATGGATACCCACAAGCGGAAGGGATTAGATTGGAGTGGGAAGAATACCGACCTGACAATGCCTCCTCGCCACATATCTTTACCAAGACAAGAACAACAAATGTGACTGATTTATTTGTAGTCTCCGTTTCTAATGCTAAAGCAGAACTATGTATTAAAAATGAGGGAACAATTCCAGTTGGGGAAAGTCAATGTACTACCGTTCTGGCATTTGACGGAAAGAACAATATTACATTTGTGACGTTGCATAATACATTCTTTATCTGTGGAAATAGAGGCTATCACCGGCTTCCAATGGGATGGTCAGGAATATGGTATGTGCCGTTTTTACTGCCCCCTGTGTTTATAGCACCCGAATTGTATCATAAAAACATTGTATTATTCCATGAATTGATTGTAAATAGAGTTAAGAGAACTATAATCCTAGATAATGTGTACCAAACAGACACATCACTACAACAGTATGTTGATATTAATTTTGGCATTTTTCCTTTTGCAAGCGCTGCTTTGAATAGTAGGAGAGTAAGACGATCAACACGTATTGTGGAAGCTGTTGCTAATCAAACTGCTATGGCATTAGGGAATATTACTGAGGAGCTTCAAATTACTCGGATTGTAGCGCTCCAAAAGCGAATGGTTCTAGATGTTATATTAGCTGATCGAGGAGGTGCATGCCGCATTATAGAAAGTAGCTGTTGTGTGTTCGTACCTTACAATTCACCCTCAGTATATGGAGCAATTTCTAAATTGCATAGAATTGCTGCTGAAATTCATCCTGGGAACGGTATATGGACTTTTTCGGGTTGGATATGGACACTGCTCACTACTTGGGGTTGGAGATTGACTATTCTGTGCGCAATAATTGCTATATTCTTTATCCTTTGCTTATGTTTGCAGTGCGGTCCCACGCTATGTTCCATTTGTAATACTGCATGCATCCCTTCCAAGAAAAATATAACTGAGATAAAAGCTCAGCAAATGATGAACCAAGAAATAGCTAAAATAATGCTTATTGACATCAATGATGTATACCAGGACTATTCAAGATATGGAGGTAGCTTCAGCTAAATGCTAAAAGGACCATCTGTTGTAAATTAGCAGCTATAAGGTTAGCATTCGCTGAAGCTACGAGTGTTTCAGCGTTATGTTGACCGGTTTTCGGAGGCCATTTTATATTCACGGCCTCCATTATGAGTAACTGAAGTACCTCGTGTTCACCATGCTCTTTGTCCTACCTCTTCGCTAGTCGACCACATGGTCTGCCCAGCAACAGGTTATATTTAGCCGTGGGCAAGGTCCGCGCATGTGCCATCAAACCACATCTGTTATTAATCGATCACCACTGAAAGATATTTTTCCAAACTTGTCAAGTTGTTAAACTCCTCCCACATGCTGGATGTGTCCAACAAATGTCCTTATATGTACATAAAACCGTCTTATGTGTGTGCCGCCCATTTTCCACATTAGTGGATGTGTATAAAAGAACCACATGCCTTCTGTTCGGGGTGATACTTCTTGCATTACCGAAGGGTGTTGCTTGAATGTACCACCACCCCATAGGGTCCTAATAAACATGTCTTTTGTATTCCAGTTTCCGTGCCAACTTCTATCCTATGACAATAAGAGTTACTTGCGGCAAATGTAGGCTCACTGAAACTCAATACGACAACAGCATGAGATTTCTTCGCCGCATACACGATGACAGAGTCTGGAGGTGGATCAGATCTAAGGACAAGTGGGTGCTGATCTGCCACTATATATTTCTCTGGCAGACTGGTAGAAACAGATCTTGCAGAAGCTGGTGATATGATTAATTGCATTGATAGTTCGCAAAAGACCTGGAAGCAAGGGAAATAGGGGTCTAGGTGATGCCCTATGATACAGTGTGTGATTGAGTCTTCAAGTAGGCCTTGATGGAGCAGCGGTCTGAAATGTATGATTAACTTGAAGGCGAGTGGCCACGTTTTCTAAAGATCCTAAAGGAACTGGACCTTCCATTATAGCATCTACAGTGCCTTGGCTCTTCTTGGAGATCTGAATCTATTAAGTGATTTCCTTTTCTGCTGTGTCTCCTTAGGAGCAGTCTTGCAGCCTGAGGGACAACTGGTGCCTTCAGATGCTGTGGTGACATTAAAGGTAAGGGAGTAGCAGGTATTGTTGGGGAAAAGCATGGAAAGACATGCCTTTGGAATGTAAGAGTAGGTAACAGACTGACTACAGGTGTCACTTTGAAGTTCTTGGAGTCTGAAGAAAGTGGTACTCTTGTTTCCTTTTAAGGCGACCGAGCCAATCCTCAGAAAGCCTCTGTGAAGTAAAAGTAGAAGATGCTCTTGACATCAATGAAGAAGGTATTTTTGGTGTTGAAGAAGGTGACATCAAAGGTGGGTTAGATGTCGACTTACTGTGCCTTCTTGGCGTTGACTTTGATGTCATGGATGTACCATACCTCGATGACAAGCATGTTGCTAGAGTTTTCTCAACTTTGAGGGCATTGACATCGAACAAGAATGTGTCTTTTGTCTTTCCTTTGATGCTCTTAGATCGACCTTCTGGGTAGTCCCTTAAGCAAGAGGAAGGTGCTGAGCAAGAAGAACTTCTGCTTGCCCCCTATGACATCCTAAAGCTTTCTCTTGATCTCTCCTGCAGGCTATGTAGTTTGATTTTCTGACTATCCTTCATGATCCTTGTAGGCATTTTTTTAATAATATCCTCAGTCTTCTTCATGGCGATCCTCTGGAAGGCATACAGAGGTATGGGGATCTGATTGGGCTTTTTCTTACCACAGACAGGGCACTTCACAAAACGTGAAGGCATTCTGACTGGAAAAAATAAAAGATTCCAATCAGAAAACAGGTGAAAAAACTCTCTAGTACTAAGGTATATCCGGGGAAGTGGATTAATTAACGTTTTAAAGTTTTTATAGGAAGCAAAAAAGCCAAAAAAGGCAGAGCTCAGTACCCCAGGATTCTGTTACCAAGAGCTGGGAAACTGAACTGACCTGTCCCCTTTGGGGCATGTTGGGATACGGGAGGAAGGATGAGGCCCTTAAAGGCACAGTACTCGTTGTACTGCTTTACTTGTGCAGCCTATCTGATGGTATTGCCCTGCATTCCCTTTATTTTTTATTTTTCAAAAGAGGTTTGTAAGTGATATGATATATATTTATATATGAAGATATAGATATATATTTTTTTAAAGTCCTCTGGGATCCCACACGTTGGTGGGACAATTCAGCACTCATGACTATTGGCGAGAAGCCCCTGGAAAAGAACCAAGGGTGTGCCTGCAATGGGGAACTGTGTGATCAAATCTACAAGTACTGGTGGCAAGGTGGGCCACCACATTCTGTACTATTTGCAGTACCTTTGGAAAGGCTGATGTATAGGGACTTTCTGTCTAGATACGACCTTTATTGGAATACCAGAGGTTATACCCAACCTAAGAGAGTAAGGCTAGGGAAACTTATTTTTTGCAAATCTTTTAAGTGACAGACACAGGAAGGCAAAATTCCAGAGAATGTGTTCACTGAGCGAGACTGCAGTCAATTTTGAATCCCTGAGTTCTCACTACTCTAGTTGGATTAGTTCTTTGGCCCAGGGATTATCACCACAAAGGACCTCACTACGTACCAATATAACCTCATTCTTGGTATTTTGAGTATGACCCATCCTGTCCTCGCTCCAACATACACGAGTGAATGATGGAAGCAACTGCCCCCATCCAACTGAAAGAGGAGAAAGGGTTCCTTACTTGTAGTCTTGGTTCTGCAGTGTAGGTATAGACATTGAAGCAATGAACATTCGAATAATTCATCACTGCATGCATAGAACCTGGAACACTGAGTATATTTGTCTATATAGAATTCACTGAGGTTGCAATATGTACACATGATAAACAACACCTTTCAGAAGGTTTTCCGGAAATGTAGACTGCCGGACTTCAAAAAACGACAGCACCAGATGTGAAAAGTGTTAAAAAACTATCTACCATTGAGGGAACAGAGCAGCCTGATAGCTTAACATTAGAAAGATGTGAAAATAGTTTCCTGTCCCTTTAGGGCTCCAGGAGCTTTCACCACTCGTGATTCACTGTAGTGGCAGTTGACGCCCAGAGTTAATACTTTTTTCCGACTCAAGTGAGAAGGATGAGCGTGAGGTCATCACACCTCTGTTTTTCTGAGAAATTTGTCTCAAAAAATAATTTTAACTGATGGCCAAATAAGCTAATAGAGAGCACAAGAATTACAGTACAACATACTATGCTTCACTACATTAGGTGCTGCGTTGCAAGAATGACAGACCTAGGGGCCGATTATGATTGCGGATAATCCGCATCCTCCGGGCTGGCGGAAGCCACCGCTGTGGACTGGAAAAAGACTCCCGTCAGATTAGGATGGCTGGGGGATCTATTTTCCGTCCGCCGCTTTTCTGCCGCGGTCGCCTTTCGACCGCGGCGGAAAAGCACTAACATGGCTGGCGGTGTCTATCGGACACCGCCAGCCATATTAGGATAGCTGCGGTCATATGCCTTTCCACGGCGGCATTTCCGCCGTGGAAAGGTATACGGTGTTGTCTTCGGGGGCCCGTTGCAGGCCCCCAGGGGTGAAGGGGGGTGGAGGGTGCACATGGGGGGTACCTATGGTATCCCCCTGCCTTTGCGTGCACGAAGCGGCAGGCACCACGCGGTGCCTGCAGCTTCGTGCATGCAAAGCTAAACATGCATTTTTTTAACATTGTGGCGTGTGCTGCTTCAAGCAGCACCCGCCGCAATGTTAAAAATACAGGATGTGACTGCCAGGGTGGCGGTCACATCCTAATTAGCACGGAGGGACCGCCGCTGCCCTTGCGGATGGTCCCTCCTCCACTGGGGTGGCAGAGGGACGCAGGTCCGTCTGCCATCCTAATAGGCCCCCTAATTTGGAACTACGGGGCATATTACCAAGCAATAGCGATAATTATCGCTATTGCTTGGTTAGAGACAAAAATTTACCGCTGAGCTGCGGCGATTTTCATCGCAGAAAAACCTTGCTATTACCAAGGTTTATCGCAAATGCGATAAAAATCGGCCGCAATGCATGAATATCGCTGAAAAGTCCGCGATATTCATGCATTATCGAGCTAATGCTCTTAGCCATGTTATCCACCTCCCATTGGATAACATGGCTAAGAACTGCTCAGGGCAGGTGTTAGCTTTTGGAGATATTCGTGCTTAGCGCGAATATCTCCAAAAGTTGGTAATAGGAGAGAGCGATGTTAGCGACTGTTTCCTGTCGCTAACATCTTGGCACGCCCACTTTGCATGTCATTAGTGATAAATATCACTGATATGCAAAGTGGGGCCCAAGATGGTCGCTATCTCCTACTAGCTGTCGCCTAACTGGTGTTAGCGACAGCTAGGTAATAGGGAGATAATTTTATCTCCGCTTTCTTGGCTTTTAAAGCCAAAAAAGCGGAGATAAACCCCCTTGATAATATGCCCCTACATTCAGGAAAAGACACGGTCACAATATAAATGGTTGTTCTGCTTGATACTCCACCATGCACTGTTTCTGCATAATAAGGGAACATTGGGTAAATACTGTACCACAAAACAATGTCCCATAGACATACGAATGCAACAGTGCTATCAACCAAACAATAATCAAGAAAATGTTTCTTAATAAAAGCGTTGTATACCGGCGCAGTGGTCGTGATTGAAAAACATGCTCTCTCATCGTTAATGCACACATGACAATAGTGATCAAAAGTGCCTATCTAAAAACAAGAATAGCACGGCCCATTCTCGGTTAATCAACAATAAAGATAAGGGCCAGCGGTTTCTGAAGACTGTTTCTGAAGACGTTTCGATCCCCAAGGAGATAACGAGGTCATCATTAGGACTCTAGGTATAACCGTGCCCGAGAATCATGAATAAAAATGGACCTTGCAAGAGACTGCAAAAATTATCAGTCCCTAGGGCATGATACTGTAGGATAATAGTCCTAATCTCCGGGAAGAGGATGTAGCGCCAAGACACCCACGGGTATACGCCGCGCTTTATAAATTTTTAAATAAATAAATAAAATGGAGGAATCCCCAAGCCAAGGGAGATTGGCTCCGCTTCCTGGTGTGTAGAGCGAGCCTCTCCACGCAAAAGCTGTTCAAAATTGTGAAGGAATACAATGAAATATGGCGCAGCGCTATGGAAGCAGCGTCTCGCCGGTGAAGTGAACACTGAGTGGATAAATTACAAATAGGCATATCAGGTGATTATACCACCTGACCCCCTTGGTGCCACCTGGTTTCATATGGTGGTAGTATTTGGTGCACAACCAGATCCTGCTAATTGAGTAGATTTCGTTTTGTGCCAAAAACATTGATTCTTGTGGTTCCGTCACAGACACAATGTCTTTTGCTTAACTTAACAAGGGGTTGTCACAAAGCGATTTTTGTGGCTGCACAAGGGTCAATTTTTGGCATAAAATAGCTTTTGCAAAAGTAAGTTCACTGTTGCTGGTGTTTGTGTGTTTTGCATTGCATACTGCTGCTGGTACTGGCACTAACGGCAGAACAAGCCTTCAGTAAATTTGGGCCTATATCACCACTAAATAAGAATAAATATTTTGCTTCATTGTAAATGATCCTGAATCAAGTCTGAACTTACGGCTAAGATCTCCCACCTTTGTTCAGTACTCCCTGTGCCTCTAGATTTTTCAGCTGCCCCTAAAGGCAAATGCCTTACCTATCTTTAAGGGTTCTTCTGAGCATTTTGCAGCAGAACCCATAGGACTTAACTGCATGTTTAGGAGAGATACACCTTTACACAGACAAAATGGGGGTCAGTAGCTGTTTTGTTCCTCCAACCAGAGGGGCACCTCACAAAAAGTGAAGGCATTGTGAGGAAAATAATGATCTCATAAATGTCGGAAGAACAAGTGATCTGTTGACAAATTCCCAAAAGAAGCAGAGTGGAGTCAGAAATACACACATTCAGCTAGGTACTTCAAGGTAGCCTTTTTTTAAATTGGCTATTTCAATTAGAAAAACTCAGCAAAGACGTCCTGCTTAAGTCTATGGAGGGGGAACATATGTGGCTAACTTTAAAATGTCTGACTCGAGTGAAGATTTTATTTTACTATGATATGGAAAAGAGGTTCCTGGGTCACTGTACAGTGGTAGGATATTCTAAGTTTAAGACTATTAGTGAGGCTCCTATAATGCAGAATCTGTTTTTGCACTAGTTCTTGCATGTAAATCCTTAATGTGTGACCTGGGCAATATGTCCCTGATAAGACATGCTTGATCACTGGAGGTGCTCATTCTACCACTAGTTGCACCTAAGACTGCCCATTCACGTCCAATTCTGGAGAGAACTAAAAACATATATATTGCTGCAATACCTGTAGGCATAGTCCTGAGGAATATTAACCACATCTTAAACAACCCACTACCCCTCTTCTCTTTCTAACCCTCTCCAGTAAGAACTAACACTAAGAAGGCGTATAGCTCTATGCCACCCTCCATGACTAGCTTTCTTTACCTATTCTGCAATAGCACAATAACCAATGAATGTGTCATTGTCTGCCTGCACAGATGATTAAATGCATAGGGGCAGATTTACAAGCCCCCTGCGCCACCAGTATGTCACTTTTCGTGACGTACTGGTGGCGCAGGGGGTTCCTCCATATTTACAAGGAGAGGAAAAGCCACCCTGAGTGACTTTTCCTCTCCTTGTAAATACGGCCCCTTCACATGCAGCTCTTTGCGTTGATGGGGCGTTCCATGGGTGTTGCTGCGGGCGTTCCCACGCAACACCCATGGAACAAGACACATCTCCAGATTTACGAGAAATGGTAATTCTGGAGATGCGTCTGAATGCTATGCCACCCTAGAGGTGGAGTAGGGAGGCGCAAGGAGAAGAAATATTTTTCCTCTTTCAATGCGTGCTGCATTCTATAGCACGCTTTGAAAGAGAAAAAATCCTTAATGATTGTTTTTGTGCAGGAAGGTGCTCCTTCCTGCACAAAAACAATCTCCCCAATGCGCAGGCATCCTTGCACCATGGTGCAAGGGTGCCTGCCCGGCGCTTGGCAGCTGTTTGTTCGCCAGCGCGGTGTAGAGCACAGGAATGCGTCATATTCTTGTACATATGTTGCATTCCTGTGCTCTAAAAGTGCTGCAGCATGGCACAGCCAAAGGGCTTGCGGTGCCACGCTGCGGCACTTTCTTGTAGATCTGCCCCATAGTGTATACCTCTTTGTGCTATGTATATTGCTCAGCTGCGCCTTGAAGCTACATTTGCGCTTTATAAACACCCTACATTGTTACTGCTCACCACTTTGTGCAGGGTGATTCGCACCCACAAACTTTGCCGGACTCCGGAGATTTCTGCCCTGCAGCTTGATTCTCTGCCTTTGCCTTTTCTGCAGGTGGTTGCTCTGTAACTAACTTGACTGCAACTGCCTGCGCTGCTGTCTTTTGTAAAGGTGACTGCACAGGTGTCTTCAGTAAACGAGGCTGCTCTCCTCTCCTCAATAAACATTCCTGCTCTGAAGTCTTCAGTACACATGGCTGCTCTGCTGTCTTCGGTAAGCATGGTTGCTCTGCTTTCTTGAGCAAACATAGCTGCTGCGCCGTCTGCACTGCTGACTGCTCTTGTTTCTGTAAACCTGGCTGCCCTGCTGTCTTTTCTAAAGGTGGCGGCTCTGCTGTCTTAAGAACCCCTGGCTGCTCTGCTGTCTTCTCTAACGGGGACTGCTTTGCTGCTTTTTCTGTAGGTGCCACCTCGGTATCTGAATCCACTTTGCTGCAAGATAAGGAAATTGCTGCACATAAATATTTGCATTCAATGCATTCTCTGCTTCTCTTATCTAAACCTGCAGAGATCTCTGAAGCAAATATACTGGCTTACTTATCAATTAAGGTAATTAAAATACAAAGAACAATGGGGAAACAGCGTTCAGGATAATAAATATGTACATATTCTATATGGTTGGCAAAGAGAACCTAGCTATAAATCAATGCAGACTGTACCATCTAGAAGTAATGCTAAATAAGCTGCTTTCATTCTAGTTATGAATGAGAAAAGTTATTTACTTGTAATTCTAGTTCTCATCAGGAACATTTTCATTTACGTTTTAAACACTAAATAGCTGCGACATAAATTGACCCACGTTCATAAACTGTTCTTTAACTTTTATAATCTCCCTTCTCTGACATGACTGCTCCAAAAAGGCCCCTTTCTATGGAAGTCGTTGTAGACAGACTTCGATGGAAGGATCTAGCAATGTCTCTCGAGGAGGGAACACTTTCTGGAAGTCTTCCAAAAATTCTTGAACTTTGGAATGCTGCATAAAGAAATTTGGAGGCGATAATTGCAGCAAGATGTATTTGTAAACTGTAATTGAGCAAGATGCAGAATACGTTCCATTTGAAGCTAAACAAGACTGGTCGACAGGTTTTGCCTCCCTATCGAAGTTCATAGAGTCTTGTGGCAAATTCAGATGGCCTTTTTGGAGCAAAGGAGACGTCATACTAATATTTTCAGGATATAGATTGGGCAGCATGACCTTGTTTTGGAGTCCTTAAAGGCCAGACAATGTACAGTATAGTCTCTCTGACATCTAATAGGCTTCTAAAAAACAGATTTTCCTGGCACTGTCATGTACATAACATGGCTACTTTTCATGCAGTTTGCCTCTCGTCATCAATCTCCAAATCAACCCTCCAGAAAAATCTAAACTTACCACAGCAATATGCGAATACAATGTTATATAAATTATATTAGCAAACATTTCCTAAGGTAAGCTGCCATCCATCTCTTAGATCTCCTGAGGGTGCATAGAAACTGGACCCAGAGATTTAGCGAAAGCCAACGAATAATAAATACTCTGTTCCGTGGGCATCCTAGGTCCTGCTTGAAAAGTATTCCCTAAACAGATACGCCTTCAACATCCTTCTCAGGCTGTGTGATCTTGGATCTTTCACATAGAGTGATCACTGGTTGGCTTTTATTCCATGTTGTCAAATTCAGGACTGACTGACTCTGATCTCAGAGCACAGGTTGCTCTGCAAACCTATAAATGTGTTCTCGGGCATAAAGGGCTTCCTGGGCCATACTGACAATCTTAGATTAAACTACCAGCTACAACCAGTAACCAGTGCCAATGAGACAATCATGGAGACATGATTCCAAGGCTTCAGTCAATAGACTGCTCTTGCTGCGCAGAATTGTAAGGGCTGCAATATAACCACAGTGCAAGTTGGGCAAGGACCATGTAGGGAGTTCCAAGAGATCATACAAATCAATGCTGCTATGAGTTGCCAAAAAGGCAAGCGATTCTTTGAGTGCTGTAAACAGTGGTGGCCGGCACAGGTAAGCATGGTTAGGTGGGGTGGGAGGGGGGCGGAGTCGACAGACGACAGAATAGGTAAAATTAAATAAAACCTATTCCGTTGTTGTTAGACCTGGCACCATTGGCGTGGGTCTCCCTTCCATTTTTACTGTTGCCTCATGTGGTTTTGCTGGTGTTAGATGCTTTGGGCACTGTGCCACTGCTGTCCAGTGCCATAGTGCAAGTGCTCCCTACTGTAAATTGATGTATGGATTAGTGATTCAATCATTGGCTTGTTTGGTTTACTTGTCAGACCCTAGTACAGTGCACTGAGTGTGCCCGTGGCTTGTAAATCCAAATGCTGCTGGTGGGCTTGCAGCACTGGTTGTGCCACCCACAGAAGTAGCCTTGTAAAATGTCTAAGGTCTGCCATTGCAGAGTCTGAATGCAGGCTGGTACTGTTATGCTGACTTGGCAAGTGCACCCCCTAAACCTTCCCTTTTCTTCATATCGGACGGGTACCCCTATGGTAGGCCCAAGGGCATGGTGCATTGTAGGTATAAGGTAGGACATGCCCTGGTGTGTGTGGCATGTCCTAATAGTGAATTACAGCCATTTTCGTTTTTCACTATTGCAAGGCTACCTGTTCTCCATAGGCCAGAATGGGCTGTAGGTTATTACATTTTATAATCCTAACTGACTCAGAGAATATGGTGGAAATTCGAGTTTAGTATGCCTGAACTGAGAATTATAAAATACAGCTTTTAGTGAAGTTGGTTTTAGCACTCTGTGTTTGAAAACACCACTTTTAGAAAGAAGATATTTTCTTGCCTAACCTTGCAAGCCTGCCTCTGCTAGGTTGTGTATTCCTTTGTCTGGTCTTTTTGAGTAACAGGGCTGGGGGATTCCACGAGACAGGATGAGTCAGCCCAGTGGTGAATAGAGAAATCTGCCTCTAGATGGTTAGGAGGAGTTGCACTTGAACTTTGAATAGGGCTGTGCCTTCCTTCCACAATGCTGACTCCACCTCCTGGGGTGCGGCTGATGTCTCTGCACTGCACTGTGAAAGAAGAGAAGGAATGCTCTCAACAAAGTACTCCAGGAATGTGCTTTTCCCTTCACAATGCTGGCTCCACCTCCTGTGGGTCGTCTGATGTTTCTGCCCTGCACTGTAAAAGGAAAGAAGGAGTCTTGTAAACAGAGTGCTTCAGAACTGGTTTGGACTGGGCAAAGGCCCCTCTCCCCTCAGAGAACAAAGGATTTTGGGGTATAAACATTGGAACCCTGAGCCCATAAAATTAGATCACTTTTGGACTACAAGAAGAAACCTTTGCTGAGGAGAGGAACCTGAAGAAACTGAGGAGAGACTTTCCCTAAGCTGAAGTGCTGCTTGGGGATTGGCCTGCAGTTGTTGCCTGACTACCAAAGAAAGGAGAAAGAATTTTGTGTGCTTTATTTTCAACTTGTGAAGGATCTCCAAGGGCTTGAAACAGAGCTTGCCTCCTGCTGAAGTCTCAGAGACAACAGACTTCACCCCCCAGCTCCCCAAAAGTCTTCCTGAAGTGCCTACTTTGTGGGAGATTTGTGTGTCGCAGGGAGCTGGAAGCGCGACTCACGATGAAGAAGCGTGTCGCCGAACTGCCGCTGCACCACACGAAGCGCCCCGCATCACCGGAGAAGAGAATTGACGTTGCATCACCGGGAAGCGTGTCGCAGGAGAGAAGGATCGACGTTGCATCAGACGCCGCCGCATCTCTGAGAAGCGTGTCACAGGGCCTGTCGCGGCTCATCGCCGGAAAAGAGGATCGACGTTGCGTCAGACGCCGCCGCATCACCGGGAAGAGTGTCGCAGGGCCTGTCGCGGCTCGCATTGTTGGGGAAGCAACTCGCATCGCCAGGAGAGAGGATCGACGTGGCCACTGACGCCGCCACATCACTGGGAAGCTTGTGGCAGGGCATGTTGCATCAAGGAGAGAACGCCATCTTTATTTCTTTGCACCAAAACTTTAGCTGCATTTCCATCGCTGCAACATTTCTGTTGTGGAAGCGCAATGCATCGTAAGGTACATTGACGCAAAGTGTCACATCTTACAAACTAAACAGAACTAAGCTGAAACTACCATCTTAAGTATAGAGTTGTGGATTTTTGTTGTTTGTGGTCTTGTTTTAAGTCTATATAAAGAATACTTATTTTAAAACCTTGTGTGGTGTCCATTTGTAATGTTGTTACTGGGTTACTGTATGTGGTAACAAATGCTTTACGCACTGCCTCTGAGATAAGCCTGTCTGCTCGTGCCAAGCTACCAAGGGGGTGAGCAGTGGTTATTTTAGGAGTGTACCCCCTTACCCTGACTAGAGGCAAGGGTCCCTATTGTCACAAGTACCTACCTTTGCCAACTAGAGACCCCCAAATCTAACATTAGTGGTCAGCGGTGGGATTCTGGACTTGCATTTGTGACTCATGTACAGTGATTGGTAAACACTACTTAGTAATTGCAGACCAAAACACGACCACATACTTGTTGGTAGATTTCTTTTTGGGATTTTCTATTTTTGATGCCAAATTCAACTACCATGCAGAAAGCAGCATCTGTTGATCTTGATTGGGAAGGGGAGAGGCTAGAATGCTACACAGTTAACCAGCTCAAGCATTTCTGCAGAAGATTCAAAGTTTCTACCACCGGTATCTCCAGGAAGGAGGACCTGCAGAGGGCGCTGAGGGCCTGGTTTGAAGCAAGGAATACCCCTGAGGAAGGGGCTGAGAATGCAGATGAGCAGCTGCAAGGGCTATTGGGTCCAGGGGGAAGAAAGTAGTCACCCCAGCAGGTAGCAGTATTTCTGCCAGAGGTCTGTCTCTAGAAGAGCTGGAGGACAGGAAAGAGAGCAGGATACATGAAATGGAGCTGACCAAGCTCAAGTTAAATGGGCAGTTGTTATTTGAAATGCAAACTAGAAAGTTAGCCATAGAGGAAAAGAAATTGCAGTTTGAACATGAAAAGGTTTTGAGGGCGTTGGAATTGAAGGCCAAGAGCTTAGAGATTACTCCCTCTGGTGAGAGCACCCCGTCAGTGCCTGTGGAAGCTAGGGTATATATTCCCAAAGATGTGGTGAAAGAGTTTTATAAAAATGATGATATTGGGCAGTGGTTCAGAGCTTATGAGGTAGCCATGTCTTCCCACCTGGTCCCTGAGAGAGATTGGAGAGCGGGATGTGGGGAAGGTTTCTTAGTGAGGGGCGGGATACATTTTTAGACTTGCCCTCTGAAGTCCACAATTCATTCAGCCACATGAAGGATGCATTAATGTCTAGGTATGGTTTAACCCCTGAACTCTATAGGCAGAGGTTCAGGTCTTGTAAGAAGATAGAGAACAGTACCTGGATGGAATATGTCACTTTCTTTTGCAGAGCATTGGATGGTTCAGTGAAGGGCAGCAAAGTTAATGATTTTCAAGGTCTCTTTGATTTGATTGTATGAGAGCACTTGTCTAATAAATGTTTTCCTGAGCTGCACCAGCACCTGATTGATAGCAAGTTGACTAACCCTAGGAAGCTTGCTGAGGAGGCGGACCGCTGGGTGAGCACCCGGGTCCAAAAGGGTCACATGGGAGACTCAGCCAAAGGTGGGCAGGGTCCCCAGCAGAAGAGTGGGGGGGACAAGGGTAAACAAAAGGAGTTCGGTAAAGGTCCCCAAAGTAGTCCCCAAGGGAACCAAAGGAAAGGTTCGCCAGCCTCCCCCTGATAGAAAGCAAGGGGTCCCAACAGGTAGTCCTGTTCCACAGGGGCCCCTGAAATGTTACAAATTTGGGGACCTGGGTCACAAGGTGAGTGATCCCAGGTGCCGCCTATTTGGAAAGACAGCACCCACTGGTGCTCCGCCCCTGCAGATGGCTACTGTTGCCTTGGGGGAGGAGATTGATGTCCAAGGTGGGTGGGGGCCCACACAGATGACCCTTGTCTCTTTAGGAGACTGTGAGGTGGTCCCAGAGACCCAACTGCCCAGGAACACTAAGAAATATGGGCAGTGGGTGACCATCAATGGGCAAAGAGTGGAGGCTCTTAGAGACACAGGAGCAAGTGTGACAGCTGTCAGGTGTCACCTGGTATCTCAGGAGCAGATTGTCCCTCAGGCATTTTGCCGAGTTGTTGCCGCCGACAACACAGAGAGCCATTGTCCAATGGATCAAGTTCCCTTTCAGTGGGGGGGGGGGGTGGGGGGGGGTCTCTGGTACTCTTCAGGTAGCTGTGAGGTCCGCCATGCCTGTTGACTGTTTGATGGGGAATGATTTGGAGAGCTCACCTTGGGAAAATGTGGAGAAGAGTACTCACTTGAAGATGGTGGGTCTGCCTGACTGGGCGTGCGTGACCACCCGGTCAATGGCAGCCAGTAGGGGTGCTCAAGAGGACCTGGAGCCTGAGAGGGAGGCCCAAGAACCTGCCTTAGAGAGAAAAGGCAGAGGGTGTGGGAAACCGCCCCCCGAAGTTCCCACAGCCCAGGAGGAGTTACACCCTGTCAGGGATGTCCTGGAGCCTACACAGATCAGGTAGCTCAACTGGGGGACCTGCCTGGCTGACCCATTGGCAGCAGGAAGACCCTCCAGGAAAGAATTACCCTCCAGGGAAGAATTCTGCAAGGAGCTTGCGGCGACATGCTTTAAGCTAGGCAGCAGGGGATCAGTCTAGATCACATTGGGTCTACTGGGTGAATGGTCTCCTGTATAGTGAGCCTAAGGTTTCTGAGCCTGGGTCAGCCCGTGTGCGGGTGGTACCCCAGAGCTTCAGAGCCTTCCTACTGGGGCCGGCTCATGATGTGCTGTTAGCAGGACATTTGGGGCAGGACAAGACCTTTGAGAGGCTTATCAGCTACTTTCACTGGCCCCAAATGCGCAAGAGTTCAGACAATCATTGCAGGACATGTCAGACTTGCCAGGCAAGTGGAAAGAGTGGGAGGAAGCAGAAGGCTCCTCTCCAGTGATTCCCTGTGTTCAGTACCCCCTTTGAGCGTGTGGGGATTGAAATTGTGGGGCCACTGGACCCCAAGACATCCATGGGCAACAGGTTCATCCTGGTCTTGGTGGACCATGCCTCCCGGTACCCGGAAGCCATACCTCTGAGGACAGTGGCGGTCCCCGTGGTGGGAGGAGCACTGATGGGAATTTTCTCACGAGTAGGATTCCCTCGCGAGGTAGTGTCTGACCGGGGAACCAACTTAATTTCTAAGTATATGAAGTCCCTCTGGCAGGAGTGTGGTGGTGTAACTTACAAGTTCACCACTCCTTCCCACCCCCAAGGAAATGGGTTGGTTGAAAGGTTTAACCGAACCCTGAAAGGCATGATATTGGGTCTTGAGGAACCCATGAGGCGTAAGTGGAACCTCCTCGTACCATGCCTACTCTTTGCATACCGTGAGGTGCCACAGAAATCTCTAGGGTTCAGTCCCTTTGAGCTTCTCTGTGGACACCCAGTCAGAGGACCTCCGAGTCTGGTCAAGGAAGGCTGGGAGCAATCTCCTAGGAAACCTCCCCAGGATGTATATAGCTTCATGCTGGCCTTCAGGAACCAGACTCAGCGTTTCAGACAACTTGCGGAGGCGAATCTGGAAGCCAGCCAGGAGGATATGAAGCGATGCTATGACCAGAATGCCACTCTGGTACAGCTTCAACCAGGTCAGAAAGTGTGGGTCATGGCCTCAGTGGAGCCCTGTGCGCTTCAGGATAAGTGGACCCGACCATTTGAGGTTGTGGAGCGCAAGAGTCCAGTTACCTACTTGGTGGACTTGCGGTCTCCCAGGACCTCTTTGAGGGTCCTCCATGTCAACCGCCTTAAGTCCCACTTAGAGAGGTCTGAAGTAGGCATGCTCCTAGCAACAGATGCTGGAATGGAAGAGGAGACTGAGCCTCTTCCTGACCTCCTATCTTCAACACAGCAAGATGGATCAGTGGATGGTGTTAACCTCTCTTCCACCCTGAGCAACAGGATGACTGCCGCCAGTTACTGGGACAGTTTTCTGATCTGTTCTCCCTGGTTCCTGGTGTCACAGATTGGTGCGTCCATGATGTGGACACAGGAGACAGCTTACCTGTGAAGCACAAAACTTACAGGGAAACTGACACGGTGAGGGCTTGCATCAAAGAGGAGGTCTCAAAGATGCTTGCGCAAGGGGTGATTGATTCCTCTAGCAGTCCTTGGGCCCGCCCAGTGGTCTTGTTCCCAAAGGCTGCAGCGCCGGGTGCCACACCCGAACTCCGGTTCTGTGTGGACTACCGAGGGCTCAATTCAGTCATGAAGACTGACGTGCAACCTATCCCCAGAGCTGATGTGCTCATTGATCGGCTAGGGGCTGCACGGTACCTCAGCACGTTTTACTTGACGTCTGGGTACTGGCAGATCGCCTTGACTGATGGGGCAAAGGAGAGGTCAGCATTCTCCACACCAGATGGGCATTTCCAGTTCCGGGTTATGCCCTTTGGGATGAAGAATGCCCCTGCCACCTTTCAGAGGCTGGTCAACCAGGTGTTGGTTGGATTGGATGAGTTCAGGGCCGCCTACCTGGATGACATCACAGTGTTCAGCGCCAGTTGGGAAGAACATCTGTGCCACCTCTGGGAAGTGTTGTTGGCGCTGCGGAAGGCAGGACTCATGATCAAGGCGAGTAAGTGCCAGATCGGGCAGTGTTCCGTGGTGTACTTGGGACACCAAGTTGGGAGCGGCCAGGTGGCGCCCCCACAACCCAAGATTGAAACCATCCTGGCTTGGGAGCCCCCCAAAACCCAGACAGAGGTGAGATCCTTTTTAGGACTCACAGGGTACTACAGGAGGTTTGTCAAGGGGTATGGCAACATCGTTGCACCCTTGACAGAGCTGACTTCCAGGAAGCAGCCCAGGAAAGTGATTTGGACTGACACCTGTCAGAACGCTTTTGAGGCACTGAAAGCTGCCATATGCATGGCGCCCGTGCTCCTGGCACCTAACTTCTCAAGAGAGTTCATTGTTCAGACAGACGCTTCAGAGCATGGTGTGGGAGCTGTTTTGTCACAGATGAATGAGGAGGGCTTAGATCAACCTGTAGCCTTCATCAGTAGGAGGTTACTTCCACGGGAACAGAGGTGGAGTGCTATTGAGCGTGAGGATTTTGCTGTGGACTGGGCACTGAAAAAGCTGAGACCATACCTGTTTGGGACTCACTTCCGGGTTCAGACAGACCACAGGCCCCTCAAATGGTTAATGCAGATGAGGGGTGACAATCCAAAGCTGTTGAGGTGGTCAATTTCCCCACAGTATGGACTTTATGGTGGAACACCGCCCTGGTACAGAACACGCCAACGCTGATGGTCTGTCCACATTTTTCCACCTTAGTGATGAGAACTCCCAGGAGTTAGGGTAGTTCTCCCCACATTTCAGCTGGAGGGGACACGTGGTAGACCAGGCACCATTGGCATGGGTATCCCTTCCATTTATACTGTTTCCTCATGTGTTTTTGATGGTGTTAAATGCTCTGGGCAAAGTGCCACTGCTGTCCAGTGCGACAGTGCAAGAGCTCCCTACTGTAAATTGATGTGTGGATTAGTGATTCCATGATTGGCTTGTTTGGTTTACTTGTCAGACCCTAGTACAGTGCACGGAGTGTGCCCGGGGCTTGTAAATCTAAATACTGCTGGTGGGCTTGCAGCACTGGTTGTGCCACCTACAGAAGCAGCCTTGTAAAATGTGTCTAAGGTCTGCCATTGCAGAGCCAGCGTGCAGTCTAATACTGTCATGCTGACTGGGCAAGTGCACCCACTTGCCAGTCCCTAAACCTTCCCTTTTCTTCATATCAGACACCCCTTTGGTAGGCCCAAGGGCAGGGTGCATTTTAAGTATAAGGTAGGACATGCCCTGATGTGTGTGGCATGTCCTAATAGTGAATTACAGCCATTTCCGTTTTTCACTACTGCAAGGCTACCTGTTCTCCATAGGCCGGAATGGGCTGTTAGGTTAGAGAACATGGTGGAAATTTGAGTTTAGTATGCCTGAACTCAGAATGATAAAATACATATTTTAGTGACGTTGATTTTAACATTCTGTGTTTGAAAATATCACTTTTAGAAAGAAGATATTTTCTTGCCTAACCTTGCAAGCCTGCCTCTGCTAGGTTGTGTATTCCTTTGTCTGGTGTTTTTGAGTGACAGGGCTGGGGGATTCCAAGAGACAGGATGAGTCAGCCCAGTGGTGAATAGAGAGATCTGCATCTAGATTGGTGTGAGGAGTTGCACCTGAACCTTGAATAGGGCTGTGCCTGCCTTCCACGCTGCTGGCTCCACCTCCTGGGGTGCGGCTGATGTCTCTGCCCTGCACAGTGAAAGAAGAGAAGGAATGCTGTCAACAAAGTGCTCCAGGGCTGTGCTTTCCCTCCACAATGATGGCTCCACCTCCTGTGGGGCGTCTGATGTTTCTGCCCTGCACTGTGAAAGAAAAGAAGGAGTCTTGTAAACAGAGTGCTCCAGAACTGGTTTGGACTGGGCAAAAGCCCCTCTCCTCTCAGAGAACAAAGGATTTTGGGGTATAAATGTTGGGACCCTGATCCCATGAAATTGGACTACAAGAAGAAACCTTTGTTGAGGGGAGGAACCTGAAGAAACTGAGGAGAGACTATCCCTAAGCTGAAGTGCTGCTTGGGGGATTGGCCTGCAGTGGTTGCCTGACTACCAAAGAAAGGAGAAAGAACTTTGTGTACTTTATTTTCAACTTGTGAAGGATCTCCAAGGGCTTGGAACAGAGCTTGCCTCCTGCTGACCACTCAGGGACAACAGACTTCCCCCCCAGGTCCCCAAAAGTCTTCCTGAAGTGCCTGCAGCTGTGCTGGACTTTGTGGGGGATTTGCGTGTCGCAGGGAGCTGGATGCGCGGCTCAAGATCAAGAAGCGTGTTGCGGCTTCACAACACGAAGCGCCCCCCCATCACCAGAGAAGAGAATCGATGTTGCAGCAGATGCCGATGCATCACCGGGAAGCGTGTCAAAGGAGAGAAGGATCGACGTCGCAGCAGACACCGCTGCATCACCGGGAAGAGTGTTTCATGGCCTGTCGCTGCTCGCATCGTTGTTGAAGCAACTTGCATCGCCGCATCACTGGGAAGGTTGTCGCAGGGCCCCTTGCGGCTCGCATCGTGTAAAGTATCTCGCATCACCGGAGAAGAGGACCGACGTCGCTGCAGACACCGCCGCATCACCAGGAAGTGTGTTGCATCAAGGAGAGAGCACCATCTTTATTTCATTGCACCAGAACTTTTGCCACATTTCCATCGCTGCAACATTTCTGTTGTGGAAGCGCAACGCATCGTAAGGTACATTGATGCAAAGTGTCGCATCTTAAGAACTAAACAGAACTAAGCTAAAACTACCATCTTAAGTATAGTATTGTGGATTTTTGTTGTTTGTGGTCTTGCGTTAAGTCTATATAAAGAATACTTATTTTTGAAATAAAACCTTGTGTGATGTCCATTTGTAGTGTTGTCACTGGGTTACTGTATGTGTTCACAAATGCTTTACACACTGCCTCTGAGATAAGCCTGTCTGCTTGTGCCAAGCTACCAAGGGGGTGAGCAGGGGTTATTTTAGGAGTGTACCCCCTTACCCTGACGAGGCAAGGGTCCCTCTTTGTCACAAGTACCTACCTGTGCCAACTAGAGACCCCCAAATCTATCAGTGGTCTTACGACTCCCCCCGCCCTCTTCACTGCGCTTACCTGCACCGGCCGAGACTAGCTGTAAATAAAGTTTGCAGGTCTTGGCTATTTGTCTAGGTTTTTCACAACATAAACTGGAGATTGAGCATCCCCTGTGTAATTTAACCAACAAATGGCAGGATAAGTTGGACCTCTATTTTTTCTCCACTTGAGCTAGTGTGCTCAAGGGAATTCATCTTTATATGTCTGGAAAACATTTCACAATATGGTTATTCTCCGTGCTTCATAATTGCACCACTAGTTGTTTGTCAGCAGAATGCTTCATATACGACACCTGATGCTTCCTCACTTCGCTCAGGTAGTGGTAACATTTAAAACATAAAAAGAGACAGGAGCAAAATTGAACCCTAAAGCACCCACTCTCAATTGTTCTGCCAGACGGCCTGACGTTTGTTCACACCCAACTGGTGGCAGATTGGCATCAAAGCCACATGTAGGGTACGTGTCCATCCCAGAAGAACGAAACAACCTACAATGAACTTTGGCACACAATCTATTAACATAATGCTCCCTAAAGACCCATAGAAGGATCCAGCAGGCCCCTATCCCATGAAATCTATAATTAAATACTACACCAGTCTATTCTAAACTCACCATCTACTACCAAATACAAAGTAAGTCTAAACAACACAAAATACAAATATGCCAGCAGATCATTTAGTGAAAGAGTAACCTAGAACCATTGATTCAGAAAGCGCCATGGGACCATAAACTGGTGGTAAGCATTGTAAATGCCCAATAAATACCTAGTGTGAGTGCCACTGTGGTGCAATGACACTTATTACTGTGTTGACTATCTCAAATTGATTAACATTTTTCTTATCAGTCACATACACAGCTTGAGGGTGGAAAAAATACTGACTTAAGTTAAGAAGATGAGCATTTCCATTTATTATAGGTTTTAGGCACCTGGACTTGGGATAGATTAAATTTCACCTTTTGGCTTTAAAGTTTTGGAAAAATCGGAAAGCAGTAATAAACTGCTCCTGAAACCTGGTAAAGAGCCCCTGCAATGTGGCTCCTACCACCCCCTTTCATTATTGAATTTTGGCAATAAAACACTGGCCAAAATGTTAGTGACTCGTCTTGCATTATTAATTAAACAAATAATATTTCCTGCACAATTGGGCTTTGTCCCACACTGAACCTAAACACATTTTTTGTTGTACTTAACAGAATCCCGCCCACGGTGCAAGCAGTAGCTACCCTGCTCGATGCGGAGAAGGCCTTTGATTCATTACAGTGGCCTTTTCTCCATGCTATACTCTGTTAGATGATATTCGACTGCGGAATCATGGCCCCATAATGCTTCTTTGTTCACAATCAACGGCACGCATTAGGCTCAATGGAACGTGGACGGAACCGTTCACTATTTTGCAAGCGACACAACAAAGTTGCCCTGTTTTGCCATTGTTGTTTATAATAGCAATGGATCCCTTGTGCGCCATCTTCAGACGAAACATCCTCACAGAGGCCTCCAATTCAAGACAGGTCCCCTATTAGTTACGCTTTACGCAGACAATATAATACCATATGTACAACACCTTGCTGATAATCCGGCAGCAATACTGTGTGAAATAATACGATTCAGAACTCTATCTGGCCTACACATACACTGGCATAAGTCCAAAATATTCGCCCTGACTGACGGTACAACACCGATAATTTGTGAATTCCCATTGGAATGGTGCCACAACTCAGCTTACTATTTGAGGATACACATCCATAGAGATAAAGAGCAGGTTATGTGCTTTAATCATGGCCTAGCAGTAGATAAACTGACTACCCGGGTTGAGCGTGGGTCCCCCTCCCTCTCTCAATGGTGGGCTGCATCGCTCTCATTAAAATGGTGGTATTGCACCAATTTTTATATTTAAAAAATATATATATTCCTATTCCATTGACAAATTCCTTTTTTTGCAATACTTTGTAGTACACTGACAATTCTTACTTGGGGAAGTAAGCAACCCCCAATTGGGTTGAACACTGTAATACTTCCGTACAAATGCGGTGGCCTCGGAGTTCCTCATTTACACCTATACTATTTAGTGGCACAGTTATGCCAGGCACTGGTATCATGCAGACACACGAATACTGTATGCCAGGCCCGAGATAGATCTTGCCGCCTCAACACCATTGAGATTGTTATTACCAATGGGACTAAAGTAGGTTCCCTCAAGACATACAAACAGTATCTATAACTAGCTGGGCCTGGAAAAGACTGATACTTCCCGGCACTCCCACTCACAGCTAATCCCTGGCTACATATGACACAAGAGAAACTAGTCCAAAGCAGCCTTCTGAAGTACTCGTTACGTACATTTGGAGATCTCTTCCCTGAGGATCACATATTTTCCCGCACAGAAGATGTACGAGTTCCCTATGTGGACCACTTTGTACTGCAGGGCCTCTAAGGGGCACTTAGGGTCCAGGTTCCAACTTATCCCCTGGCCCCCAATGAGTTCCCACTGCTGAAATTGGTCATTACAGATGCAGATGGAGGATGACTATTCGCAAAATTATATCACGCATGCCTAGGCCTATTGCTAACCCATGAAACTAAACTTCGAACTCAATGGGAAATAAATTTGGGACATCTGTTAACCAACCAAATGTGGCAAGCTTGCTGTACACAGACACGCTTAGTATCATGTAACCATCGACACAAGCTGATACACCACTAATTCCTAGTACGAGCATATATCACACCGTCTAAACCGTCTCACTTAGACCAAAATAAATCACCAGAGTGCCCAAAATGTCACGCATTGATAGCAGGTTTTGCCCATATACCATGGACCTGCGAGAAGAAAATCCTATTGGGGGGAACTTTACTTCAAACTTACACTTATGACATGGATCACTATGGAGCCCTTTCCCTCATTGGCCCTACTTTGATAGCTACACAACGTACCTAAAACGCTATGCCATTTCCCTTCTCCTCTCCAAAAGAGAAATAGGTATAGCTATATCTTAGGGCACTAAAACTCACCTACTATTGAAGATTGGATTAAAGTCTCATATACTGAGACCCTAATAGTGAGCTCTATGCATATCTCCTACCACCCACTTCTAGTCCTAGGACTAACTGGCAACCCCTAAGAGACTCTTTCCTAACCTGGACTCTCCGGCTAGCACCCCAACACAATGAACTTTCTCCTAAATGCACCGGAGACACCACAGGTATTACTACATGACATCAATGGGAAAACTGCAATTTTCCCATCGTCTGAGGTACTGACTTTACAATGTCCTATGTTGTTCTGATTTTGCTTTTCTTGCTATGTTTTCTACTAATTCCTCGATGTCTGTGACCTGTATTGAGAAAGTTACCTCTTTACTCCTCAACTAAGGAGCTGTTACGTAAGTGTATCGCACTGTGGAAAATCTGAAAAATAAAGTTGAAAAATAAAGATGAAAAATAAAAAGGTTTTGAAAATGGCAAACTTTTCATTTTGCCCAGTTTGCAAAGATTAGTGAGTTTACTAGTTTAACCTAACATTATTTGCAGTAGATATTGTCGACACAAAAAACAAATTACTTACCTATACACAGTGGTTCTCCAGTGTTCATATCTTTTAGAGATTCACATGCTTGAATCTTCCCCGTCGTCATGATGGGAGTCCCACGGTAACCGTAAAACAGCAGTATAAAGCTTAAAGGCTAATCATCCTTGAAAATAAATAGCATTTAGTAACCAGTAACCTCATTAAAGACCATCCAAACTCCAGAAATCACATCACAGACCCAGAGTATCCAGCCACTGCAGGACCACCATATCTCAGATTTCTTACTGCACGTCGTGTGTTGGCTCTGCTCAGTCACAGTGTCTCTGGCTTGAATTTTTCAACTTTCAGCGAGCAGTTCCTTTTCCGCAACCTTCTGAGGTGCTGATAGAAAGTAAGTTTACCTTTTTTGTTCTGTATTTGCTGCAGAATGTCTAAGTCTAAAAAGGTGCTGTTTAGGCCCTGCAGGACTTGTGGAAAGTTTGGTCTTTTCTCTGAAGATCCTCATAAAGAGTGCTTATGCTGCCTTTATCCGGATCACAAGCCTAGAGACTGTAAGCACTGCCTGACTTTTTCTTCAAAACCCCTCAAAGATCGGGAGGGAAGATTACTTCTATGGCTTTAAAAGAGAAATTATATTAAGGATTCCGACTCAGAGAGGGAGGGGAGGCCTCATACCCCCTTGAAGAAAAGGAAGAAAGCTCCCTGGCGGCGGCACGGAGGAAGGAAGCGTCCAAGTTGGAAACCGACCTGGCTAGCGAGATCAAACTTGCGGAGGCCCGGGACCGGGCCTCCCCCTCGCGGGCGTCAAAGAGAACTCTCGCTAATCTTCGAGGGCAACTCCGCACCCTGCGCACCAATAAGGCGGAGCACTCCCTGTTAGCGCTCAAGCAACGGTATTACGAGGGAGGGGACAAGGTTGGCCGACTACTGGCCGGCAGGCTACGGGCACGTACCGCTAGGGCCCACATCGCCAATGTCAAGCAGCAGGACGGCACTTGCGCCACCACTGAGAAGGCTAAGCAGGCCGCATTTGTTGCTTACTACTCCTCCCTATATGCCGAGGAGCCCACCTCTGCGGAGGCCCGAGAGGCCGTCCTCGCAGATTACGGGGGGTCCACCTTGTCCCCGGCATGTGCGGCCTCGCTGGAGAGCCCCTTACAGGAGGAGGAAATAACGGAGGCTGTTAAAGATCTCCCCGTGGGGAAAACCCCGGGGCCGGACGGCCTGCCGTTGGCCTTCTATCGCCTGTTCTTGACCCAGCTCCGCCCGCATCTGTTGCGACTATACAGCTCCTTTTCTGACACCGTTGGCCCCTCCCCCGATATGGGCCTGGCGGAAATAGCCCTGATCCCCAAGCCTGGGAAGGACCCGGACCTGTGTGCCTCCTACCGCCCCATCGCCCTCCTTAACACTGATCTCAAGATTTACACCAAGGTTTTGGCCAAACGACTTGACCCATACATGCCGGGCCTGGTGAATCCGGACCAGGTGGGATTTATTCGGGACCGCCAGGGAGCCGACAATGTCCGCAGGCTGGCGCACTTGGTGGGAAAGGTGCACCATTGGAAAATACCGGCTTGCCTCCTCTCGCTGGACGCAGAAAAAGCCTTCGACCGGATCGATTGGACCTTCCTGCGGGCGGTCCTCAAGAAACTAGGTCTTGGTCCTATCATGATATCCAGGTTCATGGCCCCCTACCTAGGACCGCAAGCCCGAATTCGGGTCAATGGCCAATTGACATCGCCGCTTTCGGTCCACAGGGGCACGAGGCAGGGATGCCCGCTGTCGCCGCTCCTGTTCGCCCTTGCGGTTGAGCCGTTGGCGGAGCTGATTAGGCGTACCCCTGATATTCATGGTATCTCCCACGGAGGGCGCACTAATAAGGTAGCGCTGTTCGCTGATGACCTGATTCTTACTCTTACGAACCCTCGGGTCTCCTTCCCAGCGGTGCACGAAGCCCTTTCCCTGTTTGAGCAGGCGTCCGGCCTTAAAATCAACCACACCAAGTCTTGGGCGCTTAACCTCACCGCCCCCGACGAGGAGATTTCTTTCCTGCAGGGGGTCACGCCCTATCGCTGGGCGGACAGCCATATTCAATACCTGGGCCTGGACCTCACGCTCCATCTTCACTCGTGGTCCTCGAGGAATTGGGCCTCTTGCCGCAAGGAAGTTCTGGCTGACCTGCGTAAATGGAAACCCTTGATGATTTCCTGGCTGGGGCGGCTCAACGCGGTCAAGATGTCCATCCTTCCCCGCATTCTGTATGTCTTCCAGTGCCTCCCCACCCCGATCCCGATTCACTGCATCAGAAACCTCCAACGCGACCTCACGTCCTTCATATGGGGGGGCAAAAGACCCCGGTTCTCGCAGAAAGTCCTCATGGAGCCGAGAGACAGGGGCGGCCTTGCCTGCCCGAATCTCCTCCACTACTATTGGGCGGCACACCTCCGGTTCGTGATGGAATGGGGTGCACGCGAAAGCGACAAACACTGGTTCCACATGGACCGATCGGTCACGGGGCGCACCATATGGGACCTGCCTTGGTTACCGCGGGTGGCGCGTTCCAGAAGTGCATATCTTGCGGTCCCCACGAGGACGGTTCTTGAAGTGTGGGACAGGGTGGCAGTGGCCAAGGGTCTCACCACGTTTCCCTCTCCACACACTCCCATTGCAGGTAACCCGCACTTCCCCCCAGCTGCCCGGACCCGAGCTTTTGAGAGCTGGACACAAGGCGACTGTAGAGTTGCAGGAGACCTTTTTCTTGGCGGGTCGCCTAAAACATGGCTAGACTGCAAGGAAGAATTCAGGCTCCCTCCCACCGCCCACTTACAATATGCGCAGCTGCGCCACTGGACGTCAGGAGACGACATGCACCAGGCTGCTACTAGGGCATATACCCCCTTTGAGAAGATGGCACGATCCCTCGGGGGACTAAAACGGCTCATCTCCCAGATCTACAACATCTTGCAACACCCCACCGCCCCGCCTGTGCACCCCTATCAGAAGCAGTGGCAGTCGGCGACGGGCACTGACATCACACCCTCTCAATGGACTCGGCTCTGGAACGACATCCCCAAAACCTACCGCAGCATCCCGCAAAGAGAAAACGCGTACAAGATGCTGACGCAATGGTACTACACCCCCCTGCGACTCAGCAAAATGTTCCCCACTTCCTCGCCGCTGTGCTGGAGGTGTGGCACTGCGACTGGTGACTTCGTACACGTCTGGTGGTCATGCCCTACCCTAGCTGTCTTTTGGAAGGAGGTCCTCAGTCACATTAAGAAGGTGTTGGGTTTCCCCCTCCCTGAAGAGGTTTGCACACTCCTACTGGGCGTTCGACCCCCCACACTTAGGGCCCTCACGCGCAGCGACTGGATCCTCACCCTTCACATGTTAGGTGCTGCCAAACAGCTCATTGCCCTGTACTGGAAGCGAGCAGAGGCGCCGCCGATAGCATCCTGGTTCGTGCGCCTCTGGCAGGTCCTGACTATGGAGCTACTTACGGCATGGATACAATCCAGGGGGGTACGCTTCAAGGCAGTGTGGGAACCCCTAGTGCGTCACCTGTGCTCCATCAGCTATGCCCGCCACATGCCTCCCAGGCTTCGCGCTCTGCAATTGTTCGAGGATGCCCTCATTCCTGCTGACCCAAGTAGACTAGGCTCTTAACCGCTTCCCCCAGTGCCGCTTTGTGTTTCACATTTCCTGTTTGTGGACACAGGTACACCCCCCTGACTCCTCTCCACCTTAACACTGCTCGCTCCTTTTCCGACTTTTCTCCCTTCCTACTTGCCACTCTGGCTTCCACCCCTCTTTGGGGCAGTTTGGTCCCTGTTGGGCCTTTTGAAAATGTGACACCATTGCTTTTCCTCACATACGCGCCTACCCCGCACAACGACGCATTGCCAGCTTATGGCCACCTCTTGCTCTGCTCTCCCCTAAGCCACGCGGCCGGCCCCCCCTCCGGGGGTTGTAGGCAGGGCGCTGTGTTAATGACTCCACCTCCCCTGTCTAGTTCTACCTACTGGCTTTTCTATGCGCGGCCGGCTCCAGAAAGGGGTTGTAGGCTTATCGCTGTGTTCACAATAAAAACAGATTTGAACAAAGAAAAGGAAGAAAGAAGATCCTCCTTCTGTCCAGAGAGATCTAAAAAAAAGTCAAGAACTCAAATCAAGGAGGCTTCTGTGGAGGAATGTCTGACAAAATATCGCAATCAAAAATATTGAAATACAAAAATATCGGAACAAAAATATCGAAGTCAAAAATATAGGAATCCTATCCCCAACAAGGTAAGTACAAAAATATCGAAAAATTAATATCGTAGTACAAAAATATCGAAATTAAAAATATCGTTTTTTTAAATGTATTAATAATAATGTAAAAATAATTATAAAATACATATAATGTTACAAATATTAAATAAAAATATTAAAACATAATTAAAAAATTAAAACTAATACATATACATTTAAAATAAATTAAAAACTTAATAATTTCATGTAATTTTATATTTTTTTATTTCATTTCATTGATTTAATTTAAATTTATTTTATTTTTACCCTGTACGACTGTACCCCGAAAACCCAAAACTGACCCTGAACCCTAAAAATACCCCTTTACCCAAAAACCCAAAACTGACCCTGAACCCTAAAAATACCCCTTTACCCAAAAACTGAAAACTGACCCTGAACCCTAAAAATACCCCTTTACCCAAAAACTGAAAACTGACCCTGAACCCTAAAAATACCCCTTTACCCAAAAACTGAAAACTGACCCTGAACCCAAAAAATACCCCTTTACCCAAAAACTGAAAACTGACCCTGAACCCTAAAAATACCCCTTTACCCAAGAACTGAAAACTGACCCTGAACCCTAAAAATACCCCTTTACCCAAAAACTGAAAACTCACCCTGAACCCTAAAAAAACTCCTTTACCCAAAATTAATTATTATTATTTAATTACCAATTAATTATTATTTAACAATAACAATAAAGTAAATATATTAGCACATTAGCTGTAATTAATTAAATTTAATAATTAATATTATTTTTTCCCAATTAATTAATTAAGAATAACAGAAATTTATATATATAAAAAAATTACTCTAATTAATGTAATTAACTAATTAATATTAATTAATTACCAACTAATTAATAATTAAAAATATGTACAAAATTATATTAATTAATTAACTAATTAATATTAATTAATTATTAATTAATTATTAATTAAAAATATTTACAAACATATATTAATTAATTAATTATTATTAAATTACTTCCCACCCTATTCCCCTATAAACCCATAACCCGCTACAGAACATATTTATCAATTAATCAATTAATTAAAATTAATTAAAAATTAATTCTCAATTAATTAATTAATAATTCCTACTAATTAATAATTAATTTAACATAATTAAATTACTTCCCACCCTATTCCCCTATAAACCCACAACCCGCTACAGTACTAAAAGACAATATTTAATTAAAAATAAATAATAAAACATAATAAATACAATATAATATACACAAAATGTATTTAAAAATTGATATTAGTAACATCGAAATTATTTATTTCGATATTATTGACATCGATATTTAAAACTTTGATATTACTAATATCATACTAATATCGATATTAAGACTGTCGATATTACTTACCTTCTATATTATGTCCCATCGATATTTAAACTTCGATATAATTGTATATCGAAATTTAAAACTCGATATTTTGTCTGTGTACCCTGTGGAGAAAAGGGCGAAAAAGAAGCAACCTGGCTCTTCTCATGCCCTTAAGAGATCTGGTTCTGCACCTCCATCTGAGCCATATACTCCCTCACAGAAAATCTGCCCGTTGACGGCCTCTTTGATGAGGCATTGTCCACCTACGACTGTTGAAACGAGGGCTCTGTCGACGGTTACTTCAGCGACATCTACGATGTCGATGGTCAGGATGACGACGGCTGTGGCGGTGACGAAAACTGAGATAGTGGTGTCGGCGGCTTCTATGAGGAGCTCTATGTCGTCGAGAGCTTTGCCATCGATGGTTCTGTTGAGTGTTGCGTCTCCCCCCGTTGACGAACATTTCCACACCGTCGGCGCAGTCACTGACAACGTTACTTACTACGATACCGTCGTCGATCCCGTCGACGAAGAAAATGGACATGCCAGTTTCTAAAAACAATTCCATCATTGTTGCAGGGCTTCTCCAAGATTTCTCACTGCCTCCTTTTCGCCTCCTGGATTTCCAGGAATCAGAGGATGAACGTCCTTATGGTCCCACATACAGCCCTTCTCAACGTAAAGTCCAATGCCAAGAATCAGAGGAAGAAGGGCAATCGGCTGACCCCTCTGCGTATTTGGAAGGTGAATATTTCTTCTCAGACAGAGGACGCACAAGCATGCAACCACTTGAACACTTTTCAGGAGCATTACCCCTATTACGAGCAGGAAGAGGAAGACTGTCAGTAGGAACCTTTCATTAATGTTCCGATGTCTCTGGTCACGGACTTGTGTATGATGCTCAGTGACTACTATAAACATTTACCTGATGCTAATGTAGCTCAAAAGCCAGTTCTTCTACAGGAGGATCCTGTCGATATCACAGATCAGGAAGCTTCACCTGCACCACCAAAAAGGAATCCTTACCTCCCCTGCAGATTCCTGCTTGAACATTAGACAGTGGTGACCAATGATTGGAGGAAGGGGAGCTACAAGTTGATTCTGAAGTCCATGATGGACTGGATGGACTATGTGGCACACACAGCGCCTTCTCAAACCCTGCCAGTGGCTGATTCTCCTCCAGCAGATATCAGCAGCTTCCATGACCTTCTAGAGAGGGCGTCAAAACGCTTTGATCTCCCAATGCCGGTCAAGCAAGCGAAATGCTTCTTGTATGATTTCAAGGCTGCCACGCAGTGTTCTGTTAGGGCATTCCCTATAGTTGACTTCCTGTGACAGGAAGGGCTTAATGAAAACTCCTGCTCTGTGCCAGTAGTTATTTCAAAATTAGACAAAAAATACCTGGTGCCTGAGGACTCTCCTGCATGCCTTACTGGCAATCCAAATCCTGATTCCGTAATAATGCAAGCTGCTCAAAGGCGATTTAAGAGCCCAGCTTTGCCATGTACCACTCGGCCAGACAAGGAAGGGCGCAGATTAGACAATATTGTGAAGAGATTTTCTGCGCTGGCGGTACTGGCCATCAGAGCCTCCGATGCCATGGCCATCCTTGGGAGGTATGACAGGCAGATGTGGTCATTTTCTAAAATTTCTGCCTGAGGACAAGAAGAAGGAGGCAAAAGAAATACTCTCATAGGGTGAGAGAGCCTCATTGGAAGTCATCGATGTGGTGCTGGACATCTCTTCTACCGCCTTTAGGCAGATGGCAGGCGCTGCCATGTTGTGCAGACAGGGTTGTCAGAAAGCAAAGACATTCCGCCCAGAAGTCCAAGCTAAAGTGCTTGACCTGTCGTTCGACGGAGAACCTTTTTGGTAAACATGTGCATGGGGCAATTCAATATAATAAATCAGGCGAGATCCTTAGCAAATCTGCAGCAGAAGAAGGGAGATTAGCCTTTAAGCTTTATACTGATGTTTTACTGTTACTGTGGGACTTCCACCATGATGACAGGAAAGATTCAAGTATGCAAATCTATAAAAGATACAATACTGGAGAAAAAATGTTTTTGCAAAATAACTTTCATCCAAAAATATTTTGCATACGAATGTTGCCGTTATAGTGTTTTTGTTACAAACCAGCTGTTAGCAGATGTGTTCTCCCATGGTTCTCCCATTATTTGTTTTCTTTTTTTAGTAATAAATCTCGTTATTAACATGTCAGGATGCATACATCGACAGCAATGGCCCCGGCCCCACATGAATTTATAGAATAGAAAGCTCAGGCAATAAAACAGACAGAGCCGTGGTGCGCTATAGAGCCAATTCCAAGAATGGGCGCACTGTAGATGCCAACAATTTTTACCAATGACAAAGAAAATCAAAAACACCCCCCCCCACTCCCCCCAATCTCCCCTCGACCCACCCACCACCTAAGTTCCAAGTCCACTTTCCCCCTTTATCAGAGGCTCTGCCCCCTTAACCCTTTCCCGGCTGGTCCACATCTGACAGACGCAATAATCGCAGATAGCGAGGACAAATAACTTCTCGGAACTCCGAGGCTAGCAAGGACAAGAAGGGTTGCCACAGCTCAGAGTATTTAGCACCCTCTCCCGCCAATGTTAGGGAAAGCTTCCTTATTCCCAACATATGCCACAAACGATGGAGCCAGCCCTGAAACGTGGGGATGTGTGCAGTGCACCAATGCAACGGGATATTCTGGATCGCAGAACCCAAGGCAATAGCTATTAGGCGGCCCCTACGGAAGCGCAGTGGATATGTGATGGGATTCGTAAACCCTAGCAGTACATAAGAAGGGAACCGTGGGATCTCAGTGTCAAAATGGGCATCGACCTCCACCAGGATTTGTTTCCAATACCCCTGAAGCCGACCACAGTCCCAGAGCAGGTGGACCAATGTGCCCGTCTCTGCACACCCCCGCCAACATGTCACCTCCCTGGAATGGTCAATCTCATGTAGCCTCTCCGGTGTATAATACCAATAAGTTGCGACCTTAGTGAGTGTGTCTGTAAGGCCCATGTGGTATGCGGAATGCCGGGCCCTGTAATAGATATCCTCCCATTCTTTATGGCTGAGGGCCCGTCCCAGCTCCCTTTCCCATCGTGTCTTTCCTGAACTATATATGTGCGTGTATTTAGCTTGTAGCATTCTATATAGATCAGTGATAAGCTTTTTGTCGGATTTCCGTGTGATTAACCAGTACTCTTATGGCCACAGACGTCTGTCGGCCGAAGATCGCACCTGGCCGTTAAGTGCCAAATGTCGAGCCTGAAGATATCTGAGCCATTCCGACTGAGGCAGACCATACACCTGTCGGAAATCCGTAAAGGAAAGCACACCCCCCTCCGCATAAAGATGATACAAAAAGGGGCATCCCGCTGGACGCCATTTTGAAAAGGCCACAATCTCTTGCTCTGGTGTAAAATCAGGGTTATCCAACAAAGGTGAGTGGCGACAGAAAAGAGGTGAGCTCATGTTTGACGCTAGTGCTATCCCACACTTCCATGGGGGCCCTGGTAAGGTACGAAGCATACAGGTTGGGGAGTCTATGTTGCCGGCGGAGAAAGAGGATCTCCTGAAGAGGGCGACCTGCGACCGCTTGGTCTTGAAAAAGCCAATGCTTCTCCGACTCCCATCTGCTCCACTCTACGAGGATGCGTAGCTGAGCCGCTTGAAAGTAGAGAAGCAGATCCGGGAAGCCAAGACCCCCCCTACTCGGGAGTAAGCGTCGCAAGTCTAAGCTTCCTCCGAGGTTTTTTACCATTCCAGATTAACTTAGCCAGTTCTGATTGAGTCTGGCGAATCCAGCCAAAAGCACTCACAGACCCTGTGAACTGATAGTGAGCCATCAGGTCTGCTTGTTTTCTTTTTTTTAAACTTCAACTAGTTCATGAAGAGGACAATGTGTTAAATCCCTTAACTTTGCACATCCCTAACCAGGACAGCAAGTCTGGCTCTATTCTATTCATAGCTATCCCCATCCTTGAAACCACTCTTGCAAACCCCTCCTGCAAACATTTACCACATTCTTAAAAGTGTCTCTTTAATGTTGCTGACTTTTCTAGACCAAGTTAACGGAGCAGTGATTGAAAAAGTCCCTAACAACCAATGCCAGATGGATAATAATGGAGCTTGCTGTGGACGATGGCTACAAAAACCAGAGGGACAGATGTTTGTTCCGATTTCTCGGAGTTGTAAATGAGGTGGCCATCGACCCACTCGCTATCCACCCTGGTAAAATATTCAGAGAATCTCAGCTTTGTATTTGATAACCAATTGTCCATTCTGACCTAGTCAGCTTAATTTCCACTGGTTGTTTTTTTGTTTATCGCATGGTGAAATGGAAAATTATTCTGGCTGTCAACTCCTGCAGGACAGCAGTCCAATCTGCCGTAGTTTGTAGTCATTTCTATATAAACTTTGTTTTCTTTCGACTTTCAATTTGTTTTATTTCAAGCCCTTAACACGCTTAGTCGTGATCTAATAGAACTACTAGCGAGGGTTTTAATCAGTATCAATATCTGTAAAGAAAAGATTCTAAGAAGTCCACTAAATCAAAAGTTTTAATTTGGGAATGTCACGGATATCCCAAGGATGTGCACTGCCAATGTCAGATTTCTTTTTTTTAAATGATTTCAGCCTTAGGGCAGACATTACCCATGAAAGCTGTACTTCTGTGCTTGGAAAGGCTAAACATGAGGATTCTAAAATCGAGCAGGAAATGGGAACCTTACATACCTGATACGGTCTAACCAGGATAGGCTTTGTACTCTGAGACAATTATAGCCACATTAACTGTATGCTAATTCTTTCACTCAGTATCCTTAAGTGAATGATTAGAGGGTTGGCATTGGAAACTTGAATACCTACACTTGACAAAATTCACTAAATGGGTGATTACAGAATGAAATGATTCAGATACACGTGGATTAACCGATAAATACACACTAGAATACATAGGTTTACTCTAAACAAAATCATATACTACAGAATCTTTCACAACTTACCATATCAACCTGGGTTCGAAATCTGTTCGTCCTTCCAAATGCTTTTGTATGGATGTCAGCACTTCCAAGGGAAACTTGTCCTTGTTAGCGAGTAAGTAGTTCAAAACATACACATCTGCATCAGTGATGGTAAACCTGTGGCTAAAAACTGAACAACAATATTGATATATTTATGAGTGAAATAGAAGCCAAATGAATGTAAACATAAGTACATGGGGGCTTATTTACAGCCCTGTGTGCTGCCAGCACTTCACTTCTGTTTACAGTTCCAGCGATGTGAGTGCAGAGCCATATTTACAATGCTACGAAAACCCACCCTGCGTGGCTTTTCATGGCCTCGTAGATATGCTGTTAGGCCATGCAGTGCAAGTCGCTGCATTGGCTCACTCTGCATCAGGGAAGCATATCATGGGCAGTGCGGTAGGTGTTCCCACTCAACACACATGGTTTTTGACCCATTTCTAGATCTACAACACAGCGTAAATCTAGGAATGCATCAAAACTGTGCTCCTCCCCAGGGGACGCATAACAATTGTTTTTGCGCAGGAAGGTGCACCTTCCTGCACGAAAACAATTGTGGCAACATTTGTGCGTCAGCGCAGTTGAAGATGATCGGAATGTGCCATATCTCATACGACAACGCATTCCTCGCCTTTTCTTTGGACGCAGGGCAGTGCAGGAAAGTGACGTGCAGCGCTGCTCTGTGTCAAAATGTTCTAAATGAGGCCCAAAGTATCTCCGTGACTAAAATCAGAAACCATCCACTGGAAATTAGTGGGAAGCTAATATCATTTTCGTATCTTCAGAAGATCAAAATGCCCTGAAGAACCATTCTTTGGTTCACCTCTGTTAGTCTGTTGCAAAACCACTATGTCATTCTCAGAAAAGAAAGCTTTGTTCTGTAGAGTGCTAGCTTCAAACAGACTACCACTTTGTAGCACTAATTGGTGTAATCAACAATTTTTAATGACTGGAATGTCGTTGAAAATTCCGGGAGTCATGAAGTGTCAATCATCAGTGAGGTCAAAATGTACTTGGGGGGGAGGGATTACCTTTATTAGGATATCTACATTAGCCATTACGACTGAATGGAGGGTTTCTTTGAAGAGGCTTGTTTTCGGATGTTGTTAAAAGGTTGACATTTTAGGTTTATTCCTAAGAGTTGGGGAAGTGAAAATTCCACAGCTGACGTCCTTTGACACAGGCCAATGTTCTCCTAAATCCTCCTCAAACCAGCCTTAACCAGTAAGTTTGCAATACTGCATCTCAAAATGCAATCTCACTTTAGCAGCTACACCGCAAGTGGCACAAAATAAGGACAGCCAAAGATAAATACAGCTTAAAATATCAGCAACCATCTGTCTTCAAAAGGCTTTTATTCTATATTCCCATTTTTTTTAAATCACTAAAATAAGCAACAAATGTACAATTGCTTAAGACTAGCAGTGTGCAACCAAATGAGTGAAGGCCAATGAGTAATACCGACAATATGTACTAACAGTGGGGTACTTTTATCCCATCCACTAAATATCAAAAATGTTGCCTCCTTCTATTCAAAACTGTATAATTTGGAGAAAGGTAAAGTCGAAACCAGGAATCAGGACTTTGTAGTCAACATGCCAACAGCATGAGTTACTGCAGAACTAAGAGAAGAAATGGACCCAAAATCATCGATGAGGGAATAGCACAAACACTAAAGGCAATGCCAACAGGGAAAGCCCCAGGAGATATATAGGTTGGGTGCTGAAGAAAGAGGTCTTCACCCAGAATGTAATAGATCTTGCATTTCTCTAATTCTTAAACCAGAAAAAGATCCCTTGTTCTGTGTAAACCTAAGACCTATATCGTTAATCAACTGTGACATAAAAACTTTGGCAAAAGCCCTAGTAACAAGACTGAGAAGAGTCATCCATCTCTCAGTACACAAATATGCAAGGAATAAAATGAGCGCCTCTGAGAAGGTATTATTGAGGTGGCTCACGCACTCCAGCTTAAACTTAGTTGCATATATATTAATGTTGTTTATTAAATTCTAGGCGTGCAGTAGGGTACTGCTTTCTTATCGAAGGCTTGTCCAAAATGTTTAGAAGCAGCGCTCCCCCCTAGGGAAGCTTCCCCTAGTTGCACTATTGGATTCCCATTTGGGAGTAGTTTATCCAATTTCGTAATCTAAATTCAAACTACTATGATTCCACTTAGCTTTTCAATGTCTTCTTTTATTGTATCTTCACATTCATGAAATTGCAGCATTTCATGTGTATATTGATCAATAGATCCATTCACGAAACAAATCATCAGGTCGAACAATCCCAATGCATTTCAGGCTGGAATAGCCCTTCCTCAGGGGTTGTTTTGTGCTGAAAAATAATGCGATGGAATGAAGTGAGAAACAGGCTGTCAAGATTTACATGGATGTGCCCGTCACCAGGTGCTGTATAGTGTGACGCTCACTGGGTGATGATTTTAGCCATGTTAATATGTATAGAAGACTTGGATAATCGAGAAACGTAGCATATAACTAAGATAGATGGTGTCAGAGCCTTGACTCTGTTGCATGGAATAGGTTCCATGTTTTGCATGAAAAGGTGTAAAGCAGAACATAAAACAGTCTCCTAAGGTCAACCAGCAATACCCTAAAGAAAGTGCTCATTCCTCTCACATGGTCAGCACGGAGTTTGACATCATGAAAAGCGTGATCTAGGGTGACAGTGCACATGCTAAAGATACGTATCAGTGGTGAAATATCAAGATGACATGCTTCGCACATGTGGTTTGAAAGCAAAAACCGTAAACTTCAATGACATGCATTTCTGTGTTATGAACACTGAGTGCAAGGGTGAGGTATGAAATATCAAAGTGACAGGATTGCGTGATGTTTACATTTAGAAAACATTCTGCTGGGAGCGGTCACATGAAGACAGTTACACTTATACGATACAATGCAGGAATACATTTGTATCAATCTTATGGTGATCAAACTTCCGATGGGCTCACGGAGTTGTGTCCCGGTTCGCTGCCATTGAGGTCAACGAGATGTGGATGGGGGTGGCCAGAAGATGTAACAGTGCGTGAACACAAATAAAGGACTATCATGGATGATGTGGACATGGCCAACTTGCAATGGTGGAAAGTTCATAATGAAAACTGAGTGATTGTGACTATAAAACAGAGACAAGTATCATAGACATAGCGGAGGGTGTTTCAAAATCTTGGATTGTTTGGGCAATGTGATATTGATTTAACTTACTCATCCAACAAGTAACCGAATAAATGTCAACATGTAACCAAAGGAGGGTCCTGGATAGGCAGGACACAATGGTGGGAGGGTAGATAGTTCATAATGGCAACTGAGTGTGTTGGCAACAAAAAATATAAACAAGTATCATAGACATGGCAAAGAGTGTTTAAAAAATCTTGGATTTTGAAGGCAAGTATGGTATAGATAAACTCTTGATTTAACCAAATGGGAATCCAGCAGTTCAACTAGGGTACGCTTCCCCAGGGGGAGTGCTACTTCTAAATAGAAAGAGAAGGGCCACATGTGAATCTATGAAAGATAACAACATTGGCAAACAGTTGTTACAGGTAAGTAACCTTTTCTTCTTGATAGTTTTAAATGCTCGAGTGACGAGTAGCAAGCAGTTATCAAATGTACATACCTGTACACCTTGAGACTGTGTTATGTTATGTTATGTTATGTTAGTGCTATTTGTATTGCGCACGGCTGCTCCAGCGAAGGAGCGTCCCGGCGCACCGACAAGGTGGCGAACACAACACAACTGGGGAACAGAAATAATTATAAGAAAATGGGGAGTGAAGGATTTAACAAAGCTCAGAAAATAAATGAGTTTTAGCGGCCTTGCGGAAGGAGAGCAGGTCACCAAAGGTCCGGAGTTTCAAAGGGAGAGCGTTCCAGAGTGCGGCTGCCCGCACCTTAAAAGAGCGACCCCCCACCCGACTGAGTTTGAACCGAGGGGCTACCGCTAATTCTTGGTCTAGCGAGCGCAGAGTGCGGCCCGGGATGTAAGGGCGCAAGAGTTGGTGCAGTAAGGGAGGTGATAGGCCCTTCAGAATTTTGAAGGAAAGGCACAAAACTTTAAAGTGGATCCGCTGCCTAACGGGTAACCAATGCAAGGCTCGCAAAGATGGACCGGCCGAGCAAAACCTAGGAAGACCTACGATCGCTCTGGCCGCAGCGTTCTGCACTCTTTGAAGTCGGGTTAACTCAGCCTGGTTTAATCCTATAAAAAGGGAGCTGGCATAGTCCAACCGCGCCAAAACCGTTGCTTGCACCACCAATTGACGAGTTGCGGCATCGAAGTATTTAAGGGCAGGGCGCAGATTGCGCAGGATGCCGAAGCAGCAAGCCGCCGTCCTTTTGGTGTGGCCAACGAAGTTGAGGGAAGGGTTCAGCCAAACACCAAGGTTTTTGATCTCCGTAACCGGAGTGGGGGTCGGCCCCAGCTCAGAGGGCCACCAAGTATCTCCCCATAGGTCCGTCCGCTTCCCAAAGATCATCACCTCCGTTTTTTTGGCGTTTAGTTGGAGACAGTTGGACGTCATCCAACCAGCCACCGCCCTGAGTCCTTCTCTGAATCTTGGGGCATCCACCCCAGAGTCCCCGCTGATCGTGACCGCTAGCTGGGTGTCATCTGCGTACGACACCATGGTCATACCACAGAGCTTCACAACCTCAGCCAGCGGCCTCACGTAGATGTTAAACAACGTGGGGCTCAGTGAGGAACCCTGTGGGACCCCAAGAGACAGAGGATGACATTTGGACTGGTAGGGCGGGGACGCCACACAGAAGGAACGATCCCTGAGAAACGAACGGAACCACTGGTGTGCAGTGCCGATCACCCCTATCTCCTCAAGACGTTGCAGGAGAATGTTATGGGAGACCGTGTCAAAGGCGGCGCTTAGGTCTAACAAAACAAGCGCCGCCGTTTGACCTGCATCCAGAACTACCCGAAGGTGCTCGACCATAGATAACAGTGCTGTCTCCGTACTGTGGCCAGCCCGAAAACCATTCTGGGTGTCGTCCAGAATGTTGGCACGCGACAGATGACCAGTGAGGGCGGTGTTGACATGCGCCTCCGCGAGTTTGGCTGGCCACGGGAGAAGCGAAATCGGGTGGTAGTTCTCCGATTTTGTAGGGTCGAGAGATGGTTTTTTCAAAATGGGCATTACTACCGCATGCTTCCATTTCAAAGGCACCTGGCCTGATGATAGCGACGTGTTGATTAAGTCGAAAACCGGGCGAGCAAAAACCTGGTCTCTGAACATAGGTGGCTTGAGCGGGTCGTCCGGCGACCCCGACTTAACTCGGAGAGCCAAGGCCGTGTAAGACTCCAAAGAGAGAGAGGGGAGAGAGTCTAGCACTACCTGATCCAACCGGATGGGAGGCCCCATACTGGTTTGTGCAGTGGAGGAGGGGAAGGCCCTATATATGGTCTGGACCTTCTCCAGGAAGAAAGCCGCCAGCGCTTCACAATGAGTATTGGAGCTGATGGAGTTACCGGCCGGCTTCCTTGCCACAAGGTCTTTGAGGGCCTTAAAGATGGTTTTAACAGGATTCCCACTATTGCGAAACTCCAGAGCGTAGTATTCAGCCCGGGTTCTACAAACCGCGCGGTGATAAGACTTGACCGCAGCCATATACAGGTTTTTTTTGCTGCTGTCATACCTCTTCCTCCAGTCTCTCTCTGCACGTCTGCAGACACTTTTCAGAGCCCTCAGATTGCCATCATACCAGGGACTGGGGGCGCGGGAGCCACACTTACTGGAAACCATCGGGATAACGGAGTCGAGGGCCCTGGTTACCCATCCGCAGAAATGGTCATAACCAGACTCCACGTTCTCTACTGCACCCAGTGGGTCGTCAGTGAGAAACAAGACTTATTGAAACTGTTTGCAAAGTACAGTTTGACACACTGCCGCATCAGCTGTCTTATTACAGTGTAAGCTGTAGTGATTGGTGGAAAAACGGAGAGTTCTTCCATATCATGGTCTGTGAGCAGTATGCAAGTCTACCCTCTAATAATGAACATACAAGCTCTGGCTTCTTTAGTGAGTTGCTGGTTGGTTTCCAGATCTAGAGGGTTGTACATTGATTCAGCTTGTCACTCATGCAAAGACCCTAAGCAGCAGATCATGTTCCCCCCCAAAGTCTGCAACAAGCGATACACTGGTATCAAGGGCACTAGCCACACTCCAACACTGAAGCGACCATAACAAAGAAAACATGAGTTATGCACTATTTTGAACTGCATTTACCAGAGTCCACTGGAAAAGACAGAGGGGCATATTATCAAGAAACGGTGTTAAATTATCGCCGCTTTAGCGTCAGGAAACTGGCGCTAAAGCGGCGATAATGGGCTTGTTAATATGCTCTTGTGAATTCACATAGAAGCCCATGTTCTGGTTTCCAAAGGAAATAATTAGAGAGGGGCAAAATGGGTTGGAGTACGTCACTAGTGAAATGAAATTCAGTTTTCTATAGCGCACTCCTACCCTAAGGCCTCGTAGCGCTTAGACCAGGCGAGCATTCCATGAGAAGGAGCGACCTCCCCATCTAGCTCGTTGAACTTTCTGTGAGATTGCAAGAAAGGCTGTGCTAGAGCGCAGATTTCTGGAGGGATGGTAGGGAGTCACTAAAGAACGAATCATAGCAGGGCCTGAGTGCCACATAGCTTTATGGGCTATGCACATCGCCTTAAATCGAGTCCTGGCCTGGATTGGCACCCAGTGGAGCTTCTTCAAGGCAGCTGACCCCGACTGTCTCCGAGGCAGCTCCAAAAGTAAATGGGCCGCGCAGTTCTGAGTCACCTGCAGTTTTTTGATGATGGCCATTGGTGCACCCAGATACAGGGCATTCCTGTTGTCCAGGTGGGACAAGATAATCCTACGGGCCTGAAAAGGGAGAAGGGGCAGAATTTTTCTCAACAACCTCATCAGGCCGAAACAGGTGGTGGAGAGCTTGATAGCTTGATGATTGAAACAAAGAGTGCTATCCAGCCACACTCTGAGACTCTTAATCTGATCTTTAGGCACTGGCATAATGCCCATACAGGTCGGCCAGCCCAAAGTTGCTCTGGGTGACAGGGACTTACCGAAGAACATCAGTTCTGTCTTTTCCCTGTTTAACTTGAGATGAGAAAGTGCCATCCAGTCAGCTACCGCTTCTAGGCAGCTGCCCAAAGTGCTAGATGATCCCTCAGGGTGGTTGAAAGCAACCACCAGTTGGGTATCATTTGCATAGGTGACAATTTCGATGCCGAAGGGAAGCACTATCCCAGCTAAGGGCTCCATATAGATATTAAAAGGGTGGGGCTCAGGGAAGATCCCTGAGGAACCCCGCAGCTAAGGGGCCATAGTTTGGTTTGAGTAGCACCCTCTGAGACCTGAGAAAATCGGTCTTTCAGAAAGGATTGCAGCCAGGTAAGAGCCAGACCTGTCACCCCAAGATGTTTTAGTCGGGAGAGCAAGATGTTGTGATCCACAGTGTGGAAGGCGGCACTGAGGTCCAGCAAACTAATTGCTGCAGTGCCGCCTTGGTCCAAATAACTCCGAGCGCTCTCTGTCACTGCCAAGAGGGCTGCTTCCTTCTCAAGCTTAGGATGGAAACCTGCTTGAGAATCATGGAGTAGATTGTTAGACTCCAGGTAATGAACCAAGAAGGTATTGATATATTTCTCAAGGAGCTTGCCCAACCACGGAAGGAGAGAGATTGGACAATAATTGGCCATGATGGAAGGATCCAGATTGGATTTCTTCAATAATGCTCTGATTTGGGCACATTTCCACGCCAACAGCACCTTTCCTGAGGTGATGGAGGCGTTTAGAACATTCAGTATCACTGGCCGGATTCCATCAGAGACTAGCATAAGATGGCGCAGAGAGGCTGAATCGATCGGTGAACCAGATGATACTCTCGACATTAGAGTGTTCAATAGTACCTCGTCAAGCAGAGGGAACTCCATTAAAGGGCACTGTGGAATCAGAGAACCACTCTCAGCACCAAGAGGAACGGATTTACCCTGAGAAGAAGTAAAAGAATGGGACATAAGCTGATTTTTTTGATGGAAATATTCAGCCTGCTTGTCACAACGATTTTGGGCCTCTTTATGATCAGGGGGTGTTTGTGAGACGTTAATGAGAGATTTGGCAATCTGGAAGATCTCCCTAGGCGAATTGGCTGTCGCGCTAATCCTGCCCTCATAGAATACAGATTGCGCGGTTTTAATTTCCGCCTTATAATCCCTGATAGCTTCTCTGTAAGCGTTTCTACTGTCAGCTTCTGGAGCCTGCCTCCAACTCCTTTCTAGTTTCCTACACATTTGTTTCAATTCCCTTAGTTTGGAAGTGTAACAAGGTGCCACTTTTGATTTGATTTTTTTATATAAGATTTTCAAAGGGCTTAAAGAGTCTAGCGAGGTCTGTATCCAAGCCTCAAAATTACTGTTGGCCTTACCAGGGTCTAAACCAGACAAAGGAGTGGTAGCAGTCAGTAAGGTTGACCACTGGCTGACAGAAAGATTCGGCCATTTCCTTCCCAACAGCGGAGCCGGTCTCTGCAACACGGGGAAAGTCAAAGTTTCCCATTCCAGAGGAACAAGTAGGTGATCAGTCCATGAGAGGGGGATTGGGGGACCCACATGGAGTTTTAAGTCACTGCTAAACACAACATCTAAAAGATGGCCCTTGATGTGTGTGGGTGCAAAGCCCTTCTGAACAATTTGAAGAGCTGCTAAATTAGACAGAAAATCTCTTGCTTGGTGATCAGAGGGGTCGTCTAGATGTATGCTCAAATCTCCAAGAACTGTGAAATTCGCTGGAGATAGTGCTAACTCAGCAACAAGGGACGGAAGACTATCAAGAAACTGGTCCATCGGTCCTGGTGGCCGATAAAGTAACAGGCCAGAAAAGGTGACCGTGGGTGAAATTTCAAGTGCGAAGCTCAGACTTTCGCAGTCGGGTAATTCCGCAGTTGATGAACGACAACAGAAATAATCCTTAAAGATTATCCCTAAACCCCCACCTCTGGAAGTTTTCCGATCTGCTGTGTGTAATGAATACCCTAGCTGTAAAATCTGAGTAATGGCTGGGTCAGCCTCATCCCGCAACCATGTTTCAGACAGAAAAAGAGCATCAGGATTAAGATTGTCCAAAAGAAGTAAAAGTTCATCAGAATGCTTAATAAGGGAACGGCAATTCAGAAGAATTTTTTTTTATTGGGGGCCGAGACCCCTGGGCTGCCTTAATGTGAGGTTTAAGTTCGAAGTCACAGTGGGGACAATTTGAAACATTGTTGACAGGGCACATAGAGTGAAGACACATATCACCAGGGGCCGCCCATAGATTCCACAATATCTGTGAATTATAGCTATAGCGGATGGTCTTAAAATTGTCAAAATTACCAGGGGCCCTGGCCCCGGCGGGGCGCAGGCGGGCTTGCCTTTCGCGCGCCTTCGGCTCGCCACCGGGTCGCCCGCTGCCCGCGTCCGCTGCACGTGCTCATTAGGTGGTGACTAAATAGTCTAGGGTGCTCCAGAACTAGAGCACTACCCCACCGGAAGTATGAATCTGCTCCCGAAGGCCCTCCTCACAAACGGCAATAGCCGCGACGGACCAGGGCCGGGGAGAGTAGCAGGTAAGAGTGGTCACAAGAATACTTTTAAAAATATGGCGATTTTTAAAAACAGTTCAGCGCAGTAACATAGATCACAATCACACAGAAACTGGCAGTGTCTCTCACTACCGAGACTCACCGCGTCCGCTGCGCGTGCTTATGAGGTGGTGACTAAATAGTCTAGGGTGCTCCAGAACTAGAGCGCTACCCCACCAGAAGTATGAATCTGCTCCCAAAGGCCCTCCGCACAAACGGCAATAGCCGCGACGGACCGGGGCCGGGGAGAGTAGGCAGGTAAGAGTGGTCACAAGAATACTTTTAAAAATATGGCGATTTTTAAAAACAGTTCAGCGCAGTAACATAGATCACAATCACACAGAAACTGGCAGTGTCTCTCACTACCAAGACTCACAGCGTCCGCTGCGCGTGCTTATGAGGTGGTGACTAAATAGTCTAGGGTGCTCCAGAACTAGAGCGCTACCCCACCGGAAGTATGAATCTGCTCCCGAAGGCCCTCCGCACATACGGCAATAGCCGCGACGGACCGGAGGCGGGGAGAGTAGGCAGGTAAGAGTGGTCACAAGAATACTTTCAAAAATATGGCGATAATTAAAAACAGTTCAGCGCAGTAGCATAGATCACAATCACACAGCAACTGGCAGTGTCTCTCACTACCGAGACTCACCGCATCCACTGCGCTTGCTGATGAGGTGGTGACTAAATAGTCTATGGTGCTCCAGAAGAAATCGTTACTTACCTGTAACTGCAGTTATCCAGTATTAGTGTCTTTCATAGATTCACATGCCTGAATCATTCCCCGTCGTCGAGACGGGAGCCTCCGGTATATAAAAAAGTAATGTCCTATAGACATACATGTAAAGGAATAGGCCTAAGGATCTCACCTTAGTGTCCTATCTACGTCCTTATGTTAGAAGGACCAAAACAGAGTAGGCCCAAGGGTCCCACCTTGGTAGCCTATCTGTGTCCTTTTGTAAAAAGGACCAAAGTAAAGAGAACCAACCAATCAGCTACCACCTCCTTCTAGAACCTTCCTGTCAGGAGCCTCAGTCTCTCAGATTTTCGTACGCACCAAGCTAGTTAGGCGCAAACTTGTTAGAGAGATAGGTGAGTCCTTCCAGGGGAGGCGGGAGGGTGCATGTGAATCTATGAAAGACACTAATACTGGATAACTGCAGTTACAGGTAAGTAACGCATTTCTTATCCAGTATTTGGGTGTCTTTTATAGATTCACATGCCTGAATCAGAGTAGCAAGCAATACATTATGCACATTCTGTGATGGTACATCCTATATGAGTCTGTAGATAATACATATCACGCGACTGCAAACCACCAACATGCAGTGTCATGTAGATTCTAGGAAAAGAAAATGTGCATACCAGTAAAGGATGGAGGGATGTAAGAAGGCTCACCTCACTGGAACAGATGGCGAAGCACTGCTCTGCCCACTGCTGCATCCTTCGTCAGCTCAGTGTCCAAGCAGTAGTGCCTGGTGAAGGTGTGCGGGGACTTCCAGGTCGCCGCTCTACAGATGTCCAGTACCGGCACTCCAGCAAATAGTGCCGCAGACGTGGACATGGCTCTTGTCGAATGAGCTTTGACTCGTGCATCCAAGGGCCGTCCGGCCTTGTCGTGGCAAAAGGTGATCGCTGAAGAAATCCACCTTGAAATACTTTGTTTCGTCAGCACATACCTTTCCTTGGTCTACTAAAGGCAATGAAGAGTTGAGATGACTTTCTGAAGTGTTGTGTCCTGTTGATGTAGAATTTGAGACATCTCTTCAGATCTAATGAGTGCAGGGTTCTTTCAGCTGCAGTAGTTGGGTTTGGAAAGAACGACTTGAGCACCACTGGTTCGTTAAGGTGGAAGTCCGAGGGGACTTTCGGTATAAAGCGGGGGTTAGTTCGTAGAATGACCCTGTCCTCTCTGAATTGCAAAAAAGGATCTTGGATTGAGAGGGCCTGCAGTTCACTGACCCTTCTGGCAGAGGTTAGGGCCAGGAGGAGGGCCATTTTCCATGAAAGGAATTTGATGTCCGCTTTATGGATGGTTTCGAAAGGGTGCTTCATTAATTGGTGAAGGACCACATTGAGGTGCCACGACGGAGGGATTGCTCTTGGTCGTGGAAAGGATCTGAATAGACCTTTAAGGAATTGTTTTATACGTCTGTCCGCCCACAGGGATGGACCCTTGGAAGTTCTTGTGAACCTGGATATCGCTGCTAGATGTACTCTGATGGAAGCATGTGCAAGGCCTGATTGCGCTAGATGCAGTAAATATGGTAGCAGCTGCTGTGGAGTGATATGGAAGGGGTGCAGGCCTTCAGCCACACACCAAACACAGAACCGTTTCCATTTTAGTGAGTAGGTCTTATTAGTGCTGTCAGCTCTAGCCTTTGCAAGGACGTCTCTACAGTCCTGCCGTATGTTTAGGTGGCTGAATTCGCGGTATTCAGGAGCCAGGCTGACAACTTCAGAGGGCTCAAGTTCGGGTGGAGAACCTGCCCTTGGGACATTGTGAGCAGGGCTGGATGTTGGTGTAGGCGAAGAGGTGGCCGGGCAGAAAGGCGATGAAGTTCCGTGAACCAGTGCTGCCTCGGCCAGGATGGGGCGATGAGGATCAGAGTGCAGGGCTCCGACTTCATCTTCCTGAGGACCCTGGGCATCAGTGGAAATGGCGGAAAGGCGTAGGCAAACACGTTCCGCCATGCGATGGAAAATGCATTCCCGAGGGTTCCTGATTGGTGAAGCCTGCTTGCGAAGCTTGGGCATTTGGCGTTCTCTCTGGTGGCAAAGAGGTCTATCTGCGGGGTTCCCCACTCCGCGAAGATATATTCCAGCACCTCTATATCCAATTCCCATTCATGGGATGGTGACCTCTCTCTGCTCAGGGCGTCCGCCAAGACGTTGTCCTTGCCCGGGACCTATTCGGCTTTTAGCGTTATTCCATGCTTCAGAAGCCAATTCCAGACTCTCTGCGATTCTCGAGAGAGTGAAAGTGATTGCGTCCCCCCCCTGTTTGTTTAGGTAGTGCATCGTTGTGGTGTTGTCTGTCCTGACGAGCACTGGGGAGTTTCGGATGCGTGGAAGAAAAGCTTGGAGAGCTAGAAAGGCCGCTCTTAGCTCCAGTAGATTGATGTGGAGTTTGGATTCCTGTGACGTCCACTTGCCATTGATCTGGAGTTCTTGGAGGACCGCTCCCCAGCCTTCTAGGGATGCGTCCGTTGTTATTACGTGTGGTTCCGCTGAAAGCAGGAACGGTAGTCCCTGTGACAGATGTCTGGGCGACCTCCACCACTGTAAGTGGTTGACTATAGCTCGTGTGACATGTATACGGTCCTCGAAAGATCCCGCAGCTTATGTCCATTGCCTTGTTAGTTCCTCCTGGAGAGCGCGCATTTTGAGACGGCAGTGGGAAATGAGCATAATGCATGAGGACATCATGCCGAGGAGGGACTTGAAGGTGCGGACAGGTAGAGTCTTTCTCGATGCCACTGACGTGGCCAAGGAGATGAGTTTGGTCTTTCTCTCCTGAGAGGGGAAAGCTCTTGCGTGTTACGTGTCCAGAGTCGCTCCAAGAAAAGTGATGACTATGTTTGGTTCCAGTGCCAATTTCTCTCTGTTGAGGGTCAAGCCTAGGCGGCGGAAAATATTCAGACAGGCGCTGGAGGATGTGGCTGCGGCTGTCGCAGACGGTGCCTTTACCAGCCAGTCGTCCAGGTATGGGAAAACCTGGTGACCCTGTTGACGAAGGAAAGCTGCCACAGGAGAGAGGCATTTTGTAAATATCCGTGGGGCAGATTTGAGGCCAAACGGGAGAACACGAAATTGGTAGTGGTCTCCTGCCACTGCGAACCTGAGGTACTTCCTGTGTCCCTTGAGGATAGGAATGTGATAGTAGGCGTCCTGCAGGTCTAGGGACGTCATGTAGTCGCCTTCCTCTAGGAGACCCAGGATTTCCTGTAGTGTGACCACACGGAACAACTGTTTCTTTAGGAACACATTGAGCGCTCTGAGGTCGAGGATTGGTCTCCACTTTTTTCCTTTCTTGTGAATTAGGAAGAAATGGGAGTAGAAACCTTTCCCTTTTTGGGTCTGAGGAACTCTCTCTATCGCTCCCTTTTGGAGCATGGAAGCGATTTCCTGAAGAAGCAGCCGTAGGTGTCTGTGGGACCGTTTGGCTGGTGGTGTCGTTGGGGGAATTGAAACAAATTCTAGTGAATGTCCGAATTGGATGAGTTGTAACACCCACCGATCTGTTGTTATTTTTTGCCAATTTTTTAGGAAGAATGTGAGTTTCCCTCCAAGTCTTAAAAAATGCAATGGTGGATGGACTGGCCATTGGAATGAGTCATTGGCGGTTGCCAGAAGGTCTTTTTTGATGTTTTCCCCTGTAGTATCCCTGTAGGATTAGATGCTAGTGGGTGTCTTAGGCGCTAGCAGGACCAGGGCATGCTATCATTTTAAAATTGGCGCCGCATTGACACAGCCGGCAGCTTAGTCGCGCTTACCTGCCGCATTTGTATTTCTGCCTGCTTTTAACCCCCTTTTGTTGTGCAGGTCCCGGAGCTGCTGACATTGGATCCGACTTATTTTTAATTATCCCGCTTGCCCCCACCTCGCTGTAGAGTGCGCGCTGGGACCCTCCCTGGTCGCGCTGCACTCCAGTGCTCCACCTCCTGGTCCGCCCAGTGCAGACGAGATTGGCTCTGCCTGGGTCGTGACCTAGTATGCCTCCATCTTGGGTGAGGGTGCAGGCGAGCGGACTAGCGCTCGGCCCCTCCCGCCCTCGGCTCTACAAAAACTCGAGCCTGTCACTTCACTGGCGATTAGATGCTAGTGGGTGTCTTAGGCGCTAGCAGGACCAGGGCACGCTATCATTTTAAAATTGGCGCCGCATTGACACAGCCGGCAGCTTAGTCGCGCTTACCTGCCGCATTTGTATTTCTGCCTGCTTTTAACCCCCTTTTGTTGTGCAGGTCCCGGAGCTGCTGACATTGGATTCGACTTATTTTTAATTATCCCGCTTGCCCCCACCTCGCTGTAGAGTGCGCGCTGGGACCCTCCCTGGTCGAGCTGCACTCCAGTGCTCCACCTCCTGACCCGCCCAGTGCAGACGAGATTGGCTCTGCCTGGGTCGTGACCTAGTGTGCCTCCATCTTGGGTGAGGGTGCAGGCGAGCGGACTAGTGCTCGGCCCCTCCCGCCCTCCGCTCTACAAAATGGGTCCCCCTCCCAGGGAGCGCAGCGGACGGGCGCAGCGGGCGGGCCGTCTTCGCGCCAAAGTCGCGCCTAATTCCAGCCCGTCTGCGCCCTTCCGCGGCCGGACGGGTCCAGGGGCCAGGGATGCTGTCTCTGCAATCTCTTACACCTCCTCTGCTCTTATGAGCCTACAAACCCTCTCTAGGCCTCTACCGCCAGCTATCAGGGCTCGCATTTCCACACTTGGAATCGCGGGGAACATCCCTCCTCACCTGGGGCCGGATTCGCCATCTACTCCACCAGCCCCCATTGAGTCTCACATTCGTTTATTATACCTAAACACCCGTTCTCTTGTCAGACATCAAACTGACATCCTCCTCTTACTTATGGCTGAGAGGCCAGACGTTCTTTTACTGTCTGAGACCTGGCTCACCGACGATTCCCTCCCCGACATCCTGGCGGCTTTACCCCCAGATTATTACTTGTTGAACACCAATCGCCCTGGGGGCCGCTTCGGGGGTGGGGTTGTGGCAGCGGTAATACGCAAGAATTTAAAAATCATAGCCACCGCCTCCATGACTCTCCCTGAAGTGGACAGCTTGGTTCTTACCCTCGGGACTGAGGTGGGCGCAGTCACCTTTATAATACTCTACCGCCCCCCTCACCCTATGCCCTCCTTCCCCTCATCCTTCACCGAACAGCTTGTCAATCTCACTACCTCCTACCCCCCGCGTCGCCATTTTTGGCGATTTTAATTACTGGTTCCAACATAAGGATGCCGGACCTCACGCCATTGAACTATTCGAAGCCCTTTCGAGCTTAAATTTCACTCAACTTATCAAGTCTCCTACCCACAGTGGTGGTCATATTCTCGACCACATATGGGTCCACGGAGTTAAATCCTCTTGCCCGCTGATCACACCTTGTGAGTGGTCTGACCATTTCCTGATTGAGACTACAATCTCTGTCGTTGGTCATATCAGGATCCCTCCGCAGGAGGGCGGTGCCGCCCGCAAGTGGAGGGCCGCTAACTCTTCTAAACTACTCTCTCATCTGTCACAGACCCGTCCCCTCTTCCCTAACAATATCTGCACCAAAGAGCTAGACAGCAACATCTCTCACTGGCTCACGTCAGCTAGCGATATCTTTGCCCCCTTAACCAAGTTCCCCCGCTCTCGACACAGTAACTCCCATAAATGGTTTGACTCCCAACTTAAAACCCAACATCTGGAACTTCGCCAACTGGAGCGCAAGTGGAGGAGAGATTACTGTCCGTCAAGCAGAGACATTTATGTGGCCGCTCGCAACAAAGATAAAAAAGCCATCACCACGGCCAAAAAAGCATATGCCTCCGAAAGAATCCTATCAGCCCCCTGTAAATCGAAGGAGATTTTTAAAGTCCTCGACGAATTCACTTCTGATTCCAGGACGCTCCCGACCCAGGCTCCTACGCAGGAATAATGTACTGCGCTCAGCACGTTTTTTATACAGAAAATTGTTATGATTAAGGACACTATCCCGGTCACCCTCCCTGGCGCTGATTCTGTCTGCCCCCCTCATAATGTTCTCTCCCTCACACACCTCCCCTCTCTAGATTCTGCATCCCTTGCCACACTGGCCGTTCATGTCAAGTCTGGTTCACCGGACGACTGCTGTCCACCATCCATACTACGGGACATCTGCCTTACTTTACCTGACTGCATTCTTCCTTTGCTGAACTCTTCTCTTTCTTCTGGCACGGTGCCTAGCTCTTTTAAGGAGGCTGTCCTGGTGCCTCTATTGAAGAAGCCTGGAGCTGACCCCGCAGTCCTGGCGAACTTTCGACCTATCTCCCTCTTGCCCTATTTTTCTAAAATCTTGGAAGCTCACGTCACTGCCTGTCTCTCACAGTTCATCGAGAGCTCCAACTTTCTTGAGTCCAAGAAAGTTGGAGGCAGTGATCTTAGCCGTGTTGGACGCTCTGAGAGACGGCGCTGACAAGGGTTTCCCCCAGGCCCTGGTACTTTTAGATCTGTCGGCCGCCTTCGACACGGTGGTCCACAACATCCTTCTCCACCGTGTCGAGCAGGCCGGCATCCAGGGCCTGGCACTGGCATGGGTTGAATCCTTTCTGACCGGGAGGTCTCAGACACTCAGCTTGGGTACCTTTAGGGCACCTAGGGAGCGCTCACTCTGCGGGGTCCCCCAGGTCTCCTCCTTATCCCCTCTTCTCTTCAATCTGTACCTTCGACCTCTTCTCTTTTCTCTGAGGCAGTGGGACGTCACCGTCTTCAACTACGCTGACGACCTGCAACTCATCTTCTCTCTCAACTCTTCTTCTGCTATCCCTAATTTCCAGGCAGTTATGTCCCACATTCTCCAGTGGATGAGCCAGAACCAACTTAAATTGAACCCCGGGAAGACGGAGCTCCTTCTCCCGGCTAAGAGCTCTACCCACTGGGGTCCGCATTTCTGGCTGGCAGAGCTCGGTCCCCCCCCCACCCCTGTGGCCTCGGTGAAAAGCCTCGGGGCCACTATTGACTCCGAGCTATCCCTTAAGCCCCAGATAGGGATAGTGGTCTCTTCCTGCATGTATCAGCTGCGCAGGATTAGGAAGGTGGCCTATCTCCTGACTCCCGAAGCCCTGATCCAAGTCATCATGGCTCTTGTTCTCTCCCGCTTGGATTTCTCGAACTCTATCTATCATGGTCTGCCTAAATCCTTTCTTCTCAGACTACAAATTGTTCAGAACCAAGCGGCGAGACTGGCCTTCGGGATCCCGAAATGGCAATCCGCCAGACCTCTTCTCACCAAATTGCATTGGCTCCCTGTCATCTCGAGGGCAGCCTTCAAGATCGGCTGCCTCACCTTCAAATCCCTAACTGGTCCCTGCCCTGCTTTCCTGAAATCCCTTATCAGTCCCTACTGTCCTTCACGTAACCTCAGATCTTCCCACCTTCACCTCCTGGTTGTCCCTTCTATTAAACTCTGCAGATCTGGAGGTCGGAGATTCGCACATTTGGCCCCTAAACTCTGGAATTCTCTCCCCTTCCCGCTCAAATCCTCTAATTCTCTCATTCAATTCCGGAAATCTCTAAAAACATGGCTTTTCCCACAATCCAGCTAAATCCCTCTGCTCCCTCTGCATCTGATCAGCGCCAGGAAACCCATGGTGACAGTGCGCTCTGTAAGCACATCTTAACATAACATAACATAACATAACATAACATAACATAACATAACATAACATAACATAACATAACATAACATAACATAACATAACATAACATAACATAACATAACTTATTGTAGGAAGATTGACGTCCTGTCTGGCCTTGTCGCTGTTGGTACTGCGTTTTGCTCTGGCTGTACGGGTAGGAGGACCTATTCTGGTAGGAGCCTCTATATGTAGGTTGTCCTCTTCCTCTGTTACCACGAAAGGACTGGTTCCTGAATTGCAGAGTTCCCAGAGCTTTGGCCGTATCTGTGTCCTTTTTGATAGTGGTGAGGACCTCGTCAATTTTTTCGCCCAAGAGATGTTGGCCATCGTAGGGCATATCGATGATTTTTGTTTGTACTTCCTGACGGAAGGAGGTGGCCTTGAGCCAGCCTTGTCGTCTCAGAACAGCGGCACCTGCCAGCTGCCCGAAGCCAGTCATGGCGACGTCTATTGCACAGTCAATCAGCTCAGAGGCAGATGTTTGGCCCTCTAGGAGAAGCGAATGTGCCTCCTCCTTTAAATCCTCTGGCAGATTAGCTAGGTAGGGTGCGATGTCTGCCCAGAGTTGACGGTTGTAGCGGCCCAGAAGTGCTATCGAATTCGCCACCTTCACCGTCATTGCCGACGTGGTGGAGAAACGTTTTCCAATGGTATCTAGTTTTCTGCCTTCCTTGTCAGGTGGCGTCGACAAAGGAGATGCTGGATTACGCGAGTTTTTCTGCGCCGCTTGGGTTACCACAGAGTCTGCTTTGGGGTGACCCGTGAGGAATGCTGGCACCGATGAGGTTTCTTTGTATTTTTTATCAAGCCTGGGCACTACCACAGGAATTGAAGCTGGCGTTTGCATTAGTTGTTTGCCTTGTTTCCAGAGGAAGTCAATGATCGGTATTGACCTAGTCGTCTTTTTTTGTAGGTTCCTTAAAATCGTAGAGGAAGCATTCAATCTCCTGGGTTTCCATAGACATATGGAACTGTTTGGCCGCCCGCTCTATGAGGTTATGGAAACCACCGATGTCTACAGGTGGTGATACCGAAGACTGTGGTTCTGGAGAGGCTGGAGAATGTGCGACGTAGTCCTGGTCTGCATCAGGGTCTGGTTCGTCGTCACGGACCTCACCTTCTTCTTGATCTCTCTCCATATCGTCGGACGAGAGAATGTCTTGTGTTGGATCCTGGTCTTTAGAAAGTAGTAGTGGAGGAGGCTTATGTCGAGGCACAGGAGCAGGTACCTGTGCAACTGGAGGTGCAGGTGTAGTGGTTTTCTCTGGGAACCGCTCTTTGTAGTCCTTTATGAGGAATTGCAAATCCGAGACAATGGATGCTGGTAGGCACACCATCGGTGTTACTTGTGTGTGCACCTGAGTGTGGACAGTCTGTTCTACGTGCTCCTCCTCTTCCTGTTCCTCGTCTGTGTTTTGGCACTTAAGCACCAAGTCTGATGGGCTAGTGGCCTGTGTATATAACTCCTCCTCCGACTCTTCATCTTGCAATAGGCAGGATGGAGTCAGTTGTTGCACCTTACTGGGTGACGTCAGGTCTGGCGTGATTGGCTTTTTCGTTATTTTAACTGTGATATGGGATGTCTGGGCATCCATGGTATGCAGGGCTCGACAAATCCGAAAAATGGTACTAGTCCTGCTGGTCTAGTACCATGGAAAATCCCCTCGACCTGACTGCAACCCACTTGACCTCCGTCTCTGGAAACGGAGCAAAAGTGACAAGTTAACAAGATTTAAAGGCATCTTTATTGCTCATTCCCTTAATGAGCAATAAAAATGCCTTTAAATCATGTTATCTTGTCACTTTTGCTCTGTTTTCAAAGACAGAGGACAAAAGTTAGTTTGACTTCCTACTCGCCAGAAAGGGCGAGTAGGACCTAAAAATAGCTCGTCCTCATCCATTCTCCCTCGCAAATGCGAGCGGGCGAGTGGATTTGTCGAGCCCTGGTATGCGACAGTAGCTCAGACTCTTTCCATGTGCCTGCGGTCGTCGACGCTTGTGTCGACGGTGCCGCTGTAGAAATTTCCTTCGTCGACGTTAATTTACTCTTCGTCGACGGTGTCTCCGTCGACGGTGTTCTCGTCGACGTGGTCCTCGTCGACGGCAATTTCTCCGTCGTCGACGATTTCGTCGTCGTCGATGGAATACTCTTCGTCGACGAGAGAGGCTTCGTCGACGTCACGGTTTTCGTCGACGGAGTAGTCGTCGGTGTCTTCGACGTCGATCTCGTCGTCGACGGCACAATCTTAGTCGTCGATGGGGTGACTGGGATGGTAGACGGCACAGGCCTACTCGCCGACGATGAAGGTGTCGTCCCTGTCGTCGAGGAAGTTGCCGACGATGCCGTCGTCGTCGACACTGTTGTCGTCGTCGACGAGACGGTCCTTTGCGCTGAGGTGCCCATTGACGTTGTCGTCGTCGTCGAGATCGGCGGCTGCTTCCTGGAGACAGGTGTCACTGGTGTTCTGCCCTCTGAAGACTTTCTGAAAGCCTTCTTAGGAGGGGTGTCTGAGGGGCTAGGGGAAGTAACCCTTGGCCTCTTCAAGGAGAACTGCGAAGTACCAGACATACTCTCACCCTCTGATACCAAGTCGCTTTCAGGTTTGTTCTTCAGTCTGCTTAAATATAGTAGTAAGCGTCCTTCTCGGTCCTTCAGGGTTTTGTTTGAGAAGGTTCTACATATCTTGCAGTCCTTGGCTTGATGTTGAGGGTAGAGGCAATACAATCAGGTTTCGTGTTTGTCCTCTGCATGGAGCCTTTTTTTACTGCAAGAAGAAAAGAGACCTTTTTTCTGGCTATCAGCCATAACGATAGAAGTTGGATAAATTCGTTTTGTAAGAAAAAAGCAAGTTTCCTGAGGAGAACTCAGGTGGAGACTCCCAAGCACAACGTGCGGCAGAAAATCTGAGAGACTGAGGCTCCTGACAGGAAGGTTCTAGAAGGAGGTGGTAGCTGATTGGTTGGTTCTCTTTACTTTGGTCCTTTTTACAAAAGGACACAGATAGGCTACCAAGGTGAGACCCTTGGGCCTACTCTGTTTTGGTCCTTCTAACATAAGGACGTAGATAGGACACTAAGGTGAGATCCTTAGGCCTATTCCTTTATATGTATGTCTATAGGACATTACTTTTTTATATACCGGAGGCTCCCGTCTCGACGACGGGGAATGATTCAGGCATGTGAATCTATGAAAGACACCCAAATACTGGATAACTAGAGCGCTACCCCACCAGAAGTATAAATCTGCTCCCGAAGGCCCTCCGCACAAACGGCAATAGCTGTGACGTACCGGGGCCGGGGGAGAGTACACAGGTAAGATTGGTCACAAGAATACTTTAAAAAATATGGCGATTATTAAAAACAGTTCAGCGCAGTAACATAGATCACAATCACACATCAACTGGCAGTGTCTCTCACTACCGAGACTCACCACGTGCCACCATCACCAGGCAGGGTTGTTAGTGCACAGGAAGGGATTCGTGGTGTATGGTTTGAAGTGGGTGCCCTGACCTTCATGCACCAGTCTAGTATATCAACCTCCACCAGTTTTCTCCCTATTCTCCAATGCCCCACCAGGCCACCAAAAGCACAGTTTGTACTGAGGTACTTGTCTTAGAACACAACCCGTCTCCTGGGTCGTTCGTGGTTGTGGCACCAGAGCCCTGGGACTGCTGTAGCTGTGGTTCACGCCGCTGGCCGCCTCCTCCTTGAGATCCTCTTCCCCGGTTTTCTCCAGGGCCTCGTATTCCTCCTCAGACGTGATTTCCGCTTGGGACCGGTCTTTGGGGCACTCCTCCTTTCTTCTTGCCGCCTTCACCGTCTAAGTGTCTCCGTCCTGTTCGGCATTTCTCCCGATGCCTTCCTAGCCTCCTCTTCTCTGTCGTCAGGAACGGGGTGTGACCATCTACAAGCCCTATTCTCCCAGGCATCTAGGACGCTCTACTCTCTGTTAATGCGTCCCACAGTGTTGGCCATAACGGGGTCCCGCCCCTTCTCACAAAGAGTATTACTATATGGCTTGGCCCCTGGCTACAGAGTTTTCATAGGGATAGTTATTTAAGTCCCACAATGTTTAATCTTTATGTGGTACCAATGGCTGCCTTGATTCATTCCTACAACTTACAATTGACAGCCTATGCAGATGATATGCAAACTGAGGTCTATTTTAGTGAAATGTCAGCTCTGCTTGGCTAGTGTGGCAAAGTGGAAAAGATTTAACTCTTGGAAGTTGAATGGGGACAAGATTGCGGTAGTGATTTTGGGCAGCCCAGGGCAGCTCATCTTGGTGCCCAGCTGAATTTGGAACTCTGCATATTCCACTAAAAGCAGCAAAGAGCAATGAGGACTATAAGGACAACAAACTTGCAATGAAAAAACACAGATTAACATAGTTTGCTCCAGTAGCTTCTTCCACGTTTGCCAACTTCAGAAAATACTACCACCACTAGCAGTGGAGAAGTGCAAATAAGTAATTCAAGCAGTAGTGCTATCAAGGCTGGATTACTGGGATTCTTTATAAGTAGGACTGCCTCCAATACTCCTGAACAGGCAGCATCTGGTGCTCAATGCTGCGGCCAGGCAGCTATTTAATAGTCCATGACATCAATCTATGTGGCTGCAAGCCCCTCACAAGTATACTGCCCACTTGAAGCATAGCGAAACAGGTATACGCCTGACTTTCAAAAGTTGCCACCCAGAAATATTTTGAAACGGCCGATGGGAAGAAATTGCAATGTGATGAAAAACAGATCATGCTATTTAAATGTTATGTGTATAAACTAGGACAGAAGCACCTCCACTGAGATCTTCTACAGTGACATATTTTTTAAATATTCTGAATGACAGCAAAGGTTTTATGAACAGTTTATTTTATATAAATAAAAGCAACATCAAAAAAGTAATAAATGTATCAGAACATATTAACCCGTTCGGCGCTCCTCGGGTGAGCTGTGCTAGAGACAGAACGGTTCCGTCACGGCCCGCTCGACGTGCCTGCGCGGCGCTGATTTCGCGCCTGCACGGCTTGTTCTATTGAGCGTGCGCGTTCGTGACGGAACCGTTACGTCAATAGCACAGCTCACCCGAGGCGCGTGACGGAGCGTGTGACGGAGCGGTTCCGTCACAAGGCGGCCCCCCCACCCCCTAGCACGGCAGCGGAATTGCCGCCGCAGTGAAGGGGTTAATGAGTCTAAGGTTGACAGAATGGAGTGGCGTTTGCTGTTATGAAGTGCAGACAACAATTTGAAGAGCAAAGGAAATAGCAGACAAATATTAAAGAATTAAAGATGGCCCTTGTTCTGAAAAAACAGACAGATAGTGCAGTCTGGCTGATCAACAAGAGGCATAAGCTACAGTGTTATTTTAAAGAGATGTGTTAGAAGCGAAAGGTAGGTTGAAGGCTTGCACTGGAAAAAAAGCACATCTCCTAAATTTAAGATTCCTTGTGTCCCTAAACACTACTGTATAGTAATTTTAGCTAGAGTTGTAATTCAGAACTGCCTCCCTAAAGAAAACTTGCTGCCCAGTACATTTCAAGATGCTGTGCGACCACATTTTCTCTTTTACACAGAATATACACCATTTGAAAGCTTTTATATTAGCATTACTCTAGTAGAAGTAGTAGGCTCACAGCATGAAGTCAACAATGAGCACCTCTGCTTACTATATTAAATCACATTTTGAGAAAATAATTTGTATCATACCCAACTGCAGTCAAAAGTCTGTTTTTAACCTACCTTCAACAACAGAGCCAATGGCAAAGTCCGCTGGCGTATAGTAGATGGGGTAATCCATGGGAGAGTCCGGTTTTAGTACCTTGGACCTCTCAAGAAATTTGCCTCCAATGATTCCAGAGTTACGAATTTGTGGCTCAAAGATACTGATCATATCGGTCGATAAGAAGTAGTTGAGTACGAATCGTCGAATTTTGTCTTCAGGGTTTACAGAATCCTTAATTATGTAAATAAAAGTTAGAACATTTAAATTGTTTATTTACATTGCATATTTTAAAGCATTATGATGTACATTATTAGAGACGAACAAGTTACTTACCTTCGGTAACGCTTTTACTGGTGTATAAAGTACCTGCCTCTGGATTCCTCAGATTTTGAATTATCCCAATGCGCAACATTCCACGGAAACTCTTCTCCTCAGCACTCTCAATTCGATGAGGACATCACAATGGAACGGCTCCGCGCGCAACTCGGAGTGACGTCTTCGGAGCCATCAGAAGAAATCGTCGGTATACTGACGTCAGTTCCACCAATTTTTTCCATGCTTTAGAGGCAAATGTGTGAAACGACAAGCTTTTTACAAGTATACACAGTATACAAACACAACAAAACCTGGAAATTCTTCATCATAGACATTTCCTAGTGCCAAGTATCCCATGATTCCAACAATAATTGACATAAAATACACATTGATTTTTTTTTTGGTGAAAGGCAACGGGGAGGCGGGTGGGCCAGTGAGGAATTCACAGGTAGATACTGTATCCACCAGAAAAAGCGTTACCGAAGGTAAGTACCTTGTTCTTCGGATAGATACATCTGCCTGTGGATTCCTCACCTTTTGAGTTGAATTTCCACGCAGTCCTGCTCACGGGGAAGGGTGCCTGCCTGCCTATACCAGAAAATCCTGCAGCACAGAATGAGCAAAATGGCCATCCCTCCTCATTTCTGAATCCAAGCAATAGTGCTTTGCAAAAGTGTGGAGGGAGGCCTAAGTTGCCGCCTTCCAGATGACTACCACAGGGACACCTCTAGCCAAAGTTGAAAAAGAAGACTTAGCTCTGGTAGAATGAGCATGAATACCTTCAGAAGGTTCCTTCTTGGCCAAGGAGTAGCAGATCTTGATACACAGGATGATCCACCTGGACAGTGTTCTTTGGTGGACAGTCTTGCCCTTCATCTTACCCACATAACTAATGAAGAGTTAATCATCCAACCTGAAGTCCTTGGTTCTGTCCAAGTAGAAGCTGACTGCCCTCTTGGCGTCTAGGCAATCAAGTCTCTCCTCCTTCTGAGAAGGGTGCGGGGGAGGGTAGAAAGTAGGTAAGGTGATGAGACTGCCCCGAATGGAAAGGAGTGACCACCTTAGGCAGGAAAGCTGCTCTGGTACTAAGAACCATCTTATCCGCATCGAATGATGTAAATGGAGGCTAAGAGCTAAGAGCCTACAATTCACTCACCCTCCTAGCATAAGTGATAGCAACCCAAAATATAGTTTTAAACACTAGAAACCTTAATGTAAACTATGTAAAGGTTCAAAGGGTGAACCCATCAAAATGTGAGAACCAAATTCAAATACCACTGGGGCATGATAAAAGGAGTGGGAGGAAACCTGTTAGTGAGACCCTTAATGAATCTCATACATTTGGGAGATTTAAACAACAAAGGTTGATCTGGTAAACAGAGAAAAGTCGACAAGGCAGAAAAGTAGCCCTTTACAGTAGCTACTGCACAAACTTGTTACGCTAGGGAAAGAGTGAAACTCAGAACACCAGATAAATGGGCCCGCAAAGGATCAATCGATCTCTCTTCACACTATTTAACAAACTTGACCCACCTACCAGAATAGACAGATTTGGTGGAGTGTCTTCTGGCTGATAATATAACGTCCACCACATCCAGTGGAAGAGAAAAGGAACTCAGGTTGTCCCGTTCAATCTCCAGGCATGAGGCTGCAGGCTCTGGATGTGGGGATGTAGAAACTGCCTCTGTGACTACGAGAGGAAGTCTGCCCTGAGAGGGCGGTGGAGCGGAGGGTGCAATGAGAGGCAAAGGAGGTCTGTGTACCATACCCTTTGGGCCAATCCAGGGTGATCAATATGACTTGGGCCCGGTTTTGGCGAATCTTCCTCTGAACTCGAGGAATCAAGGGCATGGGAGGAAACATGTAAAAAAGCTGTGAGCCCCAATGCTCCCCACGTCAGATACTGGAGACTGCAGAATTCCGGGCAGTGTTCGTTCTTGTGAGTGGCCAACAGGTCCAACTGAGGAAACTTCTATATCCTGAAAATGTGAAGGATCACTTCCGAAGGAGACGCCACTTATGATCAGCCGAATACTGCTGACTGAGGCTGTCTGCACGCACATTCAGATCTCCGGCCAGATGATTTGCGATTACGCAAATCTAATGGTCCTGAGTGTAGGACCAGAGTCATATCACCCGCAAATACAAGAAGATTGATATGAAACAACCTTTCCTCTGGAGACCAAAGACCTTTGAACTCAAGATTCCCCAGATGGGCTCCCAACCCTAGAGTGGAGGCATCCATTATCACTGTGGCCACCATGAAGAGCATGTCCAGACACCATGCTCCGGTGAGAGACACCATAAACAATCTTCATGGGGGTCAGTGATGAATATCTGCCCCCCACATTCTCTGCATGGCTTGAAAGCCAACTTCCTAGGAGTAGTTATCTTCTATGGCTACACACTCGCGATACCAGCAACAAAGATACTCCCAGAAATGGAGAGCCTGGAAGAAACTGTTACGCGTCGACAGTGTGGAAAAAAGGGAACTGACGCCAGCACGCTGATGAGGCCTTCTTATGGCTCCGTTGACGTCACACGGAGTTGCATTTGGAGCCGTTAAATTGTGACGTCCTTGTCGACATGGGGGAGCTGAGGAGAAACCTTTCCCTGAAATGCGGTACATTGGGATAAGTCAAAAGGTGAAGAATCCACAGGCAGATGTATTGATCAGAATAAGCAAATAGATACATCTTTCCAGATCAAAACGAATGACATTCTGCATTATATTATTACAATTGTGAGTTTAACAGGAAAACTTAAATTAAATGTATCTATTTGATCCTGAAAACATCACTAAAAACTGGTTGTTAACCTCACTTGTGAGCAATTTTTCTACTCCCAGTTCTTTTATTGCAGATTCCATAAAATAATCAAAAGTAAATGTTCCCATTTTATTCATACAAGGTACTGTCACATCTATCCATATGCGAGCAATCATTAACCGCCTAATAGTCAAAGATAAAAATACCAATACTTTATCACGTAAATACATTTTGGGTGAGGCATAAAAAAAAAATGTTCCAATGGTTCAGTATCACACACTCTCATTGTACCAAACTTAGCATCAATTTTCATTTCAGCATATGTACCAAATATGGCGCTTCGGAACATCCACAATGGGGACATATCTTCCATTTAAGACGTTTATAGAGGGTACCCTTTGGGAATCCAATTGTTTAAAAGTGCTGTGTTGTATGTTTTGTCGCAACAACTGACAGTTTATCAGTGCAAGTCAGCTCTTGACATGCACTAAACAGATGAGGCCTAATTATGAGTCTGACGGTCCCAGGACCGCCAGACGGTTGGGGGCACGGTGGTGGCTGTCCAGCCACGGTCGCACTGATGGTTTGACTGGCCTATTACGAGTTGGTTTGTTCGGACCGTAATTGGACCCCTGGCTCCCCCAGGAAACCCCTGTTCCCTGCCGGTGGCACGCCAGTCAGGTCATTGTAAGATGCAGGTGGTGCAGTTGCGGCACCGCCATGCATATTTCAAGTTTCAGGACGGCCAGCGTTTTCATAGAGGTCTTTCCTTCATGAAATGGCTGACGGTGCTGAAACACAGGGCCCCCCTGTGCCACCTCAGCCTGGGGATGCATGCAGTGGTGCACAACATGTGCCCTTCCTGTGTGCATGCGCCCCAGTTTCTGCACGGCATGGACTTTACAGTCCATGCCATGCAAGAACCTGTGTGGTGTTCCCATTGTGTGCCTTTTTCAAAGGCACTGCCATCTTTGAACGAGGCACTGCCACGGGAACCAGCACACCTCCCACCCGCCAGACCACTTAAATTGCTTGTAACCTGGCAGGCGCAGCGACTCTTGGAGAATGGAGGAGACAGCAAAGTGGGCCGCGCGTCCCGTCAAAAGTCACAATCAGGCCATTAGGACTGCGCTGTCATCTCACGACCAGATTATAAGTAATTTTGTGGTCTGGAGGGCTGGCGGTGTGGAGGTTCCCACGGTGGTGCCTCTTTCAAAGGCAGCAGTGCCTTTGAAAAGGCACTGCAACAGGAATGCCCAACAGGTACCTGCATGGAATGGACTATTAAGTCCATGCCATGCAGGGACTGGGGGACATGTACACAGGGGGCACAATCTGTGCCCCCCCCCCCCGCATGCATCCTCAGGTTGAGGGGGCACCAGGGGCCCTGTAGAGCCCCTTTTGTTTCAGGACTGCGAGCCAGTTTATGGAGGAAAGACTTCCATGAAAATGCTGGCGGTCGAATTATGGTCCAACTACTCAACTTGTAATAGGGTGGTTGGTCCTCGGACTGCCAGACTAGTAATTAGGCCTTCACTGTCCAACAGCCTTCTGTAACATTATGGTTATTCTCTCGGGCTATCAGATTGTAATTGCTCAAACGTGTGATGCAAGGTTGAGATAAATAAATGACCAATTTCACAGATGTGGAGATCAAAGAATTAATGGTGAGCCAGAGTACACTACCCTGTTCCTTCTCGTAACGTGCTTAAGATAAAGGCATCAATCTATAACAATTTATAATATAGCCTCCTGAAGTATATGAAATCAACTGTGCAAATGATTAAAATGAGCCCACCTAAATAAACGGACACAAATACCGGAAAAGAGGCCTTTTCTGAATCCTAAAAAATCCTCACTATTAAAGATTTCCAGAGGGGGAGGAACGTCCTACAGCGGTGCATTAAAATGAAATTATAGAACCGCAAAGTCTTGTGTTATATCCAACACAGTACATAGAGAGCTTTCAATGAAACCTTTTTGAAAATCTGCGGTTTCCACATTTGATGAAATGTAATCAAGAACTCCTGTCTACTGTACATCATAAAAATATTGATGCAGGAAAATGGTTGACTCCCTTGAGCCACTAATGATATCAAGCGTTGTGACCAGCCTGCATAGAAACAAAACCTACATTCCGAAACACTTACCCTTCTTGAACAATACGGAGCTTCATATATCTGAGGATCATTGTGTTTTTGTACCCAAAATAATGACTTCATACAAAGTTCGAATAGTTAAAGAACCCACAGGAATATAGTGGCAATAAAATAAAACAAGCACTGGCGTTGCCAATAGGTTTCGAATTTGGAAAGTTGGAGCTATTGGTTTTGTAAATGACATTTTATATTTATATATCGTTATTGGCATTGTCAATAACAATATATAAATATAAAATGTCATTTACAAAACCAATAGCTCCAACTTTCAAAATGCGAAACCTATTGGCAACGCCAGTGCTTGTTTTGTTGTTGCAGCTTTATATCGCGTGAAATAGACCCGAAGGTATTGGCGCATTTTACATGAGCACCGGTTACGTTACACAAGGGCACATTCAGGCACGGGCAGATTAAGTGATTTGCCCAGAATTACAGGCTGTGGAGTCTCGAGCCTTGGTTTCCCAGCTCCAAGGTGGCAGTCTAGCCGTGAGACCCCATATTGGAGCAGGGGGTTAAAGGAGACATCAGCGAGTGGAGGCGGAAGGGGTAAGAGATAAGGAGAGGTGAGAAGAGGAAGAGACAGGGGCAGGTTCCGGGGAGCTCGAGGGGCAGCAGGCAGGGGAAGGGGAGGGGACAAGGAGGTAGGGCACGAGCCTGCACGTGACCCCGCCAGACGCTGGCCAGCCCTCTTGAAACTTTATTATTTATTTTGTGCTAAGGAAGGAGTGGGGAAGCGGCAAGAGACTGGACGGAGCTGATGGGTGTAGATGGAGAGAGAACTTGTTGTAAAGTGGTGACGACCCCTTCGCCTCCACCCCTCTCCTCTGCTTCCCTACGGCTCCGCTGACCTCGTCCTCACATTGGCCACGGCCACCTGTGAAGTCAATTAAGCCCCTCCATCCACTGGTGGGGGGCGGGCTTCCCCCCACGGCACAGAAACAGAATAGAAGATAAAAGGATGTCTAAACCAGGGGGCTCTGAAGTAACCCCCAGGGGCTGCAGGTCTGTGAGGCTAAGTGCAATCTCAGATGCACCCCCAACAAAACCATCACCCCTCCGGTGACAGTCCGATGGATTCCTGTGGGGTTGAGAGAGAAGGGGGAAGGGGAGGTCAATAGCAACAACTTTGGCATAGCGCTTTGTTCCATATAGCACTTTCTGTATGTCAGGTGTGTGCACATGTTATATATGCATATGTGCAGGGTGCCTTACGCTATCTATTAAACATGTGTCCAGACGCCCCTCCACTCCCAGAACAATTGTAATAATTTTCTTTATGATACTCTGTCCATCTGCACTTAATGTTTATACCGTGGCATTTTTCATTCGCATCGGTTTTTTCAATCTACTTAAATCAAAAACATATGAATGCAAGGGGCTACATTTGCGTGACAAGTTGAAATCACACGGAGGCCTTCTGACCAACAGGAGAGGTGTTCCCGCGTGTAAAGTAATTGTAGTGTGCACTCTTTGAGGTGTTAAGCAGTGTCGTTTTTATGTCGATTACATTATACTCGTAAAAAGCTGAAATGCAGCCCTCGCACTGCGGCGCGCAGGTGCAGCTCTTTTGTGATTTATTTACAGCCCCTGGAGTTGCTGGGGTTAATGCGTTCGGTTTAACCCCTTCGCTGCTGGCCCGTTTCCGCCACTGTGCGGTAAACAAATGAACAGGGCGGACCGTGACGAACCCCAGCCGTCATCAGCACACGAGCACCGCGGAGCGTGACGGCTGGGGTTCGTCACCAGCATACAACGGGTTAATTGGCCTGATCAGATTTAGGTTAGGGGCCCATTGTAGTTCAGTGGAATAAAGCGCATGCTCTGCATAATGCACAGATCTCAATAAAAGAGAAAAGACAAATATTGTAGGTCACAAAGTTACATACCATACAATACGCTAAAACAATGTGGCGTCTCGAACTTCACAACATAAAAAAAAATCATAATGGGCTCATGCGCTGAGCTGTGACCGCCAGCAAAACAAGTCAGGTCCCGGGCCAGCAGCCAATCACAGCGCGGCCCGGGAAATGACGTCACGGGGGTGTCCCGGGCCGGCAGCCAATCACAGCGCGGGCCGGGGAATGACGTCACGGGGGTGTCCGGGGCCGGCAGCCAATCACAGCGCGGCCCGGGACACACAGCAACAAGGGGCGGGACTTAAAAAAAGAGTCAGAAACGCCCACGATTCGCGTTCTGACCGGGAAAGAGTGATGGACAACCATGTCTTTCAATGGCTAGCCTCCATTTATGGAGCTAGCCAATGGAAGAAGGGTCGGATTCAAGTCCCCCATAATGTAAACAATAGCTTTCGCCTGGGCGGAGCACTGCTTCGCAGTGCTACGGCCAGGTCAAAACCTAAAAAACAGGAACATAGCGGCGTTAAAAAAAAAAAATGATCTATTTTAATCTGTAGAATTTCTTACATGCTTATTCATTCTTAGAAGACTGCCATTCAAGAAGTACTTCTTAACCCCTTAAGTGCTGCCTCGGTGCATTGGCCGACGGCAGCACTACCTCCCCAGTGCTGCGCACGACCATTGAACGTCCATTCAGCACTAGTTCTAATGGACAGCGCAGCACTGGGGAGGAATGTGTAATAGCAGCTATGAGGTTAAAAAGATTTTGAGTTCATCTGCTGATCTCAGATCTTATATTCTGATTAAAACACAAACAAACATGTACAGCCTCTCCTGCTTGCTCGAGAGCTCCTTCTGAGGCTGTTGAGGATGGCACTAAAGACAAGGTAGATTATATGGATACTTTTGCCAGAGAAAAAGGGCAGGAAAAAGAAAGGTTCGGAAATTTTTTATAAAACTATTACACAGTTACTTTCAAGACTGTTTGGTTTGATATGTAAACTCTCCATTTTAAAGATACCTTTGAGGCAGTCCATAAAGATAACCTTTAATAGCTCACCTGTTGCACAATATTGCCTATTTTAAAGGAACTCGTTTACAGGGTTGATTCTGCCAAACAAGTATTTTACATACTGCTGCTTTTCTAGCAAAAGAATACTTTGTGTTCAGTTGGCAAACTTTTTAAGTGAGCTGAAGATCAGAGGTTTTAGTCTTGATGGGGCTAACAGAGATCTTCGTTCTTTTGAGGTTGACAAAATGTGTGACATTGTATTGAGTAACAACAACTATTCAAATCGTGGCAGACTATCTAGCAACAAACATAATATAGAATGTCATGGGACCTAATATATGGTATACCTCTGGTAATATATTATAAGAATAAAAGAGGAACTTTTTGTCACAACAAATTTCACCAATACTTGAAAAACAATAATCTGCATAAAGAGGCATCTTAAAATGTGAAAGACATCAGCCCACCTAAAGAGAAAAAACACAGAGAAGAATGACAACCTACTATGGCAAAGTGAATAATAAGCTAAGAGCAAAAACGCTCAAAATGCCAGAACGAATTTCTCAGATGAGACATATGAAGACAGCTAACTCGCACGAAGCTTCAGGTCATAACCAGAATCATCACTTAAGTAGAAGAAAGAACAATTCAGTCAAAATGAAGAGACCCACGAGGCACACTGTGGGAGTGGAGTGGCACGTTGAGAGGTACGCTGCTAACTTGCCTGGCCTCATTCCTGTGGCTCTTGATTTTGGAATCCAAATCAACCAAGGAATGCTTTGGACCAATCGACAGACACAACCCTCTTATTTGGTTCTTTCAGAACCGTGATAGGGTGGAAGGTTCATCTAGTACCAAACATCATGGGATTCAGCCGTTTCCGCCAATATGTACTCCCAAATGCATACACCTAGAGCTCTCTGGCCTCTGAATAGGAGGTTAAAGTCCTGGAATGAGGGCCCTGTCCCTTATGCCATCACCAATAAACTGAGTAAGTGCCAGAATTGGTCCTGAATATCTCTTACTACTGCGTCACAGTTTCTGTCTTATACTGAACTTTAGTACCACTTTAAGTACAGTATTCAGGCAAAATATCAAGTTAGGACTGTCGACTTCCACAAATACTGAGTTGTAAATATTGTGACAGAAATATCGACAGCAAGAATATCGTGATCAATAATATCGATTTTAAGGTTAGAAATGTCCTTTTGTAAAAATATAGAAGTCATTAATATTGTTTGCAAAAATATAGTTAAAAATATAGAATTTTAAATTAGTGTTATGTATTTTAGTATATATTTTAAATGTTTGTGATGTATTTTTTCATATATGTATTGTTTGTTTTTTAATATATTGTAATTGCATTTATATAGCACCTACTACCTCTGACGAGGCGTCACAGCGCTTTTTTAGGGAGTAACACGCTACTCTGAGACCCATAGAGGATTAGTGTTGAATTAGTATCCCGAAACATGCAAGTAAATTTCAAGTGGTGGCTAGGTTAGTCAGTTATTTGGATTCGGAAGGATAGCAGAAGGATAGAAGAGGAAAAAAAAGGTTTGTATTTATATAGCGCTTGTTACCTTGATGGGGTGTTGAAGAACGCTACTCTGGAAACCCATAAAGGATAAGTGGTGAATTAGTATGGTGAAATATGAAAGTAATTGAATGGTGTATATTAGTCAGTTATTTGGAGTGGGAAGGATAGCGGAGTGATAAAAAGGGAAGAAAGGCTTGCATTCATATAGCACCCGTTACCCTTGATGGGTGTTGAAGCGCTTTTCTGGCAAGTAGCAAGCTACTCCGGAATCCATAAAGGATTAGTGTTGAAAATTAGTATAGTGAAATATGAAGTCATTTGAGTGGTGGATATGTTATTCAGTTATTTGGTTAGAGAAGGGTAGGTTGTGGGATAGAAGAGGAAAAGAAGTTTGTGTTTATATAGCGCCTGCTACCCCTTGATGGAGTTTTGAAGCGCTTTATTGGCGAGTAGCACGTTACTCTGGAACCCATAAGGATTACTGTTGAATTAGTATGGTGAAATATGAAAGCAATTTGAGTGGTGGCTATGTTAGTCAGTTATGTGGATTGAGAAGGGTTGGGGAGGGGTAGAAAATGGAAAAGGTTTGTATTTATATTGCGCTGATAACCCTGATGGGGTGTTGAAATGCTTTATTGGCGAGTAGCACACTACTCTAGAACCCATAAAGGATTAGTGGTGAATTAGTATAGTGGAATATGGAATTTGAGAAGTGAACATGTTAGTCTATTACTTTTATTGAAAAGGATAGTGGAGGGCTAGAAGAGTGAAGGATTTGGATTTATTTTTAGGTCGTAGCAGTAGGAGGCGGCTTTTGGATGAGTAAAAGGTGTTTTGGAGGGGAGGAGTCAAGAGGGAAGAGTTTTGGGGGATCGGTATAGTAAAAGAGGTGTAAGATGATGTGTAAGATGATGCAAGAAGGGGTAGAGTAGGAGAGAGTCTAGAAAGGGTTATTTTGGGGATCATAGTAGTCGTACGGGGTTTGAGATAAATGAGAGAGTGGATGTAGAGGATACATTGATAGATGTATAGGGTGGGAGAAAGGGTAGTACATTGGAATGAGTAGTAGAAAGAAGTTTGAGATGAGTCAGAAGGTTGGGCTAGAAGATATATTGAGATAAGTATAGGCTGAAAAATAGGGTAGTGTGTTTGAAATGCTAAATTAGAAGAAAGTGATAATTATATAGGTCTATAAGTACATTGAAAGTATATAGATGCATAGAGGAGGTAAGTATATGTAGATTAAAGATATGCTTTTTCAGGAGAAAAGTAATAGACACACAGATCCAAGTACATGGAAGGTACTTGGATACACAATTGAAGTAACTACATGTAGACCAAATATGATTTTTATTTATTTACTTACAACAACATAATTATTCTACATGTATATGTGTTAAATTGTTAGTAATTAATTTTATTTTAATTAAATATTGTGTTTTTTAGTTCTGTAGCTGGTTATGGGCTTATAGTGGAATAGAGTGGAAAGTAATCTAATTATAATAAATTAATGATTATCTTTTATGTATTAATATGTATTTAATTTAGATTTTATAGTTGTAATTGTGGAAAGAATTTTATTAATAATACACTTTTAATTAGTTGTTAACACTAATTCATTAATTGGTAATTTATGGTAATTGAATAAAACATTTAGGTGCAGGTTGTGGGGCTTATAGGGGGTAAAGGGCGACAAGTAATCTATTTTTAATTAATCAATAATTAGTTGTTAATTGATATTAATTCATTAATTGAAAATAATTATGGGAAATGTGTAATTAATTTTAGGTGTGGGTTGTGGGGTTTATAGGGGTAAAAGCTGAAAGTAATTTATGTTTCATTAATTAATAATTAGTTGACCATTAATAATTAATTAATTGATAATTAATTAGGGTAATTGTTTATTTTTTGTGCGGGGGTTTGGTTTTATAGAGGTAAAGGGTGGTGAGTAAATTCATTTTAAGTAGTTGTTGAATACTTTTAGTTTTTTTATTGAAAATACATTTTAATTTTGTAATAATTTTTTTGACAGTTTAATTTTAGCTGTGGGTTGTGGGGATTATAGGGGTAAAGTGTGGGAAGTTAATTATTTTTTATGTGTTTTAATTTGTTTTTTGAATAATAATATTTATTTATTTGATAATTATGTGAATTATGGAAGTACATTTTTTTTTCAATGCAGATGTGGCTTGTGAACTGTGTGGTGTTATAGGGTAGGAAATAAAAAAGGTACAGTCTTCTTCGTATAATTCCTCTGACTGATTTAATCCATTCGGATGCAGCATTCTCAGGTTTAAAATGAATCTTGATTCTGTTTGTCTCAGTTTTCTCTTCCGATCCCCACCGCGTCCTCCTTTTAGGATTGTCTGTATGCCATAAAATTTCATTTTTTGCCAATCTTCTTGGTGGAATTGTTCCATGTGTTTGGCTATGGCATTAGATCGATCCTTGTGTATTATTGCCCGCATGTGTTGTAGGATTCTATTTTTTAGTTCCACTGTCGTGCTTCCCACATACAACATTGGGCATGGACATTCCACTATATAGACTGTAAACGGAGTCTTGCAAGTGATACATTGTCTGATCTGCCACTTCTTTTTATTTGCCAATGTTATTTCTTTCGTTGGTTTGGCTATTTGGCACATTTTGCATCCGTGGCATTTTACGAATCCTTTTGTTTTCAACCAATCATCTTGTCTCTTTTTTTGAAAGTGACTATGAATTACGTGATCGTTCAGATTTCTTGCACGTCTGTATTTTATAATTGGATGGTTGCCCATGATTTCTTTAACCGTGTTATCCAATTGTAACAATTTCAAATTTTTTCTTAGGATTTTTCCAATTTGGGCACTTTCTTGAGAGAAGTCCATGATCATCCGAATTTTACCTTTTTCTTTATCCTCATTTGGGTTTCTTCTTTTTGGACACTCCTCCCGTGTCCTGTTCATTGCTCTTACAAGGCTTTTTCTTACCACCTTTACTGGATATTTTCTCTTCACAAATCGTTCCATAGGTTTTTGCTGGTTTTTTCCCATTGTTCTTGTTCACTGCATATTCGACGGATCCTCAAGAATTCTCCGTATGGTATACTATTCAATAATGTTTTCTGGTGGAAGCTGGTTGCTTCTAGGGTGGCATTGGTTGAGGTTGTTTTCCTGTGGAGGGTTGTGTGGATCTGCTGATCCTTGATGTAAATTTCTGTGTCCAGGAAGATGATTTTTTCCTTACTTATGGTATATGTAAATTTCAAATTTGTGACGCTGGTATTCATTATTTGAAAATACTCCTGGAATTCTTCCTCCGTGCCATCCCAACCTCAACCAATGCCAAATGTGCACAAACAATAAATAAAGTTACATGTGACAAATAATAAAAATAAACAGAGGACTCACGCCCACATTCTCGCGGCCATCTTTGAGTGGGGTAAATGTTCTATTTATAACATCCGACCAGCTTTGTAATGTCACCAGTGTGAATACTTATACCAATCTAAATGATAATCGTAAATATTAAATGGGGAGTTATTCACATAACAACAGAAGACTTTCCAAATCCCGACTTCCATGTATGTTTAAACTATAGCATACCATATAGTAACCGAATTTGCATAACGTTTTGACTTGTAACCTATAGACGAGTCATGCAGTAAATATATTACATGCGCAGCATAACCAACTTATTGCAAACAAAATGTCACTTCTCCAGTAGACTATATACATCATTTCACTTACTCTCGCGCTGAAGTGATAGCTACTAAAAAAGCAACTTTCCACGTTAGATGCTTTAATGTGGCCTTAAGAATGGGCTCAAAAGGGTGGCCCATTAGTTTGGACAGAACAATATTCAACTTCCAAGGAGGAGAAGGATGTCAGACAGGAGGAAAAACTTTCTTCAACCCCTGAAGGAAATCTTTGACCACCTGGAGTTGAAAAATGGAGGGTTGGTTAGATGATTTTCTGTGAACTTTTATAGAAGAGTACTTCAAACCAGACTCGGCTAAATACAGAAGATAAAGCAAGATTACCTCCTCCTGCCCTCTAGTTGGACTAAAACCATTACCCATCCACCACAAGAAGAACCTCTTCCATTTAAAAGAATAAGAACTCCTTGTGGATGGTCTCCTCAACTCCCTCAAAATGTTCATGCAGTCCTGGGGGAGATTCAAGTGTCTGTCTTGCAGGACTTCAGGAGCCAAGCTGCCAAGCTCAGCAATGGAAGGCTGGGGTGCAGAATCTTCCCACCCATTTTGGTCAGAAGCCTCCTGTGTGGACATATTGAGAGTTACAATAGATACGGATACCAGCATTGGCAAGGCCAGTCTGGTGCTATCAGGATCATTTTCATACTGGATCGGATGAGCTTGGTCACCACCTTCGGGATGAGAGGAAGGGGAGGAAAGGTGTATGCAAATGTTCCGGACCAGTCTATCAAAAGAGCATTCCCTCTCGTTGCTGGCCGGTATAATCTGGATGCGAAGGTGTGGCAGTTGTTGTTTAGATCCTCTGCAAAGAGGTCGATGGATGGTCGACCCAATTGAAGGAAGATGTCTGCCACTACGTGGTCGTTGAGCACCCAGTCTTCTTGTTCTTCGAAGTGCCCACTGAGAGCGTCTGCCCGCACATTCTGTTCCCCTGGCAGGTGTACCGCTGTGATCAAGAGATTCCTTGCCAGAAGCCAGTGCCAGATCTCTTGGGGTTCCAATGACAGCTGGCGAGAGTGTGTTCCACCTTGTTTGTTCAAGTAATACAGGATGGTTGTGTTGTCCGTTTGAATCAGTATCGACTCTGACTGCATTGATGGATGGAATGCCTTGAGGGCTAGATGATTCAGAAAAGGGGGTGGTGATGAACAGAGTGTCTGAATTAAGCAGACCACTCTTACCCAGTCCAAAGATCAGGGCTTAATCCATCACCGTTTTTTAGCTCACTGCACCATCCCAGCTCAGAACTTGGCTATATGCAAATTACTTTGACCCTGGCCCAGTGCATCATGGGAACAGGGCAGACCAAACTACCAAGCCAATTCTTATACTGGGAAGGAAACAAGCTGCCGGGGACCGGTTTCTGGCATTTCAGCCGTCTTCGACCCGGCTTGCTTGAATCCTGATGGTGCAATGAGCTAGGGACTCACATCTGAGTATACCCTTCCACGCTTATGGTGGACAAAAATTATTCAGAAAAGGGGGTGGTGATGAACAGAGTGTCTGAATTAAGCAGACCACTCTTACCCAGTCCAAAGATCAGGGCTTGATCCATCACCGTTTTTTAGCTCAGTGCACCATCCCAGCTCAGAACTTGGCTATATGCAAATTAGTCTGACCCTGGCCCAGTGCATCATGGGAACAGGACAGACCAAACTACCAAGCCAATTCTTATACTGGGAAGGAAACAAGCTACCGGGGACCGGTTTCTGGCATTTCAGCCGTCTTCGGCCCGGTTTGCTTGAATCCTGATGGTGCAATGAGCTAGGGACTCACATCTGAGTATACCCTTCCACGCTTATGGTGGACAAAAATAATTCAGAAAAGGGGGTGGTGACGAACAGAGTGTCTGAATTAAGCAGACCACTCTTACCCAGTCCAAAGATCAGGGCTTGATCCATCACCGTTTTTTAGCTCACTGCACCATCCCAGCTCAGAACTTGGCTATATGCAAATTAGTTTGACCCTGGCCCAGTGCATCATGGGAACAGGGCAGACCAAACTACCAAGCCAATTCTTATACTGGGAAGGAAACAAGCTACCGGGGACCGGTTTCTGGCATTTCAGCCGTCTTCGACCCGGCTTGCTTGAATCCTGATGGTGCAATGAGGGACTCACATCTGAGTATACCCTTCCACGCTTATGGTGGACAAAAATTATTCAGAAAAGGGGGTGGTGATGAACAGAGTGTCTGAATTAAGCAGACCACTCTTACCCAGTCCAAAGATCAGGGCTTGATCCATCACCTTTTTTTAGCTCACTGCACCATCCCAGCTCAGAACTTGGCTATATGCAAATTAGTCTGACCCTGGCCCAGTGCATCATGGGAACAGGGCAGACCAAACTACCAAGCCAATTCTTATACTGGGAAGGAAACAAGCTACCGGGGACCGGTTTCTGGCATTTCAGCCGTCTTCGGCCCGGCTTGCTTGAATCCTGATGGTGCAATGAGCTAGGGACTCACATCTGAGTATACCCTTCCACGCTTATGGTGGACAAAAATGATTCAGAAAAGGGGGTGGTGATGAACAGAGTGTCTGAATTAAGCAGACCACTCTTACCCAGTCCAAAGATCAGGGCTTGATCCATCACCGTTTTTTAGCTCACTGCACCATCCCAGCTCAGAACGTGGCTATATGCAAATTAGTCTGACCCTGGCCCAGTGCATCATGGGAACAGGGCAGACCAAACTACCAAGCCAATTCTTATACTGGGAAGGAAACAAGTTACCGGGGACCGGTTTCTGGCATTTCAGCCGTCTTCGGCCCGGCTTGCTTGAATCCTGATTATGCAATGAGCTAGGGACTCACATCTGAGTATACCCTTCCACGCTTATGGTGGACAAAAATGATTCAGAAAAGGGGGTGGTGATGAACAGAGTGTCTGAATTAAGCAGACCACTCTTACCCAGTCCAAAGATCAGGGCTTGATCCATCACCGTTTTTTAGCTCACTGCACCATCCCAGCTCAGAACTTGGCTATATGCAAATTAGTCTGACCCTGGCCCAGTGCATCATGGGAACAGGGCAGACCAAACTACCAAGCCAATTCTTATACTGGGAAGGAAACAAGCTACCGGGGACCGGTTTCTGGCATTTCAGCCGTCTTCGGCCCGGTTTGCTTGAATCCTGATGGTGCAATGAGCTAGGGACTCACATCTGAGTATACCCTTCCACGCTTATGGTGGACAAAAATGATTCAGAAAAGGGGGTGGTGACGAACAGAGTGTCTGAATTAAGCAGACCACTCTTACCCAGTCCAAAGATCAGGGCTTGATCCATCACCGTTTTTTAGCTCACTGCACCATCCCAGCTCAGAACTTGGCTATATGCAAATTAGTCTGACCCTGGCCCAGTGCATCATGGGAACAGGGCAGACCAAACTACCAAGCCAATTCTTATACTGGGAAGGAAACAAGCTACCGGGGACCGGTTTCTGGCATTTCAGCCGTCTTCGGCCCGGCTTGCTTGAATCCTGATGGTGCAATGAGCTAGGGACTCACATCTGAGTATACCCTTCCACGCTTATGGTGGACAAAAATGATTCAGAAAAAGGGGTGGTGATGAACAGAGTGTCTGAATTAAGCAGACCACTCTTACCCAGTCCAAAGATCAGGGCTTGATCCATCACCGTTTTTTAGCTCACTGCACCATCCCAGCTCAGAACTTGGCTATATGCAAATTAGTCTGACCCTGGCCCAGTGCATCATGGGAACAGGGCAGACCAAACTACCAAGCCAATTCTTATACTGGGAAGGAAACAAGCTACCGGGGACCGGTTTCTGGCATTTCAGCCGTCTTCGGCCCGGCTTGCTTGAATCCTGATGGTGCAATGAGCTAGGGACTCACATCTGAGTATACCCTTCCACGCTTATGGTGGACAAAAATGATTCAGAAAAGGGGGTGGTGACGAACAGAGTGTCTGAATTAAGCAGACCACTCTTACCCAGTCCAAAGATCAGGGCTTGATCCATCACCGTTTTTTAGCTCACTGCACCATCCCAGCTCAGAACTTGGCTATATGCAAATTAGTCTGACCCTGGCCCAGTGCATCATGGGAACAGGGCAGACCAAACTACCAAGCCAATTCTTATACTGGGAAGGAAACAAGCTACCGGGGACCGGTTTCTGGCATTTCAGCCGTCTTCGGCCCGGCTTGCTTGAATCCTGATGGTGCAATGAGCTAGGGACTCACATCTGAGTATACCCTTCCACGCTTATGGTGGACAAAAATGATTCAGAAAAGGGGGTGGTGATGAACAGAGTGTCTGAATTAAGCAGACCACTCTTACCCAGTCCAAAGATCAGGGCTTGATCCATCACCGTTTTTTTAGCTCACTGCACCATCCCAGCTCAGAACTTGGCTATATGCAAATTAGTCTGACCCTGGCCCAGTGCATCATGGGAACAGGGCAGACCAAACTACCAAGCCAATTCTTATACTGGGAAGGAAACAAGCTACCAGGGACCGGTTTCTGGCATTTCAGCCGTCTTCGGCCCGGCTTGCTTGAATCCTGATGGTGCAATGAGCTAGGGACTCACATCTGAGTATACCCTTCCACGCTTATGGTGGACAAAAATGATTCAGAAAAGGGGGTGGTGATGAACAGAGTGTCTGAATTAAGCAGACCACTCTTACCCAGTCCAAAGATCAGGGCTGGATCCATCACCGTTTTTTAGCTCACTGCACCATCCCAGCTCAGAACTTGGCTATATGCAAATTAGTCTGACCCTGGCCCAGTGCATCATGGGAACAGGAAAGACCAAACTACCAAGCCAATTCTTATACTGGGAAGGAAACAAGCTACCGGGGACTGGTTTCTGGCATTTCAGCCGTCTTCGGCCCGGCTTGCTTGAATCCTGATGGTGCAATGAGCTAGGGACTCACATCTGAGTATACCCTTCCACGCTTATGGTGGACAAAAATGATTCAGAAAAGGGTGTGGTGATGAACAGAGTGTCTGAATTAAGCAGACCACTCTTACCCAGTCCAAAGATCAGGGCTTGATCCATCACCGTTTTTTTAGCTCACTGCACCATCCCAGCTCAGAACTTGGCTATATGCAAATTAGTCTGACCATGGCCCAGTGCATCATGGGAACAGGGCAGACCAAACTACCAAGCCAATTCTTATACTGGGAAGGAAACAAGCTACCGGGGACCGGTTTCTGGCATTTCAGCCGTCTTCGGCCCGGCTTGCGTAAATCCTTATGGTGCAATGAGCTAGGGACTCACATCTGAGTATACCCTTCCACGCTTATGGTGGACAAAAATGATCCAGAAAAGGGGGTGGTGATGAACAGAGTGTCTGAATTAAGCAGACCACTCTTACCCAGTCCAAAGATCAGGGCTTGAGCCATCACCGTTTTTTAGCTCACTGCACCATCACAGCTCAGAACTTGGCTATATGCAAATTAGTCTGACCCTGGCCCAGTGCATCATGGGAACAGGACAGACCAAACTACCAAGCCAATTCTTATACTGGGAAGGAAACAAGCTACCGGGGACCGGTTTCTGGCATTTCAGCCGTCTTCGGCCCGGCTTGCTTGAATCCTGATGGTGCAATGAGCTAGGGACTCACATCTGAGTATACCCTTCCACGCTTATGGTGGACAAAAATGATTCAGAAAAGGGGTTGGTGATGAACAGAGTGTCTGAATTAGGCAGACCACTCTTACCCAGTCCAAAGATCAGGGCTTGATCCATCACCGTTTTTTAGCTCACTGCACCATCCCAGCTCAGAACTTGGCTATATGCAAATTAGTCTGACCCTGGCCCAGTGCATCATGGGAACAGGGCAGACCAAACTACCAAGCCAATTCTTATACTGGGAAGGAAACAAGCTACCGGGGACCGGTTTCTGGCATTTCAGCCGTCTTCGGCCCGGCTTGCTTGAATCCTGATGGTGCAATGAGCTAGGGACTCACATCTGAGTATACCCTTCCACGCTTATGGTGGACAACAATGATTCAGAAAAGGGGGTGATGATGAACAGAGTGTCTGAATTAAGCAGACCACTCTTACCCAGTCCAAAGATCAGGGCTTGATCCATCACCGTTTTTTAGCTCACTGCACCATCCCAACTCAGAACTTGGCTATATGCAAATTAGTCTGACCCTGGCCCAGTGCATAATGGGAACAGGGCAGACCAAACTACCAAGCCAATTCTTATACTGGGAAGGAAACAAGCTACCGGGGACCGGTTTCTGGCATTTCAGCCGTCTTCGGCCCGGCTTGCTTGAATCCTGATGGTGCAATGAGCTAAGGACTCACATCTGAGTATACCCTTCCACGCTTATGGTAGACAAAAATGATTTAGAGAAGGGGGTGGTGATGAACAGAGTGTCTGAATTAAGCAGACCACTCTTACCCAGTCCAAAGATCAGGGCTTGATCCATCACCGTTTTTTAGCTCACTGCACCATCCCAGCTCAGAAGTTGGCTATATGCAAATTAGTCTGACCCTGGCCCAGTGCATCATGGGAACAGGGCAGACCAAACTACCAAGCCAATTCTTATACTGGGAAGGAAACAAGCTACCGGGGACCGGTTTCTGGCATTTCAGCCGTCTTCGGCCCGGCTTGCTTGAATCCTGATGGTGCAATGAGCTAGGGATGACCTCTGAATTGAGGGCTAGATGAACAGCCTGCAGCACTAACATGTTTATGTGGTAGGTCTGCTCCTGCTCGACCATCTGCCCTGAGTTTGAAGACAACCCAAGTGCGCCCCCCCATCCCTGAGAGATGCATCCGTGATCAGGGATTGCTTTGGGAGAGACTGGTGGAAAGGCACTCCCACAAGAAGTTTTTTCAGTTGAGTCAACCAAATCATGGATGCTTGCACCAAATCATGGATGCTTGAAGCTGGGGAAAGGAGAATCCTATCCTCCCAATGTACTGAGGATTGGTCCCATTTGTCTTCCAGATCATGTTGCAGCAGTCTCATATTCAATCTGGAGTTGGGGCTGAAAAAAATGCAAGAGGCCATCGACCCTGAGAAGAGATGCCATTTGTCGCACTGATGGTTGGTGCACATGAAGTAGAGAGTTGCACTTCTGTTTCATTGATAACAGTCATCCCTCCAAAGGAAACACTTTTGCTATACCGGAGTCTATGGTGGCACCCAGATAATGAGAGTTTGAGTGGGCTGTGGACATATTTATCCAGGTTCACGTGAAGGCCTAAACGGCGAAGCAGGTTTAGGCAAATTCGAAAGTGTTCCTTCACCATCTGTGGAGACAAATCCTTCAACAGCCAATCGTCCAGGATGCAAAGGTGGGGCCACCACCGCCATGCACTTTGTGAATACCCTCGGTGCAGATTTTAGGCTAAATGGTAAGTCTCGGAATTGGTAATGTTTGGAGCCCACCATGAATCTCAGGAACTTGCGGTGATGTGGAGAAATCGGTATGTTGAAGACCACATCGTAGAGGTCCATCGAACACATCCAATCCCCCTTTTGCAGGTGCGGATATATTGGATGTAGCGCTAACATGCAAAACTTCTCCCTCCGAATGACCCTGTTCAGAGATCTTAGATCCAGGATAGGTCTGTATTTGTGCGCTTGGTCTTTCTTTGGCACCAGAAAGTACCTGGAATAGACTCCTTTACCTCTTTGAGCAGGAGGAACTTCTTCTATGGCCAATTTCCGGAGGAGGATAGACACCTCCTGACGTAGCAGTTTTAGTTGGTAGGGATGCGACTTTAGTGGAGGAATGTTCTTTGGTGGTGCATTGAAACAAAGTGTGTACCCATTGTTCAGTATATTTAGCACCCATTGATCTTTTGTTATTTTGCGCCACTTTACCACGTGATTCGAAATACTTCCTCCCACTGGAGTGGGCAACGGCGCTAGAGGAAGCAGAAGATCACTGTTTCCCTGAAGTCTTGGCTGTGCTGCAGGATTGTTGATGTTGTCCTTTTCTGCCTCTGGAGCCTCTACGGTCTTGAAAATGAGACCTGGATTGCTGGTTCTGTTTCTGCTGCCATTGAGGGGTTATAACCCTCTGATGGTAGTTTTTGCGAATGTAAGACCTATATCTTTGTCTGAATTCTTTTTTCTTGTCCAGGCCAACCGCCTTCAGCGTATCCAGCTCAGCCTTCATCCTGGCCATTTCTTCATCGGTGTAGGAACCAAAAAGAGATGTATGGGAGATTGAGACTCCGGCTTTAAAGCTGTTAGGCGCAGCCATGAAGACCTTTGTGCAAAAATGCTGTGTGCATATGAATGTGCAGTTAGACAAGCTCCGTCCGCTGCAGTACTAATCACCTAATTAGAAATTAGCGCCCTTTCTTGGAGACTGTCCTCTTTTGGCAGCTTTTCCTTAAAACGCTCCAAAGAATCCCATAAAGACCTGTCGTTACCCCCAGTCAACTGATCTGGGTTTAATCCATCACCATTCTTTAGCTCACTCAGCCACCCCAGTTCAGACATGGCCATATGCAAATCAGTCTGACCCTGTGCCTCATGGGAAGAGTCCAGCCCGAACCTTTCCACACCGAAATTTGAGAAAAAAGTGATTTTTTCAGCTTAATTTGAGGTTTCCAGGGGATTATGGGCATATAAAATGTTGGGGGACCCACGCAAGCCATACCTTGCTGGACTCCCCTGGGTGTCTAGTTTTCAGAAATGTGTGGGTTTGGTAGTTTTCCTTAGATGGCCGCCGAGCCCAGGGCCAAAAACTCATGGGACCCCCCCCTTGCAAAAACAAGTTGTATAGCGATAGGTAATTTTGATGTCGCCTCAATAGGTTTTGGGCCCTTTCGTGTGGCAGGGACTTGAGCCACCCACGCAAGTGAGGTACTGTTTTTCTCAGAAGACCTTGGGTAACACGGGGTGTGTGGAATTTTGTAGATCCACGCAGATTCCGGAACTTTCTACCATAGAAATGTGAGGAAAATATGTTTTTTGGGACAAACTTTTAGGTTTGCAAGGGATTCTGGGTAACAGTGATGGAGCAGATTTCATCTGCAGTCAGGCATTGTTTTATTTTTTGTGCTTCAGACAGACTGCATTTAAATTGCCATGCACCTTTTGGTGCAAGTTAAAAACATGGCACATCAAAAATATGAAAGTGAGGCCTATTCACTCTGAAATGCTTTTGCTGAATTAACATGTGTTTTTGCAATGTAGAGAAAAGTGGCCTTTTTAGCTTTGAAGATTAATAGAATATGTTTCTCTCTTCCCAGCTCATCCCTTGCAGTCTAAATTTACTATTTCTGTCTTAAGAGACTTTGACTTGTTGCATATTTTAATAAATATTTTCAGTTAATAACACCTCTTTTTATAATGTGTTTGAATTAATAATGCACCAAACACTACACAGGGGCTAAATGCTTTTTTGCATGAAAAGCTATCTAAAACACTAAAGCATGTTGCTGTGTGTGTTGTATTAACTGTGTGTATTGTATTAACTGTGTGCGCTATATTAACTATGTGCGCTATATTAACTGTGTGTGCTTTTAAATTTTACACTAAAGCATAAAAATGCTATGTTGCACATTTATTTTGCATGTTGTCATAAATAATAGAAAAGCTGCTTTACACTAATAGCTTGGCTAGGTAAACATTTATAAGGGGTATTAGTATGGAGTTGGGAAACATAATGGGCTGATTTACATGAAATTAATGTTATCTTTGTGTTTGTTTTATTTTGGGGCCTACCATTAAATGGCTGCCTGTGAAACCAGCAAGGCTATGGCTTGCTTTGAAAGAGAAGAGAGCATGCGCAGACACCAGATTGACTCAAACTGCGGAAGGAGTCAAGGACATCTTGAACTGTACATTCTTGTGATTGTGCCAATGTACCAGTTTGATAAAGTATCCGTCCTGCTGCACTGTGACAGGAAGGAAGGAACTATAGAAACATTTTCCCTAGCAATTGTTGCAAACTTATAAAATGTAGTTATTCATGTATGCTTCTTTTGTTAAAACTGGTAAAGTCCGTTTTTTTAGAATGAGTCAGGGTAGTGAGAACTCATGCCATCATGACTGACCAATCACTTACAGGTTTTCCTGAAAGATGCTACATCTTTGTGTAGTCTGCCAAAATTTTGTGTATAAATACTGACCTCTCCGGAGGAGGGGCTGGCTTTTTCAGCTCAGCTGGCTTCTTGCTCATTTTGGCTTAGGCTTTGCTTCATTCTATGGGTTAGGTACGAGATCGTCACGGGTGCAGCCTGGGGCGTCCGAGGAGAGTCAGGGGGAGGTTTCTTGCTTTCACGTCATATTTTGGCACTGCAGGCCACATTCCTTTGAGGTCTGGTGAAGGGCGGGCTGTCTCGCTCCTTTTTGCTCTTTAGACACAGAGATGCACAGAGCAGCAACAGACAGAAAGGCTTTTTAGATTTAGATGCTAAACTATAAGTTTATGCTTTGACTAATTAATTAGGTCTGAAAAGAGTTATTTGACTTATGCATTTATTTCTCACAACGGGAGATTTTTGCAAACTATTTGATTTTTGATTAGCCTTGCAAGACTATTTTTCTTAGAAACTCTTTAAGAATTTTGACTGAAATTTTGTGCCACATTTTCTTTCCTATATGTAATGCTTATATGCAGACTGTAATATGTTCTGTATTAATGCTATTTTTCCTGTTTTCCAAATTCTGTAACCTGATTGATATTTTACTAATGAATAAAGGGTCAGAGAAAATTAACTTTTTACTAGAAAATAAAACCCTTTAAATACTCAACAACTCTCTTTATTGGCTTAAAATAATAATTGCATTTTGACTGTTCATCTTTATTTAAAGTCTCCTGAAGTCATGGTGTGAAGGGCCCAACAACTTTTGAGCGGTAAATTAGAGGTAGCATGAAGGTTTTGCATTGAGAAACTACCAGAAGAAATTACCGCTCCATCAACAGAACCTGGTGAGAGACCATCAAGTCACCCCCTCCTGGATTACCCTGGGTGTCTAGTTTTCAAAAATGTAAAGGTTTGCTTGGTTTCCCTAGGTGCCGGCAGAGCTAGGGTTCAAAACCTACAACTAGGCACTTTGCAAAAAAGGGTCTGTTTTCACTGTGGTGTGTCCACGTTGCGTTTCAGGTCGTTTCTTGTCGTGGGCACTAGGCCTACCCACACAAGTGAGGTACCATTTTTCTTGGAAGACTTTGTGGAACCCAGGGTGGGTAGAATTTTGTGGATTCATGCAGGTTCCAGAACTTTCCACCACAGAAATGTGAAGAAAGTGAGGTTTTTTTACACATTGTTAGGTTTGCAAGGGATTCTTGGTAACAGAACCTGGTGAAAGTCAGTCAGGTCACCCCATCCTGGATTCCCTTGGTTGTCTAGTTTTAAAAAATGTATAAGTTTGCTAGGTTTCCCTAGTTGCCAACAGAGCTAGGGGGTTCAAAATCTACAGTAAGGCACTTTGTAAAAAAAGGGATCAGTTTTCACTGTGAAAATGTGGTGTGTCAATGTTGAATTGTGGGCTGTTTCCTGTTGTGGGCACTAGGCCTACCCACACAAGTGAGGTACCATTTTTCTCTGAAGACTTTGGGGAACGCTGCGTGGGTGGAATTTTGGGGCTCATGCATGTTCCAGAACTTTCCACCACAGAAATGTGAAGAAAATATGTATTTTTGGACACATTTTTAGGTTTGCAAGGGATTCTGGGTTACAAAACCTGGTAAGTCAAGTCACCCCACCCTGGATTCCCCTAGAGTTTGAGTTTAAGAGTTTGAGTTTAAAATATTTCTTAAGCGCGCGTACACCGAGCGGTTTCATGGCGCTGTAAAGTACTAAAACCCTGCGGGGCAGAAAGACAGGATCACAGAAGGGGTTTTAAGGTGAGAAGGCTTGTGTAAAAAGAAAGGTTTTAAGTGCCTTGCGGAAGAGTGTGTACTGGGGGCAGGATCTTAGGTGCGCCGGGAGGGAGTTCCAGAAAGCAGGAGCAAGAGTGGAGAATTTGTAGCCTCCCCATTTTTTGCGTTTAAATCGGGGAACTACGAGCAGTTGTTGGATAGATGAGCGTAGCTCCCTGGGAGGAATATATGAGTGAATTTCGGAAGTGATAAAAGCAGGGGCAGAGCCGGACCGGGCATTAAAAATGATGCAGCCCAGCTTAAACTGGGCTCCTTCCAGTATGGGGAGTCAGTGTAGGGACTTGAGGAGGGGCGACACGTGGTGTGATTTGGACAAATTGAATACCAGGCGGGCCGCCTGGTTCTGGACCAGCTGGAGACGTCGCACGTTGTACGCGGGCATGCCACAGTAGAGGGCATTGCCATAATCGAGGCGAGAGGTAACCATCGCCAGGACTATGAGTTTGAGTGCGGAGGGAGAGAAGAACCGAGAGACTTTGCGGATAGTGCGGAGGGAGAGAAAGGATGAGGATAAAACAGAGCTGACTTGGGAGTGAAGGGAGAGTTGGTCATTCAGTTTGAATCCAAGAGTTTTTACAGAGGAAGAAGGAATCGGAGGGGGGCCTAAGAAAGGGGGCCAGAAGAGAGAAGAGCAGGGACTAGAACAACCACCTGTCAGCACCAACTCCGTTTTGTCGGGGTTTAGCTTCAGGTGGTTGTGATTCATCCAGTCCTGGATGAAGATCATAACAGACTGAAAATTGGATATTGACTCGGGGGAAGAAGATAGGGAAAAGATGAGCTGGAGGTCATCCGCATAGTTGTAGACGGAGACCTCCAGCTGTTGGAGAGCGAAGATGAGAGGGGCGATATACAAATTAAATAACAGGGGGGAAAGAGAGGAGCCCTGGGGAACCCCGCATTGAACCGCACGGAAGTCCGCCGAAAAGTCACCCAATCGCACTGCTTGGGTGCGGTCACGCAGGAAGGAGGACAGCCAGACCAAGGCCGAGCCTTCGATTCCCGCCGCTCTGACACGGGAAAGTAAGATGGCATGATCAACCGTGTCAAAAGCGAGATTGAGGAGAACCAGGGCCTGAGGATGGTTGGTGTCCATACCCTCTCTGAGGTTGTCAAGGACCGATAATACCACGGACTCCGTGGAGTGTGCGGGCGGAAACCAGCTTGCCTGGGGGCTAGAATCTGTTCTCCTCCACGAAGGTACTCAGTGTTCTGGTTACATGGCGTTCCAGTACCTTCGCCAAAAAGGGTAAGAGTGAGATGGGGCGATAGTTAATAAGAACCGAGGGGTCGGCGCCAGGTTTTTTCAGGATGGGTAGAATAACGGCTGATTTAAGGGGTGAAATGACAATGCAATGTGATAGTGAGCTATTAAGAAGGGTGAGGGGTGGAAAAACACAGGCAGAGTAGATCTGTTTCAGGATATGTGCTGGGCAGGGGTCTAGAGGGGAGCCGGACTTAACCAATGGCAGAAGAGAAAGGAAAGAATCTTCTGTAAGGAGAGGGATGGAGTCGAGACGTGCTGCCACTGGGGGACCCTGGGGGCTAACAAAGGAGGGGCAATTTTGTCAAGAAAGAAAGAATTGAGGGAGTCACAAAGGTGCTGGGAGGGGGAGGGTTTAAGGGTGGCCCTGTCGGAGTATGCGAGGTCGTGCACAATAGTAAAGATTTCTCTGGGCCGATTTTCGGCGGTTAGGATTTTGGAGGAGAAGTAGGCGTTCTTGGTTGCCAAAATAGATTTTTTGTACAAGGCCAAGAGGTGATGTACTGGTTTCTAAGGATCGGGCAGTAGTGTCGCCGCCAGGAGCGTTCCGCTCGGCGGACGTTAAGTTTATGAACCTTCAGTTCCTCATTGAACCACCGGTTTGCGTCGTTGGAGCGCCTGGATGATATCCGCCTTAGGGGGGCGACTAAGTCGCAGCCAGCTCGCAACCATGCATTGATGGAGTCCGCTTGTCCGAGAGATGGCAACCCGTGAAGATCCGGGCTGGATGCGGAGAGTGTGGCAGACAGGGAGGCCACATCCACACAGTTCCATGAGCGCACCCAGATGTTTTTGGGGAGGGAGGGCTTAAGGGCTGGGCTGAGGGATAGGGAAAAAGAGATGAGGAAGTGATCGGACCAAGTGCAGGGGGAGATAGACAGCGAAGTTCCCGGGCAGTTGAGGGACCAGATCTGATCAAGGATGTGGCCCTGGCTATGGGTTGGGGCGTGGACAGCGGGGACAAAGTTGAGGGAGCGGAGAGACTCCGAGAACTCTTTAGATGTTGAGCATTCGGCCGGGTCAGAGGACCAAAAGTTGAAGTCTCCTAGTACTACGATGGAAGTTATTTACTACTAGGGTGGCCACCAAATCTTGGAAGCTCGGAAGACAGAGTTGAGAAGAAGAGGGAGGGCGGTACATAAGGACACAGGTGAGCGGGGTACTGAAAGAAAGTGAACGAGCCACCAAGAAGTCTGATGAGCCAATGGAGGAGAAAGCTAGAGGTTGAAAAACGATGTCTCTGCGGGCAATCAGGGTGACGCCACCACCCGGTTTACCGGGGGGGCGGTCAGCTCGGAGAGCATAATAGGAGGCAGGAAGCATGGCTAATAAGGAGGGAAGGGAGCTACCACAAAACCAGGTCTCTGTGAGAAATAAGAGGTCGGGTTTGTGTAGGTCCAGTAGAGTGAAGAGTTCATGGTGATGCTTGACTGCTGACCTGGTGTTAAGGTAAAAGGCAGATAAGGCGGTGGGGGGGGGGACGAGCTGATGGAGCAGAGCTAGGACAGAAGGCGGGTGACGAGGTTGAGGAATAGGAGTAGGGGGAATTGTGTGGGGGGGACAGGCCCAGCTTGTTGATTCGTGCTATCGCAATAGCATCCAGAGGCCACGGGCCTTGGAGACTGGCCAGCTGTGAGGAAGAATATTGTATGGAGTGGGCAGAGTGGCCGGCCCCGAGCCCCGTTCGGACGTGGACAGGCGCAGACGGGCTTACCTTTGGCGCGCCTTTGGCGCGCAATCGTCGCGCCCGCTGCACTCGTCCGCTGCGCGTCCGAAAGAGGCAAATGATTTATGGGGGATGAGGAGAGGGCGTGGCCTCCGAAAAGGGGGCGTGGCCTGCGACCTCGGCGGGAAGGTGGCGAGGAGAGTCTGTCTCTGGTGTCAAGCAGCGCTCAATCTGCTGCAGAAACCAGAGTAGTGACAGAGGGTGAGTGATTTAAAATCAAATAATAAGCAGTAACATACAGGTTATTAAAAGCGGAGTGACTCCCGGCTTCCGCCTCAGGAGTTAGTACATTCACAAATGGCGGCGCTTGCAATCAGCGAGCCTATGTATCTCGGCGGGGGGCATGGCCTCCGAAAAGGGGGCGTGACCTGTGACCTCGGCGGGAAGGTGGCGAGGAGAGTCTGTCTCTGGTGTCAAGCAGCGCTCAATCTGCTGCAGAAACCAGAGTAGTGAAAGAGGGTGAGTGATTTAAAATCAAATAATAAGCAGTAACATACAGGTTTTTAAAAGCAGAGTGACTCCCGGCTTCTGCCTCAGGAGTTAGTACATTCACAAATGGCGGCGCTTGCAATCAGATGCCTAGATTACATTTTTTATAGGTTTGCTAGGTTTCTCTAGGTGCCGGCAGACCTAGGGTTCAAAATCTACAGTTGGGCACTTTTCAAAAAAAGGGTCACTTTTCACAGTGAAAATGTGGTGTGTCCACGTTGCGTTTTGGGCTGTTTCATGTCGCGGGCACTAGGCTTACCTTCACAAGTGAGGTACCATTTTTCTCGAGAGACTTTGGGAAATGCCAGGTAGGTGGAATTTTGTGGCTCCACGCATGTTCCAGAACTTTCCACCACAGAAATCTGAGGAATATTTGTGGGATTCTGGGTAACAGAACCTGGTGAAGCCAGTGAAGTTACCTCATCCTGGATTACCCAGAGAGGGTCTAGTTTTCAAAAATGTATAGGTTTGCTAGGTTTCCCTAGGTGCCGGTAGAGCTAGGGTTCAAAATCTACAGCTAGACGCTTTGAAAAAAAAGGGTAAATTTTCACTGTGAAAATGTGTTGTGGGCTGTTTCCTGTCGAGGGCACTAGGCCTACCCACACAAGTGAGGTACCATTTTTCTCGGAAGACTTTGGGGAACGCGGGGTTTGTGGAATTCTGTGGATGCATGTAGATTCCAGAACTTTCCACCACAGAAATGTGAAGAAAATGTGTTTTTTGGACAACTTTTAATGTTTACAGGGGATTCTGGGGAACAGAACCCGGTGAGAGCCAGTCAAGGTATCCTATCCTAGACTCCCCTGGGTGTCTAGTTTTCAAAAATGTGTAGGTTTGCTAGGTTTCCCTAGGGGGCGGCAGAGGTAGGGTTAAAAATCTACAGGTCGACAGTTTGCAAAAAAAGGGTCAGTTTTCTCTGTGAAAATGTGGTGTGTCCACGTTGCGTATTAATTTCGACCGTTTCCTGTTGCGGGCACTAGGCCTACCCACACAAGTGAGGTACCATTTTTATTGGGAGACTTAGGGTAACACAGAATTGTACAGCAACTGTTATTACCTAGTTACTTTCGATGCATTTCTGCCTACCAAATGAAAGACAATGGGTAAAAAAGAAGCCATTTTGAAAAATGACCTATAATTCTCATGCTAGTATGGGTACTCACAATTTCGAAATGTGTGAATATCTACTGTTTCTAAACTCCATATTTTTTTCCAATTTCAGAAATACATAGGTGTCTTTCATAACGATTTTTCCATGTGTATATTTTCCAAAATTAATTGCTATATTCCCGGTACATAATAAAAAACCATTGCAAGACGCTGCTCAGTTATTGGCCCTGGGTTCGTCGGGCTCTTGGTGAACCTACACGTCCTATACATCCCCACAACCAGAAAGGTCCAGCGGATGTAACTGTATATTGCTTTCAAACAATTGTCACACTTAGAAAAAGTTACAGGTAAAATCGTTGGCACAAATTGCTGTTTTTTTCAACTAATTTTCAATTTTTTCTATGTTTAACTGTTAGTTTATTTAAAGAAACCTTGAAGGATCTACTCAAATGACCCCTTGCTGAATTCAGAATTTTGTCTACATTTCTAAAATGTATAGCTGTCCAGGATCCATTATTACTTTTATACCCATTTCTACCATTAACTGGAAGAAGGTTGAAAGCCCAAAAAATAGCAAAAATAGTCTATCTATACTACTATTATAAAGGAAGAACTTTGAACCTTTGAGGCGGGTAAACTCGGGAACCACAGCGCCAATCCACACACCCGATACATTGTTGTAATCGTCAGGGTGTGCAGATGGACATAGGCTATATAAACGTAATAAATATACGTTATTTAAAAAATTTACCGAAAAAAAGTAGTCCCTTGGAAGAAGCGCCGGCCGCGACGTGCGTGCCCGACGTGAGGAGCGCGAGGAGGAGCGGCGTCCAGGAGCGCGAGGAGGACCGGCGGACATGGCGCGGGGAGGAGCGGTGGACAGGCGGTGAGGAGCGGCGGACAGGGGGGGAGGAGCGGTGAGCGGCGGATGAGGTAGGTTATTTATTTATTCATTTAGGAGCGGTGAGCGGTGGAAAAATTTACCAAAAATGAAAATCGTGAGCAAGAGGAAGCAAAGGGAGCATTACAAAAGTGAGCCAAACGGTGCACTACAGGAGGAAAAAGTTACATGTGCAGGTTACAAAAGCGTAGAAAGTAAACAGAGGTATAGGAGGAAAAAGTGACGTGTGCAGGTAGCAAGAGGAAGCAAACGGAGCAATAAAAAAGTGAGCCAAACGGTGCATTACAGGAGGAAAAAGTTATGTGTGCAGGTTACAAAAGCGTAGATAGTAAACATAGAGGTATAGGAGGAAAAAGTGACGTGTGCAGGTAGCAAGAGGAAGCAAATGGATCATTAAAAAAGTGAGTGAAACGGTGCATTATAGGAGGAAAAAGTTACGTGTGCAGGTTACAAAAGCGTACAAATTAAACATAGAGGTATAATACTGCAATATATGGAGGAAGGCTCCGGGGGACCCACGGACAACGTCGGGGCGGGCTGGGGCGCTGAAGCCTAATTGCTCCCGGACAACGTCAGGACAGGCTGCTAGTATCTCAATAAAATGCCAAAACTGTGTAAAAAATGTTGGTTTTCTGACAAACGTCTGTCATTCCCTAAAAGCTGGGAAAATGGTGAATTCAGCCCCACAAACCCTCTGTTGATACCATTTGCAAGGAAAAAAATAGGTGCTTTTATTTGCAGCACTTTTTTCCCATAAAAACAAAATGTAGCTGTACTTTGGCTAATTTCTGGGTCCCCTCCAGGGGAATCCACAAACCCTGAGTAATTTTAGAATCCCCATGATGTTGGAAGAAAAGGACGCAAATTTGGCGTGGATACCTTATGTGGTCAAAACGTTACAGGGGCCTAAGTGCGAACTACCCCATATAGCCAAAAAAAGGCTTAGCACAGGGGGGCAGGAGGGTGGGGGTGGGAGGTGGGGGGGTTTGGGGGGGAGACCTAGCAGCAAAGGGGTTAATCCAGGCAACAAAAACAGGAGAAAACAAAAGAAGAATAAACAATGTTTTATGATGTCGCTAAAGAACAAAAACTCAAGCAGAGTAACCTTAGGCAAAGCTTTCTTGCTGCTACCTTGTATAACTAAGTTGGATCATTCAGGAAGAAATAAAAGGACTAATTTCTCCCACCTTCCTTTCATTGACATATACGTTTGTGGCTATGCAGGTGTTTATCAGTGTTTATATGTTTACTTTGATGGAGTCTGTGTACCTTTCAGTGGGTTTTTTATCAGTTATTATGGATTTAAACCTAAAACAGGATAGCCTAATCAAGAGGTAGCAGAGGTGGGGCTTACCGCCAGAAATGTTTCAACAAATTGAGTCAAGCTCTACATGTTACAACACAATTGTCAAGAAATTCACAACAAAACATGGTCTCTGGGCACGCCTGAATTCTTCCAGTACTCCTCCCCAAGAGTGTTGAATTTCACATGCCATAAAATCATTTTTAGAAAATGGTGGGAAAATGCTATATTTGTCAGTAACATTTCCATAAACTGTCTACAAATTCCTATAGTTAGTTCATTAATGCAAGATCACACAATGCCTCAATTTTAACCATGACATTCTCAGTGGCCTTTTATTTCACTTCCTTTCAACAAGAGAAACATCAGGCAAATCTCACAAGCTCAGGTTTTACAGCAGAGCTAGGCAGATTATTCAGGATTAAGCAAGAGGGCTGTTGCATTGGTTACAAAGACATTACTGGTTCTGACTGAGGAAAGCAAAAAAGTGATAAGTGGAATGCTGGAATCAATCCCATCCACTAGTATTTATGCTGAGCCACAATAAAGTCTATTTGTGTTGCCCACTATCCATCCTTAGATAGACACATGCAAATCAGCCTTTGTCCTGCACCAATAGGAACACTCTAGCCCCAATTGTCAAACCATGCAACCTTAGGGTGTTTTTAGCCTATTTGGGCCATGTGAGTAAGATGCAGCTTAAGTCCTATGGCACAGTAAGAACAAGATCCACGTCTGGGCATACCCGGTGCACTCAGGGCTTTGTGCTGAGGAAAACAAAAATGTTATTGGTGGGCAGCTTGAATGAATCTCAGTTACTGTTAATTATTGTAAATCAGCTGTGGTCCTGCTTCACATAAGCTGTGATTCTACTCTAATGGGTGGAGTGCTTGAACTGCCAAGGCAGAAAACCAAAAATACCTTGGATCAAACGAGAAGAACTGACACTCATTATTTCATCCTAGCAGGACGAATGTTAGGCATAGCATTAGTGATTAATGTTACTTGTACAGCATTTGCAATCTAGTTAGCACATTTAGTACATACCAAGACAGCTGCATATCGTAGCACCTTTCGGTCATTTTCCAGCATTTTTACAACATCCTTCCTAGGAGGCTGTGGCACCAAAGATAGGCAGTTCTGAATAGAGTCTTCAATCAATCCAAAGCCATTATATGGTGGTAATACCTAGACATGAGAAATAAATAGGGACTCCGTTTGGTAGAATTTCTTTCAATTTATAAGTCCACAACACTTTAACAAAAATTCTAACTGATGGCACAATCTAGAGTACCTATGCTTCATTAACACTGTCCAAGGCACAAACTTGCTGAAATGTTACAGGATGTGGCATTAATTACTGCTTGTGCCTGTCTCATCTCTTAGGATCCGATTCCGATATTACTAGGAAAGCCTCCATACGACTCAGATCCAGAGGGCTTTCGTAGCAAATTGTGTACCTGGAGTCCGAGCGACCGACTCCGATGCATCGATATGGTGACAGACTCGGTTCGCTCGGACTGGCCCTGAACTCCATGGGAGCCTATATACCGAAAGAGTGCACAGGCTCCCATAGCAAAAAAGGGTGGTTGGGGAAAAGTCTGCACCCTGTTGCGGGCACCTCATGGTGCACGCCACACTGCATGGAAAGGGAGACCCATAGGCCGCTTCGGAGGGCTCCGGGTGAAGGGGGGCTTGCTAGGGGCCCCCAAAGACCGAGTCCGGATGCCTTGTCGACCTGGACAAACCAAATTTTAAAGGCTGTCCGAATCGTTCATCGTGTTTGCCCGCTTGGAAAACCTAGTCCATACAGCTGTACAATTTGACTCCGGAAGGCTCTATCTCTCCGAATGCCTTTGCGAACCAATTCGGTCAGCGCTAAGGCTTTCAAGGCATCGTACTTGGTCATTCGGAACTGTGAACGATTCGGTCAGAAACAAGGGCTCCGGATCGGTGTAGGCAATTCTGAATCCGATTCAGACCCCTTCCGAATGAGATCAGATTGGGCCCTTGGTCTTTGATCTACGTGCTGAACTACTGGGAAACCTTATCTGCACTGGCAGGCAGGCACAAACAGATTTTGTTATCCAAAAAGAAAAAGGTCACTTTAAGAATTTTGGAGTATCCATGCAAGAGTGTCCAATAACATCATAAGCACCATCCCTATATGTATGTGTCACCAAATTCCATACTCAATGTCTACGTGTTATTTTATAGCACAGCATATGCTGTTTGAGAGGGGTTACTTGTGGGTGTTGTGAAAGAAAGATAGCAAGGACTAAGAATACCTAAAACACCAAGAAGGCAACTCCTTTTTTTGAAGTGGTTGGCAAATTAAATCCAAAACATAGTACATTGAGAAAAGAGAAGAGACCATGTGCCTAACCACACACTGAACAAGTTGTGCAGAGCTTCCTGGCTGAAGGCTGCATCTTTACATGAAAAAACCCCTGAGAATAATGCTTGCAAAAAGTCTGCAGAGTGTCCAACTTGAATGCCTTATCGTCACGTCTTTGGAAGGTCAAGAAGCCACCTTTGCTTTGGCTGAATAAGTATGGGTTGTCAAGAAGGAGGAGCTTTGCTGAAAACTGCAATAATTTTAGATAGCAGGCTAATCAACATTGACTAATTATGTGAGGGATGATGTTTCACAATATCCACACAAAGCTATGCAGAGACAAAGAGTGTCTGAAACCAACACACCAAAGGAACAGGCTGGTTGGAAAAATGTTCCACATTCCACATTAAGGAATCTATTATCTCTGCAGGTGGAAAGTATAGCTTCACCGCTCCTATAAACCCAGACAAAGTCTGGGTTGTAAATGGTAAATCTTTGACTATATCTTGGATGTCCTGATGAATAGGCGATATTTGAACCTTTGCATCCTTGCACACCCATTCATTGTAGGAGGCAATAAATCAAGCTTCTTATTTACCTTCTAGAGAAAAGATCTTTGTAGGCAGCAATAAATCGGGCAACTGCATTGCGTTTCTCTAAACAGAGTAGGGATATCACTAATTTTATTTAAAAAAGGTTTGTGTTCAATACCTGGAACCAAAGCTTCGGAGTCTCAATATACCTTCTACTCCTTTGAGGAAGGAGATCGATAAATACCACTGGGACGGATGTTAGAATTGTACATTTCCTGATATGTGTATGCGGACGGTGGGGGACAGAATCCAGATAAACCACTAGAATGTTGTCCTTCATAAGCTTTGCTAAACTATCTAAAAATTGGTCTGAAAGGATAGTCTACATTGGTAACAATGTTTCTATACTTAGCGGCCTGATATGGCTGCTCCATGTTTTTTTTCATAAAAAGACACCATTGGTGATGTTGCTAAATCTCTTATAATTACAGAAGAGATAATGGGTGTCAAGGGAAATGCACGATAATGTTAAGGGGGTGTTGATACTTGTTGGGAGCGACAGATCGGGTCACTTGCAGACTGGTTAAAAGTGCAAGTAGAATGTAACCTATAAGTGGTGGAAAAGCAAACTGGAGATGCGGTTCTGAAGCTGATGGGCCTAAATCAGAAAATGCCAAATCATCTGGGAAAAATATCAAACTTGGGGAGCAATTTGACTCCCTTCCTGGTGTACCAAAAAACTGGTCTGAAGGATAACCGAACAGTTGTGACCTAATCTCTGAGATTAATTGCCTGCATACTTTCAGGAGAAGAATGAGAGAGCATCTCTGGTACAGCAACAGTTTTAGTTAAAACAGGATTGCCTAAAACGGATTCCTTTGAAATTTTGGGAGAAGCTGAAGAATTTCTCAAAGCAAGATCTGCAGTCAACTGTGATGATTTTGATCTAGAAGTCACAATCTCTACCTCGAGTACCAAAGGATTAGACCCAGGTAGCCTTCATGCCCATGTATTTGTTCAAGGACCCTGGAAAGAGACATATACACCCTTCCAAAGGGAGGGCATATGACACTGAAAGGTGATAACTAAGGGATAGACCACAGGGAAGGATTTAATGGCAGCTTTATTAAAGAAGTAAGATAAATCCTAATTTAAAGGTTTCCAGACATAACCAGTTCTCTTTAAGCGTGTCAGGACCCAACCAGTTCCCTTCAAGGATTACCTCATCAGTATCCAACCCATTCACTTTACTGATCTCATTGTTCAGCCAATTTCCTTCACTGGTCCTGGTATAAGTGTCTTTCCAGTCTCCTTCACTGGTCTCAGAGTAAGTGCCCAACCCAATGGTTCCACTGGTCTCAGGATGAATGTTCTACTAACTAGTTTCCCCCCAGCTCCATTTACGGATTGCAGGGTCTCTAGCAAGAAGGAATTTTGCTCAGGTCCTTATACAGTCCTTGGCTCTTCCTTTCAACTTCCAAGCTGGCTGTCAAGTAAAGAGACAAGCAACAATAACCTCAGAATGTGTTGTTATATATTGCTCGAATTGAGAGTTGTTACCATGACTAATTTTGAAATCCACTTAGTCACTGCTATAACATAGCAACAGTGGACACCAAAGATGTTTCCCACTGATACTAAGACATAAACATGAAGAGCTCACTTCAACTTTGTTCCCCTGCCTCAGCCTGAACTCCAGAGATCCAAGCTAAGTGGTGGAATGGTGACTGGTGGTTCCAATCGTAGGTCTCCACAGGCCCAAGGGAGACAAGAGAACGTTGACGGCGTACTGCCTCAGCCAACTGCTACATAACTTGTCTTTCTTAACCTGTGCTAACAGAGAAAAACATGCTGCACTGACATAGGCTCTTAGGGAGCTGCATTCACCCCGGTGCCAACTCTCCGGTCTCAGTATAAAAGCAGAGAACGTGACTTTGGGCAGGGAGGTGAACGAGAGGAATATTTGGGTGAGAGAGCAGAAGGGCAGATGAGAGGGCAGAGTAGTTAAGTGAAAGGATACAGGGGTTAAATGCAGAGAGTGGTTAGGTGGAAGGAGGCCAAGATTTTTTAAAATATATATTTCAGAGGGGAGAGAGGGAGTAACAGTGTTGGAAAGATGCCAGGTATTGTATTCTTAATTTTGGGTCGGGGGGGGCTAGGATGATACCAGATTTTTAACTGAGCAGGGGGCTAAGGCAGGTGAGGCCATGAACTGTGTCATTCCCTCACTACACGTGTACCCTTCAGAGCAGTCAAAAGCAGGGGCAGATGATTTGGGAGAGTCATACATAACATGAATGTATTTCACCTCAGATCCTGAATGACATCACAGATAACTCTAACTTCTCTCAAGGTTTCCATGTGATGGTACTTAGGACCACTGTGTGAAAGAAAAATATTATCCATTGTCACCTATTTATAATCTACATATATTCCGAGTGGCCAGTGTCCCTGTAACCTTCCCCTCTTCCAGTAACTAGGTTGTTTGAAAGTGTGTCCATCAGTATTTGGATTATATGGGTAGAAATGGGTTCTGAGGGTGTTTCCTTGGATGTGTCTCTGCCTTTTGAAGACCGGTTGAGAGAACGAGGATGTAGGAAAAGGGTATCTGAAGAGTACAAAGGCTGGGATGTGAGTTTACGGTAGTGAGATGTGAAGTACTGCTGCCACTTTTGCTGAACCAGGAATAAGAGGTAACTGGGATAGGTAAGAGGTCCAGGAGGGCAACTTGATTTGGGTGCATAAGAATGGTGGTGCCATGAGAGCTTCTGGCTTTCCCACAGGACATGAAGGAAGTGTAAGCCCTGGAAGTGGAGATGGCTCCTGGTAAGAACAGACATCTTTGGCTTACACAAGTTGGATGGGTTGCTTGAGAAGAAAGGGGTTTCGGAGGCAGGGGGTCCTGGCAGTATTGACGTGGATTATAGACAGCAGCCTGATTTTTGCAAGATGTGAGAGAACTGCATCTATCTATGTGAGTATCCATCTGAGCTACTGTGCCTAGGGACACTGTGGGGGGTGCTTGACCAGGTTGATGTCTCTCATAGTTCTTTTTACAGAGGGTATTGGTAAAAGGCCCATGAACCATTTTGGTGGATTTGGCTTTGGCAGTCTGAGTAATCCAAGAATGCCCTGAACCTTTTGAGTGGACTTCTGAAGCAAAGAAATGCTATGCACCACAGGACCCCAGGGGTTGCTGCTTTCAGCTCTCAAGTTCCCTCGGTCCATGCAAGAGTAACTCTTGGATTCTAGGTTTATTCTTTGCAGTCAATCAAATCAAGGAAAGCTTTATTCGCTGCTTTTTAAAACAGTCATAAAAGCACAAAAATTAAAAACACAGCATATTATTTACACGTAATAAATAGTACAGGTAATTTACAGTTAAAAAAAGAGGAGAAACATGATACATTCATTACTATTCCAGAAAAATAATTTTCCTTATATAAAGTGCAGCTTTTAAAAACTGAGCTACCCTCCATGCTATTTGCTCATTCTCAAGTAGTTGGAGTAAAAGCATGGTTTGGCGGCACTGCCTGATCCAAAGTTTTCTTAAAAAAGCTTTCCTTTGCTCTAGATAAAATTTGCAAAACAGGACTAGATGCATGGTGGATTGGTTAGAGATGTTGTCGCAAGGGCACAGTATTAGAGTGCGAGACTAAATATTCATTTTCGGGAATGTCATCAATCTATGGATGATGCCCAGTCTTAGCCTAGTTAGAAGAAATCTGTCAAAAGTTCCTGGTACAAAAGATAAATAGGGCTCCATCCCTATGGTAGTACGTAACAATTAATGTTGTCTCACAGTTATTTTTGCTACAGATTCTCCGTGAAGTCTTTTAGTTTCTAAGAACTGGATGCCCTCATTTTTTAAGGCCTTTCTTGGGATCTCCATCATTGACGATGGGGTTAAAAAGTATTTGGGGTGACCCAGTTCGTTAATAAAATCACGTACAAATTTAATACAATGGATTGCAAGGGCCCCTTCTAGTTTTAAGATATCTTTTAAGATCTCTCTGTTTAACTCTGTCTGGTCCTTACACCAGACTCTATGCCACAGAAGAATAGGCTCTACTTTAACCAGGTCTGCTATATGGTGAAGAGCTAACTCCTCGTGGCAAATAAAGGTGGTTGTACTAGGAGGAGCAGAGAGGATATACCTTGTGAACGCATTTTAAAATTATTTGTCGGGATTAATGTCCAGAAAACCCGACACCCCGGCTCCATAAGTTACCATAGTGACGCACTTTGCTTTATATAGATTTATATATACAGCAATTCTGTGGGGGGTTTCCTACCTAACTTGTTGGCAAAGGTTGATAATGCAGCAGTAGATCTAGCAAAAGCTAATTTTTTGGTAAATATGGCAGGGGCCCAGGAATCATGGTGGTTAAAAAGTACACCTAGGTAAGAGAAGTTTTTTGTGGAGGCTAACTTTTTCCCATCTATAAACCTTTGCGGGTCTTATGCGTCCCTTGCTTACACCTCATAACAAACGTCTTGGTTATATTGGTTATCCCTCATAAATGTGCAAAAAATGTCCAGGGCTCTCTGAAGGCCGTTTTGTGTCTGGGCCATCAATACGGCATCATCCGCGTAAAGAAGTGGGGGGAATAGATTGGCCACCAGCTTGGGGAAAGTCTTTGCCCTGGAGAAGCAATGCATCTTCAAGACCATTTATATAAAGGTTAAAAAGGAAGGGGGCCAGCACACAATCTTGTCTGACCCCTCTTCTTATTGAGAAGGATTCAGTGCATTCTCCCTTCTGGCCAAAACGGGCGCTTGCTGGTGCGTCGCTGTGAAGCCGGTGTAGGAGCGTAATCATTTGTAAGTCAACCCCCACCCCTTCAAGGACCTCCCACAGCCTTTACTGAATCAAAGGCAGCGGTGAGGTCAACAAAGGCCAAATAGAGGCTGCCTTTTTTCGCTCATTTGTGTACTTGCCTATCAATATTGTGAGGTTTAAGGACTGTTCAATGGTGCCAAGGCTGTCGTGGAACCCGTACTGCAGGTCGGATAAAATTTGTTTTTCCTCGGCCCAGTCTGCTAAGCGTTCCAGTATGACCCTTCCTAGCACCTTGATCATAGAATCAGGAGAGAAATCGGTCTGTAGCATTCTGGATCTTCACGAGTGCCCTTTTTAAAAATTGGAATTATTATTGTGTGTGCCCATGTCTGAGGGAGGGTAGACCTTATGCTGGCACTAAAAATCTGTGTCAATATGGGCCCCCACAAGGGGAAATTGTATTTATACAGGTCAACTGGTAAAGCCCGTCGGGCCCAGGTGCTTTACCTCCCGCACTTTGTGCCAGGGCCCTAGTCACCTCCTCCAAGTTGATTTCTAGATCAATATGTTCAGAATTATTTGTGTTACAGTCCTCCGGGTTCCTCCCCGAGGTCCCTCGTTCATTATATAGTTTGGAGAAGTGGCTTATCCCTTCTTCTGTAATAGCTATCTCTACTGAGGGGCCTTTGCTGGGGGCTAGAAAGGGAGTTCTCTGGACCTTCCAGAATGCAGTACTATCTTTCTGCTCGGCAGCGTTATGCAAAGAGTCCCAAGCGTCATTATGAGGGGTTTGTTTTCTTTCTTTTAATGCCCTTCTATAGTCTAATCTAGCTTGATGGACGTTGGGTAGTGATCTTGGCTTTGTGTGAAATGCCTTTTTTAAATTGGCATATGCCCTGGAGCATTCTTTGTTAAACCAACCAGGAGGTTAAGGTTTATTGCTAAATTGTACAGTTAATACATTTCTAGCCACCCTGGTGATATCTACAGAGCAATTCACTATCGTTGCATCCAATGCAACCTCGCTTAGACAAGTTTCTATCTCGGACCTACATTTCACTAAACCATTTTTAATTAGCAGATCTGCTTCAACCTTAGACCCCTTTAATGAGAATTTATTTTCTTTGTTCACTTCTACAGTTCCCAAGATACGGGTAGGTGATTCGGGCTTGTTCAGGAAGTGCGTGTGAGTCTAAAGTTTTAAGAGTAGGGGGAAATGGCCGTTTAAGGCGATATCGCTTACCTCAAAGGAAACGACCAAGTGCGCATGTACGGGTGAGATCAGTATAAAATCAATGGTGGTGGCATAATCTCTCCCATTAAAGGTAGGCAGAAAACTAGCTGGAGCAATTGAGATCTCATTTGCAAACCCAAGATCTAGTTTAGAGATGAAGTCAGTAAAAATATCCCCCGTCTTAGAGTGATTGAAGTGTGTACAACTATCTGCCTCATTAAGGATACCAACCAATCTGTTATCAGAAAAATTACATAGACCACAATTGAAATCACCCATCAGCAGAGTCATAGTGTCTTTGCTTTTCCCATTGGAAATTTTTGTGACTGTAGCCAGAATGCCTTTTACTACTGAGTCAAAGTCATTTTGGATGGTGGTATTGTCTAAATTGATCAAGAGTATGCAGTGAATTGCAGTAGGAGCTAGCTCGACCACATGAAAGTGGATTCCCCCAGGTGAAACGTGATCTTACTTAAGGGCAGCTTATTAGAAATGTAATTGGTGATCCTGCCTTTTGGCCTCCCTCACAGGCCTTTCACTACTGGTGTGTTAAATGTCTTATAACCGTTTACATGTAAGGTTACAGTTACCCATGTCTCCAGTAGGCATAAAATATCTATGTTCCCGACAAAAGCTTCCAAAACTGGGTTCTGAACCTTTGAGCATAGCCCAGATATATTCCAAGACACAATGGTACGCATTGTGGGATCTGGTATTGTCGAGGATATAATACTAATCGACCCCGTTGCATTATGGGGATCCAGATTAGGTGTTGTTATTATCCCTAATTTATCCACATACTGCTCAAAAGGGTGCACTTAGTCTACAGGGGTTCCCTTCCCAAATGTACACCCCTCTAAATACATGGAGATTGGGGCCCTAGTTAACTCCTCAATCCCTGTTAGACCTGTATACTGGGAGGTATCTGAGGTAGTAATATCTTGTAGCTCCCTCTTGCCTTCGATGTTACCTAGAGGTGACGCCAGTCAGTCTACCCTGTCCAGGGTATAGAGGGGGTCAAAGGAGTTGGATGTTGGGATGCCATATCTATATTGTAGAATACCGCTATTGTTATCAAATACAGGGACCTGTTTAGGCAGCAAAGAAGGCTGATAGAAGAAGCCTGGAGGAACCACGCCCATCCCCCCCATTTTTAACCATGTGGCACCTGGAAACTTCAAGGATGCTTCTGACCAAATCTGGAGATCTAAAACTGACCACTACACAATCCCCTGCCAGTGTTTTGGGTGCGTAGCCTACCCAAGGGATTCAGCGAGCCATCTTAAACTCTGAGAATAGAACAATAGAGTGGCCCGTCTTGATGGAAAGTGCGTGTAGTGCCTTATTTTTCAGGGAAGACCAATGCTCAAAGACTCCCTGTTGTAAAGGGGGTACATTAGTTAGGACAACAGTGTAAGGCGGGAGATGTAAAAACATCGGCTCTGATAGATAACTGTTTTTCGTCTCCCATAAGACTCCTTTGATTGCTCCCTGGTCTGTGGCCTGATTGAATTTACCTGATTCGCCTGGGTTAAGGTGCGCGCAGGGCGGGTCACTTCGCTGCAACTCGCACCGCCAATCTCTAAAAGAGGTTGATGGGACTGTTGGGAGGACCGCATGCAGGGAGCCAATAGCGCTACTTCACGCTCAGGATTAACAATGGGCCTGACTACGGGCGCAGTGTTGGGTACATGTATGTTGTGCAATGCGCTCAGGCCCGGAGGACCCTTGGAGTTATTGGCGGTAAACTCTGTCTTGCGACATATCCGTACAGGTGGGTGTGAGGGTTCCAGGGAACGTTTAACAGCCCCTTCTAGACCCTGTAGCCTTTCTTCTATGGCAGATAGCTTAGTTAGCACAGGTCTAATTAGGGTTAAAACGATGCCCTCAAGTTTTCCCCAGAAATCTAGGTGAATTGTGTCGGAAGTAGACCCCCGTTACAGGGGTGACCCCTGTAGGCTCATGGGCCGCTGCTGATGTTTTGTGAGTATTTGGTCCCTGCCCTCGTCTTTTTTTTTTATGGGGGCGCTACTCGTTTGCCCTGGCTAAACTTCATTTTTTGTGCTCTCGCCTGGACATTGGGTTTGGTTATTATGACCTGGTTAGGTACTTCCCGCACGGCTGAAGATGTAACTGCAGGCATCGGCGGGGTTTCCTCCCCCAGGGGCAATATGGGCATTGGGGCCTCTTTAAGTAGGTCAGACTTTGGGGATCCTGCTGAAGTCATAGCTAAAACTTCTGACTGGGGATTTGTGGGCACAGAGGACCAACTTGCGGTTCAAGTGATAACCTGCTTTCAATTAGAGTAATTTCATGCCTTAGAACCGACTCGGCCCTCTGCAAAAAGGCATCAAGGGTCCCAACCACCCCCTGCCCCGTAAGAGATTTAGGCTTGCTCATCCTCTCCCCCTTGCTCTATTATATCCCAGGGGTCGTTCAGTGTATTCTACAATTTTTACTTAACCAAGTTCCTGTGGGGGGGCTGATTATGAGTATAAAAACTGCCAGCTAGATGAGAATTAGCTATATAAACAATAATATGTCCAGATATCACAATATAAATGTCAATACCGTGGCCCAGCCCAGCCTCCTCCAATCTCTGATGGGCCCGCCCTTGGTCCAGGCTTCTTCAGTGCGTCGTCCCGCGCGTGTCCCTCGCTGCGGTGGGGAGGCAGCGCTATAAGCGCGATGACCCCGCCTCCCCCTCGTTCGCAGCACTGATTCACTCTGGGGGTTGCAGTCCTCCCCAGAGTGTGGCTGGTTGTGTGGGCTATACGATGTGCCCCTCGGTCACTCGCCCCTCCAGGGGTTCTTGCCGGGATGTAAGTGGCGGTGCACAGTCAAAATATCGAAATTCTTTATATCGATGTAAGTAATATTGAAGTTAGTAATATCGATAGCATATATATCGATGTTACTAATTTCGATGACACTAATATCGATATTTGTATTATTTTTTTGTTTTTTATTATGTATGTGTTATATGTTTAAATTAAGAATTTAAATTAATTAATATTATAAGTGTATTAATTTTATATATTAATATTTTTATTTTTAAGCAAATTATATGTTTTAGTACCGGAGCGGGTTGTGGGTTTATAGGGGAATAGGGTGGGAAGTAATTTAATTATGTTAAATTGATTATTAATTAGTAGGATTTATTAATAAATTGTAATTAATTGGTAATTATTTTTAATTAATTGGAAAATTATTTTAATTAGTTGATTAATTGATAAATATGTTCTGTAGTGGGTTATGGGTTTATAGGGAAATAGGGTGGGAAGTAATATATTTAGGATACATTAATTAATAATTAGTAGTTAATATTAATTAATTTAAAATAATTGGTAATTACATTTAATTAATTGGTAATTCATTTTAATTAATTGATTAATTGATAAATATGTTCTGTAGCGGGTTGAGGGTTTATAGGGGAATAGGGTGGGATGTAATTTAATTATGTTAAATTAAAAATTGATTAGTAGTTATTATAAAATAATTTTAAATAATTGGTAAATAAATGTAATGATTTTGTATTTATTTTAATAAATTGATTAATAGATATATATGTTCTGTAGCGGGTTGTGAGTTTATAGGGGAATAGGGTGGGAAGTTATTTAATTATGTTTAATTAATTATTAATTAGTAGGAAGTATAAAATCATTTTAATTAATTGGTAATACATTTTATTTAATTGGTAAATAATTTTAATTGATTGGTGAATAATTTGAATTAATTCATAAATAGATAAATGTGTTCTGTTGTGGGTAGTGGGTTTATAGGAGAATACGGTGGGAAGTAATTTTAATTTAATTAAGTAATAATGTATATACATTAATATTTTTCTTAATAGTATAATTGTATATTAATTATTAATTGGTAATTAAATATTATAAAATTGTATTTTTTTATATTTATTTATGGTTAAATATATTTTGCTAATCATACCTTTTATAATTATGTATAGCTATTGTATATGGTTTATATTTATTTCATAGTTTATATTTTTATAATTTAAAAAAACTTTTATTTATAAGTATGTTATTTTAACCCCTACGCTATCCAACACTTTCCCTACTGTTGCACTCTCTGGAGTTGGAATAGTAATTGTTACCCCTACGCTATCCAACGCTTTCCCTACTGTTGCACTCTCTGGAGTGGGAATAGTAATTTTTACTCCTACGCTATACAACGCTTTCCCTACTGTTGCACTCTCTGGAGTAGGAATAGTAATTGTTTCCCTACGCTATCCAACACTTTCTCTACTGTTGCACTCTCAGGAGTGGGAATAGTAATTTTTACCCCTACGCTATCCAACTCTTTCCCTACTGTTGCACTCTCTGGAGTGGGGATAGTAATTTTTACTCCTACGCTATCCAACGCTTTCCCTACTGTTGCACTCTCTGGAGTGGGAATAGTAATTTTTACCCCTACGCTATCCAAAGCTTTCCCTACTGTTGCACTCTCAGGAGTGGGAATAGTAATTTTTACCCTTACGCTATCCAACGCTTTCCCTACTGTTGCACTCTCTGGCGTGGGAATAGTAATTTTTACTCCTACGCTATCCAAAGCTTTCCCTACTGTTGCACTCTCTGGAGTGTTAATAGTAATTTTTACCCCTACGCTATCCAACGCTTTCCCTACTGTTTCACTCTCTGGAGTGGGAATAGTAATTTATACTCCTACGCTATCCAACGCTTTCCCTACTGTTGCACTCTCCGGAGTGGGAATAGTAATTTATACTCCTACGCTATCCAACGCTTTCCCTACTGTTGCACTCTCCGGAGTGGGAATAGTAAATTTTACTTCTACGCTATCTAACGCTTTCCCTACTGTTGCACTTTCTGGAGTGGGAATAGTAATTTTTACCCCTACGCTATCCAACGCTTTCCCTACTGTTGCACTCTCTGGAGTGGGAATAGTAATTTTTACCCCTACGCTATCCAACGCTTTCCCTACTGTTGCACTCTCTGGCGTGGGACTAGTAATTTTTACTCCTACGCTATCCAACGCTTTCCCTACTGTTGCACTCTCCGGAGTGGGAATAGTAAATTTTACTTCTACGCTATCCAATGCTTTCCCTACTGTTGCACTTTCTGGAGTGGGAATAGTAATTTTTACCCCTACGCTATCCAACGCTTTCCCTACTGTTGCACTCTCTGGAGTCGGAATAGTAATGTTTACTCCTACGCTATCCAACGCTTTCCCTACTGTTGCACTCTCTGAAGTGGGAATAGTAATTTATACTCCTACGCTATCCAACGCTTTCCCTACTGTTGCACTCTCTGGAGTGGGAATAGTAATTTTTACTCCTACGCTATCCAACGCTTTCCCTACTGTTGCACTCTCTGGAGTGGGAATAGTAATTTTTACCCCTACGCTATCCAACGCTTTCCCTACTGTTGCACTCTCTGGAGTGGGAATAGTAATTTTTACTCCTACGCTATCCAACGCTTTCCCTACTGTTGCACTCTCTGGAGTGGGAATAGTAATTTTTACCCTTATGCTATCCAACGTTTTATATAATTAACTGTAAAAATATTAAAAGTATATTTAATTTTTTGTATTTTTTACATTTTATTTGTGTTATTGTTCTATGTTTGTAAATGTATTTGTAATTTTGAATATACTTTATTAATTTATAAATTAGTAAAATAATTATTACACCTTATTGTTCAGTACATATATATTATATATACACACTGTATATATTTAATTAATGTATTATTATTATATATGTATTATTTATTACTTTTAAACATTATTAGATACTTTTAACTATGTAGATGTTATTTATTAGTGTTATATACTTTATTTTACATTTATATTTTAAAAGAAAAAAAAACGATATTTTTAACATCGATATTTTTAACATCTATATTATTTTTTCGATATTTTTGTACTTACCATGTTGTAGATAGGATGTCGATATTCTTGCTTTCGATATTTTTGACTCGATATTTCTGTAGGTTGATATTTTTGAGGTCGAAATTCTGTCAGTGATCCGCCACTTGTGGCATCCCGCAGAGCAGGTAAACAATTTGGCAGCAGAATGCAGGTAAAAGTCTTTGCAGTCATGAACTTGCAATTCTCATTCAATTATGAAAGAGACAGGACTACAGATTTCAGAGTGTAAATAAAACAACAGAACTAGATGAGTTACATAAGGGTGCAAGCTCAGTCTGAGAGGTACTCACAAAAGCATATGCCCGAAGGCTGTTACTCTGAAGACACACAAGGTTCCAATATGGGGACTACAACTGTTTTCAGAACGTGCTGCTATGCATTGCTACCTCTGATACTGGACATGGGACTGGGACCCCAGGGCAACATTGACCAGCCTGCCACAAAGTCTTGGATATTTAAGTCTCCTTAAATGCTGGCATGTACATTAAAAAAGCTAGCTCCACAGTAACTGTGGATTCATTTCAGGTTAGAAAACAAAAAATATAGAAATTGTCGATTCTCAGGGTGCAGGTTTTGTAAGGACCAGCTGCAGAGAACTAATTGCCACTAGAATACGGAAAGGTTATCAAAACGTGCCTCTCTGAAGAAGTGGGGAAGGTAAGGGAAAAGAATAGCACCGACCAAGAACCGAGAAGGGCTTGGACGCCACTTGCTATGTCTTGCCTAACAGGCAGCAACAACAAGAACTGGTTGAGGCAATTGGGGAGGCATGCATATAAGGCTACGATTCTTAAGTACAGAGAGGTTTTTGCTCAGTTCAGCTTCTGAAACATGCACTTCTCAACCAGCTGAAAGTAAGCAAGAGTAGAACAACAGAGTATTTTCACTTGAAAATTAAAAGTCACTGGGAATTATTTTTTTTAACAAGTTCAGAAACCTGAACTCTAAATCCAGAAGTTAACTTCACAATAATTAAATGTCTCCAGATTATTCTCTGTGAAACAGCTCCCTTTTCATGAGAAACTACATATATCAGTGATGAAGATAACAAGTCTATAGGAGCAAATGTGGCACCTAGGATGAGACACAAAACACCCATGTTTGTTTTTTTTTTTAAAAAGATGCCCACCACCTTTATTTCAAGTAGGGTGCATAGGCCAAGAGACATACTTTCTCCTGCAGGCTCATATAACAAGCATTGGCAATGCCAAGATGGCACACCTTTTGGACATATTGGCTGTGCCAATTGGTTTCAGCCACGCTGCACAGAATTCCTGATGCTATGCAGCACAGATAAAGAATTTTAACAAAACTTGACGAGGATGAGCATGTTATTTTGTAATGCACAGGTGGGAGGTTTCTTTGGTTATCAATCTGAGTTATAACGCTAACTAAAAAGAACAAGCATTGGCAGAGCCAATAGGTCTCGCTTTTGGGACTTTATAAGTATTTACTTATGCAGCACAATATCCTTAATGCAACAACATCAACTGCTGTAAGATCCCAAAGGCGAGACCTATTGGCTATGCCAATGCTTGCTTTTAAAGTAGCAGAATCAACAGGAGGTTGAAGCACCATTAAAGGTCTGCAGGAGTGTGAAAGCAACATAGAGAATTGCTGATAGGGGCTTGGAAGCAACTTGGGGGAGTTTGGACAGAAGCAACACAGGGTTTGTAAGTAGCAACGTGGAGGGCAAATGTGGGGGGGGAGCACTGACGGGGAGAGAGGAGGAGTGTGCTTCCATGCGGACTTAGGGCAGCAATGGAGAAGAGGCACACGAACGAGCGCTACAGGGACTGGGTCAGGCAGAAGCACATGGGTGACCGAGAGCAACACTGAGTGAGAGAGAGAAATACACCAAGGAGACAGCTTAAAAGCCATGCACTGCTTAAACACAAAGGAAACCAGAGCAGCTGATGGGGTTGCTATGACAGCTCCTCGAGCCTGCCAACACAGCAACCAGTGCATACCTGATGCTAGTAAAACAGCAACCTGTGCATATGTGATTCTAGTAAAGGAGCTACAGTGCGTATCTGACAGTAGTAAAGCAGCAACCAATGCACACTTGATTCCAGTGCATACCCTAGTCTAGTAAAGCAGCAACCAGTGCATATGATGCACAGCAACATGCGCGTAAGTGATTCTAGTAAGGCAGCTACCAGTGCGTATCTGAAAGTAGTAAAGCAGCAACCAATGCACACATGATTCCAGTGCATACCCTAGTCTAGTAAAGCAGCAACCAGTGCATATGATGCACAGCAACATGGGCGTAAGTGATTCTAGTAAAGCAGCTACCAGTGTGTATCTGAAAGTAGTAAAGCAGCAACCAATGCACACTTGATTCCAGTGCATACCCTAGTCTAGTAAAGCAGCAACCAGTGCATATGATACACAGCAACATGCGCGTAAGTGATTCTAGTAAGGCAGCTACCAGTGCGTATCTGAAAGTAGTAAAGCAGCAACCAATGCACACTTGATTCCAGTGCATACCCTAGTCTAGTAAAGCAGCAACCAGTGCATATGATGCACAGCAACATGCGCGTAAGTGATTCTAGTAAGGCAGCTACCAGTGCGTATCTGAAAGTAGTAAAGCAGCAACCAATGCACACATGATTCCAGTGCATACCCTAGTCTAGTAAAGCAGCAACCAGTGCATATGATGCACAGCAACATGCGCGTAAGTGATTCTAGTAAAGCAGCTACCAGTGTGTATCTGAAAGTAGTAAAGCAGCAACCAATGCACACTTGATTCCAGTGCATACCCTAGTCTAGTAAAGCAGCAACCAGTGCATATGATACACAGCAACATGCGCGTAAGTGATTCTAGTAAGGCAGCTACCAGTGCGTATCTGAAAGTAGTAAAGCAGCAACCAATGCACACATGATTCCAGTGCATACCCTAGTCTAGTAAAGCAGCAACCAGTGCATATGATGCACAGCAACATGCGCGTAAGTGATTCTAGTAAGGCAGCTACCAGTGCGTATCTGAAAGTAGTAAAGCAGCAACCAATGCACACATGATTCCAGTGCATACCGTAGTCTAGTAAAGCAGCAACCAGTGCATATGATGCACAGCAACATGCGCGTAAGTGATTCTAGTAAAGCAGCTACCAGTGTGTATCTGAAAGTAGTAAAGCAGCAACCAATGCACACTTGATTCCAGTGCATACCCTAGTCTAGTAAAGCAGCAACCAGTGCATATGATACACAGCAACATGCGCGTAAGTGATTCTAGTAAGGCAGCTACCAGTGCGTATCTGAAAGTAGTAAAGCAGCAACCAATGCACACATGATTCCAGTGCATACCCTAGTCTAGTAAAGCAGCAACCAGTGCATATGATGCACAGCAACATGCGCGTAAGTGATTCTAGTAAAGCAGCTACCAGTGTGTATCTGAAAGTAGTAAAGCAGCAACCAATGCACACATGATTCCAGTGCATACCCTAGTCTAGTAAAGCAGCAACCAGTGCATACCTGATGCACAGCAACATGTGCGTATGTGATTCTAGTAAAGCAGCTACCAGTGCGTATCTGACAGTAGTAAAGCAGTAACCAATGCACACTTGATTCTAGTGCATACCCTAGTCTAGTAAAGCAGCAACCAGTGCAATGTGATGCACAGCAACATGTGCGTAAGTGATTCTAGTAAAGCAGCTACCAGTGCGTATCTGACAGTAGTAAAGCAGCAACCAATGCACACTTGATTCCAGTGCATACCCTAGTCTAGTAAAGCAGCAACCAGTGCATACCTAATGCACAGCAACATGTGCGTAAGTGATTCTAGTAAAGCAGCTACCAGTGCGTATCTGACAGTAGTAAAGCAGTAACCAATGCACACTTGATTCCAGTGCATACCCTAGTCTAGTAAAGCAGCAACCAGTGCATACCTGATGCACAGCAACATGTGCGTAAGTGATTCTAGTAAAGCAGCTACCAGTGCGTATCTGACAGTAGTAAAGCAGCAACCAATGCACACTTGATTCCAGTGCATACCCTAGTCTAGTAAAGCAGCAACCAGTGCATACCTGATGCACAGCAACATGTGCATAAGTGATTCTAGTAAAGCAGCTACCAGTGCGTATCTGACAGTAGTAAAGCAGTAACCAATGCACACTTGATTCCAGTGCATACCCTAGTCTAGTAAAGCAGCAACCAGTGCATATGATGCACAGCAACATGTGCGTAAGTGATTCTAGTAAAGCAGCTACCAGTGCGTATCTGACAGTAGTAAAGCAGCAACCAATGCACACTTGATTCCAGTGCATACCCTAGTCTAGTAAAGCAGCAACCAGTGCATACCTGATGCACAGCAACATGTGCGTAAGTGATTCTAGTAAAGCAGCTACCAGTGCGTATCTGACAGTAGTAAAGCAGCAACCAATGCACACTTGATTGCAGTGCATACCCTAGTCTAGTAAAGCAGCAACCAGTGCATACCTGATGCACAGCAACATGTGCGTATGTGATTCTAGTAAAGCAGCTACCAGTGCGTACCTGAAAGTAGTAAAGCAGCAACCAATGCACACTTGATTCCAGTGCATACCCTAGTCTAGTAAAGCAGCAATTAGTGCATACCTGATGCACAGCAACATGTGCGTATGTGATTCTAGTCAAGCACCCATTGCGTATCTGACAGTAGTAAAGCAGCAACCAGTGCACACCTGATTCTAGTAAAGCAGTAACCAGTACATACTGGATTCTATTAAAGCAGCAATCAGTGAACTCTTGATTCCAGTGCATGCCTGATGCTAGTAAAACAGCAACCTGTGCATATGTGATTCTAGTAAAGCAGTTACCAGTACGTACCTGACTCTAGTAAAGCAGAAACCTGTGCACACCTGATCCCAGAGCATACCCGATTTTCAGAAAGCAGCAACTGGTGCATACCGGATTAGAGTACAACTATGACCGGTGCATACCCGATTCTAGTAAAGCAGCAACAAGAGCATACCTAATGCTAGTAAAACAGCAACCTGTCCATATGTGATTCTAGTAAAACAGCTACCAGAATGTACCCGACTCTAGTAAAGAAGCAACCAGTGCACACCTAATTGCAGTGCATACCCAATTCTCATAAAGGAGCAAACTGTGCATACCTGATTCAAGTAAATCACCAGCCAGTGCATACCTGATTCTATTACAACTGTAACTAGTGCATACCCAACTGTTGTAAAGCAGCAACCGGTGCATACCTGGTGATAGTAAAACCGCAAGCAATGCATAACAGATTCTTATAAAGCAGGAATCGGTGTATAACTGTATTGAACAAAGCAGTGCCATGTGCAGCAAGTGGTAGCACACTTTATATCATTAGTTCTAGTATGCAGTGTTGGTTCGATTTAAGGCAGGGCCCCATACATATTTGGCCTGGTAAAGCAGCGCCCAATACATAGCTGGATCTTGAAGCCTCTCAAAGTGTATAGCTAGCTCTGATAACCTAGTACCTCTTGCGCCTAGTAGAGTAGCAGCTGTTTTGAATAAGCCAGAACATTGCTCCTAGCTAGTTGTAACAGTGCCACAACCAGTGCATATATAGTTATTGAATAGTAGCACTTTACTCATAGCTAGCTCTATCCGTGCCACAACTGGTGCATGTCTAGTTATTGCAAAGTAGCACTTTGCACATAGCTAATTCTAACAGTGCAACTGCCATTGCATATCTAGCTGTTGCATAGTAGCACTTTGCACATTGCTGGTTCTATCAGTGCCACAACCATTGCATATCTAGCTAGCCTATGCAATAGCTCGATATGCACTGGTTGTGGCACTAATAGAATAGAATAGCAAAGTGCTACTGTAGCACTTTGCACATTGTTAGTTCTGTCAGTTCCACAATCAGTGCATGTCTAGCTATTGCATAATAGCACTTTGCACATAGCTACTTCTTGTGAAGCTACGCACCACACATGCATAACGGGTTCTAATAAAGCAACCATGTGCACAGCTGGTTCTAATAAGCATGCTTACTAAACATAGTTGATTCAAGTAAAGGAGCAGAGAGTGCACAGGTTTTTTCTGATAAAAGGGTAGATTGTGCAAAGCCGGCTCTGATACAACAGCACTCCGGGGAGAGCTGGTTTTAATAAAGCCGCACACTCTGCATGACAGGTTCTTAACAAACCAGTCAGAACTGGTTTTAGTAAATCAGCAGCCAGTGCATTGCTGGTAATGCATAGTACTGCTGATGTTGGTCAAGCGGCAAGGGTGCATAACTGGTTGTACTTAAGCAGTATCCTGTGGATAGATGTTTATTTTAAAATAAAATAGTACCCGTACTTCGGTGGTTCTAATAAAGGAGCACACTGCATAGCTGATTTTGATGATGGAGTTCCCATTGCCCGGCAGTTTTTAATAAAGCAACGTCCCTTGCATTGTGCCTTCAGTTTTCTGTGCATAGTACTGTTAAATCAGCTCCCCAGGCATTGAGGTTCTGCAAAGCTTAGGACGGTAATGTCAGACGCTGGGAATGACTCTAGGCCAAATTCCTGTGCATCTGTTTTTGCCCCCATAGCCACCGGACATATGCTAATCCGTTTTAGTGCTGCTCCGTGAGGAAATCTTCAGTTACTGTGAAATCTCACGGAAGCCTTCCTTGACGGCTGACTGAACCCGAGCCTGTCTTCTCGCGGGACTCTCGCGGGAAAGCCTTGTGTTGTTCATACTCGGAGGAGTTGAGGCAAACAAACGTCAGTCTCACGTTGCGGGCGTTTATTTATTTTTATTTATTTATTAATAACATTTATAGAGCGTGAACAAATGCCCTTAGGCGTCTCGGCGCTTGCAACCTTTATTTTTGTCTGGCTTGTAATTTACAGTGAGACGTGCAGAGAATTGATAACAAGCAATGGCCGCAAAAAATAAAATTTAAAAAAGAAAAAAACGTGAGTTGTGCGCACGCGCGCGCGACCGGAAAAAGTGCTATGCACGTTTCGCGCACACACGCGTTCTAGCAAGCTGGTGGCCGGCAAAGTAGCGCTTTTTAGGTCTCGCCTACGCAACACGCAAGCATTGCATAGGAGGGGACCTCATGTAATCGACTTGCTTTTTGGGCCAAAAACGTGCACGCATTGCATTGCTTTCAATGGCAACGCGTGCATGTTTGGCTATTCCCTTGCGGGAGCGAGCTTGAAACCATCTGTTTGTAATTAACAGATGGTTCCTGCTGGCTCCCGCAAGGGAAGGCACAGGCCCCCTCCTCCTCCCCCCCTCACCCCCACCTCCTCCTCTAACTTTTTTTTTTCACTTTTAGTGCGAGTCGCTCGCTTTTGTTTTTCTTTAGTGTCTGATCTGGACGCTTCGTGTATGTATAAGCTGCGTGGGATACCCTTGTGTGTATGTATGTATCTGCCACATGTAAGTCTTGTCGGTCTGAATAATTAACTTGTGTACTTTAATATATATTAGGGTTGACAGCTCGTGAATATGTTAGTATGTGCCGGTTCGGATACATTTTAAGTATGTTGTAAGTACGGCCGATCACACCGCTCCTTCTTTTTGCTGAGTGCCTAGAAGCAGTACGCAAAGGTTGAAGAAGCACTTGGCAAGGGAGAGGGTGACCCTCTAGCGCTCGGCTGGACCCATCTAACCCTGCTTGCTTAGAGGCTTATGTTATGTTCCGCCGCCCTCCAGTCCTAGTCCAGGTCCATCCGTGGAGTGGGCAGCTCGTGGTGAAAGTCTATCTCCTCAGATCCCCTTTTTAACACCCCGGTCCATGCAGTCTGCTCGGTGGGAGAGCTGACGGGACCCCTAGGTGCGCCCTGGGTGACCGCATCCTTCACCTCTCGCACCTGCCGTTCGGTTGCAGAAGTTCTGCACTTTCCAGAGTCAGTCAGCCCCGGGGTAGCAACAGGTCCCGCAGCCGGGGCAATACAGATCCCACTGCCGGGGCAGCAAAAGGGTCATTAGGTCCCACTGGGGCAGAAACAAGTACTGCCGCAGGTGCAGCCGCGTGTCCCACCTGGGGACATTTTGGGAGATCAGTTCCCCTGGGCCCGATCTTGCCGCCGCCGGGCCGACTCTGCCTGTTTTCGTGTCAGAAGGGCCATGAGAGGTCAGAAGAGGAGAGCCGGCAGGGCGCGGCCGCCTAGATCAGAGTTACTGATGATCAATCGATCATTATAAGGCGGCAGTGCAGGCCATCCAGCCGTGACCGCAGGAGCACTTATATCGAAATATCAGTTTTTATCATGCATTATTAATGAATACACCACAATAAAACATGGAACACCAGGGGTTTTTTGAAACCTGTGTACACACTGCAAGCAAAATGTTGGAGGGCTGGAGGAGATGACTCAGCCATTCATCCTTCAGAAGCGAATGGCATGTGTTTGACGGCGCTATCGCCTCTGAAGTGACTGGCCTCTTTCGTGGAGATGCGTGTGTTTTTACACTTTAAACAGCACTTCTTACAGACGTAGGTAATTAAGTAGCGTTTACTGGGGGTAGAGGGCAAACAACAAACATCGCTGGGGTGCAATTAATGGCCTGTAATGGCCCTCCCACCGTCGCCTGGCTGTGTGTCCCTCGGACGGGCTGTGCTGCTTTTACTGCCCACTTTCTATCGACGGCTCCTCTTCCCAGGATCCACCCACAACCCACCCTCGTTCCTCAGGCCTGGAGCGGCCCTGGGGCAGCGCTGGCGAGAGCTGGGGGTGGGGGCTCCATGTCCTTCAGGAGGCCCCAGATGCCGAGCACCAACAGCCTGCGACCAGCAGTGAACTGATGAATTCCGCATACAATATACATGTGCGGTATGTATACATGCTTGCATGTGCATCATGGGAGGATTGTACATACAGGGAAGCAGTGTGAATGCCGTGGGCTGGCGCGATCACACTACAATCAGCCATCGAGCCAATGAGAGGTGGATTTGTGATTGGCACCAGAACCCCGAGAATGCATTACTGGGCCACAATACACAAGTGTATGTATTGTTTATTTCACAGCTGGGCCCGTGAAAGTCCTCCAGCCTACCCTACCTGCTGTCAACACAGCCTCTAGGACAAGCTTCCCTAGCCCCCTCCAGTATGGATGCGCCCCTCTGCCTGAAGCTTTAAGCGGTAACAAGTTGTGAGGATTTTTGGAAATGGTCAGTGGCCTTGCCCAAGAGAGGGGTGGAGTGGTAGTTAACGCCATAAGGGTGCCCTGCAGGGTTTGCATTTTGGGAGGGGGCGGGGAGTATCCTTCAGTGTCGTTTCACTGTAGCGCTTTAAATCACGGTGTGGGGTCCTAAGTGCTTTAGGCTGTAGCGGCCATTACTTGTGCGCCTGGTGAAGGGCCGAGAGAGGCCTGGCTCTCTGTGCTCCCAGCACTCAGATGGCAGGGGTGGGGAGAGGCACTCTCCAGTAGGGTCAACAGACAACTGTACCCCCACATGGTTCCCTCTGACGCATGTGTGCCCCCCAGCGGGGGCGGAAAAGTAACACTTCAGAAGGCAGATAATGTTCGGCCCTATTGCCCCTCAAGACCCCCGCCTCCCGGTTAAATCAATAAAAGGGGGCGCCCCAGGAGGGACTGGCTGCCCCTCTCTCCTTGTGAAGAAAAACAAAGGGGCAGAACAACGGGGCCATCCGTCCGAGGCACATGTCCAAAGTAAACCCCCTTCCCCATGCACTTCACTACAAAGGTCCAGCCTGCACCCTCTTTAGGAGGCCTTGTGCACTGGAGCACATGTACCTCACAGGCCTCATGCATTACTCTAGCATTGTGCTTTAACAGGCAAGGAATGCACAGCGGTCGCTAAAGCCAGCTGGCCTGCCTTGCTTCTTGAGCTCCGAATAAAACATGAAAGTAGCTTGCTGCAGTGAAAAAGAAAGAAACACCGAGTGCTTTCTGCAAAGCATCTTTAAGATAAAACCTGTCATGGGTCATGAGTATTTCTTAGATGTGCAATAGTGGCTCTTGCAATGGAAACTATCTGTAGAGCGTGCAATGCCATGGTGAATAACATAAGGGAGGAGAGTTACACTCAAGGCCACTGGAATTATGCGGCAACTGAGGGTCAAGTTATGCTGCAGGGTTCAGGAAATTATGCAGCAAGAAAAGGCAAATTATGAATACTTTACGATAGTATTACTTCAATATTTTGTCATTTTTAAGCTTGTTAACACAGACTGTACAGCATTTCTGGCCAAAATGTTGCAGTTACCAAACAAACCAACAAGCATTGACATAAGATCCCAAAGGCGAGACCTATTGGCTATAAGTGTTTAGCCATGCAACAGTTGATGTTGTTGCACTAAGGATATTGTGCTGCATAACTAAATACTTATAAGGTCCCAAAAGCGAGACCTATTGGCTATGCCAATTCTTGTTGAAGCAGCTTCTAAATGTCTCTCCGAGCAGCGCATGTGCGCTGACTTAGCGAGACCTAAAAAAGATGTCTGGGAGGGCAGAAGCATATGGCAAGGCACAGAAACAAGGAGATGGGTGTACCCACATTAGAAATAGGCAAGTGAGAACATTCTTAGGGAGAGCCGAGCCAAGTTTCTGGATTGGCTCAAAATGTCATAGAATGAGCCAGCCGATGTATCAAAAAATCTGACACATAAATAATACAGTAGACATGACATGAAAAATGATAAGGACTCTTTCAGGTTGAAAATAGGTTAATTCTTGAATTCCTATGTTTTACTTTTCTGCATTAAATTAGATCACTGTAGTGACTTCTGTTAAAATGAAAACCTTTAAGCATGAACTTTTCCCCCTCTCCAATGCCCTTAACTACTAGACCATGAGTGAACCAAGAGATGTTAGTTAGGCGTTTGGGTTGCATGTATGGCCATTATTGGTGTTCTATAAGCCACCACCAGTAAGTGAAGCATTTTCATAGCACATCGCCTGAACTGAATTTCTACAGATATTCTCAGATCGGATACCTAATTAAAATGAAGCACTGTGAAGTAAAGTGATTTGTTTAGATGACATAGCCAGTCATTCAGCCTGAGCCATGATCTACCCCTGCTTGGCTTGCCCAACTGCGAAGTCTGCACCTCTGGCTCAGAAGACAAGCAGAGAAGTGTCAGCCATCTTTCCCTCTACCAGTACTAGTATACCTTGAGGGTCTGGGTGATCAGCAAGCACGTGTCCATGCCCCAGAGTAGTGTCCAGATAAGAAAAGTCTTTCCCAGGATAATGTCCCATTCCTCTGAGTGACAGATGTGAAAACATGAAGGATTCTGGACATCAGACCCTCTTACGAAATTTTCAAACAGTAAAGAGTTTTCAAAGAAGGGAAGATCTTTGTGTCCTAGTTATGGTAGCACAACGCCTATCTTTAAGGTCTGGTGCTACTTATGAAGAAAGTAACTGAATGAATTAGTACTTCTAGGCGTGATGGAACATAAAGGACACTGTTTTCTTACCAGACGGCCAATAGGGATATACGTTTTCATCACTGAAAGAAAGGTAGTATGACATTTTGACCACTAAAAGAGGCCCTGGAAGCCATGTTTGGAAACAGCAGTACCACTGCTTACTACGATGCTCTAAGTGTGTTGAACTGGTGCTGAAAAAGACATGGCACTTGGACTCTGCACATGCTTTTAAAAGATTTGGTGGCTAGCAGTCAGGTAACTATACAAGAATATGTAAAATGAACAGCATTTGTGGTGTCCACTACGCTTAATATGTGATCTTTATCATAGTGAGTGTGAAAAACTGCACTCTACTCAGACATCAGCCGGCCAATGCAGCAATTTCCCATGTGCAGACCTTTGGTCTCATGAGTCACGCATGATGAGGCAGGTGTGATGAGGAGCAGGATGACTTCTTTCAACTTGGCCAACCCATGCTGATGGGTATTCCTCAGGAAGAAGCTTCAGCAAATGTCGCAGATCCCTGCATTGTTGGACAGTAGGCATCCGCGTGATGGCAGGGCTGGGGGACAGATGTCATCCAACTACCGGGCACAACCTTTTCTTCGTTGTTGATCCACAGCATGTTACATGAGCAGTAATTACATGTGAGGGGCTAAACATCTGCTAGTGATCAGGCATGGATAATGCAGATCTAAAGAAACTCAAAACCATGCGGGCGGGGGGGACAAAAGAGTCATTTGGACACTCAAATGTTTATATGCATTTGGTCAAATTATGATTTGTTTCCCGAAGATCAACTTCACAAATGAACTACTGAAAGCCGTTTCCAAAGCCTTGCGATTACTACTGGGTGGTGGCAAATTAAGGTAAGACTTACTTAACTGTATGTTGTTTCAGCCTAAAAATCATTTAACTGGTCTCTGTGGTTACTGTGTGAAAGAGGACAGTGCATCAATGCTACTGTAAACCTAAGGGTAGGTTTAGCTGTTTGTGTAATGCATTGAGAATTTTGTAAAAAAAACTATTTTAAAGGTGCATCATTTTTTTAAAAAGCCAAATGCATAGATAGACATTCATTAAAATCTTAGGGCGTTATTAATGGTTTGCTTCATAAAAAAGATGGCAGATGTTCTGTCTGTCATATTACCAACGCATTTTAATTAAATAATTGAATATGGCAGACAGAACAGCTACCACATATTGACTGACTCCCCTTTTTGCAAACTCTGCATAAGGCACTTACTGCGTGATACAATTAATTTACAGTGCCCACCTCAAACGTGACTGTAACATGCTGTTACTTGTGAGTGTCAAAATTAACCTTTGTGTTTATTTTCGAATATCTTTGGCAAACACCACTCATGGTGGTAGCTCTCAGACTGCACTCACGTGCATAATGAGTAGTTGCATGTCTTTGATATACATTAACTTGGCTGCAGTGCACAAAGTCCCTACATTGCCCAACACAGAGACACAATTTTGAAGAAACAAAGGTCACCAGACATGACCTTAAGCAATGATATTAACTAGCAAGCATACCATAGAAATACAAACAGCATGCATTAGATATTGGAAGGATTTGCAGTAAACGTTATTAGTAAGCATTGGGGTGTACAGTTATACCAGTTTCACTTTGTCTTCAGTCTTCTTTTTCACATCAATTGGCTTGAATTCGGCGTATCGCAGCACGTCACGGTAATAGGCTCGCGTATAATCATCACAATCGTGGAGAATAAATTTGCGGCCCAGGATGGTGATGTCTTTCCCAACACAGAAATCCTTGGGAGAGTACCAGTCGGTCACCTCATGATCTGAGATTTCCAGCACACAAGCAGGGAAGGACACTACATGGGAACATTAATGAGAAAAAATAGATTTGTTAGAAATTACTATTACTGAGAGTTTGATATTGAATGAGGAAATTAATTCTAATATTCCTGGTTTCCTAGTCATCCTCGCATAAATGTAAGGAACTCACCATGACCAAAAATAAAATACATACCTATTGATGACATGGATTATGATGGGAACCCTGCTCATCATATTCTTTAGGTGCAATCCGCAAAGCTATTTTATTGCCCACAGAATGGCAGCATGTATGCCTGCCAACAGCCCACAAAAAGAGAACTGGTATTCATAAATGTTTTAATACCCCTGATTTCAATGTCACAAGTGCTGAGAAATCCACAGTAGTAAATCCCACACAAGAGGTGGATAATGCGCGGGATAAGGCATGGTTAAATTGTAAGACAGTGAACACTCACAAAACGTGTTTTTGTGGATATTCACAAACTAAAATCCGGCCATTTTTTTTATCCTAGACATAGCTGGAGATTTACTCAGGCCAGGGGCTAGATCCTTTCCAGGATGGGACAGGGAATGAATCACCACCATTTCGCAAGGCAGGGGAATGGATTCCTCCAAGGGGTAAAATATGTTCCCTGTGGGGAAAAAAAGAAAAAGTGCTTTGGCACATTAGGCTTCTCTTTCCACTGTGGGGAAGAGAGCGCTATTGAATGGTGGCACAGTCCTGAAAAATTATCAAGTGCATTGAGAGAGGGACGGGGAGCTAAGAAAGGAGGTCCAGTACCCGTGCTCCCAAGACAAAACGTTGAAATCACTAAACGATAACTGTTCCTGTAGAAGGATGCTTGCCTAATAGGTCGCAGAGAGTATAGTTGAAGAAGAGGAGGGTTGGTAGTGATCCATCTAAGGCAGATGAATATTAGGTTGGATGAAAAGAGAAGTAGATGGTGAGAAAATTCCGCGAATTTGAAGAGTTGCCCTCACACACCCGTTAAGGTGGCATGCTTCATCATAAGGCGTTTTGCTCCTCGTTGGGTTGGCGTTGCAGTCCCCCAAGGGCCCCACGAGAGGGCTCTTTAGCGGAGATCTTTTAAGAGGACTGCCGTAGTGGTGAGTGCACGTGTTTGAGGAGTTTGCAGATTAGTTAAAAGTAACGTAACAGTACCCCTAGTGGTATTTATTCTTGGATCCATTTGGTATGATTAAAAACAGTAAAAAGAACTCTGTTACCCTTGCTCGAGTGAGGATGGTCAGTTACATTTTCAAAAGAGTGAGTAGTGATAAAGGTCATGGGGTCTGTTAGACCTGGCATCATTGGCGTGGTTTCCCCTGACTTTTTGCCTCTACCGCCTATATTTTTGACACTGTGCTGGAATTAGTTTTTGCTGGTTTAAGCTTTGGGCCCTTTGCCACTGCTGATCAGTGCCAAAGTGCAAGTGTTCCCTGGTTAAATTATTATTGTGATTGGTTATCCACAATTAGCATATTTGTTTTACCAGTAGGTCCCTAGTAACGTGCACTGAGTGTGCCAGGGCTGGTGATTCAAATGCTACTAGTGGGCCTGCAGCACTGATTGTGCCACCCACATGAGTAGCCCTAAAATGGTGTCTCAGGCCTGCCACTGCAGTGCCCAAGGTATCCCCCTCCCCCCCTGCTCTCCCCCTGGGCACGGTACAGTGTATGTGAAAGGCAGGGCATGTTCTAGTGTGGGTAACATGTCCTGATAGTGAAATACTGCCAATTTCGTTTTTCACTATTGAAAGGCTATCTTGCCCATAGGATACATGGGGAATGCTGTGTTACATGTTTACCTGCATATCTTCCCATAGCGGCAAGATAGACATATGGAATCTGGTAACCCTGAACTCAGGATTTAATAACACATCTTTTAATGAAGATGGTTTTTAAATTCTACATTTGGAAATAGCACTTTTAGAAGGTGGCTATTTTCTTGTTCAGCCTTTCTGTGTGCCTCTGCCTGTTTGTGGATTGACTGTCTGATTTGTGAGTGACAGGGGCTGGGGTGGCTCCAGGAAACTGGGTGAGTCAGCACTAGGTTGAATAGACCCATCTGCATGCAGAGTGGTGGAAGGAGTAGTACCTGGGTCTGAATAGGGCTGTGCCTGCCTTCCACAATGCTGGCTCCACCTCCTGTGGTGCGTCTGATCGCCCTGGCCTACACTCACAAAGGAAGATGATGTGCACTGGCAGAGTGCACCCAGAACTGGTTTGGGCTTGGTCCAGGGCCTCTCACACAGGAAGAACAAAGACTTTTGCGGTATAAAAGTAGAGCTGAGACCCCAGTAAAATTAGATTAGGAAAACCTTTGTCATCTAGGAGGAATCCCTGCCAAAAAGGAACAGCCAGGAAGACTAAGGAAAACTGCCGCCATTGCGGAGTGTCTGGAAGCTGACCTGCAGTTGCTGTTATTACTGAGGAGAAGGACTCAGGGACTCTCTGCTGTGTGCTGTGTCCCCCTTGCTTGAAGAGGAGCTGTGCTGTGTGCTTTGCCCCCCTCTGAAGTCTACCTGTCTCCAAGGGCCTGAGAAGAGCTGGCCTCCTGTTGTAAGCTCGGGGTCACAAAAGTATACAGAAGAAACCACCTTGTCAGCGCTGAGTGCGTGTGGCTGCGCACCAACTGTGGTCTCGTGAGCTTTGCCCTGCCTGGCCATGTGGTATTTGACTCAGGGTGCTTGTCGGCACAAAGTGAGGCTCGGCGTGAGGTCTGCTGTGCCTCTTGAACACCTGTCTCAGCGCTGCACTACCCGAGACAGTCAACAAGGGGCCGAGATCACCGGCCCAGTACGACAAAGAAGAGAAGCGCTGTGTGAGGAAGAATCACCGCTGCCAGCCCGGTAGCCTCGCAGGCATCGTTTCCGTTTCCCTGTCTACGTCATGGTGACGCCCACGCATTCACGAAGGAGTGATTCCTTGATTCTATGCTGAGAACGCAAGTGTAGCACATTCCGTGCTACCGCAGGGGCATTTTATCATTAAGGGCACCATTTTCTTTGTCCAGTGGTTCTCTTTACGCAAGGGCATGCATGAGGAGCACCTCAGTTTTTTTAAGTAAATTCCCTCACACTAGCAACAAGGGCTCACAGCCATACTGAGCCTACAAGGGTTTCTATGCTTACCAGTACGTTTTAACAAGGAGAACATTACTAAAGTGAACTTTCTTTTTCATAAGATAACATTTATAAGACAAGATTGATTGTGTATGTTGTTTTGTTCTGCCTAATCTATACAAAGTGATTAATATACTTAGAAACAACTTGTGTAGTGTCCATTTGTGGTGTTTCACTATATTAGTGTGAGTTTTGGTACAAATACTTTACACATTGCCTTGGGGATAAGCCTGTCTGTTTGTGCCAAGCTACCAAGGGGGTAAGCAGGGGTTATCAACAGTGTGTTTCCCCCTTTCCCTTGCTACAAGTAAGGGTCCCTATTTGGACAAAGGTACTTACTTCTGCTAACTAGAGACCCCCGGATCTAACAGGGTCGACATGTTTCATGCCCTAGCGGTCCCTTCTGGACCCTTGGTGTTTCATCAGGACCAAAATAAATGTGAGAAATGCAGAGTTAAAATCAAACAGGGGTTAGAGGGAATAATACACCCTGTTATTTAAATCTGAGTCAGGTGAGTGGTGGTTGTTGTCTGGAAACAGTCGTTCAGAACCGCTCCAACGTATTAAATCGAACCCCAAACAGTATCTGGGGATGCATCAACGGGGAAGCAAAAACAACAATTGAAGGAAAGAATGCAAAACAATGTCATACATTCACCCCAGTACAGACATCTGGGCCTAAATCCATTGTTTGTTTGCTCACCATGCCATTCCAGTTTGGACCCAGCCATATGCAAATCAGCCTTGACCCTGTGCCCAATGGGAACAGTCCAGCCCGAACTGCAAGGCCAGGTCCTCTCTAGACTGGAAACAACTGGAAACAAGCATCCTAGGGCCGGTTTCGGGCTTTCAGCCCTCATCAGCCTGGATAGCTTGACTCCAATGGCATGGAGAGCACGGGACCCACGTCTGGGACTTACCCATCCCACTCGGGGTGACAAATGCAAAAACAACAATTGATGGACAGAATGCAGAACAATGTCATACATTCACCCCAGTAAAGAGATCTGGGCCTAAATCCATAGTTTATTTGCTCACCATGCAATTCCAGTTTGGACCCAACCATATGCAAATCAGTCTTGACCCTGCACCCAATGGGAACAGTCCCACCCGAACTGCCAGGCCTGGTCCTCCCTGGACTAGAAACAAGCATCCTAGGACGGATTTGGGCTTTCAGCTCTAATCAGCCAGGATAGCTTGACTCCAGTGGCATGGAGAGCATGGAACCCACGTATGGTCATACCCGTCCCACTCGGGGTGACAAATGCAAAAAGAACAATTGATGGAGAGAATGCAGAACACATAGCTGCCAAGGTCTATACTATGATGTCTTGTGTTGGTGTTGCAGACAACCAGTGTATGATTCACTTTTGTCTAGACACCTTTAGGTCGGCTGTATGGGCTCTTGCGAACATACATTGTCTATACAAACCTAAGCTGTCTGCTAAATTAGCACTGAAGCGTGACGCCACAGATATTTTATATGTATTTGTAAAGTGCACTATTACCCTTGAGGGTATTCTGGAGTTGAGCAGGTGTGTGTGTGCCTAGCCCTACCTATGGTAGGTTGATTCATGGAAAAGCCAGATCTTCAAGTTCTCGCTGAATTCAAGAAGAGGGGAGAAGGTTCTGATGTGGAGTGGGAAGTTGTTCCATGCTTTAGAAGCAATGTAAGTGAACACTTGTCCTCCTGGTCTGGTTCTGTGTATGCGTGGGATGTGTGCGATAAGGAGTCCTGTGGAGCAGTGGTGTCTGGGTGGTTGGCGAAAGGAGATCCAAGTGTTCAGGTAGGTTGGACTAAGTTGTGTAGTGCCTTAAATGTGTGTGTGAGGAGTTTGAATTTAGCGCGTTTGTGTATCAGGAGCAATTGTAGTTCACTGAGATGTAGTGTGATGTGAGTTCTGTATGGGAGGTTGAGGATGAGTCTGGCTGCTGACTTCTGGATGTTTTGTAGTCTACTAGTTAATTGTATGGCGATCCTTGCTTAGAGGGTGTTTCCATAGTTCCACTTGCTGGTGACAAGGGCATGAGTCAAAGTTTTCTAGTGTTCTTTGGGAGCCAATAGAATATCTTCTTAAGGCTCTTTAGGGTGTGGAAGCAAAGGCAGTGATGGTGTTAACTTTTTGGGTCATGTCCAGTTTGCTATGGATGATTATTCCGAGATTCCTGGCGTGGGGTCTGGGTTTGGGTCCGAGTTCGGCTGGCCACCAGTTGGTGTTCCACAGTGTAGTGTTTTAGCAGAAGAGTACTAACTTCTGTCTTGTCTGTGTTGAGCTTGCGACTGTTGGCTTTCATCCAGTTTGTCACCTTATTTCTTGTGTTGAGGGATAATGGCAGAGAGGGAGAGTATAAGTTGTGTGTCGTCTTCATAGGAAAGATTGTTGATGTTGTGTGCGCATATGACATTGGCCAGATGGACCGTGTGTGTGTTGAAGAGGGTGGAGCCGAGTGATGGCCCTTGAGGTATTCCTCACTGTCTGTCCATGTCAGCGTTGCTGGCTTGTCAACTGTGTTGTTACTCATTTAGGAGAAAATGGGGTCTAATAGGTGTCTGGTGGTGTAGTAAAAGTTACTTATTATTATTATTATTATTATTATTATTATTATGTTTCTTATATAGCGCCAGAATCGACCCCCGAAGGGGTATCTCCGCGCTTGCCTTGGGAACCCGTCCTGGCTTTTCCCTGTGAGATAGCCCCTACAGGGCATCCCCAAGGTGAAAGCCAGGCATCCCGCCGCGGGGGGCCGTTGTGGAGATTAAGCAAGCTTAATGCCCAGAGTTGCAGAGTGTGAACCCATGATTAGGTCAGGCACCGAAGCGAGAATTATCGAGTCCATGGACATTTGAGCTCAAGACCCTGCCGCGTTGGGAATCGAACCCTGGTCCCGGGTCTGACCTCTGCTTCAGGGTCTGCCTGCTCTAACCAGTGAGCCACACTTCTCCACCTTCGGTAAAGCTATATCTAGTAGAGACACAGTCTAGACACAGATTCCTTTACTTTGAATTCTCCACAGGCGCCAGTCTAGATCTGAACATTTTTTCAGCAGTACCTCTGCGTGCCAGGGGATAGCATCGTATGGCTCTACGGTGACGTCGTCTCCGGATATGTCAGAGGAGCCATATAAGTCCCCTCTGGCATGCAGATGTTTCTTCTGTGAAACCTTCCACGCCAGAACGTTGAGCCACTATAGAAACTGGATGTGGAAACAGTGTGCCATAAAAGATCAAAAACATTTGAAACATTAATAAAGAAGAAACATCAAATGGTATATCTGGTATATCTGGTAATACCTGGATTTTTAAAGAAAACCCCCAATGAAAACAACAAAACAAAGGTCTACATGAAACTCTACGCCCTGGTAAATAACCCCCCATGTGAGGGAGGAGACTATAAACTCTATACACTATTCATCAATAGAAATTAATGGTATGGCAATTGCCAAACAGAACCTACAACAACAACACCAAGTTGTTTGTTAAATCACACCATTATGTGAAATATTGACAGTACCAAGAAGACTTTTATAGAAAGAACAAATAAATTAATACTACTCACTGGTGTGTCATCCAGAGTGAAAGAGAAAACACACCCCCACTCTACGAACCACACACATTTGGAAATGGATGTTATTGCAACATCTACACAAAAGCTACGTCGCCAGGTCAAGCAATTTGTTTAGCCCCAACATAGATTGAGATATTAATCACTGGTATATAAACCCAGTATTGAAAGGGTATATCCCTTACTTCAAAGGTAATTCGCAAAGCGGAGAGGATGGGCAAGGCATTAAGGAATCTGCGGCTAGGATGTGTCTCTACGAGATATAGCGTTACCGAAGGTAAGTAACTTTTATATCTGATAAAGACACAGATTCCTTTACTTTGAATTAAACAGCATAGCTATACCCCACGGGAGGAGGGTCTGTGGACTAGTCCTACAAAAGATTTCAAAGAGAACTAGCAAGTGAAAACTAACAACTGACCAAATGTATGTAGGAATAGCAGAGCAAGAACAAGATAGTCTGCAAGACTTTCATGGATGATTGGCAATCAAATATACATTGGCCTTGAGACAAGATGGACCAACCCATGCGTCACAAATCTTTATCTGTCAACTTACCGCACCACAAAGTGGAGCAGGGATAGAGATTTCCTGCATTTGAGGAAATATTCATGTCTAAGCTAGACACTGTTACTTTACCAAAAGGGAGGAACTCGCAGGCAAATAGCATACCCAATGAATGCAAAGTATATACTCTGAAGTAGAGCAACACTCCAACTGGCTCAATTTCTACAAAGAATTGAAGCATTCACAATAATTACGTAGCCCACTCAAGAAGATAAAACAACCTGCACTGAATACACTGGTTAAGAAAAAACTGCAGAAGTGTGTGAAGGTAACAGAACCCCCGAGTGGGTATCACAAGAGGAAAAGTGCAGCTATTGCCTCACTTCCATAGTCCTTAGGAGAACATAAAACGAAGTCCAAGAAGGACTAAGCTGTAAATCAGAGATCTATGCAAAAAGATCAATTGATGGACAGAATGCAGAACAATGTCATACATTCACCCCAGTACAGAGATCTGGGCCTAAGTCCATTGTTTGTTTGCTCACTATGCCATGCTAGTTGGACCGAGCCATATGCAAATATCAGTCTTGACCCTGTGCCTCCTGGGAACAGTCCAGCTCAAACTGCCAGGCCAGGTCCTCCTTGAACTGGGGGTGAATTTATGATTTATTCAGCATTCCGTCCATCATTTGTTTGAGTAGCAGTTATCAGAGATCTACAGCATAGAAATAGACTAGAAAAGTATATAATAGCAAACCAATACTCCATATAGGGCAAGTCACATACCTAATAAGAGATCTGACATCTTGAGACTAAGCTTCAGAGTAAAACAAAAGAATAAACCAGCAACACAGCATAAATGCCATCTGGAGATTAAAAAAGTCAAATCCGGAGACAAATCTCATTATATGCAAAAAGTAGTGCTTAATACTTCAACACTACAAGACATAGAAGATGGAGGAGATAATCCTTAAACATAAGAAGCACAGCCGTGGATAAATAAGACATAAAAGACCTAATAAGGTCAAATTACAAAGGGCCAGCAATGAGGCGTTGTACTGCAGAATCAGCATGGCTGTCAAATAAACAGGCTCCATTAAAAGGCAATTCCTTCAAGCCCTCACAAACATTATCAGGTAATCTCGACTCATGCAACCAAGCCTGTCTACGGAGAGCAATAGATCGAGCCATAGCTCTGCCAATAGAATCTGTTGTGTTCATCGCCGATTTTGCCAGCTCATGGCTATCCTGCACAAGCTGGGAGAGATCATCCCTGGCCTCTTCAGAAAGGGAAGGAAGGAGGCGGTTGACAGGGCCCCACAAAGCATAGGAAGCCCTTCCTAAGACTAAGGTGTGTTCAACTACCTCATGTCTGAACTAGTCGACAGAAAGATATAATAATAATACTGAAGCTTATAAAGCGCAACAGCTACCCCAGACAGGGGTGTCCCGGCGCTGAAGCAGCAGGTAATATGCGTCCGGAAACGAGCACCAGTATAACCACCCATGTTAGTCTGCCCTAAAGAGTCACACATCTCCAACCCCCTTGGCACTCTACCTGGTGGAAGCAAAGGAGAAACATTCAAACTTGGCGAAGCTGTAGCAGTTTGCACTACAAACCCTTTAGCAGTAGGGTTTTGAGAAAGAAAAGTAGGGTCGTCCGGAGAAGGACGATGACGATGCAAAATGGCATGATCCACAGATACCTGACATCTGCCTTGCCCAAGTACCCAGGAGAATGTCATACAGAGACTCTCCATATGGTAGTAAAGGTTCAACATCAGGGACACCCTGATGAAGCAGATCCAAAAATGGATCAGATGACAAAGTGGCAGACACAAGCTACAATTTTAGAATTCCAGCAGCTCTCTTAACAGCTTCAGCAAAAGTTGCACTGGCCTCAGTCGCCACTCATGGCGGAGAAAGCAGATCATAATTAGGAGACGGTTGCAGACTACTATCTCCACCAAATGTTGCCAAAGAACCTCCTACCTGAGGTTGACCAAGACCAACTAAGCGATCGATGTCACCAGTGACTGCACACTCTTCTTGCAAAACTGGAGAAATAGCAACATAACCAGCTTCATCCTCAATTTGTAAAGGAGGGAGTGCAGGAACTACATTAGCTATAAGCAGCGTCTCCGGCATCGACAGGCGTCGAGGCAACGTCGTGTCCACCACCTCATCCGACGCCCCAACGGGAAGACACACCAGGCTGTGTGCCGATGTCATAATAACTCCAGGTACGGAGTTGAGGTCCTCGACCGGCGCCGAGAGCGAACCCGCCGGCGTGCTCCCGATTAGATTCCCTTCAACCTCATTGGGTCCGAAGGCACACCAGGGGGAGGTGTAGACCCGAGAAAGGATTACAAAACCTGAAACTATGCCTGCATCTGGGTCATAGCCACCCGGGCTCAAGGATAAGGAGGGAGGCTTGGGGTTCACTCCTGTGCTACATCCTCCGGTAAGGAACCGGAGGAACCAGCAACGGCGTCACAACTTTGCGAGGCCGAAGACCTCCGTGACCTAATCGCTCCTGATGGGATTTCTGCGACTTGGACGAGTGACACCCACAAGATCGGGTCCTTGAATGGCCCCATACAGAAACTTTAGAGCGGGAAGGAGATCGAAGTTGCCTGGACGCCAAGCGAGAGAGCCGCACCATCAGCAACTTCATTCTCCTTTCCCGCAAGGGCTTAGGCTTCAGCCTCTTACAGCCGGCGCACTCCTCAGAGTCGCAGTGCTCTCCGAAACACCACAAACAGATGTCCACGCGCCAGAGGGGACTTATAGGGCTCCAATGATGTCATATCTGGACTTACGTCAAAGCGGAGCCATACAACGCTGGCCCTTGGTGTGCAGAGGTACTGCTGAACATTTCCGCATCAGACTGGCGCCTGGGGAGAATTCAAGGTTAAGGAATCTGCGGCTAGATGTCTCTATCAGATGGTGAGTTCGGAAACGTGCAGTCTTTTCGGTGAAAGTTAAGGTCTCCAAATAGGATGAAAATGCTGGCTTTGATGATGAGGGGTGTGACAAAGTCTGTGATGTCGCTGTCAAAATTGGTGCGAGTTCCTGGTGGTTTCTATATGAGGGTTACGTCCAGAGACCAGTTGGTTGTGATGTGCATTTTGATTGTGAGGTGTTCCCTGTAGCTGGTGGGGGTGTCCATGTGGGTGATGCAGTTGGTCGTATCTATGAATTTGATGGCTACTTCAGGTTTGTGCTGACGGTTTTGCCTAACATTTTTGTAGTGGGCTGTTGTGATGTCCAGCGCTGAGGTTGGGTTTAGCCATGTTTCTGTGAGACAGAGCAGATCTGGAGCATGGTTGTGCAGTAGGGAAGGAAATCCTTATGCCACTTTCTGTACAAATGTATGACAGGAAATTCAAAGATGTAACTTCCTGTGCAGATGAGCAATTGGAAATGAAATCCTCTTACCAGCCTTCTTCTTTAAAAGATGATTTTAGCAGGAATTCAATGATGTCACTATTACTGTGATAATGTGTTTTTCAGACCTTATTGAAGCTTTTTTAACAGGTATTTTTATGCTTTTTACCAGGTCGCAGGCATAGTACATTATTTACAGAAGCAAAAATCAACATTATATCCCATCAACATTTGTGCTCAATATCATGTTATAGCAAAACGTATTTTGTATTTCTACAATATTTCCATTACATCATTCATTCAGCATTCCAGACACCCACTCAGACAGACAGTCTGAGAATGGGGACACATTACATGCTACACACATCTATTTGACATTACAATTCTGTTTTAGAGATGTAAAATATCATCGTTTCAGGTTAGTAACATGAGATTATGTTATGTTTCTGATATTTTGCTGGTCGGGTGCATGCTTTCAGAAGCGAAATGCCTCTTGTATGTGTCTGAGTACTGAGAATCTGTGTTCTCAGGAAATATTTGTTATTAGATTTACCAGTTAACTCTATATGAGCACAACCTTTCTTTGGAGCATGCATACCTTTTGCATGACCACTGTATATATGTATTCCTAGTGAATCTATTTGGGGTATATTCCATATTTCAATCAGATCTCATGTTACATCCAAGGATTTCCAATTTATGTTCAAAAGATACCTATTTCTTTCCAAACTCTTTTAACAGTGAACATGCCTGCAGTTTCAAGATCTTGCAGATGGAACTATTTTTTTTATAATTCATTTATTTGTTTTAGAACATGAAATACACACAATGCAGAACAATAACTATGGGCAATGGCACAAAACACAATAGATTGCACAAATGCACAAGCATACAGAGTATGAAATAGCTAGAAATGTTGTAAATAAACATACATACATACATACCTTAATATGGTCAGCGTCCCTATTTCACGTCCTCTTGTGAAATCCACAGAACTTTTGTAAACCAACCTTACAGACCTTGCACAAAAAATCATACGGCTCATCCATTACTACAGAGATGGAGGTTCCACCTGCCACCAATATCTGGCAATGTCCCACATGGCTTTTAGAAAGCCCATTCCAGCCAAAGTTAGTTGAGCCTTTGTCTCCAACCCCTGTTATCCCTTATAGGGCCGCCTTGGGATAGATGACCATTTATTTCCATTTATTTATTATTTATTTAAAAAGTTTTGTATAGCGCGGACGTGACCCCGGAGGGTATCAGAGCGCTTTACATAGTTATAAGTAGACAAAGGAAAAAAGGTAGGTAAGAGAAAACAAGGAAACAGTGAGGCAGTAGACAAAATGGAGCTTGCTAAAAGAAGGGCAATATACATCAAGAACAAACCATACACAATCAGTCACTTAGAGGCAATAGGAGCAAAGCATCACGTACAGGGCATAAATCATTAGAACAGTTTGTTCAAAAGTAGAGTTTTGACTTCCCTTTTGAAGGCAAGAGTAGAAGGAATGAGTCTTGTATCCATGGGAAGGGAGTTCCAGATTATCGGGTTGATGCCAGAGAATGTATGATTGTACTTTTTGAGCTTCTTAAATTTCTTGGACTTGAGCAGCAGTGTGCCGGAGCTTCTTGTTGACCTGGAGCCACCCGAAAGTTCCGGTTTGTTTGACAGGTAGATTAGGGTGTTGAAGTGTAGTGCTCTATGGGTCATACATGCGATCTTAAGTTGTATTCTAGCTTCAAAGGGAAGCCAGTTGAGTGATTTAAGGTCCGGTGAATGTGATAAGACTTCTTGGAGCCCGTGATGAGTCTAGTGGCAGCATTTAGAGATGCTCTGATAAGTGCTAAACTGAGCATAGGCAGACCGCAAAGAGTTACACTGCCGTATTCTAGTCTGGAAATGACAAGTGCTTGCACCGCCTATTTATAGTAATCTTGGGGAAGGTAGGGTTTGAGTTTTCTGAGGATGCAGAGTTGAAAGTTCGCTCCTTTGGATGCTGATCTGATGTGATCTTGCATGTTTAAGTTTTTGTCTAGCACAACTCCCAGTGATTTAGTGGAGTCAAAGATGTGCGGTGTGCAGTTCAGGGCGGTGAGGTTACAGAGAAATTTCAAAACAGTGGGGGTTTACTTAGCGGGTGCAATGAGGAGGAATTTAGTCTTGAGGGCGTTTCATTTGAGATGGTTGGAGGTAAGCCAGTTAAGGGTTTTGAGAAGGGTTCCGTTAAGAGATTTGATGTCTTCAGGGGAGGAGATTTTCATGTTAAGTTGGGTGTCGTCCGCATACATGTGATATTGGATGTTGGAGTCTTTAAGAATTACAGTCAGTGGTTCAAGGAAAAGGTTGAAGAGAGTGGGAGAGAGTGAGGAGCCTTGGGGGACACCCAGTGTGCACGGACTTGGGTTAGAGAGAGACTGGTCGGGTTTGACTCTTTGTGTTCGGTTGTTGAGAAAAGAGGCAAACCATTTAAGGACCGTGCCTTAGAGCCCCATTCTGCGTTCCAAAAGGAAGAGTAGATTGTCATGTTTAACAGTGTCAAAAGCCGAAGAGAGATTGAGAAGGATTAAAAGGCAGGTTTCATTTTGGCCAAGTAAAGTGAGACCGTCATCGACAATGTGAGTGATGGCCATTTCAGGGATGTGTCAAGTGCGGAAACCCGGTTGGAATTGGTCGAGAAGCTGGAAATGCTCAATGTTTTTGCGAAGTTATTCGTGAGCGCATTTCTCCCGAAATTTTGACAGGGTCTGTAGTGTAGTTCCTATATTCCCAATAGGCTCTGCGCATTGGAATAACATAAACAGCAGTGTAGACGTAGGACTGAGGTCATCTATGTCTCTACTGACTATGTTAGACTTAATTAGTTTTGCCAGCTAGCTCAGAGGTCACTAGAAACTTTCTCGAATGTTCAGGAAAGGGCTAACCGTCCTGATTTAGACAAGAAGGGATTAGTTTCTGACAACCGCATCCTAATAAGTGGTAAGAGCCAGTACTTCCTAGCTTTCATATAGGTTGGGCAAAACAGGGCCACGTGTAGATCACTCTCCTCCGCATAGGAGCACGTCGGACACTGCTTAGAAGAGGACGGGGTTGTCCAGGAGCTGGTAAAAGATCGGAGGGGCAATGTTCCATATCTCCATTGGAGAAACAGCTTCCTGGCCAACACGGGGGACATGGCGTCCAAGACCCTTTCCAGCCTATATGAGTCCTTGCTCAGCATGAATGCAGATGTTAATGATCCCTCCCGCTGGCCGTCCATGGCAGTTGATAATTTCTGGTCGTGGTAGACCTTGACCAAAGTTCTGCGTGGGATGTTTAATGAGGCGTTTGCAGGGTCGGACCAGAGTTCAGGAAACCCCAATGTTGTGCATGATTTTTGGATGTATTTTACCCAGGGGATTTGTGAAGCTTTGGGATGAGTTAGAAGCTCACTCAGTTCCGCCCTATAGGCAGATAGTTCTTCACTACTCCACAGTCTTCGCCAGAAGACTATGGGTCTGAGACCTATTTCATCAGCTATTGGTCTCAGTCCCAGATCCAGCCTCAGAGGAAGGAGCGGGGTGCTGGCCGGAAGTGCAACTATCTGTCTAATGAAATTGTTCTCAGTTGCCGACAAACTACGAGTTGATGTGTGTCCCCACAATTCCGCCCCATACATAATGGCGCCCCTAGCCTGTGCTTTATAGATCTGTATGAGCGGTCCCAAAGGCCGGTATGTCGAGCTCTTCATCATCCGCACAATGCCCCCAGTGGTCTGCACTAATTTGAGGTTAGCTCTAGTCTGATGTGGCCCCCATGACATAGTCTCATTCAAGGTTACACCTAGATATTCAAAGGTGGAGACTCTCTCTAGCCTTGACGCTCCCAGTAGTGGATTCGGGCGCAATTTCTGACTAGGATTCAGGACCATAAATTTAGTTTTTGTGGCGTTAATTTCTAGACCCCTATCTGTACAAAAGGCCACAAAAGAGTCAAGAATCCGCTGAATCCCCATTGGGGTTTTGGACAGGAGCAGGGTGTCGTCTGCAAACATAATTGCAGGCACCCTGCTGCCGTTCAATTTTGGGGCATCAGTGTTTTCAGTACCATTCAGGTGGGTGATTACCCCGTTGACAAAGAGGCAGAACAGGGTTGGTGCAAGCACACAGCCCTGCCTAACCCCCCTGTCAACGGGGAATCTGTCCGTCAGTTCCCCTGACTTCCCGCACCTCACTCGGGCATAGTTGTTGTAATGTAATCTCTGTAAGATTATCAAAATGTCCGCGGGTACACCCATCTCTGACAGGACATTCCAAAGTTTACCTCTGGGCACCAAGTCGAAGGCGGCCCTCAGATCCACAAATATTGTGTATAAGCTGCCGCCATCGAATATCGCTGCCCTCCAATAGATCATATTCAATCTAAAAACCTGGTCCACTGTTGAAACCCCCTTTCTGAATCCTGCCTGATAGGGGCTAAGGACACCCGTTTCTTCCTCCCACTCCTGCAGTCGATTCAGCAATACCCTACCAAGCAACTTCTGTAGTACATCAATTAGGCTGATTGGTCTATAGTTGGCTGGGAGCAGGGGCGAGCCCTTCTTTTATATGGGAACCACCTCTGCCCCCAGCCAAGTGCTTGGAACCTCCATGCCGCTCAAAACTCCGTTAAACAGAACGGCAAGGTAGGGGGCCCAGACGTCGGGTTCCTGCTTGAACAAGTCCCCAGGTAGGCTGTCCAATCCTGGCGCCTTGCCCGATGACAGACCTGCTATTGCTGCCCTAACCTCTCCCACTGTTATTGGTTCCCCCTCATATACTGCCTGGCCACCCCCAGCATCATTCGTGGTTTCTCCCAACTCAGAGCTATAAAGGGATTGGAAGTGGGTCTGCCATACCCCTGGTGCGATGTTAGGCTCAATAGCTGAGTGGAGATTCCCCGACCCCCCATTCACTACTCTCCAGAACGTCCTGTGGTCTCCTTTCACAAGGGAATTATTTATCTCCTCCCATTGATTCTCCTCCCATTCAGTTTTAGCATGGGACAGGAGTTTTTTATATACCCGTCTACTTTCTCTTACCTTCTCTCCTCCTTGACCCTCCTTAATATTTCTAAGGAGTTCTTCCTTTGCCTTTTTGCAGGCTTTATTGTACCACGCGGATTTATGTACCTGCCCCCTCTTCGGGTTTTGTACGTTACTAAATAGGATGGGGCGGCACCCTTTATGAGGTCCTCATGTGCCTGGTGTAATTTACCCAGTGTATCTTTATTGCCCACCCCGATGGCTAAGTCTCCTACTCTCTCTAGAATAGGGATTAATCCTGCATAAAGCTTCGGCAGCTTCTCCTGGCTCAAGGCTATGTTTTCCCACCTGATTCTTCTTCTGTTGTTAGCCAGTAGAAGTTCAGGTTTGTTTCCCTCACTCGTAGTTGCAGGGGTTTGAAGGCCAGGATGGATAAGATCAAGTTCTAAAGCATTGTGATCACTGTCTGACCTTTCAGTCACCCTAAAATCCTTGATAGTGGGCCAATTCGCTATCTGTACCAAAACGTAATCCAGTCGGGATTCTCTTCCAACTCTATTGTAGGTGGTTCTACTGGGTACGTCTGATTTGGCACGCCCATTACAGGCTCTAATTCCGAATTTTAGGGTGAGGGCTGTGATCTGCAATGCTACGGGAGTCCATGCCTTTGGGGGAGGGGCTTCTACGGGAGGTACTAACCACCTAGTCTCCTCTTCCGTCGGGAATCCATCTAGAAGGCCTGGCAGCGGCTCAAAATGGGAATTTAGGTCCCCCCCCCACTATGTAGGGTAGATCTCCTGATATTTCAGCTAGATAAGCTGAGAGTTCATCAATAGTGGATGACTCCCTGGCAACTCCCACTGGCCTTGAGTAGATGTTAATCAGGACAGGTTTTGCTTGATTCGGCCAGGACAGTAGGACCACAAGAATATCGTCAGATGGCACCAGTAAGCGTTGGGCCTCACACCCTAGATGGGATGCCAACCACGTAGTTAGTCCTCCAGAAGGGCGACCCTTGCCCTCCCACCTAGCCGGGATAGAGAATGACTGATACCCCTGGTGTGTGTATTCCTCCCTTGCCCAGGTCTCCTTGAACATACAAACATCCCCAGTCTCAATGTATGCTGTCCAGTCTGGGGTGATCAACTTGTTGGCAAGTCCGGCCACGTTCCACCAGATAAGTCTCAGGTGCTCAGTAGTAGAGGTTGCAGAAGAAGAAGTGTCCGGGGGAGCAACCCCAGATGCCCCCACATTTGCTCCACCGGGGACGTTGTCAGCAGTGGATCCAACTACCTCAATGACAGCCCATCGGTCAGTATCCGGGGTCACATAGCTAAGAGCTGGGTTTGAAGACAGTCAATCAACCCCGTCCAACCCACCCAAACAATTAAAACGATTGTAATGAAAAAAGGGAGTGTCCGGCGGTTGGTAAACTGGGTGTGCCACGTGTTCCTTATATCTGTGTCTCCGTTCTACCCTTGTCCAATTGCCGTGTGCTGACTCGTAGTGCATACGGGAGGGGGGGAAGAAGAAGGAGACTGGCAATGACTGTATAGTGGAGTCCAGTGATCTGTTTGATCCTGAGCAAATATGCAGAACAGTACCCGGATCTCGGAAGGACACCATAATGCAATCCCCTACAATTGTTTTCTTTGTCCTCCCCAGCCATGGTACCCTTCTGACCATGATGATCTCGTTATTAAACTGGGGCGGTAAGGGTCTGTTCCAATTAAGCCACTTGATGACTTTCTTCTTAAGTGACGAGAAATTTTCATTTTCACCCCTTTCAAGAGGGGGGGCACCCGCCAATACCACCATAAAGTTGTTCGCTTCCGGGGGCAAATCCGGTCTCCGGGGTCTGGGATCAAACTTTACCGGCGATCTATCTATCTTTCTGTGATCTATCTCTATTTCTTCGTCAATCGCACTTGATCCATCTGTCTCCGTTTTGTTCTGTCTTTTTCTATCTGTCTTCATATTTATGTTTCCATTTTTGTTAGCCTCTGCCTATGTGTTGTTGATTTGTCTCACCTATCTGTCTGTTTATATCTGTCTCCATCTGTTTCATCTATCTATCTGTCTCTTTGACTCCTCTGGCTGTCTTTCTGTCTCGTCTACCTCGTCTACTCCTTTACTAGAAAAACAATTCTCAGTTTACAAAAATAATTAAAACAGCTAACACATTTTTGCTTTTTGCACTATTGACATTTAAAAAAATATTCTGTATTTAAACATGTGTGTAATTTACTAGATATCAACAATACATTTAAAATAACAATGCTACTTTTTGCACTTCCAAACAATAAAAACTTGAAAAACAGAACATTTTACAAATTAAAACGTTGATAAAACCTGGTACAATTATCTAGATTCTCATTATCTTACTGCATTTACAAAACAATTAAACACACTGTAAAGGGCAGGCCTATTGCCTTTGCCAGTGCGTGTTCTTCTTTTCATACACAGTTGTTTTACTTTGATCCATACATATGTATGCTTCCATACTAGCCTGTGTGCCTTAATGTGTACGTGTTTACAATGAAAATGCACGTGCTCATGTGTGCCTTAATGCGCACGGCTACATACTAATATCCAATTGCAGCTTTGTTTTTGCACTTACTTGAAGACCATTAATAGCTTGGTAACGTTGCACATTAACACATCTTGTAAATGCCATTTTGTTTTGCTATTCCATGTTGCACACTGCACATTTCTGTGAACTATTCTTTCAAAGCATAGCCTAGTTTTGAAGTTGGCACAACGAAGAGAAGATTTTAAAAAACGTTAGTCAGCTCTTGTTGATATTAGATCTATCAGTATTCCAAGGTCTTCTCGCACTCTCCCCATAAGATAATCCTTTCACCTTCTTATTAGTACTTGCCTTGAAGTTTCTTTTTTATCACGTTCCATTTCCCTTCACTGCATTGAGAAAAGTGTAAAGATGTAACTTTAAAATGTATGAACATTAGAATTACAAGCTCCATATGACAGGTGGCAGCCAACACAATTGAGTGGTGAGGCTGGTGGAGTGGGTGTGGCGGGGGCATGGGAGGGGGAACGCTGGGGGCGGAGTTTAATAATAAAAATAAAAATGAACACTTACTTGGAACTGCATCCGCCTTTCGTGTAGCGCCTCAGTGTTCTCTTCCTAGTCCCAGGCTACCAGCATGCACTGGGACAGACGCCCTGTGCGATCCCTACGCTGCTCACATGCTATGAGAGCAGCACGGGGATTGGTCTGAGCGGGCTGAAAACACGATCCCCTTAGATCAGGGAGGTTGTTGGGTTTCTCCAGCCTGGCTGTTCAATGCAGCTGGGTTGGAGAACCCTAAGTGTGCGTGTGCTTGGCCAGCCTGAGACGGCCGGCCAAACACATATGCGCACTTAGAGAGTGCACATCACACTCCTCCTCCCCCTCCCATGCCTTTGTTAGCTGAATGCGCTGGTTCAGAGCCGGCAAATGAAACATAAAACGATTTAGGTAATCGTTTTTCTTTTTCACCTGCTGGCTCGGAGCCAGTGGGTTGACACTCCTTCACCATTGCGGAGGAGCCGCCCCTGCAGGGCGAAGCTCTGGTCTGTTGAAACGTCAAGAGTCTTGCTTTATTTTGACTTGTAGTGTAGTTCCTAGTTTCCCACTAGGCCCTGCGCATTGGAATAACATAAACAGTAGTATCGACGTGGAACTGCGGATATTCCAGGCCTCCACTGACTATGCTAAACTTAATTGGGTGTGTTACCAACTAGCTCAGAGGTCACTGGAAACTTTCTTCTCTGCATAGGAAGTGATCAGCTTCCTTGGCACAGACAAGAAGGGATTCAGCTTTCCAACAACCGTGCAACATGACAACTTTGCTCCTCAGATCAAGAGTCAATCTCTAGGGTCGTGTGAAACAATAGACATGTATTTCACTCAGTCAGGTTAGTGCAGTTTACTTTCACGATATGTAGAGAATAGAGAGACGGGCGTTTGTCAATAAAGGGTTAACATTTATTGAACAGTCTTTCTTCTCGTACAAGAGAAATGTATTGCCACAATTGCAAGACTTGTTATTATAAAAAGTACGTACAGTAAGATAAGGATTGCGAAATAATACTGTAAAAGCATTGATATGGTTTCTTAGCCATACAATGGTTTAAAAGTAATAAAACATATATACAGTCATATATACATTAGGCTAAAATACTCAACTGGTGCTTCTAACTACGCCTACCCCAGTGTGCCTGACCTAAGCCTAACACGTGGAAGGGGAGTAAGTAAGTAGCTTTAAGTTAAGTTGGTTTTGCCAAGGTTTGCTTCAAGAATTCTCATCTAAGGGTTTAGTCAACACCATACCTCTGAATAGAATGATGGAAGTCTGGTATTTCCTTCAGGGGGAACTCGGTATCCCAGTCACCCGCGAGGGCAGACTGGAAACGCTGGAGCTGGATTTCTCAGCAGAAGAAATGCAGCGTCTCTCTTCAGCGCGTCGAGGAAGGAGGGGGGACAGCGTCCGCGGGCAGCTTGGAATCTGCTGGGCTCTTCGCAGAGGGACGGCTGTTCAGCTCCTAAACTCACCACACCATCGTTCGCGCTTTAGCAGCGATAATGGTATCAGTAGCTTCACCAACAGCAGCGGGGCAGCAGGCTGCAGCGACAGGGTGCTAGCTTCCCCAACACGGGGTCTTGCAGACAGCTAGCAACAGGCAATTGCTTAAGGCAACGTTGGTAATATTTATACCTGACAGGTGCCTGGTTTGACGCAAGTTTGCTGGACATAAGACGTCAATTAAAGATGTCACTAGGAAGTGATAGCTATCAGTTGCTCATTAGAGTTCCATTACTAATCAAAACACAGCAAGCGGGGATTTCCAGGTTTGCTGAGTTTTTATCTTGTTGAAGAACTCGGAGTGTTAATCTAGGAATATCAGATAGTGACTTCTGCTCTGTCATTGCACTAATTGGTCGCAAAGGAAGTGGCAGAGAACTATGCTGGAATGTGGCTCTGTTCGTGTGAGGCCAGAGATGACTTTCTGAATATCGCACTTGAACGGTTATGCCAATATAGGGAATAAATGGATTTATAGCCGAATAGGGGCATAAGGTCACAGTATCGATCAGGAACCTAGATAAACACGCAACACCCACTCCACGTTTTCATGTCCATCAAATTACTAAAACTAGAGCAATTAGATGCATGTGTAACATTGCCCACCCCAAAATACATAAATGCATTCGAAATAGGCGTATTTGTCATACGTTAAATTTAGGTACTGTACGTTTTTGAAGCATAGAAATCATTCAAAAATTATTGCATATGAAATCAATGAACGATTATGCAAAAAGAATTACACATGAAATATCTCTGAAACAGAAGAAGGGCGAGATAAATCATCACATATAAATGCATTGCAATGAATGTGCTAGAGGCTGATGTAAGTTGTTATGTCTCTAGATGTGTTTAGAAATAGAAGTTGAAGCTTCCGTTCTCTAAGAATAGTTTTTACGTTAAGCAAAGAATTGTTCGTGCCAAAAAAGGGTCAATATTAAAAAATGTTCAATTCAAAAGAATTATTGCTTGAACGGGGAAATAGAGTTCCAACGCTTTTAGCAGTTTTTGTTGTTCAAAACTGAAGGCCGAATTCAGAGTTCATGGGAACGCTGTGTGTCGGAAAGCTTCTCAAAAGTTATTGTTTTTGTTCGGGTGAGAACATCGTATCAGACAGGCTCTCAAAGAATTGGTCTACAAAATCAGGTGACAGTTCAACCAAATTCGATAGTGCTGTAACTTGGCAGGTGTGAGAATGATTGCTGTCATCATAGTCAGGTACAGCAATGCTCACAGAAGGTCGTACCTGGGTGATGCTGCTTTTGTCACTCGCTCCACTGTTACCACCTAGTCGTAGTACAGGAGTCTCAACGAATGCTGTCATCAGGATTGGTAGCCGCTGGGGACAACACAATGCGTGAGCCGTTATTGGACTGAGCAAAGTATCGACGTCCATTGGTACTGCTGATGGAAGTGAAAGACAGATGTCCAACACGCATTCATCTCCGCATAGCATACATCTTAGTACCGGTAAGATACAGTTCTGCCATATAGGTCTGAATGAAAGGAACCAGGTCATGTTTAGATCTCTCAGCCTGGCCAATCCAAGGACGTTAGTTATCCTGTCCCGGTAGCGCATTGCTAGGATTGTCTCTTCCATTCCCATGGGAGCTATGTCTGAGTTTCGGCTTGCCATAACGAAGCAGGAGGGTCAAAAATAAAATCCCTGCAACGAGTCCCAAAAATAGTGGTATGCTGCCAAAAACAGAGTGTACAAAATTAGGAACGATTCCCAAAATTGCCTGAAAAGGTGTTAGCAGTCCCGTAAAAATCGTCTTAAATATGCCTGGGATGCTTGTGGCACTAGACATGCTAAGGAGTTGGCTAAGCATTTCTACGAAATGCACGGGGCAATTTGTTGATAAAAGTTCATGAACTTCAGTAGCTGTCCTTGCAACTAGAAGATCATACGCCTCTTTTGATGACGTTATAGGCACTGTTGTCTGTAAAAGCACAGATTTCATTTTGCTTAAAGTATCAATTCGTATAGAATAGAGATTCAGACGAGGCCAGATGGGAGTCACTGTGTCTGCAGGCCCACTCGGGAACAATGCTTGCATACAGCATTTGACCATGGATGTTACACTTACTAGATAACTTTTCCCTGGCACTAGGCCACAACATCTGTGATCCGTTCTAAGAATGTAACTCCCGTTTGCAAGTTGCATAAAGAAGGGCTCTATCTGAGTTGCAGGTGTGACTAGCTGGTGGCATGAAAGGTTGTTAGAATTTCCATCACATGCTCCGTGTAAATTAATACCCTGACACAAAAGTATACCACTTAGTGAGTGTTTACAGTTTTCACCACTAAGAAATACATTTTTGTCGCTGTCACTATAGCAAGAATGTGTATATGGTAATTTCCATTCTGATTTTACATATCCTTTACCCAATTGTTCATACTGGCCAGTAGGTATGTATTCAAGGCACTTTTTAAATCGGAAAGTTGTTATCGGAATAGTGATAATTCCGTGTATTATCCATTCAATGACAGGACTCTCTGACATTGTCAATGGTAATCTCTCGAGTTTTTCGATGCTCAGGATTGTATAGTCTGCTCCTTTCTGTGCCAAACTGATCTGTTTATCAGTAAGGTTAAAAATGGAAAATAATGACGTTGTGTTGATTAAACGCCAAGGCACATAGCCTGAACGAAGATTTTGCAGCGTCCAGCCTGATTGTATAATAGAGCGTAATTGAGATTGGCCATGTTGTAACATTAGCAAGTCTCTATCTATCACATCAAAGGCAGAGGATACAATATTGTCCAACGAATATATTCTGGAAGACAGAGTCATTAACCCATTGTCTACTACAGAAAGTGATTTCTCCAAATTAATACGATCAATTTCTCGTATTTTTTCAGCTGTTTCAATTTGTTTGACTTTCCAAGCCTCGTTGTACGCAGCATAGATGCTGGTCGCTATGAAACGCTTTTGACGCTGTTTGCGTGGTCCAAGAATGAAATCGCGCAAATCAGCACCATCTTTTAGTAAAGACAAGTGTTGCTTAATTTCAGCCAGTGTGGATAATGTTAGCCATTCAAGGCAGAGTTTCCCTACACTGTATGTTGTTATTATCCCTGGATGTTGTCTCTGGGAATATCTTGGGTCTAGTCTGGTCATTGTTAACCCCTGTGTTTTATTCAGGAATCTATCTTGACAGCTGTTTGTGTCAGTAGGCCAGATTAACCACTTTTTCCAATCAGGATGTGTTCTGTTAAAATTTAAAATTTGTGTTACGTCTAACTCAATATCTGTAGTTGCATTTTCAGGTATTGGCTTTGGTATAAACGGTTTTTAAGGTCTTTGATCTTAGCTAGGCCAAGACAAGATGTTTGGTGTATTGTGTCATTTAAAAACAACATTTGTTCTGGTATCATGCAGGTTCTAAATAGTGCTTCAATGCCTTGTACCTGCCAATCTTTTGTACCCCAAATTGTTTTCGTTTCAATATTATTTTTCCAATAATCAAAACCAAATGTCATCATTTTGTCATAAAATGCTTCTGAATATATCAATTTAGAATTTGTCAGCATTGTTTTCATTCCTGTTTTATCTAACAGTTTGTAATAAAACGTTTCTGCATTACTGGTGTTAAACCCTGAGAAGTATTTGAATTTCTCAAAAAATGCTTTAGAACTGCTTTTAGGTGGTGTAGCACAATGTTCCCATTGATTATACATAAAAACATTTCTAGGCTGTGCAGATTTATGCAAGTAATGATCACCATAATGTGTGTAACAGAATAGCTGCTCATAACTAGATGAACCTTGTAAATAATCATGTTCTGTGAATCTAGCTGACATTACTAAATCAGACATCATGTCATTAATACTGTTAAAGTCCCAATCATCAGAGAATGTACTAGGTGTTACAAAGTCACTTAAGGAAACCTTCAGTTGATGAGGATACTTCAGGATTTCGACCGGACCATATATCTCATAGTCTGTTTTCTCCCATACTACCCCACCAGGTATTGGAATTGCTGTGACATTTACTGTTGACAGTTCTCTTTTCTTCACATGGGATGATCTGTGTGGTTTCAGGACTAGGTTGATGTTCTGACTTGCTGTGTCCATTCAATTGTAATAAACTTTCCTAAAATTAAAACTAAAATTAGGCATAGTAGGAGTATGAATACCCCTGAGATAATCCAATGCTCAATCAACGGTGAATCCAGATATAATTCTTTGATTTGTTGAAGGAGTCCTGTTGTATTTTCTTTAGAATACTTTTTTGTTTCTGGCATCACTTCGGGGTCGTTTTGATCTTCAGAGAAGTTGTCGAAGTTGATGAAATAACCAGAGGCAGTTCTGTCAATTGATGGGATTGTTCTTTCAATCTGTCTTTCGGTAGCATTTTCTGATGCCACATTAGTGTAGACTGGTGTTGTTTCTTGACGAACTGTTTCAATCTGTGTCTCAAGAGGCACGAGTTCCATGGCATTATTGCATAGTCCTTCTCTGTGCACTGCAGGCTGATCGAATGTGATTAGTCTTTCAGTTTGAACCTCTTGGATTGTTGCAAGTTTGGGTATTCTGTTGTTTCTTGGGAGTCCACTGGGCCTACTGTTGATTATAGGCCACATGCTTGTGGTTTTACCAGGTCGATGGACACAACTCTGTTCTCCTTTTTACCAGCAAGGGGCGGTAGTACAACTCATCTTTTTCCGGTGACTGCCAAGACAGGTACTGCTTTTCTGTAAGAAGGCCCAAATTCCTTCTTCACAGCGATCTTTTCTCTGACTAGATCCCCAATCTTTGGAATCCAGACAGGCCTTGCTGGGGCTGTTGCTTGTGGTGTCTCGTCAGTGGTATCTGCTGTTGCTTTAACTTTATGTTGCTTAAGGATTTTCTTGTTTCATTCAGTTCCTGTAAAACAGCCAAACGATCCTTTACATCAAAGTGCGTCTATTTTTTCTTGTACCACTGACATCTGACTATCGAGGTCCTGAATGTTCATTCTAATTCCGAACAATAGTTCGTATGGGCTGAAACCTTTTAGAGAATTTCTTGGCAAGTTATTAAGACTAGTCTGGACACTTATTAAATGTTTGACCCACCCAGCGCCTGAACCTAATACCTTCGCTGTTATAGATCGCTTTATGTCCCGGTTTTTTCTTTCTACCACACTATTCCCTTCGGGGTGCGACGGACAACAATACCGCAACCCAATTCCCATGCTGGCCATGGCCTCCCTATAGGCTCGAGAGCTGAAAGCAGGACCCTGGTCAGAATGGAACCTGGTAATTGCGTATGTGCCGATAAAGACTCGCAAATCTTTTATAACAGTTCTAGGCGTCAGCCGAGCGCTGGAGGCCACATTATTTAAGTGTGTTTAGCCTTAACTGTGTACAATGGGATGCGCTTCTCTTCTTTGATTGCGCAGATAGACCGTCTTATGCTGTCTAGCAGGGATCCTGAAACTACACTGGCCTGTTCATTACTGCGATCTCTATTGCAGTCTTCACAATTTTGAGCAAAATATTGAATATCTATGCTCATTCCTGGCCACCAGTACTCTGATTGTAATTCTTTCAGAGAGTCTTTAATTGTTTGGTGTCTCAGACCCAACCCCATGTGTGCTTCCAGTAAGAGGAAGCCCCCCCTGCTCCTGTTTGGAATTACTCTGTCCCCCACTCCAGGGATTCGAGCAAAAGGAACGGAGTTTGCATCGATTACGTATGCATAATTGAGTGGATAGTTCACGGGTAGTGCTGCACAGTCGCCTTTTACGGTCGTTTTTACTGCCAGCATGGTTTCCCCGTCTATGTATTTTTCTGTACGCTTTTTTGTGGCTACGGAAGCCGGTTTAGTTGCTTCCGCTGTGGCTGTATTAGCCAATGAATTCCCTGCAATGTGAACGCCATCACGTTGAAGACTCTGTGCGTGAATCACGTGAGTCTTTTGTAGTTCTTTGTGTAAAAGAGCTACCTGTTTCCAGAGCAATTTCTGCTTTATTGTGTCACCTGTGTCATCTTTGTAGTCGTTTTCAATCCACCTCTGCAGCTTATTGTTGTAAGAGTTGACGCAAAAATGAGAATCGCACACGATAAGTGTGGGGAATTCACGTTCTGCATTTTCGAGCGCCATCTTTAAACATCTGATTTCAGTTCTCTGAACCGAACAGTTTCTTACAGATTCAGTTTTTGTTACTTTTGGTCTGAATTTACCGCACAGCCAACGACCTTTAATAATCGCACATGCTGCATTGTAGGATTTTCTCTCTACGTTGAAATGCTGTACAAATCCATCTGTATAGATTATACAGGCGTATTGTGGGAGAGGCAGAATTTCGATTGGCAGAGGATATTCTTCTTCATATTCTAAATCATTCAGTTCTTCGAATTGCGGGGCGAAATAGTATTTCACGTCTTCCGCTCCTATAGAATCTATACACTGTATCCATTTCGGATCCAGTGACACTGTAGGCAGGTTTACTGGGCTGAATAGCGCCTCGAAGGCGGATTCCGCTGTAAGGATATTCATCCGTTTGCCGTGTGCTAGTTCTCGTTCATTTGCTAATGCGATTTGCACTGCTTTCACAGTTCTTTCTGTGTGACTGAATGTTTTTTCTGCTTGTGTGTACAAGTGAGATTTAACTGAAATTGGTACCTTTTCTCCCTCATTAGAGGTCAGGTATGTGAATCCGCATCTTCCTGGGATGACTCGGATTACAAGATCACGTGTGTTGTCACGTGTATCTAATTTTGTTTTTGCTAACATGTCTGTTTGCAGTGATCTCAAAATTTCTGTGTGTTTTTGAGTCCAATTGATTTGTTTAAAATCAGGTTTAATTAATTCGTAGAGAAGTTTAACCCTCTCTGCGTAATTTAGAATGTAAGTTCTTCCGAAATTCAGAAAACCTAGAATGGATTCTAAATTCTTCAGCGTTTTTGGAGCTTGGAGTACAGCGCACTTCTCTAAGAAGTTGTCCGCTAGGCTTTTCCCTTCACTTGATAATTCGTACCCTAAAAATAGTACTGTCAGATGGGCAATTCGAGACTTTTTAAAGTTGAATTTGTAACCCTCTGCTGCAAACCCAAGTATAATGGTGTTCACTCTTTTCAAGTGAGTATCCAAGTCGTCGTCTGTGAGATAGATATCATCTACGTAAGATAATGCCTCATCATCATAGATTTGTAGTAACTCTGTTACCCTAGCTGAGAATAGTCATGGGCTGTTCTTGAACCCCTGTGGGAGTCAACAGAATTTTTTCTGCGACCCAAATGCAGAGAAAGCGGTCAAATATCTGCTTTCCGGTGCAATGTTTTGACAAAAGAAACCATTAGATATGTCTAATGTTGTTTTATATTTTTTCCTAACTATGTTATTCATTAGGGCTGCACTATGCGAGTTTTGTACTGCAAAAGTTTTGCAACATGTATTATGGTGTCTGTAGTCCAAAACTAGACGATATGAATTGTCTGGCTTGGAGACAGGAAACAAAGGATTGTTCATTTGAGAGGTGCATGTTTCAATCACCCCCTGGTATTCAAGTTGATCTAAGATCTCCCTGACCTGTTTTTTAGCTTCTTGCTTTATGGGATACTGCCGTTGGGCAGTTGGTTCACTTTTTAATTGGATTTTGTGAGGAGTTGAGTCCTCATCCCATCCTACATGATTTTTATACAATGCCGGAGACTGGCTACTGCCCATTTCCTTGCATATGTATATTTTTTGTGAATCGGAATGTGATTCGAGAAGGCAGGCATAATCACTTCTTCGCCACGAGGGCACTCCCTGACAAACTCTGGGGGTCAATCTTTTTCAGCTAACAGAATATCGTAGCCTTTTGAGAGCTTATCCCAAAATAGACCTCTAATTTTCCTAGTCTTATCACCCTCCATACGCAATGTTATTTCGTATATTTTATGGGGCTCGCTAAGTCTGGTGTCAGCAGTTTCAACCTGAATGTATTCATTCGTGTCCACTGTCTCCAGATGACTCATCAAGATCTTGCGCGCTATACTGATTTCTGCTGCACTGTCCAACATTGTCAATGCCCACTCCCCGTTTTTCAACTGTGTCCTCAGTATTCTCGGCATGGTTGATTACTCTAATACTGGCTACCTTCTTTTTTGGAAATTGAGATTTTTTACTCTGAGCAGGTTCCTTGTCTTTGGACTTGGTGTGCTTTCCTGGGTCTGACCGTCCTCTTCTTTCCGATTTCTGTGGAAAAGATCGAGAGGGACGTGTATCAATACTTTGATATCTATCAGGTTTTTTCAGATTATCCCTATTTCTAAGGTTATATCTTTTCTCAGAGGGCTCCCTCTGGGGAGACTGGTGTTCTCGAGTCGGAGTTCTTTCCCTCCGTCGAGGAGACCTTCCTCTGGACTGGAAAACTTTTTCCTTGGGAGTGGATTGTTTATTTCCATCCCAGCTCTTTTTAGGAGTGTTTGAATTATTTTTAATAAATAATTTTTCAGGATTTTCGAGCAGTTGGGGCTTTACCGGTTTCCCACCCAAGCTGTCTCTACCTAATTCTTCATAGCATTTTTCTATGATTCTGGCAAGCTCAATTGGATCTTTTATATCTGTTTCCTTCAACTTCTGGCGAATCGCCACAGATGCTGCTTCTCCTTTAATGTTGGCTAGTAATATAGCCGAGACCTGCTTGAAGTCTTTCAGTAATTTCATACCAAGATTTAAAGCGGGCTCTGGACCGTATTCATTTTGAATCTGTTTTAGCACTTCTGGTATTACCGCCATAGACGGAACATCGTGTGTTTTTGTGTAAATGGAAGCAAAGACTGTACCCCAAGTGTCACAGTCCTCCACGTGTGGTGCGATTCCCATAGGAAGGCAGATGGTCAAGATTCTGTGTTTCTCTATAGGGGTAGTATCAGGAAATACTGCCTCTATTTGAGTGATTTTCTGTGCTAACCAGAAAGGAATTTGTTCCCGTTTTACGGGTGTTTTACCAAGACATGACTGTATGTTCTGGGGTGTGATTTTATTAGTGTTCCCCTGATGAGGGGTCAGCTGTGGTACATTAACAGCTGGCTGGACTGTTGCAGTCCGCATTACATATTGGACTAATTGCCTATGTATTTTAATTAGTGTTTTTAGCTGTACTAACAGGTCTTCTCTAGACATTCTTGCAATGTCAGGATGTGGTGTGTAGCTGGCTAGAACCGGCCACGTTGCTCCTGGTCTACCTAGTGGACCGAGCCTGGTAATGTGATCATTATGTTTTAGGGCGCCATTAAACCAGAGCAGGTGCTCTTGAAATTTAAGTGGAATTTCAATCTCCTCGAAAGGAGCGTACTCTTCCGGAGGTTCCTCTATTTTGTAATAGTGAAACTCTTTTGTTGTAGCGTTTGCCGCTGGAAAGTTTATCCATGAATAGAATACCTCTGTCTGCCGATATTCGTGAGCCTCTATCACGAAAATTACTGTACCACCTTGTGGTGTCAGTCCGTTCTCTATAAGTTTTAACGTTATAGATTTTCTTAAGTGGACCGGGATGATAATTGCATCCGGGTCAGTCTATAGGAGACTCGAGTCTTCCTCTATTAGTAGGGATGCCAGTCTAACTGCTTCCCTTTCTTCTTCACTGTCTGCCATTTTTTATAAATGCAGGCTTTGCAGAGTTGGTCTCCAAGGAGATAAAGATTAGGTGCACAATATTTTGGAACACTGTATCCTTCAACGTTGATGAAACCAGAGCTTTACATAGGAATCTCTTCCTACTAAGGTCGGGCGGATTTTAACCTTTCACCCACTCCAGACGTCTATTGGAGTATTTACGGGAGAAAGGGGTCTGTGAAATATGCACGACTGAGTTACTCTAACGTCTTGCGTTAGTTTATCGCCTTACCAAACGTTTGGGCGCCATGTAGTGTAGTTCCTAGTTTCCCACTAGGCCCTGCGCATTGTAATAACATAAACAGTAGTATCGACGTGGAACTGCGGATATTCCAGGCCTCCACTGACTATGCTAAACTTAATTGGGTGTGTTACCAACTAGCTCAGAGGTCACTGGAAACTTTCTTCTCTGCATAGGAAGTGATCAGCTTCCTTGGCACAGACAAGAAGGGATTCAGCTTTCCAACAACCGTGCAACATGACAACTTTGCTCCTCAGATCAAGAGTCAATCTCTAGGGTCGTGTGAAACAATAGACATGTATTTCACTCAGTCAGGTTAGTGCAGTTTACTTTCACGATATGTAGAGAATAGAGAGACGGGCGTTTGTCAATAAAGGGTTAACATTTATTGAACAGTCTTTCTTCTCGTACAAGAGAAATGTATTGCCACAATTGCAAGACTTGTTATTATAAAAAGTACGTACAGTAAGATAAGGATTGCGAAATAATACTGTAAAAGCATTGATATGGTTTCTTAGCCATACAATGGTTTAAAAGTAATAAAACATATATACAGTCATATATACATTAGGCTAAAATACTCAACTGGTGCTTCTAACTACGCCTACCCCAGTGTGCCTGACCTAAGCCTAACACGTGGAAGGGGAGTAAGTAAGTAGCTTTAAGTTAAGTTGGTTTTGCCAAGGTTTGCTTCAAGAATTCTCATCTAAGGGTTTAGTCAACACCATACCTCTGAATAGAATGATGGAAGTCTGGTATTTCCTTCAGGGGGAACTCGGTATCCCAGTCACCCGCGAGGGCAGACTGGAAACGCTGGAGCTGGATTTCTCAGCAGAAGAAATGCAGCGTCTCTCTTCAGCGCGTCGAGGAAGGAGGGGGGACAGCGTCCGCGGGCAGCTTGGAATCTGCTGGGCTCTTCGCAGAGGGACGGCTGTTCAGCTCCTAAGCTCACCACACCATCGTTCGCGCTTTAGCAGCGATAATGGTATCAGTAGCTTCACCAACAGCAGCGGGGCAGCAGGCTGCAGCGACAGGGTGCTAGCTTCACCAACACGGGGTCTTGCAGACAGCTAGCAACAGGCAATTGCTTAAGGCAACGTTGGTAATATTTATACCTGACAGGTGCCTGGTTTGACGCAAGTTTGCTGGACATAAGACGTCAAATTAAAGATGTCACTAGGAAGTGATAGCTATCAGTTGCTCATTAGAGTTCCATTACTAATCAAAACACAGCAAGCGGGGATTTCCAGGTTTGCTGAGTTTTTAATCTTGTTGAAGAACTCGGAGTGTTAATCTAGGAATATCAGATAGTGACTTCTGCTCTGTCATTGCACTAATTGGTCGCAAAGGAAGTGGCAGAGAACTATGCTGGAATGTGGCTCTGTTCGTGTGAGGCCAGAGATGACTTTCTGAATATCGCACTTGAACGGTTATGCCAATATAGGGAATAAATGGATTTATAGCCGAATAGGGGCATAAGGTCACAGTATCGATCAGGAACCTAGATAAACACGCAACAGACTCTTTGCTGGATATTTTTGCATTAAAAGAATGTTACAGTTTTTTGCACAATCCAGAGAGCCATGTTTGCTTTTACAGAACTTTAACAAAAATATATAACATTTATTTGAGAAGTTAACTCACTCACCTTTTAGATCTTTAAGACACTTCGGTAAGTGCTGACGCTTCAACAGTACAGGGAAAGGGTCTCGTCCATCATTCCGCTCGTGAACCTCACGAATTTCCACTGTGTCATCACAGAGGTAGTAGTGAATGATTACTGGAAGCTCCTCTCCATACAAAGCGTCCGTGTCATCCCAAATGGCATAAAAGCGAAGCACCTGTAAGGAAGCATTGAATGTATTGAAGTAAAACTAGTCAGACAAGTAAGTATGTCTGCCATAATATATATATTGTTGTACTCAAATGTAACATTTGCAAAGTGCTTCATATCCCTGGTGCAGCCACACACAACTGTCTTGGGGCCGGATTACGATCTTGGTGGCTGGGATACTCCGTCACAAACGTGACGGATATCCCGTCTGCCATATTACGAGTTCCATAGGACATAATGGAATTGTAATTTTGCTGACGGAATATCCGTCATGATTGTGACAGAGTAACTCTGTTTGCCAAGATTGTAATCAGGCCCCTGGACAATACGGTAGCAGACTACCCTGCCTGTTATGCATGACTGCTTGGGTGTATGTTTACAGTGTGTCCTTATGAAAATTGTTGGGTTTCATGAGTGAGGGGTGGAGGGAAGCTACAATCAAATCACTTTGTGCGTCAGTGATACAGAACAGGTGAGGTAGATTGAGCCATGCTAGACAATTACACCATTTATGATGAATGCCTAGGGATGTCTGTATACATGCCTAATTATTCTTCATTGGATTAGTGCTGGACTAATTAGTAGCCTGAAATAACTAAACACAGTTAGACCAATTCACAAAAGTCTTTATGGAACATAAATTCCACATACTGAATTAAAAGAATTTGAATTCCTTAAACTTGACATTCCAAGTTGCACTTAGAAATGTACTGCACCAGAAGGATGAATTGCTAGCTGTTAAGTTGAAGGTTATGAGTGTGAATATGACTGTTTCTTGGTGCTACTGGATGTTTGCATTTCACTTACACATGCAGAATTTTTACACTAAGAAAATTGTGCATTCTTAAATTGTATGCAATGGAAAACACCAGGAAATCTACCAATACTGTACAATTCCTGGACGTCTCATGAAATGTACTGCGAGTCCCTAAATCATATGAAATCAAATCTCCTAGTAGTTATCCTAAGATTGGAGCAGATTCTTGGCTTTTGCCTATGCCCTTTTTTATGTTAAATAGTTTTTATTGAGTATTGTATAAAATGCAAACAAAAGGACAGTACATAAAAGCAATTATTGCAAAGACAGGGCTTGTCTGTATATAGTCACATTTCTGAGTAAACTATATTTAAGGCACCATGAGAGTAGGTACAGAAGGCAAGGAGGTGTACATGAGGTGCATAACATTTGCTTAAGTAATAGTATATATGCAGGAGACAAATGTGCTAAGCATGGGTTAGTATATGGACATCCTATGACTAAAGATGGCGAAAAGATGAGTAATCATTGCATAGAGTCTGTAGTTGCCGTTCCAGAGCACATCAATACGGGATCTATATGTATAGCAAGTATTAGTACCTAGATGCACAACAGAATAAACTGTCCTTACTAGGGCTGGTATTTCAGTGTATGTCAGTGTAGCATGAGCGTTAGATGTGGATTCGAAGGTACAGTTGATTAGTTTAATTAATTGAGGAAGTAGAGGAGAGCCCCTCATAGGTCGAATTTAATGAGGCTAGATGGGTCTGGCATCTATAACCTAGCAGTTATGGAGGTTTAAAGTTGCTCGTAGCAGTATCTAGAGAGTGCCATGTTGGTCTATATAATGCGCGCCAGGGGGAACATTGTATGGAGGTATTATCTGCACCTCGCGCCACATGTGGAAGAATATGTTGAAGTTCTTCCAGTTAGTGAGGATGAGTTTGCAGGCTAGTGTTAACATGAGAGCAAGTAGATCTCTTATCTGCTGCATTTTTTTATTTGAGGATCTAATGGGCATAGAAGAATGTATGTGAATTCAAGTGTAGGGGGGATATGTAAGACCTTTTTCATGAAGATAAAAGTAGAGTTCCAATAAGTACGGAGTTTGGAGCAGTCAAAGAGCATATGTGCTAAGTCAGCAGTTTGTTCGTTACGGTTCCAGCGATGGGTTCTTGGATGAAGTTAAGTTATGTTATGGAGTTTCACTGTGGTCCAGTAGGGTCTATGGATGACCGTATACTTTGTTATACTAATTTGGGAGAGCATCGGAGATACCTTGTTCATGAACGTTGACCGATATATGTGGGTCCAATCAAATGCGATGTTACTTTTAGAGGGATACACCTCCCAATGTTGCTCATTCTGGATTTGAAAGATTTCGGTAGGAGTAACTTATACACCCGGGACACAATATGTCCTCCTTTGTGCAGACCATTCATGAGAGTCAGGAGGGAGGATTTATTTTTAAAACCTTAGTATTTTGATATCTGGACTCTTAACTTCAAGAATCTGTAGAAATCCAGGTTCTCTAGCCCGTAGCAAGATTACACCCATAGGATGGCTCTCTTAGCGTATCCAAGATGTATTTGGAGTGGGGAGGAGGGGGAAGGTTTATGCATTGACAGATACGCACAAAGTGGTTTATTCTTTAAGATTGATTTTTCTATGCCAACCCAGATAGGTGTATACGTCTCGCCCTCAGTAATCCAATTGATGCCTTGCTTGAATAAAAATGCCGTCTCATAGTTCCTAAAATTCTGGATGCCTAACCCACTATTGCTTTTCGCTAGTCTGATTTTTTGCGTGATATTTCGTTTTTTTGTCTTGCCACTGACATTTTTTAAAGATGTCTACTTTAGTAATTCGGTAGTTTATTAAGGGAGTGATCATCATCTCTAGGGTCTCTGCTCTAACACACAAGGAAAGAAATTTGGGTGACCAACCATCAAGACGTTTGCTGATCTTTTTGAGTAATGATTTTTCGTTCTGTTTAAGTGTAGTTATGAGGTCGCTAGAGAATTCAACTCCTAAATATTTGATGCATTTCAGTTGCCATGTGAGATCTGAGTCCCCTAAGATCTCCCTGTTCCCTATATTATTGAGGAATTTCACCTCTGATTTGTCCCTATTTAGGGTATAGCCTCAGACCTCTGCAATTTCCTGCATAGATGCATCAATGCGGAAATAGAGGCAGGGGCATCCTCGTTAATAATTAAGATATCGTCTGCATACACTGTAAGTTTTATATGTTGTTTACAAAATGAAATCCCTGATATGCCTTTATTCTTATTCTAGCTAGGGGTTATCTTTGTAATGTGTCTGGTAGAAATCTTTTACTACTTCTGCAATGTTAGTAGTGTTGGTATGCACTAAACCTTGTTTATCTTTTATAGAAGTGATGGCATACTTCTGTAGGTTATGTTTTAAGATTGATGCCAGACTTTTACCTGCTTTTTTGCATCACATAGGCGAGTGCTTTTATTTTGTTGATCCATATACCTGCTCTTGTACTTATTTATTATTTTGTTATACTAATATTTTTTCTGGGTGATCTCTAGAAGGATACTACTATTTCTGTTAACAACTGTCGTTTTTCTAGGTCAGTGATATGTTTTTCTAACTCTGAGAGTTCAGAATTCATCCTTTTATTCATGTTGGATTACATTTTCATTATCGCTCCCCACAATGTGGCCTTCAGGGCTTCCCACCTTGTAATTTCCGAGGTTTTATCTGGTTTATTGTCATTAAGGAAGTTCTGTATTGACTCTTCAACTGCCTGCACATTATTGTGGTGTTTAAGTATCTCGTCATTAAATCTCCACAGCGTCTGTTTTGGAACATGGCAGGGGTCAGAAAATGACATGGTTATGCAGGAGTTGTCCGAAACCACTCTAGCTTCGATTGTCTGATCAACCATTCCGATGGAGAGGTTCGAGATCAGTAGGTAGTCAATATGGGAGTAAGAGTTGTGTGGGCAGGAGTAAAATGTATAGTGTCCTTCATCTGGGTTTTGAATTCTCCATGCATCTATGAGACTGAATCTCATGCATAGATTTTTTAAGTGCTTTTATTTAGCAATAAGGGAACTGTGAGTTCTTATCTTTTGCAGGGTATAATGGTAGATTGAAGTCACTTGCAAGGATGAATGAGGAGGATTCAGGGATCATTTTTTGTTGCGACAAGGGGTCATCCCGCAAGGACGGTTCTTCTGCAGTTGGGGCATATACATTAACCGCCTAGAAATCATTATTATTTTTGGAAAGTTTAGATATAATCCATCTTCCACGTTCATCTGTTAGGTTGGAAAACATAACATTTATATCAGAGTTTTTAGTTATTAGTCAAGACACCATTTTTCTTCCCCAAGCTATCTGAGCATGCTACCTTAGCGAAGCGGTGTTTTCACATTGATGTATTGTGTGAGGAATCGATTTTGAGAACTATATCTCCTTTGAGTTTGTATATGTAGTCAATGATTTTCTTTTTCTTAACCACTTCACATTAAGTGAAATTATCTTAATATTCTGCTTTGGGTTAAGCATGATTAATTTTAACACTCGTATGGTTCCTGTTTAGGAACTTGTGCTTTGTACAGAAGGTTGTAGAAGAGTGAATGTGTGTAATTAAGTTTACATCTGTGTTGTAGGGTGATGAGGTATTTGGAAGAGTAGAAAAAGAGGTAAAAAGTGGACCTCCTTGTCTACATCTACAGAATGAGACTGTGTCCTGATCCAGAATAAAGTACCTTCTTGTAAGTGTAGGTAGTATAGCAAAATATCTATTTAGGTGATCATATCATCAATTCCTTAGTATTGACATAAACAAAAAAAGGAAATAAAACAGAAAAAGATAAAGCTAGAAGTACGAAATAGAAAATAAGACTACAAATGAGAAGTGTAGATAGCCAGACCCATTCCGTTAAGGCCCCTTCCCCCCTCTCACCCACCCCTCCAAAAAATATATGACATTTTGTAATACCCGCACAGGCTTAAAACTCAACTTATTTACATATGCACCTGTAATGTGATTGACGAAAAACAGGAGACAAGTCAGTTGACTAAATATACTTTTGGTAAGTTTTGAGTAGATCAACAGAGCAATATTCACCAGCAAGCAGTAGACTTAATAAAGACTAACTATTAGGCTAACGGAGTGAGACAAACATTCTTGATGCAACCCTTCTTAATGAATTATTTGATCATGTTTTGGCCGGGGATTACATAATTTGTAAATCAGAGGTGGTCTCTTACCTTTAGTCAGTTGGTAAATGACATATTGATAAATCACATACTTAGGTTGATAACGTATAGTAAATAGTAGTTAAGCATCTTAGCCTGTATTAGTAGTAGTACGTGCAAAAGTATGAACATGAGGGACATATAGGAGCAGCATCCAGGCCCTTAGGCTTGTGTAGTTTATAGCTCTCTACACAAAGAGCATTACGGCAAGCTTTTGGGACCAGCTTCTAGAGCCTTATGTGTTGAATTGTCCATAGTTGAGTCTTGTCATCCAGGAATTTTGAGAGGGCAAAAGGATCTTTGAAAATGTGTGTTGAACCTTGTATAGTCACTCAGTATTTTGCTGGTCCTGCAAATGAGAATTGGCAGCTCAGAGTGGTTTCCTTTTCATTGTTGGTGATTATGTTTCTTCATATATGTAATAATTATTTTCACGTTGGTACTGCAGTGGTCTACATACAATTGGGCTTGGGAAGGTCTGATTGGGATGTTACAGGGGCACATTGTGCTCTTTCAGACTCCAAGCCCTTTTCGAATGTTACATCATTGTTTTGAAAGACCAATTTTTTCTAGGAATTTAATGCAAGACCTGGCTGTGTCCTCCTCTTTGGGGATGCCAAAGATGTAGAGGTTTTCCCTTCTGTTCCTATCTTCTAGTGCTGCCAGTTCTCTGGTTGAAGCTTGGGTCGTGTAATTTAGGGGCTGGATATTTTTGTGTGACTTAGTTTCAGAGTCTTCTAGGTTGTTGAGTGTACTTTCTGTCTCAGCAATCCTTGTTTTGATTTGTTTAATGTCTGAGAGAATGGTACATATCTCATTTTACATTGCAACCGTGTTGTCCTTTGTGGATTTGGCGAGATCATGAATGTCTGCTAGTTTCATTAGAATCATCTCCATCGTGTAGTTAATGTCCTTCCTTTGTTTGACTGGTGAGTCAGGGATAGGTGGGTTTGCTTTGACTCTCTTTAGATTGGCTGTAGATTTATTTTCTGCCATTTTGTTTAGTGGAGATGATGTCGTTTACGGTGGATTTGGATAGGCGCAGATTTGCTATGTTAGATAGTTTTGTTATTTAATGTTCTTATTTTTGTTTAAACTGCTTATATGGAGCTTGTGGTGTGCCAGCAGGTGTCAGCGAGATCAAATTTAGGCAATCTTCTTACAGTTTTGCTGAGTTTTGTGCTTTACTATGTGAATACCAGCAGTGAGTTAAATAAACTTGAGGGCCCCCCCTCCGAATTTAATCAGGAGCTCTGGGGCCAGAGAACTGTACTAAGGGGGCCACCCTGCAACTCAGGGGCTCATCAAAAAGAACAGATTTAGTTATGGTTGGGGACTCTGCCACAAGGTAGAGGAGTATTAGAATTTGGGTCCTGATTGGACAGGTCTATCTTCGCTCTCTCGATCGATATCAAATGGGTGGAGAGTCTTGTGATGCTGAAACACAGAATGTCAAGGTCAAGGTCAAATGGTGTGATATTCTGCCAGGCGAGGAGTATTATCCCAGATATAGTCAGCTTAGCGAGCAGTCGTGCACTTGCAGTGAGACAATAGGTTTGGAGTTAGTAGTTCAAGTAAGTCAAAATCCTGCATTACAAACAGTATATCAGGTAGCACAAACACTAGGGGGCCCATTACGATGGCGGGCGGACAAAGTCCGCCCGCCACCGTATCTGGAAACAGGACCGCCTGCCAATCCCGCAAGCAGCACCCGCCGCAATGTGTCAAATGCATGTTGTGCATTACTGAGCGGTGCCTGCCACCTTGTGCATGCAAATGCAGGGAGATACCTTATGTACCCCTGCATGTGCACCACCACCCCCACCCCCACGAACACCCTGGTGGCCCGTAACGGGCCCCCAAAGAAAAAACTACATGCCTTTCCATGGCGGCGTCTCAGCCATGAAAGGCATTTCACTGCCATGATGATAATATGGATGGCGGTGCCTGCATGGCACCGCCACCATATTCCTGGGCTTTTCTGCCCGGTAGGCAATCAGGCGGATTGCCTACCAGCGGACGGTCTTCCCGTCCTCAGGGGTCCCCCCTGCCATCGTAATATGGCGGGGGAAAAGTCATGCAGGCGGTAGATTTTAGCGGGCGGTGGCGATCCGCCCGCTATCATAATGACCCCCTAGGTGTGTGAAGAACAAGTTACTTACCTTCGGTAACGCTTTTTCTGGTGGATACAGTATCTGCCTGTGGATTCCTCACCTTGTGAATATCCCCTGCACCAGCAGCATTGGGAATTTTTTTGTAGCTCTCCACGCCGACGAGGACGATGTCAGAGAAGCATGGCTTCGCTCACGACTCCGCTGACGTCACTGGAGCCATAAGAGAGCCTCGTCGGCGTGATGACGTCAGTTCCGCCCTTTTTTTCTGTACCTTCGAGGTACACGGACGCACCGACACAAATATATACAGTATACACAGTACACAGTGTCAAACCAACATACAAAGTGTGAAATCAATACAGTAAAGCAAAAAGAATTAAACACTTCCATGGAAAGTAACAGACATAAAATAACACCATTGCAGGTATACAAGGGTGGAAAATGGGGAGGCGGGTGGGTCAATGAAGAATCTAAACGCAGATACTGTATCCACCAGAAAAAAGCGATACCGAAGGTAAGTAACTTGTTCTACTGATGGTTACATCTGCCAGTGGATTCCTCACCTTGTGAATAGAGGCCCACAGCAGTCCCCACTCCCGGAGGAGGGTGTCCACCTTTCTTTACCAAAAAGTCCTGTAGGACAGAACGCGCAAAGTGACCATACCTCCTCACCTCGGAATCTAAGCAGTAATGCTTCGCGAAGGTGTGGAGGGAGGCCCAAGTTGCCGTTCTGAAATGTCCTCCACAGGAACACCTCTAGACAAGGCAGATGTTGACGATTTAGCTCTAGTAGAATGAGCCTTTATACCCTCTGGAGGATCCTTACTAGCCAAAGAGTAACAGATCTTGATGCACAAGATAATCCATCTGGGAAGGGTACGCTCGTGCACCGCTCTGCCTTTCCTGCAGCCAGCAAAACCCACGAAGAGTTGGTCATCCATACGACAGTCTCTAGTCCTACTGAGGTAAAAACGTACCGCCCTTTTAGGGTCCAATCAGTGAAGCCGCTCCTCCTCCTTGGAAGGGTGAGGGGAAGGATAGAAAGAAGGAAGGGTAATGGACTGCCCCAGATGAAAGCGAGTTACCACCTTAGGCATAAAAGCAGCACTGGTCTTGAGAACCATTCTATCAGCATGAATAGTCAGGAATGGGGGTTTTGAACTCGGAGCCTGAAGCTCACTTACCCTCCTTACCGAGGTAATGGCAACAAGAAATACAGTCTTTAAAGACAATAGTCTCAAGGGACACTTGTGCAAGGACTCGAAGGGAGAACCCATCAAGTAGGTTAAGACCAGATTTAAGTCCCATTGAGGCACAATAAATGCAGTGGGTGGATATTTGTTGGTAAGGCCCTTAATGAACCGTAACACAATGGGTGATTTAAACAAAGACAAATCCGATAAATAGCCCTTCACAGTAGCCACAGCAAAACCCTGCTGGGCTAGAGAAAGAGCAAATTGAAGGATGTTGGATAAGCGAGCCCTCAAAGGGTCAATAGACTTCTCCCCACACCAATGAACAAATTTGGACCACCTATAGGAATAGATAGACTTGGTGGAGAGACGTCTGACAGACAAAATAACATCCACCACGTCAGAAGGAAGAGAGAAAGAATTCAGGTTGCCTCGTTCAATCTCCAGGCACGAAGGTGTAAGCTCTGGAGGTGGGGGTGTAGAACCTGCCCCTGCGACTGCGAGAGGAGGTCTGCCCAGAGAGGGAGACAGCGCGGAGGGCACGAGGAGAGGTGGAGAAGATCTGTATACCACACTCATCTTGACCAATCCGGGGCGATCAATATAATTTGGGCCCGGTCTTGGCGAATCTTCCTCAGAACCCGAGGAATCAAGGGTATGGGAGGAAACGCGTGAAGGAGTTGTGAGCTACAATTCATCAGAAACACGTCCCCCAAAGCTCCCTGCAACTGATACTGGAGACTGCAGAATGACGCGCAGTGAGCATTCTCGTGAGTGGCAAACAGGTCCACCCAAGGAGTTCTCCACGTCCGAAAGACATGACGTACCACTTCCGGATGGAGCCTCCACTCGTGGTCGGCAGGGAACTGCCGACTGATACTGTCTGCACGAACGTTCAGAACTCCGGCCGGATGATTTGCCAACAGACAAATCCGATGGTCCAGAACCCAGGAACAGAGACGCAGAGCCTCTCTGCAGAGACAATGCGACCCCACTCCTCCCTGCATGCACATTGCGGTAGTGTTCTCCGTCAGTCCTTGGACCGACTGACCAGGAAGGGAGGAAAGCCTTGAGCGCCAAACATATCGCCCACAACTCTAGAAGGTTGATATGAAGCAACCTTTCCTCTGGAGACCAAAGACCCTTGATCTCCAGATCCCCCAGATGAGCCCCCCACCCTAAGGTGGATGCATCCGTTATCACTGTGGCCACCGATGGAGGTAGATGGAAGGGCTTTCCTTGAGACAGATTGCCCTCCACGCCCAACCAAGACATATCCGCTGCAGCTTCTCTGGAGATACTCACAGACTCCCTGAGATCTCCGTTGTGCTGATACCACTGCCTGCGGAGGCACCACTAGAGCGCCTTCATGTGCCAGCGTGCATGGTCGACCAACAGAATGCAGGAAGCTAACAGACCGAGCAGGCGAAGGACCTTCAGGACTGGAATGACCGCTTCGTTGTAAAACAAGGGAATCATTTCCTGAATGTCGAGAATCCTTTGTGGAGGAGGGAATGCTCGACACACAGTAGTGTCCAGTACTGCCCCTATGAACAGGTTGCGCTGAGAGGGCACCAGGTGAGACTTGGGCACGTGTATCGAGAAACCCAATTCTCGATACCCAATTCTCGATTGTAACTTGCAGATGATGAAGCACCTCTGCTTCGATCAGCCAGTCGTCCAGATAGGGGAAAACCGGAATCCCCGATCTCCTGAGATGTGCTGCCACCACTGCCATCACCTTGGTGAAGACTCGAGGTGCAGTAGTAAGTCCAAACGGGAGGACCGCAAACTGATAACTTTGCGACCCTACCATAAAACAGAAATACTTCCTGTGTGACATCAGGATATGAAAATACGAGGCCTGCAAGTCTATCAACACCATCCAATCTTCCTGTTGCAGCGCTTGAAGAACCTGCGCAAGGGTGAGCATCTTGAACTTCTCCTGTTTTAGAAAGAGGTTCAAGATCCTGAGATCCAGGATTGGACGTAACCTGCCATCCTTCTTGGGAATCAGGAAATACGGGTAATAGCATCCCTGACTCCTTTCCCGCTCTGGAACCACCTCTATCGCACCCTTTTTCAGTAAAGTTAACACTTCTTCCTGCAGGAGAAGAAGGTGGTCCTCAGAGCAAGCCCCTTGACAAGGAGGGTAATTTGGTGGGAACTCCCGAAAGGGAAGAGCATACCCATTCTCTACAAGATTGAGAACCCAAAGGTCTGTAGTGATCGATTCCCAATCTTGAAGAAAATTAGTAAGCCGACCCCCCACAGGACCAACATGATCCAGAATGGTGGATGCTTTGCTGTGGCAAGAGGGGGGGAGGTAGAGGAAGAGGAGGAGGAAGCTGACGGCCTCGTGGGCGACCTCTGTGCTTGCCCCTGTAGGACTTGTACAAGGTGTTCTGCTGCTGCTGCTGCTGCTGCTGCTGCTGCTGCTGAGGCTGAGGCTGAGGTCCGAATAACGATCTCCCAAAACCCCTGTACTTCCTGTACAAGGATCCTCTAGGCTGAGCCTGAAGGACCAAAGACGTGGCAGTGGCTTTACTGTCCTTAAACATTTCCAAGGCTGTATCCGCTTTCTTTCCAAACAGCCTGAACCATCAAAACGGAGATCCAAAAGTGTTGCCTGCACATCTGGGGAGAACTCCGATGATTTAAGCCAGGCACTCCTTCTTGTAGCGACAGCATATCCCATGATCCTGGCAAGTATGCAATGTCCAGACCACTTTAAATCACCTGACGAGCAGCCGCTTGTGTGTCTGACAAGACCTCATTAAAATTCTGTCTGTCCTCCTCAGACAATTTAGGGGAAAGTTGCTTAGCAGAGTCCATTAGGACATTGATGTAATGTCCCAAAAGACAGGTGGCATTTGTGGACTTCAATGCCATGCTTGCAGAGGAAAACACCTTTTTTGCAAACTGGTCAATTTATTTCGACTTTCTATCGCCAGGAACCTGAGGAAAAGCCCCAGAAGATCTTTTGGAACAGGCAGCTTGAACCACTAGACTCTCAGGAGAAGGATGGGAAGTTAAAAAGGCTGTGTCCCCTGGAGCTGCCCTGTATCTCCTGGCAACAGACTTAGAAACTGCCGGGGCCGAAAAGGGCTTACACCAAACGTCCATTACAGGCTCAGTGATGGCATCATTGAATGGTAGCAAACGCTCCACCACAGTAGAAGGTGAATGAAGAACTTCCGTCAAGATATTTGACTTAAATTAGGCCGTGGGAAGCTGGAGGTCTAAAAGTTCTGCTGCCTTTCTTATCACTGTATGGTAAGGAGCCACATCCTTTGAAGGAGCATCAGATGCAGGTGAAAGCTCCCATTCTGGATATAAATCAAGGCCACTTGCCTCCTTCAGTTCTTCAAAATAGTAATCCGACTCTTGAATCTCACCTTCCTTCAGTTCCTCCAAACGATACCTCTGCTCTTCTAAAATCCTCTGAGCCTCTCTCCTAGATCTCATTCTCGGCACCGGTGTCGATGGAGACGGACACGACTCCGATGGAGCCGGAGCCGAACACGGATCCGGAGGCACAGCCTGCGCCAAATGAGGTCCAGATGACAGCGCCAGAGATGAAAGGGACGACATTGACGTCCTCGGCGCCGGGAAATGCCAAATCGGAGCCGCTGGCAGAAATGGCATAAAGGGAGCCTAGTCATAGGCGTGAGGAACCCCAGATTAAATGCCATAGGACCCATGGGACCCAGAGGTGCTCCAGAGGGGTATATAGCCCTTTGAAAAACTCCATACATCGCATTTAGATAAATTGATGGATCTTGCCCTGGGCCAGGGAAAGGTGGATAAATGCCTGGTGAAGTCTCAGGCGCAGGCATTACCAGACTTGGGCCAGTCGGCGCCGACGGTGGAGCCACTGGAGTCGACGACTCATCTGGCACTGGAACTTCTTCCTCCAGAACCGGAGAATGTGTCTAAGTCGGAGATGGAGCCAGCGTCGGAGAAGGAGCTGGCGAAGCCACAGGAGAAGCCGATATTACCGGAGAACCCTGATTCGAGGGAGAAGGTGCCACGAAGTCTTTAGGACGTCAAGGAGCTGGCGAGGTAGACTTCGGAGCCGTGTCTTTATCTGAACGGCGTCTTGACCCTTGCCTCTTCTTCTTCTTCTTATGCTTCTTAGATCTAGAAGCATGCCCCGACGTCGACTTCGAGCCCGACCTCGACCTGGAACGAGACCTTGACCTTCTTCTAACTCTTTTCTTCTTCCTCATCTTCGCCATGACGAGTTTAGCTTCGCTTTAATTTAACACCTTCTGGTTCATTTTTCTACGGCAGGCACATCCCTCGACGTTGTGATCTGACAACAGGCACCAGACACCATCTTCGTGTGGCTCTGTAATAGACATGTGTCCTCCGCACACCCCGCAGGGCTTGAACCCGGACTTCCTTGACGACATCCTCAAAAAGGAAACAAGAACAAGACCAGAAATGCAAGGAGAAACACAAAGTAGCAAGTGAAACCACGGAGAGTCCACGAAAAACCGTTAGCGTCAACGGAAAAAAGGGAACTGACATCATCACGCCGACAAGGCTCTCTTATGGCTCCAGTGACGTAAGCGGAGTCGCGAGCGGAGCCATGCTTCTGTGACGTCGTCCTTATTGGCGTGGAGAGTTACAAAACATTTCCGAATGCTGCTGGCGCAGGGGATATTCACAAAGTGAGGAATCCGCTGGCAGATGTATCCATCAGAACTGTAAAGTACTAACCCTGAGTTACCTCATTCACTTATTACGGCATTGTGGTGTACATTTAGAAAAGCGCCTCTATTGGGAAACTATTGTAATTGTATCGATGAACAGCAAGAATTAGCTGGGTATGCCTGCAATCAGAGGTGGTTTGTAGTTAGAGTAGCGCTTCCATATGAGTTAGTGGTTAGTACCACTACGCTTGTCAGAGACTGTCTATTCTATCAGTGTGTCGCCATTTTGAACTGTGTAAGTCATTCTATTCTAAATTTTCTTCGAAGTAGTGCCCTTTTAATTTAGTTATTTAGGAAATATAGGCATTAAGTTGCAGCCAAGTTCAAAAACCTGGAAATGTGCAGATCAAAGTTAGCGTCCACAAGCTCTTTCAGCCTTTTTACATTTAAAAAACTTGTGCCTTTAGAGTTAGCTTTTAAGCTTTGTAGCCTTGTGACCTTTAAGCCTTTCAGGATTGAGCCTGGGGGCACTGGGGCACTGCCATTTTGATGTGGTGACACAGATAAAATGTGCAGTCACCAGCTCTCTTAGCCTTTTAAAAAAAAATTTACTTGTACCTTTATGGGGTAGCCTTTTAGTCTTTGTAGCCTTGTAGTCTTTGAGCCACTTTATAGTTATTAAACCTGTAGCCTTGTAATCTTGTGGTCTTTAGAGTTAATAAACTCCGCAGCGCCAGTTGTGTGTGGGCTCTTGGTTTGCTGAAGGTTGCTCAGTGTGTTGAAGGATCAGGTGTTGACGCACTAGCGCACTGCCAATTTGACACACTGACATTAATGTTGGTCAAAAGCTTGGTGATACACAGTTAAAAGTTGTTGTCACAAGCCTTTATATTGTTTTTAGGGTGGAGCTGGGTAGGAGTTTAGTTAGGCTTTCCTTGGTGTCAGGAATAAAAGATTTCCTAGTAAGCATGACAGAAAGTTTTAATTCTATTAAGGACACGGAGGCGAGGATTATGCTCAGACTTTCTTTATTCCTCCTTCCAGCAGCTTCAACTTCAACTTACTAAACAAAAAGTAGCACTCCCAGGGTGCCTCATTAAGGTCATCCACAATCCACCAAGAGACAGTCCATAATACCCACAAGGTTGTGTGCTTCCTGTGTCACCTCCTCTCTCTTGACTGCAACCACTCTATCCTTGCGTCCTGTCAGTCAGTTTTGGAACCTCCGGAACCTGGAAAAGGTCAACCGACAAAACCCATGACTCTGATCTCAATGCACAACCGATAAACATTTTTAAAACACTTGCAAGTACACCCCAATATGAACAGTAACGTCCTCCCTTGTGTCTCCCAAAGATAACTGTAACAACAGTTAAAATAACCTCTAAAACACATACTTACACCATACGACAGAATCCCACCTTGATGGATGCACTCCTTAACAGTACCGGGTGGGAACAGGGATCTCGTAGCCCTGGGCGGGAATAATCCTCGCCTCTGTGTCCTTAATAGAATTCAAACTTTCTGTCATGCTTACTAGGACATTTTTTATTCTATGTCAGGACCGGAGGCGAGGAATATGCTTGTTCAAAGCTTATCCACCCCCAACGACACCGTGTCTATGACTGGTTTAGAATAGAACCGCTTGAGCACAGAGTCTGATGACTAGTCTGCGGCGTTAAAAATATCTTCCAACTTGGCCCCCAGGGAGAAAGCCTTTGAAGCCAAAGCTCCACTTACTGAAAGGGTGCTAAACTGCAAGACGTTTATACCCACTCCCTGCATCACCCATCTGATCCAACAGGCTACAGTCGGTGGCGTAACCACTTCGAAGGGCTTCCTTAGGGAAATCAACAATTGGCGTTCCCCTGAGGGAACAAGTTTCTTCCGTCATACTCTCATATTCTTTGAGACATAGGTGAATTATCGAACACTGGATAGGACACCACTCTGGAATCTAATTTGGTCCTACAAATGATATGGAAAGTAACTCAGTGCGGGGTGAGAACCCTTCCTGAAATGTCCAGTGCCCTAACGTCGGACACTCTTCGTCATGAGACCAGACACAAAAGCATCGCCCGCTTAGCCGACAGCTCCGTACGGGACAAGTACTTTTTTGCGTTGCCAAGATTGGAATAGGTGCAAAAATCTTATTGACGTCCCATAGTGATGAATACCTGGGCTCCGGAGGAAGCGTGAGGCGAATTCCCCTCATCAACTTACACACCATCTGGTGTTCTCCAACCGGTTGACCTTGGACCAGCACATGGCCTGCTGAGATCTCTGACCTATAGGAGTATGCCAGGCCTTGGACCGCTAATGACGCCAAGAAATTCATAATGGCCACCACCTCGCACTCCATGGGATACTGGTCGTTCCGAACACACCATTTGACCCATCTGGACCAAGCTGATCTGAATCGTTTGTTTGTGCGGTCTGCCCAAGCTTCTCCCAGTAGTTTCTGAGTCTCATTTGATAGGCCCGACACTCTCCAGCATGCCTGAAATCTGGAAGGCCATTAAGGGCATCCTCCCTTGCTGGACTAGAGGATGGGAATTGCCTCTGGGATCACTCAGAAGAAAAGGATCGCGGGTAGAAGGATTGGAGAATCCCAGGAATGTTCCTGAAAAAATTGGAAACCACACTTGAGACCTCCAATAGAGTGTAATCAACACCACCTTCACCTGTTGCCTGAGGATATGCAGTGAGCCTTATTATCATTGTGAACGGGGGAAAGGCGTACCCCGTCTCCCTGGACCAATTCTGGAGAAAAGCATCTGTTGCGGAAGCTAGGGGGTCCGGTTTGCAACTGAAGAATCTCAGTAGTTGATGGTCTAGACGGGACGCAAAGAGGTCTGCAGAGAACAGGCCCCACCAGTTGTGGAGTCTCTGAAATTACTGTGGATGCAGCTGCTACAGCCTCATGTCTGACTGGCTCCTGGAGCACCAGTCTGCTACCACATTGGAGGCTCCTGGGAGGTATTCCGCCATTACCAAGATGTTGTGGGAAAGGCAAAATGTCCAAAAATGTTTGGCCAGATTTGCCAGCGCCTTGCACCTCATACCTCCGAGATGGTTGATGTAACGGACCGCAGAGACATTGTCCATTTTCAGGAGCACATTGCAACACACCTTGTTCGTCCAGCACTGGATTGCGAAAGAGTTCTGGAGGAGCTCCACCGTTTCCTGCAATTGCTGCGAGAGGCGCACAGGCATTGTTCTAGGAGCAGGATATCATCCCAAATAAATGATGAGTCAAGCGCCCATGGCTCACAGTGTTTCCACCAAGGGTTTGAGAACCTTGGTGAAGCACCAAGGGGCAGACGAGAGGCCAAAAAGAAGAGATGCGATCTCGTACACTTGCTCTTTCCACCGAAATCGAAGTAAGCCTCTGTGCGGGGGAAAGATTGGGACTGCTAAGTACGCGTCTTTCAAATCCAGGCGGGCCATCCATTGGTCGGGTTGTAAGAGGTCCTGCAAGAGATGGATACCCTCCCTCTTGAAGTGGCGGTAGACTAACCACTGGTTGAATTCTTTTAGGTTTATTACCGGTCGTTGGCCTCCATCTGTTTTGTCTACCAGAAAAATATTGCTGAAGAAACCTCTTGGATGCAGACTGGATGGTACAAAAGCTCCTGTCCGCAGCACCTCCTGATATATGAGTGTAGCTTGGTCATGCGCAAAAATAGGTGGACGCGGTCAAGCATCCTGAACCGGGGTGCCGTAGAATTCTATCTGGAAACCCTGGATGGTATGAAGCACCCAAGCGTCAGAGGTGATAGACCTCCAATTGTGTTCGAAAACCGCCAACCTGCCACTCACCTTTAAATGGTGAAAAGGAGAAAGGCTCACCTGATGTGGCCTCTGGCTGCTCCTGTGCCACCACAGCCTCCGTAACCTCTTTGGGATTGGAAGAACTCTTGTTTGCAGAAGTCTGGGTTTTTCTTGCCACCTCTTTGAGGGCCTTGGGTGTAAAAGCGTCAGGTCGAGTGCCCTCTGCCACAACTGCCCTGACAAAAACTCTAGGGTGGAAAATCTTTTTAATGGATGATTGTGCCTTATCTAAAGATGTAAAAGTGGTGACGAACTTAGTTTCTTGATGAATGGATCCCCAAAGAGACCACCCTGCGCCACTGTGTCCGCCTCAGAAGAGGCGAAGTTTCCAAGTTTGGGGTCCACATTCAGGAGAAAATAGTGTTGCCTCTCTGTAGAGAGGGCGCAATTAGCATTGCCCAAGAAGAGTATTGCGCATTGTGTCCAATTTGAAATCTTTCCGGGGAAAGAGGGGTGCCTGGTAGTTTGGCTTCCTCCGCCAACTCCCACATTTTTGTAATGGGGCTTGTTATGTCTAATAGCTTATCCTGGCAGGATTTCCACAATCTATCTATCCCCTTTTCTGGGTCCCGTAATTATTTTGCAAGAAAGTGGCAATTTTTGGGTTAACTTCTGACATTGTCGCCACCTTCGCCGGTAGGGCGGGGCGAGGGCATTCTGCCCTGAGGCAAGCTCTTACCTCTTTCTCCAGAGGCTTATGCAAATCGCCCTGCTACAAACACCTCGACCTTTGGGGAGGGCGTCCACTTCAAGGACCGTGGGTGTATAAGGTCCTTCAGAACCAACATGTCGAAGAGCTCTTCCGCTTCCTTTGGGATGTGGGATGAGGGGGCACTACAGGGCGCCAGGGTCTAGAATGACCTGCCTCACCTGCCTATTCCCCCAAGGATTCCTCTTCATCCTCCTGAAAACCCGGGATCTCTGGGGTGTCTGGGATGGTATCCTGCACTCCTGCCGCTAAGAAGGCCCTCTTCAGGCATTCGAAGGCTTCCACATCCATGCCCGAGGCGCTTTCGCGCTTCGAGGTGCACTGGGGCCGCTCTGCTGGTAAGCATCCACGATTTGCATTATGTGGTGCTCAAAGGGTCCCATGGCCTCTGCCACTGCCGGGTGAATGGATGCATCCACTACATTGCAAAATTCGTCATCAAGGGGAAGAGCCTGCAGAGACTCCTCCTCTGCATTTTCATCCTCCATGACGATAAAGCGAATTCGAATGAGGTTAAGGCAAAAGGCAGGCCAGTTTCACTTCTAACCACTCCATGCGCTAGTAGGAGACCTACTAATTTAGTGTGAGTTAATCACTAATTTTGTGCCGCTGAGCGTGCTAGCCGGATACTTTGTCCGGTAAGGGGGCGACTCACCCTAAGATGTGCCGAGTGTCCTACCAGTCTGGACCCGCCCCCAACAGCCGCCTCGCACCAAAGTGCTCACTTGCGCCTCAAGGCGTGAACACAGACCCACGATGTGGGCATCCAGCTGAAATTTAATTAGTACAGACCCACATTACGGGGGCATAAGGGCTTCCTGACTCTTCAGACTCCCGGTGCGTCGGGAATTTTAGCTGGTGTCATGACTGGGCTAATATCAACGAGGCGCAATCCCTCGCCCCCTGCACACCCAATGTGCACTGCACTGCTTGCCTGTTTCAGTGAGGGGGCCGCGAGCAGAGCTTACAACAATGCTCCTGCGGCCCCGATAAAGACTGCAAATACTCGGTAAATCATGAAACCAAAGTGCATAATTCATCACAAGTGCAGCGCTAGACATATACAAAGTGATAGATTACTTGTAAAATATACAATTCCTCCCCCCACCCCAGCCCTTACGAGCAGGAGGGAAAGATGACAACTGCTGGTAGCAGGAAAGAAAGAGTATGTGACACAGGAAGCACACGCCCTCGTGGATATTATGGACTGTCTATTGGTGGATTGCGGATGACCTTACTGAGGCACCATGGGAGTGCTAGTTTTTTGTTTATTAAGTTGAAGTTGAAGCAGCTGGAAGGAGGAATAAAGAAAGTTTTAGCATAATCCTCGCCTCCGGTCCTGACATAGAATTGCTTATCAGAGACCACTCAAGTTATCAAACTCTGCTACGCAGCGCCATTTTCAAGCTGTGTGTGGGCTCTGAGGTTACAGCGGCTCTTCAGTGGTATTTCAGAGGTGAAGCTAGCTGGCTGGTGCATTAGTCTTACTTTGTTGTGCTTGTTTGTTGTTGATGTCGGACAGGAACAGCAAGGTATGCTTATGGAGCTCTGTATTCTATCTCAGTCGTTGCTATTCATCCAATGCCACTCAGCAACATGGCGGCTGGTCACCGGTGCCGGACTAGTGGTTGCGAACGGAGATCGGAGCAGCCATGGCAGAAGGTGGCAGTCCGAGTTGATTTCCATTTCTCAATCCCTCACAACAACATTCCTACAGATTAGAAGTTATTTTTGCTGTGTTCAGTGTAGCTCAAGCTCTGCGTATGACAGTGTGGAAAGAAAGGAAAAAAAATCAGCCTGCAGGTGTGATGCTTTAATGTGGCTCCGACTGTCACTTCAGGGGGCGGATAAAGGTGGACGCAGAGATGCATGATGCTACCTTTATGCATAAAAATATTATGGATCCAGTCTGGTCCCATCAGAATGTGTCCAGCAAAGGTCATCCAGTGAGAAATGAGAGGTTGGTGTACAAACCTCAACTACTGTTAAAAAAATAAGTCATTTACAGCTGTGAGAAGAATGAATAAGACTCAAATGTCTCATCTTAACTAGAATTAATTATGGTTTCTGCAGTAGAACAGATATGTTATGTTATGTTAAGTTATAAGGTTTTGTAGAGCTCACAGGTGCCCCAGCAAAGGGGGGTTCCAGCGCTAAGGCACAGAAAGGGAAACTACTGACAGAAGGAAGGCCTATGAAGGAGGGAAGAGATGGGTCTTGATGGCCTTACGAGTGGTGTGGCTCACTGGTTAGAGACGGCAGACCCGGAAAGCAGAGGTTGGCCCGGGACCAGGGTTCGATTCCCGACGCGGCAGGGTCTTGGGCCATGGTCAGCGGACTCGATAATTCTCGCCTTGGTGCCTACTCCAACCATGGGTCCCACTCAGCAACTCTGGGCAATAGCTTGCTTAATCTCTACTAACGGCCCCATCAGCGCCGGGGATGCTTGTCTTCACCTTGGAGATGCCCAGGAGGGACCATCTCACAGGGAAAGCCAGGATGGGTACCCCAGCGGGATACAGCGCCGGGACGCCCCTTTGCTGGGGCAGCTGTGCGCTTTACAAGTATACGACATTTAACATTTAACATTTACGAAAAGCCAAGTAATTATTGATGCTGCGGATGTGTAAAGGCAGTAAATTCCAGAGTTTAGCTGCCAGTATGTGGAAGGAACGCCCACCAGCCTGCACCTTCTTTATCCGGTGAACAACGGCCAGATGATGACCCATCGAGCGGCGCTGGCGGTGGGAGTATATGATGACAACAGATAGGCCAAAATACCAGGGAAAGAGAGGAACAAGTTACTTACCTTCGGTAATGCTTTTTCTGGTAGATACAATATCTGCTTGTGGATTCCTCACCTTGTGAATATCCCCTTGCATCAGCACCATTCGGAAATTCTTTTTGTAGCTTCGCGCCGACGTGGACGACGTCACAGAGGCACGGCATCACGCGCGACTCCGATGACGTCACCGACACCATAATAGGCCCACGCCGGCGTGATGACAGTAGATATATACATAGTATACACAGTACACAAATGTCAAAATAACACACAGTGTGAAGAAAATGCAGTAATGCAATTAAAATATAACATTTCCTTGACAATAAAAAATATGTACATTACAATAAACTCAGGCATAGAAGAGTGGACAACGGGCAGGCTGCTGGGTCAGTGAGGAATCCACAGGCAGATATTGTATCTACCAGAAAAAGCGTTACCGAAGGTAAGTAACTTGTTCTTCTGATAGTGGATTCCTCATCTTGTGAATAGAGTCCCACAGCAGTCCCCACTCACGGAGGAGGGTGTCCACACTTGTATACCAGGAAATCCTGGAGGACAGCTCGCGCAAAGTGGCCCTCACTCCTCACCTCGGTATCCAAGCAGTAATGCTTCGCGAAAGTGTGGAGGGAGGCCCAAGTCGCCGCTCTACAAATGTCCTCAACAGGCACACCCCTAGACAAAGCAGATGTAGAAGACTTTGCTCTAGTAGAGTGAGCTCTTATACCCTCTGGAGGTTCCTTACCCGCCAGGGCGTAGCAGATCTTAATGCAGAGGATGATCCATCTCAAGAGCGTGCGCTTGTGCACCGCCTTCCCCTTCTTGCAGCCAGCAAATCCAACAAACAGCTGGTCATCCAACCTGAACTCACTTGTCCTGTCCAGGTAAAAGCTCACCGCCATCTTAGGGTCCAAGTGGTGAAGTCTCTCCTCCTCCTTGGAAGGATGAGGGTGAGGATAAAAGGTAGGGAGGGTTACGGACTGCCCCAGATGAAAAGGAGTAACCACTTTAGGCAGAAAAGCAGCCCTGGTCCTAAGAATGAATGGATAAAAATGGGGGCTTTGAACTAAGAGCTTGAAGCTCACTTACCCTCCTTGCCGAGGTAATTGCTACTAGAAAAATAGTCTTAAAAGACAAAAGTCTCAAGGGACATTTGTGTAAAGGTTCAAAAGGCGGACCCATCAAGAACGTAAGAACAAGGTTCAAGTCCCATTGAGGTACAATAAAAGAAGTTGGAGGAAATGTATTGGTAATGCCGTTAATGAAACGTAATACAATAGGTGATTTTAACAAAGAGGGCTAGTCCGGCAAACAAAGGAAAGCCGACAAGGCCGACAAATAACCCTGCTGCGCTAAAGAAAGTGCGAATTGAAGGATATTGGACAAACGAGCACTTAAAGGGTCAACGGACTTCTCCACACACCAAGCAACAAATTTAGACCATCTATAAGAATAAATGAACTTGGTAGAGTCACGCCTGGCCGATAAAATGACATCCACCACATCGTGCGGGAGAGAAAAGGAAATCTGGTTGACCCGCTCAATCTCCAGGCATGAAGGTGTAAGGTCTGAAGGTGGGGGTGTAGAACCTGCCCCTCCATCTGAGAGAGGAGATCTGCCCTGTGAGGGAGACGGAGCGGCGGGCACGAGGAGAGGTGGAGAAGATCTCTGTACCACACCCTTCTTGGCCAATCTGGGGTGATCAATATAACTTGGGCCCGTTCTTGGCGAATTTTCCTCAGAACCAGAGGAATCAAGGGTATGGGAGGAAATTCGTAAAGCAGTTGCAAGTCCCAACTCAAACGAAACGTGCCCCCCAAGGCTCCCTGCATCAGAAACTGGAGGCTGCAGAATGACGGGCAGTGAGCATTCTCATGAGTGGCGAACAGGTCCAGCTGAGGAGTCCCCCACGCCCGAAAGACGTGGCGAACTACCTCTGGATGGAGCCTCCACTCGTGGTCGGCGGAGAACTGCCGACTGAGACTGTCTGCACGAACGTTCAGAACTCCGGCCAGATGATTTGCCATCAGACAGGACCAGAGACTCAGAGCCTCTCTGCAGAGACGCTGCAACCCCACTCCTCCCTGCTTATTGACATACCACATCGCGGTCGTGTTGTCCGTCGGGACTTGAACTGACTGACCGCAAAGGGAAGGGAGGAAGGCCTTGAGCGCCGGACGTATCGCCCGCAATTCTAGAAGGTTGATGTGAAGCAACCTTTCCTCTGCAGACCAAAGACCTTTCACCTCCAGATCCCCCAGATGAGCACCCCACCCTAAAGTGGATGCACCCGATATCACCGTGGCCACCGATGGAGGTAGTTGAAAAGGCTTTCCTTGTGACAGATTGCCTTCCACACCCCACCAAGACAGATCCGCTGCAGTTTCTCTCGAGATCCTGACTCCCTGAGATCTACGCTGTGCTAATACCACTGCCTGCGGAGGCACCACTGGAGTGCCCTCATGTGCCAGCGTGCATGGTTGACCAACAGGATGCAAGAAGCCATCAGACCGAGCAGACGAAGGACCTTCAGGACTAGAACGACCGCTCCATTGTAAAATAAAGGAATTATTTCCTGTATGTCGCGAATCCTTTGAGGAGGAGGGAATGCACGATACACAGTTGTGTCCAGTACCGCACCTATGAACAGGTTGTGCTGGGAGGGCACCAGGTGAGATTTGGGTACATTTATCGAAAAACCCAACCTGTGCAACAACTGAGTTGTCTCTTGCAGATGATGGATCACTATCTCCGGAGATTCTGCTTTGATCAGCCAATCGTCCAGATACGGAAATACCGGTATAATAATAATAATAATACAGAAATTTATTGAGCGCGAACAGCTACCTCTGGGGAGGTGTCCCGGCGCTAGCGAGTCCCACAACAAGAGTAAGTAGTCAGGAAGGGGGGCAGGATTATTGCGTAAAAAGCCAGGTTTTTAGGAGTTTCCTAAAGCTTGCTTCTGACGTGGCGGATTGGATGGCAGGAGGCAGGGTATTCCAAAGTTTCGCCGTGCCGGCCGAAAAGGACCTGCCTCCAAGTCTCGCTTTCCTTATGTGCGGTACAGTTAGCTTGAGTAGGGAGTTTGAGCGTAGCTCACGTTTTTGGTGGTAGCGGGGAAGTCGGAGTTTCAGATAATTTGGACATGTGCCTTTTAGCGCTCTGAAAGCCAGGGTTAGCACTTTGAACTTAATTCTGCTTGCCACTGGTAGCCAGTGCAGCTCGTGCAGATGCGGAGAGATATGCTGCCTAAAAGGGACCCGTTTTATTAATCTCGCAGCCGCATTCTGCACGATTTGTAAGCGTTGCACCGCATATTTAGGTAGACCAAGATAGAGGCCATTAGAGTAATCGAGTCGAGAAGTGATTGTTGCGTGAACAACCGTTTTCCGGCACTCGACTGGTAGCAAAGGCAGAAATTTCCGCAAATTTTTGAGTTTATGCAGGCAGCCCGTGGTGAGCTGTTGTATATGCGGCAAGAAAGACAACTTCTCATCCCATTTTACTCCTAGATTTTTTGCATGGGGGCTGGGAGATGGGGCAGGGCCCATTTCCGTTGGCCACCACAGATCCGGAGGGGGATGTTTGGGGTTACCAAAGAATAGCACCTCCGTTTTGCTCGCGTTCATTTTAAGTTTGTTTGTGTTCATCCACTTGGCCACGTCTTGCAGACAGCCCCTGATTTTGCTAAATGCTGCCTCGGACGTGTCTGTGTATGGGAAGACTAATTGCGTGTCGTCCGCGTAGGATATTGCCTTGACCCCCCATTTGGCAATCAAGGTGAAGAGTGGGGCCAAGTATACATTAAACAGCAGGGGGCTGAGTGCCGACCCTTGTGGGACGCCACACCAGAGATTTTTTGGTCCAGAAGAGAAGGGGCCCAAGGCCACTTTCTGGGAGCGATTAGTGAGGTAGGAGAGTAGCCAGTTGAGAGCTTTGTCTCCAATACCTATGTCCTTAAGTTGGGTCAGCAATCTGCTGTGATCTACAGTATCAAAAGCAGCTGATAGATCCAGGAGCACCAGCATAGCTGATGCCCCTGAATCTAAGGACCACCTGATAGATTCGGCAACCTCAATGAGGGCCGTCTCGTTGCTGAAGCCGGCCCTAAAGCCCGACTGAGTTTCATGTAGGGCGCCGCTGTCTTCAATAAATTTGTTAAGCTGCCGCTGGATTATTTTTTCAAGCATTTTGCCGGGGGCTGCAAGGAGAGAGATGGGTCGGAGATTGTTCAGATCATCCGGTGCGCCTTGGGGTTTTTTTTTCAGCGGGAGAAGTGTGGCCTGTTTCCAACAGTCCGGAAACGTGCCCGTAGCAATGGACGTGTTCCATATGTGTAGAAGGGGAACTGCAATTGCTTCCGACATTAGTTTCCACAGTTTCGGTGGGCAGGGATCGTACGGGTATCCCCGATCTTCTGAGATGTGCAGCCACCACTGCTATCACCTTCGTGAAGACTCGAGGCGCAGTAGTAAGACCAAACGGGAGGACCGCAAACTGGTAGTGTTGCGACCCAACCGTGAAACGGACATACTTCCTGTGCGACTTCAGGATGGGAATATGAAAATACGCATCCTGCAAATCGATCGACACCATCCAGTCTTCTTCCAGCAGCGCTTGAAGAACCTGCGCAAGGGTGAGCATCTTGAACTTCTCCTGCTTCAGGTAGAGATTCAAGATCCTGAGATCCAAGATAGGAGGACACTCTAAAGCAGCGTCAGCCTTTTTACCAAACAATCCTGACCCATCAAAGGGCAAATCCATCAAAGCGGACTTAACATCCACAGAGAATTCTGACAATTTCAACCACGCAGCTCTCCTCGTGGCCACAGATGAACCCATCACTCTCGCCACTGAATCAGCCGTGTCCAGCCCACTCTGGATTACCTGCCTTGCCGCAGCCTGAGTGTCAGAAATAACCTCCTGAAAATCCTTTCTATCGTTCTCAGGGATTTTAGGCACCAACTGCTTGACGGAATCCATCAAAGCATGGATGTATCTACCCATCAGGCAAGTTGCATTTGAAGACTTTAGCGCCATGCTGGCAGATGAAAAGATTTTCTTTGCCACCTGGTCTTGTTTCCTTGCCTCCTTTTCCCCAGGAACCTGCGGAAAAGCACCTGTTGACTTCTTTGAGCAGGCTGCCTGCACAACAAAACTCTCCGGCAGAGGGTGCGTTGACAAAAAGTCCGGGTCACCAGGTGCCACCCTATACCTCCTTGCTACAGCCCTTGAAACAGCAGGAGCTGTCAGAGGTTTCTTCCAAACTTCATAAATGGGTTCAGCCAAAGCGTCATTAAATGGAAGCATTGGTTCAATAACGGAGGAAGGCGAGTGAAGGACCTCAGTAAGAATATCTGACTTGTATTCAGCGGTGGGCAGAGTAATATTTAACAAGTCTGCAGCCTTCTTAATTACAACGTGATAAGGTGTCACATCCTTGGAAGGCACGTCTGACACAGAGGCCAAATCCCACTCAGGGGACAGTTCAAGTCCACTGACCTCTCGCAGGTCATCAAAAGGATCCTCCGAATCCTGTAACTCCCCTTCCTCGACGTCAGCATCCCGATACCTTTCTTCCTCCAGAAGTCTCTGGGCCTCGCGCCTCGACCTCTCCTTCATGAACCAAGTCAACGGATCCAGAACCGACTCCGCCGGGGCCGGAGCCGGCGTCGAACACGAAGTCGGGCGAGGCAGCTTAACAGGTCCGAGGTCGAACAGGATCCTGCATTGGAGTCGTGGGCACCGGCGTCGATGGAATCGGCATCGATGGATTCGGCGTCGAAGCCCTTGGTGGCGCCGGAAAATGCCCCTGCGGTGCAAGAGCCGGCATGAAATGCATAAAGGGCGCAGGTGCATAAGCCTGGGGAACACCCAAGTTATACGCCAAAGGAACCGTGGGACCAACAGGTGCACCAGAGGGGTACATTGCACTGGAGTAAACTCCAAACATGGCATTCAGGAACTGGGATGGTTCCTGACCTGGAGCTGGAAAGGCTGGATAAGGGCCCCCAGGTTGCTCTTGAGGGAGCGGAGTCATCTCGACGTCGATCTCCTCCTCAGGCTGGGGCACCGGGGTCGATGAATCCGCAGGCACCGGAACCTCGCCTTCACCAACTTCCTCCACCTCACCTTCATCCTCCTGACCAGAAGGATGGGACGGGTCTGGAGAAGGGTTCGCTAGCTGCTTCGGTAAATCAGGTGAATCGGCACGTGAAGCCTCACCCTCGGAGTCCTGGACTTCCGAAGCCGAAGCCACTACTTCTTTATGAAGTAGCTTCACTTGCAACTTCAGCCTCGAACTCGAGTCCTTCCCTAAGTGATATCGGGACTCATGGCTCCTCTTCTTGTGCTTCTTCCTCAAAGACCTCGAAGCATGAGCAGAAGACGACTCCAAGCGCGACCTCGAACAAGACCTCGACCTCGACTGCCGAGTTTGTGACTTCGAAGTCTTCTTATCTTTCTTACTTTTCAGTTCTGCAATGAGGAGCTTTGTCTCCCTCTCTCGAAGGGCATTTGGAGTCAACTTCTTACAAGAACGGCAATCCTCGACGTCATGGTTGGAGCTCAGACACCAGACGCAGCACTCATGCGGGTCAGTGATGGACATCGTCTTGCCACATTCCCCGCAAGCTTTAAATCCAGTCTTCTTCGAAGACATCTCGACAGAAGACAATGAAACACAGAAAATAACTACAAAGTAACAAAGTTACTATAAAGCTACAGACGTTCCCTTGAAAACCGTTAACGTCGACGACGCGGAAAAAAGGGAACTGATGTCATCACGCCGGTGTGGGCCTATTATGGTGTCGGTGACGTCAGCGCAGTCGCGCGCGATGCCGTGCCTCTGTGACTTCGTCCACGTCGGCGCGGAGCTACAAAAAGAATTTCCGAATGTTGCTGACGCAAGGGGATATTCACAAGGTGAGGAATCCACTGGCAGATGTATCTATCAGAAATTCAGAATTTTAAAAGTGATGCAGAGGGCCTTGAACTCTACACGGCAATCAATGTAGCCGACGGATAGCATGGGTGGTAGAGCAAGTTCTAGGAAGGCCAAGCAAAGTTCTGGCCGCTGCATTCTGGACCCTCTGCAATCTCAGAATCTCAGATTTGTATGTTCCCAGGTAAAGCGAGCTGGCGTAATCCAGCCTCGATAGAATGGAGGCCTGAACAATGACCTGCCTGATGGGTGGATCGAAAAAAACCTAGCAGAGGTTTGAGCCCCCGCAGGTTTCCAAAGCAAGTCCCTGCCACTTTCTTGATTTGGACCTGGAAGCTGAGAGCAGAGTCCACTCAGACAACGAGGTTTTTCACCACCTGTTTAGGGGCAGGCGCATAGCCAGGGTAGCAGGCCACCAGTGCTCACTCCACAGCTCAGGATCTTTCCCTACCAGAAAAACCTCAGACTTGCTGGCACTGAGCTGGAGGCAGTTGGCAGACATCCACTCAGTGACAGCAGCGAGACTGCATTGAAACTTTTGAGCATCCCACACAGAGTCGTTGGAGAGTGCCACTACCAACTGTGTATCATCTGCATATGATATTACTGTAAGCCCTCTGCTTCTGGCCACCGCTGCCAATGGTTGAACATACAGGTTGAAAAGTGTAGGGCTGAGAGCTGAGGTCTGTGGAACACCTCGATTAATAGGATGGACCATAGAGGTGAAAGGGGGGGCTGTTACCTGGAAGGTCCTATCAGAAAGGAAAGAGGTGAACCAATCCAGTGCAGGGCCCATAATTGCTTCTTCCTCCAGCCTTTGTAGCAGGATCTGGTGAGTGACAGTGTCAAACGCGGCACTGAGATCCAGAAGGATCAGTGCCGAAGTGTGTCCTGCATCCAGTGCTAACCTCAGATGTTCTGTCACAGCTAAAAGAGCAGACTCTGTGCTGTGGCCAGGACGGAAGCCGTTCTGAGAGTTGTTCAATATGTTATTCTCTTCTAAAAAACCTGTCAGGATGGAATTTATGTAGGCCTCAGAGATCTTAGAGGCCCACGGGAGGAGAGAGATAGGTGAGCTAGTCTGCAATATCATGGAAAATATAATCAGAAACTACTACTTCTGTGAATGGTGTCTATTTGGGCCCTTTTTTCTCCAACTTTTCATTCTTGTTTTTTTGGAGGACTTTCCTCAGGATGAAAAGTTTTCAAAAGCTAGTACTGGTAAACAACTTTGAAAAAGGTCTTTGCTCTCCACCCTAAGTGGATCAGAAGCAAGATTATTTTGGCTATTCTTTGCTACCACACGTATTCCTGGAAACACTGGTTCTGAAAAATTCAAACTAGACCTACAGGTGAGATTAGTTCAAACTCTAAAATAGCCACCTGTGCAAAAGCATACTACATTCTTCAGCAATATGGCTTGAGGGTGTTCTGACTCGGTTTGTTACAGCTCTGAGGCAGGACCTCTCTCACTCTCTGTAACCTTGTATACCAGATCAGGATAGAAAGTTGGTACTTGCAAATCAGAGTGCATGAAGGTTCAACTCCCTGCAGTGGCAGTTGTAGGACGCTTGCACCAATATGGATAAACACTGCCAAGAGATCTTGCTCTGATTCAAGTCTTCCTTATAAACATATGACAACTACTATCACACGAAGAAGAGCTGCGTGTTGGGAGCTTCCACCCTATATTAATTGCAGATTGTCATTAGGCAATTTCATATAAATTCTTATACTGAATGGACAGGACCTCCCTGAATGCAATACAAAAATGTGAAACATTGGCTTTGTGTTAACTGCAAGACCTACTTGCTGAATTCTATGCAAGGCTTAAGCCTATTTTAAATAGGATGTGCAGCAGAGGAATGCAAGTTGTTTTTCTTCAAACAGATTTAAATTAAAAAATAACAAAATGTCCCTTCAAGGAACTGGACCAGTGAAAGAACAAAGCAGTTCTGCTCTAATTGGTAGAAACTCTGAGGAAGCGCTGGTCGGAGTCCTGTCTGAACGGTGGAAAAAAACAGAAGAGTGGAAGATGTTGATTATGCATAGGTTATGTAGAGTGGTTGCAAAGATGGGTACTGTTAAGATCCAAAATGTATAAAAGTGGCAGCAATCGTTTTAAACACACATATATATCTATACTACTATTATAAAGAGAGAACTGTGTCCTTTGAGCCAGGTAAACTCGAAAAGTACACCACCAATCGCAACACCCAATACAGCGTTGGAAAGGGGGGGGGTCCTGTAGATGGACATAGGCTATAAAAAATATAAAAATAAACGTTATTTAAAAAATAAACAATAAAAAAAAAGTAGTCCCTAAGAGGTAGCGCCGGCAGTGTGCGCTAACAACGTGGACGTGCGTGCTGACATCATCTAGCGCGGGGAGGAGCGGTGGACAGCAGCGGTGAAGTCGGGCTGAGATACATGAAGCGCGGGGAGGAGCGGAACGCGTGCGGCTCAGAGTAACGATGGGAGGAGGCGGAACGAGGAGCGGTGAAGTCGGGCTGATGGGAGGAGGCGGAACGAGGAGCGGTGAAGTCGGGTTGATAGGAGGAGGCGGAACGAGGAGCGGTGAAGTCGGGCTGATGTGAGGAGGCGGAATGAGGAGCGGTGAAGTCGGGCTGAGGTAGGTGAAGCGCGGGAGCGCTGGGAGGAAGCGGAACGTGTGCGGCTGAGTGAAGCGCGGGGAGTAGTGGAAATGTCGTGGCGGGCGGGGGTCGGGCGGGAGTGCACGCAAGGCGGAACGTGTGCGGCTCAGTGAAGCGCGGGGAGGAGTGGAAATGTCGTGGCGGGCGGGGGCCGGGGCGGGAGTGCACGCAAGCCTGAAATGCTGCCCCCTTCTGCCCCAGGCAACGCTGGGGCGGGCTGCTAGTATATATATATATGATCATGTGATCAAGGCTATCTCTAGCCGAAACGCGTCATGGCGGACCGGTGCTGGGCTTATAATCAATAAAGAAAAATTGCACCATCTTTGGGTCTTACTGGTTCCTGTTTTCCTGAGTGGCTGAATTTGCTGCATTGGTTTACTTTGGGAGCTCTACATACCTCATATATATATATATATATATATATATATAGGTATATATAGTTAGGATTTTTTCTCTATGGGACTTTTGAAAAATTTTATGTCTAATAACTTTGGCGTTTGTGGACGGAATCGGCTGAAATTTTCAGGAAAATGGCACATTTTGTTTCTGAGCAGCCCCTGAAAATTTGAGGGGTTTCGTTAAGGGGGGGCCGAGAAAAAAGGGGGGTCCCAAAACGCGTTTTTCCCATGTTAATTTCCATAGGGCGTTTGGCCTCACTTTTAGCTCGAACGGCTGAATGGATTTACACGAAACTTGGTGCGTGACGTCTGTTAACGTTCGATTCGATGGAAATCAGGAACTGTTGACCGCCATTTTGTCACTGCGATAAAATATTTTGTTAAAAATTAATCCTTATTGATAAACATTGTCTGCGCTATCTTGCCTTTTTTCCAATGCCACAATTTTGTCGTGCACGGCAGCCATTTTAGATGCCTTGACCAGACCCACTCTCTGCACGCCGTCGATCCTCAGCACGGCTCCCCACCCTCGCAAGCATCTCCCCCACGCACTAGTCACCCCCGCTCTCTCTCTCATGCATGGGCCAGAAACCTCCTCCCATCTGAGCTGTTCTTCTCTGAGAATCACACCCTGTGCCCGCCCGACACCTCCCCACCCTATTCACTACCGCACTCTCTGACACTCCTCTTCCTCTGTGTCTGATTGTGCAGGCCGGTCTCAGTCTATCACTTAGTCCTGCCGATGTAGTTTATGGCTCCAGCTGTAGAGAATCACCCCTGTTCAAAGGAGTTACAGTAGATCAAGGCCCCCACCCGATGAGATCCGTCACACCACACGCGTTCCTACTATCTGATAACCATCCTGTATTGTGCTTGGGGAGGGGATTCTCACCGTGAGGGTGTGTGGGTCCGAGCCTGAAGCGGAAGATTTCAGGGATGCCTTTTTGTACATCAAAGTCTTCACAATTATGTGTCACATTAAAAATATATAGCACTCCAACAAAGTAGAAGGAAAATAACACTTTAATAACTTATAAATATATACATCGCAACAAAAACAGTAAACACCTTAAAAATGTTTTTATTAAAACAGAAGCAACAATGGTTTATGACATGGGGAACAGTAGTGATATCCTGGGCGGGTGATGGAACTGGGTTTGTTAATGGAAAAACATCTACAGAGAAAACTATTGGTAAATTATACTTCTCCGGAAATTTAAAAGTCACAAATGTTTCATTTGGGTAATCGTTTTATGAACATGTACATTAAAAGAACTAAAAGAAATGCCAAGAACGTCCCATGTGAAAGTGAATTTTATCTGGCAATTTTTTTCTTTTCCTTCTCATGAAAAGAAAGTTAAAGCCAGGTTCGTTACCTGCCTCATCTGCAAAAAAAAAAACTCTCGAGAGGGACCGAAAAAAAATAGCGCTATGGTAATCATACCATGCATCAGCACATGGAGAGGTGGCACCCTCTTAATTATTCTAAAGCATAACTTCGAGATTTGGGGGATAACTCCCGACCGGCAAAAACATCCACCAATGACTTAGCAATAAGTGAGTCAGAGGCAAGGGAAACGGTCCCAAATCTGCAAAAGAACTTTGGGCAGATGAGATTGACTTGTGTAGCGTGTGGAAAATTAATTTCATGCGGAGAGATCAGTATTAGTTCAATAAATACAGTAATCAATGATGCATTGGAACTTAATATCAATTCATTTTCCGAACGTGTAATCAGTACCTGTCCCATGTCAATTCATTGTTCGAACTTCAATACCCATCCCGGATCAATTCATTGTCCGAACATATAATCAGTAAAAAGTGCGACAAGTGCAACAAAATCATATCGATAATTCATTGTGAGCAAGTACCAAAAGTGTCGACAATTCTAACCTTCAATAAATATAGTAATCAATGATGCTTTAGAACTTAATATCAATTCATTGTCCGAATGTATAATCAGTACAAGTCCCATGTCAATTCATTGTTCGAACGTATAATCAGTCTTATCCCGGATCAATTCATTGTCCGAACATATAATCAGTCTTATCCCATTTCAATTCATGTGCTAAAAACTGCATACATATCTCATGATATCAAGGCTGAGCAATCGGGGCACAATAGTTTTATTTGTACCGGCGCCATTTTGGGTGAGGTCTGGAAGGTGCAAGTATAGTCAAAATGTCTCCACCAACTCGTGGTTGGACCGGGACCTCTTTCGGCAGTCCAAAAGTTTTCGTTGAAGGATAGTAGAGGGGACCCGCGACATGAACCATCAGTCAAAGAGGGGTGGGAGGCAAAAGTCTCTCCTACCGGGTCATACTGGTGTCCCACCGGAACTGATCAAGTTGGTAGTCTTGCAGGATTTTGGTGATTTCAAGACTGAGGCCGGCGCCGGAATGAGCGCGCCGACGTCCCGCGGCTACGTCGTGGTCGTTCCGTGGGTGATCATGGCAGTCATTCCCCATCGGGGGTCGGGGGCCCCTGTGGCTCTTATAGAATCTTCAAAGTTGAGGAGAACGTTTCTGGATGCAGGACTCATTTTCTAGTTGAACTCAGAAGCGCCGTTGCACCGCAACAGTGGACGAGACCCCCGCTGGGTGAGCGGAGCATCATTGCCTCGCAATAGTGGACGAGACCTTTTGTCGGGTGAGTGCAGCGTCGCTGCATCGCAAGAGTGGAGGAACCCTTTTGTTGGGTGAGTGCAGCGTCGCTGCATCGCAAGAGTGGACGAACCCTTTTGTTGGGCGAGTGGAGCGTCGCTGTATCGCAAGAGTGGACGAACCCTTTTGTTGGGTGAGTGGAGCGTTGGGGGTGCAGCTGAGGGGCCCCCACCTGGGGGGGGGTGGGAGAGGCTCGTTCGCGCCGCCTCTCCCTCCCAGCGCACCCCACGCCGACACCTGGCGTTGATATCCGTGATGTCCGGACCAGGCGATAAGAGGGGGGGGGTCGGAGGCAGAGGCAAGACATCCCCCCCGTGGCCTGCAGGGCGCCGCTTCAGGCCCGAACGGGGAGTTCATATCAAGCCGAGGCCAGACCAGGAGATACGAGGGGGGGGTCGGAGGCAGAGGCAAGACATCCCCCCCCGTGGCCTGCAGGGTGCCAGAAGAGAATGGGAAGACCAGTACATTCCGGGCCGACCATCCCACGACTTCTCCGGCTGATGGCGGCTAGTCGGGCCCCACCCTGCACGTGTCGAGGCCTCATCTTCCGGATGGGCGTAACCATGGACCTGTTGCACTTCGGAAGTTTCCGGAATGGGGGTAGGTATCTGCTGATTTGTATTTATTTCATGTTACCGTTATTGGGCGTGGCGGGCGGTGGGACAGACATGCTTGGAGCAGTGGGGGGGTGGCGGAGCCTAGCTACCTTGTGGCTGCCGTAACGTCAAGCTTGGCTTCTTTCACCATTTTCATGTTTCTTATTTCTAGCGAAGTCAAAAACTCATCAGAGGCCTACTGATTTTGTTCGATTTCTTTCCTTTCCTTTTCAAGTGTGTTTCATGCTAAAGTTTCTGTTTAACAGGATACAGGGATTACTTCGTATTTTACATAGGTCTTCTTTATTAGGGGTTCTCTCCGGTTGAGTCAGATGATGTACCTCTAATAAATGGTCCGGGTGGAAGTAGTTTCTCAATCAGTGGGGAGTGACAGATTACAACGGGGGACAAAGGTCCGCATTACCCACCCTTCACTACTTGCAAAGACTAGACAGAATATTTCTATTCCACGTTATTTGCAAACAGAGAGTACCTCGAAAGAACTATTCCTTGAACAATAAATTTCCAGCCAATCAATCAATCAGGCATGACGGATTACAACGGGGGACAAAAGTCCGCATTACCTATCCTTCACTATCTGCAAAGGGAGACAGAATATTTCTATTCTTCTCTGTTTGTAGATAGGGAATATCTCAAACAGCAATAATCGATAAAAAAAATAGTAGGATTATAACACTTTAATAACTTATAAATATATACATTGCAACAAAAACAGTAAACACCTTAAAACATTTTTTATTAAAACAGAAGCAACAATGACAACTAACAGTAGTGATATCCTGGGCGGGTGATGGAACTGGGATTGTTAATGGAAAAAGATCTACAGAGAAAACTATTGGTGAATTATACTTCTCCGGAAATTTAAAACTCACAAATGTTTTATTTGTGTAATCGTTTCAGGTCAAACGGATTGTGGGACAATGTTCACAATGGAAGAGTCACCAAAAGGCATTTGGATCGATGTTGCAGCAGGCTGTCATGTATATAGTTATTTAATAAAACGTTTTACCCTGTTACTTTGCTGGTGTGTTGTATATATTTATAATACTTGCATAGGGTTTGTCGTTATTTTGGGTGGGGTGGGGTGGGCGGCGGAGTCGAGCTGTCTTGCAGCCATCATGGTGTGGAGCTAAGTTCATCTTACTAGTTTCGTATTTCTCATGAGGGGTTGTTCTTAATGTTTCTATTTTAGCGAGGTCAAAAACAGATCCCATTAGTGGCCTACTGATTTTGCTCGATTCCTTTTGTTTTTTTAAACGATTTTTCACTATCTGCAAAGACTAAACACAGTATTGCGACTCTGTGCTTGTTTGTAAATACAGAATGAACCAAAGAGAACCAATTCAAAAACATTAAATGCTTGGATAACAATCAATCAAATGGAGAGAGAAGCAGGCACGACGGATTACAACGGGGGCAAAGGCCTGCGTTAACTACCCTTCACTATCTGCAAAGAGAGAGTACTCCTAAGAGAAAAGAGGGGGGGGGCAGCGTTCAAAGCACATCAGCGTGCATAAACACAAAAATGTTTTTACCTATCATGTACTTGACATTTGACAGCATTTGATATTTGCTATTAAAAAACCATTGAAATTCATTGAAAAAACCATAGGTTATAGACCATATATAGTTAGGAATTAGCATTTACAAAACCTTGAAAATTCACTGAAAAAACCATAGGTTATAGACCATATATAGTTAGGGATTAGCATTTAAAAACCTTATTTTACTCGCATAAAACCATTGAAATTCGCATATATAGTTAGTTGCGCTAACTATATATCGCGCACCCGCAATCCACTGCTGATGATGTCACATATTACATCATTCATGACATGGTCAGTGACATCACTGATGACATCATCCAGTGGCTGTCTGTTTCTGTAAAGTTAAAATATGTCTTACATATTGAAGAATGAGTGGATGTATAAGTGTCTGGATGAAGGATTTAGTAGGTGCATGACTGACTGTATGAGAGAGTGATTAAATGTGTCTCACTGAGTGCATGGGTTAGTGACTAAACTGTCTTAATTTGTGCATCATTATATCTGTTGTTCTATAAACTGCTGCATGTGTTGATCAGTAGCTATATGAGTAACTGTATGGGTATTGATTGGTTGCCCAAGTACTTGTATGGGAGACTGAGTGTGTGTGTGGGTGGCTGGGAGGTGTATGACTCTGTGCATAGATGTGTGAGCAGTTGATTCACTAGATCTATGGGTTCAAAAGTGCATGTGGAAACAGCTGTATGAGCGGTTGACTGTGTGCATGAGTGTATTGGTGAGTGAATGGATATCTCAGTGCTACATGTCAAAGTAAGTACATATGTAAAACACAGTACATGTGAGAGTTCACATATATAAATAACTGTGCATAAGAGCCAGTGAATGTGTGAGTGGCTGTATGGATCATTGTGAACTTGTATCAGGGATTGTATAAAAGAGTAAATATGTGTTAGTATATGTTCGAATAAGTAAGGTGTGTATAACTGTTTAGTTGAGGAAATGGAGGTGTGATTGATTCTTTGCATGACTGACTAGGTGTGTGAGTAACTCCATGGATGAGTGACAGTCTGTGAGTGTCTGTTTACTCTGAGTGTATCTAAGGTTATATTAGAGTCTGAAGAGGTTAATCGTATTATCACATGATTGATGTCATCAGTGATGTTGTCTGTGATGTCATTTGAGTTGTCATCAGTGATGTCATCAGTGATGTCATTTGAAATGTCATCAGTGATGTCATCAGTGATGTCATGTGAGATGTTATCAGTGATGTCATTTGAGATGTCATCAGTGATGTCATCAGTGATGTCACTGACCATGTCATGAATGATGTAATATGTGACATCATCAGCAGTGGATTGCGGGTGCGTGATATATAGTTAGCGCAACTAACTATATATGCGAATTTCAATGGTTTTATGCGAGTAAAATAAGGTTTTTAAATGCTAATCCCTAACTATATATGGTCTATAACCTATGGTTTTTTCAGTGAATTTTCAAGGTTTTGTAAATGCTAATTCCTAACTATATATGGTCTATAACCTATGGTTTTTTCAATGAATATATATATATATATATATATATATATATATATATATATACATATATATATATATAAATATATATATTATCTACTGGCGGTCGCCAGTAGGTATGTATAGTTAGGACCTAGTTACCATAGGAAATTCCGAACATTGTATTGGGAATAACTTTGGCGCCGATTGAGGGATCTGCCTGTAATTTTCCTTAAATTTGCCTCGCTGCGCTCCGCTCCTTCCCTGAAGGTTTCGGGGGGATTCGTCAAGCGGGGGTCGAGAAAAAAGGGGGGTCCCAAAACGTGTTTTCCCCATGTTAATTTCCATAGGGACATTCTGACGAGAATACAGCTCGAACGGCTGAACGGAATTATACCAGATTTGGCAAAATGGTAGGGACTGGTATGCAGCAGTGCCTTTTGTATGTTTGGTGTAAATCCCTCCAGAAGTTCTTGAGAAAAGTGAATTTGAAATTTTTCAAATGGCATTTTCTATGGGACCTTTAGACATGGCTACAGCCCGAACGGCTGAACGGAATTACACCAAACTTGGCAAAATGGTAGGGACAGATATGCAGTAGTGCCTTTTCTATATTTGGTGAAAATCCCTCCAGTAGTTGTTGAGAAAATTGATTTGAGCAAATTATATATCTATATGCGCTCAACATTCCATTGGGAATAACTTTGGCGCTGATTGAGGAATCTGTGTGTAATTTTTCCAGAATTTTGGCCAGCTCCGCTCCTTCCCTGAAAGTTTCGGGGCGATTCGTCAAGCGGGGGCCGAAAGGCAGGTCCCAAAACGTGTTTTCCCCATGTTAATTTCCATAGGGACCTTTAGACACGGCTACAGCCCGAACGGCTGAATGGAATTACACCAAACTTGGCAAAATGGTAGGGCCTGGTATGCAGATGTGCCTTTGCTATGTTTGGTGAAAATCCCTCCAGTAGTTCATGAGAAAATTGAATTTGAAAATTTTCAAATAGCAATTTCTATGGGACCTTTAGACACGGCTACAGCCCGAACGGCTGAACGGAATCACACCAAACTTGGCAAAATGGTAGGGACAGGTATGCAGTAGTGCCTTTTCTATATTTGGTAAAAATCCCTCCAGTAGTTGTTGAGAAAATTGAATTTGAGCAAATTATATATCTATATGCGCTCACCGTACGCGTACGGTACCGTACGCGTACGTGCACGTACCCTTACGTGCGCGACCGAGTTTCTGATTGGCTGGCAGTCGACTGTCAACATTCCAAACTGTCCAAACCAGGAAGTGTTGGCCACCATCTTGTTTTTCAGGAGAACTGAGGCACAAGAGAGCCCAAAACAAGAGTGGAAAACATTAAAAGGGGGCAGGCTACAGACCCCCCAACCCTCTAGCCCTTCTCAGGGGGTCCCAAAAGGACCCCAAAGGGCAAAAAAAAATCGCAGGGTACTGTACGCGTTCCGTGCGCGTACCCTGCGATTTAAAAAAATATATATATTTTTTTTGCACTTGGTGGTCCTTCTGGGACCCCCTGAGAAGGGCTAGGGGTCAGGGGGTCTCAACCCTGCCCCCTTTTCACGTTTTCCACTCTTGTTTTGTGCTCTCTTGTGCCTCACTTCTCCTGAGAAACAAGATGGCTGCTCAGGTGGTCCCAGAAGGATAATAACATATATAAACGTTATCCGCTAATAGAATTAGCATTTACAAAACCTTTGAAATTTATTGAAAAAAATATAGGTTTCACGCCTGATATAGTTAGGAATTAGTATTTAAAACACCTTGCAAATTCACTGAAAAAAACATAGGTTTCAAGACTTATATAGTTAGGAATTCGCATTTAAAAAACCTTGCAAATTCTCTTAAAAAATCATAGGTTTCAGGCCTTATATAGTTAGGAATTAGCATTTAAAAAACCTTGCAAATTCACTTTAAAAAACATAGGTTTCAGGCCTTATATAGTTAGGAATTAGCATTTTAAAAACCTTGCAAATTCACTTAAAAAACCATAGATTTCAGGCCTTATATAGTTAGGAATTAGCATTTAAAAAACCATTGAAATTGCTCCTATATAGACCATGTCATGAATGATGTAATATGTGACATCATCAGCAGTGGATTGCGGGTGCGCAAAATATAGTTAGTACAACTAACTATATAGGAGCAATTTCAATGGTTTTTTAAATGCTAATTCCTAACTATATATATATATATCCAAATCCAACCCGTCTTCTGTGTGCGTTGCTGCACAGATAGGTACGCTGACAGCAAATCAATAGCCAGAGCCAGACTTCATCGAATGCTTTTTTATTTTCTTAAGTTACTGATGCATGTCATCAGATGCGTTTCGGGCACGTCCGTGCCCTTGCTCACTGATCTATATATATATATATATTCACTGAAAAAAAACACAGGTACAAAACCAGAGAAATTCGGCCATTATTGTTAGTTGAGTTATGTTGGACTTGGCTCTTTTTGCAGGGTCATCCCTGAACTTTTTGTCTTCCTCCTGTATTTTTTTCTGACCTGTTGTTGGTGGTTTTATGACTGGGCACTTTTTCGCTGCTAATCAATGTTAAAGTGCATATGCTCTCTATTGTAAATTGTTGTAATGGATTAGTGACTCCAAGATTGGTTTATTTGACGGGGTCCAATGTACATGTCCAGTCAACCATATATCATAAAGGTACAAAGTTCCCCGGGGAGTAATAACAATGTGTGTGTCTAAGGGAGGAGAGCAAAGGCAGGGAACAAGTGTTCCCTTATTGGAACTAGAAGACCTCACACATCCAGTTAATTAGATGTCATGCTTCATCATTGGTCTCCTGCTCCTCGCCAGACCGGCGCTGCAATGTCCGACGGGCGCCGAAGAGGCGCTCTTTGTTGGAGTTCTTTTGTTCCAGCCAATGGTTGAGTGCATGTGAGGGGTCTGGTGAAAGTGTAGTCGTGAAGGTAGGGTGATTTAAAATTAGGTGTGTCAGTCCACAAATACTTTTATTCGCGTGGCTGGCTCCCTAGGTTAAAAGGGTGGGAGGGGAGATAGGGACTGTAAGGGGCACAGTGGGCTACCTCAACCCTCTAGAGTGGTCAACATGTTTCTTGCCTAACTGGCAATTCTTCAGGACCTAAAAGTGCTCGGTACTACACGGTGAATAGAACAGATAAATAAAGATGAAAAATACACCTCTCTGGGTCAGTAGGGAGGCAGGCCAGAAGGTCCTGCTCTATCAGGGTGACCTGAAAAAAAAAATTAGACACACACATTGTTATTACTCCCCGGGGAACTTTGTACCTTTGTGATTTATTTGATTTACTTGTCAGACCCTACTACAGTGCACCATGTGTGCCCAGGGCCTGTAGATCAAATGCTGGCGGTGGGATTGCAGCACTGGTTGTGCCACCCACAGAAGCAGCTTGTAAAATGTGACTCGGACCTGCCATTGCAGAGCCTGTGTGTAGCCTGGGGCTGCCATGTCGACTTGGCAAGTGCATCCACTTGCCAGACCCTAAACTTGCCCTTTTCTACATTTTAGTCACCCCTAAGGTAGGCCCACGGGCAGGGTGCATTGTATGTGTCATGTCCTGATAGTGAATTACAGCCAATTTCGTTTTTCACTATTGCAAGGCTACCTGTTCCCATAGGCCAGAATGGCCAGTTTGACTATAACATCTTATAATCCTAACTGAGGGAACTAAGTAGAAATCCGAATTTAGTATGCCTGAACTCAGAATGTTAAAATACATCTTTTAGTGAGTGTGATTTTTACATTCTATGTTTGAATATACCACTTTTAAAAAGTAGTTATTTTCTTGCCTAACCATCCAGCATGACACCAACCTAAAGTTAACAGAGAGTCAGAAAACAAGCAACCAATGTACCCAAATACAAACATGCAGGAAATAGTTACTAAACTATGCGAGTTCCCATCAGTCCACCATCGAGACCGCCCTTCATCATCTGGGATCTCTGGTGCATAATTTCTGTCACATTAGCGGTTGAAAAAACCTCTGCTGGTGGATGACTAAACCAGGCACAGGAAAAACCACAACGATATTTACAGATGTGAATCAGAAAAAGCGTGTCTAGATGGGAACTAAAAAATAGCAGTGCGTGAGAAAAAAGTGTGTTTGTGAAAGTGAAAGAAAGATGCTCTAAAATTAGGTAGTGGTCGGGAAAACAATTTAATAAACACCCTCACACTCCTAAATCAATAAAAACAGTGCAATAGTGGTTTAACAAATAGCCACTAAAGATGAAAGGTCGACATGTTTCTGCAGACACCCGGAGTCTAGTGATCTCCTGCTGCTTCCTCGGGACCATTAATGCTACTGCTAGAGAAAATAATAAAAAATAACAAGAACCATATCACCTGAAAGTGTATGTATCAACATCCTCTCATCCTAGAAGTAGGGGAGAAATTATAGTATAAGGGTACAAAGTCATGATTGCATTCGAAAATAACGTGCACTTAGCGTGCCATTATTATGTGCTAGACATAGGCTACTATTGCCCAGCACTCAGACTAACAAACTTAGTCACAAATCACCAATTTAGCAAATTTGTAGATTACGGTTCACTCACCCACTTGATGAGAAGGAACCACTCCACCTCACCTGGCACGAGCTCAGGTAAATGGATGCACCGCACTAAAAATAAACAACAAATCAGAAGATGTATCCACATCTAAATGTATTCCTAAACTAATCGATCTTAGCATGCTCCACATCAAGCATCACATTCCTACCAGCGCCGTGGAACAGCACCTGGTTAGTAAGCCACAGTTAATGAAGGGTAGTTATGAGTTGATGACAGCGCTATCTAAAGTCATCACTGTTTCCAGCAAGTGTAAGCATGCATCCGCACTTAACTACAATGCCAGAATGTAACGCAGGCAATATTGCATGTGAAGAACGGAACATAGCCTATCTCACTCATGCACATACATGCCCGCCGTCTTACCTCTCCGTCGGTGCACCGGTCGTCCCTCTAAGCTCTATCGTAGGGAGGAACCGACTCGGTGCACCGGCGAGGCAGATAAACCTTTCTCGCTTCCGCATTCAAAGCGCGCCAATGTCCGACGCCTCCTGCGCGTGATGACATCATGCGCCTACTCGCTGCTTCATGCGCTCTTGCTGTTGGGAAATGTAGTTCCCGAATACTCTCTGTCCCGTGACAGAGTATGCCGAGACGCCCCGCCAAATTAGCGTGATTTTGTTCGCTAATTATCTTGTATCTACAGTCAATAACAGGGAACGCGTTTTCATAATGAGTGCGCTGCGTGAACAACAGTTTATACGATTGCAAAATCATATTAATGATAGTTCGGTGAAAATGCGGAATTAAGCATTGACAATGCAAAACTATTTGCATTATGGAGAAGATGTATCCTTCTATCAGATTCAGAGGAATCCATAATCAAATAGTGAGAAAGCAGCATGATCATCTCACTACTTGGACAATTAGGCAGAAAATTACCCAGAAAATTACCAACAGAAAACCAAACTGATCCTGTGCACCAGAACCTAACAGAATTTCATGGTGCCATCGCTTTATATTACAGCCACTCCTACGTACTATGTGGGTAATGTTGTTACCCCAACGAAGATGTCATCTTCTGTATTCACAAAAGTGCCGGTGTGTCATTCCCAAGGGCTGTGTACTATCAAGGGAATTAAGGTCCATTACGAAGACACCCCTTCTGCCTAAAGGGACATCCACGGGATGGCATCATTCAGCCCACGTTCATCACTACGAAGGCGATAGACCCACTTTTGTTCACATTTAAACAGAAATTTCGCCGTATCAGTAACTGACGGTGGAATCCATGGTTGGTCCAAAACTGTCCACATGATGTCGGTGGGCTGATGACCCACCTGCAGAAAATGGTTTGTCAGTTTGGTAGCTTGTTTACAGCACCGGATAGAACTTTTATGTTCAGAAATTCTGAACTTTACCTTTCTGGTGGTCATCCCCACGTAATTTAGTTTACAGGGACATGTTATTAAATAGACCAAGTTGGAGCTGTTACAGTTGGTAAACCGTTTTAATTGCCAAGGTCTATCTGTGCCTATGTCTATGGATAGTGTTCTTGTCGTTTGTGGACATGCCGCACAGCCACCGCAGGGATGGTGTCCGGTGACTGCAGGCATGTCCCAGAGGGTGCCGACAGCTCGAGGAATCATGGTTTTGGGCCTTGTATGGACCCATTGGTCCCTCAGATTTTGGCCTCTCCGAAAGGCAAACAAAGGGGGAGGTATAGGATCACTCCCAGTCCTAAGGATTTTCCAATTCCTCCTCACAATTTTTTGGACTTGGTTTGAGAGTGTACTAAATGTATTCACACAAGTCATTCTTTCTTGTGAGCTCTTTGGAGGTGTAGGTTCCAAAAGACATTGCCTGTTGTTGTTAGCTGCACGTTTTTTGGATTTTTTTATAAGATGTTTAGGGTATTTCTTCTCATGCAGATTTATTTCCAAAGCTTGGGAGTGTAAGGCGAAGGCCGTTTTGGTGGAACAATTCCTCTGAATGCGGAGGAATTGCCCAAAGGGCAGATTATCCCTCAGCGCCTTCGGATGAAAGCTGTCGTAGCTTAACAGGGAATTCCTAGCCATTGGCTTTCGGTATAGCTCCGACTGTAACCCCCCTCCTGATGCAGAGATTAACAAATCCAGGAATGCTAGTTTATGTCTGTCCAACTCCATGGTAAACTTCAGAAATAAGTTTCTTTCGTTTAACCAAGTGTGAAACTGACGGAGTTCCTCTTCCGTCCCCCGCCACACGACAAAAATATCATCTATATACCTTCTCCATACTCGCAGACACCGAAGATGGGGATTAGTGTCTGCGAGTACGTGTGTTTGTTCGAAGGTATGTACATACAGGTTAGCGAGACTAGGAGCAAAAACACTTCCCATGCTTGTCCCGCTAACCTGTAGGTAGATCGATTCTTCGTAAGCGAAGAAATTCTCGGTCATGGCGATGGTTGCCAAACTCATGATGAAACTGACTGGCGTGATGGAATTTAAGTCTCTAGCTGTTAAAAGAGCTTCAATAGCCCACCGACATCATGTGGACAGTTTTGGACCAACCATGGATTCCACCGTCAGTTACTGATACGGCGAAATTTCTGTTTAAATGTGAACAAAAGTGGGTCTATCGCCTTCGTAGTGATGAACGTGGGCTGAATGATGCCATCCCGTGGATGTCCCTTTAGGCAGAAGGGGTGTCTTCGTAATGGACCTTAATTCCCTTGATAGTACACAGCCCTTGGGAATGACACACCGGCACTTTTGTGAATACAGAAGATGACATCTTCGTTGGGGTAACAACATTACCCACATAGTACGTAGGAGTGGCTGTAATATAAAGCGATGGCACCATGAAATTCTGTTAGGTTCTGGTGCACAGGATCAGTTTGGTTTTCTGTTGGTAATTTTCTGGGTAATTTTCTGCCTAATTGTCCAAGTAGTGAGATGATCATGCTGCTTTCTCACTATTTGATTATGGATTCCTCTGAATCTGATAGAAGGATACATCTTCTCCATAATGCAAATAGTTTTGCATTGTCAATGCTTAATTCCGCATTTTCACCGAACTATCATTAATATGATTTTGCAATCGTATAAACTGTTGTTCACGCAGCGCACTCATTATGAAAACGCGTTCCCTGTTATTGACTGTAGATACAAGATAATTAGCGAACAAAATCACGCTAATTTGGCGGGGCGTCTCGGCATACTCTGTCACGGGACAGAGAGTATTCGGGAACTACATTTCCCAACAGCAAGAGCGCATGAAGCAGCGAGTAGGCGCATGATGTCATCACGCGCAGGGGGCGTCGGACATTGGCGCGCTTTGAATGCGGAAGCGAGAAAGGTTTATCTGCCTCGCCGGTGCACCGAGTCGGTTCCTCCCTACGATAGAGCTTAGAGGGACGACCGGTGCACCGACGGAGAGGTAAGACGGCGGGCATGTATGTGCATGAGTGAGATAGGCTATGTTCCGTTCTTCACATGCAATATTGCCTGCGTTACATTCTGGCATTGTAGTTAAGTGCGGATGCATGCTTACACTTGCTGGAAACAGTGATGACTTTAGATAGCGCTGTCATCAACTCATAACTACCCTTCATTAACTGTGGCTTACTAACCAGGTGCTGTTCCACGGCGCTGGTAGGAATGTGATGCTTGATGTGGAGCATGCTAAGATCGATTAGTTTAGGAATACATTTAGATGTGGATACATCTTCTGATTTGTTGTTTATTTTTAGTGCGGTGCATCCATTTACCTGAGCTCGTGCCAGGTGAGGTGGAGTGGTTCCTTCTCATCAAGTGGGTGAGTGAACCGTAATCTACAAATTTGCTAAATTGGTGATTTGTGACTAAGTTTGTTAGTCTGAGTGCTGGGCAATAGTAGCCTATGTCTAGCACATAATAATGGCACGCTAAGTGCACGTTATTTTCGAATGCAATCATGACTTTGTACCCTTATACTATAATTTCTCCCCTACTTCTAGGATGAGAGGATGTTGATACATACACTTTCAGGTGATATGGTTCTTGTTATTTTTTATTATTTTCTCTAGCAGTAGCATTAATGGTCCCGAGGAAACAGCAGGAGATCACTAGACTCCGGGTGTCTGCAGAAACATGTCGACCTTTCATCTTTAGTGGCTATTTGTTAAACCACTATTGCACTGTTTTTATTGATTTAGGAGTGTGAGGGTGTTTATTAAATTGTTTTCCCGACCACTACCTAATTTTAGAGCATCTTTCTTTCACTTTCACAAACACACTTTTTTCTCACGCACTGCTATTTTTTAGTTCCCATCTAGACACGCTTTTTCTGATTCACATCTGTAAATATCGTTGTGGTTTTTCCTGTGCCTGGTTTAGTCATCCACCAGCAGAGGTTTTTTCAACCGCTAATGTGACAGAAATTATGCACCAGAGATCCCAGATGATGAAGGGCGGTCTCGATGGTGGACTGATGGGAACTCGCATAGTTTAGTAACTATTTCCTGCATGTTTGTATTTGGGTACATTGGTTGCTTGTTTTCTGACTCTCTGTTAACTTTAGGTTGGTGTCACTTCGATACAGGGGGCTTAACAGTAGGGTCTATAAACTTTCCCCTGGGACCTTCTTTGTGTGTAATTTTAACCATCCAGCATGCCTCTGCTAGATTTGTGTTTTCCATGCCCGGCTTGTGAGTGACAGGGGCTGGGGTGGCTCCAGGAGCCTGGGTGAGTCGCACTAGGCTGAATAGACCTAGATGCATTTGGAGTGGTGAGAGGAGTAGAATCTGGGCCTGAATAGGGCTGTGCCTGCCTTCCACAATGCAGGCTCCACCTCCTGTGGTGCATCTGATGACCCTGGCCCACACTGACAAAGGAAGAAGTTGTGCACTGGCAGAGTGCACCCAGAACTGGTTTGGACTAGGTAAAGACACTCTCTGCTTTCAGAGAGAAAGAATTTGTGTGTGTAAAAAGGGAGACCCAGACTCAGGAACTTTAGATCACTTCTGGAAAATCAAGCGGAACCTTTGCCAAGGAGAAGAAACCGGAGAAGCTAAAGTAGGATTACTGTCCCTGTGCTGTTTGCTGTCTGGGGTTGGCCTGCAGTGGTTACTTGTTGCCAAGGAAAGGTGAAAAGAACTTTGCTGTTTGCTTTGTCATCTTGAGTAAGATCTCCAAGGGCTTGAACTGAGCTTGCCTCCTGTCTGAAGTCTCAGGGACACAAAGACTTCACCACCAGCTCCCCCTGAATTTCCTTGCTGGGAATTCTAACCTACAGAGAGGTGCCTGCAGCCGAATTTCTATGGTGTTGTACGACTGAAATGTCTAACTAACTATAACGTCCAGAAACCTGTGTTTTTTTAATGAATTTCTAAGGTTTTTAAAATGCTAATTTCTAACTATAACATAATAGTCGCGTTTGCAGAGTGGTGCATAAGGGAAGGGTGGGGCTACATCGGCCACCCGCAAGTATGGCGGGGCACCGGCCCCACCCTCCCCTTGTGTCATCAGCCCATGGTGAGACGCGCCCGCCGCGTCATCATGATGCGTTAAGTGCGCCTCACCATGGATTGGTGTAGAGCCCCCTCTCCTCAGTTGACCAGGAAGCGATTGGATCTCTTCCGGGTCAAAGGTGGGAACGGAGGTCAGACCAGTTAGAACTGGTCTGACCAGGTGAGGGTTTATAAGGCTGAGGTGCGCAGGAGGCGTTCTCTTGTTCCCGCGCTCCCCAGGCCTGCCCTTTGCCCCCCAGCCTCCTAGGAGGCTGCCATCTTTTTCACTTGCCCTTTCTCTTTGAGGTCGCCGAGAATACCGGCAGGTTCGTCGAGGGTGAGCTAAGGTCGGACTGGAGCGTCGTTGAAGGACCTCGGTGGAGCTACGGGCCGGTGTTTTTGTTTCCCTTTTGCTGCAGGTCGTTTTCTGGGCAGGAGCGGCAGCCTGTGAAGATGTCGGGAACAAGAGGATTTCCACCGCAGATTTGGTGTTTCGGTGTGGAGAGGGACCGAGGCAAAGACGCCCAGGGTCAGAGACGTGAGCAATACCGATCCACACGCGGATTAGAGGTATTGTAAGAGCGGGAGCGGGGGGGAGGACGCTATAGCGATAGCAGCACGCTCCCATTAGGAGCACGCAGGCTCAACTTTCCGCAACAGCTCGAGCAGGGTGCGAGCTCCTAGACAAGGAATATTTAATTTGGGGGCACGCAATAAACATTAACGAACCGTGTTTCCAGGCAAAGTGAGTGCTGTGTTATACTGTGCCAGCTCTGTGAGGTATTGGGCTTGCTGAAGGTATCTTTGTGTTCACTGCGGGTCACAGGTACGAATTCAGCTGGAATACTGCATTTTAAGATCGATTTTAAAAAGGGCATTGATTCATTTTGTCTTGATCAAGAGGCACATCGGTGTCAGGGAACAAGTGGGAAGCGGGGAATAGGGGGGCACACGGGCAGCAGCAACTGTGATTATTAATATCTTTCTACTTTGATGCTTATGGATTGTTACTGCTCATGTAAAGTGCTCTGATACCTACATCCAAGATTTGTTGGCCCTATATAAACCAGCTTAATCTCTTTCTTTAACCTAATCTCTTTCTTTAAGCATGGAATTAATTGCGTGAACGCCATAACTTCAGGGTTGAATAAGTATCTCTCCCTGTGTGTCCACAAATATATGCTAATTTTGTTTTGCATCATAGGATACATAGGGGTGCAGTGCATACTAGGACGCCAAAGAACAAAGCTGTGGACACCGCTATCAGGGGACTCAGGCAAGCCTGCACTTCACTGCTTCTGAGGGCCACCGGGCTAGAGTGTGCTCGCCCAACCACCCAGGCTAGCTGGTGTGAAGCTGTCCCAGTTGAGTGGTGCTTACGGCCAGTCTGTGTGCCTCCAACATCTGCAGGTAACAGCGGTGCTAGGTCCGTGAAGACAGTGCTATTACAGGTCAGGGCGTAGGGTACCCGGCAGTTGTTATTAGAAAGAGGATGGCCAGTAGACGCAGCGCAAAACGGTCCGCATGGAGCACATGGTGTTTGGGATGATGCGTAGTATGGGGACAATGAATAGGAGATGGGTGACCGCTGAGCCTGTTCAGGCGAGGTCACCCCCACTCCGCTGCTCCTGCCCGCTGCTCTGCTGCCTCGCTGCCGCATCGTGGATCTTCCCCCCTCTACTGCCTCGCTGCTGATTCCAATGCCGCCTCTGTGTTTCCCCCGTGTCTGCCTGTTGCCGTGTGAGGCATTGTCGCCTCTGTGTTTCCCCCGTGGCTGCCTGTTGCCGTGTGACTAGCCTCTACCTCCTGTGCTGCCCTACCTTCGTGTTGCCTTTTCGTTTTTCCCTCTGCCTTGCCTTGCCTCCACCACCCCCTGCTCCCCCCCTCTGCTCTCATCCCCCTACCATGGGTGCCGCTCCCTGCCACCGAGCCGCCCCAGTCCCCCTTCCTGCCACAGACCTCCGTCGACCCCGCCCCCCTCCTGTCCATTGGCCGCCCAGCTCCCGCCACCCAGCTGACCCGCCCTCCCGGCTCATTCTTATGACGCCCCCAGAGCGACCGCACAGCGGACGCGCGCAGCGGACGCGCGCAGCGGGAGCACCGAATGAGCGCCGAAGGTGCGCCAAAGGTAAGCCCGTCTGCGCCCGTCCGCACCTGGACCGCGCCCAGTGCCAGGACCCCTGGCCCCCGCAGTCACCAGCCCACCCGCCGGACCTACGACGCCACCGAACTCAACGCACTCAACGCCGGCCGAACCCCGGGTTGCTACCGAGCCACACCGAGACGCACCCACGGACCCTTCTGCTGCCACTCCTGCAAGTTCACCTGCATCCGGACCTGCACTACTCCAGCACCGACCATGACCAAGACGAGCAACAGCAGCAGCCACCTGAAATGCATACTGCTCAACACCCGCTCCGTCCACAGACACGCCGTCGAGCTCTGGAACCTGCTCGACACAACTTCACCAGACATCGCCTTCCTCACGGAAACCTGGATAAACGCCTCTTCAGCGCCCGACATCGCCATCGCCATCCCAGACGGCTACAAGATCATCCGAAGGGACCGCGGAGGCATCGCCATCATCCACAAGAACACCATCCGCATCACGACCAACACCGACGACACCCTCGCACCCGCCGAGCACCTGCACTTCCAGGTCCACATCAACCCCAAGATCACCCTCAGAGGCACCCTCATCTACAGACCCCCGGGACCACGCACACAATTCAGCGAAGACATCGCCGACTTCATCAGCCCACACGCCCTCCCCTCCGCTGACTACATCCTTCTCGGGGACCTCAACTTCCACCTGGAGAACAACAACGACCGCAACACCACCACCCTGCTGGACAACCTCACAAACCTCGGACTCAAGCAGCTGGTGACCACCCCCACCCACTACGCCGGACACACACTCGACCCCGTCTTCTCATCCAGCAAGGACATCACCTTCATCCACGCCACCGGACTCCACTGGACGGACCACAGCTGCGTCCACTTCAGCTTCAAAAGGACCACGACCCACCACCACCAGCAACAGGTTGCACGCAGAAGCTGGAACAAGATCACAGCCGACCAGCTCGCGACTTCCCTGAGCAAGAACCCACCCACCAGCACAAGGAACCCCAGCCAAGTGGCCACCAACCTCACAAAGTGGATCAGCGAATGCGCAGACGACCTCGCTCCCCTGAGGACCCCGCCTAGCAGACAAGGCAGCAAGAAGGCCCCATGGTTCACCGACGTACTCAAGAGCTCCAAGAAGAACTGCCGAGCCCTCGAGAGAACCTGGCGCAGAGACCCTACACCGGACAACATGACTGCCCTCAAGCTCGCCACCCGAAAACACCACCAACTTATCCACGCCACCAAGAAAACTGCATTCAAGGAACGACTGGACAACAACGCACACAACAGCAAGGAACTCTTCACCATCGTTAAAGAGCTCTCCAACCCCAACGCCGGAAACAACAACATCACCCCTTTGCAAGACCTCTGCAACTCCCTCGCCTCCTACTTCCACAACAAGATCGCGGACATACACAACAGCTTCAGCACTCAACCGACGCACGCCACGACTGAACCACCGCCCCCCACCACCACCCTCCGCGCCTGGACCACGATCAGCACCAAAGACACCGTCCGCACGATGAATTCCATCCACTCCGGATCTCCGACCGACCCCTTCCCTCACCACGTCTTCAACAAGGCCGACGCTGTCATCGCACCCCACCTGCGGGACATCATCAACACCTCCTTCGACACCGCTACCTTCCCGGAGAGCTGGAAGCACGCCGAACTCAGCGCTCTACTAAAGAAGCCATCAGCCGACCCCACCGACCTCAAGAACTACCGCCCCATCTCGCTGCTCCCGTTCCCTGCAAAAGTCATTGAGAAGACCGTCAACAAGCAACTGGCCGCCTTCCTCGAGACGAACGGATCCCTCGACCTCTCGCAGTCTGGCTTCCGGGCCAACCACAGCACCGAGACCGCCCTGATCGCAGCCACCGATGACATCCGAGCCCTGCTTGACAACGGAGAAACAGCAGCCCTCATCCTCCTAGACCTCTCCGCGGCCTTCGACACTGTCTGCCACCGTACACTAGTGCAGCGACTCAGCAACGTGGGAATCCAGGAGAAGGCACTGGAGTGGATCAACTCCTCGGGTGGTGCGGAGACGGCGTTGACTTGTCTGGTCATCAAGAGGGAGGAATCCAGGATGAAGCCCAGGTTGCGCGCGTGGTCCGTTGGTTTTGGTGCGCTGCCCAGGGCAGGGGGCCACCAGGAGTCGTCCCAGGCGGAGGGTGATGATCCCAGGATGAGGACTTCCGTCTTGTCTGAATTCAGTTTTAGGCGGCTGATCTTCATCCACTCGGCTACGTCTTTCATCCCTTCGTGTAGGTTGGTTCTGGCGGTGGCGGGGTCGTTGGTGAGAGAGAGGATCAGCTGGGTGTCGTCGGCGTAGGAGATGATGTTGAGGTTGTGTTGGTGTGCGATGGCCGCGAGGGGGCTCATGTAGATGTTGAATAGGGTGGGGCTGAGAGATGATCCTTGTGGTACGCAGCAGATGACCTCGTGGCCTTGGATCTGAACGGGGGGAGGCGGACTCTCTGGGTTCTTCCGGCGAGGAATGAGATGATCCACTCCAGGGCCTTCTCTTAGATTCCGACGTTGGTGAGGCGCTGCACTAGGGTGTGGTGACAGACAGTGTTGAACGCTGCGGAAAGGGCCAGGAGGATGAGGGCCGCTGTTTCCCCGTTGCCGAGTAGGGCTCGGATGTCGTCAGTGGCTGCGATGAGGGTGGTCTCGGTGCTGTGGTTGCGGATTGCGAGTGGTCGAGGGATCCATTCGTCTCGAGGAAGGCGGCCAGCTGTCTGTTGACGGTCTTCTCAATGACTTTGGCAGGAAAAGGGAGGAGCGAGATGGGGCGGTTGTTTTTGAGGTCGGTGGGGTCCGCTGTTGGTTTCTTCGGTAGGGCGCTGAGTTCGGCATGCTTCCAGCTCTCCGGGAAGGTGGCGGTGTTGAAGGAGCAGTTGATGATGTCCCAGAGATATGGTGCGATGACGGAGTCGGCCTTGTTGAAGACGTGGTGGGGGCAAGGGTCGGTTGGTGATCCGGAGTGGATGGTGTTCATCGTGCGGATGGTGTCTTCTGTGCTTACCGGGGTCCAGGCGCGGAGGGTGGTGGTGGGGGGCATCGTTTCGATGGTAGGGTGCGTGGGCTGTGTGCTGAAGCTGTTGTGTATGTCTTCACTCTTGCTGTGGATGAACGAGGCGAGTGCGTTGCAGAGGTCTTGCAAGGGAGTGATGTCGTTGTTTACGGCGCTGGGGTTGGAGAGCTCTTTGACGATGCTAAAGAGTTCCTTGCTGTTGTGGGCGTTGTTGTCTAGTCATTCCTTGAATGCTGTCTTCTTGGTGGTGTGGATCAGCTGGTGGTGTTTGCGGGTGGCGTGCTTGAGGGTGGTCATGTTGTCTGTAGTCGGGTCGTTGCGCCAGGCTTTCTCAAGGGTACGGCAGTTCCTCTTGGAGCTCTTGAGTTCGTCGGTGACCAGGGGGCTTTCTTGCTGCCGGGTCTGCTGGGGGCGGTCTTCAGTGGAGCCAGGTCATCTGCGCAGATGGTGATCCACTGTGTGAGGTTGTTGGCTGCTTGGCTGGGGTCCGTGGATCTTGCGGGGGTGATCTGGGTCAGGGATGTGAATTGAATGAATTTAAAATATTTGTATAGCGCAGCGTACACCAAACGGTTTCTTGGCGCTTAGGAGGCATAGTAAGCAGGAGCAAAGCAATGAAGGGATTACTGCGGGAAAGTTTGATTGAACAGAAAGGTTTTCAAGCCCTTACGGAAGAGGGAGTAGTGTTTGGTCGACCGTAGATGGTCGGGGAGGGAGTTCCAAAATGTGGGTGCTAGAAATGAGAAATTGGTCCCTCCCCACTTTTTCCTCTTATAGCGGGGTACCTGTAAAAGGGATTGGGAAGATGATCGGGCTCTCTGGTGGGGACATATTCCTTTATCAGGGAGATGATAAAGGCCGGGGCTGATCCCTGGCGTGCCTGGAAAACCATGCAGCCGGTATTAAAAAGGGAACGTTGCCTGACAGGCAATCAATGTAGCGCCTTCAGTAACGGCGTTGAATGATGGGAGCGGGGGAGGCCGTACACTAACCGAGCCGCCTAATTTTGCACCAGCTGGAGCTTTCGTAAACTGTAGGCTGGAATGCCGTTGTACAGGGCGTTGGCATAATCCAGCCGGGAGATCACTATGGCAGACATAATCAACTTTAGTGGCAAGGGGGAGAAAAAACGGGAAACAGTGCGAATAGTGCGAAGAGTGAAAAAGCAGGAGGAGACGACAGAACTAATTTGTGAGTGAAGGGTGAGGTAATTGTTCATTTTAATGCCTAAGGTCTTAACTGTAGGAGAGGGAGTGGGAGGGGAACCTAGGGAAGAGGGCCAAAATAAAGAGTTCCAAGGACTGGAAGAGCCGCCAGTGAGAACCAGCTCGTTTTTATCCGGGTTCAACTTCAGGTGGTTGTGGCTCATCCAGTCCCTGATGAAAATCATAATAGTCTGAAAGTTAGAGATAGAATGGGAAGAAGAAGAAAGATTGAAGACAAGCTGGAGGTCATCCGCATAATTATATACAGTGACCTCCAGCTGCTGGAGTGCGAAAATTAGAGGATAGATATAAAGATTGAACAAAAGAGGAGAGAGAGAGGAACCCTGGGGAACACCACAAGTGATCTTGAGTGGAGTTGCCGTGAAATCCCCCAGCCGGACAGGTCCACCATATCAAAAGCGGCAGAGAGATCGAGGAGCACCAGGGCCTGATGTTTGTTTTGGTCCATGCCCTCCCTGAGGTTGTCCAGGACCGACACCACGACAGACTCGGTGGAGTGCCTAGGCCGAAAGCCCGCTTGACAAGGCCCCAAGCCCCCGGTTGCTTCTACGTGGGCGCTGAGTACAGAGGTAACATGGCGCTCAAGCACCTTGCCCAAGTAGGGCAGCAAGGAGATGGGCCGGTAGTTAACTGGGGCGAACGGGTCGGCGCCAGGTTTCTTTAAAATAGGCACAATTTAGGCAGATTTGAGAGCTGGAATCACAACCCCTTGCGCAAGGGAACTGTTAAGGAAGGTGATCGGGGGCTGAGTTCAGAGGGAATAGATCCGTTGGAGGATGCGGGCCAGACAGATATCGGCCGGAGAACCTGACTTTACTTTGAAGAGAGTTTCCAAAAATACTTCTTCAGTGAGAGGGGGGATCGAAAATAGACAAGACTGGACAGTGGGAGGGAGGGGATCAACATAAGTAGAGGAGGGAGGTGGGATATTGATCTTGATATTTGAAATTTTGTCCAGAAAATAATAATTCAGTGAGTCACACAGGGACTGGGTAGGAGGGGGTTTAGGAATGGTCCTCTCAGAAAAGGCTAAATCATGTACGATGGTGAAGATTTCTCTAGATTGGTTCTCTGCCGCCAGAATTTTTTATGAGAAATGGGCAGGTTTGGCTCCTAGGATGGCTTTTTTATAGTCATGCAATAGTGTAAGGTAGTGAGCTTTCTGTAGGGGACAGTATTCCCTTCTCCACAGCCTCTCAGCTCGCCGGAGGGTCAACTTTTTTTCCTTTAAGTCTTCGTTGAACCACCGGTGGTGGTGGTGAGCTGATCGGAGGTGATCTTGTTCCAGCTCCTGAGGGAGCCCTGTTGTGGGTGGTGGTGGGTTGTGGTCTTTCGGAGGCTGAAGTGGACGCAGCTGTGGTCTGTCCAGTGAAGTCCAGTGGCTTGGCTGAAGGAGATGTACTTGCTGGATGAGAAGACGGGGTCAAGCGTGTGTCCGGCGTAGTGGGTGGGGGTTGTCACCAGTTGCTTGAGTCCGAGGTTGGCGAGGTTGTCCAGCAGGGTGGTGGTGTTGCTGTCATTGTTGTTCTCCAGGTGGAAGTTGAGGTCCCCTAGGAGGATGTAGTCGGCGGAGGGGAGGGCGTGCGGGCTGATGAAGTCTGCGATGCCTTCGCTGAAGTGTGTGCGAGGTCCAGGGGGTCTGTAGAGGAGGGTGCCTCTGAGGGTAGTCTTGGGGTCGGTGTGGATCTGGAAGTGCAGGTGTTCGGCGGCTGTGAGGGTGTCGTCTGTGTTGGTCGTGATGCGGATGGTATTTCTGTGGACGATGGCGATGCCTCCTCCGGTCTGGTTGACGCAGTCCCTCCGGGTGATCTTGTAGCCGTCCGGGATGGCGATGGCGATGTCGGGCGCTGAGGAGGCGTTCATCCAGGTTTCCGTGAGGAAGGCGACGTCTGGAGATATGGTGTCGAGCAGGTTCCAGAGTTCTATGGCGTGTCTGTGGACGGAGCGGGTGTTGAGCAGGATGCACTTCAGGTGGTTGCTGCTGGTGGTCGGCTTTACAGGTGCCGCGTGGGTCCGGAGGCAGGTGAACATGCAGGTTCGGCAGGTGACGGGTCCGTGGGTGCGTCTCGATGTGGCTTGGTAGCAGCCGGGGCTCCGGCCGGTGTTGAGTGCGTTGAGGGTGGCGCTGTCGTACGTTCGGCGGGTAGGCTGGAATCTTTGGGGGCCAGGGGTCCTGGCGCTGGGCGCGGTCCGGGAGCAGACGGGCTTGCCTTTGGCGAGCCTTCGGCGCACAATCGGCGCTCCCGCTGCGCGTGGCCGCTGCGCGTACGCGCAGTCTCCATTTAAGGTGAAGTGGGAGGGAGGGGCAGCTGGGAGGCGGGAGCGGGGAGGGCACAGAAGAAAAGGGGGCGGGGCCACGATGTACGGCGGCGGTAAGCGGGGAGCGGGGGTCACAGGGAACAGGGGCTAGAATACAATCACAAAGGGAACAGGGGCTAGAATACAATCACAAAGATACACGGAGCAAAACAGGGGCAAAACAGGCAACTAGTGGAGAGAAAACACAGGCACAGCACTTAGCGGAAAAACGGCAACGATCAGCAGCGAGCGAGGGCGGGGGCACATAGACACAGCTGGAGGGCCGTGCGGCGCGGGGGTGTCCTGAGGACAGGTCACACTCACCTGCACCGCGCGGTCTCCATTTAAGGACAAGGTGGGAGGGAGGGGCAGCTGGGAGGAGGGAGCGGGGAGGGCACAGAAGAAAAAGGGGCGGGCCGGGATGTACGGCAGCGATAAGAGGGAAGCGGGGAGCGGGGGTCACAGGGAACAGGGGCTAGAATACAATCACAAAGGGAACACTGGCTAGAATACAATCACAAAGATACACGGAGCAAAACAGGGGCAAAACAGGCAACAAGTGGAGAGAAAACACAGGCACAGCACTTAGCGGAAAAACGGCAACGATCAGCAGCGAGCGAGGGCGGGGGCACACAGACACAGCTGGAGGGCCGTGCGGAGCGGGGGTGTCCTGAGGAATGCAGAACAATGTCATACATTCACCCCAGTACAGAGATCTGGGCCTAAATCCATCGTTTTTTTGCTCAGCACACCACCCCAGTTCAGACATGGCCATATGCAAATCAGCCTTGACCCTGTGCCTCATGGGAACAGATCAGCCCGAGCTGCCAAGCCATGTCTTCCCCGGACCGGAATCAAGCATCCTAGGACCGGTTTCTGGCTATCAGCCATCTTCAGCCAGGATAGCTTGACTCCAGTGGCATGGAGAGCAAGGGACTCGCGTCTGAGCATACCCGTCCCACTCGGGGGGACAAATGCAAAACAACAGTTGATGGACACAATGCAGAACAATGTCATACATTCACCCCAGTACAGAGATCTGGGCCTAAATCAATTGTTTTTTTGCTCACCACACCACCCCAGTTCAGACATGGCCATATGCAAATCAGCCTTGACCCTGTGCCTCATGGGAACAGTCCAGTCCAGTCAGCTGTCCAATCCAGGGGTGGCAGCAGCCAAGATTACAAAAAATTGCATTTGGGCAGAATAGCGGGTCTGTTTGATCACATCCCTGTCCAGAATTTTGTTTGCTCACCCCTGGGCGTGGTTCCAAAGAAGGAGGAGGGCGAGCACCTAAGGTTGCATCGCTGGATGATGCTATCAATGAAGAAATCTGTAGCGTAAAATATGCCTCCTTTGACTAAGCAGGGGATATGCTAAGGGATCTGGGACCAGGGGCACTGTTGGCAAAATCAGATATTGAATCCGCCTTCTGACTACTACCGGTTCATCCTTTGGATCACCATCTGCTAGGTTTTTCATTTCAAGGCAAATTTTATATGGATATGTGTATGCTCATGGGTTGTTCAGTTTCCTGCACCTACTTTGAGAAATTCCGTTATTTTTTGGAGTAGGTCTTTAGATGGATGACTGGGCACCAACACGTCATGCATTATTTGGATGATTTTCTTTTTCTCGCTTCGGCTGGCTCTCAGGAGCGTGCGTGGGCATTGCAGGAATTTAGCGTCCTCATGCGGGCTTTCAGGGTCCCGCTGGCACAGGGAAAGACTGTCGGTCCAGCAAAAACAATAGAATTCTTGGGCATCTAATTGGACTCTCTAGAGGGTTGTTTTAGGTTACCTAAGGACAAAATAATTAAATTTAGAGCAGCATTACAGCAATGTTTGACCAAAGACAAAGTGACACTTCATCAGCTACAGCAGACTGTGGGTCAGCTGAACTTCGCATTGAGGGTGATACCCATGACACGACCCTTCTCCTTCTCAATCTCACAGTCCATGACAGGTCTGCGGGAGAAACACCATCTCGCGAGACTGCTGGCAGAGGTCCACCAGGACATGCAGATTTGAAATTCATTCCTGGAGGGCTTCAATGGCAGGGTAGTGTGGCTCGGTCCCCCAACTACGTCTGCAGAGTTATGTTTATGGACTGACGCTGCGGGCAGTGTGGTATTTGGTGCCATACTTGGAGACAAGTGGGTGGCATACCAGTGGCCGGCATGGTGGGAGGAGAGTGGTCTGACAACTAATATAGGTTTCCTGGAACTATTCCCAATCTGGGTTGCACTGACAGTTTGGCCTCAGCAGTTATGTAATCAATCTGTAATTTTCTGGTCTGATAATATGACAGTTTTGGAATGTATCAACCAGCAGGCGGCCCGGTGTAAGATGATACTCTGCCTACTGAAAGAGATAGTGCTGGTGTGCATGAAACTGAACATACAGTTTAGGGCTAAATATGTTCCAGGGGTACTAAATAATGCAGCTGATGCACTCTCTCGCTCCAAGATGCAGGTTATCAGGGAACATCTACCATCCGCAGAAGCGACGCCAACTCACTTTCCGTAAAAACTCTGGCAGATTGGTGCCCCCAGCTATAGAACCTCATGGCAGCTAGCCTAGCGCCCAGGACCAGAACAGCTTACGAAGGGGCGTTTCTGTCTTACTGCGCTTTTTTGGGGCTTTTTGGGGCAGGGTTGGGCGGACAGATGGGATGAGTCAGGGAACTTCATCCAATACCTTGACACATTGCACAGGGAGGGGCGCTCTGCGGCGACAGCCAGCCGGCATGTGGCAGCAGTTGCTTTCTTTGCACAGATTAAGGGTACCAAGGCCCCCACAAATAGTTTTATTGTGAAAAAGGCTTTGAAGGGGTGGTGGCGCCTCCAGGGGACCGTCTCTGACACAAGACAGCCGATAGGTCTAGAACGGCTGGCGTCACTATTAAATACCCTGTGTGGCATTTGCAGTTCAACAAGGGAAGTGCTATTGTTTAAAGCTGCTTTTTCACTAGCCTTTTATGGGGCATTCACGGTAGGGGAGCCGGTAGCTAGCAATAAGCAGGATCTGCTAGGTGGACTCCAGCTTGAACGCGCACAGATATTAGGTGATGCGCTGCTAATTACCATCAAGAAATCAAAAACTGATCAAGGAGCCTGTGGTGAAGGGCTGGTACTTCATCGGGCACAAATTAACCCATGCTGCCCAGTGATGCACGTGTAGGTGCAGTAGGGGGGACACTTTTAATGCATGCAGATGGTACCCCACTTACCAAGTCCCAATTTAAAAGGGTGTTGGCTATGACAATTGACAGGGCTGGTTTGAATCCAAAACATTTTGGGACACATTCGTTCCGAATAGGGGCTGCCACGGAGGCGACTGCTAGAGGGTTGCACAATAGCAGTGTCAAAAGAATTGGAGGATGGTCTTCTAATTGTTACAAGCATTATGTGCGGCGGCACATGTTGTGAGGGTGGCAGAACAATTGGACTGATGCCTGTCTTGTTTGTTTGCTTATATTTCAGTTTCTCGAACCTGTCACGCAGGGCGGAAACTGCCATCAGCGCATCACCAGCAAGTATCTTCACCACGACGGACACAAGCACAGGACAAGGACGCACATGTTGTATGGGTTATTTGGTCATTCGTATGTAAAGCATGTCAAATCTGTTTTTCTGGCAGGTAATTACAGACGGAGGGCTGAACAGGGAAGATTCAGGGTGTCCTTTCATGGGAGGGGGGGGCCTCTGCTTCAGTCAGTTTAGGGGATTTTTTTACAGAGCTGCTGAACAGACACACCCCGCCGCCCACAGTAGTTATCTTGCACTTGGGCGGAAACGATATGGAAAAACTGGGGAGAAGGGTCCTGATGGAGGAGATACTCTCTGAGGTAGGCTGGTTGGTTAAGACATGCCAGGGCTGCACCATAGTTTGGTCCCAGATGATACCCAGATTCAAATGGAGGGGAGGGGGAGACTGTCAAAGCTTTGAATCACTCGGTAAAGAGGATTAACAATAAAATAGAGAAGTTATTTAGGTCACCTCAATGGCAAAACATAGCACATGGGTGTGTCAGGGGGGAGCAGTGTTTCTTAAAGGACGGGGTTCACCTGACTAGTCTGGGCAATTTCATATTTTTGGAGAACATCATGGCTTGGCTAGGAGGTTTTAGGTCAGGGCATGACTTTTCAGTGTAGGAGGATAGGGGGGGCCAGATAGTTGGGCACCTACGCTGGCCTGTGGCAGTAAGGTCATGATTGGTGAGCAGTCAATTTAAGGTCCTTAGGGGGCGGCGCCATTCTTGAATGGGGTCACCCAGGGAGAGGGACAAGTGGTCTCTCCTAGAACTCCAGGGGCGGGGCGATACATCCGGTTGGATGGATGGGTGTGGGGGAGGGGGAGTCACGCTTTCTCTAGGCTGGTTGGCCACTCCGCACGTGCACTATGACGTCACTAAACGGCGCAGAGTGCAAGGGCCCACTTTTGGTTAATGGAGTTCATGGGTGACCAGGGGGGGTGGGGGAGGGGGAGAACCCTCTTGGTAAACGGGCCCTCTGCGCATGGGGACTCATACGTGAGGGCGTGGCTGATTGATAAGGATCTGACACCGGTTAGCGACCTTGCCATAGGCCCAAATAAGATATGCAGAAAAGGTAATAATGTGTGATTATGATTCAAAATATTAGTTTCGGATAGGAAATACTTTGTATTAGAAGTATGTTAAGGTTAGCCCTTTGATACCTGTCTACATGAATTGTAATCTAATGTCAACTACGTTTTTCTGCAGAAATAATTGTGTAAATATTGTTTATTTAAAACATTTTTATTTTGCTTTCATGTTTTAATAAATACGGCTGGGGGGTTGTAAGACCCCCCGCCTTCCAAAGAAAATCCTCTTGTGTCCAATTTTAATAACTGTGGGGGAAACATAAGGCAAGGGAGGGGGATGGTCGGTGCTTGAGTCCGAGGTTGGCGAGGTTGTCCAGCAGGGTGGTGGTGTTGCTGTCATTGTTGTTCTCCAGGTGGAAGTTGAGGTCCCCAAGGAGGATGTAGTCGGCGGAGGGGAGGGCGTGCGGGCTGATGAAGTCTGCGATGCCTTCGCTGAAGTGTGTGCGAGGTCCAGGGGGTCTGGAGAGGAGGGTGCCTCTGAGGGTAGTCTTGGGGTCGGTGTGGATCTGGAAGTGCAGGTGTTCGGCGGCTGTGAGGGTGTCGTCTGTGTTGGTCGTGATGCGGATGGTATTTCTGTGGACGATGGCGATGCCTCCTCCGGTGAGGTTGACGCAGTCCCTCCGGGTGATCTTGTAGCCGTCCGGGATGGCGATGGCGATGTCGGGCGCTGAGGAGGCGTTCATCCAGGTTTCCGTGAGGAAGGCGACGTCTGGAGATATGGTGTCGAGCAGGTTTCAGAGTTCTATGGCGTGTCTGTGGACGGAGCGGGTGTTGAGCAGGATGCACTTCAGGTGGTTGCTGCTGGTGGTCGGCTTTGCAGGTGCCGCGTGGGTCCGGAGGCAGGTGAACATGCAGGTTCGGCAGGTGACGGGTCCGTGGGTGCGTCTCGATGTGGCTTGGTAGCAGCCGGGGCTCCGGCCGGTGTTGAGTGCGTTGAGGGTGGCGCTGTCGTACGTTCAGCGGGTAGGCTGGAATCTTTGGGGGCCAGGGGTCCTGGCGCTGGGCGCGGTCCGGGAGCAGACGGGCTTGCCTTTGGCGAGCCTTCGGCGCACAATCGGCGCTCCCGCTGCGCGTGGCCGCTGCGCGTACGCGTGGTCTCCATTTAAGGTGAAGTGGGAGGGAGGGGCAGCTGGGAGGCGGGAGCGGGGAGGGCACAGAAGAAAAGGGGGCGGGCCACGATGTACGGCGGCGGTAAGCGGGGAGCGGGGGTCACAGGGAACAGGGGCTAGAATACAATCACAAAGGGAACAGGGGCTAGAATACAATCACAAAGATACACGAAGCAAAACAGGGGCAAAACAGGCAACTAGTGGAGAGAAAACACAGGCACAGCACTTAGCGGAAAAACGGCAACGATCAGCAGCGAGCGAGGGCGGGGGCACATAGACACAGCTGGAGGGCCGTGCGGCGCGGGGGTGTCCTGAGGACAGGTCACACTCACCTGCACCGCGCGGTCTCCATTTAAGGACAAGGTGGGAGGGAGGGGCAGCTGGGAGGCGGGAGCGGGGAGGGCACAGAAGAAAAAGGGGCGGGCCGGGATGTACGGCAGCGGGAAGCGGGAAGCAGGGAGCGGGGGTCACAGGGAACAGGGGCTAGAATACAATCACAAAGGGAACACTGGCTAGAATACAATCACAAAGATACACGGAGCAAAACAGGGGCAAAACAGGCAACAAGTGGAGAGAAAACACAGGCACAGCACTTAGCGGAAAAACGGCAACGATCAGCAGCGAGCGAGGGCGGGGGCACACAGACACAGCTGGAGGGCCGTGCGGAGCGGGGGTGTCCTGAGGAATGCAGAACAATGTCATACATTCACCCCAGTACAGAGATCTGGGCCTAAATCCATCGTTTTTTTGCTCAGCACACCACCCCAGTTCAGACATGGCCATATGCAAATCAGCCTTGACCCTGTGCCTCATGGGAACAGATCAGCCCGAGCTGCCAAGCCATGTCTTCCCCGGACCGGAATCAAGCATCCTAGGACCGGTTTCTGGCTATCAGCCATCTTCAGCCAGGATAGCTTGACTCCAGTGGCATGGAGAGCAAGGGACTCACGTCTGAGCATACCCGTCCCACTCGGGGGGACAAATGCAAAACAACAGTTGATGGACAGAATGCAGAACAATGTCATACATTCACCCCAGTACAGAGATCTGGGCCTAAATCAATTGTTTTTTTGCTCACCACACCACCCCAGTTCAGACATGGCCATATGCAAATCAGCCTTGACCCTGTGCCTCATGGGAACAGTCCAGTCCAGTCAGCTGTCCAATCCAGGGGTGGCAGCAGCCAAGATTACAAAAAATTGCATTTGGGCAGAATAGCGGGTCTGTTTGATCACATCCCTGTCCAGAATTTTGTTTGCTCACCCCTGGGCGTGGTTCCAAAGAAGGAGGAGGGCGAGCACCTAAGGTTGCATCGCTGGATGATGCTATCAATGAAGAAATCTGTAGCGTAAAATATGCCTCCTTTGACTAAGCAGGGGATATGCTAAGGGATCTGGGACCAGGGGCACTGTTGGCAAAATCAGATATTGAATCCGCCTTCTGACTACTACCGGTTCATCCTTTGGATCACCATCTGCTAGGTTTTTCATTTCAAGGCAAATTTTATATGGATATGTGTATGCTCATGGGTTGTTCAGTTTCCTGCACCTACTTTGAGAAATTCCGTTATTTTTTGGAGTAGGTCTTTAGATGGATGACTGGGCACCAACACGTCATGCATTATTTGGATGATTTTCTTTTTCTCGCTTCGGCTGGCTCTCAGGAGCGTGCGTGGGCATTGCAGGAATTTAGCGTCCTCATGCGGGCTTTCGGGGTCCCGCTGGCACAGGGAAAGACTGTGGGTCCAGCAACAACAATAGAATTCTTGGGCATCTAATTGGACTCTCTAGAGGGTTGTTTTAGGTTACCTAAGGACAAAATAATTAAATTTAGAGCAGCATTACAGCAATGTTTGACCAAAGACAAAGTGACACTTCATCAGCTACAGCAGACTGTGGGTCAGCTGAACTTCGCATTGAGGGTGATACCCATGACACGACCCTTCTCCTTCTCAATCTCACAGTCCATGACAGGTCTGCGGGAGAAACACCATCTCGCGAGACTGCTGGCAGAGGTCCACCAGGACATGCAGATTTGAAATTCATTCCTGGAGGGCTTCAATGGCAGGGTAGTGTGGCTCGGTCCCCCAACTACGTCTGCAGAGTTATGTTTATGGACTGACGCTGCGGGCAGTGTGGTATTTGGTGCCATACTTGGAGACAAGTGGGTGGCATACCAGTGGCCGGCATGGTGGGAGGAGAGTGGTCTGACAACTAATATAGGTTTCCTGGAACTATTCCCAATCTGGGTTGCACTGACAGTTTGGCCTCAGCAGTTATGTAATCAATCTGTAATTTTCTGGTCTGATAATATGACAGTGATGGAATGTATCAACCAGCAGGCGGCCCGGTGTAAGATGATACTCTGCCTACTGAAAGAGATAGTGCTGGTGTGCATGAAACTGAACATACAGTTTAGGGCTAAATATGTTCCAGGGGTACTAAATAATGCAGCTGATGCACTCTCTCGCTCCAAGATGCAGGTTATCAGGGAACATCTACCATCCGCAGAAGCGACGCCAACTCACTTTCCGTAAAAACTCTGGCAGATTGGTGCCCCCAGCTATAGAACCTCATGGCAGCTAGCCTAGCGCCCAGGACCAGAACAGCTTACGAAGGGGCGTTTCTGTCTTACTGCGCTTTTTTGGGGCTTTTTGGGGCATGGTTGGGCGGACAGATGGAATGAGTCAGGGAACTTCATCCAATACCTTGACACATTGCACAGGGAGGGGCGCTCTGCGGCGACAGCCAGCCGGCATGTGGCAGCAGTTGCTTTCTTTGCACAGATTAAGGGTACCAAGGCCCCCACAAATAGTTTTATTGTGAAAAAGGCTTTGAAGGGGTGGTGGCGCCTCCAGGGGACCGCCTCTGACACAAGACAGCCGATAGGTCTAGAACGGCTGGCGTCACTATTAAATACCCTGTGTGGCATTTGCAGTTCAACAAGGGAAGTGCTATTGTTTAAAGCTGCTTTTTCACTAGCCTTTTATGGGGCATTCACGGTAGGGGAGCCGGTAGCTAGCAATAAGCAGGATCTGCTAGGTGGACTCCAGCTTGAACGCGCACAGATATTAGGTGATGCGCTGCTAATTACCATCAAGAAATCAAAAACTGATCAAGGAGCCTGTGGTGAAGGGCTGGTACTTCATCGGGCACAAATTAACCCATGCTGCCCAGTGATGCACGTGTAGGTGCAGTAGGGGGGACACTTTTAATGCATGCAGATGGTACCCCACTTACCAAGTTCCAATTTAAAAGGGTGTTGGCTATGACAATTGACAGGGCTGGTTTGAATCCAAAACATTTTGGGACACATTTGTTCCGAATAGGGGCTGCCACGGAGGCGACTGCTAGAGGGTTGCACAATAGCAGTGTCAAAAGAATTGGAGGATGGTCTTCTAATTGTTACAAGCATTATGTGCGGCTGCACATGTTGTGAGGGTGGCAGAACAATTGGACTGATGCCTGTCTTGTTTGTTTGCTTATATTTCAGTTTCTCGAACCTGTCACGCAGGGCGGAAACTGCCATCAGCGCATCACCAGCAAGTATCTTCACCACGACGGACACAAGCACAGGACAAGGACGCACATGTTGTATGGGTTATTTGGTCATTCGGATGTAAAGCATGTCAAATCTGTTTTTCTGGCAGGTAATTACAGACGGAGGGCTGAACAGGGAGGATTCAGGGTGTCCTTTCATGGGAGGGGGGGGCCTCTGCTTCAGTCAGTTTAGGGGATTTTTTTACAGAGCTGCTGAACAGACACACCCCGCCGCCCACAGTAGTTATCTTGCACTTGGGCGGAAACGATATGGAAAAACTGGGGAGAAGGGTCCTGATGGAGGAGATACTCTCTGAGGTAGGCTGGTTGGTTAAGACATGCCAGGGCTGCACCATAGTTTGGTCCCAGATGATACCCAGATTCAAATGGAGGGGAGGGGGAGACTGTCAAAGCTTTGAATCACTCGGTAAAGAGGATTACCAATAAAATAGAGAAGTTATTTAGGTCACCTCAATGGCAAAACATAGCACATGGGTGTGTCAGGGGGGAGCAGTGTTTCTTAAAGGACGGGGTTCACCTGACTAGTGTGGGCAATTTCATATTTTTGGAGAACATCATGGCTTGGCTAGGATGTTTTAGGTCAGGGCATGACTTTTCAGTGTAGGAGGATAGGGGGGGCCAGATAGTTGGGCAACTACGCTGGCCTGTGGCAGTAAGGTCATGATTGGTGAGCAGTCAATTTAAGGTCCTTAGGGGGCGGCGCCATTCTTGAATGGGGTCACCCAGGGAGAGGGATAAGTGGTCTCTCCTAGAACTCCAGGGGCGGGGCGATACATCCGGTTGGATGGATGGGTGTGGGGGAGGGGGAGTCACGCTTTCTCTAGGCTGGTTGGCCACTCCGCACGTGCACTATGACGTCACTAAACGGCGCAGAGTGCAAGGGCCCACTTTTGGTTAATGGAGTTCATGGGTGACCAGGGGGGGTGGGGGAGGGGGAGAACCCTCTTGGTAAACGGGCCCTCTGCGCATGGGCACTCATACGTGAGGGCGTGGCTGATTGATAAGGATCTGACACCGGTTAGCGACCTTGCCATAGGCCCAAATAGGATATGCAGAAAAGGTAATAATGTGTGATTATGATTCAAAATATTAGTTTCGGATAGGAAATACTTTGTATTAGAAGTATGTTAAGGTTAGCCCTTTGATACCTGTCTACATGAATTGTAATCTAATGTCAACTACGTTTTTCTGCATAAATAATTGTGTAAATATTGTTTATTTAAAACATTTTTATTTTGCTTTCATGTTTTAATAAATACGGCTGGGGGGTTGTAAGACCCCCCCGCCTTCCAAAGAAAATCCTCTTGTGTCCAATTTTAATAACTGTGGGGGAAACATAAGGCAAGGGAGGGGGATGGTCGGTAGTCCCTGACCATAAGGGGGCAGGGTCTCAGACCAGCGCTCAGGAATTCTGCTGCGTTGTGCTTACATGAGGTACCAGGAGGGCTACTTGGCCTCCAATGTCCCCCAGGAGTAAAGTGGACTTCATCCCCCAACCAGTAATGTGCCAGGAGGCGCATTTGCAGAGTAGTGGAGAAAGGTGAGCTGAGAGTGGTCTGAGGCCAGGCCCCCTTTTTACACCACCTTGCAAATGTGCCTCCTGGCGCACTGCTGCTCGGGGGATGAAGTCCACTTTAGTTGTGAGGTCCTCAGGATACCAGAGGACCTCATCGCCCCCACAGCAGTGTGCCAAGAGGCGCTTTTGCATAGTGGTGTAAAAACGGGCGTGACCTCGGACCACCTCTCAGCAATCCCACTGTGTGGGGCTTTCTGGAGGTACCTGGTGGGCTAGTTCGCCCCTAATTACCCTTAAAATTGTTGCGGACTTAATCCCCAACCCAGAACGCACCAGGAGGCGCGTTTGCAGAGTGGTGCAGGGAGGAGGGGGTGGGGGGGTCTCCGCCGAGATGGCAGCTTTTTTTAATGATTAGAAGGGGGGGCTGTGTGCCCCCCCCCCTTTCCCTTGGCCACTTTTGGCCCTGGGGACCCCATCCCCAGGGCCTGGCCTCCTGTTGGGGACCACGGGTCCCCAATGCCCCCACGGTCCCTGCCGGATCCCCGCCTTCTGCGGGAACTGGCATTGCTTTTGGACAAGGGAAGCTGCTGACATGCAGCTCCCCTTGTCCAAAAGCAGTACTGCTTTGCTTCATGGAGGCATGGAAGCGAAAGCAGGTTTCTTGCTCTCGTTTCCATGAAGCAAAGCAGAGTTTGCATTGAAGCATTCGCTTAGTGGTACGCTCCTCTGCCTCATTAATCTAACGCTGCTCTTTTTAAAGTTTTTACTGCTGAATGTCATTATTTTAACCTTGTGTTTGCTTTTGCCTGCTCACCTTATCTGGTTACTCGTAGCCTCCTCCGCCAGCTACCCGGTCCACCACGGGTTTTCCCGCTTGTTGTGGAGGGCATAGATCACAGCTCCCTTCCTGATTGGGGGTGAGACTCACGAGACGGGTTAGCGGTCCAGCGCTTTCCCTACTCATTGCGCATGCAGGCTCTGCACGCAGCCGACACGCGCAGCGGGCGCGCCAAGGGCAAGCCCGTCTGCGCCCGTCCACGTCACGACCGCGCCAGGGGCCAGGGATGCTGCCTCGTCAGTTATCTCCGCCCAAGTAAGGACCTGCTACTCAAGAAAGGCCCTGTTAGAGCTTAGACCTACAGCCAAGATGTGTCATCATACCTGCGACCCTGAGGCCCTCTTGGATAGAAAGTACCTAGGGTGCCCAAGCTGTGACACTAAAAATAAGCTCAAATTGAAGATCCTGACCAACCCCACTGTCATTAAGTCTGGCTCTGATTCAAATGTTGGAAAAGAGTTTCTCGTTAATGCCAGATCTATGGTAAAAAATAATATCGCTTTCAGGGACTTCGTCTCAGTGAGAAATCCGACCTGGGTGTTTGTTACTGAAACCTGGGGCACAGATACATCTGGACCTGACTTGGTTGATGCAATCCCCACTGGCTATGCTCTGTCCAGGTTGGACAGAGTAGGCCGTGATGAGGCGGGCTGGGAATTTTGTACAAGGACTCTCTCATTTGTCGTACCCAGACCCTCTCTACTCCTTCTGATCCCTATCAGGCCTACTACTGTTCTATCAACTTCCTCCCATCAGAATGTTTCTCTGGTCTTTTGTTTTATAGGCAACCGGGGCCTAGATCCTCTTTTAGCCAGGATATTAGTAAATTGACAGAGCCGTTCCTTGAGACTAAAATCACTCTCCTTGGGGACTTCAACTTTCATTTGGAGAATATGGCATGTAGGGATACCCAAGTTCTTTTGGAAACTCTGGGTTGCTGTGGTCTGGCCCAGCTGGTGGAAGGCCCTACCCATCTGGCAGGGCATACCCTTGATGGGGTCTTCTCAAATGACCCCAGGCTGAAGGTGGGACATCCTGTCCCACTAGCGCGGTCAGATAGTTTTGACCTGTATGTTCAGGTGGCAGTAGTTCCTACCTCTGGTCCTAGGAAGCAGGAGATGAGAAGGAATTTTAATCTTGTTAATAATGAAGTACTCTCCCCCTTCCTGAATAAGCTGGAGTTTGCTGATCCGCCAGATGCTAACTCCCAGATGCTAACTCAGCTGCTCTGGAGCTCTCTCACACCTTATTAGGAGCAATGGACACTCTTGCCCCTCCTAAGAGGCATTATTCAGCAAGGAAATGCCCATCGGCCCCTTGGTTCTCAGACAGACTTAGATTGCTGAGACAAGGATGTCGAAAACAAGAGAGGCTATGGCGGGGCCACCTAGATCCTTGCGAGAAAGAACAACATAAGCAATGTTTAAAGGAATATAAATCCGCCATTATGGAGGAAAAAAGAGCGTATTTTTCTAAAGTCACCATTTCTCTTAAATCTTCTAGAGACCTTTTTAAGATCATTGATTCCCTAACATCTCCACAGGTAGTAGATCCGATAGAGGGATCTCAGGATTTGTGTGACAAAATATCTGCCTTTTTTCATGCCAAAATCTCTGACATCTATGCTGCGCTGGAACCTGCAAATTCTGGTACTAGACTTTCAACCCTTCCCTCCATTCTGATGCAAAAGAGCCTGTCTGGTGAGCATACTCAGAGTCTTCTTTCTTTTCCTCCCTTGTCATTTGAGACTGTGGACCGGCTTCTAGATAGTACTAACTCGGGCACTCCCCTAGACCCTTGCCCGCTTAAAATGCTGAAAACTTGCCAGGAAGTGGTCATCCAGCCTCTTATGAAGGTTATGAATTGTGCCATGTCGGAGGGAGTTTATCCTTCTCTAGGGAAGACTGCAGTCGTAAAACCGCTTCTGAAGAAGCCTGCTCTAGACCCTGGCGTTTTGAAACATTTCCGCCCCATTTCCCTGCTTCCCGCCCCTGCAAAGATGTTGGAGGCTTATCTCAACCACCACTTCAGCACCTATCTTAAGGACCATCTCCTTTTGGATAATTCACAACATGGTTTCAGGAGATACCATAGTACGGAGGCTGCCCTCACAGCAGTAGTCAACAATATCCGTTCCCAGGTTGACAAGGGACATACCACTCTCCTGGTCCTGTTGGATCTCACAGCGGCCTTCAACACCCTCTCTCCTCCTATACTGGTGTCACGTCTCAGAGAGATGGTGTCGGTGGCCCTGCTTTGAGCCTTCTTGCCTCCTTCCTTTATGAAAGAGAACAGAGGGTGAAGTTTGGTCAGTTCCTCTCTGCTCCTAAACCCTTGCATTGTGGGGTTCCCCAGGGCTCTTCATTGAGCCCTACACTTTTCAACATCTCTGTGGCCCCCCTTGCAAGGGTGGTGAGATCATTTGGTTTGGAGGTGCTGTCTTACGCAGACTACATCCAAATAATGGTCTCTCTCTCCCACATTCAGTAAAAGACTGTGCCCAGAATGTCAGGAGATGTATGGAGGCTGTTTCCCAATGGATGGTGGAGAACTTCCTGAAATTGAATGGTGAAAAAACCGAGGTATTGATTTTTGGGAGTAACCAGGAAATTTGGTCTAGTGACTGGTGGCCGCCCTCGCTTGGGGAATGCCCCTGTCCAGTCCGCCACGGCAAGAACCTGGGGGTGATAATGGATACTGCCCTTTCCTTCGATCATCAGGTAAACAGGACTGTCTCCACTTGTTTCGGGATCATCAAGATCCTCAGAAAGATCTCCCACTATCTTTCCCTAGACTCTCGCAAGCAGGCCACTTTGGCCTTAGTCTCTTCCAGACTGGACTATTGTAATGCCCTCTATATGGGCATTAACAAGAGTCTCATCCATCGTCTTCAAATGGTCCAGAATGCTGCGGCGAGGATGGTGTTGAATCTTCCCAGATACGGCTCAGCCTCGGCTGCACACAAGAACTTACACTGGCTTCCGATGGACCGTAGGATCACCTTTAAGATCCTGTGTTTTAACTCATGAAGCCTTCTATGGTGCCGGTCCGGAAAGCATTAAGTCACTTGTTCATCATTACACCCCTTGCAGATCTCTTCGATTTTCTAACAAAAATGTTCTTGCTGTTCCTAGGTTTTTTAAGGTTACATGGGGTGGTAGAGAGTTTTCCACTGCGGTGCCCAGACTGTGGAATTCTCTCCCTCTAGAGCTCTTAGGGCAGCCCTCACTCCTTTTGTTTCGCAAGGCCTTAAAAACCTGGCTTTTCTCTGAGGCACATTTGTAAGCTTGCCCCTACTGTCTTTGTGTTGGATGTTCCGCTTTAGCGCCTTGATGCCCTTGGGCTAAGTTCGCGCTGTATAAGACCACATTCATTCATTCATTCATTGCTAGAGCCAGCCCTGGGGAGTGGTGGTCTCCAGGGCCATCTAGGGATCCTGGAAGGGGGCTGCGTGGTCCCCCTCCCAACATGTATGTAGCCCCAGGGAGGTGGTAGTCCCCGGAGATTGGGTAGGCCTGCAAGGCCCCCCACCCCAAATGTATTAAAGCCCCGGGGAGGTGGCGGTCCCCGGGGCTGATGGGGCCCACAAAGTCCCCCCCCACATATATGGCACATTGCCCCCGGGACCTGGCCCACACGGGGGCTTATTAAAATGAATCGTGGGAGCCTGCGCTTCATTTTAAAAAATATATATCATCCGGATTCGCCCACCCAGGGCGAATCTGGCTGAAAATATTTTTAAATAATGCTTTTTGGGACCAGGCATAGGGGTTTAGGGTGTTTCTACCCTTCACCCTTTTCTTCTTTTTCTTGTTTTTTAACACTTTTTACCTTTTTGCTTGTGACTCAGTACCAAGTCACAGGATGGCTGTCAACACTTTCTGGTTTGAAGTGTTGGCAGCCAATGAGAAACAAGCTCGTGATTGGGAGAGCTCAGCCAATCAGATCTCACAATTCTCAAATATCGATATCTGTAGATGTTTAAATATCTCAAAAACTAAACGGATTTACACTACTTAAAGAAAAGAGTGCTTTCTGGACCAAAAGCTAAATTTTTTGCCACATTTGGTGTAGTTCCGTTCAGCAGTTCGTGCTGTAGCTGGGTCTAAAGTTTCCTATAGAAATAAACATAGCGAAAACAAGTTTTGGGACCCCCCTTTTTTTTTTCCTCGGCCCCCGCTGCATGAGTCATCCCAAAACTTTCAAGGCAGGAGCTGACCGGAGTGCCCCATTTGTTTTGAAAACTTTGTGAAGATTTGTCAAACGGTGCCAAAGATATTGGCAAAAGAGAAAACACTTTTTTGATAGAAACAGTGACCTAACTTTAACTTCCTATGGGGGTGAGGGGCAGGAGGGAGAGGGGGAGAGAGAGAGAGAGGGGAGGAGAGAGAGAGAGAGAGAGAGAGAGAGAGGGGGATGAGAGAGAGAGAGAGAGAGAGAGGGGGGAGGAGAGAGAGAGAGAGAGGGGGGGAGGAGAGAGAGAGAGAGAGGGGGGGAGGAGAGAGACAGAGAGAGAGAGGGGGGGGAGGAGAGAGAGAGAGTGAGAGAGAGAGAGAGAGAGAGAGAGAGAGAGAGAGAGAGAGGGAGGAGAGGGAGAGAGAGAGAGCAAGAGAGAGAGAGAGAGAGAGAGAGCAAGAGAGAGAGAGAGAGAGAGACAGAGAGAGAGAGAGAGAGAGAGAGAGAATATAAAAATATAAAAATATATATACACAAATGCATCTTCATGTAATCTACATACTAAAAAACTATATAAAATATGTTGAGGTCACCTTACCTTACGGTCCATCGTGATAAACTGCTTTAGTTTGTCCCAGTCCGAAGGCGTGATGTAGGTGCGTGGTGGATCTTTGCGAAGCTCAGTGTAGGGATCTGGGGGTGTTGCTTCTGGAGGATTCAAATCCATCCCTTCACTTTCCAGGAATTCCTGTAAACACAGAAACAAAGAAGAAATTGAACATACTTTCAAACAATATATTAAAACATATTAACATATTTAGAGAAGTGTTTCTCAATAATAGGGTTAGTCCTTAAGGTTGGAAGACACTGAAAAGACATGTCTACTCATTTGTCTAATTGGTTAAATACATTAAGCAGCAGAATACCTTATGGGCAACCATCAATTAAAGCTCAGACCAGATGGGATTTCAACAAATTAGCCTGATTTCCAAGATGATATTCTACTTAGAGGTTAGTCTGAGTTGTTTCTACACTTAGACCTTTCTGCTGTCTTCAACACTGTATGCTATAATGTACTACTGAACTGGCTAACTGGAGAGCCTAGTACAGGACAACTCCTGCCTGATCCTCTCCAGCTCACCCTTCCTTCAAGGAGGGCAGAGTCCAAGAGGCTCCTTCCTCTTTTCTCTGCTCTTTTTCTTTCCTTTTTCCTTTCCTTTGCCTGTCCCTTTTTCTTCTACCTTTGATCGCCTGGGTTAGGCTCATATAATCCATAAAGGCACATTAACCTCACGCTATGGATGCTCATGTCAAAATTTGCCTTGGATACTCTTACTTACCCTGATATACGCTTTCTGTATACCTTGTGAAAATCAATAAAGTACTTTGAAAAAAACCAAAAACATTTTCCAACCAATCCAGCTCCTTTCTAGGACCAAACTCCACACTCAAGGAGCGAACTCCCAAATACCATATCTAAGAAGATGGCGATACCTGAATACACTACATACAGATAGGCTAAATAGCTTAACTATATGGTTCCCAATGAGACTGTCAGGAGGAATAAAATACTGAATGTGGAGGATTTCTCAAACTAAACTGCTAGAAGACCCTCTCCTCACATGAAACCATTAACTTCTCTTAACAACACTGAACAATTTCGTTTAGCCCATTTCACTACGACACTTCTCATGCTGAAGACAGAGGATTGCTACTGGCGAATCAGTTAACAAAACTATGAAAACTGGTAGCTGTTGCTAAAGGGCCATCCTATCCATACTATCACTTGTTGCTGCAATATTTGGATCATGACTGGCTAACTGCATGCTACATATCCCAAAGAATATCTCATTTTTAAAAAACGTTTTAGGCAATCTTAGACACCATGACAACATTATATCTAATTTTAAATCTCTACAACTCGTATGATTGATTCAAGGTGACATGAATCCTACCGCTGGGCGTTGTTGCTAAAGAGGGAGCTTCAAATATATTACCATTTATGCTTTTGACACTCCAGTTTAGATATTTCACTATACCAATCAGATGTTTACCAAAATACAGTAGCTAAAGATATCTTTCCTTTGAAGGTGGAAACATTTGCAATGATCTTCTATCAAATGTTCGACCATCTTATGTTATCTTATCTTATGCTACATTTATAAAGCGCGCTGACACCGGAGGTTTCCTGGCTCTGTGATTGAGATTGAGGGTGAGGACCATAGCCTAAATGGGGTTCGAGAAGAGCCAGGTCTTTAGGCTCTTTCGGAAGCTTAACAGGGTGCCAGAGGTTTTGATTTGTAGGGGGAGGGAGTTCCACAATTTGGGTGCTAGATAGCTGAATCTACGGCCACCCAGTTTCTTTAGTTTAACCACCGGAGTGGTAAGGAGGTGGAGATGAAGATCCTCTTCTCCAATGTTTTTCCACACTTACTCTAAAAGTCCCCATAAGAAGATATAGGGCTTATTATGTTTTTGCAGAGTGGGAAGGCACGCCTACCAAACCTGTGGTCTCACACCCAAAGTAGTGGTGGGGAAACTACTGTTTGTGCAGCGGAGAGCCCTCCACCAGCTCTGTCAGTGCACAACCATTGGCAGCATCCTGTCTGTTGGCACAAACATAGCAGGTTTAATTGAACAATCACATTCAACAAAAAACCTCAAAACCTTTTTTATCCATACCCCAGGTACCCTATGAGTAAAGGAAATCTTTGGGTATACCTGTAGGTTTTTTTAATTATATACCTCTCTTCTGGATCCCTACTTATCCAGTCTGATCTATCTAGAGAATTCCCATTCTATTTGGTTGAGTCTGCCCTAGTAGTACCATCTTACCAGTGTGTGAGTGCTTGCATTGTTCAACACTCCGTCCATCATTTCCTTTGGTTTTGCTTTGTTCGCCCTAAGTTGGCAGGGTATGCCCAGACGTGGGTTCCTTGCCACTGGATTCAAGCTGACGGCTGATTAGCCAGAAACCGATCCCAGGATGCTTGTTTTTGGTTCAGGGAAGACATGGCTTGGCAGTTCGGGCTGGACTGTTCCCATGAGGCACAGGGTCAGACTAATGTGCATATGGCCATGTCTAAACTGTGGTGGCGGAGTGAGCTAAAGAATGATGATGGATTAAACCCAGATCAGTTGACTGGGGGTGAGTGCTTGCATTGTTCAACACTCCCTCCATCATCTCCTTTTGGTTTTGCTTCATCTTACCAGGGTGTACATAGATGCCAATGTCATGATAAAGTGAGTGAGGCGTCTAATCCAATAACTCTAGATACCCAAGAGGCATGAGGAAAGAACCCTCCTTCTGATGATAGGACCTATATTTGCCACATTACTAGTCCTTGGCATTACATGCAAGTGATCGACATGTTTCGGACGTTTTCCCCCATATAGATACGTGGCCTTTATCAGGACCTTTCATAGATCAGATCCCTATATAGCGATTACTCTGCATTGTATTCAGGTAAGTATATTCTACTTACGCGTCTTCGTTATTATTGTATAACGGAGTTTACAAGTGTGGAATCTGCCCATAACCTGGGGGAGAAAATAGGGGACAGTACATAGATATATTGGCAAACAGTATTACATCTGTGACTGCTCTCATCTTAATCACAGTATGAGGCTACCTCATTGCATGCACCACCACCGTATTAGTGTAGGTGAAGAAGTGCTGCACCCAGGAGCTTCATGCAATCACTGTCAATGTAAAATGTGGTATGCTGCATTGTTCGCGAGCTCCATTCCTTGCGCCTCTCAAACGGATAATAAAAACAGTGTTCTACTTGTGTTCATGGGGAGAAGTGAAGGAGATTATGAAAGGTTTTTATGTACATATGTGCCTCTGGGACACTTTTTTGTCATGAATGTAAGGAGGATGTTTAACATCCGGTTGTGAAGTCGGTTTAGGCAAGTAAGATCTGTCCTCATGGTTACCCCCAATTTTTGCTTGGTGTCAGTATGTTTTTTGACCTAGTCTGATTGGGATCCTTCTAATCAGGACCCCAGTCACTGTGCTTCCTCCCTAAATTGACCATGGTAAGTACTTTTGTACATCCACAATTGGCTACTGGTATACCCTTGTAAGACCCTAGTACATGCCAATAAAGTACCCAGGGCATAGTTACACCAGGGGTCTCTCATGGGTTGAAGCCTGTATTGTGCCACCCATGGGAGTCCACCTGCCATTGCAGCCTGTGTGAGTTGGTGATTGCACCTCTCAGAACAGCTATAAGTTTCCCTATACCAGAGGTCACTGCACTTAATACCTACAAGTCACCCCTAAGGAAGGCTCTTCAGTCCTGAAACAGAGTGCTTGATTATGAAAATGAGCAGGATACCCCTACAAATCCCGGAGTTGATTCTTCAAGCTTTGTAAGTGCGGTCCTATGCAAACTGTCCAGGGTGGTGAAAATCTCCTATCTGGTGACATAGGCTTTGAGGTCCTAAGGGAGTCAACAGGCATGTTATCTTAGATACTATCAGTGATCTTTTTGTTAGTGAAAAGCAAGGGCACGCTCCCAATAGCTAGTAATGCAAGGCAGGTGAGACACAGGACTTCCCTTTTCATGTCAGGGCAAGCCTATCTTCTCCACGTAAAGAGGTTTTATCCACAACACTGATTAAATGAACATTGTCACCTGCATTTATCAAGCTATATCCTTGCTTTCACAATATAATTGCTCCCCTATTTATGTACAAGGCCCTATAGAACTTACCTAAACCTTCCTCTCAGAAGGGTGATCAACATATTCAATGCCCTTCTGGGAAAGAAGAAGAGCTTTCTCCTGAGCCTCACCACCTATCCCCCATTTTGGAATCACAGCTCTACTGAGCAGGTTAACTTAGATAGGTGAATTGTTACCTCTGAAATATTTAAATGTCTTTGTGTTTTCATTTCTCTGAGTAGTTGGCATTAAAAGTACTGCAATAAAGAATTTTCTACCCAGATCATGCATATCCATATGCATAAACTTGAAAATGAATGGAGGAATGCCTAAACCAGAGGGTAGAGAGACATGATAGATATTAAAGACAACACCAATTACAAAAACAAATGAAATCAGCACCTAAATACAGAGCAGCCCAGACTTTCAACAAAGCCTAATCGTTTTATATTAATTTACTGATAGGTTCAGCGTGTGAGCAAGACATAACACATTTGTACAAATCTACAGAATATAACCAGTGGTAACGTATCCATGCACCCTTCAAAAATCACAAATATGTAAATCGTATATATGCTTTTCCAGTCTGGTATCTATTAGTTGTCAGCTATTCAACCTCTTTTTCAGACAATATAGATTTTAGGTTTTCCCACCTACCTTCATTAAAATACTGAAGTGCATTTTTTACTATTTTTACTGGTAGAGCTCTAATCTATGTTTATTTTTACAGCTATTTCTCATGAAGAACTGGATTGTCCTCCCCAGTGATTTATACAGTCTTTACAAAACACTTTTTTCCTCCCCTATACAGTGACATGTTTTTATTTAAAAAAAGACAACAGAATAATACGAAAAAAGATAACCTTGAAATTAAAAGTGCATAATTGTTCTTAAACCGGCAAAAGGTGTACATGGCCAGGATAAATGCTAAAAAATATTTGTGTCTGCCAACTTTGGCAGTAGGATCAGATAGGCATTGGTTAAAAGTGCTAGTTGTGCAAGAAAAAAACCTGGACACTGAATGCAACAAATATGTGCATGTGTACCACCACACCCTTTTACAAACCCACAAATGCACAAAAAATGCACACCCCAAAAATTCAAATTGACGAATGTTTCTCTTATCACCTAGAAGGTTTGCAAATTCAGATTGTTGACATATATTACCTCAATGTATTCCAAGGCACCTTCTTTCTTCACCCTCATTTTATGGTTGCGAACTATAAAATATCATTTTAAATAAATATATATATATATATATATATATACACACACACATATACTTTCAAGTTTTTCCCAATATGACATATGTAATGCAATGTAGCTCTTTGTTTCCAATTTTAGATTTAAAAATTGTACAGTATGTTCATTTTTGTTCAGCCCGATAGCTAACAATAAAAAAGACAACATTTAATTCACTGCTTATTCATGTGTACGCTTGAAGATCAAGTCAACAAAATAATAAGGAAAAAAACATAAGATTATTGATATGCATCAGGGTTATAAAACTTGAGCATTCTTGCCTGTGTGAATCCATCGCAGTTGACAATGCGGAAGGTCTTTCCATACATGGTGACGTTAATTCCAATATTCAGATCTTTCCAGTGATAGTGGTCACCAAAGTCATTCTTGGGTTGCCTCTGACGCTTCATGAACTTGCCCTGAGGGATGCCTGAGTTAATGACATGGGGCTCCATTATAGATATACTGTCATCTTCCAGGTAGTAGTAAATTTCAACTGGACGGACCCTGTAACTTTCTTCTTGAGATAAGGTAACAGTCTCCTGGAAGTAGGCATCAAATTTTAGGACCTGCAGAATCAGAACAAACAGCTGAATAAAGGAACATCGTTGCTTTCATTTTTACATCTTAGCCTCCCTTTTTAGTTGACTTTGACAGTGTTGTATCAGTTATCCTGCAATGGCAGAAATACAATTGTCACAAATTCTGAGCAGCTAGTCTTTCAGAGCTTAGAATTAGCACTTCACCTAAAGCAATGGACTCCTTAATTATAGGTGGAGAGCCATTGTGTAGCATTTCCCACATGTTACAGCTGACAGTATTTGGAAACTCTGCTGCATAGACTCGGGTCAGAGCTGCTGTGGCAGTGTGTTGGCCATCAATGCTTGCTATTTCGTGGATCAGTTCTGTACATAGAGGCATACATAAGAGGAACCCAAAGAGTTATGACCCCAGATGCACACATAGAAGGATCAAAAGAAGAGAAGTGGAAGGAACAGTTTTTTTCTCATGTAAACTTACCGCAGTTAACCAGTTACAATGTCCAAACACTGACATGCGCCAAATGGACCTACTGAAAACCGACTGTAACTGGACAACAAAAAGGCCAGTTAAGTAAGGTGCATATTGAAGTTATGTAAATTGTAACAAGAACCCATACTATAGTAGGAATTTTTAGATATTGCTGCAAAATATTTCAAAGACGGGATAATATCTATAGGTTCTAATGTATAGTGTTATGGAAATTATTCACTGCCTGCACCCACAAGAGTCCTCAGACCTTCTGTTGCTCTCTAGATTCGAACAGTCTAGAAATTGTAGGAGTCAGCTGAGTCGGTGGTGGTTATACACCAGTATATTATCAGGTCCAGTTTGAGTTCTTTTGTTCTAGAGATTTCACAGTTTGACAGTGTGGTGGAAACTGATCTTGAAATCCCAGTTCCACAATTCCATCTACTGAAGCGAGGAGTCCAGGTCTTCTAGGTGCCCAATCAATCAAATCTCCCACCAACAGCCTGATAGATTTGAAAAATTGAGCTTTGGTGAAATTTGAAGTGAACTTCTGAGTGGTAGCCCAGTTCTAGCACTGAACTCTGTCTTGTGAACACTGACTTATGAGACCAAATGGCTCATTAACTGGTCACACCCTTAAACTCTGTCAGGTGACCCAGACACCAATCAAGAGAGCACTAAAGCCTGTTAATGTCACATTGAGACTTTGGACCATCAGTTCCTTGACAACCATACGGATCCCATGTTTATTTTGCTTAGTGGGTGTTTAAATTACATAATTCTTGAGAAGCTTTCAAATTCTGTGCCATCTTGGCTTAAATCCATTGAAGTCTGTCTTTTCACACATGGTCATTGAGAAACCAGGGAGAAGGGCAGACATATTATTGAAAAATCGGTACATTGTGACATACAGGCTGGCACATTTGCCCTGGTGCCTGGTACTGGAAACGTTGAGTCAGATCTCAAAGCATCACACCAATTTTTTAAGAGCATGGAGCTTGCTCAACAACACAGGCTACAGAACTCCAACGCAAAGGAGGGACTAAATGATTTACTAAGTGGCTCCTTGAGTCTAGCTACTTCAGGCTTTTTCCCCGGTGCCTGGGACTGGACACCTTGAAGCAGTTCTCAAAGCATCACACCAAGGTTTTGAGAGCATGTAGCTTGCTCAACAATATAGGCGACAGAATTCTAGTGTAAAGAAGTAACTAAATGATTTACTAAGTGGCTCCTTGAATCTAGCTACTTCAGTCTTTGGCCCCGGTGCCAGGAACTGGAAACCTTGAGTCAGATCTCACAGCATTACACCAAGATTTTAAGAGCATGGAGATTGCTCAACTATATAGGCTACAGAATTCCAGTGTAAAGGAGTCACTAAATGATTTACTAAATGGTCTTCAAGTTCAGCTGCTTTAGTCTTTTTTGGAGTAATGACTCCGCTGCAACAGCTAGAACCATATTATTTTCTTTGGTGTACCTAATGTTAGATGACCGGCTTTAGGATGTGTAAGTAAAGGACCCATTATTTTCTAAAGCTATAGCTTTGAACAAGACATATATTGAGACTTGTCTATTGCCATACAGTATTTGATTTTTCAGTCATTTCGTCTCAATCTGAACTTGCACAGACTACTCAGTTTCGCAACAACAGAAGGGCCAATTTAACAAACAGAGTAACTTGGTTATCTACCTTCAGGCCCTGGAAAATCAATGGTGAAGGAAATTACCAACAGCAGAAATTAATTAGTTACCCCTGACTAACCCATGACCCAGAGAAAATCAGGATCCAACAAGTTCAACTCCAACAAGGTATCCTTATTTGTAGGTACATGTTCCAATGCTGATCGACAAGACACTTGATACTGAGAGTCATAGATCAAATTCCTGTCATCATTCCAACTATTAAAAAATCACTAAAATCACTAAAGGGGAATCACTTTTTGAAATAGATACATGGGAACGCCACATTAAAAAGCCAAATTAAACTTTGTTTTAACATCAGACATCTTACACATAAATCGTTTCTAGTGCATAATCACAAAAACCTTTACCATATACATAAAGATTCATCATTTATTATTACATTCCATAAAATTGAGGTCAATAACAAAATATACAAACACTGACTACAATAAGTAAAAATTTAAAAAATGCAAACCATCACTTTTCCTGCTACATTCAGAATCTAGCATAGAAAGTGACACCACTATAACTTACACCAGGGGTCTCCAACCAGTAGCTCGTGAGCTACTGTAGCTCTTGAGCTAACTCTGACTAGCTCACCTGTGTGCAGCCCCCCTATTGAATTAGAAAGATTTTGCTTGGTTGAATTAATATACATATAATGAAATTGAAATGATACTGCACTAATAATATTAGTAGCTGTTAATGTTGGAGACCCCTGACTTACACACTGATGCTCAGTCACAGTGCAGTGAACAAAATGTTAAAAATGTTGATGTACATTTTGGTGGACTACAGAATTTGCCAAAACTCACCATCTTCAGGAAATAAAATTGTAGTAACAGATACTAGTATAGATATCACACATCATCACATATTCAGAGTCTGATGAAACTACTAATAGCTGGTAGAGCAAACTGACGGATGTACGACATTACAACGCATGCTTTTACATCGCATGCTATTACAACGGGGTTTTACAACGCATACCATTACAACGCATAGTGCTTTGGAGCGCTGGATAGTGAATAGTTTAATTTACTATTCCAAACTCCAGTCCCCATGGATAGTAGGGAAGGTGTTGGACAGTAAATTAAACCTATTCCCTATCCTAGAGCGCCCCCAAGCGCAATGCGTTGTAATGGTTTGCGTTGTAAAAGTTGCATCGTAAAGGCACTGCGTGGTAAAAGTTGCGTTGTAAGTGATGTTTCCCCAAACTGACACCTTCCTTACATTTATAGCGTCTTGTAATATCCTACATTATTGGACTCTCTCAACTTCAGTGGATATGTTATTGCTTGTAGTGTTAGTAGACAGCAGGCAATTATGGCATGATGCAGAAACAGAATTCAATCTTGAGCGGTCCCCCTCAGGTTGCTTGAGTGGGAAGTAGCTGATTCCTTCCAGTCCCGTTGAAAACCATGCAAATATGCTACCCAGTGGGAGCCGCTCAAGATGTTTCTTTTCAATACCGCAAGGAACAGATATGTTAACAACTGAGGTAGCAAATTGTTGTTAACCATGATGTAGACTAAAAGTAGCCAATTCCTACCAAGCCCATTATAAATCGGGCAAATTCATAATCTGGTGGCGACTGCTGAAAAGTGAACCCACCTTTTTGTGACAATGACTGGCAGGCTCTAGAAATGGAAAAACTCTGGTTCTCAACTAGTGGCATTGGGAGCCTGAGATCGCAAGGGCTCTATAAACTCTTCATCTGGGGTAATCTATCAATGTAAATAGTATTATTTTATTCCAGAAAAGGAGCAGGTCAGCTACACATTCAGTGCCGAGTCACCACGATTAAGTCCCTGTTTTAGTCCATTTGTGCAAGCTTCACTTTAGAAGATCTTGGAGATGCCTGCAAGATATAGGAACCAAAGGTCATGTTACAAGATCCGTAAAGTTCTAGTTTTACTCCTCATCCCAAAAAAGCTCATGATGCCCAATGCAAAGAAAGTCTTATTCATTGAAAAGTGCTCATATTACTGATCTGCATCCGGTGAGTGATATATGTGTAATCTAATGAGATATAAAAAATTATCTTTTTGTTTGGCTGTGCTGTCACAGAAGGAACCACCTTTGCACTAATCAGCCTAACCAAGCTCCAAAATGAAAAAATGGCCAATGCCATGTTCCTTCGGCAATAGACAACAAACACAATCTCAGGTGTATGCTCGGCATATTAGGCTTCATCAGAAATAGCTGGTGCATATGGAGCATCAATATAATATCAGCATAGCGATTTAGAATTATAGGGTGCATACATTTGTACCAGCATAAAACTTAATAAGAGGCATCCTGTTTAGCATAGTCTGTTTTCCATTTGAGCAAGAAATATCGCTGCATGAGGTAAACACTTTCTGCTTAAATCTGTGTATGCTTGTAGGTTTGTGATTTGAATATGCCGGCCCAACTCAGTTGACTGGTTGATAAGTTAAGTATTATTAAAATAGGTAACATTAAAAAAAATTTCATGTTACAAGGCAATATGAATAACATATTCAATGACTAGTTAGGCTTAATCCTCCTCTTTTCCTGCATACAATGGGTTTGTATTTTATTTTCAAATAGTCTGTAGCTTGTCAAGTAAGCCCTATGTCACCAACAAGCAGTGAGCGCTCCACAGTTTGGGCCAGATATAACCAAACCAGTTCAGGACCAATTTAATAAATGGTATACCATATAGAAGGCCCTGCAACAAAATGAAAGTAGTCACTGAGGAGTACGTTTGCAAATTGATCGCCACAGTGGTGAATTTTGGTACAAGTTTGGAAAGAAGATTATGAAAAAATGTCCAGTCTCTCATGTTCCCGTTCGGCTTGTTGCGTTGCACAACTTTGCTTAACTACTTCATGAACTATACATAATGCACAACATGTCCAATGCACTTAGCCTGGTCCTCGTGCGTGGAAGGAGGTACATGGTGTGAGAAGTTGGCCCGATATGCAGCGTTCGCTATTCTAGCGACCGTTATGTATCGTTCCAAACGACCCTTATGGTGATTGGTTGTAAGTTAACCTTAGACCAGCTATCCTAGTAGCTTGGATACGAGCAGTCTTCGGGCTAAACTCTAGAGGGCGTGTTAAGCCAGCTGTTATACCATCACATACCCCTTGAACCCCAAGTGAAAGGACACCACACAAGTGTTATGAAAATAAACAGAATATTTATTAAGAATCACAACAGCCCTGGACTCTTTATGAGGACAGGGTACTAAGCACAAACCAAAACTCTTAGGAAAATACTTCAAGTGCACAATTAAAACAAGTGTCCGAGGACACGGAAAGCTTAGTGGTCTCGGGCGGACCCGATAAGGCAAGTCGGAAGCGAGGGACTCGGGACCCTAGAGTAAGGAGGCTATGCAGGCACCGAAATGCCGAAGGTACCTAGCCACGAGGGCTGCGGCTGCACAAGTCTTACAGGCGTCGGGGTCTTCGCTGACGAGCCAGGAGCCGGAAGAAAAGGAGTTGCTGGCCGGCGACCAGTGCTGAATAGTTCGTAGAGATCCAAGCCTGGATCAGAGATCGTTGATACCTGAAAGCAGAGGGGACCAAGTTCGTACTACTAGCCAGTAGTCAGAGGGTACCGAGAAGGCACCGGTTGGCCGTCACCTCGACTAGGTGAGTGGGCGACGCTAGGCTCTGCAGTCTCACGGACCAGGAGGCGTTGTCGGCGACCAGGATGGAGGTGCGAGCTGTCCCACGAAGGTTGATGCTGTCGGCGTCGCTGGGCCCAGGATTGGGGCAACAAGCCTTGGCAGATTTCAGGGCCACGTGGTGGGCCTAAAATGGCGTCTTGAGTGGACCAGGAGGGTCCGGGATGCTTCTCTCAAAGATGGAAGCAAGGGCCAGTCTGGAGCAACCAGACCAGCAGCGTTGGTTGTCGGATGTCGTCAAAGAAGGGCACAAGCCAGCGGCTAGTGTCCAGACAACGTGCTGAGCAGCGAGCAGAAGGGCCCCACGCAGATCGTGGAGATGCTGGGAGACTGCACTTCGGTGCTGGAGCTGCTCAGGGTCGGGGCTTCTCGGACCCCAGAGCACTCACCAGAGAATTACTTCGATGGTCGTGCTGATTAAGAAAGCGTGCAGGTTTTGATGATGGCCGGTCCCTCGAGGTCTCGTCGCACCCGCAGATCACAGCTGAGCTGATGACGTGGGTAGAGGTCAGAGGTGCCAGGGAAGCCGGTTCTCGTCGAGCTGGGCCGTCGGATTCCTGAGGAAGGACTTGCAGCAAACCGCAGAGTTCTTAGATGGTGCCTGCGGATGCAGGGTGACTACTCCTTAGTCACAAGGGAGAAATCTTGAGAAGAGTCTCGAATGTCCTTTCGTAGAAAGTAGTTCTTGATTCAAAGATGATCTAATTTGGAAGGGTCCCCGCTCCGGCCTTTATCCTAAAGAAAGGGGTGGGTACATGACTAGGTCCTGCCCTAAGGGTGGGACCAGGAAGGGGGGTAGTTACACCCCTCTCCCCTGCCGGACTTCCCCAGGCCAGGGGCTGGCGCCCCTGGAACTGGTTCTGACCGGCAGATGCGTAGTGAGCACCGGGGTGCCACTCCGCAGTCACCTTCTCGCAAAGCCCTACCTACCCAGAATACACAAACTCTGTCTGGGACGGTGCGAACACCGCCCTTGACAGGAAACCCTTTGTCCAAGCTCTCCTCGCTGGAAGGACTCCCAGCAGCAGGAGGTCAGACTCGTGTCTGTGGTGGCAGCATCCATTTTGTGGAGCTGAGGCTTTAGTTAACTTTAACCGGGGTTCACAGTTACGTACATGTCGTGTCCCTCTAGAAGGGCGGAATGCTAACCTCGTCGCCAGAATTGGTGAGGGGGCAGTATCCCGATTCGTATGACACCTTACTCGACATGTCTTGATAACGCGATACCGGAGTTACCGATATGGTACGCGTTATCATGGAACAGCCATTGGGTCTTGGTTCCGCAAGCTGCAACCGGGCTTGGCTCGGGCCAGAACCCAATTCACACGATTCCCAGCACTCTGCCTTCAGGATTGTCAAGGCCTGCCATAGGAGTGACTGATAGGAACTCGGGTGTCCATTGTACGGTTAGATATAGGGCTACTATACCTAAAGCAACGAGCGGGTACGCTACGTTGCCCCAGCTGTCGTGCAGCCAGTTGTGTCAGATTTAGATGGCCATCCAGGGGTGGCATAATACATGCTTCAGCCCCTGGTAGGCCCTGGGTACACCGATGCCCTGAGTTACAGGGTCTGACAGGGTGGTCCAGTTCCAATTGGGTAATGCACCTAAGGTACACACATCAATTTAGAGAGAGAACAGCTAGGCTGTGGGTCTGATTAGCAGGCCCACAGCCCGAGAAAGTCGGAAACCAGTGAAACAAAAGCAAAAAGTCCGGGTGATCATAGGATTGCAGACCCTACTCTCCTACATGACCCCCCCCCCCCCAAACGTTGGGACAATAAGCTAACCTTGACGAGGTGAGTCTTCTTGTTCTAAGTGGAAATACCTGGAGAGCCCATCTGCATTGCCATGATCAGTGCCAGGTCTATGCTCCACTGTGAAGTCCATACCCTGTAGGGAAATGGACCACCTAAGCAGTTTGGGGTTTTCACCCTTCATCTGATTTAGCCATAAGAGGGGCTTATGGTCGGTCTGAATTTTGAAATGAGTGCCAAACAAGTATGGCCTCAGTTTCTTCAGGGCCCACACCACAGCGAAGGCCTCCCTCTCTATAGCTGACCAATTTTTCTCTCTGGGCTGGTCATTACCATCAGCTCCCACACCCAACTCAGAAGCATCTATTTGGACAATGAATGGTTTGGAGTAGTCTGGACTCTTGAGGATAGGTGCCGTGCACATGGCCTGTTTTAGGTCATCAAATGCTTTTTGACAGCTCGCTGTCCACTGAACCTTTTTTGCCATTTTCTTACTCGTCAGTTCATTGAGCGGAGTCACAATCGATCCGTAATTTCTGACGAACTTCCGGTAGTAACCAGTCAGGCCCAAGAAAGCTCGAACCTGAGTCTGGGTGGTTGGAGGAGCCCAGTCCCTGATTGACTGTATCTTGCTCTCCAGTGGCTGAACTTGGCCTCCACCGACGAGGTGGCCCAAGTATACAACCCGTGTCTGCCCTATCTGGCACTTGGTAGCCTTGATAGTGAGACCTGCTGCTTGCAGAGCCTCTAACACTTTCCGCAGGTGGACCAGGTGATCCTCCCAGGTGGAGCTAAAGACAGCAATATCGTCAAGATACGCCGCACAGAAGTCATCCAGCCCAGTGAGAACGTGATTCACCAACCGTTGGAAGGTGGCAGGTGCATTTTTCAAACCAAAGGGCATCACCACGAACTGATAATGCCCACCAGGGGTAGAAAATGCGGTCTTAGGCTTGGCGTCCTCAGCTAACCTGATTTGCTAATACCCAGCTGTCAGGTCAAACGTACTTAAGTAGTTGGCCGAAGCCAATCTATCGATAAGCTCGTCTGCCCTTGGTATTGGGTGGGCGTCAGTCTTAGTGACTGCATTGAGACCCCTGTAGTCTACGCAGAACCTCATCTCTTTCTTACCGCCCAGGGTGTGAGGTTTCGGCACTAGAACTACGGGACTAGCCCAGGGGCTGTCCGAGGGTTCAATGACTCCCAGCTCCAACATTTTCTGCACTTCAATTTTTGATGCAGTCTCTAACGTGATCTGGCTGCCGGTAGATTTTACTCTTCACGGGAAAGCTGTCACCAGTGTCGACCTCATGGGTGCACCAATTGGTCTGACTGGGTGTTAGAGAGAACATATGCCGGAAGGATTGAAGAACCTGTTTACAATCCTCCTGTTGATGTTCGGAGAGGCTGCCACAAAAGACAACACCATCTACCGATCCATCGTCAGGATTCTGAGTGAGCAGGTCGGGGAGAGGGTCACTCTCCTCCTCCTGTCCCTCATCCATGGCCATGAGCAAACTCATGTCCTTCCTGTCGACATATGCCTTGAGCCTGTTGACATGGAGCACCCTGTGGGGGCTCCGGGGAGTTCCCAGGTCTACCAGGTAGGTGACCTCTCCCTTTTTCTCCAGGATGGTGTAGGGCCCGGACCATTTGTCCTTGAGTGCTGCTGGGGCCACTGGCTCCAACACCCACACCTTCTGTCCGGGCTGATAAACAGTCAAGACAGCCTTTTGGTCATGCCAAGCTTTTTGGAGTTCTTGGCTGGCCTTAAGGTTTTCGGATGCCTTCTCCATGTACTCAGCCATCCGCGAGCGGAGGCCCAGCACATAGTCCACTATGCTGGTGGCAGGCTTTTTGAGAGGTCTCTCCCATCCTTCCTTCACCAAACACAGGGGTCCTCTCACAGGATGCCCGTACAGAAGTTCAAAAGGGCTGTAGCCAACCCCCTTCTGTGGGACTTCTCTGTAAGCGAATAAAAGGCAGGGGATCAGGACGTCCCATCTACGCCGAAGCTTTTCAGGTAGTCCGTGAATCATCCCTTTCAGGGTCCTGTTGAATCTCTCAACAAGCCCATTGCATTGTGGATGATAGGGTGTAGTGACTTTGTAGTTGACACCACATTCCTTCCACATAGCAGTTAAGTAGCTCGACATAAAGTTTGCACCTCTGTCGGAGACGACCTCCTTAGGGAAGCCCACTCTGGAGAATACTCCAACTAGGGCTCTTGCCACAACAGGCGCTGTAGTGGTCCTAAGGGGAATAGCTTCAGGATACCTGGTGGCATGATCCACTACCACCAGTATAAACTTGTGCCCTGATGCTGTTGGTGGTTCCATGGGACCGACGATGTCAATCCCCACCCGTTCAAGGGCACCCCCACCACAGGCATTGGTATAAGGGGGGCCTTTGTCGTGCCACCTGACTTACCACTGGCTTGGCAAGTGACACAGGAGCGGCAAAACTCCTTGGTATCTTCGTTCATGTGAGGCCAGTGAAAGTGTGAGACAAGCCTGTCCCACGTCTTCGTCTGGCAAACGTGTCCTGCTAAGGGAATCTCGTGGGCCAAGGTAAGGATGAAACCACGCTGAGACAAGGGGACGACCAGCCTCCTGGTCATGCCAGGCTTGGGGTCTCTTGCCTCAGTGTACAGGAGTCCATCTTCCCAGTATACCTTGTGGGTACCTGTGGCGTTCCCAGCAGCCTCAGCAGCAGCCTGCTGTCTGAGGGGTTCAAGAGAAGGGCAGCCTAACTGGTCCTTCCCCAGGTCCTCTCGTGTGGGTCCCCCTGAGCCCAGAAACTCAACTTGATCAAGTTCGAGTTCTTTAGGTTCAGTTTCCCGCAATTCTTGGAGGTCAGCCTCCTCTGAGTCCTGATCCTCGACCTGGGGTAAGGGGGAAGGCGAAGCCTTAACCCGACTGCTCCTCTTCTTGGGAGGTGTCTGGTCCGTTGTTCCAGGATCCAGCACCTGTTCAGTGGGGCATCGTCTGACCTGTGACCTGGTCACAGCAAACACGTGTGCTGGCAAGCCTAACATCTCCATGTGAGTCCGTTGCTCCACTTCTGACCATCGTGATGACTCCAAATCATTGCCCAACAAACAATCCACTGGGAGGTCTGAACTAACAACAACCTTTTTCTGGCCATTTACCCCTCCCCAGGAGAAAGCAACAATCGCCATACTATGACTGGTAGTGACGTTGCTGGCATTGGTCACCAGGAATTCTGTACCTGGCATGATCTGTCCAGGGTCCACAAAGTTAGGCGTCACCATGGTGACGCTGGCACAAGTGTCCCTATAGGCCTGAGCCCTTCTTCCATTTATTAAAGGCGTCTGTCGGTATTTGCCCAAAGTATTGGGACTGACATCAGGGGATATATCCACATCCCCTGTACAGACAAGGACAGCCTGAGTGAGTGTACCAGCTAAGCCGTTGCACCCCTCAGAACCCAAGGTTAACCCAACTAGTCCCTTGGGAGGCGCACTACTACTGCTGGCTGTACTAGGGGGTACAGGTGCCGTAGGGGCTGCAGTAGCAGGAGTCTGCCCTCCTTTCTTGGTGCACTCACTAAACCAGTGAGTTTTACTTTTACAGTATTGGCACCACCTTTTCGATTGACCTTCTTGATTCTTCTTTTTCTGGGAAGCCTGACCCCCCCCCTCTTTGGGTTGTTGGGGACCTGTCGAAGACTTCTGGTCAGTTTGTTCCCCTTTCGAATCTTTACCCTTCTGGTCTGCTTTCTTCTGGCCACCCTGGTTCTGGCCCTGGTTTTGCTTAACCCTTGTTCTGACCCATCTGTCTGCCTTCTTTCCCAATTCTTGGGGAGAGGTCAGATCCGAGTCGACAAGGTGCTGATACAACAACTGGTTCTGACAATTGTTTAAAATCTGTTCTCGCATGATCAAATTATATAATCCTTGGTAATCAGTAACCTTACTGCCCAGCAACCAGCCCTCAAAAGCCTTAGTGGCACAATCAACGAAATCAGACCAGTCCTGAGACTGAGTTTTCTGGGTATCCCTGAACAGCAACCTGTACTGCTCAGTGGTTAGGCCAAACCCGTCAATCAGTGTGTTCTTCAGGACCTGGTAATTGTTAGCGTCCTCGACCCTTGTGGTGAGGAGCTTATCTCTACCTTTACCTTCAAAGGAGAGCCACAAGATAGCTGCCCACTGACTCTGGGGGACGCACTGTACAGTGCAGGCCCGCTCCAAAGCAGTAATCCATTTGTGGATGTCGTCCCCTTGCTTAAAGGGGGGCACTATCTTATTCAGGTGCTTAGTGTCTAAACTCCTGGGTTCCCGTGGGGGAATGCTGCCACCAGTGGGAATCGTCCCACTCAACTCTTGCTCTCGAGCAAAGGCGAGTCTCTCTTTGGCTAGGGCAAGTTCTTCCCTTTCGATCCGCAGATTGACTTCCCGCTCCTTTGCTTCGTACACTCTTCTCTGAGGCGATGTCATCCCTCTTCGAGCAGAGCCTCGAGAGCCATTGGTTGGAACAGATCTGTTAGAGCCTCTCGACAGAGACCTAACTCGTCCGTTCCCAATGTTAAGCTGGCCCGAGAGAGGCCCCAGGGGTCTCCTAGTACCAATCTCGTGCCGGCTTAAGTTGTCCTGAGTTAGCTGACTAACTATGACTGGACCTTTGTCTGCCTCGTCCCCAGATGTCTCTGGTTCCTCGTCCTCCTCTTCGCCCTCGGCTGAGAGATGGATAAGGTCAGGGTCACCTCGGGTTCCCTCGAGGGGAGGCATTTCCATTTCGGGATGAGAAGGGTCGGTGTTACCCGCCTTCCTGGCATCATAAGTCTCCAAGAGACCAATCAGAAACGGAATGGTAGGGTTTGCACCCTGCTTTATCTTTCGAGACGTACAGATCTGTCGCATCTCATGAAAGCTAAGTGCAGCATATCTGGAGGTGACCTGTGGAAGGTCGACTGACACGAGGGGAGACTCAGAGTTTCCGCCTTTGTCCGACATGCTGTTTCTAGTGTGGTGTAAGTGATGCACCATACAGGTGATACAGGAGGAGCCGAGGCGGACGGACGTGGACCGTCTCGGCTCCCGGCCCGCGCGCTGCTCCGGCCTGGAACCAAGCGGCCTTAGGCAGCCCTCCGCGACGCGCACGCTTCCTGACTGAAGCGGGAGGTGTGGGGCACCTGCAGGGCTGTCCCGATCGCTGCTGGTGCCCGTGGAGCGGCGTTGGTGGATTGCTCCCGATCCCTGCCTGGACCCAACATGGCGGCCGCCCGTTCCAGCCCGGGCTTAACAACAACGACGAGGAGCGGAGCCTGTTGCGTCCTGCCGGGGGAGAGTCTGACGGGAGCTGGTCACCCGAGCGGTATGTAGGGCTCCTACCGCGCCAACCCCCCCCCCCCCCCTGCCACCCGACGAGACTCTGCGGTTACACCCGAAAGGGGCCGGTGATTGACGGCGGCGCCCTCTGCTAACGACGGCGCTGCCTCGAGTCTATCCTCACCTACCTGCTCCGGGGGGCCATGCATCCATTCTCCGCAACAGACGGGCCTGGGCCCGAGGTCAGAAATGTGCCCATCCCCACCCCCCCTCACTGACCACGCTGCTTCGCGCAAACGGTGCCTGACTCCAAGATGGCGCCCTTGGGGACACGCTCCCGATGACCGGCGGACACAGGCTCCAGGGACACGAACGCATGCCAGGGGAAACCTTTGCTTCAAACTTTGCTGCCTTCCATCTCTGCCTGGGCGCCGGGGGTCTTTCTCCCCTGACCCTCCTCTGGTCTCCGGATTGAACTCCCCTGCCCAGCTCCTCTTGAACGATGAGGCTGCGACTTTGCTGCGGACTGCCTGTCCCCCCCTGGACCTGCTGGCTATGCCAGCCCTCTTTCTGAACCTTCGGACTCGGACCTTCGCGCTCCCCGCCATTATCTCTATATGACGTGCCTCTTCTACTAACTTTTTCTTCCGCCATTTTAGTGATCTCTCACTGTCCTTTTGACTTTCCTACTGTCTCTCTTATTGCCTCTGACCAGTATAGGCCTAGAGTATATCCATTTGTATCTCCTCCTCTTGTGATTCTATCTCTTGTACATTTGCAATTTTTTTCTTTTCTATTTGCACCTTTTTGTAACGCGTGTAATCCTAAGTCAGCTGAAATTCCAGGAGCCTAGTCCCGACAGCTCGACGACTTTTGGAGGGCTGGATGAGGTCCCCCGCTACACGGCGGAGGAGGGCACTGGACATCGAATGCTGTCTTATGTAAAGCGCTCTGATAACCTAATCGGTTCAAGATCCTGAAATGTGCAACGTAACTGATTCTATGTAAACTGCTGTGACAACATGTAACGGAACTGGTGCTATGTAAAGCGCTCTGATAACCTTATCGGTTCAAGTTCGCGCTATAGAAAACTCTAAAAATAAATAAATAAATAAATAAACCTACACTATGGGTTTACCTACTGAGCCCTTGCTAAGAGTTGCAGCCAAGGTGTGCTAAGCCTTGAAGAGCTACAACAGCTGGTTCAGTAGAACTCAGAGTATTCTAAGCTAGGTTATATGTACCTGGAGTACTTATGCGATCTTTCACAAGATGTTCTTAGGATACGCGTGGTAAAACAACAGCAAGCTCAAATCCCAACCGCTGCTCACCAATGTGAGAAGTTGGCCCGATATGCAGCGTTCGCTATTCTAGCGACCGTTATGTATCGTTCCAAACGACCCTTATGGTGATTGGTTGTAAGTCAACCTTAGACCAGCTATCCTAGTAGCGTGGATACGAGCAGTCTTCGGGCTAAACTCTAGAGGGCGTGTTAAGCCAGCTGTTATACCATCACATACCCCTTGAACCCCAAGTGAAAGGACACCACACAAGTGTTATGAAAATAAACAGAATATTTATTAAGAATCACAACAGCCCTGGACTCTTTATGAGGACAGGGTACTAAGCACAAACCAAAACTCTTAGGAAAATACTTCAAGTGCACAATTAAAACGAGTGTCCGAGGACACGGAAAGCTTAGTGGTCTCGGGCGGACCCGATAAGGCAAGTCGGAAGCGAGGGACTTGGGACCCTAGAGTAAGGAGGCTATGCAGGCACCGAAATGCCGAAGTTACCTAGCCACGAGGGCTGCGGCTGCACAAGTCTTACAGGCGTCGGGGTCTTCGCTGACGAGCCAGGAGCCGGAAGAAAAGGAGTTGCTGGCCGGCGACCATTGCTGAATAGTTCGTAGAGATCCAAGCCTGGATCAGAGATCGTTGATACCTGAAAGCAGAGGGGACCAAGTTCGTACTACTAGCCAGTAGTCCGAGGGTACCGGGAAGGCACCGGTTGGCCGTCACCTCGACTAGGTGAGTGGGCGACGCTAGGCTCTGCAGTCTCACGGACCAGGAGGCGTTGTCGGCGACCAGGATGGAGGTGCGAGCTGTCCCACGAAGGTTGATGCTGTCGGCGTCGCTGGGCCCAGGATTGGGGCAACAAGCCTTGGCAGATTTCAGGGCCCCGTGGTGGGCCTAAAATGGCGTCTTGAGTGGACCAGGAGGGTCCGGGATGCTTCTCTCAAAGATGGAAGCAAGGGCCAGTCTGGAGCAACCAGACCAGCAGCGTTGGTTGTCGGATGTAGTCAAAGAAGGGCACAAGCCAGCGGCTAGTGTCCAGACAACGTGCTGAGCAGCGAGCAGAAGGGCCCCACGCAGATCGTGGAGATGCTGGGAGACTGCACTTCGGTGCTGGAGCTGCTCAGGGTCGGGGCTTCTCGGACCCCAGAGCACTCACCAGAGAATTACTTCGATGGTCGTGCTGATTAAAAAAGCGTGCAGGTTTTGATGATGGCCGGTCCCTCGAGGTCTCGTCGCACCCGCAGATCACAGCTGAGCTGATGACGTGGGTAGAGGTCAGAGGTGCCAGGGAAGCCGGTTCTCGTCGAGCTGGGCCGTCGGATTCCTGAGGAAGGACTAGCAGCAAACCGCAGAGTTCTTAGATGGTGCCTGCGGATGCAGGGTGACTACTCCTTAGTCACAAGGGAGAAATCTTGAGAAGAGTCTTGAATGTCCTTTCGTAGAAAGTAGTTCTTGATTCAAAGATGATCTAATTTGGAAGGGTCCCCGCTCCGGCCTTTATCCTAAAGAAAGGGGTGGGTACATGACTAGGTCCTGCCCTAAGGGTGGGACCAGGAAGGGGGGTAGTTACACCCCTCTCCCCTGCCGGACTTCCCCAGGCCAGGGGCTGGCGCCCCTGGAACTGGTTCTGACCGGCAGATGCGTAGTGAGCACCGGGGTGCCACTCCGCAGTCACCTTCTCGCAAAGCCCTACCTACCCAGAATACACAAACTCTGTCTGGGACGGTGCGAACACCGCCCTTGACAGGAAACCCTTTGTCCAAGCTCTCCTCGCTGGAAGGACTCCCAGCAGCAGGAGGTCAGACTCGTGTCTGTGGTGGCAGCATCCATTTTGTGGAGCTGAGGCTTTAGTTAACTTTAACCGGTGTTCACAGTTACGTACATGTCGTGTCCCTCTAGAAGGGCGGAATGCTAACCTCGTCGCCAGAATTGGTGAGGGGGCAGTATCCCGATTCGTATGACACCTTACTCGACATGTCTTGATAACGCGATACAGTAGTTACCGATATGGTACGCGTTATCATGGAACAGCCATTGGGTCTTGGTTCCGCAAGCTGCAACCGGGCTTGGCTCGGGCCAGAACCCAATTCACACGATTCCCAGCACTCTGCCTTCAGGATTGTCAAGGCCTGCCATAGGAGTGACTGATAGGAACTCGGGTGTCCATTGTACGGTTAGATATAGGGCTACTATACCTAAAGCAACGAGCGGGTACGCTACGTTGCCCCAGCTGTCGTGCAGCCAGTTGTGTCAGATTTAGATGGCCATCCAGGGGTGGCATAATACATGCTTCAGCCCCTGGTAGGCCCTGGGTACACCAATGCCCTGAGTTACAGGGTCTGACAGGGTGGTCCAGTTCCAATTGGGTAATGCACCTAAGGTACACGCATCAATTTAGAGAGAGAACAGCTAGGCTGTGGGTCTGATTAGCAGGCCCACAGCCCGAGAAAGTCGTAAACCAGTGAAACAAAAGCAAAAAGTCCGGGTGATCATAGGATTGCAGACCCTACTCTCCTACACATGGCATTGTTCCCTAGTCCCCTGCACCAATGTGGAGGATCAAAGGGGATGAAATCTATGCAAACAGAATGCTTGAGTGTGGGTAATGGTAGTGTGCAATGCCCCATGTGTGGTCCAAGAACAGCTTTCCTTCCCTTCATGCAGGAGTAATAAACAATTTTAATGACTGAAAAATATGTTAAATGTTTATAGACAACATACAGCATGATATGCATAATACATTAGAGCTTGCATTTAATAGGTCAATTAGTTATATACAACATTTAAAAAAGATATGTAACTGCAAATGTAGCAGGCTGCCTAGGAAAGTGAAGGATTGTAATCCTTTTTCTGTCCAGCAGAATGCTGATGGCACATTCTGTGAACTGTGTGAGCATTCTAGCTTTATCCTACAACTTTGTGGACAGGTCTGAGCTTAACACTGCAAAACACAACAAACTGATGCCATGGCATTTGTTAACACAGAGAAAAATAATTGGAAGGCACTTTTATAGATGCTAAATTATAAACAACAATGATTTTATCTCTAGTCTGAAGATTCTGTGTTGCAGCTTCCAAAGACACTTCTTTAAGCCACCAGAGACAACTTATGTATATCTCTCCACCTCTTTTCCATTTCAACCACACCAAAAGAGCTCAATGTTCACATCCTGACAGAGGAAACCAACCAGAGAACAATCACAAATGTACACACTTTACATACACTGCAGAATTTCAGCTATAGCCAGTCTGACTGCTGTTCATATAGACGTTTACATAATGTAAGGTTCTGTACCTTTTTGTCAAATGCCACGTGGGCTGGAACAAAATCTGATGGTGGGGCTGGTCTGGCTTGGCCATACGTCAGTGTAGGCCTCTTGTTAGCTAGCTCGTCCAGTTCAGCCTGGGAAAGCTGGTTAGCAGTGATTGGCTCCCGCCCGATTCCCACTGTCGGAAGTAATGAGCGTGAAAAGCCATTTCGATATTCCAATGTCTGGGAACGATGATAGGCAGTTTTCTAGGGCGATAAGATATTAAAACACAGAATTCAGCATAATGTACTTTCCTTTTATACTTAATTTATAGTACTGCAATTATTAAATTGAATATAACGGAAAATTTACTGTGCTTGAAACAGAAAATGCTACATACTTGTAATGACAGTGTTCCAGAGTGAAGATGTTTTGTGGCCATACATGCCTACTATATTCCACTCTCTTAAGTCACACCCAAAAGTTTGTAAAATGTTTTTGGGTATTTGTCCTATTTAGGATAGTCCATTGTGTTAAGCTCTGGCGTAGTCAAAAGTCCCTGTAAGTCTCAGCTTCAAATCGTGAGCTTTGCCTCTAGTTTTAGAAGTTATGGGAAGTCACTGTTTACTGACATTCAGAGATCACTGAAATAGTTATTCCAATAGAATATCTCTGTATGATGTCAAATGAACTTGAGACAATTGCTAAAAGGAGAGGGACTTCTCTTTTCTGAAAGGTTGGAGAAAAAACATACTATCCTTGGACTGAACAGAATGTTGCCCTAAAATATTGAAGCCTGATAAACTGTTTAGTTTACACATACATGTATGAAATACCAGGATTATTAAAAATGAAGCATCGGAGGCTAAAGAGTAGAATGTCATATTCCCCTAGAGACGACGACACAGCATTTCGGCAAACGCTCTCTCTCCCTCTAAGTAATGTTTCAATAAACAGAATGTAATTAGGCAGGTTCTGGCTGAATCGCTAGAAGAGAGAGTAACCCATAAGCACAGAGTATTGTATCCTTTTCGGAGAACGGATGCAATTTTAAGCTGAAAGTAAACTTACGTTCAACATGTTGTCCTGTTATAAGTGCCAATATGCCAGTACTTAGTTTATGAAAAAAGGACCTTTAAAAAGTATTATAAATGATTCAGACCCACACCATAACTACACTCCTCTAACCCTTCAACCCCCCCCCCCCCCTCCCCCTCCCCCTCCTCCCCACCCCCTTCCCCTTAAATTCTCATCTCACATAATCCGCTTCTTTGCCTAAAAGGAGATGGAAGAAGTCTGGTAACAGCGCAACCTGCACTCTTCGGCTCTGTGCCCCGGTCTTACCGTGGGGTCCCTGAAAGTGTTGCCGGGCAGGAAGGGTAGACCTTGCATGGGATGGGAGGCCATGGCTGAGATCCACGCGCGTTGCTGCGGTCCTCCGCGTCGCCAACTGGCCCACAGCGCGTCCTAATCGTCGCCTTGACAACGGCGGCTCCAGGCCAACGACAATAACACATCCGTAACTGGAGCGCGTGCGTGCGAGCGCCGCCATTTTAAGGTCAGGCAATAATAACAGACTCCGGGGCTATTGGTAGGGGGCGCACCAGGGCAGGCCCATGCAATTTGCAGTTGTTGTTCCAAACGGATTTTTTATGTACTAAATTATGGCTAAATATTTGAGTTATATGAGGTTGATTTCTCTACTGCTGAACTCCAAGATATTCGTAGAGCTGACCAACACATTTGGAGTCGGAGATCGAGTTCAATTTGTGAGCTTTCCTCAAACCTGTCAGCCAAATGTGTGATTTGGGGAGAAGGGAGGCTGAAACAAACTAACTTGTGAAACCAACACTCTTCATAGCTTTGCTGTGTGCGATCAATTCTGTGTGAGTACCATAGGCCTTTATTTTTTTCATTGTTACCTGATTTTAAAAGCCTTCCAAATGCCAAACCTGTTGAACATTCAGTCCAAAGTAAGTCCCAAATGAACCGTGTCCGTTTCCAACCCAAAAATGTGCCCAAAATTGTAACACTCCTATAATGCAATCATCATAGACTGTTAGAAACATTTTAAAGCATACATCTAATTTATATTTTAAGCAAATATGTAGAACACGCAGTGCCTAAAGTACTCATTGCATTACACATAAAAAATGAAAATAGATAGGGAAAACCTCACCTCAGAATGAACAGCAAATTGAATAAAGTAGTAATTGTGGGCTTGGTGAGACACAAATGTCTTTGATCACGTGCACAGCACTAATTTGACACACCTTTTCACATTGGAGCCCTTTACAGAAACCAGTTTATTTTCTTTCATCTGTAGACAGAAAGCTAGGGCAATAGCCACAGCCTATGTTTTGATATGCATGTTTCAAAGACTGAGTATGCATTTGTTAATAAACATGGCTAGTAAAGTGAAACTTCAAATAGTTCATTCAGTCACTTATGGTTTTTTGATTTTACGTTTCAGAGCTTTTGGCTGGACATCGCTTTGATTATGTGCACAGCAGCACTCTGACACACCTTTCACATTGGAGCCCTTTGCAAGAGCCAGTTTATATCTGTGGTTCTGTGGTACTGCTGTACCGAGGGTCTGTGGTTCGGAGATTCTGAATCCGTTCAATGAAGGTCGTCGGATATAGACGATTTTGGTATCAGCAGACCGCAAATGACGAGTGCGGTATGTACGAGTGTTTTCGTTATAACTGATCAATGAGAACACTACGTATTCAAGGATTTCGTTTGAACCCTCGGGTTACATTTTGTGTGCGGCAGCCATTTTGTGTAGTTGCCCTCACATAGGCCGATGACTATGGCCGAACGAGTCTTTGGGACACGTACACCTTTAGCTGACTTCTGTGTGACCTGCCCGAACTGACTCCCTTACCCGAGGCTGACCTCGTTGAGCCAGTTCCTTGTTAAACAGTTGGTCAGATAGAGATCAAAGAGCAGGACATTGCTGAGTTTATGGTACATGCACACACCCTTCTATCTTGCTTCTCATCTGCTTCTGTTCCTTCCTTTATGGCTTAATTGTTGATTTGGGTGGAGGTCTTTATGATCAGTTTGTCCGGCCCGTTCGAACGGGAATGTTGGATTTTGCTTGGTCATCTCTGGTGGGCTGGACAACGGAAAGTGGGATTGTCGTCATGCGATATGTTGGAAATATCACCCTACGTTTGGTTAGTTTGTATGTAATTGATGCTAGCCAGGAATGTGATTTTTAGCATAAAAGACGATGCTCCGCTCCATGAATTTGTGCAGTCTCTAACGAACCACCCGTGTTGTGCTTCGTAGATCTCTGTTCCTGGTTGCAGCCAATAAATTTGGTCTTTGACGTCATCAAGAAGTGTCCCGTGTCTCTGTTTACCGAGGCAGGGGAATCCGAAGACATCGGGCGTTATCCCTGGCGCCGCTGGGTTCTAAAACCCGGTTCTTCAGTTGGCGCCCAACGTAGGGCGACTTCAGCGGTACCGGTCCAAGCCTGAAGATCGTGAGGAGCTTCGTGTGGAAATTCTGGAGGAAGGCCTGCCACTTCATCGACCCCTGTATGTCGTCGTGGTCCGAAAGTCTTTGCTGCGAGGTTCCCCGCTTTCCGACGGCTACGAAGGACTGCTGCCCTGACTGTCGCCCTGTCTTGGAGCCATTAGACGATTTGTAGAGCGAGACATTAGACGGGTCTTCTGGTGACGCCATCAACATTTCAGTTAAGTATGAGTGGAGCGTCTCCCAGTCCTTAGTTTTGTTTTGGTATCCCTTCGGGATCGCTTTGATTTGGTACCTGCAGGCCCCAAAGCCGAGGGACTCGTGTATTCACAAGACTATCGTTTTGAGATTTCCCTTGAAGTTTGAAGCTAGACTAGTGAGCGAAGATGCCTGGTCTTAGCAGACTTGGAAAGATATTTGGTTGTGGTTGTACTAGGGATTCCCGATTGGAGGATTCGTGTCCGGTTCCTCCGATTGGAACTCCGACCTATGAGCTCTACGTAAAACATGGAGTGGGCCCCATCGCGTATAATGAAATATGGATTAAATATACCAGGAAAGACAGTGTCCTACAGTGGCCCCGTTATGGTAGCTTTGAAACAGAGATTTTAGACAATCTCGAAGTTAAAGTCTTCAAGAAGAAAGCCCGGCCGGCGATGTTTGACTCTTTCCGCTTATGGCGAAAGGAAGCCAAACAGAAAGAAATTAAGTTAGCGAAGAAAAATAAACGAGAACGAGGTATGTCAATGGTGCAAGCTGCTATACAGTTTAGGGATAACGAAAAAAGAACAAGAAAGCCAACAGATGCTTAGGCAGCGTAAATTAGCGGTAGACAAGTGCTATCCAGCTTTGCCACCTCAACAGCAAGACGAGAAGAAAGGTCTTGTGAAAGATCCTTTAATGTCGCATCTATTGAGTTCACCACCCCCTTATGTGCAGAGTGCTACAGCACCTCCGCTACCTGTAGTTGCGCAACCTCCTGTTGCTTTGCCACCTGTGATTCCTCAACAGCCAGCTCTTTTTCCGTTGGCTCCTATTCCTTTGGTGCAGCCTTCTCAAGGGCCGCCGACTTTGCTACCTCCTTCGTCTGCTACTCCTACACCTGTGTCGTTTACTCCTTCTGTTACTGTTCCGATTTCGGTTTCTTCTCATTCTGCTCCGTCTCCTGTTCTTTTGTCAACTTCTCCTTCTGCTCGACCGAGAATGACCGATGCTGTTGCTGGTCTCTTTTCTCCTCTGTTGGGTTCATTGGGTATATCTCCTGTTGTAGAGCGTAAGCAATTGCGTAGCCAATTGCCTAGTCCTAATGAACGGACCGTGTTAGATCACTTAGCGCGTAAATGGGTTACGTATCCTTCGCACTATGACCTTGAGGGTGTTATGGATGTTTTTCATCAATGGGAAGCACCGAAACAAAGATATGTCTTTGATATGATGTGTTCTTTCCTTCGTGAACAATGGGAAGATTGTGAGGTAGGACAAACTCCGCCTGAGTTGTACAGTATACGTTCTGAGTTTGCGAAAGGGACTGTTGTGGGTCTTGAGGTTGAGAAAGCAGTTGCGACGTTTTCGTTTAGGAGTGAATCTTCTCTCAGCGACTGTTTGAGCCTGATCCGTCGGTTAGGAGAAAGGCGCGTCAATATCCGATGCGTGAGGTTCCTCCAGTTTGGAGACCTGGTGATGCCAATGCTGTTCCAATTATTCCGCCACATTTTCATCGAGTTTGGGTACATGTTCCATGGAAGCGTGTTGAAGTTTTAGCCCTAAAACAGACTTTGCCTGATCCACGTAAAAATCCAGCAGGGTACTATAACGAGCTATCTCAAACTGCGGATTCATGTATTATGAATCTAGCCGATATAGATATGTTGTTTGGGAATGTTGTTCCACAGCTTATTTGGGGAAAGATTTGTCACACGGATCATTCACAGGATATTGGGGGATACATGGAATAATCTTAGAGCTGCAGATGCTAGACAAGTAGGTGGAGCTAAGCCTGAGGATATAAATACTGAACTACCTGGTAGGATTATTGATTATATGAAGACTTTGATGCCTGCTTTGCGTGTTAATTGGGACAAGTTGAAGAAAGACGAAACTGTGTCCGACTTTTTCACGCGATTTGAAGAGATATTTGTAGACCACAGTGGTCAGGACATGAGTACAGAAGGTGGTCAACGGTTGTTCGTTGACAAATTTGTTCACAATTTGCTTCCAGAATTATGCAATAGGTTGAAGGATTCTGAGAGTGCTTGGGTTGTTTTGTACGTCAGCGCAGATTTTGGCTACTACCCAGTACTATGAGGATAGAAATAAGGATGAGATAGAGAAAGCGGATAGGAAGACTAAGGAATTGAAGACTAAAGTTCTTCTACAGCAAGCTTATCCGCCCCGTAATAATCAGCGCGATTATCAGCAACCTCAGCAATATCAGAGAAACTCGCAGAGGTTCGAGTCTTCTCAACAGCGTTTTCCTGTAGGCCCTAATCAGTGTGCATATTGCAAAGAAGAGGGCCATTTCAAGAGTAGTTGTCTGGTTCTGTTACAGCGCACGAATGGTGTTTCTGGTGTGAGAGGTCGAGGTGTTTAACAAGCTCCTAGAGGTAGAGGTCGTGGTCAGAATGCTCGTCCTTTGCCTCCACAGAGCTCTATGAATAGCTTTGATCAGCAGAGTGGTGCGTCTGTTAGGACGGCACATTACTATGCGGACGATTACTATGTTGAAGGTGAAAATGTGAATGGTAATGATTGCTAGGACAGCCATACACAAAGAGAGGGAGTTGTTTCAGTTCCAGTAGATCAGAGTGGACCCTATGTTGAAGTGATTGCATCAGGTGTGTCAGAGCCTTTTCTGTTGGATACTGGTGCTGCGAAGAGTTCTATTATGCACTCTAAACTCCCTGGCGCACCTTTGTCTGGCTTAAAGAACGTTTCAGTAGGTTTTTCTGGCGCCCCGGTTACGAATCCGATTTCTAGTCCGTTGTCTATTTCTGTTGGTCCTTGTGAATTCGAAGCACCCCTCATTCTGACGACAGGTTGTGGTGAGAACTTGTTGGGATTGGATTTGTTAAAGAGATTGTATGCGACGCTATATTATTCTCCTTCGGGAGTACATCTTACATTGGGTAAGAGAGTGATCTCTCCGACGTATTTGTCTAAAGATTGACTTCCACCTGAATTGTCTTCTCTCCCTGGTTCTCTTTGGGCTACTGGTCCTAATGATGTGGGTCTCCTCGAGATTCCGCCATATGTTGTGACGTTGAAAGCGAATGCTAGATTGCCACGTATTCCGCAATATCGCATTTCCAGTGATGGCGAAAGAGCACTTTTGGCGATCATCTAAGATCTGATTGAGAAAGGTGTGATTGAAGAAACGAGAGGTAATGTGTGCAATAGTCCGTTTTTGCCTGTTCTGAAGAGAACTGATTCTTCACAGCCTCCTGTATATAGGTTTGTGATCGATCTTCGCGAGGTAAATAAGATCGTTGTTCCGCAATTTCCTGTTGTACCTGATATCACCGCTTTACTGACTTTGATCCCGGCTACAGCCACGTGGTTTTCGGTGATTGACTTGAAGAATGCTTTCTTCAGCATCCCGATTGCTGTGGAGAGTAGGGATATCTTTGGCTTCTCTTTAGGAGGACGAAGTTTCCGCTTTAAGCGCGCTCCTCAAGGCTATTGCGAGAGTCCATCGATCTATAGTCAGGCTTTCAAGACGCAACTTGACTTGTTGGTTTTACCTGATGGTGCTGCTCTTATTCAGTATGTCGACGATCTGTTAGTTGCTGCTGACAATGAGGAGATTTGTAAAGAGGCTACTTTTTCGTTGTTACGTCACTTGTCTGATTTCCATCATAAGGTTTCTCTTTCGAAGTTGCAATATTGTCGACAAGAAGTTACCTACTTAGGTCACCTCTTATCGAAGGAGGGAAGGAAACTGACCCCAGAAAGAGTTCAAGCGATTGCGAAAATGAGTGTGCCTACGACACAGAGAGAAGTACGTGCTTTCTTAGGTATTACGTCGTACTGTAGACAGTGGATCCAAAATTTTTCGTTGCTTGCGAAACCTTTGATAGCTCTCACTGTTAAGGATACTCCTAATCCTATTCCTTGGACTGACGAATGTCAGAAGAGCTTTTCAGAATTGCGCGATGCGTTGTGTTCGGCTCCTGTGTTGGGTACTCCCGATTACAGTAAGCCTTTCACATTGTATGTCCACGAGAGAGAGGGATGTGCATTGTCAGTTTTGACTCAACAATTTGGTGATAAGCAGCATCCATGTGCTTATTTTTCGTCGACTTTGGATCCGGTAGCTAGAGCGTTGACGAGTTGTTTGAGAGCTACAGCGGCAGCGGCTGTTTTGATTCAACAGTCTGCTGGCTTGGTGATGGACAATACACTGATTGTGATGGTTCCACATGCAGTGGATATCTTGTTGAATCGTACCAAGACACAACACTTAACTAGTGCTCGGTTGTCGGGTTACGAATTGACCTTGTTAGCGAGTCATGTGCATATAAAGAGATGTAACACATTGAATCCAGCCACGTTGTTGCCGATTTCAACTGAGATAGACGTTACCGAACAGCATGATTGTTTCCTGAGGACTGAGGAAGAAACGAAAGGGAGGATAGATCTTAGGGACACTCCTCTTCCAGAGTGTGATGGTACCTTATGGGTTGATGGTTCGTGCTTCCAAACTTCCGAATGGTGATACGACTGCGGCATATGCTGTTACGACTTTGCATACGATTGTTGAAGCTGCACGTATCCCACATAATTCAGCGCAAGCAGCAGAGCTGATTGCATTAACGAGAGCGTGTGTGTTGGCGAAAGGATAACGAGTGACTGTGTATACCAATAGCCAGTATGCATTCGGTGTGGCTCATAGTTTTGGATGTTTGTGGAAAGAGCGTGGGTTCCTAACTTTGCATGGGACCAAGATCCAGCATGGTCAGTTGAACTTCTTGAATCACTTACTTTGCCGTTGCAAGTAGCGATTGTGAAATGCAGTGCGCATAAGAAAGTTACAGATGATGTTGGTCGTGGTAATGCGTTTGCAGATGAAGTCGCGAAACAAACTGCGAGAGATGTGATGAGTCGAATGTATGTTGCAGGTCCGGCGAGATGGGTTCCAGATGGAAGTATGTAGAGTGTGAAATCCATCCAAGCGGAAGCCACAGAGAAAGAGTTGAATGAATGGAGAGAGAGCAAGGGTAAATTGGATTTGAATGGTTGTTGGATTGATTTGTCAGAGTATCAGAGATGGTTGTTACCTGATGCGTATGTACTTCCAATAGTTACAATGGCTCATGGATTGGCTCATATTAGCGTGAAAGGGATTTGCAAGTTGTTGGCTCCGGTTTGGCAGAATGCTGGAATTCCTAAGTGTGCAGAGAATCTGGTTAAGAATTGTATGGTGTGTTTGATGCACAATCCTGGTAAGGGAATTCCAACTCCAGCTCGTCATTTGCTCCTCCAACGTATCCGTTTGAGGCTTTGCAGCTAGATTTCATCCACATGGAGAGGTGCAACAACCTAAAGTACGTGTTAGTGGTTGTTTGCTCTTTTTCTAGATGGGTGGAAGCCTACCCTTTGAAGGATAACACTGCCTTGTCCACAGCGAAAGCCCTTATTAAGGAACTTTTCCCTAGGTATGGATTGCTGAGGATGATCTGGAGTGACAATGGGAGTGAATTTGTGGGTCAAGTGATGAAGAGAGTATGTGATGGGTTAGGAATTCGGCAGAAGTTCCACGCTGCAAATCACCCCCAATCAGCTGGTCTAGTCGAGTGCTATAATGGCACTCTAAAACTGAAGTTAGCCAAAATTCAAGCTAGCTCTGGTTTACCATGGCCAGATGCCTTGCCTCTAGCCCTTTTGTCCACTAGAATGACTTTACATTCGCAAATGGGTTTGAGTCCGTATAAGGTCGTTTTTGGTCGCCGGGCAAACATTACGGGAGTGCCGACAAAGTTTAGTGAAATAGAATATCCTGTGTTGCTTGACTACCTGTACGAATTGACTGCTAAATTGCGTGTTTTGCATCAACAAGTTCACGATACACTGCCACAAGCTTCTGAAGATCCGGGACACGCTATTGAACCTGGATCGTGGGTGCTGGTTAAAAACTTTCAGCGGAGCAAGAACGAGCAGCCCCGCTGGACGGGACCATACCTGGTGTTACTATCTACCCGTTCTGCAGTACGAGTGCATGGTAAAAAGAACTGGATCCACGGTGTGCATTGTAAGAGGGCCCCTTTGCCTCTGCCGTACGATCGGTGGGTCCAGAAAGGACTTCCTGATTCTGAGACTGAGACCGTGCCTCGTTTTTAGCCTTTTAGCGATGCCCATTTGATTGGGACAAACACTGAGCAAGAAAGTGATGATCTTCTCCAAGAAGCAGTGCCTCCATTGAACCGTTTGAACACTTCTGAACCTGAGCTCCTATTCCGAGAACAGACATTGCCTGGCAAAGAGCGTTATAATTTGCGACCGAGAGTCGCGGGACAAATAAAGCTTTAAAGTTTTCTTTTACTGATTTTTTTCAGGTTAGCTCTTTTCCGAGGAACTACTTTGATTTTTTGTTTTTCGAACCACCATCCGGGTTCAGCTGTAGGGTCGCGGTTGCCAAGTCTTTGGAGTGCAAGCCGAAGACGTTAGGTCGACGGTTCTGGTTGGTCTAAGGGATTTGCCCTGGGTTGACAGAAGCATTCCTTAGCATATAACACCCTACCACCGCGAGCATCAATTAGAGAGGATGGAGTTTTTCGAGATGGAGAGACCTGTTGAAAGAATAAGCTTTAAGAGCAAAATATGTAAATTGATGAGCCGAAAACGATTTTTAATATTGTGTTTGTTTATGTTGCTTAGCTTAATGATGTTTTTAATTGGATAGGTGACATTCTCTTTTCAAGTGACGTTCATGCCCACTACGCAACCTATGCCTCCTCCTACTATTTCTTCTCATTCTTTTCACCCTTTGCCCGAACATGAAATCGTTAGAAGACTGGAATTTCCTAACAATTCCTTCGTTCAGCTTCTGAACCAACACCAGCTAGTAATGAACACGACAAATTGTTGGGTTTGTGACCTTATGCCCCATACTACCGATAAAGGTATTCCTTACCTGGTTTTGCCTTTCAGCTGCAATGGTTCTATTTGGGCATATAGAACGTTGTTCATTTATGCTCATGGAGTCTATCTCCAACGTTCCGTGAAAGATAGTCCGAAAACTAGTGCTCTGGTCAAGGGTATAGTCAACATGATTAGAGGAATTAGTTCCTATGAGACTATCCCGAGAGATGAGACACAAGCATATATTGGTTGGAACGTTACTGGATATAGAGTTAGCCTGAGTGTTAACCAGCGAGCGAAAAGTTCTCCACCGATTTGGATAGTGCCCCACCAGGGTCATTATTGTCTGCAAGGTAATGGCAAGAATCCGAGAGCTCAGTTAGGGAAGAGTGTCTGCACTGAGACTTATGTATTTGCGTCTCAGACTTCCCCAGCGTTTCTAGTAGCTAAGGGTACCTATTTCATCTGTTATGATAAAGCATACACATAGTTGCCCCCTGACTTCTCGGGCACCTGTTTTGTTTCATTCCTATTGCCTCCCACATTTACAGCTGCGGCAGATTACCATAAGACGAGAGTTGCTAGAGGTGTCTTCAGTAAGGAAGATACAGCAGAACAAGAATTGGGAGATTTCTTTAAGGGTTTCCTGCCGTTCTGGGGACCTATGGCTAACAGCAGGAACATTCGACAGTTGACGAGAGTGGTTGAGTCCACCATAGTCGAAACTGCCGGTGCCCTTAGTAACTTGACTGCTGAGCTCCAGTCGGATCAACTTATGACACTTCAGAACAGAGTTGCACTTGATGTCATACTTGCAGACAGAGGTGGAGTGTGTAAATTGATTCAATCGAGCTGCTGCGTTTTCATTCCAGAGAACGCTCCGACAGTCTTCCAGGCCATTTCCAAGCTACATAAGATCTCCGAGTCTGTACATATAAACGAGCGAGATTGGTCGTTGATGGGATGGTTTTGGGGACTGTTATCCACGTGGGGATGGAAGATTCTGATGGTCATTGGGATGATCTTAGCTATCCTTTTCCTGTTCTGTCTCTGTGTACAGTGTGCTCCTGCTATATGTGGCCTCTGTGCTACTTCGTGTGTGAGGAGACCTGTCCAGAGAGAGTTGCTAAGTACTAGGATGATGCTACAGCAACATCTTGATGATCTGATGAATATAGACCTGGATTCAGACTGACATGGGTTTGGGTTTATTGCCTATGTAAGGGCAAAAGGAGGGTCTGTGGTTCTGTGGTACTGCAGTACCGAGGGTCTGTGGTTCGTAGATTCTGAACCCGTTCAATGAAGGTTGTCGGATATAGACGATTTTGGTATCAGCGGACCGCAAATGACGAGTGCGGTATGTATGAGTGTTTTCGTCATAACCGATCAATGAGAACACTACGTATTCAAGGATTTCGTTTGAACCCTCGGGTTCCATTTTGTGTGCGGCAGCCATTTTGTGTGGTTGCCCTCACATAGGCCGATGACTATGGCCGAACGAGTCTTTGGGACACGTACACCTTTAGCTGACTTCTGTGTGACCTGGCCGAACTGACTCCCTTATCCGAGGCTGACCTCGTTGAGCCAGTTCCTTGTTAAACAGTTGGTCAGATAGAGATCAAAGAAGAGGACATTGCTGAGTTTATCATACATGCACACACCCTTCTATCTTGCTTCTCATCTGCTTCTGTTCCTTCCTTTATGGCTTAATGGTTGATTTGGGTGGAGGTCTTTATGATGGGTTTGTCCGGCCCGTTCGAACAGGAATGTTGGATTTTGCTTGGTCATCTCTGGTGGGTTGGACAACGGAAAGTGGGATTGTTTTATGCAATATGTTTGAAATATCACCCTACGATTGGTTAGTTTGTATGTAATTGATGCTAGCCAGGAATGTGATTTTTAGCATAAAAGACAATGCTCCGCTCCATGAATTTGTGCAGTCTCTAGCGAACCACCCGTGTTGTGCTTCGTAGACCTCTGTTCCTGGTTGCAGCCAATAAATTTGGTCTTTGACATCATCAAGAAGTGTCCCGTGTCTCTGTTTGCCGAGGCAGGGGAATCCGAAGACATCGGGCATTATCCCTGGCGCCGCTGGGTTCTAAAACCCGGTTCTTCATATCCTTTCATTTCTAGACAGAAAGCAGGGCAATAGCCATATCCTAGGCCACGATATACTTGTTTCGAAGCGTGAGGCATGCATCTGGAAGTAAACATGGGCGGTAAAGTGAAAATGCAAATGGTTCATTCTGTCACTTGTGGTTTGTTGATTTTATGTTTCCCAGCTTTTGGCTGGACGTCGTTTTGCTGAAGTGCACACCACTCCTTTAACACACCTTTTCACACCGGAACGCTTTGCAGGAGCCAGTTTATTTTCTTTCATTTGTAGACAGAAAGCAGGGGCAATAGCCACATCCTAAACCTCAATATGCTTGTTTCAAATCGTGAGGCATGCACCTGTAAGTAAACACGGCCGGTACAGTGAAACTGCGAATGGTTCATTCAGGCACTCTGGTATGTTGATTTTCAAAGAATGGTAGCGGTCTGTATTAAACCCTAAAGATTAGAGCAAAAAAATCTTTTATTGCAGGAGGGTGTATGTGTGTTAGAACCTACAAATGTATGGATAGGAGGAAATGAATCCCATCGGCCCACCCATGCGGCGGAGTATCGTCATCTGGGATTGAAAGAGGTCATGGTCCAGATAAGGAGACACACCTGATTGAATTGTGTGTATTCTTCTCCAATTCTCCAAGACCACCCAAGATGGATCCGACCCAGAGTAATATGCGTGGGTATCTATGGTGTGAGAAAATAAATTGCAGTGAAAAAGGTGTGACCATGACACCAACTATATAGGACAGTCATTATTTAAGACTGTTATACACTCTCTTCTTTTTAATCTTGACACCATGGTTTACCCCGAATAAAGATTTCCCTATATCATGGTAGCCAATTTTAACTAGCACTTATTTCTGATTTTGATCACACCTTTTTCACTGCAATTTATTTTCTCACACCATAGATACCCACGCATATTACCATCAAATATTAAGAGATCCCCAGATCCTTTTAAACCTCAATATTGACTTTGTGCCCCTAAGTCTGGCTAAAGAAGATTCCATACCGAGAATTTCGTTGAACAAAGCCCACCACTCCATAATTATTGGGGGATTTGGGGAAATCCAGGCACGTGCGGTTGTGAGTTTGGCGCAAGACAGCATAATAGTGATAATAGCCTTGTGTGGGGTGTTAGTGGTGTTAATATCTAATAAGACTGAGGAAGCTGTAAGTGGAAAGAGGCAATTCAGTTTTTGATTAATTATTTTACCCAAGGCTCTCCAGAATTCTACTAACATTGGGTATGAGTACAGCATATGTATCAAATCCGCTGCTACTAGCGCGCACTTGGGACATTTAGTTTGATCATTATTATATAATGGGTTCCCAACCCATTTGGAAATTCTTTCTGGAGTATGATAGAGCATACAAGTCGTTCTAAATTGAGGGAGTCTTAGACCAGATGAAGAGACAGCGTTATTAATGTTACGCAACAACGTGTTAATCATCGCAGTAGTAATGTTACTATCTAACATTTTCTCCATTTTTCCGCTATTTTATTACATGCAGTATTTTGGTAAGTATTGAAGCATTTATATCCAGCACTGATTAACCCCTTATTTTTATATAAATATATACAGTCCCGAATCCGAGATATTAAGGAGTTTCATCTTTCGGATGAGGAAGTCGTGTATGTGTATATATTTGTATCTCATGCAGTCGGTTGCTTTATAGAGAATTTTTAATGTGTCAAAACTCAAAAATCCATGTGCTCCATAAAGGTCCCCAAGTGTCCTTATGCCGTGTACTGACCAAGTATTTGTTGCGCCAGTACTAAAGATTTCCCGAAGTCCCGGATTGCCCCACAATAGTAATTTAGGGTGAAAAAAAGAGGTGTGACAGAAATCCAGGATATTCCGCCATATTTTAACTAAGTCCCTAGCGGTCTTAAAAGTGAACCTTTTAAAGTAATTGGGATCGTTAACCCTCCATAGAAACATATTAGAGTCCATGTCTAACATAAAGGTAAGAAAATAAAATTGGTTATCTGCAGACACCAAATTAATTAGGCGTCGAAAACGTTCTATAAAAGTTGACCAAAAATATAACTTAAAGTCCAGAAAGTTTAACCCCCCTACATCTGGAGACCCTTTTAACAAAGCCATTGAGCGCCTATCTTTACGATACCCCCAAATAAAGCTGCTAAATATGCCATCCAATTTTTTAAAAAAAACAATTGCTGAGAGCCAGAGAGATAGAGCAAAATAAATATAGAAATTGCCAACTAAATTTCCAATCTCAAGGTTACACGTTTCAAACAAGTGTAGGACTGCATTGGCTGTATCTTCTGTACCGACCTGCTGCCATTCCATCATAGCGAGTTATCTGCTTTCATGTTTGTTATGATTTTGCCGAGGTACTTTGCACCGATGTACTGCAGGTTTTGCTTCAATGTGGGTTGCTTAAAGTAGGAACATGTAGTGTACAGTGCTCTTCTGGGCTTGGCACCAGCAAGACTGGCATGCAGTGCTCTGGGGTTGGCAGTGGCAAGAGGAGGTCTGAAAAAGTGTTCTTCTGGTCCTGTCAGTAGCAAGCAGGCGATGTTGCTCTTTCTGCAGTTGACAGTGGCAAAAGCAGTTCTAAGAAGGTTTTCTTCTGCCTCAGGCAAATATATGAGCTGCATGCATCCCTGGGGTGGTGGGAGGTGACTGTTGCAAGTTTAATCAATCAATCAATTCAACTTTATTAGATTCAGACAAAGAATCATAAAGGCTTACAAGTCGGTACAAATTTAAAAAAGAAAAAAAGTGAATCAGCTCATTAAAAACAAATGCGATAAAAGCAATTACAGATTTATAGTGCAGCAGTTATAAATTTCCTTCTAGTGATGACAGACCTCAAAAATATTGCCACTACCACACATGTAAACAGGTCTGGGAGCAATTGCAAAAATAAGTAGGCTGGTCTGCATTGTCTAAAATTTACGATTTCATTAAAGGCTTAATAAAAATAATCCTTAAGTCTGCATAAAATTTGCAGAAAAACAGTACGTGGATAGTTGATTGTTTAGAGATCTGGTCGCAAGGACAGCATGTTAGTTGGCGAAACCAGTTATTGGGGAAACTTGTCAAGCGATGAAAAATGTCTAATCTAAAACGTGTAATGCATAATTGCAGCAGGAAGAGGATTTTGCAGTGTCTTGATCTCTTGATCTCTATATGGCATGGTGAGATAGCAAATGGCATATAGTATAGAAATGGTATCCTTGGTTATGAAGGTCCGCATGTTTTTCTTGCGGGTGAGGGAAGTGAACTACATTTCCCAGAACTACATTTCACAGAAGTCTAACAGACGATCTGCAGCGCGACCACGTGATCGGGTGCAGAAAGATGTTGTCATCATGATAGCTGTTCAAAACAATGGTAGCTCGGCACGCCTAGGACCTCCCCAGACGGTCCAGATGACCGATTGAGGTACCGATGGACAGGTAGGCAAGCCTACATATGAGTGATTAATGGCGGGCTTAATACAGAGGAGTCTGCGCATGCATTGTAGTTTAAAACCACCGTGATGGTAGAGTATGTTAGTTCAGTATATGCCGCTGCGCACCAGATAAGAGAGCATGGGCACATATTTTAAGTGAAATTTGTGATTGCTACGAAGCACCACAAGACATGGAGTGCAAACATTTGCGTTCTCAGTAAGACCATGCGGCACTTTCTAATATATTAGGAAGAGCATAATGGTATCAATACGGTACAGTTGATTGCCATGCTGCAGGCTATAAAATGAATAAACCCATAACGTTTGTGAACATAAGCGGGTGGATTCAAATACAAATAGGTGGGTGGAGATGCCGCTATGTTATGAGTGTGGTAGATGCACTAGCGCTTATACACAGAATCAAGGGTGACATATGACATCTGGAGTCAGAATAATGATTTGTAGTGTCCTGTTATAATTATGACGGCATAATGACAAGATACTGAAAACGGTTAACTGAGGGTAGGAGATGTGCACTTATTAAAGTGTATACAAGTAAGCAGTTTCTCAATGAGATGAGTGTGTTCTCTGTGTCTTTTATGAATGCGTAGCTTATGCTACTTTTAACTGATAAGTCAAGGCAACATGATATGAGTAGGACGTCCTAATGTGTGTGGTCCTGTTCATTTCTTGTGTTTCCATAGAGCGGTGCCTCCTTTCCCTGAGCCGCAGCCAGGTGAGGTGAGGTTTGATCCTCATGCATTACAGGTAAGCGTGTAATGCGTGTTTATTATTTGATAAGTGCTTACTTCTCCCCTGAGGCGGAAGCCGGGGGTTCTTTGCTCACTGATTGCTCGTTATTGAATAAAAATAACGCTTTTTAAAATTGTAAATATCTTAGCCTGTACATTTTTAATTACCTTTCCTCACCTCGGCGCGAGACTTGCGTCGCTCCGAGGCTGCTCTTTGACCTGCCCTGCCACAGCGCTGCTGTTGCTAGGCGCTGGAAACTAGCTTGCTCGATCCTCCTTGGCCGCCATCTTGAGCAGGGTAAGGCTGCCGGTCGAGTTGTTCCTCCCTCCCGCCCTCTCAGACTACTTAAGGGTGTGACTAGTAACCCGCGCTGTAGTGCTTACTTCTCCCCTGAGGTGGAAGCCGGGGGTTCTTTGCTCACTGATTGCTCGTTATTGAATAAAAATAACGCTTTTTAAAATTGTAAATATCTTAGCCTGTACATTTTTAATTACCTTTCCTCACCTCGGCGCGAGACTTGCGTCGCTCCGAGGCTGCTCTTTGACCTGCCCTGCCACAGCGCTGCTGTTGCTAGGCGCTGGAAACTAGCTTGCTCGATATTCCTTGGCCGCCATCTTGAGCAGGGTAAGACTGCCGGTCGAGTTGTTCCTCCCTCCCGCCCTCCCAGACTACTTAAGGACGTGACTAGTAACCCGCGCTGTAGTGCTTACTTCTCCCCTGAGGCGGAAGCCGGGGGTTCTTTGCTTACTGATTGCTCGTTATTGAATAAAAATAACGCTTTTTAAAATTGTAAATATCTTAGCCTGTACATTTTTAATTACCTTTCCTCACCTCGGCGCAAGACTTGCATCGCTCCGAGGCTGCTCTTTGACCTGCCCTGCCACAGCGCTGGTGTTGCTAGGCGCTGGAAACTAGCTTGCTCGATCCTCCTTGGCCGCCATCTTGAGCAGGGTAAGGCTGCCGGTCGAGTTGTTCCTCCCTCCCACCCTCCTCCCACTTTCCTCGAACATGGATAAAAACAATAGGCCATCCCGTCCGCGCAGCGGGTGGGCGCAGCGGGCGCGCCTAAGGCAAGCCCGTCTGCGCCCTACCGCGGCCAGCTGGGGCACGGGGCCAGGACCCCTGCCCCTTTCATCTCTACTGCTAGTAATGAATGCAAACCTATCTGCTATACGACTAATGTGCTATTGGCCCTACGCTCCAAGGTCGTAGATAGTTGTCGCCCACCATGTCAGTAGATTCATCCTCACCTCACTGCGATACCTGCCACTTTACCACCTGCAGATGAAGTAACGACGAGCTGATGTCATCTAATATGAAACTAACACTGTTAAACTTTAGATCTATGAAAAAGCACAAATTGGAGATACATGACCTGGTATTAGATAGGGATCTTGATGTGCTCTTTTTAACTGAGACATGGTTGGATGATGCCTCAACACCAGAAACCTTGGAAGCTGTTCCTGTAAACTACTGCTTGCTTAGAATGGACAGACAAAAGCAGAAAGGGGGGGGGATTGACAATGATCTATAAAAGCAACCTACAATGTAGCTTAGAGAAGGCCACACTGCCCAATTGTGAAGGTGTTTTTTTCACTATCAAAGCTAATCCTAAATTCATTATCAATGGACTCCTCCTGTACCGGCCTCCAGGCAAGTCCTCTCAGTTCAGCAATCAACTTGCAGAGCTGATAACTCAGCCTGCACTACGCTATAAGAAATTTCTTATTTTGGGAGATCTCAACCTCCATTTTGAGGATTCTAACTGTAAGGAAGCACAGGGAGTAGTAGATGTACTTAAATCCCTGACGTTTAAACTTCAATCTACCTCTCCGTCGCATTATCAAGGACATCTCCTAGACCCTGTTTTTGCCAATTGGGAGGGTATCACAGTCGCTACTCCGATTCAAATAACATGGTCAGACCATTTCATCATCCCTATTGAGGTAGTAATTGCCCAACAGAAAGGCAGAATAACCAAGCTCAAGCCTCAAAAACGCAGAGATTGGAGGAGGTTCACGCAGTATGATTTTAAATCCGCCCTACTTAAAGACCCTCCTCCGCCTAGTGACACTCTGCTGAAAGCATGGGATGATTATGAAACATGGATATCTAGTGCTCTAGATAGAGTAGCACCTTGGACATTCAAGCCACCTACCAGAAAAATTAAAAACTCTAAAGAACTTAAAGTGGCTAAAGCCAAATGTAAAAATCTAGAACGTGGCTGCAGGAAAAATTATACTCCGGAAAACAAGCTGAATTATAAAGAAGAACTAGAATTATATCATAAACTCATAAGAACAGCTAAAGGCGCTCATTTTAAGGAACGCATTGAATTTGCAAAAAACCCGACCAAAGAACTTTTCTCTATTTACAAAGAACTCACCGTTCCTACTCGACTAGAGGCCCAAGACACCTGCTCCAATGAGCTATGTGAGGATATTGCTGACTTTTTTGTGAAGAAAGTAGATATAATTCATGCCACTTTTGTAGATAATACAACTACTAAACATCCGATAGTGAGGAATGATCCTGCCACAAAACCCCATTTGACCGGTTTTAAGTTCCTGAGAGATAAGATCTGCTCACCATTATAAGCAGCATCCAGTCCGGCTCTCCCAATGATGTGATCTCACCTAATCGCTGTAAGGGAGTTTTAGAAGAAATGATTGATCAGATTCAACACCTGATCACCCTATCTTTTCAAGAGTGCTATGTGCCAGATGCATGGAAAACGGCACAAGTAATTCCCCTGAAGAAAAAAGCCACCATGCATATCTCCCAGCTACAGAATCTACGCCCTATCTCCCTTCTCCCTTTTTGTGGGAAAGTGGTAGAGAAGGTAGTAAATTTACAACTTATAAAATTTGTTGAGGAGAACTCTCTTCTCCATTCAACACAGTCAGGGTTTAGAGCGGGCCACTCAACAGAGTCGGCCGTTCTTTTCTCCACAGAATGTCTGAGACAACTAGCAGATGAGGGGCAGACAGCAGCGTTGGTTTTATTAGATCTAAGTGCAGCCTTTGACACCGTGCTGCACTCAACGTTGCTGTCTCGCCTCTCAGACATGGGAGTTGGAGGATCCGCACTGAAATGGATAAAATCATTTTTAGAAAACAGGAGCTTTCAGGTGCAATGCCCCCCTTATAAATCCACCCTTCGAAAGCTCAGACATGGGGTTCCTCAGGGCTCGAGCCTGAGCCCCACGTTGTTCAATCTCTACATGGAGCCCTTAGCTCATATTGTGGAAGCTTTTGGAGTGGATATCGTCACATACGCTGACGATACCCAACTAATCATTAGACTCACTGACAACCAGGCAGAGGATGCCACTAACTTTTCCAACTGCATGCTTTCTGTGGCAGGGTGGATGAACAACAACTGCCTGCGCCTCAATGGCGACAAAACAGAATTGCTAGTGGTTGGTAAATCCCCCTCTGCCTGGTCGCAGGCCTGGTGGCCAACAGAATTAGGGGCAACTCCCCGTCCGGTGGAGTCTGTCAGAAATCTAGGAATTATGGTGGACGCTGAGCTTTCCTTTAAGCATCAGATTAGTAAAATCACGGGAAAATGCTTTGGAATACTTAAAACAATCCGAAAAGTCCTCGACCTACTCCCCATTAGTGCCAGGAAAACACTCATTCATGCCCTAGTCACGCCTCATTTAGACTATGGCAATGCTCTTCTCCTTGGCCTAAGCAAAAAAGGTATCCACCAGCTGCAATGTGTCCAAAATGCTGCTGCGCGTCTGGTGCTCAACCTTCCACGTAGAGCATCGGGGAAAATGGCACTATCTGAACTTCACTGGCTCCCTATCGAGGAGCGAATTAAGTTTAAGGCTCTCTGCTTTGCCCATCGCATTGCCCAGGGAAAAGGCCCAAGGTACTTACGAAACCTTCTCACTATTCATCGTCCCACCCGAAACCTAAGATCTGCCGGAGCGATGTTGTTCCAACTTCCTCGCGTTCGCAAAACCAGGATGGGAGGTGGCTCCTTTAGGTTTCAAGCCAGTAAACACTGGAACAAGCTTCCTCTTGATTTATGTATGGAGCCCTCTGAAACAAGATTCAGACAAAAACTGAAAACTCATCTTTTCCCACGTAAATAATAGTTTCTCGCAGTCTGAGATCCAGGCGAGCCCCGGACATTAACCTCTCGGGGAGCAATAGAATCTCTCAGCGCGGGGACACACTGTTTAAGTGTAACCATGCGCTTTACAAATGGTTTTATTATTATTATTATTATAATTAGGTATATCATGATGAAATACATCAGTGCCAGAAACAGAATGTACAAAGTCGATTTCTGATGTTGAGAATCCTGATTTGGAAAGCTTAGCTTAGGATAGTCCTAAGATTTGATTTGTTTTATGTTACAGCGGCCTTTTGCATCGCGCCATTTGTAGAGGATTTGGTTCACACCTAGGATTCCAGGTGACATGGTTGTATTGATTCCAACCTGTTTAATCCACTTTGTTGTATTAATATTATTTTTTCACTATGCAGTAGCAATGCGATTGTGGTCCTGAAGAAGGCAGAGCATGAGTGTTTTCCTCCCATTGCTGAAACATGTCAACTCAGTTAACCATCATGACAGTCATTTGTTGAAAGCTGTCTATTTTGCACTGTTTTTAGATTTGAGCATTGAGAGATATTAAGTAAAGTCTTTTCTCTCTTTGCCCAATTTCAACTCACGTTTTGTAAATATATTTTCTCACACTGCATTTTTCCCATCCTGGTCAATAGTTGCTCACATCTATAGGTCAATTATTAACCCGCACTGTGTTAAGAACATAATCAACAGTTCTTAATTTCTAACAATTGCGGGTTACCTTGCCTTTTCTTTGAAAGGGGCGTAGCCCTTAGAGTCACTAAAGTGACACTAGAGGAAACCCAAAAGATGATGAAGCATGGCACCACTGGTGACTAATGGGTATCCGTCCTTGTGATTAGGACTTCCAATTGCTTTAGGACATTAATAAGCTTTCCTTTGAGAGAAGGGAGACTTTTGCTTCTTTAGATTCTCTCTTGTTTATTGTTGTGTTTGTTTAGACCCATGGATAGGTATGTGGAGCATTTAAACCACCAATTAAATACAGTTGCATCGTGTAACAGGTCAGTACCATTTGATTAAGTTTAATAATCATACTGCTGTTAAATTTTGCAAGCAATTGCGGGGAAGGCCAAATGAACTGGACTTGATTCCATTCCGTTTCAGTCCAATTTTTATATAGACAATATTTGATAGCTTTAGGCCCATTCTGTTTCATCTATCATTTTACAGCTGCTTCATTTGTGAAAATAACCTTTCAACATGAGCATTAGATATTGGGAGATGCAACCTTTTTATAGCACACAACGCAAGCTTGTGAAAACGATGGTTGCTAGCAGCATCAGTGTGGTTATACACTTCCACCCAGAAGGATTCCAGGTTTGAAGTCTAAGGCAATGAGCATGAGGATACACTTCTCCACTGTGACTCCAGTACTTCCAATGGGTATGTGAAAAAAATATCTGGTAACTCAATTACATGAGGTTTGCGATCAGCTAGTGCCTTTTTGGGACTCAAAACTTGTTTTTTATTAGCTGAGGGACTCTGGAAGGCGAGACTGATATTCACAGACAAATCCTTTCATGAACTTCAGGTATCTTCTCATAATGCCATCCTTCGAGACAGATGCGAGTTTACTTTCTTCCAGCTTCTTAGGCAAATGAGTACAACAACCACATCCTCCATGAAAGTTAAATGGCAGAACTTTGTAAATCTAACCTTTGCAACTGCCCTTGAGAATTACAGGTGAAAACGCTTGGTTTAATTATCCTTTTCAGTGTAGACAAGTACATAGGTCACAAAAGATGTGGAGTGCATCTGCAGATTCTAGCTGAAGGATTTTGTTAACTACCTTTATTTCTTGAAGAACAGGCTTTAAAAATTTAAGGTAAAGTTGGTTTGTCTTGTGATACATTTGTTGAAACATCCTTGCTTAGTAGTGTTCCACATAGGATGCTGTGCCAAAGTGTTATTGTAAAACATCATATTGTTCTAATAAACACTCTAAACAATCTGATTTCACCAGCCACTGGGTTTTGCAAGGTGAAATTAATTTCAGGGGCATGCCTCTCTGTTCAATGTGAGATACAAATCCTTATAGTCAGCCTGGCGTTTTGGTGAGTGGGAAAACCTGTTGTATGCTACACTGATTATGATATCTATATTGCTTGGAATACTCATTATTGGTTTCTTAGCAATGATATCAAGGGAGTGGCAAACGCAGTGCACAAGTTGCAAGGAAGGTTGCTTATCTCGTAACAAAGTGAATGTTGAGTGATGCTTTCCACACATGACGCTTGCTTAATCTGTGCCTATGCCAATTAAATTTCCAATCCCAAGGTTACAAGTCTCAAGCCAGTTTTGGACTGCATTTGCTATATCTTCAGAACGGGCATGGTTTATTTCTACCATGCGAAGGAAGGTGCTTACTGATGTATTAAACTTTTTGCTGAAATAATTTACACAAACGCATAGCAATGTTTTTTACTCCAATGTCAGTTGATTAATCAATCAATAAAAAGTATGGTGATGTTCCGATATCTTTCAGCAACTCCTCTTTGAAATATGGGCCCAACACATAATGAATTAGCACTATACATTTGGCGCAGTGTATTCAGAAGGCAGGGAATTCCTCCTTCAAAATTTCACCAAACCCATCTAAATTATAAATGGATGTACAACAAACAGATTGTATGGCAAACCTGATTTCTCTTCTTTTCTGGTCATTAGGTATTGAAGGAATGGGTTGTACAGAGGATGCAACAGATATGCTGCTCACTCCTTTACAGTGTGAGCAGTGTTTTGTGGTTGCTGCATGTTGCTTCAAATCATTATAATGGGCACAAAGGTCTATGTGTCAATACTTGCATGCTGCTTTAGTATTATCTGTTTTTGCAGGGTAAATCCATCTTTTTAGTTCAGGATCCAAATCCAACTCTTTTCTGTATATTTTCTATTTTGTGCCCTCTTGCCCATGTTGCAATAATTAAACTGCCAAGTCAGCTGGTAGCAGATCAATGATGAATTATGTCAGGATGAGAGGCCAGAGGACTACCTGAAACTGCAAGAGATAAAATGCAATCAGTGTCCCTAGTTCATTGCTAATCATGTGCTAAGCAATAACAAAATACTATTTAGAAGTGCCAACTGTCAATGGACACTGTAGCAGACCTCTACTTTTTGAGTATCCAAGTGTGTCATTTACTTATTATGGGGCACAACATCAGTGAAATCAATGGAGAAACAAACAAGTGTTGACTCTGAGCTGGGGTAAGTATTTTTTTCCAGGGCAGAATTGAGTCTAAGTGGGACTTGTCTTGTTAAAAATAGAGGATGAGCCAAAGTGTGGTAACTCCCTCATATTCACAGAGTATTAACCCCTTCGGTGCTCCTGACGGAATAGTTCCATCATGAACACCAGTGCTATTGTGCTCATGATGGAACCATTCCGTCATGTGCACAGTAGCATACATGGGGGAGGTATTGTTTGAAAGGGGAGAATCTCCCCTTTCGAATGGTACACTTCCCTCGTGGATACCTGCTTGGGGATTGCCCCAGGAGGATGATCCCGAAGCAGGGGGATCCACCCACTAGGCACGAGGGAGGGGCGAGCGGCCCCTTGGGCAAGGGCCTTTGCTCCCCCATTGAGAACATAACCACACCAGGGATTTACTTTTATAGGCCAGGGGTGGCGGCTGCTCAGGATGGGCATGCGAATACCCCCACCCTTTTTGCACCCAATAAATCAATAAATGAAAAAGTCTTTCTGCCCCCCGCCCAGGAGGCAGATGAGGGCCATAGCCCCTGATCTGTCCCGGGGGGAGGCGGAAAGCCCACTCGGCACCAGGGATTTTTTTTACGTAGGGGTGGGAGGTTGCCCAGAATGGGCATGCCAATTCCTCCACCCCATGAAAACTTGCTACAGCCTTTCTGACCCCCCTGGGAGGCAGATGGGGCACAAACCCCTTAACTCTCCCCGCGGAGGCATGAAAGCCCCCTAGGCACTAGGGAATATTTTATTTCAATGTTCAGTGGTGGGGGCTGACCAGAATGGGCATACCAATGCCCCCCCCTCATAAAATAGCCACAGTCTTTCTGCCCCCTTTGGGAGCATATCGGGGCAATAGACCTCGATATGCCCCCCACCCAGGGCGGCAGAAAGCCCACTAGACAATAAGCTTTTTTTTGCAATGTGCCTTGCTGTGAATTCTGGGCCCTGGAGCAGCCGGAATCTACGGAAACCTAGCAAACCTGTACATTTTTGAAAAGTAGATAACAATGGAAATCTAGGATGTGGTGACTTGTGTGCGTCTCACCAGATTCTGTTACCCAAAATCCCTTGAGAACCACAAACGTAGTAAAAACAAAATCACGTTTTCCTCACATTTCTGTGATGGAAAGTTCTGGAATCACAGGGAAGCAACAAACTTTCAAGAGCCCAGTGTTCCCCAAAGTCTTCCAATAAATATGGTTCCTCGCTTATGTGGATAGCCCTAGTACCCGTGACAGGAAAAGGCCCAAAATGCAACGTGAACACATCACATTTTTCCACAGAAAACGGACCCTTTTTTGCAATGTGTCTAGATGTGGATTTTGGGCTCTAGCTCAGCCGGCACAGAGGGAAACCTAGCAAACCCGTACATTTTTAAAAACTAGACACCCTGGGAAATCCAGTATGGGGTGACTTGTTTGGCTCTCACCAGGTTCTGTTACCCAGAATCCCTTGCACACCTCAATCTTTGGAAACAACATCTGTGATAGAAAGTTCTGGAATCTAAGGGGAGCAACAAACTTACACCAACCCAGCATTTCCCCATGTCTCCTGATAAAAATGGTACCGTACTTGTGTGGGTAGGCCTTGTGCCTGTGACAGGAAATGGCCAAAATGTACTGTGGACACTTCAAAATTCTCGATTACAAAAATACCTTGTTTTGCAAGTGATTCACCTGCATTTTTGATCTCGGGCTCAGCTGCCATCTAGGGAAACCTACCAATTCCAGACATTTCTGAAAACTAGACACCCGGGAGATTCCAGGAAGGTGTAACTTGCATGGATTCCCAATGTTTTGCTACCCAGAATCCCATGCAAACTTCAAATTTAGCTGGAAAAAATCTAATTTTTCTCACATTTTTGGGTGGGTAAGTGGTAGGGTTCAAGGGCTGACACAAATTTCCTACCACCACGCGTTCCCCCTGGTCTCCTGATAAAAATGGTACCTCACTTGTGTGGGTGGGCCAGGTACCTGCGAGAGGCAAGAGCCTAAAATGTATTGTGGAGACATCAAAATTATTTATCACAAAACAGCCTGGTTTAATAAGGGGGTCACAATCGTTTTTGGTCCGGGGCTCGGGGGCCATCTAGGGAAACCAACCAAACCCAAACATTTCTGAAAAGTAGACACCCGGGGGAGTCCAGGGATCTGTGACTTGCGTGGATCCTCCAACGTTTTCCTACCCCGAATCCCCTGCAACCCTCAAATTTAGCTAGTCTTTCTGCCTTAGAAGGGCCGGAATATCAAGAAGGATTTGAGGTCTGCTTTGTGCAAACAGACGATATCCATGAGGTCGATAGGTTCTAGCTTCTTCGATCCTGCTCTTTTTCCCTGGCCCTCTCCACTACAGAGCCCTTCAACTCCTCAAGAGTCAGCACCTCCGGTAGGGTCTCAATATTTTCAGAGCAAGTCAGTTTGTCAGAAAAGGCCAGGACAGAAATGTCATAGTGGTTGGATCACATGGAGATCTTGAATGGCAGCGCAATCTTTCGCTGGTTCCAGAGATGACTATAGAATCTGATGCTAGCCGGTGGGGCTGGGGTTCGAGATGCGGCACAATCACCAAAGGGGGTTGTTGGTCCTAGTCGGAGCTGTCCCTCAATATCAATTGACTGGAGTTCTTGCAGGTTCTTTTCCATTTTGGAGACTATCCTCAAAAAGACAGATTGTTGCATCCTGCTTCCGATTGGCAACATTTCCGTGGTTCAATATTTGAACAAATTAGACGAGACTAAATCTATCCTCCTCACAGGGATAGCCAAGGACTTTTGGCACTTTTGCCTTCAGTATCGAATTCTGTAGCGGCGGAGTATCTTCCGAGTCATCTCAATACGGTTACAGATTTGCATTTCCATCATCTCCGGGATTTCATTGATTGGAGACTTAATTGGAAGATCTTTAACGCGATTCACCACTGGTGGGGCCTAAGCTCTGTGGATCTTTTTGCCTCTTGTCTCAACCGGCAACTCCCGGCATTCTTCACTTGGTACCTGGATCCGGAAGGGCAGGCCAAAGAATGCTTTCCTTTAGGACTGGCCCCCCTTACCGAGCTACGCATATCGCAGGATTATGATGATTCCCAGGGTTCTTTCCCAAGCAAGGCGTCAAGGGGTGGAAATGATTTCAGTGACTCCGTTCTGGAAATCACAAGCTTGTTTCTGGTAGTCCTCAAATTGACTTGTGCTTGCCTGATATTGATTCAGTTTCGCTGGACCCTCATCCTTTGATCCTCTCGGGACACTTCTCGCTGTAGGTATGGGGGGTTTCCAGCAGAGATTTCCAGCAGAGATACCAGCAGAGGGTTTCTCAGGATGCTAAGGCCTTCATCGAACAAGCTTGGTCCGCTGGTACACATAAAAAATACGCCTCAGCTTGGTGGCGCTTGTGTGATTGGTGCCATGAACAGGGTGCAAATCCCATTGCGGTTTAGTCATAAACATTTAGGACCAAATGTCAATAAAGTCCTTACATTTTTAGAGAATTGTCCAGATAAATATTTGTTGAGCAAGCAATTACCAGCCGAACTCACTATGCTTTTATGTTTAGTATCCTGCAGGAGAGGCTCTGATGTACGAGCTTTAGATCTCGCAGGTAGAGTTTTTCTCCTGAGGGAGTTTCCTTCACTATCGCCAATAGGATGAAATCCTATTCCAGGTTGGTTTCTTATCCATCGTTCCCTGGTAATGATAAGCTTTGTATTTTGTAGTATTTAAAGGTGTATGAGATAAGCACCAGTGAGTTTCATTCTGGCATGGGGGGGGTCAGTCGCTGATTTCTTTAACAGAAGCCCTTCAGGCCTTTAGTTCCGGCTGCCACCTTAGCATTGGCTATTGTACGAGGCTGAAATTGATACTTCCATTTTCAGCGTACATTCAGCAACCACGTTTAAGTAATTTTACTATAAGCCTATTAAGGATAATGCTTCTGTGGTGGTGGCTCATCGCAAAGCATAATCGGAGCCTCTGGTCCTGACAAAGAATAAAACAATTTCTATAATTCGCAATAAGAATTTTCAATTCTATTAAGGACACAGAGGCAAGGATTAGCCCACCCTAGCGATGTCTATATATGCATTTATACTGTTGGTATTATAATTACTAATGTTATCAGTTCCCACCCTGATGCATGTTATTTGTTTTTGAATCTTTTCATTATGCAGGCCAGTGATTACGGTTTCAGTGTTGTTTTTCCTCATAGGAAACAATGAGAAGTAATCTCTATGTGGGTTGAGTTTGTGTAGTGTTGGAGGTTCTCCTTCTGTGATTCTTGGTCTCAACGGGTGTTTTTCATCTTCAGAAGAGGACTTCGGCTGCTCAAGGGGGAACTGCGCCAGAGTCCTGGTGTAAAACCTCTGTTATTGTTTTTTTTTAAAGGATAAACCTGACTTACTACCAACATCTTAAAGACCAATTTCATTAATTAATTCTGACAGCAAGATTGATTCTAAGATTATTGCTCAGCGTTTAGGATTATTTATTTCTACCTTAGTTTCCAATTTTCAACATGGGTTTATCCCTGGGAGGGACACTGCTGACCACGTGAGGCATATGATATCTTTCTTTGATTGGGCACAATTGACCGAGACTGCTTTGGGGGTAATCCTGTTGGATGCCGAGAAGGCGTTCGACAGGGTTTCCAGGCCATATATGTGGGAGGTTTTACGACTGAAAGGATTTGGCCCCCAGATTTGTCAAGCAGTTAAGACATTGTATATTTGTCCGGAAGCTAGTATACGAATCTCTGGACAAGAGTCGGGTTCATTTAAAATTAGTCGGGGCACACAGCAAGGGTGCGCATGCTCTCCTCTTTTATTTACATTATATATTGATTTAGTTTTAAATAAACTGAATTGGCAGATAGACATAAAACCAGTCCATCTTTGGCGTATAGAGCGTTAGCTTATGCCGACGACAATGTCGTTGTTACGAGGGATATTATTACTGCACTTCCTGCAATTAAGACATTGGCAAGTCAGTTTGGGTGTTTTTCTGGCTATAAATTAAATATAGAGAAAACTCAAATCCTCTACTCAGGTGTTGACCCCCCCAGCCCCCGGCAAATATGGTAATTGTCCCAGAAGTCACATATTTGGGAAGCAAAATCACAAGGCCTGTTGGGAATATTCCAGAACTGAATATAAATCCAGTGATGGAGAAGGTGAACTCAACATTTGAGCAGTTGGTCCACCTGCACTTATCCCTTCATGGGAGATGTAATGTATTAAAAATGCTGCTACTACCAAAATTCTTATATATGTTCAGAAAAATCCCCCTAGAGTTCCCCTCATCATGTTTTAACAAACTAGAGAGGATCTGTTCTAGATTCTTAAGGGGGTACAGCAGACAGAGAAGGTCTTATAAGAAGATGGTGCTATCAAAATATTGTGGGTGCGGGGGTATTCCACACTTCATGCTGTATTATTGGGCAGCAATGATGCAATGTATCAGCCCCTTGGTAGTTGGGGATTGGGCTGAACTTTTGCCATGTCATAAAACATCAATATATGAATTTGGGTTGGGGATGAGACAAATGAATATTTAGTCAAGGTAATTGAGCCTAGTTATTTTAAGAAAATGAAATTTAAAATTCTTAAGGCAGCCTATTCAGTTTGGAAACAAGTCAAATGAAAGATACATGTCTTTAAGCTAAATGCCTACCTAGACCCCATTCGCATCTCCTGGGTTGCTTCCAATAATTTTTCGAGATCAAGTGGCAGATAGATGGCGATTAAAAGGAATGCAATGCGTGGAGGATTTCTGTGTTGACACGTACCAGGTACAGAGGAAAGGGGAAGGAGGAATGTGCGGGGGTGGCTGCTTTTTGGGCCGACGAAGCAGGCACCAGGAATGAGGAAGGGGGGAGAGCGGCGTAAGAGGGTGAGGGATAGCTTTGGGGCTGAACAGACGCATGTGGAACAAGCATTGGCAAAGCCGATAGGTCTCACCTTTGGTACATACTGACTTTCCCAATGGGTTTTAGCCATGCTGCACAGCATCCCTAATGCTGGGCAGCATGGCTAAAAAATACATAAAAAACTTTTGATGCAGACCACCACATCATTTTGTAGGCAGCATAAAAAATGAGGATGGTGGATGGATCCATAACTGAAAGAAGAAAAAAATGATGGGTGGCCTTGGAAGCAAAATGGAAGACATGCACGGGCGGGGAAGCAAAAGAGGGGACACTGGTAATGGGGAAGCAACACTGGGAACAGAAACAACACAGAGGGGCAGAGAAGCAAACAGTGAGACAAAGTAACACAGTGAGCACAAAAGAACATGACTAGACACAGTAATAGGAGATGAGGGACCACAGAATGAAAGCAACACGGGCGATGGAAACAACATGGGGAGGGGCATAGAAGCAGATTGCGAGACAGAGCAACACAGAGACTGGGGGTTGCACAGAAGCACAGACCTGCGACAGGGAAGTAAGACCACATAAGTCGTAAAATAAGTAGCAAGCAATTAAAAGTTACATTGATGTTAGATCAAAGGTAAATAATGGCTGGGCCCGAAGCCAACTGTAAGCTAACAAAATGTCCTACAACATGCAGCGTATGCGCTGACGAAGGTAAGGCCTAAAATTGAGTGGACGAACAATCATTTAGGAAATGGTCATATCCTTAATTAAAAGTGTACACAATTATAAACTGGACTACAGTGGTAGGGAGATAGAAAGAGAGGAAGAAAGAAACAAAGAGAGAAACAAAGAAAGGCTGGCACATAGCTGGTTTGAATTTTTTTTGCCATAGCTGCGTTTGGTTTTCAGCCCAATGCTGTCATGGGCAGGTGGGCAGTACTGGTAATATCCTTGATTTCAGTTTCTCTTCACTGTCTTAAAACCCTTGACTTGGTCTGAGAACTATTGTGCTGGATTTGCATGTAACTCCAGTAACCATTTCCATATATTAGGCTGAGAGTACCTACTTAATTTAAGCATTTGGCTTGTAAACTTGATGAGAATACTAGAGCCTGACTGATTTAATGCAAACAATGAAATTCAAAACCGATCGATAGGCCTGAAATTCAAACTTGGAGTCCACTCTGGACCAAATAGGAAGTATCAAGATGGAGGATTTATTTGCTGTGTGATATCACTTGATTGGAGGAAGCAACTTTGCATATAAAAGCAAGAACAAATTGCATGGAGGAAACCTCCAAATGTATATTAAGGTGCGCCATAGGTGAAATATTTCCGGTCTACGCAACACTAGATTGCCACCATCAGGCAAAGAAGACTCACATAGCCACTCAAGAATTCCTCAGTATGGTAGACCAAGGCTTAATACAAAAATCGAAATGCCTGTGCCCTGGCAGCCATCTGCTTCCAACTAACCTCACAAACAACTGCTATAACACCAATGCCTCTAATGGCTCATTTATGAATCCCTTCCAGCGACCCATATGCCACGTGAATGACTTCTTAGCCATACACATCATAAAAAGACAATGCAGGAGGGTTTAGAAGAGAATCACTAAGGGAAAAGCAAGAGCTTAAGTGCTCACAGGCTCTGAAATGGTTGTAAATGGTTGTACCTGAGATAGTGAGTTCCTGGTGTGTTGAATTGAATGGGAAAGCCCTGCTGGCAAATCATTTTCGAGGCGCATTTCTCTTACGCTTATTTTTTTAGCAAAACTACAGCCTTGCTGAGATAGTGCATGTATGTAATGCAGCATGCTTTGAAATGTTAACAATTTAGCTAGTTAATTCAGTGGATCCAAGAGTTGTGCTGACATGATCATGTTGCTAATGTAGGTCCCGTAATATGGGCAGCTGTGTTTTGAATGCCTTGAATACAGGTGAAAAGTAGGAATGTCAACCAAAACACAAATTATTGTGCATCTTATTCCGGAGGTTACTACAACATTGGTTTGGAAAGCACCAAAATGTGCAAGTTGGGCCCCCTTTATGCAAGCCAAACTCGCAATGGCTGATGATTATCGCCTCCGATAAATTCTGAACACTGGGCCAGTGAAAGGCGTAGACCTGAGTTGGCCTTAATATTTCCCCTAATGGAGATGTGCTATGTTTGTGCCCATACCTTCCGGACTGAACACCAGCAGCTTCAATGGCCCCATCAAATCGATCTGAGCCACCATTTGCAAATGTTGAGGAATAAGATTTGCTCGATAGTTAAAATGCAGCAAACAACATCTGCCTCAAAATCAAAACCAACTATGGTCAGAGTAAAAAAGTAAATAACAAGGTGGGTTGTGAATACTTTGAGCGCATTTCAGGAAATTATTTGAACAAAGTAGGAAGTAAACACTGACTCCGAATTCTGAGGAATTTGAATCTTTAAGTATTAAATTACTAGAATCTTACAAAGTGAAAGTGACAACAGCATTGAAGAGAACAGCTGTACTTAAACCTGAAAGCTCATTAAAATTGTATGGCTTATTTATTACACAAAGATATTCCAGAGGATTTGAACATAAAAGCTGCCGACTTTGGAATTGGGGAACAAGGTTCGAGGCTCTGGGTTGTCCTAACATCCTGTGATTCTGAGCAAATCGCTTTAATATCTGTGTCCCTAAAAATGAACATGACCTTGTGTAATGTAACTGGTGCTCATGTAGAGCGCTTCAATACCTTCAGGTCGAGTGTGTGCTATGTAAAACACCAAAACAAATAGAGACGTGATCCTTTTTGGGACGAAAATGTTCCAATACTCAAAGATTTAATTTACACGTAGATAAATTAGGCATTCTTAACTAGACCATTGAGTTCAGAATGTGGGAAAAGTGGAAGCTCTGCGCTTGTTAGTTGGACGTGCCACTGCTCAAATATGGCCAGTATGCAAAGGCCGTCTTCCGTAGTCCTCTCTCCATTATGAATATCTTGCCCTCACTCGGCGTCCTCCGCAGCAGCAATGATTGTTCGCCCTGGTTGTTGCTGTGGCGTTTGCAGGTTAGAGAGGAGTGTTGTAGGTTATGGCAAGCATGGGATGCAGGTAGCGCCGGCCAGCTATTCATCTTGGCTCATGCTGTTGATGGAGTGGTAGTGTTTGTGTCCCAAGGGTTGCTTCATCTCCTTGGCAGCTAAATGCAAGAGACTGCACTGGACACTCAGAGTTCTTTGAGGGATTTTTTGTTGACCCACGCAGCCCATGCTCCTTGCCTTGAAGCCCGTCTGACGCTTAAACCCAAGCAATGCAAATTTAAGTGATGTTATTGAGGTTTGCTCAAAGCAGCTTCCTCTCAGTGCATATGACCTCTGCCTTCACACCCACCAAAACATGACCAGGAACTAAAGGAAATAAATAGTTCCCCCAAACGACAGGTAAACAACCAAAGCATAAAGATACAGTACTTGTCCCTGCTCCCTGAAAGGAAATGAAAAACAAAAAGGCAGGACTGACCACTAGCAAGCAAGGATTTTTAAAGGACACTGCAACAAACAAATGAAACACAGGGGGTGGGCTATAAGCCCACACAGATGTATATACTAAAGTATATACAACAGATCTTAAAAGCTTGGCCTAAAAGGGAATGTGTAAGGAATGTGTAAGAGGGGCCAGCCTGGGGTTGACGAATAGCACACAGGGAAAGTGGGAGTGGGACATAAGAGAATGGCGGGAAGGTGATAAGAATCCAACAGGGAAGGGGGAATGGGGAGGGAGGAACATAAGTGGGTGCTGGGAGGAAGTGGGTTGATGAAGAGTGCACATGGAAAAGAAGGATGGGCTGGAAGAAACACAGTGAGGCATATGAGAGAGAGCCAGGAGGCAGGAAAGGCTAACAATTTAAAGTGGTCCCGCTGGGGATTAAGTGCAAGCATTTGAGTGGAAGGAGAAGAAAACAGTCAATAGCATTCGGTGAGAGATGAAAACTCTACCCGGCTGAGCGAAGATGTAATTTACAAAATGTTAAGCAAGTGGCTGAGAAGTTGGTCAAAGTAAGCCAATGGTTAAAAGGGGAAGCCCCAAGCCCACTTTATGTATATTGATAGCAGGAAGGGAATGAGTATTTGACCAAGGAAGGTACAAGCTTATCTGAGTGAAAACAGTGCATGTCATAAGTGACATTCTCTGTCCAGTGAATCCGTAACACTCAGTAGTATTTTGGGTTCTGTGGGGCACTTTGCTGCACATAACTACGAGGTAGTGCACTGGACATTAAAGTCTCATGATGAAAAAGAAAACATGACATTATTTTTCAGATTTTACTGCCTATACTGAGAGGTTACTAGGATTACCACCTGTCTGTGTTTGGCCTGACTAATTTGGCTTTGGACTATTTTGCTGGAAGTAAGTTGGGCCACGTGACCTGCCCCACACTGACCTGAATGTGGATATTGTTTAAGATCGGAGAAAACACTCCTCATTAGAAACGGTGGTGCAATAGAGAAGGGTCAATATATACATTGTATTTGTCCTAGTATAAAAACGGTGGCAACGCCTCTCTGTATGTGCGAAGATGCAAAGTAACAGTACTCTGTACAATGCGGAAGCAGCTTTACAATGGAGAGGAGGGCAGGGGCAGAGGAGAGGCCGGCTAAAAGAAAGGGAGTGGAACTGGAAGATTTGGACAGAGAGAGCACAACATTGTACTTAAGGGAAGGTGGCATGAGAAGGGTGTGCTACTAGCCACGGGGTGTATAGGAGGAGAGAGAAATGCTAATCCAAGTTACTACTAACTGGGTAATGGAAAGGCTAGGAGTGGTGCATGGGGAAAGTGGGTGATACTTCTTCAGATGTTGCAGGTAACTAGGTTGTTACTATGTGATGACGAGAAGAGTAGGCACTAGCTCAGGCTTGGTATAAGTGATAGACAGGGCTTTCTGGGGGGCAGGGCACTGTGAGGTAGGCTGGGCAATCCAGGAAGTCATGTTTATGTTGTACATTTAGGTTTGCAGTATAAGCTGGCTGGAGAGGGTGGTGAATACAATTATCCGAGTGAGATATTTACCACGTGTGGCAAATACCTCCTTTTCTGAGTTTTCAACATGAAAATGAGCCCGTGCCCAAAATCAGTTTTTAACACGATGAATGCGGCATATTTTGCTTTTTTCAGCCCTTACCCACACCAACGTCAGCATGTTTGACCTGCTGGAATTTATCAATCAAAAACTAAAAGGGTGTGATAATTATCACAAAACACAATCTGGTCCATCTAACTCCTGTTTGCACAGATATCAGAATGTAGTTCTTAACTTGTAATCAGGACCTTTGTCATCTAGTGCCTAGATGTGCACCACTTGTTTGACCATTGGCTGCCTGATGCTCCTTATGACATGCAGTGATCTTGCTACATTGGGAATTGGGATGAGAATACTTATCCATAAGTTGCTTGGCAATCAGCAGTAGCACTACCAGAGATAGACTGGCTTATGAGACCTATCATTACAGCATGACCACATGGAGGGCCCATAGTGCACGCATGTAAAAATAAATATAAAAACAACTTATAAGATTATCTGCAGAAAGAAGAGAAATAGGATTAATAGGCGAGCTCGACTCTAGATGGCGAACACAAACCTCCCAAATGGGTCAACTTTATAAAACTGATCCAATCGTGTTTTGACTTTACTCAAATATTCCATGTTGCACACTAAGGGGTATGTTGGAAGGTGGTTTATTAGCAGGTGTAGGTACGTACCTACCACTAGTAATAAGGCCACAAGCACAATATTCCAGTCAAGGTTTTTATAAATGTATGTCCTTGGCCAACCCTTGGCAGCTGGTTGCGAGCAAGCAGGCTTACACTAGGAAACAGGTTTGTAAATCATTTAAAAACACCAATACATTAAATAAGTAAGACACAACACACAATAAAAGTCCAACACCAATTTATAAAAATGAGAACTATTTTTATGATTAAAATGACACCAAAACAACAAAACTCCAAAGTAGGGAACGGGAGATATGAATTTGTAAAGAATAAACAGAATGCAGCACACATAGAAAAAGGAAAATACAAGGAGAAATAAAGATATTTCTCCTCATTACGCCTCTCCTGGGAGGCCTATCTTTTGGGCGCATTCCCAGGTTTACATTTTATTGTAAATCTGGGAATGCGTCAAAATCTATGGATGTTGAGTTGGAACACCCATACAACAGCCATGGAAAGGCCTGTACATGGCTTTACACTTAATTTCACAATTATCCATTTAAATGAAATAATAGGCCTTGACTACAGATACAAAATCTCTGTGCAATATTAGCTGGGTGATTAGTGGCTGATGTATTTTTCGGTTGTTGCTTACCAGGTATATCTGTATGATCTCTGAAATTTATAATAGAAAGACGTTTATTTTACAGTTTTTGAAGTTTGAACTAACCACCCATGCACAGTATGATGTTATATAGAATACATGATCATAAAAATATAATTAACTCATAAGAAAACAAAAGACAATTTCTAAGCTTGAGTTCTAAATACACTAACTAGACAAATGTATAGTAAATAAATGGCATTAACATTTGTTCTGAAAAGGAGGGTATTTGAAAATTATCCAAAAGAAATCAAGTCAGAAATGTCTGATGTTTAGGAATATTTTTGTTTAAGTAGAAACACTCAAGCTAGCATCCTCCAAAGATAATCAACTAATGAGCTAGATGTTGGCTTGTGTCATGGATCCATAGTGTATGCCAGGCCTGGCATCTTAAAAGAGTTCTAGCATTCTGTTTAAATCAGTAGCAAAAGAATAGTGCTTAATTTGTAAAAAAAAAAAAAATACCAGTGCTCTCATCAGAAGGCCACTGCTGCTTGCACCTCATACTGCCCCTGCCAGCGCTGCCAATGATAGTAACAAAACAACAAACTACCAATCACACTCCTAGAAGTGTGATAATTCTGACTATTCCAGGCCCCCACAGCTATAAGAATGGCTTTGGCAGCATGGAATAATGATGTTTCATGTATATTGATTTAATAATTAACTGTGGTTGTGGCCTTCTCTAAATTAGCCAGACAACGCCACCTTGTGGCAAACTGTTACAAGTGGCGTTGTTGACAATTAAGTGCCAGTGCCGAGCACCGTAAACTCCTGGTTCAAATTAAGCACTGCAAAATAGACTGATTTCCTACGAGTATTCTACCAAAGGTCAGACCCTTTACGGACCGTATCGGAATCGGCCCCCATATATTGAACCTACAGAAGGACAACACTTCACAGTTGTTAACCCCTTCCATGCTGATGACGGCCCCCAGCCGTCATGCATCATGGTGCTCGTGTGCTGATGACGGCTGGGAGCCGTCATGAACCCGCCCACTCTTAAAATCGGCCGCACAAGTGAAGAATCGCGGCCGCGCCCAAGGGGTTAAACAATGTCAAGTCAATCACCATGAGTTACAAACAGGCAAAAATTCCATGTTTATTGTGCAGAAACAGTGAGATGCTTTTCTTTGCTTAAAAAAAGCTTTGATCAAGCTATTGAAACCAAATATAGAGTATTCTCCAATACGTATCTGCTTACCAACACCTACTATTTAAATCTATTGTAAATTTGAGACACTATGCCCGATGTCTTCAGATAAGATGCTGCAGATTTCTTATGGTACACAGTTCTGAATGCCCCTTTCCCCGCTATGCACAAAATGTGAGAAAGGAATGGGTTTCTCCCGGGGTATCCACACCTATTGCACTTATTTCCTTTTCTTCCCTACTCCCTGATGTGTGGCTCACCCTACCATTCTCCACCCTACTTCCAACTTAGTCCACTCTAGGACAACACGGTTCCCCACTACCATATCCCTTTTTCTACTCTTTGTATGCCTCCCTGTACCATTCTCTGTCCCTTCCACCATGTGCTCATCCTCCACCCATGCCATCTGTGCTTCTCCACCTGCTTCATGACTCCTTGTGTCTCCCTCTCGCATGCTCTTTCATGCCTTGCTCACCGTCACTTTCATGCCCTTATCATGGCATTCCCAACACAGTATTCTCTCAGTGTCTTTCCGCCATCACACTTGGTGCCTCCCATTCGCATCAGTGTCCTTGCCCGCTCTATGTCACTCCAGATGTCCATGTCTGTTCCCTTCCAGGACTAAACTGGCACCACAGAGGAACAGAAGAGCCGTCAAAATGGGTGTTGCAAATATGGCATGGCTTCAGCGAGGCTCATAAACTGGCTGGATCCAAACTTTACTGTAGCAATGAGGGAGAAGAAGCAAGCACACAAAGGTGCTAAGAGCCCAAGCCATGAGAATAGACAAGTCTTCCCTCCATTCTTCTGGGGAACAGGATTTGAGATACAAAAACTCATTTTCTTCTATTTTTAGTGGGTACCTTAAGGCTAAACAAATCTAGTAGTGCAAGCATATGCCGAAGTCGGATTAGATGCAGAAGAGGGGGGCCTGAGTTTACACACCAGTCCCTGCTGCCTAGTAATGGCTGTTTAGATAACATAGTGTTGCTGTTGGTGGATCATGATATTTGTTGGTTGCTGCAGGAGCCCTAATTGTGTCCCTTTTCCTAACACCTTGTCAGATGTCCCGTCGGTAGGAAATGGCACTGAGGCTGGCTATGCCAATCAAAAGAAAATAAATGAGGACTCATAAAGTAAGGAATTGGAGCTAATTGGTGTGTGTTTGAAAGTTATTTTAAAGGTAAAATCAGACAGCCACATAGGATTCCATCTTCAGAGATGTTACTTTGCCTACAGCTTAAAAAATGTTGCCACCAGCGAAGAGGATCATGCCATTAGCAGCTCCTTTTCCTACTGGTCTGTTTTAGGTTAGTGTCATTTCACTGTCTCTCTTTTTTCTGCAGAGACAGAGAGAGACTATAGGAGAGACTATGGAGGTATGATTGGAGATCAATGGTGTTTAAAGGAGCAGCAGCATTTCCTCTCACCATCTTGTTTTAGGCTAAAGAAAACTGGACTAACTGAGAAGGACCTCTGTGGTGTGGGATTAGTTACTAGCTGAGAAGGATTTCGCCTTTACTTTATTGTTCCCAGGAACGCATAACACACACACAGGGATATCAAAACAAACAAAAATCAAAAATAGGGTTGATTAAACTGTAAATGGAAGTGGCCCAACTCCCTACAAAACAAATCCCATATTTAACTGAACACAAAAACCAAATTAAATCTCTATGGACTAACCCTGAAGCATATCCTCAGTCATGAAGGTATCCCAGTCCTGTTCACACCCTATTAAACCATCACAAGAAGTGCCTTGTCATCTGCAAGTATGAATTACCACCCCAAGTCTTGAGACAATACGATGGAACTACACACACCACTCCTGCGACATGAGGTGCTTACATTGTTTCCAACATTTTTTGCATGGGACACAAAATAACTTTTCTAATCCTCATGAATGTGATAGGGAATTCTGCTTCAATAGTGGCTTCAAGAGAGGTTTATTCTTACTGGGCGAGCAGTGTGACTATTTCGATCTAGAAGGTCTGCAAACTGTGTAGGATGTCAGCGTGTGTGTTAGCATACAATATGCATCATTGTCTTTGTCCTTTATTTCTCTACTATATATTGAATCTAAGGTTTACATTCTGTCATATTTTCCAGCTGTCACTCACAGAACACCCGCTGCAGAGTCAGCCAGCTTCACACTGTTTTTCCCAAAAAGCTGGCGTTCATATGCCATCAGCTGACGCCAGAAACCAACGTTGGGGCAGATGGCTGGCCGTCGGGACCTCACCCAATGGTGGGCTTCCTTGAGGGAGACCCCTTCATATTTCATTAAGTATGCCATACATAGGGTGGCCGAACGGCTCACCCCGGCCATGCAGTGTACTAATGTACGACCATTGCGCCGTTCCACCATCCGGATGCGGTCCGCCACTCGGTCGAAGTAATCTGAGAGTTGAGCATTGGGAAGGTCAGCCACAGGTACGCGGAGATAGTCCATACCAGACCAGCTGGGGCGCTGCACGTCGAGTGTGGCATTTATGACGCAAGTGATGCGCTTGGCATTGAGAAGCCCGCGGTGGCGGGCCACACTGGCATTGCTGAGGTACAGAGAAGGCGTGATCTGGTCCACACTGGAGAGGAGTGATATGGCGGATGTTGGCTGGAGGCGCGATGAAGGTGGAATGTAGGAAGAAGTTCTTGGAAGAACTGTTGATCGCTTCATGGAGAAGGTCAAAGTCAACTATGCAGTTCCAATAATAGTGGTGAAACTGTGCACGGAGCTTCCAGGAAACCTTGAAAAAGAAAATAGAAAAAAAAACAATGGTTTTCAGTTATGTTTCTGTGCACAACGCGATCAAAGTTGTAACTGAAGCATAGACATACAAAGGGTAGGTCGAAAATAAGGAGCTACATGACAGATGAATGAAGACAAACCCTATGGACTTTTGGGTCAATTCCCAGAGATAGAAGCAGTAATAGGAATTATAGAGCCACAAGGTATGAAGGCAAACATGTAATAGGTCCCCATAAGCAAGAATGAACATTACACTGTGAAGAAAACCCAGACAAGAAGCTGCAGAGCAAAAACAATTCTCTGTGGTGTATGCGAGTGTTCTTTTCACAGAAAGTATCCCTGGTGTCTACTTGTTTCTCCAAGGAAATTGCTGTGATTGATCTGACATATGGGGGCCATGAAGGACATAGCTGAAAAAGAGGATGTTCCTTTTTAGGTCTGCCCTGACCGCACAGATGGCATTATGTGATCATTTAAACAGGGCTTTAAGAAGCACTACTAAGAGAGGGGCTTTGGCTTTGCCCATGTGTTGGTAACCAGAAGTACATGTTTTGATTGGGCAGAAGTTGTGTGCTTCCACAGAAATGGACTTACTCTGAATACAGCTGTCATTCTTTTTCTTTATCCAGCTGCCTGAGCTTGAATTTTCGGGGGAAACACATGACATCGTAATGCTATTAACCACTTAACCTCGGTGCAAATCCTGCAGCGATGCTGTGGTTTAATTAAGTGGGCGGGACTGCTTCGGCCAACGGACGTGCGCAGCACTACAAAGGTAGTGCTCGGGACGGCCGTTGGCCGACAGAAGCATCGAAGGGGTTAAACTGACTTAGATAACAGATAATTTACAGTGTTTGTTTTTCTCTGCCAGTAGCACAGATAGGAGAAGGGCAGTCATTAACTTTAGACTTCAGAGTGCAGTTTTGTGTTTGAGAGCTCAGGGCTACGCTTCTCTACATGTATTCTTAGGTCTGGCTGGACAGTGTAATTGTCGCCTGACCTTATGGGATCAACAAAAAAAAGCTTTCAGAGTCCTGCTGAGAGAGGGGCTGAGGCTCCACCATGTAGGTCTCCCTGACTACAAGATTTTAGTAGGCTGAATTTGTGTGCTTCCACTAAAGAGATTGCCTGTATTACACTTTTTGGCTTGTGCCAAAGCTTATACCTTATAAACCAGGACTGAGTTGGTTATGGTGGCGAGCCAATGACTGCTTATTATCAAAAGTTATGATAAAGTCACTAGGTCTTATATATTTATTGTGAAAAGCATATGTTAAAGTCAATAGGCTTTTAAGTGTGGATTGTTGTTTTATATTACAGATAGGTATTTCGTTACATGGACTCTCACAGATTAATCTAGTAAGCAATGGTTTTGGTGTTGTTTATCCTGTGCGATAAACCATGGATACAGAAGGCTTGTTAGGCCCTCTTATGAGAGATATTGTTTTGCTTAGACAACTATAATTTGGTTTACATTTCTAATTTGATGCCTTTGTCTTTGGTTTACTTATGGAAAAGTCTATAGTGTAGGCCTGAATTGGTTGTGGTACCAAGAAATATCACTAAATCAAAGGAGAGAGGGAGGACTAGGTAAGCTAGTCTGGATCCCCGTTTATATATTCAAAATCAAAAGAGACTAGCTAGATTTAAGCAGAAAAGACTCAAAGGAGTACGTATGTCAAGGGAAACCAGTAGGTTTTATTTGAAAGCCCTCACCCACCAACCTAGTTGGTGGCATGCTTCATCATCGGGCCCCACCGCAGTGGCACCTAACGTGCCCCGGGTGTGCTTCGACGCCAGATTACTGCGGAGCTGGTATAATTGCTGAGTGTGCAATGTGGTGAGTATGAAGGTGAAAATTTAAAAAGCCATACAGAAATCCCAGCACCCGAGGGTAAAAACTATTTTAATAAAACTGGGTATCTGTTGGCACGTTAAAAAGGCAGACGGACACAGTGGAGTATGGATTATGACCTCCAGTGTCCTGTGTGGTCTACATGTTTCAGCCTGGCCTTTCTTAATTTGAAACAGGCTTTCCTCAGGACCAAGTGAGTATGTGTGGGGGTATTAAAATAAATTACAGTGAGTGTGTTTAAGGTTCTATGTGTAGCACACACTAAGGTGCTATATGGGTGAGAAGGGGGTTCCCTCTCGCTTTGCTACATATAACATAGAGGGGGAGACATACAGACGTACAGGGTAGAGTCATATTAGCATATTATTGCGAAAAAACACAGTCGTCATTCCACCGTCTAGTAAGGTGAGTGAGCGAACTATACATGGCTAAAGTGTGGTCTTGTCAGTGGCAAGACTCAAGTGAAGGTTATCTAGAAGCCGGTTGTAGTGGTGATCTAGAAAACGAACATGTCAATGTGAGGTTCAGGTAAGTGAAAGAAAATCAATTATTGTCCTCACACAGTGTTTTGCTGATCAAAGCCTCCTTGGGTCGCCTGGCAGAGAAAGAGACCCTAAAAGAAGGTGGTATTGGTTTTAAATAATTATCCGACCTGTAAGGGAAAACCTCAACACCTTACCCCAACAGTAGCTGTAGTGCGCAGCCTCATTTACTCACGAAACTGTCGATCTAGTTCCTCCCTGGACCTGTAATCCTTCTGCGGCGCCCGGATGAAAGTGAGGGCTGGCCGAGCCTGTTTATTTAAAGGTTCAGTCATTGGTTACACCTGGATTAAGGTAGAAACAGAGGGAGGGGTAGCCGCGCCGAAAGCGCCATGTCATGCGCGCTCTGCGCATGCGTTAAGAGAGTAGCGGTCCCTATCCGGCGCATGCGCCTGCTGGTAATGCCTCTCTGCGCATGTGCGGGTAGTTCGAGACTACCGCGCATGCGTGGAAGGTGCCGCGCATGCGTGGAAGGGTGTGTAAGCGCTCATGGTAGCGCTAGTATGCAATGAAACCTTTTTTCAGGGGCACAAAGGTGTCAAAAATGATATTGACACTGGAAGGTGACAACTGAATGGTATAATAATGTGAGAAGGATTAGTTTATGCCCAAATTACAGAGGAAGGAAGCCTCAGTCATTGAGTGTGGACAATGCACAGAATAGAGAGGAAGGGCTATGCACAGAATAGAGAGGAAAAGGACTCAGTCATTAAGTGTTAAGCGAATTCCAAGGTATGGAATCGTTGAGACCCTCAGTATGGGTCGATAGGCGATAAATCCAACGTTGTTCTTTTTGGAAGAGAAAACTATCATTGTTTTCATTTATGGGGAATTGCTCAATCACGGTCCAAGCGAAATCATTGGGGGTGTGATTGTGGGACAAGAAATGGTCAGTAAGTCTACTTATGTTTTTACCACATCGGATGGTGCTACGATGTTCAGTCATTCTTGTCCGTACCTTCCGGGTAGTCATACCCACGTACCGTAGGCCACATCTGCATGTCATGAGGTACACCAGGTTAGAGGAATTGCAGTTGGTAAACTGGCGTTGTGTCCATACCTTGCCCGGTTCTAGGTCCAGGGTCTTTGAGGGGGATGTAAGGTGGCACACGCTGCAATTATTGCACGGTTGGTGTCCCGTAAGTTTTGGTAGACCCCAAGGGTTGAGGATGGTGTTGTCATTAGTGGCACAGTTCGGTCTGGGTCTGGTGTGTACTAGGGAGTCTTTCAGATTCTTAGCCCTTTTGTATGCGAATCTGGGTTTTTCCCAGTTTCGGTTGCCTGAATTGATGATCTTCCAGTTCTTGGTGATTATGTTGGAGACCTGATTAGACACGGTATTATAAGTGGTGACGCATGTCAAAGTGGGTTCTTCAGGGGGCCTTGTTGTTGCCTCAAGCAGAGACTCTCTATTTTGGTTTCGAGCCCTCTTGCAGGTGGTGTTCAGAATCCTGGTGGGGTATCCCCTGTCTTCCAATTTATGGATTAAAGTGGCTGATTGTTGTTTGTAGTCCTGAATTCGGCTGCAGTTGCGTCTCAATCGTAAAAATTGACCATAAGGAAGATTTTCCCGTAGAGGTCTAGGGTGGAAGCTGTCGAACCTCAAAAGTGAGTTCCTTGATGTGGGTTTGTGGTAAGTTGTGGTTGTCAAGCCGTCCACACCTGCCTTGATGGTGAGGTCCAGGAAGGCTAATTCAGAGGCACTGCTAGTGCAGGTAAACCTTAGGTAGTTGTCACGGGTATTGAGCCACATGAGGAATTGATCCAGGGATTCCTGATTTCCTTCCCAGATTACCAGAATGTCGTCGATATATCGACGCCATACATTGATGTTAGTTGCGTAGGGATTATTCACAGATTGTATGTGTGTCTTTTCGAAATGGGCTACGTAAAGACCAGCTATGCTGGGAGCGAAAACGCTCCCCATGCTGGTGCCATTGGTCTGTAGGTACAGCTTGCCATCATACTCAAAATAGTTGTCTTTTAATGCCAGAGTGGCACAATCCATTATGAAGCTGCGTGGAGTGTGGTGGTTCCAAACAGTTCCAGTTAAGACTTCCTCCAGTACTGCCAATGTGGCGTCCTGCGGTAAGCTAGTGTAGAGGCTCTCAATATCTAATCCGACAAGGAGTTGGGTTTCCGGGTTGTAGTCGGTTTCCTTGATTACATTTAGCAGGTGTTTCGTATCCTTGATGTAAGAAGGTGTGAGTTGTACCAATGGATTCAAGAAAAAGTCGCAAAAGCGTGACAGGGGCTCTAGGAGTGATTGATTCCCAGACACAATAGGTCTTCCCGGTGGTGGGGTTACTCCTTTGTGTATCTTTGGGAGGGTGTAGAAGTATGGGATTCTTGCATTTTTGCAGCACAGGTAGTCCGCCTCCTGTTTCGAGATGTGTTCTGCGTCCCGGGCATTTTTCACCAAGATCTGTATCCTCTGGCTTAGTTCCTCAGTGGGGTCTTTCCTCAGTGGTCTGTAATTCCTGGTATCACTGAGTAGTCTGAGACATTCAGTGTCATAATCTGTTTTATCCATGAGCACGATACCTCCCCCCTTGTCGGCGGGTTTTATGACAAGGGCAGGGTTAGCCTGCAGGCGTCTTATCGTTTCACGTTCCCGGTAGGACAGATTATTGAAGGTGTCTCTTTCTTGTGTATTCTCAACCTCAGTGTAGACCGCCTGTTCGAAAGCAGCAATCTCAACAGGTATACTTGCAGGTGGAGGGATGAAAGTGGATTTTAATCTGAGGCCTGTCTCGTTGGGGACTTCCACCTGAGGGTCGTTGGACTCTGTTTTCTTTTCAAAGAAGGCTTTTAATTTTAGTTTTCTGAAGAACTCCGCCAGTTCCATATGCAGTTTGAAATGGTCCAGTTTGGCTGTAGGGACGAAAGATAGGCCCTTGTTCAGGACTGCTGTCTCTTCTTCTGTCAATTCTATGCTAGAGACGTTGAAAACCAGCTGGTCTTTTGTTCTTACCGCTGTTACTGTTTGCTCGGTCCTGCCTGTTCCTTGGTTTTGTTCCTCGTGTTTGAACTCACTGGTTCCGCTTCTGGTGTCCAGTGGACCTGTGGTGCATTTCTTCTTTTTCCACGATTCCTGCGGCCCTGTGATAAAAAAGGATATCTTTGGTTTGGATTCCCTTGAAAGTATGGCATCTGTCCTGGTGCGTACATTGGAGGGAAACCATAGAAAGGAGGTGGTATTGGTCCAAATTGTGGGGGCCCAAAGTTGTGGTTCTGTGGTGGACCCTGCCAGGGTTGCTGCCAATGTTGGCCTCGTCGTCCTCTTCCTCTAGATTGATTGGATTGATTGGATCCGGTGCTGGAATTGCTAGAGACCGAGCTATTGTCCCCGGAGCTGCCGGAGTCTTTTCTGGCTGGGGTGTAAGCATCATCCGAATAAGGGTATGTCTTAGTGAAGTTGAATCTCTTCAGGTCTTTCTCAAAATTTTTAATTTTTGTCTGAGTTAAGTATTCTTTGTAGTCAGCCATCTCACGGTTTTGGTCTTCTAGTTTCTTTTTATAACCAGTTAGGGTGGTCTTGAAATGGTTCTCAGTTGCCTGGATTTCGATCAGGATAGCATCGGAGAGTCGCTTGGCGGTTTTAATGATGAGGACGAGCCAGTCCCTGGTACAATGCCAGGCGATCTGGGCCCAATCCTTCCTGAAAGTGGCGTCATCTAGGAAGATCCTAGGGGCATTGGTGACTATGAGACCTCTTGGAGCAGTGTTGGTGCGTAAATACTGTGCTAGAATTATGCCATGCAGGATGCAGGAATACGAACCATCCTGCAGGGACTGGCTCGTCCTCATCATTAAAACCGCCAAGCGACTCTCCGATGCTATCCTGATCGAAATCCAGGCAACTGAGAACCATTTCAAGACCACCCTAACTGGTTATAAAAAGAAACTAGAAGACCAAAACCGTGAGATGGCTGACTACAAAGAATACTTAACTCAGACAAAAATTAAAAATTTTGAGAAAGACCTGAAGAGATTCAACTTCACTAAGACATACCCTTATTCGGATGATGCTTACACCCCAGCCAGAAAAGACTCCGGCAGCTCCGGGGACAATAGCTCGGTCTCTAGCAATTCCAGCACCGGATCCAATCAATCCAATCAATCTAGAGGAAGAGGACGACGAGGCCAACATTGGCAGCAACCCTGGCAGGGTCCACCACAGAACCACAACTTTGGGCCCCCACAATTTGGACCAATACCACCTCCTTTCTATGGTTTCCCTCCAATGTACGCACCAGGACAGATGCCATACTTTCAAGGGAATCCAAACCAAAGATATCCTTTTTTATCACAGGGCCGCAGGAATCGTGGAAAAAGAAGAAATGCACCACAGGTCCACTGGACACCAGAAGCGGAACCAGTGAGTTCAAACACGAGGAACAAAACCAAGGAACAGGCAGGACCGAGCAAACAGTAACAGCGGTAAGAACAAAAGACCAGCTGGTTTTCAACGTCTCTAGCATAGAATTGACAGAAGAAGAGACAGCAGTCCTGAACAAGGGCCTATCTTTCGTCCCTACAGCCAAACTGGACCATTTCAAACTGCATATGGAACTGGCGGAGTTCTTCAGAAAACTAAAATTAAAAGCCTTCTTTGAAAAGAAAACAGAGTCCAACGACCCTCAGGAGGAAGTCCCCAACGAGACAGGCCTCAGATTAAAATCCACTTTCATCCCTCCACCTGCAAGTATACCTGTTGAGATTGCTGCTTTCGAACAGGCGGTCTACACTGAGGTTGAGAATATACAAGAAAGAGACACCTTCAATAATCTGTCCTACCGGGAACGTGAAACGATAAGACGCCTGCAGGCTAACCCTGCCCTTGTCATAAAACCCGCCGACAAGGGGGGAGGTATCGTGCTCATGGATAAAACAGATTATGACACTGAATGTCTCAGACTACTCAGTGATACCAGGAATTACAGACCACTGAGGAAAGACCCCACTGAGGAACTAAGCCAGAGGATACAGATCTTGGTGAAAAATGCCCGGGACGCAGAACACATCTCGAAACAGGAGGCGGACTACCTGTGCTGCAAAAATGCAAGAATCCCATACTTCTACACCCTCCCAAAGATACACAAAGGAGTAACCCCACCACCGGGAAGACCTATTGTGTCTGGGAATCAATCACTCCTAGAGCCCCTGTCACGCTTTTGCGACTTTTTCTTGAATCCATTGGTACAACTCACACCTTCTTACATCAAGGATACGAAACACCTGCTAAATGTAATCAAGGAAACCGACTACAACCCGGAAACCCAACTCCTTGTCGGATTAGATATTGAGAGCCTCTACACTAGCTTACCGCAGGACGCCACATTGGCAGTACTGGAGGAAGTCTTAACTGGAACTGTTTGGAACCACCACACTCCACGCAGCTTCATAATGGATTGTGCCACTCTGGCATTAAAAGACAACTATTTTGAGTATGATGGCAAGCTGTACCTACAGACCAATGGCACCAGCATGGGGAGCGTTTTCGCTCCCAGCATAGCTGGTCTTTACGTAGCCCATTTCGAAAAGACACACATACAATCTGTGAATAATCCCTACGCAACTAACATCAATGTATGGCGTCGATATATCGACGACATTCTGGTAATCTGGGAAGGAAATCAGGAATCCCTGGATCAATTCCTCATGTGGCTCAATACCCGTGACAACTACCTAAGGTTTACCTGCACTAGCAGTGCCTCTGAATTAGCCTTCCTGGACCTCACCATCAAGGCAGGTGTGGACGGCTTGACAACCACAACTTACCACAAACCCACATCAAGGAACTCACTTTTGAGGTTCGACAGCTTCCACCCTAGACCTCTACGGGAAAATCTTCCTTATGGTCAATTTTTACGATTGAGACGCAACTGCAGCCGAATTCAGGACTACAAACAACAATCAGCCACTTTAATCCATAAATTGGAAGACAGGGGATACCCCACCAGGATTCTGAACACCACCTGCAAGAGGGCTCGAAACCAAAATAGAGAGTCTCTGCTTGAGGCAACAACAAGGCCCCCTGAAGAACCCACTTTGACATGCGTCACCACTTATAATACCGTGTCTAATCAGGTCTCCAACATAATCACCAAGAACTGGAAGATCATCAATTCAGGCAACCGAAACTGGGAAAAACCCAGATTCGCATACAAAAGGGCTAAGAATCTGAAAGACTCCCTAGTACACACCAGACCCAGACCGAACTGTGCCACTAATGACAACACCATCCTCAACGCTTGGGGTCTACCAAAACTTACGGGACACCAACCGTGCAATAATTGCAGCGTGTGCCACCTTACATCCCCCTCAAAGACCCTGGACCTAGAACCGGGCAAGGTATGGACACAACGCCAGTTTACCAACTGCAATTCCTCTAACCTGGTGTACCTCATGACATGCAGATGTGGCCTACGGTACGTGGGTATGACTACCCGGAAGGTACGGACAAGAATGACTGAACATCGTAGCACCATCCGATGTGGTAAAAACATAAGTAGACTTACTGACCATTTCTTGTCCCACAATCACACCCCCAATGATTTCGCTTGGACCGTGATTGAGCAATTCCCCATAAATGAAAACAATGATAGTTTTCTCTTCCAAAAAGAACAACGTTGGATTTATCGCCTATCGACCCATACTGAGGGTCTCAACGATTCCATACCTTGGAATTCGCTTAACACTTAATGACTGAGTCCTTTTCCTCTCTATTCTGTGCATAGCCCTTCCTCTCTATTCTGTGCATTGTCCACACTCAATGACTGAGGCTTCCTTCCTCTGTAATTTGGGCATAAACTAATCCTTCTCACATTATTATACCATTCAGTTGTCACCTTCCAGTGTCAATATAATTTTTGACACCTTTGTGCCCCTGAAAAAAGGTTTCATTACATACTAGCGCTACCATGAGCGCTTACACACCCTTCCACGCATGCGCGGCACCTTCCACGCATGCGCGGTAGTCTCGAACTACCCGCACATGCGCAGAGAGGCATTACCAGCAGGCGCATGCGCCGGATAGGGACCGCTACTCTCTTAACGCATGCGCAGAGCGCGCATGACATGGCGCTTTCGGCGCGGCTACCCCTCCCTCTGTTTCTACCTTAATCCAGGTGTAACCAATGACTGAACCTTTAAATAAACAGGCTCGGCCAGCCCTCACTTTCATCCGGGCGCCGCAGAAGGATTACAGGTCCAGGGAGGAACTAGATCGACAGTTTCGTGAGTAAATGAGGCTGCGCACTACAGCTACTGTTGGGGTAAGGTGTTGAGGTTTTCCCTTACAGGTCGGATAATTATTTAAAACCAATACCACCTTCTTTTAGGGTCTCTTTCTCTGCCAGGCGACCCAAGGAGGCTTTGATCAGCAAAACACTGTGTGAGGACAATAATTGATTTTCTTTCACTTACCTGAACCTCACATTGACATGTTCGTTTTCTAGATCACCACTACAACCGGCTTCTAGATAACCTTCTGTTGAGTCTTGCCACTGACAAGACCACACTTTAGCCATGTATAGTTCGCTCACTCACCTTACTAGACGGTGGAATGACGACTGTGTTTTTTCGCAATAATATGCTAATATGACTCTACCCTGTACGTCTGTATGTCTCCCCCTCTATGTTATATGTAGCAAAGCGAGAGGGAACCCCCTTCTCACCCATATAGCACCTTAGTGTGTGCTACACATAGAACCTTAAACACACTCACTGTAATTTATTTTAATACCCCCACACATACTCACTTGGTCCTGAGGAAAGCCTGTTTCAAATTAAGAAAGGCCAGGCTGAAACATGTAGACCACACAGGACACTGGAGGTCATAATCCATACTCCACTGTGTCCGTCTGCCTTTTTAACGTGCCAACAGATACCCAGTTTTATTAAAATAGTTTTTACCCTCGGGTGCTGGGATTTCTGTATGGCTTTTTAAATTTTCACCTTCATACTCACCACATTGCACACTCAGCAATTATACCAGCTCCGCAGTAATCTGGCGTCGAAGCACACCCGGGGCACGTTAGGTGCCACTGCGGTGGGGCCCGATGATGAAGCATGCCACCAACTAGGTTGGTGGGTGAGGGCTTTCAAATAAAACCTACTGGTTTCCCTTGACATACGTACACCAAGAAATATACCTTTTTGGTGAATTAGAAAATGTTATGTCTGATGCCGTAGGTCTGGTGTTCTTATTATGAAACATTATGAAAAAAGCAGTTGATCAAGCATCTTTCTCAACCCATTCCATGCTCACGTCGGCCATTGGCCGAGGCGAGCACTACCTCCCGGGTGCTGTGCACGACCAACGCCGAAGCAGCCCCGCCCACTGCGTAGAACGCCTGCACCGCGGCGGAATGTCCGCTGCTGTAAACGGGTTAATTGTGAAAAGCATATGTTAAACACAGTAAGCCTTTGACAGTTAGTTGTTATTCCATTGTGTTTCAGGCTATAGACAGATATTTTGTTACATGTAATCTCACCGATAACGCAAGGGTTTTAGCGCTGATCCCCTACTATGACAAAGCCTACAACTTTTCACTGTGTTGATTCTTCTTAGGCCCTGTTGAGAAGGATTGTATATTGTTTTGAAAGCTACATTTTTCTACTTATTTGTCATTTTATAACTGTATGCATGATGGTTGCCTGTTTATGAGCACTTGAAATGGCCGGTATTCGGTAATGTGTAAAGCCAGTGGGAAAGTGTAGGCTTCATCTGGTCATCGGGAAAAGTCATGACAGATTTCATAGGCTTGATCTGTTTATTATGAAATGCTATGGAAAAGCCAGTTGGCCTGGCCTACTTATTGTGAAAAGCTTGTGTTAAAGACAACAGGCTTTTTAAGATGATTTGTGTATACATTTGTACTTTTAAGACTGTATGCTAGATAGTTAACCTGTGGAAAGCTTACGTTCAGTACAGGAGGCTTGAGTAGGTTATATGATTACAAGCCAATGATAAACGTTCTACTCCTGATCTGTTTATAATGAAAAGTTACAATAAACACACTAGACCTGACATATTGATTGTGAAAAGCATATGATAGAGTCAATAGGTATTTAATGGTGTATTGTTTTTTCTCTGTATTAGCGCCTACAGTTAGACATTGTCTTACATGAAATGTCACAGATTTTCTTTATAGGGAAGGTTTTCGGAGTTGGTTACCAGCTCTGACAAACTTTAAGGGGAGAAGATTTGCACTGTAATAATTCTCGCTGGTATCTCTTCTTAGCTGTCTGCCAGGATCTTGAATAAAAAAAATCATGAAACAATACATACATCTGTATATAAAAACATAGGCCCATATGGATATACATAGGGCTTTGGGTCAGCTTTGTTCTGCCATTGGTCTTTTTGAGTGTCATTTACACTCTGTTCCATCCATTATAATTAAGGCTCCCTGTTTTCCATTTTTACTGATTTTTACAGACAGAAAACCATTTCTTTTCCTGTCTGTATTTATTTTTAAATGTGGATAAAAACCAAAATTGGGTTGTTTTTGAGTGATTCTAAATTATATCAGTCATGACTGCCAGGCCAATAGCTGTGCAGATTGACAGGCAAGGGGATTAAAAAAATAAAGGAAATTTAATAAAGAGCCTTAAACAGCAGTAGATTTGCACAACCTTGATACTAAAATGTGTATGATTTCTTATAAGTGCATATTTTATCATCTGAGTGTGTCTATATCATTGAAACTTGTCAGGCGTTCTGGCACAAGTGTACGTTAACCGGTTAAATAAATGCAGAAATATACACATTTCAGCTTCATTTTTTCACAAAACCTTAAATAAATATGGATAAATACCGGTAAAATTAGCAAAAAATAAATATGGATAAATACAGATGGAAATGACTAAAATATAAATACCATAAAACCGGGAGCTCTAATTATAATGAACTACATAGGGTAGGGGTTCAGTCTGCATCAGTCTCTGGCTCTGTTCTCCTGTGAATAGCAGCTTTCTCTGACGACATGTGCATATCCACATGAAAATGAGTGTGCTTCAGAATCAGGGCTGGTTGGCCAATCATTTAGTTTAGAATCTTCTCCTTTTATAGTTACCCTTTTGTTTCTGTGCTTCTCTTCTTCTTATTTAATTTTTTTTAATATGGGATACTATGGATTTGCAGGCAGTGCTAACGTGTCATTTGTTTTCCATTCATTTAGTTTCCAGTGTTCTGCACCCTACCTGGCCCCTTCCTCTAAATAAGGAGACCGGAAAACGACCTTTACAACGCGGTCAAAACACCGCAATACATTTACTTCGCTGTCATTACAATCCAAGTTGTTCAAACCACTTGCGCTGGATGGCGCTTTAGACTAAGGAATAGTGTGATTTACTATTACAACACCTTTCCTACTGTTACGTAGGCTGGAGTTGGAATAGTAAATCATACTATTCCTAAGTCCAGAGGCCTCCAGCGAAAGTCGTTGTAACAACTTGCGTTGTAAAGACCGCAATGTAATGTCCTGCGATCTAAATGATCGCGTTGTATCACCATACATCCAAGGAGACCATTATGGAAGACTTTTGTCCATCATGTATTATTGTTTTACCATCTAACATGGCCAACATGTTGGTTCAAAATGCAGCGGCTATGCTTAAACTTTAAAACAACACTAGACTGTTTACCATACCTTTGCAACACATATAGCCACTGCTCTGTTAGTTTTGTTATTGTAAGCATAGGCTTACAATAACGAAATTACGTATATTCTTTTAATTTAGCTTGCATATGTGAGATTGTGTGTATTTTATCGAGGCTGTGTCAGAGGGAGAATGCAAGAATGTCAGTGGATTATTGAGATGCATGAGTGTAAAGATGAGTGACAGAGTGCATTTATGATGACTTATTGAGCCTCAATGACCCAAAGGGCACTTTCATTCATAAGCAAGACCTACTGGCATTGCTAATACTTGTTTCAGTTACATCTCACCTCAATTTTTATTTGGATGTTGTGAGTGGACTCAGATATGCTTCCTTGGTCAAGGCCTTTAAGTGCATTTTAACCTCTAAAAAAGCCTAAACTTGTACTTTAGGGGGTTTTAGAAAACCATGCTATCAAGATATCCTGTCACGTGAACCAAGTTATATTAATAACAATATAATTAATTATGCTAATAATAATGGAGAGTATTATTCAGTGGAGGCTCCTCCGCTAAGGCGGAGGACGTCTCCCCACTGCTTTAAAGCAGTGTAAAAAAGGAAAAATAAAATGATAATACCATGATGTTATTATAATTTTATTTGTCCCTGCTGAAGCAGTTTGTGGGGCTGGGCTGCTCTGCTAAGAGAGGAGCACGGGGAAGAGTGGTGGGTGCACTGTAAGTGCGCATGACAGTTTGGCCGGCCGTCTTGGGCTGGCCAAACAGTCATGCGCAATTTGCATGGGCGCAGGCTCCCACTTATTGTCTGAGCAGCGAACCACGTTGTTCAGACCGATCACAACACTGCATTGCAGCGTTGTGACTTGCTTAGGGGAGCATGTGTGCTTCTTGCTTCCGTTCCGGCCGGCAGAGAAGACGGAGGAGAGACACGATTAAGTAAGTGTATTTTGTTTTTCTTTCTCTCACCCCTCCCCCCGCAGGTATTATTTAGAAAAATAGAAAGCCTATGTCTTAGGATATTATATCTTAGGATAATATATAGTTGAAGACGTATATGGTAAAGAAATGATAACTAATGAAAGTGAAAATAACTGTGTTGGTTATCCACCCTGACCATCGTATACATAAACATATCATATTTAACTGTATTATTTCATGATTAATAAAAACAAAGGTAAATTTGTTCATTCTCAGTAGTCATCACTTCTTTACAATATGGGTCTTCATTGCCACAAAGCAGCACATTTGTAGTTTTATAAATTGCTCTAAGGAGTTGAACCATATAGATCAAGAAAATATCTGACCATTCAAGGAAATTAAGTTTGCGTAGCCGATTACACTTTCCAGTTTCCCAGAATGAAGGAAAGATCTTACTTATGACTGATAATAAATTAGCAATGTTCATATTGCAACATATAAGCACGCCCCATAAGGAGACAGTATTATACTGTGTTTGGTTGTTGAGCTGTGGAGTAGGATTTTTGGCTGATTGCAGTAGAACAGCTGGTCACAAGGGTGCAGTGTACCCAAAACACTGCAGACACAACAAGGAGTCCACTTTCCCCAGGCTCCCATTTTTCTTCTTCTTCCTAGGAGTTGTGCTGGAGTCTACCAATAGGATTAAACTTTTCATCGTAACCTCATTGGTTCCTGAGGTTTGTGGGAGTGCATTAAGCCAGATTTTAAAATAACCTTTTTGGGGCATTTCATTCCCCCATTTGGACACGCTCAGACTGGAATATCTGCACTTTCTGGTAACCCCAACACTTCTCTCCTTAATTTTGTTATCTCCAGCTTCTTATGTTGAAAATTACCTCAGAGGTGGCATTGTATAATATTATTGGTACAATTTTAACATTCGATATCAGTTGCTGGAAAGTGAGAATAACCTAAAAAAATATTTAAATTGTACACGGCAATGGGTAGCTACAGCTTTATGTGCTCTAAAGCCTGGACTTTAAAATAAATCAGCAAGAACAAACAATACCCGAAATTTGTAAATGTGTCACTAGTTTGACATATAGTAAATGATACACAATTTAACTTATTTGCATGTTGGTCAAGGGAATGTCTGGCTATGCGGTTACTTGTGTGAAATGGTCTTGTAAATGGGGTATGTTCAAGAAGAGTACATTATCCAAAAGAAATTTAATAATGTTGTGACGTAGTGGCTAGACCTGCTGACTTTAGAACATGGGGACCCAGGCATCGGCTCAACATCCTGTTATTGTGGACAAATCACTTAATCTCTTTATGCCTTAGAAAATGTGTAATGTAGTCTGGTTCTGTTGTAAAGTGCACTTATGTCATTGGACCAGGTTCGAGCTAAATGAAAAGGATGGCAGTTAACAACCCTTCTAAAAGTTGTGTTAAATATTCTCTATAGAGTTTCAAAACTATGTTACGAACCATACTCCCTGCTTCAGCTTGACACATGTCTGAATTGTGAGCTTTCCAAGCCTACTATTAGTGTTCTGGTTTGGATCAATGATTACACGTCAAAATACTTTAGAATATTAAACAACAAATGATAGTAACTTCCTATGCATGATTTTGGTGTCAATTTGGGTGAGTCAGGCCCAATTCTAAAGTGGAACACGGGTCCGCACACAATTCAGTGAAACCATCGCCGACTTCGTCAGCCCGCACGCTCTAACCTCACCAGAATACATCCTCTTAGGGGACCTGAACTTCCACCTGGAGAACAACAACAACAACAACACCAGCACCCTGCTAGACAACCTCGCCAAACTCAGAAGCAACTGATGAACACCCCCACCGACTACACCTGCCACATGCTGGACCCCATCTTCTCCGCTAGCAACCACATCTCCTTCAGCTACTCCACCGGACTACACTGGACCGACAACAGCTGCATCCATTTCACCTACAAGAAGACTACATCCCACCACCGCACGCTACAGATCCCCGGCAGATGCTGGAGCAAAGTCACCACAGACCAGCTAACCACATCACTGAGCCAGAACCCACCAGCCGACACCTCTGACACCAACGACGCAGCTCACAATCTCGCACAGTGGATCACCAACTGCGCCGGCAACCTTGCTCCACTAAAGAACCCCCCAGGCAAGACCAGCAACAGGAAAACCACATGGTTCACCGACGCCCTCAAAGAATCAAAGAAATCATGCCATACTCTCGAAAAAATCTGGCGCCACGAACTGACGACAGAAAACATGACAGCCCTCAAGAACGCCACTAGCGAACACCACCAGCTGATCTGCACCACCAAAAGGACATTGTTCAAAGAGCGGCAGGGCAACAACACCCACAACAGCAAGGAACTCTTCAGCATCCTAAAAGAGCTCTCCAACCCCAGCGCCAGCAACAACGACATCACACCGTCGCAAGACCTCTGCAACTCCCTCGCCACGTTCTTCTACCGCAAGATCGCAGATATACACAACAGCTTTGACGCCCAGACTCCGCCTCAAGTCACCAAACCAACGACCCCCACCACCACCCTAAGTGACTGGACCCCCATCAGAACAGAAGACACCACCCACGTCATGAACACCATCCACTCTTGTTCTTCCTCTGACCCATGCCCCCATCACATCTACAACAAAGCCGACACCATCATCGCACCCCACCTCCGGAATGTCATAAACAACTCCTGTGCATCAGCCACCTTCCCAGAGAGCTGGAAGCACGCAAAGATCAACGCCCTTCTGAAAAAACCTACAGCTGACCCTAAAGACCTCAAGAACTTCTGACCCATCTCTCTTCTTCCCTTCCCGGCTAAAGTCATCGAGAAGACCATCAGTAAACAGCTGACTGCATTCCTCGAGGCAAACAACTCACTCGACCCATCCCAATCTGGATTTCGAGCCAACCACAGCACAGAGACAGCCCTCATCGCAGCTACCGACGACATCAGGACCCTGATGGACAACGGGGAGACAACCACCCTCATCCTCCTAGACCTCTCAGCCGCCTTTGATACCGTCTGTCACCGCACCCTAATAACCCGCCTCTCCAACACTGGGATCCAGGGAAAAGCACTGGACTGGATCACCTCGTTCCTCTCCAACAGAACCCAGAGAGCCCGCCTCCCGCCGTTCCGCTCCTCGGCCACCAAGATCATCTGCGGCGTACCCCAAGGCTCCTCGCTCAGCCCAACCCTCTTCAATATCTACATGACCCCCCTCGCCGCTATCGCATGCAAACACAACCTCAACATCATCTCCTACGCCGACGACACCCAGCTGATACTCTCCCTCACCAAAGACCCAACCACCGCCAAAACCAACCTCCAGGAAGGAATGAAAGACGTCGCAGAATGGATGAAGCTCAGTCGGCTGAAACTGAACTCAGATAAGACGGAGGTCCTCATCCTCGGACAATCCCCATCTGCCTGGGACGACTCCTGGTGGCCCACTGCGCTGGGCTCCACACCGACACCCACGGACCACGCACGCAACCCTCACGATGACCAAACAAGTTATTGCTATCTCATCCTCATGCTTCAACACCATGCGCATGCTCCGAAAGATCTTCCGGTGGATCCCCACAGAAACCAGAAAGACGGTCGCCCAGGCCCTCGTCACCAGCTGACTGGACTACGGGAACGCCCTTTACGCAGGAACCACAGCCAAACTTCAGAAACGACTTCAGCGCATACAGAACGCCTCCGCACAACTCATCCTCGACATCCCTCGCCACATATCTGCCCACCTGAAAAACCTGCACTGGCTCCCCGTCAGCAAGAGGATCACGTTCAGGCTTCTCATCCACGCACACAAAGCGCTCCACGACATGGGCCCCGAATACCTCAACAACCGCCTCTCGTTCTACACCCCTACCCGCCAACTCTGCTCCGCCAGCCTCGCCCTCGCAACCGCGATTCGCAGAGCCACCACCGGAGGAAGATTGTTCTCATACCTGGCCGCCAAGACATGGACCTCCCTCCCCGCACACCTACGACTGACCCAGGACCATCTCACCTTCAGGAAACACCTCAAGACCTGGCTATTCGAGGAGTAACGCCCCCCCCCCTCTCCCTTCAGCGCCTTGAGACCCTCGCGGGTGAGTAGCGCGCTCTACAAATGTATCGATTGATTGATTGATATATAATCTCAATTGTGGGCGAATATTCCAAAGACTTGAGCTTACTTTAGTTACAGTTATTTTGGTTTCTTTGCAGATAATTGCGATGTTGCTGTGGTATTGGCACCTTGTATGAGTATCATTGATCTCTAGGCGTCAACGTCCAGGAGTATCCAGGTAGAAGTAGTGTGTCCCTGCTGACACACCTTCACAATATGATTCGGCAAGGACAGAGGGCCAATGAAATTCCAAATCAGTAGTCTCTCAGATAAGATAAAAATATAGTCCTTCGTGTTCTTTGTGATGGTGGGATGTAGAATTGATGTACATTACCATGCACACACCTTTTCCTATCAACCAACCATACCTCAGTAGACAAAACACACGATTGATGTTGTTGGCAATGACTATTTGGACATGATTCTCATTGTTTTCCATTTGAGATAAATAATCTCACTGCATCTCTCAAAACGTGGTTTTGCAATATCAAAGTGTCACTTTCATCCGTTTAACAGGCATAGTAGGTGTTAAGAACGTGACATACCCAACACCTTTCATCCATAATGTATTGAATTCCTCCTTAACAAAGCAGAAACCTGACAGGGGAAATATTAAACACCAGAAGACCTGTGAAGGAATCAAGCAATACTCATCTAGTTAACAACTTGATCCCAAGTACCGTCCTACATCGAATCTCAAATTCATCAGAAAGAGAAAGAAGGAATCGAACAACTGCAGGTGGACACCAACCGAGCACACTGCTTTATGACTGGCAGCCAGGGAATGACACCACCCCGGCAGGGCTACAGGAAGGGAACATTTACTTGACCCCATGGACAAAGGTCAGAGAGAGGGTCTACAGGTCCTTAACCTGTCAGCAGGTCATAAGATCATATATCATGACGGGCATCTCTGACTACAAACACTGCTTGAATCCCAGCCACTACTCTCTGTGCGGGAATAAAGCTTTCTCCCAAATCACACCCCACACAGAAGAATGCATATCCTGGGTTTCACAAAGGAAAGCAACATAAGCAATGTCCAATGGGCTTCGCCCCTAGCACCTCTTGTAGTCAAAATCTTACAGTGGCTACCACAGTATCTCTACACGCCTATTCCAGATGTGCCCTCATGAATCCTACAGGTCTGTGCTGGCACCATAACAAATTCTTAGGTTAAAAGGAACAGACAGACGTGTAGATAGCCGATAGAGCATGTGTAAACAACATTGGTAGGCCCCACACCTGGGAGACATGGCCAGATGTGTAGGCAGAAAGACTCTTGGAGCATGGGAAGGCAGCAGGAGCATCCAGGAAGCCACTGTGAGACACGGAAATGGACATACACAGGAAGACAGAGTTATGGGAATATTTGAAGACAGTGCTTAATTTGTGTCAGCGATTGTCGGTGGGTCTCACTGGCACTAATTTTTATCCACCAGGACTCCCAGGGACAACAGTGCTGGTAAACAAAATACAGAAATCTGAGCTCCATTGTGCCTATCCTGTTCCTTTTTACCAGCCCATGCCCGGGTATAGACCCATATCAGTGGCTGCAGGTTTGGGAGGCCCAGCAGTCTTTCCCCAGGTGTACCTCTTGATGATGTAAGGCCTCTACCATACTTGGGATGAAATTTACGGCTTGTATGTGTGATTGTGTTTGGATGTCCATGCTGCCACCAATGATTCTGGGACATTTCCGGTATAAATGAATGTGGTCGTAGGAGATTTCCGCAATTATGAGTGCTTGAGAAGTTTGACGATGGGCACTTGTTAATGAGGTAACAATTCTGTGTTTCCTATTGAATTCGCCGTGAAATCAAGTCTCATGCCAAATACACTATCGTGAGTCCTCTGACTTCTTTTTGCTCTCTAATGGATGGATACATTTCGGATTATTTTTATACAAATATATTTAGCAGTTGCCTATAGAATGTTGAAGTTTTCTTTATTTTCTCTTTGAGACCATGAATGACGGTAACATTATCTCGACTCAGAATAAAAGTAATATTTATTTATTTAGCGGAACTTGACCCGAAGGTATCAGAGTGCATCACAGCATTTGCACATCTGCAATTGCATGAATTATATTTGTAAGGATAGATACATAGTGACAGTATGAAAACCTAAATATACAGTAGACATCAAGATATACAGGTGATGTAGTTGTGAGGAAGATATGGTATAAGTGTATATGGGCTTTAAAGAGTTGGCAAGTCATCGAGTGCAAAGTGTTCCATGTGGAGTAAAAAAAAAAGTATATATATATATAAATATATATATATATATATATTTATATGGGATATAAATATATATGGGACACCTTTGAGGTAGATACAGCTCTATGAATGGTGGTTTTGTAGATGGTGTTTCAGTCAGGTTTTGTAATCCTCAGATCCATGATTCTCCTCACTTATAGTGTGTGACTACAAGGGATACCCGCTCCAACCAGACCATGATGCTCTAGTTCCCAAAATGTAGGGTAAGCCGACATTCTGTTTGATTTAGGCATACGAACAACACTAAGAACATAGGAGGTCTATAGGCCAATTATTCTGGCCCAACTGACATGTAATATACTAGGTCAGTGGGTACTACAGTCACCATTGGGCAAATACTAAGGAGCAAGAGACATGTGCAGTGAACTCAAACCACAGAGTATGGAGCTAATTCAAAAACTGGTCAACAGAATCCAGATCGTCTCATAGTGGATAACCATCAAACAGACCAAGTGATCAGTCATATCATTTGGTGTCCAAACTGTGACCCGGCAGGCCCTTTGATCATCGAGACCTCATGCCACACAGAGAGTTGTAGATACTGGATAGGGTCTACAGTTGGCTCTGAACCACTATTTGCTGGCCAGTTTATGATGGTAGAGTGAAAGCACAGTGCAACTAACCAAAAGTGGTGATTTAAAATAGGGTGATATGTCTAAACGAACTATTTTAATGGAAAACAAGGCACATCCCCTAATTAAAAAATAGGAACAGCGCAAAAGACAGTATGAAACAAATGACTGTCGCAATATGGGCCAACATGTTTCTGCCTATCGGGCAAAACGTCCCTTGGCTTTCATCAGGGCCACTGCTCTTAACTTGTTGCTACTGTTGGAAAATAAGTGAGGTAAATAGTACACCAAATAGATCAGTGAAAAAAGAAGAAGAAGGTACACCTACAGTTATTTTCTAATCCTCCATGCCACTGGATGCCAAAAGTAATCATGTCAAGAGGCCTCCCCCAAGGCTCTGGACGGTTTGGTGGCACCGACGGAGAGAGCAGGGCCTCGTATCCCTAAGCACGGTCCAGGTGAGGTGAGGTCCAGTCCCCTGTCATTCTGGATTACTTTTGACATCCAGTGGCATGGAGGATTAGAAAATACCTGTAGGTACAGGTTGTATCGTTCTTAAAAGGTGTACCTTCTTCTTTTTTCACTAATCTATTTGGTGTACTATTTCCTTCACTTATTTTCCAACAGTAGCAACAAGTTCAGAGCAGTGGCCCTGATGAAAGCCACGGGACGTTCTGCCCGATAGGCAGAAACATGTTGGCCCATATTGCGACAGTCATTTGTTTCATACTGTCTTTTGCGCTGTTCCTGTTTTTTAATTAAGGGATGTTCCCTGTTTTCCATTAAAATAGTTAGTTTAGACATATCACCCTATTTTAAATCACCACTTTTGGTTAGTTGCACTGTGCTTTCACTCTACCATCATAAACTGGCCAGCAAATAGTGGTTCAGAGCCAACTGTAGACCCTATCCAGTATCTACAACTCTCTGTGTGGCATGAGGTCTCGATGATCAAAGGACCTGCCGGGTCACAGTTTGTGTCGTAATTGGCATGGCCGCGTTAGCGATTAGCTGAAACTACACGTTTCCCTCCTTAACTTGGCTATATATGAAAACGCCATTTTGAATGTTGCGGCGGCCATCTTAGACCATAAGCGGCCTCGTGGCCGGCGTGCCCTTTAGTCCGTTGTCCGTACCACTGACCACTTCAGTCTGCCCAGCAACAGGCTATTTTTAGTACTGGTCAAGCTTGCACATGCGCAGTCCCAACTGACCAGTTACCCCTCAGGAATGTGTGCCAAACTGACCAGCGGAGTTGTGCCCCCTCCAATGAGCTGGCTGTGTTCCAAAACATGACCATATATGTACATAAATGTGTTCTAACTTGTGCCGCCTATCTTTTATTGCCCCAAAACTGTATATAAATCGGGGTCACACCGGTGTTCGGTGTGATACCTCTTGCATTACCGAAGGGTGCTGTATGAGTGTACCACCACCCCATGGGGTCCTAATAAACTTGTTCTTTGCCTTTTACAGTTTCCGTGCCAACAGTTCTTGAATGTAAGTGGGTTATCTTTGGAGCATGTAGGCCTTGGGAACCCTGATTACTTCAAATTGGCGACCACGAAGGGACTCATCGGCGACTCGGATGCCCGAAGGAGAGGTCGTGACGAAGGCTTGGAAACTCGCCATGGACGCGCGCTGCCACTGAGTGACCCGAGTCTTGGCTCCCACGGTGTTTCTTCCTTTCCTTCCGATCTGACCTTCCAGGTGGCGCCGGTCTCCGACTGAGTACTCGATCGTCTGCGTTGCTGGATGAGTGCCGTTTGGCTGATTCGATTAAAAGACCTTGGCAGTTGGAATCTGGATATTTGAGAATTTGGGTAAGATTTGTGTTCGGTAAGGTAGTCTTCGGACGCTTACTGAAGTTCTATGATTTGTGATCGGTAAGGTAGTCCTCGGACGCTTGCCGAAGTCCTACGATCTATGATTTGATTTGAGTTAGCTAACGTTTGTGAATTTGTGATCTTTGAACTTATATGTGTAGTGCACTTCACATAGGCAGGCTTGTAGAGATGTTTCTCTAACTTTGTTTTTTGTTTCCTCTGAGCGACACATTTGTGTGAAGTACTGTAAGTGCCATTTTATACGGTGTCACGCTTTCGTGATACTTTTTGAACATGCCTGTTTTCAGCACACTCCGAGAGATGTGCTGTCTTGGAAATGGTACCACAATTAGGTTAGCAGAAGCACAGCCGGCTCCCCCAGAAGGAACACCAAACCGTGAGATGTACATTAAATTTGGCCTTCCCCCTATTATGTACAGCAAATTATGGCATAAGTACACGAAAACCGATCCTGAATTGCAATGGCCTCTACATGGGTCGTTCGATTTACGTAAAGTACAGTTTGTGGAACAATGTTTGTTTCAACGCAGGTCTAGACAAAACATGTTTGATTGTGTGCGAATGTGGGTGAAAGCGGTGCGTGAGCGAATGAAGCGTGAAGTTGCCTTGGCGGACAAAGAGCAGCGCAAGGCTGCTCGGGATAAGGCTTTACAGCTTGAGGAAAAAGAGGCTCAGGAGAAAAGAGAGAGGGAGGAACGGGAACGTAAATTGCAAACGACTGGTCAATTTCCTATTCGCCGACCTCTTTATCCTGTCCTTAATAATGAAATTGATGATTTTTCATTGCTAGATCGGTCACCGCCTCCGTACGTTTCGCCAACGGCTCCAGCTGAAGATTTGGGAGATGACGGGCAGGATAAGTCGGAAAAGAAGGGTATATCCGCTCTCAGGTTTACTACGGAGAGGTCCGCACATTTACGTAGTTGGGCTCTTAAAGTGAATAAGAAATGTGTTTCTCAGGATGAGGTGATTGAGGAGAGGAGTAGGTGGTCGGATCTCGAATTAATGTATTTCTTGTCTAATTTGGCGGATGAAGTTGTTGCCGCGTATCGTGACCTTTCAGACACGTTAGAACCTAAATCTGTGTCAGTCCATCGTGAGAATTTGGATAAAGGTTTATTTGAACTTTCAGATGTTGACGACCTTTTCAAGCAACTGATCCAGCTGCGAGATGAAACAACCAGATTGTGGGAGGAGCGGAAAAGGAAGCAAAAGGAGTCCGAGTCGGAGAATAACGAGCAGATTAAGGAGTGTTCTCTCCGGGGTTCAGATAAGAGTTCTGCACTGCATGTTATGCCTATGCGTGAAGCCGCACCTTTGTATGTCCCTCCTAAAGGGCAAGGTACAGATGAGGATAAATTGTCAAAGGATGCGAAGGGGTATTTTATATACAATTGGGTGTACACGCCCTGGAATAGAGCAGATGTTATGGCATTGAAAAATTCTCTACCTGACCTTCGAAAAAATCTGGCGGCATTTTATGAAGGGGTGGAAGGGGCTATCTCGTCTTGTGTGATGACTCTTGTTGACATAGATTTGTTTTTTGGGCTAATTCTTCCACCTGATATGTGGAGGCAAATTCGTAAAAATAATGATGAAACAATACTGGGGGGGACATGGAAAGAAATAAATGCTGCCGATTTAGATAGGGAACCGGCATGTAAGCCTTGTCAGTTGATTTTAGATCTCCCGGCGGCTATCTTGATTAAATTAAAAACACTTGTTCCTCCTAAAAAGATCGATTGGACTATGTTAACTTCGTGCAAACAAAAGCCCGATGAAACGGTTTCAGATTTCTTTACACGCTTCGAGGAGGCATTTCATGATTACAGTGGTCAATCTTTAACAGACGATACGGGTCGGCATTTGTTCGTAGATAAGTATGTGGCTAATCTCCTACCGGAGATTGCAAAACGATTGAAATCGAGTGAAAGTTCCTGGGCCACGGCGACCCCTGCGTCTTTGTTAACTATGGCTCAGTATTATGAGCGGCAGGAATTGGAGGCTAAAGAAAGTGTTGATAAAAAGGCGAAAGAATTGAAAACGAAGGTGATGTTGGCGCAGGTTCAGGGAACACAGGGTAGAGGGAATGATAGAGGTAGACGAGGTGGAGGGAATACGTCGTATGGTCGTACGGATATAGCGGAGGATCAGTGTGCCTACTGTAAGGAGTTTGGGCATTGGGCTGATGATTGTCCGGTACTTCGTGAGCAGCGTAGCCAGCGTGGTCGAGGAGGTGGTAGGTCGAGAGGAGGTTATACGGGAGCGAGAGGTGGCGGAAGTGATCGTGGAAGGGTTGAGGAAAGGGGCCGTGGCCAGGATGAACGAAACACGTTTGATAGACGGAATCAATATCAGATATCGGAGGGTGAGAATGTGGAGCACCAGGATTATGTGCATGCATAGGACTGCGTAGGATGGGGTAAGGAATCAATTGAAGTGCCGGTAGATCAGCAGGGTCCATATGTAACAGCGGGTATTCTGGGTTCTACTGATCAATTTCTAGTCGACACAGGAGCTACTCGTAGCGCTTTGTTGAAAAACTTGGTTCCGAGGGCTCCCCTGTCTGGCGAAATGATTACATGTGTAGGGTTCGATGGCACACCCTCCCCTAGCCCATTGTCAAAGCCCCTTGCACTATGTCTTGACAAATTTTTCAGTTTTGGTCAATTTTTGTTATCGCCCCATACACCAGATAATATCCTGGGCATTGATTTGCTTAAATATTTTAGAGCAACGATACGGTGCGCTCCTGAGGGAGTGCGGGTTATCCTGAATGACAATTATCCTGACCCAGATAGGTTTTACACTATCTTAGACATTCCAGCTTTGGCCTCTCTACCGCACACGTTATGGGCGACATCAGATACGGATGTGGGAGAGATGCGTATTCCACCAATACACATTACTGTTAAGGAGGGGGCCCCTCTACCACGAGTGCCACAGTATAAGATTTCGAGAGAAGGTGAAATTGCATTGACACATATTGTTCAGGATTTGATTTCTGCAGGAGTAGTGGAGGAGGTCCCCTAAAATGTTTGCAACAGTCCTATTCTTCCGATCCTTAAGAGAGATACTGACGACAAAGTCTATCGCTTTATTATTGATTTGCGAGAGATCAACAAAATTGTCATTCCCCAATACCCGGTGGTGTCCGATATTACGACCTTGCTTACATTGGTACCACCGACGGCCACAACATTTAGTGTTATTGATTTGAAAAACGCGTTCTTTTCCATCCCTGTCCATCCTGATAGCAGATATTTGTTTGGCTTCACGTTAAATAATAAATCGTATAGATTTTGTCGTGTTCCCCAAGGTTATACTGAAAGCCCTAGCATCTACAGTCAGGCGTTGAAAAGACAGTTAGATTCCTTTGAGTTGCAGACTGGCGTTGTCCTCTTCCAGTATGCAACACAATCCTGGAAAGGGGACCCATACTCCGAAAGGAGGGTTCGTTCCACCTTCTGCACCATTTGAGGTACTCCAAATGGATTACATCCAACTCGAGCGCTTCAACAACCTGAAGTACGTCCTAGTGGTGGTGTGCGCCTTTAGCAAATGGGTTGAGGCCTTCCCCACGAAAGACAATACAGCTCTAACAACGGCTAAGGTGTTGCTTAAGGAATTCTTTCCTCGCTTTGGAGTTTGCAAATTTCTGTGGAGCGATAATGGGCCTCATTTTGTTGGGAAGATTGTGGAGTATGTACTGAAGGGGTTAGGGATTCAGCAGAAGTTCCACGCTGTGTTCCACCCTCAGTCGGCAGGTCTGGTTGAGCGGTACAATGCTACGTTGAAACTTAAATTGGCCAAAATTGTGGCATCCACGTCGTTGAAGTGGCCAGATGCTTTGCCGCTAGCACTGCTCTCTCTTAGATCAGTACCCCATTCACGAACTGGCCTTACACCATATGAGGTGGTGTTTTGGCGCCCCATGAATATCTGGGGGGTGCCCAAGCCGCGATTAATACATGATGTGCCTTGTGTTATGATAAACGACTATTTCGCACGATTAACAAATGATTTGCTTTCTATTCATCAACAGGTTCGAGAAGCGCTCCCTGACAACTCTACTGGAGAGGGCCATGATCTTCGCCCTGGCGATCATGTGATGATCCGATCGTTTGAGAGAGCGAGCAGTTTGGAGCCAAGGTGGAAGGGCCCCGAACAGGTCCTCCTTGCAACCCGGACCGCTGTACGAGTGACCAACAGAAAGCGGTGGGTGCACTCGACACACTGCCGCCGTGTCTCTCCGGATCTGGTGACTCCTGCTGTGCTGACTGACTACAAAGAGATTCTGGAGAAAGAAAAGAGCCCAGCTGTGACGTCGGCCGAAGTTGAGGGAGCCTTCCCGGACCACGCTGTTGCCGGACGAGAGCACTACAACCTGCGTCCCCGATAAGAAGATTTTTGGTTTTTTGTATATGACTGGTTGGTTACCGCTCCAGGTTTGTGAAACGGAAACCGGGAATTCCAAGGGGGGGGGATCAGTTCTGCCAGTGTAGCGACACCCGTCTTGGCCCGGAGAAGAAAACAACGGCTACCTCGGAGTTCAGCATCTGAACATTTTCACTTTACCTTACCCTACCATGAAGAACGACATCGGCAAACTTATCTGAATAACAGTTTTATTCAGATTCTTCATCACACGCATAATATGACCAATACTTCTAATTGCTGGGTGTGTGGGATGTTGCCGGGGCACCAGAAGAGAGGGGGCACCCCACTCATTCCACTCCCGTTTTCGCATAATGGATCCTGCAATGCCTGGTACACCCTCCTCTTTACTTTGAGATGGCCAACCAAAGGGGGGGTGCTTTTCCGTTTGAATAAAATATGCTCCCATGACAAGGATGGGTTTCCGCGGGCCGAGGGTACTCGATTCGAATGGGAAGAGTACCGGCCCGATAACATATCTGCCCCGCGTGTGTACAGCAATCAAAGAAATATCAATGTATCTAGCTCACATGTCATTAATGTCATTGCTACTAAAGCCGATTTGTGTATTAGAAATAAAGGTTCGATTGCGGTAGGGAAAAGTGAATGCAACACCACACTTACTTTTGATAGCCCGAATGGCATCTCATTTGTAGCATCTCGAAACACGTATTTTATCTGTGGAACGAAGGGTTATCATCAGCTTCCATTGGGATGGTTGGGCACGTGCTATGTATCGTTTGTACTACCTCCTGTATTCATTGCCCCACCAATGTATCACAATGACTATATCCTGTACCACGACTTTGTCCTGAATAGAGTCAAGCGGACTGTTGTTCTGGATGACATAGACCAGACTGATACTGCCTTACAACAGTATGTGGACTTCAATTTGGGACTATTTTCCTTCGTGGGGGCCGCTTTGAACAGCCGGAAAATAAGACGATTGACACGTGTTGTCGAGGCTGTAGCGAATGACACTGCCATTGCCCTAGGAAACATCACTGAGGAACTACAGATTTCTAGAATAGTTACACTCCAAAATAGGATGGCGTTGGATGTAGTTTTGGCTGATCGTGGGGGGGCATGCAGAATTATCGGAAGTAGCTGCTGTGTGTACATACCGGACAATTCTCCATCTGTTTATGATGCCATATCAAAGCTCCATAAAATCGCAGCTGAGATACATCCGGACAATGGAACTTGGACACTTTCAGGATGGTTCTGGTCAATGCTTACTACTTGGGGCTGGAAACTGTTAACGATTCTATGTATAATTGTGGGGGCACTGTTTTTTGTATGCCTATGTATTCAATGTGGCCCAGCCTTATGTTCCATGTGCCTATCAGCTTGCATACCATCAAGACGAGCTCTTGCCCATGACAAAATGATGCTTCATAAAGAAGTAACACAAATAATGTTAATAGACATCGAGGACGAACATCCTGATTATGTTCACTATGAGGTAGATTCAGCTAAACGCTAAAAGGGTCGTCTGTCGTAATTGGCATGGCCGCGTTAGCGATTAGCTGAAACTACACGTTTCCCTCCTTAACTTGGCTATATATGAAAACGCCATTTTGAATGTTGTGGCGGCCATCTTAGACCATAAGCGGCCTCGTGGCCGGCGTGCCCTTTAGTCCGTTGTCCGTACCACTGACCACTTCAGTCTGCCCAGCAACAGGCTATTTTTAGTACTGGTCAAGCTTGCACATGCGCAGTCCCAACTGAGCAGTTACCCCTCAGGAATGTGTGCCAAACTGACCAGCGGAGTTTTGCCCCCTCCAATGAGCTGGCTGTGTTCCAAAACATGACCATATATGTACATAAATGTGTTCTAACTTGTGCCGCCTATCTTTTATTGCCCCAAAACTGTATATAAATCGGGGTCACACCGGTGTTCGGTGTGATACCTCTTGCATTACCGAAGGGTGCTGTATGAGTGTACCACCACCCCATGGGGTCCTAATAAACTTGTTCTTTGCCTTTTACAGTTTCCGTGCCAACAGTTCTTGAATGTAAGTGGGTTATCTTTGGAGCATGTAGGCCTTGGGAACCCTGATTACTTCATTTGGACACCAAATGATATGACTGATCACTTGGTCTGTTTGATAGTTATCCACTATGAGACGATCTGGATTTTGTTGACCAGTTTTTGAATTAGCTCCATACTCTGTGGTTTGAGTTCACTGCACATGTCTCTTGCTCCCTAGTATTTGCCCAATGGTGACTGTAGTACCCACTGACCTAGTATATTACATGTCAGTTGGGCCAGAATAATTGGCCTATAGACCTCCTATGTTCTTAGTGTTGTTCATATTGTGTAGCTGGGAAAGTGAACTAGTAGTAGGTCTCTAAACTTGGTTTCCCTATGACCCTCCTCTCTTGGTTTTTGTTGTGATGATTTAAGCATACGTCTGCCTTACACAAGTTTTATATTCACCTTGCATGTAGAATTATCACTTGAGTATCTTAACTCAAGGTTTCATGAATCCTTAATGGAATGTTTTTTTGCCAGTTTCTTAATTTTAGGAATATCAACTATTTTGGTTCTTGAAGTAGGAATTGCCTTTTGACAACTGTGCACTTTACACTTCCTCCAGTTAGAGTTATAAGTAGAGACAACGATCCTCTTTGCCCCATGAATGCCCCTGACCGGTAACGACACATAAGAGGGCAGAAACATGTTGGGCTAATGTGGATGGATCAGTCATTACACCCATTTTCCACCGTTTTTAGCTGTACCTAAGGTACCTACTAATAAAGGTATTATCTTGGTTTTACCCTAAGGTATTTTTAGTTGTTCTGAATCGCATTCTGTCCAGTATTCTTTTATTAAGAACTCCCTCCCAATGATGTTAAGTCCGCCCTGGTAGAATGATCTTATCTGGGTGGGATGATTTTGCCAAGGATGAAGCTTGCCACATTTGGTGGGTGACGCTTCCTCATTCAATCTTTTTGACATTGAGACATACATGCAATATACTCTATGTCTCTGAGATGAAAGCACAGCGCAACTAACCAAAAGTGGTGATTTAAAATAGCGTGATATGTCTAAACGAACTATTTTAATGGAAAACAAGGCACATCCCTTACTTAAAAAACAGGACCAGCGCAAAAGACAATATGAAACAAATGACTGTCGCAATATGGGCCAACATTTTTCTGCATATTGGGCGAAACGTCCCTTGGCTTTCATCAGGGCCACTGCTCTTAACTTGTTCCTACTGTTGGAAAATAAGTGAAGTAAATAGTACACCAAATAGATTAGTGAAAAAAGAAGAAGGTACTCCTGTTAAGAACGATACAACCTGTACCTACAGTTATTTTTTAATCCTCCATACCACTGGATGTCAAAAGTAATCCAGAATGACAGGGGACTGGACCTCACCTCACCTGGACCGTGCTCAGGTATACGAGGCCCCGCTCTCTCCGTCGGTGCCACCAAACCGTCCTGAGGCTTGGGGGAGGCCTCTTGACATGATTACTTTTGACATCCAGTGGCATGGAGGATTAGAAAATAACTGTAGGTACAGGATGTATCATTCTTAACAGGTGTACCTTCTTCTTTTTTCACTGATCTATTTGGTGTACTATTTACTTCAATTATTTTCCAACAGTAGCAACAAGTTAAGAGCAGTGGCCCTGATGAAAGCCAAGGGACGTTTTGCCCGATGGGGTTTGCTGGATGCCCAATTTGGCATTGCAGCTTTCATCATCACATTAATTTTGTGGTGTTTGTGTTTCTCTTAAAGTCTACGTGGTGGTGTACCTCTAACTCCCCCTTTGTGATATATGAAGCATTTAGTAGGCCTCATTATAGGTAATCATGGCATCACTGAGCCTTGTGCAGTATGCAGGGCTAGTCAGAGCATTGACCACGTACAGTACTTAAATGTGCCTTAGTTGCCCACTTTCCACCACTGACACTACTCTGCAACATCCCTGGACTCAGTACAGCTTCTCCCAGCCCTGCTGCCTTTGCCTGTGTCTTCCCAGACTGCTATTGCTGTTTGCCTGATTTTACATATTTTTAAACTGGTAACATCGCATTGCTTGTGTATGTATGAGGGAGGGTTGCTGTACACTAAGGTACATTCCTATGTCTCACTGGAAATGTGCTGCTGTATTTCCATAGTGTATACTTTCACATGTATAGAAACCTATGCTTTTTTTGCAAATGGTAATGGGTATTGTGTGCTTGCATGGATAAGCATGTATGTACAGCTGTGCGCATGTGTTGTGGCTGTACAGGTCTGTGTCTGTGCCTCTGATTAGTGTGTATGTGTTTGTTAATCAATCAATCAGTAGATTTGTAGACTACTTCTTGTCACCCATGAGGGTATCCAGGCGCTGGCAGTGTCTAGTTGATTAGCCGAATAGCCAGGTCTTCAGGGATTTTCGGAACTCTGAAAGAGATTGGGAGGTCCTTAGGTGAAAGGGTACCTCGTTCCTGCTAGGTAGGAGAAGGAACAACCTCTGCATCTCCTATGTCAGATGCGGGGAGTGAGGGTTAGTGAAAAGGACACAGAGTGGAGGTGTCTGGTGGGCTGATGGAAGTACAGGCAGTTGTTCAAGTAGGCAGGTCCGCAGTTGTGTAGGGCCTTGTATGCATGGGTCAGGAGTTTTAACTGGCATCCTTTCTGTATAGGGAGCTAGTGGAGTTCCCTGAGGTAGGGGTGAGGTGGGTTCGTCTAGGGAGATCCAGGATGAATCTGGCAGTGGCATTCCATATGGTCTGAGGTCGTTGGAGGTGGTAAGCTGTGAACCCGTTGTGGAGAGCGTTGCTGTAGTCCAGTTGGCTGGAGATGAGGGCCTGGTTGACGATGCATCATGAGCTTTGGGGGTAGCCATTTGAATATCTTATGAAGCATGTGGAGGAGGAAGAAGGAGGAGGAGGAGATGGAGTTGACCAGAAATATGCCTACGTTCCTAACGTGGTCAGTGGGGGTAGGAGTAGGTCTGAGTTCTGATGGCCACCAGGATGTGTCCCAGGGGGAGCTTTTCTTTCAGAAAATCAGTACCTCTGTCTTGTCTAAGTTGAGCTTCAGGCAGTAGTCCTTCATCCAGTTGGCGACGTCTATCATGCTGTTGGGGAATTTGAAATTGGTATTGGTGGAGTCTTCTGAGAGGGCGAGGATGAGGTGTGTGGCATTGGTGTAGGGCAGGGGTCTTCAAACAGTGGGGCGCGACCCCCAGGAGGGCCGTGGAGCGATGCAAAGGGGGTGGCGCTCCCAGTCCCACTTCTGCTCAGGCCCAAGGGCTTCAGCCCCCCTCTTCCCCTGTGTCTCAGCCTGGGCTGCTGCAGTGTAACTCGAGCTGCTGGGGCCTCAGCTGGGCAGTGTCTGAGTCTTATCTCCAGCAAGACCATAAGAGTTTTTCACAGGTCTTTAAAAACCATTTACATATTTACATGCCTTTGTAAACTGGTTACAGAGGCTTAGTGTTTTTTCCTGAATCCAGTACCCCCTGTGTCCCACTCTGCCTATTCTTTACATTTGTATTTTACATTTACTGATGTATAAAGTAGGGTAGCCATAAGTAAAGTGTGTGTGTTGTTTAAAGAGCCTGCAGAGACCTCCTCGTGACACTAAATAGATTTATAAATAAAAAAGTATGTATTCATTCATTATGTGATTTTTCTGTGTTTGTTCTTTTTAATTATCAGTCATGGGTCACTGAGGCAGTCCAAGAACACAATTAAAAGTGCTTTCTATTTATATTTGCTGTTTGAAGTATGCACATATAAGTGCTTAAAATACAGGTTTAGGTGACTGCTTATTTTTGTACCAACTGGGCCATCAAAATAATCTACTGGCAACCGTATCCATAAGACTGGAAGTTTGTTGTAGGATCAGCACATTATTTATTTCCTCCACCCTGCCATAATAGCAATAGTTTAACTTAGATCTTAAACCCTACACCGCTGTCAATAACATGCTGAGTTAATTCAAGTGTCTGGGAATGCACCCTGCATTCAGACAACTCACTCCTCATTCTCGCCCTCCACTTTCACGCTCACCCTGCAATCATAGCAATCACAATGCACTCACACTGATCACCATGCACTCACACCATTCACCTGCTCACCCTGCACTCACAATGATTACTTTGCACTCACAATGCACTTGCACTGTTCACCCTGTACCTCACCCTCCAGTCACACAAGTACACTACTCATTCTGCACTCAAGTGACACTTCAATCACCTGTCCCCCTCACTGCTGAATATATAACTCACTCAAACAAGCCCAGCAGTAATCATACATTAGTTCGTCCTATTCTGAACTTGCATCCGCACCGATATTTGTACGGCCACCTCACTCACCCTGCAGTCACTCCTCTTTCCCTACTCTCACATTGTTGCATCGCTCACCGTGCACTCACATGGGCACTCTTGTCACCCACACAGCGCAGAGGGTTAATGTGCCTGCTACAAACAATATGTACCATGCAGATCACAGAAATGAGTGTGAGTAAACTATGAGTAGCGCTATAAAAAATGAAATGTTTGTCAGAAAGGTGTTATAGAGAGATGAGGTGCATTGTTGGTGAGTGGTAGTGAGGGAATTCATGGAGAAGGAGGAAACGGGGGTGGGGCACCAAAAAAGACTGTTGCACAGGTGCAACTAGTGTTAGGGCCGGCCCTGGCTGGGAGTTTTAGTACCCCTCCCCCAGAAGTTCTGGTCTAGAGGCTCCCCTGCTTCTGCAGATTATTATTATTTACATTTGTACTGCGCTACTGTTACCAAAAGAAGCCCTGGCGCTAATAACCATCTGCTACCTGAAGGCAAATGAGAAACACACAGAAGGAGATGGATAGCCAGCCACATGGGGTAACCTACAGAGCATAGAGAAAGGTTTTTATATCTTCCTAAAGGATAATCGATCTTTTGTGGAGTGAAACAAAGGAGCGTGCAAGTCCCATAACTGCGCGGCCTGCACCAAAACAGCGAGATAGACAACTCATGCATTCTTGAATTGGGGAACAATAAGCAGAGTGGCACAGGCTGAGAGGAGCATACAGGCCCGACCTGTATGCTTGGTGAGGAGAGATGAGAGGATGAGAGAGGACAGCAAGAGATTGAGAGAATTTGATTGAAGAGGTCAGGGATGAGGAGAAATGTAAATTGCAGAAAAGTAGGGTGGACACGTTAGAAGTGAGTGTGAGCCAAAGGTGAGGGCTTCTGTTAGAACAAAGGGGAGATGTGAAAGATGAATGGGTGTAAGATACAAATAGACAAGAAGTTGAATGGAGAGACGAGGTGAATGAGAAGTGCTGAGGGGAACAGGTGGTGACGGGGCCAGAGAGGCCAAGAGATAAATGCGATTGACTGTTAGAGATGAGGGCAGTAAAAAGACAGAATGGCAAGAGGTGATTAAAGGTGAAGTGAGAGGTTGAATGGGGAGAGTTCAGAAGTTGTAAAAAAAGGGGTGAGACAAAATGGCCTGCAAAGTGAGAGAGGGATCCAGGGTTGGGAGAGGAGAGTGGGATGGAAGGGAGGGAGTGAGAGGAAAACTGCCTGGGTAAACTGCTTAACTCTGCAGAAAACCGCCAGGGTTTTAAGGGACCCCTGATTCTCCCGGCCAGGGCCAGGTGAGCATCTAATGTGGCAGCATGTATTTCTGCGGAGTGAAGGGCCCTTCACAAAGGTTGACTAGAAATATTTCTGATGTTAATTTCTGTATTTTGGTTATAAACAGGTACTGATGGGGTGAAATCTTTCCTCAGTATTACTGTGTGTAAATAATTTATTTCAAAATAATGAAGCAATGCTATCCCAAAATACGCTGCGTCACGTAACATCATTTACATTTTCTTCCCACACAATTTAGTCAAGCCTGTTGCGTAATTTGGTCCTCAACTGCCTCATAATTCCAGTAGCCCTGCCTACAGGTTTAGACATTTTTATCAGGAGGGGGTCCTTACACCTCAAAATGTTGACAGGGTGGTCTCGGCATCCAAAATTTTGAAGACCTCTGGTGTAGGGTATGATCCTCGGTCCGTGGCTTTTAGCGATGCTTGCCAGAGGTGTCACATAACTGTTGAAGAGGGTGGGGCTGAGCGAGGATCCTTGGGGTACTCCACAGATGAGTTTGGTGGGGTTCAGAGGTGAAGGGGGTAAGGCAGACTTTTAGCATTCTTCCGGTGAGGAAAGAGGCAATCCATCTGAGATCAGCACACTGGATGCCTATGTTGTGCAGCGTGTGATGAGTGTGTGGTGGGAGACCATATCAAAGTATACTGATAAGTCTAGGAGGATCAGAGCCGCAGTCTCTGTTGTAATTGGTAGCTGCAATTAGGGGAGTCTTGATGTTGTGTTTGATGTAAAAATGTAAATGTAAATTGATACTTGTATAGCGCACTACTCACCCGCAAGGGTCTCAAGGCGCTTGTACGAATACCGCTGTGGAACCCGTCCTGGCTTTCCCTGTGAGGCGTCCACTCCTGGGCACCCCCAGGGTGAAGGCCAGGTATCCTTAGCGTCGTGGGAGCCATTGTGGAGATTAAGCAAGCTATTGCCCAGAGTTGCAGAGTGGGACTCTATGATTAGAATAGGCACCGAGGCGAGAATTATCAGGTCCGTGGAATTTCTGAGTCCAAGACCCGCCGAGGCGGGGAATTGAACCCTGGTCCCGGGCTAGACCTCTGCATCAGGGTCTGCCGCTCTAACCATTGAGCCACACTTCTCCTGCAGAATCCAGATTGGGGGAAATGGGGTAGGAGGTTCTGCTCCAGATCTGAGGAGGGTTGTTCGTTGATAGCTTTTCTAATACTTTGGCTGAGAACATGACGGGGAGATTGGTGGGTAGTTGTTGAGTTCTCTGGGGTCTGCCAATGTTTTCTTTAGTTGGGCGTTGCCTTCTGTGTGTTTCCAGTCATCGGGGAAGAAGACTGTGGCAATTGAGGTGTTGAACAAGGTGGTGAGTATGTGGTAGATTCTGGCTTTACCTAGGTTAAAGATGTGGTAAGGGGTGGGTCGGTTGGGGTCCCTGAGTGGACAGAGTTCACGATGGAGGCGGTACCCTGTGGTGCGGGTCGTTGTGTTGCTTGAAGAAGTCGGTGGTTTGAAGTTTCTGTAGATGTTATCAATCTTGTAGTGGAATAGGTTTGAAAGGTTGTTCCAGAGTTCCTGTGAGGGAGCAATGTGGCTTGCTGCAGCTGAGGGGTTGGAGAATTCTTTGACGATGTTATTGGAGCTTGATTCTGTGCGTGAAGCTAGGGTCCTTTTATAGGATTCTCTCAACTGTTTTTGACAGAGGTAGAGGGCACTCTTGAAGGCAGTTTTGTCGATTGTGTCCTTGCTGGTACACCATCTCCTTTTCAGTTGCTTACAGTGTCCTTTAGTGGTTCTGAGGTCTTTAGTGTACCAGCCACCCTGCTTGGTGGACCTTCTGTGGGTGTTGTTGCTGATGGGAGTGACACTGTTGGCGCAGTCTGTGATCAAAATGTTGAAGTTTCTGACGTTCTGGTCTAGGTTGTTGGAGCAGATGAGGTGGGTGGTGTTGAGGGTGTTAATCCATGTGTCCTTTGAGACTTTGCTCCCGCTGCGGTGGGGCGCATTGGGCATACTGGCAGCGGAGGTCTGTGAGCTGGTGATGTTGAATTGGATGATGGAGTGGTCAGTCCAGGTGAGTTCCGTGATGTGGCTGTCCCTGATGTGATTCCTGGAGGTGAAGATGGGACCTAGCGGGTGGCCTGCAGTGTGCATGGGGTCATGCACGAGTTGGGCGAGTCCGATGTTGTTCATGCTGTGGAGGAGGTTCATAGTTTTGATGTCATTGTGGTCATTGAGATGGAAGTTGAATTTGCAGAGAGAAGAGGGGCAGTGAAGTTTCAAAAGGCTCGAGGACAGTAGGGGAGGGTGCCCCTGATTGTGGTTTTATTGTCTGTTTGGAGTCGGAAGTTCCATGGCTGGGCTGATGTCATTTGTGGTGATACATTAGATGGATTCCTTGTGTATGATGGCAAACCCTCCGCCAAGCTTCTTGATGCGGTTGCAGTGGTGATCGTGTATCCTTCAGGTATTGCGGTGGCTAAGATAGGTGCTGAAGTTAATGTGTACATGTTTCTTTGCCTCAGATTACATTAAGTAACTTAATATGTGACTTTCTGAAAACAAAAATCCTTATTACCTCTCCTTGCTCCCTGTGTGCATGGTCTTGGAAATGACCATCCTTTGTGTGGTGTTTCCTAAGATTTGTTTGCCTTCTGTAGCTGGACCTGTTTTTGTTGGCCATAGAACTCTGTGCACTTTACTCCTGCTGACCAGTGGTAAAGTGCGTGTGTTCTCCCTTTCAAACACGATACAATTGCCATATCCCTAGTTCTCACATTAAAGGTACTTATTAGTCGCTAGTATATGGTGCAGGATGTACTCAGAGCCTGTAAATTCTGTCAATTGAATGCTACTAGTGGGCTGCAGCACTCATTGTGCAACCCACTAAAGTGGCACTGTAAAACATGTCTAAAGATCTGCCATTGTAGCCTCGGTGGGTAGTTTTAAACTCTCATTTTGACCTTAGAAATAAACCTTTTGTCAGGCCTAAACCTTCCTGTTTAGGTTTCGCCTGCACAGTGTGTGAAATCTATTGTATTTAATATACATCTTAAAAAGAGCTTACATCTCGCCCAATTACTTTCCTTCCTTTTTATTGGTTCCTGTACTTGCCACTTATTTTTCCTCCATTTGTATTGGGTGTTGCATATTGTCTTTGTGTTGCTCTTTGTGTGCTATTATCAGCTCCCTGTCGACCAAGTCCTGTTTCCATCCGCTTTTGTGGAACTAGATTTTAAAGGTTTCGCATGCACAGCGGTTCTGCTGCGCTTGATTTTATTTTTAAAGTGCTAGTTTCTGCTTCTCAGCCTTGCCCTGCCAGGGTTGCTTCCTGTCAGGCTCTGACATCGCCCCTCCCGTACCAGCTTCCCACCCCCTCCACCCTCTCTTCTTCAAAATGGCTGATCCTGTGCACAAAATTTCCTTGACATTTGAGGTGCTCTGGTGATACACTTCACCCCAAAGAAAGCTGCCTCACATAGGGGCCACACCTAGCAAAGCCTGCATTTCAGAGCAGTTTCAAAGTCTCCATGATGTGCATCAAATTGGAGGCCATTTTGGAATTGCACTGTTTATGGTTTAATTCTTAAAAGAATTTATACTGCAAACAAAATCCAAAGTACCATATCTTCATTCTTAAAGAAAATAGTTTTACTAAATAATTCCACATTAGGAAATGTTGCTGTATTTTTAATACATAGAAACAGGTCGATTCAATTTTGGATCTTCTTTAAATTTGATTCACATACAACTTCTTTAAAATGGCAACTACATTTAACCACGAGTGACGGGCTGTACTATGGCTGGTTTATTTCCATGACGAATGCGTGGTAGCCACAGTCACGTCACTATCATGGCAGCCCAACGGAGCAGGTTGTTGCACATGGGTAAAGTGAGCTGCATACAGGAAAAATGCTCTTCTCGCTGCCGCAGGCATCTACTTCTCTGTGCACGCAGTACACAAGAGCAGTAAAGAGACTAAGCCGGTGATCACCCAATCCCCATTACCGCTTGATTAGCTTGCTTGGCTTGACAACTGTTATCCTGATGCTGTCAGAAGCAATGGAACAAGCGGGTGCTCAGGGGCTTTCCCATTGCAGCAGAAAGACAGCTGCACAAGCAAAACCACTGTTCAAGGTCTTGGTTTAATATTTTGGCACAGCATTTCCTGTCGCCAAACAAAACCCGGAAGCCCAGGAGTGTGTTTCTTAATTCAAGGCAGTTGGGGGGAGGACAAGGATGGGAGAGGTTTGTAAAGGTTAACAGCCCTATGCTTACAAGCTTATGTGACGCCATTTAAGCGGACATTTTTTAGAATGTGTCACCTCTGGTGGTTTATAAATGTATGGTTATTTCTCTTTCTTTTCAATTAAAATTTGAGTATTTAGTGTTGAAGGCATTTTGCTTGCCATTGTTTCCTATTTCATCATTAGGTGTGTCTTCTGTGATAAGAGTTACAAGCATTCAGTGTTTGATTGTACTGTCAACAGTTTCTGAAATCTGCTATAAAATCATGTTATTACATTGGCTGAAAATATAAGGGAAATCGCCAAAAAGATTATTTTGTCAGTTTCTTTGCTTTTCTGAGGAGTGTGCGTATTTGAAGGCAACATTTCCGAACCATGATTGTGCCCCCCACCCCATTTTCTCATCAATCAATTGAGCGCTAGAGACTTGGATAACAGTAAAGTATTGTTATGTACCGCACATATAGGATTGTAAATATTCAATAGTGGGTGCTATAATATCCCAACTTATTAAATAGATACTCTGTGGATAATTAAATTTATTTCGGGTTTCCCTCAGTAATGTAAACTATTTGAGGAAACACATAGGTCCCGATTCACAGAACTAATTTAAGACAAAATCCTAAACTTACTACTTTTGGTATTCACAGAAGTTAGGATTTTGTCTTAAGTTCGTCTTAAGACATACTTAAGACAGACGTAAGTTAGGATTTTGTCTTAAGTCTGTCTTAAGTTTGTCTTGAGACAAACTTAAGACAAAATCCTAACTTCTGTGAATACCAAAAGTAGTAGGTTTAAGATTTTGTCTTAAGTTAGTTCTGTGAATCGGGCCTTAAGTTTTGGGTTAAAACAAATCTTATAGTCGCCAAGACTGCAGCACAACATATTTACACGCAGGGGTTGAATATAGCGTTCCTGGTTATTCTAACAAGACTTGTATCTTCACAGTTAACATGCAGGGAAATGGGCCAGACTAGTGCTTCTGAAGAGAAAACAGCCAGTCTCTTCAAGAGAGTTCCCGCATCTCTCTGCGATGTGATATATATATATATATATATATATATATATATATATATATATATATATATTGCATTGGTAAGTTACTACTACTTTTGTTTGTTTTAATACAATAAAATACCTTTACTTGAAGCTTAGGAACATTATGGTTGAGATCAGTGGACCGCCCCTGGGTAGATAGTGTCACCATTTAACCTTTGCCCAGATGTCAGCAGACAAGTAAATTGAATGATAATGAAAACATCTTTTCAACCGATTTGGACTTTGAGCAGAAGTTTCTGATATTGTATGATCTAGCCGTTACTTTCTTCATGTTAAGAATCATTTTATATTCTTCTGTATGAACTAGCTCAAGAAAATATAGATACTGCTGTTAGACTATGACCCTAGGGGGCCCATAACGATGGCGGGCGGATATTGTCCAGCCGCCACCATAACGGTAAACAAGACCGACCGCTAGAGGTGCGGTGGTCCTGCTATGCCAATTAGGATGCGCCCCCCCACCCTGGCGGTTGCATCCTGCATATTATGCATTGTGGCGGGCGGTGCTGTCAGCAGCACCCGCCGCAATGCACAATATGCATGTTGTGATTTGGTATGCACAACGTGACAGGCACCGCAAGTACCTGCCACCTTGTGTATGCCAATGAAGGGGGGTACCATAGGTACCCCCGAGTACACCCCCCACGCCCCAAACACCCTGGGGGCCCGCAACAGGCCCCCAATATCAAAGACCGCCTGCCTTTCCATGGCAGAATCTCCGCCATGGAAAGGACTATTTCCGCATGCATCATAATATGGATGGCAGTGCCTGCAAGGCACCTCCCTCATATTATCTGCCTTTTCTGATCAGCTGGCAATCCAACCGGCGGAAAAGCGGCGGACGGTCTTTCCGTCCGCCGCGGTACCCCTCGCCATACTAATATGGCAGAGGGTGTCACAACGACATTTGGCAGGCGGATCAGCACCACTGGCCCGGCGGTGGGCACCGGCGATCTGCCCATGGTCGTAATAGGCCCATAGGTGTCCACAGAAGCACTGTGAGTCTGCTTATATTGAAATTAGATATTGGAATTTAGGAGGCATACATCAAGGGGAACTTGCGGCTTAGAGTGCAATAATAAACAAAAGAACGGACCCTCTGCATGTTCTCTCTTGCCGTGCCTGTAGGCACCACTAGAGAAAGCTGATAGTTACCACTGCTGCTTGCTTGATGGAATTGTATATTGCCTACCTGATGCCAGCACGCTTTGTTTACTTTCTACATGAGGGGCCACCTCCTCAGCCACTGCTACTCTTCTCTTAAGTTGATATTGTTACTGGTCCTGCCTCCTTCATAGTGTATTGTTACACACTGCTTATGTCACAAGGCCATTGTCCTCTAAGCTGCCTAAGAGCTGTGGACATGGTCACCTTTTCTTTTTACCTCGTTGTGGATTGATTTATGATGAACGATATGATCTCTGTTTGCTGGCCTTCAGATGCCTCATTTTATCCCAGAGCTGCTCTCTTAGAAATGTTTGCCTGCTGCTCCATCCCCCATCAGTCTGTCCGTCTGTATCTGGTACACTACCAGTTTATAATACATAATGTATAATACAAGTGATGCTCGACGTTTACATGTTTGTCCATGCATGGTCATGCTTCAAACACTTTAAATTGCTACTCAATTGGCCTTTTTAGGTCTCGCCTGCACAGCGCTTGGTCTGTGCTTGTGAAATCTATTTTATTAAATATATTTTAAAAGGGGCTTACATCCGCCTTCCTTTCTTATTGGTCTGTGTGCTTGTCATTTCCCTTTTCCATCTTTGTATTGGTTATAGGCATTCTTTTCCTGTGTTCCTTGTTGTTTTTCTCTTATCAGGCTCTCGTGCCCCAAGTACTCATTCTCATCGGACGCTTGTAATCTTTATGGGTGGAACTTCTTTAATTTGATTGCTGCACAAGGTTTGTTTAGCTTTTATGATCTTCCCTTGGCTGAACTCATTCCTGGCCGAACACAATTAAAGTCTGCTTTTAAAAGCATTTTCTTTGCTTTGTTGGATGACTGCATGCATTTAAAGCGTCCTTTATCACAGCATTTTGTTGCCTTTGTCCGGTGACCAGTGAAGAACTTCCGTTTAATTGCCCTTCTGGATGTCGACAGCAAATTCTTTGCCAACATATTAAACCAAGACTAATTCCCCACTAATCCTGTTTGGGTTCCGGATGTGCTACCCACTTTTCTGTTCTTCCACTAAACCTTTTTCAATCCAAATAACAAACTCACATGTCCACCGCTCAAATGAATTTCAAATCTCCCTGTACTAATTCACTACTAATGTTCTTTGAGTTCCAGAGTAGCATGCTACTTGCCGAAAGAGCACTTTGACGCCTCGTCAGGGGTAGTAAGTGTTATATAAATGCAATTACAATTACATAAGTCTAACCTAATGCATTTACCAATGCTTGTTATATAGTGCACTAGACCCAAAGTTACACAAGCACCAATTACATTACACATTTATTTTCTGAAGGCACAGGGAGATTAAGTGATTTGTCCAGAATCACAGGATGTTTTCACAGGATGTTGAGCCGACGACAAGACTCACACCCGCTACCCCAGTCCCAAAGTCGGCAGCTCTGGGCCGTTAAGCCACATCCTCTCCCAAGGAGAACCTGAGGGTCACACGGGCTCAGAGTTAATGGGAGGTATTAAAGACTGAGGGAGACACGGACACACAGAGGATGTGGCTAAGGGCCAGAGCTTAACTGGTGCTCATGTAAAGCGCTCCAATCATTTCGAGTCCAAAATATTATAAAAATACAAAAAAAATAAAAAATAGAATGAATAAATAAGAGACTGGAGGAGACACGGACCCGTGGGAGGGAGCAAGTGACTCTGTCAAACCAAAGGCCGTTTCCACCCTCTGACGCTAGGACATCACAAGGTTGACCTCTTGTTCCACCTTTTCCCGTGAACAGCTTGTTATTTACAGCTGTAAGGGGAGGGAGGTGGTGGAAAGTACAGGAAGTAAACAGGCCTCGGTGCCCCGTGCACCAGTGACGCAGCTCCTGGACTGTCAACTGCAGCTGTCTACAGACCTGCCGAGACCAGGGGTGCAAGGCAGTGACAGGTGCCAAGGGGTAAGACCAGGGTTGTGTCTGGTGCCTAATTGACTCCAAACGCGATTAAACACGGAGTCACATATACACCCACACCGCCTTACCACTGCGGCCTTGCAATGCTCTACTCACCGTAAGTGGTCCTATTTCGTGTCAGAAACCGCCAGACAGCTTGGTGTTATTTACCGGAGCGTTGGTCTGCAATGTTTTTCCTGGACTTTCCTTTTCAAACAGTTGTAGACATGGACTAGTTTTTCAAAAGCACGAATCTTGCAAGGCAGTAACTCCCGTAGCAAATCTAAGGTGGGGTGAGTGGGAAAGACGTGCGCAAAAAATATGAAAGGCATAAGGGGGAATGTAACCTCATAACGACTGGATATGTGCGTGTGAATTAAGACTACACGTACCAGAATGCACTGGCTGTTGAATAAAAAGCACATCATTGAATTCTGGGTAACTTGTGCCCTGGCGGATTCGCCAATTTATTAGGGCGCTTTAAGAACCGGGTGTTTGTAATCAGGATCTACGGATATTCCATCTCTGGAAACTCACGGAAATGGACTTTCAATAATGCGTGTGTTTCCAGGGTGGGGAGTCGGAAGGGCGTCGGGTTTCGTTGGGGGAACTCCCCGCGGGAGAAAAAAGTATTAAGATCACTCTTGATTCTGTCACGTTTACCCCGACAAGTCACAGAAGTATATACAGAGGAGGCGGAGTGCGCATTCAAATCAAGGGGTCCTACTAAAATATCGGAAATATGCTGAAGTCAGAGTAAACCCCTTAGAAATCAAGTTTATTGAAATAGTTTTGTGAAACAGCTCCCACAGTGTCAACCGTACAACTGGTTTCTAATCCAGGATTCCCGATTGAATGTGTGAGCCTCGGCACATTAATTTACATATGCCTCGCATCGAGTTAAGAATTGTTAGGTTAGACCCGCACACTAAAGATACAGATAGGACACAAGTGAGAGAATGAGGAAGGAAAGTTGGGTTACTTACTGCTCTTGAGGGTCTGCGTTATTTACCCGGCTCTTCGGAGACGCCGCAGCGAGTGTTGCCCCAGAGACGAGGAAGGCGCGGAGCCGTCTTACCTTTCTTGGAAGCGGCTCTGACCAGACGGGCGCATTCCAGGAGCAGGGGGCGCTCACTGACCCGGCCGGGGCGTTTTTGTGTCGGACTTTGGGAGGATAAAAATAACGGTGCGGTGGTTTGACAGCTGTGTGCGATACGCGACACTCCCAGATTCCCTACGACTCCACTCAGCAGAGAGCTATCCGAGACACACACAAAACAAGCCTTGGGAAAGCCAATAGGTTTCGCTTTAGTGCAGTGCATGCATAGAGACACCTAACATAGACATACTTGCACTTGCACAGAAAGTGCAGGCACACCGATGTCAAACAGGCACATAGGCATCCATTTTCAGAGAGTCCAACAGACATATAGGCACCCTTCCACACAGACCAACAGCCATTCACCGACCTGTGCAGCAAGAAGTCTGAAGTTGTGCATGAAGGGCTGAATAACAGAAAGCACTTCGGTGGCTGAATTCATTTTTCTGCCAGCTTCTTGCGCCTCAGTGGGGCCCCTTCCTTATTATGGATCATGCCGGCCAGGGCACAATTCCGAAAAAAAGAAGTGGGTGGACTGACCAAATGTATTCAGTAAACAGGTGACATCATGGCACGTGGCATCATGGTGCGTGACACTACACATGGCATCATTGTAATTGACATCAGAGGAAGTGGTATCAAAACATGACTTTGCAAGAAGTGGCATCAGATCTTAAGACCTCACAGATATGTAAGCAGGAATATCATGATAACATTTGAGCACATTATGAGTATAAACACAAACGCTCCTGATCTAAGCAGAAGACTCAAGCTTTTGTAATCTACACATAAAACAATGTAGCAATTTGTCAGTGTACAGGTTCCTTTACTCAAGGATTGTTGACAAACTAACTCTGCTGCCAGCCTTCCCCACCAGGCATAATATTCCATGTGCAGCACATTTCCATGTAGATGTGATCAGGGCCGGACTGGGAACCAGAACCGGCCCTGGCAAAGTGCTCGGCCGGCCCCCCTACCCCCCTCCGGGAGGAGGATGGGGAAGGGGGGCGCGACAGAGCTCTGTGCCAAGGCCGGTTTTCGGTCGTTTTTGTTACAGGGCCGTTTTTGCTGCAAAAACGGCCCTGTAACAAAAACGGCCCCCAGGGGCCCAAAACATGCGGCCCACCGGGGGATTGCCCGGTGCCCGCAACGGCCAGTCCGGGCCTGGATGTGATTGCTTAAGCTGCCTGTGCTCTCAGGAGGTGAGACTGCTCTCCTATGCAAAGTATGCTTACTCAGCCCTACCCACCACTTACTGTGTCTGTGGTGGGCACCTGCACTCATTTTAGGAGATTGGGGCTCATTTTGTAACAAAAGCGATTGACTTGAAGCAAGATAGACAAGCATTTACAATGGAACGGTTTCGCCTTTGGAAAAGTTTGAGCAATTGGCATTGTGAATGACAAACTTTTTATTTATGTGTTGGTTTTGAAAACAGATAAATAAATGGCATTGGCATTTACAATGGCAATAGCTTAATCTCTCGCAAACGCGATTTGTATTGTAACTATTTCAGTTATCATTTTGCACTACGATGAAAACTGGCTTGTGCATTTACTCCTGCAGAAGAGTATCAAGAGGAGAGTCAGCAGGCGTCCCTGTAGGACTGTGCAATACAATACATGCTCCCTTCCCAACTCACTTGGTCTCGAACGCCCAGTCATGCACTGCACCACCATACATTTCGGCACAAATCTGGACATACATTAAAACGAAAAACCGCCTATTTGTCTATAGTTGATTGTACTCGGTGGCCTTGAGAGAAGAGGCAGAACTGTGGTGAAACTGCTGGGTTTGTGTGTACGAGGGAGGAGTCGTATTTGTGACAGAACTTCTGGGTGTGTTTCGACATGCTGCTGGCAGGGGTCACTCTTAGCAAAGCACACACACCCAAATATTTCAGCCTATACCTTTACATTTTGAATTTGGACGAATTGCCTCTAGCTGTGACGTTTCTAGTGTGATACAAAACGGAATGATGACGTTGTGGCACAATGCACCGAGCCAGTAACAAGTACAATATTTTCTAAAAAAAATCCGAAAAATATTGTAAGGAGTTCGTAAAATACTTTCAAGATAATATTTGCAGCTTTTGCAAATTGCTTACTGAGTGGCGTGTACCTTATGCAAATCTAAAACTAAACGATTTCTCAAAATGCCAGTCGCATATTACTCTGCTTTCTTGCCATTAAGCCAATTACACCTGCGGATATTGCACTTAAGCACCAGTTCCGTGGAGATGGCTGTATAACTAGAAACAGAAATCACTTTGAAATTTCGGGCATTTCGAGAGAGTTTATTTAATCACTGGGAACATTATGGGAGAGATGGCCAGCCACCGGCACACATATTGTAATTTATGAAACGTACAAAACTATTTCCCAGTAATATTACACAGGGTGTAAAACCTTGACATGCCTTCTACTTTCTTTTCAATAGCATTTAGAAATCCCTTACCAAAAAGCAGTACTTCATTAACATAATGTAGGCCATTTCCATAATGTAGTTCAATTTTCAACTTTGATGGAATGCATGGCCTTTGACAGGGCAGTGTGGCACAATGCTTTGGAGATCTCTGCGAGAATTTATTTTCAGCCGTTTGCTTTTGGGTGCAATTGTTCTTTTACTGTTGCTTGCGCCAACATCAGCAAAACAAGCAGCCATTTTGAGCATGGCTCAGTGGCAGGCTGCCACTCTCAGCTTAATTTATGTGTAAGGTCAGGCAGCTTGCAGAGGACAGGTTCCCTGCAGTATGAATGAATAATACTATATTGACTCCAATGTGAAAATCTCACTGATGGAGTCCTCGTGCTATAGTTAACCGGAAGTAAACAATAGAGCGCAAGTGTGTTCTACACGTGATTGATAAGCATCCGTGGTGACATAGCAATAATCCACTCTGGTACCAGTGTCAAAAAATGTTCATGGTCTCATTAACAGCCTCTCTATCCCTTTTCTCTCTGTACCTCACTCTCCAATCTCGTTGTTTCATGTATTTGTCTCCCAGTGTTTTCTCTCTTATTCCCTCTGTCTGTGACTGTTTCTCCATGAAATGGTCGTAGAACTGTCAAGTGACACTTCCATGGCCCTGATAGACGTCCGGCGGCACAGGCCAGTTTTGAAACCTTTCGGTTCCTCCAGAGACCACTCATTTGTTGTTTACATTGCTTGGCATCCACCACAGTTCTGCTCACTGAAGGACAATCTCACTCGCCTTCTCGTGCCCCTTCCTCTCCCTTTCTCTGCTCGCCGTTTCCTCCCCCACCCCCTTTTAGCACTGCACGCTTCCTGGTAAAAATCACCAAGGTCAATATTAAAAAATTACTTCCAGCACATGTGAGAATCGTTATCGAACCAATGGTTTAGGGTAGTGGTGAGTAGTACATTTTCTTTTTACGTATATAGGGTTTGAAGGGGCAGCAGGGATGAAGATTATCAGCGACCTTTACGTGGCTGGTTTCCTCTCGATAAGGTCACCGGAGAGCCCAGACAGGGGGAGCTGACGCGGTCCCTACAGTGTAATAAAAAGCGTGCCTTTGTCTTGCGTCTGATTACATTCACGGGGCCTACGAACGTTATTAAAAGATCACAGATTGTGCCGAGGGAGTTAAAGGTCACCTCTCCTAGGCTCACTTGTCTAAACGCACATCTACCTCACAGACAGCCGACACTTTGTCCTTCTCTTATCTCGTAGTTTCACTCCTGAAATTCAGAAGATGGGAGATTTCGATGTTCAACAAGCCACATAAATGAGTGCATTTACAACAAGCCCCGTCCTTGCCGGGGTGTTGTGAAAGCATCTACTACACAGGGTAACTCTCAGAGCTGGCGCCAATCCCAGCTCAGCTTGGTGCTGATTTCAACGGAGTCTGGGCCCGGTGAAGGCAAAACGAAGTGCTCTCGCGGCTCCCGGGCTGGCGGCGGTGATCGGGGGCACACAGCGCACGTTCAAAGTGATATGCGCGACTAAAGATCTGCATTTCAAGGCCACTCTATAACACGCTGCATAGGCGGGCACACGCACGGCCCCGAAGTCTCCCTCGCATGGCACTGCTGTACAAACCATAAAGAGCTAGCTTCTGCTTATTTTCATGATGACAAAAAAAACAAGAAACAACGGCACAAACAGAGGGGCAGAGGCTTACTTCATGGCCTCTGTAGACGCTGCTCGGAAAGCACAGCGTCCTGTAGGGATTCGGGGGCGTGCTCTCCCCTTCCCATTGGCTGGAAGGTAAAATTCCAGCCAATGGGAAGAGGAGAGGGCGGGGCTTAAAAAAAGACCCAGAAACGCCCCCGAATCGCGTCAAGGCGGGCCCTGAACTTAGTGACGCTCCTCTCCTCCAATGGCTGGCCAACATTTACGAGGCCAGCCAATGGAGAAGAGGGGCGAGTTCAGGCCCCCATACTACAAACAAAAGATTTCGGCTCCGCCCACTGCTTACGCAGTGCGACAGTAGCCGAAACCTAAAAAACAGAAAGGAGAAAGAGAGATAGGAAAGCAAGTCTGAAGGCAGAACATAGGATGAAAAATTGGATGAAAAACAGAACCAGCAAGAATAAGCAAGTGTAGAGTTGTTAAAGAAAATGGTTATAGCAACATTGACATTCAGTAATAGGAACCTAAGAAAATGTTTGGGGCAGTGCATTCATGTTTTTACAATTTACACACTGCTTCCTCCAGAAATGTCACCTCCGCATTTAGCAGCAGACATCTCTCATGTTCTTATTGTTGGTGTAACTATATCTAAACCCCCCTCCCACTCACCAGCACAACCTGACAGCTTAGCCTGGAATCAGTACCACCAGAATGCCCATACCAAGAATGGACCACAAATTTCATAGTAAGAGGTATCAGCTCTACATCAAAATAAGTGTAAGTCACCCGACATCCAAAGATGAGAAGAAAATGGTGACAAAGATAACTGACTAGAAAAAAGCACATGCAATTCCAATCCCAACTTGCTCTTTCAAGAAAATATTTGCCTTCACAAGGATGCATTGCTAGTTTGTTTAGAAAAACTATCAAAGTGAGGAACAGCGACAGACACCACAACTATGGCCGGCCAGTAATCAGAATCTGCTCGCTAACAAGAACTTGACATATTCTAGACCTGTTACTCTGTCAAAATGGTGCACTAGAGACGGCCTACTTGACCTACTTCAAATTCAAATTCAAATATTTCTTTATTCGGTATTTAAAAAATACCATAAAAGTACATAAAATCAATTAAAAAACAATTCAATTCATAGCATTTCATTTGTCACGAATCTCTCGGTTAACGGACATTGCAATCAGCTCCTCCCTCTCGAATTCCTGATCCTCATCGCCATCTTAATAAAACTCATAATACAAGACAGGGTATATGCGTCATTGGCCTTTTGCAAAAACAATAAAGCTACCTTGGCGTGTTTGAACTTAGCTCTTTTCAAGATTCCCACTAGGAACTTGCGCCTGGGTAATGTATAAAATGAGCATAGTAAAACAAAATGAAGGGTATCCTGCGAAGAACTATTGTTGCAGCCGCAGGTACCCTTCTGCTCAACCGTTGGACTAAAACCTGGGGGGTCGGCCAGTAAGTGATGCAAAAGGTTGAACCTAAAACGAGTCATATAAAATCTGTCCTGTGTATTGTGGGTCAGTGAGAGATAAGGTTCCATTCCACTCAGTTTTCAATAGACTATAAGCTTCAACTGTGGATTTGCGTTCTTCCGTGGCCACCCTGCTTGCAGTTATCCATTCCCCAAACATTTTCTTGACTCTCATTTTATCCTGGGGAGTAATGGCTTCAGGATTAGTAAAGAAATTCTTGCAGCCAATGTCCTCTAGAGTACACTTTACATATTTTAGCCAGGGGATAAATCTCCCTTTATCTCTATTCAGACAATCTGTAATAATTTGTCTACTAAGGCCTGCCTCCGGGTTAGACCAGATCTTCACCCAGGCCAAAAGAGGCCTGACCTTGATTTGGTCTTCAATATAGGGTTCTCCCAGTTCTTCATGTGTGATATAGGCAGGGGTACTCTGTGGGATTTTAAGTATCCTTCTAAAGAATTTGTTTTCCTCTGCCTGTATCTGATGAATGTTTACGAAGCCCCAAACTTCTGCCCCGTAGGCTACTTTGGCACAGCAGATTGATCTGTACAAATTCATAACTTGCTCTGGGGACCATCTTCCCAGCCTCCGACCATAATTCATTATTGCCCCGGTTGAGGCCACCAATTTTGAGCAGTGTTTATCCACAAGGGTTCTAAACTTTAATAACCCATCAAATAATAAACCTAAATAGGAGAAGGACTGACCTTGTCCTATTTTATGGGTGCCTATGTTATAGGAAAATTTCTTATCTGGTCTGGCCCCCGCCAGCATGACATAGGATTTGTCCAAATTTGCTGATAAGTCAAGTATGTTCATAAAGCTTACAAATCCATCTATCAGCCTCTGTAGCCCCCGCGGGGTCCGAGCTAACAACACCGCGTCGTCCGCGTAAAGCAGGACGGGGACTGGGCGGGTGCCTACTTGAGGAGAATCTACTCCTAGTTTGCTAATTCACTGTCTAGATTATTAATGTAAAGTGAAAATAGAAAAGTAGCTAAAATGCAGCCCTGCCGCACACCACTGGTGCATGGGAATGGTGAAGTCCAGCATCCGTCTTGGTTAAAACGGACAGAAGCAGTGGTATTCCGATGCAAGGCTTTGAGAATGTTAACTAGGTCCTGGTCTACCCCTCGGGCCTGTCATCAGGGCCCATAGCTTCTCTCTGTTCACATGGTCAAAAGCCGCAGAGAGATCCATGAACCCCAAGTAAACCGCCTCCTTGCTGGCTATGGTGTACTTAGCAACCAACAAGTAGAGGTTCAAGCATTCGTCCGTAGTTGACCTTCCCTCCCTGAACCCTTATTGTGTGTCCGTTATTATCTGGTGGGTATCCTCCCATTCAGTGAGGTGATTTAGGACAACACGACCCAGCACCTTCGCCGTAACATCAATCAAGGATATTGGGCGGTAGCATTGGGGGTCGTCCCTATTTCCTTTTTTAAATATCGGGACTATTGTTGCAGAGGACCAAGAGCGCGGCACACCAACTTCCACTGCCGCGTTCAGGACCCTCGTGAGAATGGGGGCCCACAACTCCACTTTACTAAGGTAGAGATCAGGAGGTATGCCATCAGGGCCGGGCGCTTTATTTTTAGTTAGTCCCAAGATGGCCCTTTCTACTTCTGCCAGGGTGATCTCTAATCTTGCAGTCAGTCTTGGCCCATGCCCTTCATCATTGTTGATTTCGCCCGTGTGATTATATACATTTTTAAAATGGGAATACCACTGCTCTGGCAAAATAGTGCTTAAAATCTGTGGGGCATTTGAGTCCTGGAAACACAGTTTATTTATGATTTTCCAGAACTCAGTCGAGTCTCTTCTGTCCGCCGCCTCCCTTAGGTCCTCCCAGGCTTGCGTTTGGAGGCTAGATTTACGTTTTTTCAATGCCTTCCTATATGCCAGCCTGCATTGGGCGATATGTAATTTATCCCTAGGAAGCGATTTTAGGCTAGATTTGAGCTCTTTATGTGCCTGTGAACAGTCTTTATCAAACCATCTGGGGGTGGTAGTTAATCTCCCAGTCTTAGTGGTCTTTAATAGTCCTTCAATGAGGTGGGCCATCTCTTCAAATGCATTTACAACAGCAGCCCCCTCAATAGTGGGGTTGAGGCATACATTAAGTGCGTCTGCCCCTGTAGTTATTAGAGTTTTATAAACGGTGTCCCCATCTATTTTGGACCATCTAAGTCTCCTCCCATGGTCTGTTACTTTCTCTACAGAACCTACACCTCGTGGCACATTTTTGATAGTCAGGCCTTTTAGTTCTAACACAAGGGGATTATAGTGACTATATATGCTCCATTCTATATCTGCCTTTTTCAGTAATAGGAGCCTAAGAAAATGTTTGGGGCTGTGCATTCATGTTTTTACAATTTACACACTGCTTCCTCCAGAAATGTCACCTCTGCATTTATCAGCAGACATCTCTCATGTTCTTATTGTTGGTGTAACTATATCTAATCCCCCTCCCAGTCACCAGCAGAACCTGACAGCTTAGCCTGGAATCAGTACCACCAGAATGCCCATACCTAGAATGGACCACAAATTTCATAGTAAGAGGTATCAGCTCTACATCAAAATAAGTGTAAGACACCCAACATCCAAAGATGAGAAGAAAATGGTGACAAAGATAACTGACAAGAAAAAGGAACATGCAATTCCAATCCCAACTTGCTCTTTCAAGAAAATATTGGCCTTCACAAGGATGTATTGCTAGTTTGTTTAGAAAAACTATCAAAGTGAGGAACAGCGACAGACACCACCACTGTGTCCAGTAATCAGAATCTGCTCGCTGATAAGAACTTGACATATTCTAGACCTGTTACTCTGTCAAAATGGTGCACCAGAGACGGCCTACTTGACCTACTTGTTTACAATAACACTAACCAGGGGTCTTGCCTATTCACTGTAAACTCATCCTGCATTAACCAGCCCTAAGTATGCACATATGATCGTTAATTTCCTATATAGCATAACTCTAAATTGCTTCAGTTTCTCAGACCTAAGAGCATCATAACAGCAAAGCTACCCTTTCTAAGGCAGTCCATCGCAAAACTTTACAGCATCGCTTCAGAAGGTAGGTGTGAAAAGGGCAGAAAACAAGAACACCCATACCCCGATAGGATAACAACCTTGGAAAATTTAACACAGCCATATCCAGCGCAATCGAATTTCCAGAGCTACAAAAAAGCAACTTGTCTTCCATTCCAGGAACACAGCTCTTCAACATTTAGAATTTGGAAATGTAGCTCATTTTGAAAGTTTAAAAATCATTTTTTGTTGTAGTGTGACGGATTTAGATATTTCTGAAGGAGCAAGCAGGGTTATGCAAGGCAGTCCTTATTTGAAGTGAAAAATGCATTTGTGGCATCTGCCTGCCACCCACGCTCCACCCTCAGGTGCCAAGGATTAAAGACAAAGCATTAACCTTAAGTAAAATAAGGGAAATTAAGAGTTGCCCATTTAACAGCTGAAATTAGCAATGTGAAAGCAGAAAACATGTGATTGATCCCAGATTCCCAGCTTGACCAAACTGTGTGATTCTATGCAAATCTCTCTCCTTTATTTGATTTAATAGGCTATGTGCACCATGCGTAATTGAAATCTAGGCCACAAATAGGATGCACTTGACACTTGACTTTCATGTGGCTTCTGCTGACCAGCCACACTCTAACCTCATGCACCAAGAATTTAAGACAAAACATTAACCTTTGATGTGAAATAGGAGAAATGAAGAGAGGTCCATGTAGTAGCTGAATTGCACAAAGTGAATGCAGAAAACCTGTGTGCTGCCCATGACCTCCATGTGTCAGGTGGAGGCTGCGGTGATGATTGAGGGCTGTCGCCCTGAGAGGGTTGTTGCCTTATGCCTTGCTGTGACCTGAATGTGCTGTTTCCATGTGTGCGCTGTTACGAATCCCATATGCCAGGAGGGGGCCATGGTGAAGTGAAAGGGCTTTTGCCTTGGAGCAGCGTGCAGCTGTGAAGGAGAAGTAAACCATTATCCACTGTAGAAGAGCTACGATTCTAATACCAGCAATACAGGAGGACCCAAGACCTTCCACTGGACTCAGGGAGGCTTACTGTGTAGGTGGAGGAGCACCTCCACTTTAGCATCAAGGCTTCTGCTCAGCAACGGGCCTTAGACGTGCCAGGGCACTCCAAATCTCCACTCCAGCAAGAGCGGGTAATACGGCCGCGAGGCCTTCGAGGCAACTTGCACTGACTGATGCGCTACATGCTTTCTATGACTTCTTCTTTCTAAGACTTGTAATCACTAGTGGGGCTAGCTTGAAAGTCACTTCACATAAATAGGGAATAACCACAATCCTTTAAAATGGTAGTGGAACACAAAAGTTGACCCAGGGAAAGCAAGTGATGCTGCCTTAACTGCATGCGCGCTAGCGGGTTTTCCCGCTGCGCGCTGAAAATGTAAAAATCCCGCGTTACGTGACAAAGCCAGCTCGTCATGCGCGCAGCGCAGGTAACGCCCATGACGAGCTGGCTTTGTCACCAGCATCGAAGGAGTTAAGAAGACTGTGTGTATTATTTATACACAAAATGCATGGGTGGATGTAAGGGAATGCCCATGCACCACACATGTAATCCTTACCCGACTCACAGTAACACAAGGCAGTACAATGTGCTACCTTGCGTTATGTTCTTTTTTTACCCAAAGCAGGCAAAAACTATCCTATGAGGCTATTTTCTCTTTGCATGTGTGCTTCAGCATACATGCAAAGAGGAAATAATAAGGCAAAATAAAGATATTTCTTCTTTTTACGCCAGCATCAGGTAGACTCACCAGTTTAGTGCAAACCTATGTTTACAAACCTTTGTAAATATGGGTTTGCATCAAAATACATAGGTGAATGCACAGGAACAGCCACCCACTACTCTTGTAATGCCTAAATTACACAAAGTAACGCAAGGTAGGGCAAAGTGCTGCCTGGTATTAGGTTTTTTTTTTAAACAAAGTCATATAAACAGGATTTGTGTAGCACTGTAGATCCCAAAATAGATTTTGTGTCAGGGTTGTGCCACAAAAAGTGATGGAACCCCAACGCAAAATCTGGACCTGAACTTATACATTTCTTTTTTTAGACTCTGCTACAATTGGTTGCAAAGTCTGAATGTTCAAATATCTTATGGGGTTAAGAACCTGCTGGAGAGATATTTGCGTTTCCAGTAAATCTGAGGGAATTTTTTTTAATGGTAAGATAACTCTGGTGGTGACCACATTTGATGGAAATCTTGGTGTTTTATCTTGTCCCAGTTTTGACTCAAAGTTGCATAAAGGGTTAATGCGCCTCCTGCAAAGCACATCATGTAACATGCAGATGGCAGATTTTATTTTATGTGAATAGTTAAGTGGGTTACTGCTTTGAACAGAGAGATCCTTTTGTTACTTGCAGTTGCATTGTAATTCTTCTAATACAGCACAGTGAGCTGTGAAGGACATGTGACTCCCACACCCAGTAACCCTCACTGTCTTATCTAACACATTCTGTACAATGATTTACAAACTTGTGTGATTTATTGTGAATATAATGTGTGCATTTGCCATAAAGCGCTTTGACTCCCTACTTTGGATGAATAGCGCTGTAAAAGAAAAACAAAATACTGGTATTTAAATTATTTTGCACGGGGACAGAATACCACATTTGACATTCTTACAGTGCAGGAATATCTATTATATATGAGAGACAGAACAAAGTCAAACTCGCGCCTTTCTTAAGTACCTGTGAACTGCTAACAAGCTGCATGCTTTTGTTTCGCTCCCACTGCATTTACATCTATGTGTGAGGCTATAGGCAGCTCCCAGCCTGGATACGTGCAGAAAAGAAGGCCAAATGGCCCCTTACGTTCTGCCTTTGTTATAGCCCAGCTGGAGTCTCAGATAACATAGCCACCTCCCTGCCTGCACAGTGCTGCTTGGAATGAAAGCAGACACTGTGCATGTGCTGCTGAATGTGTCTCAGTGTCTCAAATCACATTGGAACGAGTTCAGAATATTTTACAGTGGGGGCCAAATTCTCGGCAGGGTGCACAGCGTCCACCCTGTGAAAATAGTGGGTGGACGCTTTCCACCCACGTGTACCCCCGACTTGTGCCCTGGTACCGGACAACATTTTGTAATCACAAGAGCCTGTTCCTTCATTTGCATGAACGTGGCCTCATGCAAATGAAGGCACCCTTTGCCATTGATACCATCATATTATAGACAAGGCTGAATGGTAAACAAACTGTCAGGAGGCGCACCCAGTGGTATGACACATTGGTGGTGGTGCACAGTCAATGCAGCCCCTGATGGCGCCAGTGCAAGGGGGTCATTGGGGTCCCAGAGACCTTCCAAGCATCCCCCTGCAGGCAACTGCAGTAACACGCTGGACCCGCCTGCCCCCCCCCCCCCCCCCCCCCCCAAAGAGATGCTGAAAAGCCTCAGTTGAGAGAAGGAGATGCAGTTTTAAATCACGGTTCCATCTTTCACTGATGGACACTCTTCAGTGCAGGCCTGAACTGTTAGAGCTTGCGCCTACATACTGCTCCAGCATCAGGCATGCCTAGTTAAGAGAGCATGGTGGTGAAACAGAGAAAGTGTGCCCAATCTATAATGCAGGCCGTGGTGTACACTGGATGATGCTCCTGAGGGGATCATTGGATGTTGTGCATCAACATGTTGCTCATGAAATTAGCTGTGGGCGATGTACAATTCAAAAACTTATATCAATTTTCATTAAAGGCGGCAGAGCTGCTTTTATTGGGGGGTGGGGGGGCACAGGATGATGAGCAGAAAAGGGCTTGAGTGAGGTACTGTGTGCCACGCACATGTTAATACTTAATATGCGGACATGAGAGTTTGTAATAGGTGGGCCCATGTTGATGTCAAAAAGGTCTCAAATTGTCCCATGTCAGGGGTAAGCAGCATATTCAGTTGTGGGTTCTACACACTACCAGTTTGCAGTACTCACATTTGGCTTAACTTTGGCTCCTTGAGCTTCAACCAAGGCGATAGTCAGCAGTGAAGCGTTCCTTTGGGTGTCAGGCTGTCGCCCGAAGCATCTCTTTGGGTGTCAGGCTGTCGCCCTACTGATATTTTTGGCCACCTGCCCCCCGTGTTAATCATGAATACATTCCTTAATTTGTAAAACATGTATACTTTTTTTTGTATTTGCCCGCGGCCCTCGGCAATCAGTTATGTCAGGAAGACATAGGACGATGATGCGGGTTGGAGGGGGTGGGGGTTTATAATATTGACTGCAGGCCAAACACATTGCTCAGAGTACCTTGTTCCAAACTGCCCATGTTGGGTTGGACAGCTGCCTTTCTCGGCCAGCTTGACATGCGTACTAGAGGCCTCTTCACCTGATCAATTAGAGAGCGGGGGGAAGCACAACCGCAGCCCCGCCTCCTAATTGTGGGGGTGGACACCATGCTGGAATGCAGCAGTGGACAGTGCCTAACTCAGGGGTCACTACGGGGAGCTATTAAATAACTGACACCAACACAGTGCTTAGCATAGTCGGACCGGAAGTCCAGAGCGACTCCGGCCCATTTATTTATAGCCTTCTGGCCACGCCTGGCCAGAAGGTGATACATTGTTTGTGAGTAGTTCTGGGGCTCAGCCGAGATCCTCGGAACACTAGAGCGCTACATCCCTTCCCAAGTTAGTCTTTTGACCACAACCAGATTGGTGACCATCAACAGGAAAAGGAGTGCAAACTTGTGGTTAGGTCTTGGGTTTGGTCTGAGGTCATATTGTTGTCTTCCTCTGGCAGGTGTATGTTCAGTACTTGCTCTCTGGGGAGATTGTGATGTTGACCCAGGTATGTCAGTAGGTGATTCTGGACGAGCGTGTTCTTCTGGCCCACTTTCAGCGAACTCGCCTGCCGGTGATTCGTTAGCTTGCTCCCCACTACTAGGGTCAGATGGTATTCGTTTAAACCATGAAACGTTTCGTGTCACCTCCTCCCCATTTCGCTGTACTGTTATTGCCCTGCCTCTTGTTGTCTTAATTGTCCAGGGTTCGGCCTCATATGGGGTGCGGAACTTTCCGCCTGGTCTCCTAGCCCGAATTAGCACGGAGTCTCCTGGAGCCAATTCCCAGGCATGAGCCCTTCGCCTCTCACTAGCTTTGTCGTTATTTTGTCTAATTCATTCTTGGGTGGCCTCCGGGGAGTACGGCTCAGGTCTCCATTCTTCTGCCATCGGAAGTAGGTCTTTCCGTGGTCCCGCCAGCATGAGCGACCAGGGCGATCTTTGAGTTGTACTGTGGGGGTACTTCGATATTCTCCAAGAAAGCGCTGGAGTGCTTCTTCGGGGTCCGTACCTTCCACCGTGGCTATCCTCAGGGTTTTGTTAATTGTCCTCATAAATCTTTCTACCTCGCCATTGGCCTGTGGCCATTGCGGTGTGATACGATGATGTTTTACTCCTAGTCCCCGCAGGAATTCCTTGAAGTTGCTCCCTTGGAATGGGGGTCCGTTGTCGGTCTTGAGTATCTGTGGAATTCCAAACATGGCAAAAGCTTTGTCCAGGATCGGTTGGATGTTCACAAAGCTAGTGGATGCAGCCACTTTCACAATTGGATACTTCGTGTAGTTGTCTATAAGTACTACTGTGACTCTCCCGTTGGGAAAACTGCCAAAGTGTAGGCTGACCCAAGACCATGGGGCCGGCGCGGGGTCTTCTGTGATGACAGGTGCTGGTGCTTCAGGGGCACTTGTCAGCTGACATTCCCGGCAATTCTGCACCACCTTATCGACATCATTCTCGAGGTCAGGAAACCATACCTTCTCGCGCATCCTGGCTTTCATTCTTTTTGTGTCTTGATGTCCTGAATGGGCAAGTGTCGTTGCTTGCTCCTTCAATGTCAGAGGTATTACAATTCGGCGTCCTCTCAGTATCAGCCCATTCTCCGCCATACTGAGTTCATTGTGCACTTTCCAAAATTTCCCCAGATGTGATCGGTCTGATTCACTCCAGTCTTGAGTGTTTCGTAGGAATTTTTCCCAGGATCCTGTTTGAATTGTTTCGATTACTCTCTAAATGATTATGTCATTGGGGTATTGATTTACTATCGTGGGTGCTGACAATGCCTGGGGGCATGACCTCTGGGCTATCATATTCACAAATTCTTCTGTTTGTGTGTCTTGTTCGCTTTCTGCCGCTGCTCCTGCAGCTGGGTGGCGAGATAGAAAATCGGCAGGATTCTTTGACCCGGGTCTGTACACGAGGTCCATCTGATATTGCTGTATTTGAATTGCCCACCGTTCAATCCGAGGCGGTGGGTGAGGAGCAGTGCCCTTGAATAGAGATATTAGTGGCTGGTGATCTGTGACCATCCGAAACGGATATCCTGTGATGTATAGGTGGAAATGGTTACAAGCCCATTTGACGGCTAGAGCTTCCCTTTCTATTTGGGAATATCTTGCTTCAGTTGCTGTGAGTGCTTTACTGGCAAAAGCTAGAGGGGACCAACGGAAGGTTCTGGTCCTACTACGAGTCAGTGGAGGCAATATGACTATGCAGGGACTTGCCTGACCTCGCCCAAAATGGCGCCGACACAAAATGAGACTTTTTAAATAAACCTTGTTGCACCCTGATTGCGCAGCTTTGATGCCCTGAGATATGTATGCAGTTTTTGGACAATGAAAGTAGATAAGAAGGATATTGAGTATGTGCTTGGAAAAGAAAGCGATATAAGATGGATATTGATTATGTGCTGGGACAATGAGCTGATTTAGAGTGGGTACTAATTATGTGTTGGAAGCAATAAATTGGTATGAAATAGGAACTGATTGAGCATTTGGACAATGAAATGGTAAATATTAGATCTTGAGTAATAATTGGACAGTGAAATAAAATTATTGGAAAATTGAATTATTGGCATGCATCATGCTTGCAGTATAGGAAAGTTCGATATGATTTTATTTCACTACTGCACTTTACGAAATGAATGGCCACCGACTTTTATTCTCCGTAACCGGCCCACTGGTTTGTAGGCCCGTATTTGTGCGCCAACGTTTTTCATTAAAATATTTTTAACACGCAAATTTTATCGTAGCGTTTATATTTATGAATGTTGTTGAAATGTATGGCTACTGTCATCGACATAAGCAAAATACATACAGTATGATTAAGGTTGAAGGTTAAAAGGGCCCGATATTTAGCAGCTACACTATGTACCACGGGCAGCCAGAAAGGTGTTTTTAGACGCCCTTGAGCGATACCACAGAAATACCACCTGACCGCCACCCTTGCACACGACCTATAAGGCCACGATCGTGTGATGCATGTAGATCCGCAGACCATTGATGATTATCTATCTGACACCGCTGGTCCCTCTGGGCTTAAATGCCGAGATGGTAGAGAATGCACCACAGGGAGATAGGTCGAGTATGTGGTAGGTAAAAACATTTTCGGATTTATGCGCGCTGATGTGTTTTGAATGCTGCCCCCACCCCCTTCTTTCTCCTCCCTTCTGCAGGTCCCGTCGGAACGTCGACTGAAGTATGGAAAAGCAACGACCGAGCGACCGACAAAGGAGAAAAAGGGGATCTGAGCATAGTACTTATGCTATTGAGCTTTGACAGACGTAGACGTAGATATGACTGTTCCTCCGTTAGAGCCTAGCGACTGGGAGGATGGACTGACATAGAAACTTGACGGGTACTGTATGACGGAAATGACTCGACATTAGCACGCTAGATAACGCGATTATGACGTTTAATTAGATAGGGAAGGGACTAGGAAAAGTCCTGGGGTAAAGGTACCCAGGCACCACCCGTCTGGGAAGTTAGAAATATTGTTGATGTTCGAAATGTACCACCTCCTTCTCACCCTCTTATAGATATAACCAAGCTGCCTGACTGTTCTCCTGATCAATACCCTCTGTTGCCTCAGCCTGGAGAACGTCCAACCAAAGGAAGAAAATCAAAAGTGGTTTAAGATCCACCTATGGGCAACAGCCCGACCAGGTTAATTTCTGACCGGCTGACCGAGGTGTAAGTATTGGCAATTGGGAGCGCTCGCAGAAGTAGTAAACGAGAAGGGAAGGAGGAAAGGTAAAACGAACCCAGCCCATGGATAAATAGGACATTAAAAACGCGCAGAATGCGCAAGGAGATTTTTGTTTGGCCAACAACTGTTTTATGTTCTGTCGTGAACGCTTTTGTATGTAACACATGTACTGTCTTCCCTTGTCTGAGTTTGTGTATATGTAATGTACGAATTTATGTCTTCCCTCTGTCCGTGTTCGCGTGTTACCTGACCCCTGTTGTTCTGTGTTGTGAGCGCACTAAATGACCTATTACCGTACACGTCTTTCTCTCTCTCTCCCCTCGATCTCTCTCTCTCCCTCTATCCGTCTCCCTCTCTCTCTCTCTCTCTCTCTCTCTACATATCATATGTGTACTGAATAGCTCGTTTAGATCGCGGACGACTCTCGCTCTCTACGAGAGTCTCCCTATTTTCTCTTCCCTTTTATGGAAAAATGGGGCCTTGCTGACACCAGTCTGATTGGATACTTATTGAATACGAAGGTGTTCAGCGAAATTGTCCGAAAATAAAATGATTGTATCTCGCCATATTACTACCTCTCCTTTCTGCAAAATGAATGAACTCGAATTGGCTAAGAAAGAAAGGACAGGTAAGACGACTAAAGTCCCCCAATCTGGCCTTTTTATAGGGGTACTGCATGTCAATGGCACCTTATTTGTCAGTGCATCAGAGACAAGCGCCAATGCCTAGATTGACCCCCAACGTCCAGATTGCCCCATCCCCTTTGCACCCAAGCGCGAATGCCCGAAGCATCCCCGCCCCACTTGATTGACCCCAGCTGCTATCCCGGATATAAACATGATGACCATGAGTAACTGTCGTCCCTCGAGAGAAACCTGTTTTACCCTGACTCTCGATGATAACGCCCCCGCCCTGTTTGAAAAGGTTAGCCAGCCTTGAAGGGAAATGTTAGACTGTTAAGGCTAAGGTTAGAAAGACGAGTCTCCCTGGAGGTTCCGAAATGTTGAGTTTGATGAAATGCACAGTTGATAAGAGTCTGACTTTTCTTTATATGTGGCATATATAGATGATGAATAAAACTTGGCATGAATTCAGTAGGAATGCTGACATATGCACTGCTTGGTAAATGAACCTCTGACTGTGACCAATGGGCGTACCTCCCAAGTGCGAAGGATTGAGGGAGGAATTCACGTGCATAAAATGTCTTCCCCTGACCAGTTCTCTAAAGCTTGTTTTGTACCTATTTCAAAGATATACGATCACCGGAGGAGAAGGGTCGGACGTGACACACAGCCTGGCCGCAGATCATGGGACACATGCGACATCGACCAAAGGTGGAGCCCAGCACGACAGGAATACGGGACGAGACAGCACTCTCCAATGTGGTAAAACGAAAGGATGAAGGGCTGTCCTGAAGCCTTTTGTCTGCCTACCCACACGTGCCTGGAGCTTCCGTCCCCCTCTTCAAGCCCGGTTGATGGGCTTGCTTGCTTGTTATCATTTGCTCCCTTGGTCCCTTTTGTGTGTCCCAGGAACTCTGACCCAACTCCACCTTCTCTCCTATCGACTATTTGAACCACCCACACCCTCTTCTCCACGTGACTTATTGCCAAAAGGAAGAACTGCATTTAAGTGGGAATAGGGTGTTGTCACGGAAATATAGGTGCCGAGCATAAGGCGCCGCTAAACGGATTGTTTAGGGAACAGGACTGTGGTCTAACAGCAGAGGACTGGCCGCACCCTGCAACGCGTAAGGATAAATCCGAGCTGGACCTATAGCTCCACCGCCGGTGCTCAACAGCGCCAACGAAAGGACACGGACTAGAGCCTACCAGTGATGGCTCACTGCTAAAAAGACACTGTGACGAAGAGATCTTGTGTATTGAACTGAATTCCGCCCTCAACTACTTGGTCAAAATGTTCATTGGTCACATTTTTAAGTCAGAAACACTTATGCTGTGTAGTGCGTTTAAATGTTAGGAACTCGACAAATGCAATTTCCTATGTGCTGCATTCTGCCCATCACATCAACTGTCCATGATTATATGCCAAATGTTAGTATCGACAAATGCTAATTCTTCAATGATGCCTGTCTATCTGTAACCCCATCGATTACAAAAATGAACTCTGTAATGTAAAAAGGGGCAACTGTGGAAATTGAAGAAATTGATGTACATAAACAGCGTTTATTTCCCGTTTTCCGCTCCTCTCCCTGTAAACACCATAAATACCGTAAGTTATTGACCGCATCACTCTGCCAGCAAGAGCCCGTACCCATATGTACATGACAGCCATTCTAGGCACCCTGGCCCTTTTTGCCCGCTCATTAGAATCACCGGCTTCCCTCCTGCGCGTATCTTAAACCCCCTCTCACATGCATAGGCCATGACACCCTCTCCCTCTGCACGACCCTGCTATGAAAGGCGACCCTCCTGCTCGACCCACGCCAACCCCCCAGCTGTATCTGACTGCCCCCGTTCTCTCATGTACAGATCACAAGACCTTTCTCTCTGTGCGACTCTGTCCCTGTGCGCACCCTGGCTCCCCCCCCCCTCCCTCACATGGACAAGTCATAAACCTTCTTCTTCTGCAAGACCCTGTCCTTGGGAGTCACGGCCGCGCCTGACCAGCGCCTCCTTTCCTTTTATGAATAACCCCTCTGTTAGTAAACCCTCCCTCCGCGATGGACTGTCCACACATGTCCGAGGCCATCGCCTAAGCCGGAAGATACTGTTTATTGCCCCTTATGGTATGGAGTCACTCCTCTTCAAAGAACCCACTATTGATCCTGGCCACCCCACCCCCTGGGCTACGATCAGGCGCACACATCTCCTAATAATCAGCGGAACACTCCGCTGCGTCATTGCCCCCTCCCTTATCTACAGTTCAAGGGTCTCTATTGATAACATATGTGGGGTAGGATTGACACGAGGATTATAGGGATGTCTTTTCTTTGTGTCACAATGTCCTGATTGTAATGCCAAGTGTTTTGTAAGGTATAAAAGAAGACGTCTCAGCTCACTTGTTAGAGCACCTCCCGAAAGACACTGTGTTTCGTGTCCGAAATGACAGGCTCTCCTCATGAGTAATAAACTCTGTTCTTGATTCCTGCTTCCAGCGCCCGTCTCTTTATTTGGTAATTATTCAGAATGGAAACTAAGAGGCGTCTTGCGCCAGCAGCCTGGGCATCGAGGGTAATTTGGGCTGACCTTTTACAGGCAGGGTGGTGAAGGACTTTACCTCAGCCACCCTACCTTTACTCCGTACCCCAACTGTGGAAATTACTGTGGGTCCATACATTGGCAGGAACTGCCATCATGGCTGTTCATGCCAGTCCTGGAAAAGTTTGATGGGTGGCTCCGTCAAACATGACGGCTGGCTGTCAAGCTTTTCCAAAGTTAAAAAAAAAAAAAAAATCCTAAACTTGGAGTTTGTTGCAGAAAATAAAAAAAACAATGACCCCCCACACCATGGGAGTTAGTGTGGTTCATCGAGTTTACTCGAACCTATTGCTGCTAACCCAAAAAATTCCTTTCCTAACAGGCGGATTCGGCGGATTTTGGACAGTGCACGAGAGAGTCACGTGACTCCTCGTGGACGAGCATGCCCATCCTTCCCACTGCCAGCAGCATTTCTCCACGGCCGCCAGGCCACATCAAAGGCTTCCCCAGCACTGCCCCGCCCATCAATCACCCTCCCACTGCCAGCAGCATTTCTCCACAGCCGCCAGGCCACATCAAAGGCTTCCCCAGCACTGCCCCGCCCATCAATCACCCTCCAACGCCAGCAGCTCTTCCCGCTCCGACCCCTGCTCTCCGCCCCCTGCTGCATCAAAGGCTTTTTTTTGTGTGGAGGCGATGTTCTTTGTTAGGGTTTACTCCTTGTGTTGATTTGAGAGGCAGGCACAATGCTGACGTGTCTCCGTCTCCTTTCGCTGAACGCTAAACGCATCGGTCTGAATGTCTGCTCTTATTCAACTCTATTTTAATTTTGTAGCATGTTAAGTCAATATATTTAGTCATGTCATGGCCAATCGTACATCTACCCAACCACTCGCTGGCCCATTTTCTTCTGGCATCTCCTTGCAGATCGGAACTAACGCAGCTCTTAATAATCCTGCTAACATGAAGATGGCTTAGTGAGTAACTATTTGCAGCTGACATCTGTGACCTGCAGGTCACAAACCTGAATCTTGGCATCCCGTCCGTGTACCGTTCTGAGGTCAATATATTAAGTTCCACTACATTTGTTTATAGTACCACTTCCTATTTGCAGTGCTTAGAAATGAGGAAAGCACATGATTATTACTCTTGGTCCTCAACACCTTTTTTAATTTACTCTCATCTAATGCTTGCCACACATTCCACATACTTCCCACCGGCCTCATCTCTGGCACCCTTATGCATCTTTAAGTCATGCCTCCTTTGATGGCCCTCCAAATGCCTTTAATCTCACTACTGCAGCTGCCGTCACCATTCTAGATCTTACGTCACTGCACAATCATCTCCACCTCGCACTCTCCTATGAACTGCCACCCATCTAGGTAACAACTCCTGCCACCCACTGCGGAGCCCAGTCACCCTTTCCTATAAACCTCCCACAGATTTAGATTCTTCTTCACTCTCGTATTCCGATCTCATGCATCCTCCCTTCTGCCATGCTACCTGTAACTGCAACTGCGTTCCCACTCTTGTTTTTCAGCCTGGCTTCTTCAAAGGGTTTCATTTCCTGGCTACTTCAAGGGTTTCATTTCGCGGCCGATTTTCGTTTCTAATGCTGCCGCTAATGCTTGTTTTATCTCCCCTCTTCCCCTCTCCGTCCCATTCCTCGCCCGTGACACAACAACTATCTGCTTTTCAGCAAGGAGACATCTTTATCTTCAAACCCCGCCCCCCCCCCCTTCTTCTTCCTCGCCTTCTGCCCTTGCGCGCTAAGTGGTCTGCGGCCCTGCACATTAAAGCTTCTTAGAGCAAGCAGCGTTAGTCCATCACCCGCCTCTGCAACCCTCGCTAGCAAAAACAATATCACGTAATATTACATTACAAATTAAAAAGAAAATTTACGCTCATTAACACTGGTAGAATGATAACACAAAGCAGCCTTGCAGATAAATGCTATTTTAGTACAAACATATTTCGTTCGGTGCTTTATACAAGCGTGCACTGCAGTCTCGTGTGAGTGATTGCGCAACAGAACAGGGTCTCAAATTGTTAGCGTGGTCCTTTCATGTTGCTTCTTAGAGCCGTTTTATTACTTTTGTACCGCTCCTTACACCTACTGATCAACGTCTGTCTGTGATAGAGGTCCCACGCCTGTGACATTGTGTAGAGGATAGTTTGGTAAATAACGCAGTTGCATTCCACCACCCTTCCGCAAACTATATTGCCTGCACCCCCGCCCTTGGTGTGATCGCTAGTGCCCCGGAGCAGCTGCAAGCACCGCATTAACAAAAGAATAACACAGTATACAGTACTTAGTACACATGCATTCTGAACAACATTATCACTAATGCCCCGTAACAGCTACCTCTAATAAGAACGTCCCATATCCCCTAGCCTACAACGCAAGACTACTGGCCCTCTTTCATATTGTCTGTCTATAGCTCTGCATGGTTCCCAGAAGCAGCCCCCATGCTACAAGGGCAGTGGCCCTCTTACTCCAGTAAGTTTTCTAGGCCCTGCATATTAAGGCTTCTTGGAGCAGGCAGCGCCAGTCTCTCACCTGCCTTTGCAACACTCGCTAGAACAAACAATAGCACATGATACTGCTCTACAATTGAAGAAGAAAACTAAAGCTCATTAACTCTAGTAGAATAATATTACAGAGCAGCCCTGCACATGAATGCTATTTTTGTGTAAACATTTTTTTTCAATGCTTTATTGCAGCGTGCAATGCAGTCTCGTGTGAGTAATTGTGCAAGGGAACAAAGTCTTGAATTGTTAGCGCAGTCCTTTCATGTTGCTTCTTAGCGCCGTTTTTTTTTCCGGGACCATTTTCACTCCCACTGATCAACGTCTGTCTGTCATAGAGGTCCCACGCCTTTCACTTTGTATTGCGACTGTTTTTTTTGTTCCCTCACATTGCAGCTTGCCCCCGTTCGTTGCGTCTCTCCTGCCCCAAGAAGCCAGCCATGCAGCGCAGCACTTTACGTTAATTAGGTGAGTGGTGCATAAACAGGGGAGTAGCACTAGCAGAGAGTTGTAATTCATCTATGCAACTCCATCCCATCACGGCGCGGGCACTCACCGGCTCCTCCCGGCATGCACTGGGACATAGTCAAAGTGGTACGTTACACTCATACGCCAGCTTCAAACCCTCTCACAGAGTCCCTCCCAATCCTCTGCATGTTTTTATTTCCCCTCTTCCCCTCTCCGTCCCATTCCTCGCCCGTGACACAACAACTATCTGCTTTTCAGCAAGGAGACATCTTTATCTTCAAACCCCGCCCCCCCCATTCTTCTTCCTCGCCTTCTGCCCTTGCGCGCTCCCTTTCAGCAAATTTCACACAGCTGTTCTAAGAGAAACGGATCTCAATGGATCCCTTCTTTCCCTTCCTATAATAAGATGCCTCTGGATGGAGCAATATTCCTCCAAGATGGAGGACAGTTGGACTTCATTTTATTTAGCATACCTATGGAGCGTGGACCTGGTGACAGGCTTCGGAGCGCTACGCTACTGCACAGGGGAAAAGATATAAACAGTCACTACAGACAAACACAAGACAAACTTGATAATCAATACAATACTGGCATTACTACCATTGCTGCTATGACTATACTACTAATAATAATAATCTTTGCACCAATACTAACACACAAAAACCATCAGCAATATTTACAACCTGTGGCAAAGTAAAAATGCAGGGAGAGAGAAGGTAATTTCAAAACTAGTACAATGCAGAGGCCTTTACTTACTTTCTGGAAACCGTGAACTGGGAGACCCTCACTCTATCTATCTGTCTATCTATCTATTGCCCTCACTCTATCTATCGCCCTCACTCTATCTATCGCCCTCTGTCTGTCTGTCTGTCGCCCTCACTCTGTTTGTCTATCTATCGCCCTCACTCTGTCTGTCTATCTATCGCCCTCACTCTGTCTGTCTATCTGTCTGTCTATCTATCACCCTCATTCTATCTGTCTATCTGTGTGTCTATCTATCGCCCTCACTCTCTGTCTATATGTCTGTCTATCGCCCTCACTCTGTCTGTCTATCTGTATGTCTATCGCCCTCACTCTGTCTGTCTATCTGTCTGTTTATCTATCGCCCTCACTGTGTCTGTCTATCTGTCTGTCTATCTTATTGCCCTCACTCTGTCTGTCTATCTGTCTGTCTATCTATCACCCTCACTCTGTCTGTCTATCTGTCTGTCTATCTATCGCCCTCACTCTGTCTGCCTTTCTGTCTGTCTATCGCCCTCACTCTATCACCACAGCATCACTCAGGGGCACCACAGCATCACTATGCGCTACCACAGCATCACTGAACGCCACAGCATCACTCAGCGCCACCACAGCATCAATCTGTGCAACTATTCAACAACAACTGGTTCAAATATGTTCTCAATGTTTCAAGCTTTATTACAAATGTCACAAAAAGATGTTAATATTTCATTTCTGTTCTTGGATTTTCGTCACAGTAAAATACACTGAACATAATCTTCACAAAAGTAATTTACAAAAGTTTAAGCTATTGCCATTATAAATTACAATAACTTTTATTTAAGTATTAATTATTTAAAAAAATTAAAAGCCATTGTTATTTGTAATATCAATACATCCAAGTCACGTAAATACAACACATATTGCATTACAAATGCTGTAGGTGTCACATTTGCGAAAGTTAAAACTATTGGCATTGGAAATTACAAATCTATTAATTTAGCTATTTTCAAAACCAGCACATAAATAAAAAATGTGTCATTTACTATACCAATAGCTCAAACTTTCCTAATGCGAGACCTATTGCATTGCAAATGCTTGTTGTTTTTTACTGCCCCTCACTCCCAAGATATACCTTTAACTCCGTTGACGTAAAATTTGTAGTCTGCTCAACTCAAAATTGGGTATGTGGAAGACAATCTCACTAGTGCTGCAGAGTACCCTGTTTACCAAACAGTAAACCAGTCCCAGAGGTCCATCTAATGCACATCAGAAATTACTCTGCTCTTCATGGGAACAGTCTATCTGGAACCTTCGTCATCTCATGAATTCGCCCTTAAGCCCGCTGGGTTTTCAGTTGGTAAATTTGAGATTCACACCCTCTGAATCTCACTGACTAAGCTACGCCCCTGGCTGGAGTCTGCTTCCAGGAAGCTGCCAACGTGGCTCTAGCAGCGCCTAGGCAGTCCCACACTACTATTAGGTCTGTGACCCACTACTGATATTCTGTTTCCTTCCTCATGGCTTTGAACCAGTGGGGCTTATTTACAAGCCCCTTGTGCAGCTGGTACGTCACTTTTAATATGGGGAAAAGTGACGCACTGGCAGCGCGAGTGACTTGTAAATAAGCCCCAGTATGTTTTATATGTGTGGGATATTGACAAAGTGGCATGTAAAACAATATTGTAAAGTGTGTTATGTAGCCCTCTCATTTCACATGAAGTTCTCTATATTGTTCAGGTCAGATGGCAGTTTATTTGATATTTGGGGGCATACCCAATATCTTACTTAAGATCAAAGAAAAGGGTCATTATCATCTATGTCACATTTAAGTTTACATGATTTGAAAAATAATATTTCTGGGCCCCAGAATAAATTTATTATTGTCAGACACTCTCTAAGGTTCCATTTATCATATGGGCCCAGTTTCATGCCATGAGCCAACATTGGGTTATGATAAATTAGTGTGAGAGGTGTAAATAGTTATTTACATGTATGGATCCAAATACATTGTAGTTTTTATGTTCATTGTACATTAGCTATTTTGTTAGCTGCAAAGTGTTTGCTTGGATTGCTTCCCAACGCTGTCATCAATGCATGAGTGTCTGTTACTTATATGATGATCATGCTTCACTTTCAGGTTTCGTCTTGGATGGCTTTCTCTTTTGGGTCAGTCTTGGACATATCTCCTTCAGAGTAGAGGCGAGCTACTATTTTTGCAATGAAGTTATTTTTGTATACATGTGAACAGTGCCTAACATAAAGCTATGGGCACCCTGTAGAATATGATGAGAGGCCCCTGACTCTCCAATATCTCCCAAATATTCATTGGCCGTGGGATGAATGGGGCCCCCTTGAAGGGCTTGGGGGGACGCCGAAGTCTTGAGGAGGCACCCGCACCATAGGAGTTACAGGGGCCTGTGTTAAGCCCAATATTTCCCTTTTTTCTGTGTGCAGCAATGAAGGTTCTTTGTGTGCTGCAGCTAAGCTTACATGCACCGAAGACATGCAATGATGTACTATGCAAGTGCACAAGCTATGAAAAGTAGTGATTTAGATGGTAGAATGGGAGCGATATTCCTTAATCCCTCTCCGGCCGCTTTACACATCTCCTACTATGTATCTCCTGTGTCTTCTTTTTTACGGTTCTACTTCCTTCCTGCCTACCCCTCTGTTTCCTCTACTTAATACATCTTGGAGTATTCTGCTGCTGTGCTCATGTTTCTGCTTTCCTGCCCATTGTTTTACAAATCTACCGCTATCCTGCTCCTCTGTCTTAAACACTATCCCTTTCTCTCCTATCTGCATCCTATCCCTTGCCTTTTACATGTCTCTTACCGGTCTTCTTCTCCTAAATGTTGTCCCCTCTTCTGTTCTCTCTTCTATCCTTTCATCCATCCCCTTTATTAAATGCTTTTCACTATTATGCCCCTCTGTCTAACACACTCCCTTCCCCACAATAATTGCATCACCTCTAGAAAAATCTGCAAATTTACGGTATGAATTTCATTGTGCAATGAAAATGTTCAGAAATGGGACTATGCAGACTCAATTCTCTTCCAGGGCTTGGCTTGTTAGCTGTGAGGGCAACTGCAATATTGTACCCAAGGCTACAAAAATAGGCAGCACACAGGCATCAGTGCTAAAGATCTATAATTCTGACTCTCTCTTAAATAACCTTTATTCATATTGTGCATAAAAATAGAAAACACAGTATATACAATACTAATATAAGCATTCACTGCGTCACTCTATGACACTGCATCAAAATCCTTACACCTGCTCTGAACAGGCATAAGGTATGACACAGAGCTTTTACAATGAAACTTGCTTAGGCGGCACTTTTGCTCCAACAGATGTGTCTGAATTTCTGACGCATCTGTTAATCCTTGCGCCATGGAGCCTTGTATTGTAAATACAGCACATCCATGGTGTCGCAAGGACATTTGGCGCAGGCGCAAGGAAACTGACGCACAATGCCAATGCGTACGTTTCTTGTAAATGAGGCCCCGAATTGTCTCGCTGTCCTTGCGTTGATGATGGACTTGCATGTTTGCAGCGTTCTGTGTTGTTGTGCTTGGTGGTGTTGTGTCGGTAGAATGCCATCAGCCTGGAAATGGGAGGTTACGGCAGGGTGATTGACGCTCCTCGGGATCGAACAGAGGTAGATGTTGTCGACTACTCATGATACGTGTGTTGTTTCTTGGAAAACTGTAGGAGTTAGAGAGGAAAAGGGATAACACTGCACACATCCATGTGCAAAAACATGCAGCAACATTGGAATAGGGCTAGTTTCCCACTTATTTTCGTGAAAACGAAAATCTGGAGGTAATAATATCCCCGCAAGATATTACTACAAGGACATCAACTTCCTATTTCAATGGGACTTACCATAAATGAGCGAAGGTGCCTTCAGGTTTGATAGTGATTGTGTATGTGGGGGACCTCATTTCCGTGTGTATTTTAAGGTACTATGCTCTCGGGGAGCAGACAGTAATCAGTTGTATTTTACCTCTGAATTTAAAATGCATAGGTGGCGAAAAATTAATAAAACTGAGCTCTGATAAATGTAATATACAACTTGGCCAGTAGGCCAGAGGTTCGAGAAAAACGAAATAAATAGAAGCGAAGCCTGCATGCGGCTCGTTATGTATTACGGGCTTCCTCGCATGCAGTTCATCTTAAAAGCACTAGATGGAAGTATACTCAAACGATGTGTATATTCCATGCATTCTGTGCCCGGTCGAAAGCATCAAGGGGACGGGATATTTTGACAAAGAGTTAGAGAAGGTGGAAAAATAAAAGTAAGTGTATTTTCTGTTTCTCTGAAAGGGGCAAAGGTCACCAGCCTGGTTCCACAGTGAGGGGCTAAATATGGGAGAGTATGTGGGGTAAGGAGACCAGACTATGTAACTGAGTAGCCAGGTTCGAGTCTCGGCGTTGGCTCATCGTCCTGTGATTCTGGGCATATCACTTAATTTGCCCATGCCTAAACACATACAATATGACTGTGTCCATGTGTAATGTAACAGGTGTTCATTTAAAGCGCTCCAATACCTTCAGGCCAAGTTAGCGCTATATAAAAGTGCACCAAAAAAGGGTCTGTTTTGATAGTTGCTTTGCTCACAGAAGGTGTAAGTCGCCACCTTCCCCTCCTATTCTACGTGTTTGGCGAAGGATACAGTAAGTCTACCGAAAATAGTGATACATTCTCTTGAAATGTTGTTCAAATTAGAATGGACAGTATAGTAGGTTTGGGAAGAGGTTCGTCTGGCGGGGAAGTCCAAAAATAAATTAAGTAAATTACAGCAAACTGTCGCCGCCTTATTCTTTTATTTTTCCACATTGGTTAAAAAAATCGATATAGTTTAAATCATGAGGGCCTTGGTCTACTCTGCACACACCTCTGACCAGCAATACTTTCATACAAGCATTTGCAATGCAATAGGTCTTGCATTTACTGGAGTTTGACCTATTGGCAATGTAAATGACAATGCCTTTTATTTTTGTGTTGTTTTTAAAACAGATTAGTAAAAGGCACTGTAATTTACAATGCCAATAGCTTAAACTGTCGCCAATACGAGACCTATGCAAATCGGTTAGGCTCCTGTGCACTACATTTTTTTTTTAAAGCGTTACCAGAGAGCGTGACGCAGGCAGGACAGAGCTATTTGAGAAAATAGTGTTCGGAGGCTGTAATTAAAGCCTACAGAGTAACGACACACATAACAGGGGGTGTTGCCAGGTGAGCTTGAAAAATGAGTCAAGGAAGTACTAAGGAGGAGCTACTAAGACTGACTGACTGACTGATAGCTTATAAAGCGTACTATTGCCGAGGCGTCTTGGCGCTAAGGTGAGTGGAAGCCGAGCAAGCACTGATGGATTTTAGGGCTTAAGGAAGAGCCAAGTTTTTATTGATTTCCTGAAAATGGCTCTGATTAATTGTAATCTTGTCGTCATGGGGAGCGAGTTCTACAGTGTGGCTGCTTGATACGAAAAACCCTTTCCTCCCCATCTGGCTCTCTTTATCTTAGGGATGTGAATCTGTCCTGTATTTGGGGACCAGAGACAGCGTTGAGGCTGATATCGGGAAATAGAGATTGAATGTCTGCGGCTCCTCCTCAGTACAGAGCCTTATGCACTAAACAGGGTGCCTTAAACTCCACTCTCCGCCGAGTTGGAAACCAGTGGAGCTGCTTAATACTAGCAGACATGGGATGATGTTTGGGTAAATTAAGCAATACCCGTGCAGCCACATTTTGAAGTGACTGAAGTTTCGAGATCTGCCCTTTGTCAGCTCCAAAATATAAAGCGTTACAGTAGTCGACTCTGGAAAGAACCAGATCACCGACTACTGTTTTCCTAAGTGATAAAGGAATAAATGTCAGGATTTTATGCAGGCTTTTAGCGTAAAGAAACATGCATAGGAGACTTGATTAATTTGTGGAGCCAGCTTCAGCTTATCAAACACAAAACCAAGGTTCCTAGACTGGGACACAGGGACTGGGCAGTTCCCCGCATCAGGAGCCACCAAGATTGGTTCCATACAGAGGTTTTTTGACCGAACTTGATGACCTCAGTTTTTTTGGTATTAAGCTTCAAAGAATTCGAGTACATCCATACTATCATATTCGTGAGGCAGTTACAAAACCTGTCAGCTGTTAAATCCACACTTTACGCGTGACCGACACCACTAACTGGGTGTCATCTGCATACGACACTAGCTTAAGATCATGATATTTGATTAGTCTTGCTAATAGTATAACATATAAGTTAAACAGTGTGGGGACAAGGCCGACCCCTGTGGGACTCCACACGGGAGGTAGAAATGTCCTGATTGAAGGCTATTCCAGTAAATCAGTTGTTCCCGGGATGCCAGAAAAATGTAAGTAGAGTTAGCACCGTATCTCTAATATAAATGTCCTGATTGAAGGCTATTCCAGTAAATCAGTTGTTCCCGGGATGCCAGAAAAATGTAAGTAGAGTTAGCACCGTATCTCTAATACCTCAAACAAAGACAGAGCCACCCAATATTCCCGTCAAGGCTGGGTATTATCAGTTACAAAAACAAAATGTGCCTTCACAGGATTTGTTTTCCAATACTTAGGTTAATACAATTCAGTCACCAAACAGTGATCTTAAATTAACAAAATGCAGGAAATACAATTTATCGTATTATTTATTCAAAATAAAAAAAAAATATTTTTTTAAATGTGGCAACATATATACTACTTCAATATTCACATTTCATTATCGGTAGTATAACAACACTTTTCGCTCCTTCATATGGACCAGTCAAAAGACCATATATCTCATTCAATTTTGAACATCAATACATTAGTTTGAGGTCATAACAATGATCTTTGTATTTGCGAAACAGTGTTAAACTGTCGACGTTTCGGTCCCCGTTGGTCTATACAATCCTTGGGACCATCATCAGGACGAACATGTTGCACATCAATATCTACAAATAAATAGGACAGACCTTAGATTACCTGCATATGAGGTATCGTCTACTCACTTTAGAAACAAACCAAGTGATCAACACCCAAAGTGTGCCCCAAATAAACCATCAAAAGGTGTACAAATAGTGCTAAAACACTCAACGATCACCAAAGAAACTAAATAAAGACCAAACTGAAATTAAATCATATTACCCAATACTTCCAGCCGGAAGTTCAAATACTCCGCATAATTTTAATTGTTAGACACAGTTCACCAATGTCTTTCATATAATCTGTAAAGAGTAGAACAATCTTCAGTATTCAATATAAACCTTTCCTTAGCTTTCCAAATTCATCGCAGATCTAAGCACCCCAAGTCAGTGCATATAGGAAGTCTGAAAACCGTACTTACATCGAGGCTCCACAATAGCGTATTAATCCCCTAAAAACAAAAATGTATCAGGGCGTTAACTCTAAGTGGTCTAACAAGCACTCGAATTGTATCTGTAGGTTACACTGGAGCTTTATCGTTTCAATCCACTTACTTTAGTAGTTGGAGTTCTCCACGTTCTCTATTCGTGTTCTGCCAGTAACAATCAGGCGAATACGCCGAACTGGCTTGCCGGAACCCTTAACAACACTAGAGAACGGTCACATGGTATTTCCTGTAAACATCTCGGCCATCTTGAAATGTCAATCTTACTCTTAGGATCGTAATCGATCATCATAGTAATGCCTTTCACAGCTGGTAATTACCATCTGACTGATCATCCTTATCATACTCGGCCAAGTAAAAACAACTCATCCTGATAGTTTCATCGACCACGACCAAATTCAAACGTTTTGTAAAATATCATGAGAACGGCCGCCATTTTGGAATGGTATCTCTAAGTTAGTATTAAGCAAGAAATATTGCTAAATCGATCCTTAACATTCCTTATATAAAGCGGAAGGGCTAATTCAGTTTTTACACTAAATCGTCAGATCTTAATTGAATACCAGCCACTAGATAACATATCCACTCCTATACTTCAAGAGAAATGTACACAGTGTGATATATAAATTATGATTACAGTGTGGCCAAAGTATGCCATTCAATAACAGAGTTTAATCCCTGTTCCACTGATCTACACCTCCAGATCCACTTGTTTTCCTTCAAAGTGAGTAGACGGTCTACATTATGGTGGCGTTTGGTACATTTCACTACTTCAATAACAAACCATTTCATATCTTGTGGTTTATTTGACATATGTTGATGATGTTCGACAAGGGGGGCAGTTAGTATATTGCATTTTATACGGGATTGATGCTGTAAGACTCGATTTTTAATCTCTTGCGTGGTTTTGCCGATATATATCAACAAGCAGGGACACTGTATGCAGTAAATCACATTTTAAGTGTGACAATTCGAATGGTGGTACAGTTTTATCTCATTCCCATTTAAGTTCCAGACCTTCATAGCATTCGTTGTAGCGCATGCAGTGCAGCTGCCACAAGGATAATGTCCTGTAATAGGTGGCAGACCCCACTGTGTCTGTATCGTAATTGGGGCTGGTTGTTTATAAGCCCGCACTAGATGATCACGCAAATTCCGCCCTCTTTTAAAAGCAAAGCGGGGCTTAGCTAGCTGTGGCTCTACTTTTTTTATCAAGTGCTGTTGGACTTGGCCCTTCTGGCAGGTTCACCTCTGAACTTTTTGCCTAGTGACTTCTGGTCTTTGCGCACTTTGACACTGTGGCGCAGTGTAAAGTGCGTGCGCTCCCTGAGTGCATGTGTGAGATTGGCCCGCTCTCCCATAGGAATGCATGGGGAATGTCTCTGTCCCTGGTAGTTCCTTATGCATGAGGCGTGCATGCTCAAGTTTGGTATGTGCGAACTCGTGAGAGTGAATGCTGCGCAATGGTATGTGCGGCGTGTATGTGTCTTGTGCGGAAGCGCCACTTCTAGGAGTTGGCATATTAGTGTAAAATATGCCTGGCGTGTGATTGGCTAGAGCTGGCTGGGATGCTAGGCTCCAGGAAGTCTGTGTGGGTCTGCCCCGGTGGTGAATGGAGAGATTAGCATGCTGATGTGAGGGAGGGGCTGCGCCTGTGTCCTGAATGAGGCTGGGTTTCCCCCACACAATGCTGGCTCCGCCCCCTGTGGTGCGACTGATGACCCTAGCCTGCCTGATGAATGAAAGGGGTGGTTGAGCCATCAACAGTGCTCACAGACCAGCTGCGACTGGTTCTGCCCCCACCCTGCACCTACAGACAAAAGAAAAGGTGTATAAAAGAAGGTCTGTGACCCCATGAATATGTTCTTGTTCTCAACTTGAATCTGACCAGGGGCATGCTGCTGCTGGGGCCCGGGGGAAGGCTTGCCTCCCTGGGCCCTGCCCAGCCCCTGGATTCCTAAAGGACCTTGCTGGACTATGGACTTTTGGAGGTTATTGTATGGAGTTTGCTAAAAATGTAATTTCTGTGGAAATGTGTTTCTTGTGCACTTTGAGTTAGGTGTCCCTAGCTCGGGAGGGTAGATCATCCCCCTAAGTGCAGTGTGTTTTCTGGATTCACCAGGAGGGTGGGATCCAGTGGTGGCAGCATTAATGTGTTCAGTGCATGTGTCCCCCGTCCCTGTCCTGGAGTAATGGTACCTGTGTCACGTGTGGTCAGGTTGAGAAATCAGGGGTGGTAGAAACTGCCTTACCAGTCTGGGGAGGGGTGTGTGTGGACGAATCATGTGTTGCACTGGACAAGTGGTGTGAAGTTCTCTGGATGGGGAGCTTGCTGAATACTTGTGTACTCTTGTTTTGCTCAGATACCTAAAGTTCCGTGTGTTAAACTTTTCCCAAGAATGTCTGCAGACAGTGGAGCCTGCTTTTGATTTCTGTGATCTGTTTAGAGACAGATGTTTGGAGTTGGTAATGTTCTCGGAGGAGAGAGGCATAGGGGATGGAGTGATTCCAAAAGGAGTGGCTGAGGTGTCTTCCAGCCCAGTGTGGTGGAAGAGGTTAAGTGTAGCCCAGCTAGGTCTCGGTGTAGGGGCTCACGTCCTGTCTCAAGAGGAGAAGGAGTGGGTGGGACTGCATGTCTCCAGGTGCCCGAAACCCAGTGTCAGGGCCTGGAATGTTTCTGAAGGGAACGTCAGGTCGGGGGCCTAGGCTGTACCAATAGGTCATTTGAGGAAGATCTCCCAGAGTGTTTGAAGAACGTAGAACATCAGTGAACAGGATTTCATGGGCGGGCCTGAAGCTCATGGGAGTTTCCCCTGCGCCATTGTGTTAATTGTTGGGGAGTGACCCTAAGGAAAGTTCTGGTCTTCCAGCCCAGTGTGGTGGAAGTGGCTCAGAGGAGCACAAGCCTGGTCTTCGTAGTCTGGGTGTTTTTTTTCTTAGGAACACCAGGTGAGGGAGCCTGGCATGTCCGTATGGAGCATCCTTTTAGGGAGATCTCCCAGTGTGGAGAGAACGTGAACGCCTTTAAGCAGGGCTCTAGTAGTTCTGTTATCTGGCAGTACCGCTCCAGTTGGGAGGGTGCAGAAGTCCAGATGGAGGGGTGCGAGGGGGATAGATTCCCCAGTGGAGTAACAAGGGGGTCAGGGGCCAACCAGAAGGGTTGTGTCGCCAAGGAGTGACCAGGGTGATACCACTTCTGTCCTGAGTGTCAGGCAGACTTGTACACGACACATTAGTTGTGTCACCCTCAAGGAAGTCCTGGTGCGCCAGGCATCTGACCAAAGGGGTATGTCCCTCGGTTGGGGAGCCAGTAGCCGGTGTGTCCGGATCTGGACGTAAGGGCAACTGTCGTGTAGTGTCCTGAAGTTACAAGAAGGAACTTCTGCCTGAAGAGAAGGAACCGGGTAAGCTGTATGGGGGATTGACCTGCAGTGGTTGCCTTGCTGCTGAAGGAGGAGGGAATTTGAATCCCAGGTGGTAGACCAGTTAAGGGAGCAGTGACCTATCTGTCAGTGGAGAAGTGTGGCTCAGGAGTGGAGAAGTGTGGCTCAGGGGTTAGAGGCGGCAGACCTGGAGCTTGCGTTCGGCCCTGGACCAGTGTTCAATTCCCCGCCTCGGCGGGTCTTGGGCTCAAAAATTCCACGGACTCGTTAATTCTCGCTCCGGTGCCTTCTCGACTCACGGGTTCACACTCTGCGACTCTGGGCAATAGCTTGCTTAATCTCCACAACGGCCCCTCGCGGTGGGATGCCTGGCTTTCACCTTGTGGATACCCTGCCAGGGTTATCTCACAGGGGAATACCAGGACGGGTTCCCTAAGCAAGCGCGGAGATGCCCCAGGGTAAGTCGTGCGCTATATAAGTTTCATTCATTCATTCATTCATGACCAGCCTGGTGTCCTGTAGGCACCGCACTGAGCCGTGTCTGCCTTCGGCCGCGCAGCCTATGCCGCTCGCCGTCCCCGTCTCGACGCGGTCCGCGAGCCGCCGCCTGCGCCGCATCTGGCAACCCGCAAGGTGCAATCCTCACTACACCGTTCTTGTGCTGGTCTGACCGTGGTCACTGCTGGTGAGGAAGCAAGGTCCTAAACTGGTGGGGGAGTTGTGTTCTGGAGGGTGCTTCAGAAGTAGAGGTAGGGTGGGGCATTCTTGCCCGTGACCTCTGGTCAGCCTGAGGGTGCGGACCCTAGGTTGAAGGATCAGTGGTAGTTTGGAACTACACTGAGAAAGGGAGTGGAGAATGGCTACTATTGTAGGCCAGGGGTTACCACCCCCCACTCTGTGGAATGGTAGGGACCAGTGGTATCTGGGTGGCCTAGGGCCTGGTCCTAGCCGTGGACAACTAAGGAGTACCAGTGGGGTAGCCTAGTTGGGCCTGTTTTTTTTTTAAGTATGTGCTTGTCTTATGGATAAACGTGGCGTAGAACCGGAGGGTGTCCCTGCAGTGCGGGCCCGCATCCGTGTTCTATCGCCCCAAGCAGGGAAGTCCATCATGGTGGTGATTGTTCTCACCTGCGTTTTGGCTGGAAGGGGGTTGTGTTGGACTTGGCCCTTCTGGCAGGTTCACCCCTGAACTTTTTGCCTAGTGACTTCTGGTCTTTGCGCACTTTGACACTGTGGCGCAGTGTAAAGTGCGTGCGCTCTCTGAGTGCGTGTGTGAGATTGGCCCGCTCTCCCATAGGAATGCATGGGGAATGTCTGTGTCCCTGGTAGTTCCTTATGCATGAGGCGTGCATGCTCAAGTTTGGTATGTGCGAACTCGTGAGAGTGAATGCTGCGCAATGGTATGTGCGGCGTGTATGTGTCTTGTGCAGAAGCGTCACTTCTAGGAGTTGGCATATTAGTGTAAAATATGCCTGGCGTGTGATTGGCTGGAGCTGGCTGGGATGCCAGGCTCCAGGAAGTCTGTGTGGGTCTGCCCCGGTGGTGAATGGAGAGATTAGCATGCTGATGTGAGGGAGGGGCTGCGCCTGTGTCCTGAATGAGGCTGGGTTTCCCCCACACAATGCTGGCTCCGCCCCCTGTGGTGCGACTGATGACCCTAGCCTGCCTGATGAATGAAAGGGGTGGTTGAGCCATCAACAGTGCTCACAGACCAGCTGCGACTGGTTCTGCCCCCACCCTGCACCTACAGACAAAAGAAAAGGTGTATAAAAGAGGGGCTTGCTCTCAACTTGAATCTGACCAGGGGCATGCTGCTGCTGGGGCCCGGGGGAAGGCTTGCCTCCCTGGGCCCTGCCCAGCCCCTGGATTCCTAAAGGACCTTGCTGGACTATGGACTTCCCTAAAGCGCCTGGGAGCGCTTGTTCTTTGCCCTAGCGCTGTGGAGTGCTGTGTCTTGCCCTTCTAGCGCCTGGGAGCGCTGGATTGTCTACTAAGCGCTTGGGAGCGCTTCCTTTCTGCCACAGCACGCTGAGAGCGCTTTGTTTGCCAAGCCGGTGCCCACCAGGCATTTGTGGAGTTCTGCTGCGCTCGGTATTTATTTTACGAGTGCCCACCTTGCTTTATTGTTATTTTAAAGCCGTGCCCACCCGGCATTGCCCCGCTGGAGTGCCACCTCGCTGGAGTGCCACCTCGTAAAAGGAAAGCCGGTGCCCACCCGGCATTTGCTGCTGTCTACTGCCGGGCCGCCGCGCTGCCTGCAACGACCGGAAGCGGTTGGGCAGCCGGCCAATCCTGGCGCGGCCCCAACCGGAAGTCCCGCCTGCCGCCACCGGCAGGAGAAAGAAGCTGAGTGATGGCCGCCCGGGGCTCCCGTGAGCTGGGGGGAGCCCCGGGCCCGCCAGGAAGCAGCCGCCGGATGTCGCGGGGCTCCCAGGACCAGGACCAGGACCCAGGACCAGGACCCAGGACCAGGACCAGGAGGGAGCCCCGGTGGAGGAGGAGAGCTGCCGCCAAGCACCAGAGACCCGGTGAGTGTGAGCGGAAGGGAGGGGGGCGTCGGGGCACATTGCCGGTGCCCGCCCCTCCCCTCCAGAGCGAGACCCTTGTCCAGAGAGGCCCGTGAGGCCTCGAGTGATGCCGAGTCCCCCGAGAGGGACTCCGCCTAACCCCCCACCTTGAGCCACGAGCCCGAGAGGCTCTGAGGTGCCATTCTGCTTTTTGAGCCCAGGAGAGGCTCATGGGGGCATATTGGATCAGAGCCTGAGAGGCTCCTTAAGGCGCCACCATTGTTTTAAGAGCCCACGAGGCTCAAGGGGGCATTCCTTTGTTCTCGAGTCCCCAGGAGGGGGACTCCAACGATGCCCCCAATTGTGCCTACAGCCTAGAGAGGCTCAGGGCACCCCCAGTGTTCCCGGGTCCCCCGTGAGGGACCCCACCGCCCAGTGAGGCTACATCTTTTTGTTGAGAGCCCCAAGAGGCTCAGGGGGACATTTCATTTCTACAGAGCCTGTGAGGTTCTCAGAGGTCACATTTGTTTAAAGAGTCCAGCGAGGCTCCCACATTGGCCCCATTGATGTTCTTGAGCCCTGGAAGGCTCCAACGTATCCCCACCAGCGTTTCTTCAACTGCCCAGCACTTCGTGGGCAGTTGCACCGTTTAGGACCCTGACATTGGGACTGCCACAGGTTGTAGTTTACGTGACTGTGTTGCATAGTTGCTTGTTCTTGCACCTCTGAATGTGTTGATGCATCATGTGCCTTGTTCCTTACACCGCTGAACGTGTGTTGATGCGTCATGTGTTCCTTACACCGCTGAATGTGTTGTTGATACATCATGTGTTTTCCTTGCCTGCACCTCTGAATGTATGTTTATGCATCATGTGTTTTGTCCCTAGGTCTATACCCCTAAATGTATGGTGATATTTAGTTGGTTGTTCTTGCTAGTACAGGTGGTGCTAGTGAGGTCCTGGTTTCCTGCGTGACCTGTTCCTAAGGTGGTTAGGATTGCGTAGGTGGTACTTACCTGAATACCAGTAGTGACTGGTTGTGTGCTACATGTGTTATTTTTGTGCTACAGTGATTATTCTAAGTTCTAAAAGTGCTGATTCCTGACAGTGGTCCATGTGGCCCTGTCTTGTACATATCCCTTGTAAATTCTGCCCGTGCCTGTTGGCACATTGTAAAGTGTGTGTTTTATCTAATGTGTTTTGGTGTAATACAAAGGCTATTTTTATATATAACCTTGTGTGGAGTTTCCTTTGTGGTGGGCCTTGGGTGTTGTCGCTGGGGTGCGTGCGCAAATACTTAACTCATGTCGCCTCCAAGTTTAGCCTTGCTGCTCGCGCCACGTTACCTAGAGGGTGAGCAGGGGTTATCTTGGCGTGTAACTCCCTTGCCCTGACTTAGGAGTGGTGGTCTCTGACTGACTTTGGCACAAGCCCAGGCCAGCCGGGGATCCCATTTCTAACAAGTGCCAGTTGTGTTTGATGATTTTTGTTATTTGGTTAGATTCTGACCCAAAGGTCATCACACAAGTTAATGGTTGTGAAGGTTCTGTACCAGATTTGTCTTTTATACTAAGTAGGGCACCACGATCATAGTACCAGGCTCGATTCATAGCTTTCTTAACAAGCCAGTATGGATATGATCTCATGATCAACTTAGTTTGTAAAGTTCTTACTTCACGAAAATAATCCTCCCTTTTGGTACAGTTACGACGAATGCGTAAAAAATGTCCAAAAGGGAGGTTATCTCGGAGATTGTGAGGGTGGTAACTATTGTATTTTAACAGAGTATTTCTGGCCGTGGGTTTTGTATATAGACTCATGAATAGGGTGCCATCACTACTTTGAATGGACAGATCTAGGAAATTGATAATTTTGTTGTTGTATTCTAGTGTAAATTGTAAGTTATCATCCCGTTCATTCAACCAGTGGTGGAACTCTTGTAGTGTTTCAAGTGATCCGTTCCATATCATACACACATTGTCTATATACCTTAGGTAGTGTTTAAGATAGATCATATAAGGGTTATTGTTGTAGATCACCCTTTCTTCAAAATTAGCCACATACAGGTTAGCTATATCGGGCGCGGAAATCGCGCCCATGGCCACACCTTTCTGTTGGCAATAGAAGTCATTTCCAAATAGAAAGTAGTTCTCTTCAAGTGCTATTCTTGCACACTCAACTATAAAATTAGTGGGGACCTGATGTGGACGTGTGCATTCTTCTAGGACATCACTAATGACCGTGAAAGCTTCCCTCTGGGGGATGTTAGTATAAAGGCTCTCTATATCCATAGTAGCTAGGATATTAGAGAGTGGATCATACATTTGGCCTTCCAATTTTACAATTACACCCCTACTATCCTGAGTATATGATTTTGTTAGAGCAACACAGGGTTTGATAAAGTGGTCAACATATTCAGCTAAGGGCTGAAGTATTGACTGGCAACCAGCCACAATTGGTCTCCCTGGAGGGTGTTCGCTGTGCTTATGAATTTTTGGTAGCGTGTAAAACGCTGGAATGGTGTAATCTTTTGTGTTCATATATTCGAACTCTTTTTTGCTTAGCCACATCCCATCTAGGCCTATTGTGGTTAGAGATAGTATCTCTTTCTGTATTCTGGATGTTGGGTCACATGCAAGTTTCTTATAATGTGCCGGATTGTTCAATTGCCTTAGTGCCTAACGATCATAATCCACTCTATTTTGTAGGATTATTCCCCCGCCCTTGTCTGCCGGCTTCACAACCAGATCATCCCGGTTAGACAACGACTTCAGAATAGTCTGATCCTCTTTTGAGAAGTTAAAATTGACATATTTCCTGTCACTAAATAGTTGTTGAATTTCATTTAAGACTACATTCTCAAAGGTAATTAAGTCTTTGTGCATTAAGTTTGTATGTGGAAAGAAAGTAGAAGGACATTTGAGACCACTTATGTTGTTCGTATAGACTTCAGGTTTATTGGAAAAGAAGTACCTCAGGCGTATGGTTCTAAAAAAGTTGTGTAGTTCCATTAGAGTTTGAAAAATGTCATTTCTGTTAGTTGGAACAAAGGACAGGCCATGACTCAAAACTTCAAGCTCTCTCGAACTTAGAGTATGTGATGATAAATTGAAGATAGGAACAACCTCCATATTGGGATTATTCATGGTTGATGATGCAGATATGGTGTCTACCACTCGTAGAAGCTGTTCCGGGTCTGCTGGAACCCCGGGGTATATTGATTCCTGAACCACCCTCTCCTGGTGTTCCGTGCTCGTCCTCTCTGTGGTGTATGACCCCTGGCTAAAAAAGTAGGTGCATTGTGTCCCCCTCCTCCTCTATAATTAGAACCTCCTCGACTATGACTCTCATCCGAACTGGAACTAGCAGTATTAGAAAAGGTTGTATGTTTAGGGGCCCAATTTGTCTGGTTGCCAGTTTGCTGGAAAAAATCTTTTCTTAAGTAGGGATATGTTCTTTCCCTACTATAATTTTTTAGATCTTTCTGTAATTTATCTGTTTTCTTTAAGATATTGTTCCTCTGAAAATCAGTAATTATAGCATCCAATTTTTTAAAAAAATCATCCGTGTCGTTGGATGTGGAATCTTTCCGGATCTGTTTTTCTAAATCTGCAATCTCCAATTTTAATTTTTCAATGTGTCTTAGGGCCGTCTCTATGCTTAAAACCATCCAACTTCTGGAACACTTGTTGGATACGAAACTGAACCCAGTCTTATACTCTTCATCCTCTACAAAAATAGCAGGAATATTTCGCACTTGCAAGCCTTTAGGAATGATGTTGTTGTTAAGGCAGTCTCTTAAGAATTTAGCATGTAGCTCTGTTCTAATGAGCTTTTTGTGTAATCTTTCTAGATTATTTCGTGCTTCAGACTGTTGAGTGTTCAAATTAGTGTTGATATTTTGAGGACCTAGTAGAGAGGGACCTCCTGCTATTTTAGCTATATAATCATCTGTGTAGGTTAATGTTTCTTTCTCAGACATTAGCAAAAAGTGTATGGCAAAACAACACAAAACAATAAGTATAATAAGTGCAGTAGACTATTACCTCTCAGTATCCAAAACAACCACTTTCTTTAGACAAAGGGCCCTTGCAGACTAGTGTCTGCGCATATACTTCAAACAAAGACAGAGCCACCCAATATTCCCGTCAAGGCTGGGTATTATCAGTTACAAAAACAAAATGTGCCTTCACAGGATTTGTTTTCCAATACTTAGGTTAATACAATTCAGTCACCAAACAGTGATCTTAAATCAACAAAATGCAGGAAATACAATGTACCATATTATTTATTCAAATTTTTTAAAAAAAATGTTTTTTAAAATGTGGCAACATATATACTACTTCAATATTCACATTTCATTATCGGTAGTATACCAACACTTTTCGCTCCTTCATATGGATCAGTCAAAAGACCATATATCTCATTCAATTTTGAACATCAATACATTAGTTTGAGGTCATAACAATGATCTTTGTATTTGCGAAACAGTGTTAAACTGTCGACGTTTCGGTCCCCGTTGGTCTATACAATCCTTGGGACCATCATCAGGACGAACACGTTCCACATCAATATCTACAAATAAATAGGACAGACCTTAGATTCCCTGCATATGAGGCATCGTCTACTCACTTAGCAGTGGTTGAAGAGTCCAGGAAAATTCTGGACCAAGGTGTTACTGCGGCTATCATCCTCCTGGACCTCAGTGCTGCATTTGACACCGTCAACTATAACATCTTGACCGTAGACTCGGGAGTCTTGGGGTGATGGGGTGTGTCATCACCTGGCTGCAGTCCTTCTTAGAAGACAGGTCCTTTCAGGTCATCGAAGGAGATATCATATCTAAACGCATGTCTCTCAGCTGCGGCGGGCATCAGGGATCTTCCCCGAGTCCCACATTGTTCAATGTTTACATGTGTCCACTGGCATAAAAATAGTTACATACGCCGATGACATACAGCTCATGGTGGCCTTAAACCACCCTGAAAAGTCATCCGGCAGACTAGGCCTAGAGGATGGAGCTCTCTTGTCTGAAACCAAATGGAGACAAGACGGAGCTTATGCTTCTTGGCAACTCGCCAATGTTCAACTCAGGGCTGCTATGGCCTAACTGTCTTGGCCCCGCTCCGGAACCAAACAACCAGATTAAAAGCTTGGGCATGTGGCTGGATCGCTCCCTGAATTTTGATTATCAGGCAGCAGAATTATCAGCCATGTGCTATGGCATCCTGAGGATGCTCCGCGAAATACTTCCTCTCCTCCCATTCCAGGCAAGAAGGATAATGGCCCAGGCTCTTGTCTTATATATGGACTATGGGAATGGCCTTTATTTAGGAGCCCCCCAAGCCACAATCTCCAAGCTACAGATCGTTCAAAACTGCGCAGCTCGCCTGCTCCTCCAGATCCTCTACCGGCAAACGGCCAAGCAGGCACTAAAGAGCCTTCATTGGCCGCCTATTAAGGATAGAATCAAATTTAAGGCTATGGATATCACGTATAAGTCCTACTGGGGCAATGGACCGGTAATCAGTCGATTTATGATCACCACCTACAGCCCAAACAGAAGCCTCCGGTCGGCTAACTTCTCACTTGCCGTGCTTCTTAAAATAAAAAGACCTAGAAGTGGCGTGTGTTTTTTCTCTCACAACTCTGCTAATCTATGGAACGCTCTTCCTCCCCACATGCTTGGGGAGCCAAACCTGATGCCCTTCCGGAAACTCTTTAAAACCTGGTTTTTCCAGAATTCCACTTAATCATATGGTCCTCTTTGTGCGTGTCTGTTGACAGCGATGGGATGCCTCAGGGTAGCTACGCGTTTTATAAATGTTTTTTCATTTAATTTCATAAAGATGCCTTTAACCCCTTCCACGCTCATGACGAGCTGGGCTCGTCATGGCGTAGCCTCCTCGCACGCTGATGACGAGCCCAGCTCGTCATGTAAAGTGCAATTCATAAAATCTGTGTGCGAGCAGAATAACGCTAGCGCGCATGAGGTTAAATATTGTTTTTATTTTGTCACATTTGCTGTGTGTTCAAAGACAGAGGTCAAAAGACAGTTTATATCATCTTACAAGTTACTGCTAATGTTATCCTGAAGACTGGTGTTTACTTTGCGTTCTCTGCAAAGTTAGAGAAGCATGTAAAGTGAACTGTCTGACAAATGTTCGGGGCCCTGGGAGTGAAGAATGAAAAGCAGTAGGATGTCAGTTTTCTTTCCTAACACACCATTTAAATTGCTCACAAATAAAATGTACAAATATTTCAAAATAAATTTCAGTAGTTATGAAAGCACTTTTTTGTAATTCTGAAGTGTGATGGAAATAAATATTTGAATACAACCAAAACAGATCAGAACACTTTACTTGGCGATCTGCCCATGGCAAATATTTGCTGAAACCCGATTTTCACACATTTTCGTTTGTAAGCTATATAGTTTTTATCAATAAAACTGCATGTCAGTGGGAAAGTTTGTAGCCATTTCAATGGAAATATACTGTATGTAAATGGCAGTTCACTACCACAACATGCTTTAGTGGTATATTTATTAAAAGTGAAAGTTTTAACACATGAACTGAGAAACATTCTTGATCCCAACCTGTTGACAATACTATTAATGAACTAAGAGGCAAATCAGAGGCCATGTGTACCCTATTCTTGGGCTGGATATTTATTATACATGGAGCACAAGTTTAGTCATTAAATCAAACAAAAAAGGTTTTGTATAGCAGACATGCTGAACTCACTTATTAGAAGATGCTCTTATATGTGATAATGAAGAAAAAGGCGATTCCATGAAATAAAATATTTGCCTACGAACACACAATTTGATACCAGTTTATGGGTCATGCACATTACAGTTAGGTCGAGTCAATTATTCAAGTCACTAGACATGTAGGTCTGGTAAAATCTTTAGGATTTTTCAAGGCCTGCCATTATGGCAAATATTTTTTTTAAATTACATTTAAAATAGAAATACCATGGACATAATTTAAAATCTTCACAAAATGTTAAACCCTTTAAACAACTCTAACTCACAAAATATCCACTCATGTAATGTAAACCACTGGTGCAAAGTAATTAAAAAATGCTGACTAACTGTAACCTTTCTGCCCTAAAGCAAGAAAATTAGAAGTACTTTCAGTATCTTTTTAGAGTATGTAATGACACCACCCTACAATTTCCACAATATCACATTAGCAATCAATAAGTCTGGAAGGGCAAACGTTGAAGAATTTGACATGGATTTACAATAAATCATAAATGTACAATGTGTAAACTACATTGCCTTACACAGCAACAAAAAACATGACACATTTGTAACAGAAAATACATTTGTGAGGTGGATTTATATAAAAAGTGACACTTAATGTATCCCATACTTCAGGGGGCATGACAGAAAGACAACAAAGGGCAACAATGAAGTTCATGGCAATATTTTTTCCTGTCACGTTTCACAAAATGTCCTCCTCATTTTGGGAATCCTCCACTGGTGACTGTGAATGACCAGGGGGGGAGGGGGGAGGAGCAAGGGGGGAGGACGGGTTGGGTTCCACAGAAGGGGGGGGTATGGAGGCGAGAAGAGTAAATTCAGGGGCATCTGAATGGTGGTGAATGGACTGGGGAATGGCAGTCCTTGTTTTAGAGGATCCAATCCCTCACCAAGGACAGCCCATATAGAACAAAAGTCCAACACCACACTCTGCCCTGCACAAAGATCTATCAACACCTGTGGTGCCTCCCAAGAAGCAAAGGAGATCAAGGGAAGGACGGGTTGGGGTCCACAGAAGGGGGTGGGGGGGATTATGGAGGCGAGAAGAGTAAATTCAGGGGCATCTGAATGGTGGTGAATGGACTGGGGAATGGCAGTCCTTGTTTTAGAGGATCCAATCCCTCACCAAGACACTTGATATTGGACAGCCCATATAGAACAAAAGTCCAACACCACACTCTGCCCTGCACAAAGATCTATCAACACCTGTGATGCCTCCCAAGAAGCAAAGGAGATCTGATTGTAATGCAGCTATGCTTTGTTATTATGATAACTGACAAGTCAGTGTGTCGTCTAAAACTCTTGAATTGGCTAAATTATTAATAAAAAAAACAATAATATTGACACTATGCTGCTTACGTTATTGACTTCGCCACAATGTAATCTGGCCTTTGAATGTCACCGACATTTTTTTTAAAAATCGTACCTCAAGATAGCCATGTTCAAAAACTCTGTACTGACATTAACTTTGTTTCTAAAATGTGTAGTGCAGAAACATATATGTGCTGTATTGACCATTATAAGTAAAAAGCAACGGACAGGTGAACAATCCAATCAAGGCAGTTGTTAGATGACAAATATTAATTATAAATCAGCTAAAAGTGTTCATTAAGAAATCTGTTTTATATGACAACACATTGTTGTCCCTGGTACTTAACAGTTGCACAAAATATATACGTAAAAGTGAAGGAAATGAGTGTTATTAGAAAAAAAAGAACTTTAAAAAGTTTTATGTTGGCAAATGGGTAATCTGCATGTTTTGACAAAATTTACATGTAACATCCATCAAAATTATTGATTTGTTTACACATGAAATGTATACAATGTTTATGACATGGTTGACACACATCTTTGCTGCTGTGCTCTGGCCTGCAGCTATCCCGCCGAGGGACATCTTAACGATTTTGGGGGCCATAGACCGAACGTATTTTGGGGGGCCCTGTTTGGAACAACTTTGAATTTAGCGTCCAATTTTAAGTCTTACATGCAGGGCCGGACTGGGAACCACAACCGGCCCTGGCAAAGTGCTCTGCCGGCCCCCTCCCCACTCGGGGGTGGGTGGAGGGGGTGGAGGTGTGGCCGAGTTCTTTGCCGGGGCCGATTTTCTGCCGATTTTGTTGCAGGGCCGATTTTGCAGCTATGCTGCAGAAACGGCCCTGTAACTAAAACGGCCCCCAGGGGCCCAAAGCCGGCGCACCTGGGGATTGCCCGGTGCCCGCTATGGCCAGTCCGGCCCTGCTTACATGCCTACATTGGCCAGGTCACTCACCGACAGTGCATAGACACACTCGTCCAAAATCTAAAGTTGTTCTATCCAATATTTGGGGATAGTGACATGTTTTCAATATTTTAATACAGAATCAGCTCACTAATATTTCTGTAAATAATCACTGTGACACCCTCCCATTTCGCATATGTGAGGTCCTGTTTTGATCTAATACAAACTTTTGGTGGATGTTCCATGATACATATATACAACACGGCAGGTTTACAAGCCCTTTTGCGCTGAAATTGCGTAACGTTTTTAGAGGCAACGGCAGTGCAAACAATGCGGCCAATTTACAACGTGACGCATCTAGAGAGATGCGTCACGTTGTAAAGCCCTGTGTCACATTATACCTGCGCCAGGTATAATGTATGCAGGCTAGGCATTCCCACGCAAAATGCCATGTAGAACTGATGAAGTGAAATTTACAAAATTTCACTGCTTCACTCTATGTCTTCACTGCATCAAAATCCCTATGCCTGCTCAGACCAGGCATAAGGAATGACACAGGGATTTTTGAATGGGATTCACCTATCTGTTGTGGAACATTGCTGGGGTTGCGTCACTTTCATGAGCAACTCCAGCGATGCGTCACTTTTGTGCCAACAGATGCATCAGTATTTCTGACGCATCTGTTAATCCTTGCGCCGTGGAGCACTGAATTGTAAATACAGTGCATCCATGGTGGCGCAGGGACATTTGGCACTGGGGCAAGGAAACTGACGCATCTATGTGGATGCGTCCGTTCCTTGTAAATCTGCCCCAACATTTCTCTGCAAAATGTCTGTAATAGGCTCTCAGACATCAGTGACATTAAATATAAATTAAAGGGAAACAGTATTTTAAAAATCTGTTTAAGAATCATTCAAGGTCATCAGAACAAGACTCTCTGCCAAACTGAGATGGCTCTATCTGGGGGCCCCCTGAAAGGCTGGGGCCCTGTACCAGAGCCCACATTGCCCATGCCTTAAAATGTCCCTGGTCCCGCCAAGTCAGGGTAGACCACATCAGAATGTGACCCATCTTGGGTGACATTGAGCACTACACACTTTTTTCTGTTTGGTCAACCTTGCCATCTCTCAATTTCTTGTAATGCTGCCAGCCGAAATCACCATAGGATGTCCTTCCAACTCTTTGCGCCTCTTTTCGCCGCCATTGCATCACTTTTTTTGACACAACAGTGGCACAAACAATGCACACTATTTACAACGTGATGCATCTAGGGAGATGCATAACGTTGTAAAGCCCTACGTCACATTATACCTGAGTTAGGTATAATGTATGCAGGGGGGCGTTCCCACACAGGAAAGCATCACTTTTAGGACGCCACTGTGTCAAAACCTTATGCCTGCTTGAAGCAGGCGTAAGGAGTGATGCAGTGTAGTGGGAATAGGCCACAAAATGCTTTGCTGGAGTTGCGTCATGCTTGCAACACGACTCCAGCAATGCGTGACTTTTGCCCCAACAGATGCGTCAGAATTTCTGACGCATCTGTCAATCCTTCCTCCATGGTGCGCCGTATTGTAAATACGGTGCATCCATGGTGGCGCAAGCATTTTTTAGGGTGGCACAAAGAAAGTAACGCATCTGTATAGATGCGTCACTTTCTTGTAAACCTGCCCCTAAAACAATAAGTGCCAGGGCCCTCATCAGGAGGCCACTGCAGCCTGCACCAGACAGTTCCCCTGACAGCGCTGCAAATGGCTGTACTAAGACAATTTCTAATTATCACACTCCTACAAGCATGACAATTCAGCCTATTCCAGGCACCCAGGTGGAAGTTTAGGTCTCCATGTAGGATGTAGTCTGTAGAGGCAAGGGCGTTGGGTGTGATGAGGTCGGGGATGGTGTTGGTGAAAGCAGTGCGGGGGCTGGGCGGCCTGTAGATGAGGGATCCACGGAGAGTCTTTTGAGGGTTGGTCTGGATCTGAAGTGGAAGTGGAAGTGCTCCATGAGGGTCGTAGTGTCGTTCGGGCCGGTGGTCGTCATGCAGAGGGTGCGTTTATGGATGATGGCGATGCCTCCTCCTGGGCGGATAGGGCGGTCCTTCTGCAGGATCTTATATCCATAGGGAAGGGCGGTGGTGATGTTGGGCACAGAGTTGGCATTGGTCCAGGTTTCTGTGAGGAAGGCGAAGTCAGGCGAGAAGGTGTTGAGGAGGACCCAGATTTCTGTTGCGTGCTTGTGTATGGACGCACGTTCAGGAGGATGCAGTTGAGGGATTTATGAGCGGTGAAGTCCGGAAGGCTGGGGGCTGCTGCTGGGGTACGGAGGTGGGTGAAGGTGCAGCCGCAGTGTGGACAGGAGAGCAGGCTTTGGGTGTTGCTCAGCATCAATAGCTGTTGCTGTGTCCAGGGTAGAGAGTTTGAAGGGTGCTGGAGTCATAGGGTAGGCGGGTTGGAGGACCAGGGTCCCTGGCGCTTGTTGTGGGTGGGTTGCGTATGGGCGTGGACGGGCTTGCCAGTGGCGTGGCCTAGTTGCTGCCGCCATTCAGTAGGAATCAGGGGAGGACGCATCTATTGGGAGGCGGGAAGGACACACTGGAGGGGGGAGAGGCCGCAAGGGCAACAGCAGCAGTGAAAAAGTATGGGAAAAACGACTCAGGCAAAAAGGAAACTGAAGAAAAGGAGACATAAAGAGAAGGGAGAATAAAAATAGAAACCTGAAAAAGAAGAAAGAGACAAGAAAGTGGCAAGAGAGGCAGAACAGAAGAAGAGCTGAGTTTGCTCCCACTGGACTACCAGGGATGAGGCTCAGGCAGGAACCTGTGGGTGGAGGAGGGCCTAAAACACCCTGCAACATTTAAAATAACAAAAACCTTTTTATTAACATTTGTCATCATGATATCAAACAGCTAGCACGTCAATGTCGAGCCCCACATCCCTCCCACCAACCCCCACATCCATGATTCTTTTTAACAGCTTAGAGAGACATATCATAGTCATAAATGGGTCCAGCATGCAAACATCTACAAATCATCCATCTTCCTCCCTTCCCGGTCTGCCACTTAAAGGTGTGCTGTTCCATGTCCTCTTGAAAGTCACAATCCTCCATCTAATCCATGATAGTGCCTCCATTTGCCCCATACCCTGCCAAGTTTCTTAGGGCAACCCCTGGCCTTGTATGTAGCTCTCTCTGCCGCCATGTATAGGTCCATCCCTCTCCTCCACTCTGCTATTTGAGGAGTCTCTGGAGCCCCCCAGTGCCGGGCAATATCTCTTTTGGCCACCACCAAGGCCAGCACCAGAAAGATTAATGGGGGTCTAGTCAAATCCACATCGTTTGTCATTCCCAGTAGGGTCAGTTTGGGGTCTGTGGGTATGGTGGTCTCTAGTAGTTCTCCTAGTTCTGTCAGGACCGCCTCCCAGAAGCATTGCATATTTGGGCATGCCCATAGCGTATGGAAAAAAATCCCCTACAGCCGCACCGCATCTCAAACAGCTTGGGTCTGCTATTCTCCCAATGGTGCGTAGTCGGGCTCTATCAAAGTATGTCCTATGAAGGACATTAAATTGTATCAATCGTAAGCGCGATTTAATCGCAACCTCCCTGGGGTGCATAAGGACTGTGCTCCAGTCTACTTTGTCCTTTTCCCCCACTTCATGCTCCCATGTGGTCCTCAGGCTACCCAATTTATCTGGCCTATTATTCATTATCGTTTTGTACGTCAGCGATACTGCCTTGGCCTATAGTGTTTCTTGTAGGAGGCAACCCTCCAGGGGGCATTAGTCTGGCAGTGCCTCTGTCAATGCTTCCTCGGCCCTCCATGCATGATGGAGTTGTATATATTTAAAATATTGTGTGTGGTGTAGTCCATTCTCCTTACATAGTTCTGGGAATGACTGTAGTGTTCCTTTTTTCATGACGTCCCCCCAGTGCCGATAGGCCTATGTCAGCCCAGCCTCGAAATCCCTTCAATTTGTTGAGTTCTGGGAGCCATGCGCATTTCCACAATGGGGTTTGTTTTGTTAGTTTACGTTCCCACCCTATCGCTCTCGTCGCTTTCTGCCAGATCCCCACCGTCAGCTTCGTTGCTGGCAGAAGTCTAGTTCTACCTTTGCCTCCGTATAGATAATGCAGATGTGTGTGTGTCTCCAAAGTGTGCCTTTCTAGTACAAAGGTGGGATGTGTGGCCGGGGCGTGTATCCATTCATTAATAGCTACTAGGTGCTCTGCCCAATAATAGGCTTCAAAATTGGGCAGGGAGATCCCCCCATTATATTGGTGCCTTTGCAATGACGAGAGCACCACTCTAGGTCACCTCCCCATCCAGAGAAAGGTATGTAGTTCCGCATGGAGAGTTCTGAACACCCCACATTGCAGGGGGAAGTATTCATTCTGGAACATTGCTGCCCGTCCGAGGAACGTCAAGGGAAGCAGTTTCCACCTCGTCGCGTCCGCAGCAAAGTTGCGCAAGATGCAGCGGATATTCCTTTCAAAGGATAGGTCCTTATCAGTTGTGATGAACACCCCGAGGTAGGTAAATCCCTCTGTCGACCTTACCAGATGTTCTGGGAGCACTGACTCCCCCTCCTGACGGTGGGGATCATACAAGATGGACTTATGCCAGTTAATCTGGTATCCCGCATGCGACCCATATCGCTCTAGTTAAGAGAACAGCGCCGGTATGGTAGTCTCCGGTTTTGTAATGTACAACAGTATGTTGTCTGCATATAAGGAGAGTTTCTCCGTATATGTGTCTGTCGGTCTCACACTGAAGCCACAGATGCTCTCGTTCTGCCGGACTGCACATGCCATGACCTCTATGGTGAGAGCAAACAGGAGTGGGCACAGGGGGCAACCCTGTCTGGTGCCGCGTCTTATAGGGAATTCCCTCGAACCCTAAACTTCCTGTTAACCCGGACTCGCACCCTGGGATCGGTGTAGAGGAGGCCTACCATCTTTCTGAATTTGGGCCCAAAACCAAAGCGGTCCAATACTCCCTCCAAGAAGGGTCAATGTACTGCGTCAAACGCCTTCTCGGCGTCTAATGAGAGAAGCCAGTGCGGATCCTCTCTGTTACAGACTTCCATTAGCCAATTATGGGTTCATCTCAGATTATATCTAGTCGCCCTCTCTGGGAGAAATCCAGTCTGCTCTAAGTGGACCAGTCCAGTGATTACCCTTCGGAGGCGGAGGGCCAATATCGTTGCATAGAGTTTTGCCTCCACATTGAGGAGGGAAATGGGGCGATAGGATGAACATTGATCCGGCAGCTTACCTTCTTTAAAGATTGGGACAATCGTCGTCTGACGAATGTCTGGGGGAAGCGCTCCCTCCACCTCAGCATCAATAAATAGGCCCAATAAATGGTGGGTCAAGAGGTCTGCCGTTTTCTTAAAGAATTCCGCCGAGAAGCCATTAGGGCCAGCCGCCATGCCCGTCCTGAGTTTAGCTAGGGCTAGTCTGATTTACTCTGCTGTTATGTCTGCCTCTAAATCCTGGCTCTCCGTGTCGTCCAGTGCTGGGAGGTCTATATTTCCCATGTATTGTAGGGCGTCTTCCATCGTTCCCAGTGCCCTTGCCTCATAAAAGGCTCCATAATAGTCCGCAAACGCATTGGCTATCTGGTCATCCGTTTGGGTCCAATTCCCCCCGCCATCTTTAACCTTATCTACCCATCGCTCATCCCTCTTCTTACTTAGCCATGCCAGGAGCCTCCCAGACTTATCCCCCATGTCGTATAGCCGATGTAGGGTAGCCAGGGCTTGTGCCTTCACCTCATTCGTCACTAAGTGTTGGTATTGGGTCCTCACGTCCGACAATTAACGGTGGATTCCAGGGTCCCTAGTAGTCAAGTGTTCCCGTTCTAAGGCCAGAATCTGTACCTTTTTCCTATCTTCTACCAGCCGGTTGTGTGCCCTGTCTCGCATTACCACTTTTAGTGCTTCCCATAACGTCACTCTGGATGTCACCGTCCCCTCATTTTCTGCTATGCAAACTTTCAGATCTGCAAGTAGGCCTCTTAGTATGTCTGCATTTTGGAGGTCCCGAGCCGTCAATCGCAACACCTTAGGTCGATGTTCTCTCTTTCCTCCTACCCGGAGCAGCAGCGGTGAGTGATCTGAGATGCCTCGCGCTCGGTATTCTGCCACGTCTGTGCTGCACAATGTCTGCCTAGCCATGAATACATAGTCCAGGCGGGAGTACACTTTATGTGCCCCCGAGAAGAAGGAATATTCCCTGCTTCCTGGGTGGAGCCACCTCCAGGTGTCCACCAATCCTACTGTTTCGATAGTGGCGGCTAGTAAAGTCGGGCTTGTTGGCCTCTCCCTGTCCCCTGATCTGTCCGCCCCCACGTCCATTACATCATTGAAGTACCCTCCCAGGATTCGGATTGTGTCGGACGTGTTGAGGAGTATGTCAGTAACCCCCCCTAAGTGTGGCTGCCTGTAGTTTGGGCGGTGCATATGCTGATATAAACGTGTAATCCTGTCTCTTCCAACGTCCTCGCACCCCTACGTAAGTCCCCTGCGGGTCTATCCAGGCCTGTGCTACCTGCACAGGGGGTGATTTTTTAATCAGGATTGCAACCCCCACTTGAGCCCAATGTGAATCCCGCGTGGGCTAGCACTTTAGATCGCCCTCTCGCCAGGAAGGCGCAGTTTGTACCCTGTAGCAGTATTACTTCTGCGTCAGATCTCTTTATATAATTATTTACCAATCCTCGTTTGACCTTAGAACCCAAGCCATTAACGTTCCAAGTGAGTATCCGGAGTTCATCTAGTGAGTCAGTGACCCCGTCAGGCTATCACCCCTTATGGCATGCATTACTGGGTGGTCGTGGTCGCTGTCTGGCATGTGTGCTCGTCATGACATGCTGAACAGAACTCCCCCCTCCAACTCCCCTCCCTCCCTCAACCCTCCCCCCACATTTCCCTTTGAACCCCCAACTTTGAAATTGCAGCAAACCCCCTCGCCTCCCCCACCCCACCTCCCCTTCCCCCAGCCCCAGCTTTGGTTCCAACATCATCAGGGACTGTTAGGCTGAGATGGTCTGTCGCCCACCCCTACCTATCCCCTAACACCCCAGCTCTCGGACAGTAGTCCAAGTGCAGATAAGTTTCCCTTCCACCCGCTCTGTGTACAAAAAAACAAGATACATCAAGCTATATTGATTAGAAAAGTTTTGTAGGGTGTATATCAACTTGCGCGCCCTCCAGCCGAGCCGGTATGTTCTCGTCCATCATGTCCCTTAATCATGAATGTGAGTCCTGGACCGCATCTTGGGAGGTCGTATCCTCCCCGGGATTTTCCTGTTCCATTTCTCTGATTGCTGCTACTAGTGGGTGCGAAGACTGCGTCTCGCTGTCCTCTTCCCCGGATTCTGCTCCAGTCCTGCCTCCCTCAGCTTCGGAGTGTGTGGTCTTCTCCAGGCAGCGAAACCTGGACCCTGCATTGTCCTGGATCTCCGGCGAAGCCGACCGCCTTTGTTGTTGGCTGTCCCTCTGGGACGGTTGCGGATATGGAGTAGTCATCAGCCTCTTGCGTGCCCTCGAGCCTCTAGATCTCTGATGCCTTGGGAGTCCCCACGAGGCCTCCATGGGTCGCGGTCCGTCTTGCGCCTCTTGTCGTTCCCCTCCCGGCGTGCGTTTCACAGGTCTCTCCTCTAGCCACTGCCAAGCATCATCGGGGTGCGTGAAAAACTGCGTTTTGTCCTTATGCATGACCTTTAACTTTGCGGGGAAGAGCAACATATATTGTATTTTTAGGTCCCAGGGCTTTGCCTTAACTGTGTCAAAGGATCGTCTTTGTTTCTGGACTTCTTGGCTGTAGTCCGGGAAGATCATGATAACTGTATTTTCAAATCGTATTTCACCCAGTTTCCTCGCTTCCCGTAGGATGAGGTCCCGGTCTGCGAAGTTCAAGAAACGGGCAATTATCGGTCGGGGTCTCGCTCCCTCCGGAGGCTTAGCCAACAGCGCCCTGTGTGCCCTTTCCACAATAAAGCAGTTGGAGAATCGCGCCCCTAGGAAGGTTTTTTGCAGCCAATTATGAAGGAACGCCGCTACGTTGGTCTCCTCAAGTCCTTCCCTAAAGCCCACGAAACGCAGGTTATTGTGGCGCGCTCTATTTTCTGCGTTGTCCACCTTCCATTGGAGGTGTTTGTGTGACGCCTAAAGATCCGCCATGTCTTTCCTTAGCGTTCTGAGCATGTCTTCTGCTTCCCCCAATCTGGTCTCAGCTGTGGTCACCCTCTCCGATAAATTACGGAAGTCCTGCCGTAGCAGTGTGACCTCCGTTCCCACTTCACCAATCTTGACCTCCAGGGCCAATCTGGATGCTGGTATGTCGGCTCGCGACGCCTGAATGGCTTCCATCAGGAGTGCCGTGTCCGAGCGTGGCTCCGTGCCCGCTGACTCCGGGGCCGTCGTATATCGTTCCATGGTGGCCTGCCTCGGGGCCCGAGCGGGCAGCTCTTTCTTCCCCATGTCGCGAGCACCAGGCTGCTGACCGATCTTGAGAGGCCAGTGACCTCAATCTGGGCTCCCCACCACCAGAGCCAGGCGTCCGGGGGGTCCGGTCTCCGCGATGGGCCGTCGTGGGCTCACTTAGTCGTTCTCTTGTCCAAGCAGGGGGATCTATCCCAGTGTCCCCCCCTGCAATGAGGGATGTGTATGGTGCCCGCTTCTGTCTTCCTTCCATGGTTTCACTATCTCCCCTTTGCGGTCAGCGCCCCCTGTAGTACCTTGGCGCCGATTCAGGTCGGAAGCCGGGCCGGCAGGCCACAGGGAGTGTAGATCTCTCAGTTGTGGACCAATAGCGTGCTGCTCCAGGCCCAGGTCCTGTCGGGATAGCTTCTCCCAAGTCTCTTCCCCCAGTTGGTGTCTGTTTATCAGTACGGGGGGCTTTCCACAGCTCCCAGGCAGAAAGAACTCTGTCCCAGGATCCCCGCTGCTCTTTCAATCAGGCCTCACCTTCTGGGGGTTTAATGCAGTAGCTCCCGACACCCCGGTCGTCCAGTTCCCAAAGGGTATTGCAGGGCGGGCAATCGAGACTAAGATCCGCCAATCCCCTCTAGCCCAGGTGTCAGTGCCCCAGCTCTCCTCCGTTGCCTGCCGCCCGGGCTCTTTGCGTTGGATTTCAACCTCGGGATGTGTGGCCCAGGACCAGGGATCTTTCCGATAAAGGCGGGGGGGGTGAGAGTCCAGGTGGGCGAGGTCCGGCCACTTGTTCTGGGCACTCGTCTTCCTCAAATCCCCCCCAGGTGTTCAAATTAGCATCCCGAGCCGACTGGGCTGGTCTCCCCGCTTCAGGATTCACGGCGCCGCCATCTTGTCAGGCAGTGTCTTCCCTGCAATGCAGCCCTTCCGTGGTATTATGTCGACACCTTCCCTGCTCCTCACCTCTCCGTGGCGCTCCGGCCACCAACAGCACCCCCAGGCGCTCGCTCTCCAGGTGCTGCGTCTCCTCGCCTGTCAGCCTCCCGCAGCCTCTCGCTGCCCCGCGAGTCGGCTCCCAGCGTCGGACTCGGACTCGGGGGTTCCGTCCGGCAGTGGTCAGGACCGGGGATTGTGCGGGGGTGAGGAGGGGAGGGGGGGCGGGGGAGGGGGGGGGAGGTGGACCGGCTGCCTTCACTGTGCTGTCGGGGACCCCAAAGGACCTAAAGGTAGTCCCGTTTGCGTCCCGATCCCGCCTGACCGGTCTCTCCACTGCGGGCCTTAGTGTGCCACCATCTTGTGAGACGGGCTGCTATCCCCTCTCGTCAGGTCAGCGCGTCTTCACCTCTCCCTTCTCTGCAGCGATTCGAGTGTCGATGGCCCCCCAGTTGCTCAGGGCTCACGGCGTGTCCCGGATCATCTCTCAGGGTTCCGTGGACGTGTTTTAAAGGCGGATTAATAAAGGCTCGGCGGAGCTCACTCGGGGCACAGCTTATCCGGCCATGTTGCTGGCCAGGCCCCAACACCCTGCAACATTGAGTTATTGGGCTCAAGGGCAGTACTCAGTGGTGGAGCTGCGTGGGGGGAGCAGTCGCGTTGGCCAAGTCAGTGGTCTTGCTCTTCTTGCTGCGCAGTGGCCCCCATTAAGTAGGGATCAGGGAAGGGCAGGTCAGCTAGGAGGTGGGAAATACACACTGGAGGGTGGAGGGTCTGCGGGGGCAGCAGCGGCGGGGAAAAGGCACAGGGAAAAAAGGTTCTCCTGTTACTTGTGAGCAGCTCTCCTGTGTGCATCTCGGACTACTACGCTAGAAGATTGTATCAGCTCGAATTAATATATGTATACCAAAATTGGAAAATGCGTATTTAAGAAGAAAATCTGTGTATTTTCAGAACTCATATTTGCCAAAATGCTGATTTTTGAGAGATCAATCATGTGGTGTTGGGGAGACGGATTACTAATAATATTACCTTGGCGCCAGAGGCCTTGTAGCTGTGGCTGTTATGTATTATCCTTGTAGAGACATTCCAAATTGACAAAACCTTCTTTGCATTACCGCAACAACCCTGCACAGAGGTGATCACTGCTGGCAATCTTGCATTGGAAGCTGCAGTAGTGCTGTGGAGTCACATGCACGCATGCATGGACACCACAGAGATGCTGCACAGCCGAGACAACAGTACAGTTGTTGTCCCATATAACGCCTCTTGCGGGGCGCCATTACATTGCAATTGCCATATCAATCCAGTCATCTGTTCATTAAAACATTGTATATTACGTAGGAAAATTGATCTTAGCAATCCAAAGGGCCTCTCAAATCTGTGTGTCTTTATTTACTTTTAAATAAGTGAAATAGTTGGTTTTCTTACTGATTTGCCTACATAATCTGCTTGTATTAGATAAATTGCAATGTCGTCTTGATGATGTAAGTCTAGTATGTTCTAGGTTAGATAAATGTTACATTGGGGGGGGCATCGTTTGGAGACCTTCTTCTCCTTTTAGTTTATACAAACAAAATGGCGGTAGTGTTTCTCATCAGAGAAAACGTCCGCACCTACTGTTGTTGGTTATTCTCCCCGGGTACGTAATGCGTGAGGTATCAAAAAGATATAGAGGTGCACTGAGAACTTGATAAGACACCCACCACCAGGGGTGTTTGAGCAATGCAACTTAATGCAAATACCATGAATCAAGAGAGAAAACCAAATTGCACAAGCACCCTCTTAACAGTCCATTAATCTATGAACATGAATGTAGTCATTTCCAAAGTTATTGCACCAACATTATTCAATGGTTCGATGTCAATGTAAAATATGGATCCAAAACCGAATCTTGTACTTAAAGTTCTTTATTATTCAAATAGGTTAAAAGATTCCCAGCTTATCACTGCCGACACGTGTTTCGCCCTCTCCAGGGCTTTTTCAAGGCTATCTTGTTCTGGTCTTATGCTGCTCTGGTCTTGTGCTGCTCTGGCATCGGACTGGTTTGTAATCAAAAAGATATGGGTATGAAGCGTTTTGTGCGAAACCTATTAGAAGTCTTGGTCACAGCGAGCTATTCAGCAAGTATATTCCCTCTAAGTAACACGGATCTAGTTTTATCCCTCATGGAGCATTGAACGAACAGAGCTGATTTAGATTGGTCTTGTTATGAGGGTGCGTCTCGCTGCGTGGAGATACGTCCTATCTCGTTGAGTGAGAAATTCTTAAAGACCCTGATAAGTCTTATTCATGTTGTTTCCGAGCGCCGAGTCTCCACTGCAAGGCACTGAGACTCGGCGCTCGGAAACAACATGAATAAGACTTATCAGGGTCTTTAAGAATTTCTCACTCAACGATCTAAATCAGCTCTGTTCGTTCAATGCTCCATGAGGGATAAAACTAGATCCGTGTTACTTAGAGGGAATATACTTGCTGAATAGCTCGCTGTGACCAAGACTTCTAATAGGTTTCGCACAAAACGCTTCATACCCATATCTTTTTGATTACAAACCAGTCCGATGCCAGAGCAGCACAAGACCAGAGCAGCATAAGACCAGAACAAGATAGCCTTGAAAAAGCCCTGGAGAGGGCGAAACACGTGTCGGCAGTGATAAGCTGGGAATCTTTTAACCTATTTGAATAATAAAGAACTTTAAGTACAAGATTCGGTTTTGGATCCATATTTTACATTGACATCGAACCATTGAATAATGTTGGTGCAATAACTTTGGAAATGACTACATTCATGTTCATAGATTAATGGACTGTTAAGAGGGTGCTTGTGCAATTTGGTTTTCTCTCTTGATCCTTTTAGTTTATGGTGACTTTATTTTCTCCTTTGCTAATTAATGCCAATATGTAACAATGCAATGGGATACCTGTGGAGCTTTTTCCAGTATGTGCAGCGCCCACAATTTGAAATATGAAAGCCCATTTATGGGATCGTATTTCATCGCTATTGTCTGTTCCGAATATACACACTGAGGAGTTAGCTATGATAGGGGATACAATTATATCCGTAATATGGCTTAGTATCTCTTTACAATATGTTTGTATACGCAAGCATGTCCACCAGATGTACAAAATGGAGTCCTCCTGTTCGCTGCATTAACCAGAATTCTTAGGGAACTCCGTATGGAGTCTATTTGGGGTCAGGTACCATTGATACTTGGGCTTATATATTGTGCTTTTGGGAGATGCTTTTAAATATCATAGGGATATCTTCCCAGAGAGCTTATCTATTCTTGTGTTACGTTTTTTACATCACCTTCCCATCTTTCCTTTTAGGGGTTTATGAAAGTTTGAGATGAAGCTTTTGGATGCCGTCTGTTTAGGGACTATCTTTTCAAAGAGTGTGAGCTCCCTTGTAACTGCTTCCTGGTTGGTTGGGTGACAGGCCCAATGTCTGATTTGCAAACACTGCAGCCTCTCTTATTCTTTGATTTGATAATCCTGCTTACAGACTATAAGTGACTTAACTTGCCTGGGTGGAACATGTCTGTCAAGGTTCTACATTCCCTCTACCACCATCTTTGAAAATCAGCTGTGTCCATTGTCAATCAATCAATCAGTCATTTGTTAAGAGCACCTCATACCGCGAGGGTCTCAAGGTGCTGGGGGGCGGGGGTGAGGGCAGCTACTGATCGAACAGCCAGGTCTTTTGTCTGTCGTAGGCTCAGTGGGAGGGTGTTCCATGTCTTGGCAGCGAGGTGGGAGAAGGATCTCCCGCCGGTGGTTGTTCTCCGGATGCGCTGGACGGTGGCGAGTGAGAGGTCGGCGGAGCGTAGCTGGCGGTTGGGGGTGTAGAAGGAGAGCCGTCTGTTGAGGTAGGCTGGACCGGTCTTTTGGAGTGCCTTGTGTGCGTGGATGAGAAGCTTGAAGGATACCCTCTTGTTGATGGGGAGCCAGTGCAGGTTTCTAAGGTGGGGGTGATGTGGCCGTGTCATGGTACATTGAGGATCAGTCGTGCCAAGGCGTTTTGGATGCGTTGTAGTCAATTGATGAGCTTGGTCGGGGCTCCTTCGTAGAGGGCGTTTCTGTAGTCGAGTCTAGTGTTGACGAGGGCCTGGGTGACTGTCTTTCTTGTATCTGTTGAGATCCATCTGTAGATCTTGCGGAGCATGCCGAGGGTGTTGAAGCAGGAGGAGGAGACTGCGTTGAGTTGCTTGGTCATTGAGAGCGTTGAGTCGAGGTTGATTCCCAATTTGCGTGCGTGGTCGGTGGGGGTCGGGGCTGCCCCCAGTGCCATTGGCCAGCAGGAGTCGTCCCAGGCTGACGGGTTGGAGCCGAGGATGAGGACCTCCGTCTTGTCCGATTTCAGCTTTAGACGGCTGATCTTCATCCAGTCGGCGACGGCCTTCATTCCTTAATGGAGGTTGGCTTTGGCAGTGATGGGGTCCTAGGTGAGGGAGAGGATCAGTTGAATGTCGTCGACATAGGAGATTATGTTGAGGTTGTGCTGTTGGCCGATGTGTGTGAGCGGGGCCATGTAAATGTTGAACAGTGTCGGGCTGAGGGAGGATCCTTTGGGTACGCCGCAGTTGATCCCGGAGGCTTCAGAACGGAACGGGGGAGGCGGACGCTCTGGGTTCAACCGGAGAGGAAGGAGGTGGTCCATTCCAGAGCCTTGTGGCGTGGAGGTGTGCGGGTAGTGTGCGGTGGCAGATGGTGTCGAAGGCGGCAGAGAGGTCTAGGAGGATGAGTGCTGCAGTCTCCCCGTTATCTAGCAGGGTCCTGATGCTGTCCTAGGTGGGGGCGATGGGAACGGTCTTGGTGCTGTGGTTGCTGCGGAACCCTAACTGGGAAGGGTCCAGGATTCTGTTCTCTTTGAGGTAGCGGGTTAGCTGTCTGTTAACGATTTTCTTGATTACCTTGGCCGGGAAGGGGAGCAGAGAGATGGGTCAGAAGTTCTTGAGGTCTCTTGGATCTGTCTTGGGTTTTTTGAGTAGGGCGTTGATCTCGGCGTGTTTCCAGCTCTCTGGGAAGGTCGCGGTCTCAAGGGAGACATTAATGACGTTGCGTAGGTGGGGTGCGATGGAGCTGCTTGCTTTGTTGAAGACGTGGTGCGGGAATGGGTCTGACGGAGAGCTGGAGTGGATTGTGCTCATGGTCTTGATGGTGTCATCGACGCTCACGCTGGTCCAGGATAGCAAGGGGACGTGGTTGATGGTGTGCGGAGGGTCTGTTGTGTTGCTGTCTGCTTGGGCTGTCTGGGTGTTGAAGCTGTCGTGGATGTCTGCTCTCTTGCGGTGGAAGAAGGTGGAGAGGGAGTCACACAGGGCTTGTGACGGCGGGATGTCGTTGGTGTTGGAGATGGGGTTGAAGAGTTCCTTCACGATGTTGAAGATCTCCTTGCTGTTGTGTGCGTTGTTGTCGAGGCGGTCTTTGAAGGAGGTCTTCTTGGCAGCCCTGATGAGGTGATGGTGGTTGCGGACGGCGTCCTTGTGTGCTGCGTGGCTGTCCGGAGTTTGTTCACTATGCCGGAGAGAATAACAGATTTAGTGTATAGAGGTACAGGGAGAGGGGAAATTGTTTGCCCACCCTTCACTGCAACATGATGCCATACTCCTAATGTTGATTTAACTGGGAAAAACAATTAGGTGTTTCAAGGGCGGGCTTTGCTTAGTAAAAAGATACAACCATACAAACATAAATGTATGTATATTTGGTCTCTCATATTTGTTTTGCTCTGCTAGGAGAGTTTAGGTTCAAGACTCTCTTGAAAAGGTACAAAAGGGTGCCCCACTGCCAAGGTATTTTGGTACTTTCTAAGATATTCAGTCACTGGGTGGAAATCTCGCATTTTGATGAGCTTTATATTAGATAGGTCTGGTATAGCTGTATTTTATATACTTGGTACAGTTTATCCTTCAACCTCATTGTTTTCATTATGTCTTCATTTAAATAAATAATTTGGATACTTGTTAGACTATCTAGAGTGACTTTGTTTTGCTGCCTTGCCTGTCTCATTCTATGAGTGAGATCTAGTTTGATTGCTGGACCCTCTGGATCATAACTGATGTGTTGTAAGAAGTCTTGAACATATTCCTGGTTTTTGTTCCCCTCTAATCCCTTTAGTATACCCTAAATCTTTATATTGTTTGTGCACAATCGATTTTCTAGGTCCTCCTCTTTGGCTTTTAGTTCAAGGTTTTGTCCCTCGAGTTTTTGAATTTTCACCAAAGTTGTTCCTATTTTATTTTTGTGTCCGTTGTTCGTTCGAATGTGTCCATTCTGTCTCCTGGTTCCAACACTTCTCCCCGTTGTGCCTGGTGATAAATTTGTTGGTAAGTTCAGATCATGCCCACTTTTGCTTTAATTTGTTTCAAAAAGGATTCAAAGAATTCCTTAACTTATATGAACTTTGCTGAACTCACATTTGAAGGACTTAATTGAATGTATAAATTAAATTAGTTCTGAATGCAAACGTTTTTGCAATATTAAAAACAAATTGATTATTTCCTGAAAATAAGTGAGTGCCTCTTCTCAGATGAGTGTATGCTGTTTATTATATTAGGTGCCAACCCCCTCACTGTGAGGGAGGAGCTCAGGGATGTTTTATTGGATCTTCTAAAATCAACTTGATGCGAAGCGTTGAAAGTATTTCAGGTGATGGTTGCAATGCAAAGAGTAGTGATGTAAAGAGTGATCTAAAATTAGCTACCAAGAAAAAAATAGTCTATTAGTTAACTCTTGGTGTCAAGGTTAAAAAACAGTGCATGTGCAGATTAGGAAATATTGACTGCACTAGTCCGAAAAGCAGATTAACCTGCGTTTCGCACTAGTGCAGTGAGGTGGGTGTAGCCCTTGGTTGCACTAGAAATTGCAACCAAGAGGAGATCCCAGATGATGAAGCATGCCACCTCGGTGGGTGATGGGATTCCGTCCTCTTAAAAGGACTCCCCCCATATTTGTGTAGGAGTCATATGCTTGTACTGTCTGTGCCTTAGAACTGTCTTAAGCTCGGCAGACCCACAGATTATTTGTTTGTTACATTGTTGGTTGTGGAATCTATCCGCGCTGCTCTTTAAACCTTTCCCTTAGACCACGGGTACTCATAGTATGGCCCGCGTGTTGCCAGCGGCCCAGCAAGCCTTCCTTGGAGGCCCGCGGACCTTGCAGACATTTTACCCGTTTTTAATTTAAAGAGTGTCAGCAAACACTGCCGGTTGCCGCTTTATAGGGGCTGGGCGATTCCAGATAGTCATAGTGGAGCTGCAGGGGCGCTAAGAAGAGGTGAAATACAACAATGCCTCATTAACAAGCAGGTCTTTTTAAAACCTGTGAAGTGCTCGGGTGCTGCTGTGTGTGCGCCCGGAAAGCTATCTCAGCCCGGGCTGACACACACAAGGGGAGGGGTGTCGAAGCACTTTGAACTCAACACGCCTGTATGTGGCACATATATTTCCTTCAGGTTTCTGGTGGTCACATAAATAAGCTTGCTTGCCCCTGGCTGACAGCAGGGCTGTCCTTCACAACCTACTCTTATTAACAGTGTCCAAAGCTTCACTTTACACCCAGCGAATGGCTGGAGCCGTGCCTTGGGAAGCATCTGACCAGGAGCCTCTTTGGCTCTGTGACTCAGGGGCCACCCCTGTGGGTGCGGGAAGCAGTCCTCCCACTTCATTGCTTTCTCTGCTCTCTTGTAATCCGGGAATTGTTGCACAATTACAGTGACCAGGACTCAAAGACAAACCCCGTGACTGAGAGATCACCCTGCGCAGCTCGTGCTCCCCAAGCAGCATTTGCTTTGTCAACAATGCAGGGGATGAAAGTCTGAGTCGGCACAGCCTTACTAGGAATCTTTGCCCTCTGGATTACACCTGATCTCTGCTGCGGCGGTCCAGCCAGCTCTTGTGCATCCTCTATATTAGGGTCTCATTAATTACGTGCTGCAGATTTGGGGAAGGTGGTTTGATGTGTGCAGCAAAGAGCTTTTGCTTTTTGAGATATTTCTAATAGAATTATTACACCTCGCCTAGACAGAGATAGGGAGACGGAGAGGGAGAAAGAGGGAGAGAGAGGGAGAGGGAGGGTGAGGGAGGGAGGCGGAGGGTGAGGGAGGGAGGGAGCTAGAGAGCGAGGGAGTCAGAGGGAGGTAGTCGGGAGAGACAGAGGGAGGGAAAGGGAGGGAAAGGGAGACAGACAAAGGGGGGAGACAGAGGGAGACAGACGAAGGGAGACAGACGGAGGGAGACAGAGGGAGGGAGACAGAGGGAGAGAGACAGAGGGAGGGAGAGGGAGAGAGACAGACAGAGAGAGAGACAGAGAGGGAGGGAAAGGGAGACAGAGGGAGGGAGACAGAGGGAGGCAGACAGAGGGAGGCAGACAGAGGGAGATGGACCGAGGGACAGAGACAGGAAGACAGAGAGAGGGAGACAGAGGGCGACAGAGGGAGACAGACAGAGGAAGGAAGACAGACCGAGGGAGACAGACAGAGGGAGGAGGGCGACAGACAAAGTGAGGAGGGCTACAGACAGAGGGAGGGAGACAGACAGACAGAGGGAGACAGAGAGAGGGAGGGAGGGAGGGAGAGAGAGGGAGAGAGAGAGAGGGAGGGAGGGAGACAGAGAGAGGGAGGGAGACAGAGTGAGTGAGACAGAGGGAACCAGAGAGAGGGAGAAGGAGAGAGAGAGCTAGAAAAGGAGGGAGACAGAGAGAAAGAGACAGAGAGAGAGAGGGAGGGAGACAGATAGAGGGAGGGAGGGAGGGAGGGATAGAGAGAGGGAGGGAGATATAGAGAGAGGGAGGGAGAGATAGAGAGAGGGAGGGAGACAGAGAGAGAGAGGGAGGAAGACAGGGGGCCCGAATTACAGAACTAACTTAACGCAAAATCCTACTACCATTTTGGTATTCACAGAAGGCACTTACTCATTTTGGTATTCACAGAATGTATTTACTCATTTCAGTATTCACAGTATTTAGGAGTCCTAACTTTAGGACTCCTAAATGCCTTCTGTGAATACCGAAAGTCTTAGAATTAAGATTTTTCTCAGTTTAGGAGTAGTAAAGTTAAGACTCCTAACTTTAGGACTCCTAAATGCCTTCTGTGAATACCGAAAGTCTTAAAATTAGGATTTTTCTCAGTTTAGGAGTAGTAAAGTTAGGACTCCTAATATGGGTCACAAAAAAGGAAGGAATGGCCTAGCATATCTAAAGATGTTTACAGATTAGTTACCTCTGTCTACTCCTCCTTCAATGCCTACAGAGTGGAGTACTGACAACACCTTCTCCTCACAGAGCATGATATGCACCGACCTGGAAGACCAACCGCCTGTTCACATGGTATGTTGGAGGAATTCTGCATAGAGGGAACAGAACTCTCGCCCAGTAGGTGTATTGCCTCTTGCGGATGTCATCCTATTACCATTGCAGGTTGTACACAGCATTCAGCATTCACTCTATGCCCAATTCTTGCCTACTATTTTTATGGAGTCTATTTGGGGTCAGGTACCATTGATACTTGGGCTTATATATTGTGCTTTTTGGGAGATGCTTTTAAATATCATAGGGATATCTTCCCAGAGAGCTTATCTATTCTTGTGTTACGTTTTTTACATCACCTTCCCATTTTGAGGAAAGAATCAGAATGGCAGGTAACTCTTCTAGAGAAACTTATCAGATTCTTAAAGAGCTTCTCACTGTCCCCACTCCCCCGGTAACTCAGGAGGTAAATTCTGATAAATGCAATCAACTGGCCCAGTTTTTTGATGTCAAAATACAGAACATCTTAGCCAGCCTTCCTCTGAGTACCGGTAGGGTAGACAAAGCAGCTCCGGAGGCCGCACTGGACGTAAAGGTGTTTGATAGCTTCCCCCCCATCTCAAAGGAGGCTTTTTGTGAGGAGCTTTCAGCCCTGAAGAGCGGCTCCCCTTTGGACCCCATGCCCATTCGGATCCTCAAGCAATTTACGAACATCATTGCAGGCCCAGCCATCGACCTGCTGAATGCCTCATTCACCCATGGCATTGTTCCACCTAGTTGGAAGCAAGCCATTGTCAAGGCCCTTTTGAAAAAGCCAGGCCTTGACCCGGCCGATTTGGCGAATTACCGTCCCATCTCGCTTCTGCCCGGGCTGAATAAGATCGCCGAGAAGTTTGCCAATCGCCAGCTTTCGCATTTCCTGGAATCTAACGATCTACTGGGTCGTACTCAGACGGGCTTTCGGCCTGGCCAGGGAACCGACTCGGCCTTGATTTCAATGGTGGAGGAAGGCAGATGCATCTTGGATTCGGGAGGATCCGCTGCGGTGGTCCTCCTGGATCTAAGCGCTGCATTTGATACGGTTGATCATAATATCTTGATCAACCGTTTGGGGAAGATTGGAGTGAGAGGGTCGGCCCTCAAATGGCTCGCGTCGTACTTGAGTGGCCGGACTTATCAGGTCTGCGAAGGCAATCTTCGATCTCTGCCTACCCCCCTTCAGTGTGGAGTACCGCAGGGCTCTTCATTGAGCCCTACGCTTTTTAACATCTACAACGCCCCACTGGAGGCGGTGGTTTCACCCTTTGGGGTGAAAATCGCAACCTACGCAGACGACACTCAACTGATCGTCTCGCTGTCCCTCTCGGAAAGCCAGGGGGAAAAGTTTGCATCATGTTTAGTCAACATCATGTCATGGATGTCGGATTCCCGGCTCAAACTAAATGGGAAGAAAACGGAGCTGATGCTTCTTGGCAATCTATGTTCAACACTCCCCAAATCCATGTGGCCGGATAGTCTAGGTGCCCCCCCAGTTCCCAAAGAAGCAATAAAAAGTCTGGGGGTCTGGCTAGAACCCGAACTGTCAATGACCACTCAAGCTAAACGAGTGGCAGGGACTTGCTATGGTCTGCTTAGGTCAGTACGGAAGATCCTCCCGCTACTCCCTGAAAACTCCCGGAAACTACTGGTGCAAGGATTAGTCATGTCAAGGCTGGATTATAGCAATGCCTTATTCCTTGGCTCACCAGAATCCACTCTGAATGTGCTCCAAAGAGCTCAGAATGCGGCTGCACGAATGCTCACTGGTACTGCCAAAAGATCATCAGCTAAGCCTGCTCTCAAGGCCTTGCATTGGCTTCCAATTCGAGCTCGCATAAAATTTAAATCCCTTTGCATCGTGTTTAAAGCTTTGCAAGGATCAGGCCCTCCAATCCTTAGAGACCTGGTGCGCCCTTACAAACCTACGCGAGCCCTTCGCTCGGATGATGGTAATTTTGTGGTGATACCCAGAGCCAAAAAGTTGAAGTCCGGCGGTCGCCGGTTCTCTATTAATGCAGGCCAATTATGGAATGCTCTGCCGATGGCCCTGCGGAAAGAATCCAATCTAGTGCGTTTCCGGAAGGCATTGAAAACTTATCTCTTCCCCCTTTAGGCTTTTGCTTCTGTTGTATTTGGGTGGTGGTCCTGTGTTTGGTTTCAGCGCTGGGACGCTCAAGGGCAGCCATGCGCTTTATAAATCTCTTTTCATTTCATTTCATTTCATTCATCTTTCCTTTTAGGGGTTTATGAAAGTTTGAGCTGAAGCTTTTGGATGCCGTCTGTTTAGGGACTATCTTTTCAAAGATTGTGAGCTCCCTTGTAACTGCTTCCTGGTTGGTTGGGTGACAGGCCCAATGTCTGATTTGCCAACACTGCAGCCTCTCTTATTCTTTGATTTGATAATCCTGCTTACAGACTATAAGTGACTTAACTTGCCTGGGTGGAACATGTCTGTCAAGGTTCTACATTCCCTCTACCACCATCTTTGAAAATCAGCTGTGTCCATTGTCAATCAATCAATCAGTCATTTGTTAAGAGCACCTCATACCGCGAGGGTCTCAAGGTGCTGGGGGGCGGGGGGTGAGGGCAGCTACTGATCGTATAGCCAGGTCTTTTGTCTGTTGTAGGCTCAGTGGGAGGGTGTTCCATGTCTTGGCAGCGAGGTGGGAGAAGGATCTCCCGCCAGTGGTTGTTCTTCGGATGCGCTGGACGGTGGCGAGTGAGAGTTCGGCAGGGCGTAGCTGGCGGTTGGGGGTGTAGAAGGAGAGCCGTCTGTTGAGGTAGGCTGGACCGGTCTTTTGGAGTTCCTTGTGTGCATGGATGAGGAGCTTGAAGGATACTCTCTTGTTGATGGGGAGCCAGTGCAGGTTTCTAAGGTGGGGGTGATGTGGCCGTGTCATGGTACATTGAGGATCAGTCGTGCCAAGGCGTTTTGGATGCGTTGTAGTCAATTGATGAGCTTGGTCGGGGCTCCTTCGTAGAGGGCGTTTCTGTAGTCGAGTCTGCTGTTGACGAGGGCCTGGGTGACTGTCTTTCTTGTATCTGTTGAGATCCATCTGTAGATCTTGCGGAGCATGCAGAGGGTGTTGAAGCAGGAGGAGGAGACTGCGTTGAGTTGCTTGGTCATTGAGAGCGTTGAGTCGAGGATGATTCCCAATTTGCGTACGTGGTCGGTGGGGGTCGGGGCTGCCCCCAGTGCCATTGGCCACCAGGAGTCGTCCCAGGCTGACGGGTTGGAGCCGAGGATGAGGACCTCCGTCTTGTCCGATTTCAGCTTTAGACGGCTGATCTTCATCCAGTCGGCGACGGCCTTCATTCCTTCATGGAGGTTGGCTTTGGCGGTGATGGGGTCCTAGGTCAGAGAGAGGATCAGTTGAATGTCGTCGACATAGGAGATTATGTTGAGGTTGTGCTGTTGGGCGATGTGTGTGCGCGGGGCCATGTAAATGTTGAACAGTGTCGGGCTGAGGGAGGATCCTTTGGGTACGCCGCAGTTGATCCCGGAGGCTTCGGAACGGAACGGGGGGAGGCGGACGCTCAGGGTTCAACCGGAGAGGAAGGAGGTGGTCCATTCCAGAGCCTTGTGGCGTGGAGGCGTGCGCGTAGTGTGCGGTGGCAGATGGTGTCGAAGGCGGCAGAGAGGTCTAGGAGGATGAGTGCTGCAGTCTCCCTGTTGTCTAGCAGGGTCCTGATGCTGTCCTAGGTGGGGGCGATGGGAACAGTCTCGGTGCTGTGGTTGCTGCGGAACCCTAACTGGGAAGGGTCCAGGATTCTGTTCTCTTCGAGGTAGCGGGTTAGCTGTCTGTTAACGATTTTCTTGATGACCTTGGCCGGGAAGGGGAGCAGAGAGATGGGTCAGAAGTTCTTGAGGTCTCTTGGATCTGTCTTGGGTTTTTTGAGTAGGGCGTTGATCTCGGCGTGTTTCCAGCTCTCTGGGAAGGTTGCGGTCTCAAGGGAGACATTGATGACGTTGCGTAGGTGGGGTGCGATGGAGCTGCTTGCTTTGTTGAAGACGTGGTGCGGGAATGGGTCTGACGGAGAGCTGGAGTGGATTGTGCTCATGGTCTTGATGGTGTCATCGACGCTCACGCTGAGCTAGGATAGCAAGGGGACGTGGTTGATGGTGTGCGGAGGGTCTGTTGTGTTGCTGTCTGTTGGGGCTGTCTGGGTGTTGAAGCTGTCGTGGATGTCTGCTCTCTTGCGGTGGAAGAAGGTGGCGAGGGAGTCACACAGGGCTTGTGACGGGGGGATGTCGTTGGTGTTGGAGATGGGATTGAAGAGTTCCTTCACGATGTTGAAGATCTCCTTGCTGTCGTGTGCGTTGTTGTCGAGGCGGTCTTTGAAGGAGGTCTTCTTGGCAGCCCTGATGAGGTGATGGTGGTTGCGGACGGCGTCCTTGTGTGCTGCGTGGCTGTCCGGAGTTTGTTCACTATGCCGGAGAGAATAACAGATTTAGTGTATAGGGGTACAGGGAGAGAGGAAATTGTTTGCCCACCCTTCACTGCAACATGATGCCATACTCCTAATGTTGATTTAACTGGGAAAAACAATTAGGTGTTTCATGGGCGGCTTAGCTTAGTAAAAAGATACAACCATACAAACATAAATGTATGTATATTTGGTCTCTCATATTTGTTGTGCTCTGCTAGGAGAGTTTAGGTTCAAGACTCTCTTGAAAAGGTACAAAAGGGTGCCCCACTGCCAAGGTATTTTGGTACTTTCTAAGATATTCAGTCACTGGGTGGAAATCTCGCATTTTGATGAGCTTTATAGGAGATAGGTCTGGTATAGCTGTATTTTATATACTTGGTACAGTTTATCCTTCAACCTCATTGTTTTCATTATGTCTTCATTTAAATAAATAATTTGGATACTTGTTAGACTATCTAGAGTGACTTTGTTTTGCTGCCTTGCCTGTCTCATTCTATGAGTGAGATCTAGTTTGATTGGTGGACCCTCTGGATCATAACTGATGTGTTGTAAGAAGTCTTGAACATATTCCTGGTTTTTGTTCCCCTCTACTCCCTTGGGTATAATCTAAATCTTTATATTGTTTGTGCACAATCGATGTTCTAGGTCCTCTTCTTTGGCTTTTAGTTCAATGTTTTGTCCCTCGAGTTTTTGAATTTTCACCAAAGTTGTTCCTATTTTATTTTTGTGTCCGTTGTTCGTTCGAATGTGCCCATTCTGTCTCCTGGTTCCAACACTTCTCCCCGTTGCGCCTGGTGATAAATTTGTTGGTAAGTTCAGATCATGCCCACTTTTGCTTTAATTTGTTTCAAAAAGGATTCAAAGAATTCCTTAACTTATATGAACTTTGCTGAACTCACATTTGAAGGACTTAATTGAATGTATAAATTAAATTAGTTCTGAATGCAAACGTTTTTGCAATATTAAAAACAAATTGATTATTTCCTGAAAATAAGTGAGTGCCTCTTCTCATAAATAAGCTTGCTTGCCCCTGGCTGACAGCAGGGCTGTCCTTCACAACTTACTCTTATTAACAGTGTCCAAAGCTTCACTTTACACCCAGCGAATGGCTGGAGCCGGGCCTTGGGAAGCATCTGACCAGGAGCCTCTTTGGCTCTGTGACTCAGGGGCCACCCCTGTGGGTGCGGGGAGCAGTCCTCCCACTTCATTGCTTTCTCTGCTCTCTTGTAATCTGGGAATTGTTGCACAATTACAGTGACCAGGACTCAAAGACAAACCCCGTGACTGAGAGATCACCCTGCGCAGCTCGTGCTCCCCAAGCAGCATTTGTTTTGTCAACAATGAAGGGATGAAAGTCTGAGTCGGCATAGCCTTACTTGGAATCTTTGCCCTCTGGATTACACCTGATCTCTGCTGCGGCAGTCCAGCCAGCTCTTGTGCATCCTCTACATTAGGGTCTCATTAATTACATGCTGCAGATTTGGGGAAGGTGGTTTGATGTGTGCAGCAAAGAGCTTTTGCTTTTTGAGATATTTCTAATAGAATTATTACACCTCGCCTAGACAGAGATAGGGAGACGGAGAGGGAGAAAGAGGGAGAGAGAGGGAGGGTGAGGGAGGGAGGCGGAGGGTGAGGGAGGGAGGGAGATAGAGAGCGAGGGAGTCAGAGGGAGGTAGTCGGGGGAGACAGAGGGAGGGAAAGGGAGGGAAAGGGAGACAGACAGAGGGGGGGAGGCAGAGGGAGACAGACAAAGGGAGACAGACGGAGGGAGACAGAGGGAGAGAGACAGAGGGAGGGAGAGGGAGAGAGACAGACAGAGAGAGAGACAGAGGGGGAGGGAAAGGGAGAGAGAGGGAGGGAGACAGAGGGAGGCAGACAGAGGGAGGCAGACAGATGGAGGCAGACAGAGGGAGACAGACAGAGGGACAGAGACAGGAAGACAGAGAGAGGGAGACAGAGGGCGACAGAGGGAGACAGACAGAGGAAGGAAGACAGACCGAGGGAGACAGACAGAGGGAGGAGGGCGACAGACAAAGTGAGGAGGGCGACAGACAGAGGGATGGAGACAGACAGACGGAGACAGACAGAAGGAGACAGAGAGAGGGAGAGAGAGGGAGAGAGTGGGAGGGAGGGAGACAGAGTGAGTGAGACAGACGGAGACAGACAGAAGGAGACAGAGAGAGGGAGAGAGAGAGAGATAGAAAAGGAGGGAGACAGAGAGAAAGAGACAGAGAGAGAGGGAGGGAGACAGTTAGAGGGAGGGAGGGAGGGAGGGATAGAGAGAGGGAGGGAGATATAGAGAGAGGGAGGGATAGATAGAGAGAGGGAGGGAGACAGAGAGAGAGAGGGAGGGAGACAGGGGGCCCGAATTACAGAACTAACTTAAGACAAAATCCTAAACTTACTACCATTTTGGTATTCACAGAAGGCACTTACTCATTTTGGTATTAAGTTAGTTCTGTGAATCGGGCCCAGAGTAAGTGAGTCAGAGGGAGACAGAGGGAGAGAAAGAGAGAGAGAAGGAGGGAGACAGAGAGAAAGAGAAGGAGGGAGACAGACAGAGGGAGGAGGGCGACAGACAGAGGGAGGGAGACAGACAGAGGGAGACAGACAGAGGGAGAAGAGAGACAGAGAGGGAAGGAGAGAAAGAGAGGGAGGGAGACAGAGAGAGTGACACAGATTGAGACAGAGAGATAGAGAGAGAAGGAGGGAGATAGAGGGACAGAGAGAGGGAGGAGGGAGAAAGAGAGAGGGAGGGAGAGATCGCGAGAGAGAGGGAGGGAGACAGAGAGAGAGAGTGAGAGAGATGTGTGTATGCCTGGTCTGGTGGCTCAGTGGACGAAGGCGTCCGCTGCAGAGGCCTGTGTTCAAACTCATGGTCGCAGGTTTTTTTTTGCTCTAGCCCCGCCCCCCTCTCTCACTGACCCCGCCCCCACCTGTGGGGCCTTCAGCCACAAACCACACTGTAAATTTGGCCCCTGAGAGAAAGTTTGTGAGTACCCATGCCTTTGACCCTCTACTCACGGTTTTGTATTGTTCTTACTTAAAATAAATCCCCATAGAAAATATTAAATTAGAGTATTTAAAATAGATTATTTTAAATAGTTAAAAGTAATGTTAGGCATATAAATAAGTATAAATTATTGTGAAAAATACATAAAATAGTACATGCTTATTAATAAAAAAAATCAATAACCTATTTTTAATTTAAGAAAGAACGTAAAATTACATTTTATTTAGAATGTTTTCATTCATTTTAATGAATTCTATACTTGGGGATGTGGTTCCCTTGCTTGCTGTGACACAGAATCTAAACTAAGGCCTAATAATGCCAAAACCACCATGAGTTCCTTGTTTTTCCTTTTGGATGGGGCCTTGTCTGCCTGTTCAGGATGGACTATTCCCACGAGGAGTATGGTCAGTACTTATTTGCTTAAGTTGGACCTCACAGTGGGAAAACAGTCTAGAGTGATTGCTAATGTTTTAGACTTTTTGCAAACATTCGTCCCATCATCTTTTGTGTGTTTGAGAAGATCCAACAGCAATCTGTCTATGGTTTATGCACGCAGAGAATGTTTTACATGTCAGTTAGTCAAACTCAAAATTGTTCAGATGAGCCTCAATTTTTGCCAACAGGGTACCCTGTCATGTTTGAGGCAGAGTATCCTGTGTGCAAATCTCTAAATAAGGTATGTGTCCATGATGGCCTGGAGTTAGTTGGTTATCCTAATGCCATAGATGTTTGTAGATTGTGGGGGAAGTGCAACTGTGATATGAGAGGACATAAACCTATGAATACTGTGGACTATGGCCCAAGTGAAACTGCAGATATGTGACAATATGTTGCCTAAACCTGAGTAAAATATGGGTCACAAAAAAGGAAGAAATGGCCTAGCACATCTAAAGACGTTTACAGATTAGTTACCTCTGTCTACTCCTCCTTCAATGCCTACAGAGTGGAGTACTGACAACACCTTCTCCTCACAGAGCATGATATGCACCGACCTGGAAGACCAACTGCATGTTCACATGGTATGGTGGAGGAATTCTGCATAGAGGGAACAGAACTCTCGCCCAGTAGGTGTATTGCCTCTTGCGGATGTCATCCTATTACCATTGCAGGTTGTACACAGCATTACAGCTGTGGAAAAAGGGTAGGGCTATGACCTTTTTCAAGATTTGCCCGGCGCTAACCGCCTTTGTACCATTCAAATTACCAAGCAATGAGGCAGGCGCCGGAGACCAGAAGGCAGGAAACAGAAGTTTTATTCCGACGGAGCAGAACACATCAGATCAGACAACAAGGTATCGTCTCGAGGTGCTCTCTAACAGCCTCTGGGAGGCCTGGCCTCTTATACACTGGTTTATGGCATGTGACCTTTCTTTATTACAATCAGAACATTGTGAAGTAAGGAAAAAGACATCCCCATAATCCTCGTGTCAATCCCACCCCTATATACCTTCACAATAGAGGTCCTCAACCTGCTGATAAGAGGAGGGGGTCATCACGCAGCTGAGTGTTTCGCCAAGTCTTAGGATGTGCGCGCCTGGTCATATCCCAGGGGGTGGGGAGGCCCTGATCAACAGTGTGTCCTTTGAAGAGGGGCGATTGCATACAATGAGGGGCAGTAAATGGTATCTCCCGGCTTAGGCAATGGCCTCGAACCTGTGTGGACAGTCGGACACGGGGTAAGAGGTCATCAAAGGAGTGGTATTCAAGCCGCGTGGACAATTGAGCGCGGAGGGAAGGTTTATCAACAGAGGGGCATTCATGGGAGGAGAGGAGGTGCTGGTCAGGCGCTGGCGTGACTCCCAAGGACAGGGTCATGCAGAAGGGTTATGCTCATAAGGGGGAGGGAGGGGGAGCCAGGGTGCGCGGAGGATGCTTGCTGGGTCAGAGGGGCGCGCTGGCGGTCGATCGTGGACAGAGAGACCATGTTACCTAAAATGGCTGTTATGCATGTTGTACGTGGGTGACAAGCTGGCGCAGACGATGTTTAGCCCGTAAACTAAAATTCCACAGTCCTCCCTTTTAACATGTCTCGCCAACTTGTCAGTTTGAATTTATCCCCATAAGGCCACGTATTTCGACTTCGTAGAGGGGACTCATGTGCTCAGTTCGGAAGTCCAAAGTCTTTGGGCACATACAGTTAGAAATGAAGCTGCACAAGGAGGGTAGACATTGAATACCCAAGCAACACCCACATAATATCACAACAGGTATCAGCACGAAGGAAAACAACCTCCAACCCCAGTTCCTCAAAGTGTCCCAAAACCAGCTCCCAAGTGACCATCCTTCTTGTTCTTGGTGAACCTCTGAGGAAAGTCTGTGGAGGTGTTCAATTGCCTTGTAGACGGAAGGCGAGTTGTCAGGCACGTAGGTGAAGCAGCTAGATCCGATGATGCGGCATGCTCCTCCTTGGTCGGCTAGGACCACATCTAGGACAAGACGGTTCTGAAGGGTCACAAGACGGACCGCCTGAAGCTCGGCCGTGTTGTTAGCGAGGATGCCAGCCGTGATGTTGATCGTTGTTTCTACTGCCTGGGTCAGGTGCCGGATAGCGCGGCTATTTGCCATTGGGCCCCACAGGGGAACATGTCCCTTTGCTGCATCCAAGAACTGAGCTCCAGTGGAGTCGGCTAGTTCCATGTCATCTGCACGCCTCTGCCGGTGATGGTTAGCAGGGGCTACATACGTGGGGGGAAGAATGAAGGCAATGTAGCAGATACCCTTCCAACCTTTCGGGAGCCAGGTGTAAGCTTTGGTGCCACACACAAAGTACATATTTGGAGAAGCAACAAAGGAAGGGGAATCAACTGAGTTCAGTGTTCTGGTGATTCGGCAGGAACTGCGACCCACCAGCTGTGCTCCCTGGCCTTCGAGACACACAAGACCTGTGACATTGATGACTGAAAGAGCCACGGTCAGCGTGGCGGTAGTTTGTTTCTGCAGATGAGAGAACGTGGACCTAGCCGGATTGTGGAGTACCTGTACTTCGACTCGTTCTTTGGCTGGAATGTCTTTAAGGAAGGTGGCGCCTGTGAGCGCAGGACACAGGGGAGCAGAGGTCTTTCCAGTTCTGTTCAGCCAGAACCCAGAGTAGAAGTGCGACACTGTCTGGCTGGAAGTGGCGTTGTCCTTGTGGCTCTCTTGCATGAGGATCAACCAGGCGAGGCAGGAGCCGTGAACTGAGAAAGGAGAAGGGATGAAGGGGATGGAGTGTCCAGTGGCATGCGGGAGCAACCCGCAGATCCAGCAGTTCGTAGCATTCGCAGCAAGGTTGTGTTGGTGCAACAGTTGTACGAAGGAATTGTTCCAGAACTCCTTCCGCCTTTCTCGGAGCTGAGGCGACAGAGAGATTAGGTGATGCTCTTTCAGGGGTGTTGGTTGTGCAGTAGGTAGCAATGCCTCATGAGCCGGTGCGCTTTCCTCCAGAATCCAGAAGGAGGTCATGAGGAGGAGGCAGAAGAGGAAGGCAATAAAAAGGGCGATTGTCTTTGATTTGTGCAAATTGTCAGTCTTTGGGTTTCTATAGTGGGTATTTCCTGTTGCTTCCATCATCTTCTTATCTGGCGCTTCCATCATCTTCTTATCTGGCGCTTCCATCACCTTCAAGGGGCTCGGTAGCGGGCAGAACCACAGACTTCGTTTAGCTTCTCTCCCGGCAATCCTTGGTTGTGCTTAGGTCACCGTTCTGAGATTCAACTTAGTCTGAGGTCTACTTAGCCGAAGCTCCCTCCTTTCGACGCAGGAAATACCCTTCTCTGGATGGCACAGTGGGATCAGAGAATTTTGCAAGTTCAAGTGCCCCAGTATCGGGATAACAGTTCAATGTCGGTCGGTCCTTGTTCAGGAGCTCTTCTTGGGTGTTGACGTTTTCTGTCGTGGCCAAGTTCGCAGAGACCTTCCGGCAATGATGTGCGTGCAGCCAGTGCTTCTTCCCCTCCACTCGAAGCGCCGTTCGTGTGGTGATCAGCACTTGCCAGGGGCCCGTCCACCGGGGTTCCAGACTCTTGGTCCGCTGGAAATTTCGTATTAGAACGAAATCTCCCGGTTGGATGTCGTGGCCGGGGCCCCTGGAAACATCGGGGATGGCCTGCTGCACCTGTTGATGAATGACAGACAACGTCTTAGTTAATTTGCACAAATAATCAGACAGTAGGACGTCCGGGACGTCATGAATGGAGGTCGGCTTGGGAGCGGTCCAGAGGTTCATCGGTCGCCCGAATACAACCTCGTATGGTGTCAAATGGTGTTTGGTGGGGGTGGAGCGCATCGATAGCAGGGCCAGAGGGAGAGCGTCTGGCCATCTAAGTCCGGTGGTTGCCACTATTTTTGACAATTTCAGCTTCAGTGTGGCATTATGGCGTTCCACCAGGCCGGCGGATTGGGGGTGGAAGACTGCATGAAATCTCTGTTTCACCCCCAACCCCTTTAGGATTAGTTGGATAACCTCAGCTATGAAGAGGGGGCCATTGTCGCTCCATAAAATTCGGCAAAGGCCATAGCGAGGGAAGAATTCTTTCAGTAGTACTTTGGCAGTAGTCATGGCAGTGTTGTCACGGGTTGGATAGGCCTCTACCCATTTGCTGAAGGCACATACGATGACTAGTACATACTTCAAGCTTTGGCATCTCTCTAGTTGGATGTAGTCCATCTGAAGGACCTCAAAGGGGTGATTGGGGGTCCCAAACCCTCCCCGGGGTACCACAGTTCCTTTCCCGGGGTTGTGTTGCAGACAGATAAGGCACTGCTGGACTAGGCGTCTGGCTGAGTCGGGGATTTTGTCGTTGTGCCAGACTGTGGAAATGAGTTCGATCATGGGTGCAGATCCTATGTGTGCGGGGGAATGAGCCATAGTCAGTATGGGGATCAGGTATGAGTCAGGCAGTAACCATTTGTCTGCATCTCTTGTTCGCCAGCAGCCCTCATCATCCTTCAGACCCACCCCGGCCCATTTAGGTAGTTCGTGCGGGGTGCTGGTCGACTGGATGTCTCTGATCATTTCCCTTGCGTCAGTCCATTTCTCTGCTTGTGACCTGGTCACATACATGCGTGTCACCGTCCTATTCTCAGCTGTTGTTCGTGCAGTGATGTCGGCTAGTGCATTCCCTTGTCCGACTAAGTCTGTCACCCTCTTGTGTGCCTGGCATTTGATCACTGCTAGTCGTTTGGGGAGGAGAACAGCTTCAATCAGGGCAGAAACCAAATCTCCGTGAAGGATGGGGGTGCCGTGGGACGTCAGGAATCCCCTCTCCCTCCACAGGAGTCCAAAATGGTGGACCACCCCGAAGGCATACTGGCTGTCTGTATATACGTTCGCGGTGGTCCCTGTGGCTATGATGCATGCTCGTGTGAGGGCTATCAGCTCTGCTGCCTGGGCAGACCGTTGTGTGATGCAGGCTGTTTCAACTACTGTTCGGGCTGTAGTTACTGCGTAGGCAGCTGAAGTGGTGCCATCTGGGAGTTTGATGCATGAGCCGTCTACCCATAGCTCTCCATCGGGGTCAGTGAAAGCGGTGTCTCGGAGGTCAACCATACTCCTGGTTTGTTCGTCCGTGAGGGTCACACAGTCGTGTATGGGAGGAACGTCGGGGTCATTTTCAGGCAGGGGCAGTAATGTGGCAGGATTCAAAGTCGTGCATCTCTTTAGTGTGATGTGGGGTGCAAGTAGCGTCAGTTCATACCCTGTCAGTCGTGCGCTAGTCAAATGTTGAGTCTTGGTTTGGTCCAGAAGGGTGTCGACTGCATGGGGTACTAACACGGTGAGGGAGTTTGAAAGTACGATTCCCTCACTCTGACGGATAGAGACAGCAGCGGCAGCTACTGCTCGAAGGCAGGCAGGCAAAGCTCTGGCTACAGGATCAAGAGTGGCGGAGAAGTAGGCACAAGGGCGCTGCTTAGGACCAATTGATTGAGTCAGGACAGACAATGCACACCCCTCCCTTTCGTGGGTGAAGAGGGAGAAGGGTTTGGAGTAATCCGGGGTTCCTAGGACGGGTGCTGAACAGAGTGCATTTCGTAATTCACAAAAGGACGTTTGACACCCGGGGGTCCAAGGGAGTGGGGAGGGGACATCTTTGGCCAGCAGGGCCAGTAGGGGTTTTACAATGAGGCTGAAATTAGGTATCCACTGTCTGCAAAAAGAGGTTAGGCCAACCAAAGAGCGGACTTGCTTTTGTGTTTTTGGGATGGGGGTGTCTAGGATGGTTTGGATTCGGTCGGGTGTAAGTTTCCTTCCTTCTTTGGACAGGAGATGGCCTAGGTAAGTCACTTGTGGCTGGCAGAACTGCAACTTCTTTTTGGAGACCTTATGGCCATTTTCTGCAAGAAAGTGTAGGAGTTGGACAGTGGCTGTCGTGGCAAGTGGGGTGGTGTCGGCCGCCAAAAGGATATCATCAACATATTGGATCAACACCACTCCATCTGGTGGCTGGAAGGCATCCAGCTGTCTTTTGAGGGCCTGGCTGTAAATGCTGGGGCTTTCAGTGTACCCCTGGGGAGCTCTACAGAATCAGTACGAGCGGGATTTTAAAGTGAAGCCGAAGAGATAACGGCTGTCTGGATGGATGGGGATAGAGAAAAACGCATTCTTAAGGTCGATAACAGTGAAGGTGGTGGCAGTGGACGGGATGAGGGTCAGAATGGTGGTGATGTCTGAGACTACAGGGTATTGGGGTACAACCACTTTGTTAATTTCTCGCAAGTCGATGATGAAGCGGTATGCTTTCTCATCTCCTTCGCCTTGCTTCTTAACAATAGGTAGGATTGGGCTGTTGCAGACGTTGCTAACCACCTCTTCAACCACTCCTGCATCTACCAGAGACTGAATGATCGCTACCAGTGCCTTCTCGCCCTCTGGGGATATCCGATATTGCGGGAGTTTCGGGAGCATAGCGTCCTGTCTTACAGTTATATGAATAGGGTCTATCATCATTCGTCCCACATCAGAGTCATTTTTGGCCCACAGGTACGGAGGCAGGGTGTCAAGCAAGGACAGGTCAGCGTCAGTTATGGAGCACATGTGTCGTAAGGGGCAGGGTCTGGGCATGCCTGGGTTGTCGTACAGGATGACTCGGATTCCATCCGGGGAACATCTAATGGTAGCTCGAAAATGTTTCAGTAAGTCAATGCCCATAATGGCGTCTGGGGAGTTGGAGGAGAGCAGAAATGTCGTGTCAGTGGTGTTGCTTTCTAGGTCAAAGGTGATAGGTACGGACAGGGGGTTAGTGGAGGGCGTCCCATCGAAACCTATCGATGTAATGTGTGAGCCAGACAAGGGTGCCCTTGGAATCAGTCGTTTCGATAACACACTACGTGTCGCCCCAGTGTCTACCAAAAATGGAGACTCTGTACCCAGGACCTTAGCGGTGACGTAAGGACCTTGCTGGTCAACACAGAGCTCGACTGGATCCCTCCCTTGCCCCTGGCAGTCCTATGCAAAATCAGGGGCATTCTCACCATCAGATAGTTGATATTGGTTCTGTCGGGGGCGGTCAAATGTGTTCAATCTCCCTGATCTGTCATTGTTGGTGTCGTTTGTGTGCCCTCGTCCTTGTCCTCTGTTTCTTTGTCCACCCGCCACATCCCTGGGGTCCCTATTTCTATTCATCTCTAGCAGAACCGGACACTCGGATTTCCAGTGGCCGAACCCTTTGCAGAAGGCGCATTGGTCATTGCTAATGTCTCTACGTCCAGTGTGGGGTGTTGGGGTGTGATCTTTAGGAGATAGATCTCTGGGGGGGGTTGATTGGTAGTTCCCCCTTTTGCGTTCCCGTCCCACCGCTATACCTTGTATCTGGGCTATCATTACCCTTTCTTTTAAATCTTTCTTCTTTTTCTCGGACGCCCTATCATTCTCATTCTTTTGGTGCTCGTAATACTGAGCCATCTGAAGGATAGCTGCGGGTTTGGAGGCCCCCCAACTACTCTCACTTGTCTGCAATTTTTGGGAGACCTCTTGTGTCAGGCCCTTTACATAATTTTGTACAAACAGGTGCTGTCCGGTTGCAGTGGTCATATCTTGGCCACTGTAGTCGGAGAACACTGTCTCGAATCGGGAGAAGTATTCTGACACGTCTTCCTGGGGTTTCTGTCGACAGGCCGTGACTATCGACCAGTCTACCTTTCTTTCTGGGATCAGTGTCTTTAACTTCTGAACTAGTTTGTCTGGGAGCTCCAGTATGTCCTTCACTGGTTTCCTTCCTGGCTCTCGCTGTCTATCTAGTTTACCGAGTTGGTCCCAGGTATGTCCAAACAGATCCGTGTGGTCAGCCTTCCGGATTTGCTTCCACACGTCAGCTGGCAGGCATAACCCGAAGAACAAGTCAATGTCCGCTAAAGTCATTATCGTCGAACCCAAAGCTGTGCCTAATTCGGTATAGAATGCTGTCGGGTTCTTTCTCAAATCGGGCAGAGTTTGTTTAAAGGTTAGGATATCTTGTCGGTCCCATGGTTGGTAAACCCAATTATACACAACTCTCCCTTTTGCATCTGCATGATTAATATCATCGCTTGTTCCCAGGCCACGTGGCGGTATCCAATAAGGGACCGCCTCTCTGATGGGCATCATAGTATTGGCTACTTCTACTGAGGTCGTTTCAGGGACTGTAACTTTGGTTTCTGGTTTTTGTTCCGTGAGGTGGCGGAGGACCTCAAGCATTTGCATGAAGAGCTCCGTCGCCTCACATTCAGTCCCATCTCCAACGTCAATCTTCCTATACAGCGTTGTTAGTTTAGCGGGGCCCTTACTTTGATACCTATCTTCATATGCGTTCAGGATGTGGTAGCTGAATCGCAAAACGAAATGCCGTCTGTGGCTGTCGGCATGTGAATTATATATGCTCATTGTGTACTCTTCGCTTTCCCTTCGTTCTACTAATGTCTTTGCTATTTTGTCGATCCCATCCCGCTCATCTTTGCTCAACCTATTTGGTCTGGCTGGTGGTCGTTTGCTAGCCTCAGGGTCGTCTGACGATGTTGTTAATGTGGCTGGTGCAGAGGCCGTGACGGCTGGTGCACTAGCACTAAGGTCACTTTCGCTCGCACTCGGGGCTTGCAAGCTTTGTTGGCAGGGGGCATATGGAGGGGGCATGTAGATGATTGGGGGACCTAGCAGTAACTCATCGTTCACCCGTTGTTTGGAGGGCACTTCAGGGTAGAGCGCAGAGGGGGTCCTAACAGGACATTGACCTGTCGACCCTGATTCTTGGTTTTGTGTAGCTTCCTTTCTTTCTTTTATTTCTTCTTCTAGTTGCTTAGCGGCTAGGTGGGCTGCCTTTCGTAATTCTTTCCCTATTTTTGCTTCTTCTTTTTTCTTTCGTTGTTCCGTTTCTTTGCGCCACATGCCTATACTATCGAGCATAGTGGGCGTGGTCTTATTCTTCTGGAGCGCTATTTCCAATGTTTTTATTTTGTTTTCATCGAAGGAACCTATCAGTGGCCACTGACTTTCAGGGTTCTTTTTTGTATATTTATGCCATAGCTTAGTATAAGCTATAGCGACTAGTCCATGCTTAGTGAACATGTCCTTATTAGGGGTGCCTTCCAGTGGAGCCGGATGGTTCATCTCTAATAAGCGGTCCGGGCTGTACAGGCTACCAATCAGTGGGGAGAAGATAGGCATGACGGGTTACAACGGGGACAAAGGTCTGCACTACCTATCTTATCACGGCGGGCAAAGACTAGACAGAATATTTCTATTCTCCGTTGTTTGCCGGCGGTGAATACCTCAAAAGAACCAATACCGAACAATCAGTGTTCGGTCAATCAAACAATCAGTGGGGAGAATAAGTGGGTACGAAAAGTTTGCGTTACCCACCCTTTCTCTACCTGCAAAGAGAGACCTTGTTCTTCCCTGTTTGCAGACAAAGAATCTCCAGACAATAATCCCCGAACGATAGTTCGGGAAAACAGTGGGGGAGGAAGATAGGCACGACGGATTACAACGGGGACAAAAGTCTGCGTTACCTATCCTTCACTGCTTGCAAAGAGAGAGCCTGTTATTTTCTCCGTTTGCGAGCGGTGAATCTCCAGAGGGTTCAACAAAGCGTAATACTAGTATTATCCAAACCAAACAATCTTTTCTCAGTTCGTCGTGTCTACACGACCTTACCCGGACCGCATGGACGGTTTCCTGTCTTCTGAATCCAGCGCCCGATCGTCCTCTCTTCTTCGTGATGTTCGTGGCACTCCTGATGGTTCCCAGTCAGGACTGTAGATCACTCGAGAGAGGTCTGTTCGGAACTAGTGAAGGTCGGATGATCGGCTGTCAGACGAGGGTCTATCGGACACGAGCTCTCCCGATCGTTGCAGTCGTTCACTCTGTCGTCGGGACCTCTCCCACTGGATCCACGTGTCGCTGATGGGCCCCACGCTTTGGGACGCCAATTGTGGAAAAAGGGTAGGGCTATGACCTTTTTCAAGATTTGCCCGGCGCTAACCGCCTTTGTACCATTCAAATTACCAAGCAATGAGGCAGGCGCCGGAGACCAGAAGGCAGGAAACAGAAGTTTTATTCCGACGGAGCAGAACACATCAGATCAGACAACAAGGTATCGTCTCGAGGTGCTCTCTAACAGCCTCTCGGAGGCCTGGCCTCTTATACACTGGTTTATGGCATGTGACCTTTCTTTATTACAATCAGAACATTGTGAAGTAAGGAAAAAGACATCCCCATAATCCTCGTGTCAATCCCACCCCCATATACCTTCACAATAGAGGTCCTCAACCTGCTGATAAGAGGAGGGGGTCATCACGCAGCTGAGTGTTTCGCCAAGTCTTAGGATGTGCGCGCCTGGTCATATCCCAGGGGGTGGGGAGGCCCTGATCAACAGTGTGTCCTTTGAAGAGGGGCGATTGCATACAATGAGGGGCAGTAAATGGTATCTCCCGGCTTAGGCAATGGCCTCGGACCTGTGTGGACAGTCGGACACGGGGTAAGAGGTCATCAAAGGAGTGGTATTCAAGCCGTGTGGACAATTGAGCGCGGAGGGAAGGTTTATCAACAGAGGGGCATTCATGGGAGGAGAGGAGGTGCTGGTCAGGCGCTGGCGTGACTCCCAAGGACAGGGTCATGCAGAAGGGTTATGCTCATAAGAGGGAGGGAGGGGGAGCCAGGGTGCACGGAGGATGCTTGCTGGGTCAGAGGGGCGCGCTGGCGGTCGATCGTGGACAGAGAGACCATGTTACCTAAAATGGCTGTTATGCATGTTGTACGTGGGTGACAAGCTGGCGCAGACGATGTTTAGCCCGTAAACTAAAATTCCACACAGCATTCACTCTATGCCCAATTCTTGCCTACTATTTTTAGTTTAGAGTTTTATATAGCGCGAACTAGACCCGAGACATCCGGTATCAGAGCGCTTTACATGAGCACCAGTTTCGTGACATTGAGGACACATTCATTTTTGTTAGGCACAGGGAGGGAGATTAAGTGATTTGCCCAGAATCACAGGATGTTGAGCATCGTTGCTGAGACTCGAACCCGGTTCCCCAGATTCATGGTCAACCACTCTAGCCGTAAGGCTACATCCTCTCCCCAACATTTTCCCTACTTACTCATAGTTGTTCTCTGCACCTAAGCTCCAAACAAATGTGTCTCAGCCCTCACAATTTCATCCACCATTACAGTTAGCTCACTCTCAGAAAAGCAAGTGGCTCTCCTGACTACGATGGTAGTAGCTTCTAGTGTAGAACGGAACAGTTCTGTTTTGTGAGGGGACATGCTTTGATTTGTTTGCAAAGCCTGTTGTGCAGAGGTAGCATCAGGTGTTTGCCAATGGTTGATGACCATAAGGTGTAATTTGATTGATTTTGTTGCTTAATCTTGATGGATATCTGCCATAGGTTTTGCTGTTTACCATTGCTATCCTATAGCACAATGCCTTGTCCACTACACCACTATGGAGGAGAACTCTAGAAATAGCATAAGTGTTCCACCACACCAAGATTGATGGACATATGATTGCCACTGGGAGAAGGTAGAACACCTGATGGAGTAGGTTAGGACCAAAAATGGTCATAAATCTCCCTTGGTGTTTGGCGAACATGACCAACGATGCCTTAAATATGAAGAACTGTCAATTGCCGCTATAACATAGTGAAGGAACAGCTTTCAATCCTCGATACTCTAAAGAAGATCCAGAGTCTCACTGTAGTACTGTGTGGTTCACAGTTAAATGATGTAGGTATGCAGTCATTTGGCTCTGAAGCAGAAGGTTCCTCACATGCAGCTTTCATCAGTTAGAAGTGGCACATTTCATAGCAGTGACGGCCAGCACTGGTATAACATTGGTACGTGTTTGTCGTTCTATAACATTATCACTTTTGCTGCTGCCTAGGTTAGTATGACCTGTCATCCATGTTTTCACATATTCAACCATCTATGCACTCACTTTCTTATCCATCTATCCTTAAATACACATTTATCTATATCCATACACTAAGGGCCTGATTACAAGTTTGGCAGACGGGCTACTCCATCACAAATGGGTATCCCGTCTGCCGTATTATGAGTTCCATTATATCCAATGGAAAATAATGGAACTTGTAGTACGGCAGATGGGAGATCAGTCACATTTGTGGTGGAGTAACCAGTCCGCCAAACTCGTCTCTCATCCATCCATCCATCCATGCACTCACTCATTCATCACAGTTGACTTATGAGCACATGCAGCCACCCGCCCATCCATATACACAAACTTGTGTAGCCAATCAATGAAATGGCCTTTTCATTTGATATAAACGAAACAACTCTCTTTTCTCAGTCCTTCATCGCATAACAATTACAAAAAATAGGCATACTAGAATGCTGCTTTATTTGATGGCATCAGCTAGAGTTTAGAGATATATTGTGACATTGTTCACTGGATAGCCCCTTCAATGTGGCAATGCATGTAAACCAGGCATTTGCAAATTATGTTTATCACAATAAAACCTGCCCTATTAGCTTTTCCAGTACTAGGAAAAAAGTAGCAAAAAGGACTAATTTTTGAATATAATGCATTTAGGAGAAAAATAATTTATTGTGACAAACAGACTGATGATTGAGTGCATTTCTTCAGACTTATAGTAGGCCTCCATGTATTCCAATTGAAGCCCTTTATGGGAGGCACAATGATAAACAAAACATCCAAAAGCATGAGGTGGAAGGGTGATACCAGTGTCGTTGCTAGCCATTCTACAGCCCGTTGAGGCTCCTGAGTTTGCAGCCGGTATCCACATGTGCGGGTGTTGCTGGTGATTCCAGCGATGGCTGCCCCTCGGCCACAGGTAAGGGTGGGGGGTAGGCCACTGCCCCCAAACCTCATGCTGCCCAGGGCGGAAGGCTCACCGCCACACCCTTGCTGAGCCACTGGATCATACTCCTCTTGGTGAAGTCAAAGCCCACTTCATGGCCCCGATTTACAAAGATTTTGCTTCGGGTTTGTGCTACTTTTTTTACTCAGACCTGGTGCAAAATCCAGGTTGGTTTGTAAAAAAACAAAGGAAATGGTGATTTGTGTTAGTTTGTAGCCAAAAGTAACACAGACAGTGCAATAAAATTACTTCGCGTCAAGAGGTCATTCCATGGATGATGCACAGGTGTCCCCATGCACCTACACATGATTTTAAGACACATCCATCAAAATAAAGAGTTGTAGATATGAATTTGTGCCAACATTCTGCACCCCCTTGTGGCTGGCATAACCAGGAGAAATATTTTTATTCATGCTAGTTTTTTCTTCTTTCCATGTGAGCTGTATTCTGCGGCACACATACAAAGCATAGTTTTTGTGCTGGAAGGAACCCTCCAAAAACTATGCTGACTACTACGCAGACACCATCGAACTACGGTGCAAGGGTGCCTGCATTGATGAATGGCTGCTAAAATTGCGCCAGCGCAGGGAGAGAGCAGAACTTAGCCCCTTCTTTGTAGATAAGCCGTAGTTCTGCTCTCTCTAGATCACGCAATGCAGCACAGCAACTGTGATTGCTGCCCTCCGTCGCTTCAACTTTTTGAAAATCTGGGGCTATGCAAGTTGTTAAAGAATTAGGCCCAGAGTTACAAAGATATTGCATTGGGCTTGTGTTTCTTTGTTTAGGCAGACCTGAAGCAAAATCCAGGTTGGTATTTACAAAAATGCGTATTTTAGACAGCTGTTTTGGATTGTATTGTATTGCAGTTCTTATTTTGCGCCTACCACCCTTATGTGGTGTTCTGAAACTGCTGCAGGATGTGTGGAAGGATGTTTTCTTTGTTTTGATCCTATGTGGGGGTGTTTTAATGGCGTGCGTGATGGCACTGATGTGCAGCTATCGTGTTATGGGACACAGCAGGTAGCAGTGTGTTGGATGATGAACCGTGAGAGACAGACTCACAATTTTATGGTTTCCAGTACGCTGGTAGCTTTAGAAATTTACCCTTCATTCATATTACATGGCATCGGAAATGCATGAGACCTGCAGGACTCGATATCCACATACGCTAGATAACAAAGAAGAGAGCCGTGTAAAGCCCACGCATGTGGGAAGGGTCTGGTTGAAAAGAACCCCACAGGCTTGCACCATTATCACACAAGATGTGCAAAGCATCACTCAGCACCTGTAGCAGCGGCCTCAGTGGCTGACTCCGGAGCACGGGCGTCGCGGTTTGATCCCGGAAACAGCTGCAGCTCATCTCAGCATCGCGTGACTCTGGGCAATAGCTCACATAGGGCCAGATGTTGGTCACCCAATACCGGTCGGTAACGGACGAAATTACCGAATTTCGGCCGTTACCGACCGGTATTGGGCTTTTTAGTTGTAGATGGCATTTTTGTAGGATGCAGTATTTTACCGAATCGGTAATTTAAGGATTCAGTAAAATACCGAATTCTTAACATACCGATTCAGTAAATTACCGAATCCAGGATGTAGGGAACACTCAAGTTAGTGCATTCCTCAGTTAAGGATTCGTTATTTACCACCAACTAGAAGTTGGTGGTAAATAATGAAAACCTTTGAAAAAGCATTTTTTTTGCTTTTCCAACAGTGCCATGTTGCAGACATACATGCCCTAAGGGCATGTATGTCTGCAACATGTGGACCCATACACAATTGAGGGGTGCAACAGGGTGTCAAAGTGACACCCTGCCACCCTTCAATGTTTCCCCCTTTTACCGAATCGGTATTTACCGATTCGGTAATTGACATTCAAAATTACCTACATCCCATTTACGTGTTCTCAAATACTGAATCGGTATGATTCGGTATTTAAGAGTCGGTAAACTCGGATTACCTACATCTGCCCCTTAATCTCTTCAACTGCCCCCAGCGCCTGAATACCCTTAGGGGTGATAAATTGCGCTTTACAAATCTGGAAACATTATTAGAGGAGTAGTTATATTGCTGCACTAAAATGATGGAATATTAGGTGCCTGAGACTATGAAAGTTTGAATCGTTTACCTACAAAGCGAAGGATAACATGCTTAATTGTATTCCTAATTGCAAAAGGAATCCTCATTAAAGTCATAAAAACTTGAACATTCCCACCCCTGTGCACGGTCCATTTAAAAACATACATGCTTCTTTTATAGATTGTACATTTTTAAATGCAGTAACAATATACAGCCTATCAAATCATACAGTTAGTGAATTTTATTATTTTTATAAATGTAGATAATTAAAGCTGTTGTGCTGACAAGCCAGGCATAGAAAACAGAGCCCAGTTGTATTAGTGTCACAATTTGCGTCCCACGGGATGAAAAGGACAAATCTCTTTTGAGAACATGTTCTGTATAAATATATTTTAGCTGATGGCGCATAAGTAAGAAAAGCCCTTTTGAATGCAGCAGTCTGTGTGCTCAATTAGTACATTGTCCGGTCTGTACAAAGCGCTAGCTCGTCCCCTGCATTTTGTGAAATGCTTTCCTGTGCTCCGTTGTGAGCATGGTGTACCCTGAACTGAATTCCCAATGCAGGGAGTTCAGTGCTTTGAGGGGCTCTTGGTAGCAGTATTGCTCTCGGAATTTATTTAAGATGTTCTGTGATAAGCACAACAGCTTAGAAATCAGCGTGCAAGAAATGGCCCGGGTGGCAGATTTACAAGCCCCTTGCGCTGCCAGTATGTCACTTTTTGCACTGGCAGCGCATTTCCCTGCCCCATATTTACAAGAAAAGGAAAAGCCACCATGTATGGCTCCTTCACATGCAGCACTTTGCTTGAAAGGGGCGTTCCATGGGTGTTGCTGTGGGTGTTCCCACGCAACACCCATGGAACCAGACACATTTCCAGATTTACGAGGAATCGTAAACCTGGACACGGGTCAGTATGCTACGCCACCCTAGGGGTGGTGTAGTGAGGCTCAACAAGGAGAAATGTTTTCATTTCACTGCGTTTTATTCCTCATTCAATACGTGCTGGATTCGACAGCACAGATTGAAATAGTAAAAAGCCTGTAGTGAATGTTTTTGCGCAGGAATGTGCCCCTTCCTGCACAAAAACAATCTCCCATGGCGCAGGCATCCTTGCACCATGGTGCAAGGGTGCCTGCGCCGGCGCATGGCAGCTGTCTGTGCGCTAGCACAGGGGGGAGCACAGGAATGTGATATATCATTGCAGATATGTTGCATTCCTGTGCTCTGAAAGTGCCGCAGCGTGGCGCAGCCAACGGGCTTGCGGTGCCACGCTGCGGCACTTTCTTGTAGATCTGCCCCCACATGTTTAATGTCAATTATAGAGGAAATGGAGATTCATTCAAACATTAGTGATTTGATAGACTAGATAGCAATAGCTGACTCTACCAGTTTTTTACCAACCTGGCTTGTATTTTCATTCCAAGACAGGGAAATAATAGAGGAAATCATTAAAATACGGTATTTTCCCTCTTTGGAAAGTGAACTGAAAATTACAAATAATTCTTAAAAATCAAAATAATTGTATTGCTTTCTACAGCTTTTTTTTATATACCAAATTGAGGCAGAATTGCTCTAATTAAAACAGAGAAGTTAACATAAAACTATTACTCGAGTATAGCTCCTGGGCCTTTCATAGCCACAAAACGTGCACAAACGGTCGGTACATTTCTTTTAGGAAGGTGGCAGCTCAAGGCAAAACCCACACCACGAGGTATAAGCCAGCACCCGCCCTTCTCTGTAGCTGTTGTTTCCTGCGCGTAGTGATGGCGTCATCAAACCAGCCATGGCCTTGAATGTCGCCTCATTAGAAGAGGTCCCTGGAGTAACACTAGGCCCAGGGGGCCTTCCAGTGTTCTCAGAGTATCTAAACAAGTCCCGGGCTAGTTATTAATGGCATGATAATGTAAACAGTCAAAATGGGGATGCTGGCGCTATTTCAAAGTGGGGATATTTTTGTACATCTACCAGTGAGACATCAACTGCCAGTGTTGGCAAATCCCCTAGTTATGGTGTTATTGTGCTACTGCCTACAAAGGTGTAGGATTACTGTAGCATTACAAGCCTTAAACAATGCAAAAACAAGCACCGTCAAAGCCAATAAGCCTAAATTTAGGAAGGTGGTGCAACTATTAGATTTTGGTGTTGTTGCAAGAATTTGCTTAAAGACTTTGCTGTGTGAAACGGCAAAAGACTTTGCCCCGTCCCCTTTTAAGCTGTGCTTAAAAACTTAGCTAGAAAAAGAGACATTTTAGGAAGCAGATTCAGAGTGTTGTAGGGTTCTCTATGCAGGAGTGGCTCGTCACCTAAACTTGGGAGCTACCCAGAGTTCCCTACTTCTTTTTTCTAAGCCTAAAAGGATATTATTTTGACTTATACTTGGTGTTACCTTGTGTTTGGACAAAGCTAAACCTCTCTGAAGAGCTATAATGATAGTGAAATACGTGTCAGGGGTTATTTTTATTCGCTACAGGTTAGCTTGAATGATATTTTATCAATCCAAAGTTAAAATACTGTGCCTGGAGTGCTAAAAAGTTTTTCTCATTTTACAGCTCGGCATGGATGGCACTGTGCTAATCCTATGCCTAAATACTTTGCTGCGGAAATGGCAATAGATTTTGACCCTTTCTAGGTCACCTAAACTTGGGAGCTACCCAGAGTTCCCTACTCCTTTTTTCTAAGCCTAAAAGGATATTATTTTGACTTATACTTGTTATGTTATGTTATGTTATGTTATAGGATGTTTTGTAGCGCGCTCTGCTACTGGGGAGTATCCTGGCGCGTTGCGGAGGTGACCAAACATAACACAGAGAGACAGCCTAGACCTAACAAACAAACAGATGGGTCTTGAGATCCTTCTTAAACTTGGATAGACACTGGGCGGTACGCAAATGAAGAGGGAGAGCATTCCAAGCCTTCGCAGTTACCACAGAAATAGATTGGCCGCCCAGCCTAGCCCGCTTATAGCGGGGAAGAGTCAGTTTGGCCAGCGAGGCTGACCTGAGACAGCGAGAGGGAGTGTAGAAAGAGAAGCTCTTCCTCAGGTAGCCGGGGCCAAGCTCGTGGACAGCTCTAAATGACAGCACGAGAGATTTAAACATAATTCTCTGAGCTACAGGAAGCCAGTGAAGTGCGCGCATGTGTGACCGAACACTCTGCCATTTCGGAATGCTAAACAAAAGGCGGACCGCAGCGTTCTGGACAACCTGCAGTCGTTTGACCAGATACGCCGGGATACCACAAAACAAAGCATTAGCATAGTCCAATCTGGACAAGATGAGGGCACGCGCAACCGATTCCCTAGCTTCTCTGGGCAGCAGAGGGAAGAATTTTCTTAAAGCCCTTAGCGTAGCAAAACAGGTCCCTGACAGCTTCTTGATATGGTTCTCAAATCTGAGGTCTTCTCCAAACCAAATTCCGAGGTTCTTAGCCGGGCCTCCCATCACCTTGGGACTAGGAAAATCAGGGGGCCACAACTCATTCTTAAAGTTGGAGGGGAAGGACCCATAGAAGAGGACCTCTGACTTATCCTCGTTGCATTTAAGCTGGGCCATCGCCAGCCAATGAAACACCGAGGAAAGACAGAGGTGAACAGCCGTTGTATCCAGCTGGTCATCCGGCCAGGTAAAGAGCAGCTGGGTGTCATCAGCGTATCCGATGACCTTAGCCCCAAGCTGTTCGGCCAGGTATATCACAGGGGTGTTACCTTGTGTTTGGACAAAGCTAAACCTCTCTGAAGAGCTATAATAATAGTGAAATACGTGTCAAGGGTTATTTTTATTCGTTACAGGTTAGCTTGAATGATATTTTATCAATCCAAAGTTAAAATACTGTGCCTGGAGTGCTAAAAGGTTTTTCTCATTTTACAGCTCGGCATGGATGGCACTGTTCTAATCCTATGCCTAAATACTTTGCTGCGGAAATGGCAATAGATTTTGACCCTTTCTTGGTCACCGTGGATGGCACTGTGCTAATTCTGTGCTTAAAAACTCTGGTAGAAAAACAGACATTTGAGGTGGGCAGTTTCAGAGTGTCGGTGTTGTAGAGTGCTAAATACAGGAATTTCTCTCCACCCAAACTTGGGAATTATCCAGAGTTCTCTAATTTACACAGGGAAAGTGTTTTTTGTTTTGGTAATAACTTTGGTGCTGTTTGACGAATCTTCACAAACGTTTCAAAACTAGTTTGCCACTCACTTCAGCTGCTGTCCAGAAAGTTTTGGGGTGATTCGTTCAGCGGGGGCCAAGCAAAAGTGGAAGGTCCCAAAATGCTTTTTCCCCATGCAATTTCCTACAATGATTTTAAACACAACTACAACCCGAACCACTGAACGGAATTGCACCAAATTTGGCAGAAAGCTAGATCTTGGTCCAGAAAGATCTCATCTCTTTTTGTAATTTGTTGTGAATTCGTTAGTAGTTTTGGAGTTATTTAAAAAAAAAAATTATGTATAGCTAGGGACGCAAACGGTCTATGGATTCATCAGATCTCATGCTGAGATCTGATTGGCTGCCGATACTTCAACCAGGAAGGAGGTCCAGTCCCAAACAATCAAACAACAAAAAAACCCATATGGGGTCAGGGTAAGAATACCCAAAAACCCTAGGCCTGGTGGTGCAAATTTACAGAAGACCCGCGGAAAAAGTTGTAAAAGAAGAATGCACTTGCTGTGTTTTGCCCCACCGGATGGGCCAGGTTCCAGGAGGAATTTATTTATTGGGGCCGGTGCATACAGTCTCCGCCCCCAGGCTGATTATGGCCTCTGGGACCCCTTTCCCATGGGCACAGCAGCCTATATAAATGGGCATGGGGCCACTTGGCCCTCCATTCCCGGCCAAATTTGGCACTGGGGAACCCATCCCCTAAGGGCCAGCTGAAATTGGAAATTGGGAGGATCTCATGGCCCCCCTCCTGGGCTGATTTCAGCTCAAAGACTGCTACCCCTTGGCCCGGCCATCTCAGAAAAGGGGGAGAGGGCCATGCAACCCCGCCTTCTCATACCATTTTCGGCCTCGGGGACCCAAACCACTGGGGCCTGACCATGCACAGAAAAGGTGCGCCCCATCCTGTATTCAAAAATGGCACTGGGCCGGCGCCAGCTATGTCCTGGGGTACCCATAGCAGTTACCAGTGTGGGCAGGTAAACCTGTGTTTTATACTGCTTGGAGGGAGCAATTTTGAATCTCCTGTCAAGTGAAAGGAAATACAAAGGGACGTATTACGAGTCTGGCGGTTAAGAGAGTGGCAAATGGCTGGGCAAGTTGGTTGAGAAAAAATGTTGAGAACCATATGGGAAGGCCCTTTGGCCCTGGGGTTTTAATGTGGGGGCCTTCTTTTCAGGGCTTTGCGAAGTTCTATTTTATCTATAGGCCTCTCCAGTCTCCTTAACTGCCTTCATTATGGATGGCAGGGAACAGCTGTCCAAGTATGTCATGACATCTTACTCTTTCACCTCTCTATATTATAACATTGGAATGTTGGGAGCTCCATTGAAAACAATGGAGTGCTTCAGACTTCTAATGGCCGGTAGAAGCCCGGAGCTCCAACATTCCAATGTTTAACTTTGATCACAGCTATTGCTGTGAACAAAGGCCTCTCGAAGCCTGAGAGTATTCAAACCCACTCAGGCTCCTAGAGCCGTTTGTTTTGACTAATTCGAACATTCTGCCCTCTAGAGGCAGAATGTTCTAATAGCCTTAGAGCCCTCTGTAGCGGGCTGTACCGGCCATTAAAGGCCCGCTCCCTTGTTAAAATCCCTTGCAGAACGCTGGAGCGGGCCTTTAAGGGCCGGTAGAGCCCGCTACAGTGGGCTTTAAGGCTGAAAAAAATAGAGGGCCCAAAAGAAGTCCTGAAATGTTTCCTGTTTGTCCACTTCTGAAATGCCCATCTTGCCTTCTAACTTCATCCACATGCATTTTGCATCTCTTGGTGACGTAACCTCCTAGGCACGAGGATCCAACTTTAGCCCATTTCTCAACCAAATGATGAAGCATGCCACCAACCTGACTTTTTGCATCATTTTGCATGTCATTGAGTTATCTGTATTTCTGGATTCCAATGATGGGCCCGTCCATTTTGTTGTTAGTTGCTTTGATCTATGGATAAGGACACCCCCCCTTTTTTTTAGGTCGAGGTAATATCCGGTCTGCCAAAGGCAGAACCGGAAGTACCGAGATTTAATGTTTCTTAGTGTGGACTATTTGTCCTGCCTCTGTTTTTGCCTCTCTCCCTAAACGGAGGCCAGCCATTGGAGGAGAGAGCTGTCCCTCCGAATAGGCTCCGTCCTTTTCAGATTTGGAGGTGTGTTTGGTGTTCTTCTTTCCACTTTTAGGCCACGCCCATTCTGAGAACACCGAACACGCCCCCAATCCGAAAAATTTCGGAAGCTTGAGGCCGCCATTTTGTTTCCTTCGCAGTGAAGGTGAGCCGTTCCTCGCTGTCCTCTTGCCTTCTTTCCCCTGATTGTTTTGAGTCCCATGCAGGGCCGCAGGCTTAGATAGGAAAGGGGCTACAACGGCTGCTCTCCGACTCGCTACTCCCCACACGTGCTCGCTGTGAGTGAAAATGGCGCAGGCACTCCGGACCTCGCAATCCACTTCTCGAATGGCCAGATGAAGTACGCAGGTCTCAGCACCCTATTGTGGGGCGCAGCACCAGCACCAAGAGCCACCGGTATGTAGGGAGGGTCTCACCACTCCAGGACCGCTGCCCCCCAGCGCGCGATCGCCGGAGCTGCAGGCCGCGAACCCCCTCCCCGCCCAGGCCTGCAGCCGCGGGCCAGAGACAGGTCTTGCCGCCACTCACTGCAACTCGGTCGCAGCACAATGTCTTCTTTTCGGGGGCAGTTAACGTAGGTGCTGTACGGAGCCCCTCCAGGCAGTCTCAGTACGCCAGCACATCTTCGCACTCCGCCACTGGAGCCCGCCGATAATACGGGCTGCTGAGTCTCCAACTCAGCCCTCTGCTGATGCCAGGTGTCCGATGTAGGCACGGGCAGCCTCCGGGCCCCAGTAGAAGTGGTCCAGCGCACGGTAGACGCCGTGGGCAGACCAGGCTCACGACCCGGGAGTAGAGCAGGCAGCACCAGCCGCTATACAGTGGCGGCTGCCCTGTTGCAGAGACGCAGCGGGGGCCTCAGCTGCGATGAATCACCCACAGCTGTGACTCAGGCGATATTCAGTACCGTCACTCCCATGCCAGCACCAAGAGCCACCAGTATGTAGGGAAGGTCTCACCACTCCAGGGCCGCTGCCCCCCAGCGCGATCGCCGGAGCTGCAGGCCGCGAACCCCCTCCCCGCCCAGGCCTGCAGCTGCGGGCCAGAGACAGGTCGTGCCGCCACTCACCGCAACTTAAACACCCGCCAGGTCTGCTTCAACATCGGATTACAATTCTATCGCATTATATGTCTGGATTAATGAAAAGTAGGATTGCGGAATACGTATTATCGGGTCACTGCAGGTTTGTAACACGCACTGATCACCACGGTTGACTTCAAAGAAATGCAAACTAACCCGGTGGGGGGCAAAGGATAGCGCGCGTTACATCATCCGTGGCTCGGTCTGTGCTATCACCACCCTCAGGAGAGCTGCAGGACGAATGCGAGGATTGTGCCATATCCCACTGCCTTCGGTGAGATGACGTTATGACCAGCACTTCCGGTACTGTTCTCTTTTTTCACTCCCCGTCGCCCTATCTCTGCCCCCTGCCTTGTCTCCCATTGTTCTTCCCATCCCTCTGCTGTTCAGCTCCTCTCTATCCCCACTGCCTTCGGTGACATGACGTTGTAACCAGCACCGCCGGTACTGTTCTCTGTTTTCACTCCCCGTCGCTCTATCTCTGCCCCTGCCTTGTTCTATTTCTCTCATTCTCTTGCTGTTCCTCTTTCGCCCACATTTTACCTTCTCCCATTTTTCTTCGTGTTCCTGTTCTTGCTTCCTTTATCTGTGTCTCTCTTCACATCTCGTCAGGTGACTTCCCAACAATGCTGATTGCGTTCCTATAGTTTTAACTTCTAGTTGGCGCGGTTGTTCCCACCACCCAAGAATCTGATTTGTTGTATGGCATATTGATTTCATGCATGTTGAGTCGGCGTAGCAGCCGCTTATTTTTATTTGATTGTTATGTGGCCATAAAACGAGCAAGCTTGCTAGTGAAGCAGTCATATGAGAAAAGCTGCTTATGCTCGTGTTTTTAGTCTTGTTGTGTGAATGGCTGCTAATAATGCCCGATGCAGTCGTAGCCCGTGTTCAGTATGCCCCGGCTCCCTCAACAATTCTGCTGCCGCAGATGATGCCCCCCACCCCATATGTTTGTCACAGCCTTGATTTAATTAATTAATTGACAAAGCTAATTTTCATTTCCAGCACATGGGCAGCTACTGCCCACTTGAGAGACAGGCTCAACCGGGTAAGTCTGACCAGAACCCTGACTCCCGGACCACGCTCCGACTTTAAGGAAGTTGAAAAGTTGGTCACTGAGTCCTGACGTGCCTTCTTTGTGCAGGTGTGTAGGGATAAAACCACGCAGCCCCCGCCCTTCATGTCCCCAATGTGCCCAGTCCTCCGAGTTCGTAGTGCCTTGAGATAATTCATTTCGGAGCTACCGAGCGCGTGCAGTCTCTTACTCAGAGCACACATCGCTACGGTAATATGTGGAGCTGTGCCGGTGTGCAACGCGAATCCAGGGGTGCTGTGATCATCACCCCCACACTAGTGATGTTCCGAGGGGGTCCTCGTGACTCAAATAGTGCACATACTGTATTATCCCCCCCCTCGTTAGTAGCATTTTGGTCTGTAGGTTTGAGACTGGGGTCGGGCATTGTCTGTAGGTTTGTGAGAGTTGAGGCGAGGGGGGAGCATTGGGGTCTGTAGGTTTGTGAGACTTAAGGCGAAGGGGGGAGCGTTGTGGTCAGTTTGTTTGTGAGAATGAGGGGGCATTGTGGTGTGTGTGTGTGTTTGTAAGACGTGGTGGGGGCAGGCTTGAGCTGACCAGTATATTGTCACACACACTCATTTGCCCTGTTTTTGCTCCCCCGTGCGTGCCTTGCGGTTACCTTGTTCTTTTCAACGGTTTCCTCTTTTTCTGGTCAAGCTTGTCAAAAGGGCCGGGCCAGCCAGTAGGAAGGGGGAGGGTGACAGATGTAAACAGAGATCGCTGTACCCTCACCCCAGCCCGACTTCAGGGAACTGAACCAGAACAAGTCGGGGTGGGGCTGCCTGAAAACTGTCCCTCCTTTGGGACCGCCCCTGATGGCCACAGCCCTCTTTACTCCCTTTAACCACTGTCTGCTCCCTTTACTCCCTTTAACCACTGTCTGCTCCCTACTCCCTTTAACCACTGTCTGCTCCCTTTACTCCCTTTAACCACTGTCTGCTCCCTTTACTCCCTTTAACCACTGTCTGCTCCCTTTACTCCCTTTAACCACTGTCTGCTCCCTTTACTCCCTTTAACCACTGTCTGCTCCCTTTACTCCCTTTTTTTTTTTTTTTTTTTTTATTTTAATTTTATACCGCGCCTAATCGCCTGCAGGCCTCTAAGCGCCAGGAAAAGATGGTACAGGACAACAACATAACGAAGTCAGAGCAAAGAGCAGCATTCCGGTTATGCTATGCTCAGGCTTCTCCTAAACAATAGTGTTTTTAAGCTCTTTCGGAATCTTAGGAGGTTTCCTTCTTCGCGCAACCCTCCAGGCAGACTGTTCCACAACTGGGGAACCAGTACTGAAAAAGCTCTCCCTCCCTTCGTCGCCAGCCTATAGCGAGAGCAGGTCAGCAGCTGCGAGTCCGAGGACCGAAGTGATCTCGTCGGACAGTACAGCTGCAGGCGCTCCTTGATATAGGCTGGGGCCTTACCGTAAATTGCCTTATGAGCTGTACACAAACTCTTAAATTCCACTCTCTCTTTAATTGGAAGCCAATGTAGGCTTTGTAGTAGGGGAGTGGCTCTAGACCTCCTAGGAAGTCTAAAGATCAAGCGGGCAGCATCATTCATCAAGACCTGGAGCCTGTTGGTAAGGGTTTTCGGTAGGCCAAGATAGAGAGCATTTCCGTAATCGATTCTGGAAATGATGGTGGCAGCCACTATTGATCGCATCATGGGCTCTGAAAGGATAGGGGATAGCTTCCGCAGTTGCCGAATGATATTAATACAGCTACCTACCACCGATGCGATCTGAGCAGCCATTGACAGTTCGGCATCCAATTTAATCCCTAAACTTTTCACAGCCAGGCTTGGTTTTGGGGCAGGGCCCAACTCCATAGGCCAGTAAAGGTCACTCCAAGGTGAAGAAGTGGATGGGATAACCAAGATCTCAGCTTTAACCACTGTCTGCTCCCTTTACTCCCTTTAACCACTGTCTGCTCCCTCTACTCCCTTTAACCACTGTCTGCTCCCCTTCACCCCCTTTATCCACTGTCTGCTCCCTTTACTCCCTTTAACCACTGTCTGCTCCCCTTCACCACTGTCTGCTCCATTTACTCCCTTTAACCACTGTCTGCTCCCTTTAACCACTGTCTGCTCCCATTAACCACTGTCTGCTCCCTTTACTCCCTTTAACCACTGTCTGCTCCCTTACTCCCTTTAACCCCTGTCTGCTCCCTACTCCCTTTAACCACTGTCTGCTCCCTTGACTCCCTTTAACCACTGTCTGCTCCCTTTACTCCCTTTAACCACGGTCTGCTCCCTCTACTCCCTTTAACCACTGTCTGCTCCCCTTCACCCCCCTTAACCACTGGCTGCTCCCTTTACTCCCTTTAACCACTGTCTGTTCCCCTTCACCACTGTCTGCTCCCTTTACTCCATTTAACCACTGTCTGCTCCCCTTCACCAGTGTCTGCTCCCCTTCACCAGTGTCTGTTCCCCTTCACCAGTGTCTGTTGCTTAGTGTCCACCCCTCCCCAATATCTGCCCTAACACCAGTTATCTTTCCCTCATACCAGTCTCTATCCCCATACATGTCCCTCCCTGTACATCTGTCGTCTCCTACACAAGTGTCTGTTTGTGTCTGTTCCCCTTCACCAGTGTCTGCTGCTTAGTGTCTACCCCTCCCCCAATATCTGCCCTAACACCAGTATCTGTCCCTCATGCAGTACTATCCCCATACATGTCCCTCCCCATTCATCCGTCGCTACCTACATTTGTGTCTGGCTCCTGTCGACAGTGTCTGTTCCACTTCACCAGTGTCTGTCGCTTAGTGTCCACCCCTCCCCAAGTATCTGTCCCTCATACCAGTGTCTATCCCCATACATGTCCCTCCCATACATCCGTCGCCACCTACACTTGTGTATGTCTCGCACCACCAGTGCCCATCCTCACCACTGAGGTCTGCCCCAACACCATGTCCGTCCTTACACCAGTAAGAGTCTGCCTGTCCCTACGCTGGCACCAGTCCCTCAGCAACAGTGTCTGTCCCCAAATGTTGCAGTTTCTGTCTCAGCAAGGAGGGAGCGCATATTTGCAGACTGGAGGCATGTGAATAGGTCAGCAGCTGCTAAGTGTCTGGGAACCACTAGGAATCCATTTCAGAAAGGGGCCAATGCCACCAGGAAGGCAACATTTTCCATCTACATCCCTCCACCAGGCATGCCCTCCACAGACATTTAGGAGCAGTTAGAAGTGTGAGTGCATGGAAAGGAATGTGGATCTGCCGCTTACGGACACCAACTACTGGAGTCTGTATCAAAGGGTTGCCTCTTCCCCGCTTTCCAAGAAGCAGACTCAGTTATAGGTGAGACTTTATGTGTGGGTGGCTCTGTGTGTGTGTGTGGGTGGCTCTGTGTGTGTGTGTGTGTGTGTGTGTGTGTGGGTGTGTGTGTGTGTGTGTGTGGGTGGCTCTGTGTGTGTGTGGGTGGTTCTGTGTGTGTGTGGGTGGCTCTGTGTGTGTGTGGGTGGCTCTGTGTGAGTGGGTCTTGTGTGTGAGTGGATCTGTCTGTGTGGCTCTGTGTGTGTTTGTGGCTCTGTGTGTGTGTGTGGCTGTGTGTGTAGCTCTGTGTATGTGTGGCTCTGTGTGGATAGCTTTTTTTGTAGGTGGCTCTATGTGTGGGTGGCTTAGTCTGTGTGAGGGTGGCTCTGTGTAGGTTGCTCTGTATGTATTGGTAGCTCTATGTGAGTGACTCTGTGTGGGTGGCTTTGTGTGGGTGGCTCTGTATGTGTGTGTGGGAGGCTTTGTGTGTGTGGCTCTGTGTGGGTGTAAATGCAATAGGTCATGCATTTGCGAGCGATTAAGCTATTGGCATTGTAAATGACAATGCCATTTATTTAACGATTAAGCTATTGGCAATGTAAATGACAATGCCATTTATTTATGATTTTAAAAAAATAAAATCATGAGCAATGCCAATAGCTCTACCTTTAATAATGCCGAGACCATTGCATTGTAACTGCTTGTCCTCACTCTCCGTTTGTTCTTGCCTTTAAAAAAATGGTGCTTAGTTACTTCTATTCTGAAAGTTAGTGCTGAGGTTAGGAAACAGCACCCCAATGCTGCAGTTTACCAAGGGCCACATGAAAGGGTCAGGAGGGCCGCAAGCGCCCCCCAGGCCGTACTTTTAGCATCACTGGTCTTGTGAATATTTGGGGCCTGCCTGCATATGGAAAATCATGAGTGGTGCTGATTGCAGAAGAAGTGGACGAGGGCTGAGAATCAACAGAGCATGAAAGAAAGAGAACAGCAATGTGCTGTGCTTAGGAAAAATTGCAGTCATTCACAAATCGCTGGTAGGAGTTTCAGGAGGTAGATCAGTTGCCTTGCTCAGCTAAATAGACCACAATCAAAGTGAAGCCACGGCCTGGTGTAGCTCAAAGGCACCTTTCTGCCATGCAGATATCAGACCCTGAAAGGTTAATCGTTAGCCATCCTATAAGAAAATGACAATCCTCAAAAGCAGTCTTTCAAAATGGCTGTTACCCCTTTCTCTCGCAAGGCAACGTTGTCAGTTTGAGAAACAGTGAGGTACTCTACCATGGCAAGAATGAAGATAGCAAGTTCACAAAATTCAGAATTATAGTGGGTCGCAATCTGACCTACCTCATCAATATTCATGAGGTAGGTTGAAAATTGCAGGTCACTATTATTGGTAGCCATCACTAGGATGGTGGCCTACTGAGGACAACAAACCCCCATTTAAAAAAAAAAATTTAAAAAAAAAAAAAAAAAACCATGTCTGTGATCGTTTTTTAATTTTTTTTTTAAATACTGCCTGTTTTCTTTAAAGGCTTCCTTTTACAGAAAAAAACGTTTACAACTTTGAAAAAGCTAGTTTGAGAGTAGGCAGTGGTCACAAAGGCGACCCGTTCTTTTTTGGGAATGGCTTTCCAATCTATTTTAGAAGTTAGTAAAAGTTCAATGTTTTGCAACCAGATTTTGGTTGCAAAACATTCGTACATACCATAACGAATCATTATTTGAAAGTGATGCCCTAAACATGCCCATTCCAAATAGAGATTTGTTATGCCCGACTAAACCGATTTTGAGATTCGGTAACCTACTGACTTGCAAAATGAGTTTAATACATTCCAAAAAGCCATTTAGTGGTTCCAAAACCTGTGATTTTTGCTGATTCTCCCATTAACTGCTTCTCCCTCAGACGGCGCTCCCACGGTCTCCATGTTGTCCATGTCGCATAGACACTTTGCTGGGGTTTGACTAAAGAGAAGCAATTACCTGGCTGGTTTTTTATCTCTTGAATTCCACATGTTTCATTAAATGCCAGGCTTTGGCACACAGGGACAATATGTATGGCATTGAGGATGGGGTAGGCTGCTGCAAATCTGCTATCTATACTGTAGCAGGCTGCTGCAGAGCACCAAAAGGCTAGAGCATTTGTTGAGTCCTGTGGGAACTACATCAGGCCTTAGCAAGAATGTTCCTTTGAATTCTGACACTTTCCTATTCATGACCTCAGACAGTTATTATGTTCCTTTAGGTACTTGAATTTAGGCATGTGTGTTAATTTTAAGCTGGTTCACGTGCAACAGGGTTTTTAAATTCTGCTCAGAGTTTTCTGTGTGAAACATATTTGAAAAATAAATCATAATGTTTCAAGAAATTGAAAATATTTCATTCAGTGTTCACTTTTGAGATACCTTAAGATGTGTGTTTGCTTTTCCTCTGTTTTTCCATTGGAAATGTGCACTTATTACATTTGAGTGTGAGTAAATATTTACAGGCAAGACTCTTCAGAGTCTGCTAACGCGACAGGTACCCAGGATTACTAGTAACATTTTTCAAGATTCTCAAAAAGTTGGAAATTTACTCCAACGCTTTTTATAAGCATTGGGCCTCCAGCAAAGATGGATTTGTTTTTGTTATTTCAGCCTCCATCTGTTTGGTACCCAGTATCAATATTGTAATTTTATTTATATAGCACCTACTACCCATGACGAGGTCTTGAAGGGCTTTATAGCGAGTAGCACACTTCTCTGGAATCCAAAATAGATTAGTGGTGTATTACTGTAGGGAAATATAAGTTGCTAATTTGAGCTGTGTACAGGTGAGTGAATTTAATAGGAAAAAGTAGGGATAGAGGGGGAAGAGTTTAGAAGGTGTTGTTTGGGAGATCATAGTATTAAAAGGAGGGATAGAGGAGGGAAGAGTCTGAAAAGGCTTATAAGGGAGATAATAGTAAAATGAGGTTGGATTAGTCAAAGGAGGGCAGTGTTAATTTGGGAGATCATAGTAGTAGAATGATGTTTGTGATGAGTCGGAGAGGAGGTAGAGGATATACTGAGAGAGGTATATGATGAGATATATTGTAGTGCATATGTTGCTTGTACTGGAAAGGGAATTGTTGTTTCTAGTTGAGGCTTACTGAGGGTGAATTGGTATTTATTTCTCTCTCATGACAACTGCATATTAATAGTCTTGTAGCCTAAGATTTTGGAGAACTTTTTCAATCATAGAGATAGATAACTGGATAACTTTTGGAAAAAATGAGTTTCTGGGTGGTGGCCTTTAAACACAAATGTCTACTTACTTTCAGTTTGTAAAGGAAGTCCCATGGATCCTTACTGACATAAAACCAGAGCTTTCTTTCTGTGGCAGAGCTCATATTTGAGAGCAGGTGTAAGTGCTGCCAAAATGTGTTAGATGCCCTCAACTCTGGCAGCACAGCTCTCTCCTCTGGTGGTCAGATGCTGTATCTGGGCCAAGCAGGTGTGTGTGTGTGCTGACACTGAAACAATACTCAAAGGGGGAAATAATTCTGGGTGTTTAATAAATGGCTAACAGGGATGGATCATCCATCTGCTCAACCAGACTGTGGATGCAGAGGAGTTTTGTGGAGTGGAAGTTTGTGGAGTGCAGAAGGTTGGAGTGTCATGGACTAGAGTGGAGTGTCATGAATTATAGTAGAATGGTGTGGAGTATAGAAGCAAAGAATGGAGGGGCGTAGAGTGTCATAGAGTAGAGTGGCATAGAGTGTCGTAGAGTGCAGTGACACAGAGTGGATTGCAGTGGAGTGGTGTAGAGTGAAGTAGAGTGGAGTAGTGTGGCTTAAAGTGGAGTAAAGTGGAGTGTCATAGTTAGAGTTGTGTAGAGTGGAGTAACGTTTTGTAGAGCGAAGTTGCAAGGAGTCACAGAGAGTGTCATAGGTGGGAGGGGTGTTGAGTGGAGTAGAGGGGTGTGGAGTGGCATACAATGTCATAGAGAAGATTGGCATAGAGTGGAGTAGATGAATAGAGTGGCATGTGGTGGTGTCATACAGTTGAATAAAGTGACGTGGAGCAGCATGGAGGTAATGCATGGAGTGGAGCGGAGTGGTGTAGAATAGGTTGTCAAAGAGTGGAGTTGCATAGAGTGTCATAGAGTGGCATGGCATAGGGTAGCATACAGTGGAGTGCCATATGCTGGAAAAGTAGAGTGTCATAGAGTGAAGTGACAGAGTGGTGTGGAGTGTCATACCGTGGCGTGGAGTGGCATAGAGGGAATTGCATGGAGTGGAGAGGTGTAAAGTGGAGTAGAGTGGAGTGGAATGGGTATCATAGAGTGGAGTGAAATAGAGAGGCATACAGTGGAGTGGCGTAGATTGGAGTAGAGTGTTGTAGAGTAAAGTGGCATACAGTGGAGGTGAATGTCAGAGTGGAGAAGAGCGGAGTGGCATAGATTGGCCTGAAGTATCGTAGAGGGAACTGCGTAGAGTGGAGTATAGTGTCATAGAGTAGAGTGTCACAGAGTGGAGGGGTGTAGAGTGCTGTTGAGAGGAAGGGCATAGAGTGGAGTAAAGTGCTGTAGAGCAGAGTCGAATGGAGTGGTGTACAGTGGAGTAAAGTGCTGTGGAGTGGCTCAGACTGGAGTAGAGTGGCGTAGAGTGGAGTACAGTGAAGTGTTGTTCAGTGGAGTTTTGTCGCAGAGTGGAGTAGAGCAGAGTATGATAGAGTGGAGTGGCATAGAGTAGAGTATAGTGGCAAACATTGTTGAGTGGAGTGTTGTAGATTGGAGTATCGTAGAGTGGAGTAGTGAGGCCTAAAGTGGGAAGCTATGGAGTGCAATAGAGTGGAGTAGCATGGGGTGTTGTAGAGTGGAGTGACATAGAGTGTTGTAGAGTGTTATTGAATGGAGTGGAGTAGAGTGTCGTGGAGTGGCCTGGCATAAAGTGGAGTATGCATGGTATGTTAGCGCATTCCTGTTACAGACAACACATTTTCAGTTGAAATTACCATTACATTTGCCCACATTGTTTTACTGATAAAACTATACAGCGCACAAATAATAATGTGTGGAAATAGCATTATATAGTATATATTTATTTTGATTGTATTAAAATATTTGTTCCCACCATACATCAGAATTACAAACAAATGTGCTTCATTTGTGCTCTTCTAATATATATTCTGAATTATTTGCACAGATCATTTATAGACAATTAGATTGTGTTGTGTGCTGGAAAAAAAACTTTCCTATCACACTCCATGATAGTCAGATAAATCCTCTCAATTTGAAGACAGAAGAGTAAACACCAAGCTCCGAAGACAAAGACTGACATTTGACCTCTGTCTTTGAATGCGCAGCAATGCCAAGATAACAACAACATTTAAAGGCCTGTTTATGGAAAGCAAGCACTCATGGAAGAATACAGTAAATAGGCTATGCTCCACAGAGGGATGAAGACATGCTGGACATCCTAAAACAAATGAAACCAGCAGATAAAAAGCAAGCAAATGTTACAAACCACAACGCCAATGGTAAGCAGGGGGCGACGTGCATTCTCAGGGAAGCTTTCAGAATGTCACAAGATGTCTTTTTGCAACAAGACAGCTGTGCTGTATCATAGGCTTCGACATAAAAAGGCCTGTAGCTAGTGTCTCATTTTATATAGTTAAACAAGCATTGGCATAGCCAATAGGTCTTGCCTTTGGAACCTTATAAGTATTTAGTTATGCAGTACAATATCCTTGGTGCAACAACATCAACTGTTGCATCTCTAAACACTTATAAGGTCCTAAAGGCACGACCTATTGGCTATGCCAATGCCTGTTTTTCTTTGCACTTAGTTGCAGACAAATACCAACAAATGCTGCTACCTACAGCCCTATCACTGTGACGGGGGGTTATTTTCTAGCCTCTGCAACGGCTGAGTTAGAGTCTGCTTCCAATCCATCACTTACATGTTTCATATATGGGAGTTAACAAAAGTTTTACTGTAAGCCTATAGTAAATGCATTGTGATTTAGACTACACAATACTGTAAGGGCTGGAGGAAGGGCTCCATGTGCGGGGGTAAGCTTCTCAGTTTCCCCACCTGGCTTGTGAATGGACTCACCCGGTCGGCGCTCTCAGCGTCTCTCTGCCACAGGGACTTCTTCACTTTCTGGCTTTTCCGACCCTGAGCAGGGGAGCAGCAGGCAGGTGAGGAACAGAGTGCCGGCCAGGGGGGAGAGCAGAGGCATCCTGGGGGAGTGGAGGTGTTAAGAGACGGCGACGTGAGGTGGAGTGGTCCTACAGAGATGGAGAGGTGACACCGCAGAAGGCACCGGATGAGGTGGATAGGTGCTATGAGGTGATGCTTCGGGTGGAGACTAGAGGTGCTGTGAGGGGATCTTGCCGGAAAAGAGGCGCTGTGAGGTGACCCTACAGGGCGGCAACAGAGAAGGTGGAGATGCGCGCTCCACAGTTGACGGAGAGTAGAGGTGCAGTGAGTCGGCCAGGCAGCCCTGGTGTCCTATGCTGCTGGCAACCAATGGCTAAGGGGCACAGCGTGGCTCAGAAGAGGCGAGGCATGTCCAGCCCCTGAACATGAGCTGTTCACCGCGGCCCGAGCAGAGCCAGGAACCATCGCCCTTACTGCCAAGACACACAGCCATCGACGAAAACTGCACCAGGGCATCGAACCAATCTCAAAGCAGCCACCGAAGAGACGGCAAAGAGGTGCTGCCGAGGCACACAAGGCAAACCAGACAAAAGGTGGCACAACTCTATGCTGAAATAAAACTAAACACTTAATCTGTTATTGACATGGGCCAGTGCATCGGATGCAGAACAAATAGGAACAAAACAGCAAAAAAAGAACATGTGTGAAGAGTGGCTGAGAGGGACATAAAGTAGGCTAACACAAGCGCTGGTCCCACACCGCTCCTGACACCCCGAGCACGGCAGCGCGGCGAACGCGCTAATTAACAATCGCGGCAGGGTGCCATTTGTTTCGAATTAGCGTGGTGAAAGCAACCACGCTAATTCAAGCTTTTCAAGCACTCGTGCTTGTGCTCCACCTCGAAGGAGCGAGCTGCATCATGCAGGCCATCTGTTTTCAATTAGCGTGCATGCCGCTGATCGCTACCACAAGGTGGATGCCAGCACAAGCACAAGTGCTTGAAAAGAGCTGACCAATTTCTAAAGGTCATCTACTAGAGCAGTGCATGTCCGCTGCCTATGAGAGACCTAAAAAGGAACTGCACAGTGGGTGGGTAAATGGAGGGGCTGATTGAGGAAAGCAATGAGGAGTGAGCAGGGTGGCAAGGGGACACCACACAAACAGCACACAGGGGGCCAGGGGAGCAGCACAGAAGAGGAGAAGCAACAGAGAGAGGTTGTGAAGGCAACAGAAAAGTATACAGGAGAGCAGCCATGAGTGAGAGAGCAAACACGCAGGTGAGTAGGGATGCTTTTCTTTGGTGAAGGAGAAAGAGAGACACACAAGAGGGGGAAAGATCTGGAAAATACATGCACTGTGATGTAGTGCTTAACAAGTCAGAAAGAAAAGTAGTTCACAAAAAACGAACAGTGGAAGGACACAAATAAAGAAGCTATGTCACAGGGAAGGGACGAACACCAAATGGATAAGGTAAGCCAATGAATAAGAAGCAAGTGAATGAGAGTTACAATAAAGCCAAGCAATAAAAAGCATTAGGCAGGTATTAAGCCCACTGTAAGATCTTGGTAAGCTCAATATAGGAAATGTCCATGTTTTGTGTGATGTCCCTCCAGATGATTGCTTTAACTGTTTTTGCTGGCTGTAGGCCCCTGGTACTTTACCCCAGCTAACCAGTGGTAAAGTGCCTCTGTTCCTCCTTTCAACATTTCAAAATTGGTATACTCCTAATTGGCATATTTAACTGAAATATAAACGTCCCTAGTGTATGGTACCAAGTGTTCCCAGGGCCTGTAGCACCTATTGTATCATCAACTATGAGCCTGTAAGTTAAATGTCACTAGTGGACTGCAGCACCTATTGTATCATCCACCTAAGGAACAGTGTAAACATGGTCTCAGGCCTACCTCTATAGCCTGACTGTGGCAGTATACACGCTACAATTTGACCTGTCAAATATAAACCCTTTTGAGAGGTCAAAACCTTCCTTTTAAATATGAATAAGTCACTGCTGTCACTCCCATTCACAAAACTCCTTTACAGTCTGCTCTACAACACTCTACTTTTGTTTGTACCCTTTTGGCATGGCATTGCCGAAAGGTGTTTGGAATAAAAATGTACGCTCAACAAATTATTATTTTAAATGGAGAATAACAAAGCAGGCACTTTCCCTAGATGCCCAGTTTTCACAATGCAGGCTAATCAGGGGCAGCATGCCGTTTGAACACTAAAAGTGTGTATCGCCATCCATCACCAAAGTTGGGAAAAGGCCCGTGCCCTATTTTGGTGCCCACAGATGTGTTTAAAAGGAACCTAGAAGTGTGGCTGGGCCTTCTGACAGTTGCCTTTAAAGCTATCGTCGTGGAAGGCATGGTCCCCGATTCATGGTAGACATCCATAATAGTCACTATTCATAAAAAAGGGCCCAGGGACGACCCTTCGAACCACAGCTAAATGTCATTTTTGGGCGGAATTGGTAAAATCTTTGGCAAGCTGTTGTTGGCCGGTCTGGAGATGTTTGTGTAGAAGAATGGCATAATGTCACACTTGCAAGCCAACTTCCGCAGGGGCCAGAGCATGATCGATCAAGTCTTGAGTACTCTGCATATGATGTGTTTGAAGATCGTCAAGCCACGGAAATCGCCACTCTTCCTGGTTTTCATAGACCTAAAGACCGCTTTTGACAGTGTGGATCAGACTACACTATGGCAGATCTTGGAGGACCTTGCTGTCCCCAAGTACCTATTGAACCTGCTCATTAGTCTCCATACCGGAAATACAGCGGCTGTCAAATATGGCCTCAAAGGCATATGCACAGCCATATTTGGAATACACACAGGGGCCAGGCAGAGATATGTGCCCTATTAAATATCTGTATTAACGATATAGGGAAGACACTTATCAACCTTGCCCAGTATGTACCCAGGCTGGGCCGCGATCAATTTCTGATCTTTATGGTAGCTGATGATGGAGTCATTCTAGCACGCACTGAACTATCTATGCACTGTCTATTGGGATGATTTGAACTTTTTTGTTAATTCCATAAAATTGCTGAGTTAATGTTTCCTTTGTGCACTTCTTGCAGAACCAGAGATATTTAAACAACAGGCTAGATGAAAAATCCATTCCAGGTCCAAATAACAGCTCTATATAACATGTGTGCCTTGTCTTAATCCCATGACCGTGGTCTCCTTCGGCTTGACTTGTACTAGCCTCCTCAGATAACAAGATGGCGGGATAGAGCAGCATTGGAGTCCTGACACCCTCACAGTGGAACCGTGAGTCGGTCAGAGCAGGAGCGGCTCTGTCACCTTAGAATGCAGGGTGGATTGGTTGTACAAGATGACAGCGACACAGGTGAAGAGTTTAGGACATATAATGAAATACTACACTCTAGAGAACTGATGGAAATGGGAGACATCCGATCCTACATTAAAGGACACCCATTTGCCCAAAATCTCATTGATCCTTCAGGAAACCTGGGAAGCTCCCATAACTCTGGAAGAAATTCTGAGCCACAGTCAGGCTAAAGAGCAATAAAGCTCAAGTACAGAATAGTTACTTGCCCGGACAAGCCTTTTTAGAGGAGCTCCTTGCTTTGAAGGTGGCTGTCACCATCCATCTGTGTGAAGCCTGAAGTCTGTGTGAAGACTCTATTACAACAAGTCGAAGATGGGCAGGTGCATCTACATATATTGTATTCATCTTGATTTGCGCTTCAGTAAGTTGTTACAGTACTTTTTAACAGTATTTTTATTTTATAGTACTCTGCTTTTTTGCCAAAGCATCTTTTTACATTAGGAGGATCCCAATATCCATTACAAGAGTAACTCTAACTTGTGAACAACTGAACTTTACATTCTATTGCGTTTTGCACATTGTTTTAGCCAGCTATTTTTTAATTGTTTTTAGCTTGAATACCTGAATTCCTTGATAACACGCAACCGCGGTGTCCGCCTGTAAGAACGGGCCCGCAAGCTAAAGTCCGTATGCTAGTCTTTTTTGCTCCCCGCCCATAAAACCCGGGATGTGCCAACCGAGCAGCGGGTAACTTATGCAGCTGCTTGTGAACGGCTGTATTTTAAATTCTATTGAGTTTTGCACATTGTTTTAGCCAGCTATTCTTATATTGTTTTTAGCTTGAAAACCTGAATTTCTTATTAACACGCGACCAAGGTGTCCGCCTATAAGAGCAGGCCAGCAAGCTAAGGTCAGCGTGCTAGTCGTTTTTGCTTCCCGCCCATCAAACCCGGGATTTGCCGACAGTGATGATGGTAAGCCCCTCTCCTACAGTAGGATTCAGCTCATGGGCTTGGGCATGAGAGTGAACTGTCGCTCCCTCATACCCATGCCTAAACACGATCGCAGTTGGGCATGTAACACCTGCGGCTGGGCCTCCTCTAACTCTGTTACGGGAGAGTCGCCGCAAGTGATTTTAGGGGCACACCTCCCTGTAATGAGACAAACCCTGATAGGGAAAACGGTCACCTGAAGGCCATGCTCCTTAATACACGATCCCTTAGAAAACATGCTCTTCAAATATACGATTTACTTGTGGATAAGAGCCCTGACTTTCTCTTTTTAACTGAAACATGGCTCAGAGAAAAATCTAATCCCGCCATGCCATCCCTCCTGGCTATCGGATACTCAGGAGGGATCGGTCATTAAGCATATAGGGCGGCATTGCTTTAATCTTCAAACACCACTTTTCTTGCTCCATGGTCCCCATAGCTGACATAGCTGGCGCTGAAAGTCTGGGATTTCATATCAGGGTGTCAGCAAAACAATCGGTGGCCGGCATCTTGATCTACAGACGCCGGTGTCCCACGGGTCAGTTCCTGGATTCAATTTGCAATGCTGTTTCTCCTCTGGCCATCAATTTTACACACTGCCTAGTCTTAGGTGATTTTAATATTCATATGGATAATTTCACTAAACCGGAGCCGTGTAGATTATGTGACTCTTTAGCTTTTTTTAAAATGTCACCGTATATTCTTCAAGTGACCCATGAGAAAGGACATATTTTGGACCAGATTTTCTCCAAAGACAAATTAGTATCCTCAGTCCCAGTCCTGCTAGTATGGTCTGATCATTCGATGATACAGTTTACACTCGAGAAGTTGCCTAACCCCTGCAAGACACAGGGAAGGCAGCTGCAGACCTTTTAGCCAAATTACAGCCAATGCTCTTACTACGGCCCTTAACAATCACCCAATCCCCTTCCACAGCAATGTCGAGGAGGATGTAGAAGAACTAGACTATTGGCTTCAGTTGCAGGGGGAGGAGCTTGCCCCCTCCCCACCCCCTCTTTGCGACCTGCCAAGGCCTTGCGGGCCTCAGCACCATGGTTTACGGTCGCCCTTAGGAAGAGCAAGAGTGATTGCAAATGCCTGGAGAGGGCCTGGCAGAAAATCTTCGACCCCACTGATCAAATTGCTTATAAATTAGTATTGAAGGTGCATTATAAGAAAGTAATAGAAGAGAAAAAACTTTTTTTCCCCTCTAAAATAGCACAGTCTGACAACCACAGCAAGGAAATTTTTAAAACAGTCAAGGAGTTTCTATCTCCAAATGCAGTGGCAAGGCCGTTCACTCCAACAGAAGCATCGACGAACCATTTAGTCTCCTATATCACATGAGAACATTAAATCTATCCAAGATACTTTCTCACTGCTGCAGAGGACGGAGGGTGAAATTTGAGCGTTTTTCACCCCACCTACGCAGTCAAGGGGTTCGCTACTTATGCAGTTCCCCCCTATATCTTTGGACAACTCATTGGAAATTATGAAGGCCCTTAAATCTGGCTCACCGTCCGACCCCTGCCCGGCCAAGACATTGGTGTCATTAGCTGATGTAATCAACCCTGCGCTTAATCAGATTCTGAACTCATCCTTGGGGACCGGATTTGTTCCGGTTAGGTGGAAGAATGCCAAAATACTCCCCCTTCTGAAAAAAACAAGAGCAGGTCCAGAGTTGGCCTCAAATTACAGACCAATATTCTTGCTCCCTTTTTCTCGAATGTGTTGGAAAAATACGTTAATGGTGTTATCACCACATATGCTGAATCCAATCAAGTATTCCACCAGAATCAGTCCGGTTTCAGATCTAATTTTAGCACCAAAACCGCACTTCAAGAGGTTTTGGAGGCCATCAAGGAGACCTATTCCAGGAAGGAAAGCCCATGCTGATTCTTTTAGACCTATCAGCGGCCTTCGATACCGTGCCCATGATCAGCTCCAACCACGACTTCAGGGGTGTGGCTGCGGGGGCACAGTACTCCGTTGGTTTACCTCTTCTGGATAATCACCAGCAAGCGGTTTGGTCTCCCCCATTTTCAGCGCCTATCCCCTCCCTAAAGGTGGGGGTTCAGCAAGGCTCAATCCTCAGTCCCACACTTTTTAACCTTCATATGTCCCAATTGGCATATCTGGCTGAAGCCCACGGAGCGAAAATCGTATTGCATGCGGACCATAACCAACTTCTCTTCAATTCAACAGGAAGTCAGACTTTAGAGGAGAAGCGATAAATGCCTGCCTCTCACAAGTGTTCTCTTGGTTCCAATTCCACCAATTTAAGTGCAATCCCGACAAGTCGGAAATTATCCTCTCTGGCCTCCCTCTAGACAACGTGTGGCAGAACTGGTGGCCCTAGGACATGTCTCCCCCCAGCGCCTCTGTCAAGACTGTCAAAAATATAGGAGTGAGGATGGAGGATAATTTATCAATGAACTCTCAAGTACAAGCGGTAGTGGGCTCATGTTTTGGAGTGCTTAAAATGCTTAGGCAATTCCTGCCCCTCTTGATGGTAACACATAGAAAGAATGTGGTCCAGGCGCTGGTTATTTCCAGGCTGGCCTACGTCAATAGTCTTCACCTGGGAATCCCTGAATGCCTGCTGATACGCTTACAAGTAGTTCAGAATGCAGTGGCCAGGGCAATTCTTATGCTCGGGCACCAGAACATGGATCTCTACTCACCTGAAAGCCATGCACTGGCTACCGATCCGCAAGCAGATTAAATTCAAATCCATGGTCCGGACCTTCAAATCTCTTCATGGGTTTAGGGCCCCGTACCTCAGAAAGAGAGTTCAACTCTATTATCTGCGTCGTGCTCTGAGGTCTGCGGCACTCCAGTTAGCCTGCGTCCCCAAATCATTTCATGCTCGAATTGGAGTCGCTCCTTCCAGGTACAACCAGCAAAACTTTGGAACAGCCTCCACCTGGAATTTAGACAGATGCTGGATCTTCTTCCCTTTAGGAAATTACCGAAAACCTGGCTATTCCAGCAATAGTTCGATATTAGCAAGTCAAGAGCTCCGTTAGCCCCACACAGTATCCGTAGCGCCGGGACACTCAATTGAGTAGCTGTGCGCTTTATAAGTCCCTCATAACATAAATCAGTGAAAGGAATTCTCCTACTGAACAAGTCTATTCCTCGTCTTCCACAAGCATATTTGGTTGTTCCAATATGAAGGAGCCTTCACAATTGGTTCATTAACTTTTTTCCTTCGTTGTTAGATACATTTATATGTAGAACAAAGTCAGGAATCTCGTAATCTGTCTTTATATGTTATCAAACAAGAGTCCCTTAGTGTCATGAACAGTGATGGCCCAGGGTTGCTACCATCTTTTCTCTGAAAGTGTGCTGTTGTCGCTACTCCCTACAGCCTCATCCAGACAATCTGGCCCGCCGTGCATTCTCTTCATACACTTTAGCTCTGCGTAGTTCCCAGACACAGAGGCCTACAACAACCCACAGTGCCAGACTACTCAATGCACATAGTACACCAGAGTAAGACTCTGGAGAAGTTGAAAATGGGCAATTGTTGTGAAATATGTGTCTTTAAAACTTGAAGATAAGAATTTCAGTCAAAATACAGGCACCTCTTAAAAGAGCCTCTATGCACAATGGATTCACAAATTTTCTCTAAACACAGCAGGCACTCCCCGTCTTGGAAGCAGGCGGTGAATGCCTCCCAGACACAGGCTCACAGAACACAGTCCCAGGCTTATCATAGATTTATGAAGAACTAGGTGAGACCTCTTGAGATATAATGTTCAAGAGCCTATTGCTGTACAAGAGAATTTACCATATGTGTTCACTCTTTAGTGTATGAACTAGCAATCACCTCACATCAGAGGTTTTATAGAATTACTGGGTGACTTATGCTAGATGCAATCCTGCGGCGAGACATATTACCACCTGAAAAACAAGGGGGCAAATTCACAAGGGAAGCGCGAAGTATGGCAAAAACAAACATTGTTAGTGCTGCGCTCAGCCATTCTGAAAACCCAGGGATGTGCCTTATTCACAAAAATGCGGTGCACCCCCTGAGTATTCCCTAGTGCTGGTGCTAAATCTAGCTGCTTCGCGCCATGCAGGCACCCTTGAACCATAGCACAAGGGTGTCTGCGTTGGGGGATATGATTGTTTATGTGTCGGTAGGTGTCGCCTCTTGCACATAAACAATCCATAATGGCTATCTGTTACTCCTATGAGTGCTGCAAATCATCATTATTTAATGATAGTTCATGTGCAGGAATTGAGCATTTATCCTCGTTTCACCATGTTATGACCAGGTTTTCCCTGGTCTTAATTTTTTCACTGCCTACTATTTACGCCACCCTTGTAAATATGGTGCAGCATCAAAATCTATTGGTGTTTCAGCAGAATGCCCATTGCAAAACCCATTGCATGTCCCTTTCTTGCTAAGTGTAGTGTGAAAGGGGGCCTTATTTACAAGGCGACGTTAAGTCACATTACGCGGCTTTCCGCCACTTCGTAAATAAGGCAAAGAGTTTATCGCCACAGAAATGTCATAAAAAGTGACGTTCCTGTAGCGTCAGAGGCTTGTAAATATGCCCCAATGTTCATTGCACACTGAAGAGTTTGTGGAAGTAGAGAATTCTTCTTTCAATCTAAACTTAGCACCTGTCACCAAAGAATACCACTACATTCTAGCTTTACCCTTCTTTTGACAATCCACCCTAACTAGCAGAAGCTATTGCTCTGTTGAGACTTAAGGTCTGAAACTCAATCCCTTCAGGATTAAGAAGACTTGACAGCCACCTAGAATGCAACAACACAAGCCCTCTTTGTTTTGCTTCTCAATAAAATTGCCAGCCATTTTGCAAATATTATCTTTATTTTCACAGCATAAATGATGTACCATCTATGTAGTATTTGTTAAGTGCTCTTGAGGACAAACTATATAAATTAAACAATAAAACAAGGCTGTTGATCCAACAGTATGTTGAGTTAAGTATGGAAGCAGTTTGGGAATAATTGACTTTTGGTCCACAAGGCCAACAGTAGGGACAGAAGTGTGGGTCCTCTAACATATTTAACACACTGGACTATTTAGTCAGACCAGCAATAAGGCTTCCTTATTTGTGAAATGAGGTTCACAGACACCTCCATGCCAGTGGGGACACAGGCTCCAGTCCAGGTTGCCTATGAAATGATCACTGTAATCTAGGACTTTATTTAATCTCTTTCAACTGAGACAAACCAAAACTACAAACAGCAGAAGGCATCGAGCTATTAAATTCTTGCTCAGGACTAGAACATGCTGGCCCCAGTCACCGGGATCATCAGGTAACCCTAATGTGTTGTGTTGTTACTTGGTACCGTGCACTGTAATATGTTCTTAGTTGGATACTGATGCTACCACTAAGATTAGCGTAATTGATCTCACTATAGCCATTTACAAAGTAACACTCAGAGCAGTAAATCTGCATGGAAAAGGCTTCATGTGCATTCTATCTTTGGCCTTCCTGCAGATATTACCAACACGAGTACCAACTTGAGCAAGCCCTGGCATGATACTTAGGTGCAGTATGCCCTAATTGTTCCTTGCCACCTCATGCCCATTTTAGAGGGGATGTATCGTACCACCTGGTCAGACCCTCTCCTTGCTTATCCCTAGAAAGGTAACTTTTTGAAACTCCTTCTCCTAGCATGATGATTATAATTTCATCCTGTCCAAGTATGGAAACACTGAGGTGCATAAAAACAAAATGTTCCTAAATGAATTCTACACACCAATATTGGTTACAATTATGTATCTGCATTTTAAAAGGCAGCCAGATCTTTTGTGAGGAAAATGAACGGGGTACATGTGTGAATCAACAAATGCATGCATTAATATGTTATAGCATCTAACGAAACATGGCGGGGATTCATAGTATCATCAGTTTATACATTAAAGAAGACAAGGCAAGGAGGATACACATCATTTCCCTTGATAATACTGTTTGCAATGGGAGTGGAGATTAGTCTTAGAACTCCATCAATCCTGGAAAGCCAGAGCCTCCCTCTACTTGTGTGCCTAATTGAAACAGAGTCCGCATCCTAGGGCGACTACCTCACTCCATGTCATTCCAAACACAATTTCTGGTATAGCACTTTTGTGTGTCAACCTAATGCATTCTAGATGTGGTAGTCTTGTTTTATTTCAATTGCACAAAATATACTAACACCTGATAGCAATGATTTGTAGCTGAAAGGATCAGAACTGAAAACTGTATTTGGAAGGGCACACATGATCAAGGACATCCCTGCAACTCCTTTTAGCAGTTAAATTACTCCACTGTATAGTAAATCACTTGTCAATGAGAAGTCAGTCCCTTCAGAAGAGTGAAATACAATCTTTGTACTCACAGCTTTTCCTTGACCCTTGTCCCTGATAAACTTTCAAAATGCCCAGACTATGAATACACCAGGTAATTGTTAGGGTCTCTAATACCATTTATCAGGAAGACTGCAGCCCTCAGAATCTGAGCAGGCAGCTGGGGCGTCAGAGCATCGCAGTTATCTCAGTATCTGATGGACAGCCCGGCTGGTCAGCTCCTGGAGCTGATGCAGCTTCTCGTTAGTTTGCATTCACCAGCCTTCTGGTAACAACCATTTGCTCCATCTGGAGCAGCCATTTTACAGATCTTGCTAGAAGTCATTTTATAGCTCTTTCTAGAAGCCATTTTACAACTCTTACTAGAAGCCATTTTACAGCTATTGCTAGAGGTCTATTTTACAGATCTTGCTAGAAGCCATTTTACAACTCTTGCTAGAAGCCATTTTACAGCTATTGCTAGAGGTCTATTTTACAGATCTTGCTAGAAGCCATTTTACAACTCTTGCTAGAAGCCATTTTACAGCTATTGCTAGAGGTCTATTTTACAGATCTTGCTAGAAGCCCCTTTGAAGCTCTTGCTAGAAGCCATTTTACAACTCTTGCTAGAAGCCATTTTACAGCTATTGCTAGAGGTCTATTTTACAGATCTTGCTAGAAGCCCTTTTGAAGCTCTTGCTAGAAGCCATTTTACAACTCTTGCTAGAAGCCATTTTACAGCTATTGCTAGAGGTCTATTTTACAGATCTTGCTAGAAGCCCTTTTGAAGCTTATGCTAGCGACTAGGAGATCAGTCACACCCCTGCCTTTTTTGCAGCATGGAGAACAATCAACAGCATTTCAATAAGAGCATCACTATTTAAAGTGGTATTTAAGAAATAAGTTAGGTGGTTCCTTCATTTTATTTCGCTACACTTATTGTGACTGACATGATAATGGGACCGGTTTATTTAAACATCACTGCAACAAAGAAAAATATTATGACAAAATTGTATTATATGACGTTTTTAAAAGAAACAAACATATTGCTTTATTTTTTAATTCTGAGAACTAACAGTGCATATAGAGTGTAAATGAATAATATAAAAAACATATCTTATCTATTATTAGGAATGTTTTACTAACTTCATGGTGTTTGTCAAAGCTTTTCTCTGGGCGTGTGTGTTGCTCTTGGCCGTTCAAGAATACGTCACACTTATGCATGGTGTACAATATAACTACTGACCAAAATGCATAGTGGCTTGAGCATATGCGTTCTTAAGTCAAGAACTGGATGCAATTGTGACATAGCAGACACACTACGAAATACATTATTACAAGGTCCACAATGCAAGAGCATTCCAGGGTGAGATAAAGGGCTATTGACGACCAGACACACACCTGCAAATCAAGATGGCTGACTGGAGTTTGCTCACATCATATGTGTGTGTTTTCAGTTTCAGTTATGCCTTCTAAGGAGTGGTGAGGCAGAGGTTTCCATGCATAAAGACTGTTATTGAACATGTACTGAGGCAGTATGCAGTGAAAATACAGCTGCTCATACTGGCCTTGTTACACTCCTCTGAGGAGATTGAAACTGAGGGAAATAAGTATCAGCGGTGACTGAAGAAGGTGTGAAGAAATGTATTACACAGATATGATTACCAGTGGGCCCTGACTGTATGGGACATGAGACCAAGGTCAGGATGCAATTCTGAGGCATACATGCCAACTACAAAATATATACCTCCAAGGTGGGCAAACAGGAAGGAGCAACTGAAATCAATAAATACACCTAAGGTAGTATGGCTGCTTTCATGCAAGGCGCCCACATTTTATGTATTTGTTAGCCACAGAAACACCTTCGTGACTCGGGCCCTTGATTTCGCTTTGTGAACATAATTCTTAACACAATTCTAATCTGAAGGACTTAACTCTGACGAACTGTATCAATGAATTCGTTTTGCCAGACTTTAGATGAACACAGCCAATTTCCATGGAATTCAATCATTTTCACTTCTTATTTCATGGTGGGAGACCCTAGTCCAACAGCTAAGAGTGCCGTTTTCTCGGATTCCAGTCTCCCTCTTTGCACTTCCTTTTCCCTCCTACTTTAAGCATCATTTTGTTGTTCATTTACATGGTGACTGACTCATGCCCTTGAACCACTCTCCAGCCTATTTCCTCACCTTATTCTCTCCTCCTACTCCCTAACACACCTATTTAGTTTCGTTTTCTGCACTGCTCCGTGTTTTACTGACTTGTAATTTATTTTACCTTTCCATACCCATTATCTCTTCTCTGCTACCCTCTTACTTCTACATCTTGTCTTCTTTCTCCTGTCCGGCCTGGCCTCCCCCATTATTGCAAGATATGCTTATGTTGTGGCAAACATGGTAAAAGGATTTTTCTTCAAATGTTTTCCAGCATCCCTTCATATTTTTTCCATTAGACTTTGATTTCCTGTTTCGTTTGGAACTAAGAAAGGTTTTCGGCCTATTGTTAATACCAAACTTGGAATTCAATACAAAATCCGTTTAATTTTGCTATATTATAGATCTATTTTTATTTCCAAAAATGGAACTGGTCATTTTGAAAATGTGACAAGTCGGAGGTTTGTCAGTCTGGGTTTCTTTGACTTGGAAATTTGTAAAGATTACATACTTCTCTTGTAGGTCGTTTTAGATTTCACGCCCAGCTCCAGAATCCTATGCCATGTGGTGCCTCTTTCCAAGTGAACTCCCTAAAGTGAAGGGCCAATCTTGGACAATCTCATATGTCCCAGATAGGGCTTTGTTTGTAGATTAGGATGTGCACTTACAAATTTACACCATTACTGAACCTGTGCCTCTCACGATCAGCAGGATTAAGTGCTCTTTAAAGGTGAGAGGCAATAGAGCGCCTGATATGGGTAACGCATGTTGTGATAATACCTGCTCCAAGGACATCAAGCACAGGTGTGCAGCACCCAAAAGCCTCAAGACTACCTCTGTGGGATTTGCCAAGTCACTGGTAGTCTTTCATCGCTAATGTACGCTAGAGATGTCCCTCTGGCTCTTCCCACTCTGACGCGGAGGTAAACAGAGAGGGTTCATAAAAGGTGGGGATCCCGGCACTACCCGCACCAACGCAGGCTTGCTGAGTCACTTCATTGACCTTTTACTGGTGGTGGGGTACCTTCAAAAATTGCCCTGGTGTAAATTCCGGGCGACTGTAAACTGTTTATCCGAGGTACAGTTGCAGCAACCTTATGGAACTGGTTATTTGATCCTAATAATGTCCATTGGTTCAGCTGGTATTTTTTTAAGCAACAAAATTAATCTAGTTGAACTGGACACGCCTGGGCAGCTCGCGGGTAGAAGATTCTGCACTTTGGTCTGGTTTATTTTGATCCCTTATGCATCTAAACTGAGCAATTTTTGTGTGTTTTTTTGCACAACTTTCTACTGCTGTGTAAATATGCACTGTGCCGGCCTTGTACGTCTAGGTAGTCAATGGCTAAAGTGCCGTTTGATTCATAAGCCCACACCCAGGGCCGATCCACAACGGCATGTGGGAGTACATGAAAGGGTATTCCTTTAGTACCCTTTTACATTCTCTTACATGTGAACCAGGCCAATACATTTTAAGTAGGAATCAAATGTACTAGTCATATTCATATACAATTAATACAACTAGAATTGACTGTGTGCTTTTACTAATAGGGATTTGGATGTTTCGGCCTAATTCACAAAGGCGTGTAGGACTGCTTCCTGTACTCATAAGTGCTTCTCAGAATTGGCTGCTATATGTGCAAAGTTTCAAGTAAGTGCCCCCAGATTTAGTTTATCGTTCGCAGTACAGTGCGGCTACTGATCAGCAGGCATTTTCCACAGTGCTGCGCTGCTTTCAACAAGGCAACAGGGTGTAGATAACTCATAAGTATAAAAAACAAAATAACAATTGGTTACTTCATGGTCCTTTTTTAACTGGCTTCAACTGAGCTGTGTATTTAAATTTGAACTGTGCTCTTATAAGTCTTTCCTATTCAGTCGCTCCGTAATCTTGCAGCGCAGGTAAAATGCAGTTGCGGTGCTGATCAGGACGAGTACAAAAAATAAGGTGCAGTCAATGTAGGTGGAGGCCTCGGTGTGCCTCGCGAGGAAAGACTCTTGCCTGTGTTGGTAATCCAGGAGCACGGCCTCCAGTTGCGAAAGGGTACAGAGTCCTAGGAACACATGGAAGATCTGATGGCCATGCCCTACAATGTCACAGGCGCCCGGGAAGAACTTCTCGGGCACAGGGCAGGAAAAAAAATATGCCCCAATGAGAAAGAAGATGATCTGCAGTATGTGGTACTGCAAGGCTTCTTCTGTGCAGCCAACCTGCTGGCAGATAATGAAACGATGGATCACAGGGCTAATGTCTAGTAAGTAAGCCACGCCAGCAGGCGTCACCTGGCATAGCTTTCTCATAACTGGATAAGGGCGCTGGTACCGATATTTGGCGTAGCAGCAACCAACACAGGACAACCAACCAAGGAGGGCGGCCCCAGGTAGAAAGAAAAAAGCCACCTTTTCATACCAGAGTTGGTCAACGCTGTAGTAGAAGTGGACCAAGGCGCTCCCATATTGGTAGGCACTAACACCGACATAGTCCAAAAAGTAGAAGGTGTAGTGTGCCAGTTCGGACTTGGATTGCAGCAGGTGAGCTAAAGTGCTGCAGGTGAGGTAGGTGAGAGCGGCCAAGACATATATAAACAGCGGCATTGATATAAATCCCCACGTAAACGCCTCCGATCCCAGAAAGATTTTAAACCGCAGAAGAACAGTGAACGCTGCTACCAAGTGGGTCCAGACATTGACAGACTCGTTGTGCTTCTGAAAGAGACTGAGGAAGTAGTAACGCCACTCCTGGTCCACTGGGCGGTACCCTGTCTCAATATACGGTTCCCGGAGAAGGCGGGGCACATCATTTTCTTTGACAGTGGAGGGCATCTTGGGAAGGCCATCTTCCAACAGCTGGGGGAGGCGGCGTAGCTGCTGGCCACTGATGGACAAGGTGCTGATTCGTTCAAGGATGGCAGTCGTCATAGTGCCTAAGAGGCATAGGCAGTGCAATCCGAAAACCGTGAAGGCAAGCCTGTGGTAAAAGGAAATGAAAATAAATTAAAAGTTTACAACTTTTGAGGCGACATTCAAACTTCAGAAAAAAGTTTAATCCCTATGTGTACAGGGGCTAAAGTAGTTTACATTTTTTTTACATGGACTTATATTATGGAGACTGTGCAGATCTCACTACTGAACACATATAAGGGATACAGTTCTGTCTACAGTACATTACTAGGATAGTGCAAGCCATTGGAAGAGTTCCATCTCCATACAGAGGAATGAGGCCAAAGGCTGAGTTACTTCATAAGGTATTGGAACTCAGTGGGTTGTAGTCCTTCCTATGACCCTTGTGTATGTTATCAATCACGACATTGCATTTATGCTTATTCACAGTACTTAAATAAGTTTCCTGTAATTTGTCGGACCCAATCAATGAAAATAACAAAAAATATGTGAAAGGCTTAAATGAATATTAATTTCTGACAATCAGTGCTTTATATTTAATTGTTTTTGCTCTCTATGTGATTACAAACAGAAACCAACTATAATTAAATTATCCTTGACCCTGCTCCCCTCTTCCATCTCCCTCCTCCACCCCCAAAAAGGCAACGTCTCCCTTCAGAGAGGTAGTGGCATTGCGGCTCAGGATGGACTCTCTCATTAAACAAAGTGAGCAAAACACACTGTAAATTGGAATGCGCTCACAGTAATTACTAGGGGCTAAAATGAATTATTTTATATTAATACCTCTTTGGTGGCAGCTCAGAACTTTATAATTTATGGAAAGAAATTGGTAAACGTTACATTGTCTGTAAGATGAAATTATTTTATTTATTTTTGCAGAGAGTATATTAGCTTAAAGATTTTAAAAAAAATACTAAATCTCAATCACTCAGAAATCAAATTTTGTAGACTGGGTTAATAGTTGCTAAATCCTAACTCAATCCTAACTGGACTTCCTGGAAACTCCTAGGCTGAGCTGTGTGTCAGGGTTGCCCATCGAATGAATGAGGCGATGGTCCTTTCGCCAAGTTGTTCCACCCCCTTCTGAGTGACAGATACACCTACCTGTCACTGAGCACAGCAACACAGCAAGATCCATCGAAAGAACTAAAACTCGGGGCCTCATTATGATGTCGGGTGGACTCACGTCGGCCGGACACTGTTGCGATCAGAACCGACGACCTCCGGTTGGCAGTCCCAACGGCAGCATTACAATGCGACCACATATGGTGCGATAGCATACTCCCATTTGTCTATGGGAACTTGTGCTGCGGACGTATCTGGCCATAGCACAAGCTCCCATAGACAAATGGGAGAATCTGTTCATGCCTGCACCACAGCTGACATTAGGGAAATAAGGTTTTCTTTTCTATCAGTACTCAATGTGAGTGCATCTGTACTCTCCCACATTGCTTTTCACCCATGATTTCCGCTTTGCTCCCTGCTCTCCTTTCAGCTTGTCCATCACTTCCCTACCCCTCCTCAACTTCATAAATTTTTTTCTGCTTTCTGTAAATGTTATTTTTTTTTACATCTTAGTTCCTCCATTGCTCCCCCACCCTCACTGGTCTCCACTGTTCGGCTTCACTCTGCTCAGCAGTGTTTAGTTGCTTGCCCGATACTTCAAAGCCCCTACTCCTCCAATGCTCATTCGCTCCACCGCATATCGTTTTTAAAATTTCTAATCTTTACTTTTTAGGAGGGACAGCAGTACAATTTGCTACGATGCCACTCATTTCCTCCACGGTGTGCTTTTCAGCACCTTTTATTTTTTAGTTGATTTACCACTCCAAAAGAAGAATCAGACATTTGGAAAAAAAAAATATATATATACACAACAAACAATCAATTGTAAATGCATACGTCACCACACTGCGACCGGCCATTATGGCTGCAACACTGGCAACATAGCCATATTTTTTCTCTTTTTTTGCTGATGGTTTTCAACTTTGGTAACAAGCATTGTCAAAGGTGAAATGTCAGCTAACAACATTAAATAGCAAGCTTTGTCATCTAATTGTACTTCTATTTATATTGTGCACACTACTCCGGAAACCAAGGTTAGTGGTGAACCCAGTGGGTATTGTTAATAGTTAGTGACATGCATTTATTTCAGTTACCTTGTGATAGATTATATTAATACCACGTAGGTGTGATCATTAGTGAGGGCTAGGTGGTTTCAGGTGAATTGGAGGGTAAGACATATAGGCTGGTGGAGGTTAGATAGTGTTAGGTTGCAAGGATAGGGTTTTATAGGAAAGGTTGTAATCTATTAAATGATGAGTCAGCCAATTGTAGAATTACAATAGGAGAGATTAAGGCAGACCAGCATGAGACTGTGATGAGGCAACTCAGAATTGAAGGTAAGAAAGAGATGCATCTGTAGAAAGAAAGAGAGAAATCAAGGTTGAAGGAAGTCAAGGTCAATTTTTCATGCACACTTTTAGGAGTACTGTGGGTGTCTTTCTAAGAAAGCCAGCAATGTGAGGATGTAAGCAGTACAAAGAAACAATGTTACATACAATGCAGCTTCAACATGGAAGTCCAAGTGTGTGCATCGTTTAAACATTAAGAGCCTGATACTGCTGTTTGCCAAGCTTAGGCCATACTTCAAAACTAAGCTGAGATTATCTCAAGCTTGGTGCAAGTATGAGTATATCATCTGAAGAAAGACATCGAATCAATGCCTGTCTGCATGTCCTTATCCCTCTTTCGTTAAATAGTCTCTTAAGTATGGTTACTCTTTCATTTTTTAATTCAGGACAGAGACACAATAAATGAATAATGTTTTCCTCCCCTGATTTGCACAGCCTACATAATGTGTCATTTTCAAGTTTTTTCCAGGGTGGTGCATGGGATAGACCTGGCAGTACTCCAAATCGTGCTATAATAAAAATGTGTTTATTTTTCAGCGACCGTGCAGTATCCAGGTATTGCTGTACCACCGTCTTTGAGAAACCATTTATGATCTGCCATGCATGTTTTCCTTTGACAAAGGTGGCTTTATCACTTATCAGCGATAAGTGAGCTGTTATTTTATTAATAACTTTCTTAAATGATTCTTGAGATATCCCCCTAACCTCAAGTTCTTCCAAAGCCGCATCCAGATATTTCCAGGCAGGTGATTTGCTATTTCCATTAGTTTCTTTCCACAGTAACTGGGACATTAAATTTGTCTTGGTCGTTTTTAATTCTGTTCCAGACTTTAATTGTGTGACCTTTTCGTACATACAGCGGATTATTTAAACCGAATTCCAGCCTAACTTGAGCTTGCGATGCATTATTAGGCAGATGAAAAAGGGTTTTCTCTTACTAAGTCATCGTGCCGATGGCCGAACTTGTAATTTACAGCCAGTTTTTTCAGTGCTGCGACATAGTCCTCCACTGTCTCTGTGTCGCTTTGTTTCCGTTGGAAGAAGTTGTATCTATCGATGGCTGTTCAAATGAGTGGCTGGTAATGCCCATTTAGATCATCTAATGCATGTTGGGACATATCTTCATCAGTTGCCGCTCTTGGTTTCTCGACCATGCTCTCGTACACTTGTAACCCCTTTTGGCCAAGATTGTGGAACAGTATTTTCTTCCTCCATTTGCTGGAGACAGCTTCTTCCCCCTCATTCTCCATTGCTGATAAATAGTTGAGGAAGTACCCCTTCCAATCCGCCCATTTCATGGCCGGTTCGCCTGGCTTAGGGAGGAACGGTACTGGATTGGTCAATGAGAAGGTCTAGACACATATTGTTAAGGACTTGTAAGAGTCTGCTTGTCTGTAAATGGGGTACATGGCTGGTAGTGGTGGATGCGCCCGTGGGCAGCTCACTAAGTCATTCCTGGAGTTCAGCCAGAGATTCTGGGCCGCAGAGGTGGTGTGGAAACGCCGAAACCTTTGACTTGTCCTGTGCAGGAGATGGGTAGGAGGTTGTTGCCGGGATGGACACCAGTGCTCGTGTTGCTGTGAAGTTAGTTGCAGGACACTCTGTTTGAGGGGTTGCTTGACGGTAGAAGAGTGTTAGGGGCGGAGCAGCAGCAGGAGCGTGGGCCACTCTGTGACTGAGGTACGTGAAGGGTGCATCATGTGCTTGCACAACCCTCATGCGCGCAGGAAGTCTGCCTGAGGCACCCTTGGCAGTAGCGGAGCATAGAGCGTGCGTAGGAGCGCATGATTTTGTTTGCGCTGCTCTCCTACCTCCAATCCTGGTTGACAGGGCACCGGGATGTAGCCACCCACCGCGGGCTGGAGGGCGGCGTGCAGGCCACTTTCCCTCTGTGTTGCGGGAATCGGGTTCTTGGCCGCGCGCTGCAGGTGAGGCGGCCCCCTGAAAAGCAGTGCAGGCGGGATCCGTTCGGGCTCGTTGCCAGTCTGTGGTGTCGTCATGAGCCCCCAGAAGGAACGACAGAAGCCGCTGGTAGGTGCACTTTGCATTTATTGGTACAGAGGGAGAGCCATACCTTTGCTGTCAGCAGTGTCCGCCCGCAGTGTGTGCGTGCCTCTGATCTCCCATGAGGCACCGCGCTGGTCACGTTTGTGCCGAGCCTGCGATACCACAGGGCCCTGGTCAGTAGTCACTGCTTGCACTGGACACACTGTCAATACTGGGGTGAAAAGTACCATATAACATGTGCTTCGAAAACTAGTCGTGTACTTTTGGAAACAAGAACACATCTAAACATTCAGACTTTCTGGTTCCTGTGTTTGTTTGTTTTTTCCCCCAGCAGTTATAAATTAACTTTGCATTGCTCTTGAAAGCAAATTCAGGGATGTAAACGGGCATTTTACAGCAGTCCTACTACTTACACAGCCATTCAGCCCATTTCAATATGTAAAACACTCCATTTTGTTACTTCCGCGATTTTTCACGCTCCATCGCCCTCTGAAAAAAGCCTGACCCTCACCTGGTTCCTCTCGGTAGTTTCACGGCTGTTCCTATTGGAATGCTGCTAGCGCCCCCCTCCAATCGGGACCGCCTCTCGGCCACGCTGCTCTTAGCCATCATGATGTGGAAACTCGCCCTTGAACACAAAAATAAACCCCCCAACACAGCCATGCTTGGGAGCACTGCTGGCTGTTAATTTTGGTGTCAGCTTTCTGAATTGTGATGTCAGAGCTTACAGCGTATGTAAATGAGACTGGATATGTTCATTTAACCCACGTGTATCATCTCTGGATGTACAAGGAAAATTCGTAAGAAACTACTTTCACCTGACATCACCAACCTTCTGCTTCAAGGTTTATATGTATGGCTGTCTTTTTAATAGCTAGCTATTTCGTAACTTTCATAATTTTGGTGGTCTGTATGTATCGAAAATCTCAGGTAATGGGTGCAATATTTTTTGTCAGGTGAGATTTCAAATATAATGAATAATGAGTAAGACTCCCATTTTACATATTATTACAGACAGAAAACTATTTCTCTGATTGTATTTATTTTTAAATATGCAAAAATACGTAAAATAGGTGTTCTTTTGAGTGATCTTTGATTCCTTGTATCGTGATTGCTAGGTCAGCAGCTGAACAGATTTATACAGGGGAATAAAAAGGGGCAAGTTGTCCTAATCAAACTTTAAACAGCAGTCACAGATATACAACCATACATAAATGATATTGTCATATGTGTGTACTTCATAATATCAATATATTATTTATGACTTGTTCTAGAACTAAAACCAACATGGCATCCAAACTCAAGTTGACCATTGGCATTTAAATAAATGTGGAAATACACTAGTTTCAGGTAAATTTTTTCATAAAACCCAAACTAAGGGCTCGATTAGGATTGCGGTGATTCCGCATCCTGATGCGGAATCACCGCTGCGGTGAATGAAAAGACCCCTGCCACATTAGGATGGCTGGGGGGTCATCGTCGGACGGGAAGACCGTCCGCCGCTTTTCCGCTTTGGTCGCCTTCCGACCGTGGCGGAAAAGCTCTAATATGGTGGTCAGACACCGCCAGCCATATTAGGATAAGCTTCAGGACATGCCTTTCCGTGGCGGCAATGCCGCCACGGAAAGGCATCCGGTTTTTTCTTTGGGGGCCTGTTGCGGGCCCCAGGGGTGTGGGCGGGGGGTGCCTGCCGCTTTGTGCATGCAAATGCACAGCATGCACATTTAACTTTGCGGCGGGTGCTGCTTAAAGCAGCACCCGCCGCAATGTTAAATATTAAGTGGTCACATCCTAATTCCATCGGAGGGACCGCCGCTGCCCCTGCGGACGGTCCCTCCACCTCGGGGGTGGCGGACGGACGCAGGTCCGTCCGCCATCCTAATAGGCGCCATAATATGGATAAATGCAGATAAAAAGAGCAAAAAGTAACTATGGATAATTACAGAGGGAAATGTCTAAAAAATAAACACCATAAAACTGGGAGCCTTAATGAATTATCCGGCCAATGACGATTCGTTTTCTTGCCATGATAAACCACATGACCAAACACCAAGGCCCTAGTTCTGAGTAGTCTGGATTTACTAAGCAGGATTTACTGAGCATCAGGGTGAACGCATTAAAATACCTTTTCCATTACCATGTCTTGTTTTTTTTCCCGCAATGACAAAATTACCACACAGTTCTGAGTTTTCCTGCTCAGAGTGAGGGATGTGGTATTGGAGATACCACAACTGATTTCTGCACAATTTTCCTTGTTCCATTGAGTTTTCTCGCCTGTAAATTTCACTAGATTTTGCCAGGCAAAATGTGCAGGGGGAAAAGTTGTGGATTGTTTACACCATTCTGAATACTGTGATAGGGTCCAAACAACCCTACTATTACACCGCTCCTCAGAATAGGTGGCTGAGTAATTTATGCCTATAATTATGTGCATGTTGAATAGGGGGCGATGTCTGCTAGTGACTTTTGAACTCCAAGCAGCTTTTAATGAGATGAGCAGTGAGAAGAAAACACATATAATGTCTACCATTAAAAATATCTACATGCATCTACTTTTGCATCAAAGCACTTAACCCATTTTATGCTAAGAAAAGCTACAATAGTTAAGAAGTTAGTTTAGCTACATTGAAGAATTTAAACAGATATTTTTGTTTTCCGATATTTTCTATGATCTTTTTTTGGAAATCTAATTTTTTTGTAATTTGTATTACCTAGTCTACACTTGTACATGCAACTCAGGCCATCGGGCGGTTGCTTGAGGGCATTGGTTGCCCCTGGCTCGAGGCTTGAAACCGGAGGTCATCTTTATTTTTTTGAAAAGTTTTATATAGCGCTGGCCAGACCCGGAGCTATCAGAGCGCTTTACATGAGGACGAGCATTTTTTCAGAGCATAGTTACAAATTACATAGTTACAAGTTACACAGTTTTAGAGAATAGTTACAAGTTGCTGGAGCGTAGTTACATGCATTAAAACATATGTAAGGGAAAAAGCAGGTAAGGGGAGAGATTCAGGGGAGAGGGGATAGAAGCAGGGGAGGTAGACAAAGAATGAAAAAGAGAAAGAGGAGTGGGAGGGTGAAAGAAACACAACCGGGAAACAAGGAAAAACAGTGTCCAACGTCCGGTGTGCTGTGATCCCAGAGGAAATGGTGTCATTCCCACACCTACGCTGAGTGTGGCTCCCTTTACGCTGTGGACTCTCTCAGAGGGGTCTCCGAGACTCCAGGGTATAGAAACTGGATCCCTCCCCAAGAAGGGGAGAGGGAGTGCTTTGGCAGGGGGCGCCATTCCCACACCTCCGCTGTGTGTGGCTCTCTTGATGCTCTGGACTCTTTCAGAGGGGTCTCTGAGACTCCAGGGTATACATGCTGGATCCCACCCCAACAAGGGGAGAGGGATCATGGTTACAATAGTTAGAGTTACATAAGTCTAATACAGGAGAAACAAGTCCCCAGGCGAGGAAAGAGGGAAGGGGGGCAGGGGGCTGGGAAGCAGGTCAGTATCTCCGTGGGGTGCAAAATGGGGCATGTGGATAAGTGGTTGGGATGACAAAGATAGCTAGTGCACACACACGTGTCTTGTTGAGTTCAAGGTGCCCTGTGTCGCCAGCCCCCGCAACAGCAGACCCTGTGATTGTATATTGGCAAGGCGTCAAGCACTCTATAATGTCACCAGCAAGTCCAGAGTATAAGGAGCTCCAATCAGCTAATTGATGCCATATGTAGTATCGACACTTGTGTCCTCCTGTAGGCTCCAGGGAGATGCAGTCAGGCGTGGCTCATCGGGGGGCGGGGCCACGCGTCCCCTGTGGGGCCCTCTTGAATACGTCAGTGCACACAAGGGCCCGGTCACAGTTCGCCTCCCACGCTTCAGGATCAAGAGGGAACTTGGGGGGTTCAGACGTACCTTCTGCGCCTGCAAGTGAGAGACCACAGTAGTCCGTAAAGCTCTTGCAGGTCACAAAGCACTCTCCATTTCAGTACAGCCCATCGGGTCCATGCCAGACTCATGATGGCGGGCCCGAATCCTCTACACTCCACGGACCGAGACCCACAGGTGAGGAGTCCAGGCACAGGGCACTCCACGCGCTCTAGTATCTTATTTTAAATATTTTTTTGTATCATAACTATGCCAAGTGCATTTTGTGAGGAGGAAAGAGTGTAGTTGTACAGCAAGGGATGAGATATTTGCGGTATTCATCAGAAGTCCAATTTATGGGTCTACCCAGGGGTCCCATTCAACGTATGTTCTCACACGACGTTGGGCTTCTCAGGATGTGATTATAGTTTATAGGAAGAACAGAAGAGGGATAAATACAGTCCTTGCCAGCACTTCTTAAAGTTTTTGTTTGATAAAAAGCTTTGTTGGGGGTGTGGGAAGGAGACCTTAAGCATCTGGTCATCTGTGGGGTGGTTGTTTTGAAAAGTCACTCTTAGGGAAGTGATCGGTTGATGTGGTGAAAACAATATCGGTAAGCAACTGTGTGCAGGGTCAAGAAACAGTTTGGTTTGTTGCAATGTATTTTTAATTTTCTAGCTTGTGCTGCTTGAAGACAACTTTCTAGTGGCAGGCCTATCTTTTTATGTGCAGAGTTCTCCGCCTGACAGCGGAGTCTCCAAAGTGGTAAAGATATTATTATATCATTTGTTTGTGAATACCGAAAAAGAGTTAACTTACAGGAAAGTGCATGTTTACCTTTGTGAATTGGGCCACATTGTGTGGATATTTTTCTTTTTTGCTGGCTGCTGTCCAGGGCTGGTGGCCATTTTAAATTGAAAATGCAATGTTTTCCTGAGCAAGTAGCGTGTTGGTCTTAGCATCCTTTTTGCCATGGAAGGTGAGGCGAGAGGACAGTTTTCTTTGCTTCTCTGATGGCGTGGTGGCAGGATTTGACGGCCGTCTTGAAGGTTGTGCAGTTGCCTGGGTCTTTGCTGGTGCGCCTGCGTCTCTCCAGAGGTTTGCATTTGTGTTTTTCTGCTTTGAGTTTGGGGGTGAATCAGTTGGCATGCTTTTTGGTTCTTCCTGATTTAGGATTTGGATGGAGGCCTGCAATCTGCCAAGGGAGTGGAGATAAAGACCTTCCCTTTCCAGGCAGACTGCCTCCCTGCCTTATTTGGAAATCTTTGTCTCCCTGGCAAACATCTCTATGACTTCAGTGGAGCTTCCACCACAGTCGCTCTTCCAAAGGCAATCTAAATTCTCCAAGTGGCAGCTCAGCAAAACTTTTTGTTTTACAAAAACTGATTCCCAAAGTCCGAGCTTGCTTTTGTTAAACAAACAGAATTATGCTGACACCACGGCAGTTTTCTCCTATGGTATAGGGGTCATTCTATTTTTTTCTGTTTTTTTTAAATTTATTTAGAGTATTTTATATAGCGCAAACTAGACCTGAGTCATCAGGTATCAGAGCACTTTACTTGAGCACCAGTTTTGTTACAGAAGGACACATTCATTTTTGTTAGGCAAAGGGAGAAGAGATTTGTCCAGAATCACAGGATGTTGAGCGTTGTTGGAGAGACTCGAACCTGGTTCCCCAGCTTCAAGGTCGACCGCTCTAGCCGTCAGGCTATATCCTCTCCCCAAGGGTTTTCCTGGCAATCCTGAAGGGGAAAAAAACGACATTGGCCCATTTGCTCAACATAAGGCGGACGGTCTGATGTACTTACACCTACAGCCGAAGTCCGTGGGGCCATCAGCGCAAGGTTTCCGCAGGTGGAGCCAGAGGGACGATTCTGGCAGAAACACAGTCTGACCCAAAATCAATCACACAATGCTGTTTTCCCTCCAAATTGTTTTTTTTAAAGAAAGTGTCAGAATCTGTCATACGGAACCACTCCAAGGGCTACATTTGTTTATTTCACCCTGGGTGAAACTAAATTTGGCGTCCCTCGTGATCCTCTATGGCTGCCTCTTCACCTCCCCCAACCATGGCGTTATCTTAGTTCATCTCTTTCTCCTTGCTGCTGCTAGTGATCCCAGGAGGGGAGAGGAATGAGGGTGAACGGGTGAAGGACGGAAGTGGCGTTTGTGTTCACAGGTCACATCCTGGCTGATTTTCTCTGAGCAGTGAACACACATTCCCGCCACTTCCCTCTTGACTCACCTATGCCGTACCAAAGCTCCATTATGCTTACGCTGAAGTGGAGGGGAAGGGCCGGGTGGGACAGGGAAAAGGAGTAAGGGTAGGAAGGGCAACAGAGGAAGGCTAAGCAAAGGGGAAGTGAGTCTGGCCAGAATCAACCTCCACTTGGAGGCCTGCAATTGAATACAAGTACTATCAAAGTCAATAGACATGGCTTCCAGTATACGTCTTGAGTGAGACATTAAAAAAGCCTGCTGCAGTGAAATGAAAACGATTGCATTCTGTATACAATGCATCTATAAAATACATTTAATGTGTGATAATTCAGTATAATTTTGAAGTGTAAATCAGTCACTATTGCCTACAATCCACAAGAGGGGGAATGATAGACCGAACAGCAATATCAATAGGTGGAAGAGCAATACTCTTATAGGTGGGACCAATGCCCATTGTGCTGTCAAGCCAGATCTCAAATGATTAAAAGCAGTCTGTTAGGTGAGCTTCTCATGCGCCCATCCAAATCTAGGCGCGTTGGGCCTGTTTCTAGCTCGCTCATAAGACTGGACCTCAGCACTCCCACTGATATCAGAGAGAGGGTTTCATAGACAACTTACAAATTAAATATTTGGGGCTGCTTAAAAGATCAAGAAAGGTGTAAAGTTAATGCACCGCTTGTCTTTTTCACTGATGAAGCTGCCCTAGCCCAGTGGATTGCAGATTTGAGACATTGCATAGGATTTGAAGTAATACCCTAAAAAACTAAGCTAAAATGTACAATTTTAGGCATTTTTTGCTGAGTTTGCTTGCTAAACCTGATACTAGTTTTAATTAAAAATATGCTTGTAAAAAGTAGTATAATGGAGATTTTAAAGGAGGAAAATTGGTGAAGAAGTATGACTGAAATATGTGTGGCCAAGTGCTGCAATGCTCACATTATCCCCTGAGGTAGTTACATGGATAAGAGCCAGTGACGGAGATCACTGTGGCTGATTTTCAATTTGCTAATCAATTTTACTAGCATTCAAAATTCTTTCAACAATCAAAACTGAACTTTTGTAACAATAGCCCCAAAATGAGAACATTCTTATAACTGTGGTTAAGATGTTAATAGTGCCACTAACTAATGTTAAAATTATTAAAACATCTTATTAGACTGTGCCTCAGTATCTTACCTATTAGTATAGTTAGTCAATATCATCAGCGTCACTGCATCATGAATAGTTCAGTATCATATATTGTTCCGTAAAATTATTTTTTCAGTATTTTATTGCCTCTTTAGTACATATTAGTGGCCCGCATCATTAATACTATTAGGTACAAAGCTAATAGAGGCTCAGTACTGTCAATGACTCAGTGTCACTGCTGAAGCAACATTCTGGCTAGCTCTGCATTATAAGTTATAAGCTATCACCCAGCATCCCCAGGGATTTAGGGGCATATTAGCAAGGGCGATATCGACGCTTTAGCAGGACTTTTTCCCGCTGAAGCGGCAATATTTTTATTGCCCTATTAGCAAGCTCTCGCTAACAGCAGTTAGCAACAGCTTCTAGGCGATAGCTACAGGTTTGGGACCCTCTTTGTATGTCAGCGATATTTATCGCTAATGACATGCAAAGTGGGTGTACCCAACCTGTTAGCGACTGAAAGCAGTCACTAACACAGCTATGGCCTATTAGCAAGGCAGGCAAAGCGATTAAAAAATGTGCGCTAAGCGCGAATTTCGCCAGAACCTACCGCTGCTCAGACATAACCTGTATATCCAAAGGGAGGTGGATATTCAGGTTAAGTCCCCATTAGCGATAATGCCTGAATATCGCTGGTTTCCAGCAATATTCACGCGTTGAGCCGCTATCATCAGATATTTTATAGCTCTTGAGATGAACGTTGCTAATAGCTCGTTATCTCTGCGATAATATCCAGCGATTGGCAGCGATAAAAAAAAGCGCTAAGCACATTTTGTTGCTAATATGCCCCTTAGTATTATAAGTGACTGTGTATTAAAGACTCAGCATCTTCAGTGGCTCGGTGTCATCAGAGGCACAGTAGGGTCAGTGACTTTGCAGAGTATCCAGCAGGACTGCGCCTCAGAAGGACCAGAGTGCTCATTTCAGTTTGAAAGCTCCCTGTCTATGGTAGCACACAACCTGCCTTCTAGCAGTGACACAGGGCAGCAGGAGGTGCGGGGTCTAAGGGGGGGAGGTTCAGGGGCTAAGGGGGTCAAGTGCAGGGGCTAAAGGGGGAGGTGCAGGGGCTAAGGGGGGAGGTGCAGGGGCTAAGGGGGTCAAGTGCAGGGGCTAAAGGGGGAGGTGCAGGGGCTGAGGGGGGAGGTGCAGGGGCTAAGAGGGGTGTAGAGGTTAAGGGGGAGGTGCAGGGGCTAAGCAGGGTCTAAGGGGGGGAGGTGCAGGGGCTAAGGAGGGAGGTGCAGGGGATAAGGGGGGAGGTGCAGGGGCTAAGGGGGAGGCGCAGCGGCTAAGGGGGGATGCATGGGCTAAGGGGGGGTGCAGGGTCTAAGTGGGGGGCCAGTGGAATCGTGGGTGAAGATTACCAAATGAGCAGCTAGAGGAGAGAGGCACAGAAGACATGGGGGAGGGGAAGCAGAGGAGCGATGGGGCCATAGAGGGGAACAGTGGAGTAACAGGGGAGAGGGATCGAGTCAAGAGGATATGGAGGAAAGGGGTCAGAGGTGACATTGGTCAGCAGGGGGAAGGTAGGCGGTCAAAAGGTGCAGGGGGGTCCACAGGCAGCATGCCGCAATGGGGGAAGAGGAGGGGGAACACCACAGAATGGGAGAGCAGATCATGCAAATGCCTGATGTTCTTGTTCTCTAGCAGTCACTTCCTCCCTTAAGTTGAGGCAGGCTATTTGTATATGAGTGGGGCCCTGTACATTTGCAGTAGCGTTACCAGATAAGCCATAGAGGAAGTAAACGCATGTGCCTTCTGCGGGGCTAATATTCACCCTACTTTTACTGTGCAAGTGGCAGGAGAGAGCCAATAAAAAGAGGGTCGTCATACATTTTTTTGTAAATAAAATGATCTTTTTTGTAGGGTTTTTCGTAAAAACTGCAGCATTTTTTCAAAAATGTATTTTACAATTTTTTTAGCAAAACAAAATCGTGACTAGGAGGGAACTGATCAGGAGCGGCCTGTGCAGGTAAGAGCAGTGGGGCGGGTGGGGGTGTACTCAACAGACGACGAGGGAAAATTATTTATGTATTTAACTCACCCTTGTTGTCTGTCGAGCCCCTCCCTGCACCCCACCGCCTCACCACTCTTACCTGCAAGGGCCGCTCCTAGATTTGATTATAATCAGTGGTGCACCTGCATCCTGGGCCAATTAACATCAGCGGCTCTTCATCACCAGAAGTTCAGTATCATGATTACTATAGTGTTATTAGCAGCTCAACATAATCAATAACCAAGTACCAAAAGGGGTTTCAAGTCCGATTTGGGATTTATATGCCAGCTCTTCCATCTGCAGCGTGGTGGGACAACATCTTAACCACAATAACAGGAATATGGGTGGCTGGGCTTCCCCCAAATTTCTCTGTTTCCACCATGAGAGAGTAGCTTTCACTATGCCCTTATGGCCTGGTAGAATTTCCGCCAGCATATGGGGGGCTGGTAATGAACCCTCAAGGTGGGAGAAGGGTATTGCACTGCATTTATATAGCACTTCATGCCACTGCTGAGCTGCCTAAGCACCTTTTAGTGGGGTAGCACTTTACTTCACGGTTGTGCTAGGTTGGAAGAGTGTATTTGGAATGCGGCCTATATTCGAAGCATCGTGTGGCAGTGTCTGATGGCCCGGGTTGTGGGTACATTCCTAGTACCCCCGTGCCCCGATATCCCGCGTTTTCCCCTACATGTCAGAGAACTTGGGAGTAATTTTTTTTTTAAGGCTGCCAAACTGTGCATGGCGGTCTGTCACCAGTGTTTTGAAACCAACGAAAATGGCGGCGAGTCGGTCACCCTAGAGTTGGCGGTCTGCAGCCAGGTGGCATCAACGCCACAGCATGATGGGATGCACACCAGACCACACTCCTCTTAAGCACCCCAGAACTATCCTCAGGGAACATTACTGTTTGTGGCCTGGTATCAATCGCTCAGGATCATCAATGCATTTAAGCAGGGTTCGAGTCGGGGGTACACGCTGGTACACGGCGTCCCCCCACTCTTTTTCACAGGGTAGACGTCGTCCCTCCTGGGCCCGACAGAAATATGCTGAGCGTGTCCCGTGGTAATTTCCAGACACAGGGACACGTTCAGCACCTGGCGTTAGGAGGTCATTTACATATTGTCTGTCCCCCCACTTCTTTTTATTGGACTTGTGCCCTGCATTTAAGATTATCTGAAATTATCCACGGATCAGAAATATCAGTAGCGCAGCGTCACCAGCGGCTCAGTAAATATCCATGAAAGAGTCAGCCGGGAACCCTAGGGAGACCAGATCTACTGGTCCTGTGGCTTTGAGAGCTGGAACAACCTTGAAAGGCCATTTAATGACGTCAAGGTCAAATTCAAGTATACTTCCCCAGCAATGTCTCAGGTACGTCAGGCAGCGGAGACTGTGACAAACCAAGGACACAACGTTATCTGATAAAGCAGGCCTCTTTCCAGGATTGAGGTATTTGTAAAATACAGAAAGTCAAGGAAGGGGTGCGTTAGGCAAATTGGGTCACTGAGAGTCAAGCGCATGCGCAGATAGACCGGAAAGGCTTCTGACCTCTCAGCTCCTGGTTCCAGAAAGATACAGAACAACTGCGCAACATCATGCCGCTCAAACAATAAAACCCGCAATTCTAGCACAATGTCATTTTACAGCCTGGAATTCACTGCTCTGCATGACAGCACGGTCTTGAAATCAACAAGCTGGCAGTGGAAAAGTATTCCGGTAAATGATTCACAGTGAGCACTAAAATAGCTGACAAAAGCTCACTGAAGTCACAGAATAACAGGAAACACATAAAGGGTCCGTGGAGCCAGGAGCAATTTAAAGACGAATCAAGGTTTATCGTAAACATGTTTTGTTATTTACCTCACAGAACTATTACGTTCTGCATTCCACCTCAAGTGGCAAGAAGCATTGTTATGGCCAATAAGTCTGACCTGCATTTTGAACCTTAACTAAAACATTTTTAAAGTCTGCTGCGGTAAAAAAAGAATAATAAAACACGGATGCTTTCAGTATACAGTCCGCCTGCGAGTTAAATTTATTATGTGGTAATTCTGTGTACTTTTGACTTGTAAAAGAGTCCCTCATGCACTGCTATATAGAGGATCGTCGCCCCACTGCTCAAAAGGAAAGATACAATGATAATAACGTATTGTTATTATCTTTGTATATTTCCTATGGAAGTCAGTGGCTGCGGGGCGGGGCTAGGAGGCACACTGGGAGTAGTTCACACTCCTTGAGTGCGCATGACTGCTTGGCCGGCCCTCTGGCCCAGACTGGCCGTAGCTTGCACCGGGCATTTCCCCGGCGGGCCGCCAGGGTAGGGGCTGGTTTTAGGCCCCTGGGGGATCATTTTTGTTACCGGGGGACGGCAATATCGGTACCCTGTAACAAAATCGTCCGAAACCGGCCCTTGCAAACAGATCAGCCACACCCTTCCGGGGGCGGGGGAGGGGCGGTGCTACTGAGCAGTTTGCCAGGGCCAGTTTTGGTTCCCAGTCCGGCCCTACTGGCCCACTTGGGCCGACCAGGCAGTCCTGCACACTTTGCATTTTCCCCACAAGGCTGCATTACACAGCCTGGTGAGGAACATACAAAGTGCACCAAATCGCCACCACCAACAGGTGAGAAATATATTACTCTGGGAGGAGCCATAGCCCGCTCTATGTATATTTCAAAGAATTGGCGACATGTCTTGCAGGCAGCTGCTCAGCTGTCGGACCCTGTTTGGGGGAGGGGTACAGGGCAGACAAGGGCTACTGGGCACCAACTCTGGTGACTGGGATTGTTTGCCACTGGTGTCCTCGGATCCATCCTTTCCTTCACAGTAGAGAGAGTGAGCAGTCACAGGCTTCTCAAGGAGATACTGAAGTGCACAGTAGTCAAACAACTGTCACAATATTATTCAGCCGAGTGCTTATCTTACAAAAAAAAGGACTTTTAACATGACAGCAAAATGAAAAAACAGCACAGTTCGCTTTACCGGCTTATCATACGTTGCTCTAATCATGATGTCCTACACTCCCATCAATGCCCGATAACCGTGTTCCCTCTCTCTGGAACCAGGGATTCCGCTATTACTGTCCCTGAGCTTGGGTGTCAGCAAAAACCAGGCTCAGGTGCTGATTGCTTAAGTTCTCATGCATTTGAAGTCTTAGGGTTGCTTTGGTACCACGCAGTCTCAAGCAAGCGCTGCAGTTTTACCTGTGTGCATCTAAGTCTCTCTCGGACCAGGCACACTTATGCCTTGCGGTTACCGATAGTTGCTAAATAGCCATCTGGGCTGTGCAGCCGGAATGAGGGCATACCTGCCCATATGAGGACTTCTACAGGGCTTGTTTATCGCAGCAGCAAATGTGTGGAAAGGACAATCTCTGTCGGACTATGATGAGGTAGGCTTCAGCGGTAGCACACGTTTTCAGCCACCCTCAACTGGTGCTTTGCGGCCTCAAGGTCAAGTTCTCTTTGGGCATTAGGGCAGCCTTGGCGATCAGGCTGGGTTGGGGCTTCGAACCTCAGCAGCACTCTCCTCCTTCTGTCCACACTTGCAGTGGGAGCACCAGCCATGCGTCCTATAGCAGCCTGCCAGGTCGACTTCAAGGTGGCATACTCCAGCACAGTCTTAAGTGCAACTTCTTAAGTACTGTGCAGGACTGTAGAATTGTGAGAGATCCACTCCTGGATGCGCTCTCAAGATCACAAGCTTCCTCCTGGTACTCGTCACATCGGGAACATGCTGGGCTTCTCCTTTCTAGACAGTCTATCCTGAGAGGACAGGCATTCTCTTTCCCTCTCTTAGCAGGCAGACACACTTACAGGTTTCTTCATGCAGATCTTCAGCTCCTTCTGCAAAAAGTTGTGGTTTCAGGTGATGTCTTCTTCTTCAGCTCCTCCAGCAGAAAGTGGTGGTTTTAGGTGACGTCAACACACCTCTGGGAGACTGGCTGGAGACTGGCTGTCGGGCTGACAACAGCTATGGTTAAACCACATCTTTCTCGGTCGAGAAAAACTTGGGACTGCAGCCTAGTAGGTTGGTTTGGATTCTACCTTTATACACATTTTCCAGGGGCCATGGATACACTGTCTCAAACCTCAAACCCGGTTTGAAGTGGTTCTCTTTCAAGTATCTTTCTGAGGCTGCTCTCCAGACAAAGTCTTTATGTAAAGTGATGCTTCTCACAGCAGGTACTACTGGGACTGTCTCCAAACAAGGTGTACCCACAACATGGAGTAAGTGCACCGTTTTTTGCAGCTGGCGGTCAGAGGCATCCCTGAAGCAGCAATCAAAGACAGGCAAAAGGTTAGGCCTGGCCACGAAACCTCCTTGTCTTAAACAACAGAAACTGCAGTCCTATCCTTCAACCCCTTCACTTACCAAATGACACTGCTCAGGAAGAACTAAACAGCAGTCTCTGGGTCTCCACCCTCCAGCCACAGGAATGCAGGCAATACACTTTCACTGTCTATGGAAGCTTTACCATCTGTCTTGTGCCATGCTGAACCAGAGGCATCCAAAATGGATCCCACTGGCTACAATACTCAGAGTCACACACAACCAAACAAGTATCATAGGTTCACCATACATGCACACTTACGCATCATACACACTCGATGTCAGTGCTTGTTGTTGACCGTACATAACTCCAGGACTTTAAACACGAGGGGCAGTAAGTCACACTCTCACTTACAGATCAAACGGTCTGGTCACACTCTCATCATACACAGTCTGCTTTCACCACTGTTTTATTTAATGAACCCTTAACAGGGAAACTAGTCCACCAGTCACTATAGGAATACACTCAGTGCACCCCTCCAAGTCACAGGACAATCCCTGGACCTTGTACTGTCATGGACATGCCTAAGCCCATATGTACATGCTAAATTAGAATGACGACTGGGCCAAAATAGAAGTCAGGATGCCAGTGTCACATGCAGACAGGCACTCAGGGCAGGGCAACACACCCTTATAGCATGCAGGGAACATTCTCATGCCAACAGCTATCGAGCCAGACTTAATATTTTTTTTTAAAGGCGTTAGGACTACCACAATATTGCTTTGTCCTAACATTTAATATGTTCCCCCCCACAAAAAATCTGATCTCCTGACTATATTGTCCAGATTCAGGTTGAGACTTATGCATGCTTTTGAGAAGGGAGAAAACAAAGAATCTACCAAAATATGAAACATTTCCCATCCGCACATCTGGCAGTATCCACTCCCTGTTTAGGCCCGCATTACAAGAATCACAGTGTGGTAATAAGGCACCTAGCGTTCTTGACACAAAAGGTTGTGGGAATTTCAGGTGTGGCAATACTACCAAATGTTTTGTGGACTGAAATAGGGAGCTTCTTCCTGAATCTACATGTTGCACTTTTTTACCACACGCCAATCACTTTCACCGAAAAACATTCGACCTTGTTTTAGCAAGTAAACTGCATCTATGGGAAAAAGCAGACGGTGCAGAATTACCACAGAACATTTAATCCCAAAATGGTTATGTCCATAGCGAGATTACAACAAAATATCCTTAAAGTACATAAGATGGTGGACTTGCCATCAGCAGGGACACTCTGGGCAGAGTAATGAGTTGAGTTCACCAACATCCACACCATGTAGGATCACTGGTCCACCACCATGCCTGGTGAAGTCAACTTCGTGAAATACCACATTGTGGTTTAGGAAAAGATTGGTATAGCTTCTATAACCTACTTAGACATACCTCGGCATAATAGCAATACTACTATGGCCCTAATTACAAGATTGACGTTGTTTGGTGTGGGGGTACAGAAGGGCCGGAATTCCCAACTCAGGATGGTATTCCAGCACCAAAAACCGACATTTATGAGTTTTATCCCTACAATGTAGAATAGCCACACAGATCCAGAGACATAAGGTCTTCTGTATGTGGCCTTCCATAAATCCATGGACAAAGCCATTAACGTTTACCCCTGCTCTGAGCAGGTAGAAAGTATCAGAAGGAGAGTGGTGGTGTTCTTAAGGGTAGGGTGGGGGCAGCAGGGGGTCAGGACAGGTTCCAGTCTGTCCAGGGGTTTCACTGTTTGTTCCCGCGTGTGCTATTGCAGAGGATGGGCAGGGACCAGGCTGTGTTCTCGTCCATGGCTCCTTGATTGTAGAATCAGATCTAGAGTTTGCAGACCACAAACATTCTGGGTCCTTGAGACACTTAACTAAAGGTGGCGGGATTTCATAACAAGACCGGAGGCTACCATTTTGCATATAATCTTTTATTTACCACTCCTGAGCAGCCCCTTTAAAGAACTACAACCAAAACAAACCAGAACTGGAATTTTAGAGTCAATAAGGGCCAGATGTAGGTAGCCCTTTACCGATCGGAATCGGCCGAAAATACCGATTTTCGGCCGTTTCCGATCGGTAAAGGGCTATTGAGATGTAGGGGCACATTTTCGGTAATTTTACCGAATCGGTATCATTACCGAATCGGTAAATTTACCGATTCGGTAATATGTACCGAATCGGTAAAATAATTACCGATTCGGTAATATATACCGATTCGGTAAAATTACCGAAAATGCTATGTAGGTAGGCAATGTACCTTCTGCACATGGCTTACAGAATCGGTATTTTACCATGGAATACAAATCCATGGTAAAATACCGATTCCGGTGTTCATGCACATGTGTGCATGCACACCTATGTCATGTGACAGGCAGACCTGCCCTTAGGGCAGGTATGCCTGCTACATGGCACCCAAGCCTGTTTTGGGGGTGCCAGGGGGTGTCAAAGTGACACCCCCTGCACCCTTGTGAATTCGGTATTTACCGATTCGGTAAATACCGAATCGGTAATGCCCATTCATTCCTATGGGCTTCAAAGCCCATAGGAATGAATGGGCATTACCGATTCGGTATTTACCGAATCGGTAAATACCGAATTCATCCGATTCGGTATTCCAGCACATCTGGAATACCTACATATCGGACCCATAGATTTACCGAATTTAAATTACCGAATCGGTAAAATTCGGTAATTTAAATTCGGTAAATCTTTTCTACCTACATCTAGCCCTAAATGTCTCCTGCATGGAACAATCAGCCTCTTTTAAATGCTGCTCCTGATCAAATAAGAACACGTTTATTCATGGTTTGATATATCTTTTAATTGTGTATGTATAATTGATATTCAAGGATGCTTGATATTCAAGGATGCTTGAATATTAGTGTGTTAGACAAGTTTCTAAATTATAGATTCAGAATGTGTGGATGTTAATATATTTTAAAGTAGCGTGTAGAAATTTCCTATAGTACTTTATGTTTGTTAACTTGTTGGCTTTTGAAGAGCGTTAAAAAAGTTTTAGGCTTGTTAACTTGTTTAGCAAGGAAACTGATCGCTGGCTTACCGTGTCAGTTTCCTGCTGGTATTAGCGGTTGCAGGCAAGCCGTTTCAGCTCCGCTTGTACAGTGGAGTACGCAGCAGTTTCGGGGTGGCTCGCGCATCTGTTTTCTAGTCTCTTGGCTCGCGAGATGTCTTGGAAAGGCACCGTCAGCTGAGGGGCAAATACGGGAGATGGCATGATTAGCTGTGAGGTCACGCCATCATTGCTGATGTGGATTAGCCACTGAACTCTTGCGAGAGAGCGGCGGCCATATTAGATGGGGCATATTCAGATTAAAAATAAAGAGAATACGAGAGCGTTAACGCAAGTGCGTTTAAATTAAAAAAAATTAAAACAAACAGCTGTTCGCTTAGAGAGCACGGTAGGAACAGTGAGGAGAGCTGTGTATTTGGAGAATAGGGAGTTTTAGAAGGGGTATTTTAAGGAATTTTTTATTAGGAGTGTTAGCATTGTGGTTTCTTTTTAAGTAAGTATGGCTACAGAGAAAACTAGTGTTAGTCAGCAGGCAGCTGAGGGTAGAGTAAGTGAGGAGAGTTTTTGAGGAGATTGATACAGTGTGAGATGAAAACTTCTATAAAAGAGGTGGTTGAGATTGTTATGGACAAGAAAAGGAAGGAGAATAGATCTGAGGAGGATGTTTGGTCATTTTTGGAGGATGAAGATGAAAGAAAGGAGAAAAGACCAACAGGAAGGGCTAGGAAAACAAAGCACTTGGATAAAAGAGGGAAAGATGGCTTTAACTCCATAAGGAAGAGTGGTGCCCTTGGCGGCACACAAAGGAAAGGTGTCCTTGGCAGCATGCAGGAATACTCCAATGAGGAGTATAATATGGAACAGGATGAAAGAAATGAGGAGAGGGGTGAGAAATATTACGATGAATATGTTTTTTATGTGGATCATGAAGATGACCTAAATGAAGATCTTAAGAATGATCAAGCCTCTACCTCTAAGGCAGTATTAAAGGATCCACTCGGAGAGGAAATGTTTAGCCCTCATCATTTGAGTCACCCTAGAAGTGTGGACTGGTGGCTCCTAGATCATGTGGCTAAGTTCATCAAACACTGGGTCAGGAAACCCTTAGAAAGAGAGTTGAGAAGTGTTTTGAGATTGACAGTAAGGTCTACCATACCCCAAATCTGGACCCTGCCTTAATATCTTACTTATTTAAGTTAGGGAAGGATCAGAGGAAATGTCTAGAGCGGTCACTGAAACAGTGTAAGGATCGTTTATTAGATGTACTGGGTCCACTAGCGTAAACTATGGACCTGTCAGAAGAGGCATACTGGGAAATATAGCGAATACGGCGCTTAGTGAGGACCCTAAAGGCTTGCTTTTTGGAGAAGGATTTGTTAAAAGTCTGGGGAAACATGTTTTCACATTTACAGCGCTGGATAAGGCACAGACGAATATGAGAAGGGTATATGGAGGTGTTTTTGGTAGGGCTGGTAGACGGGGACCGTATGCTGGCCGAGGCTTTCAGAGGTCCCAATAAAATTTTAGCAACAGAGGAACACGAGGGGGGTTACAAGGTTCCTTAAACTTCTTTCTTCAAAGAGGAAGATTCCCCAGCACAAGAGGTGGAAGAGGAAGAAGTCAGACAGGACAAGGATCTCGAGGTGAGTATGCAGATAAGTTCTGGTTCTTCCCTAAAATAGGTAGGAGGACATGTAAGGTTTTTCATAAGAGCATGGCAGATGATTACAAGAGATCCTCTCGTTTTAAATGTAGTACAAGGGTTTGAAATAGAATTTGTAGAAAGAACAGTTCAATTTGTGGAGCCAATAGAATTGGTTCTAAGTCAAGATCAATTAGAGATTGTGAATTTAGAGGTGAAGAATGTTAAAATGGAAGCAATATGTATGGTGGAGGAGCACTTGAAAGTTTTTGTAAGCACCTTGTTCTTGGTGGAAAAGAAAGACAAAGGGTGGAGACCGGTGATAACTTTGAGAAGTCTGAACAGGTCTTTGGTTTACAGGTATTTCAAAATCGAAGGAATTCATCTTCTGAGGGACATGTTGCAGTCCAAAGATTGGTTGGTGAAGTTGGATTTGAAAGATGCCAACTTCACGGTACCTATGGGGGAAAGCAGTCAGAAATATCTTCAGTTCAGGTGGAGAGGCCAATTATATCAATTCCTATGCCTATCTTTTGGCCTGTCTTCAGCACCTTGGTGCTTCACAAAGTTGATGCGTGTAGTAGTGGCTTACTTCAGAGAGAAAGGCTTCCGTATGATTGTGTATTTAGACGATATATTATTGATGTCAAAGGATGCAGAGGAATTGAGGATTCAACTCAAGTTTTTAATAGATATGTTGGAAAGTTTGGGATTCGTGATAAACCAAGCAAAGTAAATTTTTTATCTAGCACACAGCTTGGATTTTCTTGGTTTCACGATAGATATGGTTGGAGAGGTGCTAAGGTTACTAGAGAAGAAGGTGAAAATTATAAAGAAGGAGGTTTTGAGAGTGCTGCGGAAGATGTCTTTGACATTGAGAGATTTGGCGAGGATACTAGGTTTATTTTCATCGTCAATACAAGCAATTTTTACGGGCCCCTGCACTATTTGAAACTTGCAAAGGGTGAAAACAGATGCTTTGAGAGCAGGTGTATGGTATGTGGACCAAGTAGAGTTGAATGTGGAAGCGAAAGAGGAACTAGAGTGGTGGTTGCACAAATTGTAGGTTTGGAATGGGAGAACATTTTTTTGTTGCCTTCCGGATGTTATCTTGGAGACGGAGGCCAGCCTTTTAGGATGGGGGACTTGTCTGGGAATTCAGGAGACAGATGGTGCTTAGTCAAGGAAGGAAAAGAATGAGCATATAAACTGTCTGGAGCGGACTAAAGGGTTGTGTGCATTGAAGAGCGTCAAGGAGAAGTTGCAGGGTCAGACAGTGCTTATGAGATGGACTACATTTCAGAAGTAGCATACATAAACTGATTGGGGGGTTGCAGATCAAAGAGTCTATCAGATGTGGCAAAGGAGTTGTGGATGTTTTGTTTAAAGAACAAAATAGCTCTAAGAGCAGAATACCTACCTGGAGTACACAATGTCGTAGCGGATTGGAATTCCAGGCATGTGAAGGACTTCATCGATTGGATGCTGGGGTCATAGTGTTTTAGGAGGATACAGATGGTTTTGGGTCCTTTGGAAGTGGACCTGTTTGCAACTAGGTTGACCCACCAGTTGAAGAGGTTTTACAGTTGGTTGCCAGATCTAGAGGCTGCAGCGATAGACGCAATTCAGCAGACTTGGTTGAATGTGAAAGGCTACGCTTTTCCACCCTTTGCTATGATTCAGAGGGTATTACTGAAGGTGAGGAGAGAAGGATGTCAGTTGGTTTTGGTGACTCCGTTTTGGGTGTCGCAGGCATGGTTTCCGGCGGTGCTGGAGTTGGCTTGTGAGGTTCCATTTTTAATGAAAGCAGAAGAGGATATGCAGATAAACGAGCTAGGAGAGATTCATCCTTTAATTCAGAGCAGTATGGTGGACCTTCTTGTTTGGAAGGTATCAGGGGATCCAGTAATTTCAAGGGACTGTTGCAGGAGGCTGCAGAGTTACTTGAAGAATCCGGGGCTCCAGGAATTAGGAAAAGGTATAAAGGAGTATGGAAGATTTTGGTGCATGGAACTGAGTTTGGATCCCGTGGAGGCCCCTGTAGTGGAGTTTGTGAATTTCCTGGTAGAGCAGTTTAATAAGGGGTTGAGCTATCGTACTATTAATTGTTATAGGTCTGCTGTTTCGGCAGGTCAGGCGTTTGTAGGAAGTAGATTTTTGGGTAGCAATGTCTTGGTCTGTAGAGCATAAAAAAGTATGATATTAAAAAGGCCTTCTAAGGCACGTTACAACGTGTTGTGCGATGTTAATTTGTTTTTGAAATTGTTCCTTGACTGGCCTATGAATCGGTTTTTGAGTAATAAGAATACTTCGATTAAGCTAGCAACTTTGTTATGTTTGATTTCATGTAGTAGAAGGGTGTCTGATGTTAAGTGCTTAGAGATTAGTAATAGATCATTCTGAATGGTGTGTTTTTTTAAATACAAAAAAGAATTAAGACAATGTCATCATCAGTATTTTACCCAAGGTATGAGGAGTGCAAGAAGTTGTATGTAGTAGACTGTTTGTGAGAGTTTGAGTGCAGGGTAGCGGAGAATAGAAGAGATAGAGAACATCAAATACTAATATTGTTTGTGAAACCATATAGTGCGGTAAATACAGCAACAATTTCAAGGTGGGTGAAATGTGAGATGGAACAAACAGAGGTAAAAATAAATAAGTTAAAAGCTCATTCCATTAGGGGCGAAAGGGCAAGCAAGTGTTGTTTGTATAGTGGAAGCCTGGAAAATATTTTGAGGGCAACGGATTAGTCTAATGTGGACACATTTGCGAAGCATTATTTTAGATCAGTTGAGCATATGTCTGATGAGGGCTTTCAACATGCATAATGGTAGCCTCCGGTCTTGTAATGAAATGACAATTCTCAGATTGACATTGCTAGAGAATCAGGATTTCATTAAAGACGCGAAGGCTAGCATTATCCCTCCCACCACGCCGTTACTTGGTGGTATTATTAGCATGTTGTATATAAAAAAGGGAAAAGGAAATAAAGTAAATTGATATATAAAGCTTAGGGAGTTGTGAAGAAAATATGTGATAAGAAAGGTTTATTTTCTTCATGGTATTATGTGTTTTCTTTTCAGGTTTGATTTGTTGAGTATGTTATACTTAATAAGGTATTTTTTGTTTACAGAATAACAGTCGTTGGGAAGTGAGATTAACGTGGTGCCTGAAGCAGAGGAAGATGGAAAGTTTTCTTCGCAGGATTGCATTTAAAAGAGGCTTATTGTTCCATGCAGGAGACATTTATTGACTCTAAAATTTAAGTTCAGGATTATTTTGGTTGAAGTTCTTTAAAGGGGCTGCTCAGGAGTGGCAAAGATTATATGCATACGCGTCTATAATCATGTCAATTTGAGAATCGTCATTCCTCACTCTGTCTGAAATTCCACCACTCGTAATCAAGGCCTCTGAATGCACTAACAGTGTATCCATAGAGTGGGAGATATTGTCAATGCCCTCACTTTCTGGCAGAATGTCCATCAGCACTTATGAACACTGGTGGAAATTCCACCTAAACGGCCCCTACTAAGGTGAATACAACCACTTAGATGGAGACACCGCTACCATCCTGTCAGACGACCAAAATATGGCAACGGAAAATGTGCATCCAAACTTAAAATAAGGCTGTTACCCCTGAAATAATGCAGCTAAAGGCAGGCTAAGGGGAATCTAGAAAGAAGAAAGAAGATGCTCTCTTCACACTGTGCTGGCCCCTCAGTACTGACAGTTTCAGAGGACTCATACACAGCTATGACAACAGATTATACCAGACTAATGTAGCCTAAATACCGTCTGACCCAACAAAGCAATAGTTTTGGAAACTGTAGTTATGTCAGACGATATGTTTGTTCTCGATATTCAGACATAGTAAATGAATGAGATCTCAAGAGCACAACCATAACAACTAATCCTAGAAACAAAAGGAACAATACCAACCGGCTACCTACACACCTACTCACCTCTAACCTTGTGTTCCGGAGAAGCGTCCTACTTGCCACAAAATGGTTTGACGTGCTGAGACGTCTTGTCAGGGGTAATAAACACTATATGAATACAATTTATAATTACACACAACTCTTAAAGATGCATTATGCTAAGCGTCTCAGTAGGGAGTGGAAGCATGGCCCTCTTTCTGGTCAGAGCTTTCTTTGAGGTTTTTTTTAGAGTTTTATATAGCGCAAACAAAAACTGGCTCATTCGAGACCTTGAAAGCACAACTAATATTTCAATCCTTCGGATTTTGATAGTTAGTACTTCTGAGAACAGTGGTAATAACACTTGATACTAACTGCCTCAGAGCAATACACATATACTGTGCTAAACAAGTGGTGTCTGTTTCTTTCATGTACCCCACGTATTTACATAAACCAGATCAGAATGTGTTTTAAAAGACTTAAAAAAGGTCGTTCAGGAATGTAACCAGTTTTGGTTTTATGTGCCTAATTAAAAATATAAAGAAATTTAAGGCAAGGTTTATATATAAAAAACTAAGGTTACAGGGACATTATAGTTAGGGCCAGATTTCACTTGTACAAAACCAGAGAAATTCAGGGTTATAGTTAGTTGAGTTAACTATAACTTACGCGCCCACAATGCACTGCTTATGACCTCATATATTAAATCACTCATGACATGGTCAGTGACATCCCTGATGACATCTCAAATTACATCACTGATGACATCATCCACAGAACCACTCACACACCTACTCACACCCCCATAAAACCTCTTGTACACCCACTCACATACAAGTACAAGTGAAATCTAACTCCAACTATAACGTCCCTGTAACCTTTGGTTTTATCAATGAATTTCTAAAGTTTTTTAAATTCTATTCGCTAACTATAACGTCCCTATAACCTTTGTTTTTTTAGTGAACTTCAAAGGTTTTTTTTTATCTAGTAGTCTTGTTTGCAGAGTGGTGGAGAAAGGGGGCTGAGTCTCCGATCAGCCCCCTTTCTCCACCACTCTCTAAACGTGCTTCCTGGCACTCTACTAGTAGGGGAATGAAGTCCCCTTGGCTGTTGACGGTCCTTTGGGGCCAAATACCCCTCCTACCACCTCCAGTAACACCCACACAAATTGATTGCTGAGAGGTTGTCAGAGGCCATGCCCCCTTTCTCCAATACTCTCAAACGCACTTCCTGACGTACTACTGGTTGGGGTAAGTAGTCCACTTTAGTCCTGTGGCCCTCAGGAGTAAAGTGAAATTCATTCCCCAACCAGAAGCGCACCAGAAGGCGTGTTTCCAGAGTGGTGGAGAAAGGAGGAGTGGCCTTTAAGTCCTCTCAGGAATGCCGCTCTCTGGGACTTACTGGGGGTAACAAAAGGGCTTGCTGGCCCCCAAAGGCGCCAAGCCAATCACATTTTTTGATTTGCTAATAACTTTGGCGTCGTTTGACGAAATTCTCCCAAAAAAAAGTCTTTCCAGGTCAGCTTCTATCCTGAAACTTTGGGGTGAATCGGCAAGCGGGGCTGAGAAAAAAGGGGGGTCCCAAAACGCGTTTTACCCATGTTAATTTCCTTAGGAAATTTTGAGACAGGCTACAGCCCGAACTGCTAAATGGAATTACCCCAAATTTGGCAAAATGGTAGTGCTTTGTTCAGAAAAGAAACTTTTTTTTTAAATGGTGTAAATCCGTTCAGTAGTTGCTGAGAAATTCAAAAAATAAGAGTCAAAAAATCAATTTCCCATAGGAAACTTTAGGCAAGGCTACAGCCCGAACTGCTGAATGGAACTACCCCAAATATGGCAAAAAGGTAGTGCTTGATTCAGAAAGAGACTTTTTTTTAAATAGTGTAAATCTGTTCAATGGTTGCTGAGAAATTAAAAAATAAAAGTTTCAATATCTATGGCAGCGGTGGAGTCGCAACCCCTCCCGACCAAGAGCTTTATTCTAATTGTCTGTCAACAATCCAAACCGGGAAGGGTTGGCAGCCATCTTGTGACTCGGTAGAACAGAGTCACAAGAAAACAGTGAAAAAAAGATATAAAACAAGTAAAGGGGGCAGGGTAGAAATACCCTGACCCCCTAGGCCTGCCCAGGGGTTCCCACAAGAATCCCCAGGGTAAAAAAAAATATTTTTTTTGTTTTAATTTCATTGAAATTTGCTCTGGGGTTGCGTATCCTGCCGGAGCTTTATTCTAATTGTCTGTCAACAATCCAAACCAGGAAGGGTTGGCAGCCATCTTGTGACTCGGTAGAACCGAGTCACAAGAAAACAGTGAAACAAAGATATAAAACAAGAAAAGGGGGCAGGGTAGAAATACCCTGACCCCCTAGGCCTGCCCAGGGGTTCCCACAAGGATCTGCAGGGTCAAAAAAAAGATTTTTTTGTTTTAATTTCATCGAAATCTGCGCTGGGGTTGCGAATCCTGCCGGATTAAAAAAAAAAAATGAAGTCTGCGCTTCATTTAATTGAAACCCCCGGGTGGGCCAGGACCCGGGGGCATTGCGAAGAAATATATGCAGGGGCCCACGGGGGCCCCCGCAGCCCAGAGGACCGCCACCCCCCGGGGCTGCAATTTTTATAAACAAATAAACCTGTGGGGGGGCTCGAGCCACCCCCCCACATGCCCCAAGGACCGCCACCTCCCCAGGGCACTAATATCCGGATGCGGGGTCTGTTACAGACCCACCACCTCCCAAGGGCTGTGCACTAGGTGGGAGGGGGGCCGCGCGGCCCCCCTCCTGGAGCCCTCCAAGGCCCTGGGGTCCGCCACCCCCCAGGGCCAGCTCCTGCAGTGTCCCGGGGTGCCCACCCTGGGACACTGCTGTTTGCTATGGCAGGGAGGGAGCCGCCCTGTCATAGCAAACTCTGGTTTGGATTTTGTAAGCGAGAGCAGGTTTCCTGCTCTCGCTTACAAAATCTAAACAAGATTGCTTTTCCGACGCTAACATGGAGCTCCCCTTGTGGAAAAGCAATGCCAGCTCCCGCAGGTGGTGGGGAGCCGGCGGGACCGTGGGGTGTTGGGGCCCCGCGGTCCCCAACAGATAGGGCCTGCCCCGGGGGATGGGGTCCCCGGGGCCAGAATTGGCCGGGAGCGGCGCCACGCAGCCCCACTTCCCTGAAAAACAAATGGCAGGCCTACCCCGGGGGTGGGGTCCCGGGGGCCATAATTGGCCTTGCGACCACCCTCTGAAAAATAAATTTAAAAAGGATGGCCAGGCCCCGGGGGATGGGGTCCCCGGGGCCAGAAATGGCCCGGGAAGGGGGCCACGCGGCCCCCTCCCATAAAAAACCCCACAAATATTTAAAAAATAAATAAAGACCGCCCGGTGGATAGGGTCCCCATGGGTCAATAGAGGCCTCAGGAGGGGGGCCACGCAGCCCCCTCCATAAAAAATAAATAAATGTGGCCATGATGTACCAGGGGATGGGGTCGCTGGGGCCAGAATTGGCCACGGGAGGGGGGCCCACGTAGCCCCCTTTCCGTTCAGATTTTTTTTTTTTTAAAAAGGGGCAGGCCCTGGGGGATAGGATCCCAGGGTCCAAAAAAAGCAAAAAAAAGGGGAGCCACACAGCCCCCCTTCTAAAAAAAAGAAATTAAAAAAAAGACTGGCATTCACCATTGCAGAGAGGTGGTCCAATGGCCCGCCCCCTTTTTACACCACTCTGCAACGCAGCTCTGTGGCACTTACTGAAGGTAGCTGGTGGGCTAGTTGGCCCTCAGGGATCCTCAGGATTCAAGGAGACTTACTCGCCCAACTTGTCACATCAGGCCCTGCCTCACTCCCTGCACCACAGTGCAAATGCACCCTCTGGCGCATTTTAAGTTGGGGGATTAATTACCCTTCAATCATGAGGGTGCCTGGGGGCCAACTAGTCCACCAGGTACCTCTTGTAAACGCCACAGAGGTGCGATGCAGAGAGGTGTTTTGAGGCCATGCCCCTTTTTACACCACTCTGCAAACGTGGCTGCTGGTGCACTGCTGCTGAGGCGATGAGGTCCTCTTGTGTCCTGAGGACCTCAAGACACAAGTGGACTTCATCCTCTGAGCAGCAGTATGCCAGAAGCTGTGTTTGCAGCGTGGTGTAGAAAGGGGCGTGGCCTTAGAACACCTCTCTGAAATGCAGGTCTGTGGCGCTAACTAAATGTACCTGGTGGGCCACTTGGCCACCAGGGACCTTCAGGATTCAAGGGGACTTAATATGGATGTCATAGTTAGAAATTAGCATTTAAAAACCATTGAAATTCACTGAAAAAACCAAAGGCTTCAGGTATGTTATAGTTAGAAATTAGCATTTAAAAAACCTTAGAAATTCACTGAAAAAGCCATAGGTTTCAGGGAAGCTATAGTTAGCTGGACATTTCACTTTTACAAAACCATAGAAATTCCACTATTATAGTTACTTCAGCAAACTATAACTTGCGCCCCCGCAATGCACAGCTGATGACGTCACATATTACATCATTAATGACATGGTCAGTGCATCACTGATGACATCATTAATGACATCTCAATTGAAATCACTGATGACATCATCCACGTGACAATCTGAAGCACCTCCTAACACCCTAATATAACCTTTCATACACCTACTGTACAATACAGACTACCATTTTCGAAACCATAGACACACCAATACCAGTTACTACATACCCACTCACTGATTCCTAGGTCTTCACACACATCCACTCATTCACCCATACAGTCACTCATTAATACAGCACTATCACATGTACTCATACACCTATACAGACACTCACACACAGCCACTCATCCATAGCGTTACTCACACACCGAGTCAGTCATGCAAAAGATCAATCACACTTCCATTCACACACCTATACAGTTATTCAAAAACAAGCTCACTTACAGAAAAAAACACATACTTACTCTCTTATACAATCACTGATACAACCACACACTCTTCCATACAGCCCCTCTCACAATCACTCACTCTCAAATATAGTTCATTTATATACTCCGTCACTCACATATACTGCTTTTCAGATATGTAGTTACTCACCCACTTATATAGCCATGCACGGAATAACACACACCCCACACCAACCCACATAGACACTCTGGCACCCATACAGATAGTCAGACAACCAATCAATAACCCATATGGACACTCATTTAGCTACTGACTAACCCATGCAACTGCTTACACACCAACTGACAGACTGATACAGACATTTACATAGTTTAGTGACTAACTATTTAATTCACTAAGACACGTTTAATTACTCACTTATACAGACAGTTGTGCACTTACTAAATCATCCATTCAAACACTTATACACCCACTCATTCTCATTCTTCAATACACCTTGGCATATATATAAATATTAAACATATTTTAAACTTTACATATTTAAACTTTACAGAAATACACAGTCACTGGATGATGTCATCAGTGATGTCACTGACCATGTCATGAATGATGTAATACGTGACGTCATCAGCAGCGCATTGCAGGGGTGAGAGTTATAGTTAGCTGAACTAACAATACCAGTGGAATTTCTATGGTTTTGTAAGAGTGAAATGTCCAGCTAACTATAACGTCCCTGAAACCTATGTTTTTTTCAGTGAAATTTCAAGGTTTTTTAAATCCTAATTTCTAACTATAACGTACATGAAACCTATGATTTTGTCTGTGAATTTATAGATAGATAGATAGATAGATAGTTAGATAGATAGATAGATAGATAGATAGATAGATAGATAGATAGATAGATAGATAGATAGATAGATAGATAGATAGATAGAAAGATAGATGCTGCCCTGTAAATAAGCCAAAGGGTTTATCGCCACAGGAACGCCATAAAAAGTGATGTTCCTATGGCGATAAACTCTTGTAACTTTGCCCCTTTGTGTGGCCTGCCGGTAGCCAGTTCCAGTAAAATGGATCCAGGAGTTAATGTGCTGTCTGCAGAGGTGTGTGCGCAGCCTACAGGTTGCATACCCCTGTGACAGTAAATAGCTCAAGCTATTAATGTACCTAATTTGTGATCTAGTTGAGATGTTTTTAGATAGCAATTTGCACTCAACCTCCCTTGCCTTAGTATGGGAAACTCTTAAGGCATACCTGAGAGGCTGCATCACCAACAGAGCTTCCTTTAGGAGGAAAAATTATCTATCCAAAATCCAAAACCTAGAACAGGAGCTAGAGATAATTGAACAAAGGCTTAGGGGCACGACTGGCTCACTACAAGATCAAAAAAATATGTCAGACCTCAAAAGTCAGATAGAAGATATCCTACAAGAAAGGGTCTCAAAGAAATGGGAGGCGAGCAAATTGTCTAATTTTGAATTCGGAGAAACTGCAGGTAAGATTCTAGCCTGGAGGGTCAAAGCAGACCAAGCAAAAAGCCACATAAGAGGGATCATGGCAGAGGGGGAAAATCAGCTCAGGTCATCAGATGTAGGAATCAGTACTGCCTTTACGCAGTTTTTTGCCGAAATATATAGGGATGATATTATAGATGACCAACAGGCAAGGAAGACATGGCTAGATAAGATATCTCTTCCACAGTTATCACAAGCGCAAAGTGAGGCATTGGATTTGGACATCTCAGAGGCAGAGGTTAAAAAGGCCGTATCCGCACTAAAACATGGAAAAGCCACAGGTCCTGACGGACTCCCCGGAGAACTGTATAGAGCCTTGGCCGATACAATTGTCCCTACGCTGACGGCCCTTTTTAACAGTATTCTGAAGGACGGTAATGACCCACCTCAATCATGGAGTGAGGCAACTATAGTCTTGATCTTAAAACCTGGAAAAGACCCAACACTATGTGGGTCTTACCGCCCTATATCATTGTTAAATAATGACTACAAAATATATGCCTCTATTTTAGCAGCTAGATTGGGATCAGTAATGGGGGAAATAATCCATCAAGATCAAAAGGGATTCATTAAAGGGCGTCAGCTTTCTGACTTAACATATGATCTAGTGGGGGCAATCGATATCGCCTCAGCCTTTACTATCCCATTGGCAACCCTCACCCTAGACGCAGCTAAAGCTTTTGACAGGGTAAACTGGTCCTATTTAAACGACGTGTTAAAGAGGGTCAACTTAGGGGAGAAAATCTGTCGATCAATAAAACTTATATACAAATCGCCAACAGCACGGCTTCTAATAAATGGCAACCTGTCTGAATCGTTTAAGATCTCTAGAGGCACAAGACAGGGCTGCCCGCTTTCCCCCCTCCTCTTTAACCTATACATAGAACCGTTTGCGGAAGTTCTCAGACGAGATGACTCTATTCCATCTTTTAGGTTCGGGGAGTGGGAAAAGCGAGTAGCCTTGTATGCAGATGACATTTTGGTCTTCACCTCAGACCCGGAGATCGCTCTACCGGCAGTCATCGAGAGAGCCGAAGATTTCGGCCGCATCTCGGGCTATGAGATAAACGCCTCCAAAACAGACATTATGGCATGGAACATACCTGACCCAACGCTAAATACATCAAACTCAATGAGATACTTGGGAATTCGGATAGTGCAAGATATCGCACAAATTGCCCAAGTCAATCTTGAGAGAATTTTTAAGGAAATTAAAAAATCTTTAAAATCTTGGTCTAATCTCCCACTAACTATTCTAGGTAGAGTAAGTTTGCTAAAAATGTCAATTCTTCCCAAGTTCACCTTCTTATTCAACACGATCCCACTTGCATTTGATAATATAGCGCTAGAGAAATGCCAGAGAGAGCTTAATTCCTTCGTTTGGGGATACAAGTCAGCAAGAATATCGTGGAAAAAGCTGAGGAGGAGGAGGGAAAAGGGGGGCCTATCCCTACCAGATTTACAATACTATGCGTGGGCATTCCAACTTTCCCATTCGAGAATGCTCTTAAAAGTGCCATCCAATACATCAATAGGCCTCATGTTTATGGCAATGCTGATTGGTGCTGGCTTACCAACTAACGGCTACATGTTCAAGTTTGGAGAACAGAAATACTTCAAGAAAGTTAAATTAAAAACTCTTATGTCCCAAGCGAAGCTATGGTCACATATAAGGAGGAACCTGGGCTTGTCATACTACTCCAACCTTGCGCCCATTTGGGACTCCCCAGGGCTCCCTTCCTGCTGGGATGATCGGCTTACTATTCCGTTGAGAGTAGGAGGGATACTAACATGGGGCGATGTGTTGACAGGTGATTCTCTGAGGCCCTGGGAGGTTTTGCGGGAGCAGCGGGGGATAGAGCTCTCGAGGTTTAAGTATTTACAATTAAATAGCTGAGCTAAGGCAACAAATAGATCTGGGCCTCCTTTAGGGAAGCATAGTTCCACCGAAGAGAAATTGGTAGCGCAACTTGCAGGGGGTAAAGAGGTTTCGATATGGTACTGGTGCCTGCTAGAAGAGATAGATGGAGATTTCATCCTCCCGGAACAACTATGGGGCTCAGATCTGGGGGCCCAGAGCATCGAAACCTGGCAGAATTCCTGTACCCTATTATATAAGTGTGTCAAACCTGCATGGCTAAGACGCAATCACTTTTTTACAATTCACCGTGCATATTTTACCCCGCTAAAACTTTCTAAATTTATCCCAGGGAAGAAATGCAATAAATGTGGCCATATCGCAGCCTCAGACGTCCACATGTTTAAAGAATGCCCCAACATATTACAATTTTGGAATGAGGTTAAAGCAACTCTAGACTCCATCCTTAATACTTCGATCTCCATCACACTTTCCTTGATTATATTTGGTTGGGACAACAATATAAAGGGCCACGCTAGGACATTTCTGTTCTTCGCCATACTGCTTGCAAGAAGAGAGATATGTAAGGTTTGGATTGAAAATTCAGCACCATCCCATGCAAGCTGGCTGTCGTCTCTCTACGCAACCTCTAAAACTGACATGAGGAGATCAGGCGGTGAGCGTATTCGTATCTTTTGGGACGTTCTGGTTCGTTGGAGACAATAACCGGGGTTTTTTTTTTTTTTTTTTTTTTCCCCCGGTCCTATGATTATGCCTTGAAACTCCAAGAACTAGGCCTCCCCCCAGTCGGCTCAGAATGGCTAGTTCAACTGAATAGAACTTCAAGTTTGGAGTCTTTTTCCACGATACTCTTCGGGCCATCTATTGCCAAATTCCACCTAACACAATACAAGATGCAGAGGAAACTCTGCACCTGGAAAGAGTGGTTGGCAGCTGGAGGCTAAATAAGAGGTGGCCAGGCAAATGAGGATAAAAAAAAAAAAAAAAAAAATCATGAGGGTCCCTGGGTGCCAACTAGTCCACCAGGTACCTCTTGTAAATGCCACAGAGGTGCGATGCAGAGAGGTGTTCTGAGGCCATGCCCCTTTTTACACCACTCTGCAAACGTGGCTGCTGGTGCACTGCCGGTGAGGCGATGAGGTCCTCTTGTGTCCTGAGGACCTCAAGACACAAGTGGACTTCATCCTCTGAGCAGCAGTGTGCCAGAAGCTGTGTTTGCAGCGTGGTGTAAAAAGGGGCGTGGCCTCAGAACACCTCTCTGAAACGCAGGTCTGTGGCGCTTACTAAATGTACCTGGTGGGCTACTTGGCCACCAGGGACCTTCAGGATACAAGGGGACTTAATAGGGATGTCATAGTTAGAAATTATCATTTAAAAAACCATTGAAATTCACTGAAAAAACCAAAGGTTTCAGGTACGTTATAGTTAGAAATTAGCATTTAAAAAACCTTAGAAATTCACTGAAAAAGCCATAGGTTTGAGGGACGTTATAGTTAGCTGGACATTTCACTTTTACAAAACCATAGAAATTCCACTGTTATAGTTAGTTCAGCTAACTATAACTTGCGCCCCCGCAATGCACAGCTGATGATGTCACTTATTACATCATTAATGACATGGTCAGTGCATCACTTATGACATCATTAATGACATCTCAATTGAAATCACTGATGACATCATCCATGTGACAATCTGAAGCACCTCCTCACACCCTAAAATAACCTTTCTTACACCTACTGTACAATAAAAAACTACCATTTTCGAAACCATAGACACACCAATACCAGTTACTACATACCCACTCACTGATTCCCAGGTCTTCACACACATCCACTCATTCACCCATACAGTCACTCATGAATACAGCACTATCACATGTACTCATACACCTATACAGACACTCACACACAGCCACTCATCCATAGCGTTACTCACACACCGAATCAGTCATGCAAAAGATCAATCACACTTCCATTCACACACCTATACAGTTATTCAAAAACAAGCTCACTTACAGACACAAACACATACTTACTCTCTTATACAATCACTGATACAACCACACACTCTTCCATACAGCCCCTCTCACAATCACTCACTCTCAAATATAGTTCATTTATATACTCTGTCACTCACATATACTGCTTTTCAGATATGTAGTTACTCACCCACTTATATAGCCATGCACGGAATAACACACACCCCCCACCAACCCACATAGACACTCTGGCACCCATACAGATAGTCGGACAACCAATCAATAACCCATATGGACACTCATTTAGCTACTCACCAACCCATGTAACTGCTTACACACCAACTGACAGACTGATATAGACATTTACATAGTTTAGTGACTAACTAATTAATTCACTAAGACACGTTTAATTACTCACTTATACAGACGGTCATGCACTTACTAAATCATCCATTCAAACACTTATACACCCACTCATTCTCATTCTTCAATACACCTTGGCATATTTATAAATACAAAACATATTTTAAACTTTACATATTTAAACTTTACAGAAATACACAGTCACTGGATGATGTCATCAGTGATGTAATCAGTGATGTCACTGACCATGTCATGAATGATGTAATACGTGACGTCATCAGCAGCGCATTGCAGGGGTGCGAGTTATAGTTAGCTGAACTAACAATACCAGTGGAATTTCTATTGATTTGTAAGAGTGAAATGTCCAGTTAACTATAATGTCCCTGAAACCTATGGTTTTTTCAGTGAATTCCTAAGGTTTTTTAAATGCTAATTTCTAACTATAACGTACATGAAACCTATGATTTTGTCCGTGAATTTATAGATAGATAGATCGATAGATAGATAGATAGATAGATAGATAGATAGATAGATAGATAGATAGATAGATAGATAGATAGATAGATAGATAGATAGATAGATGCTGCCCTGTAAATAAGCCAAAGGGTTTATCGCCACAGGAACGCCATAAAAAGTGATGTTCCTATGGCGATAAACTCTTGTAAGTTTGCCCCTTTGTGTGGCATGTCGGTAGCCAGTTCCAGTAAAATGGATCCAGGAGTTAATTTGCTGTCTGCAGAGGTGTGTGCGCAGCCTACAGGTTGCATACCCCTGTGACAGTAAATAGCTCAAGCTATTAATGTACCTAATTTGTGATCTAGTTTACCCTGCCAGTTGGGGAAATTGTGGATACTAGTGACTGGCAGGTAACAGATGCTAAGCGGCTGTGTGTGCTGCACTTGTCTCTCTTCTGAAATATGATAGTAGTGGTGGCAATGTGTGCCTGCCACTGGTGAAAAAAAGTCCTACAATTTACAAACTTCCACTGACATCACACAGTGTCTGAAGACTCCGACTACTGGAGGGTGCTATGCAACCAAATGATGGACGGAATGCTGAATAAATCATACGTTCACCCCCAGTCAAGATATCTGAGTTAAATCTGGGTTAAATTAATCGTTCTTTTGCTCACCATGCCACCCCAGTTTAGCAGTATGACATTGTTCTGCATTTTGTCCATCAATTGTTCTTTTTGCATTTGTCACCCCAAGTGGGGCGGGTACGCCCAGACTTGGGACCCGTGCTCTCCATGCCACTGGAGTCAAGCTATCCTGGCTTATGAGGGCTGAAAGCCCGAAACCAGTCCTATGATGCTTGTTTCTAGTCCAGGGAGGACCTGGCCTGGCAGTTCCGGTTGGCTGTTCCCATTGGGTGTAGGATCAAGACTGATTTGCATATGTCTGGGTCCAAACTGTAATGGCATGGTGAGCAAAAAAAACGATGGATTTAGGCCCAGATCTCTGTACTGGGGTGAATGTATGCCATTGTTCTGCATTCTGTACCTCAACTGTTCTTTTTGCATTTGTCCCCCCGAGTGGGACAGGTATGCCAAGACATGGGTCCCGTGCTCTCCATGCTACTGGAGTCAAGCTATCCTGGCTGATGAGGGCTGAACGCCCGAAACCAGTCCTAAGATTCTTGTTTCCAGTCCAGGGAGGACCTGGCTGGGCAGTTCGTCTGGACTGTTCCCATTGGGCGCAGGGTCAAGACTGATTTGAATATGGCTGGGTTCAAACTGGAATGGCATGGTGAGCAAAAAAACGATGGATTTAGGCCCAGATCTCTCTACTGGGCTGAATGTATGACATTGTTCCGCATTTTGTCCATCAATTGTTCTTTTTGCACTGGAGGGAGCAGTAGGCAGCAAGGCTTCTATTGGCCCTGGTGCACGCAAAGAAAATGGACCTTGTCATTACTGATGGTGCAGTAAAATACACAAATTATCAGGGTTCAAATACACCCCTCAGGGCCCTGGGCCTCGGTGCCACTGCTCCTGCTGCACCTGTGGTAGCCCCTGGAGGGAGGCGTAGGGAGCGTGAAGGGGAGCGGAGGTTTGATTTCAGGCTGCTTCGTGAGCAGGCGGCAGGGAAAGATGCTCCACTTTAGCAGTTCGTTTAGCTCCCCTCCAATCTAAACTCTAATTTCTAAAACAATGCCAATCTCTAAAATCTCTAGAACCACGTTGATTTTTCGATAACTCAGAAATGATGAACCCCAAAATGACCCTTTCTAAACGAAAGTTTCCGGTTCCCAGACATAACTAGCATGCCTTTCCCATCGACAGTCTCTGTGACCTCTGACCTTCGTCTACGCACTTCCTTCTGTTGTGGCGGAAGAGGAGGTCTGATGTAGCTGGTATGTTGCTCTGAATGCAGTAGTTCTAATTCTGCCAGGTTAATCCCGGGCAAACAGCTCTCTTCCCTTCCCTCGGTTTCTCTAGCTTCCTTAAACTGGGAGCACTTACTAACATGTGAAATACCTGTTTCATACGCTTTATTTAAGTTGCGTGCTCGCATATTTTTCCTCCCATATCCAGTCATGTTTACATCACCCTTCTTGTTTTGCATCCTCTTATGAGTGTCTTGCGACAATCTATTGTTGTTCAGTGACACTCGTGCAAGCTGGTAATCATACTATTTTTAATACAATTTATCGTCACGATCTTCTAATGAGCACTTCCCATTTCACGATCTTAATTGGCGGTTACATCTGCAAGCTTTGATTACCGACAGGTGTGTCTTGTGGTAGCTGTGACTGTCCATAGAAGTGGATGTCTCACTCTGACATTAGCATATCCTACTACAGTGTGTCCATCCACACCTCCTAGAAGCAATGTTTGCTTACGCCTATCCAGGTTAATCCTACCCCTGTACCAGCTAGAAACAGCCACAACACAAGCCAACACTAGATGTGTACATTTGCAGACTCCTATGTGTCCCAAGAACACGTCACACCCAGAACTCCTAGGAATTTGTCTAATCCCCTCAATAAGGGCAGGAATCATCTTCTGGGTTGTAGGTCCTAGTATCTAAAGCAAGAAGATCGGCCTACACATAATATCGACTAGCATCCTATCGTCAAGAAAAGCATGAATAAGGAAGGATGCATTTACAATTCTAAATCCACTCCAACGTACCTTGACAAGATTGTGGAGTCGATATATGTGCTGGTTGGTGCTGCAATTTCGATATTGTCGCTCAACCCGCTCATCATGATATCCGTTTCAAGCGGACCTCTCCTCTGGTTTACAGCCTTTGACACGGTCACTTACAACATCCTACTCTGAAGTCTACAGCCTGCATCAGAATCCCAGACCAAGTGGTGTATTGCTTTTAGTCCCTTCTTTCTGAAGGAGAGCGTTGAGCCAAACACATTGGACCCAAATCCCAAGGCTTATGTGACACCCTGCATCGTGGAATGTCACAAGCTGTGAGGTCAGGGGATTCTGGGTGGTTGGTGGAATCCAGCTGAGAGGTGCAGAGCGCAGCAACAGCTTCCTCTTTAATATCAATAAAACCTCTACTTACTATTCTTCAGTGAAAGCCTCATCTTCCCAGAAGTGATTGTGACAGATAAAGGAGTGTATATTGTGTCATGTGAGATGGAGAATTTCTTGAAGAAGTGGGGTGTGGAACATATCCGTTCCTCGGTCTATTATCCTCAAGGAAATGGGCTGGTGGAGCGGTGGAACAGAACGCTTAAAGGTTTACAACAGCCTCTGGGTCAGGGTGGTTTGCGGAAGGAGACGGTGTCAAAGTTGATAAGAGCGTATCGCACTACACCAAAGAGCGCCACTGGAGAGATATCTTTTGAGTGGATGAGGGGCAGGAAGTCAAGGATGGTATTGTCTGTGGAAGTGCAAAAGCAGAATGAGGGAAAGAGAATTTCCAGAAAAAATTTAAACGGAAGTACGAATGCCCGAGGTATTGGGTCTGATGACTGGGTTGCGAGTGCTTGTGCACGTAAAGGGAAGAAGGGAATGCCCAAGTTCTCAAGTCTGTTACAAGTGAAAAAAGTAAATGCGTATACAGTTGACCTAAGCAATGGAAATGTGTGGAATGTAAAAAAAATATATTACGTTGGCTGATTGTATCACCAATGTGCCTGTGAGAGCAGAGCTTGTTTTGCAATCCAATATGTCTCTTAGGAAAACCAGTCAAGGAATGTTCTGGAGAGCATGTGAATGGGTCATGGACTATGAAATGTATTGAAGGTTTATTAAGGTAATATTTGTACACATTTACACTGTAGTTTTGTTCCACTAGGTGATGTTAGCATATTTTACTCTTGTTATCTTATTCAATATTTCATTTGGACTTTTTATTAAATGATGTGTAAAGGGGTATTTTTATTCTTACAGGAGTATTTTGTGTTTTACTAATTACTATGTTTTCATTATATTTTTTGTGGGGAAGGGGGGTGTGTGACATATTGCACCAATGAAACTTTTACTTACTATTGTTCAGTGAAAGCCTCATCATTGTGATGTTATAGCCTTCTTGTTCGAATAAGCTCAATATAAACAATGCTTGTCAGCCAACTCCTACAAACACATGCTCCATCCTTATGCCCGCTGCCAGCATCTCCCCATGTTAGAATCAGGTGCAGCGCTTTACTCCGGATTCTAACCAAGTGGGCTAGGACAGAAATCTGGTGGGGGTTCCCCTTGCCCATATCACCCTTTCACAGTGGATGGATCCCCATGCCCTTCTGCACGCCCAAAGTAGGTGGAGAGATAGTAGGCCCGAGCAAAATGTATATTACGCTGGCATCATTTTGGTAATATCTTGTTTTGGAAATGATGCCATGTCGCGTAATTATGTGCCATTCGCTGAAAATGTTCACCACAGTAGCTCGGAAATAATGCGAACGGCCAGAACACAAGCAGCGGTTGCTCATGCCACTTGTATTTTTGTGCTTCTTTTTGACTGCAAAATAGATCCTAGACGCATTTTTTGGTACAATATAGCAATAAATGACAGATTGGCATTATGGGTAATTATGTGTAATTTCACATAATTATCCCAAACTTTCACATAATTCCTCGAAAGTATGTTATTTGATTTTCGCACATCCCTAAAAACAACAGACTCTCCAGGACTCGCCAACATCTTAAGGAAAATCATCCCCTGGATTCCCTTCACGCCACTAAGGGGTGAAGCAGGCCACGGTGGAGGGGGGTTAATCGCTCAAACTTCATGTACCCACCTCCCCCCGTACTGCATACTACTAAATCCATGCCCTTTATACAGTGCTTTATTCGGAAATAAATTAAATACGTGCTATTGCCTCATCAGGAAGCCACTGTAGCTTTAACCACTAATTACCCCTGCCTGCGCTGCCAACAATACTTACGCAACTACTAACCATAAAACTCCTACAAGTGTGATAATTCAGGCAATTCCAGGCCCACAAAGCATTAAGAATGACTTGGGCGACAGTAATTTTTTTTTTTTAATGCATGTTGAATTAATAAACAGATGTTCTCCTCATCTCTAAATTACACAGACAGCGCCACCGTGTGGCAGACTGTCATAAGTGCTGCTGTTCACAATTAAGTGCTGGTGCCGAGCATTCGAAACCACCGGCTCAAATTAAGCACTGCCTTCACATGAAACTTTCTGAAATACATTTACATGAATAATTCACAACCCCTTATTCTCAATGCAAGAGATGTCTGCATCTTTACAGTGTTGCTTTAGCCGAATGTGTCAATATACAAAGCATATTCCTTTTCACATTTATTCCATCACTTCTCTCTCGGACACATCCCAAAGCTTTCTAACTACTAAAAACTTCCAAACATCCTATTCAAACACTCCCCTCTTCCTTATCCAATTTGCTCAACTAACAGGTGCACATGTCCACTACTCCCACTACCAACTCTAAACTTTACTTTTCTAATCCACATCCATTATCCTATCCCTACTCAAAACACTTCTAAACAAACTTACCAAACTTACCGCAACTAATCTTCTCGGAAAAAAGAAGCACTTACTACTAATTGACCAACTATTTAACTCTAATCTTGGATTCCGGAGTAGAGTGCATACTCGCCACAAAGTGCTTCAACGTCACCTCAGGGAGAGTAAGGGCTATGTAAATACAATTTACAATTACAAAACCATTCACATATGGAACATAAGCCTAAGCGAGGCTCAACATGCATTTCTTCAGCTTCCAACAAAATATATTCAGGATGACTCACTACAGGCTCTTTCAAATTATTTAGAAAAGAAAATCCTTCAAACTGTCCATGCTGACTGCCTCCACTGGCGGTTCCAATACCGCTGACGCGATCCAAACCGCAGTACTGCTCGGTGTGTTACTGCCAGGGTGGAATTGGTGGCAGTGTACCATCGGCGATGGCAATCACCTGCACAGAAACTGCAGCTCTTCTGTAATTTAGGCCCAGAATATGCAGACTACTTTAATGTATTCACCCCTTAAACACCCTAACCAATTTTGTCATACTTAAATTAATGTATTCATCTATTAACCCCTTAGCTGCAGCGGCTATTCCGCTGCAGTGCTAAGGGGGAGGGGGGCCGCGCGGCTCTCCCGTACTCGTGACGGAACCACTCCATCACGAGTCTCGGGAGGGCTGTGCTTGTGACGGAACGTTCCTTTACAGCCCCGCCCGCTTAATAGAATGTGCCGCGCAGGCGCGGCGAGCGGGCCGTGACGGAATCGTTCCGTCACCAGCACAGCACACCCGAGGCTCGTGACGGAGCGGTTCCATCACGAGCACACAAGGGGTTAAACATCCTGACCACTTTGGTTGACTCAGTTGAGTCCAGGGCACTGTTCTTCACTGTTCTCTGCATGATTTAGGAGTGCACTCTCAGACGATGTGTCCACTGGCCCTAAAGAATAGAGTCGTAATGTGACCCAATCAGTGCTGTATACTCCTTGTGACATCATTTTTGAGCACGTAGTATTCACATAGCAGGTGCTGCCGCGATCACACAGACTGACAGACAGCTATCATCGTCAAGCTGCCTTTTTACCACAACCTATCTTGGTCTGTTGTATTTGCCCTCGAAGGATGAAAGTCCGAATCAACCGGTTGAATTTGAAAAGATGTCACTTAAAATGCTCCCTTATTTTACCAACTGCAAGCTATTCCTGTAGTTATTTCAAATAGTTATTTCGTCAGGTGTGGGTACGCATTAATTTATGAAACTTGAACATTTTGCAAAAAATTGCATAGAGGTTATGCAAGAATTGAGGGGCGTGTGTCTAAAGGATTGCTCTTTGGAGGGTTACATGGGAAATTCCTTTTTCTTAATCAGTTCCACAAATATACAGTCACCATTGCGGTACCTTTCTGTGTACGATGCTCTCGGCCAAAGGCCAGTGAGTTTCTCCTAGGTAGTTCTGACTGAGCACAGGACTGGATTCCTGATGCCACTCCAACTGATAATTACTTGCATGATCTGTGTGGACGCATGGCCTCCTGGACCCCACTAAACCCAGATTATTGCAAAATTTTACTACTAAAGAAGACCGTCACAAGTGCTTATCTAGCAGGCACCTAGGGCCTCATTTATGAGAAGTGACGCATCGCTGCGTGATAGCAGTGATGCGTAACTTCTCAGTGCTCCCTCCTTGCGACATGATTGATGCATCATATTTACTGTATGAGGCATCATGTCGCAAGGAGTTACAGATACGTCAATATTTCGGACGTATCTGTAGACGTAAAAGGGACGCATTGCTGGAGTGTGTCACAAAAGTGACGCAACTCCAGCAATGTCTCCTTTCACATGGGGCAAATTCCATGTGAAAGGGCCTGCGTCAGACTTATGCCTGCTGTGAGGCAGGCGTAAGATATTGACACATTTGCGTCCTAGAAGTGGCGCAGTGAAATCGTATAGATTTCACTGCGTCACTTCTATGACCCTTTCTTGCGTCAGAACGCCCCCCCTGCATACATTATACCTGGCGCAGGTATAATGTGGCGCAGGGGTTTACAAAGTGACGCATCTACCTAGATGCGTCACTTTTTAAATATGGTGCAACAAGGCACAATTTTTACGTCGCTGGTGCGTCACAAAAAGTGACGCACCGGCGGCATACAAGTGACGCACAGCCTCATAAATAAGGCCCCTAATATTGATATATGACAGGCAGTCACAAGTGCAGCTACCTTGCATTTAAAAGGGGCTTGAATTGATCGGCGCAGCAGGTGCATTGGCACTGGGGCCAAAAGCTCCATGGAACCCTCTAAACGCAGAATATTGCTAAATTATACTACTAAACAGGCCATCCTAAGTACTAGGACAGAGGTCTTCAAACTTTTTGATGCCGAGACCCCCTTGTCAAAATTGTTTAGGCATAAGGACCCCCTCCTGACAAAAATATCATGCACCTGGTACTCCTCATCATTGACAATTATCGACAACCATAAACGCTCCCAATTCCCACAACAAATCATTTTTAAAGTGGGAAAATAATATTAAACTGTATTTAACAAACTAAAGGCCAGTGAGCGTGGGGACATGGTAAAAGGTGCAGCTAAAAACAAAGGGCCTCATTTATGAGGAATTGGCGTAGGGTAGCGCCACAAGTCTTCTTCTGTGCTGCCTCACGCCAATGTGAAATGGCAGGAATACACCATGTTTATGAAATACGGTGGATTCCTGTCCATTCCCCTTGCATTGGTGCACAAATTGCTACATAGCTTCAACATAGGCCGGATTGTTTTTGTGCAGGAAGGAGCACCTTCCTTCACAAAAACAATCATGAGAGGCGTTTTCCTTGTTCTATGTGAGCTGCAGAATGCAGCACACATGGAAAGAGGAAAAACAAGGAGAAATGTAATATTTCTCCTCATTACACCTCTGCTGGGGAGAAGTAAGATTTAGGCTTTGCCCCAGGTTTATGTAATTTTGTAAATCTGGGGTTGCATCAAAATCCATGGATGTTTCGTGGGACCATCCACTTCAATGCCCGTGAAATGCCTTCTTGACGCAGAATATGGCAATGCAGCGATTTGCGCTGCTTTCGCATACTTCATAGATGTGAGGCCATGCAGGGTGACGTTGCGTGGCCTCGTATGTATGGTTTAGATGCTTGCGCCACTGGAGCGTCCAAAAAGTGATGATCTGGTGAGGCGCATGCCTCTCATAAATAAACCCAAAATATTCTGTACTTTTTTTTAGGTCTTTCACCATCAGGAACCTACATATAAAATAATGGGCAGCTTAAATGAATAATATTTTTTTTTAAGTTGCTACTCAGTGGGAAATGCACTGTAGTACATTCTGAGACCTCATTAGTTAATTCACAGCAGAGGTCTGTGTGTAACCAGAGATACACAGAATTAAATCTTGGTTGGTGCAGTGGAGAATAGTGATGTGTATTTTTAGAGCTACGATGTCACAGCCTTTGACAGATCACAGCCTTTGACAGAAAGCACTGTGAATATGTAAGTCATTTTTTTATACTTGCATTACACACAGTATAGGATATGCTGCTACAAAATGTGCAAATAGTTTTACGATAAAATAGTGCTTCCAAAATGTAGGTTTTAGTAATACCAGATTGTATGTAATGCATTTTTTTACATAACTGTCCCTTTAACGACTCCTTACGGGTATTAAGGACTGTGTAAATACAATTAGGATTAAAAGCACATACTTCAGAGCCCAGTTGTTAACACTTTGCAATACCGATTAAAAAAAAATGCAATTTTTGTCGCCACAAAGCTTGGAGTGATTAGATCAATTAACCTCTCCCCTGCTGATGACGGAACCGCTCCGTCATCAGCTGCGGTGGCACTGTGCTGATGACGGAGCGGTTCCATCATGGCCCGCCCGACGCTCCTGCGCGGCGCGAATTCCGCGCCTGCGCTGGGCGTTCTATTGAGCGGGTGGGGCCATGACGGAACCGCTCCGTCATAAGCACAGAGCAAACGACGCTGGTGACGGAGCGGTTCCGTCACCAGCATGCCCCCGCCGCATTTCCGCCTCGCCCCCTTAGCACTGCGGCGGAATAGCCGCCGCAGTGAAGGGGTTAAAGCCAGAAGCAGCTCCCAAGCACACTTTACACTTTTTACACAGATTAACTCACTGCGCACATTTGCATTTCATTCAGGCAAGCAGGCACCCTAACACGTCACAGCACAGGAGACTCAATTAATAAAACTTCAGCTGAAGCATTTAAAGATTGGAATTAACCATTGCTGTCTTTTTCCAAAACAGGACTCCTGGGGGTCGCACACAACAGACTCGAGACCTCTGTACTAGGGTCATGATTTTAATGGTACTGCAGGTGCAGTGGCACTGGGACCAAATGTTGTCAGAACACCAAATATTGCTATATTAAAATACTAAATAAGCAGTACCAAATGCAGTTACCTTGGAGGCACTACAGTCATGATTTAAATGGTTCAGCGGGTGCAGTGACACCGGGGCTCAAAGCGCTACGAACCCCTTTAAACACCAAATGTTGAAATATTTTACTACTAAACAGGCAGCCACAAGTGCAGTTATCTTATGGGTAATAGGGTCATGATTTGAATGGTGCAAAAATGTATCATTACTCCTCTACACACCAAATATTACTATATTTTACTACTAAACAAGCAGTCACAAATGCAGTTATCTTGCAGGCACTAGGGTCATGATCTGAATGGTGCAGCAGGTGCAGTGGTACCGGCCCAAAAGTTGTCAGAACTCCTCTAAACATATGATATTGCTAGTACATCAATTAATTCTTTTAATTCCCTCTTTCATTTCATTTTTCATAATATTGCTATTATCTACCTGCACAATACCACTTGTGACAGCACAATATATTGCCTTTTTGTACATAAACAATTTTTACCACTTAAACAGACTTGTTTGTAACTTATATTGTACAACTACTCAGCAAGCTACAACTTACAACAAAAACAGATTATTATTAATCACATTGGCGAAACCTAATGCACTTACCAATGCTTGTTCTTTTCTGTTGTATCTCTGCCCACTTATGATTTTCCCAATATATAACTCACTATGTTGTCCAGCTTATTCATTTATTAATTTGCATATGTCTGTGAATATGCATAGAGTGGAATGTGTTCAAGGAGAACCAATGTTTTGGATAATATGGTGTTTTCCTAAGTTCTTTTCTATTGTTGGAAAGACCTAGAGGCATATTTACAAGCCCCTTCTGCCATGTTTGCGTCATTTTTAACATGGGAAAATTTACGCAAAAGTGGCGCAAGGGGTTTGTAAATCTGCCCTTTAGTGTTTGGATGATCGTTACAGAAACTGGGCAGGGCCCATGGATCCGCTTGCAAAGCTGATCCCTCTATCTAGAGGTTCCAAGAAGGCCAGGGCGTCAAGCCTAGGCGTAGCAGTACGAGTGACTCCCATCAGGTCACACCCTTGACTAGGCCCAACAGACAAAACTTGCGAGACTGAAAGAAAAATCTGGTCCTCCTCGTTAGATTCCACTGCTGGCTTGGTTAAAAAATGTTAAGCTTATTGATAACTACCATGTTTATATATGTTACTTCATCAGTTAAGACTTTCAAATCTGAAATCTCATCAATGCCCTGCGTAGTATGTACCAGAGCGAAAATTACTTTAAAGCAGTGTATGTCATTGTCCCTGTCTGAACTCTATATCACAGTTTAATACTACTCAAAACAAACTTTATCTGTAAATAGTAAGCATACCTGGGTCCAATTCAATCTGCCCGAAACATCCCACAAATAAGATGTTTTCGAACACCTACACCCAGCTCTTAATTTGTAAAAGGATGAGTGCTGGTGTTTTTAAATGTTGGCACACCGAATACTAAGACTGCGTAGCCTTGATTCCACCTCATGCCTCTTTAACCCCTTGCACGCTCATGATGAGCACAGCTCGTCATGAGCCACGGTGCTCGTGTGCTCATGATGAGCTGAGCTCGTCATGACCGTTGGAACGCTCGCACGCTGGGCTAATTCCCCTGCTGTGTGAACGTTCTACACAAACGGGTGTGGTCATGACGAGCTCAGCTCGTCATGAGCACACGACCACCGAGGCTCATGACGAGCTCAGCACCGGGGCGCTGTGCGCAGCCCCCTCCCCCCAGCACAGCGGGGGAATGAGCTCCGCATGCAAGGGGTTAATCAACTACCAGACACTCCCTGTTCCTTTATCGCACTTCTGTGGATTCCTGCTTTCTCCCTTTGTGACGGTGTTTCCATCTTTCTCTTACTCCTTCTTTCCCCTTCATGTGTTTTTTTTCTCTCTTGTTCTCAGTAAATGTCTATTGAGGCAAAAATATGCTTATATCCAGAAATGAGCGTGGCACGTTGTTCAGGACTTTAGGGGAGCCCTGTGCTGCTTTTAGAGTGAGTGAGTAAGGGAGTGAGTGAGGGAGTGAGTGAATACCCTTGGGCAGCACTCTACTTTATGGCTGTCAGCACAATCTCTTTGGGTGATGTAGGGGTTCACGAGAAACCACAACGTGGTGGTGCACTACTTTTAGACTTGCGGCCATGATACTGGATTGGACGGAGGAATTTACAAAAAAGAAGCATGGGCAAAGCCAATAGGTCTGGATTTAAAGTGACAATGTATGCACTGCAAACACAGGCATGCAGGAATGTAGTTGCATGCGATAAAACATTAAAGCCAGACCTATTGACATGGTAGTGGTGGTTGTGGAGACATTGGTGGTGGTTACAACAGTAGTGGTGGTAGTGGTGGGAGCATCATTAGTGGTATTGGCGGTGGTGTGAAAATGAGCTAGTGGTGGTTTCGTGTTCGGGTAGTGGTGGTGTTGATAGTTATTGGGATGGTATTCGGATAACGTGTTTGTAAAGTAAACGTTTGCCCAAGTCTTGGGTTTCCTGGCGCTGAAATTACAGATGTTTATTATTATCCAACTCAATGTTACTCATTTTATTGATGTCAGAAGGATGAAAGGCTGAGTGGACCTACTGGGATTCAAACCTGTGACCATGAGGTCAAACAAGGATCCCTGAACTGGATGGCTTAGTCCACTGATCCACCAACCTGGTATTAGAGGTAACAAACCTGTTGGAGCTAGTGGTTTATGTGGTGGTGGCATCTGTCACAGCAGGTGGTGGTGTGATATTGGTGGTGTTGTTGATCACTGTGGCAGTGCTGTGATATTACTGGTATAGTGTTATTGGTGCTGGTGTAGTGTTGGTGGTGGTATTATTGTTATTGGTCTTGGTGGAGCTGGTGACATATTGGTAGTGATACTGGTGGTAGGATGCAAATATTGTTGATGGTGGTATTGGTGATGGTGTATAGGTGATGTGTGGTAACAGCGATGGTGGCGGTGGAGGTATCAGTGGCGGTATTATTGGTCATATTGGTGTATTTGTATTGGTTGTAGTATTGGTTGTGGTTTTCATGGTATCTGTACTGGTGGAGGCAGTACTGACAGTATTTCGTGTATAAGATAAAAACTTGAATGTGACAAAAACTTTGGCAGTTGAGAGTACTATTTAGATCTAAAATAGTCCCTTGTGCTTTGAAATGCACGTATTCCATTGGTGGTGGAATGATATACCAAACAGCCAATAGCATGAAGTTAAAGAAAAATACTCCTCTTGGCAGAGCCAACAGCGGCTCTCTGTAGATCTTAAATAATTTACAGTAAAAGGTCTGACACAAACTAAAGCCATTTGTGGCCAGGTTTAAAAATGTGTATTCTTTAAGGAAACTAGTGTACGCTTGAGGTTGAAAGGCTACACAATCCTTCGGTTTGTTATAGGCAGCGACACTTTTGGCACCCCACATTAAATGTGTGTTTGTATTGGAAAGTATAAAACCTAAACTAGCGAAGGAGGAAAGGGGTGCTGGACACAGCAGTACAGCAAGCACATTAGTACAACAAGCACAGCAGCCCTGAACTCTAAATTATGCCTCAGTCAATGGTACTCACTTCATCAACCTCAGAAGGATGAAAGGCCCAGAAGGGATATAAACCTGTTACTTGCATGCCGAGCACAGGTGTTAACAGCAGGTACAATATTTGAGTATAAGCATGAATCATAACGACAACACATCATTAAATAAGTTAACATCTTCCTACAACTATACATAGAAATATAATTTAGTTTAGTTCCTTTACTTGAAAAGCCCAGCAGTGCCAGGAACCCACGTTTCGAGAACAATATACTCTATTAAATATAAAATAAAGATGGGAGTTGAAAGGGGGTTGGGTACTGCCAGTTAACAAGAACGATATATGGCAATTTAAGAAAATGCCTAAAAACAGTATTAAATTAAATATATTCACGAAAAATATATGGAGTGCTAAAGTAAACAAAGGATGAAGACGTGACAAATATGTTTATACATTCAGTTGAAGCTTAGTAACCTCTTCAGAGCTAATTAATGTAGGGAAGATATTTTGCTGTTCAATAGAAGGAAAGGTTAAACGAGAACACGTTGAGGCATATTATCAAGCACGGCGATAAAATTATCGCCGCTTTAGCGGCAGAAAACTGCCGCTAAAGCGGCGATAATGGGCTTGATAATATGCCCTGTAGAATTTCAATAGAAGCCCATGTTCACACCAGAACATGGACTTCTATTGGAATTCTCCAGGGTATATTATCAAGCCCATATCGCCGCTTTAGCAGCAGTTCCCTGCCGCTAAAGCGGCGATAATTATTAACAGTTGGGGGCGAAACCTTACAGCAGCAGGTACTTACCACTCTGAGCTATTTTAGAGGTATGCACAGTGCTGGAGCAGCAGTGAGTCCCGTTTGGTGAAGGCACTCCTGACAGCACGAATCGATAAACACATCGACTCACGCCTGATTTTTTCAAGCTCTCTTTCGTTCCTTAAACGCATTCCTGCGGGACTCTCCCAACCAACTCTGTCGAGTCTACACCCTGGGAGGTGCTCACAACCAGAACTGTGAGTGTGAAAAACAGGCGCCCTTTTCAGTTGCAATGACTGGAAGCATGACGTCACCCAGTATCACTGGAGGGTAATTGCAACTCCGTGAGCCAGAGGAAGACCGCGCTCAAAGACGTGCCACAATCACGGACACGTTTCGCCCTGCTTGGTGAACGTCAGCGTGAACATTTTATTGTGCACTCACAGTAAAGAAGCTTAAAGGAGGCACAGGGGGAGGTTGAACGTTCCTGATAGTGCGAGCTTTGCAAATGTGCCATCCCTTATCAGAAACATATAGCGCTGTGAGGCATAGCTAGTATTTGCCACCGAAGGTGTGGGGGGCTTGGAAAATAAAGGAAATTCAGAAAAAGTAAGTATTCTGACCTTCAAAGATAACGTTATTACAGAAAACAGAAGTACTAAACGTACACTTTTCAGGGCTACAGAGACCAGTTGCCCAATTTGGACCAAGGGGCGGGTGGCCCCTACTTGGGTGCATATGGCGACCATAAGCGCAAATTCTAACTCGAAAGACCTGTTCCATCGCAAAAGAAAGTAGCTAATATCTGTCACTCTCATCAAATGATTTATTGGAATAACTTTTGTTCCGCTCTTTAGGTCTAATGTACAGCGAGCGCGTTGTTGAGCAAAAGTTGAGTTGGCACTATACAAATATTCTCAATAAAATGAGTAGAAATGAACCGTGACATGCACTGGATGTAAAATTATGGGACAGCAAAAAAATAAATTAATCGTCATAGCCCGATGCTGGCCCACTGCTCACCCTGCGTGCTGTGACGTTCTTTATAGCACACATCTCTCCATTGCGTTTCTAGTCTCCATACGTTTACAGTTCCTCGAAGTGCCCAGAGAGAGCTACAAGACAGAATCTAAGCACTACACCGAACACCAAAGAAAACAAAACAAAAAACTAAAGTTGCATGCGCTAAGGTACTGGAGTGCAAATACTAGTGCAGGTTTAAGACGATGGATACGGGTAAATGCTGAAAAAACGTCGGTTTAATGGAGTAATGTGGTCCCACAGAATCAATTTTCTACAGAATGTGATTGTTTTCAGTCATTAATTCCTCAGACAATATTTATCAAGTATTCGATATAAAATAAAGTTTAGAAATGTCAGCTTCAGGACTGCGCTCACCTCTGATTATCACCAGGGATCTTGCACAAGAGCCTCAAGAGGCGCTGCCTTTTGGAGACCCCCGGCAGGCAGCTGGCATCTAAGGTGGCATCTTGAAACCTGCTGCCAGCCTGCTGATCCCAAGCCGACTCTGACCATGGGAGATGAGCTCAGAGCACCGGTGTGAATGCACGCGTGCTGTGGGTCAATGACCAATGTCAGAGCGAGTGGCTCGTGCTTCTTTCAGTGCTAGACTGCCTCCACGCGCTGTCTTGACCTCGATGAGGTCAGAGAGGAGGCTCAGTGGAATCTGAAACTGGTGGACGTTGGGTCCAATCCCAGCTTTAGCACTTAAAACCGTGTGATTCTGGGCCTATAAGTAAATCTTCAGGAATCACAATTATCTATCACAAGGACATTTTGGATTTTTTTTCATGCAGGAGCAATTCAATTTAAATCACCTGCGAAAATGCTTTGCGGACGCACGTGGGATATTTGCAAGTTACAATTAAGACCAATAAAGACACATTTCAAAGCAGAACAACGGCACAAACAAACAAAATCAGCAGTGTTGAAAAGCCCCAGGCACAACCACTCCAATGGAGGTCCACAGACAATCTTCCGCGGGTGCCGTGTCCTCTACCAACACCTTCGACAGGTGATTTCAAATGACTCTATTGTGCATCCTTAGCGCAGCGCCAACTTACCCAAGGTCTAGGCTCTCATCCAAGGCGCTATGCTGAACTGAAGCTCAAGAGACGAGGAGTGCTGAGCGGGCGACCATAGTAACCACAGCTCCCCAAACAAAGCCACCCTCCCCTCGCGCGCTCCGTCGAGTTATTCTTGGAGCCCAAAGGTGTGGGCGACTCGAAGTCACCGAGCAGGTATTCACCGCCACCGAACGGGTTAACAGAATTCCAGGGGCGTGGCCGCGGGCGAGGCCGCTGTCAGGAAACACAAGATAGGCGGGAATGCCCACTTCACAAACAGGTTAAAATACCACATGCCATCAGAGGGCTGCAGAAGCTCGGAAAATAGCACGCGACATTAAAGAAGGGCGGGGCACGAGTAGAAGAACTAACAAGTATTGGCAAAGCCAAAATGCATGGACAGGACCAGGTGGTGTCATGGTTATTTATTGTAAACATATGCCACAAAAAGAATTTACGAAGCAGATATGGTCTCTGTACGATTACAATCTAAAATTGTAAAGCATTCACTGGTGTGGCTGTTTTACGAGTGATATTGTTAAATGACAGACCTTTCAATTGTATGCAAAAGAACCAAAGGATGGACGAAATGCTGAACAATGCAAACATTCACCACCAGTGACAAGGATCTGGATTTAATCCATCAATCTTTTGCTCACCACACTACCCCAGTTTGGACTTAGCCATATGCAAATCAGTCTTGACCCTGTTCCTTGTCCCTGGACCGGAAACAAGCATCCTGGGACCGGTTTCAGGGAATCACCCTTCGTCAGCCAGGCTAGCTTGAATCCAGTGGTGTAATTAGCACAGGACCCACAACTGGGCATACCCTTCCCACTTAGGGCGACATTTGCAAAAGAAACAATTGATGGACGGAATGCTGGACAATGCAAACATTCACCCCCAGTCACAAGGATCTAGATTTAATCCATCATTCTTTTGCTCACCACATCACTCTCGTGCTCTCCATGCCACTGGATTCAAGCTATCCTGGCTGATGTGGGGTGAAACCCCGAAACCGGTCCTAGGATGCTTGTTTCCAGTCCAGGGAGGACCTGGCCTGGCAGTTTGGGCTGGACTGTTTCCATTGGGCGCAGGGTCAAGATTGATTTGCATGGGATGGCGAGCAAAAAAACGATGGATTTAGGCCAGATCTCTGTATTGGGGTGAATGTATGACATTGTTCTGCATTCTGTCCATCAATTGTTCTTTTTGCATTTGTCACACCCTTTAGTTGTGGCATGCTGCCTGCTTTCATTATGATTATTATTACTATTATGTAAGGAGACAAGAAAAAATAAAGACCCAACCAAGCACTCAAATTGCAGACGATTACAATGCTACACTGGCACAAACTGTATAACAGCAACTTTAAAAAGAAGGTGAGCAAGATGGCGGGGTGAGCAGACGCTTCTTCCCGCAGCTCCTCCGGCCCGACTAGGCCCGAGCCCTTTTTCGGCAGCTTCTCTCCCCCCGCTGGAGCTCAGCGGCCGTGGGAAGGGTGGCAGAGACCCTGGGGCACACATTGGTGCAACTTTGGTCCCGAACGCTCCGGCGGAGGCACGCTCAGAGACCGATAAGCTAACTGCGGAGCGCCACGGAGGCGGAGGGGAGCGGAGCGCTGGCCGGGAGGCCTGAATGGACCCGGATGCTGGTGTCTGGTGGCCTGGCACGGAGTTCGCTTGTATTCTCGCATCAGATTGTGCCCGGTATGGCACGCCGGATGGGTAGCTACCACAAGATGTCGAGAAGGGGGATGCCTAGTGTCTGATCGTGGAGGCACTTGGATCTACAGCGGTGGCTTGATACACTGCGTGAGCCCCGACCTCGTCACCAGTTTGGGACGGCGCTCAGGATTAGGGGCCAGGTCATTTGACTCTTTTTCGACTCGGCGAGCCTGGAGAGGGCTCCTTTCAGGGGCACTGACTTTTGACATAGCCTTTGCGGCGCCATCGGGCTCGGAAGGTCTACCCGGCTACGCCCAGCCGCCATCTTGTCTTCACTGCGACGGTGACGAGGCCCTCCTACAGTGCCGCCCGGGGACAGCTCCTACACCCCTGGCCCTGTATAGCTCTTTGGTCCTGGGAGACGCTGCGGTCTGGGTCCCCCCTGTAGTGGCCAGCACCTGAACTTTGGTTGGAGTGCGAGTCGGCCTCTGCGACAGAGCTGGCCCGCCATTTTGTCCTCGGTGGCGCAGGACCCATGGTGTCCCTACTACAACGGACGTTCCCCCCGGCGGTGCTCTCCCAGCAGTTGGAGATTCATCGATGCCGATACCTGCTGCCGGCGGCCTGAGATCGCATATCTGACTTTGTGGAGTGCGGCAGTCTACAGAGCACGAATGTCGGGGAACCGAGGATCAAGGAAGGGGGACCGCACCCTGCCGGACATGCTCAGCAGAGCCCAGCAACAGCGAGACAGGGCGCAACCATCCCCAAGCTCTTCTAGAACTGCAGCGAACCGGGCCGGGGGTGAGCCCCCCGTCACAAGGTCCTTCATGGAAGACCTGTTTAGCTCGCTTAAGGCTGACTTTCAGACGCTGAAGCAGGAGGTGGCCAGCGAAGTGCGCGAGGTCCATAGGGAGGTGGAAGGCCTAGGTGAGCGGATGGAGACGGTGGAGGCCGCGGCCCAACGGAGGGACGAGGAGATTGTCCATTTGCAGCAAGACGTTATCCGTCTCAGGGAGCAGCATGTCGAACTCCAGGCACATAATGAAGACCTGGAGAACAGGTCAAGAAGAAACAACATTCGAGTCCGAGGTGTACCGTCCACAGATGAAGGGACAGATTTGATGGGCTACCTGAAGGATTTGTTCAGGGAGATTCTGGGAGAGCCCGCGGACTTCCCGATTCGAATCGACAGGGCCCACAGGGTCGGTCGACAGCGACAGTCAACGGCACCTCCACCGGATATTTTGGCCTACCTCCCGGATTTCCCAGTGAAGGAACGCATAATGGCTGAGGCCCGCAAGAAACAGCCGTTGACCTTCCGCGAGCGGCCTGTGGCGTTGTTTCAGGACTTGTCTGCCATCACGCTACAGAAGCTCAGGTCCTTCAAAATCGCGACGGATTTCCTGAGAGAGATTGAGACGCCGTACTCTTGGGGGCATCCCTTTCGCCTAATATTCCACTGGAATGGCGTGCTGCACCAGCTGCGTTCCTTGCAAGATGTCTCTGGTGTCCTGGGTCTCACGGCCACTGAAGAGAGTGAAGCGACACCGGGTTGGAGGCGTTCTGATCGGAGAGGGCGACGGCGATCAGCGAGGAGGAGATCGACGGCGAGTGCTGGACGGCCGGACTCACCCACCATCAGGGCAGAAATGGCCAACGCCCTGAGAGAAGCTGCAAGGGACTCGGCCGCCATGAACGGAGTCGCCATGACGGCGTAGATTCACTCCGGGGGGAGATGGACATAGCTTCTGCAATCCTAGGTTTGGGGGTTGGAGGGAGGGTCGGGGGAGAAGCGGGAAGAATGAGTGGCCGGACGTCCACTTTTTGTACTTTCCACAGACTTGTCCGTTTTGGGACATGACTGGGACAATGGGTTGTTTGAGCATGGGTGGGGAGTTGGCTAGTTGCCATGGGTCTGTTTTGGAGGGGGTTGGGAGTTGTTTAGGGGTAGAAGGGGTACCGTCCAATATCTCAAATGTTATTGCTTGGTTTTACTTTGCTTGTCCTGCACTGCTGTCCCGTGCCCCCCCCGCTTATTGACTGCCCGCGGCTTGGCACTTACGGTCACTTGGGGATATGTTGACACTGAAAGTAGTGACCCTTAATGTTAATGGTCTGAACAACCCAGTGAAGCGACGGGCAATCTTATCTCTGCTGGAGGGGACACAGGCAGATATATGCCTCCTGCAGGAGACTCATTTACTACCACAGGATTGTCATAGGATGCGCTCTAATAAGTTTCCTACTCAGTTTTTCTCCTCTGCTGCATCTAAGACCGCGGGGGTGGCCATTTTGCTAGCGAGTTCCTTCAGGGGGGAGGTGTTGTTCAAATTTGCAGAACAGAAGGGGAGGCTATTGGCATACCGCCTCCGGCTGGGGGACACAACGTTCACTATTGGTTCCTTATATAGCCCAAATGACCACCAAGAGCGCTTTCTAGACTCGGTGCTGGTAGATGTGACTGCCTCCCCTGATCGACTTCTCATTCTAGGGGGTGATTTGAATATAGTTTTTGACTCTACACTCGATAGATCGGCGCAGCGATACTCGCAGACTGGGGAACTTTCACAGGCTGGGAAGGCTTGAATCACTGATATGGACCTGCATGATCTTTGGCGCACCCTCCACCCCACGGATAGGGACTATTCTTATTATTCACATGCGCACCGGACCTACGCACGGCTAGACTACTTATTGGTTAGCTGACCGATGTGTGCCGCTGCTACGGCGGCGGACATTGGGGTCCTGTCGTTGTCTGATCATGCGCCAGTCGTGGGCACATTTGCGCTTCCGACGGCCTCCCCCTCTCGGGGGTGTGGCGTCTTAGGGACACCCTCCTGCATAAAAAAACGGTTGTGAAGCATATTGAGGAAGCGATCCGGGAATACCAGGCACACAATGATAACTCGGACACCTCGGCAGCGACACAGTGGGCGGCGTTGAAGGCGGTTCTCAGGGGGGAGTTCATTTCCATCTCCTCAGCAGAAAACAGGGAGAGGCAGCGTAAGAGGGAGGAGCTGACTTCCCAGGTCCGGGAATTGGAACAGGTCCACCGCCGTACCGGAGCTCCTAGGGTGTGGAGGCAGTTGAAGGCTGCCAGGAAGCTCCTGTCGGCGCTGGACATGGATAGGGCGGAATACGCGGCGCTGCGTCTTAAACATGCATTTTACACGGGTGGGAATAGGTGTGGCAAACTTTTTGCAAATAGGCTCCGAATCGCGCACCAGCGTAACGTGGTGAAGGAACTGCTCGGTGCTGATGGGATGGCGGTCTCTGATGACGCCGCGGTGGCAGAAACGTTCTGTAGTTTCTATGAGGCGCTTTACGCGGGGGAACTCCCCTCGTCGCAGGATGCCACGGATTACTTGGAGTCAGTAGCCCTTCCGGCGCTGGACTCAGCACAGGCGGAACACCTCGAGCGCAGCATTCATGTGGAGGAGGTGATCTCCGCAATAGCCAGGCTCAAACACAGGAAAGCTCCGGGCCCGGACGGGTACACGTCCTTGTTTTATAAAACCTTTTGCCCGATTGTAGCCCCTATTCTCACCCGCCTGTTTAACTCCTTTTCCGAGCCAGGAGCCATCCCACCGGACCTGTTAAGAGCAACGGTCTCAGTGATCCCGAAACCTGGGAAAGACCGGGCCCTCTGCGGCTCATACAGGCCTATCTCACTCCTGAATGTCGACCTTAAATTATACACAGGGATTCTAGCATCTAGATTGGCCCTGCATCTGCCGGGCCTGGTTGAGGCTGACCAAGCTGGCTTTGTGCCTGGCAGACAAACCGTCGATAACACTAAGAGAGTAGCACACATTCTGGAGAAAGCCTCGCGGATCCCGGGTGAAAGGATGTTGCTAGCGGTAGATGCCGAGAAGGCATTCGATCGCGTTCACTGGCCTTATCTCGAGCAGGTGCTCTGGAAACTGGGTATTGGAGACAAATTCTGTTCGATGGTCTTCAATTGCTACAAATCCCCTTCGGCGACAGTGAGAGTTAACGGGTGCAGCTCCCGTAGCTTTGCGATCGAAAGGGGTACTAGGCAGGGATGCCCGCTCTCCCCACTCCTCTTTGCTCTCTATATGGAGCCGTTTGCCCAGAGAATTCGCCAAAACCCGGACGCGATTGGGATTAAGATGGGGCAGTATGTCCACACGATTAGTCTTTATGCGGATGATGTCCTGTTGACCTTGGACGATCCTAGACGGGCCCTCCCCGCGTGTATTCAGGAACTAGACGCTTTTTCGAAAGTGGCTGGTTTTAAGATGAACATGGGCAAGTCGGTGGCTCTGGATGTGTCCCTGGCCGCGGATACCAGACAAGATCTGCAGCGGCTTTCTCCTATGCAGTGGTCATCATCCCTGGTGCCGTATCTGGGGATTCTGCTAGCACCAACGTTGCCAGCGATGGTTACGGCCAACTATGCCTCTCTTAGCAGGAAAATCAAGGAAGAGCTGGGCCGCTGGAGTAAAAGCCTGCTGTCCTGGCTAGGCAGGATTGCGGCGGTCAAGATGACGGTCCTGCCCCAAATCTTGTACCTCTTTCGAGCCTTACCGCTTCAGCCACCTGTGGGCTGGATTAGACAGACACAAGCCGACATTGCACGCTTCGTCTGGCAAGGCCGCAAGCCGAGGGTGAAGAGGGTTCTTTCCACGCTGGCCCCGGAGGCGGGGGGCCTTGGTATCCCGGACCTCCGGAAATACTTCCAGGCGGCGCAGCTGCGCTACCTAGTCGAGTGGAGCAGGTGGGAATCCGACAAGCACTGGCTCTTTCAAGACCAGGCGGTGGCGGGGCGCCCCCTCCAGGAAGTTCCATTTTTGCGCCGGATTCATCGCCCCCCCCAACCTCTATGCTTCCTTCGTCACGCGAGTCCCCTTGAGGGTGTGGGATACAGTCAATGAAGTTCGTGAACTCACCACGTTCCCTTCGCCTTTCACGCCGATAGCGGATAACCCTGATTTCTCCCCCGGGATGGAACCAGGTGCTTTCTCCCACTGGAGGGCAGCAGGCTGCCGAGCGCTCTTCCAGATATATGGACCGGAGGGAGTGGTCCCTTTTCAGCAATTGAAACAGGAGTTCCAACTGCCTGAGTCGGATAGATTACGATATATGCAGGTTAGGCACTGGGCACTTCAATCTCAGTTGCGGGGCACTGCTGATCGCCAGATAACGCCATACGAGCGGTGGTTAGTGACCCGCGCCTCTGATGCTAAGCTCATTACCGACCTTTACAAATTCCTGCAGCCTCCTCCGTTTCATTTCTATAACTCGGGTAGGGAACGCTGGAATAGGGAACTGGGAAGGACGCTTAGTCATAAAGAATGGGATCAAATTGCGCACCGGGCGAGACACTCTGCATATCATACAGGTCTCACGGAAACACTCACCAAGGTGTCCACGTATTGGTATTATACCCCGGAAAGGCTACACGAAATGAATAGGCATATTGAGAAGGAGTGCTGGAGGGGTTGTGGTCGAGTGGGGACCCTTACACATATACTTTGGGACTGTCCCTTGTTGGAGGCTTACTGGAAGGAGGTCCTCGACGAGATTGATGTTCATTTTGAGACTGAATTGCCACGCTTCCCGGCGGATGTATTGCTGGGCCTCCCGAATGGCCTGATGTACCCGCTGAAGTCCCGCAGGGGCAAGCAAATTGCGATAGCGCTGGGTTCAGCGATTCAGAACATCTTGATTCATTGGCGTACCACCACGGTCCCCTCCATCACAGGCTGGCTACACAGGCTTTGGCATGTGCTGGGTATGGAGAAACTATCGCTTATGGTGGCGGGGGAAGTGGACCAATTTGATGAGCTATGGCAACCCTTTCATGCACTTCTAACTACAGAATTTAGAGAACTCACCTGTCCGAGGTACCTCAGACTTCTGAGACTAACGCCACCGGTGATCTCAACTGACTAAGAGGACACAAGATCTGGGCTCACGGGTGGGGGGCGTGGCGGGAGGGCAGGATGCGTTATAGCCGAGTACTGGACGGGGGGGAGGTGGGAGGGTGTAGGGGTGAGTTGGGGAAGTTTGGAGGGAGGAGTTCTGGGGGGTGGTGGGGTTGGTTTCTCGCATTTATTGCCTTTCATTTTCTGATCTGCTCGATGGTGTCGACTGTATTCAGCCCTTATCATTTTACCATTTGATTTTTCATTTTGCAGTAGCCTTGTCCACCATCGCACTCTTAGATTTATACTCAGCTCTTTTCACCTGAATGTATGTAACCCTACCCCTCATGTTCCCTTACCTCCAATGTTCTTTTTTGCCTTAATAAAATGCTTTAAACCTAAAAAGAAGGTGAAAAATACATCACAATATAACTGGGCACCCGAAGTGCAGGCAACATAAACTGTGGCTATTTTAAGTTAAGAAAAAAAAACATACATTTTAAAGAAAAGCACATTTTAAAGCAGCTTTGTCAGAAGAGAAAGGAACTATTTGTATGCGGCTGTGAACAATATGCAGAGGCTTTGTGCAGTCACTCAAAGTGAAGAGAGCCAATGATTGAAGTGGGCTGTGCCGCTGTGCCATGCTGTGGTTGGCAGAATCAAAACGTGAATGATCATTTAACTGATCAATAGATTAAGACGACGGACCTCATACCTCACTATGCATATATGTGATGTGTACATGTTTTGAAACACAATAGTCTGGTGATTCAACTGAAGCTGTCCCAGAGGGTAGATATACAAATAACAAGCATTGGCAAAGCCAACAGACCCAGCCTAGGCCAGTGTAGGACTTCTTTCTTTGCAGCATATGCAGTAAGGTACTTGTCTCAAACAAAGTTCTGCCCGCGCACACTAATTTAAAAGGTACATTTTGGGTTTACATTCCATACAGCTAATTGGTTTCATTTGAATCAATCTGCACATCGTGACATTGAAAATATATATAAAATGCAGAAAAGGAAGTGTTTGAAATTACAGGAAAAAAATAATAGAATACTTAGAATTAATGCAGCCTATGCATGTATTTATTGTAAAATGTACATGTGCTGTACAGCACCTGCAATATGCAGTAATTGTTGAGCTTGCAACACTGGTGCAGGATCAACACAATAATCAACAGCAGCACAACATACCAGACTCTACAGATGGAACCCGTACACAAAAAACATGTTCATAGTGTCAAAGAAAAAGAAAGACAGTGGAACCTTCCTAATTTATAGCACCTATACCAAATAACTCCCAATTTTAAACCGCCCCAGTATTTTGTATGGGCGAAGTGTGTGCACTCTGATTGACACCCACTGTCACAGTGTTAGCTCATCAAAGAGCTCAAATGGTCAGTACAAAAACGCAAAGGTGCACCACACAAGTTTTTTTCAAAATACAATACTAATCATCACAGACATGGATTATCTTTAGTTGTGATTTTCTTTATTCCAAAATTGGTGTACAATCAAAAACACGGGTTTTCGCAGCCGACGCGTTTCGTCCTCTAGGGACTTCTTCAGGGCTGCCATAAAAGCAAACATATAAACATACAATTAAAAGCTACGTTTAAAAATGACGTAGTCATCGAAAAAAGCCAGGCTATGTTATAGTAATGACATGTAGGTTATGTTATTACAATCAACCATTATGGTCACGCTCATTGGAACCTGTGCAACCAATTTCATCACTCTTTATATAAGCTAATTTATAAACAAAATAGGAGAGCAAAACAAGATAATAAATTCATCATCATAAAGGCTTTTAATGGGATAAACAATTTAATCAATATTGCTTCGAGTCAACAATGCGGAAGGGACACTAATTAAATGAAAAATGAGAAGAGAGGGAAAGGGAGAATGTTCAAAGGTGAAATCAGTGGAGGAAAAAAGCCCCCAAAAAATTTCAAAAAAAAAAAAAGAGCAAGTAGGTGTGCTAAGGAGGATGTCAATAAATTATTTCTCGTCATGCGCATGCTAGGGAAAGGGTGCTCACATACCGAATTCTTTTGAACACGGATAGTCGTCTAACTGGGTAGATATTTTCGCTTTTTGGCACAAGCGTCTCAGGAGGTTTCCTAAATAATGATGCTGTGATGCCTAAAAGATACGGGACAAATCCACATAAGAGATTTCAGAGAAACAAGAGCCTTTGAGTATTCAAGAGAAAAGGGTCAAATTAACTCCACTGAGCAAGCATGTGCAACCTTCCAAATGAACTCAATGTTCAGTATATACAAAGAACAACTGTCCTCCTAGATCCTATTTGTGTAGATCGCACAGATCTGAGTTTTAATCGTAAAGAAAATCTCTAAACCTGAGATGGCAAGTTGTATGTTTCAAATAAACAGAAGCTTTACAAATTTCATAATAAACATCTTTATATGACTCGATCCTGGTGTCTTTATATTAAAACGTCACTAACGAAGATGTTATGCTAGGTGCTGGATAAAAACCCAACCTCAGTAGGCGTCATAAATATGTCACTAATACTACTTTATGGAGCTATGACTCACCACATATATTCTATGATGTGTGCAAAAGAAGTCCAACAAAAGTAGTCTTCAAATCTTTACCAGGATATTTATAATCAGTCCTGAGAAAATAATGAATCAAATGGGTAATATTGGGCCAATTTAAGACATATATGATAACATAGAGTCAACTACAAGTAGGTGCATCACCTTACCTCTATGATTGCTATACAATCTAAGGTTCAGAGGAGGATGTTCAAAGGAACGATTATGCCAGCGAACATGACTCTAAAAGATAGAAAAGCCCCATATAATATCTATTAATGTCATTTAAAAAAGTGTCGAATCTATCTTATTAGACTTATGCACAATGGAATCTAATTTATATTTTGCCCAATTTCGAAAACGAGACAATGTCTTTAACATGTTATTTTTTATTTTTTAATATAGTGGGATTGACAGATCATACTTTGGAATGGACCTGTCCCAGAACTGTTGTCATATTATGACTATCTAAATGACAACCCCTACAATGTCCAATTCACAATAGAATTCAGTGACAAACAAATTGATTTCTTGGATGTAAAATTTTTCATTGAAGACAACAAAATTAACAGCAAGACCCATAGAAAAGCTACGGCGTGTAACAGTACATTACATTTCAAAAGCTCACATCCTCTCCATGTCCTCAATAACATACCCTATGGGGAGATGCTCCGTATGCGGCGTAATTGCAGCACGGAGGACTCTTTCATCACCAATATTAGGGAAACAGAGAAACGCTTCCGACAACGAGGCTACCCACCCAAAATACTGGGAAGGGCCAAGGAAAGAGTCAATAAAGTTACAAGGGAAACCACCCTTGTGTCCATGCCCTGTAAGATACAACAAAATGCTCCGGTGGCCTTTGCGACTAAATATACTGATGAAAGCAGTAGGATCTACAATACCTTAAGAAAGCATTGGCACTTACTAACGGAAATACCAAGTCTTGTTAATGTCATACCGCCAAAACCAAAGGTCATATAGAGACGAGGACAAAATTTGAGAAATATGTTATGTCCAAGCTATGTGACCACAGAAAAGAAAAAAAACGTGCTGGCTCTTACCAAAAACTGTGGGCTTCCACACCTGCAGGGGTTGTAATGTTTGCAAAATGGGCAGGGATAAAACAAATGAGTTTTGCTTTAATACGACCAAGACACATCAGATCAAACATCTAATCAATTGCAACACGATCTTTGTAATATATATTGTGGGCTGCCCCTGTGAAAAAATCTACGTGGGCAGCACAAAACGAGCCCTAAAACTAAGAATCCAAGAACATGTTCGAGCACGCCGAAATGGTGATCATAAATATGCAATGACATTTCATATGCAAGAAAAGCATAAACCTGAGGATGATCTATGGTTCATTGGGATTGACCATGTTCCTGTACACCCGAGAGGTGGGGACAGGGTCTTGGCTCTCAGAAAGAAGGAGGCAGAGTGGATCTGTAGATTGAGAAGTGTGGAATTGGGTCATAATTTTGATGACGAGATGCACCATCTATTAGTGTGATCCTTTTTCTTTGTTAATTGTGGAAACCCATTTTAACCTAACTGTAACATAGGTTTCATTATTGGCTATTTCTTAGACCAGCTAGGCCATGTATTCTGTTTCTGAGTAAAAGAAAAAGGTATCGGGAGTTTTGATATAGCCTTAACAAATAGAGACGTAGTGAACGTTTGAACATCAATGATAGCAGCTTATTCTGCTTAAAACATGGTTTGGAATAATAGCAACCAGTATCACAAGTTTCAAATGAGAAACTTTGTTTCTTCTGTCACTATGGTACAACCAAGAACATATACAAGCTTCCCCATGTTAGAATTACTGATATATAATAAGAGTGAAATACATGTGATTCATCCATCATAAATGATGGCAAGGGCTTTACTGGAATCATTTCAGTCTTTTTTCTATAGGACATCTATGTGATTGATAAGTTGCCTTTATAACAAAATACGTTTCTATCACTATAACAAATTACAAAGCAGTCACTATTGTTGTGATTTGACTCTTTGTTTTATTATTAGTATGCTACATTATCTTCTTCTTTTATACTGTTCTGTCATGAGTCTATTCTTTTATAACTTTAAAAAGAATATCTTTGTTTCTCTTCCTTTATACTTTTCATAATGTTCTTTTCTTACCTGTTATTATTGCTTTGTGGAAAGGTTTGCTTAACGCTTTGGGATGTTTATTTTCAATTCACTGATGTTCCCTACTTGTTTTTTGAATGATTTGGGGGTTTTGCTTAACTAGTTAGGAGCTCTTTAGTTAGACATTGGTACGATCTTATATGGATTGTGCAACCTTAGACTTTCCAATATGGCTGCCGTTCTCTGCCCTCTGTTCTCCTCTTTACCATCTTGGTATCTGCCTTGGTAGATACCATTTTAGAGTAGTCAACTCCGACTTAACCGCTAATATTAGGTTTACAGATTATATTTGCACGTGGCACACATTTTAATCAAACAAAGTCTGTGCGACTGGAGATTCAGATGAATGTGGAACGTTTATATATATTTTTTCTAAAGATATTTACAACTTGTTTTTTGACTTCCCTTATCACTTTCATATCTAAAGAAATATGCCTTTCTCTATTCGGCTGCCCATTTTGTTTGGTTCAAAGCGGTTTTCATTCTCATATAAAACCCGGACGTCTTTGAAATATGGCGACAGCTTTTTTGAGTTTGACTTCGTGCCTTACATAATATGGCCGACACGGAGCGCGGACGACGTGATTTTGTAGTATAGGCTTTTGCTTTCTACAATACGATGTATTTTAAATAACTTACTTAATTTAATTTAGTCCAAAAAAACTTATTTAGTGGGCCGTCGGGTTTATGTTAAAAATATCCTTTTCCACTTTACCCCGTTACAGCACAAACATGGCCGCTATCCGTGGAGATTGCCCTCTGTCCTGACACAAGATGGCCGACACAAAGTACTGGTGGCGGGATATTATGTACACAGGTGTATTTCATTTGAGTTTAGGTAGCACTATAAATATCGTGAATGGGCAGAACAACTTTATGCCCTTATCCGGGAAGGAAGCCGTTTTCACGCGGTGCGGAACGAAGAAGGATCGTGTGAGGAGTATGGGACTTTATTAAGGTAAGAACGGTAGAAGTGTGCCTTTGAATATAGAATTGCTGGGTCTGTAAGTTCGTTTTGAACCTACTGGGGATGGTCTTTTCACTTCGAAGGGGGTGTGGTATAGCCCTTTTTATTATATACTCAGTGGTTGTCCTGTCTTTGCCTTGATCGTTGTTATATTCGGGTTTCTGGCGATTGCAAACCATCGATAGGGATATGCTCATGTTTAGTACAAAGCCCGATGCAAAACCTATCGTCTGAGACTGCTTGGGTTTATACTCAGGATGTTACATACGGGTCCTCAGATCTGTCAGTCCCACTATATTAAAAAATAAAAAATAACATGTTAAAGACATTGTCTCGTTTTCGAAATTGGGCAAAATATAAATTAGATTCCATTGTGCATAAGTCTAATAAGATAGATTCAACACTTTTTTAAATGAGATTAATAGATATTATATGGGGCTTTTCTATCTTTCAGAGTCATCTTCGCTGCCATAACCGTTCCTTTGAACATCCTCCTCTGAACCTTAGATTGTATAGCAATCATAGAGGTAAGGTGATGCACCTACTTGTAGTTGACTCTATGTTATCATATAGGTCTTAAATTGGCCCAATATTACCCATTTGATTCATTATTTTCTCAGGACTGATTATAAATATCCTGGTAAAGATTTGAAGACTACTTTTGTTGGACTTCTTTTGCACACATCATAGAATATATGTGGTGAGTCATAGCTCCATAAAGTAGTATTAGTGACATATTTATGACGCCTACTGAGGTTGGGTTTTTATCCAGCACGTAGCATAACATCTTCGTTAGCGACGTTTTAATATAAAGACACCAGGATCGAGTTGTATAAAGATGTTTATTATGAAATTTGTAAAGCTTCTGTTTATTTGAAACATACAACTTGCCATCTCAGGTTTAGAGATTTTCTTTACGATTAAAACTCAGATCTGTGCGATCTACACAAATAGGATCTAGGAGGACAGTTGTTCTTTGTATAAATTGAACATTGAGTTCATTTGGAAGGTTGCACATGTTTGCTCAGTGGAGTTAATTTGACCCTTTTCTCTTGAATACTCAAAGGCTCTTGTTTGTCTGCAATCTCTTATGTGGATTTGTCTCGTATCTTTTAGGCATCACAGCATCATTATTTAAGAAACCTCCTGAGACGCTTGTGCCAAATAGAGAAAATATCTACCCAGTTAGACGACTATCCATGTTCAAAAGAATTCGGTATGTGAGCACCCTTTCCCTAGCATGCGCATGACGAGAAATCATTTAGTGACATCCTCCTTAGCACACCTACTTGCTCTTTTTTTTTTTTTTGAAACTTTTTTGGGACTTTTTTCCTCCACTGATTTCACCTTTGAACATTCTCCCTTTCTCTCTCTTCTCATTTCTCATTTAATTAGTGTCCCTTCCGCATTGTTGACTCCAAGCAATATTGATTAAATTGTTTATCTGATTAAAAGCCTTTATGATGATGAATTTATTATCTTGTTTTGCTCTCCTATTTTGTTTATAAATTAGCTTATATAAAGAGTGATGAAATTGGTTGCACAGGTTCCAATGAGCGTGACCATAATGGTTGATTGTAATAACATAACCTACATGTCATTACTATAACATAGCCTGGCTTTTTTTGATGACTAAGTCATTTTTAAAAGTAGATTTTAATTGTATGTTTATATGTTCGTTTTTAAGGCAGCCCTGAAGAAGTCCCTAGAGGACGAAACGCGTCGGCTGCGAAAACCCGTGTTTTTGATTGTACACCATTTTTGGAATAAAGAAAATCACAACTAAAGATAATCCATGTCTGTGATCATTAGTATTGTATTTTGAGAAAAACTTGTGCGGTGCACCTTTGCGTTTTTGAACTGAACATGTTCATAGTGGTTAAAGGAGCCTTTCCCCTGACTAGGGAAGCAGTTGTAATGATTAAGTATGAGCAGGGCTACTGGAATTATGAGGCATAGGAGGGCCAATTTATGCAGCTTGGTCACCTAATTATGCAGCAGCATTTGGCAAATTAAGTAGCATATTGCAGAACATTCATTATGCAGCTGTATTATTTCACATTTGTTTAACAACAAACACTTTTTTGTTAAAATCTGCAAATTACACAGCAGATGGTGCTTTCTGTGGTGAGTATGGTAAACCCATAAATAACTGTGGCCCTGGGTAAACATGATTGGTAGTTAAAATAAGAAGAACGACACAGCCGGATAACTCACTATGTGTTGCAGCCCACAGCTACAAGGGGCCCATTATGGCTTATACAAAATCTTTTGCTTGTGGTGTTACATCACTGTGAGAGAATGTGACTAATAATGACAAATACTCTTAAAAAATAAATAAGCACATCACTCGTAGACGAAGGTACTTGCTAATGTCTCTTTTACAGTGTAAAAATGCAGTGAAAGAGGAGGAAGTCCTTTGGGTGCCTGGTAGATATTATAATGACTCTGTGTGTTACAAAATACTGAAAAGCAAATGCAGTTTAAAATTACCCTGGCTAGAGGTTCAAGTTAGTTTGGAGGAAAAATGCAATAAAAATATGAGGATGGAAAGAAGAGATGACCCCAAATGTGGGGATCAAAGCATGGACCACATGGGTGAGAAGCGTGTATGCTGCCCGCGAGCTACATGTCATGAGTGGGGATATTTTAAAAAAAGTAAGCCTTTAACGTATGATGTGTTTTCACATTATGGTGTATGTAAGTAGGTAGATGGTGTTTCTAAAGCGCAAACCTAATCAAAAGGCAGCGGGGCGCTGTACATGGTCAAAGACAGATTATGCTGCTACATAAGTCCGGTCTTTGCTTTACCAAAAAACGTTTGCATGCAGGGTTCAACCACTGTCAGAGGATGATTGTCCGTCCAGTTTTAACTTAAGCTCTTAACAAACACAGTTACAAACGTAGTATAAAAATAAAGAAGCAGGGTGGGATTGTAGTGGGGCCCTCATACACTGGAAGCATTACCATTGCATTCACAGGGCACAAACACAACTAAAGGGAATAAAGGGAATAAACTAATTTTGGAGCCTGAAGGAGATACATGCTTTTCGGTGCTGCTGAAAACTGTAACTCCATTAACATTAATATGTTAAACTGACCGTAGCTCATTTTAAGCCAATGAACAGTTCTTCAGAATATACAGTGAGCTGACTAAAAAATAAACATACTGGGGGGACTGAACCCCCTGGGGAGATCGAACTGATAAACCTAGACTTGCCCCACCATCTGTAATGCAAGATAAAAGACTGATGTAAAAGTAACACTATAAGGGGTTAATTAATGTTTGTTCTTTTTGACTATTGAGACATTTTTTTAAGCTGCTCCATCAGTGACATAGACAGGAAGTGTGCTGCAGTTAAATCTAGCAGTGCCTATGCAAGCTGTTGCATACTGTAGGGTGAAGCAGTGGTGGCCCTCGACATTTATAACAGGTGTAGCACTAAGGCTCGGATTGCACGGTGCATCACGGTGCACACATTCAAACCCTATTCCAAGAGGTTGGAGCCTGTGTTCCTGTCTGCAGAACAGTTACTTAAGCAGCAGGGTTGGATTGGGATCATAAATCGGCCAGGGCATACCCAAAAAAGTGTCCATTTGCGTATTGCTTATTCGCAAAAAAAAAGCTTCAGCAAAGTTTTATTTTTAAAAAAGGGGATGGGGCATGTTTTATTAACTTCACTTAGATTAAAAAAATGTACAGATTAGTTCACACTGGTGAAGCACACCTGAATACAAGTAAGGCCACATCAGCTCAGGCCCCCTGCCCCCACTCAATCAGCATACATTAATGGGATGGCTCCGCCTATCTGCCTCCAGAAAGACCACTCAGGCACCCACTGGTCCGCTGGCGGCATACTAACAGCACAGGCAGCCCCCAGGCTGCCCCCACAGCTGGAACTCGGCACCAGCCTTTCGGCCATTTCCTGTGTGCCCGCCTTACCAATCCTACCCTGTTAGGCAGTGATTGGGCAGCTCCAAACAGCAATGATCTACTACTCAACAAAGGATTCCTTTCTTCCCTCCTTCAAAGGTGGTACACCCGTCAATACAACCACGAAGGGAGAGGCTTCCGGTGGCAGATTGATTGTCTTACACCCGTCAATACAACCACGAAGGGAGAGGCTTCCGGTGGCAGATTGATTGTCTTAAAGCGAGCCGATCTTGTTTTAGGTTCTTGATTTTTATTTGGAGGAGAAGCTGACGTTATGTTGTTGCCCAAACTTTGAATGCCCTTTGATGGTTGATTGGGCACTTTTTTAGAACCTAAAGTTTGTTGGGTCTCCAGAATAGGGCCAGTGGCGCTAGAGATTAAAGCAGTGACAGCAGGTTTTTCCCCAGTTTGGATCGGGTGTTGAGTAGCTGCTCCTGTGTTTGCTGGGAGTGATTTGGGCTTAGTGGTAGCATCTTTTGAGGGTTTGCTGATGATGGTACCTCCCAGGGGCACCTCTTTTGATTTTCCATGTGATGCTGTTGCCACATTCCCACTTAATTTATTAGAGCCAGTACATTTGGTGTTGATTAGTGATGTCAATCTATCGATTTTGGACATTAGGGGCTTAATATGAGCAGTTATCGTGGCTTCGAGGTCTGATTTTAAATCGGCTACCATGTTTTCTACCCAACACGGTATGCCTGATGTTGTGTTTGGGGCGGGTGCCACTAAGTTGTGGTTCCGTGTATTATTTTTAGGCTTTTTCTTTGGCTTTGGTTCGCTATTTGGAGGACCTATACTCCCTATTCCTGACAGTGTACTGCTTGTCGTTCCATCGTCCCTTGTGGGAGTTAGATTAGGAGGCATTTTTTGTAAGTTTCCCAGTTGTTCAGTTAAAGGCTGTCCGCATGGAAGGTCGGCAAAAGAGGCGGTGACTCCGAGGCTTAAATCTAGATCGTCAATAGCATCTTGTGATGAGACCGCAGGATCAACTGCCACCTCCTGGGTGTCAGGCAGGAATATTGTAGGTGGCAAAGATAACCTCCTTTCAGTTTTAGCAATTGCAGAAGATACAGCCCCTATAGTCTGTTGTAGCATAATGTCAATTGCGGTAAGGGTAGGAACCGGATTCGGAGGAATTTCTTTTTGTCTCGTTTTGGAACGTAGAACAGGCATTCTGCCGGGTTTCAGGCCCTTCCTCATGCTGTATCAAGTCAAGGAAATAGTGCCCGAGTGCACAAGGGCTAAAGAGTCTTAGGATCCTAACCTTTAGCACTCGGTAATCGGCAGGAAAGAAGGGTAGCCCTGCCCGGCCTCTTCTGGCCGCTGAGGGCTGTAGAGGGCCCCCCCTTTGCCCGGGCTTAGCTCCGGGCGTCCCGCGGAACGGTCTCTGCTCCTTCTTGAATAGCCCGAAAGGAGGGCAGGGGGCGGGGCTAGCAGGGGGCGCTGGCCGGATGTTGGTAGGCCACGCAGGGACTCCTGGAAGAGCGAGTCCCTGCCGCGCTTCACCCCTGTCGATGACTGTTATGTTATGTTATGTTATGTTATTTGTTTATTTCTATAGCGCGCGGCTACTCAAAAAGAGTGTCCCGGCGCTTTATTGGAGAAAGAGACAAAACTGCAGCATACAAACATAACACCAGATAAAAAAACTAACAGAAGAGTGGGCCAGAAATTCACGGAAGACCGGCTACTGAGTGAACAGCCAAGTTTTAAGGCCTTTCCTAAAAGCCAGTAGGCTGGTGGCTCCCCGCAGGGCCAGTGGTAAAGAGTTCCATAGCTGAGAAGCCAGCAGTCCAAAGGAGCGGCCTCCGAGGCGCGCTTTCTTTACCCGGGGGACAACAGCAAGGTGCAGGGCTTCCGACCTCAGAGACCTGGTCGGATGATAAAAGACCAGTCTCTTTTGGAGGTACTTGGCTCCCTCCTTGTGGAGAGCTTTGTAGGCCAGGGTCAGCGCCTTAAAGGCGATCCTCTTGCGGATAGGAAGCCAGTGTAAAGTTGCCAGCAAGCCCGAGGCCCTGGAGCGCCTACTGAGGCCAAAGATTGCCCTGGCAGCGGCGTTCTGTACCACTTGAAGCCGCTGCAGCAAGTACTCTGGAAGGCCCAGGTAAAGAACGTTGGAATAATCCAACCTGGACCCAATCAGAGCCTGGACTGTCAGCGTCCTATGTTCCACGGATAACAGAGGAAGGAACCTCCGCAGCATCCTGAGGATGCCGAAGCAAATGCCCGACACCCCCAGGATCTGGGATTTCAAGGTAAGCCTGTTATCCATCTTCACCCCCAGATTCTTAGCAACCTGAGAGGAGCAGGATGGAGGGAACATATCCCGTGGCCACCAGGTCTGCCAATCTGGCTCTGTGTCGCACCCAAAGAAGAGTACTTCGGACTTGTCGGAATTGCACTTAAGGCTGTTTAGATGGAACCAGTGAAAAACAGCCCCAAGGCAATCCCGAATACTCTCCCCATCAAAGTCACCTCCTCTCTTACAAGAGAAGAGGAGCTGGGTGTCGTCCGCATAGGATACGATCTGGGCACCATGCGCCTCCACCAACGCCGCCAATGGGGTCATAATGATGTTAAAGAGGGTCGGGCTCAAAATAGAGCCCTGAGGGACCCCGACTCCCAGAGGCGGCATCACGGCGGAATCAGGCGGACTCACCGCCCCACAGCCCCCAAGGTCCGCCAGGCGCACTCTCCCAACGAGAGAGACACACAGCGGCACCCGCGCAGCGGGTGCGGCAAGGAGTAGCGTCTGTGGCAGGGAGGACAGGCTCAGGGCTCCAGCGACGAAGGATTCCGCAATTGGATTAAGGTAGGCACTCCTGTGCAAAAGGTAGCGTGTTCCCGCTTGGTCCCCAGGTCAAAGGCTCTTTATTCACTCGCTCTGCCGGGCGGGGGGCGGGGCTAGCAGGGGGCGCTGGCCGGATGTTGGTAGGCCACGCAGGGACTCCTGGAAGAGCGAGTCCCTGCCACGCTTCACCCCTGTCGATGACTCACCGCCTAACAGCCCCCAAGGTCCGCCAGGCGCACTCTCCCAACGAGAGAGACACGCAGCGGCACCCGCGCAGCGGGTGCGGCAAGGAGTAGCGTCTGTGGCAGGGAGGACAAGCTCAGGGCTCCAGCGACGAAGGATTCCGCAATTGGATTAAGGTAGGCACTCCTGTGCAAAAGGTAGCGTGATCTCGCTTGGTCCCCAGGTCAAAGGCTCTTTATTCACTCGCTCTGCCGGGCGGGGGGCGGGGCTTGCAGGGGGCGCTGGCCGGATGTTGGTAGGCCACGCAGGGACTCCTGGAAGAGCGAGTCCCTGCCGCGCTTCACCCCTGTCGATGACTCACCGCCTCACAGCCCCCAAGGTCCGCCAGGCGCACTCTCCTAACGTGAGAGACACGCAGCGGCACCCGCGCAGCGGCACCCGCGCAGCGGGTGCGGCAAGGAGTAGAGTCTGTGGCAGGGAGGACAGGCTCAGGGCTCCAGCGACGAAGTATTCCGCAATTGGATTAAGGTAGGCACTCCTGTGCAAAAGGTAGCGTGATCTACTAAGTAATGGCTGCCTCGCAAAACACAGAAGATCAAAGAATCAACACAAACAGCAGGCCTCTTTATAACAGCAGCTGGATGCTGATGTTGAACAGCACCTATGTGAGAATAGTGATGAAACTTACATATTCACGTACTCATCCACATATCCATTCCTCTCGTTGAGCTAAACGCCTCTCCAGAGATCTCTTCCTAACCTACATGGATCTCACCTTTAACAGTACATTTTGTGAGCAATTACATCTTTTACTAGTCTGCCCTGTGAATCTGCTCTGTGGTGAATAGGGACGGTACTTGCTGCCTCCTGTGTGAGTCGGAAGCTTGTTTTGCTGCTGTCATGTACCCTTAGTGTGACGATGCAAAGCTAGCAATGTTTCTGCATAGGTGCTACATTTCCCAGGTACATGCGTGATGTACTGCTCCAGTCCAGACTTTTCCCTTAGAATTATGGGACTTGTAGTCCTGTTTTAAAATGAAATAGCCAAGACAGCAAGTCCCCAGAATTCAATCAAAACCTAGACTGGTGCAGCACATCACACAAGGACCTGAGAAACTTGGCAAGGCTGTTTCTGCTTGGTTTGTACGTGTCCTTTGATGGGGAAAGCCTGCCTTGATGCAGCTCTAACCGTACAGTGAGGGAGGGACGTTTGTACTGTTTCGGTCCAAGGTGTACCAGTTCTTGAAAAATCGGGTGTTTTCTTTCCACTTCTGTTGCTACCCCATCTCATGTAAAAACAAAGGATATTTTGAATGCACTTGAAAAACAAGCCCTATGGATAAGGTATTGCTACACAAAATTTGCTGGGAAATTTTGAGCCTTATAGTCCTGATCAAAGCACCTGACCCCATAGGGGGAATATAAAATTACCAAAAACATTGAAAGAAAAAAGTAGCAGAGTCCGTTCCTCGACCAAAAAGCCTTTGTAGAGAGTTAACCTAGATCTCTTCACTAGGAGTGCATTTTTGATTCATTTAGCATTCTGTTCATCATTTGTTTCGGCAGTAGTTTGCAAACCTAAGCACACTGCTATGTTGATTTACATATTTGCTTTTAATACAGTATTCATGTTTGTGGTGACGGTCTAGCGTTCCGCACACCGGAAACGGAAGAGCGGGACAGGAAGCGGAAGGCGGCCATTTTGGGTTGTTGGCGTCGACTGCGTAAGGGAGTAGAAGTGTTTCCCGGCGCTCCGGTATTAAAACAAACTTGAACTTATTCAGGTCTCCGTGTGGTGAATTTGAACTTCCACAATGTTGCCTCACGGCAGCTTCCCTGGCTACGGAAATCAGGGCCATTCATGTATAATTTTTCTTCTATTTTCCATTTTCGGAAAGGCCTGGCAACTTCCTGGACTTTGCTGTGACGTCCTTGCGTCAGCCCGTAGTACGCATCACCTCGTGCCGTCGCTGTTGTATTGAAAGCAGGCAGCGATAAGATACGTATTGACTGAAAGGGGGCTGTACTGCCCAGCCTTGTTTTTCAGTCTAGAACCTTCTTCAGGCTGTGGCTGCCCTAGGAGATCGCCTTCTCTTTCACTGTGTTTGGAACAAACTCCATTAATCCACCCCATTCTGTCGCTAGGAGACTATTCATGCGGCCTGCCACCATGAAGCTACTTGATTTGATTTAAATTTTAATTTTTTAGAGTGCGCAAATAATACGCAAGAGTGTTCTGGCACTGTAATCTGTAGGGCAGCAAGAGAGTACATATTGTTGCAAGAGGTGGGTTTTGAGGAGTTTGCAAAATCTGAACAGTCTGAATTCAAAGCAAATACCAAAGGGAAAGCGATCCCATGCCTGCCTGCGCGGTGATAACCGGAAAAGAACGTACCCCAAGTCGCCATCTGCGAAACCTTGGGAAGTAGGTCACAAGATGAGACACAGAAGAAGCAGGAAATCAAGCAGAGAATACCTGCAAAACATCCAGGACTTATAGAGAGTGCGGGGGGACGCATGTAGAGAGCTGTGGCAGAAATAAAGTGCTGTGAAAACACATCTCTTATGAATTGGATGCCGATAATGGCTTTTGAGGTGATTTGAGATTCTAGCATGCTTAGTCCATTTATGATAAGGGTCACCTTTTAAAGTGAGTTGAGGTTCTAGCATATTCTAAGGTGAGTTGAGGTTCTAGCATATATAGTCTACTTATGATAAGGGTCCCCTTTTAAGCTGAGTTGAGGTTCTAGCATATTTAGTCTACTTATGATAAGGGTCCCCTTTTAAGCTGAGTTGAGGTTCTAGCATATTTAGTCTACTTATGATAAGGGTCACCTTTTAAGGTGAGTTGAGTTTCAAGCATATATTGGTCTATTTATGACAAGGCTCTGGATTACTGTTGCCGGGAAGCCCAAGGATGAACAGTAGAATTTTTCATAAAACCTTTATCATGCAAAAACACGAGACGGTAAAATGATGAAAATGGACCTCGGGAGAAATGTTAGTATTGAAGATAACACTGATATTCCGGACCCTAGAAGTGGGGGGAGGCAAGTGCCAAGAGACAAGGCCACCAGAGCGGCGACCAGAAAGACGAAGCACCGAACTGCAGAATTTTAGGTTGTGTCCAAGCTAAGTCTTACGAGTTGGCATTCATCTAATCCGCAACTGCTACAGAAAAATCTTGGAGGCAGTAGTTCAGCCTACCTTCCAGGCGCAAAATAATCTGTGGTTTCATTTGCATAACAAATTAAAAGCCAACAAAGGCAATTAGATCTGCTTAAGGTGCAAGAGCAAATTAAAAAAGTGTGGGGCTCACAGCAGGGCCTTTGAAAGGATACCGAAAAGGTGGTAGATGGACTGACGGTGTCCGTGTCTCTCAGACAGGATCTGAACCAGGCAAGGACGTTGAGACCAGGGGAAGAAAGCCTGTTCAAAAGAAGATCATCAGAGACTGTTTCAAATGCTGACGACAAGGCGGATGAGGGCAGCTGAGTCCCCAGGATAAAGCATTTTAGGACTGCAAAGTTGTTTCAAGACAATGACCCTTTCTGCAAATGCTCCCATGATTCTTTCTGTGAGATGACAATGAACACATTAAGTATTTTTAGTTCCAAAATTCAGAACGGTGTTGCTGCCGGACAGCTGCCCAAAGGTGTGTTTTCAGTCTACTCATCAGGATGTTGCAACGTGCTTGTTTGAAGCTGCAGATCTGTACAGGTCTCAGACTATTGTCCTCAGTGGGCTAACGCACCTGATTTCAGACTGTGTGACTGGTAAGTCACAGGCTTGATTCCTAAGCCATTTTCCATTCCTCCTGCAATTGAATATATGAGTGGCAATTAGTTAACGCAACCACATTAACATTAAAACATGACCACCTGTTAATTACTCTACCAGCGACCTACACTATCCTAAATCAACATTTAAAAAAGTAAAATAACATCCCCAGTTGAGCAGTTCTCATGGAAGAGGAATGAGCTAGCTACATCCATGCAGGAAAACACCAGGCCTAAAAAACTAGCAAAAGAGGTGGTTGCTTGGAATAAGTTTGCAACAAATTACGTCCTAGCATATAATGAAAAAAGGTATTCCTTCAATCTCTAGAAACCGTAGAATGTGTGGTAGATGAACAATGCCATCCAAAGAGGCAATCCCAACAGAAACATACTAATGCCTTTTGATGGTTGTTTCTAAATGTCTATACTAATTATAGCAACCAGCCTGGCATGGGTAGAGAGAGGGACACTCTTTCATGGGGCACAAGAGAGACATTCTATCCTACGCAGGTGATGGATAGTGTCAGTTCCGGTAGACTCGAGCTCTAATTCGGTTACTCTGTCAACCACACCAATCGGGTCTTTGCGGAGATGGACACGAATTTCACTAAATGCAGCACTGGTGCACCAAGACCGCGAGGTGCCCTAAAGAAAGCAACAGCCTTTCTCTCCCCCAATCTCCCCCCCCCCCCCCCAAACCAAAAAAAAAAACCTATAGCTTGGTAGAGAAAAAAATCCACTATTTGGGGTTAATCTGCCCAATGCACCTGCTGCACTGTTGCTAGGTCGCGGTGTCACTGCACCCGCTGCACTTTTGACAGCTGCGCCCCTGAGGTGCACTACGCTTTATCCGCTTCCGGGGCTCTTCTTTACACCTTCGACAAGGGCATCATGTGGTTTAGGTAGTCGTTCACCTTGACACCCGCCTCCCCGTGCCTACTCTAGTTGGGCGAGTTTTGGAATGCCACTAAACAGCTACAGGCACAGTGTTTTTATTTTTAGTTTCATGACTGACATTCAGTCATCAGGCAACCGCGCTCCTCCCACGGAAACCTGGCGTCTCTAAGCACCTGAGAGCCGCGGATCACAACGGAGACGACCTCGCGCTGTTCCACTGGCAGCGAGTTCACAACATTACCAAAGCGCAGTGAGAGCATAATCTACGCCCAGGCGCCCTCGCCTACTAATCACGCCCGAACCGCGCTTAGCAACTCCCAAGGGAGTGCGTTTACTCAGTAGTTTCTGTGGGCTGTGACACACGCGGTCGCGAGTCTGCACTGATAAAAGGACCCGCACACCTCCGTTTAAGTAGAGATAACCATTCACACCTTCCGTGCGATTCATTAGTGAGTGGCGCTGACTCACGCTTAGAAAGTAGGAGGAGCCAGTACTACAACTATCTTTCTTTTAAAATGCAACCATATCATTGTATCTGGGTGCGATCAAATAAGTTGTTAGTAGTGAGTCTCTGGAGAAAAGAACCGCTCCTCCTCATTTCAACAGACAGTTTTCCCACAGCACAAGCCTCTGTAGGTATTATTTGGAGAAGCAGGCCGTCGACATTTTGAACAGGGCCAACACCCGGCGCGCATGCACGTTTTGAACCTATTCCGAGACTGCCACTTTGTGGCTAACATTAGCGCAAGTTTCATAGGAGGTGGCATGTTTATTGCCTCTTCTAACCCAACCAAAGGAATAAGCCACATATATTTTCACGCTTCACCAAGAACTCGTCCCTCTCTGACCCTGGAGCCTCCGGGCCCATTTGTGTTCTTGTTCACCACATTCCTAGGTGGACTAAGGGTGCCCCCCAGAGTCCTGATGAAGACCCTTCTGTAAGGAGCGGAATTTCCTACGCTAAACCTGGGTTGAAACGTCGACAGCTTTATGTTATTGTGTATTGAATTTCAGTATTAGTTCATCCAAATATCCACAGTTGGACCCTTGTGTAGGACACATTATTGAGACATTTTAATTTGTCCAAGTGGATACCATATCCTGCTGATAACTCTTGAGTGCATGCAAATGTGTCCTACCCTAATTCTTTTGGGCCTATGGCTTTCTTCCTCTGGCATTTAAGGTTGCCCAGTTCATGGAACTGTTTCCTTGAGAGCAAAAGACTAATCCCAATAAATGACAACTGGATCAGAACCACTAACCTTGGGTTCCTGAGTAGCGTACTACTTGCTATTAAAAGTTGAATGCCTAGTAAGGGTTAGTAATCTCTATATAAATGCAAATGTAATACAATATTTTTAGACCTAGCATCCTTGACGTGGGTTTCCCCTGTATTTTTGCCTTTGCCTCCTGTGTTTTTACTGTGTGTTGGACTTCGTTTTTGCTGGTCTAGATGTTTTGAATACTTTGCCACTGCTGTTCAGTGCCAAAGTGCAAGTGCTCCCTCTGTAAATTGTTGTCATGGATTAGTGTTTCCATAATTGGCTTATTTGGTTTACTTTTGAATCCCTAGTACAGTGCACTGTGTGCCCAGGGCCTGTAAACCAAATGCTGCTAGTGGGCTTGCAGCACTGACTGTGCCACCCAATCAAGCAGCATTGCAAAAGGGTCTCAGGCCTGCCATTGCAGTGTCTGTGTGCAGTCTGGTACTGCCATGTCGACCTGGCACCACTTGACAGGCCCTAATCTTCCCATTTCTCACATGTGAGTCATCCCTCAGGTAGGCCCAAGGTACACTTGTGGGCAGGGTGCAAAACATGAGAAAGGTAGGACACGCCCTGATGTGTGTGGCCTGTCCTTGATAGTGAAATGCGCCAATTTCGTTCTTCACTATTAAAAGGCTATCTGTCCCATAGGATAGAATGGGAGTTCATTTATAACATATTATAAATATAACTTCCCATTGGGACAAGAAAGGAAGCTAAAGTTTAGTATGCATTAACTCAGAATATAAAGATGCATCTTTTAGTGATGATGATTTTTACATTCTGTGTTTGAAAATACCATTTTTAGAAAGTGGGTATCTTTTAGCTTAACCATTCTGTGTGCCTCTGCTAGGTTTGTGTATTGACTGTCTGACTTTGGAGTGACAGGGGCTGGGGATGTGCATTCTGTTCAGACAGCCACTTGGGGAGGGGTGAGGGGTGCCCTCCCTTTCCCGGGAGAGTCAGGGCTGGGCTCAATAGAGCTGGGCTGCATTCAGAGTAGGGATGGGCATTTCTTTCACATCTGAATGGGCCTGGTCTGCTTTGGACGATACGGTCTCCACCCCCTGCCAGAAAGCTGCACCAGAAATGACAGAACTGGTTTTGGGTGGGCAGAGAGGGTCTCTACCACCAGAGAATAAAATAATTTGTACTATAAAAAGTGGGGCCCAGACCTCAGACCTTTAGATGTGTGTTTACTCAGTAGTTTCTGTGGGCTGTGACACACGCGGTCACGAGTCTGCACTGATAAAAGGACCTGCGCACCTCCGTTTAACCTCATGCGCGCTAGCGGAATTCCGCTCGTACGCTGAGATTTTTTAAAACGCATGTTACGTGACGAGCTGGGCTCATCATCAGCATGCGAGGAGGCTACGCCATGACGAGCCCAGCTCGTCATCAGCGTGGAAGGGATTAAGTAGAGATAACCATTCACACCTTCCGTGTGATTCATTAGTGAGTGGCACTGACTCACGCTTAGAAAATAGGAGGAGCCAGCACCACAACTATCTTTCATTTAAAATGCAACCATATCATTGTATCTGGGTGCGATTAAATAAGTTGTTAGTGAGTCTCTGGAGAAAAGAACAGCTCCTCATTTCAACAGACCGTTTTCCCACAGCACAAGCCTCTATAAGTATTATTTGGAGAAGCAGGCCGTCGACATTTTGAACAGGGCCAACACCCGGCGCGCATGCACGTTTTGAACCTATTCAGAGACTGCCAATTTGTGGCTAACATGAGCGCAAGTTACATAGGAGGTGGCCTTTTTATTGCCTCTTCTAACCCAACCAAAGGAATAAGCCACAAATATTTTCACGCTTCACCAAGAACTCGTCCCTCTGTTATGTTATGTTATGTTATCCGGATTTATTACGCGCGCAGATGCCCCAGCAAAGGGGCGTCCTGGCGCGATAACAGAACCAAGGGGACCGGACAAAAGGAGAGAACACAACACAACAGCAACGGAGCTAAGGTGCCAAGGGGAAAAGGAAGGTTTTTACCGCCTTCCTAAAAGCGAGAAGCCCCTCGATGGCCCGAATATGGACAGGCAAGGAATTCCATAGCTTGGCAGCAAGGACTTGGAAGGAACGTCCGCCAATCCTAGATCTCTTAAAACGAGGAATTGTGGCAAGATGGAGAACAGAGGACCTCAGAGTGCGAGTAGGCACATAGGGAGAGATAAGTTGCTGGAGAATTGGAGGGGAAGAGAATTTAAGGATTTTGAAAGTCAAAATCAAAGATTTAAACTTTATTCTCTGTGCCACCGGGAGCCAATGGAGATTATAAATAGTTCTCCTAGCTGAGCAGAATTTGGGCAAGCCAACCAGAGCCCTGGCGGCAGCGTTCTGAACGCGTTGAAGGCGGGAGAGCTCAGCCTGGTTGACTCCAAGAAAAAGAGAGCTGGCGTAGTCCAATTTGGACAGGATCATGGCTTGCACGATAAGTTGGCGAGTGGGAGCGTCGAAATATTTAAAAGTGGACCGAAGCTGACGCAGAATCCCAAAGCAAGATGCAGCAGTCTTTTTAGTATGGGTGGAAAAACTCAATTGGGAGTCAAACCACACCCCGAGATTTTTTACTTCAGTAACGGGGGTAGGAGTGGAGCCGAGCTCTTGAGGCCACCAGCTATCGCCCCACAAATGAGTTTGTTTTCCCACAATGAGCACCTCGGTCTTCTTAGCGTTCAATTGCAGGAAATTATCATTCATCCAGTGGGCCACGGATATAAGTCCCTCGCGGAACTTGGCTGCCTCGAGATCGGAAGCCCCACTAATCGCAACAGCCAGCTGAGTGTCGTCTGCGTAGGACACGATGGAAAGGTTCCCACGCATGGCGACATCAGCTAGCGGCTGGACATAAAGATTAAATAGGGTGGGGCTTAAAGCCGATCCCTGTGGAACTCCCTGGGCAATCGCATGTGGTTTAGATTCGAAGGGGGGAGTGGTGACCCTGAAGGAGCGATCAGATAGAAAAGAGCTGAACCATTCAAGAGCCAGCTTATCCACCCCAGCCTCAACCAGACGTTGGAGTAAAATGTCATGGGAGACAGTGTCGAAGGCGGCACTTAGATCGAGAAGCACAAGTGCCGCCGTGTGACCCGAATCCACCAACATGCGAAGGTGTTCAGCCATGTACAGGAGCGCAGTCTCAGTACTGTGACCGGGCCTAAAGCCATTCTGCGTGGGATCTAAAATATTCGCAGAATATTTGGAGCCTGGAGTCTCCGGGCTCTTTTGTGTTCTTGTCCACCACATTCCTAGGTGGACTAAGGGTGCCCCCCAGAGTCCTGATGAAGACCCTTCTGTAAGGAGCGGAATTTCCTACGCTAAACCTGGGTTGAAACGTCGACAGCTTTATGTTATTGTGTATTGAATTTCAGTATTAGTTCATCCAAATATCCACAGTTGGACCCTTGTGTAGGACACATTATTGATAAATTTTAATTTGTCTAAGCGGATACCATATCCTGCTGATAACTCTTGAGTGCATGCAAATGTGTCCTACTCTAATTCTTTTGGGCCTATGGCTTTCTTCCAATGGCATTTAAGGCTGCCCAGTTTATGGAACTGTTTCCTTGAGAGTAAACGACTAATCCCAATAAATGACAACTGGATCACAACCACTAACCTTGGGTTCCTGAGTAGCGTACTACTTGCTATTAAAAGTTGAATGCCTAGTAAGGGTTAGTAACCTCTATATAAATGCAAATGTAATACAATATTCTTAGACCTAGCATCCTTGAAGTGGGTTTCCCCTGTATTTTTGCCTTTGCCTCCTGTGTTTTTACTGTATGTTGGACTTCGTTTTTGCTGGTCTAGATGTTTTGAATACTTTGCCACTGCTGTTCAGTGCCAAAGTGCAAGTGCTCCCTCTGTAAATTGTTGTCATGGATTAGTGTTTCCATAATTGGCTTATTTGGTTCACTGTTGAGTCCCTAGTACAGTGCACTGTGTGCCCAGGGCCTGTAAACCAAATGCTGCTAGTGGGCTTGCAGCACTGACTGTGCCACCCAATCAAGCAGCCTTGCAAAAGGGTCTCAGGCCTGCCATTGCAGTGTCTGTGTGCAGTCTGGTACTGCCATGTCGACCTGGCACCACTTGCCAGGCCCTAATCTTCCCTTTTCTCACATGTGAGTCATCCCTCAGGTAGGCCCAAGGTACACTTGTGGGCAGGGTGCAAAACATGAGAAAGGTAGGACACGCCCTGATGTGTGTGGCCTGTCCTTGATAGTGAAATGCGCCAATTTCGTTCTTCACTATTAAAAGGTTATCTGTCCCATAGGATAGAATGGGAGTTCATTTATAACATATTATAAATATAACTTCCCATTGGGACGAGAAAGGAAGCTAAAGTTTAGTATGCATTAACTCAGAATATAAAGATGCATCTTTTAGTGATGATGATTTTTACATTCTGTGTTTGAAAATACCACTTTTAGAAAGTGGGTATCTTTTAGCTTAGCCATTCTGTGTGTCTCTGCTAGGTTTGTGTATTGACTGTCTGACTTTGGAGTGACAGGAGCTGGGGATGTGCATTCTGTTCAGACAGCCACTTGGGGAGGGGTGAGGGATGCCCTCCCTTTCCCTGGAGAGTCAGGGCTGGGCTCAATAGAGCTGGGCTGCATTCAGAGTAGGGATGGGGATTTCTTTCACATCTGAATGGGCCTGGTCTGCTTTGGACGATACTGTCTCCACCCCCTGCCAGAAAGCTGCACCAGAAATGACAGAACTGGTTTTGGGTGGGCAGAGAGGGTCTCTACCACCAGAGAATAAAATAATTTATACTATAAAAAGTGGAGCACAGACCTCAGACTTTTAGATCATTTCTCAAATTCAAGAGAAACCTTTGCCAAGGAGAAACTGAAGGAAAAGTACTGCCTCTTTGCTGTGTGCTGCTGTCTGGGGTTGGCCTACAGTGGCTGTTTCTGCCAAGGAAAGGACTTTGCTGTGTGCTGTGTTTCCTGCTTGAAGAAGATCTCTAAGTGATTGAAGTAAAGCTTGCCTCCTGTTCTTTAAGTTTCAGCAACACGAAGACTTGATCCCCGCTCCCCTCAACTTCCTTGCTGGGAGTCCTGACCTGCCAATAGGTGTCTGGTGCTGTTCTGGGCCTTTGGAGGTTGTTCCTGCTGTTGGAAGTTCGAAAAGTGACGCATCAAAGAAAAGCACGACGCATTTGCACCTGTTTCGATGCATCGCTGCTGTACTGGAAGAAGTTCCACGCATCATCATCGCGTCGCTGAAGAATACGATGCATTGCCTGCCCGCAACTGGAGAAATCGCTGCACGCCGCATTGAGTGCACCCATCTACAAAGTCACAGATTACCGCACCAGTTCAGATGCAGACCCTGCTGTGTGGCTGCAAGAACCAACACATCTTGGGACCGTGGCTGCCAAGGGGGTGAGCAGGGGTTAGTTTAGAAGTGTATCCCCTTACCCTGACTAGGAATATGGGTCCCTATTTGAACAATGGTGCAAACCTTTGCCAAATAGAGACCCCCATATCTAAAAAATATCTTCAAATATGTGAGACACACATCTCGTGAAATTCACCCCGAACCACTGCACCCTAGAGCCAGGTGAAGCAGGCAGACCATTCTGCTGCCCAAAGCAAGAAACTTAATTATATATCCTTTGTTCCTCAAAATAACATCTTCTATGTAGCCCACTGGGCATACGTTATATCTGGGTCACTGTTGTTGACTGTATTCTAATAAAGGTGTTTAGTGTTGATCAATGTTTCAGTTGCTGAGCATTTTAAAGCAAGCATTTACAAAGTCAACATCTTAGTGGAGGATCTTCTCCGGGATGTCGGACCGGCTGAAGCACCTGTATTAGGGGGCCTCTTCACGTCTGAATGATAGATAATGAAGTAAGCAAGCACAGATCACCAGACTACAGTCAGTCATGATACAGATCTTATTGAGCTCAGGACAACTCTTGAAGGCATTACAGAAGGACTTAGAACCCAATATACAAACAAAGGCAACTGCATAAGCAGCAAATAATGGAATGTATCTGTGCCATCGTAAATAAAAGAATCCATCCATACATCGAAGACACAATGCTTAGTAGATAAATAGGCTGCTTTGCCAACCTGTGGACAGACGACAACATATATTTGCTGCTCGTCCTAGTACACAAATGTGTACACAGAATCTACAAAGGAAAGTATCTGCATACTTTGTTGATTCCAAAAGTCAATACAATACTATGCAGCAGTAAAGTCTTGTTACATTTCTACTGGTGCAGCGCATTGTCAGACGCTGCCCTCAGACCACTGCTCAGAGTTCTTGCTTCCTGGTTTGTTCCAGTGCTTCCATGCTGGCAGCGACCCAGAGTCGTTTCCTGTCAGTCACGAAGAGCATGGCAAGGACATCAACATTCAGCACAGCAAGCAGGTTGTCAAATTTGGGCTTCATCTTAATAGTCAAAAAATTGCCAGGAGCTCCTTGAAATGAGTGGAAGCAAACCCTATACATACCTTTTCCAAGATAGCGGTCTGTCCACTGGAGGGTGTCTGAGTTTCCCAATCCAGAATGTTCCAGAAAGCACATATAAAGAGGACTTTATGGGATGCAGTGTAGTTCCTATATTCCCAATAGGCTCTGCACATTGGAATAACATAAACAGCAGTTTAGACGTAGGACTGAGGTCATCTAGGTCTCTACTGACTATGTTAGATTTAATTAGTTTTGCCAGCTAGCTCAGAGGTCACTAGAAACCTTCTCGAATGTTCAGGAAAGGGTTACCCGTCCTGATTTAGACTAGAAGGGATTAGCTTCTGACAACCATATACCATGTCAACTTTGCTCCCCCAGAATAAAGAGTGTATCTCTAGAGTTGTGTGAAAACTCAGTCAATCGTGCATGCTTAGTTCCACCAGAATGCAGAGAAATAGAGAGACGGGCGCTTTCAATAAAAAGGTGTTATTTTATTGAGCAGTCTTCTTTCTCATGCAAGAGAAATGAATTGCCACAATTGCAACACTTATTATAAAGTAAAGTGCGTACAGTTAAAGTAGTATTATGAAACAATACTGTAAAAACATTGATATGGTTTCTTAGCCAGATGATATTTAAAATGGATAAAATATATACATACATAAAAACATTGACTAACAAACTCAACTGGTGCTTCTAAGATACGCCTACCCCGGTGTACCTGACCTAAGCCTAATACGTGGGAAGGAGTAAGTAAGTAGCAGTTTTAAGTTAAAGTTACGTTTTTTGCCAAGTATCGGAATCAAGAATTCTCTCTAAGGTTTTAATCAGCTCTGTACCTTGGTTATAGAATGAAGGAGGTCTTGTATCTCGCTTCTCAGGACTCAATCTCCCAGCAACCCGCAAGGGTAACTTGGGAACACCTGTAGTATCGGGTTCCCAAGGCCTACATGCTCCAAAGATAACCCACTTACATTGAAAGAACTGTTGGCACGGAAGCTGAAAAATTCAAAGAACAAGTTTATTAAGACCCCATGGGGTGGTGGTACATTCCTACAGCACCCTTCGGTAATGCAAGAAGTATCACACCGAACATCGGTGTGACCCGTTCTTTTATACAATTTGCAGGTAATAAAAAGATAGGCGGTACAGAGTTACAGAGCGTTATGTACATATATGGTCATTTTTGGAACACAGCCAGCTCATTGGAGGGGTTACAACCCCGCTGGTCAGTTTGGCGGCACATTCCTGAGGGACGACTGGTCAGTTGGGACTGCGCATGCACAGGCATGACCGTTACTAAAAATAGCCTGTTGCTGGGCAAACTCGAGTGGTCAGTGGCACGGACAACGGACTAAAGGGCACGCTGGCCACGAGGCCGCTCATGATCTAAGATGGCCGCCGTAACACACAAGATGGCGTTTCCAAGCATAGCCAAGTTAAGCGGGAAAACGTGTAGCACAGCTAAGCGCTAACCCGGCCATTGTCAAATTACGACAGACGACCCTTTTAGCGTTTAGCTGAAGCTACCTCATAGTGAACATAATCAGGGTGTTCATCTTCAATATCAATTAGCATTATTTGAGCTACTTCTTTATGAAGCATCATTTTATCGTGAGCAAGAGCTCGTCTTGATGGTATGCAAGCCCATAAGCACATGGAACATAAGGCTGGGCCACATTGTATACATAAACATACGGACAACAATATCCCAACAATAATACATAGAATCGTTAGCAGTTTCCAACCCCAAGTGGTAAGCATTGACCAGAACCACCCTGAAAGAGTCCAAGTTCCATTGTCCGGGTGTATTTCAGCAGCTATCTTGTGCAATTTCGAAATAGCATCATAAACAGATGGTGAATTATCTGGTACGCATACACAACAGCTACTTCCGATGATTCTACATGCCCCCCCCACGGTCAGCTAGGACCACATCTAGAACCATTCTATTCTGGAGCGTAACAATCCTAGAAATCTGAAGTTCTTCGGTAATATTTCCTAGGGCAATAGCAGTATCATTGGCTACAGCCTCAACAACACGGGTCAGTCGTCGTATTTTCCGACTATTCAAAGCAGCCCCCACAAAGGAAAACAGTCCCAAATTGAAGTCCACATATTGTTGTAAAGCAGTATCAGTCTGATCTATTTCATCTAAAACGACAGTACGCTTAACACGATTCAACACGAAATCGTGATGAAGGACATAATCATTATGATACATTGGCGGGGCGATGAATACAGGGGGCAATACAAAGGATACATAACAAGTGCCTAACCATCCCAACGGGAGCTGATGATAACCCTTCGTTCCACAAATAAAATAAGTATTGCGAGATGCTACAAACGATATGCCATTTGGGCTGTCAAATGTAAGTGTAGTGTTGCATTCACTTTTCCCCATCGGAATTGTACCTTTATTGCGTATACACAAATCAGCTTTAGTGGCAATAACATTAAAAACATGTGAGCTGGATACATTGATGTTCCTCTGGTTGCTGTAAACACGTGGGGCAGATGCATTATCGGGGCGGTACTCCTCCCATTCAAATCGAGTACCCTCAGCTCGTGGATACCCATCCCGGTCATGGTAGCAAATTTTATTCAAACGGAAAAGCACCCCCCCCTTTTGTTGGCCATCTCAAAGTGAAGAGAAGAGTGTACCAGGCATTGCAGGATCCATTATGTGAGAACGGGAGTGGAATGAGTGGAGTGCCCCCTTTCTTCTGGTGCCCAGGCAACATCCCGCACACCCAACAATTAGACGTATTTGTCATGTTATGCGTATGATGCAGGATCTGAATAAAACTATTGTTCAAATAAGTCTGTCGATGTCGTTCTTCATGGTAAGGCAAGGTAAAGTGGAAATGTTCAGATGGAGCCGGGGTAGTCGGCAGCAAATGTTCACGTGCAGGCACCACAAGTTCAACTACCCAAGCTATTACCGCTATTACCACAATTGTCAAGACAAAAAGGATGGCACCAAGTATTCTTTTGTCTCGTGATGCAGAAGACGCCATAGTTCAAAAGTTCTTAATGTCTCAAATAGTTCAAAAGTTCACAAAGTCTCAAATGTACATATGTATATACCTAAAAAAAAGAAAAATACGGTGCTGAGCTCCGAGGTAGCCGTTGTTTTCTTCTCCGGGGTCAAGACGGGTGTCGCTACTCTTGGCAGAACTGATCCCCCCCCTTGAGATTCCCGGCTTCCGTTTCACAAACCCCAGAGCGGTAACCAACCAGTCTCGAAAACCAAAAAAAATTCTTCTTATCGTGGCCGCAGATTATAGCGCTCTCGTCCAGAAACAGTGTGGTCCGGGAAGGCTCCCTCAACTTCGGCCGATGTCACAGCTGGGCTCTTTTCTTTCTCCAAAATCTCCTTGTAGTCGGTCAACACAGCAGGATTCACCAGATCAGGAGAGACACGACGGCAGTGGGTTGAGTGCACCCACCGCTTTCTGTTGGTCACTCGTACAGCTGTTCGAGTCGCCAGGAGGACCTGCTCGGGGCCACGCCACCTCGGTTCCAAGCTGTTCGCCCTCTCAAACGACTTTATCATCACAAAGTCGCCAGGGTGAAAATCGTGGGCCTCTCCAGTAGAGTTGTCAGGGAGCACTTCTCGAACCTGTTGATGAATGGAAAGCAAATCATTTGTTAATCGTGCCAAATAATCGTTCATCATTATACAAGGCACATCATGTATCAATCGCGGCTTGGGCACTCCCCAAATATTCATAGACCTTCCAAACACCACCTCATATGGTGTGAGGCCAGTTCTTGAGTGGGGCACTGATCTAAGAGAGAGCAATGCTAGCGGTAAGGCATCCGGCCACTTCAATGTCGTAGACGCCACAATTTTAGCCAGTTTTAGTTTCAACGTGGCATTATACCGCTCAACAAGACCTGCTGACTGAGGGTGGAATACAGCATGAAACTTCTGCTGAATTCCCAAGCCCTTCAACACATACTCCACAATTTTCCCAACGAAATGAGGCCCATTATCGCTCCACAAGAATTTGCAAACTCCAAATCGAGGGAAGAACTCCTTAAGCAACACCTTAGCTGTTGTCAGAGCTGTATTGTCTTTCGTGGGGAAAGCCTCAACCCATTTGCTAAAAGCACATACCACCACTAAGACATACTTCAGGTTGTTACAACGCTCAAGCTGGATATAATCCATTTGGAGTACCTCGAATGGTGCAGAAGGTGGAACGAACCCTCCTTTCGGAGTATGGGTCCCCTTTGCAGGATTGTGCTGCAAACATATCAGGCAGGTCTGCACTACTCTCTTGGCAGTATTTCCAATCTCGGGATGCTCCCAAACTCGTGTTAACAGTCGAGTGATTGCAAGAGCCCCCACATGCGCCAACCCATGTGTCATCTGGACCATCGCTTGCAAGTACGCTGCAGGTAATTTCCATCTCTCCATGTCCTTGCTTCTCCAACAACCTTCATCATCTAGCACCCCATCTGCTGCCCATGCCGCAAGTTCTGATTCAGTAGCTGATTTCTGAATATCTAGTATCTCTGCTCTAGCATCATACCATCGCTCAGCCTGTGATTGTGTGACGTACATGGGGGAGTCAGTTCGAGACATAGCCGTTTGTCTCGCTATGCTGTCCGCAAAGGCATTTCCCTGACCCACTTTATCGGTGATCTTTTTATGGGCACTACATTTTATTATCGCTACTTTCTTTGGACAAAGCAACGCGTTTAGGAGATCACGCACTAGTTCTCCGTGCATAATGTGTACTCCATGGGAAGTCAGAAACCCACGTTCTCTCCAGAGTAGCCCGAAGTCATGTGCTACTCCGAAGGCGTACCGGCTGTCTGTGTATATGTTCACACATAGGCCAGCACTCAATTCGCAGGCTCTTGTCAAGGCTATCAGCTCTGCTGCTTGAGCCGATTTCTGTGGTATTCTAGCTGTTTCTATCACTGTCTTAAGTGTCGTGATCGCATAGGCTGCGGAAGTCGTACCATCTGGCAGTCTCAAACACGATCCATCAACCCACAGTTCCCCATCCACATCTGGAAGTGGCATATCCTGTAGATCGACACGACCCTTTGTCTGTTCCTCGGTCAGGAAAACACAGTTGTGATGTTTTTCTTCCTGACCCTCCTCAACCGGATAGAGCAATAAAGTGGCAGGGTTCAGGGTAGCGCATCTTTTTAGTGTGATATGTGGCGCCAGAAGTGTGAGCTCATATCCTGTCAAACGTGCGCTCGTGAGATATTGGGTCTTTGTTTGATTTAACAGGGCATCTACTGCATGGGGAACTAACACCAACAATTTGTGCGATAACACTATTCCCTCACTCTGTCGTATAGCTACTGCTGTTGCTGCAACTGCTCGGAAACACCCAGGTAACCCTCGTGCTACAGGATCAAGAACCGCCGAGAAGTATGCACATGGCCTCAGTTTATCCCCGTGTGCTTGCACTAACACTGATAACGCGCACCCATCTTTCTCGTGGACATACAACGTAAAAATCTTTGCATCATCTGGTGTACCTAACACGGGTGCAGAACAGAGGGCTTGTCTCAATTGTTCAAAAGCATTTTGACATTCATCTGTCCATTCAAGGGGCATTGGTGTAGCTTTGGACAGTAACGCTAGCAAGGGTTTTATAATGTGCGAAAACCCCATAATCCACTGTCTACAAAAGGACGTTAAACCTATGAAGGCACGTACATCTCTCTGCGTGCGGGGGACTGGTGTATCTAAAATCGCCTGAATTCGATCTGATGTTAATGCACGCCCCTCCTTAGACAAAAGATGACCGAGGTAGGTCACCTTGGGTCTACAGTATTGAAGCTTTTTCTTAGAAACCTTGTGATTGTTCTGTGCCAGAAAAGAAAGCAAAGCAATCATACTCTCCTCACATTGTGCATAAGAGTCTGCAGCAAGCAAAAGGTCATCCACATACTGGATAAGGACAACCCCAGACTGTAACTCAAAGGAATCAAGCTGTCTTTTCAGAGCCTGGCTGTAGATACTCGGGCTCTCAGTGTAACCTTGAGGAACACGACAAAATCTATACGATTTATTATTTAACGTGAAGCCAAACAAATATCTGCTATCAGGATGGACAGGGATAGAAAAGAACGCATTTTTCAAGTCAATAACACTAAAGGTCGTTGCCGTCGGTGGCACCAGTGTCAGCAAAGTCGTAATGTCGGACACCACTGGGTATTGGGGAATGACAATTTTGTTAATTTCTCTCAAGTCAATAATAAACCGATAGACTTTGTCGTCAGTATCTCTCGTAAGGATCAGAAGAATAGGGCTGTTACAAACATTATAAGGAACCTCCTCCACCACTCCTGCAGCTATCAAATCTTGAACAATATGTGTCAGGGCAATTTCACCTTCCCTCAAAATCTTATACTGTGGCACCCGTGGCAGAGAGGCTCCCTCCTTTACAGTAATTTGAATAGGTGGAATACGCATCTCTCCCACATCCGTGTCCGAGGTCGCCCATAACGTGTGCGGGAGAGAGGCCAAAGCTGGAGTGTCTAATATAGTGCAAAACCTATCTGATTCAGGATAATTGTCATTCAGGATAACCCGCACTCCCTCAGGAGCGCACCGTATCGTTGCTCGAAAATATTTAAGCAAGTCAATGCCCAGAATATTATCTGGTGTATGGGGCGATAACAAAAATTGACCAAAACTGAAAAATTTGTCAAGACAAAGTGCAAGGGGTTTTGACAATGGGCTAGGGGAGGGTGTGCCATCAAACCCTACACATGTTATCATTTCGCCAGACAGGGGAGCCCTCGGAACCAAGTTTTTTGACAAAGCGCTACGAGTAGCTCCTGTGTCGACTAGAAATTGATCAGTAGAACCCAAAATGCCCGCTGTTACATATGGCCCTTTCTGATCTACCGGCACTTCAATTGATTCCGTACCCCATCCTACTCAGTCCTATGCATGCACATAATCTTGATGTTCCACATTCTCACCCTCCGATATCTGATATTGATTTCGTCTATCAAAAGTATTTCGTTCATCCTGGCCACGGCCTCTCTCTTCAGCCCTTCCACGATCACCTCCACCACCTCTCGCCCCCGTATAACTGCCCCTCGACCTACCACCTCCTCGACCACGCTGGCTACGTTGTTCACGAAGTACCGGACAATCTTCAGCCCAATGCCCAAACTCTTTACAATACGCACATTGATCCTCCGCTATATCCGTACGACCATACAACGTATTGCCTCCACCTCGTCTACCTCTATCATTCCCTCTATTTTATGTTCCACGAACCTGTGCCAACATCACCTTCGTTTTCAATTCTTTCGCTTTTTTATCAACACTTTCTTTAGCCTCCAATTCCTGCCGCTCATAATACTGAGCCATAGTTAACAAAGACGCAGGGGTCGCCGTGGCCCAGGAACTTTCACTCGATTTCAATCGTTTTGCAATCTCCGGTAGGAGATTAGCCACATACTTATCTACAAACAAATGCCTACCCGTATCGTCTGTTAACGATTGACCACTGTAATCGTGAAACGCTTCTTCAAAGCGTGTAAAGAAATCCGAAACCGTTTCATCTGGCTTTTGTTTGCACGAAGCTAACATGGTCCAGTCGATCTTTTTAGATGGGACTAGCGTTTTTAATTTAATCAAAATAGCCGCCGGGAGGTCTAAAATTAACTGACATGGCTTGCATGCCGGTTCCCTATCTAAGTCAGCTGCATTTATTTCTTTCCATGTTCCCCCAAGTATTGTTTCATCATTATTTTTGCGAATTAGTCTCCACATGTCAGGCGGAAGAATTAACCCAAAAAACAAATCTATATCAACCAAAGTCCTGACACAGGACGAAATAGCCCCTTCAACTCCTTCATAAAATGCTGCCGGATTCTTACGAAGGTCAGGTAAAGAATTTTTCAATGCCATAACATCCGCTCTATTCCAAGGCGTATACACCCAATTATATATAAAATATCCCTTCGCATCCTTTGACATTTTATCATCATCTGTACCTTCCCCTTTTGGCGGAACATACAAAGGTGCGGCTTCACGCATAGGCATAACATGCATTGTAGAATTCTTATCTGAACCCCGGAGAGAACACTCCTTAGATTGCCCAGTAGACTCCGGCCCGGACTTCTTATTCTTTTTCCGCTCGTCCCGCAATCTGGAAGTCTCATCCCGCAGCTGGATCAGTTGCTTGTAAAACGTATCAACATCTGAAAGATCAAATACACCTTTTTCCAAATTCTCACGGTGAACTGACACAGCCTTAGATTCTAACGTATCCGAAAATTGACGGTATGCAGTAACAACTTCATCGGCCAAAGTAGCCAAAAAATACAGTAATTCTTGGTCTGTCCATTTACCCCTTTCAATAACAACTTCAGCCTGAGTAACAAAATTCGTATTCACTTTACGAGCCCAACTACGCAAATTTGCGGATTTCTCCGCAGAAAACCTGACACCAGACGCATCCCTTTTTCCTGCCTTATCCTGTCCTTCGTCATCAGATTCTGCAGTTGGAGCCGTAGGTGAAACGTACGGAGGCGGTGATCGATCTAGCAATGAAAAATCATCAATTTCATTATTAAGGACAGGATAAAGTGGTCGGCGAATAGGGAATTGACCAGTCGTTAGCAATTTACGTTCCCGTTCCTCCCTCTCTCTCTTTTCCTGAGCCTCCTTTTCCTCAAGCTGTAAAGCCTTATCGCGAGCAGCCTTCGCTGCTCTTTATCTGCCAAGGCAACCTCACGTTTCTTTCGCTCACGCACCGCTTTCTCCCACATTCGCACACAATCAAACATATTTTGTCTAGACCTTCGTTGAAACAAACATTGCTCCACAAACTGAACCTTACGCAAATCGAACGACCCATGTAGTGGCCATTGCAATTCAGGATCTGATTTAGTATATTTATGCCATAGTTTACTAAACATTATAGGGGGAAGGCCGAATTTAATATACATTTCGCAGTTTGGTGTTCCTTCTGGGGGAGCCGGCTGTGATTCCGCTAACCTAATTGTGGTACCATTCCCAAGACAGCACATCCCTCGGAGTGTGCTTAAAACAGGCATGTTCAAAAAGTATCACGAAAGCGTGATACCGTAAGAAATGGCACTTACAGTACTTCACACAAATGTGCCGCTCAAAGGAAAAAAACAAAATTAGAGAAACATCTCTACATGCCTGCCTATGTGAAGTGCACTACACATATAGATTCAAAGTTCACAAATTCACAAATGTTAGCTAAATTAAATCAAAGTCATAGGTCATAGAACTTCGGCAAGCGTCCGAGGACTACCTTACCGATCACAAATCATAGAACTTCAGTAAGCGTCCGCAGACTACCTTACCGATCACAAATCTTACCCAAAGTCTCAAAGGTCCAGATTCCAACTGCCAAGGTCTTTTAATCGAATCAGCCAAACGGCACTTTATCCAGCAACGCAGACGATCAAGAACTCAGTCGGAGACCGGCGCCACCTGGAAGGTCAGATCAGAAGGATAGGAAGAAACACCACGGGTGCCAAGACTTGGGTCACTCGTAAGCATGAGCGAATTTTGCGGATCTCGCGTTCGCGAATTTTGCGGATTTGCGGATTCGCAATCCGCAAAATCCGCGAATTCCCGCGAATTTGCAGATTTTTTTTTTTGTGTTCGCCCGTGTTTCTGCCAGTTCGCGAGGGTTTTGTACACTTTCGCAAATTGCGAACTTACCTGTCGGGTCGCAAGTTTCGCGAACTTGTTGTTTCTACGTGTCCAGCCTGTTTGGGACACTCTTCTTCATCACTGCCACTCTCTGTCACCACTGCCACTCTCTGACTACTCATGCCACCCTCTGGCCCACCCATGCCACCCTCTGTTTCATCACCACACCCTCTGGTTGTCCAGTGTACATTATTTTCGGCAAAGCAAAGCACACCTTCCCTGCCTCAAGTGACCTGAATTAATTTGGGGCTGATTAATGTGTCACAGAATATTTTTTTAGCTGGCACCTGCTTCCTTAGTGCGCCCTGATTAGTGATCTTTTGCACTTGCTAAGTGCTTTCATTGTTGCAAAATTAGTTACAACACCTGCCCTGCCCCAACTGACAATAATGAATTAGGGGCTGATTAATGGATTTTAACTTCCAGCCTGGCTCCTGCTTGTCTCCCTTAGCTGTAATTCAGGACCTTTGTGGCATATGTGTAACTATTCTGAGGTTCAGAGCAGGGTCACATAATAGTTTCAACTGGCAACTGAACTCTGGAGGGGCCCCTCAGGAAGCACTACAGGAAATGGCTACTAATGATGAGCCTGAACTTTTGAACCTGGTAAGTAGTTACTTTCAGTTTTGCTAAGATCGTATTTCTGCAATTTTGCACTTATTCGCGGGGCGCGAACTCATGCGAACTCACTCGAACAGTGCGAGCAAAATCCGCTGCTCGCGGATTTGCGGATTTTGCGGGAGATTCGCAAATCTCGCGGATTGCGGATTTCCCGAAAATCCGCAAAATCCGCGAGCGGAACGGATTTTCCGCCCATGCCTAGTCACTCGGTGGCAGCGTACGCGTCCATGGCGAGTTTCCAAACCTTCATCACGACCTCTCCTTCGGGCATCCGAGTCGCCGATGAGTCCCTTCGTGGTCGCCAATTTGTAGTATCGGGTTCCCAAGGCCTACATGCTCCAAAGATAACCCACTTACATTGAAAGAACTGTTGGCACGGACGCTGAAAAATTCAAAGAACAAGTTTATTAAGACCCCATGGGGTGGTGGTACATTCCTACAGCACCCTTCGGTAATGCAAGAAGTATCACACCGAACATCGGTGTGACCCGTTCTTTTATACAATTTGCAGGTAATAAAAAGATAGGCGGTACAGAGTTACAGAGCGTTATGTACATATATGGTAATTTTTGGAACACAGCCAGCTCATTGGAGGGGTTACAACCCCGCTGGTCAGTTTGGCGGCACATTCCTGAGGGACGACTGGTCAGTTGGGACTGCGCATGCACAGGCTTGACCGTTACTAAAAATAGCCTGTTGCTGGGCAAACTCGAGTGGTCAGTGGCACGGACAACGGACTAAAGGGCACGCTGGCCACAAGGCCGCTCATGATATAAGATGGCCGCCGTAACACACAAGATGGCGTTTCCAAGCATAGCCAAGTTAAGCGGGAAAACGTGTAGCACAGCTAAGCGCTAACCCGGCCATTGTCAAATTACGACACACCGGAGTTGGATTTTCTCGGCGTGAGAAAAGGCAGCTTCTCCAGCACATCAAAAAGGGAGGGGCGGCTTCCTCTGGCTCTCGCATCAGCTGGGCTTTGGATAAGTAGATAGCCGCTCTGCTCCACACCACTGTGTGTTTGCTTAAGGCAACGTTGGTATATTTATATCTGAAAGGTGCCGGGTTTGACGTAAGGTTGGACATAAGACGTCACTAAGAACTAACAGGTCTTTCTGGACTCCAGGAGTTCTTGTGCAAATCAAAACAAAAGCAGAGGGTTTTCCCTGGCTGCTGGAGGCTTGGTTTGTTTAAAGAACGCGCTGTGCTTTCTAGGAGTCTATGGGAGTAGCCTTGCCGTGTTTTGGACTGCATGGGCTATTACTAAATATGGATAGGATTCTTATGCCTTTATAAGGATATTATTAATTATAACCACATAAGGGCATGAATCGGGAATATCGAATTAGGGTCCTAGATAGAAATACAACACCCACTCCACGTATTAATGTCCATCATTACTAAATAATAAGCAATATAAACATATAACGATGCATGTGTGTATTCCAACCCACAACAAAATACATAAAATGCATTTGAAATGGTGTATGGTTTATACATGAAAATGAGTATTGGTACTGTACGCTTTTCAAGCAGGGTTATCATTCAGTTAAATGCATATATATATATATATATATATATATATATATATATATATATATATATCAGCTGAATGAATTTGCTAAATTACATATGAAATGGCTCTGTTGACAGAAAAGAAGGTCGAGACCACTTCATCACATATTTATACGATATTGTACATGTGCTAGAGGCTGAGGTAAATACTGTCTCTAGCGTCTCTATAGATAGAAGCTCTGTTCTCTAAGAATAGTTCTACTTTAAGCAGACTACCATGTGCCAGAAAAATAGTAAATATTTTCGAAGTGAAAGAAAAATAATTTTGCTTTCAGGGGAAGGGAGAAAAAATAGTCCCAAATGTTTTTAGTAGCATTGTTTAACAAAACTGAAGGCCGAATTCAGAGCTCAGGGAACGCTGTGTGCTTGTTGTTTAAAAAAGTTACTCTCGTTGTTCAGGGGAGACCATCATATCAGACAAGCTAGCAAAAAATTGGTCTACAACATCAGGTGAAAGTTCGACCAAGTTCGAAAATGCTGCCGTTTGGAGCGTGATTGCTATCATCGATGTTTTGATCAGCAATCCTCACAGAAGGTTGTACCTGTTTGGTGCTGTTTTCCTCTCGTACTTCACCGCCACCTACTCGTAATGGTGAAGTCTCAACGAATGCGGTCATCAGAATAGGTAGCCGCTGGGGACAACACGTTGTATGAGTCGTTACAGGACAAAGCAAAGCATTGATATCCATTGGTACTGCTGATGGTAGCGTAAGACAAACGTCCAACACGCATTCTTCTCCGCATAGCAGACATCGAAGTACAGGTAAGATGCAATCTTGCCAGATAGGTCTGAATGAAAGAAACCAGGTTGTACTCAGATCTCTTAGCCGGGCCAATCTGAGGACCTTAGTGATACGGTCTCGGTATCATATTGCTAGGATCGTTTCTTCCATCGTTCCTAGAGTCTTGTCGGTGGATTCGCTTGCCATATCGGAGCAGAAGGAACAAAAATAAAATTCCTGCCACGAGTCCCAAGATTAAGGGTAGGCCGCCAAAGACAGAATGGACAAAATTCGGGAAGATGCCCAGAACTGTTTCAAACGGTGCTAACAGTCCCGAAGAAATTGTCTTAAATACATGTGCGATGCCACTGGTATCAGACATGTTTAAAATTTGGCTTAACATTTCTACGAAATGCACGGGGCAATTTGTCGATAAAAGGGTATGTATCGCTGATGTTGTCCTTGCAACTTGCAGATCATACGTTTCTTTGGACGACGTCAGAGGCACAGTAGTCTGTAAAAGAATAGACTTCATTCTGCTTAAAGTATCAATTCCAATAGAAGAGATATTCACATAAGGCCATATTGCCGCCTCCATGTCTGGATTGCTGTTTGGATACAATACTTGCATACAGCAAACGACCCTGGAAGTAACAGTAACGAGATAACATTCTCCTGGCACCATTCCACAACAGCTGTGGTCATTTATTAAAACGTAGCTTTGGTTGGAGAGTTGTCTGAAGAATGGCTCTATCTGTTTTGCAGGAGTGCCTTGCAGGTGACATGAAAGGTTATTTGAAGACCCTTCGCAGGCTCCATGCAAGTTAATACCTTGACACAGAAGTGTACCCCCTAGTGATTTTTTACAATTATTGCCACTAAGGAATACCTCCTTTTTCCCTTCACTATAACATTTGTGTGTGCAAGGTAAATCCCAGGTTGATTTGATGTATCCTTTACCCAACCTTTCATACTGGCCTGCTGGTATATATTCTTGGCAATATTTAAACTGGAAAGTTGTTATCGGAATTGTAATTGTTCCGTGTATTATCCATTCAATGACAGGTCTCTCTGACATTGTCAATGGTAATCTCTCAAGTTTTTCAATGCTCATAATCGTATAATCTGCTCCTTTTTGTGCCAAACTGATTTGTTTATCAGTAAGGTTAAAGATAGAAAATAATGACGTTACGTTGATTAGACGCCATGGCACGTAGCCTGAATGTAGGTTTTGCAACGTGCAGCTAAGCTGTACAATAGAACGCAATTGGGACTGACCATGTTGTAACATTAGTAAGTCTTGCTCTATTATATCAAAGGCAGATGTTACAATACTGTCCAGTGAATATATTCTGGAAGACAGAGTCATTAACCCATTGTCCACAACAGAAAGTGATTTTTCCAAATTTATACAATCAATTTCTCGTATTTTTTCTGCTGTCTCAATTTGCATTACTTTCCAAGCTTCGTTGTATGCAGCGTATATACCGGCCGCTATGAAACGTTTTTGGCTCTGTTTGCGAGGTCCCATTATGAAATCTCGCAAGTCAGCACCTTCTTTAAGTAAAGTCAAGTGTTGCTTAATTTCAGCCAGTGTGGATTTCTGTAGTCATTCAAGGAATAATTTCCCTACACTGTATGTTGTAACTATCCCTGGATGTTGTCTCTGGGATTATCTTGGGTCTGGCCTGGTCATTTTGAATCCCTGTCTTTTGTTCAAGAATCTATCTTGACAGTTGTTTGTGTCTGTGGGCCAGATAAACCACTTTTTCCAATCAGGATTTGTTCTGTTTTGGTGAAAAATATGGGATACGTCTATTTCCACATCTGTAGTGCTATTGCTATCAGGGTTGGGCTTTGCAATAGACGGTTTATTTAAGTCTTTTATCTTAGCTAAACCAAGACAAGTAGTTTGTTGAATGGTATCATTCAGAAATATTATTTGTTCTGGGATCATGCAGGCTCTAAATAATGCTTCTAGACCTTGTACCTGCCAGTCTTTTGTACCCCAGATGGTTTTTGTTTCAATGTTATTTTTCCAAAATTCAAAACCAAATGTAGACATTTAGTCATAAAATGTCTCAGAATAAATCAATTTAGTATTTTTCAACATTGTTTTCATTCCTGTTTTGTTTAACATTTTAAAACAAAACATTTCTGGATCACTATCGTTGAACCCTGAGAAGTATGGAAATTTCTCATAGAATGTCTTCGAGCTGCCTTTTGGCGGAGTTGGACAATGTTCCCATTGATTGTAATTAAAAACATTTCTAGGTTGTGCAGATTTATGCAAATAGTGATGACCATAGGGATTGTAACAGTATAATTCCTCATAATTTGATGAACCCTGTAAATAATCGTGTTCTGTGAATTTAGCTGACATTACCAAATCTGACATCATATTATTAATATTTTCAAAGTCCCAATTATCAGAAAAAGAACTTGGTATCATAAAGTCACTTAAGGAAACCTTAAACTGGTGTGGATACTTCAAGAGCTCAATCGGGCCATAAATATCATAGTCAGTTTTGTCCCATGCAATACCCCCAGGTATTGGGTTGGCTGTGATGTTCACTGATGATAGTTCTCTTTTCTCGATGTGAGAGGATCTGTGAGACTTTAGGACCAAGTTGATGTTCTGAATTGCTGTGTCCATTGTACTATATTTTCCATCAATAAATTTACCCAAGCATAAAACCATGATGAGCCAAAGCAGGAGGAAAAGTACACCTAACACAGTCCAAAATTCAATCCATGGTGAATTCAGATATGTTTCTTTTAGTTCGTGAAAAAGCTCAGTCATTTTTTCTTTGAAAGTTTTTGTTGCTGGCTTATCTCCATGTTCACTTGGATCATCGGAAAAGTCATCAAAGTTGATAAAATAGCCAGATGCTGTTCTGTCAATTGGTGGGATTGCTTCCGGATTTCCATTGATCTTTGCATTTTCTTTTGTTACGTTTGTACATTCTGATGCTACATCGTTGTAGATTGGTGTATCATCACAAATTGTTGCAATTTGGGTTTCAAGAGGCACAAGTTCCATGGCTTTGTTGCATAGTCCCTTGTTATTTACTGCAGGTTTATCGATTGTGATTAGTCTCTCAGTCTGAACCTCTTGGATTGTAGCAAAGTTTGGTCTTCTGCTATTTCTTGGTAGTCCACTGGGCCTGCTATTTATTATCGGCAACGTGCTTGTGGTTTCACCAGGTCGATGGAAACTATTCTGTTTTCCTTTTTACCAGCAAGTGGCGGTAGTACTACTGATCTTGTTCCGCTGACAGCTAAGACAGGTACTGCTTTTCTGTAAGAAGGCCCAAATTCCTTCTTTACCACGATCTTCTCTCTGACCAGATCCCCAATCTTTGGAATCCAGACAGGTCTTGCTGGGACAGGTGGTTCTTCAGTGGTTGTTGGCTTAGATTTTGTGTTACTTAGACTCTTTCTGGTTTCATTCAAGTCCTGTAAAACAGCCAAACGATCTTTGATATCAAAAGTTTTTTCTTCTACCACTGAAGACTGACGATTCAGATCCTGGATAATCATTCTAGTACCAAACAAAAGTTCATACGGACTGAAAACTTTTAGAGAATTTCTTGGCATGTTATTAAGACTACGTTGGACACGTATTAAATGTTTGACCCACCCATCACCCGAACCTAATACCCTTGCCGTTATAGATTGCTTTATGTCACAGTTTTTTCTTTCCTCTACCGCATTTCCCTCAGGATGGAATGAAGAAGAGTACCGCAATGCGATGCCCATGCTGGTCATGGCCTCTTGGTAAGCTCGAGAGCTAAACGCAGGACCCTGATCAGAATGTACCATGCCAATAGCGTATGTGCTGATAAAGACTGGCAAATCTTTTATAACAGTTCTGGTGTCAGCCGAGTGCTGGTGGTCTACATTTTTAAGTTAATTTTGTCTTAATAATTATGGGGACGCATTTCTCCGGTTGGATTTCTGCGTTATAGATCGCCTGATGCTTTCTAATAAAGGTGTCCTGGCAATAGTCTGGTCCGGTTCACAACTGCGATCTCTGTTGCAGTCTGGACAATCCATTGCAAATTTGTAGATTTGCAAGCTCATCCCCGGCCACCAGTATTCTGATTGTAATTCTATTAGAGATTTCAAGATCTGTTGGTGCCTCGGACCCAATCCCATGTGTGCGTCTTCAATCAAGAAAACTCTCGGGTTCGTGTTTGGAATTACTCTATCCCTCACTCCAGGGATTTGAGCAAACGGAACAGAGTTTGCATCAATTATGTATCTATTACTGAGTGGATAGTTGAGAGGTAATGCTGCATAATCGCCTTTTAATGAGGCTTTTACTGCCAGCATGGTTTCTCCATCTACGTGTTTTTCTGAACGCTTTTTTGTGGCTACGGAAGCCGGTTGAACGCTTCCGCTGTGGCTCTGTTAGCCAATGAATTCCCTGCAACGTGAAGGCCATCACGTTGATGACTCAGTGCGTATATCACGTGAGTCTTTTGTAGTTCTTTCTGTAAAAGAACTACTTGTTCCCAAAGCTTTTTATGTTTTATTGTGGCACCTGTGTCGTCTTTGTAACCATTTTTGCTCCATCTCTGCATGTCACTGTTGTATGACTTGACGCAGTAATGTGAATCGCACACTATTAGTGTGGGGAATTCGCGATCGGCATTTTCAAGCGCCATCTTTAAAGTTCTTATTTCAGCTCGTTCAGCTGAACAGTTTCTGAGTAATTTAGTTTTGGTAATCATTGGTTTGAATTTACCAGAGCGCCAGCGACCTTTAACAATCGCGCACGCTGCATTGTAGGATTTTTCATCTACATCGTAGTGTTGTACGAATCTGTCCATATAGATTACGCAGTTATATTGTTCCAGAGGCAGAATTTCGATTGGCAGAGGGTATTCTTGTTCATATTCTAGATCATCTAGTTTTTTCAGTTTCGGGTCAAAATAGTATTTCACGTCTTCTGTAGCAAGAGAATTTTCCCATTGTATCCATTTTGGATCTAATGCCACTGTATTCAGATTGCGTGGACTTGTTAATGCCTCAAGTGCTGATTCTGCTGTATAAACAGTTATCCTCTTGCCTTGGGATAGGGCTCTTTCTTTTGCTACAGCAGTTTGAACCGCTGTCAGAATTTTTTCTGTAGAGCTGAATTTCATTTCAGCTTGAGTGTACAAATGTGATTTGTATGCTATAGGTACCGCTTCTCCCTCATTAGAGGTCAGGTACGTGAATCCGCATCTTCCTGTGATGACTCGGATTACAAGGTTGCGTACGTTGTCGCGAGTTTGCAATTTTGTTTTAGTTAACATGTCTGTTTGCAATGATCTCAACATTTCTGTGTGTTTTTGAGTCCAATGTATTCGTTTGAAATCAGGTTTTATTAATTCATAGAGAGGTTTAACACTCTCCGAATAATTTAGAATGTATGTTCTACCGAAATTCAGGAAACCTAGTATTGATTGTAAATTTTTCAGCGTTTTTGGTGCGTGGAGTACTGCACACTTCTCTAAGAAGTTGTCTGCCAGGCTTTTGCCTTCACTTGATAATTCATATCCTAAAAATAGGACTGTTAGATGGGCAATTCTTAACTTTTTAAAGTTGAATTTGTAACCCTCTGATGCGAACCCAAGTATTATGGTGTTCACTCTCTTTAAGTGAGTCTCCAGGTCATCGTCTGTAAGATAGATGTCATCGACATATGATAATGCCTCATCATCATATATTTGTAGTAACTCTGTTACCCTTGCTGAGAATAATCCTGGGCTATTCTTGAATTCCTGTGGGAGTCGGCAAAATTGTTTTTGCGACCCCATTATTAAGAAAGCGGTCAAATACCTGCTTTCAGGTGCAAAATTTTGACAGAAGAATCCATTAGAGATATCCAATGTCGTTTTATATTTTTTGCGCACAATATTGTTCATCAGTGCTGCACTGTGTGAGTTTTGTACTGCAAAGGTTTTGCAGCAGGAGTTTAAATGTCTTTAGTCCAAAACTAGACAATATGAATTGTCTGGCTTGGAGACAGGAAACAAAGGATTTTTCATTTGTGAGGTGCATGTTTCAATCACCCCTTGATATTCAAGTTGATCTAAGATCTCCCTGACTTGCTTTTTAGCTTCTTGTTTAACTGGGTACTGCCTTTGTGCAGCAGGTTGATTTTTTAACTGGATTTTGTGAGGAGGAGAGTCCTCATCCCATCCTACATGATTTTTGTATAATGCAGGGGCTTGGGCCACTGCCCATTTTCTTGCAAATGTGTATTTTTTATGAATTGGAATATGATTTGAGAAGGCAGGCATAATCATTTCTTCGCCATGAGTGCACTCCCTGACAGACTCTGGTAGCCATTTTTTTTCTGCTAACAGGATGTCATAGCCTTTAGAAAGTTTCTCCCAAAAGAGACCTTTTATTTTCCTAGTTTTATCTCCCTCTATGCTTAATGTTATTTCATATAGTTTATGGGGCACACTGACTCGTGTGTCTGCAGTTTCCACTTGAATGTATTCATTCGTGTCCACTGTCTCCAGAAGATTCATTAGGATCTTGCGAGCTATTGTCACTTCTGCTGTGCTGTCTAGCATTGTCTGGGCCCACTCTCCGTTTTTCAGTTGTGTCCTCAGAATCCTCGGCATGTTTAATTTTAATACTTGCTACCTTCTTTCTGGGAAATTGTGATTTTTTACTTTGATGAGCAGGTTCTTTGTCTTTGGACTTGACGTGCTCTTCTTTGTGTTCTGACCGTCCTCTTCTTTCTGATTTCTGTGAGGAAGATCGAGAAAGATTTAGTGAGAAGGATCGAGAGGGACGTGTATCAATATCTTGATATCTATCAGGTTTTCTCAATTTATCCCTATCTCTGAGATTATATCTCTTTTCAGAGGGTTCCCTTTGGGGAGACTTGCCTCCTCTGTCAGGAGTTCTTTCTCTCCATTGAGGAGACCTTCCTCTGGACTGGAAACGTTTTTCATTGGAAGTGGATTGTTCCAACCCTTTTTTGGAGTATTTAGATTATTTTTAATACATTGTTTTTCAGGATTTTCAGTTAATTGGGGTTTTACCGGTTTCCCACCCAAACTGTCTCTTCCTAGCTCTTCATAGGATTTTTCTATGATTCTGGCAAGTTCAAATGGTTGGTCTGTTATATCTGTTTCCTTCAATTTCTGGTGGATTGCCACACATGCTGCTTCTCCTCTTATGTTGGCCAATAGTATAGCCGAGACCTGCTTAAAGTCTTTTAGTAATTTCATACCCAGATTCAAGGCAGATTCTGGACCGTATTCGTTTTGAATTTGTCTTAGTACATCTGGTATTACCGCCATGTGTTTTTGTGTAACAGTCCTCCTCATGTAGTGCAACACCCATTGGGAGGCAGATAGTCAGAATTCTGTGTTTCTCATGAGGTGTAGTATTAGGAAATACTGCCACTATTTGAGTTATTTTCTGAGCTAACCAGAATGGAATTTGTTCCTGTTTTATGGGTGTTTTGCCAAGACATGATTGGATGTTCTGTGGTGTAATTTTGTTTGTATTCCCCTGATGAGGGGTCAGCTGTGGGATGTTAATTGTTGGTTGGACTGTTGCAGTCTGCATGACATGTTGGACCAATTGTCTATGTATGTTAATTAATAGTTTTAGCTGAGCTCAAAGTTCCACGTCTGACATGTTATCAATGTCTGGATGTGGTGTGTAGCTGGCTAGAACCGGCCACGTGGCTCCTGGTCTACCTAGTGGCCGTGCCTGGTGATGTGATTTTGATGTTTTAGGGCTCCTTTAAACCAGAGCAGGTGCTCTTGGTATGTTAGTGGGATTTCAACGTCCTCGAAAGGAGTGTATACATCCGGAGGTTCCTCTATTTTGTAATAGTGGAAGTCTTTTGTCACAGCGTGTGCTGCTGGAAAATGTATCCATGAATAGAATACCTCTGTCTGCCGAAACTCATGTGCCTCTATCACGAATATGACTGTACCACCTCTTGGTGATAGTCCATTTTTATAAGTTTAAGAGTTATAGTTCTTCTTATGTTGACCGGAATGAGTATAGCATTCGGATCATTTTCTTGGATGGTTGTGTCATCCGCTAGGAGTTGAGCTGCTAATGCTTCTCTATCTCTTTCTTCTTCACTTTCTCCCATTTTACTGACATAAAGTTTTGTTGCAGATCAAGTTTCAAGGAGACAAAGATTAGGTGCACAATATTTTGGAACACTGTATCCTTCAACGTTGACTAAACCAAGAACTAATACATAGGATTCTCATCCTACTAAGTTCCTGCGGATATTAACCTTTCACCCACTCCAGACGTCTATTGGAGTTTTTACGGGAGAAAGGGGTCTGTGTGAAAAGCACAACTGAGTTACTCTAGTGTCTTGCGTTAATTTTATCCCCTTACCAAACGTTGGGCGCAATGTAGTGTAGTTCCTATATTCCCAATAGGCTCTGCGCATTGGAATAACGTAAACAGCAGTGTAGACGTAGGACTGAGGTCATCTAGGTCTCTACTGACTATGTTAGACTTAATTAGTTTTGCCAGCTAGCTCAAAAGGTCACTAGAAACTTTCTCGAATGTTCAGGAAAGGGTTACCCTTCCTGATTTAGACAAGAAGGGATTAGCTTCTGACAACCATATAACATGACAACTTTGCTCCCCCAGAATAAAGAGTGTATCTCTAGAGTCGTGTGAAAACAATAGACAGCTATTTCACTCAGTCAATCGTGCATGCTTAGTTCCCCCAGACTGCAGAGAAATAGAGAGACCGGCGTTTTTAATAAAAATGTGTTATTTTATTGAGCAGTCTTCTTTCTCATGCAAGAGAAATGAATTGCCACAATTGCAATACTTATTATACAGTAAAGTGCGTACAGTTAAAGTAGTATTATGAAATAATACTGTAAAAGCATTGATATGGTTTCTTAGCCATATGATATTTAAAATGGATAAAATATATACATACATAAAAACATTGACTAACAAACTCAACTGGTGCTTCTAAGATACGCCTACCCCGGTGTACCTGACCTAAGCCTAATACGTCGGAAGGAGTAAGTAAGTAGCAGTTTTAAGTTAAAGTTAAGTTTTTTGCCAAGTATCGGAATCAAGAATTCTCTCTAAGGTTTTAATCAGCTCCGTACCTTGATTATAGAATGAAGGAGGTCTTGTATCTCGCTTCTCAGGACTCAATCTCCCAGCAACCCGCGAGGGTAACTTGGGAACACCAGAGTTGGATTTTCTCGGCGTGACAAAAGGCAGCTTCTCCAGTGCGTCAAAAAGGGAGGGGCGGATTCCTCTGGCTCTCACATCAGCTGGGATTCGTATAAATAGATAGCCGCTCTGCTCCACACCACCGTGTGTTTGCTTAAGGCAACGTTGGTATTTTTATACCTGAAAGGTGCCGGGTTTGACGTAAGGTTGGACATAAGACGTCACTAAGAATTAACAGTTCTTTCTGGACTCCAGGAGTTCCTGTGTAAATCAAAACAAAAGCAGGGGGGTTTCCCGGGCTGCTGGAGGCTTGGTTTGTTTAAAGAACGCGTTGTGCTTTCTAGGAGTCTATGGGAGTAGCCTTGCCGTGTTTTGGACTGCATGGGCTATTACTAAATATGGATATGATTCTTATGCCTTAATAAGGATATTATTAATTATAACCACATAAGGGCATTAATCGGGAATATCGAATTAGGGTCCTAGATAGAAATACAACAGGGAGAGAGATGTGTTGCCAGCGCATTTAGTTCCCTGATTTTTCATAGCGATGTTCTCCCACGTTACTATTTTTGTCCATGATTTTTCTCTAGCATGTTTGGCCGCTTTCCTTCGAGAGTCTACTCCTAGTATAGCCTCTTTTCATCTTCCAGATGGTGGGAGGAGTTTGCTGCATTGCATATTTCTTCAGTGTCAACTTCATCTTCAATCCAGGATTTCACAATTGACAAAGGAGGTATTTCCCCTTTGTGGGTTTTTACTCCTAACTGTGTCCATTTAAAGGAGTCGCTTGACACCTTTCCCATACATTATTCTGTGCTGGATGGCACAGTGGTTTCTGGCTGGAGGTGCCCTTTCTTCTGGCACTGGAGGGCATTCAACAGATCTTCTGAGCATTCAATCCTTGACAAGGCTGGGGCATCACACATGGGAATTAGTCCAACAAATGGGAATCTAGCCCTTCTGAAAATATTTATCTGCTCTACGCCCACAGGAACAAGCTCAACAAGGTCTGCCAAGCCATCTGACATTAAGGCTGTAGCATATAGAGCACTGAGCATGAAAACTTGTTTTTTTTTTAAGATTGTCTGACGTTCAAAGAACATGATTGTTTTAACAAGACCTGTGATGCCAGAAAGGACAAGCATACTATTGGATGGATTGATCACGGCTGCTTGGCCATGGTGCTTACACCTGGTACTGTTAATTCTGTGATTTGTGTGGAGAGATCTATGGATGATGTAGAGGATTTATTGTGCAAACCTGCTTCTGTATTTGAAGAATAACAGCGCCTGAAGAGTTTTGAGGAGAAAATCAATTTAACCACATGGCTGCTAGGCGTTTTCCCGTCCTGCGCTGAAGAACCAAAATTACCATTATTGGTGACGAGCTGGCCTTGTCATCCGCACACGGCAGGTAAGCGCCATGACGAGCCCAGCTCGTCATTAGCTTCGAAGGGGTTAAAGAGGAGTACAGTGCCGAATACTCATAGTTAGGGACCGACCCTTGAGTATTAGTGAAGCCCTAATACATTTTTCAAAGATATGTGATCGGGGAATTATAGAGCCAGTGAATGCCTCAGAATGGGTATCAGCTATAGTTCTGGTGAAGAATAAAGGGTGACATTTTTTGTTACTGTTCAAAACTGTTTGACACTGTTAATCACAACAACCTACTATCCATTTTGAAGCACAGGATGGGCCTTTCTGGGTTGGTGCTGCAATGGTTCTTGTCCTTCCTCCATCACAGATCGCAAAGAGTTAAGGCAAACCACTCTCTCTCCCAGTCATCACTAATATCCATGGGGGTCCCCAAGGGTCAGTCCTATTCCCCCATACTCATCAACTTGTTCTTGGAACCTTTAGCTAATGCATGGACATTCTCTTCCTTATGTATGAGGATGATACACAACTCTATCTGAAAATCACCTCCCCGAATAATCTCATACACTCAACTCTACCCTAATAAATACTCAAAACTGGTTAAATGAGAACCACCTCTTTCTCAACACCTCCAAAACAGAATTCCTTCTAATTTCTCCCCTGAATCACATCCCCAAAATAGATCTTTGGATGAACCACCTCACTGCCTTCAACTGCTCCCCCCTCATTGTTGACTCAGCCAAATCTCTCGGACTCACCCTATACAAGAATCGGAACATGAAATCCCATATCAGCAGTGTGTGCAAGGGAGCTAATGACCTAATGAGGATACTCAGGAATCTCAAACCTTTCCTCCTACAAGCTGACTTCAAGCAAGTGGTCCAAGTGCTTGTTTTGCCGAAGCTAGACTATGGCAGTGCTAAGCTCTGTGACCTCCCTAAATGTACATTGATCCCACTAAGGGCTTCACTTAATGCAGCAGCCAGACTGGTCACGGGTACCAAAAGAAACAAGCACATCTCCTGAGTCTTAAAATACCTAAATTGGTTGCCCTATGAAGCAAGAATTCAGCTAAAGATTGCCTGTCTGTCTCACAAAGCCCTCCATTTCAAAACCCCCAGTTATCTAGCGCAAGAGCTAGAATTATCCGGAAGGGGAAAACCTTCTCGGAGCGCTAACTCTCTCCTCTTTAAACCACAGATCTTTCGCAAAAAGAGAACGTGTGACCAAGCTTTCTCCGGCTCTGCGCCAAAGATCTGGAACCCTCTCCCACAGGAAATACGCAGAATCTCCTCCAAGGTTGCCTTCAAATTGGAAGTAAAAATATTCCTCACTTAAAAGGGTCTCGGATCACCTACTCTAATGCTTTGGACTTACACCATGAGTCCTGCGTTTGGTGTTATTCTGCTTTACTAGTCACTTGCTCCCCTCCCAATTAAATTTGTTCAAGTTATCATCTTACCCTTTTGATTGTAAGCTTTTTGTTTGATATGCATATGTGATTTGTTTGGGTTGGTATTCTTTCTGATGATTGTACTGCAACTATACCTTCCTCTTCCTCAAATTGTGAAGCGCTCAGATATCCTTCGGGATCATGTTCGCAATGTATAAATCTTTATAAATAAAATAAAATAAAACCTCAGATCTTTGAACAGAGATATTGTGGTTCAGTTCCAATCACTTAAGGTGCAGGAAATACTGGCACTTTTGGAAGAAGCAAGGTGCTTTATTACAATAAACCATATCATCAAACCTGTCTTAGTAAGGAATCACAAATTTACTATGCATTATGGGGCCAATAAATATCTTCGTTTGTTGTTTGGGCTTGCTTCAGCGGCAAGCGTATTACGGAAATTATGCATTGCCTTTTTAAACAATTTTAAAAGTGTTTCTAGATTACATTTTGATATAAGCTGAAACCTGTGAGCAAAATAATTCAATCCTGAATGGAATTTTTGGATAAAATGGCTTGACAGTAAGCAGAAATAAATGCAATTTCCTGACACACTCTGTGGGTCATTTAGGGCAGAGAGTAACAAGGATAAAGACTGTCTCAACTCTTTTGCTGGTCTGACTGATTACTTTTTGAGATTCATAGGGAGATACAATATTCTTAAGAACCTCTCAAAAGCATGTTGAAGAAAAACAGACATTTAGATGGACTATATCTGAGCAGAAAGTTTTTGATCAAAATACACTATTACTCTCAAACATTTCCGGCATTAAAGCTCTATGCTAGTGGGATCTGAAACCGCACTTGCCTTCGCTTCTCAGTTTTAGCGGGACACTGAGAAGCAGTATAGTATCATTACGTGTGATGCGTTTGCATGGCCAAAGGGTAGAAAAGTTCTAGAAAGTATGTTTGGGAAACATTTTTTCTTTGCAGTGTTCATAAACCACTCAGGTATATGTTGGGAGACCAGGGCACTGCCAATGCTTTGGCTAGACCTATATGGATTTAGTCAAAATTGCACAAATACAAATTTGATGCTAAATGTGTATGTGGCAGTACAGATTGTTTGTCCAGATGTGGTTGTCATTGTCCAGATAGGTTTGTCACATATGTCATCCATTGTCTTTGACATATGTGTTGTGAAGGTATTTCTGATGATGAGATGATGTTTGTGAAGGAGCGGTCAGTGAGTGTGAATGGAAGGATGCTCTAAAGAGTAACTAGTTAGCTGAGGAATGCAAGTATGTGGAGGAGCGATGGACTAATTAATTGAAGTATGTCAAGAGTCAGTTACTGAGTACAGCTCAAATTTCTTCGAATTGTGCATTGCGACTGAAATACTGCTGAGGGCAGGGAAGTTAGTTCCACCTACAGATTTGATATTGTATTTGATTGAGTGAGAACACAGTGGACATTTATGTTCTCCTGCAACTTCAAAATAGGAAAAACATTGGTGGCTATCAATGGATAGGCAAATTGATCATTTTGTAACAAATGTAAAAGACGATTCCAATACAGCGTTTTGCCTTATTGAGATGTTGGAAAAGCCTTGGGCAAAGGTGGTAGTTGTTTTTTGCTGGGCCTTTCCTTTCTCTTCCTTTGACAAAATGTTACATGTATGTATCAGTTAATTATTTTTTGCAATGTGTGTACTAAAAATTTGTTGACGCCACCATCACTGATGTAGCGATTGACATTTTGAACAATGTGTTTGCAATGGAGTGGTTCCCTAAAGAATTGTCAAATAATAAAGTGCAGATTATCTATGAAAAGATGGAGTTGTTTTTGAAAGATAGTGAGATTAAGGATTATATAGTTCTGGTTCCTAGTTAAAGCCCACAAACCAATGGACTGGTTGAAAGGATCAACAAAATGCTTAATTATGGCATGCAGAATACCATCACAAATAATTTGGATGCGGATACATTTTTGAATGGTGAAACTTTGGGTTTACCATTACACTGTGTGTCATCCCTTTTTGTCTTGTTGAGGGGACATGCTTCAAGGACAACACTTTCCCCACCATGGGTGGATAATGCCAGAAACTGGGTTACTGGTTGACTGGGTGTGTGCCCTGGTAAAGCAGCAACCACAACCCTAGTCAGGGTAAGGCACAAGCAAACCCCAAATTAACCTATGCTCACCCCCTGGTAGCTGGTAGAGCAGTGAGGCATAACTTAGAGGCAATGTGTAAAGTATATGCTCTACACTTCAAACAGTAAAACTGTGAAAACACAACACAAAAGATCCCACACCATCAGTGGTAGCGCGCGAAAGCGCTACCAATGATGGCTCTGGAAATTATTTTGGCCAGCCCCCCCCTGCGCTGCAGTGACATCACGTGCTCCACCACCGCGCTCTCTCGAGTCTGGAGAGGGCTGGGAGATTTTAGCAGCTTGCTGAACTTATTTTAAAGAACACAACAGAAATTTGTTAAAAGCGTGTTTTAAGAACATTGGAACCAGTGCGTTTTTTTTTCCTGCTGAACACCTATCATAACTGGGATTTTCAGAGGTCTCATTATCCTGTTTAACTGGCTGCATGACTGCATTTCCTGATTACGATCTGGACTCTTAAGCTTCTGTGAGGGTATGTGATCGACCTATGATATTTCGACCTGCTTTATTGCTGGATGTCTGGCTGCATAGAATGGTGCTTTAACATTGTTCTATTTAAATCAACCCACCAATGTTAAGATAGGTAGTACACGGTTATCATTCAAATATTTGGATCTTTGAGTCAACCCTTACAGCTGAGATGTTACTGTTTGAAACATAAAGGATGTACTTGTACGCTTCCTTTTTACCCGGATACCTAGGTAGCTGATGCAACGTTCTGTTTTGAAGACACTGTATCCATTGCCTAATGTTTTTGGATTTATTTAGTGCACCAAGACAGACTCAGTAGGTCCATTAATTTTGTGTATATAGCCTACTAACTTCGGGTGCCCTTTGTGCCCCTCTCAGCATCTCTTACAAAAATGTTTTCATTTTATTTCTAAATGTTTGTACCTCGCCAAATATAGTTTCTTTCCTTCTCATATGTACTCCTGTAACCTGGACCCTTCGAGTGGTGTCTCAGAGTTTTACGTTCATTTCTCACATTCACCGTCCTCGTAGGTCCCCACCAAGAGGCTTTCCTAGTGTTGTTCCATTTTTCAAGTATCCATCAAAAGGTCTTTTTTTCATTTACTGCATGTCATATCATGTTTCGTCTCATGGTTTGAGTGTTCTTTAGGTTTGTTCCTAGAACCAGTTAAGGGGTGTGCTCTCTCCTTAACATTTTTTTAAGTGACTTTCTGCAACTATTAGACTGCACAAACGCTATAATGCGTGTCCACCCTTGTCAGAGGAGGAAGGTTGCTTTGCCCTGATTTCGTGTAATGAAATATGAAAGTAATTTGAGCGTGGACATGTTAGAATATTATTTTCACTGAAAATGAATAGTGGGGGATATGTGGAGTTGGACAAGATGAAGTCATTGGGCCTCTTTTCATATTTAAAACCTATGTTTTGTTTGAACTATTATTTTTTGTATTTCTACTGCGAACAGCGTGCCAATCGCAGGCAGTTTAGCCTGCTTTGAGGTCACTTAACAATTGATTTAACAACTTCCTCTCTTTAAGTGTCTTGAGCCATAATGCCTGTCAGAGTAGTGTGTATGTGAGGGGGTTGGGAGGGCAGGCTGCTGGAAAACGATTTCTTGCCCCGTTGTAGATATAGGTTTCTCTTGAGTTTTCCAGATCCAAGCGTGAGGCGCTTACTCAGTGCATTTTCTTTTCCTTTCCATTCTCGAACTTGTAGTGTTGGGTTTATAATGGGATAAACAGGACTGGAAACCCCTGAGTGCAATGAAAACATGGACGGGATGAGCTACTCAAGTTAGGAAATGGAGAACCTGAGAGGTCTGTGGGTTATCAGAGGAGCACGTGCCACCAGAAACATCTCGTTCCAGTCCTGAGCTTTCCTTTTAGAAATCTTTGCCATTTTGTACTGTAGTCCAGTAGGCTCAATTGAAGTGAATCACGACTGCGACTCGCAGCATTCAATAAGTTGTGACATAAAAAGCAGAGACCCGAACATGGTGTCCCATTGAAAGGATGTAGCGTTAGGGCCAGACTCCAACAGCTATGAGTGATACTTCCGCGTGCGCAAAATCAAGCAATGAAGATGAGGGAAACATATAAATATTATAAATTACACCCATTTAAACAATGAGAAACGATAAGATCTTAAGACGGCTGGAAAGTTTTGCAGAAATGGATGAGCACGCACATAGCTAGGATGTCACAACCCAGGCTTGAAGGTACTGAAAGTGGTGATGAGGAATAAGGTTAAAAATACATGAAAATGGGATGGAATTATGTAGTATGTCTAACGTTATGATGTAAAGCATGCCAAGAATGTTAGAACACAAAAGGAGTGTGCAATTTATCTAAGTCACTAGGCCTTGTGTGAAATGAACTTCTATATATCAATAACAAGCTGGAGGTTTTTGGCGCGACAAAGCCAAGCTACACGGTTGACTTCATTGGGGGCTCTGGAGCAAATACGTCCTATTTTTTTTGCAGCCCTCTCCCCTCCCCCTGCCCCTCCCGCTATCAGCCAGGGGCAGCAATTTGAGGGATAGCCCCGGGCGCCAGAAGCTCTAGCTACGCCACTGTTTTTACTTTAGTTGGGTTCTTAAATTGTTGTGTTCTATTGCACTGGCTAACAGATAAAGTGCTGGGTATTCTTCCTTAGTTCTTCTATTGTGCATTTTAACTTATCTCTTCTAATTTGCTAATCTACAAATAATGTTCTAGGTGCTTTTCCCTATTTTATCTGTTGCATACTATAACTATTTCATTATTTTAATGCACTAATTCCCAGTTAAAGCGTTTGGTGCGTTATTGCACATTTTAACTTTTCTATTTGTGCTTATCCACAAAATAAAGTGCTAAGTGCCTTTCCTGAGTCTATCTATTGCACATATAACATTTCTGTTTTAGTGCACCACCCCAAGGTTAAAGTGCTAAGTGCTAGGTGCTCGATAAATACATTTTATAAAAGAGAATTTTTTATAAAATCCCACAAGAATTGAAACCTCTCCTCTAGGTGTTTGGAGTGAGGGGGTTGATGTTTTTCACACCCTTCAAATTACTTCCTCCCATTTGTGTCCTACACTGTTCCTTTATCCAGTTCCGTAACTAGATTTATCTTTTATTCATATTTTGTGGGATAAACAGAGGGTACAATACATGCGAATACAATCTTTTGACAGCGGGGACATTGGGCGTCCATACAGCGAAAACTCTGTTAATGTTTTCCGGTGTAAAATAGGCCCTGAGAATTATGTAGAGCTGTATGAGGCGGAACCTAACATTACTAGGTATGTGAACAGGCCCCTGCAGGCCATCTCCCACTCCTTGTCAATGCTGGGGCGCTGAAAGGCAACATCCCAGTGACTCCTGAGTGACGTCAGTCGGTGTGCTGTGTGTGTGCGCAGTGAGTCAGCAAACCACTTAATAAGGCACCTCCCCGTGCCCATGGTGTGAATGTATTGGATAGTGTGGTGCATTGCTGGTTCCCGCAATATGTCGCCCCATCGCGCCCTTAGCTCCACGAGCAGGGAGGCATGAAGCAGAAACTGTCCCAGCGGTAGCCTGTCGTCAGCGCCATGAATGGTAACAGATCTCCATCTCTATAAAGGTCGACAAGTTTTTGCAATACCCCTGTTTCCCAAAGGGAAGATTCGCACTCATGACGCAGTTCCGGCCTCTTGGTGTGCACAGAAGGGGCAGGGCAGGCAAACCCTAGTGAGGAATACAGCGCGCGTAAAGCACCTATGAGCCATCGGTAGCATCAGGTGCTCTGGGTTTTTCTCCTGGCTCCCTGTGTGGAATACGCGAAGAATGGACGAGCTCGACCAGGCCCAATAGAGCTTGGCCGTGTCTTCTGTGTATTGCCCCCTTACCTATCTAGCCACCCACTGAAGTTGGGCTGCCAGATATTAGTGTTCTTTGTAGGATACTGTGAGGCCTCCCCGATCCACCATTAGATACAGCTTGGACAGCGCAACTCAGCAGCAAGAACTGTTCTGTAGTGTAGTTCCTATATTCCCAATATATTAATTGCGCATTGGAATAATATATCCTATAGATGTGATGTAGGACTTAGCTCTACTAGGCCTCTATCGAATATATTAGACTTAATTGTGAGTGCCAGCTAGCTCAGAGGTCACTAGAAACGTTCTCAAATACACAAGAAGGGATTAGTTTCTGACAACCGCATAAACATGACAACTTTGTTTCCCCAAGATAAAATGTATCTTTAGAGTCGTGGAAACAATAGATAGATATTTTATTTAGTCATTCGTGCATGCTTTGTTTTACCAGAGGTGCAGAGAACTAGAGAGACAGGTATTTTCAATAAAAGTATTTATTGAACAGTCTTCTTTCTCATGCAGAAAAAATGAACTGCTACATTCGTAATACTGGCTGTAAAGTATAATGCGTACAGCAAGAAGAGTATTATAAAATAATACTGTAAAAGCACGGTATGGTTTCTAAGCCATAAAATTCATACATAAATAAATAAAGACTAAAAGTACTCAACTGGCGCTCTAAAATATGCCTACCCCGATGTACCTAACCTAAGTCTAGTACGAGGGAAGGAGTGTGGTGTAGCATAAGTTTAGTATTCTTTGCCAATAATCTATCCAAGATTTCTCTTAAGGTCTAATCATCTCCGTACCCTGTTTTAGAATGAAGGAGGTCTGGTATCTCTCTGTTTCAGGACTCTATTTCCCAACACCCCGCAAGGGGAGCTTGGAAACACTGGAGCTGGACTTCTCGGCAAGAGACAAGACAGCGTCTTTCTCAGTGTGTCTGCTGGAGGGTCGGCTTCCTTTGGCACTTGCTGTAGCGAGATGCGTCGGGCAAGTAGGTAGTCGAACTGCTCCAAACCACTGTGTGTTTGCTATGGCAAGTGTGGGCATATTTATACCTTGAAGGTGCCGAGTTTGACGTAAAGGTGGACATATTAACGTCATCAAGGAGTCGTAGTTTTTTGAAAACTCCATGAGTTCTTGGACAAATCAATATTCAAGCAAGGGGAAGTTCCTAACTGCTGAAGCCGAGTTTTCCAAGAAATCGTTGTGGCTTTTCGGAACTAGTGGAAGTGGCCATGCCATATTTGGACTGGATCGGTTATGTCTAAATATGGCTATGATTTCTATGCCTATATAATGACAAGGTGATTTATACCTATATAAGGGCATAAATCGGGAAAATTACACTAGGGTCCTAAAAATGCTATACAACACCCACTCCACTTTATTATGTTAGACATTACTAAATGTAAGCACTAAAACATATCTAAAGCATGTGATTACAATCCCACCTAAAAATACATACAATGCATTTGAAATGGTTGTACATGAAAACGAGTATTTGTACTGTACGCATTTGAAAGCAATGATTCCAATTTAAGCATAAAGTATGATATTGGCAATGCTAACTGAATGAATCATAAAAATTACATTTATGAAAGGGCTCTTAAATACAGAAGAAAAAGGTCAAGACCTATGTAGCAGAATATATAAACTGGTTGGGTATGTGGATAAGGTCAATATTGTTTCTAGGAAGTATTCAAAGAATTCTTGTTCTCTAAGAATAGTTTTACTTTAAGCAGATTACTTTGTGCCAAAGTTCAAATTTGGAAAAAAGTCAAATCAAAATCGTAGAAAACTAGAGTTCCAAAGTTAGAAGTTTTTTTTTTTTTTTTTATACAAAGGAAGAATTCAAAGTTGATAGAACGCTGTGTGCTAATTTCAAAAGTTATTCTCGGTGTCAGGAGAAAACATTAAATCTTCTAGGCTGGCAAAGAAATCGTCTACCACAGTAGGTGAAAGTTGATCAATTGTACACAGATGAGAAGCATCGCTGTCAGCGTCAGTCGCATTAGCAATGTTCGTAGTAGATGGTACCTGTGTGCCTGTTGGTCCACACATCTCACCCTCGGCTGGAATTGCTGGTGAGACCTCAATGAATGCCCTCATCAGGATTGGTAGCCGTTGGGAACAACACAATGCATGAGCCGTTACCGAACCAAGCAAAGCGTCAACATCCGTTGGCAGTGCTGATGGAAGTGTCAGACAAATATCCAACACGCATTCCTCTCCACAAAGCAGGCGTCGTGGAACAGGTAAGATGCAATCTTGCCAGATTGGTCTGAATGATAGGAACCACGAAGTATTTAGATCTCTCAAACGAGCCAAACCAAGAATCTCTGTTATGCGCTCACGATACTGCTTTGCCAGAAGAGTATTCTCCATGGTAATCTGGGTATCGCTGGTGACTGGACTTGCCATATTGGAGCGGACGGAACAGAACGGAACAGAAATAGTATACCTGCTACGAGTCCCAAAATGAGAGGCAGGCCGCCGAACACAGAGTGCACGAAGTTTGGAAAAATGCCTAGGACTGCTTCAAAGGGTGCTAACAGTCCCGAAAAAATCATCTTAAATACATGTATAATACCACTGGCATCAGACATGTTTAAGATATGACCTAACATTTCTGTGAAATGTATGGGGCAGTTTGTTGATAATAGGGCATGTATCTCTGCAGAGGACCTTGCAACTTGCAGATCATATGTCTCTCTGGACGAGGTCAGTGGCACAGTTTTTTGTAAAAGAATGGCTTTCATTATGATTAAAGTATCAATTCGTATAGAAGAGATGTTCAGTGAAGGCCATAGCGGCGACTCCCCATCAGTCTTTGTTTTAGGAAACAATACTTGCATACAGCAAGTCACCCTGGCTGACACACTAACAAGATAGGCTATTCCTGGCATCATTCCACAACAGCTGTGATCATTCAACATTATGTAGCTCCCATTGGAAAGCTGCCTAAAAATTGGATCTATCACTGCTGCCGGGGAACCTTGCAGGTGGCAGGATAAGTTGGTTGATGAACCATCGGAAGCTCCATGCAAATTAATACCCTGACATAAAAGTGTACCGCTCAGTGTGCTTTTGCAAATTTTACCACTAAGAAATACCTCCTTTTCCCCACTCCCAACAGTTGTGTGTGTATGGTAAATCCCAGCTCGACTTTATGTATTCTTTACCCAACCTTTCATAAAGGCCTGCTGGTATGTGTTTTAAGTAATACTGAAACTGGAAAATCGTCACTGGCATCGTGATGGTACCATGTATTATCTTTTCCACTGCTGGTTTCTCAGAAATGGTTAATGGTAATCTTTCCAGTTTTTCTATGCTCAGCACCGTATAGTCTGCTCCTCTCTGTGCCAAAGAGATTGGTAAGGTAAGGTAAGGTTAAATTCAGTAAAAAATTACGTAGTGTTGATTAGACGCCAAGGCACATAGCCTGAGCGAAGATTTTGTAACGTCCAGCCTAGCAGCATTATAGAACGCAATTGAGACTGTCCATGTTGTAACATGAGCAAGTCCTGTTCCATTATGTCTATGACAGAGGATACAATGCTGTCCAAAGAATACATTCTGGACGACAGAGTCGTTAATCCATTGTCAACTACAGAGAGAGCTTTCTCTAAATTAATACGATGAATTTCTCGTATTCGTTCTGCAGTTTCCATTTGTGTGACTTTCCATGATTCATAATAAGCAGCAAATATACCGGCGTATATGAAACGTTTATGACGAGTTTTACAAGGTTCTTGTAAGAAATCTCTCAAATCAACGACATCTTTAAATAAAGTTAAGTGTTGTTTTATATCTGGGAGTGCCGATTTTTTGTAGCCAATTAAGGCACAGTTTTCCTACACCGTAAGTTGCTATTATCCCTGGATGTTGTCTCCGGACATATCTTGGATCTGGCCTAGTTACTGTAAACCCTTGTGTCTTGTTCAGGAATCTATCTTGACAGTTATTCGTGTCTGTGGGCCAGATTAACCATTTTTTCCAATCAGGATCAGTTCTGTTTTGTTGTAAAATATATATCAATTCTACCTCCTCAACTGTAGTTCTATTACTATCAGGTGTGGGTTTAGGTATGGACGGATTGTTTAAGTCTTTTATCTTAGCCAGGCCAAGACAAGATGTCTGTTGAACAGTTTCATTTAAGAACATTATTTGTTCTGGGATGATGCAGGCTCTGAATAAGGCTTCTAAACCTTGCACCTGCCATTCTTTTGTGCCCCAGACAGTTTTTGTCTCAATGTTGTCTTTCCAAAAGTCAAAACCTAAGTAGACAATTGAGCATAAAAGGCCGCAGAATAAATTTGCTTAGTATTAGTCAACATACTTTTCATTCCTGTCTTATTAACATTTTTAAAGTAAAATGTTTCTGGATTTGTGACATTAAAACCTGAGGAGTATGGACATTTTTCATAAAATGTTTTTGAGCTACCCTTTGGTGGCGACGGACAATGTTCCCATTGATTATAAGTAAAAACATTTCTAGGGTTTGCAGATTTGTGCAAATAATGATGACCATAATGATTGAAACAATACATTTGTTCATAATCTGATGAACCTTCTAAGTATTCATGTTTTTTAAATTTTGCAGACATTTCTAAGTCTGCCATCAAAGTCACTCAAGGAAACCTTAAATTGGTGTGGAATCTTCAACAGCTCTACAGGACCATAAATGTCATAATCAGTTCTGTCCGATTCTATTCCACCAAGGAGAGGAACGACTGTGATGTTCACTGATAACATGTCTCTTTGTTCACAATGAGATGATTTGTGTGGTTTCAGGAGCAAGTTGATGTTCTTACTTGCTGTGCCCATTTGACTATATTTTCCATCTATCAGCTTTCCCAAACTTAAAACAAGAATGAGCCAAAGTAGGAGAAAAAGTACACCTAACACAATCCATAATTCAACCCAAGGTGAAACCAGATATGTATTTGCAAGCTGGTGAAAAAGTTATGTTACTTGTTCCTTGAAAGTTTTATTTGCTGGCGTTGTTTTGGGTTCACTGGGATCCTCAGAAAACGTATCAAAATTGATGAAATAGCCAGAGGCAGTTCTGTCAATTGTTGGTATTGCATCCGGATTATTTGAAATCGCAGGAGCTGCTTGGTCCTTTGACATATTAGTATAGTCAGATGCTACATCATAGTAGACGGGAGTTTCTTGAAAAACTGTTATTTGGGTTTAAAGAGACTCAAGTTCCATGGCTTTGTTTTTTTGCATATTCCTTCTTTTCTTACTGCAGGTTCTTCAAAGGGGATGAGTCTCTCAGTTTGAACCTCTTGAATTGTAGCAAGATTTGGTCGTCTGCCACACCTTTGGAGTCCACTGGGCCAACTACTTATTATTGGCCACATGACGTGGTTTTACCAGATCGATGGACACCACCCGGTTCTCCTTTCTTCCAGCAAGTGGCGGCAGTAACACTGTTCTTGATCTGTGAATTGCTATCACAGGTACTGGTTTTCTGTAAGAAGGCCCAAATTCCTTCTTATCCGCGATCTTTTCTCTGACTAGATCACCAATATTTGGAATCCAGATAGGTCTTGCTGGGACAGGTGGTTTTTCTTAAGTGGTCGTTGGCTTCTGTAATGTGTTGCTTAGACTCCTTCTTGTTTCATTTAAGTCCTGCAAAACAGCCAAACGGTCTTTGATATCAAAGGGCTTTTGTTCTACCAATGAAGTATGACGATCGAAATCTTCAACAATCATTCTTGTACCAAAAGGGATTTCATATGGAGTGATTTCACCCAGAGAATTTCTTGGTAGATTGTTAAGACTACGTTGGACATCTTATTAGATGTTTGACCAACCCGTCACCGAGCCCAATATCCTAGCTGTTATAGATTGCTTTATGTCACAGTTTTTTCTTTCCACTACTGAATTTCCCTCAGGATGGAATGGACTTGAGTACCGCAATGCAATGGCCAAGCCGGCCATGGCCTCTTTGTAAGCTTTGGAGCTAAACGCAGGACCCTGGTCAGAATGTAGCGTGCCGATTGCATATGTGGCGATAAGGACTCGCAAATCTTTTATAAAAGTTTGGGCGTCAGCCGAGCGCTGAGGCCACATCCAAATAAATCTTGTCCTAATAGTTGTGGGACCGCATTCGTCCATGGTGACGTCTGCGTGTAGAAAGTCTAATGCTGTCAACAATGGTGTCTGTACTGGGCTGGCTACACTGTAGTCAGGTATCTGGTGGTTCTCTATGCTATGATCTCTGTAGCAGACATCACAATTAATTCCAAATTCGTAAATGTGGGCATTCATCCCTGGCCACCAGTCCATCTCTTTTAAGTCTATTAGAGATTTTGAGATCCCTTAATGTATCAGACCCTCTCCCATATGTGCTTCTTGTATTAAAGCACCTCTGCCTTCCCTGTTTGGAATTACCCTATCCCCCACTCCAGGGATTCAAGCAAAAGGAATGGAGTTTGCATCAATTAAGTATGAATATTCGAGTGGATAGTTCAGAGGTAACGCTGCACCGCTGCCTTTGCTCGTGGCATTGACAGCTAGCATGGTTTTGCCTTCTATTTTTGTTTTTGAACGAGTGATTGCAGCTACGGAAGCTGTTTGCACAGCTGCCTTTGCGGCTTCATCAGCCAATTAATTCCCTTCACCGTGAACGCCATCACGCTGATAACTCAATGTTTGGATCAAGTGAGTCTTTTGTAGTTCTTTCTGTAATAGAACTACTTGTTCCCAAAGCAATTTATGCTTGATTGTGCCACCTTTTGCATCTTTGAAACCGTTTTGAACCGAGTTCTGCAAGTATTCATTGTAAGATTGGACGCAGTAATACGAATTCAAAATCCATCTTTAAAGCTTGTAGTTCAGCTCGCTGAGCTGTACAATCTCCAGGAGATTGAGTTTTTGTGACCATAGGTCGGAATTTACCATTGCGCCAGCGACCGTTAACAATTGCACACGCAGCACTATAAGCTTGTTTACCCCCAATTGCGGGCTGTGCTGATCCGTCTGTATAAATTATACATCCATAATGTTCTAGAGGCAGAATCTCAGTGGGAAGAGGACATTCTTGTTCGTATTGTAGAAATTCTTGAGGTTTCAAGTAGGGGTCAAAATTGTATTCAACGTCTGTTGCAGCAAGAGAGTTAACCCATTGTATCCATCTTGGATGTAAAGCTTTAGCATTCGGAATGCTTGCTTTTGTCACTGCCTCTAAGGCAGGTACAGGTGTAACAACCTTTATGCGTTTTCCCTGTGAAAGGGCTCTCTCTTTTGCTACTGTAGTTTGAACTGCTGTCAGAATTTTTTCTGTTGAAGTGAATTTCATTTCAGCTTTGTGTACAAGTGTGTGTTAGGAATTAGTGTGGGTTTAGCTCCCTGGTCTAGTCTTTTTCCTTCTTTCTTTTTTTTCCATTGGTGTCCTTCCTCTGTTTCCTTGTTTTCGGTAACCCCGCCCCCTTTCCCTCCGTGGTTTTAGGTCGCCAGCACTAGGGCTCTGTGCTTGGTTTCTGACCTTGTTGGCGTTTTTCGGAAGTCGGGATTTCAAGCTCTCCTGATTTCTTCGTGGGAACCTGAGGAACTTGGGATTATTGCATATCGCTTCTCGGCAAGCGGAGGCTTTCTGCTGCACGAGGCTTCGTGACAGCCGCCCGGATGGGTGCCGCTCCGGTCGTCTTCCAGAGCGAGTGAGAATCGGCGGTAAAGTAAAGAAGCAGCCGCTTTGGATAGCGCGTGAACTGTTTGCTGCTATTTCTGTGTTATATTCGGGACTGTGCTAAAGGGTTTTCCTCGGCGAGGGAACCTCGGAAGCTTTGCCGGGTTTTGGGCGCCCGAGGTTTAGTGAAGTTTTTCCTAGCGCTACCTTGGTGGCGTGTTTAGTCTGTGGCCACAGAAAGTGGGAAATTCGTTGGATTGATTGGTGCCCAGTGCGCACATACATTTTTCTTCCTGGGGTTTTTATGTCAGACATATGACTTTTTTCCCCCTGTTACGAATATTATACTAAGCAGGTTTTGGACTTGCTATTGGATTGTTTGCTCTTCTCGGATACCACCTGATATGTTACACAAGTAAGGAGGGGATTGGGGTGTGTTGGATGTGTTTACTGGTGGGAATAGGGAATCAAAGGAAGGAGCACTGGGTTAGATGTTAACGTACTCTTTCTTTTCTGTGTTTCTTTTCTCTTGTGGCTGCAGGTCAGGATCCCCTTCCCCAAGCTACAGAAGAGGGTCTGCTGTGCTGTAACAAAGAGAGAGCATTGGCTTTACTTTTTCTTTGTTTTACATTTTTCCTACCTTCTCCCTTTTCCCGGTTCGCGATCACGCTGTACAGAAGTGCGTGTGGCGATCCGAGAGGGGGCAGATGAGTGGGGCCATCCTCGCTTCCAGTGTGATTTATAAGCTATTGGTGCTTTTTCACCTTCATTAAAGGTTAAGTACGTGAATCCGCATCTTCCTGGGATGATTCGGATTTCAAGGTTGCGTACGTTTATGCGTGTCTGTAAATGGGTTGTTGCTAGCATGTCTGTTTGCACTGAACGCAAAATTTCTGTGTGTTTTTGAGTCCAATTAGTTGATTTGAAATCAGGTTTGATTAGTTTGTAGAGCGGTTTAACCCTTTCTGCGTAGTTTAGAATGTAAATTCTTCCGAAATTCAGGAATCCTAGAATTGACTGTAAGTTTTTCAGCGTTTTTGGAGTTTGGAGCAGCGTACATTTCTCTAAAAAGTTTGCTGCCAGGCTTTTGGCTTCACTTGAAAGTTCGTATCCTAAGAATAGGACGTTGAGGTGTGCAATTCTTGATTTTTTTAAGCTGAATTTGTACCCTTCAGATGCGAAACCAAGTATTATGGTTCACATTGTTCAAGTGCCTGTCCAAGTCATCATCCGTAAGATAGATGTCATCGACATAAGATAATGCCTCATCATCATATGTTTGCAGTAACTCTGTTACTCTAGCTGAAAATAACTCTGGACTATTCTTGAATCCCTGGGGGAGACGACAGAAGTGATGCTCCGTCCCCATTATTGAGAAAGTGGACAAGTACATGCTTTTAGTTGCGATATTCTGACAGAAGAAACCGTTAGAAATATCTAATGTGGTTTTATATTGTTTGCACACAATGTTATTCATCAGTGCTGCACTGTGTGCATTTTGTACTGCAAAGGTTTTGCAACAAGAATTTCAATGTCTGTAGTCCAAAACTAGACGACATGTATTGTCTGGTTTGGAGACAGGAAACAAAGGATTGTTCATGGACGAGGTGCATGTTTCAATCACCCCTTGGTATTCAAGTCGATCTAAGATCTCCCTGACCTGTTTTTTAGCTTCTTGCTTAACTGGATACTGCCTCTGAGCAGTAGGTTGATTTTTTAGCTGGATCTTATGGTGAGGAGAGTCCTCATCCCCTCCTACATGATTTTTATATAATGCTGGAGCCTGGTCTTTAGCCCATTTTCTGGCATAGGTGTATTTTTTTTATTATTAGGAATATGATTTGAGAAGGCTGGCACAATAATGTCTTCACCATGTGGGCACTCCCTTTGCAAATTCAGGTGGCCAGTCTTTTTCAGCCAGAAGAATGTCATAACCCTTAGAGTAGTTTAATTAATTGTTTTAGCTGTGCTAATAGTTCTACATCTGTCATTCTTTCAAGGTCAGGATGTGGTGTATAGCTAGCTAGTACCGGCCATGATGCTCCTGGGCTACCTAGTGGACCGAGCCTGGTAATGGGATTTTTATGATCTAGGGCGCCTTTAAACTAGAGCTGATGCTGTTGGTAAGTTAGTGGAATTTCTATGTCCTCAAAAGAAACGTATTACGCTGGAAGTTCCTCTATCTTGTAGAAGTGGAACACATGTGTTCTTGGATTAGCTTCAGGGAAGATAATCCATGAATAGAATACCTCTGTCTGCCGATATTCGTGTGCCTCTATGACAAATATTACCCTACCACCACTCGATGATAGGCCATTTTGTATTAGCTTTATAGCGATGGTTTTCCGTACGTTTTCCGGGATGCTTATAGCATCCGCATCGGTTTCTTGGAAACCTGTAAGGTTTAAACCCGGTTGGTTTGCATTTACTGCATCTCCACCATTTTCGGTGTCGCTATTCGACATTTTGTTGAAAGTCTGGCAGAGCAAGTTTCAAGGAAACAAAGATAAATTGCACAATATTTTGTAACACTGTATCCTTCAAAGTTGAACAAAAACTAATGAATAGGACTTTCGTCCTACTCAGTTATGGCGCATATTTTATCCTTTAACCTACTCCAGACGTCTATTGGAGTTTTTTACGGGAAAAAAGGGGTCTCTGTGAAAAGCACGACTGAGTTACTCTTGTATCTAGATTTAAATTAGTGCCTTACTAAACGTTGGGTGCCATGTAGTGTAGTTACTATATTCCCAATAGGCTCTGCGCATTGGAATAATATAACCTATGGATGTGACGTAGGACTTAGGTCGACTTGGTGTCTATCGAATATATTAGAATTAATTGTGAGTGCCAGCTAGCTCAAAGGTAAGTAGAAACTTTCTCGAATGAACAAGAAGGGATTCGTTTCTGACAACCGCATAAACATGACAACTTTGTTTCCCCAAGATATAATGTATCTTCAGAGTTGTGGAAACAATAGATAGATATTTTACTTAGTCATTCGTGCATGCTTCGTTTCACCAGAGGTGCAGAGAAATAGAGAGACGGGTGTTTTCAATAAAAGTATTTATTGAACAGTCTTCTTTCTCATGCAGAAGAAATGAACTGCTACAATCGTAATACTGGCTGTAAAGTATAATGCGTACAGCAAGAAGAGTATTATAAAATAATACTGTAAAAGCATTGGTATGGTTTCTAGGCCATAAAATACATACATAAATAAATAAAGACTAAAAGTACTCAACTGGTGCTTCTAAAATAAGCCTCCCCCGAAGTACCTAACCTAAGTTTAGTACGAGGGAAGGAGTAAGTGTGGTGTAGCATAAGTTTAGTATTCTTTTGCCATGAATCTATCCAAGATTTCTCTTAGGGTCTAATCAGCTCCGTACCTTGGTATAGAATGAAGGAGGTCTGGTATCTCTCTGTCTCAGGACTCGATTTCCCAACACCCCGCAAGGGGAGTTTGGAAACACTGGAGCTGGATTTCTCGGCAAGAGAAAAGACAGTGTCTTTCTCAGTGCTTCTGCTGGAGGGTCGGTTTCCTTCGGCACTTGCTGTAGCGAGATGCGTCGGGCAAGTAGATAGTCGAACTGCTCCAAACCACTGTGTGTTTGCTATGGCAAGTGTGGGCATATTTATACCTTGAAGGTGCCGAGTTTGACGTAAAGGTGGACATAATAACGTCATCAAAGAGTTGTAGTTCTTTGAAAACTCCATGAGTTCTTGGACAAATCAATATTCAAGCAAGGGGAAGTCCCTAACTGCTGAAGCCGAGTTTTCCAAGAAATCGTTGTGGCTTTTCGGAACTAGTGGAAGTAGCCATGCCGTATTTGGACTGGATCGGTTATGTCTAAATATGGCAATGATTTCTATGCGTATATAAGGACAAGGTGATTTATACCTATATAAGGGCATAAATCGGGAAAATTACACTAGGGTCCTTAAATGCTATACAACAGTTCGAAATGAATTCATGCATCAAACTCTCAAAGGAGCGAAACACTGGGGGGCGGATATAGATCGGCAAGTTCGCAAAGGAGTATAAAAGCCTGGGAAGCACCACCATCTTCAGCAGGGAAATACTACCCATAACTGTCAGAGGCAGGCTCCGCTAGAAGGACATCTGCAATCGAATGGCAGATATCGCACATCCTACAGATAGGCTTATGTGTCGTTGCAACTCGAGGGAGTGTGCATCACCCTCACATTCCAAGAGAGGATGTTAATGGACATCATTATTCACGGAGATGAGCATGAGTGTATGCATTACCTGTGTCTGGAAGGGGCCAAGGTGGCGATCAGGGGAAGCAGGTGAGTTCACGCCTGCTAGAATGTGTACTGCATGGGCATGTACAGCGATCTGTGGAAATACTCAATGCAGAGGTTGCAATTAGAAAGCGAGGGAGGGAGAGGAATGTGAAGAGGAAAGGGGGGCGAGTATAACATGGGCGGACTGTCTTAGAGCAGAGGGACAACATGTTCCTGCCTAAACTGTGGGGAGAGCGTCCCACTATAACAAGTGCTAGGGAGTGTTAGGAGTGTACTGTGTGTGCTTGCGCTACCGGCCTCCATATATTGCTGTGATGTGCTCACAAGATTATGTGCCATACGCACAGTTAGAGCAGAGGGAGCGATGCATGGGTGTCCATAGAATGCTACAATGAAAAGCCAGCTAGAACCGGCTGGGTAGTACGCTTTAGGGCACAAGAGGTGTGCAGAGAACCGCAGTGCTGTATGTGATTTGTGACAGTGACGTTGTCCTAGAACAGTTCATCTGCTGTTCGAGGTGTGACATCCAGAGGCATCCCAGTGTCTTCACTGACAAGCCAAACTGACAGGGAGCTGTCATCACTGGGGCAGAGATCAGGAGAGGCATCCAGTTCTCGATCCGATCCGCGGGTACCCAGTGTGGCCGCAGCCTGAAGGGCTTCTCTGCGCTCTTGAATCACTTGCTCCAGGTTTGGACTGTTTGGGGCTGGGTGGGCCGAGCGTGCCTGACGTGTTGGCGTTTTCTCCCATGGGATTTTGTGCGGGATCATGTGGGCTGTGTTCCCCGTGTCTTGGTGATGCTCCCGAGCGGACAGCAGATTCCAGACAAGACCAGACCTCTTCCGCCTCATCAAACAAATGTGTGATGCCGTCAGCAGAGATTCGAAGTCTAGCCAGAAAGTGGAGGGAGTACGGGATATCCAGTTCGCGTAGGCGTCTTTTTACTTCTAGGAAGGATCCTCTTTTCTTCAGCACTCCCATGGCGTAGTCAGAGAAGAAGAAAACTGCAGCATTGTCGACCCTCTTCCCAAGCCTGCATCACTGTCCTTGTAATTAAGGAGGCAAAAAGGAAAGGCCAGGCCTCAAACCAGGTGATGCCGTTCCTATCACGTAACAAGCATTGGCCGCGCGTCAGTAAAGCCACGCGGCAGTGAAAGTGACAGCAGGGGGAGGGGGCATGGGCGATTTCCTTTCGGGAGCATGCCACCATATGGCGCCACCATATGGCGCTGGGCGCTCCCGAAAGGAAATCGCCAAGATGTGCACGTTTTGCTTTGCTTTGTGTCTTTGCCCCCAAAGCTGTGTGCGATGGCTACAGGTCTCTCTCCTATGCAACGCATGCGCGTTGCATAGATGAGACATAACAAATCTAATTAAGCATACCAACATGCGACCGTATAGCAAAGGTATTGTATAGTGTATTATTGTTGTTCGCAAGGTTAAACATGGGCACCATGTATAAAAGCATCATGATGTCCATCTTGTAACAGCAAAGAATGATTTACTATGGGTAACAACATTTGAACATGGCCAATCCGTTCAGAAGCTGTGGCTGCATGGCATGCGGCGAACTACACATGAAATTAGCAGCAACTGAGCAGCCCAGTAGCACTGACTAGGGAGCCTCAGTTCACACTAACAAAAAAACAAAAACAAAAAAAAGGAAGAGAGGAAATAAATTGAAAAAGGCCTTTAGAGGGGAAAATGGAAAATTAAAGGACTTGCCTATCAGCCATACTATTGACCCACACACATTTGCCGGCATATGTGCACAGATGATCAGTCAAAATAATGTCACTAAAAGGACAACAGAACCACTGGCTGAAGTGCGCTGACATTTAAGTGCGCTGACATTTTGACCAATGCTGTGTGCTGTCATGGATGAAGCAGAGTGTGAATGACATTCGAATAACCCAATGGGAGAAAGAGGAGGGATTAAAGCCCTTTTATATATACCTATTCCTGCACACATATCTATCTGTGGATTTTATTTATCAGAAAAGTCTGTCAGACAATGAATCCTCCTAAGACAATCTAGAAATGATTGTCACAGTGCAGATCTTCTACTCCTAGGGTTTGGCATAGGAGGTAACGAACACCAAACCCCTTAAAATTTAATCTTTGAGATTTCACGTACCTTGGCTTTAATATATGTCTTTCTCAATAAATATGGGAGGCCTACTGCATTTGTGGTAACGTTCGTAATAAACAGATTAGACCATTAGCATCTGAAATAATGTTTTCTAATGACCCAATCAAGCCTACTGCCTTTATCACTGGCCCCTCGCCATAACCAACTCACGGTTACAATATTAATCATAACAAGGCAACCATCAGTTGGGAGAACTGCTCTCCACTGCATCACCAATCTCCTGTGGAGTGCCACAGGGGTCGGCTTTGTCGCCCCTGTTATTCAACATATACCTCCAACCATTGATTGCACTCCTGAATCAAATGGATTGTCAGGTATATAACTACGCTGATGACACCCAAATCATTATCCAAATGGATGATGCACCTGGGGCACCAGCAAATCTGCAAACCATCTTGAAGCAGACAGCTAATTGGATGTCGCTGAACTCCCTAAAAATCAATCCAGACAAGACGGAAGTTCTACCTGTTACCATCGCTGGTAATCCATGGCATGATGGATTCTGGCCGAGGGAACTTGGACCGCCCCCGGAGCCGGCAGTGGCAGTAAAAAGCCTTGGCATTTATGTGGATGACAAGCTTTCCATGCGGAAACAGGTTACCACGGTGGTAGGAACCTGTGTTGGCATGCTTCGTCAACTTAGGAAGATCGCGCCATTATTGTCCCATTCTACCCTGCGAAGGGCGGTTTCTGCTATGATCCTTGCAAGACTGGATTACGGCAACTCGCTCTATTTGGGCTTACCCCAAAAACTCCTAGACAAACTTCAGACGGTGATGAACGATGCCGCTAGGCTCATTCACAAGAAACCCAGGAGCACGCATGTGTCCCCACTTATGCGTGAGCTACATTGGCTCCCAATAAGGCAGAGGGTGCTCTTTAAAGGGTTATGCATTGCACATAAATCCCTTTACGGTAAGGCACCAAGTTACATCAAGACCCGCCTGACCCCATATACACCTGCTAGGGTGTTAAGATCTGCTGAGGCAACCCTGCTCATGCAACCTCGTTTTAGATTGGCGACAGTGGTCGGTCGTGCCATCTCTAACACCCTCCCAGAGGCCTGGAACAGTCTACCGGTGGACTTGCGCAAAGAACCCAATTTGCTGACCTTTCGGAAGAGGTTGAAGACTGTTCTTTTCCAGAAGGCCTGGGGAGGGATATAAATTTCCGGTAGTGTTTCTTTTGGTTCCTGTGGTGCTTACTGGACAAGCGCTTAGAGACCCCTGGGTTATATAGCGCTATATAAATCGAAATAAATAAATAAATAAATAAATAAATCAGCTATACCTGCCATAGAATAAAAAACATACTGACTTACAGCAGAGAAATCAATTTACTGCCCCTTCCAAAAGAGTTTAACAAGAATTATCCCAGTGGGGAAGAACTACCGGGGTCGTGCTGGGGAATCGTGATTCTGTTAACTTTGTATCCTTTACTATTTGTAAACCTTCTCACTTGCAACAGATGGTTGCTGACCGAGATGTACCTGCTGAGTTGTTTTGATGTTTTATTAAAAAACAATAACAATATTTATATTTAAAAAAAAGAATTATCGCAGTGGTAATCTTCCGCCCCCAGGTTTGCGAGTGGGAGTGACCAACACTAAAATCTGCGCCTTCTACGGTGATCTATAAGACTCCATGTAACCTAATTCCTGTCTACACCCTTGAAGACAGCAAAATACCAATCCCTTATCGGTCTATTGACCGTGGCATCTGACATTCACAGTGAATATGGCAAGCCTACAGCCTTTATCATAACGTTCCATGATAAACCGGTCTGACATATGGCTTCTGACATATGTCAGAGAACCAATGAGACCTATAGACTTTAACATTGCTATGTCACCTTAACCAACCCAGGGCTACAGTACTGATCTAAACCTTCCCACAAGACAACTATCAGGCATACACTTATAAAGTTAAACACAGGAACAGAATGACAGTTGGCAAAATACTATACAACCTCTCCTAGGAGGGGTTAACAAAAGTTACCAAAGCTCAGGGTTTATGTCGTTAGGTCCAGACCCTTCGCGCACCCACTATGGTTATCCCTCATTTTCAGCACTCTAGAAATTAGGATGTGTCTGCTTTGCACTGCCGTACATTGCTCATTTCTTTTGTGCTTTTCTTTTGGAATGCAATGTTGGTTGGTATTCTTTGCTTCCTAGGATTCTGTCTGTACATTCTCTGAAGCCGAATAACCAACAACATAACACATTATTTTTGTTTGGTCATCAATAGCTCCCGGGCTGTCTTAGACACTACACGTTAGCACATCTTTGTAGCTTTTCACTGTGAGAAGTTGGCCCGATATGCAGCGTTCGCTATTCTAGAGACCGCTATGTATCATTCCAAACGACCCTTATGATGATTGGTTGTAAGTCAACCTATAGACCAGCTATCCTAGTAGCGTGGATACGAGCAGTCTAAGGCTAAAGACTCGAGAGGGCGTGTTAAGCCAGCTGTTTACCACACATGTATCCCTTGAACACCCAGTGAAAGGACACCACACAAGTGTTATGAAAATAAACAATATATTTATTTAAGAATCACAACAGCCCTGTACTCTTTATGAGGACAGGGTACTAAGCACAAACCAAATCTCTTAGGAAAATACTTCAAGTGCACAATTAAAACAAGTGTCCGAAGACACGGGAAGTTTAGTGGTCTCGGGCGGACCCGATAAGGCAAGTCGGAAGCGAGGGACTCAGGACCCTAGAGTAAGGAGGCTATGCAGGCACCGAAATGCCGAAGTTACCTAGCCACGAGGGCTGCGGCTGCACAAGTCTTACAGGCGTCGGGGGTCTTCGCTGACGAGCCAGGAACCGGAAGAAAAGGAGTTGCTGGCCGGCGACCAGTGATGAATAGTTCGTAGAGATCCAAGCCTGGATCAGAGATCGTTGATACCTGAAAGCAGAGGGGACCAAGTTCGCACTACTAGCCAGTAGTCAGAGGGTACCAGGAGGGCACCGGTTGGCCGTCACCTCGACCAGGTGAGTGGGCGACGCTAGGCTCTGCAGTCTCACGGACCAGGAGGCGTTGTCGGCGACCAGGATGGAGGTGCGAGCTGTCCCACGAAGGATGATGCTGTCGGCGTCGCTGGGCCCAGGATTGGGGCAACAAGCCTTGGCAGATCTCAGGGCCACGTGGTAGGCCTAAGATGGCGTCTTGAATGGACCAGGAGGGTCCGGGGTGCTCCTCTCGGAAAAGGGAGCAAGGGCCGATCTGGAGCAACCAGACCAGCAGAGTTGGTTGTCGGTCGTCGTCAAGGAAGGGCACAAGCCAGCGGCTAGTGACCGGACAACGTGCTGAGCAGCGAGCAGAAGGGCCCCACGCAGATCGTGGAGATGCTGGGAGACTGCACTTCGGTGCTGGAGCGGCTCAGGGTCGGGGCTTCTCGGACCCCAGAGCACTCACCAGAGAATTGCTTCGATGGTCGTGCTGGTTAAGAGCGTGCAGGTTCTGATGATGGCCGGTCCCTCGAGGTCTCGTCGCACCCACAGATCACAGCTGAGCTGATGACGTGGGTAGAGGTCAGAGGTGCCAGGGAAGCCGGTTCTCGTCGAGCTGGGCCGTCGGATTCCTTGAGGAAGGACTTACAGCAAACCGCAGAGTTCTTAGATGGTGCCCGCTGATGCAGGGTGACTACTCCTTAGTCACAAGGGAGAAATCTTGAGAAGAGTCTCGAATGTCCTTTCGTAGAAAGTAGTTCTTGATTCAAAGATGATCTAATCTGGAAGGGTCCCCGCTCCGGCCTTTATTCTAAAGAAAGGGGTGGGTACATGACTAGGTCCTGCCCTAAGGGTGGGACCAGGAAGGGGGGTAGTTACACCCCTCTCCCCTGCCGGACTTTCCCCAGGCCAGGGCTGGTGCCCCTGGAACTGGTTCTAACCGGCAGATGCGTAGTGAGCACCGGGGTGCCACTCCGCAGTCACCTTCTCGCAAAAGCCCTACCTACCCAGAATACACAAACCCTGTCTGGGACGGTGCGAACACCGCCCTCGACAGGAAACCCTTGGTCCAAGCTCTCCTCGCTGGAAGGACTCCCAGCAGCAGGAGGTCAGACTCGTGTCTGTGGTGGCAGCATCCATTTTGTGGAGCTGAGGCTTTAGTTAACTTTAACCGGGGTTCACAGTTACGTACATGTCGTGTCCCTCTAGAAGGGCGGAATGCTAACCTCGTCGCCAGAATTGGTGAGGGGGCAGCATCCCGATTCGTATGACACCTTACTCGACATGCCTTGATAACGCGACACCGAAGTTACCGATGTGGTACGCGTTATCATGGAACAGCCATTGGGTCTTGATTCCGCAAGCTGCAACCGGGCTCGGCTCGGGCCAGAACCTAGTTCACACGAGCCCACGCACTCTGCCTTCAGGATTGTCAAGGCCTGCCATAGGAGTGACTGATAGGAACTCGGGTGTCCATTGTATGGTTAGATATAGAGCTACTATACCTAAAGCAAAGGGTGATTACACGACTTTGCCCCAGCTGTCATGCAGCCAGTTGTGTCAAATTTAGGAGGCCAGCCAGGGGTGGCATAATACATGCTGCAGCCCCTGGCGGCCCTGGGTACACCTATGCCCTGCGTTACGGGGTCTGATAAGGTGGCCCAGTACCAATTGGTAAATGCACCTAGGGTACATGTGGTAATTTAGAAAGAGAGCAGCCAGGCTGTGGGTCTGATTGGCAGGCCCACAGCCAGAGAAAGTCGTAAACCAGTGAAACAAAAGCAAAAAAATCTGGGTGATCATAGGACTGCAGACCCTACTCTCCTACATTCACTGTACAACGTTAATTTCATAATCTAGAGCATGTAGCGTATAGCTCTTAGAGGGGAATCCGGCAGAGCTCACTGGTCCTGGAACAGATGCCATCTGGGCCAGACTGGCTACCGGGCATTTTGGCATCCTGCCGAGCTGGGGGCTGATGTCACTGCAGTGGGGGCTGATTTCGTTGATGGAGACCTGCGTGTGCTTCGAAATAAGCAAAACAAAACAAATTTTGTTCAACACAAGCAGGTCCCCATCAACGAAATCAGCCCCTAGCTCGGCAGCATGCCAAAACGCCAGCTAGCCAGTCCGGCCCTGGATACGCTCTGGGGCGTGCAGCTTGTTTAAACTGAGTTTACACCCCCACAAGCAGACCACTTCACTACTGACACCAGGCATGGGATTTGTTGTTCCAAGAGATCACTAATTAAAATAAGAATGATAGCCTTCCTGTCCTCTTGACTGACGTCTGACCGGAACGCCAATTCGCCGTGACTCTCCCAGCGGACGTGTTTTTTCAGTTGTATCTTTTTGGTCATCCTTGCGAGTTGTGATTATGTGAATTCCTACCTCACCCTTGAAGATCCAGCCTTATTTCCAGAAGGCTTTGATTTCAATAAACCATGTATCAGTCACATCAATATTCAGATATACTAGAAAAACTCTTCCCTTTGAGTTTCGATTCGGACTGAAGGCTGCTTGGGCTCAAGCTTCTTATGAACATTCCTGAGAGTTCCTATCTTTTTTTATACTATTGTATAATGCTTTTCCACTTCTTTCCATTTGGTCCATCCATCATTCTACTGTGGCTTTGGAATTACTGTGGTTTTCCTGAAGAAGGGGTCTAGTACACCGAAATGTGCGTAGACATTGAGAAGATTCATTATCTAGCCACTCGACTAAATCATTGTCTTTCTGATTTATACCCTTTTTTCCCAATAATTTACTTTGAAGATTAATTATTATTGTCCAGTCGATAGGCACATGTTTGTTGATTCTATATTTATTTCTTTTTGTGTATTTTGTGAGTTACGTTGTGATATTACTGTTTAGCACTTATTTATATTGAATTTTTTAAATATCTACTATGATTATCTTAAAAGAATTTGTGTTAATAAAATTAATTTTTATTGAATTGAAGTGTACACTGAGTCTCTAACATCATGTCTGTGCTTTACTAGGCCTTATATTTTGTTTAGACCGCTAGTTGCCTAGGGGGTTTTCTTCAGTTAGTCTTCCTGTGCATGCAGTGTAAGGATAGGCTTAGCCCACTAGATTTGCATCATGGTGGCATTATTTGTATTATACAGTTTCATAATAATGATATGTGTTTTGCTTTCTAAAATCAGTATAATAATCGCAGCAAGCTGGCTTCATGCAAGACTACGTTAGTTGCAATAAATATATTGTGAACTTTGTGTCTTGTTTACTGTTTTACTATGGGCATGCGAGAGTGAGTCAGCGAACGCAAGGTGATCTGTTTTTCCACGGTTCCCTGAGGGGACTTGAGTGTTGTGCTTTTGGGTTACAACAATTACCTGTTGTTCTGTGTCTAGGCGCACGTGTAGGGCGCTGTGAGCTAGCCAGGAATTTGGTGCACCACATACTGATTTGGCAAAGTGACTCAGTCCCGGCATTCTGACGTTCTGGTGTCCCAAGGCGCAGTTCTGCAAAAGCAGAATCCCTGCGACAGTTAGAGGGGCTGCCTAACATTAAAACTCTTTCCTACTATTGTAATCTGAGAGATTCCATATAACAAGATTCCTCTCTACGGCCTTTAACACAGTGTACAATCCACATTTACTAGGCCTATTTGCTTTAAAATATGCTTTTCATAATAAATGCCAGCCTTATCTATTTTGTTGCAACTTTTCATCATAAACAGATAATGCCTATGACATCTAGCCAAACCTTCCCCAATGAAGAAAATCTTTACCCGTGGTTTGCGATCTAAACCAACTCCCAACTTGTATATTAAATATATGCTTGGACACAAGGCAATCTTCAGTTATGCAATCATAAAATTTAAGATATTTACAAAATGATAATTGGCAAAACAGTACACAATTCGTCCTAGGAGGGCCTAAGAAATATTCACTTAGTGCAAATCATCTTACCTCTGAGTTTGTTAGGGAGGGTAACCAAGACCAAAACCCTTGCCTAGTACCTTAATCTTAATAATCCGCATTTAACGGCCTATTTTTTTTATACGGAGTTTTATATAGCGCAAACTTGACCCGGTATCAGGTATCAGAGCGCTTTACATAGCACCAGTTGCGTTACATGAGGACACATTCATCATTTTTGTAAGGCACGAGGAGATTAAATGATTTGCCCAGAATCACAGGATGTTCAGCATCATTGCTGAGACTCGAACCCGGTTCCCCAGATTCGAGGTTGACCGCCTTAGCCGTTGGCCGACTCCTAATAAGGCCTAATAAATTGGTTATCAAATAAACAGTCAAACAATACAGGAGCTTAGAGGGAATACAGAAAGGGTCGCCCTCCACTCACAGTCAATAATATACAATGAGACCCAATCCAAATGGCGAGTAAATCTATCAGTGACATAAGGGGGGTCCAATACATCCCCCTCCCCACTACTCTCTTATCCACATTATAATGAGATAATGCACTGTGCTCTGCCTTGTTTAAAATATCTGTTCTCCAAGACAACCCAACAGAGCAAAGCTCTCAGAGTGACCCCAATCTTGGTTGTTCACAACAGTCCACACCACACATTGGACTTTACTCTAAATAGAGGAAAAATGTGCGAGAAGCAAGTGACCCCTCACGGAAACACCACCAAGCGGGGTAACTGGTATGCAATTTCCAGACAGGCCCCTGTCTCATCATCGGTGGTCACTCGCTCCTCGGGAAAATAAAGGTGATAGAAAAGAAGACGTGTCCAAAACAAACAACGTATAAAGTGCTACAGTGAAGTGCAGAAAATTCTGCTAGTGACAAACACACACAAACATAATAATAGAGTGCCTAAAACCACACACAACACACCAATCCCTTATCCACTTTTATTCGTAGGGTGGTGATTGCGTGCTCTTGAGTATTAAAAAGGCTGGTAGCTAGTCATGCATACCATTACCTATAGTGCCGACATGTTTCACTGCTGTATAGCGTAGAGCAGTTTCATCAGGGCTGCACTCAAGTGCTGCCACTTCACTCTTTTTGGACACTCAGTTCTGTAACGTGCTGTCAATGGAGAACAGGTACGTAGTTAAAAACATGTAGACTCAGGCTGGCCAGAGGTGTACTATGAAGGTATATACCAAGAGGTAGTATGAGGAATATTTACCCAGGAGCAGCAAAGCTTTGCATACCAGCCACTCCGGTGTCAAACTGGGACCCTAGATACTCCAAGCGTGAGTGTGCCCCTTGATTTGTAATAAAAGTATTATATCTGCAAATTGGGAGAAAACAAAAACAGCGTTGTAGTTTTCCTAGTGCTGTTATGACATGTAGCACCTGCTGGAAATTACACCTATACTCGGGAATGAGCCACAAGTGACATACACTCTTAACGCTGCTATTACACACTGCTGATAAGGGTTGTTCTACCTAGTGGAGTTCCATCACTAGGGTGCCAGTTGTAAATGCCACAATGCAGCGCACCCACCACAGCGGCCCCCACGTCAACTATAGTGCAGCCAGAGCGAACTAGGACTTAACAGTCACGATCGTGACCAACTTCCATCTGAGCAAATGAGCAAATGAGGCTACGCGGGCCCAGCGGGCTCGAGAAAATAACATTTAGTCCACGGAGCGAAAATCAAAAGCATACTTCCCTGGCGCTTGATTCAGAATCTGTCTCACCGTGACGATCCGGGAAGACGCCTTTCCTCAGCCGTGTCGGACGCCCACACCCGGGACACTGAAGAATGCAGCGCCGGTGCGACCACGCCCCTCGCGTCACATCACGTGATCGCGATACCATACACGGCGGCCATCTTAGCCTAGTCAATGGGCTTGGATCACTATAGCGGTATACACTGATACAGCCATATCTAGGGGAAAAGATGCTATACCACTGCAACACTGCCCTGGTAAATGTGCTGGATATTAAAGGGACATAATACTCCAGAATGTCAGAGCTTCACCCCTATGTGTAAAAAATGAAACCTGATTACATCAACACTGCAACGCTGCCCAGGCAGATGTAAAAGATATTAAAACTAGGAGGGCAGGGACATAATGCTCCTAAATGTCAGTGCTTCACACCCATCTGTAAAAAGTGAAAAGGGACATACTGGTCAAATAGTCATTCAGCTAGTGAATTATATGCTGGATATAGACCTGTCACAATAGATCATATTGTATGCAATTCACCCCCTTGAGCATATTGAAAGTAATGTAATCAGATCCAAAGACACTCCAGAGTGACACAAAATCAGGGAGAATTGTGCTGGATAGGAACTAACCCTCAAGGGGCATCCAATATGGAGAGTCTAGGTTATGGGCACAGGAAGGGCAAATGTACATGGTACCCCTCCTTGATTAGAGAGGGAGTGAACCCAAGTATGGCCAGGAGGCATGACCAGAAAGCATGTGAGGGGTCCCAGTGTGGAGCAACATAAGACCCAGGTTCACAGTTTAATCCTGTTCCATTCAATGATTTCGTTGAGCCCTACCCTATCAGTTTTCTCATTATAGATCCAGCGCGATTCTTTAGCCAACAAGATCTCATCAATGTTCTGGGGAGAGCCTGTGATCTTCTCAAGCACTGTCCATTGAAAGGTGTGTTTTTCAGTAGAACAGTGCTGAACAAGCTTTGTTGTTAATTTACCTGCTCTTATTGTGCTAAGATGTTCCTGTATGCGCACTTTGATCTTGCGTGAAGTCAGACCTATATACTGCAATCCACACTGGCACGTTAACCTGTATACCACTTGTGTGGAATTACAGTTACTAAACTGATTTGAAACCACTCCTTCCCTGATGTGAGACTCACACTTTTGCTTTTCTTGGTGAGTGGACATACAGAGCATGTCCCACACGGAAAATGGCCTTTGGGTACAGTAGAATTTTGATCGGTTGGTGCCTGGGGGGCCCTTGAGTGTACCAGTTTATCCTTCAAATTGGTCGCCCTCTTAAATGCAAATCTCGGGGGTGGCATACGGAACTCGCTGTTAGACAGGATAGACCAATGCTTCCGGATGGACTGGCGAATTTTGGTGGCCATAGGGTCAAACGTCATGACCACAGGTATACAGTCGTCCCTTTTCTTGGTAGCCTTTTCTAGAAGAGCACTCCTGGGGGTGTTGAGAGCTCTCTTTTTGGCTTGTTTTACTACCTTCATAGGGTAATTCCTATTGGTCAACTTAGAGGTCAATACTTCCGATTGTTCCAAGAAGGTGCTGGTGTTAGAACAGTTACGTCTATACCTCAGGAACTGCCCTACAGGCAAGTTGTCCCTCAACGCTCTTGGGTGAAAGGAGTCGTACGAGAGCAAGGAATTCCTGTCTGTGGGTTTTTGATGTACACAGGTGTTAATGGTGTCCATACTGTATTCAATATCGAGGTCAAGGTACACTGCTTTATGTCTGTCATATGTCCAGGTGAACTTAAGGTTCTCATCTTGTGCATTCAGCCAGGTAAGGAATTCCAAAAGGTGTTCCTCCGTTCCTGACCAGATGCAGAACACGTCATCTATATATCTCTTCCAGAGCCGGATCTGGCTCTGGAAGGGGTTGTTGTTATGATAGATGACGTGCTCCTCGAATTGTCCCACATAGATACAAGCTATGCTGGGTGCCATAGTAGCCCCCATTGAGGTGCCAGACACCTGAAGATAGAGCTGATCTTTATAGCAAAAATAGTTCTTGGTAAGGGCTAACTCTATACACTGCAGCACGAATGTCTGTGTAGTGTCATAGAACCATTCCTGGTCACCCAGGGCGCAGGCCGCTGCCACCAGCGCCGCGTCCTGGGGAATGCAAGTGTACAGGGATTCGATGTCAATGGTGACAAAGAATTCATTTGCAGGGTCATAATGGATGTCTTCAAGTACCTTTAAGATGTCTGTCGTGTCTTTGACAAAGGACTTTTGGGTGACTACAGATTCTCTGAAAAAGTAATCTGCGTATTGAGATAGCGGTTCCAAAATAGATTGAATACCCGCCACAATAGGGCGGCCCGGAGGTGGACGTGTGGGCTTATGGATCTTTGGGAGGATGTAAAATGACGGAGTCCTAGGGCTGGTATTAACAAGGAACTCCGCCTCTTTAACCGAAATCCATTTTCTTTCTTTAGCGACCCCAACCATGTCGCGAATGGTTTTTGACAATTCTTCCACCGGATCTTTTTTAAGCGGTACATAATTGGTCCTGACACTCAGGAGGCGTAGTACTTCTGTCTCGTAATCAGTGGTATTAAGAAGGACAATGGCACCGCCCTTGTCCGCCGATTTTATCGTCAGCGTGTGATTATTTTGGAGGCTTTTAACTGCTTCCCAGTCTTCTTTAGTCATGTTTTTGTGATGGAACTGTCTCTTCGTGTTTTCTATTTTTTCTATGTCCTGTAAGACCAGGGACTCAAAAACCACTATTTCTGGACCTACCGCAGAAGTGGGTGGGCAGAAAGTGGAAGGATTTCTCAAATTAGAGGTATAGGTGGTATTCTCTAATGTTTGCTTATCTTTGAAAAACTTTTTGAGTTTAATTTTTCTCATTGTTTCCTGAAACTCAATTCTGCATTTGAATGCGTCATGAGTAGGGGTAGGAATGAATCCCAAACCTTTGTTCAGTACTCTTTTTTCATTGTCAGACAGGACATGATCGGAGAGATTCACTACGATGTTGCGGCTTACTTCTGGGTCCTGCCTCTGCTGCGGGTCAACCTCGGCGAGAACGTCTGCCATTGTTGGCGTTGCTGGTTCGGCTGATTGGTGTGATTTCCTCTGCCTCTTCCGCCTCCTTGACCACCTCCCCGGTTGGTTGTTCTTTGGCCTTGGGCTAAAAAAGACCTGAGCAGTGCCCCCAAGTCCTCACTAGTTTGATTCTGTTGTTGGAATCTCACCCTATTACCTTGAGGTGTTTCTTCCTCGTCCTCACTGGACGTATTGTCGAAGGTCCACTGGTTGGGGGTCCGTCTTGGTTGTTGTCTGCCCCCTCGTCCCCTCTGTCTTCCTCCAAAGGACTGAGATTCCTGAGGAGCTGTGTAGTACTCGTCCTTCACATAGGGGAAAGCCCATTCATGTGTGTATCTCTCAAGATTGCGAGTGAGGCCTTTTCAATTTTTGGGTTACCATATAGTTTCTGTATTCAGAAAGGTCCTCCTGGATCCTTTGGAGTTGTTCTTTGGTATCCAACAGTGTGGTGTCCCTCTGTATGGATTCTTCCAATTCCAGAATTTCTTTCAATAGTTCCTCACTAAGCCGCTTGGCCGTGCTGATAATCAAAATCAGCCAATCTCTAGTACACTTGTTAGCGATGAAGCTCCAATCTCGCCTAAACCTGCTGTCGTCAAGGAAGATGCGGGGTTCTATTCTTACCAGGAGACTAGCTGGGGCCGCGCCTGCATTATAGTATTCAGTCATAAGCGCCCCATGTAAAGCAATCCTAACCTGCCTCTTTTTCAGGGTACTAAGCTTCTCCCATTCTTCCCTAGCTGTGGTGCTGCTAAGTAATGGATTGTCAGGTAGTAGTGATGGGCCTGCTAGGATAGCCGCTATCTGTTCCTCAGTGAAGGCCAGGCAGTTCTTATCCATTTAAAAGTGGGGGCCTGCACCAAATAAGGAAGAGAAGGAAGGGCAAGAGAGCTAAGGTCACTCTTGGTCACAATTCCCTACACACTCCCCAGAAGAAAACCTGTTACAGTAGTATAGCACCTCACCAACCACAGGGTCCACAAGTAAGGTAAATTTAAAAAACGCTGATCCTCCAAGTAGGGGGATGCTAAGCTCTCACGGCTGAGCCGCCGTACAAAGCACTCAAACAATACAGGAGCTTAGAGGGAATACAGAAAGGGTCGCCCTCCACTCACAGTCAATAATATACAATGAGACCCAATCCAAATGGCGAGTAAATCTATCAGTGACATAAGGGGGGTCTAATACATCCCACTCCCCACTACTCTCTTATCCACATTATAATGAGATAATGCACTGTGCTCTGCCTTGTTTAAAATATCTGTTCTCCAAGACAACCCAACAGAGCAAAGCTCTCAGAGTGACCCCAATCTTGGTTGTTCACAACAGTCCACACCACACATTGGACTTTACTCTAAATAGAGGAAAAATGTGCGAGAAGCAAGTGACCCCTCACGGAAACACCACCAAGCGGGGTAACTGGTATGCAATTTCCAGACAGGCCCCTGTCTCATCATCGGTGGTCACTCGCTCCTCGGGAAAATAAAGGTGATAGAAAAGAAGACGTGTCCAAAACAAACAACGTATAAAGTGCTACAGTGAAGTGCAGAAAATTCTGCTAGTGACAAACACACACAAACATAATAATAGAGTGCCTAAAACCACACACAACACACCAATCCCTTATCCACTTTTATTCGTAGGGTGGTGATTGCGTGCTCTTGAGTATTAAAAAGGCTGGTAGCTAGTCATGCATACCATTACCTATAGTGCCGACATGTTTCACTGCTGTATAGCGTAGAGCAGTTTCATCAGGGCTGCACTCAAGTGCTGCCACTTCACTCTTTTTGGGCACTCAGTTCTGTAACATGCTGTCAATGGAGAACAGGTACGTAGTTAAAAACATGTAGACTCAGGCTGGCCAGAGGTGTACTATGAAGGTATATACCAAGAGGTAGTATGAGGAATATTTACCCAGGAGCAGCAAAGCTTTGCATACCAGCCACTCCGGTGTCAAACTGGGACCCTAGATACTCCAAGCGTGAGTGTGCCCCTTGATTTGTAATAAAAGTATTATATCTGCAAATTGGGAGAAAACAAAAACAGCGTTGTAGTTTTCCTAGTGCTGTTATGACATGTAGCACCTGCTGGAAATTACACCTATACTCGGGAATGAGCCACAAGTGACATACACTCTTAACGCTGCTATTACACACTGCTGATAAGGGTTGTTCTACCTAGTGGAGTTCCATCACTAGGGTGCCAGTTGTAAATGCCACAATGCAGCGCACCCACCACAGCGGCCCCCACGTCAACTATAGTGCAGCCAGAGCGAACTAGGACTTAACAGTCACGATCGTGACCAACTTCCATCTGAGCAAATGAGCAAATGAGCAAATGAGGCTACGCGGGCCCAGCGGGCTCGAGAAAATAACATTTAGCCCACGGAGCGAAAATCAAAAGCATACTTCCCTGGCGCTTGATTCAGAATCTGTCTCACCGTGACGATCCGGGAAGACGCCTTTCCTCAGCCGTGTCGGACGCCCACACCCGGGACACTGAAGAATGCAGCGCCGGTGCGACCACGCCCCTCGCGTCACATCACGTGATCGCGATACCATACACGGCGGCCATCTTAGCCTAGTCAATGGGCTTGGATCACTATAGCGGTATACACTGATACAGCCATATCTAGGGGAAAAGATGCTATACCACTGCAACACTGCCCTGGTAAATGTGCTGGATATTAAAGGGACATAATACTCCAGAATGTCAGAGCTTCACCCCTATGTGTAAAAAATGAAACCTGATTACATCAACACTGCAACGCTGCCCAGGCAGATGTAAAAGATATTAAAACTAGGAGGGCAGGGACATAATGCTCCTAAATGTCAGTGCTTCACACCCATCTGTAAAAAGTGAAAAGGGACATACTGGTCAAATAGTCATTCAGCTAGTGAATTATATGCTGGATATAGACCTGTCACAATAGATCATATTGTATGCAATTCACCCCCTTGAGCATATTGAAAGTAATGTAATCAGATCCAAATACACTCCAGAGTGACACAAAATCAGGGAGAATTGTGCTGGATAGGAACTAACCCTCAAGGGGCATCCAATATGGAGAGTCTAGGTTATGGGCACAGGAAGGGCAAATGTACATGGTACCCCTCCTTGATTAGAGAGGGAGTGAACCCAAGTATGGCCAGGAGGCATGACCAGAAAGCATGTGAGGGGTCCCAGTGTGGAGCAACATAAGACCCAGGTTCACAGTTTAATCCTGTTCCATTCAATGATTTCGTTGAGCCCTACCCTATCAGTTTTCTCATTATAGATCCAGCGCGATTCTTTAGCCAACAAGATCTCATCAATGTTCTGGGGAGAGCCTGTGATCTTCTCAAGCACTGTCCATTGAAAGGTGTGTTTTTCAGTAGAACAGTGCTGAACAAGCTTTGTTGTTAATTTACCTGCTCTTATTGTGCTAAGATGTTCCTGTATGCGCACTTTGATCTTGCGTGAAGTCAGACCTATATACTGCAATCCACACTGGCACGTTAACCTGTATACCACTTGTGTGGAATTACAGTTACTAAACTGATTTTGAAACCACTCCTTCCCTGATGTGAGACTCACACTTTTGCTTTTCTTGGTGAGTGGACATACAGAGCATGTCCCACACGGAAAATGGCCTTTGGGTACAGTAGAATTTTGATCGGTTGGTGCCTGGGGGGCCCTTGAGTGTACCAGTTTATCCTTCAAATTGGTCGCCCTCTTAAATGCAAATCTCGGGGGTGGCATACGGAACTCGCTGTTAGACAGGATAGACCAATGCTTCCGGATGGACTGGCGAATTTTGGTGGCCATAGGGTCAAACGTCATGACCACAGGTATACAGTTGTCCCTTTTCTTGGTAGCCTTTTCTAGAAGAGCACTCCTGGGGGTGTTGAGAGCTCTCTTTTTGGCTTGTTTTACTACCTTCATAGGGTAATTCCTATTGGTCAACTTAGAGGTCAATACTTCCGATTGTTCCAAGAAGGTGCTGGTGTTAGAACAGTTACGTCTATACCTCAGGAACTGCCCTACAGGCAAGTTGTCCCTCAACGCTCTTGGGTGAAAGGAGTCGTACGAGAGCAAGGAATTCCTGTCTGTGGGTTTTTGATGTACACAGGTGTTAATGGTGTCCATACTGTATTCAATATCGAGGTCAAGGTACACTGCTTTATGTCTGTCATATGTCCAGGTGAACTTAAGGTTCTCATCTTGTGGCCGCCGTGTATGGTATCGCGATCACGTGATGTGACGCGAGGGGCGTGGTCGCACCGGCGCTGCATTCTTCAGTGTCCCGGGTGTGGGCGTCCGACACGGCTGAGGAAAGGCGTCTTCCCGGATCGTCACGGTGAGACAGATTCTGAATCAAGCGCCAGGGAAGTATGCTTTTGATTTTCGCTCCGTGGGCTAAATGTTATTTTCTCGAGCCCGCTGGGCCCGCGTAGCCTCATTTGCTCATTTGCTCATTTGCTCAGATGGAAGTTGGTCACGATCGTGACTGTTAAGTCCTAGTTCGCTCTGGCTGCACTATAGTTGACGTGGGGGCCGCTGTGGTGGGTGCGCTGCATTGTGGCATTTACAACTGGCACCCTAGTGATGGAACTCCACTAGGTAGAACAACCCTTATCAGCAGTGTGTAATAGCAGCGTTAAGAGTGTATGTCACTTGTGGCTCATTCCCGAGTATAGGTGTAATTTCCAGCAGGTGCTACATGTCATAACAGCACTAGGAAAACTACAACGCTGTTTTTGTTTTCTCCCAATTTGCAGATATAATACTTTTATTACAAATCAAGGGGCACACTCACGCTTGGAGTATCTAGGGTCCCAGTTTGACACCGGAGTGGCTGGTATGCAAAGCTTTGCTGCTCCTGGGTAAATATTCCTCATACTACCTCTTGGTATATACCTTCATAGTACACCTCTGGCCAGCCTGAGTCTACATGTTTTTAACTACGTACCTGTTCTCCATTGACAGCACGTTACAGAACTGAGTGTCCAAAAAGAGTGAAGTGGCAGCACTTGAGTGCAGCCCTGATGAAACTGCTCTACGCTATACAGCAATGAAACATGTCGGCACTATAGGTAATGGTATGCATGACTAGCTACCAGCCTTTTTAATACTCAAGAGCACGCAATCACCACCCTACGAATAAAAGTGGATAAGGGATTGGTGTGTTGTGTGTGGTTTTAGGCACTCTATTATTATGTTTGTGTGTGTTTGTCACTAGCAGAATTTTCTGCACTTCACTGTAGCACTTTATACGTTGTTTGTTTTGGACACGTCTTCTTTTCTATCACCTTTATTTTCCCGAGGAGCGAGTGACCACCGATGATGAGACAGGGGCCTGTCTGGAAATTGCATACCAGTTACCCCGCTTGGTGGTGTTTCCGTGAGGGGTCACTTGCTTCTCGCACATTTTTCCTCTATTTAGAGTAAAGTCCAATGTGTGGTGTGGACTGTTGTGAACAACCAAGATTGGGGTCACTCTGAGAGCTTTGCTCTGTTGGGTTGTCTTGGAGAACAGATATTTTAAACAAGGCAGAGCACAGTGCATTATCTCATTATAATGTGGATAAGAGAGTAGTGGGGAGTGGGATGTATTGGACCCCCCTTATGTCACTGATAGATTTACTCGCCATTTGGATTGGGTCTCATTGTATATTATATCAAATAAACAGGTCAGGCCTATGGCATCTGACAAGACTTTCCCAATTAACCAATCAAGCCAATAGCCTTTATAATTGATTTGTAATTGATTTGTTATCATAACCAACTCAGGCCCACAGGTTTGCACATAAACCAGCAAACATGAAGCACACAGCCCTAAAATTACAAGTACGTACAAAATCACAATTAGCAAAACAATATACAATTTCTTTCATAAAGGCCTAAAAAGGATATCACCTTGCAAATCTTCAACCCCAATGATTTATCCCCGGGTATAATCAACTTTAAAACTTTGCTTACTACAGTAAACTGTGAAATTCCACGTAACAAAATACCCGTTAACAGAGTATTCTAACTATTCACCCTAAAATGCCTATTTCCCTTAACATGCGCTTTTCGCAATAAATACACATGGTCTACTACTGTATCCTAACTTTTTATAATAAACGTATCATGCCTATGTTCCTGATCATTAACTTGTCACCAAATACAACTCAGTCCTGCTATATTGAGAGTAAGCTTTCCTACAAGCTAAAAAATGAAATACAAGCACTAATTTTTGTGGAAGCACACAACTTTTGGCCAATAAAAAACTCCGTACTCAAGAGATTCAACTTGCGGGTAGTGCCTAAGCCCCTCTTTCAATAGTGTATTGAGCAACAACTGCGAAGACATGCCAGACTTGAAAAGGTAATGATTTTGAGTGTGACATAGCCAGGTACAAGAGCCAATAGAATTCTTTCAGTTTTACTTATTCTTTGAGAAATGGGCACCCTTCCCTATACAGCAATTACACTGGGATTAACTCCTTGAATGAACAAATTGCAGCTCCTGATCTACTGACACCCCGGGTAAACGACGTGGTGTGCCTGGTCATTGATCTGGGTCTGTTGATGAAAGGCAGGGCGTAAAATGTCCTTGGCACCCTTGGCAGAGCAAAATATTCAACAAGTTGGAACATTGGAGAGGAAGAAATAAATGTGTTAGAAATCAGTCGGAGCACTGAAATATTTTAGAATGGAGGAGTTCATATAAAAGCAAAAAGCACATATTCGAAGGTCATGATTAATGCACAATATTTAGGCCACTATAGAAAAATTATAGAACTATTTTCTTGAAGTCATTGATAATCTGTCAATTAAAAGGTATAGAAGGATTTGTGCATTTTGTATTTTTGTACATTATTAACAAAGGGCGGAGTGTGAAATGTCGTGTATGCTGACATGATACTATTTCCTTTGATACGATTTTGATGTGACTTGTTAAAGTATGTTTCCTGGCTTATGCTAACTATGCCTTAACGATATCTTGTTCAAAATGGATGTACATTCACTGTTTTTTTTTCTGCTGCACGGAGCCAAGCACAGTGATGTCTGCTTATTTCCCATAGACACTGTTCTCGAAGGAAGATCTCTGACATGTGCTCAGTATTGTATCTTTGTTTAACGTCCTTCCCCTTGCATGCATTATTGCATTCATTCATAATAGGTCACTGTTGTATTCGAAACTAGTTTGTTCTGGCATCCACCGATGACATTCGGTCAGAGGGAGCTGTACATATAATATTCAGTAGTGGGTAGTGCGTTAGTGCTTCCTGCCTTAACACTGTATGACACTCTATATTGCTATGTTTTGTTTTGCTGAAATGTTATTATTTTGCTCACACCAGGATGAATCTGTACAATGTATTCCTATGAGATTTGCTACATACACCCTCGAATTTTGGGGCGAGCCAGAAGAATCTCCCATGTTAGGGATGCTGTCTGATTTCTTCCTGAGTGTGCTGCACATTTGGGACTTATTATCAACAACAGTGGTCCTTAGTAAAGGAAAGGAAATGTTCGAGAAATAAATATAGACTAAATAGAACTATATTTTAAGGAATGCCCAGCCGGACACTTTAATATCTTGATACGAATAATGCAAAAAAGGACATAAAACACAGAGTGTGATGAACGTGGGACACCAGCCAATGTCCAGCTAACACACTATGGGAACACAAACAAGGGAGAAAAAGTAGTAGGCAAAAATTGGGTCATCTAAATATCATAGATCATAAGTAGACAATCCACTATGTACACATATGCATGCTCAATTTAGTGTAAACTATGCATTTAGTGCATTTTTGTCGCCGACGTTTCGAACCATACAAATTCTCGGTTCATCCTCAGGACAGAAATGATTGCCTAAAGAAGTAACAATTTATCTTAAACCCACAATGGGGATAAGCTGAAAGTCACTCAGCCAAAGATCGGCAATGATTAAAGTGAATTTCAGTTGGTGGGGCCAGCGTGAAATCTATATAAGCGGTGCCATTGTCCAAGAATCGGAAAATGATGTTAGTGCAGGTCCACGGTGGGGGTCCTTGCACGGTGTGAGGAATGCTTCATTTGGGACTTAGCATTTTCCCATGATGTCATCATTTCTCAGTACTGATGCCCTTTATAGCAATGATTTTATGCACCTATATTCTAATAATCTTGCATTGTACCCTTAGAATTTCTGTAATAAATTATTTAAATTTTTCATTCTATCCCAGGACTCATGTATTGAGTCCGTCCATTCTTAATTAAATGTATTTTTGAGATGTTGGTCTGTACCTTATCTTGAGATACAGTGTCTCGTGAAATTGAGGTTTCACACTGCCCTCAACCAGTCCAGCCAGAACTGCCAAGACCTGGCTTTTCGGATAGGACTATTCCCACGGGGAGCAGTGTCGAGACTGACTTGCATATGGCTGTCTCTAAACTGGAATGGCGTGGCATGCAAAAAAAAAAAAAGATGGATTTAGCCCGGATCTGTGACTGGGGCTGGATGTTTGGTTTGTTCAGAATCCAGTTCATCATCTGTTATTTTTCCAAATTCATAGACAGGTAGCAGTTTCCTCTCAATCACAGGATATTCTTGAAACAACTATGCTCATGAGCCTGGTGTCCCCAGTAGGCAAACAGAAATTACTCAGTATTACCATGGACCCAGTTCCAGAAGATGAAGTAAGTTTTTTCCAGAGTAATAATTAAAGGGGAAGGGGATTTGAACAGATTCCTGGATTTTTGTCTGTCTACTTCCAAGGCTTTCCTCCCAAAAAGTAGCCACGCAGGATTCTATTTTGTAATCATAATCTTAAAATATTTACCTATTATCCATCCGGTGAGCACATGATGGTAAACTATTCCTCCTGGAGACATCTTTCTTACTTTGTGTTAAATAGAACGCTTGATAGATGTGAGCTCGCATACAGAGAAGAAACTACCTCTGTGACATGACACGCACAAAGGCCAGTGTTCCACAATCATTCTGTACAGATAGGTTAGGAAAATAATAACCCAACATGGCAATTTATGTATAGTCATATTATGTTGGAACCACAGGAGATACATGGACTTGGGCAGCCTGGTTAAGAATCCTGAAACTGGCTTATGTTTTATGGTGGGTATTTACACGGTATCAATCAAGCTGGGAGGGACAGCTCAATGCTTTAAGGGGGATTACAGCGTAGAGAAAAAAGTTTTCTTTACTCACTCCCATATCTCAAATGTTTACCAACAATAAGCATTCCAGAATGTTCCTTTGTTTGATTATGCTTGCTTGGGTTTTGAGACCTTCTGTGATATCATTCACTGGATGGCCGCTTTAAAGAGAGCTGGGCTGTAAGTCTTGTGTTGTGCCCACTACCAGACTATGGGGCGAGGGGTTGTTACCATCATCAAAACCGAGGAGGTTACATTATGACAGGTGTTCATGGTGAATACCATGCCATAATTACCATAGTAAAACGTGCCCTGACAAACGAATACAACATTCCTATAGTTTACATAAGGTACACAGTTTACAAAGAGTGTTTCATTGGTCTGAGTGTACAAAGAAGGTTATGTTTATCTTTTAAAAGTTGATTGTCTGATTCTTTTCAATTTAATGTATGGGGAAATGTAATGAACACCTTTTTAAAAGGTTTTAAAGTTTGCTGAAATAAGAAGTGTCGGAGTCCAGCATTTGGCAATAAGTAACTTCATTCAACTAAAATGTATTTAAAGGGATCTTTTTTGAAGGCCTTGGACACCTGGAATGGTGTACCAATTAGAGCATGGTGGTCTGAACAAGGCCTCCAGGTAGAAAATCTAGTGGAATTATACAGAGATATATTATCCTGGATTTGAGTTCTAATGGCTTGTAGAAAGATATTGGCAGTGGCAAACATATGTGAGGAAGTAAATAGGAACAGTGTCCTAGAGGGAGTTGGCCTCTTCTGATGGAAGGTCTTCAGATCTTATCTGGGTGCTTGCCTCATGGATGCATGTGCACCATCGTTACACTGCGAGGAACCTGTGGTCAACGGAACCAAGACAATCTTACCATCCAATGACAGTCGCATAGGCAGGTGAGGAGGATAAGATTAACAGCTTTGATGACGATTGGTCCTATGGGAGGATGCCATGGTACTAAAAGCAAAGTTCAATTTGACTCTATTAAATCTCTCTGTGGAGAGATTGGGAGCACAGAGGTCATATAAATGTAGTATCCTGTGTAAGGTATGCGGCCCGCCAGCTGCTTACAGTATTTTGCTGAACATTTTGGAGCTCCATTGCAGAGAAATACAGAGCAGCGGGTGCAGGCAAATACCTGCAGAGTAGAAAACTGCCCAAGAGCAGAGTGGGGTGAGGTATCTCGCCCTCCGCCACCTCACGCCCCTCAGAAGGAATAAAAGAGCAGTGGTGAGTAATTAAAAGAAGAAAAAACAACACAAGAGAGTGGCAGGCCAAAATTGGGACAAGAAACATTCGGGTCCTGGCCTGCCTCCCCGCCCAGAGAAATCACCACAATATCCTGGCACCGTTGTGTATGTGATAGTGCAGAAACTGCGGAACACATAATTTGAAAATGTCAAAAATGTGATTACGTTCAGAGGCAAATTTCTGTATCTAAAATCATGTGAAGTTTTTAAAAAAAGGCGCAGATAAAGAAAATGAACAATGGTAACAAACTGTATAAACTCTGCTATAAAAGCTGTCAACGTTAAAACAAACTGCCTTGTTTGAAATCACTTTGTGTGAACTGCTTTGTGGCTATGAGTAACAGAGCAACATTTTGTGGAATGCTGTTAAAGTTTAGCAAAACAAACGCCACAATAGACTTTTTATCTTGATCACGGGACCAGATATATGTGTGGGGGTTGTGCACATGGAAAGACTACACTGGCTGTGCAGAAAAAAAATCGACTAGACTCATGCCTCAGAGTTTTTTGCATGACTAATTTGTGACCCCCTTCCCCCAACACCACTTTCATTTTGCCCAACATCCGATGTTCTGATCAGTGCCCTTTCGTAGAGAGTTGCAAAAACCGTGCCTCATTAATATTTATAGGGCAGGAATCCTTGCACCTCCCTCAGATTGGCTGTGGAGGGAGGGATGGAGGCGTGCGAAGGACAGAAGACCTCCGTCTCTGCGTTTCCATTCACTGAACGCTCGTGTTACTTTACGTACTGAATGCTGAAATTCCCCTGTCTTTCAAGGGACAGTGGTCTCTTTTGAAACATAACAGTTGGTATTCAGTGAATGACATCAGGGGAGCTTGCCATGGTCCTCTGGAGCACGTCTGCTTCCAGTGTTGCCTCAGCTGGCATGCACAAAGTGGAGGCTTCTTCTTTGCAAATGGCTACCACCGACTTGTAAAAGGCTGGTATACCCTCAATGGATTGTGACTGCAATTGAAGCTGTGAATCTTTCATCCCTTCAATTCGCAAACAGAAGGCAAGGGTGTTATCGTGGGGAAATCTCCCTTTTACAACTGGGGTTTTTTTATAGACCGGACCGGCCACCCCAGTTAGGGGGGAGAAGTCGGGGTGTACCTTGTGGATTCTTAGGGAGGACCCCCGATCTTGAACTAGCCAATAGATTTGCCCCTTTGTCAGGCCTAGATGCCTGTGATTGACTTCCATCAGTACATGCTTCAGTGTTAAATGTATGTAAATGTATAGGCATTTATATAGCGCACTACTTACCCGGAGGGTCCCAAGGCGCTTCGACCGCTGCGAAACCCTTCCTGGCTTCCCTGAGAGATGGTCCTTTAATGGGTATCTCCAGGGTGAGACCAGGCATCCCCGGCGGTCTGATGGGGCCGTTAGTGAAGATGAGGCAAGCTAATGCCCAGAGTTGCCGAGTGTGATCGCTGATCAGAGTGGGCACCGAGGCGAGAGAATTATCGAGTCCGCTGACCCTGGTCCAGAAACCTGCCGCGCCGGGAATCGAACCCTGGTCCCGGGCCATCCTCTGCTCTCGGGTCTGCCGCCTCTAACCAGTGAGCCACACTACTTCAAGGAAGTTACTAGTCAATCCGCCGTCTCCCTTCTGCACGAGATAAGTCGACAGATGGCAATAAGTACAGGGTCGGCATGTCCTACCATGTCGGGAGGTATTATTATGGACAGCATTCCTTGTACTTCTGGCCCATGTTCTGTCACCCAGGGTAGAGTTGAACAAGTCGGCGATCACACTAACAAATGCAGAGTCTTGAGCTGGAATATTGCGGGTCTGAGATCGAAGAGAAATGATCCCAACTGGTTATCCTTCATAAAATCATATGATATAATTGCCCTCCAGGAGACCTGGGACAAAGGGGATAATTTCTGGCTGGATGACTTTAGCTCATTCTCTCTAGCGGCATGCCCAGCTTTAGCGGGCAGGGCAAAAGGTGGTCTCCTGTTTCTCCAGTATTAGGGGTGTCTTTCATAGATTCACATGCTTGAATATTCCCCGTCGTCGAAGTGGGAGTCCCACGGTACATAAAATAGCAATAATGCTAATATATATATATATGTAATCACATAATACATAATAAAACAGATATAATATACACTCAAAAACCTCAACAATGGTTCCTACATAGGAATGCATTATAGAGAGAAAACTATTTGCAACATATCAGTGTCATTATGTTAGTCCAAACTGCAGCCAATCAGGCTCAAGCACCCTCTAGAACCTTCTCCTCAGAAGCTCAAGCCCTCAGATTTTCTACCACATGTCGTGTAAAGGGAGTCTCCCTGAGCTCTGCTCAGTTTTCTTCATTCTACTCTTCTACTTCAGTGTTTTCTCAAGATGTTAAGTAAGAAGTCTTTGTTTAGGCCTTGCTCTTCCTGTGGGAAACTGCGTTTGTTTGAGAAGGACCCCCACCAAAAGTGTATATACTGTTTATATCCAGAACACAAGGTGGCTGACTGCAAGTTCTGTAGAACTTTTCCAGCTAAGACCCTCAGAGACAGGGAGGGTCGTCTTCTTTTATGGTTGAAGCGCCTTCAGGACAAAGACGCAGTTTTGTCATACGCAGAAAGTTTCCAGTCAGGTCCTTCAACTGCTGCTTCTAAGCGTGGCAGTGTTCAGGAGTTACCATCTCCTTTTCTGAAGAAGAAAAAGCTGGCCTTAACTGTAGCTTCAGTAAAACCTACTGCTACTATAACTTCTGTGTCTACGCCCACGAGACCTGGCTCTCAGGCGTCTTTTCCATCCTCTATAAGTGTTGTTACACTTATGACAGCGCGGTCGTCGACGGGCTCGTCGACGACCATTCCATCGACGAGATTGGCTGCTGTGGCTTCGTCGACTACTACTGTGACGACGACGTCGGCTTCGTCGTCGTCGACAAGGGTTTCGTCGACGGCTTTCACGACTACGAAAGTCTCTACCTCTTCAGTCTCGTCGACGATTCCGATTATATCGTCGACGAAGAAGCTTCCGTCGACGAAGAAGTCATCGTCTACGATGCATGTTCCGTCGACGTCGAAGATCCCGTCGACGTCGAAGATCCCGTCGACGACAAAGATCCCGTCGACGTCGAAGACCCCGTCGACCAGCTCGTCGACGACTATAATCCCGTCGACGAAGGCTTCGTCGACGGCGAAGATATCATCCAAGGATTCGACGACGTTTCCGTCGACGAAGACTCCGTCGACGGCTGTGTCCAAGCATTCGTCGTCGACGGATACATCCAAGACATCACCGTCTCCGACGACTGTCTCTAAATCATCGTCGTCGACGGCTGCTCCAGTTCAAACATCTACGTCGACGACAGCTTTTCCTTTACCTTCTGGTACACAGCAAGAGGGCGCAGCATCCACTTCAGGATCACTGTCCTTCGCTATTATGCCCTTAGTGCCTTTGGACACTTCAGTTCCTGCAGTCGTTACGAAGTCTTCTTTGAGCAATATTCAGGACTCTGCTCTCCAATTGCCACCTCCTACTCTTCAGCCACCTTCACCATTGTTGGTAACAGACCATGAAACGGAATCCGTTGCAGACGACAATGTTTTTGGTGATGCTCAAAGTCCATCGGATTTGATTATCAAGTGTCAGGACACTAGTTCTGAAGAGGACGAGGAAGAGGTTGAAGACCAACAGGAGGAACAATATGTGCAGTTTCCTATGGTGACTTTTCCGGTATCGCTATTTTCCAACCTCCAACATATGTTGGATGATTACAATAGGAGATTTCCTCCTACGCCCCAGGGTACCCCGGGACATGCTACCTCTGAGACCACAGGGCCTTTTCAACCTCAGCAATCTCCTCCGAGGCAGACTGCTCCACCAGAAGAGCCACGTCCAGCTATCCCCACTAATTCTCAACGAGATGTGGATGATGAGTCAGAGCCGGAAAGAGAGGAAGGAGAAGTTCCTCAGGATACAGATGATGAACAGGACCCGGATATGGCAGAATTAGATGACTACGAATACAGACGCCCTCTCCACAACAGGGCGATTCCGGTGATTCACCTCCGGTTGACATCGCTAGCTTCCATAAGTTGATGGATAAGGCGGCAGACTGCTTCAAATTGCCTAGAGTGCAGCGAGAGGAAGACTGCTTTCTCTATGACTTTAAAAACCAGCCTTATAAGCAGGTCCACACCATACCAATTATCGAGTTTGTGTGGAAGGAGGGAATGAAAATCATGCAGGCTCCTAACTCCTTACCTGCTCAAATCCCTCGATTGGAAAAGAAATATAAGGCCCCGACTGGCTCGCCTGCTTGCTTGCTCTCGCATCCTAAGCCAGATTCCGTGGTGACTCAGGCAGCGCAGCGTCGGGCGCGTAACCCTGCAGCTCCTATCACTTCCCCTCCTGATAGAGAGGGTCGACGTTTGGATGCAATTGGGAAAAAATTTTCATCCATGGCATCTACTTCAGCCCGTGCCGCTAATGCTTTGGCCATTTTAGGTCGTTTTGACCGACAAATGTGGTCAGACATTTCTGCGCTGGTTGCGTTAATTCCGGAAACATCCAGAACGGAAGCGCACCAGATCCTTCAAGATGGAAAAAGGGCTTCAGAAGAAATAATTGACTGTGCTGTGGACGTTGCGGGTACTGCTTTCCGTATCCTTGCAAGTGCTGCGGCTCTCCGGCGCCAGGGTTGGCTAAAATCCACATCGTTCCGACAAGAGATCCAGTCAAAGATACTTGACATGCCGTATGACGGAGAGTCGCTGTTCGGCTCTCACATCGATGAGGCGTTGGAATCGATAAAGAAAGATACTGACACGGCAAAGTCGCTTGGTTCCTTGCAGTTCAAGAAGCAGCCTTTTCGTGGTGCGCGTGGACTGGTTTTTCCCGAGGAGGGCAGTCCCAGTACCGCCAGTACAATCAAGGGAACCAGCGTTACTCCAACCGGCAATCTTCTCGTCAGCAGCAGTCCAAGCCCTATAGAGGAAAATCTAACTATAGAGGCTCCAACAACAACAAACGTCAATGACTTTCAAGTTCAGCAGAGAGTTGGAGAGCGAATCTTGCAGTTTTACTCCCAGTGGTCTTTGATAACATCAGACCAATGGGTTTTAGACATTGTGCGCAAGGGTCATGCCTTGGAGTTCACAGAGAATCCTCCACATTCTCCACCTTCAGGCCCGCCACCTCCCCATCTAGAGGAACTACAACATCAGGTTCATCTTCTAATAGAAAAGGGTGCCGTCGAAGTGGTTCCTGTATCTCAGCAAGGGAAAGGTTTCTACTCAAGGTTTTTCCTCATTCTCAAAAAGACGGGGGAGTGGCGACCCATTTTGGACTTGAGAGCTCTCAATCTGTTCCTCAAACAACAATCTTTCTGCATGCTGACGTTATCGGAAGTCTTACGACTTCTCTGCAGCGGAGATTTCTTAACAACAATAGACCTGCAAGACGCCTATTTTTATGTGCCAATTATCCATCGACATCGGCAATACTTGAGGTTCAAGGTGGGTCACGTTCACTATCAGTTCAGAGTCCTGCCTTTTGGCCTACGATCAGCACCTCGTGTCTTCACGAAAGTTCTGGCTCCGGTCATGGCTCATCTGCGTCTTCAGGGAGTTCAGATCTTTCCTTATCTGGATGATTGTCTTCTAAAATCCCAATCTTCGCAACAGCTGGCTCACGACACACGTCTATGCCAACAAATGTTCAAGGCTCTAGGGTTAACCATCAATGTGGAGAAGTCACACTCAACACCGCTGCGAAGAAGAAACTTCCTCGGAGAAATCCTAGACACAAACCTATTAAAAGCCTTCATCTCCCTCGAACGACATCAGAAGATAATTCGTCTGGTCTCACTCATCAGGTCAAAGCAGTCAGTTTCTGTGCGAACGTTAAAGTCGTTTCTGAGGATGGCATCATCTTGTATCGCACTGATCCCAAATTGCAGGTTACGTACCCGTCCTATACAGGAGGAATTGGACCTGCAATGGCGTCAAGTGTCGGGGTCGTTCAACGATCAGGTGACGGTCACACCCCGCATGAAGACCAGTTTGCGCTGGTGGGAACAACCAGCCAATCTAGACGAAGGGATTTCTTTCCTAGCCCAGTCTCCGGATCTGACGTTGACTACGGATGCGTCCATGGAGGGCTGGGGCGCTCATCTCCTGGACCTTTCCATCAAGGGCAAATGGACGGCGACACAACGAACCTGGCATATCAATTGGCTGGAGTTGATGGCAATCTTCCTAGCGCTCAAATCATTCTTGCCCGTAGTGCAGGGGGAGTCGGTGCTGGTTCAAACAGACAACACCACCAGCATGCACTACATGAATAAACAGGGCGGCACAAGATCTCAGCCACTGTCTCGTCTAGCTCAAAGGATTTGGGATTGGGCACTTCGTCACCAAATTTCTTTGACGGCAGTCCATCTGCCGGGGGTATCCAACATCCTTGCAGATTCCCTGAGCAGGTCCGCGTCATCCACTCACGAGTGGGAGTTACATCAACCGACTCTAGACCTAGTGTTCCGCCGTTGGGGTCGTCCCAGGATAGACCTTCTTGCAACCCCAGTGAATCGGAAGTGCCAATCTTTCGCAAGTTGGCATCCTCATCCAGAGTCCAGCGGAAATGCCCTACTCATAGATTGGAGCGGACTGTTTGCTTATGCATTTCCACCGATCCCGTTGGTGCCGAGGACGTTGTGGAAGATGCGCAGGCAACCCTGCCGCTTAATACTGATCGCCCAGCGTTGGCCCAGACAGGCTTGGTTTTCAGAACTGCTTCTGCTGTCACAATGCACACCCATTCATCTGCATCCACGTCCAGACCTCCTGACGATGGACGACGGTCAAATTTGCCATCCAGACCCATCCACGCTTCAATTATCTGCATGGAACCTGAGTACGTTGAATTTGCCACCTTAAATATGCCCCAAGAATGCAGAGACATTCTAGCATCTGCTAGAGCTCCATCAACCATCAAGACATAAAAGCTAAAGTGGATGCGTTTCTGTCATTGGTGCGCTGCATCCAATATCCACCCAATTGACTCAACTCCGGAGCAGCTTTTGCCTTTCTTTCTGAGCCTCGCTCAGTCTGGTCTCTCTCATGCCAACTTGAGAGTTTTTCTGGCGGCTATCTCACGCTACCGGCATGATGGCTCAACGTCTCTCTGTTCATCCAGAGTCATCCGACAGTTCTTTAAAGGACTTTTCAGGAAGTTTCCTCCGATTAGGCGCCCTCCTCCGGCATGGCACCTCAACGTGGTATTGTCACAGCTTATGAAGCCTCCATTTGAACCGATCCACAGAGCACACATCAAGTATCTTACCTGGAAGGTTGCTTTACTTTTGGCTTTAACATCGTCTCGTCGTGTAAGTGACCTTCACGCTTTCATGATCAAGCCTCCGTATTTACAGTTTAAGCCCGATGGAGTGTCACTTCGTACTAATCCTTCTTTTTTGCCGAAAGTACCTACTGACTTCCATTTGAACGAACCTGTCTTCTTAAAGACTTTTTTCCCAGATCCAAAATCTCCAGCAGAACAACGACTACATTCTTTAGACAGCGTTGTCTGAAATTTTACATTTCAAGGACTACCCCTTTCCGTAAATCCGATCAACTGTTTGTAGCATATGGACGGATGCGGAAGGGGCATTCAGTGACAAAACAGACAGTTGCAAGATGGCTCTCAGCAGCCATATCCTTTTGTCATCAGCAAGAAGCAAGCCTTTACAACGTCCAGTGAAGGCACATTCAACGAGAGCGATGGCGTCATCCACCGCTTTGTTTGCTGGGGTGCCTCTACACCAGATTTGTCGGGCAGCGACATGGTCCAGCAGGCACACCTTTACCAGACATTACTGTTTGGAAGCTATCAATGAAGCGGATACCGCAGTGGGGCAAGCAGTGCTTCGTCATCTTTTTAAATAAGGTGAGCCTCTGTTGCCTCCTCCTTTTCCTTTTGAGATTGCTATAAGCTTTTAAGCCATATGTTATTGTTTTCAAGTTTTTAGAATTCTTGCAATCTCAACTTCTAGGAGGTTACTGCTATCTATTCTATTCAAGCATGTGAATCTATGAAAGACACCCCTAATACTGGAGAAGAACAATTGTTACTTACCTGTAAACAGGTGGTTCTCCAGTATTGGTGTCTTTCATAGATTCACATGCGACCCTCCCTCCTCCCCTCAGAGGCTCTTTTCTCCTCATACGCTCTTATTACTTGTGCTCCGAAAATCTGAGGGCTTGTGCTTCTGAGGAGAAGGTTCTAGAGGGTGCTTGAGCCTGATTGGCTGCAGTTTGGACTAACATAATGACACTGATATGTTGCAAATGAGTTTTCTCTCTATAATGCATTCCTATGTAGGAACCATTGTTGAGGTTTTTCAGTGTATATTACATCTGTTTTATTATGTATTATGTTCTTACATATATATATATATTAGCATTATTGCTATTTTATGTACCGTGGGACTCCCACTTCGACGACGGGGAATATTCAAGCATGTGAAAGACACCAATACTGGAGAACCACCTGTTTACAGGTAAGTAACAATTGTTCTTCTCCTCTCCTTGGACCTAAGATGCTCAGTAAAAAGGTTAGAGTTAGACTCTCCCCATTGTTTAATAATGGAGCTTAGTAAACAAAATTGCTCTAAGCTCTTGCTAGTGAATATTTACAATTCGGGGGAGTGTGACTATGTAAACCATTATTTAAGTACTTTGAGTAATTTTCTTAACGATTATAAGCTATAGCAATCCACTTCTTTTTATGTTTTATTAATAGGTGATTTTAATACGCATTTGTGTGATTTACACTGTTCATTAAATGACCTGTATGGTTTTAATGTTGCCAAGATCCCACATTTTGAGCACACAACATGGGGTGAAGGTCTTGAGTTGCTTTAAACGGATGCTGATCTTTATGAAGCTAGTTTTGCTAACACTCGAGATCGGTGCCCTACGTTTCAAGCCAAGGCTAGTAATACCATTATAGATTAAATTTTTATGTCCCTCACGTTATTGAACAAGCTGATCCTCTACAATGCCCAGGAATCCCCATGGAGTGATCATAATCCGGTCATTTTAATCCTGGACATTACCTGTGGTGTCTTGAGTAAAGGAGGCAGGAACTGGGTTTCGAACAAGGTTCTACCCTGTGATCAGGGGATGAGGCTTAGATGGGCGAATGTAACCCCAGAAAAGTTTTTAAAGGGCATGTGTGAGAAATGCACAGATCATATTGCCATTTGCACTGACCCTCTAAGTTCCAAGAATGCAGTTCTTGGAGCGTTTGTGGGAATTTGTACACAAGTAAGTTGTGATCTGTGCATAAAAACTAAAATGAAACCTAAGTGTGGCCCTAAGTGGTTCGATGAAAAATGCTCTCAAGCCCATCGGTCTTTAATTCTAGCCTGAAAAAACAACCACGGGATAGGGATTTGATAGCCGGAAGGAGGAAGGAATATAAGCTAGTGCTTCACAGCCGGAAAAAGGAGATTAAGGATGAGGCGTGGAACTCACTGTTGTCCGTGAAGATACTAAGAGATAGTTCAAGGTACTGGACCTTCATAAACACCCCTTTTTTATCAGGGGAGGAAAATGAGGCCCAGGATTGTAATATTACTGAAGCCCAATGGCTTTCCCATTTGGAAGCAATTTATGAGTTAGTGGGGGTTGTGGATTGTATGCCTTGGTCCTCACTCTATCGAGCCTGTGCCGCGCTTGAGTTTAATGAGGGGGAAACTGAGAAAGCCATGAGAGACACTGCTAGTAATAAAGCACCAGGACCAGATGGCGTTCCTGAAGACCTCTATAAAAGCAACCCCCAATGTTGGGCTAAAATCCTTACAAATGTTTTTAGTGCTGTGGGCTCAGCTGGTTTTCCGGCCTCCTGGTTAAAATCAATCATCATTCCTATTTTTAAAAAGGGGCAGCGAGGGGATCCTCTGTGTTATAGGTCGATATCCCTCATTGATTCCTCTGTAAAAATCTTGGGAAAGGTAATCCTATCTAAAATCACTGATTGGGTACATGAGAGGGGGATTTTATCTTATATGCAATATGTCTTTAGATGCGGGAGGAGTACCACGGACCAGTGTTTAAATTTGCACTTATTAATCGGCAAATACACTATGGCCAAGGAGGGGCGCTTGACGATGGCTTTTATGGATTTATCCAGCGCTTCTGACCTGGTTAACAGGTCAAAGCTCTGGAATATCTTACTGGAAAAGGGTCTCGACCCTTGTCTAGTCTATTTTTTGCCAACCTCCACCAAGATCTTACAACCTCGGTTAGGATGAGGCAGGCTAGTGACTGCACTAGATATTTTAATTCTGGTAGGGGTGTCCGGCAGGGATGTATTCTTGCACCCCTGCTGTTTACCCTTTGCATTAATGACCTGGATAAAGTGCTTGTGGAGGCGGCTTTGGATATTCCGTGTGTAGGAGACTGCTTAATCCCTGTTCTCCTATACATGAATGACACAGTACTTTTAGCTCGTACTGCAGTGGGCCTTCAGCGGCTCCTAGACACCTTTGGGACTTTTATGCACTCATTGGATTTAATCGTGAATAATGGAAAGTCACATACTATGACAGTAGGTCGCAGAGATAGGAAAACGTTTTACTGTAATGGAGTGGAAATTTCTCCAGTGTCCTTCGTCACTTATCTGGGAGTCCTATTTGATGATAGGTCGTCCTGGGTTCTGCAACAAAATGTTAAAAAGAATGCAGTTACACAAGCTTCTTCATCTCTTTTAGGGTTTGCACAGCGACTGGGGGCAAGATCGATAGAGGCTATTTTAAAGGTTTATAAAGCCAAGTGTTTGGCCATTGAGGCCTTTGGATCCTCTATCTGGGGCTATAAAGAACAGGTAGGGATTCAGATAAATGAAAACAAATTCCTACGGAGTCTCCTGTCTGTTCCACAATCTACCCCATCGTATGCTATACACAATGAGTTGGGGCTAGGCTATGTTACTGATATTTTTAATACAGCTCCATTGTTCTGCCGGCTCAAAACTTGGCTGAACCCTGATTTAACCCTGAATCATATGATTTTACGGGACTACTTGAAGTCAGATAAGTCCCTAAAAATCAAATGGCTGGCGTATGTTAAAAGCATGTTTATTAAAATATGACGGCCAGAACTTTATGATGAACCGGATAAGATCAGGAAGGAGGATGTGTTGTGGGTAAAATTGAATTTTAATAAGGTTTTAATGATAGGACGAGAAGAACAGGAGCTATGTAAACCTTCAGTTAGGGCCCATTACTTTTTAAAAACATCAATTAAATTGGAACCTTATTAATAAATAGTTAACAAGCCTTACCATCGTTGGCTCCTAACCAGGCTCCGCTTCAATTTGATTCATTTCACATTGGGGGATTATCAGGAATGGTGTAATCCTGCTGATGATGTACCATGCCAATGTGATAATTTTTCATCCCAGGACTCTTTGCACTTCAAGGTGTTTTGTGACTTTTATTCCAATATGCGCTTGAAGTTTCTGGTTCCTATCCTGAGAAGCAGGGGTTTCACCCAGGTTAGACCGGCATTGGTCTTCCTACAGTCTTTGTGTAACCCTTGGGATATTTTTAATGTTGCATCTTTCTTGGTAACTGCGGTGAGGCTAAAGAACAAGAGAAACTTAATTATGTTTTCTTCTTAAGTTAGATCTGTAATTTTAAGGGATAAGGGGTATGATTTAGTTTTTAATATTTTTAGTTAAATGAATTGAAAAAATGTCTGTATATTTTAATCATTAGGTCAATTTTTTTTTAAATATTGTCTATGTTTGTGGTTTGTTTTTTTGTACTTTTATGATTTTAAATAATCGAATAAAGTGGATTGACTGACTGACTGACAATTCGCAAACAGTTGCAAAGGGAATCTTGAGAGTCAGAAAGTCATTTCCAACTTTTGCTTGTGATTTTGAGATCTGCTCCCTAAAACTACAGAAACTTAGAATAAGAAGACAGAGATGAACTTCTTCACTAGGGTTTTGACTGTAGCCAGGTGAAGATCAACTCACATAGAGCTTCCAAGCATGACCTGATCAAGCAAGTCCAAGAGACTGACACAGAGCAGCATAGCCGAGGCAGCCGGCAACTTTGCCTAAGGACCTCGTGGCTTACTAAAGACACTAAGGAAGGGTATTCTGCTCCTTCCACACGTATTCTTTAAACTATATATTGTATGACTTTAAGTAAATGGTTTCGGGTACAAAGGGTTTAATGAAATAGTCAATATAATGGCCCAGTGGCTCTAAGACAGACCCGCAACCAGAAACTATGGGGCGTCCTGGAGGGGATAGAGGCTTTTTGTGGATTTTAGGTAAGCAGTAGATAACAGGAATGCGGGGAGACTTGGTATTGAGGATCAAATTCTTTTTTCGACAAAAAACCTGAGTCGAGTCCTTCTGTGGTAACCTTACTAATCATTTCTTGAATCTCTGTTGTAGGATTTCGAGGGAGTTTGCAATAATGCTCAGTTTTACTCAGTTGTCGTAATATTTCTTGTTTATAGAGTTCTAGATCTTGGATCACAATACCGCCTCCCTTGTCTGCAGGTTTTATTATGAGAGACTGGTGAGTAGGCAGTGGCAGTGTCTACAGCCACTGTGCTCGGCGCTGAGGCAGCTCTTAACTTGTTTTAATTGGATGCATTTTCACTTTATTTTAAACTGGCTGCTGGAATAACCATTGCACAGAGGCATTCACGGGATAGCGATTAAGGCTTCCCTGTGAAACGCGCTTGCCGGAATAGTTCTGCTGGCATACCTGACAGATTCCGACGCCGAGGGCTGATCTCTCCCCTCCTTCCCGCCCTGGTCCGACGCGGTGGCTAGCACCGTTGCGCGGAGGGCGAGGAAGGTCGAGACTCCCACTTCCGGTGTGCGGGGGGGCCGGTTAGTGCTCTAGTGCTCCTGAGGCACTCACGCTGTGAGGATTAAAAGGCGGATGCAACCTCGGACGTGCAGCGGGCGAGCGCAGCGGGCGCGACGAAGGAGCGCCAAAGTCGCGCTTAAGCCAAGCCCGTCTGCGCCCGTCCGCGGCCGGTTGCGGGCTAGGGCGATGCCCCCTGCGCCCCTCTCTCCAAAGATAGACCATGTATGCTGGAGTAGAGATGACCTACTATCCCTCCGCAACCTATGCATTAGTACAGCTTGTCTGCATAGTGTATCAGCTGACAAGAGCACGGGATGCAAACATTGCCAGTTTTCTTTTTGCCGATTTTTGCCGGCTAAGAAAGAGCATCAAAAGCTGGTTTGTGGTCTACTAAATGTCCGGTCAATGCGTGCTCATAGACTGGACATTCACAATCTCCTTAGTGAAAAGCAATGGGATCTTGTTTTTCTCACAGAGACGTGGTTGGACTGTGACTCCTCCTCAGAGGTCCTTGAGGCCATTCCGGAGGGCTATACCTTGATAAGGCAAGATAAACCGAAGGGGAGAGGTGGAGGAATTGCCATTGTTGCCCGCCAGGGATTGCGCTGCTATTTTGAGCCGACGGCTATTAACAATAGTGAGGCGGGTGAGTTTTCCATCCAGGTCAATGGGGGGCTCTGTGTAAAGGGCCTTCTGATTTACAGTCCCTCTGGCCCTGCTACAGGGTTTGTTGATAGCCTAGTCGAGGGCGTCACAGAGCTTGCCCTACGCACAGATAAGCTCCTGGTGTTGGGTGACCTCAACCTGCACCTGGATGACCCCGTGGATAAGTCAGCCGGGGATCTTTGCAAAGCCATGAGTGCGCTTCAACTTGAGCTGTTAGGCAAACTTCCCACTCACTCACACGGTCATCTATTGGATCCAGTCTTTGCTAACTGGGAACAAGTGGAGGTTGTCACCCCCGTACCTATTCTCTGGTCCGATCACTTCCTGGTGCCCTTTTCGATCTATATCCCGGGAACTAGAACGCCAGAACAGGTAGCACTACATCATCCTAGGCGGAGATGGGCTAACTTCTCCCAAGATAGATTCAATGAGGCACTCATGAGGGGAGGTGACCCGGGGGGCGAGGATGCTGAGACAGCCAATAAGAATTTGAACAAACGCATCACGGCTGCCTTAGATCAGGTTGCCCCGCTTGCCCCGGCTAGATCAGAGGGACGTGCCCTGAAATCGGCATCTTGGTACACAGATGAGGTGCGTATGGCTAAGAGCGCATGCAAGCGCGCAGAAAGACAGTGGAGATTGGACTATGCCGTTCAATCCAGGATGAATTATCTTGTAAGCAGGCGTAACTATCACAGACTGATTAGAAAGGCTAAAAAGATGTACTTCAATACTAGGATTAAGGAGGCAGAAAATTCCTCGAAGGAACTGTTTTTAATTTATAAATCTCTCTCGGTCGGAAAGCCCGCAGCAGTCCCTGAGGAATTTTGCACGGTGGATAACTGCAACCGAGTAGCAGAGTTCTTTGCTAATAAAGTGGCTACTATCTACTCGGCCTTTCCTAGTCAAACCATCATTTCCTCTAAGACAGCAGAGGATTGTGGGATAAGGGTGGGGCATAAGATGCGAACCACATTTGTCACACCACCCACTGAAAAACTCATTCAGATCTGTGGCTCGATAAAATCAGGCTCCCCGAAAGATCCTACCACCCCTAGGCGGCTGATGGGCAGTCTGCCCACTTTAGAGCCGTACATTCGACATCTTTTGAACATCTCTTTTGGGACTCACTCTGTCCCTGAGGCCTGGAAGCAGGCGGTAGTCCTTCCGCTACAAAAAAAGCCCAACATTAGCTATGACAGGCTGGACAACCTTCGCCCTATTTCTCTTTTGCCATATATGGCGAAGGTTGTTGAGAAAATCGCTAACCTTCAGCTAATGAGCTTTGTGGAGGAAGCCTCCCTGCTTCATGACTCGCAGTTTGGATTCCGTCCGCGGCATTCAACGGAGTCAGCACTGCTGATGGCAGTTGAATCTCTACGGCAAGGAGTGGATGAGGGCCAGACTATGGCTCTGATCCTCTTAGACCTAAGCGCAGCATTCGACACTGTAGCTCATTCCATCTTGCTACAGTGTCTGAATGATGGAGGAGTATCAGGGGCTGCACTTGGGTGGATCCAATCTTTCCTGACAGGCTGATGCTTCCAGGTCCGCCAGGGAGAGTGTTACTCTAGGGAGATTGGGTTGGGACAGGGTGTGCCGCAAGGCTCGTCCCTGAGCCCGACCCTGTTCAATCTGTATGTCTCCCCGCTGGCTGCCATAGTGGAAAGCTATGGACTTCGTCTAGTGTCCTACGCCGATGACACGCAGCTGGTCATCTCCCTTTCGCGCTCGCCCGGTTTGGTTGCGGACAATTTCAGAGCTTGCATGCAAGAACTGGCAGCCTGGATGTCCGCCAACTGCCTGAAACTTAATGGAAGCAAAACCGAGGTGCTCATGGTGGGGGGATGTCCATCTGTGTGGACGTCGGCGTGGTGGCCATCTTGCCTTGGAGAGACACCGGTTCCTTGCCAGGAATCCAGGAATCTTGGGATGTGGTTGGACACCAACCTCGCCTTCGAATCCCAGATTAGTTGTGTGGTGGGGACATGCTTTGGAGTCCTAAGAACTCTGAGAAAGGTCTTGGATTTCCTGCCCACTTCCGCTCGTCGGACGTTGGTGCATGCCTTAGTCACCTCACGCCTAGATTACGGCGTTTTGCTGTATCTGGGGGCCACGGGAAAGGCTCTCAACCGCCTACAGGTGCTGCAAAATGCTGCCGCTCGCCTTATTTTGAGGCTTCCTAGAAGATCTTCCTCCAGGGCAGCACTTCAGGCTCTGCACTGGCTGCCTGTGAGGAGCAGGGTGGAATTTAAAGCCCTTGCTACGTGTCACCGGATTCTAGGTGGCAAAGCCCCTGCCCCGCTACAGAGCCTGGTGACCAGGTATGAGCCCACTAGGACTCTGCGCTCCTCCTGTACAGGCCTCCTGAAAATTCCTAAAATCAGGAAAGCACGTATGGGGGGAAGGTTGTTCAGATTTTTGGCACCGAAGCATTGGAATGACCTTCCGTCTGAGATACGCCTGGAGGCATCAGAACCTCTGTTTAGAACTAAACTTAAGACCTACCTTTTCAGACGGTAGTCGGTTGCGCTAGCTGTCTAACTGCTTACCCCACTTTTATAGCGCGGGGACACGCCTGTAGGCGTACACCAGGCGCTCTACAAATGCCCCTAATAATAATAATAATAATAATAATTTGAGGGAGGAGATTGCTTGTTTTTCTTCAAGCGTGATGTTGTATGGTATGAAGGACCTTTGGTTCTCAAGGTGGCTTAGATCTTTGAGTACTAATTTCTCAAAAGTAGGTATCTCCGCCGGGATCATACCGCCAGTTGAGGAGAATTTAGATGGGGGTTCGAAGGGGGTGTTGCCATGGGTGGGGGGTGAAGGGTTGAGAGCAAAGAAGCTGTGTAAGCAAATCTTCCTGAAGAATCTCAGAAGTTCTATGTGTACGTCTTGGAAATTAGGGCGTATTGTCGGGACAAAGGAGAGGCCTTTGCTCAGGAGTGACACTTCATTGCTAGACAGGGTATGGTTGGTTTGATTGAAGATTGGAAGGAGGCAGCTTTGATCATGGTTGGTTTCAGTCATATTGTCGTTAGGTGGGTCTACCAACTGTAATGCTGACGGCGTGTGAACCTCTCGCCTGGAGGGTTCGGTGGTTTCTTCCATGTCTGGGGTGGCCTCCCTCTGCCTCTCGGCTGGCCTGGGCCTCCTTATAAAAAAGGACGGTTAGAGGGACCAGGACTATCACTTTGGTCTGACTGTCCAGAGGAATCTGCTGAACTGTCTGAAAAACCAACAAACTGTTGTCTTCTGTTAAACCTCCCCCACGGTCTTTGATTTTGTGGGCCGTTGAAAGGGCTGTTTGTATAGTAGTCTTTGGATAAATAAGGGTATGTTCTTTCTTGGCTAAAATTCCTAATGTCTTTACGTACTTTGGTAGTTTTTTTATTAAGTTCAAATTTATGAAAGTCCTCGATCGTTTTGTTCAGTTGTTCGAAGAGTTTGGAGGTTTCTGAACTGGTGTTATTGTCCTTGATTTGTTTTTCTATCTCAGCAATTTCTGTGTTGAGCTTTTGAAGCTCTTCAGTAGCGATATCAATTCCGAGCACCATCCAGTGCCTTGAACATGTAGTACTGATATAGCTGAAACCATTTATATATTTTGGGTTATTGGTAAAAACTCCTGGGACATTGCGTACTTGTAGGCCCAATGGAATTGTGTTTGATTTTAAATAGTCTGTTAATAGTCTTACCATTAACATCAATCGTACCTCCTTCTTCTTAGGTTTTTCTAGATCATCAGGTAGTGATGTACTTGACCCAGATGGTGTTTCTGTAGCATCAGAAAGGAGCGATGGACCTCCTAGGATTTTATTAATGTATTCTAAGGTGTATAATGGAGGGTGAGGATCAGACATGCCTTAGGGGGGTTTTAGGAAAAGAAAGAAAATTCAACAGGTGGACAGGGAGGACCCACTCGTAAAACAAGGGGCTGGGATAGCTTGAACCCCTTGCAACTCAGCGGTTGCGCTAAATATGTTTAAGAAAGACAAGGGAACCAAGAAGGTATGCCATAGGGACTTTGGGCAGTATCATGTTTCAAAAAACAGTGGTCCCTACTCGTGGACACAATGGTATACTAAACTGATAATCACACACCTGATAAAAGTTATGTCTTTTGTCCAGCCGGACAAGGAATTTATTTAACAATTCTCTTAATAAAACAGAATGAGTACATTAATAACAAGTGGCAACAGCCGTGACCCACAACATTCAGACAAAACAACGAACAGAATGGTAAAAGGAGCAAAGCAAAAATATGTCTGTGTACTTGTAGTCAGTGTTACAGACAAAGATTGTTATAACCACTCCATTGCATTTCACAATATTTTAAATGTGATATTGCATAAGGAGGTTTTTTGGTCGACGACGTTTCGATGCCTTAAGTTAAATGAGGGGCATCATCATCAGGACAAGATTATAGTCATTGTTGTCTTTAAATATTACACTGCCTTTTAACGCAATTCTATACATTTATACAGTACATTGGAAAAAGGAGGAGAAAAGGGGAGAGAAAAAAAAAATCCCAGATCGAGCTATTATGCTCCCGATCCAGACGACTCTCCTCGCTGGACAAGGCAGTACCGGTAATTATTCTACCAGTAGCACGCCATGCCGCTCACTCCCCTGGTCGCTCTCGACCGTCTTAATGCTGAACAATTATTATTCCAGATTCCTCCATTGTTCGCGGTATCCGCTGATCCGATGCCTTGCCTGTTGTAATACGTGTAGGTTTATGCATTTACTATTCCCAGTCGCATGCTCCGTATAATGTTCACTTGCACTCATAACAATTGTGCCCTTCACTACATGACCTCGCCACGGATCCCGGTTCAGCCTCCGTCTATATTTTTGTTTTATGGCTAATTGAACTTCACTGCCCACATTTCCGACCAATCTCACTCCGGTCACAGAGTCACATCGAAATTTGGAGCACTTGTCTCCATCACTGCGCCCAAATAGTCTGTCCTCACAGGACTTGATATTTTGTTCCTCAATGCGCCGTTAATTTGTCATCACTGGCACTCAAATACACCCCTTCCAAACGATTAAGTCCTTTCCCGGTTGTCTCACAAATTCCTGGACATGGAGATCCACAATGCGCCGTTTTTCTTCACTACGAGCACATGAACACACTCTGCTTTAATGGAAGAGATGAGGTTGCAGTTTTCAAATACAGCATGCCTAATTTCATGTAAAAGTGTTTTTTTTTGCTCTCCCCTTTTCTCCTCCTTTTTCCAATGTACTGTATAAATGTATAGAATTGCGTTAAAAGGCAGTGTAATATTTAAAGACAACAATGACTATAATCTTGTCCTGATGATGATGCCCCTCATCTAACTTAAGGCATCGAAACGTCGTCGACCAAAAAACCTCCTTATGCAATATGACATTTAAAATATTGTGAAATGCAATGGTGTGGTTATAACAATCTTTGTCTGTAACACTGACTACAAGTACACAGACATATTTTTGCTTTGCTCCTTTTACCAGTCTGTTTGTTGTTTTGTCTGAATGTTGTGGGTCACGGCTGTGCCCACTTGCTATTAATGTACTCATTCTGTTTTATTAAGAGAATTGTTAAATAAATTCCTTGTCCGGCTGGACAAAAGACATAACACTTATCAGGTGTGTGATTATCAGTTTAGTATACCATTGTGTCCACGAGTAGGGACTACTGTTTTTTGAAACACGGCTTACACTCATTGGCACATTTAATTAATAAGTTCCCAATAAAGTGGTACTACATGTACACATTGCCTGTAAATTAAATGCTACTAGTGGGCCTGCAGCACTTATTGTGCCATCCACCAAAGTAGCACTCTAAAATATGTCTCAGTCCTGCCATTCCAGCCAGTAGTGCAGTTAGAACTGCCAATTCAACCTGGCAAAATAAAGCTTTTGCCAGGCCTAAAGATTCCTATATAGTACATATAAGTCAACCCTGTAGGCCCTAAACATACCACGGGGTAGGGTGCATTTTATTTCAAAAGTGGGACACTTGTTTTTACGTTTTACATGTCCTGGTTGTGAAAAACTACTAAATTTGTATTTCACTACTGTGAGACCTACCTCTTTCAGATGATGCCATTGGGTTGCCTTATTACATTTAATAAGTGCTAAAGTTTGGTTGGGAACAAAAAGAAATATCATGTTTGGTCTCAAATTAATTGTAATTTTAAATACTCTTTAATGGTAAAGTCGGATTTTAATACACAATTTTGAAAATGCCATTTTATGAAAGTTGGTATTTTCTTATCCTAACCATTTAGAACCTGCTAACAGTGTCCTGTGTCACATCACCATGCTGTTAGGCTCTGTACATTCCTCCCAGACATACAATAGGGCTTAGGTGTGGGCAAGATGGGCCATCCTCACAGGATGGGTGGGACAGAACTGTGCCCTGTCTCACTTGCACTTCAATATGGGCTACCTCTAGCACACACAAAGAAATCTAACACTAGCCATTTATGACCCTAGACATGTTGTAGCTTTGGCAGGGGAAGAAAGGAACTTTCCAGAACCAGATGCGAGGATAGCCTAGAGGTTTCCCCTTCTTCAAAGGATAGCACAGGTATAGATTGTGGACCCTCAGACCAATTCTTCAGACATTCCTGGACCTTATGAGTACATCAGAAGGACTTATTTGATTCCCAAGAGGACTGCTCTGCTGCTTGAGGCCTGCTTTGTATCTGCAAGGACTACCCAACAGCTTGAGGCCATCCTTGCTGCTTGAATCCAGGACTACCAGAGTAACTCAAAGGGGTAGTTGGCTGGCCTCCTGTGTAAGCTCCAGCAACATAACAAGCACATGGCCTCAGCTGGTGGCCCGAGTTGTGCCCCTACAGTCCTGGACCATTGGAAATGATTTTGAAGATGCTGCTCCTGACTAACCCAAAAAGTTGAGACTCAGAACATTTTTCACCAAAAGGTGGCCTGAGAACCGACAGAAGATAACCTACCCGCCGGCTGATCCACCCAATGTGCATCGCCGGTCCGCCTGACTTTACGGTAGCTCCTGCTGTGTTCTTCTCTGCAGCAGCAAATCCTGTTCACAGAAAGGGTATTCGGCCTCATGGAGCCCTGGTCGGCTACAGCTTGCAGGTCCTATCCGCTGGAGATTTTCGACTTGAAAATAAAATTACAAAGTCTGAAGGTAGAAATCTTCACTGTGACTTCCTCTAGCGGCTTCCCAACAATAACAACTTCTCCTTAGATACCTTGTCCCACTGAACTTCACCTTCTCAGGAACTTCTCTTTGAAATTTCTTTTAAGTCTGAAGATAAGCCGAGACTGGGCCGAATCCACCTCATGTAGCCGAACCACACTCCATCGTCATCAGCCTTAACTTTTGACTGTGTCCAGGTCTCGCTGACTAGATACCTGCGGTTTGGCAGTTTGATCTTTTAGGCGCAATGTTTCACTAAAAACTTTAACATTTATCATTCAAGTTCTGCTGATTGGATTTAATTTGTTTCGGTATTATTTTATTTATTACATTTTACTCTATTTTTACAAATTGGTATGGAATTTTTCTTGTGTTTTGTTTTCACTTTATTACTGTTTGTGTGCTGCATAAATATTCTATACCGTGCCTCTAAATTAAGCCTAACGGTTTTTGTGCCAAGCTGCCAGATGTTTAAGCACAGGTTAATTTAGTGACTTTTTGTGGTTTACAGTGATAAGAGTGTTTTTTTTGCTTGAGTAGGGTTTTACTCACCTCAACCATTATCCCAATTTCTTTCAATGCTCTACAATAGCGTTCATGACGTTCCACCATCAGTGGTTAGTTTCCTTCTCTGTAGCTCATAGAGTGTAGAAGGGAACCACTTTATCCGGGGGTTCAGGTTTGGCAATACCTCATAACAATGGACAATGCTAGCCAGTGTGAACGTCGCCGTCATTGAAAGAAACTCATTTTGGGAACCACCGGTTTCCGGCAGCAAGCTTAAAGTTACGCAGTTACCCTAGGAATCTCAGATGTCCCCTACCATAGTCTGCCAAGAGCCTTGGTATTTTGTGTTATGCCACTTGTCATAAGGCTGGTAAATGCTCATGTCACAAATGCTGCTGGCGAAGGCAGATCTCGGACTTGCAGAAAGACAGGTAACTAATTAAATTCGTGGCTGGACATACATGAGTTATTAGTACTGTGGTAGAACAGGAGGAGGATTCAAGAAAATGTTCTGAAGTCTAGTGTTTAAGAGGCTGCCAAGATTACCTCCTCGGACTGAAGCTTCTCTGGTCATGCATACCTCTCTCATAAGCTTCTTGTCTGCTATATTGTTCGGCTTCTTTTACATGCACTGATTAGCCATCCATTTTGTATTCTTGGTTTAAATGAAATTGCTCTGCCATCTATCTAGACTAGGTGTATACTATTTAAAGCTGAAATAAATAACCAGGCAAAGCAGGAAAGTAGGTACATACTGTGCTTTAACACTGAAGGAGCAGAGGATAGCGGTTCATCTTGGATTCCATAGAAAGACTAGTGGGGAGCAGACCATGCGACAGTGCACGACTTGGGCTGTGCAATGGAAAATACCAGGCCCTTTGAGTGGAAAGAGGCAACGATAACTTTCCAGCTTGGATAACCTCAACGGTAACAACTGAGAATTGAATGAATCTGTGACTGGCTGACTATAGTACAAAAAACAAAGAATAAAGCATGAACCATATGAAACTATTTGCAAAACACAAAGGGACTACAAGCTGTCCCCTAATGGAAGATGGTGATTTCGAGTAGTGGGTGCTACCAGGATTCACACACAATTAGTCAGGACCCAATTGTAGGTATAGCACATGCCTATTGTGTGGTTTGATGGAAGAAGGACTTAACACTACAACTCAAAAACAACACAAAAGCACAAGGAGACAACATACACGAGATTGACATGTAGGTAGGCTTGGCTTTGATGTGCTAACACATGCAAACACATGTGTGCAAATCTGTACAACAATTTACATAATAGCACAGCTGGATTTGCCACTGCTTGTTTTAAAACTTTGCCTAAAATGTTACTGCAGTACCATTAGTTAAAGTCTAGATTTAAAATACTATGGGGCAGATTTATGACGGACTTGCGCCACGTTTACGCCGCCGTTGCGTGACGCAACGGCGTGGAAACGTGGTGCATCCCTGCGACCTATTTACAACGTGATGCATCTAGGCAGATGCGTCACGTTGTAAAGCCCTGGGGCACATGAAATCTGCGTCAGGTTTCATGTGGGCGTTCTGTCGCAGGGTGGGCGTTCCCTCGTAGGAAAGCCCCGTAAAACTGACGCAGTGAAATCTACAAGATTTCACTGAGTCAGTTTTACGAGGCAGCTGCGTCAAATCCTTACGCCTGCTTGAAGCAGGCGTAAGGAGTGACGCACCACGTTATGTATGGGTGTCCTCTGTACATTGCAGGAGTTGCGTCGCACTTGCGATGCTACTCCAGCAATGCACCGTCTGTACACCACAAGATGTGTCACGCATCTGCCTTTCCTTGCACCATGGTGCGCCGCATTGTAAATGCGGCGTATCTGTGGTGCCACAAGGAGGGAATTGCGTGACGCATCAGTTCTGGCGCATCCCTGCTGATTTGCAGAGATGCGCCAGAACTCATAAATCTGCCCCTATGAATCTAAAAGGAAACTTGGCGTAATAACTGCCTCTTGCCAGTTACGAGACCCACTGCAGTATTTGGCATGGAACCTTGAGCATGGAATTCGTCCTCTTTGGACACTGCAACGTATGAACTTGATTCTTTTAATGCAACTGCAAACTGGTCTAATTCTCCGTCTAAAGATACTTTTTGTAATTGTTTTAATAGTGGTACAAAGGATTTTAATCAAGTAGTACTGGTCTGTTATGCACTGCACTTTCATTGTCATCGCATCCTCAGGCGGCTTTCAAAATATAATCCCCGAACAGCAGCAGAAACCCGCTATTTGCTGTTTTGCCCTGGGAATGAGATAATTTGTCAAAAAGCTTTTAGATTTTTTTAATGCTTTTAAAATTTGTATTAATTGTATTTTATTCTTGATGTGTGTATGTGTACCTTGTTCAAGTTCCAAATCTTGTATGAAGAATTGAATTGTGTTGCCTGTGCTTTTGACTCAGTAGGTTTTCAGAATACTAGATTTTTTCAAGCACAGTAAATACGAAGCCTTGTAAAGAAACATACAAACTGCCAAAGTAACACTTTAAAGGTTGACAGCAACGGACAGGTATCATAATTCAGTTACCAAAAATCTGCATTCATATATGTGTTTGGGAAGTTCAAACAATATAGCTGCATATGCTGTTACTGTCGCCTTTTTGAGCATTTCATACCCAGTTAAAGTTCTGTAAAAATCTGTGAAAGGCCGAGCTTATTTAGGTGACGTTGCTAATGTCCATCCTATTGTACCTTATTAAAAGTCACACATCACAAGGGTATTTGGGGAAATGCCATCAAACACGATATGGCATGGATTATTTTAATTAAAGCCAGTCTAAAAGGGACTGGAGACTTTACAAATGCAGCTGCATTACTGCAAGGCTCTGAAAGAAAATACATTTTGCTTCAAAGTCCACCCTCTTTCTCTGCTTAATTAGATCCGTGTTTCGTGCTCTTGGGCAGACACCCCATTAAACCCGGTGGTACTGTGCTTGGCTCACGTCAACTGAAGCATTGCATCACCTGAATAGTTGCACAAGATAAGGACGCAGGGGAAGTGGAACCGCTCGTCATTTCCTAAAATAGGCGCGCTGGACAGTTTGGAGTTGTGGGGTGAAAAAGTTACACTCACAATTATTTTCTTGACCTCTACCTCTCTGGGGAGATTCACGTACGTGCAGTACTGGCACTGCTGTGCTGCCTTCCACCACCGGGGTGCGGCACTATTCTGTATGCAACAGATTGTACACCGGTCACAACGACCATTTGTGGATAATTGGTCCTAGATGTGGCAATTCCAGATTGATGCACTCTGACACAACACTGAAACTGGGCTCCATCAATAGGATGCCACTGCTGGTCTCAATCCCTGAACTCCCAATGGACCATAACTACTGTTGGTCTAAGAAACGTTTAGCAAAACTACCTAGTTTAACCATACCAACCCTTGTCTGCCTGGCAACAAATAACACACATCCCACTTCAATAAAATCATATTCCCTTCTTCCTGCTGTACTGTCTTCTCCTACTACCCATACTGATGGCGCCATTCTTCGCAGCCTTGGCGTGGACCATATACAGTATAATTGCTACACTATGAAAACCAAACTAGCAAATTCGTCTTCTAGGCCTTTACACGCAGCCTGCCACTTTGACAAGAGATAAAAGCAGTGTTCAATGTCAAAGTGGACAAAAACGTGCTGTCAGCCACTTAACTTGCCTCTATGTTTATCTCTACAAAAGCATGTCCCATGGAGAAGAAATAGGTTGGTTATTTGTTAATATTTAATGCATGATGGTGTAGTTGCAGTCTGTAATGATAGTGGTAGGTTTCATTGTTTCCGCCTTGACAAAACCTTCTAGTTCATCATGTACTTATCTCCACTCTTTCCTCCACCCACTTTCCTATCACTTAACTGAGCCTAGCTTGTGTGTGTGTGAGTGTGTGTGTGTGTGCGTGCGTGTGTGTGTGTGTGCATGCATATGTGCAAACAATGCAAATCCTTCAAAGTGACACCTATGTGTTTTTTCGCAACAGATGTTCCTGCATTGGTGATCTGAGTCAGCAGCCTGATTATCTTGAAAGCCTGTTGCCTGACATGGGCACTATCTTGTTATTACAATTGTGTTGGTATATTTTGGAAGAAAGACTGCGGGTTCCGACCGCTTTCTGATAGTGTACACTAATAGGGTGTTCATCGCATGTCTTTTTAACTGGTTCTCTTTTTTTACCGCTAGGATCTGGTTGTCTAGGTCATTCATTTCATTTCATAAGGCTTTATTCGGAGCAAAAAAAAAACATGTCCATAAAAGCACACAGATAATAATTAAAATTCAAATATCAGTTACGATACAATCACATTTACAATTAGACAGCCAATGTTAAAAAAGGAACATAATATACAGGCGAGGACAGAATAAATATTTAAAAACTCATACTTTTCCTGACACTAATTGCTTTAAGCAGGAAGGTAGCTGTAAAAAAACAAGCATCAGGATGGTGCAAGTTAAAAAGCAATTTCATAGAATCATGAACTGTCCTGACACCAAACTTGACAAAAATGGGGTTTAAAAAAGATTTGCGGAAATTCCCATACAATTGACACAGCATAAGAAAGTGCATAGTGCTTTGTGCAGAAATATTGTCACACGGGCAAGGGCCTGCAGGGAGTTTATTCAGGGAAGGGAAAGCAACCAGGTTATGCACAATCCCCATCCTTAACCTTGTTAAAACAAACTGATGGGAAACTCTGGTCACTTGGGTCAAATATGGTTGATAGCCTGCTATTTCGTTCATACTGTTGTAAAAGACAGGTGGATAACTTGTCTTCGTTACTGGCCTCTCTGATTTGCAATTCAAAAAGATATTCTTCATTTCAGACTTAGATATGTCTGAGGCCCCATATCTTTCAGTAATTATATTAAGCCCATAGAACTCCTGAAAGCTGTTGATAGTATATTTAATCCATGGGATCTTTAAATGGTTATCAACAGTGAGACAATCGTTAATAATAGCTCTATTTAAAGATGTCTCTTCTTTCAGCCAGATAGAACGCCACAACAGTAGAGGTCTCAGGAGAATCAAGTCATTTAGATATTGTATTCCGATTTCTCTATGGACTAAATCGTTAGAGGCAGATTTTGGCAGACACAAAAGTCTTTTTAAGAAGACGTTCTTCTCCACCTGGAGGCTCCCAGCCGGGGCCAGACCCCAAACCCCTGCCCTATAGAGGGCAAGGGTGAGACATCTAGACTGAAAAATCTTGAGCATGTCTTTTATCCGTTTGTCCCCAAATTTGGTGGCAAAAGTGAACACCCCGTTGGCGCTCCTCATCATCTTAGTCCTAACATTCTTATGCTCACTAGCCCAGCTGCAATTCTTGGAAAATGTAATGCAGAGGTAGAAGAAATGGTCAACTTTTTGGACCCTTTGACCTTCTATATAATAAGATTGGGGCTTACTCAGCCCTGGCCCACACTCCATAACATAGGTTTTGGTTTTATTAATCACAAGTTTTCTACTCTTGATGAACTGGGAAAACCCGTCCATCAAGCGTTGAAGGCCTATCGGGGTCTTGGACAGCAGCACGGCGTCGTTCGCATAGAGTAATACCGGGACGTTAAAATCATTAACTCTAGGGGCATCTGCCACTACTGTCTGTAGGACGGTGTCCACTTCATTAATGAAAAGTGTAAAAAGCAAGGGGGCTAAAACACACCCCTGCCTTATACCCCTCCCGATCTTAAATTTGGTGGTACACTCCCTATTAGAGCCATATCGAACGCTAGTACGTAATTTAACATAGAGTCGGGCCAAAAAACAGACAATACCCTCAGGTGCCTCCATATTCCATATTGACTTTTTAAAAATCTTCGTATTTATTTGACCTTAGTGTGCCTCATAAATGGAGGAGCACTCGGGAAAACATTTACTTTATATGTTAATAGGACGCATTTCTAGTCTTTTCACTTCAGAATGAACTGCGTAAATAAGCTTTTCCTATAAATCAAGCCAGTGATGCCTGGGTTTTATAAGGAGCAGGGGTTCTCTTGAGTTTTAGCTCTAGTGTGAAGAAACAAAGGTGTTGCATGAGGACCGTGAATGCAGTCGTAGTGCCTTCATTTGCATGGAAAGCCACTGCCAATCATTAATTGTTGTTTTTGTTTCTTCCTCGAGGGCTGCACCACAGGCAGTCAATCCGGTGTTTTGTGCCAGAAACATTGCCACTTCGATGTCAATAAAAAAAAATACTGTTTTAACAATTGTGGGTGTGTGACTATAATTTTCCATACGTGCCTTCAGGCGAACCAACCTTTTGTAAAGCAAAAGTATCACTCATGAACAAATAATCCAGAATGCTTTTTCAGGCCAGGTTTTTTTTGTCTGTCTATTTATGGGTGATTGCTTGTAAGGAAATGCATGTGCCTGTGTGTATTTATGTTTTTACCAGTGGATTTATTTTCAGGTCTGTAAGTATGTATGCATGTGAGTGTTCATTTTTGTGTGTTGGTATCCAAGCATGCATTCAAGTGTGGAAGCTGCATGGGTGCTCCTCTACATACTCGTATGCATGCACACATTTGAGTACATAGGTATAGTAGGTAAAGTAGGTATAGTAATACGCAGACACATTTTCGCAAATGTGTTTGTAGCTACTACAGTTCACTGAATGTACAAGTTTGGCAAATTACAACATACGTACATTTATTGTGTGGCGTATATGAAGTGCTGTGGCAAATCTGGCAGGAAGATGACCTAGTCAGGAAACGCGCCACTTCCGGTGGAGGAGCAGAAGGTTGTCACCTTTTTCAGAGAAATGTATTGCCCATTTGTACATGTTCTGATAATCTGGAAGGGCTGTAAGCTGCTATTTGAATGTTTTCATCTTGCATTTCTCACCTTGTGTGTGTCTCCTATCTCTTTCGTGCAAACCTAGCCAAAGGGCAGCAGAGTGCTGCACATGGTCAAAGTAAATGAGTGATAGGCAAGGTAGCTGGTTTGTGGGCTGTTTATTTAGTAGCGGAGTAGTGCATGATGGGCCTTTTTGTATAGCTTACTGTGCTTACTGTTGGTGGCTTGAAATGGAAAGTAAAATGGAAGTTGTATCTTTGTGCAGAGTAACTGCTTTGCTTTCACGTTGCATGAACATAACTAACAACACATACTTTCGATTTGTTTTTGAACGCGCCACAAGCTCATTACGTGCTCCAGACTTTCTCCAGATGGTACTTTATGATTTGAAAAAGGTTTTCATTTAATTATTTTAGGCTTTGGATAGTTTGATAATGTGCTGCATGGCCAAACACTTCTAAGGTCCCAAAGGCGAGACCTATTGGCTATGTCAATGCTTGTTCTTTGATTCCTGCTAGTGTTTGTTGTTGCTTGGTTAACTTTTTTCTTGTATCGTGTTTCTTGTTTCCCCAATCCCACTACCCCTCCGTACGATACTTGTTTCCACATACACCCACCCTTCCCCTATCTTTTTATTGTTTCTTCCTCTGTCATTAGGTCTCCACTCCTTGTTGTTGTAAACTTGCAACCGCCATCTAGTCCAGCGGTGAAGGATGAGGGCCGCAGCAGAGTGGAGAGAAGGAAAGTGGCGTTTCTGACTTAACAGGTAAGTAAACATATAAATAAATAAAACGAAATTCATTGCGTGCACTGCATCACATTTGGTGATGCAGTGCACGCAACGAAATTACCTTACCTGTTGAACTCCGTAATCCATACATTGCTACCCCCCACCCTGCCCCTCTTCCTCCCCACGTCACAGCCTGCAGGTACTCCCACCACCGTCCACGGCTGGTAGTTGGCTTGATCTGGGCTTGTCTTCATGGTGGGTATCTTTCCTGACTCTTCCCTTTGTGAATTTGCCTGTTGCTCATTCAGATGCTTCTGGAAGACACTGGTGGTATTGGTGGAGACCTGATCCTCTGGTCTCTATCTCGCAGCCACATCAGTTCGGTGTTTATAGTTTTCGGATATTTAGTTTGAACAATATATAGTGTCAGGAAAGGCACAGATTCTTTGTGTATCCTACAATCCCAGTGAAGGTTTTCCCCTCTGGTAATGTTAACCTTCTGTATTGTTATCCTTTTTGGTTGCCTAAGGTTGTCATAAGTTGCTAGGCAGCCAGCATTTATGTACTGTCTTAACGCTTCTACATATAAAGATGGTGATATGTCCAGCTCTTAGTTTTCATTTAAAAGTCTCTGAATTAGTACCTCTTCGTGGCTTAATGTAATCCTCTATAATGTCAAAAATCCCTTGTTTGTCTAAACCTGCTTATTGACTCTATGCAACCGCAACTGCGCTCCACGCTACTACACTTCACTGTATGCCAGTCCACTCTATGCAACTCCACTCTACGCTACACCACTCCATGAAGATGCACTCCACTCTATGCAACACTGCTCCATGCAACTGCATTCCACTTTACGCCACAACACTACACTTTAGGCCATGCACTCTACACAATGCCACTCAACGCAACGCCACTCCACATGACCTCATTCCACTCTACTCCACTCCACTTTATGTCACTCCACTTGACACCACTCCAGTATACATCATGCAGTGCCACTCCACTGTACACAACGCCATTGCACGCAAAACCACTCCACTCTACGTAATGCTACTCCACGTAACTGCACCCCACACCACGCCTTTCCACTCCACTCTTTTCCAGTACACTTTTCGCCACTTTACGCCAATCCACACACGTGTTCTTAGAGTTTACTTGTTTACAGTGTTTATAGCTTTTGAGTACTTAGTTTGCACATTATATAATGAAAGGAAAGGCACATATTCTTTGTGTATCCTACAAGCCTGGTGAAGGTTTTCACCTCTGGTAATGTTACCCTTCTGTGTTGCTATCCCTTTTGGTTGCCTTAGGTTATCATTAGTTGCAAGGTAGTCAACATTTTTGTACTATCGTAGCGGTTCTACATAGGACGATGGTGATTTGCTAAGCTCTTAGTTTTCATTCAAAAGTCTCTGAATTAGTACCTCTTCACGGTTTAATTTCATCATCTATAATGTCAAAAATCCCTGGTCTGTCTATTCCTGCTTATTGACACAGCTGTACTCAACTCAACGCCATTTCACTCCACGCAATGCCACTCCACTCTTTGCAACGCCACTCCACTCTACGCAACACCACTCCATAACACAGCACTGTACTCAACTTTAGAACACTTCACTCCATGCCTTTCCACCAATAATATTTAGCCATACGGAATAGCAGCCATACTGTCTAAAACATATTGTATAAGCCATAGGCAAGAACGAATGGCGGTGCCAATTTTTGTTTGCAATGCCTCTCACTAGAAAAAAATGGAAGGTGCTGGTGCTGTCCTCACTGCAGGATGTGCGCCTCTTCTGTAAGTCACACCACTGATTGTCCTGAGTAGGAGTTGGTGCTGTGCTCACTGCAGAGGGATGTGCCCCTCTCCTGTGTGTCACTCCACTGACTGTCCTGGGTAGGTGCTTTCATCACTGTGGAGGGATTTGTCCCTCTCCTGTGTGTCGCACAGCTGGCTATCGGTGCTGTCCTCGCAGTGGCGGGATGTGCGTCCCTCCTGTGTGACACTCCACTGACAGTCCTGAGCAGGAGCCAGTGCTGTCCTTGCTGCGAAGCGATGTGCGCCTCTCCTGTGTGTCACACCACTCACTGTCCTGAGGATTAGTCAGTGCTGTGTTGTTCAATGCGGAGGCAAGTGCCCCTTTCATGTGTCGATGAACATCAAAAGTGATGAGATGCACACCAGCGTACACCCAATGTTTGACAAAGCTTGGTATCTTCAGAACTATAATGTGTGCCACCCAACGGACTATCCTCAGCAGAAGCCGGTGCTGTCGTCGCTGTGGAGAGATGCACACCCCTCCTGTGTGCCACACTACTGACTGTCCTGAGTAAGAGTCTGTGCTGTCCTTACTTCAGAGGGATGTGCACCTCTCCTGTGTGTCACACCCTCTACTGTCCTCAGCAGAAGCCGGTGCTGTGCTCACTGCGGAGGGATGTACGCTCTCCTGTGTGTCACACAAACGACTGTCCTGAGCAGGAACCAATTATGTGTTCACGCAGGGGAATGTGCACCCCTCCTGTGTGTCACACAACTGATTATCCTCAGCAGAAGCTGGTGATGTCCTCACTGCGGAGGGATGGATGCCCCTCATGTGTGTTACACCAATGTAGTGGCGGCTGGCATCTATGGAGGGTGGGTGTACGGACAAATACAATTAAACTATTAAACACTTATTTTCAACACAAAGTCTTCAGCGCAGGACCTCTTCTTTTGACCACTGAACAGGAACTGGATGCTGCAACTCCCTTGACCAATCCTGACCCTGCTCACAGCATAAAAGCAGTGCCCTGATTGGAGGAAGCGACCTAACTCTGTGCACCACAGCGCAGTGGAGGTTTGCACTTGCTCTCAACTCAGCTGTCTTAAGACAGCTAGGCTGAGAGGTTTAAAGTGCGCAAGTCTGGATGGACGCCCCAAGACAGCCGGCCAAAGAGACATGCGCACTTTGAAAAGTGCCTAGGCAGACCTCCCTGCTAATTTAATTCAGCAGGCCCCGCCCCGTCTTGATGCTCTGTTCGGGACTGGGGCTTTGTTTGGTGAGCAACGCTCCTCCGCTCCAGTGGAGGAGCCGCCCCTGCACCACTGACTGTCTTGAGTAGGAGCCGGTGCTGTCCTCATTGCGTAAGGATGCTTTCCTCTCCTGTGTGTCACATCACTGACAACCAGCACATAGGGTATGGGTGGAAGGAGGAGGGAGAACAAGTTGCAGAGACTAAGAGGGCTTGCAGATGAGCCGACTACAGCAAGAGGATGTGAGAGAACAGGTGACTGAAGAGGAGACAGTGGGAGCATGGTGGCAGGCAATGAAAGAAGGCTGCAGGGTGAGAAGAAAGCACAGAGATAAGGGCAGTCATGGAAAAACGACAATAGGTAAATCAAGTAGTATGACTAAAAAGAAATGACTGCGAGCGCAGGCAGCAGGAAAGCAGGCAGTTGACAAATAGAGGAACGCGGGGAACAAAAAAGAAGAAAATAGCCAACGAGAGAAGGGAGCAGGAGAGTAGGCAGTAAAAATCAGCAGGAGAGTAGAGAGAGAGAGAAGGCAGCCAGCAGCACAGCAGATAACAGAATATCACACAGGTAGAATGGACGTCGTTTAGGGGTCTCAGCTGCAAACCCTGTCTTCCCCCCTGCTACCCCTGGCACTGCTTTTGTGAACCCTGGCCTTAGAGGGAAGTAAGTAAGTAATTTTTATTAGCATAGTTAATTAAAACAGTTGCATAACAAACATTAAAATTGTGTCTACATGCAAAAACAGCCTGTCACTACAGACATTAAAATTACATCTATATATCACCAGTCACAATAAAATCAAAATCTAAAAAAAAATGTAGACATCCATAATTAGAAATAGATATAGTTTGTATTATAATATTGTCAAACAGGCAGTTTAGAGTCACATTTTGGCATTTTCTTTTCCACCGTCTTCATAAACTTCACAAGACTACAGTTCAACTGGGGATCCTGGGGTGCGAAGCAGGCAAGAACTGCTTGTCTTTGTGAACGTATTCCTCGTTCGTTAAATAGGGATTTTAGCAGATGTTTTAGTTCTTCCAACAGTTTGACACAGGAGCACAACAAATGTGGTATATCCTCAGGCACCGTTCCACATAAGTGGCAGAGGGAGCCCACCTTGTCCTTTAACCAGTGTGGAAAATGCCGGATACAGGGTAACAGTCCCAATCTGTACTTTAGAAATGTCATCTTGGTTGTTTTTGAATAGCCCAAATCCAGGTAGCTCTGTGGTGCCTGTATGGGATACGAGTTCAGGATCATCCATCCGTATGATCTTTTCGCGAGGGCTGCCTTGTGTTCAACCCATGAAAGGTGTTTGATTGTTTTCTTAACCAGTTTTTTAAGCCTTATATGACTTTTGAAGGTATCCCAAAGCTGATGTAAGCCAAGATTCGCCAGGCTCCTTTTGAGATACTTAGCAGCTGGTGAGGCTGGGTGTTGCTCTAGTTCCATCCATAGATAATCATTTAAGGTTCCCTTTTCGGTTTTTCGCATTTTGTCGTAAGCAGTTATGTACGCCCCTGTCTTGCCAGGAGCAGTTTCTGGATGCCAATCTCTAGCCTAATTTGGGCAGGTGAGGTATGTTTTGACAGGCTAAAAATAATCCTATACACGGCTGTGACTGTACTGTCCAAAATCTTGGCATCCCTGCCTCTCTGCACTTCGCTCCAGTAAGTTATTGTTGGCAGGAGTTTGGCTCGTATTACTTGTGTCAGTGGCAGGAGAGATGGGCTTGTGAGTTTACTTTTTAATGCTTTTAAAGAGATTGCTGAGGCAAGGCCTTTACCTCTAATGCTGGTTTTCTGAACAGTAAACTGGCCGCTGTTGTCGATTTTTACACCTAGGTATTTATATATTGACGTGTCCTCAATACGAGTTTTGTTCCAAAACAAAGTGGATGACTTTTTCCTTTTCTTCCTGATTGTCATTGTCTGTGTTTTCTCCAGGTTTATTGTCAGTTAGTTTGCATCCGAATATCCCTGTGTAGCATTCACAAGATGTTTTAGCCCTACTTTAGTATGGCTGATCAGGACTATATCGTCTGCATAGAGAAGACACAGTAATGAAAGCCCTCCTAATTTTGGTGCATGAGAGTTACAGCTGTTGAGGTTCGGAATGAGGTCCCCTAAAAACACATTGAATAGAGTGGGAGCTAATACACAGCCCTGTTTAAGACCCTTGTTGGTTGCTATACATCTTGACAGCAGCGAACCGTCACCCAGTTTTTTCTGGACACACGTCTCAGTGTGCAGGTTAATCAGCAGGTCTAACAATGGCCATGGTATCCCCCAGCTCTTCAATTTGGACCATAATAAGTTCCGGTTTATATGGTCGAAAGCAGCCTTATAATCTAAAAAGCAAAAATGAATGGACATTTTAGTTGTTTCAGACTTGTCTATTAACATGCCCATGGTTAGGATGTTCGTGGTTGTCCCAACCTTTTTAGCAAAGCCAGTCTGGTTAACCGGAATTAGGGATTTCTCTATGGCCCAGGCCTGCAGTTCTTCCAGTATTCCTGCAAAATATTTTGCCTTGTTGTTCATGAGGGTAACTAATCGGTAGTTTTGAGGAAGAGCCTTGTCCCAAGATTTAAAAATTGGAGAAATGATTGAGCCCTTCCAGGAGCAGGGCAGTCTATTAAAATGTTTTATGACCAAAAATAGTGGCTCAAGAGCTGCAGCCCATTCTTTTTCGTCTTGTTTATAGAGGATGGGTGGGATTCTGTTCGGGCCTAGCGCCCCCTATTTTCTGCCTTTTTTAGTTTGGTGTCTAATGGTTTTTTGTAAACTAGTCACTCCTTCATTTGTGGTTGGTGTAAGACCTTCTTGATTGCTAGTGCTCCTATGGAGTGTCTGTGTTCATTATTGACAAAACCTCGTATCACATCGTCAGTTCCTGTCTCCAAATAAAAATCTCTATCTTGAGTAAAATGATTTCTAAGGTGGCTTGCACATTCTACTTCTGTGATATTAGAGGAAACTCCATCGTGCATCGGCCTCATGAAGCAGTTTATGGTTTTCCAAAATCTTGCACCATCACTCCGTTTGGTATCTGCATGCAGTTGTGCCCACATGTTGTCCGCAACAGATCTTTTGGCTTCCCATTTTGTTTTTTTCAGCAGTGTCTTCAATTTCCGTAGATCATATTTAACTATATCCGTTGGATTATACTGAAGTTGTCTCAGCGTATGATTGATTGATTTTTTTATGCGCCCGGTCTTCTCTTTGTACTCTTGTGTATAGAGTTGCATGCTGCTGTGGCCCAGTCGTATTTGTGGCTTAGGTCTTGTAGAGTAAGCTGCCATAGTTGTAGTAAAATGCTCCCATTTTTCAACTTCGCTAGATCCAGTTCTAGCATGGAAGAGCTGCTTAACCTTTTCTAGTATGATTTTGTCAGTCGCTGCTGAGTACTTGATCTTTTTATTGTTGATAGTGTAAACTGACTCTTTAGGCCACGAGGATAGCTCATATTTAGACATTTTAATATTGAGAGCAATTTCTTGGAGGCAATCGTCGCTGTCAGCTTTTTCCCCTATCCAAAATGAAACCATTTGTTGAAATAAGAATAATGAAATAAAGGTATAATCCAGTATAGTGTTTATTCTAGTCGAGTGAAATGTAATAGCTGGGGGTTGTCTCCAGTAAATCTTCCGTTTAATGCTCTGATGTTGAAGAGTTCGAGGTCCTCTAATGTCTGCTTGTCTAGTATGGTCTGTTTAGCTATTTGCAACTTCGCTTGGAGTGGAACATCCCAGGCTGAATTTTAAATTAGATTCTCATCATCCGCCGAGATTCCCATAAGGTTAAGGATAAAGTCCCCTGTGATCATAAGATCTGTTGATGGTATTTCCCTTATGCACTCCTCCAAGAACTTACATAATACTTTTGCTGCCTTTGATTTCCTTTTTGGATGGACATAGGCATTGATCAAAGTAAGCTCAATTTCCCCATGCCTGGTTCTGGTTGCACGATGGAGAAGTTTACTGCCATTGACTCGGAAGAAGTTGGTCCGACTTCCTTGACTACATGGAAGCTTGTGGCTGAGACATAGGTTGCTAGACCACCTTGGAGGTGACCATATTTCGCCTTCCTTGTTGCACCAGCAAAAAAGGCAAGAATCCATGAAGGTGCGGGGGTCAACTTGCCATGTTTCTTGCAGGGCCACAATATCAAAAGATCTTATATAGATGATGAAGTCTGGATCAGACATTTTGGAGGCCAGACCATTAACGTTCCATGAGCATATTCTTAAAGGATTGTGCTCAGTCGATCTTAAAAGTGAGCCTGTTTGTCAATTTGGATGGTTGTTTATTGTCCTAGCGATCCATCTTCGATCAGTTAGTTCTGTTGGAGATGACATGCCATCTTGAGTACTTCTAATAGTGCTAAGATGTTGCACATTTCTTGCTCCGCCTTTCCCCACTGCTCCTCTAAGTACCGACATTCCTTGTCGGTTTCCAGAAACCTGTGCTCCCTCTGTTCCTACTGGAATTAATAATTCCGGGTATCTCGGTTTTATGTAAGGAGTTATTGTTATCCCCCAGTTTTTGAATGTTTGAGACTCTGCAAGTATTTTGTGTGCAATTAATGATGTTGTCCGTGTTGCTTTAGTTTTTTCACTGCTTGTTCCATCATCGGCTGTGAATTCGATAGAAGCCAGATCCAAAGTTGTCACATCTTCCCGGGAGGGAATGTGAGATAGCAGCCGTATAATATTGCCTCTATTCAGTATGTCATGTCTGCTTTTCAAGATATAATCCGGACTGAGCCATATAACGTTTGTTGAGTTTCTTAAAATCTTCTGGGCTCCTGGTCTTTTTATTGATTTTGCTCAATTGTGCGGATTTCATATCCTTTTATTTCTGACAGTGTTGCCTGATATGTGGAAGTTGCTACTTCATCTCTCTCTTTTTGGCGAATTGTTTGTTGGCCTCTTAGGTTAAGCATTTGGCCTTTCTCTCCATGCCAGGGGGCATCTATGGTGAGTACCAATTCTTTTGCGGGTGCCTGTGTTTCATCTTTCTGGCTCGCCCCTATATGTATAGGTGAAGTCATTTGTGTAATAAGAGCTAGTTCACTGTCCTTTATCTCTTTAAGATTACATTTATGTTCAAGTTCAAGAATTTATATAGCGCACTACTCACCCAGAGGGTCTCAAGGCGCTTGAGGGAGGGAGGGTACATTACTTATCGAAAAGCCAGGTTTTTAGCTGTTTTCTGAAGGAGAGGCGGTTCTGTGTAAGGCGAAGGTGAGTGGGGAGAGAATTCCAGGTTTTGGCCGCTAAGTAGGAGAAGGGTCTTCCTCCCATGGTGGATCTGTGGATGTGCGGAATTGCGGCGAGGGCTTGATTGGATGATCGTAGTTGGCGGGTGGGTGTGTAGAAGGACAGTCTTGTGTTGAGGCATTCGGGTCCTAGGTTGTAGAGGGCCTTGTGTGCGTGTGTGAGGAGACGGAACGTTATTCTCTTGTTGACGGGGAGCCAGTGGAGGTCTTTCAGGTGACCGGAAATGTGAGCTTGACGGGGATTGTCCAGTATGAGTCTGGCTGAGGCGTTTTGGATGCGTTGGAGTTTTTTCTGTAGTTTGGCAGTGGTTCCGGCGTAAAGGGTATTTCCATAACCAGTCGGCTAGTGACCAGTGCGTGAGTGACTGTCTTTCTTGTTTCGGCGGGGATCCAACTGAAGATTTTTTATTTTTTTTTATTTTTATTTGGAAAACCTTATATATATTGCTTCAGATAAATAACTGAAGATTTTTTTGAGCATGCGTAGGATGTTGAAGCATGAAGATGAGACGGCGTTGACTTGTCTGGTCATCGAGAGGGAGGAGTCTAGGATGAAGCCCAGGTTACGTGCGTGATCTGTAGGTATGGGTGCTGTACCCAGGGCCGGTGGCCACCATGAGTCGTCCCAGGATGAGGGGGATGATCCTAAGATGAGGACTTCCGTTTTGTCTGAGTTTAGTTTTAAACGGCTGTTCTTCATCCATTCGGCTACTTCTTTCATTCCTTCGTGTAGATTGGTTTTGGCGGTGTTTGGGTCTTTGGTGAGGGAGAGGATCAGCTGGGTGTCGTCTGCGTAGGAGATGATGTTGAGGTTGTGTTGTCGCGCGATGGATGCGAGGGGACTCATGTAAACGTTGAAGAGGGTGGGACTGAGTGATGATCCTTGTGGTACGCCGCAGATGACTTCGGTGGCCTCTGATTTGAATGGGGGGAGGCGGACTCTCTGGGTTCTTCCGGCGAGGAACGAGATGATCCAGTCCAAAGCTTTTCCTTGTATTCCGACGTTGCTGAGGCGTTGTATGAGGGTGCTATGACAGACTGTGTCGAAGGCGGCGGAGAGGTCGAGTAGGATGAGGGCGAATGTTTCTCCGTTGTCCAGTAGCGTTCGGATGTCGTCTGTAGCTGCGATGAGGGCGGTTTCGGTGCTGTGTTTGGCTCGGAAGCCGGACTGTGAGGGGTCGAGGGAATTGTTGGATTCAAGGAAGGAGGCGAGCTGACTATTGACGGCTTTCTCAATGACTTTGGCAGGGAATGGGAGGAGTGAGATGGGGCGGTAGTTCTTAAGTTCAGAGGGGTCTGCTGTGGGTTTCTTCAGAAGGGCGCTGAGTTCGGCATGTTTCCAGCTTTTCGGGAAGGTAGCGAAGTTGAAGGAACAGTTGATGACATCGTGGAGATGGGGTGCGATGATGGAGTCTGCTTTGTTGAAAATGTGGTGGGGACATGGGTCGGTTGGTGAGCGTGAGTGGATGGAGGTCATCAGGCGGATGGTGTCTTCAGTAGTGATTAGGTTCCAGGCGCAAAGGTTGTGAGAGTGCTGTTTTGGTTCGGAGGTGGGTGGAGGGGACTGTACTTCGGATTGTTTTTCAAAGCTGTTATGTATGTCGGCGATTTTGTTGTGGAAGAAAGAGGATAAAGAGTCGCAGAGGTCTTGAGAGGGAGTGATGTCGTTGGTGCCGGCGGTGGGGTTGGTAAATTCTTTGATGATGTTGAATAGTTCCTTGCTGTTGTGGGCGTTGTTGTCGAGCCGATCCTTGAATGCTGATTTCTTGGTGGATCGGATCAATTGGTGGTGTTTGCGGGTGGCGTCCTTGAAGGTGGTCAGGTTGTCAGTGGGTGGGTTTTTTCTCCAGGTTTTCTCGAGAGTACAACATAACTTCTTGGATTTCTTAAGGTCATCGTTGAACCAGGGGGCCTTTTTGTTACCTTGTTTGATCTGGTGGTTTTTCAAGGGGGTTCTAATTCGTCAGCGCTGTGAGTGATCCATTGTGTGAGTTTGGTGGCAGCATGGTTTGGGTCCGATGATATGGCGGGAGGGTTTTGGTTAAGCAATGTGAAGAGTTGGTTGGTGGTGATTTTGTTCCAGTTTCTTCGAGGAATAGGTTGTGGGGGGTTGTGGGTCGTGGTCTTTTTGTAGCTGAAGTGAACGCAGCTGTGGTCCGTCCAATGGAGAGCTGTGGTGTGATCGAAGGAGATGTGTTTGCTGGAGGTGAAGATAGGGTCGAGCGTGTGTCCGGCAAGGTGGGTGGGGGTGTCAACAAGTTGTTTGAGTCCGAGATTGGCCAGGTTGTCCAGAAGGGTGGTGTTGTTGCTGTCGTTTTTCTTTTCCAGGTGGAAATTGAGGTCTCCCAGTAGGATGTAGTTCTCGGAGGTGAGGGCATGTGGGCTGATGAAGTCAGTGATGTCTTCGTTGAATTGTGTGCGGGTTCTTGGTGGTCTGTAGATGAGGGTGCCTCTAAGTGTGGTCCTGGGGTCGGTGTGGATCTGGAAGTGAAGGTGTTCGGCGGTCGTGAGGTTATCGTCGGAGCTGGTCGTGATTCGGATGGTGTTCTTATGGCTATGGCGATGCCTCCTCCTGTTTGGTTGGCGCGGTCTTTTCGGATGATCTTGTAAGCGTCCGGGATGGCTATGGCGATGTCGGGGGCTGATGAAGCGTTCATCCAGGTTTCTGTGAGGAATGCGACGTCCGGCGATGCAGTGTCGAGTAGGTCCCAGAGTTCAGTGGCGTGTCTGTGGACCGAGCGGGTGTTCAGCAGGATGCACTTCAGGTGGTTAGAGTGGGAGCTGTGCAGACGAATTTGCAGGAGTGGCTGGCGAAGGGTCCATGGGTGTGTCCTGGGGCAGCTTCGCAGCATTGTGGTGTGCGTCCGGGGTTAAGGGCAAAGAGGGTAGCGGCGTCATACGTAATGCGGGTAGAGTGGGTTATGCGAGGATCAGGGGGTCTGGCGTGGGCGCGGTCCAGGCACGGACGGGCGTAACCGGGCTTACCTTTGGCGCACCTTCGGCGCGCATGGGGCGCGACCGCTGCGCTTGAACGCTGCGCGCAAAAGCATCTGTCATAAGTGGGTAGTGGAGGGGGAGGGGCGAGGGAGGATCAGCTGGGAGGCGGGAGCGGGGCGGAGAGCCGGGCTGGAAGGCACAACAACAACAACAAAATGGCAGCAAGCCAAAATGCTACCAGGACGAGATTGGGGCACAGGCAAAGCGAATGGCAGTGAAATGGCCAGCGAAATCGGCACAATCAGGCACAAATCGGAGCAAGCAAGCAAATGCAGCAGTGTACAGTAATAAATAAACAATGTGCAGTACAGCGATACCACAGTGTACAGTAACAGATAAACAATGCGCAGTACAGCGATACCACAAAATGCAATTAAGCAATAGCAGCGCGAGGACAATGCTTCCAGGTCGAAGATCAGCTCCAATTCAATCGAGTTGAGCAACAACAGAGCGAGCAGCGCTACGATACCAGGACCAGCGTGTACTGGGCTGGGAGCAGCGTGGGGAACAACCGCCTTCCAGGAGCTCAAGACGGTCCTGGCATCTTAGGCAGTGTACGCTGGACGTTTTCATTCTCCGGCCTTGTTACCAAAGTGTGTTCACCATTTGTTGTTTTATTGATGATAGAATAGATCATGGTATCGCTCTTTTGTGGTTGATTCTGAACAGGCTTGAGTTGTACTTTTCCTTTTATAGTTGGTTGTGGAGTCAAGCTAGTCCCTTCCTCATGCGGGGATTCTGCTTTAGTATTCCCAAGGACTTGCATTTTTGCAGTTACTCCCTTCACTCTGTTAATGGACTGCTTTATTACTTTTGCAGTTACTGTATCTCGTACAAGGCTCCCTGCTAAGCTAATATCATCTCCAGGCTTAAGTTCGCTTTGTACTGGTGGCAATGATGTCCCAAAAAGACGCTTGAATCCTTCATTGTTTGAATTTGTTTTCTGATTTCTGCCTTTCCATTTGTTTGCTCGCCTTTGTGTTCCGTTCATGTGTTTGTCCACATGATCCTCCCATGAAGCTTCATGCATTTGGCCATCCGATGTATTGATTTCTCTGGCATCTTGTTCTTTAATCGTATGAGCCGGGGAGTCCTTTGTCCCGGGGCATCCCTTTTTGTTGGCTTTAATTGGAAATATGTTTGTCGGGTCGTCTGTTTCCTTTTCCGTGAGGCTCTCAAGAGATTGCTTATCTGGGCCCTGCGGAGACTTTTTAATTTGAGTGCACACATCATTCAACATTGCTGGGAGTGAGGCCGGTTTATCAACAATTGGACCACAACCACAACTCGAATTTACACCTTGCGAATGCTCGTACTCATTATGTAGAAGTGTGTTTAGTGTGCCCAACTTCCCGTCGATGGCAACCACAAAGACAGCCAAGGTATCTAATAGCGACAGTTGGGTGTCCATTTTATCAGATTGAAAATGGAGGACCTCTACCAAGAGTTGCACTGTTTTTAGCAAACTAGGCAAAGCACTTCCCTGGTTTGTATTTTTTGGTGATCCCAACTGGCTTACCAGATTTGTAGTCCCGTTTTGGTCTCCTTTAGTTTCCCCCTCCAATTGTTGTTCTAGGTTACCTTCAGTCATCATTTTCGAGGTGTTCGCAGTAGGGCCTCTCCTGCACTTTTCTTGGGAGTAGGCGGCCATAAGGTCTTCCCACTCTTCCTTTCCCAGGTTCAAAGAGACTTCTGTCACTTCTACTGAATCATTTGCCGGCATATCCTCTTTTTCCTTCTCCCACTCTGCATTTGGCTTCGCAGTCCATTGGTACATCCATTGTGACACTGTTACCAATTATATTTTTGTTTTGCGTTGATCCGCAGGCACCAACTGTGTCATAATGGTTTGTATGATTTTCTTCTAGATCGTCCGCAGATGTTTTTTGTGTTTCGTTTGATCTGTGTACTTGAATTAAGTCAGTGTCAATTGTCGGTTTCTTGCTGGTGGTAATAGTATTATATGTAATCCGAGTTTTATTACATTGTGGAGTTGATTTTGCTTGTAATGAGCTGATGGCTGTCGTAGTATTCGTGCTGGGACTTCGCATTTTGTGAGTAATTCTCTGCGTGCCAGTAAATTGTAACAGTTGTGTTAGCTGTGCTGGCTGAAGAGGTGATTGAAGGCCCAGAACTTCTCTCATGTTTGAAAGTAGAGTGTCCCCTGCATTCTTAAAAAAACAACATTTTGTGTAGATTTTTGATTGAAACAAGGGTTGGCAGTTTTTTGTTGGTTTATTTGGTTTATTGGTTGTTTCCAAATAAAAGCTGCCACTCTTTTGTATTCCTGAAATATTTACATCTGCGGTTATTTCAATTAAGGAGCAGTCCTTCTGTGTTGCAGGACTGGTATTGAGAGGTGGTTTATCCTTTGTGCCCTCGGGCATTTTAGAGGTTCGCTTCTTTTTCTTTGTAACCCCTTTTGTAACCATTGTTCCTCCTCGGACCCGGCTGACCTCATGCTACCCTTTGGTCACTTCAACTATATCCAACTATATATTGCTCCAGCAGTCAGTATCCGATACAATTTTTAGGTTAGATTCAGAAAAAAGACTGCGACATAATTGCCAGTCTCAACGTCACAGTTGGTCACTTATCACAGTCACAGTTGGTTGTCGCTTATATAGCGTGTCGCTTATGTAGCGTGATGCTGCTTCTGTTCCTGCCGCTTCTGGAAGAAACTTGCGGCTTTCGTTCACCGCACTTTGCCTAATTATTGTGGTGCCAAGCAAGGGTCTATTTCTGGAGCTTAACTTGTGGCACTTGTTTTCTAATAGTTGATTAATTGCAGCTTCTGCAATCTGCAATATACACTATGCACTGTTATGCAGCTTCAGCTGCTACTGTTGCTGGGTGCAGGATGGTGAAAAATGCATAGTATGGCAAGGTGCAGTCGTTTCAGGGTGAGGAGTGGACTAAAGCTCCCACCGCTCACCTCAGTTTCCTCTGCCAGTGCCTGTGGTGTGGCCAAAAAGATCAGGGCTAACTCAAGAGTTCAGGAGCCCAGACACCGTTTTTCGCTTCCCGTCCTCTTCGCTCTCTGCCTGCACTTGCCTCTCCCACCGCAGTAAGCCGATGTGCCAGCAAGCCGAGAGCTTGCCTCTCCTCCCTACCGCTCAACACTACTCAATGCTCAGTGACGCTACTGATACTACTACTACCACTACCACCATCTGCAGCTCCCCCCCCTCCCCAGAGGCCGCTAATGAAAGCAGGGGGTTGACCCGGAGCGGCAGAGATGAAGCAGTAGCTGTTTAGCCAGTTAGCGGGTGCGGGCACCAGAGCTGGAGCAAAGGGCAGGGTGCCGGAGGTAGGGGCCGGCGTCTTACTCGTCTCTGGCCTCAGCTAAACAAATGGCTGTTAGTGGGAGCGGGAGCCAGTGTTCTCTTCGCTCCTCAATTCTGGCGGCTGCTGCTGCTCAATGGTCACAGCCCCAAGCTGCAAATCAATCCAACCACCTACCGCTGTGTCTGCTGTGTTCCTGCTCTCTGCTGCACACTGTTGCTTGGACTCTCAGCCCTCAGACCACAGCCCTCGTCTCAGGTGTAGGCGCTGCACTCCAGTAGCAGTACGGTGAGAAGCGGCTGGCAGGATCACTGTAGGCGGGCCGAAACTCGGTTGAACTCAGCTGCTCTTGACTGCCGGCTGTCCGTGACTCGATGGTGGTTTGTTAAGTCCCCCAGTGTAGAGGCTTAGAGGTGGCAAAATCTGTGTCTGGAACACAGGGGCAGCTCTTCCTAATGGACGCTGCTTAGAGCTCCACTTACCTTGTTTCTGTCATGTTTTCAATTATACAAATAGTGAATAATATTATTCACTATCATTGTAATAAAAAAATGGAGTAGATTAGCTGGAATATGACCCTATCTGGAAGCTAAGGTAAAAAGTGCTGCTAAATGTTTGTTGTTTGCATGCTTGTGGGTCAGAGGTAAGGGTCAAATGGCTTGCAATGTCATTTCCACTACCCCTGGCATTTTGGTGAATTGACGTCCATGGGAGAAGGGTAGGTAGAACGGGAATACAGTGCCAGCAGGGCCATTCATTTAAATGTACAGACTTGAAATGCCACATTTTGGGTGTTGCATTACCCGTCTGCCCCAGGGCCTTCTCATGCCAAACGATTCTAAAATCCGAAGTCTGCCCACCCCACTCACTCACCCAAGATGTATGTTGCCCAGGACAATATGTGTGTCACTGGCTGACACACAGACTCTTTTCTGTCACTTAGAGAGCCAGCCAATGGGAGACAAGACTGCAGCTGTCAAGTGCCATAGGCAAAGAGGAAGGACAATAGCGCAAGAGCGCCACAATGTAGTGTGCCTCTGTGTCATGTAGCGAGCTGGCCTAGGGGAGACAAGATGGCGGCCAGCCAATGGGAGACAAGACTGCAGCTGTCAAGTGCCATAGGCAAAGAGGAAGGACAATAGCGCAAGAGCGCCACAATGTAGTGTGCCTCTGTGTCATGTAGCGAGCTGGCCTAGGGGAGACAAGATGGCGGCTGTTGACGTCCACTGGCATATAGGAAGTGCATCACAAAACTGAGATGCATAATTGATCTTCAACAATAGAAATTAAAAACAATGAATGTAGTATCATGTTACCTATTGGTACATTGACAGTTTTCAGTATGAATGAAAACAAACTATTGTATATACATAATAATATTTGTCATTGAAGTTAATTCCATAAAGAAAAAGATAAAACAGTTGCCACATGGTATCGGTATTTCGAGTTATAAATATCATGCTACCAAAATACTGTTGCAAAAATATTGACAACAAAAGTATTGACAAAGTATTGGTTTACTATATTAAGACCACAACTGTATACCATGACAATAAAAATATCGTCAAGGTACTCACGTGTGGATTTAAAAATATTAAATCTATATTTACCTTTATATACTTACCTTATCGATATTTTAGTCGTCAGTATTTTGCCATAACATTTTGGTAGCACAATATTAAAACCTACTATTCTGACAAACAAACAACTATTTAATTAGATGTGTAAAGATACTCTTTACATAAGAATTTTACATCAGCATCAGGGCCAATTGTAAACCACTGTATATTTTTCTTTTACTTCGACCTGCTATGCTATCACGAGGGCATAAGAGAAATGAAAAAATAGGTTATGTCACCTTCTGGGGCCTGTGTGCACGAGGCCTGCATACAAAACCCACCAGGAGAAAGGGCAGTGCCGTTCTGTGTCCAAGAAGAAACAAATCCACTTCTTTGTTTTTCAACAATCTGTCTTCAAAAAGACAAAATAGGGACATACGTCTTATATGAGAAATATGCATGTTAAATAACATTGAAACGCACAATAATCAGCAGAACATTTCAGAATTAAGTTTTCAAGCAAACTTTTTCTTTGACCACCCTCATGCAAAATGGGATTTGCCCATTTTAATTTAGAAATTCAAAGGTTATGACATCTATAACAGCTACAGAAAATAATTGAAATAAAAGAAAACATATCTAATATTGCCGCATAGCTTTCTTGAGTTTTAGTATTCCAAGCTGGGCTCATGCTGAAAAGCAAACTGTTGCTTTTAGGGCGAAAGCATTTTTTGTGACAATGGCTTATCCGTTCGCCAAACAATGCACCTCATGCACCATGTATGCCGTTACCACGCAGGAGGAACACCGCTTGCCTTAACAACCCATATGCCTTAGTCGCGCGTATGCCTGAACCACTCATGTGCGTAGTTAAGGCAGACAGCGGGCTAGTTCCAGAGACAGAATGGGCGGGGAGAGGAACAGGAAGCATCGGGAGAGAAAGGACCCGCATGCAGCTTGGCAAGTGGGGCTTGGGGTGGGAGGGAGGGAGGTAATTTTCAGAGGGGAGGGGGGCAGTTTATCAGGGGAGTAATTTTAGGTTTGAGGGCAGGGGGAAGGGGATGTTTTCACAGCTGGGAGGTGTTTTAGGACTCAGGGCACGGTGCAGGGGTCGGGGTAGTTTTTGGGGTGGGGCATTTTAGGGCTCAGGGCCGGGGTAGTTTTAGTCCTGGGGGCCGTTTTAGTTGTTTTGGAGTTGGTGTTGTTTTTTAGGTCTCGCCTGTCGATGCGCATGCGCATCGAGCAAGCGAGACTATGGGGGCTTATCCACTCTTTATCCACTGCAAGGAATCGTGGCGATTCCTTGCAGTGCCCGTGACTTTTAAGCTCAATGCGCATGCGCATTGAGCTTAAAAGCGCGTGCACGTCTGTCTTGTTTTACCCGCTCCGCCCCCTCCCCTTCCCGCCGTGTCGCATTTCTCCTCCCCCTCCCCTCTCCTCCGTCCGTCTTGTTTGTTTAATTTAACCCGCTCCGCCCCCTCCCCTTCCCGCTGTGTCGCATTTCTCCTCCCCCCTCCCCTCTCTTCCCTCCGTCTCATTTGTTTAATTTAACCCGCTCCGCCCCCTCCCCTTCCCGCGGTGTCGCATTTCTCCTCCCCCCTCCCCTCTCTTCCCTCCGTCTCGTTTGTTTATTTTACCCGCTCCGCCCCCTCCCCTGCCCGCCGTGTCGCATTTTTTTTTTATTCGAAGCCTAGTTCAGACAATCGAGGTTCCTGCCATTGTGCCGAGGACCGGAGCCGCACACCGTTGCAACCTCCACAAGACTCCTAAGAGGTAAGCCCTTATCATGCTGAGCGCACCCTTGTGCTCCCCATGCCTTCTACCTTTCAATGGTAAAGGATGGCACCGCTGACACAACCTACACCCTTTCCCACTCCCCAGCTCCAACAGCAAGAAACCGCTAATCAGCGAGGTTAAGCTGCCCTAACAGCCACTCCGAGCAAATACGAACCATGGAAACACTTCCAAGGACCGCACTGAGCGAAGAAAAGGTAATGCTCAACCCTTGGCTATTCACATTCTTTTCTGACGCCATATGCCCGGCAACCAGCCCTGACATTCATCACTTTCTTTCAAAAGAAATGACGCAGCGCTCTATACACCTTAATCATTCGGATTCAAGCAATATTTCGCTTGAACTAGGGTAAGGCAGTCCATTTACGAAGTTCCGCCCATTCGTTCACTTTACCCTGCCGCCTTGCAAACTTCTCTTCCCACGTCTCGCCACTAAATTAATTGACCATCCGCACACACTCGATCACCCCCATAAATCCATTAGAACATAAGTATCACCTTCTTGAACACTTGTGAAAACACTTGCACAGTATACCTCGCCACGAATAACACAAAGCTAGCAGTTTTCCTGACATGCACAAGTGCTATCTAGGAGCACACATCCCACAGGTGGCACGAGTACCCGACTCCAACATTGTTTTAACTTATGTTGTCTACAAATATGGTGGCACTTGATCCCTACACCAGTTGTTGACATATTGAAATGCAACTATTACAGTAATTCTGACAGGTCGCTGTTGTCTGTTTTTCCTCCCCCCTTTTTCCTGTTCCTTATCCCAACAGGCTCCAACGATAGACACCAGGCAATTGTATTTAAATTAGTCCTGATGATGATCCCCCTTATCTAGGAGCTAGGGATCGAAACGTCAACTGTTCTAAAACAATGCCACAAACTGACCATTGAGTGACATTATTGTGAACATTGTTTGGCAAAGCTTGCTTTACTAGATTTCAAGTGCAAGCCACCGTGGCTCCAAAGTTATTGCCTGATATTTTGTATGTTTTGCACTACTTAGTTCGTTCAGCTGTTTTGTAAATGAACAATTCTTGCCCCCTTTTGTTTTGAAAAAAAAAGTTTGGAATACAGTTATCTCGCACCGTCTTTAACTGAGTTCTTGCATTGCCTTACTTCTGGGGCACTTTAAAATAGAATTAATGGATGACTCCCAGGGTAGAAACTATATTCATTTTGCCTTCTGGTTTGATGAGCATTCTTTGCAGAGATGGCGTACTTACTCCTGCCTAGCGCCAATGTGACATGTCTGGGAGCACTATTTCGAATTACTGATTCGATTCCCTCTGTTCCAACCCAGCCTCACCTCCTTCGGAGGGCCCAACAAGTAGGGTTGAGTTTGACATAGTAAGGGGCCTTGTAAAGCTCCAGTACGCTTTATAGAAATATAATCTTCGCAGGGCCTGATACACTTTCTCTGACTGTCGCAACTATTCACCCATTTATCTACGCCCGCTGCATACTTCCTGTAAGACAACTGGAGTTCAGTTTTCGAGTGAATGCTGGGCTCACATTGGCAGGTGATCTTCCTCACTCTCACTCATCCTCACTCACCCTCAACCCCTCACCCTCACTCACCCTCACCCTCACCCTCACTCACCCTCAACCCCTCACCCTCACTCACTCACCCTCACTCACTCACCCTCAACCCCTCACCCTCAAACCCTCACCCTCACTCACCCACCCTCAACCCCTCACCCTCACTCACCCTCAACCCCTCACCCTCACTCACTCACCCTCACTCACCCTCAACCCTCCCCCTCAACCCCTCCCCCTCAACCCCTCACCCTCACTCACCCTCCCTCACCCTCAACCCCTCACCCTCAAACCCTCACTCACCCTCAACCCCTCACCCTCAACCCCTCACTCACCCTCAACCCCTCACCCTCACCCTCACTCACCCTCAACCCCTCACCCTCACTCACTCACCCTCAACCCCTCACTCACCCTCACTCTCACTCACCCTCAACTACTCCCCCTCACCCTCACTCACCCAAAACCCCTCACCCTCACTCACCCTCACCCTCACTCACCCTCAACACCTCAATCACCCTCACCCACCTTCACTCACCCTCAACACCTCACCCTCAACCTCAACCCCTCACCCTCACTCACCCTCACTCACCCTCAACCCCTCACCCTCACTCACCCTCACTCACCCTCACCCTCACTCACCCTCACCCTCACTCACCCTCACCCTCACACAGTGCAATAGTTCTCAGACCATTTCAGTTAGAGCTTTTAGAAATGTTTATGGCTTTTTTTATTTGTAATACTTTAGCATTGGCTACAGGAAACAAAAATGCTAAACATTTACAAAAAAAACCCATAAACAATTCTAAAAACACTAACTCTAATGGTGCGAGACCTATTGCATTTCCAATGCTTGTTTGTCCTGGAGCCGTATTAAGGGGTGGGGGATGTGGGGGGAGGGGGGCAATGGTCAGGGCCATTTTTGGGCTGAGGGCTGTTTTAGAGCTCAGGGCGAGGGCCTGGGGACAGGTCGCTTTTTGGCCTGGTGGCCTTTTTAGGGCCTGGGGCAGTGGTCGGGTCGTTTTTAGGACTGGGGTGGGCTGCATTGTAGGGTTAGGAGATGGTTTTTAGGACTCAGGGTGGGGGGACCGGGTACTGTTTAGGGCTAGGGTGGGGGGAATTGCAGTGCTCAGGCTGGTTTTTAGGGTTCAGGGCAGGGGGGCTGGGGTGTGATCTTTACGATGTATGCCTTTACCAATCATGCCTTTACAACGGAATTTGTGGTAAAGATGCGGTCATGGTTGAGACCGCGTGGTTTAGGCATGTGTTGTTGAGGCATGTGTTGTTTCATTATACAACCCTCTTCTGATGACCCCTCTTTGTACATCTTAAATAGTGACACTAGGTCTGCTAATTTAGCGAAATCTGCCCATATCTAGGGCTTAAACCGTGATTGTTCATTGTCAGGGAAAATCCACAGAGGTCACGGATGAAGAATTAGGCAACAGAACAAGGTGCAGGGCCAATGGCAAAGGTAGAGCCAACAAGTGATGGGCGAGGTAGCTGGATTCTGGGAGTGCAAGTGGGTGGTTACAACATCATGATGTTATTGTGTTTTCAGGAAGGCTAAATTGGGCCTCTTGCCTGTGCTAAGGAGGAAAGGTGAGGTCATAAGAAAAAGAAATGTTGGAAGCAGCAGCAGCAAAGACTCAAACAAGGAAAAACCTTGAGTTTACAACCAAGCATGGAAGCCAAAGAAATGTGCAGCAAAGAGGGTACACTAAGTAAGGCCTTGGCTGCAGTGGCGTCCAGCACAGATCAGGGGTGGCGGGCGGGGGTAGGGGCAAGTAGGAGGTGTGTAAAAAATAAAATAAAATATCTTACCTTATCACCACCGGGTCTCTCCTCCGCGTCAGTACTCGGCTGAACAGGAACCAGGAAGCACCCAGGCTCCCTTGACCAATCATCATTGTGATTGGTCTGAGCGCTGTGGTTCGGCGCTAGGACAGGGACTGGGGGCCTGGGCATGTTCTCCACGCAAGGTCTCCACGCAGGCTCTAATGCAGCCTGCATGGAGAACATGCGAAGTCCCTGCAGTGGGCAAACCATGCCTATTCTGCCCTGTTCTGAGAGCAGAGCAGCCCCACCCACCCACAAAGCAGCACGGAAACATAAAATGATAATAACTTTGAGTTATCATTTTTATGTTTCCTTTATTTACACTGCTTAAATGCTGTGGGGCAACCCTCCTCCACCTTAACGGAGGAGCCGCTACTCCTTGGCTGCCTAGGCCACAAAACCATGAAGGATCATGAAAAAAAGTTAAAATTATCTAAAAATGTAAAGATCGGTAGCAAGCACAATCTCAGCAGCAATGGTGGCTCCTCCGCTAAGGGAGAGAAGCGTCACCCCACTACATTTTGAGCAGTGGATACAAGAAAATGATAATAACCCTATGTTATTATCATTTTATTTTTCCGGTTCATGGGCGGGGCTTGGCTGTATCCCAGCCAACAAACGGAGGAGTGGTGGGCACTTAAGTGTGCATGACTGCTTGGCCGGCCGTCTTGGCCCAGCCAAACAGACATGTGCACTTTGCATGTAATACACAGCCTGGTGAGGAACATGCACGGGCTTCCGCTGCCTGTCTGAATCCCGAACCACGGCACACAGACTAATCACAATGCTGCATTGCAGTGTGTGATGGGGAGCCTGTTTGTGCTTCATGCTTCAAACAGGAACAGAAGAGGACGACGTGAGGTGGCGATCCGGGAGCAAGCTATGTCTTTTTTTCAAATGCATTTTTCTATCCCACCCCTCCGCCTCACCCATGCTACTTTGTGGCAGCTTCATCGTGTATCAAGAGGGAGAGAGAGGACCAGTTAGCTAGTCCGTATCCCCAATTTATATAGACTTTAATCAAAAGGAGACTAGCTAAAGTGTGAGGGGGGTGTTTAACAAGATTTAGTATTAAAATCTAAGTGACTCAGTCTTGTTTTGTCAAGGGGTAGTGACACCTAGTAGGTGTGCTCATGAAGCCCTCACCCACCAACCTAGTTGGTGGCATGCTTCATCATCGGGCCCACCCAGTGACACCTAGCGTGTCCCGGGTGTGCTTCGACGCCTGATTACAGCGGAGCAGGTAAGTCGCTGTGTGTGCGGTGAGGGATGCTTTGAATGTGAATTTAAAACGGCTTGGCGGAGGTCCCAGTACCCGAAGGTGAATAAACTTTAATACCTGGGCCACCGTCAGCGGTTAAAAATAAGGCTGTGGGACGTTAGAGGCGAGTTACGACCTCCCACGTCCTTTGATGGGTCAACATGTTTCAGCCAGTGCCTTATGAATATGCTGGCTTTCTTCAGGACAGATAAAAGGTGTGTGCAATTAAAACTAGTGGATGTGTGATACATCAACAAACAAATTCTACCTTTCCTGATATTTTTTTGTTGCTATGGGAGATTCCCTTAGTGTTGTCATTTATGTCAGCCTGGCCAGCTGGCATATTTGTGGCAACTGGTTTCTTTTGTTCAAGTTGGTGTTTTCATTGTTCTGATTGGCATGCATATGGTACACATGCATGTTTTATTACATTTGTTACTGACACGTGTACCATTCCAATATGGTATTTGACGATATGTTGCTTACTCAGTTATTCATCATGTGTGTGATGTTTTCACCTGATATTTCCATGCACCTTTATTGCCTCTTGTTTACTATTGCATAAACATGCATGCAAGAGTTTCTAATGTTATTCTAGCTTTTGTATGCACTTTTGTAGTTGTTTTGTAGTTGTAGTTGCTAATGTTATTCTGTCTTTTGTAAAGAAGGGATATATGTTATACCTGCAGCTAAGCCAGTGCTACTGGGGTGTGGAATGTTGGTGTGAGGTGATGCTGTGAAATGTTGGATGAGTGAGAGAGTCAGTTGAAGAATGGGCAGAGCAGCAGGAAGGTTGCTCCTGGTGGGGCTCTTCATAAGAACTACTTAATAGACATCCTTCCTAATCTAACCTGGACTGCTGAACTTCTGTTCAATTGGCCCCTTGCCTGGGAACTTCAGCGCTAGATCATGGCTGCCAGGCCCAGGGGAATGACTCCTCCCCCCGGTGCTTGCAGTTCTGGATCATGGCAGCGAGGGCCGAGGAAGGAGCCTCCCCCTCCCCCCCAGCACTAGAAGAGTGTTCCCCTCTCCTGGGCCTTGCAGCAAAAGGCCATGGTTGCAAGGCCTAGGGCCACACAGTAATGTGCCATGGCTATGTGCATGGATCCATGACAGGGGCATACTCCATAACAGTGCAACAGTTGCAGGGGCACCATGCAGCCCCACTGGTGTTAGGAGCCGAACACACCCACATTCTGACTGTATTTTACTGTGCAGCAGGTGACCGAGGGTACGAAGTAAAAGCACCCTCCATACCCCACACATCTGTTGCAGAATAAAACACACGTGCTGTGCATCCTGGGTATGTGATCCAAGGAGCACGTGCATTGCAGCAGAAGCATCTCAAACATTAGTTGCCGTACGTAAAACAGAGGTCTGGTCGCAGCTTTTCAATGCGGGAGTATGCTGTACATGTGTGTTTTTCCATTATACACGTTTCAGCATTACAATCTGATACACAAAGAGATTACGTCATTTGCCCAGAATTGTACGGTTTTCAGTCAAGAGTTGAAGATGGATTTTGTGGGCCTCAAGCAACGATTGTGCTTATGCTCTTCAGTTAAGCAAACATTTACCTAATGTACTGTGATTTATTGCTAAAAAGACTATCAACAAGTTGACAGAGAAATGAGAAGTTGTGATACAAGTCCCTCAGGCTGAAGAGCTTTACTCCTAAGCAAGGTGTGTAGTGTGGGATTAGTAGAGGCGAGGAAGGTCTGGAGTAAGTAAAGCCAGTGCTGATGATCTATGCAGCAGGTATAAAGTGCAAAGGCAGGGCCGGCGTTAGCACTGGTGGAGCCCTGTGCGACAATGTGTGTTGGCACCCCCCAATGACCGCCACAAGGCCACTGATTCCCTCACTACCACCATTTAACAGTGCCCCTCAAGTCTCCATAACCACGCTCTCTCAGATTCATTTAGTGTTATAGCACCCCTCATACCAGTGTAAGGTGTCAGAGCACTTTACATACACACACATTGCACGGAGACAATCATACATTTGTAAATCAGTATATAGGATATGCTACATGAGACCGAGGACTACAAGGTGTAGGAGCCACAAGTCATGCCTGTTATGTTATGTTATGTTAGAGGATTTATACAGCGCATGGCTGACCCAGCGACAGGGCGTCCTAGCGCTAAAAGATTCAGGATACAGGTGTTGCTGGATGTTGAGCATAGAGACTGTAATATTAGTTTAGGAAGAGCCAAGCTTTTTATGGCCTTTCTATAGGCCAGATAGTTGTCTATAATTCTGATGGACACAGGTAATGAGTTCCACAGTGTGGCTGCCATCGCTTTGAAAGAGCGGCACCCAGCTCATACTCTATTGACTTTGGGATGAATGCTAAGCGCAGATCCGCTGAACGCAACATGCGTCGTGGTAAGTAGGCCGGATAGGATAGAAGGGGCTGGCTTAGTAGAATTGTATGAGAAAGCATAGGGTCTTGACATTTATTCTCTTTACAATTGGCAGCCAATGTAATTTGGGTAGATGTTTTGATACAGAGCAAAATGTGGGAACAGCAAGAAGGGATCAAGCTGGTGCCTTTTGTACCCTCTGTAGGTGCTGGATTTTGGCATTATTTGCTCCTAAATAGAGAGAATTGACATAATCCAGTCAAGATCGGATTGTCGATTGGATAATGATCTGGTGGGTTTGTGAATCAAAGAACCCTAACAGGGGCTTGATTCCATGCAGAAGCCCAAAATAGGCCCCTGCAACCGCTTTTGTTTGGGTTTCAAAGGACGGACAGCTGTCCACCCAGATTTTTACCATACTGGTATGCAGTATAGTTTATGAGTCCTTGGTCTGTAAAAGCACAAATTCATAATTTAAAAAGCAACGCCATTGTTAGGGGTTCTCTTTAATAATAAGAATCGATTTCCACTCAAATAACCCCTTTTTGCAAGATTAGGATACTGAAAGACGGGGCAAACAAACATTTCGCTGTAACCTATACCTTGCAGTTTTGCATGCAGCTCTTTGATGACGGTTAATAGCCGACTGTTCTCTGTTAGGATTTTAACTTATAAACTGCAAGTAACAAAAGGATCTCTCTGACACAAGCAGTAACCCACTGACCTATTTACATTATATGCACTTTGTGAGCTGCATGGTACACATTCTAAGTCTGCAGCAGGCATATTTTTGATTTAAAATATTTTTATTGAAAAATAAAGTGGCATATACATTGGCAGTCTTACAACAGTGCTGAAGGGAAAAGAAAAGAGAGGGATGAAAGAAGAAGAAGAAAGAGGGGGGGGGTGTTCAGTGTGGCTTCTTTAAATGTTCATCGAGTTGTTTCCACATGCGCTCTTGGGGCTTGTGTTCTTTCGAGAGGTTGCCCGTGATATTGTCTGCTCCTCTTAGGAAGGTGACCCAGTTGATCCATGTTTTGAAGTTTGCTTTTCCCGTGTCCTTCCAGTTTGTTAAGATTATCTTCAGGGCTGCTGTCAGGAGCAGGTCTAGAAGGTCTCTTTCTTCCTTGCTGTTCAGGTTCGCTGTTACGTGCCCTGTCGCCAGTGTCACATAGTTCACCATTAAGTTTGTATTGAACATGTCATTTATGAAGGCGTTTATCTGGGCCCAGAACTTCTTGACTTTGACGCACCCAAAGATGAGGTGTTCGAGTGTGCCCTCTTCTTTCTGGCAGTTCCAGCAGTCGGCTGAATCTGCTATGCCGCTTTTATGGAGCCTGGATGGGGTCCAGTAGGCTCTGTGGAGTAGCCAGTATTTTGTTTGTGCCAGTTGCGGGGTGATCTTGCTTTTTGTAGCTGAGGTCCACATTTGCGCCTGTTCCTTTTCGTTTAGCTGTCTGCCTAGGTGTGTTGCCCATGAGTTTGTTGTCTTCTTGTTTAGAGATAGGGTCGTTGGGGCGAGCAGTTTGTAGATTTTGGCGGTTTGGTGTCCCGCCGAGTTTAGCATTAGCACGTACTTGACTATGCCCGGTTCTTCTCGGGTTAGGTTTGCTCTGGTTATGGCAGTCCTTATTTTCAGAAATGTGTATAGCTCTTTGTTGGGCAAGTTGTGTAGTTGTTGTAGGTTTGAGAAGGTTAGCTGTTTCCCCTTTGTTTCTATTTGTTTGGGAAGGCTTATCCCCTTTTTGATCCATGTGTCATAGTTTATTACTGCCCCTTGATATGATATTTTTGTGTTGTACCAGATGGATTCCCATGTTGTACCTCTCAGTTTCTGTGCCATTCACCTGTCCACCTTCATCAGCGCTTCTCTGGTGTGCTTCAGTATCGCGTTGGACCACAGGGGGTGTTTGTTTGCAGTTAAAATCGCTGTCGGGTGTAGGCCTCCTAGGAGCTCTCTTTCCAATTCCAGCCAGACTGGTTTGTATTGTTGTGTTTCGTGGGGCGTGGCTTGGATGGCAAGGAGGCAGCAGTCCTGAGTCCGGAGCTCCCGATCCCCCAAGTCAAATAACGGCGAAGCAAAAGGACAAAACGCAACTGGCAACGAAGTGAGCACACGGAGAGGTGCATGAACTGAAGGGGCACCCACCGCGACCCTTTACAACCCCACAAACCACGCCGGGCAGTCGCTGGAGACAAAAAGGACCGCCGAGGGAAACGAGAGTGCAGAAGCGCAAGATGGCGGCGGACTCCTGAAGCTCCCGGAAGCCTCAAGTAAGAATCACCGAGCGAACAGGTCTACTAACAGCGCGCACTCCCCCCCCCCTCCCAACACCCCCAATAGCCCTCGACCCCTAGAAGGGGGCGCCTAAACTAACGAACATCGGCGCAAGGGCGGAGGGAAGGAGCACCTGGACGGAGGCGCAGGGGCGGCCATCTTGGTGCAGCACAAGTACAAAGAAGGGAAGACGACCAAGCGGAGGAGGCATTACTAGCGCATCTCAACCACCCGACGGCAAGCGCACCGACACCGGGGGCAGGCCGATGAGCACAGCGAGGGCATCAGGAAAGGAAGCATAGAGAAAAAGATCCCACATTTGAACACCGAGGCGGCCATATCGGTAAAGTCTGGAGCCACACTCCAGGTCCAGGCAGGCGCCGAAATAGAAAGGCAGCGCCACGCTCAGAACAAAGGCAGGAGGGCAGGAGCGCGCCCCCCCCGAAAAGGAACCAGACCGAGGGGGTGGGATGTGAATTGGCGACGAGAAGCGAAGGAATTGAACGGCGGCGGCCATCTTAGGAGGGGCAGCAGCAGCGGAGCGACTAACCGTGCACAACAAGCCCAGATTCAGTAAGAAGGCCAAATAAGGCCAAAGCGCACAGAAGCCACATAGCCGCGCATAAACGCTCTAGACCAAGGAACCAACCTCCCGACGGCGAGCGCACCAGAATCGGCGAGAATCGGCGACGGAAACGGAAGAAATCGATCAGCGGCGGCCATCTTAGGAGGGGCAGCAGCAGCGGAGCTGAGTGCACACCCGTGCACAACAAGTCCACAATCGAAAATAAGGCCAAAAACAAAGAAAAAAAACAGCACTGAAGCCAGACAGCCACACAGAAACGCTTGTGACCACGGAACAACCGGGCCACCTCCTGAGGCGACATAAGTGCGGCACCTGCGCAACATCGAAGCAAGATAACCGGCGGCAGGGGCGGCCGTATTGAGTAACGGAGGGAGAGAGGCGAAGCTGGGAAGTGAGGTGAGGAAGCAGCGTGATCAGGCGCAGGCGCAGGCAGCCACTCACCGCAGGTCGCGTTGGTGATCAGGTGAAGATCGTGTGGAGACAACAGCCACCAGCAAGAGAACACTAACTCACAGGCACCACCACAATCAGGGGTAGCAATAGCCCACCTCAGTCCACGCATAACGCTGCCAAGTGTGCATGGAAGCAGAACGAGGGGAGCACTAACAGACAGGAAGCTAACAGAAGCACAACTACCAGAACGGGATTACAGGCATAACAACAGAGCAACGAAGCAGACCCCTCTAGCCGACAGCCTATGCAAGGCCCAACCGACGAGCGAACACAGGAGGACTGACACATCAAGGAAAAAAAGGGGCAGAATCGCAGGAGGCTGGCGGAGGCCAGGACCAAGACCAGAGTGGTCAAGTGGCCACCCCGCTTCAGAGACTGCAACATAACAACGGGGCCGGCCCAAAGAAAAAAGGAGGACGAAAAGCAACAAAAAACACCCACAAAGCAGCAGCCACCAGAAGCTAAACCTAGAGCGCACCAGGTCTGGAGAGGCTTTGACACAATGGCGGAGAAAGAAGGCAACCTAGTGACAAACGCCCAGAAGAAGAACAAAAACGATCTGACCGCGTCGCCCGCGAAAGATCGCGGAGACATGGGCGGAGAAACAACCAGTCTGGACACACTACTGAAAGAGATAAGGGAGGGTAACGACCTCGCAAAGGCGACAAAGAAGATAGTGGACAACATACAAATGGAACTAATAGCCATAAGAGCGGAGCAGAGCAGAGCCAACGGCAGAATAGACGAAGCGGAAAAAAGAATTAGCAACCTCGAAGACCGGGCCAATACAACACACAAAGATCTAGGGCTAGTCATAAAAAGAACATCAGCCCTACAAAGATCGATGGCCGAGCAGGATGACAGAAGCCGCAAGGGGAACATAAGGTTACTAGGAATACCCGAGGAGGAGAAAGACGCCCCGGGAGCATGCGCCCGTATGCTGGAGGACATTATCCCCCAAATAACAGGCATCACTTTTGAAAGACCACTTGAGCTGGTCAAAGCTTACCGCATCCCAGCAAAGAAACAATCAAACAGCAACACCCCGAGACCAATCATATGCAAACCGCTACGAGAGGACCACACGGAGGCAATATTCGCAGTAGCCAGGAAAGGTAAACCAATGACAATCAACGGAAAAAAAGTGACTATCACACAAGACCTATCTAAGCTAACGGTGGAAGTAAGGAAGGGCTTCCTAGCTCAACGGGACACCCTGCGGAGAAACAACATCACCTTCTCTTTCGCAGGCCCTTCGAAACTGAGAATCACAGACAGACACGGAAGCAAAATCTTCGAAGACCCCAACGACCTACACAGGTACCTACTGGGGCCACCTCCAGAAGAGATGGAACACCAAAGCCCAGGGGCCAAGAGAAGAGCCTCGACGGACGAGACAGAAGGAGATGGCATATGACAAGAATGCAGCGCTGGCCAATATTCAACAAATAACTCAAGACTCCGAACACACGATACAAAGCTTAAGCACACAACAGAAATGACGAACCTTGAACTGTAGACAACAAACCTACCTCGATAACGCACATACTGATCAACGAAGCTACCTCAAATCGCGAATGATCAACGCTGCTACCTCAAGAACGCCGATGGCGATCGTAGAGACAATGAAGACCGATGACGCACATATCCTTTTGCCTTATGTCCGCAGAGACTCTGCAAGACTTGGGGGTGAGGGGAGTGTGAGGAACCTTGCTGTCACACACCCGGTTTTCTACAGGCGGAGGGAGGGGGGAGGGGTGGGAGGGGGGCGGACTGATGGGGCGGGGGGGGGCATGCGGGCATGAAGGCCAGCGTGACAACGGACAGTGGTGCAATGTGTAGCTACTCTTTCTCCTTCTCTTTTTTCTATACTGATCTCTACATCCATTCCCTCACCCATCTCCCACCCCACTCTCTTCATCCCCGGGGGGGGGGGACCAAAGCACTGGGGTGGAACAAAGGCAGGCACCTCAAGATCCAGCAATGAAAAGGACAGAACAACCTGCGACAATTACAAGCCCCCATGACAGATCAAACACCAGCGAACCTCTCCGCAAACCTAAAGGTTATCTCCATGAACGTCAAAGGCCTAAACCATCCGATCAAACGCAGGAAGATACTAGAACACCTGGGGAAACTCAAGGGTGACATTTACACGCTACAGGAGTCCAAACTCTCAGAGGAAGAGGCTAAACTACTGAAGGCAAGATGGATAGGGGACATCTTATGCTCACCTGCCAAGGGGAAGAAGCGAGGTGTGGTAACCATCCTAAGCAAGAAAGCCAACCTCACCATACATAAGACAAACACGGACGAAGACGGACGTCTGCTGATAGCAAGTGTCCAAAGAGGAACCGACAAGCTACATGTAGCAAACATCTATGGACCAAACACTGAAGACAGAGACTTTTGGCAAATGGTAGATGGCGAGCTCAGCAAGCTACCACAGGAGGACCTTCTGATTGTAGCCGGCGACCTGAACAAGACAATGGACCAGGCCACGGACAGACACCCAAGCAGGCCAAGCCACAACTCTCCAGGCAGCAACACCCTTAAAGATCTATGTACCAAACACCACCTAGCAGACCCATGGAGGCTTCAACACCCGACAGCGCGCGAATACACCTTTTATTCGCACCCGCATAACTCGTACAGCAGAATTGACTATATATTGATATCCAGCGACCGCACGCACCTGATTGAGAACACAGAGATAGCCCCAATAACCATCTCCGACCATGCACATATTTCCCTAGCCCTCAACGGCAAACACAATGAAAGCATAACGAGAAGGTGGAGACTCAACGACGACATCCTACAGAACAGAGACAATGTAAAAGAAATAGAGGAAGCACTAAATAACTACCTGGAAGACAATGACAATGGCGAAGTGGAGAAGGACACCATTTGGGAAGCACTCAAAGCGACCTTAAGAGGCAAGCTGATAAACATCAAATCAAGAATGAACAGAAGCAGGAACAAGAAGATCTCAGAGATAGAAAGGGAGATAGAAGCACTGGAAAGAGGCCACTGCGCAAACATAACAGACAAGAACACACTCACCACGCTCACAAAAAAAAAATACGAACTAAACAGAATCCTAAGCGAACGGGCTGGGTCGTGGCTAACAAAGTTCAAGTCGGTGAATCTATGCAGAGCGAACAAAGCAGGGAAACAGCTTGCATCCTACCTCAAAGGGAAGCAAAGACAGCACACAATAGCAGCAATAACAGACAAAAACAACAAATCACAAACAACAAACAAAGGCATACTGGAGGTATTCAGACAGTTCTATCAGGATCTATATTCCGAAGACAAGAACTTGAGCAAAGACGGGGGCTACTCCCTCCTCAAGGACATCAACCTACCGAAACTCAGGGAGGAGGAGAAAGCACCCTTAGAGGCGGACATAACGGAAGAGGAAATCGAAACCGCAATCAATCAGCTAAAACGGAACAAAGCCCCAGGACCAGACGGATACTCCGCCGTGTTCTACAAGACCTTCTGCCCAAACATCAGGAAAATACTATCGGAAACTTATGCCGCCTGCATAAGGAAAGGGGAGATGACCAACACCATGCGAGAGGCAAACATCACAATAATACCCAAAGAAGGTAAAGACCACCAATACCCGCAAAACTACAGACCTATATCACTCATAAATGTGGACTGCAAAATTTATGCAAAGGTGCTTGCTAACAGACTTAATAGAATCCTACCCGACATCATACACAACTCACAAGTAGGCTACATAAAGCACAGGCTGTCGCAAGACAACACAAGGCTGCTGTGCCATCTGATCAACCACACAACACAGAGCAATGAACAGGCGGTCATGATAGCACTGGACGCGGAGAAGGCTTTTGACAGAGTCTCGTGGCCATTCCTCAGGAATTGCATGACAAAGTTTGGACTGGGGGAGAAGTACATAGCAATGATAATGGCCCTATACAACAAACCGAGAGCAAAAATAGTGGTTAACGGGAGCACATCTGACCCTCTCCTACTGGGAAGAGTAACCAGGCAAGGATGCCCACTGTCACCCGGCCTCTTCCTACTGGCACTTGAACCACTACTTGCAAAAATAAGAGACAAAGAGGGAATAACGGGTGTCAAGATCGGAGATAAGACAGTCAAACTTGCAGCTTACGCGGACGACATCCTCATCACCACCACCAAGCCATCAACGTCAATCACAGCACTAATGGAGGCAATAGGGGAATATGCAGATGCATCCGGATACAAACTCAACAAGGACAAATCGGAATGCAAACCGATGAACATACACACAACCAAATTGGTACTAGGGGACTCCGGCCTAGCCTGGCAAACGAAACCACTCAAGTACCTTGGCCTACAGTTTGGAAGGGATCTAACATCAACAATACAGTACAACGAAGACTCACTGTTAAAAAAAGTCAAAGATAGACTAGAACTGTGGTCGCCCAAATACATCAGCTGGTGGAGGAGGATAGAGACGATAAAAATGATGATAACACCCGCAATAAACTACACGCTAAACATGCTACCGATCCAAATGACGGATGGCTTCCACAAAAAGCTGGACGGCTTGATCAACACCTTCCTATGGAGAAACAAAAAACCACGAATTGGCCTACCCAAACTGAGACTAGCGAAGGAACTAGGCGGCCTCAACCTGGCAAACTTCAAAACCTACCAGACAGCCTGCCTAGCTAAACAAGGATTTGCAGCAGGCATATTAATGCTCTGTGCTACCTTAAGATGAGTAAAACCTTCCACTAGACAAAACTTCGGTCTCTCTCTAGGAAGAACAGTAATCACCGGAGTTATCTTGACACTTTTGATGCCTGAAAATTGCTGGAGGCAAGGAACACTTTCAAAACACCGCTCTAGAGCTGGCCCTGGTAAAGATCAGGAGGTAAATCCTCTGTGTAGATTTGAGGCCCTACATAGAAGTAATAATTATACCGTACACCTGCACGCCCACCAACCCTGGAGGGGATTCGTTCCCCTTTCCATCCTGGACCAGGATTTACTCCAGTTCTTAGCTGTAGTAAATCTCTGACCATTTCTAGAGGGGGAAGTAGAGGAGTTTGAAAGTGTTTGCAGGCGATCCTAAACTTGCAAGGCAAACCGTGCCTTGAGAAACCCACCTCGTAACTCTTGATTGGAATTTAATATTGTAGATTTCTGCAAACCTTTGGTGGAGAAATCTGCGTAGTAAATACATATATCAGGTGCTTGCCAGAAAACCATTAGAGCATTCCTGACAGACGTAAAAATGGAAATTCAGTGATAAAAATAAGGCAGAATTTACCTTTCGGAATAGACCCCCGTTGTCTTATTTTAGTGCTTCATACTCCAATTCTGCCTTTTTTTAGCACTGCATGCAAGGTGGCTTTGTCAATGTTCTTTTTCCTATCAAATGGCTACTGTCCATCTCAAAATGTTTTTTATAGTTTAAAAAAATATTTAAAGTGGCCACCAATGTATGTGCACACAATGGATGCCTTCTCGGAATGTGTTATCCTCCCCCCCCCCCCCCCCTCCCAAATATAACAAAGCAAAATTTGACAATTTGGTGCCGGCTGCCAGTCTATTTTTTTGTTATACTTTATTATCATTCTTACTTTCCAAGATGTCCGCTAGCTATTTTGGAACAGTAAATTAAAAAATAAAGTAGGATATACACACACACACACGCAATGAGCGCAGCAAGTGGCACAGTAGCAGTGTACCTGCCTAGCACTTTGCAGAAATAAAACAGCAGTACTACGCATGAGGAGTTAGACTAACGCATTTTATAACTGGTGTCCGCATCATGGCACAAAAATGTGTTAGTCAAGCATACAGAGTTCTCCGGCACACTGCGGGGCTCAATGCTGCAATAAAAACTGCCCGTGCACGGTTGTGGCACTCTGCTGCTGAGCAATTCACATCTTAATAGCCCGCAGGATAGGGCTGGGAGAACTTACTTGTTACTATGGTGACCCGGAGTAGGCTCAGTCTTAGCTAGTAAGTTATATTGATTTCGCCTCCACGCAGCAAAAACAAGTTGTCGATGGCAAGCCCGGCATCTCGGGGAGTCACATGTGTTACTGAAGCCTGATGAGCTCCCGCCAGAAAAGTATTGCTGCGCAGCTCGCATGACCCAGAGGAGACAACGGACTGTTTATGTCCATCAGAGTAGGCGAGTAACAGATAGCGGCAGCGGGAGGAAATGTGTTTAGAGAAAGGTTTTGGAGCAATGCTTGAAATGGAAATATAGAAGTGCAGGTACCCTGTACCAGAGCACCTGCTTGTTTCTCAGAAGTGCTGGTACTCTCCAATTAAAAGTATTACATCACTCTTGAGAAGTGCAGGCACTCTCCAATTAAAAGTATTACATCATGCTCAAGGACAGCCAGCAGAAGAGAGCTAAGAGTGCTCATCCAATGTATATTATGTCAGGTGTGCAACGGCCATTAGGCTAAGAGGGCTTAAGCCACCCGCCCACACCCCGTCAGTTGCCGTGGGTTAGGCTCCCTGGGAGAGGGAGGCAGTCCTGCCTGATCCGATGTTATTTTGCTGGCTTTTCTAAGTATCTCCTGTATCTGCAGATGCAGGGAAAGAAGGCTCCTACCATACACTGTATGTGTGTGTGTTCTGTGGAGACAGCAAACAGCGGAAGGTGAGCACCTTAGGGTTGCAGTTTACTTAGTCGCAGTCCAGAGTGGCTTGCAGTTCTTAGGCCAGAGCTCAAGCAAGCCCAGAGCACCTAAAGTTTGTCTCATCATCCTTGGGCGGATCGCAGATTCAGGCTCACATACCTCACAGGCTGAGATCAACACAAAAGCTTATCATTTAAAGCACTGCACTCTATTATAGTTAAGAGGTTTTCTTTCTTGTAGTCATTACTACACTATGGCTTTCAAATAGGTCTTTATTTTTGCCATCACAAATTAATTTGACTGCTTTTGTTTATTGTACCTTGTTTGCTGCGCATGTTTTCCATATGGTGCGTGCACAACAAGGGCTATATTGTGTTTTAAGTTGATGAGATTTGCAGAATGTGTTGTGGGTTAGCTGGTCGGCAAAGTTTGTCAAAGGTATGTGGTTTTACTGAGTATATTAGGGTTGCCGTGGGTGTCAGGTGTCACAGCAGAGCGGGCTGTGGTCAGTGGGCTTGAAGAGTTTTAGATCAGATGTCTGCAAGGTTTACAAAGTATATCAGGTCAGCCTGGTTTGCAGGGTCTGCTAGGAATCAGTGAGTTTGCAGAGTGCCGCCTTTGCGGTCACAGGCTACTCTGAGGCCATGCACACCGATAAAACAGGGAGCCAGTCTGCAGTGCCGACCTTGTCGTCAGACGGTCCTGCCCCTGTTGTTGCTTGATTTTTTGTTTATTAGCAATTTTGCAGAGATGAACAGCAATTGCAGCAAAACACTATACTGTTTCTGTGTCAGTCAATGTCCAAACACCATTATCACCAAAACATGTGGGATAGTAACAGTCATGCTTTGGCCCGGGTATGCACCTGCCTCTCAGCCCCTTCCTGATGGTTGTTTTTCTCCGAGTTTGCTCAGTCAGACCTCCGTGAGGTCCGGTGATGCTGAGACGGGGGAAGGCAGCACCAGGGCCCGCCCGCCATTGCCCCTAGGAGCCCAGGTACACACCTGCCTCTCAGCCCCTTCCTGATGCTCCTTTTTTTCCTGAGTTTGCTCAGTCAGACCTCCATGAGGTCCGACGATGCTGAGATGGGGAAGGCAGCACCCGGGCCCGCCACAGGCCCCCAGGAGCCCGGGTACACACCTGTCCCTCAGCCCCTTCTCGATTGTAGTTTTTCTCCGAGTTTGCTCAGTCCGACCTCCGTGAGGTCTGGCGTTGCTGAGACGAATGAAGGCGCACCCGGGCCCGCCCGCCAGGGCCCCCAGGGGCCCATGTACGCACCTGCCTGTAGCCCCTTCCTGATGATTGTTTTTCTCCGAGTTTGCTCAATCAGACCTCCATGAGGTCTGGAAATGCTGAGACGGGGGATGGCAGCTGCCGGGCCAGCCCACCGGGGCCCCCAGGGGACTGGGTATGCACCTGCCTCTCAGCCCCTTCCTGATGCTTGTTTTTTTCCTGAGTTTGCTCAGTCAGACCTCCGTGAGGTCTGACGAGGCTGAGATGGGGGAAGGCAGCACCCGGGCCTGCCCACGGGCCCCCAGGAGCCCAGGTACGCACCTGTCCCTCAGCCCCTTCTCGATTGACGTTTTTCTCAGAGTTTCCTCAGTCCGACCTCCGTGAGGTCTGGCGATGCTGAGACGGGGGAAGGCGCACCCGGGCCAGCCCGCCGGGGCCCCCAGGGGCCCATGTACGCACCTGCCTCTCAGCCCCTTCCTGATGGTTGTTTTTCTCTGAGCCTGCTTGTCTAAGGAGCAGGCAGGGACGCTAAGCCAGCATACCCCCTGCGCAGGGCGGCCTGCCAGGGGATGCCCCAGCCATACTCTGATCGATTGAGCACTCTCAGTCCATTTAGGGATGGACTGCTTGGCCAGCCTTGGCTGTTGTTGCAAGCAAGGAGCTTCCTCCCTGCATGGACTGAATGACTCGAGGGCCTGCTGCCTGGTGGGAGGCCCTTCACCCTACCCAGCAGAGCGAAGGCTGAGTGGCCATGGCAGCTCGTACTCCCCAGTGGTCTGACCCGAGCTGAAGGGGTCGGGTGGCACCAGGCCCTCGGATGCTGCTGCCCAGCAAGTTCGTAGGCACTATGCAACACGCTGTCACTCTTCTACGTCCAGCACATTTCCACAGCAGCTCAGAACAACCATTCCGAGGGGTACTGCTGCCGCTAGGCTCCAGCACCCCTACGTCTCGCTCAGGCTGTGCCTCGGCCCGCCTCTCCCTTCCGGGGGAGACGGCTGGGCCTGCCAGTGCCCATGTGACCGCACCTCTCCACCACTCCAGCGAGCCCTCCTGCCCAGACAGGTGTGCTCCTTCCTCCAGCTGGCTGCCGGAGGGAGGGTGCGTGAAGGTTGCTGGTCAGGGAGATGGGCATGCAGCCCCCCAAACCCACCCCGTCAGCAGGTGCGGCTACCTGGTTGATCCTGCCAGTAGCATATGCTTGTCACAAAGATTAAGCCTTGCATGTGGAAGTATACACAGCCGGTACAGTGAAACTGCGAATGGCTCATTACATCAGTTATGGTTCCTTTGATCGCTCCATCTGTTACTTGGATAACTGTGGTAATTCTAGAGCTAATACATGCTGCCAAACACTGACCTCCTGGAATGCATGCATTTATCAGACCAATACCAATCCGGGCTCACCTGGCCGCTTTGGTGACTCAAGATAACCTCGGGCGATTGCACGTCCCCGTGATGGCGACAATACATTCGGATGTCTGCCCTATCAACTTTGGATGGTACTTTCTGTGCCTACAATGGTGACCACGGGTAACGGGAATCAGGGTTCGATTCCGGAGAGGGAGCCTGAGAAACGGCTACCACATCCAAGGAAGACAGCAGATGCGCAAATTATCCACTCACGCCTCGGGGAGGTAGTGATACACTATAGGACTCTTTCGAGGCCCTGTAATTAGAATGACTACACTTTAATGCCCAGATGCATCAAAGTACTGTTTTGCGATTCCTAATTTGCGATAATTACCGAATCGCAAATTAGGAATCTCAAAATGGTATGCATCATTTTTTTCGCATTTTTTTTGTGATTTGGTAAAAATCGCAATTTTTACTGAATCGCATAAAAAATGCGATTTTCAAATTGCGAATTCGCAATTTCCATTCATTCCTATGGGCTGAAATGCCCATAGGAATGAATGGGAATTACGAATTTGCAATTTGAAAATCGGAATTCAACAAAGCATTTCAAGGGTGGAGAGGGGGGTCCATGAAATGCACTTTTACATGTAAGTTACATACACACATGTCCTAAGGACATGTGTGTCTGTAACTTAACAGTTTAAAAAATGCATTTTTGTGCATTTTTAAACAATTTTGCAAATTACCACGAGGTTCAAACTCGTGGTAATTTGCACTTGCAATTTTCAAATTCGCAAATTTTTTAACAATGATGCATTGCATTTAAGGAATCGCAAAATTGCGATTCCTTAAATGCAATCGCATTTAAGGAATTCGCAAAATTAGCGAATTTCTACAAAAACTAATGATGCATACCAAAAAGCATTTTTGGAGTCGCAAACGGCCGATTTTAAGGAATCGCACCGTTTGCGACTCCAAAAATGCTTGATGCATCTGGGCACAAATCCTTCAACGAGGATCCATTGGAGGGCAAGTTTGGTGCCAGCAGCCACGGTAATACCAGCTCCAATAGCGTATATTACAGTTGCTGCAGTTAAAAAGCTCGTAATTGGGTCTTGGGATCGAGCTGGTAGTCCGCTGCTAGACGAGCTATCGCCTGTCCCAGCCCCTGCTTCTCGGCGCCCGCTTGATGCTTTTGATTGAGTGTCCTGTGGGTCCGAAGCGTTTACTTAAAAAAAATTAGAGTGTTCAAAGCAGGCCGGTTGCCTGAATACTTCAGCTAGGAATAATGGAATAGGACACCGGTTCTATTTTGTTGGTTTTTGGAAGTATGGGCATGATTAAGAGGGACGGCCGGGGGCATTCGTATTGTGCCGTTAGAGGTGAAATTCTTGGACCGGCGCAAGGCGAACCAAAGCGAAAGCATTTACCAAGGATGTTTTCATTAATCAAGAACGAAAGTCAGAGGTTCGAAGACTATCAGATACTGTCGTAGTTCCGACCATAAACGATGCCGACTAGCGATCCGCCGCCGTTATTCCCATGACCCGCGGAGCAGCTTCCGGGAAACCAAAGTCTTTGGGTTCCGGGGGAGCATGGTTGCAGAACTGAAACTTAAAGGAATTGACGGAAGGGCACCACCAGGAGTGGAGCCTGTGGCGTAATTAGACTCAACATGGGAAACCTCACCCGGCCTGGATACAGAAAGGATTGACAGATTGATAGCTCTTTCTCGATTCTGTGGGTGGTGGTGCATAGCCGTTCTTAGTTAGTGGAGTGATTTGTCTGGTTAATTCCGATAACAAACGAGACTCCTCCATGCTAACCAGTTACGCGACCCCCAGCGGTTGGCGTCCAACTTCTTAGAGGGACAAGTGGGGTTCAGCCACATGAGATTGAGCAATAACAGGTCTGTGATGCCCTTGAATGTCCTGGGCTGCACGTGCGCTACACTGAAGGGAAATGAGATTGCAATTATTTCCTATGAACGAGGAATTCCCAGTTAGTGCGGGTCATAAGCTCGCTTGATTAAGTCCCTGCCTTTTGTACACACCGCCCGTCGCTACTGCCGATTGGATGGTTAAGTGAGGTCCGCAGATCGGCCCTGCCGGGGTTGGCAACGGCCGTGGTGGATCGCCGAGAAGACGATCAAACTTGACTAACTAGAAGAAGTAAAAGTCGTAACAAGGTTTCCGTAGGTGATCCTGTGGAAGGATCATTAATGGCGGAGCGGCCCGAGCGACCGACGGTGCCAGCCCAAAGCCCTCGGCTGCCTCCTGCAAGCACGCACCGTAGTCACAGGGCCCGGCCCTGCCCTGGAGCGCCCCAGCCGGCATTGATCATCGACACTTCGAACGCACCTTGCAGCACCCCTGTCTGAGGGTCGCTCGATCGCCAATTGCCCTGGGGCTTCCCCGGGACGTGGCTGGCAGGGTTAGCTCCGCTTCCTCTTCGTCCACCTACAAGATCAGACCCCCCTGATCGTCCGTGGCAGGTTCCCACACCGGGTCCTGCAACAGAGATATGCCGATGGCGCGCCTGCCCCACGAAGGGGTCTGGTGAACGGTCGGCCCCGGGCCTGTCACGTGGTGCCTGTCTGTGTGGGCCGCGCGTGGCTGTCTGTGGTTTCCCACTGGCTGTCCGCGTACATGCGCCTTGGGCGCCCACCTCTGCGGCTGGCTTCCTGGTGAGGGCCAAAGCCCCCCAGATCCGATCTGAGGAAAGAAGGCATGCGCTGCCGGGACGTCAGGCCCCTGCTGCGGCAGGGGGCTGGCCTTCCCCGGTTCCCCCTTAATGCTCCTGCATTTTCTTCCGACTACGACCTCCGATCAGACGTGGCGACCCGCTGAATTTAAGCATATTACTAAGCGGAGGAAAATAAACTAACCAGGTTTCCCCCAGTAACGGCGAGTGAAGAGGGAAGAGCCCAGCGCCAAATCTATACCTGGCAGCGGGCGAGGGAAATGTGGCGTACAGAAGACTGACTTCACTCAGGGGCCCTAGTCCTCCTGATCGAGGCTCACCCCGGGGATGGTGTTAGGCCGGTAGTGGCCCCCGGCGCCGGGATCAGGTCTTCTCGGAGTCAAGTTGCTTGGGAATGCAGCTCAAAGTGGGTGGTAAACTCCATCTAAAGCTAATTAAGGGGGCAAGACCGATAGCCAGGAAGTACTGTAAGGGAAAGTTGAAAACAACTTTGCAGAGAGAGTTCAAGAGTGCAGGAAACAGTCGAGAGGTAAATGGGTGGGGTATGCGCAGTCCGCCCGGAGGATTAAACACGGCGGGAAAGTCAGTGCCCCAGGAGTTCCGGATCCCCTTCCCAGAACCGGCGCCTACCTGGCCCCTGCAGGGTGCATTTCCTTCGCTGCGGTGCACCGTGACCGGCTCTGGGTCGGCTGGGAAAGCTTCGGGGTGGTAGGAGGCCATCTTCTCCAACGGAGGGTGTTACAGCCCCCAGGCATCAGCTTTGCCGTGTCTGCAGGCGGAGGGAGATTCGACCGCCTCTGCGCCCTCCCCCAAAAACCCCTTCCCAGCCGCCCCTCGGGGCACGCCGGGGCGGTTGAAGGGGGGACTTGTCTCAGTGTGCCCCAACAGCATCACCCTGCCGGGCAGGGAGGCCCATACCGGGTGCCAGGGGTCGGTTACCCACCTGAATCATCTTGAAACACGGACCAAGGACTCTAACATGTGCGCGAGTCGGAGGGCCGAGTAAAACCCTGTGGTGCAATGAAGGTGAGGGCTGCCGCACTTCCAGTGGTACACACACCACCGGCTGGTCTCGCCTGCTCCGTCGGGGAGGTGGAGCATGAGGGTGTGTGATAGGACCCGAAAGATGGTGAATAATGCCTGGGCAGGGCGAAGCCAGAGGAAACTCTGGTGGAGGTCCATAGCGGTCCTGACATGCAAATCGGTCGTCCGACCTGGGTATAGTGGCGAAAGACTAAACGAACCATCTAGTAGCTGGTTCCCTCCGAAGTTTTCCTCAGGATAACTGGCGCTCAGAGTCCCCAGTTATATCTGGTAAAGCGAATGATTAGAGGTTGTGTGGCCGAAATTATCTCAACCTATTCTCAAACTTTAAATGGGTAAGAAGCTCAGCTCGCTGGGGTGGAGCCGGGCATGGCATACGAGTGCCTAGTGGGCCACTTTGGGTAAGCAGAACTGGTGCTGCGGGATAAATCAAACGCTGGGTTAAGGCACCCGATGCCGACGCTCATCAGACCCCAGAAAAGGTGTTGGTTGATATAGACAGCAGGACGGTGGCCATGGAAGTCGGAATCTGCTAAGGAGTGTGTAACAACTCACCTGCCGAATCAACTAGCCCTGGATGGCGCTGGAACGTCGGGACCATACCCAGCCGTCGCTGGTGCTGGAAGCCACTGGGGCTAAGCCGCGATGAGTAGGAGGGCCGCTGCGGTGCACACTGAAGCCCGGAGCGAGGGCCCGGGTGGAGCCACTGCAGGTGCAGATCGTCGTGGTAGTAGCAAATATTCAAACAAGAACTTTGAAGGCCGAAGTGGAGAAGGGATCCATGTGAACAGCAGTTGAACATGGGTCAGTCAGTCCTAAGAGATGGGTGACCACCGTTCAGAAGGGACGGGTGATGGCCTCCGTTGCTCTCAGCCGATCGAAAGAGAGTCGGGTTCAGATCCCTGAACCCGGAGTGGATGTCTTCTGACCATGGTTCTGACTGACTCTGGATCAGAGGCAGAGGAGGAAGTCCAAGTTTCAGGAAGTAAATTCTTTATCAGATGCTGAAGCTATTATCATTGCGCAGGAAGTGCCTCTTATAGAAGAGGACACTAATATGCTGATAGTGCAGCAAGAGGCATTTGGATAGCAGCCCAGGCCTGCAAAGCTTCCCATTGGAAGTGCTGAACTCCGGGTTGCCTCAAACATGGTGCAGCTGGTGTTGTCAGCCTTAAGTGGTGTTGCAGGGTGTAGATTCAATGCTATACCCTTTTTGCCTATACATTTCTTTCAGTTGTTGAGGGACAATGAATTTGGACAATGAGCTTGTTGGACAGACTCATTTGTGTGGTGAACCTGATTATGCCTCACTTGTGTGTTTGCCCAAATCAGATTCAGCCTAAAAAAGTATCAAATGAAAAACTGAGGGGGAACCAAAGTGGGTCCAAAAGGGAAACGTCTACACATTTTTGGCGCTTCTCAATCACAGGCACCTGGCCCAACCACACAAGTAAGGTAGCATTTTTATTGAAAGACCTTGGGGGAACGCTGGGTGGTAGGATATTTGGGCCTACCCGGTGACTCCACAACTTTCCCACACAGAACTGTGAGGGAAATGTGAATTTTAGTTATATTTGAGGTTATCAGGGGAATCTGGGTTTGAGGGCGCTGGGGGATCCACGCAAGCCACACCTCCCTGGGCTCCTCTGGTTGTCTAGTTTTCAGAAATGTCTGGGTTTAGTAGGTTTCCCTGGATGGCCGCCGAACCTGGGACTAAAAACTTAGCAGCCCTCCTTGCAAAAACAGGTCGTTTTGTGATAGATAATTTTAATGTCTCCACAATACGTTTTGAGCCCTTCCCTGTCGCGGGCACTTGGCCCACCCACACAAGTGGGGTGGCATTTTTATTGAGAGACCGGGGGAAATACTGGGTGGTAGAAAATCTGTGCCGGCCCGGTGATCCCACAACTTTCCCACAAATAAATGTGAGGAAAATGGGACTTTGTAGCTAAATTTGAAGTTTATATGGGATTCTGAGAAGGAAAGCAATGGTGATCCACAAAAGTCACACCTCCCTGGATATCCCTGGGTGTACAGTTTTAAAAAATGTCTGGGTTTGGTAGGTTTTCCTAGACGGCCGCTGAGCCAGGGACCCAAAATGCAGGTGTCCCCCTTGCACAAACAGGCCGTTTTGTGATAGATCATTTTGCTGTCTCTCCACAATATGTTTTGAGCCCTTGTCTGTTAAGGGTATTTGGCCCACCCAGACAAGTGAAGCAGCATTGTTATCAGGAGACCCGGGGAATGCTGGGTTGTAGGAAATTTGTGGTTACCTGCAGAGTCCAGGACTTTTTCTCACAGAAATGCAGGGTAAATGTTATTTGTATGCAAAGTTTGAGCTTTGGGATTCTGGTGGAAAATAAAAACATGATGAGAGCCACTCATGTCACCCCACCCAGGACTTTCCTGGGTGTCTAGCTTTCAAAAATGTGCTGGTTTGGTAGGTTTGCCTAGGTGCCAGCTGAGCTGGGGCCCAAAGTCCACAGCTACCTCTACATTGCAAAACCACATAATTAGTCAGTGCAAAAATGTGATGCACCGTTTGTGTCTCGGACACGTGGCCCACCCACACATGCGAGGTAGCATTTTTTTCCGGGAGACCTGGGGAAACGTTGGGTGTTAGGAAATTCATGGGTGCCTGCAGATTCCAGGACTCTTCCTCACAGAAATTGTAAGGGAAATGTGTTTTTAGGGGAAGTTTGAGCTTTGCAAGGGATTCTGGGTAAAAAATACCCGGTGAGAGCCACAATAGTCACCCCACCATGGAATTCCCTGAGTGTTTAGTTTTAAAAAATATGATAGTTCGGTAGGTTTCCCTAGGTGTCAGCTGAGCTGAGCCCAAAATAAAGAGCCACCCAAATTTTTAAAAAATCAGGCATTCTGCTGGACAATATATGATATTTCCTAGGTCACATTTTGGGGTGTTTTGTGTCACATGAGCAAGGCCCAGCTACACAAGTGGGGTACCATTTTTATCTGGAGACATGTGAGATTACAGAATAGTAGAACATTTGTTTTAGCAATTGAATATCTCTATGTTTATGTCTTTCAAATATAAGCAACTGTGTAACGCAGAAGACATTTTACAAAATCCCCTCTGAATCACATGCCTGTAAGGGTGCCCGTAAGTTCAAAGTTGTACAAACAACTACTGCTCCTAAACGCAGTATCTGGTGTATATTTCAGAAATAAAGAGGTTTCCTTCATGCCCTTTTTCCGTTCTTTATAATTTACATCATGAATTGCTGTATATCAGTACACAATGAAAAGCCATTGTAAGGTGCAGCATGGTTGTTGGCTCTGCCTGTTCCTGAAAGCTGGGAAGATATTGATTTTAGCACCTCAAATGCTTCGTTGATGCCATTTGCAGGACAAACAACAAACACTTTCTTCTGCAGCACTTTCTTCCCATCTTTCCCAAAGAACTTAAAATGTGGCTATATTTTGGCTAAGTTCTCAGTCCCTTCCAGGGAATCCACAAACCTAGTGTAGCTTTAGAATCCCCAGGATGTTGGGGAAAAAAGGGATGCAAATTGGAAGTGGAAAGAATATGTGGATAAAAAGTTCTGGAGGCCTAAGCGTGAACTACCCCAAATAGCCCAGAAAAGGCTTAGCACTGGGCGGTGGGATAGAGGGGGGGCCTAGCAACGAAGGGCTTAAAATCTATTTGGCTGCTGCACCGGGCAACTACCTGTCAACATAGATGCACTCTGCAGTCTCTGTGAATGGAGTATTTCAGAGAAAACATTTGTGAGCACTAAGGAGTTTGTTGTCAATGAGCACGGATCTGAAGGTAATCCTTGCACAGTCAGAGCTTTAAGTGAAATTTAATGCTGCTAGTTCTCAGCCAGCAAATATATGTTGTCATATTTCAAAGCGGGGGCTTACGCTGACAAGAAGAGGAAGTATGCCCTGTCATCTTACAGCAAATGCATGACTTGTCAGATGTTAACCCCTTAGCTGCTGAGGATTTCTTATCGTCAGTTCTGAGCCTTTTTTCTTTGGTGCATTTTGCACTTACACCTTCACAACTTTTTTCACATAAGGTATCCATGTCTGCAGTACACTCTGAGCTTCAACAGAGCACCCATAGTCAAGAGGGGAGATTCCCAAAACACACACAAAAGTATAAATAAGTTTAAATCACACTGAAACATTATGGGAAATTTACTAAATTCAATATAAATGTTAAAGGGTAACCTACCGGAATGCTTACATTACACTACACAAATGTAGAATTCAACTAGTCTGCTTAGTTGGCAATCCCTACGGTCTGTCAGAAGAGGGGCCCGGGAAATTAAAGGAAAATTTAGAAACTAATATCACAGTATTAACTTTTAAAAAATTCACAAACATCATGTCATGCTCTTACCTCTTTTATTTCAGCCCCTATTCCAAATGGGCCTGGCATAACAAGTGCACAAAGTGCACCAATCCCTCCATTTTTTTTTTAAGATGTTCAGATGATGGTAAAGCCATTTGTAGTTCGGATGCAATTAATACTGGTGTGTATGTGTGTTTGTGTGGTGTGACACAACTTATGTTTATGTAGACTTATGTTTATGTAGACTTCAGTTTACTTTAAATAGGGCACTAAAGTCAGTAAACGCACTTCTTAATGTACATGTGTTCGAATATGAAAAAGAATGCTAGGTTAATATCACCTAGAAATGGATACGCAAAACACAACACTGGTACAACCCTAGACTCAGGGCTATGGATAAGCCCCTAATTTGGGAGCTAATGTCCCTGACACAAACCTTAGCACCTTATTTCTGCAATGTGATTTAATAGGGGTCTGACAGATTTACAGTTGCATGACCATTTTATGAATTTATTTATATTCAGTTTGTTCAAATATTTCATCCACCTGACTTATGTGGATGTCTGGAATGTCTTAAGTTTATGACTATACTTTGTTCCTTTAAATAGTTTTTTATTTTGTAACCTTTTTGGCGGGTGTAGATCTTTGTGCTGGTAATATTATTCCCTGCCTTCAAAATATTGGTTAAAAGGCAAAATACTTTTTGGTTTCAAAAAGCACACATTGCTAAATCAACCCACTGAAGGGAACTACTTTGTTTGCGGAAGTGATCCTTATGAAAGAGCCCCATGCTAAGTGAAATTAACTAGAGGATGAACTGGGCTGAACCACTGCCCCATGCAGTGTACTGTAGTGATAAGAAAAACAAACACCACAACTGACTATTGGATAAAGAGGGCTGGCTGAAGGGCCCAACAAGTATACGATCAATACAACTTTAGTAAAATCAAAAGATCGAGGTTAACACCCACCTAAAAATGTCACTGCGTGGAATGGTAAAGGACACACACTGGATTAAAACCAGTACTGCAGCTATACCCAGACTGCACTGGATACAAAAAATATCTATTGCCTGATACAAATATAGTGTTCTAAACATCGTTCACAAAAATATCACCCCGATGGGTGAATAGTTCTCATTATTAACTTCAAAGGGACAACATTACCGTAAATCATACTTCGGACACTACACTCTTGTGAGATGATAGTCCGGTGACATGCTCACACTTACTTGCCGGGACAAACTAAAACTGCAACAAGCTACTGCCATCATATATTTCGGAAAAAGTAGAACACTTGGTCATCTGCCTTTTCATTCCCCATAGAGGGATAGGTGGTGGCACAGTAAACACATTTTCATCAGGATAACAACAACAGAAAAAAATAATTAAAGAAAAACCCCACCAAAGATACTGGGCCCGATTCACAGAACTAACTTAAGACAAAATCCTAAACTTACAAGCATTTTGGTATTCACAGAAGGCACTTATTATTTATTTATTTATGCGTTTTTATATAGCGCGGACTTTACCCGAAGGTGTCAGAGCGCTTCACAATAGGAACGTTAATGATACATGAGGAGAAAATACAAGCTAACAAATTACAAAAGCAAACGTTAAGTTACATGAGATAAAAGTGACAATTGTGAGAAAACAAAATACAAGAGGGAGCAAACGGTGCATTACAGGAGGAAAAAAGTGACATGTGTGCAAGTTACAAAGGCGTACAAAGTACAAGTAGAGGTATAATACTGCAATTAATGGCAGACATTCAAACACAAGAACAAACGTTACGTAGGCAATGGTGGCACTTGTGCAAGTATCTAAAGCAAACAAAATGTAAGAGGTAGCAAACAGTGTGTTACAAGAGAAAAGTGATGTGTGCAGGTTACAAAAGAGTACCAAACACAGGTAGAAGGATTATACTTCAATAAATCGCAGACACTCAAACACAAGAACAAACACAAAAACAACCGTTACGTAGGCAATGGTGGCACTTGTGCAAGTATCTTAAGCAAACAAAATGAAGGAGGTAGCAAACAGTGTGTTACAAGAGGAGTTCTAACTTTACTACTCCTAAACTGAGAAAAACCCTTACTTTAAGAATTTCGGGATTCACAGAAAGCATTTAGGACTCCTAAAGTTAGGGCTCCTAACTTCTGTGAATACCGAACTGAGTAAGTGCCTTCTGTGAATACCAAAATGAGTATGTGCCTTCTGTGAATACCAAAATGGTAGTACGTTCAGAATTTTGTCTTAAGTTAGTTCTGTGGATCGGGCACACTGTCAATAGCAGAGGAAACAATGCTATAACTCTCTCTTCCATCAATACTGGATACTGCACACATAAAGGTTACAACATCAGAGGAGAAGCTTTTACCCCAGATCTATCACTAGTTTGATCTGGTACACATATGCATCCTAAATGAATAACCGGAATGTTAGCAGTCCTTACTTTCACAGGGCACCTTAGCAATATTGCATCAGAAGACGACATAATAAGGAACGAAACGTGAGCTGGAGCTGTCCTACAAATTCCCTGAGCCCTCACACAGGCTACACTGTCAAAGCTTACAGTGGAGAACAGAAACTACAACTGCACATGGTTATCTCACTCCACGAAATGTTGCTTCATCAAGTTAGTGCAGAGTTCCCAGCAGAGAACTCAAAGACAGGAAAAGATCTCTCGGAGTCAAGGCTCATTGCATATCATCATTAAAGGGACATCCAAAGCCTTCTTGAATCCAGCCAACTGCCCACTATCATAATACAGGAAAAAGTTGTGCTACACCATAGGATGCCAACGTGTAGAAATAACTTAGAGCGGCATTATGTTAATAGATAGCAAGTGGAAACAAAGAAGGAAAACACATACGCTCCCCAAAATGGTCCTGCAGCGGACTGAGACCAGTAGAGGCATAATACAGACTTAACAGACCCAGGTACAAAAATAATCTAGGTGAACTGTTTTAAGATAAGTTTTTATAGAAAATCATACCCATACTGCACAGAATATAGTAGAAGAACTGGTCCGGAAGGAATATGGTTGTGAAGAGATTGAAGACATCAAAATCTGACACAGGGATAGGACATATCGCCCATGTGAACACACATACGCTCTTGTTCCAGGGACCACAGTGACAGAGCAACAATATAAGCATTTACAATTGTTGAATAACCCATGGATGACAGTCATTAAAGCTTCTTATTGGGTTCACAAAAAAGGCTGTAGAGCGTTCTCTATTTCAGAAGCCGAAACAATCAAAAGAGCCCTTAAAAGAAAGCATGACATGCCAGACAGCAAGCTGTTCTAGGGGCAAATGGTGGTCCCTGGAACAGCGTGCTAGCACACACCAAAAAGAAAATGACCAATCAGAAGATAATAACACGGAATTTAAAATAGACTGAGGTAAATCAATGGTGTTGCAGAATGTATACATTTATTTAATGATGAGTACGGTTCTAGATCTGTTCTTAGGAGCTTCAGGGAAGGCAGTTTGGTAATTTCAGTTTCGAGTGCCACGCTCTAAGAAACAATTACATACAATACTATAGGATCTTTATGGTCACAGAAACAAAGGGTTGGTGTTTACATGCAGGTTAATTATAGGTTTAAAACGAGTTATGCTGCCCAGGAAGAGTCAATTTTTAAGCTCTTAATTTAATACTAAGCATGAGTCATCATGACGCAGAAAAAAACGGGGGAAGGGGACAAACGACAACTAGCATCAAGATGTTGATGAAGTCGGAGGGTTTAACTTACTGGTCTAGTGAGTGGTTCTGCTGCTTAAGATGCGGCTACAATACACATGTTTGGCCCATCAGAATCCTGAAAACATACCTTCGGTCACCAGTACGAATGTTATACAAGAATCTGACCTGGGTTCAGTGTTGACTATGGTTCCCTAAATTGGCCCTTCTCAACCATTGCCTCACCCCCCCCCCCTTTTGAACAAGCCAGTGACAGTGGACATCTCATAGGGCCAAAGAGGAACAAGAGGGCAATATCTGATGCTCAAATAACAAGCAGAGCTGAAATCAATTCATGGTGTACACAGGCACAATAACAGTGTATCCTACCTTAACACGTGACCGGAAAACAAATAGGAATGCCTATTCTGTCTTGTATTACTTACTGTAATGTATTGTATGCTAATTTGTCTAATAAATTGGTGCAAGACATGCAGTATGCACACCGCTTTCTAAACTGAAACAAAATGGACAATATTTAACTGGTTGTGGATAGATTCCACTGGCCCCACTGAGAAACACTGATTTTAGAGTTCTTATTCAGGCCCTCAAGCTGTTTGCTGCACATGATATATCCTTCCTCAAAGGAAAATTAATCAACATATACCTGCAAGACCATTAATGACTAAGTTAAAGATTTATACTGGTCAGGCCCAAATGGCAATAAACCTTGGTTCAGGAGCTAGATCTCTGTGCAGGGGTGGATTCAACGTATAGCTCTTTAAGAGCCCCCACCTGCTTTGGGAACCTCATTCAGTTCAGAACGACCCTTAAATCTCACTCGGATCGCTCAGCCTCTATCTTCTAACAACAGTACAAATTAACATACAAGAAAGCATTTACCTGGCCCTCGCTTCTCTACGAAATTGCTGTGAAAAAGGGACAGCAAATGAAAAGGTTTTTGCAGTTTGCAGGAGAAGGAGGTTATCAAGGCTCATCCTCAGGGCCGTCTTAATGGCATTATAGGCCCCCGGGCAAAGCAGTGCACTCGGCCCTGCCTACATTACCACTCACAGGAATAAAAATGTTTAACGAAAAATCTGTGTTAAATTCTGGTCTGCATGGGGTCCCTATACTTGTGAGGCCCCCAGGCAACTGCCCAGCGTGCCCATGCATTAAGAAGGCACTGCTCATCCTGTCCACAAGACATTAATGAGAAAGCTTGGTGACCAAAGATCTGAAAAATGGGAACGTAACATTGTGTTTCAATGAATTAAAAAAAAAACTAAAAAACTTCTGAATTAAAAAGAAAAGGTGGCAGTATGATGCAAAATCAAAAAGGTGGAAACAATTTTCATGCTTAAGATTCAACGACGCGCAATTCCCCTGTGATCACGCACTACGGCGATCGAACAATCTGATTTTTTAAACTGTCGGAACAGGTACGCGCAAATAAATGCCAATAATGTATCAGGTATGGCTGATATATGGAAAACAGGTACCCCACAGCTGGAGAACATTAGATCATTGCATTCATGGAAGCTGCTCCTGAATTGATTTCCTCAAACTCCTTCCTTTTTAGGTCTCACGCCTAGCGTTGAACTGCGCAGCGCAAGACATTTAGTGAGGGAAAATCGGGGAATCTGAGCTGACCTAGGAATTGCACACGCTTGTGCGTGTGCATTTCTTTTTCAGCTACCCCATTGGCCTTAGCGTGCTTCTTTTAATGAAAGACTGCACGCTATTAGCCAAAAGCGAGCACATTGTCCGCCCACTGCCTATTGGTGTCTATTACGCGCTTGGTGAGCGTAATTGACACCAATAGGGGGTCACGTGGTTTCAATTATCGTGCCCAGACACGGGTGCGATACTTGAAACCGAAAAAAGGGCTTGTTTTTCTTTACTTTTGGTATAAGCGCGGCACCCGCGCTTCCCTTTTAATGTTATAAGTAAAGCGCGAGTGTTGCGATTATACCAAAGGTAAAGAAAAAGATTTTTTTCTATTTCTTTACTTTTGGTATAACTCCCCCAAAAGACTTGGGGTTTGAAACGCGTTGACCCCCGCTTTTGGGAAAAGGCATTCGTAGTGTGTTTGGGAGAGACATTGTATTGCTACTGCTCTCCATTTTTACAACACGTTAAGCCTGCGCTCCCAGAGCTAAACACAATGGCAGGATAAAATACATCACTTGAATGTGAATGTTTTCGCCTAGTGTTTTATATGTTAATTAGGACTCGTCAAATATGTCTTATAAAGCAATATGTCAGTAATTTGTATATGTCACTTATGTAAAGCAATATGTCAGTAAGTTTGTATATGTCACTTATGTATACACAACTGTGTTTATTGTATTTTTGTATTCTGTTTTCAAGTGTGTTCAAGAACTATGTAATGCCTTTTCTATATTTCCCTGGATTGAAGCTCGGTACCTGGGTTCTGATTGTCGCAGCGGGCTGCTTGCTGCCTGGAGACGCGTGGAGAGCGCTTGCTGACTGGGTCACTCGTCCCCCCCGCCGCCGCAGTTAGATCATAGCATGGCCGCCGAGCGGCGGGACAAGGACTACAAACCCCAGAATCCCCGGATTGTTTCCCGCCCCCTCACGCAGCCACTTCCGCGCCCGGAGGCGCTAAATACAAACAGGCTTCCTCTGGTGAGCGGGAGCCTTTTCTATATTTCCCTGGATTGAAGCTCGGTACCTGGGTTCTGATTGTCGCAGCGGGCTGCTGCCTGGAGACACGCTGAGAGCGCTTGCTGACTGGGTCACTCGTACCCCCCCCCCCCCACCGCAGTTAGATCGTAGCACGCCCGCCGAGCGGGGGGACAAGGACTACAAACCCCAGAATCCCCGAATTGTTTCCCGCCCCCTCATGCAGCCACTTCCCGCCCGGAGGCGCTAAATACAAACAGGCTTCCTCTGGTGAGCGGGAGCCTTTTCTATATTTCCCTGGATTGAAGCTCGGTACCTGGGTTCTGATTGTCGAAGCGGGCTGCTGCCTTGAGACGCGCTGAGAGCGCTTGCTGACTGCGTCACTCGTCCCCCCCGCCGCCACAGTTAGATCATAGCACGGCCGCCGAGCGGGGGGACAAGGACTACAAACCCCAGAATCCCCGGATTGTTTCCCGCCCCCTCACGCAGCCACTTCCGCGCCCGTGTGTTTTGTGTTTTTCTCGTGAGTGAGTAGTGGTCCTTAGACGACCTTAAATACTGCTATATAACCAAATATAAGATGTCTAAAACTAAGAATGATAACCCTGCCACAGGCCCCGGCACCATTGACAATTATTTGGTGAAGAAAGTAAGCCAGATTAATAACGAACGGCGTGCATCTTTAGGGAAGGGGACTCTGACACAGGATTTGCCTGAGTTGTCTCCGCAAGGGGTGACCACAGAGGCTGAGGCAAATCCGAGTGGAGTGGTTAGAGTAGATCTGCCGACGTCGACGCCCACTACGGTGAGTGTTGAGGTACATTTAGACCAACACACCCTGTCAAGCGAAGAATCAGGAGAAGCTCCGCCTGTCTTAAGGCCGATGCGAACCTGTAGGAAAGTACAGCAAAAAAAGGGGGGCGGAAACACAGTACAAAAAGAAGGGATTTGGATGGGAAAGAAACTAATGGCCCTGTCATAAACCCCTTTGTGTTCACCAGAAACAATGAAAGTGGTCTTAATATAAATGTTGAACAGTTTGCATCTCTTATTAAAAATCTAGAGGTAAAATTAGAAGCAAAAATAGAGGAGATGATCAAACCGCAGACTACTCAGATAGACACCCTGGTTACGGAAGTGGCTAGGCTTGGCGGCCTGCTGTCTACACACCTGGCTGCAGCCACCAGTGCAAGGGTTAAGGCTGGGGGAGGAGGGCAGGAGGTGACGAGTGCTAAAGTTCATCAGAATACTCGTAATACTGTTGTAGCAGCTACTACTGTGAATGAGGTACTAAGTACACCAGTCGCTCCCGTAGTACCTGCTTTGTTGACACAACCCAATCCAGTCCCAAGGAGCGGACTAGAGCCAAGGCCCCCTAGGAGTATTCGATATTTGAACTTACCACCTGACTGTGCACGGTTTGTGGCGGTATTAACTAACGTTCCACCTTGTGGTACCCATCCTGCCTCACCCTATGATGAATCTCACGCCTCACTGAAAAACAAGACAGTCGCCTGGCTTAACAAAAACTGTGGTTTTCCTATTTCTTACTCAGATCAGATAATGGCAGTAAGGAGGGTGAACTGGGTAGGCCCGTCCAAAAAACTGGGAAGTGGGGATTGCATTGTTGTAAATTTTAAACATCCCCAACATGTGGCAATTGTTCTCTTAAGAGCATCTTCATTAATATATAATGAGAACAGTATATGTGTGCGCCCATTGGGGTACTTTTACGCCCATCTGTTCAAACCCCCCCCCTCCAACAAAGGATAATTAGGCGGGTGTTTGAACCTCAGACCCCGGTCATGGATACACAATTTTTATATAATATTGTTAATCCATGCGGGCCTGGAAATACGGCTGAAACCCACAACAGGATTACTAGTGTTGGACGCTAGCATCATGGGTTCAATGTCAACACACAGAATAGGTATGATGCTCTGTTGACGTGAGGTACCTGTGGCTCAGGGCACTGCGGCTTCAGGTGAACTTGCACCCGCAGAGAACTCACAGGACATAGTACCTGGATGTCTGCTTGTCTCGTGGAATATTGCGGGTTTGGCTGCTAAAATGGCTGACGAAAACTGGGTTAACTATATTAAGCAATTTAAGGTTATCTGTCTACAAAAAACTTGGTCGGTAGAGTGTGATCTCTTCTTGGAAGGGTATAAGGCATTTTATGTGCCTGCTACACCATCAATAAGAGGCAGACCAAAGGGGGGACTTGTGATTTTCGTTTCTATTTTAGTCCCTCGTCAAATTTGTATAATTGAATCACAGCATTCTGGAGTGATGGGTCTAGTTTTAAATGGAGAAAACTGTCTGGCTGGTTTGGTGAATTTTTATAATGCGATTAATGTCAGTGCAGCTTCTAATCAAATATCTGCACTGAATGCTTTTATTACCACTTCTATGAAGGATTTTAGTCATAACCTCATGATCATGGGGGATTTTAATGTGCATCCGTGTGGTGATCCCTTGAAGAAATGTTTAACAGACTTGCGTTGTGAGCGCTTGGGTGGTTTACATGGGGAACATACAGTGGATGGGGAACTTTGTAATGACCTAATGAACAACTTGGACCTCTCACTGGCTATGACACTCAGGGACCCGTTAAAATGCTTTGATATTCCTACTTTTAAAGGGCATGGAAGGGGCACTTTTATTGATCATATGTTAGTCTCATTGACGATGCAGACTTACTTGGATTCGTTCAGTATAGAGCATAGTGAATTCAGCGACCATAACCCTGTAATAATTCGTCTGAAGGGACTTTGGGTTAACAAGGAGAAACAGAACTGTAGCTCTGGTAGGCTGTGTACACCAGATGGGAGGCGGCGACTTAAATGGTCAATGGTTACCCCAGATTTACTATACAAAAATATTGTGGATAAATGTACTGAGGATATTAAGAACTGTACACATGAGGGGGGAGATCCCAGACAGGTCCTTATTGCATATCAAAACCTGTCGGAAAAGGTGTCAGAACTGATGATGGTTCCCGCGAAGAACTTGGTGAAAGGGGGACCTAGATGGTTTAATCACGATTGTTCCAAAGCAGCACGTAAACTAAGGTTAGCTCTGTCAGTTAAACCAAGAAACCCGGAGGATGTAAAACTGCGTCGGAAAGAATATAAGTCTGTTATCGCATCTCATAAGGAGTTTTTAAGAAAAGAGGCTTGGGACGAGATACTTGACCCCTCCACCTTAAAATGTATCTTTAAATTCTGGGCGCTAGTTAAAAGAACATTTTTGGCTGAAGACCCGGGTGATGGTCTAGATTGCTGTATTACTAAGGAGGAGTGGGAACTTCATTTTAAACAACTGTACCATTCAGGGGACCCTGTAATAGTTGATGTATCACCTTATGACAGGGGAGGCATCATTAAATTTGATATAAGTGAGGTAATGGAGGCCATAGAAGGACTCACAGCTAGGAAGGCACCAGGACCTGACGGAATCCCCCCGGATCTGTATAAATCTGATCCAAGTTTTTAGCCACCTATTCGGGTAGCTGTATTTAATGCAGCAGCTATAGCGGGCTGTCCTTTATCCTGGGGTTTATCAACAATTTTCCCTGTGTTTAAGAAAGGAGATAAGGGCAGCCCCCTATGTTATCGTCCAATCTCATTAATAGATTCCATGGTCAAGATTATGGGGAAAATCCTACTGCAGCGAATTTCAAGTTGGACGTCGGACAACAATATTATGTCCATCTCCCAGTATGGCTTCTGTAGAGGCCGTTCCACCATAACCCAGTGCCTAGGGGCCAGATGTAGGTGAAAAAGATTTACCGATTTTTAATTACCGAATTTTACCGATTCGGTAATTAAAAATTGGTAAATCTATGGGGTGGACATGTAGGTATTCCAGATGTGCTGGAATACTGATTCGGATGATTTTGGTATTTACCGATTCGGTAAATACCGAATCGGTAATGCCCATTCATTCCTATGGGTTTTGAAGCCCATAGGAATGAATGGGCATTACCGATTCGGTATTTACCGAATCGGTAAATACCGATTTTCACAAGGGTGCAGGGGGTGTCACTTTGACACCCTCTGGCACCCCCAAAACAGGCTCGGGTGCCATGTGGCAGGCATACATGCCCTAAGGGCAGGTCTGCCTGTCACATGGCATAGGTGTGCATGCACACATGTGTATGCACACCGGAATCAGTATTTTACCATCAAATTGGATTTGATGGTAAAATACAGATTCGGTAAGGCCTCTGGGACTCTGAAGAGTCCCACCTACATCTGGGTGGCTCAGATTCGGTAAATTTACCGATTTTTTATTTTACCGAATCGGTAAAATTACCGAATCGTTCATTTTACCGATTCGGTAAAATAATGCCCCCTACATACCTATCACCTATTTACCGATCGGTAGCGGCCGAAAATACAGATTTTCGGCCGTTACCGACCGACCTACATCTGGCCCTTAATCTTTTCCTTATACTGAGTAAATATACTGTTGTGCAGAAGGGAACTGTCCACCTTGCCTTCATGGATCTGTCATCGGCCTTCGATTGTGTTAACAGGGGAAGGCTGTGGCAGATCATGAGGGAGAAAGGTGTGGACATAGGGATTGTTGATTTTTTGATCGACATGCACAGTAACACCAGTCGAAATGTAAGGTACTCAGCAAATGGGGAAACCACTGGCAATTTTAACATTAAAAAGGGAGTGTGTCAGGGTTGCATTCTGGCCCCATTTCTTTTAAATTTTTATATGAATGATTTAGATGCTGCTTTACAGGAGGTACAATCAGACTGCCCCAGAGTTGGCAGGCGGGGTATTCCAGTTCTTTTATACGCAGATGATGCAGTTTTAATTTCTAGAACGGAAAAGGGTCTCCAGGCGCTTTTGAATGCTTTTAATATTTTTATGACTAACAGAGACCTATTGGTCAACAATTCCAAATCATATATCATGCATGTTGGCCGACAACCGAAAAATAATTTTATTTTTATTTTTAAACTAGATGATGTTTTGATCCCCATTACACAAACGTTTTCATACCTTGGTGTCGTATTTGACACAAAGCTCAGTTGGGGTCCTCACCTGGCTAGAAAGAAAGGGGAAATGACAAGGGTAAATGCCTCTATCTTTAATTTTGCAACAAAATTGGGGAAGAAGCCAAATACTGCAATGATGAAACTCTATAATGCTAAATAAATAGCTACCGCTGTATATGGTAGCGAGTTATGGGGATACGTAAATGGAGAACAGTTACAGGTCACCGAAAACAATTTTCTAAAACGCCTTCTCTGTGTTCCAGCCAGTACACCTAATCTGGCGGTACACGAAGAACTGGGGACACAGTACTTATGTGATATATTTGCCACAAGACCGCTGATATGTTGGGTAAAATTGTGGTTAAACCAAGATATACCGCTTACCCACCTGATTGTGAAAGACCTTGTGTCTCAGGACAATTCAATGTGCGTGCCCCTGTTAAAATACCTGAAATCTTGCTTTTCAAGGCTTGGATGTTTGAACTTGTTTGAAAATCCTTGCGGGATTGCAAAGGGGGATGTGGCAGCACTTAAGCGGGCTTTTCATAAGGACAGGATCGCCCAAAGAGAAGGGGAGGAGCTCAAGAAACCTAATATTAGGAAATATGTTATGCTAAAAACCTGTGACACTATGGAACCATTTTTAACATGCACCTTCACTTCTCATGAAAAATTTCTGTTGACAAGGTTTAGGTTTAATATTTTTCATCATCTTTTAATTAGACCAAAGTCGCACATTTTTAATAAAACTGTTGCTCCCTGTGGCTGCGACGGGAAGTCTCCACAGGATATGCTGCATTTTATATTTTTATGTAGGTTTTATGAATACCCGCGCAGACGTTACCTTGTTGTGCTTTTAAAAAAACTAAATTTTAATCAAATACGACTAGCACTTATGTATTTACAGCTTTTGCACAGTGACAGTGTTCTTCATGTATTAGAATTTTTAAAATTAACTATCAAACTGAGACAATGCCTGGATCTATGATTTTATACCTCTTAAGGAAGATGAGCTTATTTATTGAAAGATCTTATATCATGTTGTAAACCCAGTATTATTTTCACTTCACTGCTGATTTTGTCTACTTACTCATTAATGAAATATGTATAATGTCTTTTTTATGTGATTATGATTTTTAAAGAATGAAATTTTCAATGTATTTATGTGTACTTTTATGGTGTGAAACAAAACCGAAATAAAGTCTCTATTGAATTGAATATGTATTGCCCTTAATGATGACATGCTTTAAATGTGAACATTTTTTTTATGAATAAGCCAAAGGAAAGCGAAAAATATCACGAGGGCTAATGAATTAAAAACATTGGTTTGTTTTGTTTTTGAACCATTGACAAACATGGCAACTAGATAATTTGTTCGTATAAAAAACCAAGAGAAAAAGAGCAGTGCGCTTCCTAGATGCGGAGTCTGGTCGCAGAAAGTGTGTTCATATCAGCGTTCCTTTTTGCTCGGTGGTGCAAGGCCTGTTGATCTGCCAATGGTGAGGAGGCAAAGATGCAAAGACTGCTGTAGTACGGGCTCAGCCCTCATATCTCTCTCGTCTATGCCTTAAGACGGATCACCTTTAGTGCACCAACCTTTATCAAATGACACTGAGCCTAGACATGACTGGCATTGTGCAGACTCTACAATATTAACTGAGTCTGTACAATAATGCTCATCTGTATGCTCAGTGGAAAATGTGCTTAAAATTCTTGCATTGAGGGGGAAATCATAGACTTTACCTGAACCAATGCACCACTAAATACTACAGCTGTTAAAATTGCACCCGAATCATTTACTTCCGGCTAATAAAGCAAACAACTGCAAATGTACGACATCCAACTCACTGGTTTCTTCATCCTCTTTACCTCTCCCACTAGCAGATACCAACCTCATCAACGACTCTCCAACCACAGTGAGCAGCACGCAGGCCATCCAAGGCACTCAGCAGCACATGCCGGTGGCTGCTGCCATGCCTAGACACATGCATGTGGCTCGCTCGGAACTGGAGCTGGGTCTGCTGCAGGAGGGATCAGCCACTGGCCAACCATCAACAATCTTCTCCTACCGAAACGCCCGCCTCACCCACTCATCTGCCTGCGTGCTAGCTCGAGCACAGGCACTTTGTAACTGGATGAATAACACTGCAATTACACAGCAACCTCTAGCCCATGATGGTGGGCATCAGCTGCCCAGAGCAGAGTGCAATAGAGCTTACTGGAGTCCATGTTAGGTGTGATGATGATCGTGCATCTGCCTTTCTTTCTGTTACACAACTGTATTACACACATTATTTATTCAATTTATTTATTCCATGTTTTCTGGCGGAACTCTTGATGATGAGTTGCATTTGGAAACGCTACATTAAATCCTGCCCCTTCTTTTGTAATTGCATTATTGTGTAAACTAGCCCCACATGGCACCATGTGTGATAACATATTGTGCAAATCTTTTTTTTTTAAATGGTGGTCCAAACAATGCAAACTATTGCAAGACTTTTCAACGATAGTCAAATATAGTATTGGGATTTACAGGAAGTTCTCGATGGGAACCAATAAAATGCTGCAATAGTTCGGATATATAACAGTACACATGAACAGTTTCCTTCCAAAATGTTAAATCATCTATGTTACTACAAGGATATTGTGTGCTAGATAATGTAATCTAGACCAAAAGCAGACACATATTTCCACCGCTGAACGTAAAGCCCTGATGAATAAATGCTTTTCATAACTCCATATCAACGTCAAAATATCTTTTTTTAAGACTGTGCCAGCATGTGATTCTCATCACTGGTCATGCGCCATCAAAACAGTTCTGAAGCTAATAATAGGAGGCTAAATGTGAAAAGTTGCTAAAGTTGCTAAAGGTTTACCATAGGCACTGCACAAGTGCTCAGAATGTCTGATCCCTGCTGCTGCAAAAGGCCAGTGATGCTCACTGCGACAAGCGACAGCTCCTCATGCCAATCTGATGCTCACTGTGAGGGGGCTGATGATCAGGGTACTAGGAAGGGGCAGGTTATTTATTTTACAGGCTTTGGCCTCACCAGTTTCCTGTATCCACAGATTTACAGGTGCTGCAAGGATGCCAGATTCCACACTTCCACTGTAGCAAACATTGCTGTGGAAAGTTCTACCATATCCACGTGCGTAAAGCAATGTTCTGTCATAAACCACATTGTGGAAGTATGCAGAGCACCACTGCCCCGCATGAAAAACATCATTTTTAAGCCAGAATTTCTATGGTCACACAAGAATCCATACTTCTCCAGTATATAAAGTGTGATTGCCATGCCAGAATCCACATTTCTCTGGTAGTTACAGCACCACTGAATGTAAGCATGAACATTGCCCATGAGTGGGCAGCAATACCGGATCCCGGTAGTGATGGGTAGGCACAACAGCTTTGACCAAGGCCTCGAGCACCATTAAACTCCTTTTGGTTCTCCCCCTTGAAGTCACACCTACCGGGTACTGTTGACACCCACACTCCTTGACCTTTAGGCAAGAGCAGTCCAATTCAGGTAGTACAACAGGAAGTTAAAATGCATTATTGGTTGATACTAGACTAGGTCACCCCTTTGCGATAGATGTATATTACTAGGTCCTGAAGAATCGCAGCATAATTGCGTAAGCGAGAAACATGTCGACCTCATGATACGAATTGTAGTTCTAGATCGTGATACAGAACCCTAAATTTCTGGCGATCATAGACTACCCACTGTTTTTAATATATAGCATGGGAACCACCAGAATAAATTGATCTCCGGTATCTCGTGCTATATTTTAAATCACTTCCTTACACTATCCATTCTCTCCCTGGCCCCTCACTCGCACTTCACCCACAGGCTGTTGGAAAAAGATCTCCGATAAAGAGCCCCTCTTTGAGGTGAGCCCGTAGGGCATTGCACCGCCTGCCCTACGAGGAGCAACCGCCAATGATGAAGCATGACACTCGCAAGAGTGTGTGAGGCCATTAATTCCAACAAATTGGATACCCAGGGTAGCACTCCACAGAGCACTACCCTTTCTTTTTCTCCCCTTTATTGACCGTACCCTTCTTTTTCCTCAGGAACAGCTGAGTCCATTTTTGTTATTCATATATATATATGGGCAGCAATACTGCCACGACAGAATCCAGCAATCCCATGTGTGTACAACACTACTACCATGCTGGAAAGCAGACTGTGCTGATTTGTAAAGCTCTGCTTCTAAATAAGGCACCATTGCCCCATGCTGCCTACGTTAACGTCACCCATTCCTCCTCTCGCCTCCGCTTGTTCTCTGCCTCAGGTCTTCATAGGTGCCTGAGCTACAATGGGTGTCTGGAGCTGCAGCTGCATGCGCTTGGACATGGAGGATACATCCACTGATGATCACGTCGATGCCCGATTCTCACTATAGCACACAATAGGCAGACAGAAGACCAGGTGTCAAGTCAAAGTCTAAAATTAAACGTTTACCAAGAGTTGTGAGATCAAAAAGCCGTTGAGGATTTTGGTAGTTCCATCCGTTGTGAGACTGGCAACCGTGGCAACCTAGTTATTCACAGCGTTCAGGAGGCAGAAGCTATTGGTGAGTTTCCTTTTCCAAAATGGCGGCACTGGCCATTGCTCTCAATAAACATTCCCCTGATGCAAGATGGCAATCCATGAACTGTACTTCTGGGTCAGCTTTGGCAGACCTGTATTTAGGGAGGCTTCCCCTATTAGTCTATGCCTGGCAACTAGCATCACTGATGAGTTGTTCTACACCTGCTGATTCAATTCGCAGCTGGCCTTTACCCTTCTCTTCCCCTCCAATATTATTTTGTTCTTTCACACCTTCGCTTGCGCCTCGGTCTGCTTCAGTCCCTCAAGTTCTGTTTTTAAAGTCTGTTTCAACTGCTCTCGTTTGGTCTTGGTGCTTATTTCCGGGGATCTGAAGATCCAACTCTTTACCATCCCGGTCCATCTGATGAAACATCCTTGACTTTGTTTTCTCATTTGGGTGAGTAAGATTGATCTTTACAACAGTTTACAAATGTGATATATTTTTCATGTTATTAATATATATATTGTTCTCTTTAGCTCAGAAGGGTGGCTCCAAATTGCCCAGGTGTCAACTCGTCCAGTGACCAGGCTGTGAACCACAAACCATTGACAAGGACCTGAGTGCCTCCCTTCATAACCTTATTCCCTGTTTCCCCTAGCATCTGTAGTGAGGGATATACAAAGATGTCTCATGCACAGCTAACTGGAAGGCAGTGGACCATCATCAGGAACAATTGGTCTCTTGAGGTCTTGGCTCCAGGCTTCAGATTGCCTTCGCAGTGCTTGAGGGTTTGCACCCATAGCGAGGCCGAGCAAGTGACCTACTCTGACCATTCACAGATGAAACCTTAGCCATAAAGGATATATAAGATGTAAAACACAAGAGAAACACAGAGCAGCATCATAAACAAAAGTGCATTCAACATGAGAAAATATAAGTGGGATAATCCAAACAGATGCAGCCACCACTACATTCTCACAAATATCTAATTCGTCACGAGCCAGATCATATAAGCCACGTAAAAAAATAGCCACAACACAAAATACTCTATTGCTCTAGATCCAACGCCAGAGACCCCATTCTGAAATAAAGTTCCTGCTTGGAGTCCAGCTATGCTGGCGATTCCGATCGCTGCGATGAGTATAGCTTAACGCACTCATAGGGCCGGGAACCTGAGTTCATTTGGAAAGCTTAGCCCTACATTGATTTTCTGCACCTCTTTACGAAAGGAGAAAACACTGAAACAAATATCGGAGCTACTTAGGAGCTGAAGATGAAATAACGCTTCCCTGCATTTCCAGTGCCCTAGAAGTTTTAAATTTGGGTTAGGAAATAGCCAGAAAAGGGGCGATACATTTTATAATTTTTTGAAAAATAAAATAACAAAGTGCATCAGTGTTAGATCTGATGAAGCATCGCTTAGGCAGCCCGAAACAGAACTTCCCAGGGGACAACAAGCCTCTCCGGAAAACACAAAATCCGCCACACCGTCCCAGCCCTAAAATGAAAGAGAAGAGACCTCACCCGTCGTGTGAGATCTACAGTTAGATGCAGTACACATTCAGGTGGTGCTAAAAACATAAAATAATCTCTAACAGAGCTCCAGTTTGCTACTTATAAAGGATACAAATGAATCCATTTGCACACGAAGAGTTCTCGGGGTCTGCACCATAAATACTGCATCATCTGCATATAATAACGCAAGTACGGGCGATTGGGCAATCTTCGGAATGTCTCTAGTAGCATTAAACAGGAAGGGACTCAGTCTATTGATATAAATAGTAAAGAGCAGCGGGGCCAGGACACAACCTTGATGTACCCCTCCCCTCGGACTAAGGGGAAATCATCAGACAATTCTCCTACTGGTCTCAAAATGAAACTTTGTACCTATATTTTCATGTAGGACATGCAGAAATTTCACAAGTGCCATCTCCACCCCTAGATCCAGTAACATCAACCAAAGTTTAACCCCGCTGAAACAATCAAAACTTGTTGAAAGATCCATAAAGGCCAGGTACAGTGGGCAGCACTTGGCGATGGTATACTTGCCAACAGTCAGATTCAAATTCAAGCACTGCTCCATTGTACCGAACCCAAGATGAAAGGCGGTAGTAGATCTCCCTTCCAATTCTCTTAACAGTAATATCGATTAGGGAAATGGGGAGATAGCATTTGGGCGACATACAATCCCTTTTTCGAAAATAGGTACTATAGTTGTTAGGGCCCACGAATGAAGAATTTTATTGCACAATGAATTGTTGAAAACATTTGAGAGCAAAGGGCCCTAGAGATAGATATTGCATTTGATAAGATTTATAGGGACCCTATTCGGTCCTGGGGCTTCAACAACCGGGCTTTGCCTAATGGCATAAACAACATCCGTTAGGGTCACTGTCAATGTAGGCAAATAAAGTAATTTGCCCTAAAGTAGTTTCCCATTTACATCTGCCAAACAGTTCAAAAATGACCCTAGGTGAGTCTTCAAAAGTGTTGCAAAGGTGACCCCTGGTTCCTTCAAGTACCAAGCGAGCCTAAGACAGTCATTAGAGTACTGAGTGACAGAAATGATCTCTGCCGGGCAATTAGTTCTATCCACTTCAATATGTCCTTCTGCAAGCTCTAAAGCAACACCCTACGAGAACCAAGATAAAAAGATTCCGAGTTACAAAAATGTAATTGATAACCAAACCCAACCATGTCCTGTAAAACAGGTTAGAGAAAGCCCATCTCCGCTAAACCGATCAACAAGGACAACAAGGTCGTGTTGCTATACCTGCCTAACTTCTTTCCTCTACTGTTGGGTTGCCTCCTAAGGATACAGAATATTTCAACCCCCACACCTTGGAATTAACTGCCAATTTAGCATTTAAATCACCACAAGGAAAACAGTAAGGCTGAGACGTTGATCCCACCCCTAAAGACTTCAGATTTGTAGGAAAAGCAATTGGGTAAAATGAACACATACAGAATTTACAAAATCACTGTCGTAAAAATTAATCAGATAAAAAATAGAAAGACCACAATTTATCCTTAATAAGCAGGACTAAAAAGGCAGAACTCTCAGAATTACCCTCTAATAAAAGAGAGAGGGACCCCACACCAAAGGGATAGGGTACCAAAACTGACTATATGTCAAGATAAATTCCCTTTGGGTTGTTTTAACAGAAGACACCAATTCTTACAAACTACCAGACAAATGTCATTCACTCATCAAGACCCTTCAGTTGGAGCAATGCAAAATTCAACAAAACAATTCTATAAAAACAAATGAATTAAGCGTAACAATTTATTCATATAAAAGCCAAGTTAAAAACAAACAAAATATAGAATTGAATAAAATGAAATAGAATTTGGGAAAACAGACAGTATGAGAACGGAACAATTCATATATACATTTTAAACCTAAACATTTCCTAAAAATAATGATCATTAGAGAAACTATTTAAAAACCTGGACATTTCTCTGTTTCACCCAGGCACTGCACAAAAACCCGGACATTTCTTTAATTAGATGTAAAGTGTCAGGACAGTGGACACCCGGACACTGCTCCAAAAACTGGGAACGTAAATCCAGGACCATCCGGGAGAAACCAGGACGTCTGGTCACCCTATTTTATGTTCCAGAAGGGTTGAATAGCAAGCACATCGTATTGTTTTTCCCTGGCGCACTCTGGAGAGGCCCCGCATGGCAAGCTGAGCAGATGGACATAGCTGATAACAAAGCGCTGCAGTGTCAGTGGAGCTGTGTTCAGTCTTACTGTGTCCTGCCGTCACTGCACGCTACAGCTTGGCAATGCGCTTGCTGAACTCCGGTCACCACTGCTCTTCGTTCACCTCTCTTCAAACTCTTAGGTATTCTTGCTTTATTTTCCTTGGCCGGTGGACAGTTGGGATTGGAAGGTCTGCCTTTATACGGAATGTCCAGATCCCCTCGGACACACGTTACAAGCACTTTCACTGCGCTGGTGTCACATACAGAGAAACATGATTAGAAGTCAAATTCAAATTCTGTATAAAAACAGCTGTAAGTCTAATTAACACAGCTGAGCTATGGTCAGGTGAGGTTTGGAGGGTGAGTGAATGAGTGAGTGAGTAGATGGATGTGTGAGTGAAATGGTGGATTGGTGGGTGAGTGAAAGGGTATATAGATGCATGGATGAATGAGTAAAAGGGTGCATGTAATGATGGGTGAGTGAAAGTGAGGAAGGATGGATAGATGAATGGATAGATGAATGAATAGATGAATGGATAGATGAATGAATGGGCGAATGGATGGATGAGTGAAAGGCTGGATGAATGATAAAAGAAAGGATGGATGTGTAAGTGAAAGGATGGATGATGAGTGAAAGGCTAGATGGATAGATGGATCATTGAAAGGCAGGATAGATGGACAGGCTGAAAGGGTGGATGAATGAAAGGATGGATGTAACGATGGATGACTGTAAGAATGGGTGAATAAAGGAAAGGGAGGGTAGATGGAAGGCTGTTTGAAATGGTGCCCCGATGGATGAGTGAAAAGGTGAACAGATGGATGGATGGATGAGTGAAAGGGTGGATGGATGAGTGAAAGGGTGGATGGATGAGTGAAAGGATGGATGGATGAGTGAAAGTGAAAGTGGATGAATGCAGTTAGAGGGTGGATTGAGTGAAAGGATGGATGGATGAGCGAAAGGATAGATAGATGGCTGATTGGATCGATGGATGGAAGGGGGTGGATAGTGAAAGGATGGATGGCTCTTTGAAAGGATGCAAGCTCTTCTGAGGAGGGATGCAATGACTTGCTTTGCTTGCTTAGTGCCATAGAAGCTTTGGTTCAAAGTTGGGGGTATATAATTTTCTGGCTACAGCTGTATTGCTGTGCACATAAATATTGAACATTTTATGTCACCATTAAACTGTGCTTATTTTTAGCACCTGTTCAGTTGCTAAGACTGCGGTTGTTCAGTAACAACAGATCAGGACTGAAGTCAGGCAGAGGCCTCAACCCTGCACTGCTGGTCAGTCCCGAGATGCAGAAGAAGGGCTGTGTGTGGATCTGTGGGTTAAATTCCATGATGTCCCACAGACTGCCTGTCACAGCATGGCAGATCATTACTAGAGCTTTATGTTACAGAGAGTACTGAATAGCTAGGGAGCTGCTGGTTAACCCTGAGGTAGTGTGTGGGTGTCCATAGGAATAGCGAGATGCGGCTGCCAGGCTACGATTGAGACACTGTAGGAGAGATGTGTGTAAGAATGCAACCTGTGTAAGAGAAGCAGTCCGTAATGAAACCACCACACACCTACACTCACCTGCAGCAGGTGTTCAAAGCACTGAATGATTAATTCAGTGCACCCTGGACAGGGTGCCCCTGTAAGGTTGATAGAGGACTGAGTAAGATACTCATAGGGAGTCTGCACAATGTGGCATTTAGACTGGACAGCTTCACATCAAGTCCTATAGAATCTTAGCAAAGTGAAGTTAAAATCAGACTGTAAAATCCATCATTTGACACACTTTTAAAGAATTTTGAAGGAGTTGAACTCTCCTCATCAAACCTACCCTCATGTAGGTAGGTGGGATTGCTCTTTCACTGCAATTCATATTTGGGCGGTGCCAGGGGTGTAAGTGAGTAGTGCCAGAGGGGCAAGGGAGTAGTGCCAGATGTGAAACTGGGTGATGCCAGTGGGAGTTTTGGGTGGCGGATGCTTGGGGGGGTGATTAGGATGGCAGACGCCATCCATATTAGGATGCTTGGTTTTAAAGGCCTTTCCATGGTGGCTTCGCCGCCATGGAAAGGCTGGCAGAGATCTGCAGTGGGTGCCAGTTGCAGGCCCCCAGAGGGCTGGAGGGGGTGGGGGTGGACTTGGGGGGTACCAACTGCATTCCCATGCACGTTTACGTCTCACCATTTTGAAATTTCAACTGCCCCCACTGGCCCCTTCTTTAAAAAAACCATCTCCCAAGGAGTTGTCGACAAGGGTTGATACTTTGATATCATCTGAAAATCAGTCCATGCTGGAGAGAACTTCATAGCAATTTACTATAGGTATGAGGAATTGATCCCCTATACTAGAGTGAAGACCTGGAACCGGCCCAGCCGATTGTGGTACTTTGTGCACAAAAGATCAATTGGGTAGTCTACTCCTGCCTTCGTCATTGAGCAAACTTGCCGATTGAAGACTACCTGTCTGCTGATACCTAAGCCAGTTACCAATCAATAGAATAGTGATGCTTTAAACATTCTCAGAGAAAGCCCCTCAGTTGAAAGGGCATTATGGTAATGATAAAAAAAGAAAACTAAAAAAAACACTGCAATTTCCCGGTTTCCATAAATGGTAGAAACGGCTAGATGATAGACAGTTCATATGCCCTGTAAAAAAAATAAGAAATCACTTAGGGCCCGATTACAATGTCGGACGGACCATCATCAACAGCCAGTTGGTGGCAGTCCATCCGACATCTGGTGCCTCAGTCTGACCCCAGTATTATTATACGGGCGGTCGGAGGCAGGGAGCTGAGGGACCGACCGACGCTTCTGATGGACCATTGGTCGGAGCGTAATACCCTACAATAGTGGCAGTGCCTGCTCAGGCACCGCCGTAGGGATTATGATTTCCCGTTCCGACAGTCTTTCTATGGTGGTCTGACCGCCAAAGACAGGCTGTCAGAAAGGGACTTTGGGGGCCCCTAGCAGGGCCCCATTCCACCTGGGCCTCCGCTAAAGAGCCAGTGGGGCTCCTATGGTGACCCCTGAAGCAATCATGCCCCTTGTGCCAGGCACCGTGTGGTACCTGGCACATGGTGCAAGGATGTTTCTAAACATGCACTTTTGCATTGCAGCTTGTGCTGCAGCCCTTTACAAGCCTCAATGCAAAAAGTCACGTTTCTGTCTGCCTCCACAGTGGTTGGATCATAATTTGGAGGTCGGAACCGCCGCCTACTTGTGAGGCGGTCCTGATCCCGAAACAATGTCAGTCGGCCACTCGTCTGACCGGCATCATAATGGGGGCCTTAATTATTTTTTTTTAAATGGTACTCAATTATGCTGGTGCCTTATATTATGAATATATTGGAAGTGTTTAACAAGAGAGGGCTGGTTGAAAGAGATCTATGTGTACGAAGCCCTTTTTTCAATTGATCAGATCCATGTGCTTAACGTCAATGAAGTTCACTGAACCCGCTCAAAACCGCACATGAGATGCTTCTGTGAAAAGGCAACACACAAATTGCTTCTCCAACTGATACAGCTTTTTGTAAAAGAAATGGAGAAAAAACGACATACTACTTGGGGTATAAATAAAACAAATACAAAGCATTAGCTGAAATATTTTGGAATATTGGCAGGCAGTTAACGGAGGTCATTTAAGGCCCTAGTGCGGTAGGAGTATTTGCGCCAATGACAGAGAAATGCCTGACCGCCATTCAAGTGGGGATTTCTGTGCTTTTCCTGGTGCCACCTATCCGATGGATCCACTGAAGGCACTGAAATTTGCCCAACGAGCCCCAATGCGGAGGCATTCACCTAGTAATGTTTTTGTTTTTCTTTTTAAGAAACAAAATCCCAAAGCAGGGATTTGTTTTTGTAAAATAAAATTTAAAAAACAATGTCCCTGATGTGTAGGAAGTTTTCTCCCTGTGCATATGGGTCACTGTTCCAGGTAAGGAAAAGTAGTGATAGCTCCACTCTCGTAAATAAGGTGAGGTGGAGGATCAACACATGACCTGATGGACTTATCATGGTTCTGTAGTGATAGCTCCACTCTCTTAAATAAGGTGAGCTGGAGGATCAACACATGACCTGATGGACTTATCATGGTTCTGTAGTGATAGCTCCACTCTCTTAAATAAGGTGAGCTGGAGGATCAACACATGACCTGATGGACTTATCATGGTTCATCAACAAAATGTTGTGATGCGCAGTTTGCGAGTCAGCGAAGAGCTGCACAGCCTTATACACATTTGTAATCCAAATACTTCACGTAAACCATTCTGTTTCAAAAGTTCAATCCAATTTATTCTAAGTCATTTTGCAATGCTTATCCGTCATGTCAAAGGTGCGAGGTTCCACTATTTCATATGTTTTTATTACTCATGGATTGCCCATCCAGGCCTATTCACAAGCATGTTGAGAAACTCGATTCCTCCATCACATTCAAATTCATCCAATGCATTTCGGTCTGTGACCTTCGTCAGGGGTATCTGCGGTGTTAAAAAAAATATGCGTCACCCAAACACTTTGTTCGTATTCCTAAATAGTGTATTACACACCCTTACTATTATGACCCATTAAACCTCGAAAACGTTAAATGAACGCTGTCACAAAAATTTATAAAAAACATGTCCCCTTCTGGCGTGCCCACCTACAATTCAACCCCTATATTGTGATAATCAAACTTTTCCTCTGATAAATCGCCCGTGATGTATGACACTTATAACCTCAGAAACAATGTGACTCCAATGAAAAACTTGCTATTTAAACCTCAAGTGCAACAACTAAATTTTAACCCCAAAAGTGCCACGTCCTCAACTCATAACCCACTTTGCAAATATCCTAATCTACTATTGCGAACTTTTGAATTCACAATTCATACCTGCGGTAATGAATAGCATAATCTCCTTTTTGTACGCTCGAACATCAATCGTATTTGAATCACCCCACGCAACTATTTTTAGGTTTCGCCTGGCGTCCGCAGCGCAGCAGCGTTCGCGCAGGCCAAATCTTTTCAGAAGCAGTATGTGGCTTTGTCCCGCCTCTCTCTTCCATTGGCTAGCTCCATAAATGGAGGTTAGCCATTGGAAGAGAGATATGTCCGTCATTGTGCGAGGCGATTTGTGGGCGTTCCGGCAATTTTTCCCTCTCCGCCCCTTTTAAAACGTCATGCAGCGGTGGGAGGATGTTTTTTTTTTTGTCAAGGTGTGTTTTTCTCATTTCTAATGTGTCTGTTGCCGGGATGGACGTGTCCCGCTCTCCCCCGCAGCCCCGCAACCCCCCCGCGGCTCGCTCCCGGAACCCTGCACTCGTTTTTAAAATCTTTTGTTCGAGGAACGTTGTTTTTGTTAGGTCTTGTTTAATCTTTTGTTCGAGGGACGTTGTGCTTGATATCACGTGAAACATTCTGGTGACCATTTGATATGATTTGCCTTAGTGTATAGTCCGTTATATTATATGAGGCTGAAATCCTATCATTACTTCGTCTTAGAATTATTTTATAACTGCGAGGCGTGCACGAAGATCACAAGTGTTTAGGAACCTTAAAAGGACGTGATTACTAGTTGAAGGACCGGTAACGTTGTATTGGTCAGGACCTCCCAACACGTGATTGGCTGGGAAGATCTTATCACTTGTTCATTGGCAACGAGGCCTGAGAACCTTCATAGTGGGTCAGGATTGGTTGAAAGGAGAGCTTGCAGGTTGTTCATTGGCCAAAGAGACGAAGTCCGCATCAGATCCACATCACCCACCCTGCTCGAAGCGGGCGGGCTCTAGTGACGTCAGCTCAAAGATGCTCACTGTAGTAGGTGGTACACACACAATGCCATTTTATTTATTTATTTTATGCGTTAGCGGACTTTACCCGAAGGTGTCGGAGCGCTTCACAATAGGACCAGTAATGAAACATGAGGAGAAAATTACATGAGAACAAATTACATTGTATAACTATTCTAGCATTTGCAAAACATGATTATTACTTTTTGGGCAGCCAACAGGAGAAGGCCCAGAGGCAGCCGGGAAACACACAGACTCTTGGCAAGGCATGCCTCGTATTCTCCCAATTGCTTCTGTAGAACAGCAGCCGCCAAGAGCCCCTCGGCCTCTACTTCCGTCACCACACGTCACGTCCTGTTGTATGGCTGCATGGGCATAGGTTCCCCTGTGCTGCTGCTGCAGAGTGCTCTCTTGTGTGCCCGGCTGAGGCCAGCCTCCTTCCTGGGTGTTCCTCATCTCCTCCTCTAACCCTGGAGGTCACGAGCGCGGTGAGTGCGAGTTCGGCTGCTGCAGCGGACCGCATGTCCAAGCCGGGGAGGGCAGCTCTATAGGCCCTCTTTGTCGCCCCCTAGTGGGTAGGCTTAGACAACACCTTCCGGACACACCTCTGCGTGTCCGGTACTGAAATGTAACGGTCACTCTGCAAACAATGCTGCGCGGCTTAGGGTGGGTCTCAGTCACGGGTGCCACTGCCAGCTGCAGCCCTAGAGCAGGGCCTGGACACCTGCTAAGCTATAGGATGGGTCTGGTCAACTGCTGCTCCCGTGGGATTGGGCTGAGGTGGTCACCTGCTGATCATATGGAATTGGATTTTGCTGGATTTGGGTGCTTGCTGATCCACTGGGATTTGTCTGGTCACCTGCTGCTTCCCTGGGATTGGGCTGAGCTATGTCTGGTCACCTGCTTCTCCACTGGGATTGGGCTGGGCTGGGTCTGGTCACCAGCTGCTCCCCTACGATTGGGCTCAGCTAGGTCTTGTCACCTGCTGCACACCTGGGATTAGGCTGGGCCAGTTCTAGTCACCAGCTGCTCCCCTGGGATTGGGCTGGGCCGGGTATGATCACCTGCTGCTGCAGGGGGATTGGGCTGAGCTATGTCTGGTCACCTGCTGCTCCCCTGGGATTGGGCTGAGCTATGTCTGGTCACCTGCTGCTCCCCTGGGATTGTGCTCAGCTATGTCTGGTCACCTGCTGCTCCCCTGGGATAGGGCTCAGCTATATCTGGTCACCTGCTGCTCCCCCGGGATTGTGCTCAGCTATGTCTGGTCACCAGCTGCTCCCCTGGGATTGGGCTGGGCCGGGTCTAGTCACCAGCTGCTCCCCTGGGATTGGGCTGGGCCGGGTCTGGTCACCTGCTACTCCCCTGTGATTGGGCTGAGCCGGGTCTGGTCACCTGCTGCTGCAGGGGGATTGGGCTGAGATATGTCTGGTCACCTGCTGCTCCCCTGGGATTGTGCTGAGCTATGTCTGGTCACTTGCTGCTTGCTCCCCTGGGATTGTGCTCAGCTATGTCTGGTCACCTGCTGCTCCCCTGGGATTGGGCTGGGCCGGGTCTAGTCACCAGCTGCTCCCCGGGGATTGGGCTGGGCCGGGTCTAGTCACCTGCTACTCCCCTGTGATTGGGCTGAGCCGGGTCTGGTCACCTGCTGCTGCAGGGGGATTGGGCTGAGCTATTTCTGGTCACCTTCTGCTCCCCTGGGATTTGCTGAGCCGGGTCTGGTCACCTGCTGCTATAGGGCGATTGGGCTGAGTTATGTCTGGTCACCTTCTGCTCCCCTGGGATTGGGCTCAGCTATGTCTGGTCACCTGCTGCTCCCCTGGGATTGTGCTCAGCTATGTCTGATCACCTGCTGCTTCCCTGGGATTGGGCTGGGCCGGGTCTAGTCACCAGCTGCTCCCCTGGGATTGGGCTGGGCCGGGTCTGGTCACCAGCTACTCCCCTGTGATTGGGATGAGCCGGGTCTGGTCACCTGCTGCTGCAGGGGGATTGGGCTGAGCTATGTCTGGTCACCTGCTGCTCCCCTGGGATTGTGCTGGGCCGGGTATGGTCTGGTCACCATCTGCGTCCCCTGGGATTGGGCTGGGCCTGGTCTGGTCACCTGCTGCTGCCGTGGGATTGGGCTGAGCTCGGTTTGGTCACCTGCTGAACCCCTGGGATTGAGTGGAGGCTGGTCTGGTCACCAGCTGCTCCCCTGGCATTGAGTTGAAATGGGCCTCGTCACCTGCTGCTCCCCTCTGATTGGGCTGAGCTGGATCTGGGTGCCTGCTGTTCCTCTGGAGCAGGGCTGAACTGACACATAAAAATATTGTCATTGCCCCCTCGTTACTTGTGCTTGCTCTCCTGTCCTGCTATTGGCATTGTAAATGACAGTGCCATTTATTTATGTTTTACAAAAAAAAACATAAATAAAAATAATGTCATGAGCAATGCCAATAGCTCTAACTTTTGCAAAGGCGAAACCATTGCATTGTAAATGCTTGTTAAACCATGTGTTTTCCTCCGCTCCTGTGAGCTGGTATCACGTGAGGATGTTCCCTCTCCCTCCTGAATCCTAATTCCCTCCCACAATGCATAAAAAAAAACATCCCTAAATCCGCACGTCGTGCTATGTCCATTTCACCACAAGTATAAAACAATGCTTCATGATTCTTATAAAACAAAAAATAATATAAAATAAATACAAGTAAAATCTATTCCGAGTTCACGCAAGGATCATCTACTGCTGTGTGATTAACCCTTATTCTAAAGTTCTTCCATCAGTGATGTTCCTTGGAATTTCCGGCCCGAGTGCGGACGTGAAGTTAGTAGTCTTAAATCTATTCTGTGAATACCGAAAGTAGTAAGTTCACTTTGTGAATCCCGAAAGTAGTAAGTGCATTCTGTGAATACCAAATAGTAGTAAGTTTAGGATTTAGTCTTAAGTTCATTCTGTGAATCGGGCCCAACGTGTCCAACACAGACGCGCTTCAGCTGTCATCAGCCTTTCTAAAAGTGTACATAGGGTGACCAACTGGCATGTGTGCAAATTCAGGATGGTGAGTGTAAAATTCAGGACAAAAATTCAGAACAGGAGGTCAAAATTCAGGACAAAACTTCGGGACAAAAGGTAAGTTTTACAGACACATCAGAGGAGGTCACGCAATAGTATGTAAGCAAGTAAATAGACAACCACTTGAGTGTAAGTCCAAATAAGTTTATATTAGGTTGAGACAATTGTGCACTTTAAAGTTTTTCAGTATGCCTGCAGCTTGCTACCTTAGATTATTCAAAACTCTCATCTCACTCCAGCAGGTACATTAGTCACTAGACAATGGTGAACCACACCTGAATATAAGTGAGGCCGCTTTTATTGTTGATTGAAAAACTACTGGCTATACAAGGAACTTTGCAGTGCCAGCCCCCAGTAACAACCCCCCCACCCCTTTCCACTCGCTGCCCTGTCCGGCCAGTCCGACCTTGCTACCACCCTCCAATGGTGCCCCTCATCTTCACATAGATGGTCTCTCATGTGTATTTAATTTCTTTTGTAGTGTTACTCATCCCAAGTGTGTAGGGCACGGTGTTGGAGTGTGTTACATAACACACATTCTATAGAGACAATGACTCATATAAACGTGAAAGTCAATGTACAGGAAACGTTACCTAAGATAATGGGTGCTACAAAGCGTAATCATTCTGTTATCTATCATTCAGTCTTTCACCATTCATTCTGTCCTTCCATCTGTGTGCCCAACTATATCCAAACATATTCAACCATTTGCAAACCTATCCGCCATGTATCCTTCCATCCATCATTTCACTTACCCGTCCCTCAATCCACCCTTTCACTCATCCATTCATTATTCATCCATCCACACTTTCACCCCATCCATCCGTACACTCATTCATCCACTGTCCCAACCATACATCTATACACTCATCCATCCAGCCATTTAGCCTTTCACTCATCTAGCCATCCTGTCACTTACTCATCCATCCAGCCAGTCACTTATCCTCCCCCCATTCACCCTTTCAGTCATTCATCCTCCCTTTCTCTCTCCATCCCCTTTTACTTATCCATCCATCCTTCCACCCATCCATCTACTATCCATCCATTGACCCTATTAATCATCCCTCCTTTCACTCATCCATCTATCTATTCTCTCCACCATTTCACTTCTTCATTCATCTAACCATCCTTTTGTTCATCTACCCCTTTCACTCACTCATTAATCCTTACATCCACCATTTCACTCATCCATCCATCCTTTCACCCTTCCACTTATCAATCCTTCCTTTCACTCATCCATCCACTCATTCACTCGCCCATGATTTACCCTTTCACTCATCCATCCAACCTTTCCCTCACCCATCTACCCTTTTACCCATCTATCTACCCTTTTACCCATCTATCCACCCTTCCACCCATCTATTTACCTTTTCTCTCTTCCATCCTTCCACTCACTCATCCATCCATCCATCCTTTCTTTCATTATCTTTCCATTCATCCGTTCACTAATCCACCGGCCATTCACACATTATTCCTTCACTTATTTACTCACCCACCTTTTCACATTAAGAGCTTAGCCTTTGTCTGCAGAGTTGCAGACAGAAGAGGCCCATCAAGAACTTCACCTTGCTGTAGTTCCTAAAGCAAGTGGTGGAGTGGGGAAGGATTCACTATGCCCCTGCACATATGCAATCTGAAAACTTAAAAGTCATGAGTCATGCATGATGCACAGGGCCAGGACCTGAGGTGACATGGTGTTGTTTGTAGGGCTTTAAGTGGGGTAAAAAACCTGGGGGGGGTCTCTTCAAAGGGGGTGTTCGATGTAATTAAGGGTGTGGCTTAAAACACGCATGGGCTAAAAATCTGTGCTTATGTTGTTTCTGTCATTGCATCCAGATAATACAGCAAGTATCATTACACCAACAACGAGTCCGAACTATTGACTTTGTCAATGGTTGTTAGTTGCTTAAAATAAAAAAGCAGCAACGATGGCTTTGTTGAATATAATATGGAAAACACGTCACTTCCAAAATGATGAGACAGTGAAAGAACTCTAGCCCTCTCTTTTTAACTTGTTGCACAGGCTTCTTTATATAAACTGTTTTCTCATGTTGCAGCATGGGCATTTTACCCTTTATCCATCTAACAGAATGCCCTGCTGTACACTGTCCTTAGCAATCACGCACAACCGCCCAGGTAGGCGCACAGTCTGACACCGAATGAGTGACGAGAGGACGGACATGTGTGATAACAGCACTGGTATTACTCAAAAACTTAGCGCACTTGTCGTTTGTTTTTCTATTATGTTCCAGCACCTCCCTCTCCCCTTCATTTGGAATACAATTGTCTGCATTCACGGTTGGAGCCATGACCCAGCAATAGAGGTAGGCTGAGGGAAGCTAGACAGCGAACAAGGTGTTTATCTCTTAGAACATAAGATTTATGATTGTTTCCTTTTCTTTGTAGTTACTTTTTGGTCCTGAGGAGAACCCTGGCACTCACAGGGTTTGAAACGCGTCGACTGACCCAGTCCCGGGTCATCCCTTTGAATTTATATTGAAATTTTCTCGACAATCTACAGAAAGACTGTTTGCTTTCCTTTTAATTGTTACAAACAATTGTAAAAAACGACAAAAAGGACTCTTCATGTTTTGTATATATAGGTTCTTTGGACACCGGGACCAGTATGGATGTGGAGTAGTATGAATGAATGGCCAAGAATGTGTTGTTTGTGAGTCTGTCTGATTTATTGTACATACCAATTTGCCTTATTCATGTTTGTATATAAATGTACATAAACCCTTTTTTGTATTCCCATGCACAAAACTAAAAATGACTAAAAACTAAAATAGTCTTCAGAAGAAAATTAAAAGCAAAAGTTGCAATTCATAAAGCAAGTGTCCATGTTATTTTCATGTATGCTGTTTTCTTTAGTTGGTTTTGAAAAGTAAGTTCCTCAGCACTGGCAAGTGTATTGTTTCTTTAGTTTATATTGGCTCAGCCTTGCTGAGTTTAGGAGCCAAGACCCTTTTTGTTTTCTAAACTGCTGTACACTGAGGCAGGAGGAGGCCACCACAAGCTTTAACAGCCCAGACTGCCCCACTGTCATTCTGTATGTGGCAATTAGCCGGCATACAGAATGACAATGGGCGGGGTGGGGCTGCTCCTGTGCTCTAGGAGAAGTGCGAGGCAGCCCCATCAGGTGGATAAGGCTTCTCGCAGGGGAGCAGCCCTGTTCCCTGTAACGGACATTATTACGGACAAAAGACGTCCGTAAAAGATATCCTCATGGACAACGGACATGAGGTCCCAATTACGGACAGTCCGCGAAATTTACAGACAATTGGTCACCCTAAATGTACAGGGCCCATCACCCAGTGAATGTTTAAAAACAACTATAATGGATATAGAAAACATACTCCAATCAAACTTATTTATGAATGAATGAATGAATGAATGAATTGAGTCTTATACCGCCCAACTTAGCCCAAGGGCATCAAGGATCCTAAAGATCGTACAGCTTGTGAATGTTCTAGTGCCAGACTACAGATAAGCCTCTACAAAAAGGTGCGTTTTCAGAGCTTTTCGGAAGAGAATGATGGAGGATTGTCCTGCCAATTCAGGAAGGAGAGAGTTCCACAGCCTAGGAGCAAGGGAGGAGAAGGCTCTCCCTCCCCACCTTACTTTAAGAAACTGAGGAACTGACAGAAGGTTTTTATTGGAAGAGCAGAGGGCTCTACAGGGAGAGTAAGGTTGTAGAAGGGCCCTTCTACCCCTCCGAACCTGAGCCATATAAGGCCCCATGGGCAAGACAAAGGATCTTAAACGAGATCCTGGACTGAATGGGCAACCAGTGCAGGCTCTTCCTAGCTACGGAGGCTGAAGAAAGTCTAGGGAGGTTAAGAACCAGCCTGGCCGCCGCATTTTGCACTATCTGTAAGCGCTGAAGAAGGTTCTTATTGATACCTGAATAAAGCGCATTACAGTAGTCTAATCTCAAAGAGACGAGAGGCACAGTGACCTGCTTCCGCGCTTCGGGAGAGAGGAAGTGTGCAATCCTTCTCAAAACCCTGATGATTCCACAGCAGGTGGAAACAGTCCTGCTGACCTGACGATCAAAGGAGAGCGTGGAATCGATCAGAACACCCAGATTCCTGGCAAATTGAGAAGGAAGAGGACACGCCCCAAGGGACGGCGGCCACCAATCACTCGACCAGATATCCTGGTTACCCCCGAAGATCAGGACCTCTGTCTTCTCTCCGTTTAACTTCAGGAAGTTCTGGATCATCCATGAGGAGACTGCTTCCATACAGTTCCTGAAGTTAGAAGCGGAGAGGCTGACCGATTGAGAGAGGGAAACCATGATTTGGGTGTCGTCAGCATATGACAACACCTCTAGGCCAAAGGATCGTACTAACCTGGCTAGTGGGGCCACATGGATGTTAAAAAGTGTGGGGCTCAGGGAAGATCCCTGAGGAACCCCACACTGCACAGGTTTAGAGGGAGAGAGGAAATTCGCCCAGCTTTACCCCCTGTTCTCTTTGGCTAAGGAACGAGGTCAGGAGCATCAAGGCTGAGCCGCCAACTCCAATCTCCCGAAGGCAGGAAATCAAGACAGAGGGAGATAGGGTGTGGTCGAACAGGACCAGAAGGGTAGTCTGGCCCATGTCTACCTTCGATCGGATGTTGTTAATGACCACCGTAAGGGCGGACTCCGAGCTATGGCCCCTCCAAAAACCATGTTGAGAAGAGTCCAACAAACTAGCGTCATCCAGGAAGGAGCTTAAATGATGGTTAAGATGGGACTCTGAAATTTTAGCTGGGGCGGGTAACAGAGAAATTGGGCGGAAGTTCTTCAACACCCCAGGATCCAGAGTGGCCTTTTTCAGAAGGGGTTTAACAACTGCCATTTTCCATGAAAGGGAAAAATTTCCTTCCATAATCACTAGGTTCAACACCTCTAAAAGGGGAGGGATGGCCACCTCCCTGCACTTCTTGAGGATCTTAAGAGGACAGGGATCCAAAGGGGAAGCAGATTTCGTTTTATCAAGGAGCAGGGCAAGCAATTCAGGGGTAAGGGGGGGGGGAGTTAAAGAGGCGGGGATCATTCGCCCGACACTCAGGCGGGAAAGAGGTAGGAGGGTAGGAGACACCAGAGTCAAGGTTAAGGGATTCAAGAGACTTATCAATATCTGCTATTTTAGTATGAAAAAAGTGGAGATCTTATCACACAACTCCTGAGATCCCACTATGGGGTCCGGTGTCTGAGGGTTAGAGAGGGTGTCAAAAATCTTGAACAAGTCTCGGGGGGAGTTTAGCGAGGACGTCAGGCTAACAAAATGAGCCTTCTTTTCCTCAATTATAGCCAATCTATATTCTATAAGGAGGCGTTTGTGCACTTCTCTCTCCTTGAGGTCAAGATGGGCCCACCAGCGTCTCTACTGTTTTCGGCAACCCTGCCTTAGCAGCCTGAGCGAGTCAGAGAACCAGGGTGCGGAAGGTCTCTTTCTGGCCGAGTAGTGTTGTTTGGCGGGAGCCAGAATATCCACTGCTCTTGAGATGGAGTTGGAAAGTTCGAGGACAGCGGCGTTAGTATCCACCGAGATGAGGGGTCTCAAGCTGGACAGAAAAGGGGCAAAAGTTGCATTATTAACCTCCCTATAGTTCCTTCTTAGTTCCCATTTCCTAATTTTGGAGGTGGAGGGGAGAGAAGAGAAGGATTTTAACTCTAGCAGAACGGCCAGATGGTCTGACCACGCAAGAGGTAGGGGAGGTGAGGAAATAGACATTTTTAGGTAATCAATGTGTCCCCCACTCGCACCCTATCCATGCACCCATGTTCCATGTATGTCGTGTAATTCCCTTCCCGTGCCTGCCATGAAGACGCATATGCATTTGCGTCCAACGTTAACATGTCAGTTATTCAGTCCTCCAAGAAAACCACGTTAATTTGGCTTTTAGGCCTATGGTGCCTACGTCTTTACATGGTGCACTTTTAAATATCGCAAAGCACACGTTCTTCACGTTTTTCTGGCTCAGTCGAGCCAGGCCCTTAATTGAGGCTCCGAGTCTCTTCTGTCTCTGAAAGCTGCAGTTTAGGTATGCATCCCTGACCTCTGCCTTACTTCCTGCCCGGCGAAGCGGTGCCCGGCTCGGCCTGGCCTGCCTGCCAAGACAGTATTTTGCCTACAGTTATCTGCTCAGCCTCCTCGAAAACACATTCCAGTCTAGTGAAATACGTAAACATATTCCCGGCTGCAGAGCAAAGGGCCCGGCCCTCCTGTCTCCATGCAAGTAATTTACTGAACCCGTTACCATGGTAGGCCCATGGCCCCCGCGCATTGCACCAAGACACGTATGCACGCACTAGCATTCAGTATTGAACGGCCTCTGCCCGAGAGAACTTTTACTTCAGACAACACATCCTCCAAACATAAGATACCAGATATGCTATAGGTGCAGGTCGTTCTGACATCCCAGACACCAGTCGCCTCTACTAGTGGTAAAAGTCAAGCCCCCAGTTCTCCCCAGTTACACATCATGCTCAGTTGCGCGCGCACACAGGGTAAAGGTTTCTGCTGACCCTGCAGAATTTCACTATGCATCCACCCACCTATGACATTTCTGTGACGTTTCCAATACACGCCTACGTGTACGCCCCTGTACACGCCTTCTTTTACACCCATGTGTTCTTATCTCTCTCTTTTCACTTGTTACGCCTACTGTATTCATTTCAATTATACTGTTTTACTATATATAATGTGTGATGTTAATAAAATGTTGAATGTCCCTTCCTGAACCTTAGTGGTGATGGAACCTGATGTCCCGTTTCTCGAGAAACTTAATTAAAGCCCGTATGACTCAGATACCACGGACTCTGCCTCTCATTTTATTGAGCTATCCTTATTGTCATTTAATGTATAGAAAAATAGTCCCGGTAATTTTATTTACCACATAAATCTGGCGCCCGAATAGGGACCCCTCCCCTTCATCACGCGCCGGCGATGTACGCAGGCCCCTGACCCCTTCTACAGCCGTGACGGATTCCTGTGCACACCTGCGCGTTTTCCTGCTATCTCCCTTAGGCCCACGGAGGAGACGGAGACTGCGGTCCGGCACCCAGACGAGGCGGTGAGGAATGCGGAGAGTCCCGACCAGAGCCCAAGCCGAGAGAGCACGGTCCGAGGTATCCGGAGGCCCACCTGTTCCGAAGCGCATGCGTAGACGTCGTAGCAGTCCAGTCCAGTCCAGTCCAGTTTCCGAGGCCTTCAGTTTTGCTTCCCGGTGAGTACCGTTGTTGGGAACGCATCTAGATGGGTTCATTAATTTGTGCCCGGTCAAGACGGGTCTGGGTACACAGACCCGGTCCAGACGTGTTCACTTAGGTGAATACGGTATGACGTGTCTCTTTATGGGACCGGTATGTCTGTACTGTTTTAGCAGTGCATCTAGTGATTCAGTATTCTAGTATTGTTTCTCGAGATTTTCAGAGTTTATGTTTTTCTATGTATCAGGTAGTATCGGTCTGAAATGTTTTAATGTATTTAATGTCGTGGTATGAATGACTGTTTGCTATTCATTACTGTGTTTCTTGTGTTCACGTTCAAGTAAGTTCAAAAATGCCACTGTTCTCGAAATTACGTCAGATAGGAACAAGGAAAGGGATACTCGAAGAAGCAGTTCCCGTCCCGCCTAGGGACACTCCCGGACATTTTATGTACCATAAGCATGGCTTAGATGCCATACTGTACTTAGACTTGTGGGTTGATTATACAAAGGATCTGGAAGAGAAATATAGATGGCCTGTCTCAGGGACATGGGATGCTGAGTGCATCATGAGAGTAGAAGAAGCACTTTGGAAAAAGAAAGCCAGACAATCCCAGAAAGATGCCATAGAATTGTGGCGTAAAGAAGGGCATAGAAGAACAGAGAAAGAAATCAGGAAAGCAGAGAAAAGTAGAGAAGAATCTGAAAAAGCTAAAGAAAGAGAGCTACTAGAAGAAGGTGAACGAGTTAGAGCAGAACAATTAGACAGACAAAGAAATGCCCTTATGAAAGGCATGTATCCTGTTCTCGCCGAGGGCCTGCCCAGGGCGACCCCGGAAGTACCCCGTAACTTGCCGCCACCATTGGTCCCGACTAAATTACGTCATAAACAGACCGCAGCAGAAATTTTCCTTTCTTCGTACTTAGATGACACTGTCCCAGAATATGCAAACAGAAATCGTCCCGCAAATGTCCATGTTCAACCTCCCAACCCTGTTCACATTCCCGTTGATGACACGATTCCCCCCACTGTCTCACCTGCCGCTGCTCCTGCCACTGGCCCTAGTAATCCTTTTAATATGCCTGCAACTCAGGGCCCACCTGTATTACCTGCACCTACTTTACCACCTACACCGCCACCAGCGACAGCACAGCCAGTAATAGTTGACGATCCCGCTTCAGGAGGAGCAGTAGGAGGTCCCCCTATCACCCCGCCTCAAATAAAGCGAACCACACTCAGAGAAGCAGCATTACAATGCACACCAAAAGTAACTACCTACACAGCCCTTAAACAGTACCTTACTGATTGCAGATATGATCCAGTACCTGGCGAAGACCAGATGATCCTATATTCAATACGTTTACGACGGGTCACAAACTATTTGACTATTTTCCCAGATATGAGACAACATTTAGATAACATATATCATTTTATCAGAACGGGGGAGAGACCAGAAAGTATTCACGAGGCCATGGCACACAACAAGGTGGAGACACAAAATATGATCTTACAGTTTTTGATAAATTGTCTGATTAGGGAACAAGACCAGCCAGGTAAAGACAAAGAAGAGATGAAACTTCTGATCAAATGGAGTGACAACATAGCTGATGGTAAACATAGTAAACAAGCTTGTATAGAATCCATGTACAGAAAGATTCGTAAAGAAATTCTAGACATACATGCAAGGGAAAAAGCAGCAAGAGAAGCTGAGAAAGCGGAGGAAGAAGTCTCAGAGGACGAAGATATAGAAACTGAAACCCCAAATACAATAGCGTATGTAGGTAGGGCGAGACCTTTTGACAGACCTTTTGACAGACCCATACGTCTAGAAAACCAGAAACGTTTTCTTTCTCCCATACCAGAACAATGTTCTATTGAACATTTATTCCAAGCCACTGATAAAGTACTGAAAGAACGAATAGGTTACAGTGAACTTAGTACCATGCATGAACAAGAACTGGCCCGGTCAGCAGTCCAATGGGCTGGCAATACTAGTGTATATAAAGATGATTCAGTAGCGCAAACATTTTTGAATCTTCCCCCAGACGAACAGCGATTAGCTGGTATGTACATGATCCAACACCTCATTATACTGTATGAAAGTCAGCAGTCTGATCCAGGTCCCCTATATAATATATTGGAAGAATTACTCCTAAAGAGATGGAGAGGTCTAGGTACCGATTTAATTAATATCATTCTAGAACAACGCCATAAATACAGAACTTTCCTGACTCCACATTTCGTTCCTGTTCCACCTCCAGTAAGAAAACCATTTTACATAGACAGACAGAATCCTTTACGAGAAGTTCATCCTGTCCGGACGGAAGGGGGTGAGCTTCAGCGAGTATTCGTATACACACCCTTGACCAAAATGGAATTATTGGAAATGAAAAAATTTGTGCCCTGTCATGATAAAGATCCAGCAGGGTTCCACCGTGAATTAAAAGACATGCTCCTCATGGGGGAGTATACGTATCCCGATATCCTTAAAATGTTAAAGGTACTGTTGCCAGCCGGCATTTACGAAAAACTTAAAGAAAAAGAATGGGAAGTGGGAGAGAAAAAGATTGAGTGGGGAGTATTAGAAAATGAAGAAAATACACGAGTCCCTGATACTGGTCTTGGGGAAAAAGCCAAAGCATTACCCGAGTTGTTAATACAAGTTTTACCAAGATTACTAACTACGAAAAAGGAAGACTGGGATGCAATCTCAGCCTGCAAACAGAAACAAGACGAAGACACTAGTGATTTTTATTCCAGATTCGAGAAATGTTTCATTATTAATAGCGGCCTGAAAACAAGTAGTGAATCTTATCCACATCTTTTTGTGACCAAATTAGTCGAGAATTCCTTACCCCAGGTTAAAAACAGAGTACTGAAAGTTGAGAGTACATGGCAAGCTAATACGCCTTCCCAAATGTTACAAAAGTTACAGTACCACCAGAACTGAATTAGAGAGGAACACGAACACGAACAAAGACGTATTAAAGACACGAAAATGAAAGTACTAGTTGCTCAGTCTGTCCCAGCTGACGGTCAGAAGAAGGGTATGGCACCGCCAGGTCATTCTGCAGCTCCTGTTAAAGGGAATTGCAATTATTGTAAGCAGCCAGGTCACTTTATAAACGAATGTGCCGTTCTAAAATACAATATTGCTACAGGCAGGACGAAAGAAAGACCGCGTCCACCTAGACCAGAACATGTTCCACAGAATATTCCGCAGAACACGCAACCTCCACAGAATGCACAACAGACAGTAGCTGTACCCCAGCCCCAACCCATTGCTGCCACACAACATGTCACGCAACAAATGTACCAGTATGCACAGTCAGATTACCCCGATTATCAACAGTATTCATGAAACAGCCTAGAGAGGGAGGTTGGCTTGCCCCTTATCGAGGTTCCTGTAGATCAAGAGGGTCCCTATGTACATAGTCAGGTATTAGGGAAAGACAGAAAATTTTTGATTGACACAGGGGCGAGCAGAACTACCATCAGTCATGACGAGGTTCCAGGGGCACCCCTCTCAGGCTCAAGAAATGTTTCCCTGGGATTTTCAGGAAAGCCTATTGTTAACGAAGTGTCAAAACCAGTTTCCCTAGAAGTTGGTCCATTGTCTCGTACTACAGACTTGTTACTTACGAAATCATGTCCTGAAAACTTGCTTGGTATAAAAACATTGAAAGCATTAGGAGCAGTGATTTGTTGTTCTCCGGAAGGAGTGAGATTGTTTTTACGTGATTGTAAAGGACATTATGTGTTGAGAGATTTTGATCCAAGATTACAGAATGTACCACAGCATTTATGGGCGCAAGGTCCGACTGATGTAGGTTGTATGCATATTACACCATATCGTGTTACTCTCAAACAAGGAGTTGTACTGCCACGAATCCGACAATACAAGTTACCACCTGAGGCTGTAGCAGCCTTACTGAAAATTATTGACGAGCTCATTGCTCAAGGAGTGGTTGTAGAAACTGACTCCAATGTATGTAATTCTCCAATCATTCCGATTCTTAAACGAACTGACCCGAATGCACCACCGGTCTACAGACTGGTGATCGACCTTCGAGAGTTAAATAAATGCATAATACCCCAGTACCCAGTGGTCCCAGATATTTCTTCCCTATTGACTGCTATTGATTCCGAAGTGGTGGTCTTTACTGTTATCGATCTCAAGAACGCCTTCTTTAGTGTCCCCATTCATCCGGAAAGCCAGTACCTTTTCGGATTCTGTTTAAATGGCCGAAGCTTCAAATTTGCACGTGCTCCTCAAGGGTTCACAGAGAGTCCTAGTATTTACAGCCAAGCACTGAAACGACAACTAGACAGTATGCACATGCCTACTGACACTGCCCTACTCCAATATGTTGACGATCTGTTAATTACAGCACGGACCGAACGTGACTGCGAACGCGCATCACTGACTGTCTTGTATTTTCTGGCCGAAAAGGGGCACAAAGTGTCCCCTTCGAAGCTACAATTCTGTGCCCAGCAAGTGGTATACCTTGGACACTTGCTGTCCAAGAGGGGTAGACAGTTGACACCAGACCGCATTCAGTTAATTGCACACCTGCCACAACCCAAGACACAAAAGGAAGTACGGGCCTTCATTGGCCTCACTTCGTACTGCAGACAATGGATTCCCCAGTATGCATATCTAGCCAAGCCACTCATACAGTTGACAACACAGGAGGCAGCGACTTTGACTGCCCTCCCTTGGACTCAGGAACATACACAAGCTTTTGATGAACTGAAGAAAGCCCTATGTCAAGCACCAGTTTTAGCAACACCATGTTACAGCAAACCTTTTACACTTTTTGTCACTGAACGCGATGGCACAGCATTATCTGTCCTCACACAAGATCAAGCAGGAAAACACAAGCCTTGTGCTTATTTTTCTAGTACATTGGATCCAGTAGGCCAGGCTCTGCCTGCGTGCCTAAAATCAGTTGCAGCAACAGCTCTAGCTATCAGACAAAGCGACTCAATAGTATTAGGACATCCCTTGACAGTACAGGTTCCACACTCCGTGGAAGTTCTCCTGAACCGAACCCAGACTCAGCACTTGACCATAGCACGACTGACAGGATATGAACTGACACTGTTTCAACCACACATAGAAATCAGACGCTGCAACATACTAAACCCTGCTACACTGTTACCCTCAATCACAGCAGATCCAGTACCACATGACTGCGTGGAAGTCATTAATACCGTGACCAAACCCAGACAAGACTTGACAGACATTGCATTGCTCGACCCAGACCTGACACTTTACGTGGATGGTTCATGTATGAGAACAAGCACAGGAGAGTTAGTGGCCGCATATGCAGTGACCACTGAAACTGAAGTCATAGAAACACATTGTATTGACACATTGTCTGCTCAAGCAGCAGAGCTCATCGCTCTGACCCAAGCCTGCATAAGAGCCAAGAACCTGAAAGTAAACATATACACAGATTCACAGTACGCATCCATTGCCATCATGAAGTTCAAAGCACATACTAAAGTCACCGACACCATTTCCCAGGGTAACGACCTGGCAGATCGAACAGCTAAACTCACAGCTCAAACTCAAACAGACATCCCGACTGACACGACAAAGACTGAAGTAACTCCACTGACACATTGTATGACAGTTAAGCATCCCACACTAGATGTACTTGACATACAGACACATGCAACCCCAGATGAAATCAAGAAATGGACTGAACAAGGAGGGATCCAGACAGATCAGGGATGGATGACGAAGGGAAGAGCCACATGGTTTCTCCCCGACTCTATGGTTCAAGTTATCATTAATACAGCACATAGTCCAGCACACTTAGGAGAAAAAGCCATGCTAGACAGCATCCAGAATCTTTGGTTCAACAAGCATTTACGTGCAGCAGCAAAACAGAAAGTGTGTACCTGCATGATCTGTTGTCAGTTCAATCCAGGCAAAGGTATCCCCGTGGAACAAGGTGGATTTCATCCTCCTGACCATCCTTTTGAAGTCCTCCAGATGGATTATATCCAGATGGACAGATGCCGAGGATTCAAGTATGTCCTCGTAGTTGTATGTGCCCTTTCCCGATGGACAGAAGCGTACCCAGTCCCAGATTACACTGCTGTAACCACTGCCAAACAGTTGGTCCGTGAATTTTTCCCGCGATACGGCTTGCCCCGTGTCGTGCACTCCGATAATGGACAGCCATTCTCGTCCGAGCTCATGAAACAGGTATCACTCCTGTTAGGGTACCAGTGGAAATTTCACTGTGTACGACACCCCGAAGCCGCCGGTCTCGTTGAGAGACATAATCAAACTCTGAAAACACGGTTAGCGAAGGTCTGTGCAGAAAAAGGAGTAGATTGGATGGTAGCCCTGCCGGTTGCCCTCTTTTACATGCGTATGGTAGCTCATTCCAGAACCGGACTGTCCCCGTATGAAGTAGTCTTTGGCCGTCCCCCAAACATGTGGGGTACGCCTATGCCTCGTAAGATTACTGATGTCGATAGTAACATGCTGACAGATTACCTGGCTTCCTTGATGTCTGCACTACTATCTTGTCGTTCACAGGTCGCGGCTGCCTTCCCGGACAACACCCAGGTGAAACCGCATGAAATTGTTCCCGGAGACCTGGTGTTGGTCCGCAACTTTGACCGCTCAAGCCCTCTGGAGCCCAGGTGGAAGGAACCAAAACTGGTGTTGATGACCACGAGGACCGCTGTAAAGATTGAAGGCAGAAAAGGGTGGCTCCACTCCAGCCACATTAAACGATTTCATGGACTGTGTCCAAAGACATTTCCCAAGGACTGCCCCGCTACAGACTCTAAACTCCCCCTGTTAGAGAAAACTCCACAACAGGAGTACAGAACAAAGTTGAGGTCTAGTAAGTCAGACAGCGTTTAATTGTTTAAGTCCCCCTCGGGTGAAGCGGTTAGACAGGTTTCTGACATGTATAAGATAGACCCAAATAGTCAGAGAGATAGGCGAATCGAAAAGAGAGAAAAATATTGCAAAAACCTGCACAGCAGATGCGTCATTACTTTAATTTTTATGTTTCTTCTGAGTCTTACGATCATATGCATAAGTTTCATGCTACATGTTTTCTTTCCTCCTCTTGGTTCTCATGTAGATACTTCCTCTAATGACACTGTAGAGCACACTTTCAGTGACCTGCCCCCTCACGAGCTGTCCTATCGATTAGCAATGCGCAACAATACTTTCATTCGTATGTTACACCATACTCACCAGACCAGCAATGCCACAAATTGCTGGGTATGTGGCCGACTCCCTCCCTATCAGAAATACAAGGGAGCTCTGCCCCTCTTTCCTTATCCGTTTACCTATAATGGTTCGTGCGGAGCATGGTTTACTTTAATGTCCTCCCTAGACAGTAAGTCCACAGTTTCCCAAGGCAATTGGATATGGGGGAACCTGAATACAGTTATGAATAAAATATGTTTCCCAGACAAGGAAGGTCTTCCCCAAAGGACAGGGACCGATCTAGAAAATGAAGTGTATGTATTAGGTAATTTTACACTTAACCTCATGATTCTGAACGTCCAGTCTGAGACTAATTCGGACTTGCCGTTTATAACAGTTTTGCCAGTGAAAGGCGAATTATGCGTCAGAAAGAATGGTTCAGTACATCTAGGACACAGTGATTGTAATACTGTGGTCGAATTCAGTGATAAAGGAAAGTCTACTTTCAAAGCCTCTCGCCATTCCTATTTTATATGTGGTCAGACAGCCTACGTACGTCTGCCCTTGGATTGGGATGGAACGTGTTATATCGCGTTCCTATTACCACCTGTTTTTCTAGCCCCACCTGATTAGCATCGAAATTCGCACCTTGTACATGTAAGACATAAAAGAGACCTTCCTCCTGTTATCGGTTATTCTGAGTCAGCATGGGACCAGTATAAGGATTATATTAAAGGATACTTCTGGTTCATAGGTCCCGTCCAAAATAGTAAGATAATACGAAGATTGACCAGAACTCTTGAAGCAGTAGTGAATGAGACTACTTTTGCTTTAGGTAACCTGACCGAAGAGCAGTCTGCTATGAGACTTGTTGTTCTTCAAAACCGCCTTGTCCTTGACGTCATCCTGGCCGATAGGGGCGGGGCTTGTAGAGTGATCGGATCCAGTTGTTGTATTTTCATTCCTAATAACGCACCGTCAGTATATAAAGCGATAACAAGGCTTCATAATATAGCTCACCAGATGCACCAGAATCCAGACACCTGGACATGGTCCGGTTGGCTCTGGAGTGTGATATCAGCCTGGGGATGGAAAATACTGTAATTCCTAGGAATAATACTGCTCATAGTATTCAGTTGTTGTCTCTGTCTGCAATGTGGGCCAGCGATTTGCGGCTTGTGCGCCACAGCTTGTATTCCCCGTCCAAGTTCACGTTCCCGTTCCAGAATGAAAAAAGATGAACAAATGATGCTATACGAACAGATAGATAGTCTCATGAAAATAGACATATCCTAAAGGGTGAAGTAGGGGCCAAGGAGGGAATGAGGAAATAGAAATTTTTAGGTAATCAATGTGTCCCCCACTCGCACCCTATCCATGCACCCATGTTCCATGTATGTCGTGTAATTCCCTTCCCGTGCCTGCCATGAAGACGCATATGCATTTGCGTCCAACGTTAACATGTCAGTTATTCAGTCCTCCAAGAAAACCACGTTAATTTGGCTTTTAGGCCTATGGTGCCAACGTCTTTACATGGTGCACTTTTAAATATCGCAAAGCACACGTTCTTCACGTTTTTCTGGCTCAGTCGAGCCAGGCCCTTAATTGAGGCTCCGAGTCTCTTCTGTCTCTGAAAGCTGCAGTTTAGGTATGCATCCCTGACCTCTGCCTTACTTCCTGCCCGGCGAAGCGGTGCCCGGCTCGGCCTGGCCTGCCTGCCAAGACAGTATTTTGCCTACAGTTATCTGCTCAGCCTCCTCGAAAACACATTCCAGTCTAGTGAAATACGTAAAAATATTCCCGGCTGCAGAGCAAAGGGCCCGGCCCTCCTGTCTCCATGCAAGTAATTTACTGAACCCGTTACCATGGTAGGCCCATGGCCCCCGCGCATTGCACCAAGACACGTATGCACGCACTAGCATTCAGTATTTAACGGCCTCTGCCCGAGAGACCTTTTACTTCAGACAACACATCCTCCAAACATAAGATACCAGATATGCTATAGGTGCAGGTCGTTCTGACATCCCAGACACCAGTCTCCTCTACTAGTGGTAAAAGTCAAGCCCCCAGTTCTCCCCAGTTACACGTCATGCTCAGTTGCGCGCGCACACAGGGTAAAGGTTTCTGCTGACCCTGCAGAATTTCACTATGCATCCACCCACCTATGACATTTCTGTGACGTTTCCAATACACGCATACGTGTACGCCCCTGTACACGCCTTCTTTTACGCCCATGTGTTCTTATCTCTCTCTTTTCACTTGTTACGCCTACTGTATTCATTTCAATTATACTGTTTTACTATATATAATGTGTGATGTTAATAAAATGTTGAATGTCCCTTCCTGAACCTTAGTGGTGATGGAACCTGATGTCCCGTTTCTCGAGAAACTTAATTAAAGCCCGTATGACTCAGATACCACGGACTCTGCCTCTCATTTTATTGAGCTATCCTTATTGTCATTTAATGTATAGAAAAATAGTCCCGGTAATTTTATTTACCACAGAGGGCCTTTTCTTAATCTAGAATTATTGGAAAAGACTCCGTCCAACGTGTGGTCGGCTGAATGGGTGGGGCTATCCACAAGTTGCATCAGGCCACACTAGGCTAGGGATTCCACCAAAAAGGAAGTATCGCTGGAGTGTATATTTTCAAGGTGATAGTTAAAATCACCTAGCAAGGTAATATTGGGTCTGTCGACAAAGGATTCTAAAATCTTTAGCAGATCATGACTGAAGACAGATCTAGGGCCAGGGGGCCTGTAGAACAGGAGGCCAGAGAAGGAAACTGTAGGGGAGGAATTAAGAGAGAAATACATAGCTTGAAAGGAGTCTGTAGGGGTGGAAAGATGTTCAGTACGACAAGTGAAGGAGTTCCTATATAAAATCCCCAGACCTCCTCCTCTTCGCCCAGTTCTCTCCATCCGAGATAGAGCATAGCCCCCCGGGATAGCATCAACGAGTTCGGGACCTGAGGATTCTGACGCCCAGGTTTCCGTGATCAAGACCCAGGAGGGTCTCCTAGCGGAAAGAAAGTCTTTAAAGGTGATGTTGTTTTTAATTAGAGATCTTACATTAATAAGGAAACCCTCCTCAATAACCAAAGAAGGTGATTTTTGCATTCCAGCGGTGGGCTGCATCTGTGAAAGAGTCGACGTTATGGGACAGCAATGGCTAAACATACAACTAAACTCACCTAGAAACGCTTCGGGTGAGAGGAGTGGTGACAGGGCAATCTGGGGGGCTTCAATGCCCATAGTTCCTGGGTAGAATAGAGACCACCTCCGTGGGGGCAAACATGAGGTAAGACAGCATCCCTGGCCCCTGGCGCGCACTCAGCGCGGACGGGCGCAGATGGGCTGGACTTAGGTGCGACTTCGGCGCACGCCCGCTGAGCGCGTCTGCTGGGCACGGAAGGGAGCATGGAACCTAAATAAGGCGTCGCTAGTGTGGAACGCAGCGCGTGACCCTCGACAAGCCAATGAGGGCAGGGGCTGTAAATGTCTGCCGGCACCCTCCACAGCAAACGGGAAAACCTGTGGTGGACCGGGGCACTTGGCAAGCTAAGAAAGTGTGAGAGCAGCGGACCTCTAACAGGTCGGGCAGTCTGAAAGTGTGCAAATGAGCAAATGCGAGCGGAGATTAAGATCGGGTGAGTTTTTAAAAATTAGCGGCAACATGGTAATAGCGAAACATATTAGTCATGTGTCGAAGTTAATCGAAATGAGGCAGTCAGGTAATTTTTTTTAAATTAGCAGCAACAAAATGACAGCACAACATATTAATCATACGGCAAAATAAAAAGAAATAAAACGACAGTTTCAGTGATGAGGCATCATAATCATGCACTCACCAACAATAAGCTAACCGGCCCTGATCACAGCATGGAGCCTAAATAAGGCGTCATTGAAACCAGATATCAGAATAAATGGCAACAGCCAATAAAAAATAACACAGGGCATCCCTGCTATTCCCATAGGAACCCAGGTATTCCTGGAGAATTGTAAATGGATTGGCTACCTACTATCGACCGTTGGATATACTCATACGATAATATCTCAAACTCGCTTTCTCGATCAACTTCAATTCTGTTTGCAAACATACGTGACCTGTCCTTAGGAGACACATAGGTTTGTGCCATTTAGGTCTGAAATGTTAAGAGTTAGGCATGAATATATATATATATATATATATATATATATATATATATATATATATATATATATATATATATATATATATCCACAGAATCCTCTCGTTCCGAACAAGGATGACAAGCCACACCATCAGGTACTTCAGAAGGTTGTTTATTTGGGCATAAACAAACGACGCGTTTCGAGCTCACGGGCTCTTGGTCACATTATCCTTGACTCATTAGGATGATGAATGTATTACTAGTTATGCAAACATATGGGATTCTTTTACATTGTGTCATAAAGTAATTGACTTTGGTCTTTAAATTAATCCTTGGGAACCACTGTTTAGCCTTTGGGGGATCCAGTGGCACACGGCTCATGCAACGGGAGGCCTCAGCTGCCTTTTCACCCACTGAATTTAGATGCATGGACCTCTTTGGCTGGAATCTCGTAATCCCGTAAGAATAGAGGAAGCACCGATAAACGCTGGTCAGGTGTGGAGACGCTGAGGCGGTAACGCGCAACCGGTGACAAAACACCCTGAGGCCGTGGAACGGTATATATATATATGTATATATGTGTATATATGTGTATATATATATATGTATGTGTATATATGTGTATATATATATATATATATATACACATATATATTCCCAAAACAACGGAGTTCCTCACGAGCACTCAGGTTAGCGATGCACAAAACACAATCCACTTGATCAAGCACTCCGTGGAGTGCGAAACGCGTCACGTAGATTTATGAATTAATAAATCTATTTTCTTTGGATTGACGAGTGGACCTACAAAAGCTTTCGCAAACTGAAGAAGCACGGAAGAAGGATATACATTGGAATCTGTCATTCCAACAACGTAAAGCAATTACGAGTCTACAACAAGATGACTCTATAGTAATAAAGCCCTCAGATAAGGGCGGGAACGTTGTTATCCTAAATCGTGAACAGTATTGCAAGGAAGCCCTCTCTCAACTACAAGACTGTAATAACTATATGCCGGCAACGGAACGTGAGTATCAGGAGAGTATCCGGAATTACCACTCCCTAGTTGATCAATGGTATGGAAAGGGCATACTAAACAGGGAGGAATACTCATTCCTACAGAACAAACAACCGAGATTACCGAGTTTTTATCACCTCCCCAAGATTCATAAACACTCCACGCAACCACCAGGGAGGCCCATCGTGTCATCCATAGGTGGGCTAACTGAGAATATGTCGAAGTTTATCGACTCATTTTTGGCACCTTGGGTTACCGAACTGAGCTCCTATACTAAGGACTCTAAGGATTTCTTGAGGCAGATACAAGACGTGGAGTGGGAGGAGGATTTCCTGATGATCACTATGGACATCTCGAGCCTCTACACGAGCATCAGTCATCATGATGGCATTGCAGCTGTTAAGACATTCCTGAATCTGCGACCCGCCCGTTACTTGCAACACAGTCAGATGATTTTGGACTTCATATCGTTTTGCTTGAATAACAATATTTTTGTTTTTCAGAATCAACGATATAGGCAAGTAAGGGGGACTGCGATGGGAACCTGCTTCGCCCCCAGTTACGCGAATTTATTCGTGGGCTGGTGGGAGAAGCAGGTGGCCTGGGCAGACGATAAAACCCCTTGGGTGGAGAAGGTGATATGCTGGAGGAGGTATATCGACAACCTCTTCCTTATTTGGAGGGGGTCGGAACACTCAGCTATGGATTATATTAAGATTCTGAACCAGAATGACCTTAACCTGCATTTCACCTGTACAATAAGCAAGAGTGAGGTTAACTATTTAGATCTCAGAGTTTTCGTTGATGCAGGCAAAATCCAGACCGCCCTCTTTAGAAAAGAGACGGCGGGTAACTCTGTCCTCCACGGACGCAGCAGCCACCCGACCTCCCTGGTTAAAAGTATCCCCTACGGGGAACTGTTGAGGATCAAGCGCAACAGTTCTCTGGAGAGAGATTACACAGAGGCCGCTCAACAAAGTGTTAAACGCTTTAAATCTCGCGGCTACTCCGTATCTACCCTCCTTCAAGCTGAGAAAAAGGCAGAGAAAGTCAACAGAGATACCCTCCTACAGGATAAGAAGATAGGCAGCCCAAAAGAAGGAAGTGGTATCATTAGACTGATCACTAACTACTCAGTGGCAGCTAACAAGGTTAGAGCCATCATGGCTAAGAATTGGGGGATCTTGAAATCCGATAATGTAATCGGAAAAGATCTACAACAACACCCCATGATTACCTTTAGGAGATTAAGATCTTTAAAAGACACACTAGTCACTAGCCATCTACCGAAGGGCAGATCCAAAGGAGAACTGCAGTCGATGCATGGCTCGTACCCATGCGGGAAATGCAAAGCCTGCAGTAACAGTCAGAGGGTATTGAGCTATCAAGTGCCACACAGGGACTCAAAAATTAAAATCAACAAGTTTATTACTTGTTCAACCACATTCGTGGTATACTGTCTGAAGTGCCCCTGCGGACGGATGTACGTAGGAAGCACCACGAAAGCAGTAAAGTTGAGAATCTTGGAGCACCAACGAGCCATTGTGAATAAGGATGAAAATTATCCAATGGCCCGGCATTCTGCTAGCCACCACAACAGCGACAGGACAAAACTCAGCTTTTTCAGCTTAGACTGCATCCCTCAAGATGTTAGGGGTGGAGACTTAAAGAGGCGACTCAGACGTCTGGAGTCTCAGTATATTATCGACCTCCAAACGAAGTCACCAGGAGGACTTAATGCAGGGGAGGAGTTACTATCACACCTATGAACACTTCTACTTGTTTCTGAACCACGTTACTGTCTGTAGTAATATCCTTCGTTCACTTTACATAAGGCGTAGTTATCACTTGGTTTCAGAAGAATAAACACCCCCCCACTCCACACCCCTTTCCTTTAGTTAGGGTTTATGTTGTGTGGTTCTGTTAATACTGGTATTTGTGTGTATGGCCATCCAGGCCTCAATTATTACCATAGACTAAGAACTTATGGGGATTGTGTTATTTCTACTGTATACCAACAACACGATATGATGAGGAAAGCAATGAACATTTTCACTGTAGTAGGAATTTGTGTTCAATTAGCCCATCCAGGGCTCAATCAGTTACTAACACGATAATAGAATGTTTATGAATGTTCAGTTTATTTACTTTCATTGCTTGAAAATGAGAAAATGTGAAATGTAAATTGTAAATAGCGCGATTTCATCGTTACAAGATGGCGCTTTCATTTGACCTTTTGAACCTTTCTTTGTTTCAATGAATTTTGCCTTATCTATTGCTGCACTGCCGACGCCAGCTGACACTGACGAAGGCAAGTGCTGAAACGCGTCTGATCCTATTCTTTTTGCGCTAAATAAACCGGACTTGGTTTATACCTGCTGCGAGTGCCGTCTTGTTGCTTTCTGCTGCCGGTCTCCGGCAGCAGAGTTGCAGAGCTTGAAATATATATATGTATGTGTATATATGTGTATATATATATATATATACATATATATATTCCCAAAACAACGGAGTTCCTCACGAGCACTCAGGTTAGCGATGCACAAAACACAATCCACTTGATCAAGCACTCCGTGGAGTGCGAAACGCGTCACGTAGATTTATGAATTAATAAATCTATTTTCTTTGGATTGACGAGTGGATTGTGTTTTGTGCATCGCTAACCTGAGTGCTCGTGAGGAACTCCGTTGTTTTGGGAATATTGAAGTCCGGCTTGCTCCGCCGGTTCGAGCCACCCCCACTGAAGGCGAAGGGTTGCCGGCAGGAGCGGTTTTTTGTTTGAAATACATATATATATATATACACACACACACACATATGTATATATATATATATATATGGATAGATAGATAGATAGATAGATAGATATATATATAGATATATATATATTTCAATTTCAAAGGAGTTCCTGTGACTTATTCCATTGGGCTCCTATAATAGACTTCGTTTCAGCCTGCAGCCAACTTTGTTGCGCTTGTACACTTCTTCACCTGGGCACCTACCGTCACTGTGCACTGTGGCATCAGCCCTACTTACAGTGTGTAGTGTTGCCAATGAAATGATGAACAGGTGTTAGGAATTAGTGAGGGTTTAGCTCCCTGGTCTAGTCTTTTTCCTTCTTTCGATTTTCCTATGGTGTCCTTCCTCTGTTTCCTTGTTTTCGGTAACCCCGCCCCCTTTCCCTCCGTGGATTTAGGTCGCCAGCACTGGGGCTCTGTGCTTGGTTTCTGACCTTGTTGGCGTTTTTCGTGAGTCTGGATTTCGAGTATTCCTGGATTCTTCGTGGGAACCTGTGGGACTTTGATTGTTCTGATCGCTTCCTGACAAGCGGAGGCGTTCTGCTGCACGAGGCTTCGTGTCAGCCGCCCGGATGGGTGCCACTCCGGTCGTCTCCCAGATCGAGTGAGAACCGGCGGTATAGTAAGAGAAGCGTCCACTTTGAAAAGCCCGCGAACGTACTGCTGTTGTTATTGTGTGGAATCGGGACTGTGCTCGAGGGTTCTCCTCGCCGAGGGATTCGCGGAAGCCTTGCCGGGTTCTGAGTGCCCGAGCATTAGTGTAGTTTTCTAGCGCTACCAGTGGTGGCGGGTCTAGTCTGTGGCCACAGAAAGTGGGATTTTTGTTGGATTGTTTAGTGCCTAGTGTGCACTTCACGTTTTTCTTCCAGGGGTTTTTTATGTCAGACGTATGACTTTTTTCCCCCTTTTACGTATAAGAATATTCTACTAAGCCGGTCCTTGAACCGCTAATGGACCTTTTGCTCTTCTCGGATCGCTCCTGATATGTTACACAAGTAAGGAGGGGATTGGGGTGTGTTGGAAGTGTTTATTGTGTGTGAACAAGGATTCAGGAGAAGGAACACTGGGCTATATGTTAACATGCTCTTTCTTTTCTGTGTTTCTTTTCTCTTTTGACTGCAGGTTAGAATACCTTTTCCCATGCAAATGAAGAGGGTCTGCTGTGCTGTAACAAAGAGAGAGCATTGGCTTTACTTTTTCTTTGTTTACTTTTTCCTACCTTCTCCCTTTTCCCGGGTCGCGGTCACGCTGTTCTGACTTGCGTGTGGCGATCCGAGCAGGGGCAGAGGAGTGGGGCCATCCTCGCTTCCGTGGTTGTGGGCTGAGTCTGCGAAAGATCCAACAGAAAACCAAGCCCACGAATTTACAACCACCCGAGCGAGTATGGATGAGGACGGGAATGAGTTGGAAGAAAGGGCCCCTACTGTGCAGGAACTGATGGGGGCTGTTAATGCACTTCAGATTAAGGTGCAAGAATTACAGCAGGAGAACCAAGGGTTACGTCAGGAGATGAGTGCAGGGAAGGTTAAGGCTCCGGTGTGGGGAATGGGTAAATCTTCTATAGTACAACCTGCTACTTTTCAATTTGATAGGGGCGCGAGTACCAGTAATCCCCCTTTAACAGTTAACGTGACTACACCCACCCCTGTACCATTGGCGGTTCCCGAAAGATTTACTGGAGATTCCAGTAAATATAGTATCTTTATGAACCAGTGCCATTTGCACTTCATGTGTCGACCTGCGTCGTTCCCTAATGACTCTACCAAGGTGGCCTTTGTTATATCCTATTTAGCCGGTACTGCGGCGTCTTGGGCCGTGCCACTAGTTGAGAATGATGACCCTGTTTTGTATAATTATGTGGCTTTCAAGGAACAGATGCGTTGTCTCTTTGCAAAGCATGCGTTTATGCAAGCGAGCGACGCTGAACTGTTGAAACTAAGACAGGGAAAACAGGATCTACTGACTTATGTGTCCACCTTTAATCGGTTGTTTCCGAAACCCATTGGCCCGCAGATAAAAGGACTTCATTATTTTATCAAGGATTGTCCGAGGACCTGAAAGACATCGTCTCACAGGTGGTGAATCCCCCTGAAGACTGTGTGGAGTTCATAGATCTTGTGGTGAAACTGAACCATAGGCTAACTGAACGGAGAGGCGAGAAAAACCGCTTTCAAGTCTCTCGTGTGGTTCCATCGAAGGGTGAGGTAAGGAGTCCAGGGGAGAGTAGAACGATCCCTGAACCCATGGAGATAGGAGGTGTGCGGGGCCCCTTAACAGCCGAGGAGAAAAGCAGAAGAAGAACTCATAATTTGTGTTTGTACTGTGGGCAAGGAGGACATTATGCCAGGGATTGCACAGTTAAGCCTTCTTCCTTGTCCTCCAAAAAGGTGGTGGCTTGTGTGCAACCTTCTGCTGAATTGGAGATGAGAGATAGGCTTAATCCTTCCTATCAGATTTCTGGTATTGTCAAACGAGTCCCCAAACATTTCATGATCACTGTCTGCTTAGTAATTTCTAACAGCCACAGGACTCCGGTGTCTGCCTTATTGGATTCAGGGGCCACTGGCAATTTTATGGACATCAAGTTAGCGGAACAATTGAAAGTGCCCTGGATTCTGAAGGAGCAACCCGAGCCTGTGAGGGCCATAGATGGAACGGAGTTGTCCTCAGGTACTATCACTAGACAGACCGAACCCTTATGCATGATATGTGATAACGGCCATTCAGAATATCTTGGGTTTGATTTGATTGATGCCCCTTCGTTTGGTGTTGTGTTGGGGGTTCCTTGGTTGCAATCCCACAATCCCCGCATCGATTGGTTTAGGAGGACAGTGACTCTTGATTCAGTTTTTTGTTTGCAAAGTTGTTATAAAGTTGCTACTGATTGGGTTACTCCACTATCCTGTGCGGTTGGAGATGGATTGCGGTGTGACGTGCAGACAATACCGGAAGCTTATGTGGAGTTTGCGGAGGTGTTTGACAAAGGGCGAGCGAGGGACTTGCCTCCCCATCGTTCTTTTGATTGCCGCATAGACCTGATACCTGGGGCGACTTTACCTTGTTGTCGTATCTACGCCTTATCTGGACCGGAGGAACTCCATTTAAAGGAGTACTTAGATGAGATGTTAGCTAAGGGGTTTATTCGACCATCCTCTTCTCCGGCTTCCTCGGCAATCTTTTTTATTCCCAAACGGGAAGGTGGTCTACGCGCCTGTGTGGACTATAGGGCGCTCAATAAAGGTACTATTAAAAACAAGTACCCCCTCCCGTTGATCCCGGTATTGCTCGATCAGCTGAGGCATGCGACGGTGTTTACCAAATTAGACCTCCGAGGGGCATATCATCTCATACGAGTCCGTGAAGGCGATGAGTGGAAGACTGCCTTCCGGACTAAGTTCGGTCTGTATGAGTACTGTGTTATGCCCTTCGGGTTGTGTAATGCCCCGGCTGCCTTTCAGTTATTTATCAATGAGGTACTGAGGGAGTTTTTGGATGTGAGCGTGATTGTCTACATAGATGACATCTTGATCTTTTCAAATACGGATGCGGAACATGTCAAACATGTTCGGCAGGTCTTGCAGACCTTGAGAGATCATCAGTTGTTCGTCAGACCTGAGAAATGTACCTTTCATACCGACAGGGTTGAGTTTTTTGGTTTTGTTGTCTCGGTGGAGGGCATTAGGATGGATCCTCGGAAGATCGAGGCTATTACCTCGTGGCCAGCGCCAAAAAATGTGAAAGATGTACAGGTGTTGCTAGGATTCGCTAACTTCTATCGCAGGTTTATCTCCCATTTTTCTGAGATAGTGGCCCCCATGACGGTATTGTTGCGGAAGGGTGTTCCTTTTGTGTGGTCTTATGTGGCTCAGATGGCTCTGGATCAGCTGATAGAAAGGTTTACTTCTGCCCCCGTTCTGGTCCATCCCGACCCGGCATTGCCCTTTTTTGTTGAAGCCGATGCTTCCTTGGGTGCGGTGGGGGGGGTTTTGTCGCAGAGGGATGCGGAGACCGGATTTATGCACCCCATCGCTTTCTTTTCTAAAACCCTGTTGCCTGCCGAAAGAAACTACACGGTTGCTGAGCGAGAATTGCTGGCCATCAAGTTGTCCTTTGAGGAATGGAGACATCATTTGTGGGGGGCCCGTCACTCCATTACCATCTTTACAGATCATAAGAATCTTGAGTTCTTTCGATCTGCTCGGGCCCTTACCCCCAGGCAAATGAGGTGGGTCTCATTCTTCAATGAGTACGATTTTATTATCACCTATAGGCCGGCTGCTCAGCAATTGAAATCGGATGCTTTATCCCGCATCCATGTGAAACCCAATGAGTGGGGGACCGATAAGGACTCGGGGTGTTTTATTCCATCAGAGAAGATAGTGGGGAGTGTTACACTGGATGATTTTGTGGCCTCTGTGAAAGATAAGTTGAGGGGTCTGGATTTAACACCTTGGTCCTCTCTGCCTTCCTTTGCACAGAGAGACGGGTTGCTGTACCACGGCTCGCAATTGTTCATACCTCCTCCTTTACGAGACTCTGTGTTGGACTGGTGTCATTCATCTGCTTTGGTTGGGCATCCCGGAATTCATAAAACCAGGGAATTCTGTTTACGTTGGTTTTGGTGGGAGTCACTGACCCAGGATGTACAGCAGTATGTAGCTTCTTGTCCGGTTTGCGCTGTGAGTAAACCATCTCATTCCAGCCCATCTGGCCTGTTGAGGCCGTTACCTGTACCTCCTGCACCTTGGCATACGATTAGTATGGACTTTGTTACCGACCTACCTTTGAAATCAGGTTGCACGGTGATTCTTGTTGTGGTTGATTCCTTTACTAAGATGGGCCATTTCATCCCCTTGCCTAAACTACCCACGGCCAAGGAAATGGCCTTGATATTTGTGTCATCCATTGTGCGGCTGCACGGGTTACCCTCCTCCATTGTGTCTGATAGGGGTTCCCAGTTCGTGTCCCGGTTTTGGACTGAGTTAGGTGAGGCCCTTCATATGAAACTCTGCCTTTCTTCAGCCTATCATCCCCAGTCCGATGGTCAGACAGAGAGGGTTAACCAAACCATGGAACAGTACTTGAGATGTTTGTTGACTTCCTTAACATGTGATTGGGTGGTGGCCCTCCCTCTTGCGGAATTCGCGTACAACAACAGCTTTCATTCCGCGTTGGGAATGTCTCCCTTTTACTGTTCTATGGGGTTTCATCCCAGGGCAATCCCTATTCAACCTACTGGTCATGTGCCTGCTGTTGATGCCTTAGGAATAGCTTTGAGCCGGATATGGGATTTGGCAAGGGTACATCTGGTACAGGCCAAAGATGACATGAAGCGACAGGCAGATAGACATAGGATTCCTGCTCCGTCCTATTCAGTAGGGGAAAGGGTGTGGTTATCTACTAGGAATCTGCGACTGGATGGCCCTAGGAAACTGCAGCCTCGGTTTGTGGGTCCTTTCCCCATAGCTCAGGTGATCAACCCGGTGGCAATGAAGCTGGAGTTACCGGATGAATATCGCATCCATCCGGTGTTTCATACTTCCCTGTTGAAGCCATATACAGACACCGATCAAACCTTGCCCCCTCCCCCTCCTGTGATGGTTGAAGGTGAGGAGGAGTTTGAGGTCAATGCTATTCTTGATGCCCGGAGGAGACGAGGGAGGTTGATGTACTTGATTGATTGGAAAGGGTATCCACCGGAAGACCGTTCTTGGGAACCTGCTACTGGAGTGCATGCTCCCAGACTGGTTAGACTATTCCATCTTCGTCACCCGTCTAAACCTCGCCCGGTGGGGAGGCCTTTGAGGGGAGGTACTGTTAGGAATTAGTGAGGGTTTAGCTCCCTGGTCTATTCTTTTTCCTTCTTTCGATTTTCCTATGGTGTCCTTCCTCTGTTTCCTTGTTTTCGGTAACCCCGCCCCCTTTCCCTCCGTGGATTTAGGTCGCCAGCACTGGGGCTCTGTGCTTGGTTTCTGTCCTTGTTGGCGTTTTTCGTGAGTCTGGATTTCGAGTATTCCTGGATTCTTCGTGGGAACCTGTGGGACTTTGATTGTTCTGATCGCTTCCTGACAAGCGGAGGCGTTCTGCTGCACGAGGCTTCGTGTCAGCCGCCCGGATGGGTGCCACTCCGGTCGTCTCCCAGATCGAGTGAGAACCGGCGGTATAGTAAGAGAAGCGTCCACTTTGAAAAGCCCGCGAACGTACTGCTGTTGTTATTGTGTGGAATCGGGACTGTGCTCGAGGGTTCTCCTCGCCGAGGGAATCGCGGAAGCCTTGCCGGGTTCTGAGTGCCCGAGGTTTAGTGTAGTTTTCTAGCGCTACCAGTGGTGGCGGGTCTAGTCTGTGGCCACAGAAAGTGGGATTTTTGTTGGATTGTTTAGTGCCTAGTGTGCACTTCACGTTTTTCTTCCAGGGGTTTTTTATGTCAGACGTATGACTTTTTTCCCCCTTTTACGTATAAGAATATTCTACTAAGCCGGTCCTTGAACCGCTAATGGACCTTTTGCTCTTCTCGGATCGCTCCTGATATGTTAGACAAGTAAGGAGGGGATTGGGGTGTGTTGGAAGTGTTTATTGTGTGTGAACAAGGATTCAGGAGAAGGAACACTGGGCTATATGTTAACATGCTCTTTCTTTTCTGTGTTTCTTTTCTCTTTTGACTGCAGGTTAGAATACCTTTTCCCATGCAAATGAAGAGGGTCTGCTGTGCTGTAACAAAGAGAGAGCATTGGCTTTACTTTTTCTTTGTTTACTTTTTCCTACCTTCTCCCTTTTCCCGGGTCGCGGTCACGCTGTTCTGACTTGCGTGTGGCGATCCGAGCAGGGGCAGAGGAGTGGGGCCATCCTCGCTTCCGTGGTTGTGGGCTGAGTCTGCGAAAGATCCAACAACAGGTAGGCAGAGATGAAGACAGTAGGAGTTTTTTTGTAAGCACTAAGCTAGAGACCTCATCCTCTAAGGTCCAGCAGACAACTGACTTGTCATTGAGGCATAACATTCTAAGCAAGCACATTCCACATTAGAACATAATAACACTCAAGCAAATAACATGGGGAAGGAGTACAGTGAAGGATGCCACACAGTGGAATGTATATTTATGTATATTCCTGTATATTCCTACTGTATATACACACTATTAAAAACATTTAAGTTTGTTATATTGCGATTTTTTTTTACTTGGTCCTTTGGTCATTGGCGCCTCTTGAAGATCTCCACTTGCATTGATTTTATCCTTGACTCATTAGGATGATGAATGTATTACTAGTTATGCAAACATATGGGATTCTTTTACATTGTGTCATAAAGTAATTGACTTTGGTCTTTAAATTAATCCTTGGGAACCACTGTTTAGCCTTTGGGGGATCCAGTGGCACACGGCTCATGCAACGGGAGGCCTCAGCTGCCTTTTCACCCACTGAATTTAGATGCATGGACCTCTTTGGCTGGAATCTCGTAATCCCGTAAGAATAGAGGAAGCACCGATAAACGCTGGTCAGGTGTGGAGACGCTGAGGCGGTAACGCGCAACCGGTGACAAAACACCGTTCCACGGCCCTGAGTATCCACCCCTTGAAGACGCATCAACTTGCAATAAAAGATAATACTGAGCACAGAGAGTAAAGTTTTTTGTAAGAAACTGGCACCACGCACGATTGGAAAGCCAAAAGACACCAACATTTCGAAAAAGGCATTATTTTAAACAGATCAGCCTAAAACTCTATGATGTGGAGGTTGAACATTCAGAAGAACTTCGCAAATAACATGAGATAAAGGATTTTTTAAACCACAAGGCAACCACCCAGTGCCGTTGACCAAGAGAGACCAAAAAACAGTCTTGAAAAAGATGGCACAAAATTGAAATAAAAGCCATTGAAACGCGTCGACGCCACACAAATTGCACAATTGAGTAATCGAGCCTTTCCTGTATACCACAAGAATTAAATGTGTCCAGGATTGGTTGTTTGAAATTTGGATACTCGATGTGCCAAGTCTCAATGACAAATTATATTGTCTTTTGTTTGTCTCTCCCCCTCGTTGTGTTTTTTTAATTGATGAACTACATGGCACTGTCTGTTGTGTTTTAAGATTGGTATCTTATGTTTATACCTCTCGTGTGACTTAGAACTGTGACAATTTTAGTTAGCACATACTTATATCATGTGAAACTGTTTTTATTATGCATTTTTTCATGTTGTTAACACAATAATAAATTTGATATAATTTTTATACATATATGTTTTGTCATACTTGTCCAATGTGAGTGTCCAATATTAACATTTGGGCCTGATTAGCTAGTAATCCTGCCAAGGGAAACTTTTTTACTTTACTGGAATCTCTTCTAAACATCCCCCTTCACCCTCCCTCTTCACCCTTCTTCCTCAAAAGTAGTTACTGCATACCTGCTAAAGAGGCTTCTGTATTTACGGCAGACACGTTTCATGGAGACATAAAGGAAAATGGTGGAGATTTGTCATGCCATGAGGGTGTGACACACATGTCACATTAATCAGGTCCCTCACAGGCTGTGAGTTTTCTTCCGGTACGCGGTGGACATTTTGGCCTTTTTTTTCTGTGCCAGGTTGCCATGGTTAGCCTGGGTGACCTGAATCAAGCTAGCACCGATTGGAATGCCACTGGAGGGAACACCCTACAATGTAGCACCCATGAGGCGGATTCAAGGATGTCGCAGCAAAAGCTCTGCGGTTAAGAACACCACACTCCCCTAGTGTCTAAATGAGTTGTGAGTACAGAGGGGAGAGCAGAAAGGACATCCGCCATTTTTTGGCAAAGGTCTTGTTGCCGCTGTTCTCTAACTGAAGGCCTATGCCTTCAATAGTGAAGCCTTTTCACCATGTAAGGATTTGTGGCGCTACATCTAACTGCTTTGCATTCCAGCAACATACAAACATTGGCACATACCTCAGACTTTCGGGGAGTTAGCCTAAAAAAGAGGGACATAAAGAGGCCCCAAACAACTCACTTTGTAATTTAGAATGAGGATTCTGATCAAAAAGAATTACTTTGAAGAAAGCTTTCAGACAAACTCAGTACTAAAATCTCAAGTGAGAAACTCTGTAAACAACAGCTGTAAACAGGAAACCTATTAGGCGTCTGTGGTTTGGAATAGAAATGCACAATATATTTCAAGAATAACACAAGGCTCCAGGATTTTAAGACTGCTGTAAAGTGATATATACTAAAGAGGATAAGTGGCCACAGATCTTCTCACATAGCAAAGGCTTCTGCTCTTTATCAGGTTAGTGGTTTGCGCTCTGTGTGGCCATCGCCAGGAAGGCTCAATTATAAATACTTGTCCCTTTTATAAGGCTCCACCGCTGATGCTGAGAAAAACACAGCTATAAGAAGGTATAAATACAGGATTCTATGTTAGCGTTCTAGGGACTACAGTATTACCTAGGTTTATATTAATAACAGTGATAATAACTAATGACAGTGTGGCTGTCCATGCAATAAAGACAGCACTGAGCAACAACGGGGTCTGATTTAGAAGAGGAAGGAAATCATTGTAACAAAAAGCAGCTTTATCCGCACATCCAGAGGACAAATCACCCGACTTGGAGTTCCTTCAATCTTGCTATCCAGATGGGGGCGTTCCTTGAAGCTTTAAAGCCGGACCCAACAAACTACAGTGAAATGCAGTATCCTCATCTCTGATTTAATCAGAAATGTTGAAGGGATATTATCAATGATGTCATAGAAGATGCCAGGAGTGATATAATTTGTGGGGTAATTAGCTGAATATGGTAAGGGCGCAAGTTACAGTTACTTTAAAGCATGAGTGATAGTTACTTGAGATAACTATAACTGGTGAATTTCAGTGTTTTTTATGATACATTGCCATTGCAATTCTCACCTAACTACAACGTTACTTTACCTTTGTTTTTTCAGTGAATTTCTAGTTTATTTTTTATTTTTAAGAAAAGCTATATTTTGTTACCATATGTAAAGCCCCCCCCCCGCACCCCCACCCCCCATCGCACGTGGTTGGCCTGACACCAGGCCCTGCATCCAACCCCACATAAGGCAGTCAACTCCACATCGTGCACTACATCGAGCATTTTTCAATCTCCAGCCAAGTGAAAGTAGACATGCATTCCCGGCCCGCCCTTCTGCAGGCAGGTAAGGTGTAAGGATGGACAGCACACACTTGGATCATATAAATAGTGCCATCTTTTTTTAGGATACTTTGTACACCTCAGCCTTCTTCCTTCAGCTTACCCAGCTCTCCAACCCCTCTGTCAGTTTAAACCATTACATTCTCTCTCAAGAACCCTTCACTTGCAGCGTTCCACCTGAGTGTAAAACACTCTGATGCTAGTGGGGATTTGATACAATGACAAGAGCTAAGGAAAGGATAGCACAAAAGGCACGTTTGCTCCCACCTGGCGGGAAATTAAAAAATGCTCCCGCCAGGCGGAAGCAAACATACTTTTTCCAACCCATTAGTGCAGCCACCCTCCACAAGCCACTTCGGGCCTTCGGGGACACATAACCAAGGCCTCTTTTTCTTTAAATGGGAGGGGGGGCCTGGTTCCCTCCCCAAGCCACTACACCTCTCCATCCCTCAGGGCCAAACGATATATCTAAAGAAGAGGGTGACACTTTGCTTCCCTCTAGTGCCCCATCGCCGGGATTATGACTTAAATATAGGGGAGGGGGCGTGTGACCCCCCACCATAACTCTTAATAGCCTTCGGGGACCCCAACCTCTGGAGTCAACTTTCATTATATAGGGGAGTTGGAGCCAAGCCAGGCCCCCTCCCAGGGGGCCTGGGACCCCATCCCCTGAAGCCGAATGGCAAAAATAAAGGGGAGGGTAGCCACGTGGTCTCCATTTCTGAGCCTATTGTAGCCCCTGGGACCCCATCGCTCTGGGCCTCACTTTTATGTAGGTGGATGCTCCGGTGTCCACCCAAGGCACCCACAACGCAGGAAGTAGAGGGTTGCGGGGGGAGCCCAGGGCTCCTGCGGCCCCAGCTGACTCTGTGCATACTGTGGGAGCGGGAATTGCTCCTGCCTGGTGGGAGAAGCTGCTTATGGTGGCTCCCGCCGTGCAGGAGCAATATGTGTTTTCCTGCCAGCAGGACCGTGGGCATGCAAACAAAAGTCTGCTCGCATAAGGTAGAAGCATTTTTTTTATCTTCTGCCGAGTGAGAGCAGACATGCCTTCCCCTGCCCGTGCTTCTGTAGGCAGAGAAGGCATATTTGCTCCCATTCGGCTGGAGACTTAAAAGGCACCTGGCAGAAGCATACATACGTTTCCCTGCCCACGGTGATGCTGGTAGGGAAACTATTGTGTCCGAGGGTGAGAGCTCTCAGTGACACAGTAATTGATCCTACCCCTGACCAATGAGTCATTTACTCATTCATCCCAGTGAATGGGGTCCCCCAGGCCTTACAAAGAACACATGACCCATCCCCTAATGAAATATGTTGGACTGCCCCCCAGGGCCTTGGCCCACCCCTGGGAGGTATTCTTTTAAACGTGCAGGAGTCTGTGCATTTTTTGGTTTGACGTGGTTCCCACACAAATTTGCAGCAACACTTAAAAAAAAGCATTTTTGGCCCCAGACGAGGTCCCTGTAGGAACCCACCACAATGACTAGGTGTCATTGCATCCAGCATGAGATTTGGGGGCTCCACGGATCCTCCACGGTGTGATATAAACAACGTTTTTGAGCATTAATTGTTCAAAAACTACTAAACAGATCTATACCAAATCACACAATTCACTCTTTCTGGGCCAAGATCTATCTTGCTGTCAAATTTGGTGTAAATCTGTTCAGGGGTTTGGACTATAGCTGTGTCTAAATCTCCTACAGAAAAATGAATGAGGAAAACATGTTTTGGGACCACCTTTTTCTCAGCCGCCACTTGGCGGATCACCCTGAAACTTTCCATGCACAAACTAGTCAATTTTTTTTTTAAATGTAGCATGTTTTCCTTCAAGGAAAACAGGATGAGTTTAAAAAGAAAAAAATAAATTCTGCAGTTTAATGTTTTAAGAATAGGCAATGATCTTTGGGACCAAAGCAAGCTCTCAATTTTCTTTTTAACATTCTCATAGGGGGAGGGGTCCCCTGGTGGTAAAGTATTACTGTTTTGCGACCAGAATATGGTCACAAATACATACAATACCAATTTGGTATTTAGAAGGGACACCCTGAACGCGTCCCTTCCAAATACTGAATCGCAAATGCAAATTAAGTTACCAAATCAATTTTGTACATTTAAAAAAGTATTTTTCTGGTCTCAAATGGCCCGTTTCTGCAAGTAGGGCCATTTGCTACCAAAAACATCTGTGGTACATCTGGCCCATAGTCCCTTATGGGGAATATATGGACTCCATAAGATAGGACACACAAAATTAGGTGACATAAAGAGGTGAGTTGATCTGAGATGTGACTGAGTGTCTCGACCCAAAGGCTGCAATAAGAAGAACACAACAAGCTAATGGTTTAACCCCTTCCATGCTCATGACGAACCCCAGCCGTCATGCACTACGGTGCTCTTGTGCTGATGACGGCTGGGGTTCGTCACGGCCCGCCCCTGTTCGTGCTGTTTACAGCACACCAGGGGAATCGCGGCCGCATCGAAGGGGTTAAAGGAGACTGACACAAAGAGTGACCTAAAAATATCCCCAAACTTCTGAAAAGGAGACATGTCAAGCACTATCAAAGACAAATAAATGTGAAATGTACTATATCAAACGCAGTGTCAGGGTGTTTAGATACTAGAGTGAAAGCACCAATCAGCAGTGATGTCCTCAATTACGTAATTTAACATGTTATGAGTGGTGTAACAAGAGCATGAGGTTGTAAGCAGTGCAGGGCAGAGGCACAAAGTATAGTTAGCCTATTGAACTCTAACTGGAGAGAGAATTTTAGTGGTTTTTTGGTTCTTAAATGTTAGTTTTTAACTCATTTCAACCCCTATATATACATTACTATAACCTTTAGTTTTAGTGAATGTCTAGGGTGTTTTAATGCAACCTCAGATATTACTGTTATCCTTAACTATAACGCCACTTTAATCTTTGTATTTGTCAGGGAATTTCTGGGCATCTTTAAAGTTAGGGAAGAATGTGTTACCATACCTGCTATAATGTCTATTTAACTTTCGTTTTTTCAGTGAATTTCTAGGATTTTTTTTTACATAATCAGTCAACAATTTCACTGCACAAAAGCCTTCAAACATTCGCAACCGGGGGTTGGAACAGGCTTCTCCTGCACACTTCCCCCCTATTGTTTCCCCTTCATTCTCCATCAGGGTGCCTCTGCCCCCACCATTTGTCCTTTATGATGAGCTGATGCCCCGCCTCCCTGTCTGCCCTTTGTCCCCATTTGCAGGCCCGACTCCTACGCCCTTGCACTTGGTGGCCAGCTTGCTGACCCTGCCCCCAGCAACACTGCCCTCCGTGTGCATAAATCTGCCCCCTTTCACTTGCCCTCTATGGTCCATTATGCTGCCCATTCCCATGCCCGCCTGCCCTGCTCGGTCAGCCTACCCTAACCCTGCCACCCGCTCCATGGCCTACGTTCTCCTTGTGCCTGCCCCTTCCCCTCCCTCCTGCCCTCTATGCCCCGTTGTGCTGGCCCACCCATGCAGGCTTGGGGAGATTGCGTCCCCCCTCTTCTTGACCCCTCTGTTCATCATCTACGTACCCCTGCTCCAACCCATCAGGACCACTGTAGGCATCTTAAAGACCCTGCCCATGGTGGCCTGCCCTACGCGATCAGATTGCTACCCTTGCCCCTGCCCCTCCTTCCTGCCTTTCATTCTGGGTGTTTAGACCATTGCCCCTCCCTCCTGCCCTCTATGGTTTTATTGTGCTGTCCCTATCCACACAGGCTTTTCCCTGTAATCAGCTTGCTGCCTGTGCCCCGTCCACAGTGTCTTCTATTGTCGGAGTCTGTCACGCCCCTCTACCTCCTGTCCTGTGTGATGTTTTGTGCTCCCACTGCCCCTCAACTTACCCTCCATGCTCAGCTTACTGCTCACCACTTCCCTGCCCTCAGTGACCTGAGTCCATTCCCCTGCCCCTTCCCTCCTGCCCTAAATAGTCCGATGTGCTGCCATGGCCTCTCCTGCTTCCCCTTCATAAATACCTTGCGGTCCTTGCCCCTTCCCCATGCCCTCCGAAGCCCTAGTTCATGCCCCTGCCCCCTCATTCCAGCCCTGCATGGTCTGGTGTGCTGCCATCGCTCTGCTCTTTGTTGTCCATGTCCTGCCTTCCAATGCCCATTGAGCTATCACTGCTCCACTTACCTGCCCTGTGTGGTTTGTTGTGTTGCCATTGCCCTTCCCTCCTGCCCAGCAGGGTCAGCTTGCTGCCCCTGTGCCCTAACCTCTGTATTCGAACCACCAAGTCCATGTGCCTATTCCCTCCCTCCTGCACTCCATGATCACTGTGTTGCCACTGCCCCAGCTGCCATACCTACGGGTCGGTTGTGCTGCCACTGCCCCTACTACATGCCCTCCATGGTCTGCTTGCTTCCCCTGCCCCTACACCCTGCCCTGTGCTAGGTCCAGTCCCTATCTCCCCTCTTCTGTTCTGCATGGTCCTTTGTGTGTGCCCCATCCCCCTCCCTCTTACCCACCATGGTTGGTTGAGCTGCCACTAACCTTCCCACCTGCCATGTATTGTCCATTGTGTTGACATTGCCCTCCTACCTGGCCTGCATGGACAGATTGATGCCCCTGCTCTTGATCACTTTCCACCTTCCTTTCGTTGTCTGTGTGCATGCCCCATTCCTTCCTTCCGGCTCTCCAAGTTACGTTGTGCTTCCACTGCCCTTTTAGCACTCCATGTATGATCAGCTTGCTGCTCTTGTCCCTGCACACTTGCCTGCTCTTCATTGTTTATGTATGCGCCTCTGCCTCATCCCTCCTGCCCTCCATGGTCCATTGAGCAGCCACTTCTGCCTGCCCGGCATGATCTATTGTGCTACCACTGCCCCTCTTGCCTCTCCTGTGTGGTCAGTTTCTTGCCCTGTCCCATACCTCCTGTTCTCTGTTGGACGAGTTTTTACCACTACTCCCTCCTGCCCCCCAATGGTCAGTTGTGTTGCCACGGCCCCTCTTTCCAGACCTCCATAGTATGCTGTGCTGCACCTCCCCTTTCCCTTGCCCTGCATTGTCGGTTGTGCAGCTATTGCCTCTCCCACCTGCCCTGCATGGTCATTTTGTTACCCCTGCACCCTTCTCCTTGCCTCCCTTTTCCTTCCCTCAATGGTCCCTTAGTTGTCCGAGCCTGTGCCCCTGTCCTTTCCCTCCTGCCCTACACGGTCCATTGCCAGGCCTTTAGCCCATCCTTCCTGCCCTTCTTGGTCTGTTGTCCTGTCACTGCCCCTCCCTCTTGCCCTTTATGGTTCGCTGTGCTGCCACAGCCGTTCTTGCCCATCCTGCATGGTTGACTTGCTGCCCATGCCTTCTTCTTACAGCACCCCATGGTCCATTGTTCTGCCACTGCCCGTCTCGCCTGCCTGGCATGGTCAGCTTGCTGCCTCTGCCCCGATCTCACCTCCCTGGCCTCTGTTGTCTGCTGTCTGAGTCTGTGCCCCCTTCCTGCAGTTTTAATAAACAATTAGCGTGTTAACATCCTGTATTTATGAGAAATGCGTGGCACACCTGAAATCATCTTGATAGAATCAAAACTGTAAAACCTAAAGCATTTTCTTTAGAAATGAACAAAATACGTTTTTTTTCCTCACAAAAATGATAGTTAGTGCTCTAGAAAGTTAAAACGAGGACACATTTGCCGAGTTCTCAAATAGCGAGAACGGGCTTTTAAACAAGTTGCTAATCTTTCTTTTTTTATCCAATTGATCACATGATTATTTATTGCACCAGCAGAGCAGCAACATTTTATGCTCCATAATCTTTAGTAATCATATGTTAATGTGTGTGTTAATGTGTAGATATATACGTATAAAGAAGTCACACTTTGTGTGATCAATAGTTTACAGTATATTCACGTTAACCAAATGTGCATTCATAACGTTGGCCTAAGTCTGATTACGCCTCAGATGCTTAAAAGCATTTTTACTGCTTAATATAAATGTTTATTTAGAAATGTGCTTTCAAGTTTTTCTTCTCATTGCCAAAATAAGATTACTTATAATAGCTAGAAGAGTAGCTCATTGTTTTGCTTTCGGAGTTAGGTAGTTTTTAATTGGAAATCTGTTGTGATTTACGTCATTAGCAGGGATGAGAAAGATCCACCTGTACCATGCAATGCAGACCACGGATACATCCAAGTTTGTGCAGGCGGGTGCGCCTTTGTTCGATGATGTGAACAAGGGGAATTTGCCTGTTCCGAGGAGACGGTGCAACCTGAATGAAATTGAATGAATGAAATTTTATTTGTAACGCGCAGCTATGCCCAGTGGGCGTCAAGGCGCCTACACCAAAATATAAAGCTGTTAGCAGACAGAAACAGAGCCTACTGGTATGCCTTAATAAAGAGCCAAGTTTTCAATGACTTCCTAAAGAGGTCAAGGGAGGGAAGTCGTTTGATTTCAAGGGGGAGTGAATTCCACATCAGAGGTGCCAGTATGGAAAAAGCTTTGGACCCCCATCTGGCCTTCTTGGCTCTGGGGATTACCAGTTGGTGTTGCTCGCTGGATCGTAAACATCTGCTCGGAACATATCTGGTAAGTAATGAACCAAGGGCATCAGCCGAGCCTGCAGTTAGAGCCTTATATGTGAGGCAAAGAAGTTTGAAAGTGATCCTTGACGGAATGGGGAGCCAGTGGAGGTTCTTCCTCGCTAAGGTCATAGATGACAACCAGGGCAAAGCGAGAGCAAACCGCGCTGCAGCGTTCTGTATGACCTGTAGACGCTGGAGCAAGCCCTTGTTGGCCCCGGCGTACACTGAGTTACAGTAATCGAGCCTTGAGCCAACAAGGGCAATCACCACCTGTTTCCGCGCCTGTGGGGACAGATAGTGCACAATCCTTTTCAGGGTCTTGATGACACCCCAACAGGTCGCCACCGTTCTATTCACCTGTAGCTCCATGGAGAGCTGGGTGTCAAAGATGACACCTAGGTTTCTAGCAGATTTGGTAGGTATGGGGCAGCTGCCTAAAGAAGGGGGCCACCAGTCATCTGACCATATGTCCTGGTCCTTGCCAAAGACCAGGACCTCTGTCTTGTCCCCGTTCAACTTTAGGGAGTTGGAGACCATCCACTCTGCAACAAGTTGCATGCAGGCCCTAAAGTTAGAAGCAGTTTCACTGACAGAGTGGGTCAGGGATACCATAATCTGCGTGTCGTCCGCATACGACACTACCTCCATCCCCTGAGATCTTACAAGTCTTGCAAGGGGGGCCACGTAGATGTTGAACAGGGTCGGACTCAATGCCGACCCCTGTGGTACCCCACATTGCAAAGACTTGGCAGGGGAGAGGTATTCACCTAGCATGACACGTTGCTCTCGATGTTGTAAAAAGGAGCTCAGGAGACTGAGCGCTGGTCCGACTACCCCTGCCTCCCTTAACCTAGATGTTAAAGTCAGGGGAGACAGGGTGTCGAAAGCTGCTGAAAGATCAAGCAGCACCAGTACGGTGGAGAGACCCAAATCTACTTTCCTGCGGATGTTATCCATGACTTTTGTCAAGGCAGACTCCGTGCTATGTAGCTTTCTAAAGCCATGTTGGGACCCATCCAAGAAGCCGGAGGCGTCGAGGAAGTTCGAGAGATGGAAATTCAGGTGGGTCTCCAACATCTTAGCAGGGGCCGGCAGCAGAGAGATGGGTCTAAAATTTTTCAGCACTCCAGGGTCTAAGGTGGTCTTTTTCAGAAGCGGCTTTACGATGGCTCTCTTCCAAAGTGATGGAAAAATGCCCTGTTCCAAGGCTCCATTCATTACCTCAAGCATCGGGGGAAGAATGATCTCTCTGCAGTTTTTAAGTACCTTGAGGGGCAGTGGGTCAAGGGGAGATGAAGATTTGGTTTTATCCAGCAGGCTATTGAGATCTTCTAGCGTAAGAGCCGGGAAGTGTTCAAGGGACTGAGGGGAGTCTACATTCCAAGCCTCCAGACGTGTGATTTGTACGGAATCCTCCGAACTGAGTAAATTCCTCTGCGTCTTTAGGGCTATGTAAATATCGTCTATCTTTTTATAGAAAAAGTTCGATATGTCATCACATAGCTCCTGGGAAGCAACTACTGGATCAGGAACCTGAAGAGAGCAAAGGGAGTCTACAATTTTAAAAAGCTCTCTGGAGGATGTTAACGAACAGGTTAAATTGGAAAAATAGTCCTGTTTTTTCTTAATGATTCGCTTTCTATACTCCCGTAGTAGACTCTTGTAACCTTCTCTATCTTTTAAATCCCAAGATTTACGCCAACCACGTTCCTTCTGTCTACATTTTTGTCTGAGCAACCTCAGATCGGCAGAGAACCAAGGGGCGGATGGCTTCTGTCTAGCTGCAGATTTCAAGGAGGGGGGAGCTAGCTCATCAGCAGCTTTGATAATGGCATCAGTTAAATCTTGAGCCGAGTCATCAACCTTCTGTTTAGTTGAAATACTGATGTTGCAGATAAAAGGTGCAAGTGCCTCCTTAGTGAAATTTTTGAAGCTCCTTTTAAATTGTTTTTTACCAGTATCGGCCGTAACATCAGGACAGGGAATGTCTAGGGACAGCGGGACTGCTAGATGGTCAGACCATGTAATTGGTACCGGTAGACCGACTTCTAGTCTGGAATCGTTGGAGAAAATCCCGTCAAGGATGTGCCCCGCCTGGTGGGTCGGGTGAAGAACAAGTTGGACAAAATCACATGCCTCCAAGGAATTAAGCAGAGAGGAGGTGTCTTTTGATGCAGAATCCTCTAAATGGAAATTGATGTCGCCCAAAATGGTAAAATGAGACCTACCAAAGTAAGGTTCTAAAATTCTAAAAAGTTCTGGGCAGAAGTTAACTCTAGACCCAGGGGGTCTATAGAGTAATATGCCGGAAAAGGAGCTCACCGGAGTGTGCGTAATACAAAAATAGAGCGCTTCGAAAGGATCTGTAGACACTGATAAAGGTTTTATTGTGCAGGAGAAAGTAGATTTAAAAAGAATGGCTATTCCACCTCCTCTACAACGTTCTCTGTCTAACCTTAGAAAGGTATATCCTTCAGGTATAGCCAGGAGCAAATCATGACCAGCGGACTCAGAAGCCCAAGTTTCTGTGACAAAGACCCAGTCTGGATTCCTCAAACTGACGAAGTCATGAAATTCGATCCCATGTTTAATCAGAGAACGAGCATTGACCAAAAAACCCTGTTTGGGTTGAGAGATATGGCTGGTGGACTGAAGAGGGGTAGCACGAGTACCGATTGAATAGGACGAGTAAAAGAGCTGTTGCAAGAGGGACATAGACGGGCCCGGCTCAGAACTTCCGGTCTAAGCCGGTGATGGCAGCAGAGTGCACGAGGTCTCAGGGAAAGAAGAGTACCGTAAAGGTTCTCTAGGGGGGGGGGAGGATGAGCGTCGGAGAGCCCAGGGTCCAGCCCGTCCTGCAGCGCGTCCTCAGCGCGGACGGGCGCAGACGGGCTGAACTCTGGCGTAACTCCGGCGTCAGTCTGGCGTCCCCGCAGCGCGTATCCGCTGCGCGTCTGCATGATTCTCTTAAGTATCCTCCTAGCGTCCTCCTGGCGACTAGAGCGCGATACCAGCCAATCAGCGTTAGTGTTAAGCCATCCCCATCCAAGATGGCGCTAAAAAACGGACCTGCGCCGGGAAGCGGACCCGCCAAACAGCGGTGAGTGTCCCAAGTTAAATGCAAGTAAGGGCCAGGTGCAGCGAGCGCTGGTTAAAAGCAGGGAATAATAAATGAAGATTTTAAAATAAATGACAAAACGAGGCAATATTAAAAACGAGCAGCAGCTCGGTTTCTGCAGTGCATTAGGAGCATGCACAGATCAACTGTCAGCTATAGAGAGAGAGCAGGAGATTTACCTCTCTTAAGTATCCGCCTAGCGTCCTCCTGGCGACTAGAGAGCGATACCAGCCAATCAGCGTTAGTGTTAGGCCATCCCCATCCAAGATGGCGCTAAAAAACGGACCTGCGCCGGGAAGCGGACCCGCCAAACAGCGGTGAGTGTCCCAAGTTAAATGCAAGTAAGGGCCAGGTGCAGCGAGCGCTGGTTAAAAGCAGGGAATAATAAATGAAGATTTTAAAATAAATGACAAAACGAGGCAATATTAAAAACGAGCAGCAGCTCGGTTTCTGCAGTGCATTAGGAGCATGCACAGATCAACTGTCAGCTATAGAGAGAGAGCAGGAGATTTACCTCTCTTAAGTATCCGCCTAGCGTCCTCCTGGCGACTAGAGCGCGATACCAGCCAATCAGCGTTAGTGTTAAGCCATCCCCATCCAAGATGGCGCTAAAAAACGGACCTGCGCCGGGAAGCGGACCCGCCAAACAGCGGTGAGTGTCCCAAGTTAAATGCAAGTAAGGGCCAGGTGCAGCGAGCGCTGGTTAAAAGCAGGGAATAATAAATGAAGATTTTAAAATAAATGACAAAACGAGGCAATATTAAAAACGAGCAGCAGCTCGGTTTCTGCAGTGCATTAGGAGCATGCACAGATCAACTGTCAGCTATAGAGCTAACCTAACCTAACCTAATAGGAGGCCATTCGAAGGAGTTGGTTAGAAGTAGTTCCTGGGAGAAAATGGAATGTATGTAGGAGTTGGTTAGAAGTAGTTCCTGGGAGAAAATGGAATGTATTTCACTCCACTCAAACAGAGCCAATACACCTATGGGTATTCGAGCGCTTTAGAAACATTTTAACATAACATAACATATTTAATTGTGTGCTTTAAAACATTTGTTAGGAGATCCTGTCCTGACTAAGCCAAGAGAATATCATTCCCTAACTCTGCTGAGATTCCATATTTCATAGTTTAGAGTTAAACTATTGAAAGCTTATGCCATCTTGCCCTGGACTTTCATTTGCTTCACTTCAGACTGACACCTTCTGCTTAGGATTTTCTCTTGCTATCAAATGTTCTAGTTGGTTTAGAAAAGTTGCTTTATGTACTTATACTTCCCCTGCTTTGCATCTTGTACTTGGTAATTATTCATATTGGCATCTATCTGATATATATTGCTGTGTTGAAAAACTCTATTGAACTGTTTGATCGAGTGATACTTGATTTAGTAAATGAATAAAGTTTGTAACTTTGACTAATTTGCTAATAAACCTTCATGGGGTAGAAACCATATTCTCTGTCATCCTTGTGAAGCCAACTCAGTTTCATTGTAAATTGAAATTGTTATAAGGATGTTAGCTCCCAGAATACAGTTTCAGCTGGTACCTGAAAGTCCATATGACCAGTGCCGAAATATGTTTGACGACTATACTTGAGCCTGAAGGTATAGGAAATTGGGCTGCACCGTGACTTACCTAAGCATTTTGCACAATTGCTATAATTGGAAGACATTTGGGCTCTTTTTGCTCTAATGTTCATTTTGGGAGACTTTTTTGTCATCAAGTAACTTCATTTCTTCATTTACTGCAGGATCCTCCATACTAAATGCTTTCCGTTTTAGAGCTTTTATTCAATCATGATGGCTTTGGGTGTGCCACACGTTTGCTGTAAATAAGAATGTTGGTGCTCTAATTGTTCATTAGACCACTGTGAGAAACTGTATTCTGCTTCTCTCAAATATGTTTCATCAAATCTCAGCAGAGCATCAGTATTTTACACAGGATAAAATAATCTTAGAATAGACCACAATCCCTAAATTAGTATGGTACCACCAACAAACTATTTATATTATGTCTAAAACCCGTTTTAACTCCTTTATATGTGCTCATTTATTTTCTAACCCTCAAAAGCAGGCTATAGCTAGAATGCATTTCAATTGAGACCATGTCCCAAATACCAGTAATGGCTGACAAAACATGTCAATGTTGTGGTTAGACAATTGAGGCGGGATCCCTTTCTGACTGCCCTTTGGGGTCAGGATGTGCTCATCCTGCCTCCACATATATATTTTTTGTTCATTTTCAGGACACTTGGACCATGTCCACGAGTACTGTCATGGCTGCAACAACATATTCTTAAGGTTGTGGCCAACCAATCAGGATTGACTACTCACCTTGACAGTGGCCAATCAGAGCAAATCTGACACAAACTGTTAATATATCTATACATTTTGAGCCTTAATTACTCAAAAACGGCTGAACAGATTAACATCAAATCACAAAAAGCAGAGAGGAGCCTAGCCTGCAACCATGATGGCCGCCTAATCCTTCGGCTCCGCTGATCCTTTTGCTTCCCTCCCGTACCGTGACCTATCCTGCCAGCAATCCTGTCTCTGAGTCGCGTTTTCGGGTCCGGGAGGCGACCCCGACTCCAACGGTGTGTTTCCCTACGCGTTCCCTGCGGTGGAAGCGGCGGGGCGTCCTCGCCTTCTCCCGGACGCTGACAGGCACTGACCGGGTCTTTGTTCCTCGGGGTCGGCCGGCCTCAACCACAACAACAGCGGCCATTATAGACGGGGACGAGCCGGCCGACGGAGAGCAGCGGCTGCATTGTGTTTTTCCGCTGTTGTGTCCTACTCTGCCCCGCTCTACTCGTCTCTGCGCTGGGAAAATATCACAGCTGCGATCGCAACATTGTATCATCGCCTCAGCTTGTGGATGCCTTTGTTTGCTTTCTTGTCTCGCTCGGCGATGCGGTGGGTGCCATTTTAAAGATCGAGCATTTGAAACTTGTATTTCACGGTCCCAGGCTGCAACTGGAGATACGGCCGCTGCTAACACTACATTTGCACTTGCATAGTGTAAAAATGGACTGTGCTCCCTCTGTGCCCCCGGCCCGGCAGTGCTACAAGGAGCACCGGCGAGGTGATCAGCTCTTTGATGGAGACGTGGATGACCAGTCCCGTGGGCTGATACGAGTTTCCGAGCCCCGTGTGCAGGGACCTGTTGCATCCTTCCCTCCTGAGGCACCATTGCGGATTGAGGACATTCTGAGGGCCCTGGGTAATTTTCGAACTGCTTTATGCGACAACGCCCGGGATCTAGGGAACCGTCTGGATGCTGTTTTCTTTGTTGTGCCCTCGACTGACCGAGCATATTCTCGATTGCGGGACACTGCGCCACACCTTGTGTCCGACTTCTGTGGACTGCCTACCCAGGTGTGCTCGGAGGCGTTGGAGGTATGTGGTCCCGATACCCCCGAGATGCTGACTGTGATGGTGATGCAGTGGTCAGATGTCTGTGAGCTTGTGCAGTGGATGGGGACTCATCTTCGGACGCCATGTCTGGATAATCCTTTGTGATCTATTGGAGACATTTGCTACTCTATCTTGCATCTGATGCTACTGCTCTGGCCGACCGACCGTAGAGGATTGCTGCACTGCGTTGCCCTCTTTTGTACTGTTGTTGCACACATGGCTTTGAGATGGACGGACCTTGGTGGACGGCGTCCTGTCTTGTTGTGGTCTTTTTGTTTGCCCATCTCATCCAAGATGGCTCCGGTACAGCTGGACTACGTCGATACATCAGATCGCAGGAGGCAGGGTTGAGGATGTTCCCCCTCTCTTGGACTGCGGTAGCTTGCACTGCTGGGACTTCGGAGGATAGACGGGGGAGTTGAATGCTATTTTACATTGGTTCGGGGTTCTGGGGATGGGCGGCCGAGAATGTGCATGATGACTGTCGGGAGCTCATACGTATGGCCCTCCTCCGGTTTTATATGATTCCTTTCTTTCTTCCTTTTCTTCTATATCTGTTTTCGGGTACTCTTTTTTGGGCGACAGACACACTGCTAGGGGGGGGGTAGGCCGTAGCCTCTGCATGCGCGTAGGGTGGGGGGTGGGTGGGGGGTTTATTTTGTCCGTTTCAGTTTCTATGGGCCTTATTTTCTTTCTATTCTCAAAATCTTTTCCTTTCTCCGTTTCTTCCTTGGGTCAGTAGGGTCGTTCTGAGTTAGGGGGGCAGCGTCTGGCATGCAATATATTTTGTTATTGTTTATCCTGTTGTACCATCCCTGTGCCGCTACTCTGCTTATGCTTGCTTGTTGGATCTCTTCTGGTGGACGTTGCCCTCTCTTGTCTTCGGTGGATTGTTTGGTCAATGATCCTTCTTAGTTCCTATACTTTGCAATATACTTTTAAAAAAAACCTTAAAAAACAACCTTAACTTCTCCTTTTTCTCGGTAGCGCGAAGATATCCTTGTAACCCATGCTGTTGTTATATTGTATTAATGTACTACAGAGTCACCGTATAGCTTGCTAAATTGCTTACATGATGTCGTGGCCGGCCGGACGGTTGTGGGCCCGTATTTGTTTTGCTGATACTGTGCAATAAAGGTTTTAAAAATTAAAAAAAAATAAAATAAAATAAATCACAAAAAGCACACTTTCTGAGTAAAGATTTAGCTTCCTGCCAGGAAAGGTGTCATTCTGTTCTGCTGTTTATTCTGTATCATTGTCAAAACTTTCCCATGGAAAATGCATTAGGAAAAAAGCATTTTGTTGGGACCCCGCGTGACAGATCACCCCAAATCTTTTCAGTACAGAGATGATTTGGTTTCACTATTTTTGGGATAGTTTTGTGAAGAATCGCAAACAGTGCAAAAGTTATTAGCGAAACGCCAAAACGCTCTTCTTATGGAAACTCTGACCGAACTATAACCACCACTGTCTTAAATATCGTTATATATTATATGGGTATGGGATGGCTTGAAATCAAACAATTTCTATCTTTCATGTGGTGTCCCGCAGGGGTCCGCACTCTCCCGGACTCGGTTTATTCTCTATGTTACCCCTCTGGCTAATCTCATTAGGAGTACAAAAGGGGGTGGTGATGGACGGAGCATCTGAATCAATCAAACACTCACACCCAGTCAAAAGATCTGGGTTTAATCCATCACCGTTCTTTAGCCCACTCTGCCACCCCAGTTCAAACATGGCTATATGCAAATCAGTCTGACCCTGTGCCTCATGGGAACAGTTCAGCCCGAACTGCCAAGCCATGTCTTCCCTGGACCGGAAACAAGCTTCCGAAGACCGTTTTCTGGCATTCCAGCCGTCTTCAGCCCGGCTTGCTTGAATCCAGTGGCAAAGTGAGCATACCCTGCCACACTTATGGCGGCCAAAAGTGGTACAAAAGGGGGTAGTGATGGACGGAGCATCTGAATCAATCAAACACTCAAACCCAGTCAAAAGATCTGGGTTTAATCCATCACCGTTCTATAGCCCAGTGGAGTGGAGTGCAAAAAAACGATGGATTTAGGCCCAGATCTTTGTACTGGGGTGAATGTAAGACATTGTTCTGCATTCTGTCCATCAACTGTATTTTTTGCAATTTTCACCCCGAGTGGCCAGGGTATGCTCAGACGTGAGTCCCAGGCTCTCCACATCACTGGAATCAAGCTATCCAGGCTGAAGAAGGCTGATAGCCAGAAACCAGTCCTTGGATGCTTGATTCCGGTCTAGGAAAGACATGGCTTGGTAGTTCGGGCTGGACTGTTCCTATGAGGCACAGGGTCAAGGCTGATTTGCATATAGCCATTGTCTGACCTAGGGTGGTGTGGAGTGCAAAAAAACGATGGATTTAGGCCCAGATCTTTGTACTGGGGTGAATGTAAGACATTGTTCTGCATTCTGTCCATCAACTGTGTTTTTTGCAATTTTCACCCCGAGTGTGCTGGGTATGCTCAGACGTGAGTCCCAGGCTCTCCACATCACTTGAGTCAAGCTATCCAGGCAGAAGAAGGCTGATAGCCAGAAACCGGTCCTTGGATGCTTGATTCCGGTCTAGGAAAGACATGGCTTGGTAGTTTGGGCTGGACTGTTCCCATGAGGCACAGTGTCAAGGCTGATTTGCATATAGCCATTGTCTGACCTAGGGTGGTGTGGAGTGCAAAAAAACGATGGATTTAGGCCCAGATCTTTGTACTGGGGTGAATGTAAGACATTGTTCTGCATTCTGTCCATCAACTGTGTTTTTTGCAATTTTCACCCCGAGTGGGCTGGGTATGCTCAGACGTGAGTCCCAGGCTCTCCACATCACTGGAGTCAAGCTATCCAGGCTGAAGAAGGCTGATAGCCAGAAACCGGTCTTTGGATGCTTGATTCCGGTCTAGGAAAGACATGGCTTGGTAGTTCGGGCTGGACTGTTCCCATGAGGCACAGGGTCAAGGCTGATTTGCATATAGGCATTGTCTGACCTAGGGAGGTGTGGAGTGCAAAAAAACGATGGATTTAGGCCCAGATCTTTGTACTGGGGTGAATGTAAGACATTGTTCTGCATTCTGTCCATCAACTGTGTTTTTTGCTAATCTCATTAGGAGGCATGGCTTTGCTCTGGTCTCGTACGCCGACAACACTCAACTTGTCATTTCCATTCTTAACCGGCCAGACACCACAGCAGCCAGGTTCCACACTTGCCTCACCAAGATTATGACCTGGATGAGCCTGAACCTTCTGAAAATAAATACAAACAAGACAGAAGTGATGGAGTTCGGGTCGGGCCAACCCCTATGGAACCGATCCTGGTGGCCCTCGGAAGCTGGAGATTGCCCCTCTCCAGTAGAGAAGGTCAGAAATCTGGGGGTCATTTTCGATGGAAAACTGAATTTTGGCCCTCAGATTAACAGCCTTATTTCATCGTGTTTTTTCCTTCTAAAAACTCTGAGAAAAATCTTTCCTTATATTCCGCAAGAGCTACAAAAGGCAGTAATGGTCGCTCTTTTATTATCTAAACTAGACTATTGCGATGCCCTGTTCCTGGGAATCGATAAATATCAGCAGCAAAAACTGCAGTCTCTGCAAAATGCTGCAGCGAGACTCCTATTGGGCATTCCCAGAGGTCCGTCAACCTCGGCCGGCACCAAACTGCTGCATTGGCTGCAAGTCAAGCAGCGCATTGAATTTAAAACTCTAACTCTGATGCATAAGGCATTCCATGGCACTGGCGCCAAGGATCTCCAAAATCTTTTCACACCTTACGTCCCTATTCGTAATCTTAGGTCGGCCAGTTCAGGCCTCATTAAAACCACAAAAGCAAGGCCGGCGAGATGGGGGACAGAGCAATCACGCACTGTGCAGCAAAACTTTGGAACAAACCGCCGCTCCCCCTAAAGCTTTAACCTAATTTTCAGATCTTTAGGAGGAATCTTAACCTCAGCTCGTCATGCAGCACAGTGCTCGTGTGCTCATGACGAGCTCAGCTTGTCATGACCACACCCGTTTTTATTGCTGGCCAGCACAGCAGGGGAAAATCTCTAGCAGCGATACGGTTAAAACCTGGCTGTTTACAGCCACATAGGCCCGATTCGCGATAGCCCTTTCCACCCACACTTCTCAGCGTCAAGACGCCTCGGCATTTGAGCGCTTTATAAGCATCTAAACATAAACATAAACATTTATTTATATAAATATGCATATATATGTTTAATGAAAATAATTAATAAATAACAAAAGACAATGGAAAAAATAAATAATTAATATTAAGTATGACTTACTTAAATTACTTAAAAAATATTTTATATTAAATAGAATTGTCTAGTTTTAAATATTGATTTCTTTTCTTCTTACTGTTTAAGGGTGATAAGAGGTTTTTAGGGTTCAGGGATGGGTATTTTTTTCTGGGAAATCAGATGTTTCATGGGTTTACAGATGGGTAGTATTTAAGAGTAGAAAAGAGTTTTTTATGGTTAAGGAATGAGTAGCGTTCAGGGTAGTAATGAGATTTTAGGGTTGATGTGGGTAGAGTTTAGAGGTAGTAAGGGTTTTTAGGGTTCTGGGATGGTAAAGTTTAGGAGCAGTGTGCGCTTTTAAGGTTTCAGGGTATTGGTAATGTTTAGGGATAGTAAGGGGGTTCAGTGATGGGTATTAGTTAGAGGTGGTGAGGAGGTTTAGGGTTCAGGTATGGGTACACTTCAGGGGTAACGTTTTTAGAGTTCAGTTTTGGATGTACATGGTTTTCAGTTTTGGATGTACAGAGGCAAGATGGCGTCTGAGTGAGAGGTCGACTGCTCACCAGCTCCGAGGCTCTAGCTCTGGGAAAAGTCTGCTAAAGCTAAGGCCTGCTCACCTACTACATGCATGCTTGCCTCCCTGCCTGTCTACACATAGATGGATCAATGAGGCCTTGAGGAAAATGAGGAAAATGACTATGGTAATGTAGTCACTTGGCTACTTGGATAGTCACTTGGATTGGATTGGACTCGGTTTCAGAGCGAGTGAGCGAGTGAGGGATCTGGATGGTCGAGGACTGTGGCAGAAAATAAAGCGGAAAATAAACGGACTATAATCCTGGCAGTGGATTGCAGAGGGGGTGACAACAGACAAACAGACAAACAGACAAACATACAAACGTGAGTTAAAAACTAACACCGAGTGAGAACGTTGTGCCGGCTTCTCTACCTCCGTCAGCCTTTCAACCTTTGTGTCTGCTTGCGCGCTCTTACCGTCTATCAATCGTTGCTTCTCCCCGCTGCCTGCTGCCTGCTGCCTTCTGCTCCCTATCTCCGACTATCTCCGACTATCATAGCCTTCTCATCATCTTGTTTTGCTGCCTCTGTCTTCACTATCGTTCGGTGTGCCGTACAGGATTCGGATTGCCAAACGTCATCTGCGCACTGGTGTTGCGCGGGGTTAAGGTCTCACGCTTTCTGTTGCTAGGCAACGCTCAACGCTCATCTACGCCCGCACCTGAAAAAAAAACGCAAGCCATACCGGACCTATACCTGCCATACCAGCCTTAATTCCTGCCTTAATTCCTTAAATTCCTGCAGTCCTGTGAAAGAGGGAATATCTGGGGGGAAAAAAATTTCAAACAGCAGACCACTGCTACAGCGATAGACGGCTTGTGCTTGTGTTTGCGCTTGCGCTAGGAAGGATCATGAAAAAAAACGATTTGTTGGAGCAGTGTAATAATTACTGAAGGAAACGCAAAATAATAAAAATATAAAATAATAAATAAAATACAGTAAATAACAGCAAAGCAACAGCAAACGGCAAACAGCAAGCAATAGGGCAACAAGGTAACAAGGCACCTAAGGGGCTTATCGAATAAAGCAACAAGGACAAGCAAGAACAAGCAAGGACAGCAAAAAAAAATAACAACAAATAAACAAATAAATAAATAAATAAAATAAATAGACAACAAACAACAAATAACAAGGCAACAAGGCAACAGGACAAACAAGTTTGCAAGGTCGCAAGGCACCTAAGGATCCTAAGGGGCATCGCCAAAGACATAGAAATTGCGACGGAAAAAACTAAGAGGTGGTCAATAGTTTTCAGAGACCTCTCCCATGACAAACCTGACAAAAAATATAATACAGATAAGATTAGCAACATTTTTTCTCTCACCTGCTAAGACACATACAGCGCGTGCAGCATTACGGTCGAAAACTATAACCTCTATAAGCCCTACAACTACTGCAATAACTAGCAGGACTGGAATAGCACCCAGTTTGAATCGACCTGAAGTAGCCATAGAAATCGCAATTGCAAGCAACAACAGACAATCAAGGATAAGAAAGAAAACAACAAGAGAGACAAGAGAGATAACAACTGCACCTCTTGCCAACAAACCAACGGAGGTTATTGTAGAATTTGTCAAAAAAATAAAGAACACTAGACGCTCGTGTGGACCAAGGAAAGTCTCTAACGCAACAACTTCAACTGTGTCTACAACAAGGGACATAACACAGAGAAGGGGTAAAGGCGAGTGGACCAAGAGGTGCAGAACTACAGATAAAATGATGGATCAAACTAGCTCTGAGAAGGAGATAACCAAAATCCAGAAAGCGTCACAAATGACAGAGGCACATACCAATCAAGGTGAAGTAACCTTAAAAAACACAGGTATAGAGGACAGAGAAGACATCCCGAAGCAAGAAACAGGGATTGGCTCACAGAAACTAATATATAACAATAGTACACGTAGAAGAATTGAGACAAGAGGATGTTATGTTATGTTATGTTATGTTAAGGTGAGCTTATAGAGCGCTCTGTCACCGTGGGTTTCCTGGCGCTGATCTGGTGCTAAGGGAAGCAGGGGAGATTAGTCAGATTGTGGGAAGAGCCATGTTTCAAAGATATGCGAAATTGGATGAGCGAATTGGAGGATTTAAGCAAGGGTGGAAGAGAGTTCCAGAATTTAGGGGCCAAATGTGCAAATCTCCGACCTCCGCTTCTGCAGAGTTTGAAAGAGGGGACAACCAGGAGGCGGAGGTGAGAAGATCTGAGGTTACGTGAAGGGCAATAGGGACTGATAAGGGATTTCAGGAAGGCGGGGCAGGGACCAGTTAAAGATTTGAAGGTGAGGCAGCCAATCTTAAAGGCTACCCTCGAAGTGACAGGAAGCCAATGCAAGTTGGTAAGAAGAGGTTTAGCAGATTGCCATTTCGGGATCCCGAAGGCCAATCTCGCCGCTTGGTTCTGGACGATCTGTAATCTGGAAAGAAGGGCCTTTGGCAGACCGTGGTAGAGAGAGTTCGAGAAATCCAAGCGGGAGAGGACGAGAGCCATGATGACTTGAATCAGGGCTTCGGGAGTCAGGAGATAGGCCACCTTCCTGATCCTGCACAGCTGATACATGCAGGAGGAGACCACCGTCCCTATCTGGGGCTTAAGGGATAGCTCGGAGTCAATGATGACCCCGAGACTCTTCACCGAGGCCACAGGGGTGGGAGGAGGGCCAAGCTCTGCCGGCCAGAAGTGCGGACCCCAGTGGGTAGAGCTCTTACCAGAGAGAAGGAGCTCCGTCTTCCCGGGGTTCAGTTTGAGTTGATTCTGGCTCATCCACTGAAGAATGTGGGACATAACCGCCTGAAAATTAGAAATAGCCGAAGAAGAGTTGAGAGGAAAGATGAGTTGCAGGTCGTCAGCGTAGTTAAAGACGGTGACGTCCCACTGCCTCAGAGAAAAGAGAAGAGGTCGGAGATACAGATTAAAGAGAAGAGGGGATAAGGAGGAGCCCTGGGGGACCCCGCAGAGTGAACGCTCTCTAGGTGCCCTGAAGGTACCCAGACTAACTGTCTGAGACCTCCCAGTCAGAAAGGATTCGACCCATGCCAACGCCAGGCCCTGGATGCCGGCCTGCTCGACACGGTGGAGAAGGATGTCATGGTCCACCGTGTCGAAGGCGGCCGACAGATCTACAAGAACCAGAGCATGGGGGGTACCCCTGTCAGCGCCGTCTCTCAGAGCATCCAACACGGCCAGGATCCAAAGCGCAAGAAGATAAAACAGACAAGATAGATAAAATCAGGAAAGAAAGTCATGAAAAACAAAAAAGTAAAGAAAGCAAGGAAAAAAATAAGACTAAATGCACAAGTCAAAACGAAAATGAGAAAGAAAAAGAAAAAGAAAAAAAAAAGGAATCGATAAGCGAAATAAAGAAACATAAAAAATTCAATAACTGCATGTACAGTGATACTAAGGAAGACAATGAAGATAATAATGACACTAATACCGACGAGCAGTTAGAACTTATGGCTAAAAAAGCAAAAACGCCTACAAACCATCAAAGATCTAAAAGCAGCAGCTAAAATTACTGGACAACCAGGGGCGAATCAACCTAGGATCTCTACTATATTCAGCCCACTTCCTCAGGAAAATCAGGAAAATTCAAACGTAGGAGGGAAAAATGGAAAACCCCAAAGTACTTTGTCAGATACTCAAAGTCTTGAATTAGACCTAAACCGTGAAGAGCCAGCAAACGACCTCCCTCCTGGAAAAGGAATCAAAGCAAAACATGTCAGCAATGGTATCGACATAGTGGAAGCATTAGAAGATGTGATCTTACAACATCAGTCTCATGATAATGAATCTACTAAGGCAAAATCTACGAGCAAAGACAATTTGGAACCAGAACCAGAACAGTCTTGCACGATAATACAACCTTGTCGCTCAGGGACGTCAAACGAAGAATCTGCTGATGATGGGGATTCTGATATATATGAAACTGGACTATCAATTTCCGGTGATACAACAGAGAGTAATGGAACGAGCGATGATCAAGAACCGGATGCTACCACCATAGTTGCCCCAGACCACCCTGACGAGAAGGAAACAAATGAGTCAAGGCAAGACAACACTCCCGAAAAAAGAGGTGATAAAAGGAAGACAAAATATAGGAGAGTGCAACGACCAATCTATGATGAAACCACTGATCAGGGTAGCAATCCTGAGCAAATCAAGGCTAAGAAAAGACATACAAAGAAAAACTCAACTCCTAAATTAGATGGGAGACCCAATCATAAACAATTGACCAACGAAGAAGGAGGAACCGAAAGCATGGATCAAGAGAGTATGAGATTAGAAAACCATTCAGAAACATCCTTGAGCGATGTTCTCAAGTCTATAAAGCACTTTCATGCGGATTTGAAAACAGATAATCAACGCAATCATGCTGCAATTCAAAAACTACACGGCTCCATTCAAAAAATCGACAATACTTGTTCAGAAATAGTGGACAAAATGAAATCAATCGAAACTCGTACAGAGAATCTCGAGTCAGATGTACTCAATCTACAAACCAAGGAAAAGCAACAGTCAGGCATAATTGACGATCTTATGACCAAAGTGGAAGATTTGGAAAATAGAGGAAGGAGAAACAACTTACGAAATCTGGGAATTCCAGAAGGAGCAGAAGGAAACGATCCACAGGGGTTCATATCGGAACTCTTAAAGACAGCCCTCCCAGAAATACAATCGTGGGATCTAGAGAGAGAGATTCAACGGTAAGCATGGGCGAATTTTGCGGATCTCGCGTTCGCGAATTTTGCGGATTTGCGGATTCGCAATCCGCAAAATCCGCGAATTCCCGCGAATTTGCGGATTTTTTTTTTTTTGTGTTCGCCCGTGTTTCTGCCAGTTCGCGAGGGTTTTTACAATTTCGCAATTTGCGAACTTACCTGTCGGGTCGCAAGTTTTGCGAACTTGTTGTTTCTACGTGTCCAGCCTGTTTGGGACACTCTTCTTCATCACTGCCACTCTCTGTCACCACTGCCACTCTCTGACTACTCATGCCACCCTCTGGCCCACCCATGCCACCCTCTGTTTCATCACCACACCCTCTGGTTGTCCAGTGTACATTATTTTCGGCAAAGCAAAGCACACCTTCCCTGCCTCAAGTGACCTGAATTAATTTGGGGCTGATTAATGTGTCACAGAATATTTTTTTAGCTGGCACCTGCTTCCTTAGTGCGCCCTGATTAGTGATCTTTTGCACTTGCTAAGTGCTTTCATTGTTGCAAAATTAGTTACAACACCTGCCCTGCCCCAACTGACGATAATGAATTAGGGGCTGATTAATGGATTTTAACTTCCAGCCTGGCTCCTGCTTGTCTCCCTTAGCTGTAATTCAGGACCTTTGTGGCATATGTGTAACTATTCTGAGGTTCAGAGCAGGGTCACATAATAGTTTCAACTGGCAACTGAACTCTGGAGGGGCCCCTCAGGAAGCACTACAGGAAATGGCTACTAATGATGAGCCTGAACTTTTGAACCTGGTAAGTAGTTACTTTCAGTTTTGCTAAGATCGTATTTCTGCAATTTTGCACTTATTCGCGGGGCGCGAACTCACGCGAACAGTGCGAGCAGTGCGAGCAAAATCCGCTGCTCGCGGATTTGCGGATTTTGCGGGAGATTCGCGAATCTCGCGGATTGCGAATTTCCCGAAAATCCGCAAAATCCGCGAGCGGAACGGATTTTCCGCCCATGCTTATTCAACGGGCTCATCGCTTTCCCCTGACAGCCCCGAAATATTAACATAAGGGAAACAAATACCCAAGAGCTATGCTGGTCCACTTTGGGAACTTTCTTTTGAGAGAAATTATTTACGATATTGCCAGACCAACTAGCAAAAGAGAATTTAAAGGAATCAGCTTCTTCGCACGCCCTGACTTTGCTCATGCGACAGTAGAACGCCGGTGGAGGCTGCGACAACTTTTCGCCCCTTTTGAAAAAATAGGTGCCACCGTATATCTACAAAACCCTGCACGTCTGAAAATCATCTATAAGGGATCTACTAGAAGCTTTACAAGTGAAATCCTGGAAGAGGCATATTTGAAAGAACTTACCGAGATTGGCTCTCACTGCTCCCCGAAAATCACAACTAATCCTAAAGCGTAATTAAAGACAGAGACTATAAATCTCCGATATGATGTTAAACCTAAAGGACTTAATGATTCCTCAAATATAATTGGGCGGGAGGTGGATGTAAACCGAATAATGTAATTCTCTACCCTATGCTTTTACATCTCTTTTTCATACTTTTGAACTGAATTTAAATAGAGTAGGAATAAATAGTCGTATATTTGTAAAAGCACTTACCTACTAGTATATTGGGCCATCTAAGGTATAGATGCTGGGTCTCGGAGAGGGCAGGAAAGACCGGACCGCCCAGACACACACACTTGGGGGAACCATGACCCAAGACGCCTCAAGTAAGGGGGGGGAGGGCTTGCTCACCTTGAACGGGGAGGGATGGAAAGGGAGAGGGGAGAGAGGGGAGAGGGGAGAGAGGGGGGAGGGGGCGGGGCTCACCCAGCTTACATTACTAACTACCGATAAAATTACACATACTAGTAACTTTTCGTCAAAGCCACAAATACAACTTAGACAGCCAGAATACTCGGAAAAAAATCCCAAATTTCGATGGCCACATTAAAAATTGTTTCCACTAATATCTGTGGATTAAATGATATACGTAAAAGGCAAAATGTAGCTATAGCTCTTCGATCAATCGGAGCCAATATCATTTGCCTCCAAGAGACGCATATAGAAGGACGGGAAAAAAAACTATTACAAACTTTGGGGTACACATTGATCACAGCCACAACATAAGCTACTAAAACCCGCGGTGTTGCTATCCTGGCATCAGATAAAGAAATTAAATTTCCCCGCACTGCTGCAGATAAATTCGGGAGATGGGTGATCGCCGAATGGATCTATGGGGCTGGCAAACGCATAACTATCTGCTCCATTTATGGATATGTTACTGACGATCCAGATCTCTTGGAATTTATCACCAGCAAATTATCCGACTGGCCACTACCGATTGTTATGTGCGGGGACTTTAATCTAAACCTACCGTCAGATTGGACCTATGATCAAAATTTCAAATATAATGGTAGGAAACCTAGGGTGTTTGGGGAATTTGTAACACTATGTAAAACACAGGGATTAATAGATTTATGGCAATATAAGTTCCCCCAAAATACGGGATACACCTATTTTACACATCCCCATCAAACATTCTCAAGATTGGTATTTATGCTAGTTTCAAATACTATTATAACAAAGTGCCACCTGGAAAAACTCCCTATGGTGTTTTCGGATCATAACCCCTTACTTTTAACAATAGATATTGATAGAATACAGCAAGATCAGGTTAATTGGACATTTGAAAGGACACTATTAATGAACGAAACATACTGCCAAATGATGGAAAAATGGATACCAGAATTCCTGGAAGATAATATTGGCAGTACATCATTAGATGTGGTCTGGGACACACTCAAAGCTGCTATCAGGGGTGAAACAATCCGATTTTCCATAAGATATAACAAGGAAAAAAAAAACAATAACTGAATTAAATAAGAAACTAGCCGAAGCGGAGGAGGAACTTGTAAAAACTGTTGTAGCGGGTCAAAACACTGACAGTGTATTACAAAAGGTGTCAATAGCCAAAAACAGAATAATTGAAATCTTTGCTACAAGAGCTATTGACAAAGCTACCTCAAATAAAGAAAAGGCATACGAACTAAATGAACAAGTAGGGCACCATTTAGCTATCCAAACAAGAAACCAAAATATCACCAATACTATAAAAGAAATCAAAGATAAAAATAATCTATTAACGCAAGACCCAGAAGCAATCAAAACAGAATTTCAGGCATACTATCAAAATCTATATACAGAGACTGATAAAAATCAACATTTAATTAACACATACTTAGACCAAGAACCGAGACCTAAATTCTTGCAAAATGATTATGATAGCCTTGAAGCTATACCCCAATGGATCGAGATTCTACTCTATATCAACAGCTTGCCTTCGGGGAAAGCTGCAGGACTGGACGGTATACCAGTCGAATTTTATGTAAAATTTTATAAACCACTTAAAGTAATACTCACGGCCCTTATGATTCAAGTATTTATAATGGGAAAACCACCAAAATCCTGGTCAATGGCAAAAATAGTAATCTTCCCCAAAAAAACCAAGGATCCAACTGAACTCGGATCATACCGCCCCATAACTTTGATTAACTGTGATTCAAAAATCTATTCTAAGATGTTAGCCACCCGATTAGCCCCGATCATCCATAAAATCGTAACGGTACGACAACATGGATTTGTCCCCGGTCGCTCAATTACCGATCATGTACAAAGGGTGATTACACTATTCGATATAACAGAGGTTACGGGAGACCCTATGGCACTAATATTATTGGATGCAGAAAAAGCCTTCGATAGGGTCTCCTGGCAATATCTTTGGACAGCCATGATAAAAAGTGGAATCGGAGAGCAATTCATCAATGCTATTCAGAGTTTATATTATAAACCAGAAGCCGTTGTGATGATAAATGGCGGAATGACGGGCAAGATTAAAATAACCAGGGGAACCAGACAAGGATGTCCATGCTCACCCCTATTATTTGCAATATTCATCGATCCCTTTATCAGTAAACTAGAATGTAATCAAAATATTTTACCAATAAAAACATCGAACGGAAATACTAAAATATTAGCTTACGCCGATGACATCACGATCACCACAAGTAATCCATAGGTTACAATAAAGCTGTTAGAAGAAGAGGCCTTATGTTTTGGAGAAATCTCTGGATATAAATTAAACGAAAACAAAACCCAGATAATAATCAACAAGAATATAAATTTAAGCGATGAAAGAATAGTCAGAAATGCTACATATCTCGGCGTTAATATCACATCTAACTTGGACGAACTCGTCAAAATTAATATAGATCCTCTCCTAAAACAATCATCGGACAGCTTGAGCAGACTAAACAATTTACATTTAACTCTTATAGGGAGATGCAATGTAATTAAAATGATTTATTTACCGAAGTTTTTATATTTTTTTCGAACTATATGTTTAAATTTTGATACACTAATATTCAAACAAATTGAAACGCTTTTTTCTCGATTCATATGGGGATATCAAAAGACACGTCGATCATATAAGCACATCTCACTTCTGAGAATGAGAGAGGGAAATTTTTAAAATTGTCAAATCCCTTATTTCACCCCCTGCTGAGTGTCCCTCCGCCGAGGGCGCCCAAAATCGTTGTAATGATTTGGCCATTTTCTTTTCCCAAAAAATCGAGGCCATTTACTCTTCTTTTAGGGACGCTAACAATGATACGGAACCCCTCGTATCTACAACTTCCGATTCCTCTGCCCTTTGTACGCTTGATACAATCCCACTTTTGGACATTCCTGCCTTGGATAAACTCATCCCCAAAATTACCTCTGGTTCCCCCAACGATCCAGCACCCCCTCAGACCCTCACTAAGGTCACGGACATTATTCGCCCGGTCATATTGGACGTTCTCAACACATCCATCACCTCTAAATCCGTACCACCTCCATGGAAGTGCGCGATGGTGAGGGCTCTGTTGAAGAAGCCCAACCTCGACCAGAACAACTTGGCGAACTACCGTCCCATCTCCTTACTCCCCTGGCTGAGCAAACTGCTTGAGAGGCACGTAAATAACACCTTGATGAACTATTTAGAGGCTAATAGTCTTCTGCAGGCCTCTCAGACAGGGTTCCGTCCTCTGCATGGGACTGAAACCGCTCTCTTAGCGGTGACGGAAGAGGCAAGAGCTGTGTTGAACCGGGGCGGAAAAGTCGCCATCATCCTTTTAGATCTCAGCGCCGCGTTCGACACAGTGAACCATGTCACGCTATTACAACGACTGGCGGACATGGGCGTGTCGGGCGCGGCCCTGGAATGGCTGACATCCTTCCTGGCTGACCGTTTCTTCCAGGTCTTTGAGGGCGAGGCGGTGTCTCCTAAACACCCACTCAGGTGTGGGGTCCCTCAGGACTCATCCCTGAGCCCTACCCTGTTTAATGCCTACATGGAACCCCTAGACAGGATAGTCCATCCCTTCGGTGTGCGTATCGTCACCTACGCGGACGATACCCAACTGGTGGTCTCTCACACCTTAGGCCCCTGTCTGGAGGCTGTTGCCAGATGGATGCAATCTTCCTGCCTAAAACTTAACGGGGAGAAGACAGACGTCGTCCTATTGGGCAATCCTTCTCCCTCTGTTCTTGCATCCATCTGGCCACCATGTTTGGGCCTGCCCCCCGTCCCTAAGTCCCAAATAAAAAGCCTCGGGATCTGGTTCGATAAAGCTTTGGACTTTTCAGTCCAAGCCACAAAGACCGCCGCCACCTGCTTTGGGCTTATGAGGTTGTTGTGGAAGGTGCTCCCTCTGCTCCCATTCCAGGCAAGGAGGATCCTAGTCCAGGCCCTCATACTCTCCCGCCTGGATTACGGGAATGCCCTCTACATGGGAGCTCCGACCTTTGCCACCCAGAAGCTCCAAGTCACACAAAATAGTGCGGCCCGCCTACTCTATAACCTCCCTCGCTGGCAGTCAGCGAGGAATGCCCTAAGGGAGCTTCACTGGCTCCCTATAGTGGCAAGAGTACAATTTAAGGCTATGTGTATCCTACACAAAGCCTTTCATCGCACAGGTCCCGCCATTCTGCATCCCTTGGCTACTCCCTACGTCCAGTCCCGTTCCCTCCGTTCCTGCACCCTCCGGCTGGCCACTTCTGCCAGGGTCAGGAAAGCTCGATGGGGAGGCCGCTCTTTTTCCCATACTGCGGCCAAACTCTGGAACACCCTCCCTCTATCCCTTCGAGGCAACAGTAACCACCTGTCCTTCAGGAAAGCCTTGAAAACACACTTGTATGTCAAATTCTGCTGACCTGCCCTGATCCTGCGTTAAGCAAATTCAGTCACAAGCGCTACGAGGCCTCCGGGTAGTTTAGCGCTATACAATTGCAATTTTCATTTTCTTGCAGCCCCAAATCTTAAAATATATTGGTGGGCTTCATTGTTGAGCTACAGCAAAGGCTTACTTATGTCGGATGATTCTGCGATAATTAAAGGGGAAGTCTCTTCTCCTTGCAGACTTATTCTGGGAACAGAAACAAGTGACCATTTATGGCGACTAACATATGACAATCACTTCAAAAAAGTCCGATTTAAAACACTGTTAGGTATCTACAGCGCTTGGTCTAACATCCGTAAATTACTAGGAATTGGCAAATACTCGTATTACACTAGTCTCATCCGAAATCATAACCTCCCAGGAATATTTCATGATACATGCACGATCAGATGGATCAATACAGGAATTACACATTTGGGGGTATTTTTTTCACCATTGGCCATTAAATCTTTTGAGGAACTAAAGATGGAATTTGGGCTTGAACATAGGGATTTTTTTAAATACCTCCAAATTAGAGATTTCATAATTAAAAAAGGGGGAGGTAGGGCCGAGTTTCATAAAGTCTTGATTATAGAAGATATTATAGGCAAGACCCCTATTAAAATAGGAGATATTTATAAAACGTTAATCTCACTGCTACCAGATGATCTGGATAGACATAGTCTCAAATGGCAAAATAAACTAAATATCACTATAGACGGCGTACAATCAGCATTTCAATTCTCTCAAACATCACTAATATCCACGAAATTACAGGCTCAATATTATAAGACTTTCTTTCAACTATATTACACACCGTCTCAGATTGCTAAATGGAGTATAGGGAAAGGTACGAAATGTCCAAAATGTGCTACACATGCCGCCGATATAGTACACATATTTGCCACATGCCATTCACTAACTATTATCAAATCAGAAATCTCTAAATTTCTTTCTGAAATCTTTCAAAGTCCAATCGTTATCACAACAACAGAAATAATGTTGGGATTAGAACAAGGTTTAAGATCCAGAGAAACACAGGGCTTGATATCCATATCTATGGCCATCTTTAGGATCTGTCTGGCAACTGGATGGCTGGATCCAACGCCTCCGCTATTTCAACAGTGGCGATCAAGACTCCTAGCTAGCTATAGCCTAGAAATAGCTATATACAGGAGGAAGGGGTTACAAAGGAAAAAAAAGGAGTCTCGAGATTTGGGGCCCCCTAATTAATTGGCTGCAAGATAACGAATAATGATAGGCAGCAAGTAACTTATAAATCATGTGAAAATAACATGACTTAATAACATGCTAACGAATGGACGAATGAGTATGGAAATAGAAAATAAATATACTTAACTTATATAATTTATCGATCTAATAATCTAACTACTTTTCTTTTCTTCTTTTCTTCTCCTCTTCCTTTTTCTTTAACAATGTGCTAATATGATATTCATTATATGTTATCATATTCAGCAAGAACTAGTGAAATAAGTGTTTATATTTATGTTTTCGTAATGAAATTTTTGACCAAAAAAAAAATGTATAAGCTGGCTGGGCATGGGTGGGGAGGGACTAAAGTTGGGAAGGGACTAATGCAAAAATGTACTGAATAAAGAACTGTTAAATAAAAAAAGGGGTTTTTAGAGTTCAAGGATAGGTAGTTTAAAGGGATAGACAGGGGGCTTTAAAATTCAGTGATGAGTAGTGTTCAAGGGCATTAAGTGGTTATAGGGTTCTGGGATGGGTAAGCAGTGGTTAGGGTTTACAGATGGGTAGTATGTAGAGATGTAAAGCTTTTTCGGGTTAAGGGATATTTAAAAATACTTTAAATTAATATTCATTAGAAAAATAAAATACCATTTCAGTAAATAACATTAATTTTTAGTATTAAGAAGTTTTTTTTTTTAGAATTACATATATGTATAACATGGTATACAAATATAAAAAGAAATGTGCATTTAAAACTGTACATCAATGAGCTTTCCCCCGATTTCGACCACAGAGAAGAAAAGCGGCACAGAAGGAAGGTACATTGGTTGATTTATTCCACCCATCTAGCCACCATCTGTGTACGATTTAGGAAAGACCGCCGACGCGTTTCGGTCTTCAGCTGGACCATAGAGTCCCAGTGTGAAACCGGCCTATTTAAATCACCAAATGCTTGTCCATCAACAGTTTTGATTAAAAGCAACTAGAGCATGCACGCTCAAGATGTATCAACAAATTTTACGTTACAATTTTTTATTTACATCGAATACTGTATGAAGCTTGAGGACACTGTTCTATTTTGTAAAGTACATGATCATTCTTCATACAATTTCTGACTGTGAAGCACATGTAAGCATTCAGGGCCCGATTCACAGAATGAACCTTAGACTCAATCCTAAACTTACTACTGTTTTGGCAACACCAGTAGTGCCCCCCCCCTCCCCTCCCATAGCGCCTTGAGACCCTCACGGGTATGTAGCACGCTCTATAAATGTAATGATTGATTGATTGATTGGTGCCTGCCACTAGACACATCCCTGCTTCACCTCCTGCCTTGCCTAGCAGATAAACCAGATATCACATATTCTGCATGATTCGTTGCCATCGTGATCCCAAGCTATGAAATGGGGCTCTCCACTTATGAGGTATGACAACTTATCAAAGAACTGGAGGGAGCAAATTGAACTGCAAATGGCAATAACCTCCAAAACAGTGGCCCAACGATTGTGGTTTTTTAGATTGAATCTTGATTTCATCCTGGCTGCTGAGGTAGTTGTTTGTGCTTTAACTGAAGTTAAACTTTGCACTATATTCCGAACATTTCAGTCGGTATCCATGAGCAAATTATTAAAATAAGGTGCTCAGGATTTACATATCATTGATGATGGTATGGGTTTTGAAGAGTGGGACCTTTGGTCAACGTCGAAGAGTCTCGAACCCGGTCCCCCAGCTTCAAAGTCTGCCGCTCTAATCATTATGCCGCGTCCTCATCGGAGTGTTCTAAACTGCACAAATAGCATGTGCAGGAGGAATTATGAAAAACTTTAAACCTGCTTCAGCCATGTTTTCATGCTTATACTAAAATTACCCTATTAACCGGCAGTCTCTGATGTGTAGGCACCTTACACTTTGGTTTTTGAAGCAGAAAATAATTCAAGCGCTTGCTCGGCCGAAAACGGTTTACATTTTTGGTGCTAATGAAGGTCGGTAGCCCGTTCTCATGATCTCAAATTGTATTAGTTTGTGAAACCTTACCACATGGCCAATACCAGAATGTTATGTGTAGTATAAATTTAGATCTTACCTGTATTTGATAAGCTTGTCTACATTGATCATTTGAAAGGTTGTGGGCTCAGGCCGACTCAGTTATTCACAGTTGTTCATTTTTATTTTTCTGAATAAAGCCTTTCAGTTTTTGAAGAAGGTGTGTATGTAGATTTCTTTGAAAGAACCTTGCCCGTTATTTGCCAGAATACCACCAAGTGTTTACTCTGAGCACACTTATATGCAATACTAAAGGCAATACAGAGCTACAGAACTCTCTTGCAACACAACATACCTCCTGTGCATGAGGATACATCCTGTATATATATTCTTGAGTATCCATGAATTATGTAAGAATAACAATTAAGCACCAACAATTAAATAAATTAGTGTTGTGTGCTTTACAAATAGGTCATCAAAAAACAGCAAGCATTTGCAATGCAATAGGTCTCGCATTACGGAAAGTTTGAGCGATTGCTGTTGCAAACAATAATGCAACGCCAATAGCTCAAACTTTCAGTAATGCTAGACCTATTGCATTTTCAATGCTTGGTATAGTTTGTAGCTATATGTAGGTAAATGAATCCCTATGTCTTGACTAACCCTGGGCGAAGAACTACGCTCCGTTCGCGGAGTTTGCGGAGTTTCGGCAACTCCGCGTTCCGCGGAGAATGCGTAGCTGTCGATTACTCCCCGATCCGGTGCGTAGCGTAGTTCTCGCGCGCTGAATAACATTATCGCGTGCGCGGCAATGGCTTACCATGGTTCTGCGTTCGCTTTTTCCCGGTCGCGTGTGCCACCATGTTTGTAAACCCTGCCGCACAATTCCGTGCGACTGTGCGAACGCGATAACGTCATTTGGATGCGCGATAGCGTCATAAGGACGCGCGAGGATGCTTGTTGGTAAGATCGAGTTCTCGAACATGTCTTGCACAACCCGAACATGTTACTTGTGACCCGGAACAGGAAATAAGGGAACGCAAGCGGGCGGGACAAACCTCTTGGGTAACTTAGCGCGCTAGCCATCCCGAGCATGCAGGCAACGCCCCGAACACGCGCACCGCGCTCCCGAAGACGAAAAACGGCGCGCAAACGGGTCTAGCAAGCAACTACGCATGGCTGCGGAGCTACACGTAGTTCGCGGAGTGCAAGTGCGTCTTCGCGTAGCTCCGCGGAGTCCGACTCCGCGAACTACGCCCAGGGTTAGTCTTGACATATTATTGGCAGGTAGACATATAAGAAGTAGAGATGTGTGAAATCCACGAAGTTTGCTTTCATATAATTGTGCAAAATGTTAGTAAAAATTATGTGACATTATATGTAATTACGCAGAATGCAAGTCTGTCATTTAGCGCAATAGTTTATTGTAAAATGGGTCCTTTTATCAGTTTTTGACACAGACTCATTTTGCTCTAAAAAAGAAATATGGCAACACAAGTACTGCAAACAGCAGCCATTTTTGTTCTGACTGTTCATATTGTTCCAGCACTATCATTTTGGAGCAAACAGTGGCATAATTATGGAAGGTGGTGCAATGCCATATTTTCAGACATTTTTCAGTAACAAAGGTAACAAACAAATCCTGAAAATATGCAAATACGCTAGTGTAATTGAAATTTTGTGCGACCCTAATGGATAGGCTGATTTAAATGGGGCCCGCCAGTAAAATTATTCTTGCATTTGAGAAGATGGGTGCAGTGTTTGCAGTAAAACCAGCTCACACCATTGCTGCCTTCTACTGCCCTATGAATATGCTTACCACTGTGAATTTAAAAGTGGTTGCCAGTCCTTTTTCACAATTTATTTACGAGAGGAGTATGTGCAAATATTTTAATGTAATTTAATAATATACTTCTATGTCGTGCTCGTCAACAAAATAAGTCCTTCCATACATTTCACTGAAAATATGCAGCGTACTATGCAGTGATTCTAGTTTTTAATTTATTTTGGTGTTTTATATAGCAGGGCATGCACCCTTTTGATCAATACAGAGTACTTCGATTTTAGTGACAAGATCCAAGTGGAAGCAGGAGTGATTTCTGTAAATGTGTGATAGGATTCGGTCAAACCACAGTCTAATGTGCTCAGCTTTCCACCCTTCTCCTGCCTGGGGCTTAATTGAAGGAGGGTCTTTTTGTGGCTACTTTAAACAAGGCTCTGTAAATTTAAAGTGAAATTGGCAGTAATGAACAGAGCTGCCGACTTTGGAGCTGGCGACTTCGAGCATGGGCTCAACATCGTGCTCAAATGAAGCACTCCAATACCTTTGGGTTGAGTTCCGCTATATAATAACTGCAACAAAAACCAGAAAAACCCCTCTGCCTGAAACATGCTCCTGCATCTGATCCCAACAAAAACAGGACCCCAGGGACCTGGTAATGGATTGCTTAGTGCTAAAGGCACCGAACTGTGGAATGCTATTACGTCATAAATGAAGTCACTTCCTTCTCTGGAATCATTTAGGGTACATTATAAAAAAGAAGTGTCAGAAGCATTTTTGTGACCTTAGCTATGACCAAAAAAGCATTATGTACAACTGAACTATTGTCCTCCTTAATGGTAATTACGTTATCGACCACAGAAGGTAGAAGGGCGGATTCACCAGTCCTGGAAACTTCTCAGCAGCGGACACTCAACCGGCTGAGTTATCTTGCTGGATGCCGGCATGGCGGCAGCAGGAGCCAGGTAGCCTGCTCTCGCTGACATTAAACTCCACTGCTGAGCTGCAGGGCGGAGAGCGCGAGCTCAGTGTAAAGGTTCACGTTATCGACCACAGAAGGTAGAAGGGCGGATTCGCCGGTTCCGGAAACTTCTCAGCAGCGGACACTCAACCCGCAGAGTTATCTCGCTGTATGCTAGCATGGCGCAGCAGGAGCCAGTTAGCTGCTCTCGCTGACATTAAACTCCAACGCTGAGCTGCAGGGCGGAGAGCGCAAGCTCAGTGTAAAGATTCACGTTATCGACCACAGAAGGTAGAAGGTAGGATTCAACGGTCCCGGAAACTTCTCAGCAGCGGACACTCAACCCGCCGAGTTGTTTCGCTGGATGCCAGCATGGCGGCAGCAGGAGCCAGGTAGCCTGCTTTCGCTGACATTAAACTCCACCGCTGAGCTGCAGGGCGGAGAGCTCGAGCTCAGTTTAAAGGTATACGGGTTCCACTGATAAGTGCCGGTACTATCCCATTGAAAGGTGAAGCACTCTTGCTGTGAAATCTCTCTCCTACCAACTGCAGATATAGCAGCCTGCATAACAAGCGGTTAAGAAGCTTTGTTGATCATCCTGCACAGCATAGGGACATCTGCACCTGTAGTGTTGAAGCCACTCTTGCCCTCCCCCACAAAATGCGAAGCGTCTCAGAGCTTGATAAACAGCTAGACTAAAATACATCATTTCAAGAGCACCCACACTTCTAAGGGGAGGCGGGAAGGAATAAATCCAAGCGCCACACCCTCATGGATTGATGCCACTCTTTTGTCATGTGAATGGCTTCATTCACAAGGACCCTGCAGTACGTGCCTCTGAGGGACAAAATCCTGTGGACGTCGTGTGGCTGCATGCGCCCCAGGGAGGCATTAAGGGCGATCAGTGCAGCTGGACGCTTTCCATCAAAGTTCCAATGCAGAAAGGAAACAGAAAAATGCGATATATGTAGCGAGGCAAAGGTGGGCAGTTCAACAATCACAGACGCTGTTCGCTCTGCTTTGAGAGTTATAAAAGCAATGTTATTCACATGCTTTTAAACCAAGACAAAACAAGTATGCACTAATGGCAGTGAAAGTGTTAACAAGCAAAAATAGGGCGGAAATCGAAACTAGTGGTGCACGCGCACCACAGAGGAGCGGGGGCGAAGGAGGTTGTCGGTGTCTAGGACGCGCTGATGCACATCCTACACACCGCTGCTAATAGACGGAGCAAAGGCGGGACATGCGCCCGCCTTTGCCCAATTGCGTGCCTTTTTTTTTTTTTTTTAAAGCACGCTAAAGCCAATGGAGGGCCACGAAAGCAAAACCTCACGCACAAGCGTGTGGTCAGCTTTCTGAAGCCTGTACAAGAGGTCGCTTGCTGCGCGATCACTGCTGCTAAAAAGGTGATTATGTAATCTTCAATTCATTTCAGCAGTGGTAATGACTCTAGATGGCATTCCATTTCATAATTTTTTGCCCACTATTCTACTCCAGGAAAATACCAGCCAACTGCTGTTCTTATGTGAACCTGATCCAAGAATAGCAGTCCAGGTTCACTGTAGAAGGTGTATCAGGCCCATCTCAGGAAGAGACCTAGCCCATCGACGGCCATTGAGACCTGGGAAACTAGCTTTTGTTGGTTTGTTATTCCGCTATGTTTAACAGGGCCCTGAAGCTCCACAGGCTCTGCCTAATTGTTCAATTTTAATCATTAACACCTTTGTGTTTGAAGTCAGAAGTGATGGTAAGTAGTGCTATCTTGCACAAATAAACAGCACAGGTACCCTGAACACTTACACTATAAAAAGGCTGCAGGTTCCCAATCCAAAGTACGTAGGGAACGATAACAAAAAAGTGACATGACAGAAGTGTTCTGTAAATGATTTTTGGTTCCTAAAAAGTAAATGAAAAAGCTTTATATTCTTCCTAATTGATGTCATTCCTAACCAGAAGCACTGTATGAAAATTAAAGGACTGGAAAAGTTCAAACAAAAATGTTGCATCATATTATTAGGTTGAAGAAAGAACATTCTGTGCATCATTCCAATAACTTCATTATATGGTTGCATTTCATACAGTGGTGCTTTGTGCAGGGATCTATGTGGAACCTGCAGAACACTTGACTGATTCCCAGCAGGGACATCTGACGATTTCATCCTTCTAGGCTGATAAAATAATTGTAGTTTGGTCAACAAATAGGAATACTTGTTGCTTACAGTGCTACAAAGTGCCAAATTGTGTGGTAGCAGGCTCCACATTAAAAAGCAAGTGCTGAAAAACATTAGTTGAGGTTCTTTTTAAAAAGCAAACAAATGACAACACTATACAAAATACTTTTAATAATTCCTCAATTACGCCAGAAGGCATATCGTCTTGAAATAGTGATGATCGTTCCCAATAACTTAAGCATTTTGTTTAGCACTATTGTTTTTTTCAAAAGAACCTTAACTGATGTATTTTAGTACAGTTAAGATATATGTTTTACGGCTCATAGCGTGCACCCATTGTACCCTAAACGTCTGATGAAATCTGTGCATTAAATGGGTGGCTAAGCAGAGCTAGATAACACAGTATGGTGTTGCTTAGTTTGAGCATGGTTGCTTTCATGTTTGTTTAGTATAGGTGATGGACAAGGCCCTGTCTACAGGGTCAGTACTAAACATTTTGCCTTCTCCCCTCCTATTTTGCTGAATTCATATTTGTTGACTTTTATGGATCTGTACACTTTACCACTGCTAATCTGTGTCAAAGTGCTTGTGCTCACTCCCTAAAACATGGTGAAATAGGCTCACATCTAAATGGCATATTTAATTTATTTATAAGTCCTTGGTAAAGTGGTATACCATACACCCAGGGCTGGGAAATTAAAGGCTACTAGTGGGCCTGCAGAACGTATTGACCCACCCACTTTAAAAGCCTCTTAACCTCTTCAGTGCTCATGACAAGGTCAACTCGTCATGGGTTTTACCTGCCCTGTGCTTATGACGAGTTGACCTTGTCATGAACAATGGGGAATCTGGGAATCTAGCACCGGAGGGGGAAAACCCCTTAGCACCCAAGATGTTAAACATGTCTCAGGCCCACCAGTGCACCTGTTCACAGTTTTAAACTGCCAATTTACCTTGGCCCTAAGCAGCTCGTAGAGCAGGATGTGCTGTATTTAAAAACTTGGACATGCAAGTTTAACTTTTACCTGTCCTGGTAGGGAAAAACTCTATTATTAGTTTTTCACTATTGCAAGGCCTACCCCTCTGGGTACCTCATTACATTTATTAAGGGATAACGTTTGATTGGAAGTAGGTAGGAAAGGCAAGGTTAGTATCTGAGGAATTGTCATTTATAACCCTCTTTAGTCTTACAGTCAGAATTTAAGTCACAATTCTGAAAATACCAACAGAGAGTTGCCATTTTTTTGTCCCAACCATTTGGTGTCTGTTGCCTGTTCTTGGGTCACATGATGTGATGTAGTTGAGAGTTGGCTTTTGTGCATTCCTTCCAGACAGCATCCCAATAAAGGGTCTGGGTGTTGGCAGGATTTGCCAACCTGGCATAACGGGGGAGGGGAAGGGGGCAGAACTGTCACATACCACAATTGCACTTCAAAGGCACTGGCCTAGCTCACACACACATAAAGTTACTAATCGTTTAATTGAACATAAACATGAAAAATGTGATAACAAATATTTTAAAAAATTTTCTTCATCCAATAGATTATGAAATAAGTGATCAAGGTTCACTTAACTTTGTTTTTGTAACCACATGTCCATCCACTGGTGGCATAAAAAATTAGGTAAGCATTATTCAAATACTCCAAAAGGTTAGCCTAAATTGGCATTTGAAATCATGGGCGTAGGAAGTGTGGGGGGCACGGGGAATATATCCCTCCCCCCCAGATTTTTGAGTAGGAGGGACGAGGGGACAAAAGAATTTCCCCTCTCCCTTCTGTTATTTGCAGGGCCATTAGCACGTGACCTGCCTGCAGTCAAAGAGGCCATCCGCCCTCTACCTTTTGTTTTGCTGAGGTTAGGCTCGGCGTCTGGGAAGTGCAGAGAAGGAATAAAAAACCCTGTCTCTTTTCCTTCATGCCCAGAGAAGGCAAGGACAGTGTCCACTTCTCCTGATCTGCCTCTGCAAGCTGCCCTCCTCCCCTCTTTCTCTTTATTCCTCCATCTCTTTCTGTCTCTGTCTCGCTCCTCCTTAAGTGCTGATTTCAAGAGACAGCTCTTACATACTGTCTCTTGCCTCTCCTTCTCTTTAATTGTTCCCCTGTGAAATGGATCCAAAAAAGAGCGGAACACTTTGGCTGACGGTTTTCTATTCTAAAGAACAACCAAGGAACGGAGAGAAAAATAATAAAAAAACAAAAAAAAGCAATACAGAGTGGTCAGCAGACAGGCCAGATTGTTATTTACACCCATACACATTAGCACCACTTTACAGAGTTTGCCAGTGAAAGCGCTACTTTCTTTTTATCTTCTTTCTTTGAACAACATTGTTTTCCCAGGGTGGCACCATTCCTAAAGTGACTGCAATATCTGGGTGATGGGTGAAGTAGAAATGTTTAATATGATCGTTTGCAACTGTTTTAAGTATTTTAGCTTATAAAATGTGTGCTGCGGCTCTGTGTTTGGGGATGTGGTCTTTTTTAAACCAAACTGCTTACATTTTGTACGGCTATAAGGGTATACAACCTTTACAACGCAACTTTTACAACGACCTACCATTACAACGCAACTTTTACCACGCAAACTATTACAACGCATTGCGCTGGGGGGCGCTCTAGGATAGGGAATAGGTTAATTTACTATCCAATAACCTTCCCTACTATCCACGGGGACTGGAGTTGGAATAGTAAATTAAACTATTCACTATCCAGCGCCTAAAAGCATTATGCGTTGTAATGATATGCGTGGTAAAAACCGCGTTGTAAAGGTAGGCGTTGTAAAAGTATGCGTTGTAACGTCATACATCCGGCTATAAGCAATGGACATTGAAACAGGGTCCCTTTCTGGTCCTGTAGCCATGTCCTGAACTTTTCAAGCAAAACCCCTTACTGATTTCTGAATAATGAGTTTAAACCCGTTAAGGTAACCATGTTGTTTCTGATTACATTTCACATGCTTTGCTTATTCTTGCATTCCCTGTGAGTGTTTGCTTTTTACAGGGTGTTATTAATTTTGTTTCAGGCAGCATTTTACTGTTGTCTAGTGCCTAATTTGAATTGAGTTGCAGCACAATTGAGTTGTAGCTGAAGGCAGTGCGAGTTTCTCTCAATGGGACTGTATGATGTTCAGTGTGGGAGAGGATGCGGCTCTCTGGCCAGAGCTGTTGAATTTGGAACTGGAGAACCATGTTCAGCCTTCATGACCAGTCCACCAGACCACTCTCCTGGCATAGCTCATTCCAATTCTACACCTTAGAAGGCCCGATAGACCTCAAAAGCCCTGGTATCTTAGCACCTGCAGGTGGACCCTAACGATGGCAAGTGTGAGTTGACCTTGAAGGCCTGTCCACCACAATCCATACTGCAGTTCACCTCCAGTCTTGTGGGCAGGCATACAAAGAAGCACACCCTAGATCTACAGTGACTCTGCCACTGAAGTCACAAGACCCTTGAGGCCGGTCCACCTCACCCATTGGTACCGTAATGGCGGTTGCATTGTAATGCCAATCGTGGGGCCGCAGTCTTGAAGGCCAGCGGTTCCATTCCCCGATTTGATGGCGGACCGACTGAAGTCCACCTGCCATCGTAATCAGCCCCTAAATTCGCAAACTTCATGGTCTCTGCTTCATGCACAAATACTTTTAACATGTGCAGCCTGCTTTCGGGCCACTGGAGCAATGGAGGCCAAAATTATGTCGCAGTGTTGACAAAATTATGCAACAATAAAAAGGCTGCAGCGTAATGGGGTACATTTTATGATACTTTATTATTTTTACATATTTATATATACTAAAAGCCTCTGCACAGCTTATGCCTCATTAGTACCTGTGTAACATACAAATACAGCAGTAGGAAAGGTGACCAGTCAACCTTTGCAAAGGGCCATACACTTCACAGCAACATAAATCACATTTCTTTTAGTAATTGTTGATCCGTTTGAGCTACAAAATTGTTGTGGGTGAAATCGTTAGATTATGCAGCAGATGATGTATTATGTGCCAAATATTTTACAGCCATAGTTAAGTGGAAAACATTTTTTAAACTAAGATATTTTACCATTCATGTTTGAACTGCACTTGTGGAATAAGGGAGTAGATGTGCTGATGACAGAAACTGCATGGATCGGAGACAAATGGCTTGTAATTCCACTTTAGGGCGTATTAGGCTCATTCGTTGATTGTAAACATATCCTTCTTTGTGAATGTATTTCAATGTCAATAACTCATACTAAACCTTAAATAAACATGTGTATCTATTGGTTGAATTAACTGGTCAGTGAAATTTCAAACAAATACTAAAAATAGGGAAGTTTTGCTTTTTCTGGCCACTCCTCTGACTCCGCCCACGAACCCAAACCTTAGGTTATTCTCGCCCTCTGATTCTCCGCCTACAGTTCTCTTACTTTTCTTTCTCCACTTGACCACTGCTTCCTGCCTATTGTGTTTTGAATGTAGAGGCCTTTCCAACCGAAGTATCATCGGAGCCTGACTGTGGGGGTTAAACGAGGCAGTCGCAGATCACAGTTGGCTCATGTGGGAACTGGGGGTTGAAATTAGGAATCACAGACTGCGTAAGGTACTTTCCCTGTGCTTTCCCACTTCACTAAGAAGTCTAGTAAAGGCACTAGATGACAATGGACCAGGAAAAATGCTATATTGCAGTCCCCAACTTTCCTTAAACACAGTAATGCATTCTGGGATAGATAGTCATGCATTATATCAGCTTAACCAAGTGGATTAATACACTGAGAGCAATGTCAGGAAAAGGGAAAGTCCATGATGATATTATGTAGTCCTCTGGTAACATTTAAGGTAAGCCACACTTATTCAGGCAGTACCACTCTGAATCCGGATAGAAATATGAGGGCCCTTTTTACAGGCACACTAAGTGTAAACCAAGTTGCCCCATTATCGAGTCTGTACCATTAATGGCCTGACAATGTTACAAATTTAAAACTTAGTTTTCCCACTTAGGCCTGTTGTGCTTGTGTTTGTGAATCACAAAAAGTGCAAGAGATTTACATGCAGGATTGCACCAACAATTAAAGTGTGAGTAGCCCTCATGACCCCACTGCACCAGTTGCCACCCCGTCCACCTTTAGAATTTCCAGGCCCGCTAGGGCATGTTCTTGAACTGCTCAATAAAACATGTGCCAAGTGCTTTAGCACCACATGCCCTCTAAGCGGTCTCTTTGTGTTTGTCAGTGACAGCTGTGAGTCTTCTTGAATTAAGAACTCTCAAGTGGGCTTCCATTAAGAAATTATGCTTTTGAATACTGTACAAATTAGATTTTCAGCAGAGTAACTTTAAATGTTAAAGCTCCAAGTGGACAAGAATCACAGATAAGGTCATTAGCCAGTCGTGGCTCTTTAGCCAGCAGCCCTTTGCATACTGGTACTTGTAGTTTTACATTTTCTGCTATAGGCTTGGACTTTAAAATCCAGAATGGCCAGAAGGGCCTACATCTGACATATGGCCAATTGACAGCTAGGAACGTAACAGCTCTAGGTATGAATCTGGGTCCAGGATAACAGAGGGATGATGGCTCTCAAAGAATGCAATATGTGGAATTCAATTGACAACAACGTGGGACCAGTATGAATACTTATAGACTGATTATCATGGTGCAAACTCAGCAGACAGTTGTAAGTTCTGTACACATCACTGGTGAGGTCTCATCTGCAGTTTTAGACTCTGTCATGCAGGTCACATCTAACAAACAATGCAAAATTATCAAGAGACCAGTCAGGGACATATTCAGACACTCTCATTCAGGGAGCCACAGACATTCAAGAACCAATAAAACAACGAGTAAACAGGCCTACCCCATCCACACACTCAGGATATGTAATTACATCCCTGTATCTATTAGGACCAACCCAAGTATGCTTCAAGTTAGGAAGGAGCTGAAGATGCACACTATATCACAACACAGTAAAGAGTCCACCTCCCATCGCAGAAACCAAGACCTCCGACCCAGATTCACTTTCTGGTTGAATCACTGCCTTTGACCATGTAAACCACCCCATTGCCTTTCAACTACGTGTGTACTTTATAAATACAGTTAATGCGAACAGCTGCTGCCCGTACAGGTAAGAGCAGAGGGGCCGTGTCGGAGGGGGAGATTTAGACAGACGACGACAAGGGAAAATAAATTATTTATTTCATTTTCCCTCATGGAAGTCTGTCAAACCACCCCCTCCCCCCCAACCCGGCCACAACGCTCTTACCTGCACGCGCCGTGGCTGAATGTGAATATGATGGGACAGGGTTCAAGCAACGAGTCTCTATATTCTTACATACCGTAGGAGAGAGGCATGAATGAGAAATAGCAGAAGCTGTACACAGTGTAGTTGGCAAGCATTCTTTAGTATGGGAACTCTCCGACAATTACAGACAAGAGACTGGTAGCTGGTGATGCTCTGAAGCAGCATTCACTCTGATGGAATAGTAATGTGAGTACCCCAGCTGAAGTAACAAGGATTGGAAGAGATAGATTAAAATGGACTCGGATTCACACAAGAGTCAGTTGTGCTGAGAACAGTTAACTTGGGAGGCTGTTTTGGGTAGAAAGGGGGCAGGGACTTTGAGATGAGGTTGACCATGTGGCCCTTATTTTTGGTCATATGTAATGTTTCTGTGCTACGTCATGGGGAAGGGAGAAGACTGGGGTCCTGGTGTCTTGCAAAAAGGAGAGAAAGGGATGTAGCTGCTGTTCCGGCAGGAGATACAATGCAGAAAGGGCCAGACTAGCCACTCTGGCATATTCTTTGTGGGCTGCAAGCTAATGATGCTTAATTTAAGCTTGTGTCTGCAGGTGAGGCCCAACTGCATTCTTATTTAGAGACTAGTACATTTTTTAAACCATCAGACTGTTAAACTGAACAAGAGAGAGCAATGCATCAAGAGGTGTGGGCAGAAGGAGGAACGGAAATATGGAAAACAGAGAAAAGGGAGAAAGCAAAGATGAGAAAAAAACCTGCAACGGTGAGATAATGTGGAGGCAGAGTATGTTGGTGGATGAAGGAGGCAGGAGCTGAAATCAAATAGACAGCCTTGGTCTCCATAACCACTCTCTTAGATGCATTTAATCAGTTACATAGCGCCACTCATACCAGTGCAGGGTGTCAGCACTTTAAATCACACACACTACACAGAGGAAGTCAATCATGGATGTGTAAATCTGTGTATAGGAAATGTTACATAAAACTACAGGGTGTAGCAGTCACATGTCATCCTTACTTGTAGACAGTATTGTTTAAGAATGCATGGTCTGGATGTTGGAAAGAGTGTTATTAGTAGGGGCAAGTGAATATCTGTCCTCTGCGATAAGGCCACTACCTCAATGTATGGCTCAGTACCGGTCTTAGAAAATTATTCTCATGCTCAACCCTTGGTAGCTTGGCTGTGAGCAGGCTGGCTTAACTTCAAAGACAGGTATGTAAAGCATTTACAAACACCAATTCAGTAAATAATTAAGACGCAACACACAATAAAAATCCAACACCAATTTATAAAAATAGGAAATGTTTTTCTCTTTAAAATGAAAAAAATCCAATATAGGGAACCCGGGATATGACTTTTTAAAGCTTTAGCACCATATAGGGCATAAAAACATATAGCGCCTATTAGTATATCTGGTCACGCTAGACCTGCTCAAAGTCAAAGATTCAGGCCGACAGCGATGAAGCCTTGCGGTAGGTCTTGATCAAAGTTTTTACCTTCTGACGAGCTACTGGTCAAACTTATGGAAGTCCAACCTCCGGAACTTTCCAGAGGGATGAGCCAGGGATCCAAGCCGGCACACAGTTGATGGTCGGTGGCTTGGCTCTCGTGGTTGGTCCTGGTCACCCTTTCTATGTTCGGAATTAGAAACTTTTACAGAGCTTTTTCTTACGGTATCCCTTGATGCTCCTCACTAGGCCGGATTTGGTGAGGGTTCGTCGGCTTGGGTTTCTGTCTACTCCCGGTCAAACTCTGGAAGTCTGACCCCTAGAGCCTTTCAGCTGGAGGAACCCGGACGGCAGGCCAACTCAGGTTCCACTTTTGGAGCTTTTCTCCAAAGCTGCTCCAAACTTCTCCAAACCTCTGGAACTTCTTCCTGAAGTTTCCCAAGAGGTCTCAAAGTGTCCAAAATGTACCCCAAGGGTCTGGAATATCCAAGATGGTCCTTGAAAGGGACTTCAGTTCCCACAATCCACTTGGACAAAACCCTTACAAATTTAGTGGTAGTTCTCCAGGCTGGGGATTCTTGGTGGTGGTGGTCCAGGTGAGATCTGTTAACCTTAAGCTTGCAGGGAGTCCACTATTTAGTCCTTTTGAAGCAAGGTAGTCTACAGGGGTGTAATTCCAGATTGTGCAACAGGCACGATCTTCAGTCTAGGGCCTGGCTGGTGCAAATCAAACTCCTCAGCAGGGATCCTTCTTCCCCCAAGTTTGAAGCAGCATCATCTGAGAGGCTCTGTCACTTTCAGACACTTATTCCAAGTTATCTGGGTCAGGAAGGAGGTCACTCCTGTCCAATTAGGTGCAGGGCAGTGCTCCAGGGTATGACCACATCCTCTAAAGTGTGGCATTATTTTCTCCCAGAGAGCACAATTTCTCCAAAATTAATTGTGGCTGATTTTCCAGCAGAGGGAGCAGAACTAACTAAACCAGCCTATAGGATGGCTTCATCTACATAGGTCCACTCCCCTTACATCTGGGAATTCCTCCTTAATCCCCCATCTGACTGTGGGGCAGGGGGGAGAGGTGTAAATGAAAGGGATTTCTCCAGCTTGTCTCCTCCTTCTCTTGAAGAGCATTATGTACTATCCCTCTCCCTGGCTCTGGCATTCCTATGCCCAGCAACCTCTCCTCCCAGAAAGGCTTGCTAACCTCAGGGGTAATTTATCACATCTTAAAACAGCCAGGCTAATCCACTTACCTATGACCAATCAAGGCAGAGCACCAGAGCCTGAATTGTGGCTTACAGACAAGAAAGTCTAACTTCTTGTCTGTACATTTTAGAATAAATTCAACAATACCACATTGCTGCTTTTATCATGAACATTCTTCTGAGTCCTTTAATCCTAGTTTTATGGCTTTCTTTTCTCCAGTTATTAATTAATCGCCTCTTGCAATGTTAACCTATGGGCTGGGGATCTGCAATGGAAAAATAAACTGGCCAATTTCTCCAATACTAAGGCCTATATAAGGACCCTGCTTGTGCCTATAAGACCCCTAACCCTGGAATACCTAGGGAAGACTTTAGGGGTTCTGATTATGTTAAAATATTACAGATCCTCACTTCACAGTGCTCCTAGCACAAAAGCCGATTTTGGACAGCACTTTACTACAATGTGGGAAGTGTAATGTGCACTTTTACTAAACCCAGGGGATATAAAACTCATTTTATAAGGATCCTCCATGTAGATACCTGACACCCCAACCCTGTGACACCTAGCTTAGGGGAAACCCTGGGGATACCTAATATGCCCCAACATTGTAGTTGATTAATTTGTAAGTTCCCAAACCAAAAGTCAAGTTTGGGTGCAATGTTCATATTAAAAGCAGTTCTACAACACAGGGCTACTTTTAAACTGACCTCAGGCTTCAGCATTGCACACATGCAAGCGAAGAAAGGGCTGTTGGCCTCTGAACTGCCATGCCCTATTATATGAAGTTGAAGGTGGGGAAATTTGGAGAGCGCGTGTATACCAAAAGGTTTCATGGCGCTAAGCAGGCGGCAACAATGCGGGGTGACTATTAGACAGCAAAAGCTCTAGTAAACAACTAGGTCTTCAAACCCTTGCAGAACTCCAAGTAAGATTGAGAAGATTGAAGATGACCGGGGAGGGAGTTCCAGAATCGGGGAGCCTGGAAGGAAAAACTCGACCCCCTGTGTTTCTTTCCAACGAAGCGAGGAATAACCAGAAGGTTCTTGGAAGAGGACCGTAAATTCCTAGAGGGGTTGTAGGTTGATAGTCTAGAAGCTACATAGAGGGGGGCTGAGCCAACTAATGATTTAAAAATGAGACAACCTAATTTAAAAAGGCATCTATAAGCAACCGGTAACCAGTGTAGTTGCCTCAGCAACGGAAGGGCCTGGTGGATTCTGGGCCGATTATAAATCAGCCTAGCCGCCTGGTTTTGAATAAGCTGGAGTCGGCGTAGTTCATAGCCCGGAATACCAATATAAAGAGAATTGGCATAATCGACCCGAGAAATAACTAGGGCAAGGAGGATAGCCTTGAGAGCATCAATAGTAAAAAAACGAGAAACCTTGCGAATAGTCCGGAGACATAAAAAGCAGGAAGAGACGATCATACTAATCTGGGTATGCATTGAAAGATCGTCGCTGATTTTGATGCCTAGACTCTTCACAGACTTAACAGGGATCCAACGGAAGAAGGCCAAAAATTGGAGGGCCAGGGATTGGATGAGCCTCCAAACAGGACTAACTCCGTTTTGTCGGGGTTTAACTTTAAATGGCTTAAGCTCATCCAGTCCTGGATGAAAATCATAGTATTCTGGAAATGGGAAATAGAGTCAGAAGAAGAGGAAAAAGTAAAAATAAGTTGAAGGTCATCAGCGGAATTAAACACTGAGACCTCCTGATTGCGTAAAGCAAAAATTAAAGGAAGAATATAAAGATTGAAAAGAAGAGGGGAAAGAGCAGAACCTTGGAGAACACCACAAGATACTGTGCGGGGGCAGAGGAATAAGGGGAAAGCTGAACAGCCTGTCGGCGGTTCTCCAGGAATGAGGAGACCCAACTCAGGTCCACGTCAGAAATGCCAGCTGCCCTGACACGTTCGACCAAAAGGGAATGGTTGACCGTGTCGAAGGCAGCCGACAGATCAAGAAGTACGAGGGCCTGAGTGGATCCACGGTCGGCACTAACTCTCAGTTCATCTAGCACTGCAAGAGTGACCGTTTCCGTGGAGTGAGAAGGGCGAAAGCCGGCCTGATAAGGGTTAAAATAATCAGAGGGCTCTATGAAGGTGCTAAGGCATTGGGTGACATGTCTCTCCGAAACCTTACCCAAGAAGGGAGATGGGACGAAAGTTGGAGGAAATAGTCAGATCGGCTCCCACCTTTTTCAACACTAGAACAATCATGGCTGACTTGAAAAGGTTAGGAACAACGCCCAAGGCCAATGATTTATTGAGAAGGGTGAGCTGAGGCTCGACACAGATCGAAAAAGTTTCACGGAGGATATGAGAAGGGCAACTATCAGTGGGGGAGCCCGATTTTAGGTACTTAACGGTAGTTCTAATCCCCCTGCCATATTATGTACTAGGTGCTTATAGAAGAGATCATGCCAATCATAGGGGTACCATAACCCATAGTGCACCCTAGTGTATGTGGGTGTTTTCACTGTATTTTTAAGTGTCTCTTTCAGCATAGCACTGGCCCTGGGCCTGGCTAGGCAGAGCCCAGGGTCAGTCAGAGTCCGGTACCACTAGTATCAGTCAGCAAAAAGTTGAGGAGTGCCCAGGGCACGTGATGGCTTTGCAACACTAGAGAAGCACAAACTCCGAATTTAAAACATAACACCATGGTTGGGGGATTCTCTTTAATAATAAGAATTGATTTCTATCCTAATGAACCCATTATCCAACATTAGGATAATGAAAGACTGGGGAAAAATCATAAAGTTCTAATCTATACCTTGACGTTTTCATGCTCTTTGATGACGGGTAATAGCTCACTGTTCAATGTTAGGATTTTAACTTATAAACTGCAAATACCAAAAGAAGCTCTCAGACAAAAGCAGTAACTCACTGACCTATTTACATTAAATGCACTTGGTGATCTGTGTGGTACATGTTCTTTGCAACAAGCATAATACCCCACTGTGGCTACCTTACCATGAGTCAAAACTTCCACTAGACAAACCTCCAATCTCTCTCAATAAAGAACATTAATCACCAAAGTTATCTTCACATTTTTATTTTGCCTGCAAATTGCTGGACACCAGGAATGCAGCAGCTGGTACTTATCAAACCATAATGCACTTCCAAACACAACGCCCCCACCCTAAGTCAACAACCTCTGTTTGCTTGGTGCATGAAGATGATAGATTCATATACATGTTTTTTTAACATTTGGTCTGATTACTATGTGAATGTAAATAACAACAAAGCATACATGCAAACTGTGACTACATGCCTGCTTTTCTCAATATTTCACTTCAAAAGTGTGCAATTGTATTTGTTTCACAGGTAGTGATTTGTATAGGGTCACTGGAAAGTCCACAAGGTTGTCCCTGTCCCCCAGGATTTTAGTGTCTCCTAAGCCCCTGTTTGAAATTCCCTTATATTCACTGAAAAAAGACACCATTAAAAAGTGGGTTGCAGTTTTTGCTCAAGTGCGAAAAATCACTGAAAATCACCAATTGGTTGTACTGTAAATATCAACACCAACAATATCATGATGCAAGAATATTGAGGCCAGAATATTGAAAGCTAAATGCATATAGAGAAGTGTAGATTTACAATTCCTAACTCCACCTCTACGTACCTTGAAGATATATGTACTGAACAGGTACATATATGGAGAGCGAGGTACAGAAAATCTGGACTTACTTACCTATCTATCTTTTTTTTATATTCTGTTTTCAATATTTTGTCCCATCTATATTATGGCTTCATGGCTTCGGTGTTCAGGGGGAACATCTTGTCAGTTAAGATGAACAATGAACACAACACACATAACTCATGCCCCCAGCTATGTTGTTCTCTTGATAGCTCTTTTCTTTCTTTTTGTTCTGTTAGCCAATTGGTATTTTGAGCATGGTGGGAGACACAGGTTATGGTGTGATCGTTGAGTGCATTGGTAACCATAACTGGTAAATTTAAATGGTCTTTTGCATTTGAATCAGAACCATACCTGTGATTTGGTCAGTGAACATATGCGTAGAAAAAAAAAAACAACTGAAAACTGCGTATTATGGTATTAGATTGCGGTGTGCAAAATACTTACAGGATTTACCTCATCTAATTTTTAAACTCAATTGCTTTGCAAAGTGCCAAGCTGCTAAATATGAAAAAATCTTGTAAAGCAGGAAAGTGGCCATTTGTGGTTGCAGGAACGTTACTGCTGCTGCTGCCTTTGACAAACAGTGTGCAGGAATTCTTGCAAAAGTAAAGTGAGGTTTGTAGCTCATTATATGGCGTTTATTGTATTAAAAAATTTAACATTGGACAGCACCTGAAATATCAGATTATCCAAACACTGCATTAGATTTTTCTGGCTGCTGTCCATTCATCTTCATGACCCACCCATGCTTCTTCATTGCCTTCAGGGAGGGCCTTGTGTATGGGAGAGCTGGACTCAGGCCCGGGGTGACAATATTCCGAGGGGCGCAGCAGGGAGCTGCCTGACTTAATGTCATGCAAACAGCAGCTTGTCTATCCCACTTGGTCTCCATCAGGTCCTGTTAAAGACTTTGTAATTAACCCTTAATGTACATCAGCATAATTGTTAGCACCCCATTTATCCCCAGCCTTCCTCCCATCTTCCTCACACTACCTACATTCACACAGCACAGACCCACACAACAAACACCTAATTTTTCAATTCAATTTTAATTTGCTTTATTCGAGGTTAACTCATAAAAGCATTTACAAACAACATTAAAAGCCAATAAAAAAATTATATTTTAAAAATAAGGCTAAAAGGTTAGTAAAAATGCATCAATTACATGATCACGTAAAATTTTACAGATAGAATACAGTATAAACACTCTGATAATGACCTCTTCTTAGTTCATCTGTCTAAAAACTTTTGTCTAATGGACCATGACCAGCCAAGAAATTTAGCAATGGCTGTTACTATAAACAGTGAAGAACTGGTACGTATAATTCTTAGAGCCACGGCACTGCTGGTCGTACCTAAGTTCTTACACATGGGGGTAACCAGATGCGTCTGGGCTCTGCATAAGATTTGCATGCGAATAAAAAATGTCCAATTGTTTCATCATGCACTCCACAGAATGGGCAAGAACTATTTGATGGGCCTCCCCACCTGCCTGTCAGACATCTGAGGGGAAGAGCACCTGCTCTAATCTGGAAAAGCAACTTCCTATCCCTCTGGCTAGTGATGATATCCCAGTAAAGTTCGAGGGTGGGAAGAAACTTTGCTTCCAGGAATTTTCCCGCCATAGTCTCCAGGCTAGTTTCATTCGACCACCTTCTCCCAATAGATCTCTTTAAGATTAGTCTTTGATGGAAATGAGGCAGCTTCTGGATTTTCCCATAGCGTATAGAGGCAGAGGTCACCCAACATTTTTCTAAGTTCTTTTAGCCATCCTATTTTGTGGAACACGTCAGCCTTGATTATGTCCATAAATCCCTTGGCGTAATGTAAGAGTTCAGGTGTAGTCCAAAGTCTACGCCAGTACATAATAGGCCTCAATCTTGCTAATTCAGATACTGCCTTCCTGCCCAGATCGTACCTATGCGGCAACAAAGGAGTACCCTTAGGGAGGCTAGTAATAAGTCGGAAGAACTTATTTTCCGAAATTTGCAATTTCCCACGGTTCTCATAGCCCCACAGCTCGGCCCCATAAAGTGATGATCCTAGGGCTTTGGCCTCATACACTTGAAGCGCAGGTTTTACTGGTTTTGTTAAGGATTTTCTGTGCTCAGGGCCAAGTGCACCAGCTATTTGTCTGTGTCTTATGGTTGGAATGTCTATATGTTTGGTCCATCTTAGGTCATTTGATATATGAATTCCCAAATATGTAAAAGCATTGACAGTCTCTAATAGGCGACATGGGTTAAAAACCATTAGCTTTGTTTTGAACACATTGATTTCTAATCCGTGGTCCTTACAGAATTGATCAAAGGTGGTTAAGGCGCGCTGTAGACCACTCAGGGTCTTGGATACAATCAGAGTGTCATCTGCAAACATTAAAATCGGTATCTTAGTGCCAGCCAATGATGGGGCGTCCACATTTTCAGACAACATGCGGGAAACAACTCCATTAATATACAGCGTGAACAGCGTGGGGGCCATTGAGCATCCTTGGCTCACCCCTCGCTCAACAGGGAAGTCTGAGGTGACCATACCATGTCCTCCCCACTGGATCCTCGCAAAATTTGCCTCATGGAGCCTCATTAACATTGTCAAAAGTTCTTCTGGTAGGCCCAGGTTCTTCAGCACTTGCCACAGTTTAGGCCTTGGGACTAGATCAAAGGCAGCCCGTAAATCTACAAAAGCTGCATACAGGCTGCCCTTCCCCAGTAACATGGTCTTTCATTGTAATAGAGTGAAGCGGAAGACCTGGTCCATCGAGCTGATAGATTTTTGAAAACCTGCTTGAAATGGCGACAAGGCGTTGTTCTCTTCGGCCCAATCCAAAAGTCTATTAACAACCACCCTACCAATCACCTTTTGGATGGTGTCAATTAGGCTTATGGGCCTATAATTTCCTGGTTGCGATTTGTCGCCTTTCTTGAAAATAGGAATTATAACTGTGCATTGCCATGACGCCGGTATTTTAGCGCCCTGGGCAACCGCATTCAGTAGGAGAAGAATATATTTACTCCAGCGCACCTAATTTTCTTTCCACCTAGGGCGCTTTCCTGGTCAATCCAATTTAGAGCTGGCCCTGATAGCCCTCTTAGATAAACAAGCATTTGCAATGCACTAGGTCTTGCATTTATGCAAGTTTGAGCTATTAGCATTGTAAATGACAATGCCTTTTATTTATGTTTTATGTTTTAAAAAATAAAAAAAAGGCATTGTCATTTACAATGCCAATAGCTTAAACTTGCGTAAATGCGAGACCTATTGCATTGCAAATGCTTGTTCTTCCACCTACTATAGCCGTTGGCTCACTTCACTGTGAGTGACTCTATTCTGCTTTTTCATAAGGAGCACATACCCACACCAAGTACTTACCATCAGTGCCAGATGCTATTGTAGCAATGTGTACTTTCTAAAACAAAATACATTTGAGCTTTTAGCAATGTTCTTGTTTTTAATATGCGACGTATATACAGAGGCCCAACCGCCCCAACAGTAAAGTTGTACAAAAGTCATGACGAAACACAAAAAGCACTGGCAAAGTCAAACAGCTGGCAGTCAATGCCAGACCGGCTTTGCCATTGCTTATTTTGTTTACATTCTGATACTGGTAATCCTAGATATAAAATGGAAAAAGCGAACTTGCAAATACCAGAATATCCATGGCCTAATCTAAAACAGAAGGAATTATTTCCATCTGACATTGGACAGCGTCAGATCTCTAGGACTTGTGTAGTGTTGTTCTTAGCTGTGAACCTTTTCTGTATGACGAGCAACGTGTGATTCGAACTACAGGTACCTCAATGCAATAGGGAATTCAATTTGTAGCGAGTAAGGTATTGAAGATTGCTCAAGCAGTGGTGTGGATTGTTCAATGAAGGGGTTAGGGGTTTGTGGGCGGGTGAAGCAGTAATTTAATGACAGCAAAAGCAGGGACGCAGAGTGACTGAAGGATGGCGGGGGTTTTAGCGTTTCTTCCAATCACTTTTCCTCCTATTTAACGCAGTATGCAATGGTTGTTTTCCGTAGAAGCAGGTTTTTTTTTATGTTCGCTGGTTTATGCACCTGGTAACATTTCTGTCTCTTAACTGTATATTTAATTATGATCTGTTGTTTCTTTGATTCTGATGCCTGAGGAAGTTTGCGGAGGTGGATGGGCTTGGAACAAGAGTGACGTTTGAAGCAGGGTGTTAAGATAGGTGTGGTCATTTATGTAGCGTAAACCACCCCTAATGATGATCCGAGGCGCTTTGTGTGCGAGAAGCACTCTAATGCTCATGCTGTTCGTCTACTCCAGCCTGGTTGAGTAGTGTGTTTATTGGTGGGGATGGCTAGCCAAATGTGCTTATTCTTAAATTCAAACTGTGGGTTACAAACCACTCTTTAGTGAGGCATTATTTGTCAATTCAATTCAAAGAAGTCTTTATTCGATTATTACATCATAAAAGACATGCATCACAAATTACAATAGCAAAAATACATGCGTTGTTTTTAAAATATTATAAAGCAGTATTAAAACACTCTAAGACCATATTAAATCATTTATGCAAAACTTCATTTGAAAATTTTTAAGAGGTGATAATAAATCCTTAGTTGAATAACCATAATAGCTCGGGCACTATAGGTGGTTGCATGTTAACACAAAGTCAATGGTGAGCCTGAGGTTTTTAGGCTAAGGCCTAAGTCGAATTAATGAGCCTTGCTCTTAAGATCCAAGCCCATCCTAAGTATTTCGCTACACCAGTTACAATCAAAGGTGACAAATCTGTCTTTAATATCCTACTAGCATTAGCTGCTGAACGTGTTCCCAAGCTTCTACAAACTGGACTTAACCACTTTAATCTAGGGGCAGCATACAGCGGGCAGACAAAAAGAAAATGATTTATACTTTCACCCTGTCCTGGGCACCTGGGACAGTGTCCAGACCCACCCTTACCCTACGTTTTAGTGAACTCCCTTAAAGGCAAGGAACCGCATCTATATTGGTGAAATAATTTACGGTCCAGGGGCTTGGTTATAGCATCCCAGTATTTTTCAAGGCAGGGAGCATCTTTCATAATAACGAATGTACCAGTGAGGTTACTAGCAGTCAATCCCGAATGTCTCTTATGAACAACCCAATCCCAATATTGTAGCTTCAAATCCTTTTTTGAGGGGAAGGTTGCAGTAGCGGGATTTGACCATAGTTCTCAAAAGCCCCAAGGCACACAAGGTAGTTCTTAAATCCTTGAACCAACCTATGTTATATGAACCAGGAAGATCCCTAACCTCAATTCATGCTCTTGCATAGAGTTGGAGTTCGGGCGTTGTCCAGAGGTGGCGCCAGAATGCTAGTGGTCGCAATCTGGCTAGGTCCTCCACAGGCTGACACCCAAGATCGTGCAAAAGTGGTATCCGCGGTGTTGACTGTGGGAGACCTGTGGCCACCCTGAGGAATTTATTTTGAGCAGCTTTCAGGGGATCCAGGTTACTGTAGCCCCAGAGCTCTGCCCCATACAAGACAGAGGGTAGAACTTTTGTTCCATAAATCTTCCTTTAGGGGGACATGGGCCGGGTAAAGGAGCTTTTATGTTCTTTGATCAGGGCTCCTCCTATCTGCGCATGCTTTAGTGCCAATAGGTCAACCTGTTGAGACCAACTAAGGGTCTCGCTAAACGTTACTCCAAGGTAGATAAACAGTTTAGTCTATTCCAGGGATGTGCCCCCCATGGTAACCCTAGCTGAAATCGGGGTGTGTCCTCTTAGTACCATGAATTTTGTTTTTGACACATTCACCTCAAGCTCATGCTCGCTGCAGAACAGTTCAAACCTTGTTAGGGCCTGTTGAAGACCCTGTCTGGTCTTAGAAATTAAAAGGGTGTCGTCAGCGAACATGAGTAAAGGGATTTTCATTCCAGCTAGGGACGGGGCGTTGGTGGGGTGATTGGCAAAGTAATTAATAACCCCATTTATATATAAAGAAAAAAGGGTAGGGGCTAAAACACACCCTTGCCTTACACCTTTAGCAACTGGAAATCTATCCGTTACCTCCCCTGGTTTACCCCAGCGTACTTGGGCAAAAGTTTGAGCATGTAGATTCACCAAGAGGCGTACAAGAGATGCTGGCATACCCAACTTTACTAGGCAGTTCCACAACCTTGCCCTTGGGACAAGGTCAAATGCAGACCTTAAGTCCACAAAGGCTGCGTAGAGGATGCCTTTACCTAGGATAACAGTCTTTCAATAAAGGAGAATGAACTGAAAAGCCTGGTCTAAGGTACTCACATGGGACCGAAAGCCAGCCTGGAGTGGTGTAAGGATGTCAAACTCACAAATCCAGTCCTGAATCCTGCCAAGAACAAGGCGGGCTGAGATTTTTTGTACCGCATCTATAAGGCTGATCGGCCGGTAGTTGGAAGGAACCGACCGATCGCCTTTCTTGTAAATTGGCAGGATTTCTGCCCCGAACCAGGACTCGGGGACCTTAGCACCAGAGGCTAGAGCATTTGCCAGTTGGACTATATAGGGGACCCAGAGATCCTGTTCATGCTGGAATAGATCAGCTGGTATGCAATCCGGGCCTGGTGCCTTGCCCCTCGGTATAGATTGCAAAACATGTTTGACTTCACAACTCGTAAACTTAAGTGGAGCAGCCAGCACAGGACAGAGAATGTCAACATGGGCACTGCTATAGTTCCTAAATTGTTCCTCAAAATAGCATACCCACTGATGTTGGCCACCCGAGGCAGGGCTTGGACGGTCTTCCTGGGATGTACCCCATTTTAATAAATGCCAGAACCGTCGCATATTCTGAAAGCTACATGCTTCGGTTAGCGATAGCCACCGTTCCTCATCCCAGTTGGTCTTGGCTTTGTGCTTGGCATCATTATAAGCCTTCCTACAAGACCTAATTTGGCTAAGGTTCTTTTGCTTTATTTCTTTAAACAAATCCCCGTGGTTCCGACGACACTCCTCGTTAAACCAGGTTATAGTTTTCAGTTTCCCCCTCCTACCCTGCTTGGAGATAGACTTCACAAACAGCTTTTTCAACTCTAAAAATAGACTGGTGTGAATGTTAGTAATTATTGCATTGATGTCATCCTGTGACTTACATTTAATAATTTCTTCCAAAGAATTAGCTACCAAAGATCTTATCTCCTTACGTGCCTCTACATTAACAGACATTTTTGGCCAACGTACCCTTCTCATATCGTTACTAAGTATGACTTCATCCTGAACGGCATTTGGCCTACAACTTTTGGACCCAAGAAAGCTGTGGTCCCTTAGTTCCACCACCAGCGGGTCATGATCACTTTCCGGGCGGGTCATGACCGCCATGTCCTCAACTGTGGCCCACAGCTTAACATCGACTAAAATATAGTCAATGCGACTACTGTGCCTGCCGTTGCTGAAGGTGTGTCTACCCGTCCTGTCTGAACGCACTCTTCCATTAAGAGCTCGCAGGCCCTGGTCCAGACACAACCCTTTAATGAATGTAGCAGATTGTGTCCATTTCCCAATCGGGGGTAACTCGAACTGGGGAATCCCCCACGCCATATCTTCAGCCTCATGAGTGAGCCATCATCTAAGCTTAGGGGTTCAAAACAGGAATTAAGATCCCCCGTAACAACCGTAAGCCCGTCTACAGATGCGCCTGATAGGAAATCATCCAAAAGGCAGAGGGTTGGAGAGACCCTTCCGCCCTGGATGCCCCTAACATAAATGTTAATCAAAAGAATGTTGAGACCTTTGGTAGATTTTATACTAACCATTAATATATCGGGGCTATCAATTGGTACCTCCTCCACTCTTACACCCTCATACTGGCGAACACAGGTAGTCAAGCCTCCCATGGCACGCCCTCTGTGACATTTAGTTGCTGGTTTGCTGAAATTTAAATAACCAACAAAGAACACCGGTGAAAGTGCCCAGGTTTCCTGGAATGACCATACATCACCTTGCTCTAAAAAGTTCACCCAGTCCGTAATACACATACGGGACTCAAGGCCAGCTATATTCCAGCTACCAAACTTGGTGCCACTTGAGACCGCCAGGACAGTAGTTTTGTCCTTAGAGTGGGAGAATACTACCTCCTGTGATAGAGGAGCTACATTACCATCAAGAGACCCCCTATAACTTGATGCATCCTGTAGGGATACGTCGTCACTCCTTTTATCTATTCTATCCATTTCAGCCATACCACAAGCTGCCAGCACAGGCTCCCGGCATCCATAAAAGGGCCCTCCATTAGGGCCAATCACCTTATCATCAACCTCTGGAGTCACTACAGCCTGAGCCTCAGGATCTGTTTCCAATTTCGTACCCCAGGCCCCACCAAGAGGTTCATACTTCCCATTTTCACAGTGCCATGGCTTATCCTTTAAAGCCTCAACATAAGGAAGAACATTATCTGGGTAAAGATGATACCCGTACAATCTAAGTTGGCCTCTAGATCAGTGAGTGGAAAAACAGGTCAATCATTATATTCCAACCTCAAATAGGGTTTATACAAGTTGTGCAACGGGATGTTCCAGTACTCGTTGTATTGGGTATAGTTAGTGTGGTTGTTTGAAATGGGAAAGAGACTAGGGGAGTGACGGTGGGGAGGGAGGGGGTAGGGAAGGTTAGAATAATTGGCAGGGCGGGAAAAATGGGACGTGTGATTAGCCAAATTCAGGGAGTGGGTGTTTCTACTAGATCTGGGGTAGACAGGGGGTCTAATCAAAGCCTCTTGGTAAAAATAGCTTAGATTTCGTGTAGAAATACCTCCTTCCTTAGTTCCTGGGTACCAGTCACTTATATGTGAAACAACTCTGTGGTCCTTAAACAGGGCTCGACAAATCTGAAAAATGGTACTAGTCCTGCAGGTCTAGTAACTTGGAAAATCCCCTCGACCCAACTGCAACCTACTTGACCTCTGTCTTTGAAAACAGAGCAAAAGTGACAAGTTAACAAGATTTAAAGGCATCTTTATTGCTTAGTTCCTTTGTGAGCAATAAAAATGCCTTTAAATCTTGTTATCTTGTCACTTTTGCTCCGTTTTCAAAGGCAGAGGAAAAAAGTTAGTTTGTTTCCTACTCGCCAGAAAGGGCGAGTAGGAGCTAAAAATAGCTCGTCCTCATCCATTCTCCCTCGCAAATGCGAGCGGGCGAGTGGATTTATCGAGCCCTGCTTAAAGTTAATGATCACAATGTCACCATCTATATATTTCGGACGAAGGCCCACCCAGTTGCATCTTCTTACCGAGATAATATCTCCATTTAGGTGAGCAGGGAGGGGTCTATTTGTTCTCAGCCAAAAGATAACTTTGTTTTTCAGGTTTATATTGTGTTCAAGGTTACCATTTGTGATCGGGGGGACACCAGTTAAAAGTATCACAAAGTTTGCCGAGTCTGGGGGTAAGTCCACTGTGTTCCTACGGTTTGATTATGCTTTTTGGGTTATAGTTTTTGTTTTGTCTACCCCTGGGAACATAGTTGACTTGTTTTTAGGTGGGATTAGTTTATTTGGAGCCGACAAGGGCTTCACTTTAACTGACTTGGAAACTAACGTCGATTTAGATGACGTTGAAGGGGCTTTAGTATTTTTAGAAGTTATGTTTCCGTTATTATTTTGAGGTTTACTTGGAATCAAAGTGGTGATACTAGGCTGGCATTTCGGTTGAGACTGAACCTCGGAATTCGTTAAGCGGGGAATTGTGGTTGGATCGGCTGTTGCTAAGAGGCAATCCATTTTTCCCCCAGGATCCTAACTCTCTCCATTAGTGGGAGCATGTAAGATTTTAAAAGTTTATCGAAAAGTTCAATAGACTCTTTTTTGGACATGGGTGGTTCAGGGAGGGATGGTAGGAGGTGGGTAGCTAGAGGTACCTCCCTCACGGGAGAAGCAGTTGGTTTGGTATTGGGGTTAACTAGAGGGGGTGGGGAGACCAGGTGGTTAAGGCCTTTTCATTTGGCACCACCCTTTTTCCTTTTTTTCCTTGGCGGAGAACAAACAACCCTTCGTAGCTTCATCGGCTTAGTTCCGGTATCACTCTTGGTGTGTATCGGAATTGTCTCGGTGAGAGCTACACTATCTATTGATCGATTAGTGAGGGTTGAGTGGAATTGTGGGGCTATGATCGGGGCCTCGGGTGTTTAGGTCAATAAGGCTGTTAGAAGCAATAGGAGGGCTATTTATATTGCCCTCACTATTTATGACAGAGTGAGCGGAAGATGTGTTATGGACGCAAAAAATACTAGGGATTTGATCAGTACTGAATAGATAAATGTCTCTGTCCAGCCTACCAGTACTGCCCAATTCTTGTGTTGTATTTAAATCTAATGGGGGAGTCACTGTTTTTTTTTAGCTGTTCTATACAGTGACGACGCTCAGCACGTTTCTCCGCTAATAAGAGTTCTTTATCGAATATTTGTCACTCACCCTGCTGCCCACCACAACCCAGAGTCCTACTACGATTTAGGTTGGGGGGAAGGGGAGGAGCGGGGTCAAAAGGTTGGAAATGGTACATACAGCTCTACTCCAAATGTTCTTGGCGGGGGTTGGAACACAATGTATGCTCCCTGGTACATATTTAAACATTTTTTTTTATGTCTGCATTGCGAGCCCTCAAGGGGGTTCGCCAACCCATATCTCTGACTATGTAGCCAGGCGTGGACTCACATCTTGGAGTCCAACCGATGCTGTGACGTAACATCATTGTGCCTATTGTACGAGAAACTCGATAAGTTCACGTACTGTGTACCAACTAAGTAAAGGGCCCAGTAGTTATGGGAGGTTCCAAATGAAGACAAGGCCATACTAAGGAGGAACTAACAAGCCTAATAACGAATTCGAAGGCAACATTTACGAATGACAATGACACAAGCCAATTAATAATATGGGCGGACAGTGGGAGCGGTTTCTTTCTCATATTCTACTACAGCAGTCCCACAGAGCGAGCAGGGTATGCGTGCTGCCGCTAGGCTCTACATAAAAATCCTGGAGCTGGGCTTGCTCTAGACAAGCACACAAGCTGACACTGGTTTCAACCCATTTGTTATGTTATATTAATTTGTATAATAAGGTGCACAATCGCAATGGAAGGGTTAGAGGGCAAAGAAACCACATACACCTATGGTTTTAGTTTGATACAATAATATTTTATATTTTACAAACAAAATTCTTTTTTTTTTTTTTTTTTTTTTTAAATGGTTTTTATTGATTTTTGTATAAAATCATAGAATACATAAATTTACACTGAGAGAGTTCACCAGAGCCCCCTAACCCTCCCCCCACCCCTTAGTCTGGCAGATTTCTATAGGAAAGGAGAAAATATAAAGAGAAAAAAAAAATATGAAATATATGGATACCACATTGTGCATCGTTTAGCCCAGTATAATAACTGTGTGCTGTGCCCAGAAATCAATCACAGAGCTGGCATTTGAAAATAATAAATCAAGCTACATCAAACTAGACACATGTGTAATAAAAGCACAACATAAAACTAATCATCAAATAAGAATACAGAGGCCTTTGTCATTTGAACTACAAATACAAGAGCAATTATCAGTTCCTTTGTTCCTTACTACCTGGGTAAATAGTTAAATCCCACATATAGACTTCAATAAGAGTGACACCAATAAATCTAAATTAGGTTTGAATGAGTTGCCTATTATTATTGTTATTATTACCTTGATTATCGCACCATTCCTGTAGCGGAGCCCAGATTTTCAGGCCAGCAGTGCGTTTCTTTCTACCTTTCCCTTTATAGATTGCAATTTCCAACTTAAATGTGGCTAATAATCTGGCGAGCCATTGCTGAAATGAGGGTGCCAGTTCATCAAGCCAGGCCGATGCAATACACATTCTAAAAACAGCCATTGACATAAATATAAATTCCGCCCCTTGTCTATTCCAGTTTGGGTCACTCGCTCCTAAAAGCATTGTTTCAATAGTCAAGATAATGGGATTTTTCACCACCGCTGATATAAACCGCTCAATATCGAGTTTCAGTTGGGATAGGCCGTTGCAGGTAGCAAAAATATGTATACTGTCTGCATTCGGAAAGTGGCACCGGGGACAGTAAGTTCCTTTACCCGAGCCCCATTTTGCAATTTTGTCGGGAGTGTAATATAACATAAAGAGGGTTTTATAAAACTGTGTTTGTAGTTTGGTTGATAGCAAATAATTTTGAGACATTGCCATTGTACTTTCAATTTCAGCGCGGGATATGCCAATTTTGTTTTCCCATTTCGAGGCTATCTTTCCGATATCATCAGGTACAGAGTTGCTTAATAGGGTATATATTTCACTAATGGTGTTAACTTTACTGGACGACAGTGTCTCAAATATCTCACATTTTATGCTGATGATTTCACAGAGAGTTCTTTTTGTTATGAAGTCCCGTATTTGTAGGTATTTGAAGAAGTCTCTGTTATTAATTTGAAATTTCGTTCTTAGTTCCTCAAATGTGTGAAACCCCGAAGGAGAACAGAGATTGCCGAAGTGTGTAATTCCGGCAGCTTCCCATTTCTTCATACAGCTATCCCTGAAAATGGCGGGCAGATCTAGATTATCTTTAAAAAGTGTATAGTGTGAGATTCGCCCAATATCCATTATTTTCCTTATTTTTTGCAATATTTTAAAAGAATGTAGAAGTGGCTTAAATTTTACTTTTTTGTGATAACTGTCGTGTAGATGACGCCATAAATAACCAGAATTTTTTTCACCTAACAATAGGTTATAAATAGAAGGTTGCCCACCCCGTGATGCTACATTTGTTAATTCAATTTGAAGAAGTTCTTGACTGTTAATCATGTTTGCTGCCCAATAATAGAGCCGCAGGTTAGGTAAACCTAAGCCCCCCCGTTCCTTTGGTAGAGTAAGGAATTTTAATGTGCGTCTTGGTTTAGAATATGACCAAATAAATTTTGAGAAGGTTTGTTCCATTGATTTTAAACAGAAGTCTGGGAATTCTAGGCATATTGCTCTAAATAGGTACAGCAATTTAGGGAAAAACGCCATTTTAATGGCGTTTACTCTACCAATCAGGGAAAGGTGCAGGTTATCTAGTCGGTGGAGATCCTTTTGTATTGTCTTTAAAACAGGTTTTACATTAATATCTACCAGAACTTCTAGTTTGGCGGTGATAGAAATACCCAAATATGTTGCGTTTGGAGTAACTCTGGGGTCGGCAAAAGCTAAATTATCATTAATCACAATTTGAGTTTTACCTTGATTAAGGGCGTATCCGGAAACAGCTCCAAATTTGGTGGCCTCATCAACGATAGCAAGCATAGATGGTGACAAACAAAATTCTATATACAATGAAAAAGAAAAATGGGCGTAGTGTCCTAAGTGAGAAACAGGAACCTAAAATATTAGTGACATAATTGTGACAGTATTTTACAAGGTTTCCAAGGTAGTCAAAAAAGTCGACCATTTAGCAACTCAATACATTATATACAGCAGCTATATACAATAATACATGCTGGTAATAGTTCGCTTTCTTTTGTTGTCGAACCTCGGAACAAACTGTCACAATTATGTCACCAATATTTTAGGTTCCTGTTTCTCACTGGGGACACTACGCACATTTTTCTTTTTCATTGTATTTAGAATTTTGATTGCAAAATATATAATATAATTGTATCAAACTAAAACCATAGGTGTATGTGGTTTCTTCGCCCTTTGACGTCATTTTAACCCTTCCATTGCGATTGTGCACCTTATTATCTTTATTGATTCAATTATTCCACAGGAACCGCTGTTTCTGACAATACTTTACCCACCCTGGTTCCTTAGTGAGTTGGGTTCCCTTGTCCTTTATCGCGAAATTCATTTGTATAGCACTAATCACCCGAGAGTGTATCCAGGCATTAGTGCGACGCCAGTTAAGCCGTGTGGCACAGTGAGAGCAAGGGAAGCATACCAGTCGCACTGAAGCTGCTCTTTGCTGAGGAGGTTAAAAAGGGCCAAAACTGGTCTGGGACTGTTTGCGTTCCCATCTAAAGGAAAGCTGGCCTGGCAGACCGGATCAGACAGTTCCTGTTAAAGCAAGAACAAGCTTGATTTGCTCATGGTTGGTCTCTGCCTTGAGTGGCATAGCAGGCAAAAAAAAATTACTAGAATACGGACCGCTGAGATTCATTCCAGCAGTCTAACCAAACCATTTTTCTACATAGTCTGTTACATAAAACTATGTAAATTATTAAAAGTGTGCAATATAAAGATAGCTTAGTGGTTACTTTAGACCCTGCAAAAATATGTTTGCGATGTATAAACTCAGCGTTGAATCCTGGTACCCAGGCACAACCTCCTTCTTATTTCAACAACATAAGTGCCACTGTAATGGGCAGTTATAAAATGCTACTTAATTACTGGGGTAGTAATCTCTGTATTAAAGCCAGCGAAGTTAACGAAGTCTGATACTGTCTTTACTCAGTTAGGTTTGGTTCACGCTGCATACAAACACGTCTCATTCGGTCCCATGCATTTCAAAAGAACGTTTAATAAGCCTCTATTTTTTAATATCATTAAAGCTCTAAAGGGTAGATTTCTATAGAATATATTTGCAATCATCTGTAAGATCGACCACCAGAAACACCGCCAGCATAGCGCCCTGCAGGTCTCTTTGAATATCAAGCTGTTTTTGAGGAGAACACACAACTTTGGCAGGAAAGCCCTTGTCTGACGTCTAGCGGTGTCCAGGAGTGCCCCCGTGTTTTCTCCAGGCTGGCCCACGCGTGGGTGAGGCTGAGAGGAAACTTCTTCCTGACACACGGTATACACTAAACCTTTCTCCCCCCGCGGTCCCGCCTTCCTGCTGCTGGCACGATGCCCCTCCGCCCATTGTTCGCAACCTGCCCACAGTGCGCGCGGTCCCCAGCGGTACTCACCCCGACCCGGGCAGGGATGGGCAGGTAGCCTCCCGTGCGCCGCGCAGTAGCCTTGGATACCCTGGACGCATCCGCTTGTTGCTGCTGGCTCTGGGGAGGGGTTTGGCTCTCTGTCCAAAGTTGAGCGAATGGGCGAGGCAGCCAATTCCATGCTCCGGGGTGTGGCTGGGCCCGGAGAGCATCGCGCATGCGCAGCCTCCTCTAGCATCTACACGCAGAACAGATACAACAGCTGTAAACCGCTGCTTCCCCGCGACCAGCATTCAACCCCCACCTTTTAGTAAAAGCAGTAACAGTGTTGCTACTGCGTAGGCTCAAATAGTCATCAAGTCCAGGGCATTTTAGTGTGGAGTTAAACTTTAAACAACATAACATACCTCCGTGACAGCTCACTTGTTTTGAGCCAACCCGCCCCGAAGGTGTTGGAGCGCTTCACGTGAGCACCAGTTACATTACAAAGGAAACATTCATTTTTTTTTTAGGTTCGGTGAGATGAAGTGATTTGCCCAAGATCACTGGATGCTGAGTGGACACTCAGGCATGAACCTGTTTCAAAGCTGGCAGTCGGCATTTCCGGTCGTTACGCCATATCCCGAAATATTTGAATTAAGATAAACACCACACATTATATCTTGTGATGTACTTTAACTGATTGGTAATTAAGGGCTGACTTTGCAATGGGTCCCTCTTCGGTCATGTTTTCATGTCCCGAAGTTTACAAGGTAAAGCCCAATCGATTTAGAAATAAATTACTTTAAAACCGTTAAGGCAATCTTGCCAGCAGTAAGGTCCCTATTTACATTTCACGTTTTGTTTCCTCTTGCATTCCTTCAAATTATTAGTATTTTTTCAGATGTTGGATGTGTATCAATCAAATAAACTTTATTCGGTTTTGATTGTAAAAACCATAAAAGTTACACAAAGACAATTATTTTAAAACTGTTAAAAAGGAATTAATACATAATTTCGTCCAATTTTCCTATGCCATTAATAAATCAGTTGAGATAATAAACATGCCTAATTGTACCAACATTACAAAACTATACAAGACCTAGATTTCAAAGAAGCTTTTAAAAATCCTACTATATGAAAGATACAATCTTCTTTGAGGAGTTGCAAATATAGAAGGGCCGTTCAAGCCTGTTGCATTCAAAAAGGGGGAATGACACCCACCATGGAGGAAGCCAATATTATAGTGATCCCAAAGGAAGGCAAAGACCCACAACACCCCAAAAACTACCGACCAATCTCCCTAATCAACGTAGACGGCAAGATCTATGCAAAGATCTTAGATACAAGACTAAACTCGTTCCTGCCCAAACTTATACACTGCTCACAAGTAGGCTACCTCAAAAATAGGATGTCCCATGACAACATTAGACACCTGTACCACCCAATAAACCATGCCTCCACCAGCTCCAATGCAGCGGTCATGATTGCCCTAGACGTGGAAAAAGCTTTCGACAGAGTGTCATGGCCTTTCCTAGATCGCTGCATGCAAAAATTCGGTCTAGGGACTAACTTCAGAAGAATGGTGCTAGCGCTCTACAACGAGCCCAAAGCCCGAGTAGTAGTGAACGGCGGAACATCTGAGCCACTCAACCTAGAAAGGGGCACAAGGCAAAGCTGCCCACTCTCCCCAGCCCTCTTCCTACTACCCCTAGAGCCGCTCCTAGCCATGATTAGAAACAAAAAAGACATAAGGGGGATTACAATCGGGGACAATACAATTAAGTTAGCGGCATACGCAGATGACATCCTCATCACCACTGAAAATCCAGGCCCGTCGATAGCCGCGCTTATGCTCACCATAGAGGATTACGCACAGGCCTCAGGATACAAACTTAACAAAGATAAATCGGAATGCAAGCCGCTGAACGTACACACAACCAGGGATGGACTCAGGGATAACTTGGCAGAAGAAATTCCTGAAATACCTTGTGCTACACTTCGGGGGGATCTCAAGACCACGCTAGACCACAATGAAAAGACACTACTGAACAAACTGAAAGGGAGGGTAGAGACGTGGTCACCTAGATTCATCAGCTGGGGGGGCAGGGTGGAAACAATCAAAATGATGTTAACACCTATGGTTAACTACATGCTCAACATGCTCCCACTGATCAATACAGAGGACTTTCACAAACGCCTAGACAAAATAATAAACAAATTCCTATGGAGAGACAAGAGACCCAGAATCGGCCTACAAAAACTCAGGCTAAATAAAAGCCTGGGTGGGCTAAATGTAACACATTTTAAAACATTCCAAACAGCTTGCAAAGCCAAACAGGGGCTTTACTGGCTAATCCCTGAACAAGACTACATGCCAGCATGGTTCTCACTAGAGAAAAGAATCTTAAATGGCCTAGACACCTTAGCCCTACTTACAGCGAGCAAACACCCCGAAATTGCCAACAATACCAGGAACGCCCTCCTCAAAGTAGACAAAAAAATGGACGCTAGCATTAGGAACACTTGGTGGGAATCGATATGGTTTAACCCCAAAATAAAGTACCGCGAGAAAATGCTCAACATGGTCTCCTGGTACAATCTTGGCATCTCCACCCCTAACCAACTAAGCAACCAAGACACACACATCACCTTCGACAACATAAAGCACACACACAAACTAAACAACATTGAGCTCTACAATTTCCTCAAAATAAAGGTGGCAATCACAAGAGCAGAACTCAACAAAGCGACCCCCCCCATCCTACAATACGCAGCGAACCTAAATAAGGTCGGTCACCAGACGTCGCACCTCTACAAGCTCCTAAACCCAGGTACATCCAAGCTCAACAACAAAACTTTAGAATATTGGGAGTCACTCCTCCACAGGCGTTTCACCGACAGGGAAAAGTCTAAACTCTGGGCGTCAGCATCACACAACAAAGTCACCACCACTCTAGCACAAACGAAATTCTGGCTACTACACAAGACATACTGGACCCCCTCCTGCCTAGCGACAATAGGGATACGAGACAGTGACACGTGTTGGAATTGTGACAAACAAAAAGGGGACCTGGCACACCTAATCTTCCATTGCCCTAAGGTCAAAAGATTCTGGAACAGAATAAGCGTCTTCATAAACAAAGCTCTAGGTCTCTCGCTACAACTAGACTTCCACGGGTTGGCCACGGCCTTCATGGCACCGTCAATCCAATCCAAAGAGGACAGAGAGCTGATTGACCTCCTACTCACAGCAGCGGTTAAGACGGTCCTAAACAACTGGGAAAGCATCTTTCAAGGTTTGGTTCAACTGGATCACCTTCCTGCGCGGGGCGGACACCATAACCTCACACCACACATCAAAAACCTGCACAAGGGGCGAAATGTGGCTCTCCCTAGACAAATACCTGTCCTCACACAAACCCCCCCTAGGCAGCCATCCAAGAGTTTTCAATACACCCACACGCACCGCAGGCGGAAAAGCCTGGCCAACTCCATAGACACTCGAACAATGTGTTCCTACCGATTTCCCACTGTCTCTTTTTCCCACTTTCCTTTCCTCGTCACCTGGGGGTACATACATAGACCGCTGATAATGCCACACACCGAGTATACGATTGTAACACGCATGCTCTCACAAAAGACCGTATGTAACCCAACCGGCCCATAATGTTGTCAAGCTTTCTCCACCCTCGGGCGACCTATACTAACCTGTATACTGTACCTTGTATACAAAACTCTTTCTCAATAAAATTCATTCTTTTTAAAATGGGGACCAGGAAGTACTTACGGGGTATTACATACAGATTACATAAAAACATAAAGTGCAGCAAGTCCTGCGGAGACAGACCGTCGCAGCTGCAGGGAGCTAGCACTTGGCCACTACTAAAACCCCTAGGTCTAGCTAACAGGTCTAGCTAACAGGAGGGGAAAGAGGTTCATCTGGAACCTCCTTAGCAGAAACTTCTCATGTGATGACAGAGACCCCAAGAGATAGGGTTCTGTCATCGGGGTAGTTTTAAGCATTAGGTACATCCGGACCCTAGGTTTCTGCAACTCCTTAACTTCCCTGTCCGCTCTCCTAAAAGTGAAAAAGGCAGATTTAACGAGTTCCACATCCTTCTTGACAATGGCATCCAGATTAGTGAATAGTTCCACCCGCCCTATACCTGCAAATCTTTTTAGGGCTCGCAAGCGAAAAGCCCTTTTACTAGCGTTTCAAAAATGGACCTTGAAATTCCACATAGCTCGTGCATGTGCAATTCAAGGTCCATTTTGATTGGGCTTTGCATGCATGCTGTTTTATAACAAAACACGCAATAGGCCATAGGCGGTAGCGTAGCTCCGCCTATGGCCTATTGGTGTCTGTTACGCGCACCAAAACCCATATGTCTTCAATTATGGCGGCCAGACTCGGCCGGCATAATTAAAGACATATGCTCGCAGTGGCGCGGAGTGGCATGACTCACAAGCTTCTTTTTTGTTTGGATCCATTTCACGGCCTAAGCAACTAAACGCTGTCGTCTTGTTTTGGTAGCGTTTTTAAAGCAGTCATGTGACGTTCTGAAACTTGATTTATTTCTGCTTCATTATCTTATCCAGCTTGTTTTTTTTGGTCCAGTGATTGGAGGGTTCAGTCTGAATGGGGTATCTCGTCACAAATAATTACGGTACAAGTGAGACCTGGACCCTGTAGACAATGCGGTTTATTCGGCACCTGAAAGAAACCTATCCCCAAAGTAAATTTAAAAGCTAAAAGGAGTTGCTAGCATGTGAACCTGCTTAGGGGTGGCTCAAGAGGTCACAGGGTGCAGGCGCAGCTGGTAGAAACAAACACATCAGATGAGGTTGGCACGAAGGACATTTAAATCAGCGGCAGAGATCCGTGTCCATGTATCGGGGCAAGCTGCAAATGTGAAAAGTGCCCATCATCGTAGCCAAGAGGATAGCAGGACCAGGTCGAGCGTGGCCAGGACCTGTGTCGCCTTCTTAGAATGCATTTGTTGCATGTGCTGTTCGTGTAAGCATGAAATAAAAAGCTGCCCGCGTGTGAAGGGTAAATGCAGTTTCCTCCTCGCACGGCCAGCTCCTGGTTCATGGCTCGCCTGGGGATCGTTAAACAAACCGAGTAAACAGCGCGGCCCAAGCGGGATTAGAGCGAATTTCTGTTTTTCAGACGCCTGCAGATGTGCGGCATGAGTGATTCCCGGGGCTCCGGCTGTCGTATACCCTCCCCCTCTCTCAGTCAGCGGACCACACAAAAGAGGGTCACACCATCTTCCTCGCAAACATATTCCTGCTTCATGTCGGTGCGGTGCCTGCCACGGCAGGAGTGGCAGTTGCTGTGCACATTGAACCGTCTTTTCACAGCGGATTTGGCTCGCTTCTGTGTTCTCCGAGGTTGCACTTGAAAGCCAATCCGTTGTTCATACTCTCACCTCATATACTGCTTTCAAGAAACACCTTGGTGCAAACTTTTTGATTCCGCGCCCACCAACCCCGAAGACAAATCACATATGAAATAGGCAGATCTGAACATATTCTACAGCTTGGACAGTTTCTTTGTGAATCCCTTTAAATATGCAATCAAATACATGCTTGTTTCTTGAGCTAAAGGTCTTTCCTAAATGCTACTGGGTACAAATGTTTCATCTCCCCCAAAATAAAGGTGTGATGTGATTTGGATTACAAGTGTGCAAAATCTACTATTTGTGATATGCGTTTGCGTAATTACACAAAAGTTTTGAAAAAATACAAGTTATTATGTGAAATGCAAATCTGTCATTTCTCTCTACATTACAGCTTGAAAAGCATCCTCTCAGTACTCATTTTGCTTAATAAAAAGTGCAAAAATGCAGAAGCACTGCAAACAGTTGCTTGCGCCAAATTTTTACCACAAATCGCATGTATTTATGTAAAGGGTCTTAATGGCGACAATTTGTGTAAGAAGTGTTACAGGAAATTCCTGATACTACGCGAATCATGCCGCCGTACTTTAAAATTCCCCAGGCAAAATTTGTGTGCAATGGGCGCTGAACTCCTCTAGCGAGGCGTGAGCCCTTGGAGCGGGAACAAGAGACCAGGGTTGTCACCTGCCCTGCTATAGGCTACGTCACAGGGTCACAGGTCAGTCATGAGACTTCGCCCCACCCGGCAGACTCCGCTTACAGGTTGAGCTGGCAAGATTGGTGTTGCTGTTGTTATTTTTATGAGTTATGAGACATAATTGATAAACTACTTTATAGGCTAGTGTGGAAAACAATCATTGGCAAACCAATAGGTCTGGCCTTTATCAGTTCCTGTTTTCCTATTTCATTTTTAGGTCTCGCTGTAGCCAATGCGCTTACGCATTGCTTCTGCAAGAAATTATGTAGGGGCTCCAGGAAAGCCTAACAAGAGGGCTTTGGAATGCAGATTATGGTCAGTGCATGTGAGGCATTCAAGCGCGAAGCTGGAATCTGGACTGCTTTCGCCAGCGCATGCTCGGCCTCACTTCCTGCTCCCCCTCTTACTTTTGTTATTGCTCACACCCCATTTTCTCGTTCCCTCCCACCCTTCCTTTGATGCCAGAGGGCTTTGGAATGCGGATTATGGCCAGTGCATGTGCCTCACCGTTTTCTCCCCGACCCAACCCCCCCCCAACAGACTTCAAAGGTTGCCACTCCCCCGTGCATCAGACTTGAAAGGAATGCACTCCCCGCTATCTTGTTCTTTTAACCCTACACTCACCATGCATTAGCTAAAGCTCACCAGTGGGCCTTTTGCCCCTCACTAAAAGCTCCTCTCCTCACATCTCTTTCTCGCTCTCGCACCCACGTTCTTTCTGTTACTCCTTGCTCTCCCTCCAACTCCACCCTCCAACTCCACCCTCCTCCAACTCCACTCTCCTCCAACTCCACCCTCTAACTCCAACTCCAACTTCACCCTCCAACTCCAACCTCCAACTCCACCCTCCAACTCCACCCTCCAACTCCACCCTCCAACTCCACCCTCCAACTCCACCCTCCAACTCCACCCTCCAAATCCACCTTCCAAATCCACCTTCCAACTCCTCCCTCCAAATCCACCCTCCAACTCCAACCTCCAACTCCAACTCCACCCTCCAACTCCAACTCCACCCTCCTACTCCAACTCCACCCTCCAACTCCAACTCCACCCTCCAACTCCAACTCCACCCTCCAACTCCACCCTCCAACTCCACCCTCCAACTCCACCCTCCAACTCCACCCTCCAACTCCACCCTCCAACTCCACCCTCCAACTCCACCCTCCAACTCCACCCTCCAACTCCACCCTCCAACTCCACCCTCCAACTCCACCCTCCAAATCCACCTTCCAAATCCACCTTCCAACTCCACCTTCCAACTCCTCCCTCCAAATCCACCCTCCAACTCCAACTCCACCCTCCAACTCCACCCTCCAACTCCACCCTCCAACTCCACCCTCCAACTCCACCCTCCAACTCCACCCTCCAACTCCACCCTCCAAATCCACCTTCCAAATCCACCTTCCAACTCCTCCCTCCAACTCCAACCTCCAACTCCAACTCCACCCTCCAACTCCAACTCCACCCTCCTACTCCAACTCCACCCTCCAACTCCAACTCCACCCTCCAACTCCACCCTCCAACTCCACCCTCCAACTCCACCCTCCAACTCCACCCTCCAAATCCTCCCTCCAAATCCACCCTCCAACTCCACCCTCCAACTCCAACTCCACCCTCCTACTCCAACTCCACCCTCCAACTCCAACTCCACCCTCCAACTCCAACTCCACCCTCCAACTCCACCCTCCAACATCAACTCCACCCTCCAACTCCTCCACCCTCCAACTCCAGCTCCACCCTCCAACTCCAACTCCACCCTCCAACTCCAACTCCACCCTCCAACTCCAACTCCACCCTCCAACTCCAACTCCACCCTCCAACTCCACCCCCCAACTCCAACTCCACCCTCCAACTCCACCCTCCAACTCCAACTCCACCCTCCAACTCCAACTCCACCTTCCAACTCCAACTCCACCCTCCAACTCCACTTTCCAACTCCACCCTCCAACTCCAACTCCACCCTCTAACTCCAATCCCAACTCCACCCTCCAACTCCACCCTCCACCCTCCAACTCCACCCTCCAGCCTCCAACTCCACCCTCCATCACTCAGGAACACCACCACATCACTCAGGGACACCACCACATCACTCAGGGGCACCACCACATCACTTCGGGGCCCCACTCAGGGGCACCACCACATTACTCATGGGCACCACCACATAACTCAGGGACACCACCACATCACTTAGGAACACCACCACATCACTCAGGGACACCACCACATCACTCATGAACACCACCAATTCACTCGGGGACACCACCACATCACTCGGGGACACCACCACATCACTCGGGGATACCACCACATCACTCGGGGATACCACCACATCACTCGGGAACACCACCACATCACTCTGGGACACCACCACATCACTCTGATACACCACCACATCACTCAGGAACACCACCACATTACTCGGGAACATCACCACATCACTCGGGGACACCACCACATCACTGTAATACACCACCACATCACTCTAATACACTACCACATCACTTAGCCCAACCACATCATCACTCAGCACCACAACAGCACTGTCCTTGCTTGTTTTCTAAAGCGCTCAGAAATCTTGGCGCTTCCGTGTAACACTATTGCGTGTTGTTTAGTTTGCAAAATAATCCGTGGAAATAGCAACTAGATGTAAATAACGGCCTCCTATTGGAAGATGCAAGTCCTACATAACAAGAACGTAATAGAAGTGTGTTACAGTTGGCAAAAGGGTTCAGAAAATTACACTTGTCCCCGTTGTATTCCGATCATGGGCTTGACTGTCGTGGGTTCGAATGCCAGTATCACCCACTCTCTCTGCTGACCTCCGTAAATGACTTGCCTTTAAATATGGAAATAATGATGCGCTGTTTGCAGCTCATACGGAATAGCGCTCCGAACGGCTGTATGCAGCGCTGTAATAGACAAGTTATTGTTCAGACTCCTAGTGATTCATTCCATTCGCCGTGACGAGATCTGCGCGTCGCTATAGCTCATGGTGCCAGGGAAGTTTCCAGGCACTAAGCATAGTGGATAAATGGAAACATCTGTATAGTGCCCTGATTGGAAACGATCCCTATGTTCTATTCATTGGAGCGACTGCGGGTTAATAGGTGTGACGTCATGAATACGGCACTCAGATCATTTAGACATGTTGGCGCAAAAGCTTTGTGCACTAGCGCCTCGGGAATACTTCAATCTAGCGCTCAACGCGGCCGGACAGCTGTGTTTCAACTTCTCGAGCACAGACCCTATACACAAACACAGGGGTAAAACTGACATCCAAAAGCTCACTTACGTACATTTGTTGTAAAATCATACATTTTAAAGGTAGTAAACATTTTGCTAACTTACATGCACACATCTAATACATTTTGGGGCATATTTACTAACGTTTCACGCAACGCAGGGCCGCAAGCAAAGTTGCTGCGCTGCGTGAAACAGAGAAATGTTGGCACATCTACAAAGATATTGTGCATTTCTGCTGCCTCCTAGCGCTGCCTTGCACCAATGCAGGTGCCCTTGCACCACACAGAGCCACACACACAACCACACACACAACCACACACACACAACCACACACACACCCACACATTCAACCACACATACAACCACACACACACAACCCCACACAACCGCACAAACAACCACACACAACCAACCACACACAACCACAACCACACACACACCCACCCACACACAATCACTCACACACAACCACACACACACTACCACACACACACACACAACCACACACACACACACCCACACAACCACACACACAAACACAGCACACACACAACCACACACACAACCACAACCGCAAAAACACACACACAACCACAACCATATGCACAACCACCAGCACACACAACCACACGCACATACAACCACAACCACACACACACAACCACACACACACAACAGCACACACACAACTACACATACAACTACACACACAACCACAAACACACAACCACAGACACAACACACACACACACAACCACACACACAACCACAACCACACACAACCACATACACACACAACCACACACACACACACTCACACACAACCACACACACAACTACAACCACGCATACAACCACACACACAATCACACACACACAACCACACACACAGTCACTGCACACTTTTAACAGGCACAGACATCATCAGTCTTCAGTGCATGCTTTCACCGGGCACAAACACCATCAGGCTTCAGTGCACGCTTCCACCAGGGACACACCACCAGACGTCAGTGCACGCTTTCACCAGGCCCACACACACCACCAGCCGTCAGTGCACGCTTTCACCAGGCCCACATACACCACCAGCCGTCAGTGCAGGCTTTCACCAGGCACACACACCACCAGACGTCAGTGCACGCTTTCAGCAGGCACACACACCACCAGCATCTGTGCACGCTTCCACCAGGCACACACACCACCAGCCGGCAGTACACACTTCCACCAGGCATACACACCACCAGCCATCGGTGCACAATTTCTACAGGCACACACACCACCAGCCATCAGTGCACACATCACTTTTAACTATTGTAGCAATCGCAGTATGGCGCACTTTACTTTTAGACGTCATTCGTGAATGGGATGCACTCCTTCAAGTATTTCATTTTCTCTTGTTCATCCTTAAATTTCGCGAAGCGTGCTGACTGGTAACGTGCCCAGCACCTGTGGCACGTAAATCAATAACTCGCAACATTGGGACATTGTGTAGTGCCCCCAACCATAGCACAATTGCTGCTGCATGTGTACTATATAAACCAATGTTCATCATCTTAAACTTTTCAATCCATGTCTTTACATTTTCCATTGCTGTTATACGTTAACCATTTTCGTTCCACATGTAGGGTAATGCCAATTTTCTAAGTTTCAAGTATTCCTGGTGGGCCATCCGAACCTCTTCTTTCAAGAATATGCACTGAAGCAGATTTCATTAAAATAGCAGTTTATTTGCAAACCCAATGCATTTCGGGCCTCCGTGGGCCCTTTGTCAGACGTAACTAGAAAATCAATTAAATAGATGTTACAATACTTTTCTCCACAGAATATATACATTTTACATATTAATTCATAGTTAACTGGTTTACAAACGTCATCAAACAGTTCACTGACACATTATGCTAAACAATGACCTCGTGCTAAACCTTCTCTTTTTAACTCTCATTAATCACTGGACTCATATCAACTGAATATCTATTGAACCAGGCGTTCGCGACATCGCCATTCGTCACTGGAATGTTCTCACTGTTATTAACCCTCCTCGAAACACGACTTAGATCCGTATGCTGAGTGCCATAACTCGTATAAATGAAACGCTTTTCCTGTGACTTACTGTGCTTATACATGCTAACAAACCGGCTGCCCGCCCCAAACAATTACTGATCTTGTCATCCACTAAACATTCTGCTACGATGTTTACTTTATCTAACATCTGCCTTGCAAATTACAAGAAATTGCGCATTCTCTTAACTGCATTCTGTTACTCTTGTGAAATACATTGCTCGATTCCTATCTTCCTGATTATCAACCCGTGTCTCTACAACGTACCTGCTAATTCATTGCCGGAATTCTTATTGAACTACAAAACGAGTCTCCCTCTGCTTTCCCCGGATCTTCAAAACCACCTCACGCCCCTCCTCCCAATCTAGACCACCTGTGACGCACTAGTGATTCTATTGTAGCTGTCGCACTACATTCCCCAGGATGCTTTGTAATGATAAAAAACCATTATGTGTCTTATGTTTAAACACAGTCGCCCTATTACAGCATGATATGCAACCTTTAAATTAGAGTCAAAATGCCGGTTCAAACGTAAAAAGTCTGTGGACATGTTCCATGATGTAATCATAATGGTCAAGTTACTTCTGACTCATCATTAAAATAAACTGGCTGCATGAAATTAGGTGTTCCACCTGGCATGTGGTCCGAAGCTGCATTTCCGTTTTTCCAGATACTTGTTTTCCATTCTTAATTGGGTGCAAACCCGATGGGGCCAATACCTTAAGACATCATTTGTGAATGGGATGCACTCCTTCAAGTATTTCATTTTCTCTTGTTCATCCTTAAATTTCGCGAAGCGTGCTGACTGGTAACATGCCCAGCCCCTGTGGCACGTAAATCAATAACTCGCAACATTGGGACACTGTGTAGTGCCCCCAACCATAGCACAATTGCTGCTGCATGTGTACTATATAAACCAATGTTCATCATCTTAAACTTTCCAATCCATGTCTTTACATTTTCCATTGCTGTTATACGTTAACCATTTTCGTTCCACATGTAGGGTATTGCCAATTTTCTAAGTTTCAAGTATTCCTGATGGGCCATCCGAACCTCTTCTTTCAAATAGCAGTTTATTTGCAAACCCAATGCATTTCGGGCCTCCGTGGGCCCTTCGTCAGGGGTAACTAGAAAAGCACGAGGTCATTGTTTAGCATGATGTGTCAGTGAACTGTTTGATGACGTTTGTAGACCAGTTAACAATGAATTAATATGTAAAATGTATATATTCTGTGGAGAAATGTATTGTAACATCTATTGAATTGATTTTCTAGTTACCCCTGACGAAGGGCCCACGGAGGCCCGAAATGCATTGGGTTTGCAAATAAACTGCTATGTTAATGAAATCTGCTTCAGTGCATTTTCTTGAAAGAAGAGGTTCGGATGGCCATCAGGAATACTTGAAACTTAGAAAATTGGCATTACCCTACATGTGACAATTTATAGACTTTTGTTGCAATTGGTGTTGCAATATTTAGCAATGCCAATAGCTCAAACTTAATTAATGCGAGACCTATTGCATTGCAAATACTTGTTTTGATATACTTGAGCCTGGGGATACGGGCCAAGTTATCAATTGATATACACTCCCTTAGTATTAGATGGTTGAGAGTTAGGTCTTTGTTTAACCAACTTTTAATCCAAAAAATCAGACAACGCAGGGCAAGAGCATCAATTAGATAGGGGTCCCCTAATTCCTCGTGGACTGCTAAATTGGATGATCCACGTGGGGCGCAAAGTAAACGTTTCAGGAAATCGTTTTCCATGACCTGCAGGGAATCTACGGCAGTGTATTCCCAAATTTTACTGCTGTAGGTAGCTGTGGCCAGACATTTAGCTTGGTAAACTTGCAGCATAGCTCCTGTAGGTTTCTTCCCTAATTTAGAGGAAAAATTAAAAATTGCAGTGTTAACACGAGCCAGATTCCCTTTTTTTCTCCCAATTAGGGAGCCCCACTTGAGTTGGTCGTCAAAAAGCACCCCTAAATATGAAAAAACATTTGAGCAAGGGATCTTGGTGGAGCCAACACTAAAATTAAAGCTCTTTTTCGATTGGTGCCCCACTTTCATGACATAGTACTTAGAGTTATTAATTGCCAAGTCCCGGTCGGACATAAAACTTGAAAACGTGGTTAAGAGGGCTTACAAACCCATTTCAGTCCTGGATATGAGGACGGCGTCCTCCGCATAAAGCAGGACGGGGATGCCACGCCGACCTACATAGGGGTAATCCACTCCAGTTGCCCTTAATACATTGTCTAGTTCATTAATATAAAAGTTCAATAAAAAAGTCGCTAAAATGCATCCTTGCCATACCCCCCTCTTGATTTCAAAATCCCTGGTGACCCGCAGGTCCTGCGAGAACCTAACATTAGCTTTGGTTGTCAAGTGCAGGTCCTCCAGAAAATTGAATATACTGTTGTCCACCCCATTGCCCTCATGGATTGGCACAGCTTACCCCTGTTTACACAGTCAAACACGGATGACAAGTCCATGAAGGCAAGGTGGATGGTTCCGAGACGAGCAACAGTATATTTGCTCAGGATCATATATAAATTGATACATTGAGCAACAGCAGAGCGGCCCGGCCGGAATCCGTATTGGGCATCTGACATTATCTTATGTTCCTCTGCCCATGTTGTTAACCTTTGGAGAAGGACCCACCCTACTACTTTGACCACAGAATCAATAAGCGAAATTGGTCTGTAGCAGTGGGTACTATTTCTATTACCCTTCTTGAAGACAGGGACTATTGTTGAAGATACCCATGATTGGGGGCAACCATTCCTTGCTGCTGCGTTAAAAACAGACTCCATTATAGGAGCCCAAAACGGGGGATCTGACTTGAATAGATCGGGGGGAATCCCATCTGGGCCAGGTGCTTTATTAATAGATAGTCCTATGATGCCCTCTAGGATCTCCCCTTTCTCAAAGATTAATACTGGAACCTGCATATCCCGACTAACTTGGGGATTAGACTCGGGAGGGCATTCAAACATGGTTTTAAAATGATGTACCCACTCCTCCTCAGTAATGTGTGAGTTCAAGGCCCTCCCCCCTTCCTGATCAAGGAGGGGTTGATTCATAACACTCCAAAACTTCGCACTGTTCCTGAGAGTGCTCGAATCGATCAACTCCCTCCAAGCTTCCTCTTTCAAGGCACCCTTCAGTTTTACCAGGGCTAGCTTATATTCCTTTCGGCAGGCACATACCTGAGATTGAAGTCTTGGTTTGGCTGCAAAGCCTCCCTCAATATTTTTGCAGCTTGGGAACAGTGGCAGTCAAACCATCTAGGGCCCGGAACAATATTTCTTCTTACTGGAGCATTTAAAATGTTTCCCACAGTATGCGGTATGCGCTATTGACTCAAATGCCCCAAGGATCTCATTTGGGGGGAAACCCTTAGTTAAGCAGACATCTAGTTTGTGTGCACAAAATGCTTTTATTTCCTTGTAGAATTTCTCTGGAGACACCTGCGACCATTTTAGTCTGCGCTTACCGTCCGTTGGTCTAAGTAGACCCCTGTTTTGGACAGTCTCAGTCTTAACAGTTAGCGGGCCCGTCATAAAAACAGTAAGTGGGTTGTGGTCGCTAAACTCACTTTCCACAATATTAAAACCATGAAAGAACAGTTGCAGCAAAGAAGAAATTAAAATAAAATCAATGAAAGACCCCTTTCCATGCCCTTTAAAAGTTGGTACATACAATTTGGTATGGGGATCATTCAACGACATCAAAGCCACCATATCCAGTTCATTTAACATGTTATTCAACGATTCCCCTGAGCATGATGTTCAAAATGAAAGCCCCACATACGGAGGCAACCCATCTCAGAGATATAAAATGTTGCTGGGTTACCACAGTGGTGTATATTAAAATCCCCGGAGACCACAAGATTATGTAAACTATAACCCAGGTTTCCTCTTATGAAGTCTACCAGCATGATGATGTTACAAGTCTCATACGGACGGGCCAATGAGTTGTAGAAATTGATAATACCCCATCTAGTGTCCCCCCTTTTAGCGGACAATGCCAGAATTCCATGGTGAATGGATGGCAACACCTGGATCTGGCAGTCAACAGCCACAGAAATATATACGACTAGCCCACCCTTTGATCTTCCACTTGTCGAGGCAATAGCCAGGACAAAAAAAAACTTATATCCTTCCAAGAATAGGTCACAGTCTACTGATCATGTTTCTTGGAGGCTAATTATCGAGAATTGCTTCACATATTGCACCCACCTCGGATCTTGGAGCTTGTGGGCCAGCCCTGCGATGCTCCAGGATAAGAAGTTATTAGATCTGACATCTGGGGGCCTTGCCACTTCCCCCATGCGGGACTGGTCCAGAGCCACCTGTTCCAGCTCCAGATGTGAGGACTCCCTTAGTCAATTACAATCCTCTAGGCCTGTTAAAGACATACTCAAAACACCGTCTTGGGTGCTCGCGTGGCTAGAAACATATTTTTGGCACGTAGAGTCAGTTGGATAGGGAGCTCCCGCATTGTGGGCTCTGCAGACTGTGAATCCCCACATTGCAGGACGTATCTTGTCCAGGGACATTAGTCATACCCCCTTACTGGGGTCAGTGGTAAGGACTTCACCCCTGGGTTATTTCTACAAGCCAGTTCCTCTCTGGACGTGACTGAAATTGGCCCAAGGGTTCCCTTTCAAGGTGGTTGGTCAAACAGATTAGCTTTGGGGCAACAATCTACCGTCAGGGCGTACCCACTCTCTGAATTGGATAACCAGCTTGGCAATAACCCCCTGTCACAGTCAAACAACAGATATGCGGCTTTAACAGGTCTAGAGGATTGTGATGTATGTGTAGCTTTTTTCCAAGCAACATATAATTCTTGTAAAGTGATACTCTGAAGTAGTTGCCTTCACGTGTCTCGGTGAGTTCAGGTTATGGGGGTGGGTGTTGATGATGGGGCATGATTGGGAGTTCTGGAGCTGAGGGCTGAGGCCCAAGGCAGTGCGCATTTCTAACAATTCCTGTAATTGGGTCATAAAGAAGGTCAGTATTCCTGCTCATCCAGTCCTTCGCCTCTCTGCAGGGAGCACAGATTAAACTTCAGGTATGTGGCAATTGTAATTGTGGGCAAGAGTGTGAAGGAAGTTCCCTATTTTCTAAGTATAAACAACGCAAAAAGTACAAAACATGCAGTGCTTACAGGAGAGTGGGTGGGTCGTGTGCGTGGGGTTAGTGAGGTAGAAAAGAGGAAAGCAAGTACGTGCAGAAGGAGAGACTAAAAAAACAAGTGGAAAGAGAAGAGGTGTGAGATCTGCAGAATGAGGATTTCTAAAAAATGTGGGGAGATAAAGGGTGTAAGTGTCTAACTGCAACGTGATCTGAGGGTAGACACTCCGAAAAACCACTAGACCTTTTACAGACCTTAGTAGTGATTAATTCACAGTCTCATATTTTCATAAATAAAACATTTTCAAATCTGATCAAAAATCATTGTCGTTACTCATTTAGCTACTACTGCTAACAAGATATTGGTAAAACAAACAGGTCGGGCTAGTTTTAAATGTATGTCCGTTGTTATTTATGTCTGCATGCAATAACAGAAAATGTACTGCGAGCCACCCAAATAATGTTTACGGCACACTGTGAAGCACAAGATTTTACTTTACATGTTTTAAGCCACATCCATAATTACACTATCTGTGCTTCCTGGAAAGCATTCATAGTTACGCTTCTTTGGCCACGCCCCTTTTACAGATCCCTCCCCCCACCTTCCTCAACCCACTTTAAGCACTGCCCTGAAGTGAGACAATAACACCTACAACCCCAAACTCATGCTCCACCATAAAACACTTGCAGTTTCGAAAATTCATGATTTCAGTTTGATGAAAATCTGGAAGAGGAATACTGTATAACTGTTCAGGCGCGCAACACCCATTGGGCTCACGGGGCTTCAGCCCTCCCCGTTGTGTGTGTCACCCCGGGCTGACAAGGCTTCGCGGGCTGGCGAGCATCTAATTGCAGCCGCACCCGAGTACTTAACAGGTCTTTAAAAGACCATTAATTGTAAATGAGCCTTTTGTTGTGTGTTCACCCCTTCTTACAGCTACTCTGTCTGTGGTTGGAAGAATTAGCCCACCCCGAAATATTTTTCAGCGCCCCCCCCCCCCCCCCCAAATTTGTCTCTAGTTGCTCGCCTGACTCTGATGGAAGAGGGAAATGGGTGGGACTGTTTTCAGAAGACAAGTGGTTATAGGAAGCAGACTGGCCAACGCCTTAGTGCTTCTGCTGGTGAAGAGTGGTAGATGAAAAGTTAAAACATCTCCCTGCTATGCCCGTTATGGACTTTTTCTCGCAAATATGTATTCACTGGAACTGCCAATAACAATAAAAGGAAAAATAATTTTAGTTCAAACCAGTTTAGAACTGTCAGATTTATTTCTCAAATAATGCCAGTGATTTTTGTGCAGGCTCATAGCAGTAATGGTCTGCATACGTCATTTGTTGTTATATTCTACCCTAAGCGTTATGTTCCCTTTTCTGTTTTCCTGTTGGGCGTGCCCCTTTATGCCATCTCATGTGTACGTGCCTTGTGCTCATTCGCTGAGCTTTAGAATGCTGTTGTTTGGCGAGAGGGGAATTTAAGGTCAATTAACAGCACTGTGTTGTCAAGAGGCGTGCCAGGGTGAATTGCATGGCTTACCACTTATAACTGGGCAGGCATAGGGATACTCTAATCCAAGGCCGCTGATGGCACGTTCATGTCAGAAAAGGAAAGGCTCGCGGTGTCCACAGAGTGTTAGTGCTGTCTGGTGTCTGGCTTCATGCAGGGCTTTAAGTGGAATGATACAACTGGGGGTTCTCTCATAAGGGGCGTGGTCGATGTACTTATGGGTGTGGCTTAAAAACACCTAAGCTAAACACCTGTGCTTGGCCTAGTGCTTGTGCCCAACTGGTATTTTGCTGTTTCTGTAATCGCATCCAGATATATAATACAACAGGATAAATTACACCTACCACACGCCAGGACAATTAGCTTTGCCAATGGTTGTTAGTTGCATAAGATAAATAACCACCAGCTATGGCTTCATTGGGTAGAATATTAAAAAGGCTTCTGTTCTGGAAAGATGAGATTGTGAAAGAACTATAAAGGGTCTTTTCGAGGTTACATCAAAGGCAGTGAACGGTGGTACTGCTGCAGAGTTAAAAATGTCACCATAGGGGCGTGGCCAAGCCGGCGAACATGGCGGTCGTTTAGAGCCTGAGCTCCGACCAGCCTGACACACTACTGTTCATTTATCCTGGCCCTGGGCTTGAATAAGAGTTTCCTGCCACAGCAATCGGCGGCGGACGCATTGGGCTACACTCGGCAGCATTTCCAGCCCCGCAGCGGCCCAGGAGAAGGAGCAGCGGCCCGGCGACGCAGCGGGGTCCCACAAGGTCCGTTGAGGCCCAGGCAGCCGGGACCTCGATTTTGGGGCTGCTGGGTTCAGGAGTTTCCGCTGCTGCTGGAGTGGAGAGGGGTTCCGCGCCGGTACCTGGAACCGAGTGCGGATCTCCGCCGAAAGTGCTCCTGTGGCGACTCATGTGCGGACGACCTCATTAGGCGGAGCAGCTGGTTCGAAGGAGCTCGGTGGGGCCTACGCCGCCGGGTCCTCAATTTTGGTGCTGCCCGGCCTGGATAGGCTTACCAGCGCCGCGGTAGGAGAGACCTGGCACCCGTTCTCTCCCGGGGGCTCGGGTGGCCCGAGACCCTCCTGCGCCTCATTGCCTCCCTCGTCCTGGGTGGCTGCGGGAGCGCCCAACCGGGCAATCAGCGAGGGTGCGCCGGGGGCAGCCGCGTTGGCGGAGGGCGGCCACCCTACATCCCCATGCCTAGACGGATGCGTCGCTTTGCCAGAGACTTACGGCGGAAGGCTGGGAACAGTCGGCTGCGGTGGTGAAAGCTGCTGACTCCTCTTCCAGGCCCAGAACAGGCGGCTCCGGCCAGCGCAGGGCAGAAGAGACCCCCATTTTGGGACAGACGGCCCCGGGGGTACGAGAGGTGTGCTGCACGAGCTGCTGGTGAGCGTTGTAAATATTCTGGGACTGAATCGGGTCCCGGTGAGGAGGACTGGTGACACCTGGGGGAGTTCGCGTCCATCGGCAGAGAGATCCTTAAGGTGCTTGGAGAGCTGTGGGGTCCGGGCGATCCTGTGCGGCCTACATAGCCGGGACACTGATTTTAGAGTGGCCTAGTGGGAGTGAGTCGGCCGGTGGCTGTGGTGAGGAGGAACGGCCTTGGGGCTTGCCCTCGGCGCAGGAATACATCGCGCCATCGCCATTGCCGCTGGGAGCCTGCAGGGAGGTGCGATACCCCACGCAGATGAGCATAGACTGAGCCCTGGTGGGGTTGACGAAGTACGCCGCCATTTTGAGCCGTGCACTCATCGCGGCGGCAGTGGAGAGCCCCGGTGGAGAAGAAAGTGCCTGATGAAGCCCTGCCTGAAGTCGTTTGACAGCAGAGACCAGTGGTGAGTGACTCGTGCCCCCATTTGGGAATTCGGGGGTCAGATCGGGCCCCGGTGGGAAGGAGCCAGAGACAGTGTGCGACCGGAGGAGCGCTGCGGAGGGTCAATCTGGGCAGGGGGCACCTGGGCAAGGGTCCCTGAGACAATTGTGCACGCGGCCGGGACTGGTCCGGTGCGACACTGTGCCGGTGCATGTGGGTGCAGACTTCTGACACATACCTGTTGATTGCGGTTGCACCTGACCCTCCAGCAATAGTCTGCAGCCGGCAAAAATCAAGCCATCGGTAGGATTCATATCCCGTACGGCACTATTAGTGAGTCATGACACGAGGAGGAGCCGAGGGGGACAGGGTAAACAGGGGCCCATTGACAAATACACAGAGGCGGTGGGACCTGGTGGCCCCGCGGCGCCCGCTCCAGACAATGCGGCGTTGCTTGCCGCGATCACGCAATCGAGGTATATGCTCGACGCGAAGATAGGGGCAGTCAGGGCTGATGTTACCGAGGAGGACTTGCGGAATGCAGTGGAGCGTATTACAGGCGCGGAGACTCGAATATCTGCAGTAGAAGATGACGTGTCTACCCTTAAACGTAAGGTTGCAGAAATGGAGAAAGTGCAGAAGGGCCTGGTCCTGAGGGCGGAGGATGGGGAAGGACAGGCCCGACGTAACAACCTGCGCTTTGTTGGCTTTCCGGAAGGGTGTGAGGAAGGCAGCACGGAGACCTTCATAGCACAGTGGCTGGAGAGCTGGATCCCGGCGGATGCCCTGTCTAGATGTTTCGTGGTGGAGAGAGCCCATCGGGCACTGGTGCAGAAGCCCCCGGTCGGTGCGCGCCCGAGACCGATCATAGCCAAATTACTGACCTATGTAGACCGGGATGCTATCCTGCGGCAGGCGAGAATTAAAGGTACGCTTACGCCCGACAAGGCCGCTATTATGATCTTCCCGGATTACACAAGGCTAGTGCAGCAGCAGCGTCAATCCTTCCTCGCTGCCAAAGCCCGTCTCCGTGGTCTAAAGCTCCAATATGCGCTACTTTATCCGGCACGGCTGCGAGTTGTCTACAAGTCCCGCACGCTATTCTTTGACACTCCAGAAGAAGTGTTTCAGTGGACTGATGAGACGGTTAAAATTCGGCTTAACAGTGCCAGGGAAGGAGAATCGGACTCTTCCTCGAGTGGGTTTGCCAGGGAGGGTCTACGGAGTCAGCGTCGGCGACGCAGAGGATCGCGATCAGGCAATAGTTCGCGCTCAGGCTCGGCCGCACGTTAGGTCGACCCGACACAGGATCAGCAGCCAGAAGTGCCTTGATAACAGAGATTAGTGCAGACAAAATGGTCCCAGAAAGTAAGATAAGCAAAATTACTTAAACTTAAATGAATTCAATGAAAGTTATAGCAACATTGTTTTTTAATCACAACGTGTCATATAAAATTGTTCATAAAAGTAGATACACAATTCAATCATATACAATGCCCCTAGAGGGTAGGACAGGGAAGGGTAGTGATGGGATAGTGAAGGTATAGGAATTATAATATAAGTCAATTGGATCTAAATAAACCAAACATCATAATTGGTGAACACAATAGCAACAAATTCATCAGTCAGTTAAATGAACATGCCTCAAAACACTAAAATCACAAATGATATGTCTGGGAAGAGGCTGAACAGAGGAGGGAGTGTCGACGTTTCGACCCAAATGGATGCAGGTGTGATTTTGACCTTGCTAGAGGGTCTTCATCAGGACGGTGGAACGAAGAGGATGGGGCAAAGAATCTGTAGTTGTAAAGAGAGGCACGGTAGGGTGCAGTCACTCTCAGCAGAATTCAGAATGTAACTGCATCTGTGGTCCACGGGTGGACACCTTGATAAAGTGGGGTTCAGTGTAGTAATTGCTCTGCCGACAGATGGTCGATTTGATCAGAAGCGGAACATACAGAGTGAAATCTGGGCGCGGTATTATCACACTTGGTAAGGTGTCACTGAAGTTGGACAGGATGTCCAGGGTGGTCAGTCGGACACTGGGATTAAATAAACAGGCGTCTTGATCAGGTGGGGTTCCGGTGCAAGAGTCACTGGCAGTAAAGCGTTGCCGTGGCGGAATAAATCGGCAGACGTAATACGTTCAGAGGAAGGGTCTGTAAGTGCTATAGTAAATGGAGTGGCTGAGAGCGGGAGTCCATTCACCCAGGTCCCAGGGACTTGCTGGGTTAACCCGTGTCTTTACAACAGTTGATGACAGAGAGACATGAACGTTGACCAATGTATATGATATTAATGGAAGCCCAGGTGCAATGTTGATTTAGGCTGGGAGCCCGTCCTGTTCAGTATGGGAGGGTGGGAGTGACGACCTAGTTCTTATGGGTTGTTACTGGGGGATCCATTGGAGGGTGCGGTGCTTGCTCCCCTGTTGGGAGCTTGGCCGTCATCCATCCGCGACAGGTGCTTCCATGTTTGGGAGGTGCGGGTGGGGGGACGTTGGGGGGGAGGGTGTTCTTGGGATATGGGGGGGGGGGCCTTGCTTGCGTGCGCTCTGATGCCTGCTGTTTGCCATGTACCATGATGGCTGGATGCTGGAACTTCTAGTTCTGTACTTGCCGTATTTTTCAAATGTCCACTGTTAGGGAGGGAGGGCGGGTGTTCCCCGGATCGCTACGAGTCATGAGTTGGAATGTGAGAGGGATGCTTGACAAAATTAAGCGGGGTGCCGTGTTTCAGTATGCCAAAAGGGTGGGTGTGGATGCTCTTCTGTTGCAGGAAACCCATTTGCTTAAGTTGGCACCAAAGCACTGTGCCTGCTGAAGGACTGGGCTATTCTAAGGCCCAGCGGTGCCAGGGAACAACACCTGAAACCTTCGTGGGTTACCTGTTCCGGCGTACAAATTACAGAGACACGGGACACTTCCTTCGGCGTCAAAGATCAGCGTTTATTTACTGCAGGGATACAGAAATCGCAAGAAGTACACTACGTGTAGGTTCTGAGAGACTGCTTCGAATTGCAACAGTGGATCGCTCCTTTTATACATATTTTAGTCATAGCACAACATGACGAACAAAAGGTTACAACTCAGTTCCCACAGTAAACTTCAAAAGGGTTGCTTTCATGTATTCAGGAGCCCGGAACATAATTACAGTAGCATCGCCGGTTCCCAACTGTAAAAGTACGTTATCCCATCATTAAGTACATTCCATTCTGGCTGTAAACGAGTTAAGAAAAGAGACAAAAACAGGTGCAAGGAAGACAAGGATAGACAACAGATTGAAAAAGAGTGTAGGGGCAATATCGGAAAGCACGATTGCAGGATCAAAGGATTCGTGCCTAATGCATGCACGGCTGAAACAATAGACCGGCACGGCAAGATGAGCCTCGGGCGGAGCCATCTGCCTTTGCAGTGTCATCCCCCTCGTCATAAAGACACCCTTAAAGGAACATGTGTCTTCCGCAAGAGCTTGGGAATCCCAGGGTCACGAAGCGGACAGTGTCCGTTCGCTGGCAACTTGAGGGCAAGGGACAAAATGGATACCGTATCTAAAATGGAACCCGTGGGTTCAGATGGAGAAACCCACGAATAAGACGAACGGTTCAAGGCAGCGTAGCGAAAACGCGTACACCTGCTAAACTCGTCATTTGCGGTTCATAGATACCAAACTCGTCCATATTCGAACGAGTCGAAAACACCATTATGATTGTCACGGAACCTCACTGCAGCGCTCAGGTTACACACAGACGTTTCACTCCGGCTTTACAAGAGGCTCAAGGGGGGTGGCGATCCTTATACACCGCAGGGTGCCATACATTCATAATCGCGCCTGGACAAACACACAAGGTAGATACGTGGTGGTGCAGGGGGAGATAGGCGTAGAGAGGGTGACTTTTTGTAGCGTCTATGCCCCTCCGCCACTTCAGTGGCCACTGGTTGAAAAGATAGTGCCCCTGTGGGGTGAAATGCCTGACTCTTTGTCTATTGTGGGGGGGGACTGGAACAATGTTATGGCAAAGGCTGCGATAGGTGGCGGAGGGGGGCAGCGGGTCAGGATCAAGGGAGTGAGGGAACCACCACCAGACTGTCAGCGTTAATCACAGGGCTGGACTAGCTAGACGCTTGGCGATACAAACATGGTGCGCGACAGGATTACACATACTTCTCGGCGGTGCGAGATTCGTTCTCCAGATTGGATTACATTCTTATCCCTAGGGGGTGTGCCTCTTGCATAGCCTCGGTGGAAATCGTATCGCGGGCCCTGTCAGATCACTCGCCGGTGCTTGCCGCGCTTCGTGTGGGCCCAGCTGAGCAGCCGTTTCGGTGGCGGATGTCGGCCTGGCACTTGAACCAGGACGAATATAAAGCGCACCTTACGGTAGAAATAGACCACTATCTGTCTGCGAATGAGGGGTCCGTTGACTCTCCGTCTATTCTCTGGGAGGCCATGAAGCCTACGTTGCATGGAGTGGACATATCCTGGTGCGCGGCGGCCCGAAGGGAGAGACGTAGGGACTTAATGCGACGGGAGGCAGAGCTGGAGGCACTGGAGCGCAGAGCCCGAGAGGTGGATGGCGGGCCAGCACGGCGACAGCTGGTGCTAGCGCAACCACAACACGCTTCGGTTTTGATGGACGAGGCGAGACAGGCCTGGTTGGCGACCCGCAGTCGGGTTTACCAGTGGGACGACAAGTCCTGCAAAATTCTGCACCGTCTCTGCCAGGGAATCATGCATGCCCAGCCGCTGCCTCGGATAGTAACCCCTGAGGGGGAGCCCATGTTAGATCCAGTGGAGATTGCGGAGAGCTTTGCTGGGTTTTACGAGGCTCTATACGCCCCCCGGGAGAGTTTTTCTAGGCCGATATGGTTCAGCGTTTTATCGATGATCTCCCGCCAAGAGCCGTCTCGGATGAGGTTAGGGATCTGCTAGATCAGCCTCTGACTGACGTGGAGATGGGTGCTGCCCTGGGCGAACTAAACCCGGGCAAGGCACTGGGTCCCAACGGATTCCCCAGTGAATTCTTCCGGAGGTTTTTGGTTCAGCTGGGCCCGCTTCTTCGGCCGGTCATTGAAGAATCATGCGAGAGCGGGTCACTCCCGCTGGATTGGTGCCATGCCGAGGTGGTGGTGTTTCTGAAGCCTGGGAGACCCCCGGAGAGCCATGCGTCCTACCGCCCAATATCACTCCTGAACACCGAAGCCAAAATCTTGGCGAAGGCCCTTGCCACCAGGCTCAAGCCGCATATTACAGATTTGATACATCCGGAATAGGCTGGGTTTATGCCGCAGCGGGCTACCCGCCATAACATCAGGCGGGCTCAGGTGACGGTGTCAGCTTGGAGAGGATTGGGGAGCCGTCCGCATTGTTCCTAGCAGATATGGACAGGGCATTTGATTCCCTCAGCTGGACGTATCTCTTTGCCCTGCTGAGACGCTTAAATCCCGGCCCACGCTTTTTGGCGTATGTCCACTTGCTGTATACAGGTCTTACGGCATCGGTGTGTGTCGGAGGCGCGGTGTCTCGCTTGTTCCCGGTCCAGAGGGGGACGCGACAGGGCTGTCTCCTCTCCCCATATTTATTTGTGCTCGCCGTGGAGCCTTTCGCGGCGTGGGTGCGCATTGATGCTCAACTCAAAGGATTCTGATGGGCGCCTGGTCTTACCGATAAAATAGCTGTGTACACTGACGATGTCCTGTTTTTTCTCACTGCCCTGGACCGTTCCGGGCCGCGACTGCTGTGCATTTTGCAGATTTTTGGTGAGACCTCCAGCCTATACATGAATCCGGGCAAATCCACGCTGTGGCTGTTGGGTGACCGGCGGAGCGTTTGGGACTGGGCATCGGGCCTCTGGTTGGCGACGGATGGGGTGAAGTACCTGGGAGTCTTCTTATTCGAAGATGCGGCTATATCCCTGGAACACAACATCACTCCAGTGTGGGATCGGGTACGCGAGGACCTGAAGGTCTGGGTGTGGATGCCGTTATCTATTCTCGGTCGGTCTGACATTTTTAAAATGGTGGCGCTCCAACGCCTGGTGTACCAACTACAGAATCATCCACATGTGATTCCCCCCCGCTGGTTTCGGCAGCTTAATACAGCTTTGTGTGGATTTTTGTGGGAAGGGGGCGTGGCCCGGGTGGCTCTACGGACGTGCTTACACCGGTGGCCTGGCCACGTCGGACGTGCTCTCGTATTATCAGGCGGCGCATCTTCTGGTGTTGAATGACTGGTGGTATGGCAACTGGGGGGGACCCAGCCTACGCTGTTGAGAGACACTTAATGGGCTCGGCGTCCGTGCATACGCTGCTGTATGGGGCACTCCTACGGAGGTCCCTCCCATCAGCCACGCAGGTGGTCTTTCACGTGTGGAGGCAGGCGCTGCGGCGGACGGGTTGGTGGAATGTCCTTACGCAGGAAACCCCCCTCTGGCGCAATGGAAGGCTCCCGCAGTTGGACGCCTTGACGGGCGTCAGGGGCTGGGACGCCATTGGCATTTCCACTCTGGGCAACGTTCTGTCCGGAGATACCCTTAAGTCCTTTGCAAACTTACAGGAGGACTTTGGGATGCCCCGCACCCAGTTCTATAAATATCTACAATTCCGCCATGCCCTGGCGCCCTCCCTGGTTGGCCTAGAGCAGATCCCTGAATTCAGTCCCATCGAAGCAAAAATCTTCATGGGTGAGCTGCCAGACAAAAAACTATCGCATATCTATCAGACGTTAGTGCGGCATTGCTCCTCGGATTTGAGTGGCCTTAAAGCCCACTGGGAGCGGGACGTCGGGGACCTGGATGAGGAGGATTGGGCTGAGGCCCTCGAGAGTCCCAGGGGAGCAGCCATATCCACGCGCCTGCGACTAATCCAGTTCAGATACTTGCACCGCACATATTACACCAGACAGCGGCTGTGGAAGGCGGGACTGGTAGCGTTCCCCGACTGCCTTCGCTGTGGGCTAGAAGTTGGCACATTAATACACACGGTTTGGGACTGCGCATCATTGCGAAGGTTTTGGGATGGGGTCCATCGTTGCCTAGATGAAGTCTTAGCCTGGAGGATACAGAGGGACCCCAAACTTGCACTGCTGAATGTCATGGCTGGGGTCGGGGGAAACAGGTATAAACGCCACTTAATGTTGTTAGAATTTACACTGGTGAAACAGGATATTGCGAAAGCATGGAAAGCTCCCCAGGCCCCGTCACTCACAGCTTGGAAGAACGGAATGGATTACTGCATGGGCATGGAACAACCTGTATTTCTAGCAAGGGGCTGTCCCCGGAAACATTTCAAAATTTGGAAACGGTGGGCGGACTACCGGGGTCTGGACCTAGACCCGCCACCCGAAGAGGTCACCCTCCTGACGATATGAGGACACGGACTATGAACAGTGGCAGTTGGTATGGATCGTACATGGCATGATAATGTTTTGCTATTTTATGCGCCGGGTGGGCGAGCTGGCACGCAGGGAGGGTGCGGGAGAGGGGAGAGGGAGGGGGGGTTGCATATTGACTACTTCCTGTGGCAATATTTCTTCAGGGGGGGTGCTAATGGTTATTCATGGTTATGAATGTGACTAAAGATATAGCTGATACATTGATGGTGGCATTTGTCTCTGGGTGACAGAGATATGCATAATATGTGAGTTCACACAATAAAATCTGTTTTAAAAAAAATATGTCACCCTGAGGGTGAGGGCAAAAATGGACAGCCCTATTAGGACCCGTCTCAGCACCTGCTTTTTAGAACATCTGGCAGGACCCTCCCCACTTAAAGCCCTGGCTTCATGCATGTGGAAAAGGTACTACAAAATGGATCCTTGATGACTAACTACATTTCCCGATTCAGAAAAGGGGGTGGTGATGAACAGAGTGTCTGAATTAAGCAGACCACTCTTACCCAGTCCAAAGATCAGGGCTTGATCCATCACCGTTATTTATCTCACTGCACCATCCCAGCTCAGAACCTGGCTATATGCAAATCAGTCTGTCCCTGACCCAGTGCATCACGGGAACAGGGCAGACTAAACTACCAAGCCAATTCTTCACCAGAAAGGAGACAAGCTACCGGGGACCGGTTTCTGGCATTTCAGCCGTCTTCGGCCCGGCTTGCTTGAATCCTGATGGTGCAGTGAGAAAGGGACTCATGTCTGAGTATACCCTGCCACACCTATAGTGGCCAAAAACGATTCAGAAAAGGGGGGTCCCCGGAAGCTTGTTTCCTTCCCAGTATAAGAATTGGCTTGGTAGTTTGGTCTGCCCTGTTCCCATGATGCACTGGGCCAGGGACAGACTAATTTGCATATAGCCAGGTTCTGAGCTGGGATGGTGCAGTGAGCTAAAAAACGGTGATGGATCAAGCCCTGATCTCGTGACTGGGTATGAGTGTTCTGTTTAACTCAGATACTCTGTTCATCACCACCCCTTTTCTGAATAACTACATTTCCCAGCAATCTTTAAACTCTCATGTTGTTCGGAGACAGCATGTTCATCATGGATCTTTGAGTATAATTTTCACTGTTTTTCCACCCCAATCGTGCTGGGAAATCATGCTACAATGTTGCTACTTGGATTTAGGATTTCATTTAGCAAATAACAGTTGCTTCCTTGAGAGTCTTTTGGAGAACAGCTTTGTGAATACAGAGATGTGTGCTGAAAATTAAGGTACAAAAAAGCTACCTTATTCCAATAATAATAAAAGCAAAAAATAAGGTCCCAAAATTAACCAAGCACTTAAACACTAACCACACCCTACTACTAAATCAAAAGCACACTGAACAAAAGTTCAGGTAAATGATACAGAAGTTATGAAAGTTAAAGAACTTTGAACTATTTTGAACATTTGGCTTTACAGATTTTCAAAGGTTTTAGTAATCATTAGCATTTGAACGTGGGTTTGAATCCTGTGAAGTAACAGGAAGAATTCTCATGTCATGAAAATGGCTACAGATGTTATGATTATGCGTAAGGTGCTTGGAGTTCTTAGTAAGAGAAATATGTATTGCTAACAATAGGATCCACAGAATATTATTGCCAGTTAATTATTTTTCTAATTTTGATTACTTTTCTAATAGGGCAAGAGCCAGGTTAAAACGAAGGACCTATTTAGAGTTTACCAAATGAGATACATGGACGTCATTTGGGAGAAGTCAAAAGTTTTGGCTCCTCTGAGGCCAGGGATCGCAAAGATAGTCCCATGAGTAGCAGGGTCTAGTTAGAAGTCGGAGCATCCCCTTACTACTCCCAAATGACGTCCTTGATGAGATGCTCTGCAAAAAGTGGCAAAGATCCATCAACCATATCACCACTACATAGGCTCTAATGCACATTTGATAGAGTGCACAGGATATCCATCATGCTTGAGACAAAATGGGCTGTCCACCAAACTCTAAATAAAGTCCTAAGCTTATCTTCACGAGAAGTTAAGAAGCTTGAGGTTGTTACGTTTCCAATAGGAAGGATTGTTAACCATATATAAAAGTAATAAAACATAACGGGGAGTCGGAGGAATGAAGATTCATTGGTCCATCCTCCCAAATATCCAATAAACACACAGATGATATCCAGCAAAACAGGCCAATAATTAAACCCTTTAAGTTGCCCACCTCAAGAGAAAGTTTTTTTAAGTCAAAAGATGCCCTTTTCCTTAGATAAAAGCCCTCATCTATGGAATGCTTCTTCATAGGATTTTCATGTCAACCTAGAACGATTTCACTAGGATGGGCCGAACGGTGGTCCGGGGAGTTCTAAATAGGAAACACGGAGATCTAAGCATCAAGAATGAGAGTTAAAAAGTTGCCTAAACATACCCCCCAAAATAAAGTATTCATCTCTTGTTGTGCTTCAGTTTCAGAAAGTTCAGTTTCATACAAGAACACAGAGTTGATTACATAGTGTTAAGTTTACGGTACATATTTCTCCTAATAAGGATAGATGTAGAACTTTCATGACAGGTTACTAAGATATCTCATGGCCCCTCTATATAAGGTTGTGGCCGCAGTATCTTGGCCTTCTGGACATCTGAGACCCGTGGTACCTTGAATAGTTCAGTGGTTCCTTGGCACCATAAAGTGCTGCAAGAGCCCTAAAACTGGGGGCTGTGAGCCTCACTCACTTCATGCTCTTGATTTTCTGATTGCTCATCCTCACCCCTCCAGCACCAAAATGGCCGCCACCAGTCTGAGAGTTTACAACTGCCTTTTAATGCTCTTCCGCTTTTAGTCCAGTTCAGGTTTTTATTCCTTTCTCTTTTCCTTTTCCATCATAGGTGTCTGTCCCATTTTTACTTTCTGATTTTCCCAATCCATTATGTGGTGCTTGATGTCATTTCCCTTTCCTTCTCTTTTGCTATTTAAAAGCTTCAGTCTGGCTGGAGGGTGAATCACAACAAAGCTGTGTCCCTTGGTTGTTTTTTTGGCACCCTGCGCTTGCTGATCATGACTCTTCGTTCTAAAAATTCCTGCTATTTCATCCCTGACTCCTGGTTTTCTTCAGTCCTTTGAAGATTTCATCCATCAAGGAGGTTGTAGGAAGCTGACTCTGTATATGCTATACCAAAATGAGTTATAGTGTGCACAGAGTCCAGGGAGTCCCCAGCGGTATAGCAGAGGCTAAATTGGGTAAGTACTAACAGCTCCTTTTGTGGTAGTGTGGGCGAGCAGAAAGACTTATCCAGAGGGTATGTTAAGCATTTATTTTATTTACTCAATCAATGACTGATACACACTCAGAGACAGAATCCAGACCAATTAGGTAAGTATACAAAAAAGATATACTTATGTTTTATTTTAGAACCAAGCAGGGCTTGGCACAGGTGAGTAATATATACTTTCCAAATGCCAGACTGTTCAACGTAATGCAGTTGTGCTTGAAGTTACAGTTACATGGTTGTATCACTTTTAAATGCAGTTTGTGTCATACAGTAAGTATTTTCAGATTACTTTCGAGTTACTTTGGATTATTTTGAGTACCGGGGGTGGGATGCCTAGATACACCTTAGGATCTCTACATACAAGTTAAGTACAACTTTTTATGCTTTACTATTGAGTTCACTTTTCTACAATACATTAGCAGTCCCACACTTAGAATAACTTTAGCCCCAAAATCTAATAACATGGGTTCCTATGAGAGAAAAAAATGGCTATCGGTTTTGGAGGTAAGTACTCGACTCACGAGGGTGAGCTTTAGGGTTTAGGACCAAGGTTCCTCAAGCCGGGTGCAAAGTGCAGGGGCCCAATGTTAGCCAATAGGGCTAAGGGGGCCTAAGGTTAGGGACCACTGATGAGCAGTCCACTCGGTTGTGGAAGCCAAGCTCCTGGGGTTAAGGTGAGCACCGCTGGGGCCAACAACCAGCACAGGAGTTGCACCAGCAGCAGCAATTGGACGGCCAGGTGCAGGGTGAAAAATGGATGTTGGGGACTCTGTACTTTCCAATGGAGACCTTCAGTTTCGGAAAGATGCTGCAGGCTCGGACAGGGAGACTTCCTGAAGGCAACCACCAACTGGAGAGGTATGCTGGGATCTTGGGGGATGCCTGGACACTGTCGGTTGGGCCACCCAAGGCCATGGGGCGTCGGATGCAGGGGTGCCTTCTGACGTTGGGGTTTCTTACCATCTTCGGTAGCGGTCAGGGAAACCTTCAGGTTAAGGCTGGATGCGTTGTCGAAAGTCTTGAGGGAGATCGGGGGTCACCAGATCCCAGGCCAGGATTGCTGGGGAGACCTACTTGGGGTGTTGGGCCACTCAAACCCGGGCCGTGGGCGTCTGGTGCAGAGTCATGCAGAATCGCAGAGCCGACGGATTTGGGATTCTGGAGGTGAGTCTTTAGTTGAGCAAATCTGATGCTCACAGGAGACAGAGTCTGTGGAGAGTTCACAGGACAGGTGTGTTAGACCTGTCAGCCCTTTGGGTGTCCCTCCTTATTTTTCTTCCTTCTTGCCTTCTATTTTTGTGTCCACTGTGATTTTTGGGTGTGTTGGCTTAAAAACTCTGGGCGCACCATCATTACTGATTAATGGTGGGGCGAACGTGCTCCTTTTAAAATGGAGGATAGGTGCGCTGTCACAAAATGGTGGCCTGTCAGAATTTGCCTCAGAGCTTTGGGCCATAGGGTGACATGAGGGGTTCCAGAACCTTCTGGCCCACTCTGGACACTCTGGGCCCAGGCTATATAAGATGGAATGTTGGGCGGCCATTTTGGGGGGAGTTAGGAGATTGGAGGAGAAGAGAGTGGTCACTTAGGGGCTGGTTGGAGTACATGCTGCTGCCCTTCCCAGTTGACGCTGCCCCCACCTGTTGATCTGACCATGCCATTAATCAACGCCCGGACCCACTTTTCCCCAGTGTCTCCACAGAAGTGGGGCTCCCAAATTGGCCCAGGGGATCAACCAGGACGTGAACTGAGGAAGGCAGAACATTCTTAAAGGTGGTGAGTGCTGCCGCCTCCAGTGGGAGGTGTAGCCTGGTTGAAGTACCCCTTAGAGCCACTGCTGCCGCCTGGAGCGTTAGTGGGACAGGACTGCCCCTCACGTTACCTCCGTGATCCCAGGATTTTCCTCGCGCTGCAGCATCTCATTTATAAATACCACAGCTAGCCCGGGATCCCCCTGTGCTAGCCCTAATTGACTCACCGCTGCAGCCCCCGGGAGATTCTCTTGTGCGTGGGGCCTAACGTGCCAGTTACTGGCCTCCGCTTCTGGGGTGATTGCTGATGGGAAGTCTTAGTCATCGCTGGGGCCCGGACTGGGAGGGGAAGCCGACCCGCGCTGAAGTGAAGCTGAGAGAAGATTGGGAGAGACGCTGGGCGGAGTCGCCTAGCGACCGAGGCTCCAACCCAGCGCGTCACTCTCCCTCGTCAGTGCTTCCTCCTCCTGCTGCCGCCGAACAACGCTGTCTTGCCATCTCTGGCGCAGTGGGCATAGCGGGGACACGAGTGAGGCGGAATTATTAGCAGGGAACCGCTCCCCCCCTTTTTCCCGTGTGGGGGTGCCAGGTTCCTTCCATCAACAACAGTCCTCAGGTGAGGAGCTGAGGAACTTGTGCACGCTGGGCCCGAGGTGTGGAGGTCTTGTTAGCGGCCCCAGTTGACAGGATAACGGGGGTGTTCTTCCCCACACTGTTGGAAGTCCTTAAAGAGTGAGAATTAGTCCTGACTCCCTGAGGCCTAGAAAGATATTTCCTGCTCTGGGAAGGGATAAAGGGAGAGAACCTGCCAAATAAGGGGGGGGGAAATGTTTATAACTAAGTTCCCCCCATTCCAGTGGCCACTCTGCATGGGCCTGATCTGTTGGTTAACCCTGTATCACTACTTCAGTTATTATTATTATTATTATATTATAATTGCATTTATTGAGCGCGCAGCTACCCGGAGGTTTCCCGGCACTAAAACAAACAGAAGGTGAACTAGGTGTGAGGAATAATGGGTGTGCAAATTAAGTGTTAAAAAGCCAGGTCTTAATTCCTTTGCGGAATGTCAGATAGCAGATTTCGGATCGCAAAAATCGAGGTTCTCTCCCCAAGTGAATTTATTTGATCTGCTTTCCCAGAATGGTACAAGGAACTGTTTCTCTGATATAATACCAATTCCTGTTACTGTGTAATTTTATGCAGAGAAGAGGGTTAATAACTATTGTGCCATCTTCTTGAACTTTCATATAGGTCAAGCAAATAGATGACTAAAAGACTTGATGGTAATCGTATTTAAACTTCTTCATTGGGAATATTTATGTATTTATCTATTTATGTAATTGATGGTGTAAATACCAGCCTAATTCTTAACCAACGCTGTTAATCCCTCGCTTGGTTATAGTGTACTACACATGGCACATTGGCAATGTTATTGAATTCTGCTTGATAATGCTCTGAACCAAATGTAATGAAATTTTCTTTCCCTTAATGCTTATACTTGAATGTTGCATTGCTCTAGTCTTTACTGATGAAATGTGTTGACAATTTCAAACCTATTGAACACAAAAGATAAACATTTCTACTTTTCTAAAGACGGTGTGGTGTCATTTTTAAGTGGAGGTGTGCTGAGTTGCTGTGGTCAGTGTGACGCAAGTACAACACGGTTGCCTTGAAGTTAGGCCTTCCCACTTGGTGCCAGGCTACCCTAGGTGGACCGGTGACCCCGGGTCCATCATATTGGTGTTCAGTGGTGGGATTAGGGCTTGTGCTTGCGTTCACTTGACAGTGGCCCAGTGTACACCACACTCCCTACATCTGAGTTTTTGTTTTTCTTTTCTGATTGGTGTTTTCTCCTGGTTAGTCTCTTTAATCTGCATTTTTTTTTTCCAAAATCCTTTCTTGTGGTGGTGATAAGTAGCTCCTATTTGACGCCTCTCTGTTGAGTAACCCAAACAAATGTCTGAGGGCCCGTCTGGCAAAATGGAGTTCGAGCTGGCTGAGTTAGAGACTTACTCAGTGACACAGCATAAGGAATTTTGTCAGGAGAAAGGGTGCGAAGAAAGCGGAACTTCAAACAAGCTTGAGAGCATGGGTAGCAGCTCACCCAGATGGGGGGAGGGATGAGGAAGAAGGGGACCCTGACACCATCGCAGAATTGGACATGCTGTACCAAACCAAAGAGGGGAATCTGTTACCAGGTCCTGGGACACCTTCAAGGGCGGGCAGTAGTGTGTCTGGAAGGAGCCTGTCCTCAGCAGAATTAGCGGACAGGAGGGAAAAGAGACAACTAAAATTGGAGTTGGCCCGATTGGAGAAGGAGCGAGAGGAAAGGAGGTTTATCCATGAACTTACTTTAAGGGATTTAGACCACAAAGCTCTACAGATAGGGACCCCCAGTAATCCTATTGGTGGCAGCGTACCTAAGGAAGTTACCAGGATGCCCAGACCCTACCTGCCCAAAGATGTAGTTGCCAGTTTTAGTGTAGGAGATGACATTGCCAAATGGTTGGCTGCCTATGAGGTCTCGCTAAGAGCCCATGGGATTTCAGAGAGTCATTGGGGGGGTGGCCTGTATAAGTACATGCCTCCGGTGGGAAGGGATGATCTTTTAGCTCTGGAACAGGAGGAGCAGACCAATTACCCCGCAATGAAAATTATCATCATCAGAAAGTTTGGGCTGACCCCTGAAAAATATCGGCAGAAATTTTGGAACAGCCATAAACTAACTACACAAAACTGGGTGGATTTATTGGACTAAGCTAAGAAGGCATTAGAGGGCTGGGTGCAAGGCAGTGAGGTTACTGATTACGAGGGATTGTATAATCTGTTCCTGAAGGAGCACCTCCTCGAGAAATGTTTTCCGGAGCTGCGTCAACACCTGGTGGACTGTAAGCTGACTAGCCCTAGGAAGCTTGCAGAGGTGGCGGACATCTGGGCTAGTACCGGGTCTCCTCAAAGGGAACTGGTGGAGATTCCCAAAGGACCGGTCAGGGCGCTCCCCAGAAGAAAGAGGGGGGAGACAAAAAGAAGGAGTTCTCGAAAGGCCCCCAAAATAGCTTGCAGGGAAAGGGGTCAGGTTTCACTCTCAAGGTTAGCCAACTAAAAAAAACCCTTATCCTGACCATAGTCAGCAGCCTAGGGTTGTCCGCTGTTTCAAGTGTGGCGAGATTGGGCACTATAAGGGGGATACCTAGTGCCCCAAGAGACCACACCCTTCGCCTGGAGGAAAAACCGCTGGGGTGGCGAGTGCCGTGCTCGGGGAGGAGCTGCCCCTAGACAAGGGAGGTGAGTGGGCAGAGCTAACCCTATTGTCCCTGGGAGACAGCGAGATGGTTCCTAAGGTCCATGTGCCTCCAAATACCATAAAGTTTAGGCAATGGGTCACCATCAACGGCCAGAGAGGGGAGGCTCTGAGGGTCACAGGTGCCAGTATGACCATGGTAAGGAGACAGCTGGTGTCGCCAGAGCAGGTGATTAAAGATGTACGACACCCAGTTGCGATGGCTGATGGCAGAATAGGTCACTTCCAGACACATACGGAAATGCTGGGATCACCTGATTGGACCTTTGCAAGCAATGCGGTCCGCGACTGCCCGGAGGGGGAGTTCGCGTGGGCTGGAGCCTGGAACAAAGGCACAGCCAGCTGCCAACAAGGGGAAGTTCCGGGGTCAGGGAAAACCTACCTTGGCGTCCACACCCCGTGAGATGGATAGGACACCCGAGGTGGTGGTCCCGGAGTCCACGGAGGGGGATGTTGTCTCCCTGGAGGACTTACGTATCCCTGCGGAGTGGCAAGTGGAGGGAGGACCCACCAGGGAGGAGTTTTGTCAAGGGCAGAAGGAGTGTCCTACCCTTGAGGGTCTGAGGTGACAAGCTGAAGCCCAGGCAGCAGGTAACATTTCAGGGAACTTTCACATTTACTGGGAGGATGGCCTTCTTTACAGTGAACCCAAGGCTCCGGTGCACGGTTCGTCCCGGGCCTTAGTGGTTCCCCAGCATTACCGAGCCTTTCTTTTGGAGTTGGCTCACAAAATTCTTTTGGCAGGACACCTGGGCCAAGACAAGACCTTTGCCCGGCTTGTCCCACATTTCTATTGGCCTCAGATGAGGGTTGCGTCCGGCACTTTTTGTAGGACGTGCGTGTTCTGTCAAGCCAGTGAGAAAACAGGGGTTAAGCTGAAGGCTCCCCTGGAACCGCTACCTGTCGTTAGCACCCCCTTTGAAAAGGTGGGCATCGACATTGTTGGGCCATTGGAACCACCAACTTCTGCTGGTCACAGGTTTATCCTGGTTCTGGTGGATCACGCCACCCGGTACCCAGAGGCTAGTCCTCTGAGGACCATTACTGCACCTGCGATTGCCTGGGCCCTGATGGGGATTTTTACCCGAGTGGGTTTCCCCAAGGAAGTTGTGTCTGACAGGGGGGCCCAGTTCATGTCAGCATACATGCGGGCTATGTGGACGGAATGTGGTGTCACTTACAGGTTCTCCACCCCTTACCACCCCCAGACCAATGGTCTGGTGGGAAGGTTTAACAAAACCCTGAAGGGCATGATCAGGAGTCTGCCTGAGAGCCTGCGGAGGAAATGGGACATCCTCCTACCCTCTTTGTTCTCATACAGGGAGGTGCCACAATAAGGAGTGGGCTTTAGCCCCTTTGAGCTTCTGTCTGGGCACCCTGTTAGAGGACCTCTCAGCCTGGTGAAAGATGGATGGGAAAAGACTTCCAGGAGGCTTCCCCAGGATGTGGTGAGTTACATGCTGGCTTTCCGTAGCCAAATGGCTAAGTTGTGGAAGCAAGCTTCTGACAACCTTGAAGCCAGCCAGGCAGTCATGAAAGAGTGGTACGACCACAATGCTCACCCTGTGGAGTTGGAGCCTGGACAGAAGGTGTGGGTCATGGAACCTGGCGAGCTTAGTGCCCTCCAGGATCGCTGGTCAGGCCCCTTTGAGGTGGTTGAGAAGAAGGGCAAGGTCACCTATGTGGTGTACCTTAAGACCCCCAGGCAGCCCCATCGAGTGCTCCATGTCAACCGTCTCAAGCCCCACCATGAGAGATCCGAGGTCAATTTGATGATGATGACTGATGGGACAGAGGAAGAGGAAAGTGAGCCTCTCCCTGATCTCTTTGCGTCCCAAGAAAAGGATGGGTCGGTGGTGGGGGTGATCCTATCACTATCCCTGACTCCCAAACAACGGAGAGACTGCCGTCAAGTCCTGGAGCAGTATTCCTCGCTGTTCTCTCTTATCCCGGGAAGGACCCATCCGTGTACCCATGATGTGGACACAGGGGACAGCCCACCTGTGAAGTCCAAGTCCTACCGGCTGTCAGATAAGGTGAAGGCCAGCATCCACAGTGAAGTCACTAGGATGCTGGAGCTGGGAGTGATTGAACTTTCAAGCAGCCTCTGGTCCAGTCCGGTGGTTCTAGTACCAAAAGCTGCCCAGCCGGGCACTAACCCCGGACTCAGGTTCTGTGTGGATTACAGGGGACTTAACTCTGTGACAAAGACCGATGCCTATCCTATCCCAAGGGCGGGTGAGCTCATTGACCGGCTGGGAGCTGCCCAATACCTAAGTACCTACGACCTCACATCAGGGTACTGGCAGATCTCCCTTACAGATGGAGCAAAGGAGAGGTAAGCCTTCTCCTCTCCTGAGGGCCACTACCAATTCTGTGTGATGCCCTTTTGGCTCAAGAACGCCCCTGCCACTTTTCAGTGGCTGGCAAACCAGGTCCTCTCCGGTATGGAGGCCTTCTCTGCTGCCTATCTTGATGACATCACTGTCTTCAGCAGCAGCTGGGAGGACCATTTATGTCACCTCCGGGCAGTCCTTCAGGCCCTGCAGCAGGCAGGCCTGACGATCAAGGCCAGCAAGTGCCAGATCGGGCAGGGATCGGTAGTGTAGTTAGACCACTTGGTGGGCCGGGGTAAGGTGCAGCCCCTCTCGACTAAGATTGAGACTATTATGGCCTGGGAACCTCCCAAGACCCAAACTGAGGTCCGAGCTTTTTTGGGCCTCACAGGATACTACCGCCGCTTTGTCAAGGGATATGGTACTATCGTGGCTCCCTTGACTGAGCTCACATCCAAGAAACAACCTCGACGGGTAGTCTGGACTGAGGCGTGTCAACGAGCTTTTGACACCCTAAAACCAGCTATGTGCACGGCTCCTGTCCTAAGGGCCCCTGACTTCTCCAAAGAGTTTATCGTCCAAACAGACGCATCGGAGCATGGCATTGGGGCAGTGCTGTCGCAACTCAATGAGGAGGATCTGGACCAACCTGTGGTTTTCCTTTCTAGGAGACTGCTCCCCCAGGAACAGAGGTGGAGTGCGATCGAACGAGAAGCTTTTGCGGTGGTATGGGCCCTGAAGAAGTTGCGGCCATATCTGTTTGGCTCGCATTTCCTCGTTCAGACCGACCACCGGCCCCTCCGCTGGCTGATGCAAATGAGGGGTGAGAATCCTAAGTTGCTAAGGTGGTCCATCTCCCTACAGGGGATGGACTTCAGGGTGGAACATCGACCTGGAGAGGACCACGCCAACTCTGATGGTCGCTCGAGGTACTTCCGCCTTAGTGATGAGAACTCGCAAGGGGTTGGGTAGCTCTCCCCACTTTCAGCTGGGGGTGACGCGTGTTAGACCTGTCAGCCCTTTGGGTGGTCCCTCCTTATTTGTCTTCCTTTTTGCCTTCTATTTTTGTATCCACTGTGATTTTTGGGTGTGTTGGCTTAAAAACTCTGGGCGCACCATCATTACTGATTAATGGTGGGGCGCAGGTGCTCCTTTTAAAATGGAGGATAGGTGCGCTGTCACAAAATGGTGGCCTGTCAGAATTTGCCTCAGAGCTTTGGGCCATAGGGTGACGTGAGGGGTTCCAGAACCTTCTGGCCTACTCTGGACACTCTGGGCCCAGGCTATATATGATGGAATGTTGGGCGGCCATTTTGGGGGGAGTGAGGAGATTGGAGGAGAAGAGAGTGGTCACTTAGGGGGCTGGTTGGAGTACAGGCTGCTGCCCTTCCCAGTTGACGCTGCCCCCACCTGTTGATCTGACCCTGCCATAAATCAACGCCCGGACCCACTTTTCCCCAGTGTCTCCACAGGAGTGGGGCTCCCAAATTGGCTCAGGGGATCTACCAGGACATGAACTGAGGAAGGCAGAACATTCTTAAAGGTGGTGAGTGCTGCCGCCTCCAGTGGGAGGTGTAGCCTGGTTGAAGTACCCATTAGAGCCCCTGCTGCCGCCTGGAGCATTAGTGGGACAGGACTGCCCCTCATGTTACCTCTGTGATCCCAGGGTTTTCCTCGCGCTGCAGCATCTCATTTATAAATACCACAGCTAGCCCGGGATCCCCCTGTGCTTCAAGCCCTAAATGACTCACCGCTGCAGCCCCCGGGAGACTCTCTTGTGCGTGGGGCCTAACGTGCCAGTTACCGGCCTCCGCTTTTGAGGTGATTGCTGCTGGGAAGTCTTAGTCATCGCTGCGGCCCGGACTGGGAGGGGAAGCCGGCCCGCGCTGAAGTGAAGCTGAGGGAAGATTGGGAGAGACGCTGGGCGGAGTTGCCTAGCAACCGAGGTTCCAACCCAGCGCGTCACTCTCCCTCGTCAGTGCTTATTCCTCCTGCTGGCGCCGAACAACGCTGTCTTGCCGTCTCTGGCGCTGTGGGCATAGCGGGGACACCGAGTGAGGCGGAATTATTAGCAGGGAACTGCCCCCCCCCCCTTTTTCCCGTGTGGGGGTGCCAGCTTCCTTCCATCAACAACAGTCCTCAGGTGAGGAGCTGAGGAACTTGTGCACGCTGGGCCAGAGGTGTAGAGGTCTTATTAGGGGCCCCAGTTGACAGGATAACGTGGGTGTTCTTCCCACATTGTTGGAAGTCCTTAAAGAGGGAGAATTAGTCCTGCCTACCTGATGCCTAGAAAGATATTGCCTGCTCTTGGAAGGGATAAAGGGAGAGAACCTGCCAAATAAGGAGGGGGGAATGTTTATAATTAAGTTCCCCCATTCCAGTGGCGACTGCATGGGCCTTAACTTTTGGTTCACCCTTTATCACTACTTCAGTTACGCGGGTTCTCTCCCCAAGTGAATTTATTTGATCTGCTTTCCCAGAATGGTACAAGGAACTGCTTCTCTGAAATAATACCAATTCCTGTTACTGTGTAATTTTATGCTGAGAAGAGGGTTAATAACTATTGTGCCATCTTCTTGAACTTTCATATAGGTCAAGCAAATAGATGACTAAAAGACTTGATGGTAATCGTATTTAAACTTCTTCATTGTGAATTTTTATGTATTTCTCTATTTATGTAATTGATGGTGTAAATATCAGCCTAATTCTTAACCAACGCTGTTAATCCCTCGCTTGGTTATAGTGTACTACACATGGCACATTGGCAATGTTATTGAATTCTGCTTGATAATGCTCTGAACCAAATGTAATGAGATTTTCCTTCCCTTACTTAATGCTTATACTTGAATTTTGCATTGCTCAAGTCTTAACGGATTGTTAGAACTGGGGGTCTCTAGTTGGCAGAGGTAGGTACCACTGTCCAAATAGGGACCCTTGCTTCTAGTCAGGGTAAGGAGGAAACCCTCTGAGATAACCTCTGCTCACCCTCTAGGTAGCTTGGCATGAGCAGTCAAGGCTAATCAGGAGGCAATGTGTAAAGTATTTGTACCAACACTCACAGTAACACAGTGAAAACACCACAAACTGACTCCACAACAGTTTAGAAAAATAAAGGTGTTTAATCTAAAGTACACAAGACCAAACACAACAAAAATCCAGCATTCACAGTTCAAGAATATGGTTGCGAAAGAGTTCTTAAGGTTGCGATAAAAAGAATCCACAGTTGCGTGAAAAGTTCACAGTTGCATCACGTTTAGCCAACAGTACCTTTAAGTGCACCAAAGTTCCAAAATCAGAAGCTGGGGCGGTGGAAAACAAGCGATGCGTTGCTCCTGAGACCTTGGGGAGGCGTCGCGACAACCCCACTGCAGCAGCGGGCATGTTGCGATGAATCCGGTCTGTATGGGGAGGAAGGCCACTTGCATGGATTCCGGTGCGTAGGTTCCGTAGGAAGTTTGTTCTTGCAAAGGCACCATGCGACAATCTCGTTGGGGCTGCGACGATCTGCCGGGCGACAATGCGCGATCCAGCGGCGATCTCTCTCTCGCAGCTCCTCGATGCGATGGCTCTGCGACGATGTTCGCAGCGACGTGATGCGATCCGCAAGCAAGCGGTGCGGTGATCTCACCCAGCGACGACAGGCTCTGGGACGACACTCGCAGTGATGATAGACATCCCGCACCGGTCTGGTGTGTCCCGCAAACGAAGGATGAGACGGCTCTGGCAGCGGCAACAGGCGCTGCGATGATCTCGGCCTTCGTAGCGGCGGGAATTTCCTCGCACTGTCAGGGATGCGCTCAGCAGCAAGTGATGCAATAACTTTTCTGTAGCAAAGTCTTTAAATCTTGGTTTCCAGCTTCCCAGCACAGGTGCAACTTCCAGAGGCACCACACATAGGCCACGCACTCCAGGAAGGACAGAACTCTCTTAGTAGAGCTCAGGGGATGCTGGGGGTGAAGTCCTTTTGTTCCTGGGACTTCAAAATCGGGAGCCAGCTCTTCTCAGGCCCTTGGAGATTCCCTCAAGCCAGGGGACACAGCACAAAGCAAAGTCCTTCCCCTCTTCTTGGCAGCAAAGCAACAGCAGAGCAATCCAGCTAGCAACAGCAGGACAATCTTCCTTCATCAGTTTCAGCTTTCTCCTTGGCAGAGGTTCCTTCTTGATTCCAGGATGATCTAATTTTCTGTAGTCAGGGGTCCTATACTTATACCCCTAAAAGTCTTTGTTCCCTTTGTGCAGGAGGGCTCTGAGCCCGGTCTGAACCAGTTCTGGGTGTTCCTTGAGCACTTTGTTTTCCCGGCTTCTCCTTTCCTTTCAGAGTGAGGGGCAGGATCGTCAGCCGCCCAGCAGGAGGTGGTGCCAGCATTGTGGAAGGCAGGCACAGCCCTATTTAGGCCCAGGTGCTATCTCCTCCCACTACTCAAGTTGCAAATGCAGTCATTCAGCCTAGGGCTGACTCCGCCAGCCTCCTGGGGAATCCCTAGCCCCTGTCACTCTCAAACCAGACAGTCAATACACAAACAGGCCAAGGCACAAAGAAAGGGCAGACAAGAGAACAGCAACTTTCTAAAAGTGCTGTTCTCAAACACATGATTTAACAACAACCTTTCCTAAAAGGTGTGTTATTAAATTCTGAGCTCAGGGATACTAGACTTTTATGTCCTATCTTGTTCCTATGAGAAGATAAGCTGGTAGCCACTGTAACCAGCATCCCCCATGATAGCCTATGGAGCAAGATAGCCTTGCCGCAGTGAAAAACGAAAATGGCTGTAATTCACTACCAGAGCATGTCACCTGCACAAGTACATGCTCTACCTTTCACATACACTGCACCCTGCCCAAGGGGGTACCTTGGGCCTTCCATAGAGGTGACCAATGTGCACAAAAAGGGAAGGGTTAGGCCTGGCCAGTGGGGACACTGACCAGGAGGACATGGCAGTTCACAGACTGCACAAAGGCACTGCGGTGGCAGGCCTGAGATGCCATTTTGGGGCTACTCCTGTGGGTGACACAATCAGTGCTGGAGGCCCACTAGTAGCATTTGTCATCACCAACCCTGACATATTAGTGCACCTTATTAGTGACTTCTTGGTAACAGAAATATGCCAATCATGTATATCCAATCACAATTTACACAGGGAGCATATGCACTTTAGCACTGATCAGCAGTGGTAAAGTGCCCAGAGTCCTATTTCCAACAGCCACAGGTCAGGAAAAATAAGGGAGGAAGAAGCAAAAAGTTTGGGGATGACCCTGCAAGAAGGGCCAGTTCCAACACTGATGAAATGTGTTGACAATTTCAAACCTATCGAACACGAAAGATAAACATTTCTACTTTTCTAAAGACGGTGTGGTGTAATTTTTAAGTGGAGGTGCGCCGAGTTGCAGTGGTGAGTGTGACACAAGTACAACACTGTTGCCTTGAAGTTAGGCCTTCGCACTTGGTGCCAGGCTACCCTAGGTGGACCGGTTTCCCCGGGTCCAACAAGGTCCTCCAGGCTCTGGGGCATTGCTGGCTGCTGGATTCACCGGTGTTCTTGCTGAAGGCAGGTCGTAAACAGGGGCAGGCTGGTAGGGCTGGGGCCCAGGCAGTTGGTGTCCTCTTCTCCTTCCTGGGTCAGTATGGATCTTCGGAATCTGAGGAGACAAGTTTTAGAGTTGCCCCTAACTGCTAAATTAAGAGCTGTTAAAGTAGTGTGCAGGTCGGGCCAATGGGTCCCTTCCTGGGGGTGGGTACACCCTCTATTATACCACCCTCCAGTGGGAGGGGGAATGAGCCTCTTCCTAATAGGCTGAGTCCCCTCATCTTCAAGATAGAGGGGACTGAGATACACATTTCACCTCGCCTCCCCTCCCTGAGGGGTGGGATTGGCAAAGGTGAGCACACCTCTCTTCCTAGATTGGGTTCCTGCAGATCCTCCCACCTAAAGTGGGGGCCAGAAGCAGTGGGAGCCAGTTGCTGGGGGCTGCAAAAGGAATGAACAGCGCCCAAAGGCGGCAGGCCTTATAAGCTTCATCTCTTGTGGACCCAGCCCATCCTGGGTTAGTAGGCATGACACCTCGGCCCAGGATGGGGTTTGCTTCTGGACCCAGAGAGTGGAAGCTCCCTACCCAGTTGTCCAGAAACCTGTCTGGTGGTGGAAAATGGCAGGCAGCCATTCAGAAACCATACCAGGGCTGGTCGATTTTCAGGTGGCATCTCTAAGATGCCCTCTGAGTGCTTTTTACATTAAATCCCACACTGGCATCAGTGTGGGTTTAATGTGCTGAGAAGTTTGATACCAAAGTTCCCAGTTTTCAGTAAAGCCATTATGGTGCTGTGAAGTTCGTAATGACAAACTCCCAGTACCATATACTCTTAATGGCATTACTGCACTTACAGTGTCTAAGAAGGGTGTTAGGCATTGTAGGGGTACAGGGCTCATGCCTCTGTGCCCTCACCTTAGGGTTAGTGCACCCTGCTAGAGAGGTGACTTACCTAGGCCTTAGGCAGTGGATTGGAGGCATGACACACATGGATGTGTGCCATGTCGACTCTTCACTTATCTCTGCACCAAAACACGCAGCCTGTAGTGGCGGTGTGTGGGTGTCAAGGTGCAGGGCATCTAAGAGTGGCACAATAGGCGCTGCAGCCCTTAGAGGCCTTCCCTGGTCACAGTGCCCTTGGTACCCATGGTACCTTTTACAAGGGGCTTAACTGTGGCCAGGGATGTGCCAGTTGTTGATACAAAGATACAGTTTTGGGAAAGAACACCCTGGTAAAAATAAAACATTGTGGGGGGTAACCATGCAAAAAGGGGCATTTTCCCACAGAGGTTTTTAATTCTGTGGCCTTTTCCTCTTGAGAAGGTGGCAGTTTCTTGAGGGCATGTGCCTACCACATGTTCTAGTGTGTTATGACATTGTGGCTTCAGGAAACAGTTGACCTTACCTCTAGCATCGGAAGCCCATGATCCAGATTTTGGATACGTTTTCCCACATGAACAGATACCCACTTTGAGCTGCAGACATCAGTGCCCAGAAGAGTGACAAATAAAAGTGGTGGCATCCAATATCTCTGTTTTCTCTCTTAGGCCCATTCCTCTCTCTGCATTTCTACTATTGGCCCTCCTCTGGCCATCGTATGTTGTCAGTGGTAGAGACAGTGAGAGATGGGACATATAGGGCGATTTCAGCTCTTTTTGGACTGAGAGCAAGACTGGGTGAATTGGACACCACCCACCCCAATACTTTCTCCACCAGACCATTGATATTATTGAACCAATTACTTTGGACATTGTAAGTTTTCAGCTACTTGTGTTATTATGCCACCTCCTTGGAAACAATCACAGCATTTGTTTCCTGAAGCTTATGGTTCATTCAAAGTAAAGCAAGTTTCAAACGCCTCCACAGTACAGAATATGCCTTGGTCACAATTCTGGATGAATTATGATTAATCATTAGGAAGAACCCCACAGTGGCTATTATTTTATTAGATGTCTTTAAGAAATCGGGTTATTCATTGAAAAGAGTGGAAGCCCCACTCAGGCAACAACCACAAACCTTGTCATGGTGCACCACAAAAGTCACTAAATAAATATAATCTTAAACCTCTGGTAGCCTGGCACAAAAGCAGTCAGGCTTGACTTAAAGGCAATATCTAGAGTGTTTATGTGCAAACCCACAGTAATAAAGTTAAAACACAACACAAGAAAAACCCCAACCCCCATTTAGAAAAACAATGTACATTTTAATAAATAAAATAATAGCAGAACAACAAAAATCCAATCTGTAGAATTGGAGATATTGATCTTTAAACTTTTTAGTGAAAAGAGTGCCTACAAGCACAAAATGCCAATCGCTGTCATCTGGTTGTGTTAGATGAGGGGAAAGTCACCAGTTCAGCTTGACCGCGATGGAGTGCGGTCCGGTTACAGAGACCAGGTTAGTCCTGGTTAGTCCAGCTGAAAAGCTACCTACTCAAGTCCGGCACAAAATGTTCTGCTTGCACGTGAGGAGGCTGCTAGAAATATGCCTGCAGCACAAAGAACAGGTTGAGCGTCGTGGGCAGTCATCACTTTAGCACGAAGATACGGTCTTCGCTGGAGGCTGAGTTAATTGACATGGACGGTCAATATTGATGTGAATTGCAGCTCTCACGTTGCCGGTCATAGCGAGTGGTCTCTTTCAGCGTGAAGAGCAGGTCTCATCGGAGCATTGCATTGGTCATCATGATGGGTGGCAGAGTTTTGTCATGAACGGGCCCATTCACTGTTATGTTAATATATATTTGTAAAGCACCAAATCACCAACGGTCTATAAGCGCTACCATAATACCCTGAACCCAGAAGTCCCCTACTGTCAACTGATCGAGCAGAGGTGGGGTAAGCTTATCCAAATGCCTCAGTAAATAAGATGTTTTTCAATTTCTCCTAAAAGGAAGTATTGTAGCATTCCCACGTAAACTCTCCGATAGCTTATTCCAGAGCTGGGGGATCACCATGAAGAAAGCCCGCCCCCTTCCCCCACCCAGCGTAGCTCCTTTAAATCGCGGACAGGTCAGAAAATTATTCCCGGATAAACGAAGACAACGACTAGGCACATAAGGCTTCAATCGATCTTTTATATAGCTGGGTGACGCTCTATACTGAGCTTTGTGTGCAATGCACAGGCCCTTAAACCTGATCCTCTGCTTAATCGGGAGCCAATGTAAATGTTGTAGCAGAGGTCTGGTGCTAGTTCTTCTTGGCAGCTTAAAGATCAGTCTTGCCATCTCATTTAATTTCACCTGAAGTTATTGCCGTGCAATAATCCAGGCGTGACAAAATTAATGCTGACGCAATGGTACGCATAGTGGTAAATGACACCAGGGGTACCACTTTCCAAAATTGTATCATCAAACCCACGCAGCTCCTCACAACCGCAGCTACCTGATTCTTCATTGTTAGCTTGGTATCTAAGCTGATACTCAAGCTCTTCACAACTGGCACTGGTATCGGAGTGGTGCCAATCTCTTGTGGCCAGAAAAGGCTGGACCAGGGGTTAGCCCCTGTGCCAAGGGCAAGCACCTCTGTCTTGTCCGGTTTACCCTAAGCGAATTGTAGGTCATCCAGTTCATAGTGAACCGGAGGATGTTCTGTACATTCAGCTGTGCCTGGGCAGAATTGTCAATGCGCACAATTAGCTGGGTGTCGTTGGCATAATTAACCACCTGACAGTCCAGTTTTGCCAACGCTTCTACCAATGGTTGAAGATAGATATTAAAAAGCAACAGTGACAATGCCTAACCCTGCGCGACCACACATGGCAAGGCGCCATACCTGGATGTACAGTCACCCAGTTGGACTTTTTGGGACCGCTGCTCCAGGAAGGAAATAACCATCGAACACGGGTCACCAGCTGTGCATGGTTCACCATGTCGAATGCAGCTGAGAGGTCCAATAGGATCAGTGAACAGGGTTTGTTTTGTAAGCTGTGAGCCTTAGCTCATCCAGCACCAACAACTCAGTGCTGTTGTGAGCCCTAAATCCAGCTTGCGGGACATGTAGCAACTGGTGATCTTCCAGGAAGGATGAGAACATCCAAAGCACATGCTGTTCAAGAACTTTGGCCTAAAAAGGGAGTCTCGAGATAGGTCAAAAGTTCTTTGGATTCTTAGTGCCTGCCCCTGCTTTCTTTAACAGTGGGATCAACATAGCGTCTTTAAATTTGTGTGGGACCTTCCCTTTGTACACACCTGGAGGGCAAGGGTCTTCTGGTGACCCCGATTTGAATTTAGCCATGATATAGGCTAGGTCATTAGGATACAGGGCGGGAAAGATCAATCAATCAATCAATCAGAGGTTTATAGAGCGCGCTACTCACCCATGAGGGTCTCAAGGCGCTGGGGGGGGGGGGTTGGGGGTGGAACAGCTCCGGGCCAGTCGAAGAGCCAGGTCTTGAGGTCCTTCCTGAACATGTGGAGGGTTGGGGAGTGCCTGATGTTGACCGGGAGCTCGTTCCAGGTTCTGGATGCGATGTAGGAGAAAGCTCTCCCGCCGGCTCTGCTTCTGCGGATGCGGGGGACCTCTGCCAGGGCAAGGTCATCGGAGCCGAGGTGTCTCTTTGATACGTGGAAACATACTCGGTCATTGAGGTATTTTGGTCCGATGTTATTGAGGGATTTGTAGGCGTGGGTGAGGAGTTTGAAGGTGACGCTCTTCTTGACAGGCTGCCAGTGGAGGCTTCGTAGGTGTTGGATCATATGTTCTTTGTGCGGTGTCCCTAGGACAAGCCTGTCTGATGGCGTTCTGTATGGTCTGGAGCTTGCGTAGAAGAGTTTTGTTGAATGTGGCGTAGAGGGCGTTGCCGTAGTCTAGTCTGCTGGTAAGGAGCGCGTGAGTGATGGTTTTTCTGCAGTCAGGGGGGATCCATTTGAAGGTCTTACGGAGGATGCTGGGCCGTTGAAACTGGTGGAGGCGACGGCGTTGATCTGGCGGTTCATGGAGAGGGAGGAGTCGAGGATTATGCCGAGGTTCCAAGTGTAGTCAGTCAGGGTGGGTGGGCTCCCGAGGGTGTCCCAGGCGTAGGTGCAGGGCCCGAGGATGAGGACCTCAGTCTGCTTGGGGTTGAGCTCTAGGCAGCTGTTCTTCATCCATGCTGCCACATTCTTCATTCCTTCCTGGAAGCAGAGTTTGGTGTCTTCGGGATTCTTCGTTAGTGAGAGGATGAGCTGGGTGTCATCGGCGTAGGATATGATGCTAAGCTCGTGCTGTCTGACAATGGTGGTGATGGAGGCCATGTAGATGTTGAAGAGTGCTGGGCTTAGTGACGATCCTTGGGGAACTCCACAGATGATGTTGGTAGGGTCGGAGAGGAAGGGGGAGAGTCTGATCCTCTGGGTTCTGCCGGACAGGATGGATTGGATCCAGTGGACGGGGGTTCCCTTAATTCCTGCGTTGTGGAGTCTGGTGGCAAGTGTGCGATGTGAGACGGTGTTGAAGGCTGCGGAGAGGTCTAGGAGGATGAGGGCCGTGGTGTGTCCCTGGTCTAGCAGCATGTGGATGCAGTCGGTGGCTGAGAGGAGGGCGGTCTTGGTGCTGTGGTTGCTGCGGAAGCCAGACTGGGAGGCATCTAGGATGCAGTTTTCTCCTATGAAGGCGGTCAGCTGGTTGTTCACGAGTCTTTCGGTGACTTTGGCTGCGAAGGGGAGGAGAGAGATGGGCCGGTAGTTCTTCAGGTCGGTTGGGTCGGCCGTTGGTTTCTTGAGGAGGGGTTTCACCTCTGCACGCTTCCAGTCGTCTGGGCAGATGCTGGATATGAGGGAGGAGTTGATTGTGCGATGACAGCAGCTGCCCTGTGGAACATGTGCGGGGGGCAGGGGTCTGTTGGGGCTCCTGAGTGCGTCTTCTTCATGGTTGAGGAGATGAGCTCGATGGAAGCAGGGGCCCAGGAGGTGATGATCGGCTTCTTGGCGGTGGTGGGTGACGTGGTGCTGTCTTCTACTGGCTTGCTGAAGTTGTCATTGAGGGCCTTGATCTTCAGGTGGAAGTAGGAGCTAAGTTTGTCGCAAAGTTCCTGGGAAGGTGTGATGTCAGAGGATTCGCAGGTGGGTTTGGCGAACTGCTGAATGACGTTGAACAGTTTCTTAATGTTGGATACGTTGGTCTTGACTTTGTCTCTGATGAAGGTCCTTTCGGTGTCCCTTATATGCTGGTGGTAATCCTTGAGGGCATGCTTCCGTGGTCTTCTGGTTCCTCCAGGTTTTCTCCAGGCATCTGTAGGAGCGTATGGCTTCTTGGAGTTTGGTGGTGAACCAGGCGGCCCTCAGTGGGCATTGATTGGCGGAGTGGCAGAGAGGTGCGAGCTTGTCGGCGCTGCAGGAAACCCAGCGGTGGAATCCCCTGGCTGCGGAGTTGGTGGCGGTCGTGGCCTTGGGGGGGGGGGTCTTGGAGGAGGGCGGAGTTCAGGTGTTCCTCTGTAACCTTACTCCAGTTCCGTTGCGGCGGGCGTGGGGTGGTCTTGGGAGCAGTGGTGCTGTTGAACGTGAAATAAACGCAGTGGTGGTCCATCCAGATGGACTGGGTGGTGTGGCTGAAGCGGATGTTAGATCCTCCTGTGAAGATGGGGTCGAGGGTGTGGCCCGCTCAGTGGGTGGCGGTACGAACGTGTTGTTTCGGTCCTAGGATTGCGAAGTTCCTCGAGGAGTGTAATGGAGGCAGGATTCAAGGTGGAAGTTCAGGTCCCCGAGCAGGATGTAGTCTGTGGAAGTGATGGCGTGGGGTGCAGCAAGCTTAGCGATGGTTGTTGTGGGCTGGGCACATGGCCCAGGCAGCCTGTAGATGAGGGTGCCGCGTAGTGTGGTCCTGGGGTTGGTCTGGATCTGGAAGTGGAGGTGTTCCGTGTTGGAATGGGGGTCGCTCGTGCTGAATGTGGAGAGTCGGAGGGAGGTCTTGTAGGCGATGGCGAGTCCTCCTCCCGGGCGGTGTGGGCAGTCCTTTCTCTGGATCTTCTATCAGTCAGGGATTGCTGGGGCGATGTCAGGTGGAGGTGGCATTGGTCCAGGTTTCTGTGAAGAATGCGATGTCGGGCAAGAGGGTGTCGATTAGGTCCCAGATCTCTATGGCGTGTCGGTGTAGAGAGCGTACGTTGAGAGCGATGCAAGTCAGGGTTTCAGTGGGTTGTTCAATGGGTGGCGGGCCTCTCGTCGACGGTGAAAGATTTTCGTCAGTGTCCGCACGAGAATTGTCCATGGGTCGTGTTGGGCGAGGCTCTTACGCAGTCGGCAAGGGCCCCGGGGTTGTAAGCGTGGAGGGTGGCTGAGTCATAGCGGTGGGGACCAGGAAAACCAGGGTTCCTGGCGCTGGTCGCGGTCAGGTAGCGGATGGGCGCAGATGGCCTTGCCTTAGGCGCGTCATCGACCACCATTATGTAGGGGAGGGGGGCGGGAGTAGAGGTGGAGGCAGGAGTGGGGCTGTGTCAGGGGGCGGGGCGTACCTGACCATGAGCGGTGGCGGGAAGAATTACAAGGTAGAAGCGCTGAGAGTGCTTAATACCATAACGCACAAGAACACAGATAAACACTAACAATGGAAGAAGTGCTAGGAGTGCTGCCAACAGTAAAGCAAAAAACTTGACTAAAAAAGCAAATAAACCTGAGCAGAGGTGGGGGCGAGGCTTGAACTCTGCTGGGGAGGGACTGTGGGTGAGCAACAACTGGCGGAGCTGCCGGGGAGAGTGCTGCCTGGACCGGAGGTCTGAAAGACTGAAAGGAAACTTCCACTGATGCCAGTCAGGGGTCTCGGACCTGGGGGGTACTCCTGGGGATCAGGACTCACTACAGCTGAGGCCAGCAGCAGGGTTCAGACAGGTCCAGTTGCAGCTGAGCAGCTGCAGGAAGACCACTGGAAGCTTATTGTATCCCTGTAGCTCACACAGGAGGTTAACCAACTGACCTGTTAGTTTACTTAGGGTAGCCTGGGATCAAAGTAAGCAGGTCCAATCTTCCTTCTGCAGATAGAAAGACTGTCCTTCAAGCAGCAGGACGGTCCTCTGGCAGCAGGTCAGTTCTTCTTCTAAATCTTCCGTAGGTCCAGCTGTGTTCTGAGGAGTGGTTCTGAAGGCCCTGTTTTTATAACAGGTTCCAACCTTTTTGTGGGGGAATTCCCTGACTTCCCTCCGAAACTGGCTCTGGTCAGTTTGCCTTCTTCACCTAGTTCAGACTCCAAACTGCCTAGGGCAGGGGTCTTCAAACTGTGGGGCGCGACCCCCAGGGGGGGGCATGGAGTGTTACAAAGGGGGTCACGCATTCCCAGTCAAACTTCTGCCCAGGCCCATAGAAAACTACAAGGTCTTCAGCCCCCCTCCTCCTCGTCTGTGTCTCAGCCCGGGCTGCTGCAGTGCAGCTCGAGCTTCTGTGGGCTGGGCAGTGTCTGGAGTCTTATCTCCAGCACACCCGAGTTTTTGACAGGTCGTTAAAGACCATTTGCATATTTACATGCCTTTTTTAAACTGGTTACATAGGCTTTGTTTTTTTTTTCTGGCTCCAGTACCCCCTGGGCCCCCATTCTGCCTATTCCTTACATTTAAACAGTTTTATCAAGTGGTAGCTGTGAATAAAACTCAAGGAAGTTAAGAATTTCACAGGTCAACAACATATAAAATTAACCAAGAACAGAAAGGACATTCATACATCTTAAAAGGTTTTTTTCTGTACACCAAGGGGCGGATTTACAAGCCGCTTGCGCCACCTTTGCGTCACTTTTCCCATGATAAAAGTAACGCAAAAGTGGCGCAAAGGGCTTGTAAATCGGTCCCAAAATGTTTTTCACTTTTGCCAATTTCTATTATAAGAATAATTTATCTTATAAAAACATTATATAAGTCACATTGCATCTCGGCACTCGTGAGAATTTGGTCCTATGGATGTGTTGGAGTTGTAAAATTTTTAAAGCACTTTAGGGCAGATTTACAACAAGTAACGCAGCACAGTGCAGCAAGTCATTTTGCTGTGCCGTGCTCTGTTAGTTTGGAAAGCACAGAGATGCAACATATTTACAAGAATATGTCGCATCTCTGTCCTTCCCTTGCACTGGCGCACAATCTTCAGCCATGCGCCGGCGCAGGTACCCTTGCAAAGATGCCTGCGTCGTGGGGAGATTGTTTTTGTGCAGGAAGGGGCACCTTCCTGCACAAAAACAATCACTACAGGCATTTTCCTTTTTCAATGCGTGCTGTAGAATGCAGCACGCATTGAGAGAGGAAAAAATGAGGAGAAATTAAAACATTTCTCCTCGTTGCGCCTCGCTTCGCCACCTCTAGTGTGGCATAGCATTCACACACATCTCCAGATTAATGATTTCTCGTAAATATAGAGATGTGTCTTGTTCAATTGGTTTTGCGTGGGAACACCCACAGCAACACCCATGAAACTCCCCTTCCACGCACGGTGCTGCATGTGAAGGGCCATATTTACAAGGAGAGGAAAAGGCTCGCAGGATGGCTTTTCATCTCCTTGTAAATATGGAGGGGCCCCCTGCGCCACCAATCTTCACAAAAAGTGACGTAGTGGTGACGCAGGGGGCTTGTAAATCTGTCCCAGAGTATGTAGGCTTAGGAACCTGTTTGTTAACCTGTGGCACTGGTAGAGCCATGAACCCAGGGTTTTTGCCCACTCCTGCTCTAGGACCAAAACTTGTTGTGCTGCCTGGACCAGAGCTGGAGTTTGATGCATGTGTAGATTCTGCCCACAGGTTTGGAAATTTTTGTCATGAGGGGGACCTTACACCTGAAAATGTCGACAGGGGGGTCTCGGCATCCAAAAGTCTGAAGACCTCTCGTCTAGAGTGACAAAAAGCAGGAGAAGCCTGGTGTCAGGTTCCTTTGTGTGTGCTGTAGGCACAGTCCTTTGAATTGCAAGTAAGACTGTTTACAGCCCCTCCCCAGCTATCCTGTCAGGATGGCACATCCTGTCCACAACTAAGCATCCTTTTTATCATTATCGGGAAGCAATACACAAACCCCAACAGCAGAGCCATTCACAGTCATGTGACCCAGGACACTGACAGAAAGACACAGTTGGGTGGGACAAAACAATTGCAAGTTTCTAAAAGTTTGATTTCAGAATTGTAACCTGAATCCGACTTTACTATTAAAGAGTATTTTAAATTCCAATTCATTTGAGTGTAAAACATCATATCGCTATCCGATCCCAACCCAAAGTTAGCCCTTATTAAATGTAATAAGGTAACCAAGTGTTGGTCAATGGGAGAGATAGGTCTTACAACAGTGAAAACAACGTTATGAGTTTTTAACTGAAAGGACATATATAACCTATGTATACATGTCCTAATAACAAATATCCTGCGTTATGAGCCTTTAGGACCTGCCTTAGGAGCGACTTATAAGCATTAAAAAGGAAGGTTAAGGCCTGGCAGAAGATTTATTTTTCCAGGTTGGAATGGCAATTTATAACTGCACTACAGGCTGTATGGCAGGCATGAGACCTGTTTTAAAAGGCTACTTTAGTGGGTGGTACAATGAGAGCTGCAGCCCACTATTAAGATTAAATTCACAGGCCCTTGGTACATGTAGTACCATATACTAGGGACCTACAAGTAAATGAAATGTGGCAATTAGGTGTACGCCAATTTTACCATGTTTAGAGGAAAGAGCACAAGTACTTTAGCACTGGTTAGCATGGGTAAAGTGCACAGATTCTATTGCCAACAACAACACGTTCAGCAAATGGAGCCAGAGGTAGGCAAAACCTCTGCAGAGAGGGCCTGGTTCAACTTCTCTGCTATTTCAGTTTATTATCAAATCCTTCTTGCACATTTTCTGCAAAAAGGTGTGTGTGATCAAGCATTAACATGGCTTGTGCCGTATTGCCTTCTTCACAGTCTCTCTTAAATCAGTTGTCCAGAAGAGAACACAGAATACCGTGCTTTTTAAGACATATGCCACTAACCATTTGATCACATCCTGTAGTGAGGTAAGAAAACTATTCACAGATTGTATTGTGACTAGATCTCAGCAATAACACATATATAATTATCTGCTTGTCTAGACAGGTCTATATAAAAAATAATCCCTATTGATTGTCTCAGCCACCTACATGTGCTGCTAATTTCACCAAACCCATTTCTGAATTTGAAGAATTGAGGATTCAGTCTGAACAGTGGCCTGATGTGATGGGTTGTTTATTTGGTACTATTTTGTGTAGATTGATATAGTAGTGTGGCATTATTGATTTGAATATGCATGTGTTGTCCTGATATTACACCTTAAATGAATCAGCTATGCAGACCGAAACATCAACATCAGTCGAATGATCATACAATCAAGGCAAACTTGACAATTCACTGTATCTGTGTAAAGCATACAAGGCGTTATGTGTTCTATTTTTGTTTGGCAGTCGTGTTTATGTTCATGTTCTTTGTTATGTTTAGTATTGTAATGCTGGCTGCTATTAAGGATTATTGTAACTTGTGCAATTCTGTTTTGGGAATTTGATGATTTTAAGATTTTAAGTAAAAGAGAATAAAACTATATTTGATACATAACTTCTTGGGCCAATATATGGAGGGTTTTTTGTTTTGCTGATGACTTTGGCATCATTTGACAAATCTTCATTAAACTGTCCACAAAAAAAGTGCATCCACCCCAGCTCCTTCCTGGAGTGATCTGCGAAGGGGTGGTGAGAAACAAGAGGAGACCCAAAACACGTTTTCCCATGGAAATCCCCATAGGAATTTTAAGAAATGATTTAAAAAAATGGCCGAACACAATTACACCAAATTTATCAGAGAGCTAAATCTTTACCTGTGAGAGGTGGGAGCACGGGTACTCCAGAGGCTCAACAAATTAAAAAAACTAGAGCAATTTTATTGGCTGAGAGGGCATTTTTATCCTGTCAGCCTCCTCTGTACCTCCAGACTGGCTCGGAAGTACTGAGCAATCTGATTGGCTGGTTGCCCCATCAAAAGATATTTTGCTGCCACCATTTCAGGATTTGTGGCCTTGGTCCCTTCGTCCTGAGTTTTGTTAAAAAAGACATGGGTACAGGAAAGGAGTACCCTGACCCCAGGGGCCAAAAGGGCCATGGGACGCTGGGAGGCCTACCATGAGATTACACAGGGATCAGCGCCTTCTTCCCCCGTGTGCTCACACAGGATTATGGCGGTATGATAAAAATAAAGACAATAGAGGGTGGATGTATGTGGTTGCTGTGTGACCGTGAAGGGTTGGCCAGAAATGTGGCATTGGCCAGGCTCTGAGTCCAATCCCCGCTTGCGATTGACCAAAAGGTATGCTCAGGAGTTGGGTGAGTATAATAAAAAAAGAGAACTTTATTGAAATAACAAAGGTCCCGATTCACAGAATTAACTTAATACAAAATCCTAAACTTACTACCATTTTGGTATTCACAGAAGGCACTTATTCATTTTGGTATTTACAGAAGGCACTTACTCATTTTGGTATTCACAGAAGGCACTTACTCATTTCGGTATTCACAGAAGTTAGGAGTCCTAACTTTAGGACAGAATTTTCCTGCAGTCTGAAGAGATGTTTAGATGGGTGAACTCGAGTTCAATTGCCATGCTGATAAGTGAAGGGATCTGGGATCTGGGATCTGGGATCTGGATGCAACACCTGTTCTTGATGGATTGTTAGCAGAGATAGGATCAGTTTCAACTAGATGTGAGTGGAGAAGAGCTCCGTAAACTAATGCAGGCATTGCCAGGTCAGGGCTATGAGGCTCATCCTGCGTGGTTCAGTCTTCATGCTCATAAGGTCCCTTGGGAAGAGAGGAATAAGAGTAAAGGCAGGCAGGCAGTCAAAATTATCTTTATTCGATTTAATAAAAAATCATACAAAGAGATAAAAACATTTCATACCATTTTAAAAACTATTTACAATATTATACAAATCAGAGAATACATGGGTTTTCATAAAAAGGCATAATAAATTCATTTTGTGTTTAACAAAATTTAAATACAATGATTAGCACAGTGTTAAGAAGACCCATTGTTCTGATACATTTTTTTGGTTCTAACAGCTGCCACCAGAAAATTAGCCATGCAAAATGTAATGCGTATGCTGTTCAGAGATTGTAAGTATAGCAGGGCTCGTCTCACCTGTTTGAAGCCAACCTCCTTCAGAACAGGTATCAGATATTTTTCCTGGGCTCTAAATAAAGCCCACAAAACATAACAAAGTGCATGGTGTCTTGAACAGAAAAGTGATCACAACAACAGGGGGGGGCTAAATCAGGTTTTTCCACGTTTTAAAATTGCCCAAATAAAAATGTAACAAATTAAACCTGAACTTAGTTAGGAGGAATCTGTGGAAAGGGATCGTAACCAGGCCAAGGTAAGGTGCTAATGCGAATGAATTTACAAGAAGATAATGCCTCCTCACAGCTGGTTTAACAAGTTCTTTTTCCTCACGGGATGCTCTTGCCCTACCCATAAATAGCTTCTTGATCAGATCTATATCTTGTTTTTTAATGTCCCGGGGAGATGAAAAAAGTTCTGGTCGTCCCAGATCTGTGAACTCCTTCATCAGATAGGCCATCCATGGCACCCTTTTAGAGTGGTCCAGGGACATGACGTCAGCCATGATCCTGTGGTTGAGAGACAGCTCCTCGTTGAGCCAAGTCTTCAACCAAAAGATCAGGGGTGCCATGTGCAGCCCATCAGTGACGAAGTCCAGGCCCACCTCCATATGTATTGAGAAAGTTGGTGAGGACTGTGGGACAGACAGGAGGGACCGAATAAATCTGTTTTCGGCCTTCTGAATTGGTTCCAGATTTACATAGCCCCAAAGCGGTGAACCATATGAAGCCAGGGCGACTGATTTACTTTTATAGATCTTCAAAAGGGCTTCCATCGGCCTGGCACCCAACCCACTCGCAAAACCCATAATAGCAGCTGAAGATCTTGTCACCGCCAGCCTTTTCGCCTGACCTGGGGTCCCCAGGATCCCCTCTGATCAAAAAGAACCCCCAGATATGGGAACGTAGAGACTCTGGTGACGATCTCTCCCTTACATTTAAAGATTTTACATTTCCCTTTGCTGCCTTGACGCCCCACGACCATAGTATGGGACTTATTTATGTTTATTTTTAAGTCCATAAGGTCCATAAATGTGCCGAATGAATCCAGGAGACGCTGCAGGCAGAGACCAGTGCGGGCTATCAGCACTGCGTCGTCCGCGTACAGGAGCGCGGGGATCTTAACTGCTCCTGCACGCGGAACATCACCCGCAACGTCCTCCACATATGCACCCAGACCATTAATGTAGATGGTAAAGAGCAACGGGGCCAGTATGCAGCCCTGCCTGACCCCTCGCATGGACTTAAAATGGGACGTACACCTTCCCTCATTAGTTACCCGCACTGCAGCAAAAAGCTCTTGGTGGAGAGAGGCCATAAACTTGACCAATGCCTCATCTATCCCCATCTTCAGGAGTGTGGTCCATAACTTAAACCTGTTCACCAAGTCGAATGCTGAGGAGAGGTCCATAAACGCTAGGAATAGGGACCCCTCCTTGGCCACCGTGTATTTCGAGATCAACAGGTGTAGGTTCGAACATTGCTCAATTGTTCCTTTCTTCTCTCTGAAGCCGTACTGAATGTCGGCCAGCCCCCCACAACACTCTAGACTATCCCTCAATTTTTCCAGGAGGACTCTACCTAGGATCTTAACTGTAGAGTCCAAGTGGGACATGGGCCTATAGCACCCCGGGTCGTCCCGCTGGCCCTTCTTAAAAATGGGGACGATGGTAGAAATGGCCCAGGTGGATGGTATGTGGTTGCCATTAACAGCAGTGAAGACATTAGCCAAAACCCCTGCCCATAACTTGGGTGCATGTATGAAAAAATCAGCCGGCACCCCGTCAGGTCCGGGGTCTTTGTTCTTAGAGGTGGACAAAATAGCTTTCTCCACCTCGAATGTGTTAAAGTGAATAGGAGCGGCATCCGGAGCCACCAGAGGGCATGCTTGACCACCCAACCCAATATCCCCATATACTTTCTTGAAGTGGTCCAGCCATTTATCATCAGGGATGACACAATCCATCGCTTCATTTGTTGAGTCAGAGAAAAAGGGCTGTTTAACTGTTTCCCAGAATTTCCTGCTATCTTTCAAGACAGCCACGGAGAGGAGGTTCTCCCATGCTTCACTTTTAATGTTATCTTGTCTAGTCTTGACGGCTAGCTTATAATTCTTCCTCAGCGTTATTATATCATCCCTGATCCTAGGGGTTCTCTTCAAGGCTGTCATTAGTAGCTTATGTGCCTTTGAGCAGGAGGCATCAAACCAGCGCTGCTTACTACTACGCGCTCCTTTCCTAGGTTTTGCCAAAAGATCCCGTGAGATCTGCCCACACATGGTCTCAAAAGCCCCTATGATCTCATAGTCACTGGCATTTGGATTTTGGCACACCGCCACCTGGGCCTCGATTTTCGGGAAAACGTCCGCATAGAAGTTCTCCGGAACCACCTTGGCCCATTTAAGCCTTCTACCCAGGTCGGATGTACGTAGGGTGTGCTGTGATCTAACTGGTCCCGGGGTAGGGCCCATGTAATCTCCCCAGGCTACATCAAGTGTGACTGGGTTGTGATCGCTATGATGGGAAGGGACTGTACGATAGGTAGTGACCTTGTTTAGGATGCCTTGTGTTACAAAAATGTAATCAATAATTGTTCCAGGGTCAGTACCCGTAAAGGTAGCTATTCTTGTGCCCCCCTCTGGTTCATAGAGATTATGGTTGGCCAGTAAATCTTCTAGCTCCTCGCCTGATATGGTGTGCTCGAAATGCGGTCCTTCTGGACCATCTCCCCCTTCCATATTACTCAGGCCACATATTTGTTTGCAAGGATGAATATTAAAATCTCCCATTAGTATATACTCTGAATTGAAATGTGTGTTCTGACTGACAGACGTTAAAACTGCGTCTAACCTAGCAATATTGTTCTCACAATTGTCCCTATTCCAGGAGTTATGGAAATTTATATATAATGTCCTCCTGGAGGGGCTAATCTCCCTTTCAACAATGAGGATGTTAGGGGATGCGTTATTGATCTGTTTTAAAGATCCTTTAAGTTCTAACGAGAATAAAATAAGGAGGCTTCCCTTAGCTCTACCGGCGCTGCTAGGGGTATCAGCTTTAGCGAAGCTAATAAACCCATCCAACCAAAAATTGGCGGTGCTGTCCCATGTTTCTTGAAAGGCAATCACCTTATGCCCTGAGACAAAGCTAATCCACTCATTATCATTGCGTTTGGAGTTAATGCCTGCCACATTCCAGCTTAGTATCTTACAAGCCCCAGCTTCATCATTTATTAGCTGCCCTGTCTCCTCTGTTGAGGGGGTTTGATTGGCTGCTAGTCAGTCAATATCCTCCAGGTCCATCAGGGGGCCAAACCGATTTTCCGTGGCCAATACCGGGCCCTCCCGGCCATTCCTATGTTCAAGGGGGTGACTAGTTAGTGGGATGGTTGGGCAACTTACAGTTTGCGGTGGTACATATGTGTTGGTCCTTCCCTTTCCCAATAGTGGGCGCCCTCCCGGCTTGCTGCACCAAGGGCGTCTAGGTTGTGTAAAGCGAACAGAGGGGGGGTAAAAAAAAAAACAGCGGTACAGGTCTCAGTTGATCCTTTGAGGATAGGTCAGAGCCATTCCAAAATAGCCTATCTGCTAGGTTAGCCCTACTAAAGTTGATGATCACACAGTCTCCTTTGGTAGATTTCTGATGTTTGCCAATCCAACCCACCCTCCTTGCAAAAATAATCTCATCTGCTGTGTTCTCCCCACAACATTTATCCGAGCACCACTTGTTAGTTTTAACCATGAGGTCCATGGTAGATTCCGCCTCCCCAACCCTTAGTGGCGGGACCCCAATAAAAACAGCTACAAATGGGGAAGCTTCAGGAGGCAGGTTTAGATTATATTTGCTGTAGGATGCCCTCCCAAGTGCGGATGTACTGGGCTGAAGCTGCCCCTCCTTAATAAGAGGGGGTGCATCCTTGATTGGCATGAATGTGTTAGCATTGGGAACCTCTATGGTGCTCTCAGGTTGCGGTGCCGCATTTAGTGCTTGTCTCGTATCCCCCTTGTGATTTGACTTCCTCCCTCCCATGCCCTCAGGGCATGTTGCACTAGGGTGCTGGACCATATGGGGCAGGGGGTTATTGACTAGTCTATCAATTAGAGCACATTTCTTTAGTAGACCTTCTAGGCAGGTGTTTAGTGTGTCCACAATGTCTTTTGCGATCCCACAAGTAGTGGTTCGATCCTAGCAACAAAAAGTTCCTCTAATTTGTCCCCCAGTAGGTCAGTTGGCAAATTAGGAGGACAGAAGCTGGTGACGTTATCATCCAACAGTCTCTTCCTTGTTTGGTTGGCAGGCTGCTGGCTCAACTCTGGGATAAGTTCCCTAGTTGAATGGCATGTAGGGGGAGAAGGGTTAACGATTGTCACAACGGGGTCTAGTGGAGGCAGGGGGTTGACATTGGGCATTAAATCACTCAAGCCCGGGGATGTCGATGGAATAATGGCGGCTGGGGAAGTAGAGGTAGCTACCAGAGCCAGTTCGAGCTCAGCATTGGCAATCTCTTTCGTCAATGTACCTACCGCCGATGTAAGATAAGTCAGTATTGAGTTTGAATTTGAGTGCCTTGGGACTTTAGCGTTCTTCCCTCCCTCCTCCATATTAGTGGCTTTCTTGCGCTTACCCATTGCCAGCGATAGATGTTATGGGCGTGGCCCAGCCCAGCCTCCTTCAGCCCCTGACGGCCACAGACGGCCCGCCCTCTGTCCGGGCTTCGCCCGGCGCCGTCCGCGACGCGGAGGAAGCTGTCTGCTTTTGTGCGCCTCCGTTCGCGCCAACCAGGAAGTGGGTGGTGTTCTCAGGGCAGGCTGGGAGCTGTAGTCTCGACCCCGCTCCGTTAACGAGCGTTGCCAGCAGCTCGGTGGCGAGGGAGACCACAGCGTCAGGGACCCAGCGATGCCACGAAGCCCAGATGATCCGGCGAGGCAGGTAAGCTGCAGGCCCCCTCGCAGTGTGCCCTCAAGGTGTTTTGCGGCGTTCCCGCTCCTCTGTGGGAGCTGTCTGCTTTTGTGTGCCTCCGTTCGCACCAACCAGGAAGTGGGCGGTGTTCTCAGGGCAGGCTGGGAGCTGTAGTCTTGACCCCGCTCTGCGACCGAGCGTTGCCAGCAGCTCGGCGGCCGGGGAGACCACAACGTCAGGGACCCAGCGATGCCACGAAGCCCAGATGATCCGGCGAGGCAGGTAAGCTGCAGGCCCCCTCGCAGTGTGCCCTCACGGTGTTTTGCGGCGTAAGAGTTAAGGCGTAAGCAAAGGTGCTGGACCATGCCATTTAGAAAATGCGTTCCCCCATGATCCCTGATGGTGATGCCAACTTGCGAAGAACCAGCATTTGCTGTTCTGAGAGGTTGCAGAGAGGTGAAGATTTGGCTTGAGAAAGATGGATAAGTTACTTACCTGTAATCCTAGTTCTCTTCCAGGGGTGGTATACTCATCAAAGTCACAAGCATCTTTATTTGTAGATTGCTGTCGGCTGTGCTAGAACACGCCATTTATTTCCGGAATTAACTTGCATGACTATCACGTTGTGCCCCTTAACTCGTAGAGACTTGGTATGTGTCGATTTTTGGAAGGTTTGAACGTAGTCACTACGAGGAGCCTTATGACATTTTCACTAAAAACACGGATGCTCAATGCGTGGCAGGACCAAGTTTATGGTTGAACGTATTCCCGGAATGAAAACATGTATGTCTGACGGACAGATTCCCTGTTGATAGGGGGGTTAGACAGGGCTGTGTATTGGCACTGACCCTGTTCTGCCTCTTTGTCAACGGGGTAATCGCCCACCTCAACGGCACTGAATACACTGATGCCCCAAGGTTGAACGGCAGCAGGGTGCCTGCAATCATGTTTGCAGATGACACCCTGCTGCTGTCCAAAACCCCCATGGGGATACAGAGGATCCTTGACTCATTTGTGGCCTTCTGCACAGATAGGGGCTTAGAAATCAACGCTGCAAAAACTAAGTTTATGGTCCTGAACCCAACCCAAAAATCACGCCCGAATCCCCTATTGGGATCTTCACGTCTAGAGAGAGTCTCCACCTTTGAATATCTTGGTGTAACGTTGAATGAAACCATGTCCTGGGGATCACACCAGACCAGGGCTAATCTTAAATTAGTACAGACCACTGGGGGCATTGCTCGGATGATGAAAAGTTCCACATATCGCCCGCTGGGGCCGCTCATTCAGATCTACAAGGCACAGGCCCGGGGTGCCATTATGTATGTGGCGGAACTGTGGGGTCATACATCTTCCCGCAGTCTGTCTATAACCAAGAACAACTTCATTAGACAGATAGTTGCACTCCCGTCCAGCACTCCGCTCCTTCCCTTGAGGATGGATCTGGGACTGAGACCAATAGCTGATGAACTAGGTCTCAGACCCATAGTCTTTTGGCGAAGGCTATGGAGTAGTGAAGAACTTTCTACTTACAGGGCGGAACTGAGGGAGTTTCTAATCCACCCTAAAGCTTTACAGATCCCCTGGATAAAATATATACAAAAGTCCTGTGTAAGACTGGGTCTCCCCGACCTTTGGTCCGATCCAGCTAATGCCTCACTAAAGATCCCACGGAGAGCTCTGGTCAATGTTTACCATGAGCAGAAATTAGCCATGGCCCTGGACTGTCAGGGTGAGGGGTCATTAACATCTGTATTTACGCAAAGCAAGGACTCATACAGGCTGGAGAGGGTCCTGGACGCCATGTCCCCTGTGCTGGCCAGGAAGCTATTTCTCCAATGGAGATATGGCACACTGCCTCTGCGATCCTATACTAGCTCCTGGTCAACACCGCCCTCTACCAAGCAATGCCCGGCATGTACTTGTGCTGAGGAAAGCGATTTACATGTGGTCTTGTTTTGTCCAACTTACAAGGCAGCCAGGAAATATTGGCTCCTCCCACTTATTAGAAACCTTGGCTGTAGGGAGTACCTCCCGATGTATAGAATTTTAAAAACTGATGTTTCGAGTCCAACTGTGTTTGCGCTAGCTAAATTTCTTACTAATGTCTGGCATACTCGCACCCGTATTCTAAAGTTGCAGGTTCCCACCTAATTTTAAGTTGAACAAATCTTAAATGTATGGTCTTTTATCTGTTTTCACTCTAGTAGTACTTAATTCTTAGAGAGGAACGATTTTACATTGTACAATATGTATTTGTTGTTTATCCTTGATGATTTTACAATGTTTGTAATGTGTTCTTATTGCATATCTTTGAGGGTCAAATTGACCGAAATAAAGATTGAAATAATAAGTATGTTTGATTGGCATATCATTTTTTCTTAGATACCAACATTCTTTAGTACAAATGATTGCATTTACATTGGCAACCTCATACCTGTGTTGTGTGCTCTGCGATTTTGATTCCAGTGACCACATTTGATTAAACCAACTAGGATGGACTGCAACGTAGTAACTTAGCACAATAATGAATCTCTTGGAGAGCCAAATTTCGAGTTTGTGATAAGCTGTTTAGGGGGAGAGGTTAAATTATAATATGAGGAGGTTGTACAATCTACATTTCATCTATGTTGCAAACATTCTTTTCCCATTGTGACACTCTTCTAAGAACTGGTGTTGGATCAGTGGCTATTTGTTTATAAATTATACATTTCTGAAAGCTCATTGAGTCCGTCGACCGCAGTGTTGAATTTGACTATTAACATAGCTTCTCTTTTTATCAATTTGCAATCCAAATTTCCTCCATGAGGGTCAGGATCTATCTTTGATATTACAGTCAATGTGAGATCTTTTTCAACATGGTTGTTGTTAATCCTATGGTTTACTAACGGTGCAGACTGAACTTTTTTCCGAATCCTCGATTTATGCTGAGTGATCCTTATCCAGACTTCTTGATTGTTTTTCCCAATGTACAACTTGGGACACAGACATAAAATGCCGTAAACCGCATTTTTTGATTTGCCATTGCTGAATGTCTCATGTTTCCAATGTACATTTTTGTGTGAGAATAGTGAGCCTTCAATTGTTTGATTACAGCTGACACACTTGCCACATTTATGATGACCTTTCACCGGTGGTAAACACAATTGTTCACGTAAGGTAGTTTTTGATATTTTTGATGCATTGCTCCCAACAATGGGGAATAGTAGCTAGCAGGATGGGCCAACAATGACCTGCTGAGTGGCATGGGCTATCACCTACCACACTTTCATATCACAAAGGCAATGCTCAGAACACACACAAAGGGTTTTGACACTAGTCTGTTTTTACTCTAGAAAAGCTGGGGCCAGGGCAGGGAGGTAAGAAATTCCAAACATCTTTGAGGGTCGGAACCTCCAGAACCTTCTCCTACTTCAAAGTGGACACCATGTATACATATTGAAGCCTCAGACTATACATTGCAGTACACCTCTGGACCTGTTAAAGACTCACACAGACTGCTGTATTACACTGCAAGAGGGACTGCTACTCTGTTGACCTGCTGCCTGAGTGAAAGCACTGAACCTGCAACCTCATCCCAGGACCAACAGAGTGGTAACTCCAAGGGCTAGTTGGATGGCCTCCTGGAATCAGCATCTGGACACTATTTGCTTTAAGCCTTGACCTCCAAGTATTGCCATCCCAGACCGGGAGACTTGGAAGTGTGCTGAAGGTGCTCTGCCAGTCCAGCCATGGTCTTGTAACTACAATCGGCGTAGCTCGATGCATCTCCTCATAGCCACATTGGAACTGCCACAGCGTGACACATTCTTGATGCAAGCCTTCAGCTCGCAGGACCCTCGATGATTGCATCTTAGACGATGATACAGCACTCTGTATCTAGCCCTGCAGCTTCTTCGGGGCCACTAGTGTGCAACACATCTTCGACGCTGGACTTCGCATTGTAAGTCCCTCATCAACAGCATCCTCGATGATGCCACAGGACTCTGCATTACAGTTTCTCAGCTTTCTGGGAACTGTCAATGAGCGGGATTTAGCATTGCTACTGAAACCCACACCAAAATTTAAGGTAATTTGTTCAGCAGGTCTAACTTGGTTCAGTATCCAGCCTGCTCTCCATTAGAGTCAGCCTGAACTTTCGACTTTGTCCCGGTCCAGCACGGCCAGATAACCACAGTTGGCGCTTTGTGCTTTTAGACGTTATTTTCACTTATATCTTTAAAACTGCATATCTCCGGTTCCACTGATTAGATTTTTATTGCATTTACTTGTGTTGTGTTTTCACTTTGTCACTGTTTGAAGTGCTGTATAAATAATTTACATATTGCCTGTAAGTTAAGCCTGACTGCTTTTGTGCCAAGTTACCAGAGGGTTAAGCACAGGTTAATTTGGGGTTGCTTGTGAATTTACCCTAACAGAAATTGTAGTTGTTGTTTGACTACGGTTTCACCCCCCTTAACCAGTAACCCAATTTCCAGAACATAGTTTAAGCTAACTAAAGCTTACACCCCAACCATTCAATGCTTATGACATCACTCAAGACATGTCAAATGACATAATCGATGATGTACTGATGACATTATACAATTATTGTGCCACATTCCTGCAGGCCTTGAAATAACTACAGTTGAGGACAATTCTCTATTCACATTAATGAGATTACCCAGTTAAATACTTCAAAGGACTAGCAAATTTAAGTGAAGAGGTTGACAGATATACATTTGCATCTGTAAACCCACTTTTTTTGCGGGCCCAAAGAACTACGCTCCAAAGTTAAGTAAAATACACTGCACACAGTGGCATACAACCTTACAGCCAGGGTCACAACGCCAGTAAGATATAACCTCTAAGTGGGACACTAATACATTCTAAATCAGTGGATCTTACACTTCTGAATTCTAAGGACCCCGACTAAATCACAACTGAAAACCAGAGACCCAAAGCCTCCCCCCCACATCATTCTGAATTCCTCAATTTTCACATTTCCCAAATCATCGCTTTTTTTCTTCTGCCCCCACTTTTCACTCTCTCCTTCTGCACGCACTTCCTTGCATCTCACTCACTTCACCCTCCTATACACTAACAGAATAAAACATACCCATTCAACTGTAAACATGTTGGCTATGTCAATATTGCAGCAGAGTTGTGCCCTTTTGTGTATATTCACAGTTAAAATTGCACATGCCACCATTGCTCTGTGCACTCTGTAAAGAGCCCACGGGCTGGATGTTCAAATAGTCTGGACACCTTAAAGAACCACTTTTAGGCACTGTGAGAAACTGACATTGTCTTCAGCCTCAACTCCAAACACCTCAATAGCGACCCATTAGAAACATCCACCTTAACCTGACAACTATGAGCTACCCAGGCTATAGAATGCACAATACCTAATTAAGATGCTGTATGATAAAAACACGATTTGCTGGAAAAAACAAATACTCCTACGGACGTAGATAAAGTGAAATATAAACACAAGCTTTTTCACTGACTTGTATCATCTCATGTTGATAAAATATTACTGCTAACCTATGGCCCCAGTTTCTCTGACAGCTTGGGCTAGCGCTAGGTACTCCAACCCTCGTTCACCCTTAGAATGTGCTGTGGACCCCTGGGGTTTCACGGGCCACAGATGAAGAACCACTAATCTAAATTATTCAAGAATCTCCAATGCCTCTCAAGCTTCATTAAATGTCTGGAAATAAACATCCACAATTTACATAGAATTTGTCTGTAGGACTGATTTACAACTATTTAATACAGGCTCATGCCCACATATCCACTCGTTGATTATTTTTTATGAAGAGAAAGTTTGGCCACGGATGTTTTGGAACAAGCTTTGGCTTTAAGCCTCAAGCCACATTTAAACACGACTGCAACCCACGTTAGGCACACTGTGCCTCTATCTTAACAGGTAGGGATGCTGGCTCCCCATACTTTAGTGATTTGTTAACAGTGCACCACATAACTTTCAATATGCACAACCATGCTTGTACACAGGGCTTACACTATTTTCATGCTGTAGACCCACGCATATACACTTAGTAACTTTATGCTGCCTATGAAAATGGTGTTATCAGTGATTTTAACCACGGTTGCTCATTAATAGGCAGAAGGTAAAGTACAGGAGATCATCAAAGTAAGACGTGAAAATGAAAACAAAGGTAAAAAAAATACCAGGAGAAAATGAGGTCGTGTGAGTTGTAAACGGAGCAGTGTCGGAACCTGTCCTGGTATTGTCGCTTGACAGTGCGTGAAAGTTTGAGAGGTAGAAATGATGCGTAATTCTGTCAGCCTGGAAGGTGAGAAGGTAGGGAATATTTGGTGCTTATCGATTTGTCATGGTGTTTGTGGACTGGAAAGAGATGTGGTAAGTAAAGGAGCTGGAGATTGGAGGGGTTTTTGTTGATAATAAGATTGGGTTGGTAGGCCTGGATGCCATTAAAGAAGGGTTCTCACAGAAGGAGTCGCTGTATGATCAGGCAGAAATGCCTGATCATCCATTAGGAATTGCAAACAGTGTCTGAGACACTGTTGTACATTACATTTTGCGCGTCACAAATTGCGAGGCTCAAAATGGCGCAATTTGTGACTTGCAAATTGTAGGGGTCGTACATCTTGCCCAGGATTGTCACCAGAATATAGGAGTGCTACTGGAAAGGTGGTGAGCTGTACTGTGACAAAGTGGATTTCTAGCTGGTTTGGATGGTAGTTCACTGCAAATGATAATGTTGATATTCCTGTTAAATCCAGTAAAGTTTTCAATAAAATAAACCTAACCTCAATTCCTGGTAGCTATGGTAGGAGTAGCTATGCCACAGAGAAGACAAGCCTAACTTAGGAAAAGGTGTAAAGCATATAGAAGTAATAAAACAGTTAACAATGTGAAACCAAAACACAATATAAATCCCACTCTCATTTATTAAAGCAAGCATTTGCAATGCAATAGGTATCGCATTAGGAAAGTTTGAGCTATTGGTCTTCTAAATTAATAGCTTTGTCATTTACAATGCCAATAGTTATAACTTTCGCAAATGTGATACCTATAGCATTTGTAATGCAACATGTTTTGTATTTATGTGACTTAGATGTATTGATATTACAAATAACAATGGCTTTTAATTTTTTTTAAATAATTAATACATAAATAAAAGTGATTGTAATTTATAATGGCAATAGCTTAAACTTTTGTAAATAACTTTTGTGAAGATTATGTTCAGTGTAATTTATTGTATTGTATTTTATTGTGACGAAAAGTGGTGCTGAGTGATAATGTGGTGGTGCTGAGTGATAATGTGGTGGTGCTGAGTGGTGCTGTGGTGGTGCTGAGTGGTGCTGTGGTGGTGCTGAGTGGTGCTGTGGTGGTGCTGAGTGATAATGTGGTGGTGCTGAGTGATAATGTGGTGGTGCTGAGTGATGCTGGGGTAGCGCTGAGTGATGATGTGGTGATGCTGAGTGGTGCTGTGGTGGTGCTGAGTGATGCTGTGGTGGTGCTGAGTGGTGCTGTGGTGGTGCTGAGTGGTGCTGTGGCGGTGCTGAGTGATGCTTGGGTGGCGCTGAGTGATGCTGTGGTGGTGCTGAGTGGTACTGTGGTGGTGCTGAGTGATGCTGTGGTGGTGCTGAGTGGTGCTGCTGAAGGATGCTGGGGTGGTGCTGAGTGGTGGTGCTGAGTGATGCTGTGGTGGTGCTGAGTGGTGCTGTAGTGGTGCTGAGTGATGCTGTGGTGGTGCTGAGTGGTGCTGTGGTGGTGCTGAGTGATGCTGTGGTGGTGCTGAGTGTTAATGTGATGGTGCTGAGTGATAATGTGGTGGTACTGAGTGGTGCTGTGGTGGTGCTGAGTGATGCTGGGGTGGCGCTGAGTGATGCTGTGTTGGTGCTGAGTGGTGCTGTGGTGGTGCTGAGTGGTGCTGTGGTGGTGCTGAGTGATGCTGTGGTGGTGCTGTGGTGGTGCTGTGTGATGCTGGGGTGGTGCTGAGTGGTACTGTGGTGGTGCTGAGTGATGCTGTGGTGGTGCTGAGTGGTGCTGTGGTGGTGCTGAGGGATGCTGGGGTGGTGCTGAGTGGTGGTGCTGAGTGATGCTGTGGTGGTGCTGAGTGGTGCTGTAGTGGTGCTGAGTGATCCTGTGGTGGTGCTGAGTGGTGCTGTGGTGGTGCTGAGTGATGCTGTGGTGGTGCTGAGTGATAATGTGATGGTGCTGAGTGATAATGTGGTGGTACTGAGTGGTGCTGTGGTGGTGCTGAGTGATGCTGGGGTGGCGCTGAGTGATGCTGTGTTGGTGCTGAGTGGTGCTGTGGTGGTGCTGAGTGGTGCTGTGGTGGTGCTGAGTGATGCTGTGGTGGTGCTGGGGTGGTGCTGAGTGATGCTGTGGTGGTGCAGAGTGATGCTGTGGTGGTGCTGAGTGGTGCTGTGGTGGTGCTGAGTGGTGCTGTGGTGGTGCTGAGTGATGCTGTGGTGGTGCTGAGTGGTGCTGTGGTGGTGAGTGATGCTGAGTGGTGCTGTGGTGGTGCTGAGTGGTAATGTGATGGTGCTGAGTGATAATGTGGTGGTGCTGAGTGGTGCTGTGGTGGTTCTGAGTGGTGCTGGGTGGCTCTGAGTGATGCTGTGGTGGTGCTGAGTGATGCTGGGGTGGCGCTGAGTGATGCTGGGGTGGCGCTGAGTGATGCTGGGGTGGTGCTGAGTGGTGCTGTGGTGGTGCTGAGTGATGCTGTGGTGATGCTGAGTGGTGCTGTGGTGGTGCTGAGTGATGCTGTGGAGGTGCTAAGTGATGCTGTGGTTGTGCTGAGTGGTGCTGTGGCGGTGCTGAGTGGTGCTGTGGTGGTGCTGAGTGGTGCTGTGGTGGTACTGAGTGATGCTGTGGTGGTGCTGAGTGGTGCTGTGGTGGCGCTGAGTGGTGCTGTGGTGGTGCTGAGTGATGCTGTGGCGGTGCTGAGTGGTGCTGTGGTGGTGCCGAGTGATGCTGAGTGGTGCTGTGGTGGTGCTGAGTGGTAATGTGATGGTGCTGAGTGATAATGTGATGGTGCTGAGTGGTGCTGTGGTGGTGCTGAGTGGTGCTGCGTGGCTCTGAGTGATGCTGTGGTGGTGCTGAGTGATGCTGGGGTTTAGAAAAGGGGGTGGTGATGAACAGAGTGTCTGAGTTAAACAGACCACTCTTACCCAGTCCAAAGATCAGGGCTTGATCCATCACCGTTATTTATCTCACTGCCCCATCCCAGCTCAGAACCTGGCTATATGCAAATCAGTCTGTCCCTGGCCCAGTGCATCATGGGAACAGGGCAGACTAAACTACCAAGCCAATTCTTCACCAGAAAGGAGACAAGCTACCAGGGACCGGTTTCTGGCATTTCAGCCTTCTTCGGCCCGGCTTGCTTGAATCCTGATGGAGCAGTGAGAAAGGGACTCATGTCTGGTATACCCTGCCACACCTATAGTGGCCAAAAACGATTTAGAAAAGGGGGTGGTGATGAACAGAGTGTCTGAGTTAAACAGACCACTCTTACCCAGTCCAAAGATCAGGGCTTGATCCATCACCGTTATTTATCTCACTGCCCCATCCCAGCTCAGAACCTGGCTATATGCAAATCAGTCTGTCCCTGGCCCAGTGCATCATGGGAACAGGGCAGACTAAACTACCAAGCCAATTCTTCACCAGAAAGGAGACAAGCTACCAGGGACCGGTTTCTGGCATTTCAGCCTTCTTCGGCCCGGCTTGCTTGAATCCTGATGGAGCAGTGAGAAAGGGACTCATGTCTGAGTATACCCTGCCACACCTATAGTGGCCAAAAACGATTTAGAAAAGGGGGTGGTGATGAACAGAGTGTCTGAGTTAAACAGACCACTCTTACCCAGTCCAAAGATCAGGGCTTGATCCATCACTGTTATTTATCTCACTGCCCCATCCCAGCTCAGAACCTGGCTATATGCAAATCAGTCTGTCCCTGGCCCAGTGCATCATGGGAACAGGGCAGACTAAACTACCAAGCCAATTCTTCACCAGAAAGGAGACAAGCTACCAGGGACCGGTTTCTGGCATTTCAGCCTTCTTCGGCCCGGCTTGCTTGAATCCTGATGGAGCAGTGAGAAAGGGACTCATGTCTGAGTATACCCTGCCACACCTATAGTGGCCAAAAACGATTTAGAAAAGGGGGTGGTGATGAACAGAGTGTCTGAGTTAAACAGACCACTCTTACCCAGTCCAAAGATCAGGGCTTGATCCATCACCGTTATTTATCTCACTGCCCCATCCCAGCTCAGAACCTGGCTATATGCAAATCAGTCTGTCCCTGGCCCAGTGCATCATGGGAACAGGGCAGACTAAACTACCAAGCCAATTCTTCACCAGAAAGGAGACAAGCTACCAGGGACCGGTTTCTGGCATTTCAGCCTTCTTCGGCCCGGCTTGCTTGAATCCTGATGGAGCAGTGAGAAAGGGACTCATGTCTGAGTATACCCTGCCACACCTATAGTGGCCAAAAACGATTTAGAAAAGGGGGTGGTGATGAACAGAGTGTCTGAGTTAAACAGACCACTCTTACCCAGTCCAAAGATCAGGGCTTGATCCATCACCGTTATTTATCTCACTGCCCCATCCCAGCTCAGAACCTGGCTATATGCAAATCAGTCTGTCCCTGGCCCAGTGCATCATGGGAACAGGGCAGACTAAACTACCAAGCCAATTCTTCACCAGAAAGGATACAAGCTACCAGGGACCGGTTTCTGGCATTTCAGCCTTCTTCGGCCCGGCTTGCTTGAATCCTGATGGAGCAGTGAGAAAGGGACTCATGTCTGAGTATACCCTGCCACACCTATAGTGGCCAAAAACGATTTAGAAAAGGGGGTGGTGATGAACAGAGTGTCTGAGTTAAACAGACCACTCTTACCCAGTCCAAAGATCAGGGCTTGATCCATCACCGTTATTTATCTCACTGCCCCATCCCAGCTCAGAACCTGGCTATATGCAAATCAGTCTGTCCCTGGCCCAGTGCATCATGGGAACAGGGCAGACTAAACTACCAAGCCAATTCTTCACCAGAAAGGAGACAAGCTACCAGGGACCGGTTTCTGGCATTTCAGCCTTCTTCGGCCCGGCTTGCTTGAATCCTGATGGAGCAGTGAGAAAGGGACTCATGTCTGAGTATACCCTGCCACACCTATAGTGGCCAAAAACGATTTAGAAAAGGGGGTGGTGATGAACAGAGTGTCTGAGTTAAACAGACCACTCTTACCCAGTCCAAAGATCAGGGCTTGATCCATCACCGTTATTTATCTCACTGCCCCATCCCAGCTCAGAACCTGGCTATATGCAAATCAGTCTGTCCCTGGCCCAGTGCATCATGGGAACAGGGCAGACTAAACTACCAAGCCAATTCTTCACCAGAAAGGAGACAAGCTACCAGGGACCGGTTTCTGGCATTTCAGCCTTCTTCGGCCCGGCTTGCTTGAATCCTGATGGAGCAGTGAGAAAGGGACTCATGTCTGAGTATGCCCTGCCACACCTATAGTGGCCAAAAACGATTTAGAAAAGGGGGTGGTGATGAACAGAGTGTCTGAGTTAAACAGACCACTCTTACCCAGTCCAAAGATCAGGGCTTGATCCATCACCGTTATTTATCTCACTGCCCCATCCCAGCTCAGAACCTGGCTATATGCAAATCAGTCTGTCCCTGGCCCAGTGCATCATGGGAACAGGGCAGACTAAACTACCAAGCCAATTCTTCACCAGAAAGGAGACAAGCTACCAGGGACCGGTTTCTGGCATTTCAGCCTTCTTCGGCCCGGCTTGCTTGAATCCTGATGGAGCAGTGAGAAAGGGACTCATGTCTGAGTATACCCTGCCACACCTATAGTGGCCAAAAACGATTTAGAAAAGGGGGTGGTGATGAACAGAGTGTCTGAGTTAAACAGACCACTCTTACCCAGTCCAAAGATCAGGGCTTGATCCATCACCGTTATTTATCTCACTGCCCCATCCCAGCTCAGAACCTGGCTATATGCAAATCAGTCTGTCCCTGGCCCAGTGCATCATGGGAACAGGGCAGACTAAACTACCAAGCCAGTTCTTCACCAGAAAGGAGACAAGCTACCAGGGACCGGTTTCTGGCATTTCAGCCTTCTTCGGCCCGGCTTGCTTGAATCCTGATGGAGCAGTGAGAAAGGGACTCATGTCTGAGTATACCCTGCCACACCTATAGTGGCCAAAAACGATTTAGAAAAGGGGGTGGTGATGAACAGAGTGTCTGAGTTAAACAGACCACTCTTACCCAGTCCAAAGATCAGGGCTTGATCCATCACCGTTATTTATCTCACTGCCCCATCCCAGCTCAGAACCTGGCTATATGCAAATCAGTCTGTCCCTGGCCCAGTGCATCATGGGAACAGGGCAGACTAAACTACCAAGCCAATTCTTCACCAGAAAGGAGACAAGCTACCAGGGACCGGTTTCTGGCATTTCAGCCTTCTTCGGCCCGGCTTGCTTGAATCCTGATGGAGCAGTGAGAAAGGGACTCATGTCTGAGTATACCCTGCCACACCTATAGTGGCCAAAAACGATTTAGAAAAGGGGGTGGTGATGAACAGAGTGTCTGAGTTAAACAGACCACTCTTACCCAGTCCAAAGATCAGGGCTTGATCCATCACCGTTATTTATCTCACTGCCCCATCCCAGCTCAGAACCTGGCTATATGCAAATCAGTCTGTCCCTGGCCCAGTGCATCATGGGAACAGGGCAGACTAAACTACCAAGCCAATTCTTCACCAGAAAGGAGACAAGCTACCAGGGACCGGTTTCTGGCATTTCAGCCTTCTTCGGCCCGGCTTGCTTGAATCCTGATGGAGCAGTGAGAAAGGGACTCATGTCTGAGTATACCCTGCCACACCTATAGTGGCCAAAAACGATTTAGAAAAGGGGGTGGTGATGAACAGAGTGTCTGAGTTAAACAGACCACTCTTACCCAGTCCAAAGATCAGGGCTTGATCCATCACCGTTATTTATCTCACTGCCCCATCCCAGCTCAGAACCTGGCTATATGCAAATCAGTCTGTCCCTGGCCCAGTGCATCATGGGAACAGGGCAGACTAAACTACCAAGCCAATTCTTCACCAGAAAGGAGACAAGCTACCAGGGACCGGTTTCTGGCATTTCAGCCTTCTTCGGCCCGGCTTGCTTGAATCCTGATGGAGCAGTGAGAAAGGGACTCATGTCTGAGTATACCCTGCCACACCTATAGTGGCCAAAAACGATTTAGAAAAGGGGGTGGTGATGAACAGAGTGTCTGAGTTAAACAGACCACTCTTACCCAGTCCAAAGATCAGGGCTTAATCCATCACCGTTATTTATCTCACTGCCCCATCCCAGCTCAGAACCTGGCTATATGCAAATCAGTCTGTCCCTGGCCCGGTGCATCATGGGAACAGGGCAGACTAAACTACCAAGCCAATTCTTCACCAGAAAGGAGACAAGCTACCAGGGACCGGTATCTGGCATTTCAGCCTTCTTCGGCCCGGCTTGCTTGAATCCTGGTGGAGCAGTGAGAAAGGGACTCATGTCTGAGTATACCCTGCCACACCTATAGTGGCCAAAAACGATTTAGAAAAGGGGGTGGTGATGAACAGAGTGTCTGAGTTAAACAGACCACTCTTACCCAGTCCAAAGATCAGGGCTTGATCCATCACCGTTATTTATCTCACTGCCCCATCCCAGCTCAGAACCTGGCTATATGCAAATCAGTCTGTCCCTGGTCCAGTGCATCATGGGAACAGGGCAGACTAAACTACCAAGCCAATTCTTCACCAGAAAGGAGACAAGCTACCAGGGACCGGTTTCTGGCATTTCAGCCTTCTTCGGCCCGGCTTGCTTGAATCCTGATGGAGCAGTGAGAAAGGGACTCATGTCTGAGTATACCCTGCCACACCTATAGTGGCCAAAAACGATTTAGAAAAGGGGGTGGTGATGAACAGAGTGTCTGAGTTAAACAGACCACTCTTACCCAGTCCAAAGATCAGGGCTTGATCCATCACCGTTATTTATCTCACTGCCCCATCCCAGCTCAGAACCTGGCTATATGCAAATCAGTCTGTCCCTGGCCCAGTGCATCATGGGAACAGGGCAGACTAAACTACCAAGCCAATTCTTCACCAGAAAGGAGACAAGCTACCAGGGACCGGTTTCTGGCATTTCAGCCTTCTTCGGCCCGGCTTGCTTGAATCCTGATGGAGCAGTGAGAAAGGGACTCATGTCTGAGTATACCCTGCCACACCTATAGTGGCCAAAAACGATTTAGAAAAGGGGGTAGTGATGAACAGAGTGTCTGAGTTAAACAGACCACTCTTACCCAGTCCAAAGATCAGGGCTTGATCCATCACCGTTATTTATCTCACTGCCCCATCCCAGCTCAGAACCTGGCTATATGCAAATCAGTCTGTCCTTGGCCCAGTGCATCATGGGAACAGGGCAGACTAAACTACCAAGCCAATTGGAGTGATGCTGTGGTGGTGCTGAATGATGCTGGGGTGGCGCTGAGTGATGCTGTGGTGGTGCTGAGTGGTGCTGTGGTAGTGCTGAGTGATACTGTGGTGGTGCTGAGTGATGCTGTGGTTGTGCCGAGTGGTGTTGTGGTGGCGCTGAGTGATAATGTGGTGGTGCTGAGTGATAATGTTGTGGTGCTGAGTGATAATGTGGTGGTGCTGAGTGGTGCTGTGGTGGTGCTGTGTGATGCTGGGGTGGTGCTGAGTGGTGCTGTGGTGGTGCTGAGTGATGCTGTGGTGGTGCTGAGTGATAATGTGGTGGTGCTGAGTGATGCTGGGGTAGCGCTGAGTGATGCTGGGGTAGCGCTGAGTGATGATGTGGTGATGTTGTGATGCTGAGTGATGATGTGGTGATGTTGTGATGCTGAGTGATGCTGTGGTGGCGCTGAATGATGTTGGGGTGGCCTGAGTGATGCTGTAGTAGTGCTGAGTGGTGCTGTGGTGGCGCTGAGTGATGCTGGGGTGGCGCTGAGTGATTCTGGGGTGGCGCTGAGTGATGCTGTGGTGGCGCTAAGTGATGCTGGGGTGGCGCTGAGTGATGATGTGGTGGCACTGAGTGGTGCTGTGGTGATGCTGAGTGATGCTGTGGTGGTGCTGAGTGGTGCTGTGGTGGTGCTGAGTGGTGCTGTGGTGGTGCTGAGTGACTTATACTGTTGTAGCTTCAAGGCAAGCATAGAAGCATCTTCTTTAATGGGGCGGGGCATCAAGTCAGAGGAGTTTGATTGTTTGAAAAGATCATTAAATAAAAATAAAGGAGACACCACATCATAGAGTAACCAAAATCCTAAATGCTCAGGAGGTTCCTAATCAACTCTACTAATGAATTAGAAATTTGTGGCTAGGAGGGGAGGGGTACATAGACCGAGAACTAGCCGGTAGGCCTTGTACGGTGAAGGAAGCTCACCACTGCAAAGCAGAGGCCCATCCGTGTTTACAGACAGCTAAGCTTAGGAAAAAAGTTGAAGCGGGTAATGTACACCTCATGAGAGATCAACAGATTTTACTTAAGGCGTGGTGACTGTTTGAATGGGAGGCCCATAAAAACTAGGGTTAAATAATTTTAAAAAGCGCAAAAGACACGCAGGATACTTAAAAACGCCCGTGAAATGAAATGAAAAACGGCCACGAAATGAAATTAAAAGCGGCCGGGAAATGCTCTTGGCATTGCGGGGGCGGGGGCGCATTCCTTTGCGTGGTGAAGCAGGGGGCGGGGGAGCGGATCCCTTTGAAGTGAAGCTCTCGGCATTGCTGTGGCGGGTCTGATGCAATGATGCGAGGCAGGCAGCTCGGGGAGCAAATGGCAAGCGCGTGCACTGGCACATGCACTCGGCGCAATCCGCCTGGTTTAGCTTTCGTGGATCCAACTCTATAAGTCTCGACATCTGCAATGCGCAAGCGCATTGGCAGAGGTCGAGACCTAAAAAACTATGTAATGAACACAATAACATCAAAACCACAAAAATCCAATGAGGTAAACTGGAGATATGATTTTTTAAAGTTTTCAATAAAAATAGCACGAAAAAGCATTAAGAACCAACCTCTGTCATCTGGCTGCACTTGTCTGGGGCCTAGGATAGATTGAAGGATAACCGTGATGGAGCACAGGTTGGATAGAGGAATCTGGTTGTTAGCAGAAAAGTTCCAAGCAGGAGCAACCTGAATCTTTGGCCCAGCGGCAACGCCCTTTCATGGGTTGACTTGGTAGGTTTATTCCAGTTCTCTGAAGGTCTATGTAACGAAAAGGATTCCTGTTTTTTAGGGTGTTGGGAGGAGTACACTTTCATACAACCAAGTACCCTACGACCGCAGAAACAGCACTAAGGACAAAACTCACTCCAGCAGAGGCCACTAGCAAGGTCCATGTAGTAGGCTTGAGTAGACATCGGGCGGGAGGAGAGCCTGGGCACGCCGGAGAATGCCATATCCAGGACCAGGTAAACCATGGCAGCTTTCCCGTAGGGGTGGGTGGCATGGGCAAATTCCGCCATGCCGCTGAATCAGAATTTCTTCTGAACTCCGCTTTCCCAGCAGAGCGCGGAGTTGGCAATACTCTGCAAACTCCGCTGGTGGAGCGGAGTTCTCCACCCACCCTTACTTTTTATGTTCCTGTAACTTAGCATGAAGTCAGCAAACTGAACCTTGGAGTCCATTTCTTTATACTGGGTACACATGGGAGCAGGTCCATCCTTTCAGGTTTCCTCAGAGATCTCAACATTAGTTGCAATCCTTCTTCTGTTTTCCCGAGATCCATAGTATTCTGAAGAGGGTGCCCACGGGTGCCACATGTATGCCTGGCACTATCTTGCTGGTGGAGATGATTGTTGCTCACACATAACCAATGTAGAAAATTATCCCAGGGGTAATCCTGCCCACTTTTGCAGCAGTAGTGTCTGGGTGCCCTACTGCGAACAATCCCACGGTGCCCATCTCTACCTAAATCAAACATGACAGAAGTTTCCTTCCACTGGGCAAAGCTCCAGTACCCACCCTAGAGGTGTGGCTAGGGAAATGAGCAACCCCTCCTCTGTGGGCACTTAAAATCAGTTCTGGTGGTTGCTCCCCTCGCATTGGGGTCGGTGCCTCGCTAACTAGAGGGACAAAAGAGTGGCAGTGCCATGTGTTAGCTACATCTGCCTGTGATACTGTGGAAGTTAAGGAAGTTTCTGGGCAATGCCCAGATGGTCATCCTGTCAGAGGAACAAAACACCTTCCCACACTCAATGTCTTTGTTTCAGCTCTGGGAGCAAGTGCACGTCTTATCAAAGGGGCTATTCAGCTTCAGGAGGATGACTGGAAGCTCATACAAACTGGCTTCTAGAGGCTTGAGACTGGTAAAAGGTGACTTTTTAGAATTACCGGTTGTAAAATATTTAGTACAAATCTGACTTTACGGGCTCATAATAAATATTTTATAAAGTCCAAGAACTAACTTTATAGCTGTTTTCTAGGCAGAGATAACATTATTAACTTTAATATTGTATCTCAGTACTTTGCTATGTACCAGATAATCTTGCTAGAATTCAAATAGTTTTTAGTGCCTAATCACTGTAAGGACATGTTTAGCATTACCTTTTAAATGTCCTACTTTTAAATAAAATGCACCCTCCCTTATGGGCTTTTAAGGGCTACTTGGGGGTGACATTAATATTTAAAAAGAAAATGGATTCGTTTGGCAGGTTGAATTTGCAGTTTTAAAACCGAACAGACAGGATACAGTGGTAGGCCAGAAGTCATGTTTTGCACTGTCATTCAAGTAGTGGCATAAGAGGTACATTTTGGTGGCAAAGAAAGGATCACATGAAAGATAGATTCAGAAGAACTTGTATGGAATATCAAAATTCTGGCAACATTTTACAATGCCCAATGGTGCCTATAATTCCTGTGACGTGTTCCTGATAGGACATAAGAACACATACAGCCAGATTCATGAAGGTGCCATTCTGCGATTAGCAAATTGCGAGAAATAGCGATTCGGATTTTGAAAATCGCAGAATGGCATTCATGTAGAAATGTGATGTAAAAAAGCGAATCGCAATTGGTCGCAATTGCCGATTGCGATCTTGCCACAATCGCTTAATATTCGCAGAATGAGCATTTTTCCATGTAGAAATTGCGACCTCGCAATTAGCGAAATCGCATTTAGCGATCTCGCTAACTGCGAGATCGCAAAAACGGGAAGTCGCATTTCGAGCCCACTGATGACATCACAACCAGGAAGTAGGCTTTCCCCACCCACAAACAGAACACAGAGCCAGAGAGTGGAAGCAGGATTCTGAAGAGCTCCAAACCTTTGACGGTGCAGCACCCCAGCAGGACACAAATCACCAACATGTCCCAGGATGCAGCAGGGAGCAGTGGGCAGGAGAGGAAGCGAAAACTCAAGTTTTCAGAACTTGAACTCGAGTATTTGATTGAGGGGGTCACCAAAGACCATGCACGCCTCTTCGGCAAAGACTCCCGGAGGGTGCCAGAGGCAGACAAGCGCAGGATCTGGCAGCGCACCGCGCTAAAGTAAATTCGGTTGGGGTGACCCAGCGGTCAATTGATGACCTCAAAAAGCGCTGGTACGACCTGAGAGGTCGTTCAAAGGAGCGTATTGCCGAGAGGCTTGGGGAGCGACTGGCCACCGGTGGAGGGGAACCTGTAGCCACACCAAACACCCCATTGGAGGACCTGATAGAGGACACCATCGCACCAGAAGCCTGCGTGGGGGTAATCCAGCTGGACTCGTCCCGACCCAGCCAACAATCAGAAGGTAAGTGCCATGCGACTGCGGCCCTGTCCCCCAAAAATGCCCATGACTCCTGAGCTAGCAATATGACATCCCCAACAATGCAGCCCATGCACACCTGAAATGCCCCATTGCATTGTGGTAGTCGTAGTGAAATCATATACCCCCAGTTAGCTGAACACAGCCAGACCTGTCAAATCAAAGTAAATCCAAAAGACAGTCAGGGAAAGCAAGCCTGCATGCATGTATCAACATTGCTTGTGCAAGATACATAACATTAATCATGCATCCTTTTACATTAGATGGTGCTGTTGAGCAACCCAGCACAGATAGCGAGGCCCTGCACATCGCCGAGACCCAGGAGGACACTGAGGGTGAGGGGATAGTCCAACCAACGACCCGGTCCATCACAGCCACCTGCAGTGCTTCCACCACCACCACCCCGTGCGGACAGGGCCACCCCTGCAGCCACAGGTGTGCATCCAACACCCCAACAAACACCCACAGCAGTGGTACAGGCCCCACCACCAGCGCCTAGGAGGCAGACGAGGCGCTCAGCTGGAGCCAGATCACACACCAGCGCACTGAGGCGCCAGCAGCGTCAGGCCTCAGCAGGCACGGGCAGGGCACTCCTACTTCCTGATCCTGGCCTGGCCATTGAACGCCGCATGCTGGCGGTGCACCGTACCCAGGCGCGTCACCTGGGAGCAATTCACACACAGCTGCAGGCGACTGGCCAAAATATCGCCCAGATGACCGCTGCTGGCACGCAGGTCACTTGCCATGCAGGGCCAGATGGTACAGTGTTGCCAGGATGTGCCACTAGATCTGCTAACAGCAGCAGTGCTCGGCAGCCAGTCCTCTGCCCATGGAGAACCAGGGGGGCCTGACGACGTGAGCGAGGTAGCGTCAACAAACAGCAGCGCATCCTTGCCGCCTGTGCCTGTACGTCGCCGCAGCAGCAGGCCAACAGCATCAACTTGGGCCAACACCGTCCCTCAGGACACAGATAGACGACTTGGTGCGTCTCGTCGCAACCGACAGTGAGAACTCAGACACTCTCAGGGAGGCCATGCAGTACACCCATGCAAGCCCACTACCCCAGCATGGGGAGGTATGAAGTAATACTCTCTTCATGTGACACCAAAATACCTAAAGGCCAATTTATTGTGCATTAACAATAAAGATTTATGGTCTGACTTGAATCACACTCATGTCATTATTACATTTGTCATGCATGAGTGCAGTGTTTTGTGAGGGGAATGGGTGCACTAGAAACAGTTAATAGTGATGTGGTTGCGGCGCCTGTGTCCTTCAGCAGGATTTTCTCCGCGTGCATGATGCACATGTGGAGGCGGGCGGTTGTCCCCTTCCGACTCACTGCCAGATATCTCCACTGGTATCCTGCGCTTGGTAGCAATGTTGTGGAGTATTGCACACACGGCCACGATGTGGCAGCAGACCTCAGGTGTGTATTTGATGGCCCCACCAGTCTTGTGCAGTATGCGGAAACGGCTCTTCAATAGGCCAAATGTCCTCTCAATGCAATTTCTTGTGCGTATGTGTGCAGCATTGTAACACCGTTGCTGTGGTGTGGCAGGGTTGAGGTATGCAGTGAGGAGGTTCTCACGTAGACCGTAGGCGCTCTCACCTGAAGGTAAGAAGCACAGGGTGAGTGCCTGTTCTGCGCAGATACATGATCACAGTGTACTATTTGGGGGCATGTGTACTTACCTAGTAAGTGTCCTTCGCCAAAGTCTCCCCTGGCCAGTCGTGTGTGAATACCGCTGTGCCGGAAGATGAAGGAGTCATGTGTGCTGCCCGGATATTGTGCCACTATGTCCGTGATGATATTCTTGGCGTTGCACACCATCTGGATATTGAGGGAGTGGTAGGACCTGCGGTTGCGGTACATGTATTCCGTTTGTGCTGGTGGGCAGATGTGGATGTGGATACAGTCAATGCATCCAATTACATGTGGGAATTGTGCAATGTTGTAGAATTTCAGCTTGGTGTCATTCAAGTCCTGTTGGGTGGTGGGGAATGAGATGTAGTGGTGTAGCCGGGTCAGCATTGCATCCAGGAAACTCCTTAGGCAGCGGGACATGGTGCGCTGGGATATTCCCCTGCAACAGCGACTATTCCATGGAAGCTTCCGGAGGCCAGTAGGTGCAGGCTGCACAACACCTGCACATGGGTGGGAACGGCATTGGTCCTCCTGGTTGAGTGCTGCATCAGGGGGTCTAGGTCCCGGATCAGCTTGATGATCATTGCCCCATTTAGGTGGTACTTAGCATAGATTTGCTCCCTGGTTTGGCCCAGAAGGGTGACCCGCTCCTGGATCCTACGTCTGTTCCATGCTGCTCGCTGTAGTCTTCGCCGCCTGACCACCATGTAGAGTCCTGGCATTGTGAGAGTCCTTAGGCTCCAGCTGCATGTCCTTAAGTGTGTTTGGTCAGGCCTGCACCTGTTGGTAGTTTGCTAAAGTTTTTTTTTTTTTTTTTCCTTACTGGTTACCACCTGGTTTGGGTTCTCCTTAAATAGCGCGTCGCAAATAGCGATTTTCGGGTTTTTAGCAATCAGCGATTTTTCATGAATGGCGTTTGCGATTATTTTGCGAGTTCACAAATAATTTCGCAGAATCCATGGTTTCTCGCAATTTCAGATTCGCTAATGGGCTTGTTCCAGGGTTCTGCGATTTTATTTGCGAACTGGCAATTTTTATTTAGCAAATTCGCAATTTTGGTATTTTCACTATCATGAATTCCTTTTATTCAAATTGTGATCGCAATTGCTAAATTGCAGCTATTGCGATCGCAATTTGGCTTCATGAATCTATGCTTTAGACCCCAATTATGAGATTTTGCCACTCCAACAAAACTCGGGCCGCCCGCCTGCCTGCCCTATTACAGTGGAACCACCATGAAAAGCCTGGCAGAGAGGAAACTCGTAATATGCATGGTGGGACTGTGGCGGTCCCACCATGCATATTGCTGCCTCTCACCACCTCTCCTATGCCAGGGAACAGCAGTTCCCTGGCAGAGCAGGCAGTCACCTGGCGGACCGGCTGCCCGACTCATATTCAGGCAGTGAGACCAATGGTGTGGCAGTGGCCGGATATGCCACTGCCGTGCCACCACAAGTTTGGAGGTTCTCGGACCGCCAGACTCATAATAGGCCCCTTGGCCTAAGCTTTTCTAGGATCCTTTTGATATACTTTTGAAGGGTAAGAGATATTTCATTGTATTAATGAATAACTCCCGAAAGGGGCAAATTTCAAGTTAGGCACAGTAGATTTATACAAATAGAGAATAATTACATGAACAAAATGACACCAAAACAACAGAAATCCAATAAGGGGCAACGGAGAAGTGATGATTTTTAAAAGTTTTAAATTAAAATTAGTACCAAAAACCACTAAGTGCCGGCTGCGCTGAAGCACAGGTTAGACACAGAAACTAGGAACATCCTGGTTGGTAATTTTGGGGCATATTAGCAAGAACCCTGCGTAAAATTATCGCTGTTTTTGCTAATATGCGTTTTAGAATTCCAATAGAAGCCCAGGTTAGATGTGCAGGACATCTAACCTGGGTTCGATTGGAATTCTATAACGCATATTATCAAGCCCATTATCGCGGTTTTAGCGGCAGTTTCCTGCCGATAAAACGGCGATCATTTTATGCAGGGTTCTTGCTAATATGCCCCTTTATCTTCTGACTTAGTCTCTGAAATGGAAGTCAACAATCCTTAGTGAGGAAAGGCAGCAGCTGAGAAGGGCTCAACGAGGCCTGATAGCTGTCAGACGAGGATGTGGAAGACCAGTAGGGAGTGGCCATAATATTTCCATTTTATCAGTACAACCTGTGGTTGGGTGCAGACACACACACGTCTCCTCTATTTCCAAACACAAATTATTCTTTCTCAAAGGAGAAGCTATACGTGTATGGAAACAGACATGAAATCAGAACTAAATGAAAAAGTAGGCTGTTAATGCCTGTCTATGCATGTTAGTCCCTATTCTTGGCCGAGGACCTGTGGACAGTGTTGTGCAGAGGAGACACTGCAGGCTGGAATTGGTGATTTTTGCCTCTTTAATTCTGGCCCCACTACAGTGCGCTTCTAGGATGAAATACAGAGTTATGTGAGTACCAAGACCTGAAGCTGTTTGAATATTTTTTGCAGGAAGATTTTGGTAGGGACCCTTACCTTCAATCACTAAGGGCAGGTTCCAATCAATAGCTTGTGAATTGCAGGGACTTCTTTTTTTCAGAAAAATAACTATTCATAAAGGTGCACTTTTGAACTGGAGACACATAAGCAGTTTAGCTACTGAATGGTAGGTAAGGGATACATTCTTGAATAATAGGAAAATGGAAATATTCTTATGGTTTGAAAGTGGAGACATTCTTGAGGAACACATTTTGGAGCTAACAAATCCTCAATGACCTAAAGGTTTTTCCACATTTTTTAGATGTTGCAAAAGAGAATTTCTATGTAATTTCCAGTACTTCACTAGTTGAAGAAAAGAATGTGAGGATTGAACGTAAGGATATGTATTAACACGCATCAAGTAAAGTAAAAACAATAGAAGCAAAACAAAAACAGTAAAAGTCTGTAAAACAAATTGAATTAAGTAGGGAAAAGGTGTGAAAAATCATAAAGCCTAGGTCCTCATTACAAGATGGCTGTAGAGATATCATTGGAAGAAGGTGGGGGCTGTGGAACTCCTCCAGCTAATTCTGAGTGGGCCAGAATGCCCACACCCACATTTATTTGATTATGGAATACCAGGTCCAGTTTAAGGGATGCATTTCCACACCTAGTTAAACCACCCACTGATCCACTGACATTTTCCATCTGCTCAGAGCAGGTGGAAGACGTCCACAGTTAAGTCATCAGAATAGGTAGTTTGAGTGCAGGAAAGGAAAGGGTTTTGCTGGGTCTGTATGTTATTCCCCAACCGAAGACCTTACCTCAAAGATGGAGCGATCAGCCACAATCATTCATTCGAGCGGCGGTACCTTTAATTCTGTCTGGGTGCAAACACTCACTTGTGCTTAATATTGAATTCCAACTTGGGCAATATTGGAAATGCACTGATTGCACATCTGTGAGTTGCCCATGCGCAAATTGCACTCCTAACACTATTTTGCTACAGGTTTTTGACATTGAAGATTTGTTGCCATTTTGCTGCTTAGGGGTCATGTGAAGGGCAAAAAGTGGAAATTACAGAAAGACTGTGCTGTTCACTTTCTATCCCTGATGTTGCTTTCGTGACACTGTAAGCAAATTCTGTTTTAGCTGTAACAAAGAGTAATCTGCTGTCCCTGACAATTCCTAATTGATGTCTTTACAGGCTCCTTATGAACCAAGTATTTCTCTGGCTTCATTGCTAGGCTTGTCTTTATAGTTATGCCATTATTTGGCAGTGCAATACCACCATGGACCCTTATCAGCCATTCTTGCTTGCAAGGCACATTATCCTTTTATGAATTTTAATACTTTACTCATTTTTCTGTATTGATTTTTTTTTTGGGCCTGATTTAGAGTTTGGCAGATGGGGTACTCTGCAGATGGGGTGCTCCATAACAAACATGATGGATATCCTGTCCGTAGTACAAATGCATTATATCCTGTAGCACTTTTAATACAGCAGATGAGGCATCCATGAAGAAGAATTTTTCAAGCAAACTCTAAATCAGGTCCTTTGTCTCTTTGCCTTTTGAATTTTCATTTCATGATCTCTTTTCATAATGACCATGTGAATGACGCACCAGCAGCACTCACGTGGAGTGGTGTGGCTCACTGGTTAGAGGCGGCAGACCCGTAAGCAGAGAACGGCCCGGGACCAGGGTTCAATTCCCGACCCTGTGGACCAGGGTCAAAACGGACTCGATAATTCTCGCCTCGGTGCCTACTCTAACCAGGGATCACACTCGGCAACTCTGGGCATTAAGCTTACCTCATCTCTACAACGGCCCCCCACAGACGCCAGGGATGCCTGGTTTCACCTTGGAGATACCCATAAAGGGACCATCTCACAGGGAAAACCAGGACGGGTCCCCCAGCGGTCTTCAGCGCCAGGATACTCCATGGAGTCGCAGTGCGCTTTACAAGTACACCCACATTCACATTCACGTAACATGGACCAGTGGACAGTGGCACAATTCTTCCAAGAAGGGCAGAGCCAGTTGATGCTGAAGTCTACTTCTTTTGTTACTCACCCTGTATTGGAGAACTGGTAGTTTCAGAGCACAGATTAACTGCAGGTCCTTGCATTTTGCCAAAGTGCTGACAGAAGTAGGAGAAACAGCGAAGGTAGGGGTTTCTAAAATTCTCATCATCACATGAAGAAGCACACTAGAATCTACTTTAAAGTTAGTGTCAAATTAAGTTTTTTACTGAACAGCCTTTGGCGCTGTCAGTGGCCCTTAAGACAATTTCTACTGTAAGTTCCATCAACTCACAAAGGTAAATTCCGGAAAAAAGAGCATACATGATGACAAAGCAGTGGTTGCCAACATTCTACACATTCTAGTCAGGCCATCGCGCAAGCAGTGCTTGTTTGGCAAGGGTGGCCTGGGGCCAAGGTGTGTCAGTCTCTGTTTTTCTTGAGGCAGATCAGGTTATAAGTAGGAATGTTACAGCATTTTGCGTGCATGGGGATGACAATTTCTCTCTACCTGTGTTGTATGAACTACCTAATTCATTGCACAATATAACTCATTCCTGAGTAATGGACAGTTCTTCTTTGAGACATTTAAGATATTCATCAACACTGGTGAGAAGTTGAGTGTCGTTTCCATGACTGATGTGCGTTTATATCTCTGAACTTTAGCATAACGCTATAATGGGTTGTGGCAGTGATAATCTGGGCTAACGATATAGCAGCTGGTGTGTTTGACTACAGCTGTTTTGGATGGGGTGCCATGATTTTGGATAGGCCCTCTTGAAAAGTAGTCAACAGGGTTCTGGTTCTTCCCTAGATGATACACAATGTTATAATTCCACTCTTGTAAACATAGTCCCCATTGTTCAATGCAAGGAGGCATCTTGGCTTTTGGATTGCCAAATATAGTTATTAAAACTTGATGATCAATTACCAGTGTAAGGCTTTCTGTACATGAAAATGTTCACAAGCCCATACCACAGCTAAACATCCTTTTTCAGGTTGGGAATAAGCACGCTCTGTTTAGGACAAACTCCTACTTACATATGCCACAACATGCCTTCAGGCATTTGGGTGTCTGCTGTGCTGTGCAAGAATGGCACCAAGCCCTACTGGGCTATCGTCAAAAACAACCTCTGTTGGATTTTGGGATTAAAAAATGGTATTTCAGCAGCATTCGCAATGGCTTGTTTGATTTTCTTAAATCGTTTCTCACATTCATGTGACCAATGAAACAAAATATTTTTCTTGATCTGCTTTCTTAATGGAGCACTTACAGTGGCAAAGTCTTGTATATATTTGGAATATTAACTAGCCGTGCCAAGAAACAAACTCACCATGGAAATATCATGTGGTGGATAGGTATTTGACAGCGCTTATACTTTAGCAGGATTAGGTGTCATATTCCTATCAGAAAAGATAAGACCAAAGAGTTTTAGCATTGTCTTCTGGAACTGACATTTAGCTGCATTCAAAGTTAAACCTGTACCTGCAATCACCTTGTGCTTTTCAAACTGTTTACTTTTCACACTCATGACTGATTCATTTTGGACACCTCTGGCCTCCATGTCAGCAGCTTGTCTATCGGCACACTCTTCAGCTCTGGCAGCCAATAATGCTCGCTCTAGACTAAGGGGCCAATTACGATGTTGTTAGGAAGGGCTCAGTATGGGATTCAGTATTAGTGAATCCGATTCGGAACCCTTTCTTCCAACCCAATCGGTCACCTTTCCAGACGACCGTGTACGATGCAAGGAAGCCGTCCAGGATGTCTGAACCGGTTCCGATGGGATTCAGGCAGCCCCCGCCATTCAGATCCGACTCATACAGCTGAAAGAAGACGGTTTCCGAACGAGCGAGTACAAGGACCGATTTGGACAGCTGTTCTGAATCAGGTTGACCGAGACGAAATAGCTTTGGGAATTGGTCTTTGGGGGCCCATTGCAGGCCCCACTTCACCCGGAGGCAACCAAATGTGGCCTGTGGGGGTACCCAAGGAACCCCTCTTCTCAACCATACCCAATGTGGCAGGCACCATGGGTGCCCGCCACAGGGTGCAAGGTTTTCCCCAGCCACCCCTTTTTCCAATGTGGGCCTGTGTTCTTGTTTGGAACACAGGCTCCCATTGCATTCAATAGAAATCCGACCAAACCGAGTCCGTAGGCATCCGGACACATCGTAATCGGTGGGTAGGACTCCCCAAACACGAATCGTTCAGAAAGCATTCTTAACCCGATCGGTGGGAATGCTTTCCTAACGACATCGTAATCGGCCCCAAAGAGTTTCTCTCAGCATTTGTTGCCTGAATGAAACTGATAAGTAAAGCATCCATCAATAACTCTAAGACATATCGCTTCTTCATCATTAAATTAATTGAACTTACAGTGTATGATGAGTGTGCCGAGCCTCTCCACAAATTCATTGATGGTTTCACCAGCTTTCTGTCATTCTTGACTGAAAATGTATCTTTTGAAATCCACATTAGGCATTGGATTGAACTTGCGATTCAAAGTTTCTTTAGTCTGACAGTATATGGATTTTTTTGTCAGTTTGTGGCATTTTTGTTATGAACTCTTTTACATCATCACTAGCAAGGTGTTTGGAGTATTTGTTGATCTTTTTTGTATCAGTTCCTTCAAGTGCATCAATGAAATCTTCCAATGTCTCTATCCACACAATCCATCTATCGACAATATTTTCCTTATTAGAGCTATTGAAAGGTGGTGGTGGTTTCAGAAAGGTGGCAGCATTGTAGACCTGCGTGGAGCTTACTGACACCACTAGTGGATCACAGTGACTTGGTGTAAGCAATTCATCCATGAGGCCTTGCAATGTGCTGGCCTCTGCATCATTTTTAATGATAGCTGGAAACGTCACTTTCTTCACTCCGATCTGAAAAATGTCACTATTCAGAGAGTCTGTCTCATTCCTTCTTCTCTTTAGACCTGTGAAATGTTTCTGAGCCCCACTCAGCAGTTCTGGTGGCTGGACACTTCAGGTATGGCAAGCTCAATAAACACAACCATTGGCACAACTTGAGCCACTTCTCTGCTAGCAGCAGTCCGAAAACTTTCTGTACTGAGTTTGGTAAGTCAATTATTTTTTTCTTAATGATAATTTGCACTTTCTAACACCTACTTGGTCTCCGCTTGGCAGCGTTTCTGGTCGCAGTGTTATTTTACAGTTTCTTGATTATCACTGACTGCTCTTTGAACCTGGTTGTATCCACCTTCAGCGTAGACACTCCATATAACATATGACTTAATCCTTCATAACAGATGGTGCCTTTATGTATGGCCTGACCAGCTGGTTCTCGGCCAACGATGTGTAGATTCTGCAATGCTTTCTTTGTCTTCAACTGCTTCACAGCAGCTGGAGTTGCGCTTTGAGTGCATAAACATTAAGCTTCGATTCCATACTTTGATGGTGTAACACATGGCATGCACAAGCAGTTTGCTTGGACCACGTCAAACTCTCTGGGAGAGCACTGTCAATTTTTGGGTTACATATCCCCTATCTCGTCGCCATTTGTAGCATCTTCCCCAGCCTGGGTACATGCAAATGACTATGCCACACACGGAGCTTAGTATTACACATCTTTATTCTGCTGCGTGTACCTGCAAACTCAACATTCTAAATCAACCATCACTGAATTCTGCTTTAACACCTACGTCATAGCTCCACAAAGTCCATCAGGAACCAAAAGGGTTCAGTCAATGCTAACTTGCAAGACTCCGCATCAAGGTATTCTTTCAGTAGATAGAAACAGTAGATAACCAGCAAAAACAGAAATTTACTGAGGTCTAAAGTTACAGTGAAATTCTAGTTAGCTTCAGTTATAATACCCTTACGTATGTTATAAAAACCTCCGAAATTCGCTTAAAAGCAGGGTTAAAATACAGTTATGGTTAAGAATTAAAACCAAAAAAACATTGAAATTGGTAAGTTATGGTTAGCTCTGCAGTCCACAACTTGCAGAACAGCCATGCAAACCATAACTCCATAAACCCACACACAATCCACTAATTATGCACTCATAATATTTATCCCAATAAGTAATAATACCTAAAAGCACTACTTACTAAATAATTACATTTATCTAACCAACTAAATAGCGGTATATTCATAATTGTCTGTTCCATAGTGTTAATAAAAATGTGATATGTAGTCTCCTTTGTAAGGCGTCTTAAGCCTTGACCTACTACATAAAAGAATAGTTTATGTGATTTTTCCGTCATAAGGTAGCTTGCCTTCCAGACACAGCAGCAGTGAAGATGTCGTCAGGTGTTGTTTGGTCAATAAGATTTGGGTGGAAGAAATGAGCATCAAATTTTCCAACAATTTGGCTAGCGTATAACGTTAAAATATATTTTATGACAAGCAGGGTCCATGAGAGGGCTCTAAAGAACAGTGGAAAGGGAGAGGAATGTGGATTGGTAGGAGTACTAAGAGAAATATTTTGACAAATAATCAGCAATTCATATTGAATCTTATGGTACTTGTATAGCGCAGCCTATCAACCCGTGAAGGTATACAGGCGCTAGACTGCGGATACAGTTGAAAAGCCAGGTCTTGAGTTTCTTCCTGAAGTCTGTCAGTGAGGGTGATGTTCGGAGATGGAGGTGGAGGGCGTTCCAGGACTTGGCGGTGAGATGGGAGAAGGAGAGTCCTCCGGAGCACCAGGGCAGATGTGCAAAGGCGAGGTTTGTGAAGCGGAGGGTTTTGGATGGTTGGTGGAAGTTCAGGCGGTGGTTCATGTATGCAGGTCCCTGGTCATGGAGGGCTTTGTAGGCGTGGCTAGCTTGAATTGGCATCTCTTCTGCATGGGGAGCCAGTGGAGGTCTCTCAGTTGCTGGGTAATGTAAGTCCTTTTGGGCAGGTTGAGAATCAGTCTGTCTGCTGCATTCTGTATTGTCGGGAGTGCGTTGCTGAAGTCAAAAAGGCTGGTGATGAGGGTCTGCATCACTATTTTTGTGGTGCTGATGGGAGTCATTTGAAGATTCTGTCGAGAGTGTGGAAGCAGGCTGAGTGTTGAACTGTCGATTCATGGAGAGTTTGCTGCCGGGATGATGTCAAAGTTCCAGGTGTGGTCTTCAAGAGTAGGGGTAGGTTTCAATTCCGATTGCCATCAGGTGTCGTACCAGGGAGAGGTGTGGCTGTTGAAAATAAGTGTATAAAAAACAGGAGAAGACCCATAGACTTCGTTGGGATGGGTATAACGTGTAAGAAAAAACAATTCCCAACAGGATTTATGTCAAGACAGTTTCAATAATGTATGCAATATGCATTACAAGAAAGGAAAAACCAAGGAGTCAGTTGATTATAGGCAGTATTATTCACCAAGGAACAAAAGAAAGGAATGGTCTTTCACATATCAATACAGTTAGAGACAGCACTCTACAGAGTGGATCATGTGACAACCACGTGACACTTGGTGCAAGGTGCTATATACAATTGACGAACGTGAAGGTGCAAGTGTTTAAAATAAACAGCGTAATCGACGCATTAGCCAAATTAGTACATCAAATCATGGCTCCAAAGCAGCAAGTTATAGTCACTTAGAACAAAATTATTTATATAGGAGCACAGAACGTGATATGCGTCGTATAATTCAAGCTGTACAGTCGACGGCGTTTCAACCCCCTTTAGTCGGGATCGTCATCAGGACAGGGTTGTCGATGGAAAACAGTGCTGTGGGCAGAAAGGGCAAGTTGAGCGGAAGACTGACGGTTGGGACGGGGGTGGGAGGGATAGGGGAGTGGAGGAGGTGGGAAAGGTGCATGAGTGATCAGGTTTAAGCTCAGGTCAGTGAGAGTGGTGGCGGTGAGGTGGGAGTGGTGGCGGTGAGGTGGGAGTGGTGGGGTGGGAGTGAGGGCCGAGCAGGGATATACTTCAGATTGTGAATTGGGGGTGTCTAGGATTAATTTATCTATACCAAGAAAAGGCCAAGGTATAAATGATAGCCAGCTAGTTTTAGTTGGCAAAAGATTGATCTAGAATAAGCTGTGTGGTTCGGATTGTTAAGTGTGGGTGACTAGGGTTTGTGTACCAACAAGGAGAATTAGACGTTTGGTAATTGGTATAGTTATATAACCTGTGTTGTTGGTAGTATAGAAATTAGTGCAATTTTGGCGGTGAATGGGGGGGGGGGGGGGTGGAAGGGGGAGTGCAATTCTGGGGGAAGTAAGGGAAGTAACTTACAGTAATACCCAAGCATAAGGGCGAGGGTAGTTGAAGTCCGGTTAGTCGCTCATTAATCGATAGCTAAGGGGAACAAAGGATGAGTAATTACGAAAGTGACAGGTTAAGGGTGTGGATTGGATTAAAGACCACGGGTAGTGGAATTACCTGATCGATGACTTTAAGGTCAGCGTGCGAAACTTGCTGTGCCTACGGGGAGGAAAAGTACTGGGAGTCAGAAATGGCCGGTAGCGTGCAAGCTCGTAAATTGCTGCAAACTCCGATCGCACCCAATGTGCGAGGTGTAGACTACCCTGAGTAGATCAGGACAGCGGAAGGCAAATGGGGCTCTTCTGACGGGTAGGGTGCTAGCAATGAAGGCTGGAGCTACCTGGGCAGGTCGGAGCTCTGCGTATAAGAAAGGAAGAGTCCGGGCAGCGCGGGAGGCAGGGTCCGGGGCGTGTCGCGGCGTTACCGTGGTAACTAGGCAAACGGGAAATGGTTGGATAGAAGAAATTCAGGAAGTGCCGGATGGTTGTCAGGGCAACCCTGAAAGGCATGACGCGAAGGGTGGAGGGGGACGAGTGGGGCGTGGAAACGGACTTCTGTTCAGGATCAAAAGCCGGCGGGATTGTTCCCGTCGTGGTTGTAATGGGTACGCACACATTTAAAATACAAATTACATTAAATGTACATTTCATTTCAGAGTGCGACAAAACAAAACAATTGTACATATAGTCTCAATAAATGATGAACCATCATAAGGAACGGTGAGACAAGTCATGGGGAATATCAGAGAGGACAGTATAAAACCAGGCAGTTAGTTACATTGGAGGTCTATTCAGATGAAAACAAGCGGTGGGGGTTATCTGAGAGCACGCTGTAGGAGACATTTAGGTGCATTGGAAGTCTTTTCAGGTCAAGGGTATTTACCCCATGATTAACCGAGTCGACTCGTGCAATCCATTTATATTAAGCTCTATTAGGAAGAGTGGTCATGTACCCCCCTCATTTTAATGGGAGAAAACAAGGTATGAAAACAAGTAGTTAGGTACATTTAATCAGGGAGCATGGTATAAGACCAGCCAGTTAGGTACATTGGGAGTGTATTCATGTGGAAAAAATGGAACTAAACAGTGATCGTGTTCGTCCATTCATCAAGAGTATTTAGCCCATGGTTGACCGAGTCGACTCGTGCAATCCATTTACATTCAGCTCTATTGAGTAGGGTGGATATGTTACCCCCTCTAATGGGTAATGTGGGTTTCTCAATGACTAACCACCTTAGGTCTGTGTCAGTGTGTGATTTTTCCATGAAATGTGCGACCAATGGAGCAGAAGAAGTACTTTGCAGTTGATTCTGCTCCTATGTTGTATTATCCTTTGTTTGACCATTTGGGTGGTCTGGCCAATGTAAAGAAGGTCGCACGGACAACGGATGGCATAAATGACATTTTGTGTTTTGCAGTTTGAGTGATGTGATAGTTGGTGAGCATGTCCATTATACATGAATTCTTTGGTGTTGAATGTCAGCTCACAGACACTGCATGATTGACATTTAAAATGTCCAACCACTGGGTTCAAGCCCCATGCGGCTGTGATGGTGTGTTTGTCAGTTGTGGTGGTTGGCCAGGTAATAGCATGAACAAGATGGTTGGCAATGTTGTTCCCTCTCTGATACGAGAATAGCGGTGGTGCATGAAATTGTTCCTCAAATCGTAGCATGGGCCAATTTTTCTTGATTATTTTGGAAACTTTGTTGCTGTCCGGGCTGAAAACAGAAACAAAAGGGATTCTGGTCATTGGTTCTTTATTTTGGTTTGGCCTTAGTAAATCCTCGCGATGGTTATACCATGCACGTTTCTTTGCTTGTGTAACCAGACGTCGTGGATAGCCTCTACTGACAAGTTTTGTCACCAAGATGTCTGCCTCTCTGAAATAGTCTTTCCGCCATTTACAATTTCGGCGAATTCGTAAGAACTGGCCGAACGGCAGTCCATCACGTAGGCCTCTTGGATGGTTGCTAGAATAATGTAACAGGGTGTTACGTTCTGTGGGCTTACGGAAAAGTGATGTTCCAAGCGTTCCCTCTTCTGCATGTATAATGACATCAAGGAATGGTAGGTCATTGGATTTAGTATCACTTGTGAATTTGAGATGTTCTTGTGAGGAATTTAGCCAATCAATGAAGGGTTGTAGGGTGTCAGCCATTCCGTTCCAGATCAATAAAATGTCATCTACATATCGGCGCCACAGATGGATTTGGGGCCAATATGGGTTGATGGGATTTAGAATCAGTGATTTTTCCAGATCATGTACATACAAAATGGCAAAGTTGGGGGCAAAACAAGCGCCCATCGATACTCCTTTGATTTGCAGGTAAAATATATTTTTGTACATGAAGTAGTTGTTTTGCAGAGCCACTCGTAGAAGGTCCATGATGAAATCGGTCGGGATCTTCGTGGGTTGAGGTCTGGAGACAGTACATTTTTGATTACTTCGAGCCCTTCCTGATGAGGGATATTGGTGTAAGGGGACTCGATGTCCAGACTTGCCATTATTTGAGTTTTCAGGTCGAAAGGTTGATCTTCTATGGTATTAATCAAATCCATGGTGTCACGTATGTACGTGTCTGTGATAGGTACAAATTCTTTAATGATTGAGTCCAAATATTTTCCCAGTGGTTCCAAAATAGAGCCGCAGCCTGATACGATAGGACGTCCAGGTGGGTTCCTTGCGTCCTTGTGTATTTTAGGGAGGACATACAGGACAGGTGTTCTGGGGTGTGGGTTGTTCAGGTACTCAAATTCTTTCTTGGTAATGATGTTGATGTCTCTAGCAGTAGTAGTAATGGAAATAATTTTTTGTCTGATATCTACTACAGGATCTTTGGAGAGAACACGATAATGTTCGTTATTGGTGAGTTGTCGTTCAACTTCTTTGTCATATTGTGTATTGTTTAGAACGACAATGCCCCCACCCTTATCCGCGGGTTTGATGACAATCGCCGGGTTATTTTGGAGGGTGTTAAGGGCTTCTTTTTCAATTAGGGGTAGATTGTAGGGAATGAAGCGTGGTGTGGTTTTGAGGTCCATTACTTCCTTCAGGACTAACCGCTCAAAAGCCAGTATTTCAGGTGTCATTTGATTAGATAGGGGGTTGAAGGTTGAGGGTAGCCGAAATGGAGAAATTTGATTGGTAACAACATCTGGTTTATCAGCAAAAAAATATTTTAGCCGAATCCTTCTGAAAAACTTTAGGAGGTTAGATTGCAATTCCAGGAAATTAGTTCTGACAGTCGGTACAAATGAAAGACCACGTGACAGAAGTCTGGTTTCTTCTGGGGTAAGAATATGATCTGATAAATTAAAGATGGGGATGGACATGGCAGTCGTGGTTACGTCCTGGTTATTGGTTACTGTGGTTGTCCCCATTGATAATATCGATTGCGGGTTTGGCGGTATCCTGGGACTGGTGGTTGGTATTGTTTGGCCCTGGTTTGGCGGTTCTGTGGTGGTGGTTGTTGGCCGCGTCCTCGGCCTCGTCCTAAAAAACCAGGTGGTAGAAGTGGCTGTGGTCCAGAGGATGCGGCGTCTGCGGCGTCTGCAGAGCTGTTAGAGGAGACTGAGAATGTGACACACTGGTTGTTTCTGTAGCGGCCCCAGTTCTGTGTTCTGTGAGGATTTTGTTGAGTATTGTAAAATTCCTCGTTTAGGTAGGGGTATGTATTCTCAACTTTGTAGTTTTTAATGTCTTTTTCTATTTTGTTGACCTTTTTATTGGTTTCAAAAGTGTTAAAGGTGGCAATGGTACTGTTGATTTTGTCTAGGAGACTTTTGGCATCAGTGAGGGTAGTGTCAGCTTGGATAAGTTTTTCCAGTTCTTCAATTTCTTGTAATTCCAAGCGGCTATGTTCAATGGCTGTATCTATTCCAAGAACCATCCAATGGCGAGAACAGGTGGTCGCTAGATGGCTAAAGCTGGTTCTAAATTTTGGGTCCTGTGTAAAAATAGCAGGGGCGTTACGAATTTGGAGGCCTAAGGGAATGACGCCTGAGCGTAGATAGTCCGTAAGTATTCGAGCATGCAGATCCGTCCTGATCTGTTTCTTCTTCAACTTTTCGAGTTTGTCCAGTAGAACACGGGAGGAATTGGGGGCAGTGGAAGTGGTCGCAGACTGAGAGGTGCCCGACAGTAATGAGGGACCAGTCAGTCGTGATTGGATATATTCCTCTGAGTAGGTGAGGGACTCCTTGGACATCGTGTGTAGGCCGAAGGGTAGTACACAGATGAATACCTTTGTGGCTGAGGTATATTGAATGAAGTACCAAACGGTATCACTCTCGCAGCTAAACAGCTGCTCCTTATAATTGTATAAAAAACAGGAGAAGACCCATTGACCTCGTTGGGATGGGTATAACGTGTAAGAAAAAACAATTCCCAACAGGATTTATGTCAAGACAGTTTCAATAATGTATGCAATATGCATTACAAGAAAGGAAAAACCAAGGAGTCAGTTGATTATAGGCAGTATTATTCACCAAGGAACAAAAGAAAGGAATGGTCTTTCACATATCAATACAGTTAGAGACAGCACTGTACAGAGTGGATCATGTGACAACCACGTGACACTTGGTGCAAGGTGCTATATACAATTGACGAACGTGAAGGTGCAAGTGTTTAAAATAAACAGCGTAATCGACGCATTAGCCAAATTAGTACATCAAATCATGGCTCCAAAGCAGCAAGTTATAGTCACTTAGAACAAAATTATTTATATAGGAGCACAGAACGTGATATGCGTCGTATAATTCAAGCTGTACAGTCGACGGCTTAATATAAATGGATTGCACGAGTCGACTCGGTTAATCATGGGGTAATACCCTTGACCTGAAAAGACTTCCAATGCACCTAAATGTCTCCTACAGCGTGCTCTCAGATAACCCCCACCGCTTGTTTTCATCTGAATAGACCTCCAATGTAACTAACTGCCTGGTTTTATACCGTCCTCTCTGATATTCCCCATGACTTGTCTCACCGTTCCTTATGATGGTTCATCATTTATTGAGACTATATGTACAATTGTTTTGTTTTGTCGCACTCTGAAATGAAATGTACATTTAATGTAATTTGTATTTTAAATGTGTTCGTACCCATTACAACCATGACGGGAACAATCCCGCCGGCTTTTGATCCTGAACAGAAGTCCGTTTCCACGCCCCACTCATCCCCCTTCACCCTTCGCGTCATGCCTTTCAGGGTTGCCCTGACAACCATCCGGCACTTCCTGAATTTCTTCTATCCAACCATTTCCCGTTTGCCTAGTTACCACGGTAACGCCGCGACACGCCCCCGACCCTGCCTCCCGCGCTGCCCGGACTCTTCCTTTCTTATACGCAGAGCTCCGACCTGCCCAGGTAGCTCCAGCCTTCACTGCTAGCAGCCTACCCGTCAGAAGAGCCCCATTTGCCTTCCGCTGTCCTGATCTACTCAGGTTAGTCTACACCTCGCACATTGGGTGCGATCGGAGTTTGCAGCAATTTACGAGCTTGCACGCTACCGGCCATTTCTGACTCCCAGTACTTTTGCTCCCCGTAGGCACAGCAAGTTTCGCGCGCTGACCTTAAAGTCATCGATCAGGTAATTCCACTACCCGTGGTCTTTAATCCAATCCACACCCTTAACCTGTCACTTTCGTAATTACTCATCCTTTGTTCCCCTTAGCTATCGATTAATGAGCGACTAACCGGACTTCAACTACCCTCGCCCTTATGCTTGGGTATTACTGTAAGTTACTTCCCTTACTTACCCCAGAATTGCACTCCCCCTTCCAGCCCCCCCCCCATTCACCGCCAAAATTGCACTAATTTCTATACTACCAACAACACAGGTTATATAACTATACCAATTACCAAACGTCTAATTCTCCTTGTTGGTACACAAACCCTAGTCACCCACACTTAACAATCCGAACCACACAGCTTATTCTAGATCAATCTTTTGCCAACTAAAACTAGCTGGCTATCATTTATACCTTGGCCTTTTCTTGGTATAGATAAATTAATCCTAGACACCCCCAATTCACAATCTGAAGTATATCCCCGCTCGGCCCTCACTCCCACCCCACCACTCCCACCTCACCGCCACCACTCTCACTGACCTGAGCTTAAACCTGATCACTCATGCACCTTTCCCACCTCCTCCACTCCCCTATCTCTCCCACCCCCGTCCCAACCGTCAGTCTTCCGCTCAACTTGCCCTTTCTGCCCACAGCACTGTTTTCCATCGACAACCCTGTCCTGATGACGATCCCGACTAAAGGGGGTTGAAACGCCGTCGACTGTACAGCTTGAATTATACGACGCATATCACGTTCTGTGCTCCTATATAAATAATTTTGTTCTAAGTGACTATACCTTGCTGCTTTGGAGCCATGATTTGATGTACTAATTTGGCTAATGCGTCGATTACGCTGTTTATTTTAAACACTTGCACCTTCACGTTCGTCAATTGTATATAGCACCTTGCACCAAGTGTCACGTGGTTGTCACATGATCCACTCTGTACAGTGCTGTCTCTAACTGTATTGATATGTGAAAGACCATTCCTTTCTTTTGTTCCTTGGTGAATAATACTGCCTATAATCAACTGACTCCTTGGTTTTTCCTTTCTTGTAATGCATATTGCATACATTATTGAAACTGTCTTGACATAAATCCTGTTGGGAATTGTTTTTTCTTACACGTTATACCCATCCCAACGAGGTCTATGGGTCTTCTCCTGTTTTTTATACAATTATAAGGAGCAGCTGTTTAGCTGCGAGAGTGATACCGTTTGGTACTTCATTCAATATACCTCAGCCACAAAGGTATTCATCTGTGTACTACCCTTCGGCCTACACACGATGTCCAAGGAGTCCCTCACCTACTCAGAGGAATATATCCAATCACGACTGACTGGTCCCTCATTACTGTCGGGCACCTCTCAGTCTGCGACCACTTCCACTGCCCCCAATTCCTCCCGTGTTCTACTGGACAAACTCGAAAAGTTGAAGAAGAAACAGATCAGGACGGATCTGCATGCTCGAATGCTTACGAGCATTATTTTTTGGCTGTTCTCCTGACACTCAATGGAAATCTTGGTGGCCGGCAGATATGCATCCTCCTTCCTCTCCTACTGCGGTCGCTAAGAATCTGGGCGTCAAATTTGACAATGGTCTTACCTTCAAACCCCAGATCCTTGCTTTGGTCGGCCAATGCTTTGGCCAGCTACGAATACTTAGGAAATTTCTTCCTCTATTGTCTCAGGCTCATAGGAGAATCACTGTTCAAGCAATGATTGGATCCAGGCTTGACTATGCCAATGTGCTCTATTTGGGGCTCCCAGAATACCTCCTATCTCGCTTACAGTCTGTCCAAAACTCCGCTGCAAGGGCCATCTTCGGCTTAAGCCGCAGATCTCATACCTCGCCCCTCCTTGAGGCACTCCACTGGCTTCCGGTAAGGAAACGTATCATCTTCAAGACTTTGACCTTGACCTTCAAGTCCTTACATGGTACCGGTGCAGTTTACCTCAGGAAACATGTTCAGTTCTACCATCCCACAAGATCGCTCCGGTCAGCCACTCAAGCCCTTGCTGTTATTCCACCTGTAAAGCATTCACGCATTGGAGGCCGCTCTTACAGAGCCTGTGCCCCGCAGCTTTGGAACAAGCTCCCCCTCTCGCTGAGGAAAGCTGACAACCTCCTGTCCTTCAGGAAAGGCCTAAAGACCTGGCTTTTCAGCATCTAGTGCGCCTGTTCTACGCTCAACGTCTCTCCACAGATCTACACAGCGCCGGGACACTCTGCCTGAGTAACCGCGCGCTATAAAAACCACTTGTTAACATAACATAACATTACGGACTATCTACGCTCAGGCGTCATTCCCTTAGGCCTCCAAATTCGTAACACCCCTGCTATTTTCACACAGGACCCAAAATTTAGAACCAGTTTTAGCCATCTAGCGACCACCTGTTCTCGCTATTGGATGGTTCTTGGAATAGATACAGCCATTGAACATAGCCGCTTGGAATTACAAGAAATTGAAGAACTGGAAAAACTTATCCAAGCTGACACTACCCTCACTGATGCCAAAAGTCTCCTAGACAAAATCAACAGTACCATTGCCACCTTTAACACTTTTGAAACCAATAAAAAGGTCAACAAAATAGAAAAAGACATTAAAAACTACAAAGTTGAGAATACATACCCCTACCTAAACGAGGAATTTTACAATACTCAACAAAATCCTCACAGAACACAGAACTGGGGCTGCTACAGAAACAACCAGCGTGTCACATTCTCAGTCTCCTCTAACAGCTCTGCAGACGACGCAGACGCCGCATACTCTGGACCATAGCCACTTCTACCACCTGGTTTTTTAGGACGAGGCCGAGGACGCGGCCAACAACCACCACCACAGAACCGCCAAACCAGGGCCAAACAATACCAACCACCAGTCCCAGGATACCGTCAAACCCGCAATCGATATTATCAATGGGGACAACCACAGTAACCAATAACCAGGACGTAACCACGACTGCCATGTCCATCCCCATCTTTAATTTATCAGATCATATTCTTACCCCAAAAGAAACCAGACTTCTGTCACGTGGTCTTTCATTTGTACCGACTGTCAGAACTAATTTCCTGGAATTGCAATCTAACCTCCTAAAGTTTTTCAGAAGGATTCGGCTAAAATATTTTTTTGCTGATAAACCAGATGTTGTTAACAATCAAATTTCTCCATTTCGGCTACCCTCAACCTTCAACCCCCCATCTAATCAAATGACACCTGAAATACTGGCTTTTGAGCGGTTAGTCCTGAAGGAAGTAATGGACCTCAAAACCACACCACGCTTCATTCCCTACAATCTACCCCTAATTGAAAAAGAAGCCCTTAACACCCTCCAAAATAACCTGGCGATTGTCATCAAACCCGCGGATAAGGGTGGGGGCATTGTCGTTCTAAACAATACACAATATGACAAAGAAGTTGAACGACAACTCACCAATAACGAACATTATTGTGTTCTCTCCAAAGATCCTGTAGTAGATATCCGACAAAAAATTCTTTCCATTACTGCTACTGCCAGAGACATCAACATCATTACCAAGAAAGAATTCGAGTACCTGAACAACCCACACCCCAGAACACCTGTCCTGTATGTCCTCCCTAAAATACACAAGGACGCAAGGAACCCACCTGGACGTCCTATCGTATCAGGCTGCGGCTCTATTTTGGAACCACTGGGAAAATATTTGGACTCAATCATTAAAGAATTTGTACCTATCACAGACACGTACATACGTGACACCATGGATTTGATTAATACCATAGAAGATCAACCTTTCGACCTGAATACTCAAATAATGGAAAGTCTGGACATCGAGTCCCTTTACACCAATATCCCTCATCAGGAAGGGCTCGAAGTAATCAAAAATTTACTGTCCTCCAGACCTCAACCCACGAAGATCCCGACCGATTTCATCATGGACCTTCTACGAGTGGCTCTGCAAAACAACTACTTCATGTACAAAAATATATTTTACCTGCAAATCAAAGGAGTATCGATGGGCGCTTGTTTTGCCCCCAACTTTGCCATTTTGTATGTACATGATCTGGAAAAATCACTGATTCTAAATCCCATCAACCCATATCGGCCCCAAATCCATCTGTGGCGCCGATATATAGATGACATTTTATTGATCTGGAACGGAATGGCTGACACCCTACAACCCTTCATTGATTGGCTAAATTCCTCACAAGAACATCTCAAATTCACAAGTGATACTAAATCCAATGACCTACCATTTCTTAATGTCATTATACATGCAGAAGAGGGAACGCTTGGAACATCACTTTTCCGTAAGCCCACAGAACGTAACACCCTGTTACATTATTCTAGCAACCATCCAAGAGGCCTACGTGATGGACTGCCGTTCGGCCAGTTCTTACGAATTCGCCGAAATTGTAAATGGCGGAAAGACTATTTCAGAGAGGCAGACATCTTGGTGACAAAACTTGTCAGTAGAGGCTATCCACGACATCTGGTTACACAAGCAAAGAAACGTGCATGGTATAACCATCGCGAGGATTTACTAAGGCCAAACCAAAATAAAGAACCAATGACCAGAATCCCTTTTGTTTCTGTTTTCAGCCCGGACAGCAACAAAGTTTCCAAAATAATCAAGAAAAATTGGCCCATGCTACGATTTGAGGAACAATTTCATGCAACACCGCTATTCTCGTATCAGAGAGGGAACAACATTGCCAACCATCTTGTTCATGCTATTACCTGGCCAACCACCACAACTGACAAACACACCATCACAGCCGCATGGGGCTTGAACCCAGTGGTTGGACATTTTAAATGTCAATCATGCAGTGTCTGTGAGCTGACATTCAACACCAAAGAATTCATGTATAATGGACATGCTCACCAACTATCACATCACTCAAACTGCAGAACACAAAATGTCATTTATGCCATCCGTTGTCCGTGCGACCTTCTTTACATTGGCCAGACCACCCAAATGGTCAAACAAAGGATAATACAACATAAGAGCAGAATCAACTGCAAAGTACTTACTGCTCCATTGGTCGCACATTTCATGGAAATTTCACACACTGACACAGACCTAAGGTGGTTAGTCATTGAGAAACCCACATTACCCATTAGAGGGGGTAACATATCCACCCTACTCAATAGAGCTGAATGTAAATGGATTGCACGAGTCGACTCGGTCAACCATGGGCTAAATACTCTTGATGAATGGACGAACACGATCACTGTTTAGTTCCATTTTTTCCACATGAATACACTCCCAATGTACCTAACTGGCTGGTCTTATACCATGCTCCCTGATTAAATGTACCTAACTACTTGTTTTCATACCTTGTTTTCTCCCATTAAAAAGAGGGGGGTACATGACCACTCTTCCTAATAGAGCTTAATATAAATGGATTGCACGAGTCGACTCGGTTAATCATGGGGTAAATACCCTTGACCTGAAAAGACTTCCAATGCACCTAAATGTCTCCTACAGCGTGCTCTCAGATAACCCCCACCGCTTGTTTTCATCTGAATAGACCTCCAATGTAACTAACTGCCTGGTTTTATACCGTCCTCTCTGATATTCCCCATGACTTGTCTCACCGTTCCTTATGATGGTTCATCATTTATTGAGACTATATGTACAATTGTTTTGTTTTGTCGCACTCTGAAATGAAATGTACATTTAATGTAATTTGTATTTTAAATGTGTTCGTACCCATTACAACCATGACGGGAACAATCCCGCCGGCTTTTGATCCTGAACAGAAGTCCGTTTCCACGCCCCACTAGTCCCCCTCCACCCTTCGCGTCATGCCTTTCAGGGTTGCCCTGACAACCATCCGGCACTTCCTGAATTTCTTCTATCCAACCATTTCCCGTTTGCCTAGTTACCACGCTAACGCCGCGACACGCCCCCGACCCTGCCTCCCGCGCAGCCCGGACTCTTCCTTTCTTATACGCAGAGCTCCGACCTGCCCAGGTAGCTCCAGCCTTCACTGCTAGCAGCCTACCCGTCAGAAGAGCCCCATTTGCCTTCCGCTGTCCTGATCTACTCAGGGTAGTCTACACCTCGCACATTGGGTGCGATCGGAGTTTGCAGCAATTTACGAGCTTGCATGCTACCGGCCATTTCTGACTCCCAGTACTTTTCCTCCCCGTAGGCACAGCAAGTTTCGCGCGCTGACCTTAAAGTCATCGATCAGGTAATTCCACTACCCGTGGTCTTTAATCCAATCCACACCCTTAACCTGTCACTTTCGTAATTACTCATCCTTTGTTCCCCTTAACTATCGATTAATGAGCGACTAACCGGACTTCAACTACCCTCGCCCTTATGCTTGGGTATTACTGTAAGTTACTTCCCTTACTTACCCCAGAATTGCACTCCCCCTTCCAACCCCCCCCCATTCACTGCCAAAATTGCACTAACTTCTATATTACCAACAACACAGGTTATATAACTATACCAATTACCAAACGTCTAATTCTCCTTGTTGGTACACAAACCCTAGTCACCCACACTTAACAATCCGAACCACACAGCTTATTCTAGATCAATCTTTTGCCATCTAAAACTAGCTGGCTATCATTTATACCTTGGCCTTTTCTTGGTATAGATAAATTAATCCTAGACACCCCCAATTCACAATCTGAAGTATATCCCCGCTCGGCCCTCACTCCCACCCCACCACTCCCACCTCACCGCCACCACTCTCACTGACCTGAGCTTAAACCTGATCACTCATGCACCTTTCCCACCTCCTCCACTCCCCTATCCCTCCCACCCCCGTCCCAACCGTCAGTCTTCCGCTCAATTTGCCCTTTCTGCCCACAGCACTGTTTTCCATCGACAACCCTGTCCTGATGACGATCCCGACTAAAGGGGGTCGAAACGCCGTCGACTGTACAGCTTGAATTATACGACGCATATCACGTTCTGTGCTCCTATATAAATAATTTTGTTCTAAGTGACTATAACTTGCTGCTTTGGAGCCATGATTTGATGTACTAATTTGGCTAATGCGTCGATTACGCTGTTTATTTTAAACACTTGCACCTTCACGTTCGTCAATTGTATATAGCACCTTGCACCAAGTGTCACGTGGTTGTCACATGATCCACTCTGTACAGTGCTGTCTCTAACTGTATTGATATGTGAAAGACCATTCCTTTCTTTTGTTCCTTGGTGAATAATACTGCCTATAATCAACTGACTCCTTGGTTTTTCCTTTCTTGTAATGCATATTGCATACATTATTGAAACTGTCTTGACATAAATCCTGTTGGGAATTGTTTTTTCTTACATGTTGAAAATAAGCACAGTTTGTCTGTGTTGAGCTTCAGGCAGTTGTCCTTTATCCATACAGAGAAATTTTTTATGGAGTTGTGGAAGTGGTGGTGGGGTGTTGAGAGGTCCACTGAGAGTGAGAAGACGAGCTGGGTGTTGTCGGCATAGGAAACGTTGTTGATGTCATGGGCTCTGGTGATGTCTGCTAGCGGCATCATGTAGATATTGAAGAGGGTAGGACTGAGGGATGAACCTTGAGGCACCTCAGATGGTGCGTTTGGATTGTGAATTGAAGGGTGAGATGGGTTCACTGGGTGCCCCCGTGAGGAAAGATGCTATCCATCTAAGGGTCTCAGCTTCGATTCCGATTGGGTGCAGTCGTTTGATGAGTGTGTGGTGGGAGACGGTGTAAAAGGCTGTGGAGTGGTCAAGGAGAATCAGGGCGGCAGATTCTCCTCTGTCGAGTAGGGTGCGGATGTCATCTGTAATGGCGATCAGGGCCATCTCGATGGTTGCCTCTCAATCCCGATTGGGAGGGGTCTAGCTGGGTTTTTCTTTCCAGGTGTTTAGTAAGTTGGATGTAGATGGCTTTTTCCAGGACTTTGGCAAGAGCTACGAGATGGGGTGGTAATTCTGGAGATCGCTGGGGTTTCCAAAGCGTTTCTTGAGGAGTGGTCTGACCTATGAGTGTTTCCTGGCATCCAGAACGGTGGCTGTGGTGATGGAGGCATTGAGGATAGTGGTGAGATGGTGGCTCATCTCATCGCTTCCGAGGTTGAAGAGTCGGTGGGGGCATGGGTTAGAGTGTGCTCCCAAATGTTTGGAGTTCATTTAGGCAGTAGTGTTTGTTGTGTTGAGCAGTTCCAATGCTGTGAGCTATGGCTGCTGGCAGTCTTCATGGAGGTGGGGAGGCTGATGAGGTTGGTGGGGTAGGGATCAAAGTTTCTGTACATGGTGGCTATCTTTTCATGTAAGTGGTCTGCTAGACCGTCGCAGTGTTCCTGTGAGGTAGGGATTGAGTTCTCCATGGCTGATGGGCAGGTAAACACTCTGAAAATGGTAAACGCGTTCCTTGGTATGGTTGGGGCTGGCCACGATACAGTTTGCTAGAGGCTCCCTTTTCATGTCTCTGAGTTTGTGGTGGTGGGTGCTGAGCGCTGACTTGAAGGTGGCGTTATTGGTGTCGCTTCTGCTAGTGTGCCATCTTTTTTCTAGGTGTTTGCATCTGCATTTCAGCATGCTGCTTTCTGGATGAACCAGCTGACTTGTTTGATGGGTCTGTGCATTTTGGCTGGTTTGGTGGGAGCGATTCGGTTGGCGGTGCAGGTGATCCAATCGTTGAAGTTCTTTAATGTTCGATTCAGGTTGGTGGAGAAGTCAGGCTGAGAGATACTGAGGGCGTTGGTTCATTGGTGCTGAGTGACTTTGATCTAGGTGTGGAAGGGGACACGGTGGTGGTCGGGGGTGCTGCAGGGTGGTCCAGTGATTAGATTTGATCTGGTTATTTATAGAGCGCAACTATATCTCCGAAAGGAGCATCCTGGTACTATGCGGAAGAGAGAAAAGGAAGACAGGTATCTAATTATATAAGTGATGAACAGATTGCATCTGAGAATCCAAAGATCCAGGTCTTCAAGGCCTTTCTGAGGTGAGTTTCTACTTCCATCAGCCTTAGTTGTATTGGCATGAGGTTCCAAGCTCTGGTTCCTTACACTGCTAAAGATTTACCTCTTTAGGTTTTGCACCTGAAGGCAGGAGAATTAAGAAAAATTGCTGATGAGGATCTCAGTGTCCTAGCAGTAGTGTAAGGGGTAAATCTGTCTGATAGATATTTGGGTCCTAGGTTTCTAAAGGCTCTGAAAGTGATTAGCAGAACCTTGAATAAGATTCTCTTATGCATAGGCAACCAATGGAGGGTTTTGAGGGCTGCGGAGGAAGATGATTTGCGGGACATTTTTAGCACTAGGTGGGTCGCTGCATGCTGTACAATATGTCATCTCTTTAGTACTTGTTTATTAACTCCTGCAAGTAGGCTGTTACAGTAGTCTAATAAAGACAGAATAAGTTCCACAGCAACTGTCTTCCTTGCAGAGAACTGAATGTAGTAAAAAAACGTTTTAAGGGTTTTGATGAGGTTAAAGCACATACCAGCCACCGTCAGGGCATGAGGTCGAAAAGAGAGTAAGGGATCAAATTTTACCTACAGATTCTTGGCTACTTCTAATGTGTTTGGTGGAACGGGTGCGTCTTCAGGCCTCCATTGGCTTGGCTTGAAGGGAAAGTCCTTCCCCATCAGCAGGATCTCGGTTTTATCCGTGTTGCATTTACTGTGGTTACGTTTCATCCAACAGATGATCTCTGTGAGGCATAGCTTAAAATTAAGTTCTGCATTATTGCAGTGTTTGTCTATGACCAGGTTCAGTTGATTATCATCTGCATATGATGTTGTTTCAATGCCAAAAGAGGTTATCAATGAGATGAGTGGGGCCATGTAGATGCTAATCAAAAGCTGGCTAAGAGACGAGCCCTGTGGGACGCCCAATGTAATGGGGCGTTCAGTTGAAAGGAATGTTCCTAGAGCCACAGTTTGTCTGCGGTTGATGAGGAACGATTTTATCCAGGCTAATTCGGTACTAGATATGCGGCTGTTTTTTATCCAGGTAAGGAGAATGTTATGTGAAATTTTGTCAAATGCAGCTGACAGGTTCAATAGAATCAGCACTGCCTTGTTTCCCTTATCTAGAGTTAATTTCAATGTGTCTACTATTTCCAGTAGTGCAGATTCAGTTGAGAGATGATGAAGTGGACAATGGAGTGATCATACCAGGTGATTTCTGTGATGTGGCTGTATCTGATTTTGTTACTGAACGTGAAGATAGGGGTGTAGCATGTGTCCTGCTCTGTGCATGTGGTCTGAGACCAGCTACGTCAGGCCGATGTTTTCCATTCATTCTAGGAAGACAGTGGAGTTGGTGTCTGTGGTGTTGTTCATGTGGAAATTGAGGTCTCCCAGGAAGACATAGTGTTGGGACTCGATAGTGAGCAGGGTGATGAATTCTGTGATTCTGTCACTGAGGCCGGGTCAAGGCCCTGCGGGTATGCATCTGTGGGTGCCTTTGATGGTAGTATTGTTATCTGTGTGGAGTTGGAAGTTGAGGTGTTCCATGATCGGTATGGTTTTGTCTTCGGTGGTGGTGCAGGTAATTGACTCCTTGTGTATGATGGCGATGCCACCTCCGTGTTTGTTGGTGCTGTGTTGGTGTTTCATTTGTAGCCAGTTGGTGTGGCGGTGGCGATGTTAAGGGCCAATGAGGGAGTCAGCCAAGTCTCTGTAATGAATGTCACATTGGGGGCACGGGCAGAGATTTTGGTGGGGTGTTTGCAAAGCAATCTGGTGTTAATCAGGTGGCACCAGAGTGGTTCTGTGGAAGTGGCGGCTGGCGGGGAGGGTGAGACACAGGTTGTGGCAGAGGCGGTCGAACCAGGGATGGAGGTGAACTGACAGGGGAGGCAGGTGAATGGTCCCACTGTGGAGCAGAGTAATGCGAGACAGCAGTTGTGGATGCGTCCGGGGTCCAGGGCACGGAGTTCAGAGGCTGAGTATCTTTGGGAGTCAGGAGAGCCAGGGTTCCTGTTGCTGGGCACGGTTCAGGCACGGATGTGTTTGCCTTTGGCGCACTGGTGGTGTGTCTGCTGCATTGCCACGCTGTGGCCTTCATTAAATAGATCTTAGAGACGGGTGCTGGGGATGTGGGAAGTGGGTAGAGCGGGAAAAACACCAGGGGGAGAATGGCAAGCCAGACTGGGGCACTGGAAACCCGAGGAGAAGTCTGCTGGTTGGCGGGGCTGGCTCCCTAGGGCAGTCAGATGAGATGCCCACGGGCAGCTAAGGGGAGCTATCAAAGCCTGCTCCCTAGTGCCGAGCTTCGGCCTTCATTAAATAGATCTTAGGGAGGTGTGCTGGGGAGGTGGGAACCTGGCAGAGCAGGAAAATTGGCAAGGTGGCCTGTGGTACTGGAAACCTGAAGAAAAGTCTGCTGACTGGCAGGGCTGACACTATTTTTAGCACTTTCAAAACAGCGAAGGAGAGAGTGTGTGTGCGTTTATGTCTCTGCATTTGTAAAATCTCCTGGCAAAATGCATCTCCGACTGAAAGCCCCTGTGCCCAACTATTAATCAGCAAATACATTTATTAGGAGGGTCCCCAACCACTCCCCCTGAAGCAATGCCTCTGGATGTCGACTACGTGTACCTGCCATAAAATGTTCTAGGATTAAATAGATAACGTTCATATAAACATCAGATACAATATTAGCCCTGTCCCCATATACTCTCTACAAAGCATGAAGTGAACAACAGCCATTTGGCCGGAGAGCGGAGTTTTATGTTTATGGGCAAACCATGAAAAACCAGAAAAGGACCATGATTTGAATGCCTTTTTACTGTGTATTTGATCGGTGCGATACCTTTAATAAATAAAATGCAGTTGTTTGCGGACACACTCCGAGTCTGTGGCAGGAAACCAGGACATGTATTAAAAGAACAATTGCCTCAAACAAAAGCAGTTGACTCTAGTTTTAACTAGATTTGTGCCCTTCCGAGCAAAATGAGTTGAATTAACATTCTCATCATTTACATTCATTGCATTACACCTAAATAAGATTAGGAGTCTGGGAAACCGACGAAGCCTCCTTGCAACAGAGAATAACAAACAACTGCTGCATCTTTCTGTAAACGGAAGTGGTCCCGGAAAGACTCTGAAACGAAAACATCACTTTCATAACAAGTTTCATGACAAACCTTTTCAACCTCTGTCCCTCACTTATTGTACAGATGCCCCACGCCCTACTGCTCTCCACTTCTATAGTACACAGTGGGGCTTATTTACAAGCCCATTGCGCCGCTGGTGTGCCACTTTTTTGGGCACACCCACAGCACAGTGTGCCTGCCCATATTTACAAGGCCATGTAAAGCCGACCTGCATGGCTTTTCATGGCCTTGTAAATATGGCCTCCTTTCACACATTACTCTGTGTGAAAGGGGCTTTCCATGGGTGTTTCTATGGGTGTTCCCACACAACATCCAAGGAACCTGATGCATTCCCTAATTTACAAGGATTCATAAACCTGGGAATGCGTCAGATTCCTACACCTCCCCAAAGGAGGCATAGGAGAGGTGCCACAACTAGAAATAGCTTTATTCCTAACTTTATTTCTTCCATTATGTGCCAGTGCAGGAGGAAAAGACAGGAATGCTCTATATCTTTTACATACAACACATTCCTGACCTTTTATGGAGAAGTGGAAGTGGAGAAGTGGAGAAGTGTGGCTCAGGGGTTAGAGGCGGCAGACCCGGGAGTTGAGATCGGCCCTGGACCAGGGTTCAATTCCCCGCCCGACGGGGTTGGGCTCAATAATTCCACGGACTCGATAATTCTCACTCCGGTGCCTACTCGACTCACGGGTTCACACTCTGTGACTCTGGGCAATAGCTTGCTTAATCTCCACAACGGCCCCTCGCGGCGGGATGCCTGGCTTTCACCTTGTGGATACCCTGCCAGGGTATCTCACAGGGGAATACCAGGACGGGTTCCCTAAGCAAGCGCATAGATGCCTGCGATGTGGGCGATTTGCGCTATATAAATACATGTACATTTACATTTACATTTATTTTTATGCACAGCAGCGCAAAAGGAAGGCTTACGGCATTGCCATGCATCAAAATGTTGAACATGAGGCCCAGCTTTACTTTTTAGCACAAAGCAGGGGCGTAGCTACCATTGGTGCAGCATTTGCTGCGACTTTGGGGCCCACTGCCGGGGGGGTGGGGGGGAACATTGGACCCTAATAACAAGAATATCTGTCAGGCTGAGTAATGGTTAGTCTGACAGACACTCTTCATTTTCAGGTCAGGAAGCTGGTACCGAGACTTGTGCTAAAGTGCTAAATGTGCAGGCTTCTGGCTGCCTGAGCTGAACTCTGATGGGCTGAGAATGTCACAGCTCCTGTGGTCTTGACTTCCTCAGGTCAGCAGAAGTCCACGAGGCCCTCCCCATCATGGCGGGAGTGGGCGTCGCTCATTGCCTCGGACCTGGGCGCTTCAGTTTTAAGCCCTGAAGTGCCCAGGGCTGAGTGTCAATCACCGACACCTCATCACAGAGTGGGGTGGGGTCAGCAGTCTCACTGACCCCACCCCACTCTATGACGAGGCGAGGGCTGCTGCCTTCCCTTATTGGCTGACCTAAGCCAGATGCCCCACCTGCTGTAAATGTATTCCCTAATTACTGAAAGAAATCGTGTGTTCCATGGTTGAGAATTTTGGAGGTGAGAGCACAACATTCAAATGTGGAAATATACTACCACTATCTAAGTGATAATCGGGGCGATAGTGAAGTGATATTGCCTTGTGAACTGACTATTGTGATACAAAATATAGAGACGCAACTCTACTTGGGTGATTTGGGCTGTGAGCTTTGCATTGATTGGGAATATTTCTGTATCGCTAGTGTGGAAAAGGTTCATTTGTCTTGCTTTGTGATGGTATGATTGACTGCCTAAATTGTTTTGTCTTTTTTGAAAAATGCAATAAAGTAAAAAAAAAGAAGTTGTGTGTTCTCTGAAGAGACCACAAAGTAATGTGTACAAAATGAGTCTTTATTATAAATACCAGCAGTAAGCTCCTCAATTCCAACTGAGCTACTGATCCTTTGCCAATTCTCACCTCTAGAGTTCTCAATTATAACTTTACAAGATTGACATCATTGCAAGTGCTGCATAACAACACATAACACATCCCCTTATCTTAACATTAAATAAGACTAATATAAAATAAGTTCAATAAGGAAACGAAGTCTTAACACAAGATTGAATTAAAGGAAAACAATAATGACCATGTTATAGTCAATTATATAATATAATAAACACACACAGTCAACCACATACATATGTGCCCAATCTCTTGGGTTTTGTTTTAACTCTTGCACTGCATCTGTTATATCCAGATGTGGATGGGACCTTATTGTTGCAATCTTGATGACTTGACTTCCCTAACTATTCCAGTTTTCTGCATCACTAAACTTTGAGACTTTCCTGAAATTCCCATCTTTTAAAATAAGCAAATGTTTCTTTACATCAATCACTTAAAGCGGATCTGGCCATTTAGAAACTACCTTCGTGTAGCCATACTCCTGACTAGTTCTCACCCAATCACCCTTTTAGAATTTAGAATTATCTCATATCATTGTAACATTATGCCTGCCTGCATAACTTTCCTGGTGGTGACGAATCATTTCTCTGATATCACGTTTATCACATTCCACATGATTCGACCTTTCTTTGGATGAAGTTGTAAATGCAGTCCAAGGTATCCTTCCTTTTAATAGGAAAAATTGTGATTCTCCCGTCACGGTATTTGTATTGGTTCTATAACTTCACAACATGTTGCAAACCCCAACCTTCCAATCCACGTTATTGCACGTAGCCAACTACACACATTCACAGAGTACTAGAGTAACACGCTCAACGAGTCCATTCGCACTGGGATTGTAAGCAGCAGTTGTAATATGCGTAATACCTTTCTTTACTAGAAAGGAGTGAAATTCTTCTATAGCAAGCTGTGGACCATTATCTGTAATTACTACTCCAGGACAACACTCTCTTCTAAAAAAACTTTTAGACAATAATGTATTAGATTAGAAACCCTGATTTTCTTCAAGAAAGCGACTTCTGGCCAATTGGAATAATAATCCACCAATATTATAGAATACTTTACTTCCATATCAAAACAACCAAAAGGACTACAAATCTCTATACCAACTTTCTCCCAAACTCTTTTTTGTGAAATTCAAAAGGAACAATAGGAGTATCCACACACTTATGCGAGTTAACACTACATGCACAAACCACACAGTTCTGTACAAAACTTTCAATCTCCCGATCCATCCCAGGCCACCAAAAATCAGCCCGGGCTCTTCTCTTCAAGGCTACCATGCCACTGTGCCCTTCATGCAACAACTTTGACAAATTCTGCAGCAAATGACTGGGTATCACCAACCTCTCATATCTTCTCACAATACCATCCACAACTGACAACTCAACCCACACAGGTTTAAAATCTTTAAATCCAACCTCACTTACCTCACGTGGAAGATTAATTTGTGGCAATAATGGAATCAAAACTTTCAATTTTTCATCATCTCTTCACAGTTGTAACCAATCTTCTTTCAAAATGGCACTCCTACACAACTGGTCAATTTCAGCCACAACCCATTCTACCTCCTCCACAAGTTCCGTAGTCTTCGTAGGCAACCTCAACATGAAAATGAATAGGGAATTTGTAGAGCATAACTAATACTCTGGGGTGTCTAGGCACTTATCCCCTATAAATGCAGCACATGCAAGGGTCTAGGAGCGGATGGATGGTTTACTGGTTAACGCCTTCCATGCGTCGGACGGCCCCCGGGCGTCTGATGTCATGGTGGGCGTGTGCGTCGGATGGCTGGGGGCTGTCTGATTTCCTCATGCGTAAATTCCACCCTCACAGCGGGGAAATTTGCGCCACAGCGAATGGGTTAAACAGCCAAGTTTTAAAACTTTTCCTGAAGTCAAGCAGGGTTGATGTGGTCTTAAGTGCTAAAGGTAGTGTGTTCCACAATCGTACTGTGCTTGTGACAAAACTCTTAACACCCGATCTAACTCTTTAATTCTAAGAACTACCAGGTTTCCACTGGAAGAGGACCAAAGATATCTTGTCGGAACATAAGATCAAAAGCGTTGTGACTGATGAATTGGACCCCAGCTATGTAAGTCCTTAAAAGCAATACACAGGTTCTTGAACTTAATGCTTTTTACCACAGGGAGCAAGTGTAGCTGAACCAAAGCTTGAGAAGCAGCGTTTGGGAATGACCAAAAGCAAATGAGCTTCTGTATGTTGGAGGGTCTGTAGTTTGTTTAAACAGCATTTTTGAGTGCTAGTAAACAACACATTGCAGTAGTCCAGTCTTGAGGTGATAAGTGCCATAACCACTGTTTTCTTAAATGCCAAAGAGATATGCGGAAGAACCTTCCCAAGGATTTTTAAGATGAATAAACAGGAGGATGTGATATAATTAATTCGGCCCTCAAAAGATAGTTTAGAATCAAAGATCAACCCCAGGTTTTTCACTTTAGCGCTTAAGGTTGGAGGGGTACCTAGCTCATGTGGTCACCAAGCTGGACACCAAAAAGAAGGATTGTTACCAAGCAGTATGGCCTTTGTTTGCTTGAAAAGATTAACTTAAGGCCTGTGTCCCTCATCCAATTGCCTGCATGAAGCATACAATAGTGGTATTTTACTGCTGTGGAATCTGAATTTCCAGCGACCGACACAATTATCTGAGTATTGTTCACGCATGATACCAAAAAGAGTCTAAAATATTTCATCTAGACCACCAGCAGGGTAACATATAGATTGGAAAGAGTGGGGCTTGATGAAGATCCCTGAGGCATCCTTCATGGCAAGGAGAAAGTTGGAGAGAGAAAGTCTCCTAAGGACACCTTTTTGAGCTCGGAGTCCAGGATGATTCCCAGGTTGCGTGCGTGGTCTGTGGGGGTTGCCGGGTTTCCGAGGGCGGTGGGCCACCAGGTGTCGCTCCAGGCGTCGGGGTTTGGGCCCATGATGAGTACTTCTGTTTTGTTGGTGTTTAGTTGTAGGCAGCTGTTTTTCATCCATTTGGCGACGGCTTCCATGCTTTCTCGAAAGTTGCGTCTGGCGGTTTTGGGCTCGTTGGATAGGGAGAGGATGAGCTGGGTGTCGTCTGCGTATGACACAATGTTGAGTCCGTAGGTTCTGACGATGGGGGCAAGTGGAGCCATGTAGACGTTGAAGAGCGTCGGGCTGAGGGAGGAGCCCTGGGGGACTCCGCAGGTGGTAGGTGTGGGGTCCGAGAGGAAAGACCGCTGCGTCCTGCCGGAGAGGAAGGAGCAGATCCAGTCAAGGGCCTTGTCCTGGATTCCTGCATCGTAGAGTCTGCGTATTAGGGTGTGGTGGGAGACTGTGTCGAACGCCGCTGATAGGACGAGGAGGATGAGGGCTACTGTTTCTCCTTTGTCCAGTAAGGTGCGAATGTCGTCTGTTGCGGCGAGGAGGGCGGTTTCCGTACTGTGGTTTTTTCTGAATCCGGATTGAGAGGAGTCGAGGATGTTGTGTTCTTCAATGAATGTGGCGAGTTGGCTGTTGATGGCTTTCTCGATGACTTTCGCTGGGAACGGGAGCAGGTAGATCAGAGATTGGTCTCAACCCCTGGTCCTGCCTAAGTGGCAGCAGAGGTTTACTAACAAGAAATCCTATTAACTGCCTCATAAATAGGTTTTCCACAGCAAAAAGAGGTCCACTTTAAGATAACACTATGAAATAGCTCCCTTGTGACCTATCTATTTTATCAAGCGATTCAGACTCTGAATTCAAACATGGGCAACACCAAAATTCTAAAACATATACATATTACTTTCTCATTTTCTTTTATTTTGCTATTTTCTCATTGATACTTTTTTCAAAACATTGTTTTCAACATAAAACTTTATCAAAAATACATAATTTCATCAGAGATCTACAATGCAAAATTCGTTTTCCACACTACAATCCATTCACTACCAGGTAGAGAACTGACGCAACCAAACCACTCATTCACACATACCTATCTTTTATACCCCACTAGCAGCCCGTCCCGACATTGTCCGGGTATGAATTGCTGCCGGCCAGTAGTATATTGTTTCGTAGGATTTCGTTTTGATAGCATTTCTTATCTGTGGCAGGCCTGTGAAACGCTCCGATTCACACTGCACTGCTGATGCACTCAAGAGTGCGCGTTCAGTAGTGTGTGAACTCGAGTTTCCCTACTTTATTTTCCTTGCAATATTATATAGCACGAACTCGACAACATGACATGAGCACAATTTACATTACAGAAGAACACATTCATTTGTGGTAGGCACGAGGAGACAAAGCGATTTGCCTGGAATTACAGGATGTTGAGCTGATGCCGAGATTCGAACGTAGCTCCCCAGCTCTAAAGTTCGCAATTCTAGAACTTGTGGCGGGAGGTGTGTCTAAAAGTGTATGTCGGTGCTGGCCATCAATGAGAGAGACCTGGGCATTTTTCAAATGGGTGGTGAAAAAATATGAGTATGTTGCTGGAGATGTGGGCCGCCGTGCCACCAATGTACTTACCGGGGGATGGTAAACACCCATTATTCCGCAACTTTCTTTCCGCATACCATCACTCCGCATACTTTCATTACTAAAGGACCATGCCTCCGCAATGCCATTATAACACATGGCATTACATTTTATATGCTTTTACCATACATACATTTACAACGAAATTCGTTGTAAATGCATGAATGGTAAAAACATGTTTTTTTAAAAATATTTGGATAAGGTAAGTATGGGTATAGGGGTATATGTTTTGGGGTACTGAGGTTTATGTTTTGGGTGTTTGGGTATTTTAAGGGTTCAGATATAGTTTTGGGTTACGGGGTACAGGGGTAGTTTTAGGGTTTAGGACTAGGTATGGGTTTTGGGGTACAGGAGTATTTTTAGGGTTCAGGGGTAGGTTTGGGTTTTGGGGTATAGGGGTATTTTTAGGGTTCAGGTCTAGGTTTGGGTTTTGGGGTACAGGGGTATTTTAGGGTTCAGGGCTAGGTTTGGGTTTTGGGGTACAGGGTTATTTTTAGGGTTCAGGTCTAGGTTTGGGTTTTGGGGTACAGGGGTATTTTAGGGTTCAGGGCTAGGTTTGGGTTTTGGGGTACAGGGTTATTTTTAGGGTTCAGGGCTAGGTTTGGGTTTTGGGGTACAGGGGTATTTTTAGGGTTCAGGGGTAGGTTTAGGTTTTGGGGTACAGGGTTATTTTAAGGGTTCAGGGCTAGGTTTGGGTTTTGGGGTACAGGGGTATTTTAGGGTTCAGGGGTAGGTTTGGGTTTTGGGGTACAGTGGTATTTTTAGGGTTCAGGGCTAGGTGTGGGTTTTGGGGTACAGGGGTATTTTTAGGGTTCAGGGGTAGGTTTGGGTTTTGAGGTACGGGGTATTTATAGTGTTCAGGGCTAGGTTTGGGTTTTGGGGTACAGGTGTATTTTTAGGGGTTAGGGATAGGTTTGGGTTTAGGGGTACAGGGTATATTTATAGGGTTAAGATGGGTTAGTGTTTAAGGGTGTTGGGGTATTTTAAGGAGTAAGGGTGGGTTATGATTATGGGGTGCAGGGGTATTTAAAGGGAGCAGGGTAGGATTAGCACACAATATGAGACATGGCATGAAGGGCGGAACGTACCACACGCCCTCTGCTTTTGTCACGCCCCCAGCACACGCCCACAGCACAACGCAGACACGCCCACAAGGGACTACTTTACTGGCATGGTTCTTTTACCTTTTAAATGTATATGGTGGGCGTCTGCATAGCCTATGTCCTTCTGCTGCAACTGCCCTTTCCAACCCTGTATTGGGTGTTGTGATTGGTGCTGTGGTTCCTGAGATTACCCGCCTCAAAGATTTGGCCTCTCTCTTTATTATATTAGTATGGATACACATCTCAATCTATCTGTACAAGTTAACACGTTTAGATAATTTTCGTCTGTGACCCTATTCAGGGCTGCTAAATTCAGCAGGATTTTACAAGGACTCGGTCAACGCGTTTCGGTGGCATACAGCAACAATAGGAGCCACCTTAATCAGGACCCACCAAACAAAACAGAACTTGTTCTCTATACCCTGGGATTTCCTGCAAAATGTGTTTAAAAAAATCCACAATAAGTTATATGACCATGACATTTCAATTACAAAAAGACATCGATTGGACCTGTTACCAATTTACAACATTATTTGAAACTCAACATACCAGGGCCACCTTATACCAAGAATCACCTGTGAATATAGTTTACAATAATAGTGAAATTTCTGTAGTTCTTTTGCCCCTACCTACTAATGGCAAGTCAAAGCAGAGTCACAAAGAAAGAAAAAAAGAGATTTTTATACAACTCAAAGTTCTTTAGGCACCATCACCACATTTATCTCCACTGTTCCAACATCTATTACTCTAAATCTGCACTCTACCTTGCTCCATAGATACTTACTAATGACGAATCTTCAATCTCTATGTAAGATTTTCAACACCACAATCTGGGCAGGCACCCCAACTAATATCCTTTGTAAAAGAGAGCCTGCTTCCTAATAGATGACAAAAAGAAGAGTGCCATCACCTATAATTAATCAAAAAGAGGTTTTCATAATCAACCCCCAATCCCTAAACTATACTTCCACCAAGTATCTCACCAAGGGACAGCGTCTTCTATCCTGCTAGTGTTGGCGGACACGAGTTGCTAAGAGACTCCACTTAATGTTAGGTAACCTGCATTGGGAATATATATGGTATAGGATCTAATTTTGCACCTTAGAAACCGATCACAACATATGACAGCCTATAATACTTTTCTTTTCTCAATCCAAGTACCTTAAATATATTTCTTCGCAAATCTCAGTATGTACAGGCTACTTTTTCAATGCCGGTATCCATCACTTCATGGCGTCAAATCAGTACACGTTCCTTCAGTGTTTCCACAGCTTAACTGCCAAAAGGAAGAGCAACAAGGCTCACTATTCAGTTTATTCAAGATCTAATTACCTATAGCCCACATTATTACCCATACTCCTTTAGACACTCTAGCAGGTTGGTATTTCTAAAAACCACTATTTTCTTTATAGGAATTCTCACCAAAAATACACGAATCCCTTGTTACCCCGCACATTTAAAAACAAAAAGCGCTTCCCTCCTTTATACAGATCGCATAGCCCTCAATTCCGCTAACATTAATTAGCGGACTGCAGTCTTCTCAGTACATCAGTCGCACTTCGCAGGTTGCCCCTAAAAAGAAACACCCCGATAACCTTCTGGCATCTACTCCAACCTTCAATAGTACTACCCGTCAATAGCAGAGATCTCTCTCCGTACCTATCTAATTCATGCTACCTAAAAGACGAAAATCCAACCCTTTTCCCATCATTCACTTTCAACAGTGAGACACTCACCCACTCCAATTAGCGTGTTCGTCCCTCAGATTCCACCAACACCAGTTACGTCTCCATGATTGAAAAAAACGCTCAACTTCTTAACTGCAAACGTGGCCATTTATACCGGACACAAGCAGACAATCCCAAAATTCAGCTCCATAACATTCTGTCCATAGTGCTTGAGAATTTTATATTTCTAAGGCAGTGCTGATTGGTCAGAACTGGGACCTTAATATCATCTTAATTATTGCCCTGCTACCTGTTCCAACTTAAGCCTACAGCACATGGGGTGAGTGTGCCACACCATAGGCTCTGTCAGGGTTATACCCAGATAATCAAATGTACCCAAACGCTCTAAGGAGATGGCTACTAACTTAGGGTTTACTCTATTGAAGTTCCCTTGGTCCAAAATAATGAACTTTGTCTTGCATGCATTGATCTCCAAGCCCCGCTTTGTTACAGAAGCAGCCTCTGTAAACCAATTGATGTTTAAGAGAGGAACAACACATCACCCACAAACATAAGCGCAGGGATCATCAACTTGGCCAGCCTGGGTGCATCATTATCACACAGCCCAAGATAATCTACAAGGCCATTGATGTACAAAGAGAACAGTGTGGGAGCAAAGACACACTCTTGCCTTACTCCCCTGTTCAATGGGAATGATCCTCTTAATTCTCCAGTGCTCACACAGTTCACTTGTTCGTAGTTATCCGTGTGTAACCTCACCAGGATGTCAAGCAAAGAGGCCGGAACCCTCATCTCAGAAAGGACCTTCCACAAGGTCTTTCTGGGAACTAAATTAAAGGCTAAACGAAGATCCACAAACACAACTTGAAGTCTGCCTTTGCCAAAATAATCGTTTTCCAGTATATCAATTGGAGGTAGAAAATCCGATCTATAATACTTATCGACTCCCTAAATCCTGCCAGCAACAGGGTAAGCATTTAATTGAAGGCCATCCATTTCTGTAACCTACTTAGGACTACCTCGCTAAGTAACTTCTGCATGCTATCAATAAGACTTATGGGCCTATAGTTAAGCGGGGAATCCTACAAAAATATAGGCATTCAAAACACATGGTTCATTCAGAAATAAATCACCACGTATTTTGGCCAAGCCTGGGGCATGGTTTGGGGCAATCTCTCTAATAGCTTTTGACATTTCTGGGTTTGAAATTTTCCTCGGTTCATTGCCTGATGGCTGAACAGTTGGCTGCCGTAGACCAGCCGCACCACTTGTCTCTTCCTCGCTTTTGTCACTACAGACCATTACTCCTGGCCCATGTTATGCAATACCTAAAAAAAGTTCCCAATTTAGCCCTGCTATCATAGTAGAGGTTGGTGAATGCTCCACCCATTCACCAGCTGCTATATTAGTTTCATTTGGGCATAACCCATCCTGTCTCCCAGTGGTCACCAGGGTCCAAAAGGTATGATGGTCTTTGGATCTCCTTGCTTCAAGTAGTCCCACCCAATTACCCTCTCCCCTTCTTTTTTAGCATCCAGAAGAGCTTTTTTGTATCAATGCCTAGAATCTAGAATCTCCTGCATAACAATACATGGCATTCTGCACTAGAGTCTTCCTCCTTATAACACCTTCATACCCATTTCCCCATACCTCACTCATCCTCTTACCAGAAAAAATGTTAGCTGAAAAGAGCAAGAAGGTCTGCACTGCCGGCTGGGAAATGGGAGATCTAGGCAGGTAGGGTTGCCATCACCTACTGTCAAAGTCAATGTATTTATATGCTAATGTAGTACCAAGAACACACTCACAACAGCAAGGAACTTTTCAACATCGTCAAGGAATTTTCCAATCCCTCGGCCAACTTCAACGACATCACCCCCTCTCAAACCCTCTGCGACTCCCTAGCCTCTTTTTTCCACAACAAGATTGCAGACATCCACAACAGCTTTGACAACCAACCCGGAAACCAACCCACCCTGCCGTCTGCTGTCCACCCCCCCCCCCCATGAACACCCTTAACGACTGGAAGCCAATCTCCACTGAGGACACCATCCGCCTGATGAACTCCATCCACTCAGGATCCCCCACAGACCCATGTCCTCACCACATCTTCAACAAAGCAGACTCCGTCATAGCACCGCACCTTCGAGACGTCATCAACTGCTCCTTCAACTCCGCTACCTTCCCTGAAGACTGGAAACACGCTGAACTCACCGCCCTTCTGAAAAAACCAACAGCGGACCCCACCGAACTCAAAAATTACCGCCCCATCTCGCTTCTTCCATTCCCGGCCAAAGTCATCGAGAAAGCCGTCAACTGCCAGCTCGCCGCCTTCCTCGAAGCCAACAAATCCCTCGACCCCTCACAATCTGGCTTCCGAGCAAAACATAGTACTGAGACCGCCCTCATCGCAGCAACAGATGACATTCGAACTCTACTGGACAAGGGAGACACTGTCGCCCTCATCCTCCTCGACCTCTCTGCAGCATTCGATACAGTCTGCCACAGCACCCTTCTACAACGCCTCAATAACATCGGAATCCAAGGAAAAGCACTGGAATGGATCACCTCGTTCCTCACCGGAAGAACCCAGAGAGTCCGCCTTCCTCCATTCAAATCCGAGGCCTCTGAAGTCATCTGCGGCGTACCTCAAGGATCCTCACTCAGTCCCACCCTCTTCAACATATACATGAGCCCCCTCGCGGCCATCGCACGCCAACACAACCTCAACATCATCTCTTACGCGGACGACACTCAACTGATCCTTTCTCTCACCAATGACCCCGGCGCCGCCAAAACTAACCTGCACGAAGGAATGAAAGAAGTCGCCGAATGGATGAAACACAGCCGTCTGAAACTGAACTCAGACAAAACAGAAGTCCTCATCCTAGGCACATCCCCCTCTGCTTGGGACGACTCCTGGTGGCCGGAAGCCCTCGGAAAAGCACCCATCCCGACAGACCACGCACGGAACCTTGGCGTCATCCTGGACTCTTCACTCTCAATGAACAAACAAGTCAGCGCCGTATCCTCTTCCTGCTTCAACATTCTTCGCATGCTCAGAAAAATATTTCGCTGGATCCCCTCCGAAACAAGGAAAACAGTCACCCACGCCCTGGTCACGAGCCGACTGGACTACGGAAACACCCTCTACGCAGGTACCACCGCTAAACTCCAGAAGAAACTCCAACGAATCCAAAACGCCTCAGCCAGGCTCATATTAGACATCCCACGCAACGAACACATCTCTGGTCACCTTAAAGACCTCCACTGGCTACCCGTCAATAAGAGGATCACTTTCCGACTGCTCACCCACGCACACAAATCACTTTACGACATCGGACCAGACTGCCTCAACTCTCGACTGTCCTTCTACACCCCCTCCCGCCAACTACGCTCTTCCGACCAAGCCCTCGCCACTGTACCTCGCATCAACAAGACCACCATGGGAGGCAGATCCTTTTCTTACCTGGCTGCTAAAACATGGAACTCACTCCCCGCTTACCTCCGCCTCACCCAGAACCACCTAGAGTTTAGAAAGCAGCTTAAAACGTGGATATTTGACAAATAATCCTCCTCCTCTTCCTAAGCGCCTTGAAACCCTCTGGGTATGTAGTGCGCTATACAAATTTTATGACTTGACTTGACTTGACTTGACTCAGTTTGAGTGTCTTTGATGCAGGTCCTACAGAAAAAAGTTTACTTGATTAGGAATTTGTCATGGGTAAAGAAAACCATATAGGCAAGTAAATATTAAACAGGACTGATTTATTGCAATACTGTATAAATAAGAGAAAGCTGTTACGTTTTGTGTTGGTATTGTGGAGAGTTCATTGGGTAATCTATGCAGAAGAATCTGTGAGTCCGATTCACAAAGGGACATACGACTCATAAGAATACAAATGCAGAGTCTCCACACTCATGATGGAATCTCTGCGCTGAGCACTGCAGTGCAGAGAGTCCGCCCTGAGTCCGGAGATACCACCACGAGTGCGGAGATTCGGCCATGATGGCAAAGACTCTGCCTCAAGTGTGGAGACTCTGCATATTGTAACTTAACGAGTCATAAGTCCCATTGTGAATCGAGTCCCTGATATGTTACTGAGGAGAGGCCAGAGTTTGTATGGGGGCTTTTTCCTTCCATAAGGCCACATTAGTTCATATGTTTCCATAGAAACATTTTATTTGAAATGTTTCATTGGAAATGCACTCTCAGGGCCTGGTTTAGTGTTTGGTGGACCAGCTGCCAAACTGCTAGGGTGATGGATGGCCTGCCTCCACCTGATCCTCAGTAACTTTGGGGCATATTAGCAACAAATAGCGATAATTCTCGCTAAATGTGTTTAGCGCATTTTTTTTATCGCCGGTTATTGACGGATATTATCGCAGAGATAACGTGCTATTAGCAATGTTTATCTCCAAAGCGATAAAATATCCGGCGATAGCGGCTCAATGTGTGAATATCGCTGGAAATCCAGCGATATTCAGGCATCATCCCTAATGGGGACTTAACCTGAATATCCACCTCCCATTGGATATACAGGTTAAGAAGTGGTCTGAGCAGGAGTTAGTTTCTGGCGATAATCTCGCTTAGCGTGAGTTTTTTTATTGCTTTGCCTCCCTTGCTAATAGGTGATAGCTGTGTTAGCGACTGCTTTCAGTCGCTAACAGGTTAGGTACGCCCACTTTGCATGTCATTAGTGATAAATATCGCTGACATGCAAAGCGGGCTCCAGACCTGTAGCTATTGCCTACAAGCTTTCGCTAACTGCTGTTAGCGACAGCTTGCTAATAGGGCAATAAAAATATCGCCGCTTTCGCGGGAAAAAGTCCAGCTGAAGCGGCGATATCGCCCTTGCTAATATGCCCCTTTGTTTCCAAACTTATAGTTTACCACTGTGTCAACTAAGAATTGTCAGTACTTCTCCCAATAGCATGGTGCGAACCCAATTTGTACGAACTGTAAAGCTAACTAATCCACCCTGTCATGGTAGCCAAGTCCATATTTTTTTGTTTATCAGAGTCATGCAGATCACAAGCTTTTTTCTAAAAAACTAAAATACATTGCCCTTCTTAAATTAGGATTTGTAAACCAGTACAGGAGGACAATATTGTTTTTTTTCCTGTCCATAAATGCAATGCCTTGTTGAAATCAACAAAGGAGGGCCTTTCCTTAATAGGGTGGGCCTTACAGTGCCATTGACCTACCAGTCTCATGGTGGTTGACCCACTATCAAGGAATTTCGGATTCAAGATCTGGCTAATGCTTCACTGTTGAAAAGACAGTAGTTCATCCACACTTAATTAGAGAGGGAATCTAGGAGGTGGGCGATGGAGCATCCACTTTTATTTCATGGATGTCACATTCCCACCCAGCTCTACTTGATCCACTTAGTACTTATAGCTTGTCCGAAAACATTGAGGCTCAGTTTGGAAAGTCTTTTTTGTGAGTAGATGTGCCTCCTCCCTATCTTGATTTAAATCTAAAAATTCCCGCCATTTGGACAGATCATTATGTATAAGAAGATGTGTCTTACTCACGGCTTAGACATGACTTACGCATTTATTTCCATAAGTAGGACATGCTGACTCACACGAAAAAAACGTTATAAACTCTGGTGTACACCAGCAGCTGCATGGATCACTGCAAATGGTTGATACACACAGCCCGACAGGAAGAGAATCTAGATATATCTCACAATATTTCTCATAATACACCAGAGCATGAAAATAGTATTCTCCAGAGGAAAAAGAAGAGCGGAATGGAGTAGGACTCATGAAGTGGTATAGCAAGATGTACATTTTTGGCTGTTGTGATTCAAATACACAATCTGTTGTATAACATTCTGAAGACCAATAAAGGTCTAGTTTCCAGCCAAGTTGTAAACTCCTAACTTTGCCAGATAGTTTCAATGCCAGTAGTGGGAATTGAGGTAAAAAGTAGGAATCCTCAGGAAAAACGTTGAAGCTCTTATAATTTAGTTCTCCAGAGGAGAATGAGTGGGTATATTGGCTGCAAAGGAAAACGCCAAATCATCTCATTAGCCCTAGGTATCCAAGGTTTAGTTATAGAATCTCATCAGCTAAGAGATCAAAAATATGTTTTCCTTTTGCACCAAAATGTGTATTCTTCTTCCACACTGATAGGTTAGTGCAACAGGATGTTTCATCAGTTTAGTTTCAGACTAGTTCTTTGACCTAAGTGGAACAACATTGATTTGAAAAATATTAGACTTAATATTATATGGACCTCACATCAAAGCACCCAAAGACTAAACATGGAAGCTCACCTTCTGGTAGACCACAAATACATTACTGTTATGAAAATGCAACAGGACAAAAATTAGCTGCCGGGTAGATTACCATTCACATATATATAAAGATTTAATGTAGTTTAAGATGTGTTTACCTTTCTACGTCCTCATGTCTCACATTTGCCTCACCACGAGGTCAGTTTGATAGAAGAGTTGGTATATGGTTTCTATTGTTAGGGTTCAGACTAGCTCTTCCACAGTCTATTGCACAAAATATGATCTGGTCCTCATCAGGGAAAGGTGTGTTGTAGCAGCCAGAGTGGCTGACTTCTGAGCGTGGGGCTCACGGTCAATCGCCAGCGACAGGACAGCTCAGCACCAAGTGACTCTGCACAATAGCTCACCTAATCTCCCCAACGGCCCCCAGTGCCTTGAAACCTTAAGGGGTGATATTTTCGCACTTTACTAATATGGATTATTATTTATTAATACCTTCGATGCTCATGACGAGCTAAGCTCGTCCTGAGGTACACCTCTCGTACACTCATGACGAGTTGAGCTCGTCATGAACAATGGGAATAAATCAGGGTCAGCACAGGAGGGGAATACCATCAGCATTGATGGTGTTATTATTATTATTTATTATTATAAGCCCTATTTTATTCCTTAATTTTCCAGTAATATGAAATGACCCAAGATGCTCTTTTAACGGGGGTTAAGGGTAGTGACATTAGATACACCAAACATTTGCAGTCTCCTTTCGGAAACAACACATTTCTGAAGATTTATGGTTCAGACATTGTGCAAATTTACAGTGCTTTTGTACCACTGTGGTGTTTACATTTTCTGAACTAGGATCTTATGATAATATTTTAATAAATGGTGTTTTGTTTTTTGAACATCACCTGGGTGTTTCATAACTAGTTGACATTTCTTTGGTCGCTGTTACTAAAAAGCACGTCAGCTGCAACATATACTATTTGGGAATCCATTTACTGTGATATTCAGGGGCCGATTCACAAAGGTACATATATGTGTATATTTACTCATGTGTAGATATGCTCGTCCGCCTAGATGTAGCTCTTCACATTTTGCTTTCACCATTACCAAGTGTAGATTTACACCTAGGTGTACACTTACTTGTCTCCATGCTCTCCAATGAGTTGGTGGAGCCTCTTTCAAACAGACGTCATGAGTGTGAAGTGACTATAAGTAACTATTTACCTTTTGGTGGCAGTCTCCACCACTGAGATGGAAAACTCCTTATAGGAAAGTATAGGGTAATTTAATAAAGTTAATTATATAAAAAAAATTCTTAGGTATGATATGAATGAGGAGTAGTTTTAAAATAATCCATATTAACCTGGAAAAAAATGGTAGAACTCATTAACTCACCTCATCAATGTAACTGTGTAATAAATAATACACTAGTTTAAAATATTAATTTGATTTGAAAATATTAGTTTTCAAACAACAATTAAAAATAAATCCACACTCATGATTTTCTTTCTATTTACTTTTTAGTGAACATGGTTAAAAATGTGGTATTTACTTTAAATACTTCTGATATTTTTAAAAATAAGTTAAAAAGTTCGCTTTTAAATAAAAAATAAGTGTATTAATAAATGTTAAAATACTAATACAATTGTCATGCCACCCAACTAGACATGCCTATACCATTGAACTGCACTAAGAACAGTATTAGCAGAGCGCTGATCATATCTAACTCTTGATTCGAGCCCTAATTGTTGGTGTTGCTGTCTGAGAAAGCACTTGGTGCACCAAGCAGCGTGATATAAAACAAATTCTTTCTTTCAATGTGACCCTGTCCAATTTCTGCCTGACTTCTGTAATGTGATCAAATTTGCAAAGGACACAAATCATTTGCACTACCATATTCTGCACAAGTTGAAATCTGGGAATTAGCTTGGCTGACATGCCCAAATAGCAAGAATTGGCATAGTCTAGCCTTGGTATGATGATGTTATGATACATGTCAACACAGCAGCTGACCTATACCATGTTGAAGTACCATGTTGCTCCACTCCCATTAAAACCTTATGAGTCCCTGGGATGATAAACCAGTTGAAACACCAGTGATGTGTTTTTTCTTTTTACCTAAGAGATTAGATGAGCTATTATCTCCTTGGTAGATTGCCTGACATCAGGGGGTTTATTTTATCAGTGGGGGGTGGAGACTTGCATAGCCCACACACGTTACACTCTCGAGCATTAGAGACAGATATATTTTCTGGTTCTGCAGTCAGTCACCTGTTTCAGGATGCGGACTAAAAACTTGTTCCACACTCATTAAACAATCTAATTTTGCCTCAATACTTCACACCAATGAGATCCCAAGACGTGAAAATGATTACCTGTGTATGGTATACCAGCCTGGCCTGCAGACCTAGAACAGACACCCCCTCCACGGACACAGTGAAAATCCTAGGAATCCTTTTAGACCTGAATTTACTTTGGAACCCAAAAAAGGTTCTGTAGTAAAATCTTCTATGACTATGCACAGATTTCTAAAATGGATTTTTCCTTATCTAGGACCCCCCTCTCAGAGCATACTGTTGTCCATGTTCTTTCTTGCCTAGATTATGTGAATGGACTTTACCCAAAAGCACTGAAATGCCCCCTAAACAAATTGTGGGTCCAACGTGTAGAGCCCAGACTTCTCCAACTTCCAACTCTGGAACAAAATTACCGGAGACATTTTTAATCTGTATTAATTTCACCTGATCACTATTAAGGCACTGTGTATAATGAACTGAGCTTGCCAAGAAATTGGAATAAAGAATGCTATGTGGTCCTTCTCACATACCCTATAAACATTGGAATAAAAAGAAGTAACATGCTCTCCTCAGTAGGACCAGACTAAGGGGCCGATTAGGATGGCGGACGGAAAGCGTCCTGACCGCCAGTCCCGCCGGAATTGACCGTCCGACCGCACTGTGGGGAAACCGGCGGTGCAATTAGGATTCCCCTCCAGCAGAACCCGACCGCAGCGGACGGATGTCACCAAAGACCGCGGACCGCGGACGAAAGCATAGAAAACCCGTCCGCGGCAGAGGGATGCCACCAAAGACTGCCGACCGCGGACGGAACCATTGAAAAAAAACGACCACTGCGGACGAAGTGGCGCGGTAACAGGGCCACCCGCCGACAGTGCAGCGGAGTGACCGGCCGCACGATTAGGATAACACCGCCAGGGCAAGGTAAAGATTCCCCCTCCACGACCGGCGTGGAAAATAATATCGACAAATGTAGGTAACAGCGGAAGGGCCAAAGCTAATCCCCCACGGCGGTCTGACCGCAAAAAAATGGCGGCTGCAAGGTGCCATGCAATCCAGCAAATCCGGACCCAAACCTACCATAAACACACCCCTCCCCAATAACCCACATCAAAAACACCCCCCCCCCCCCCCATGGTGGAAAACCTGACAGGCAAGGGCCACACCCACAACATACCTGACTGCAAGACACCATTGGGAAACAGCCACAAAAAAGAAAATAAAAGGAGCCCCTCCCATCCCCACAATCCTTTGCATCACAGCAGAACTGAGAGGAAGAGGCACACAGCAGAGCACAGCACCACATACACCAATAGCCACACAACAATCTGCACATCAACACACACACCTCACCATCCACCACAACACCATCCCAACAAACCACACACCTGCACCTCCAACACCCTGCACAGCACACACCATGGCCCACAAGAAACAGCCTAAATTCACAGAGAGTGAGCTGAAAGTCATGGTGGATGAGATTATACGTGTAGAACCCAACCTGTTTGGAACCCTTGTACAACAGACCACACTGGCCAACGAAACCAGAATGTGGGAAAGGATAGTCACCAGAGTGAACACATCAGGGACCGCCCCACGCAACAAAAGAGACATCCAGGGGCGGTGGCACGACCTCAAGGCAAAGGTGAGGTCAATCAGAGCCAAGAACCGGGAGCGGGCCGAGCATACTGGCGCCGCAGTCCCATCCAGCCAATACCATACACTGAATGGGAGAAGAAGGTGCTTAGAATACTGCACCCGAAGAGCCTGGAAGGAATAGCTGAGGGAATGGAGGCTGGTAAGTACAACCTAATGACCACAATCACAATGCCAAGTACTGCTTGCACAACTGCTAAGATACTCCGCCTAGGCCCCACACCATGCATGTTGAGCACACATACATCCAAATGTGTGAATGCCAGGGCCAAAAAGCATCCACCATGACCACCCACACACGTAGCAACCACCATTTCCTGGGTCACATGTGGTTAAGCAGCCAGCACTACAATTCTCCCAACAGGCCCCCTTCACCCACAGCCCAGCAAGATGGAGTCCCTCCACCATGTGCTAGCCTCACCAAAGTAACAGGTAGGTAGCCATCTTCACAGGGAGGGCTGTACCTGGTTGAGGGGCCAGCACTACAACTCCCAACAGGCACCCTTCACGCACGTCCCAGCAAGATGGAGTCCCTCCACCATGTGCTAGCAATGCAACTCCTCTCACAAAGTAACAGATAGGTAGCCATCTTCACAGGGAAGGCTGTACCTGGTTGAGGGGCCAGCACTACAACTCCCAACAGGCCCCCTTCACCCACAGCCCAGCAAGATGAAGTCCCTCCACCATGTGCTAGCAATGCAACCCCTCTCACCAATGAAACAGGTAGGTTGCCGTCTTCACAGGGAGGGCTGTGAGGGGCCAGCACAGTATGACACCTAGCCAAGTGGCGTATGCCACCCTAACTCGTCATGATGCCCAGTACTGTGTACCACAACAATGTGATGAGTTTGTCAACCTTGTGCTGCAAGACATGACATCCCAATAGTCACAACAACCAACCTGTGCAGTACACACCAATGACTCTCTATCCTTTGTACAACAGGTGATCGTGAACTGGCAGGAAATGTCAGCAACCAGCAATACCAGGCACCCCCCTCAGACCATGGACTCTCTGGAGCAGATGACCTTGACCGATTTTGAAAAAGGGGGTGGTGATGGACAGAGTTTCTGAATGATGCAGAATACTCTAACCCAGTCAAGAGATCAGGGCTTCATCCATCACCGTTTTTTAGCTCACTGCACCATCCCAGCTCAGAACCTGGCAACATGCAAATTAGTCCGTTCCTGTCCCAGTGCATGATGGGAACAGGGCAAACCAAACTACCAAGCCAATTCTTATACTGGGAAGGAAACAAGCTTCCGGGGACCTTGACGCCTCGGATGCTGCGAATGAAGCCAGTACGCCAGTGCCGTCACGGTCCCAGGACATTGCTGTCACCACCACCTTGACTACAACACCAACTGTGGCCCCTGCCGTCAGGACCTGTACTGCCACTACCAGGACCACCACCACTGCAACAAGTCTTCCCTGTGCCACCCTCCCAGACCCATTGGACAATGAAACACTCTCCACATCCCAGGAAAGCAGGGAGAGTATCCGGGCTAGGACCCAGGTGAGGCAACAGGTTCTGGACAGGAGGGCAGGTGCAAGGGCAGGTGGCCAGCAACACCCACCCAATTGTGGTGCTGAGGCCCTGGATGCCTGAAAACAACAAAAAACCCAGTTGATGGACAGAATGTAGAACAATGTCATACATTCACCCCAGTACAAGGATCTGGGCCTAAATCCATAATTTTTTTGCGCTCCACACCACCCTGGGTTAGACACTGGCTATATGCAAATCAGCTCTGACCCTGTGCCTCATGGGAACAGTCCAGTCCGAACTACCAAGCCATGTCTTTCCCAGACCGGAATCAAGCATCCAAGGACCGGTTTCTGGCTATCAGACGTCATCAGCCTGGATAGCTTGACTCCAGTGGTGTGGAGAGCCTGGGACTCACGTCTGAGTATGGATGCCATCAACAGGGTTGTGGACGTATATGAGCGGCACAGGCGCAGGCACGCCAAGACACACTGGAGCACCGCCAGCTGTTGAGGTCCATCGACAACAGGCTGGCACAACTGGTGGACATCGTGGGGCAGCAATCAGCGTCTCGGAGGGAGCAGCCTGCAGGCCATATACCACATCCCCCTCCCCCAGTGGCCTACAGGATGTCATTCCACAAACATCCCCTGAGGCCACAGAGAGGGATGTGTCCCCCGAGCAAGCTGCCCCCACAGCAGTCCCCCCTCCGGCCAAAATACAGAGGGGACATCCGAGGAAGCAGCCAGGTAAAACCAGTGGCAAAGCACCAGCCAGCCGCCAGACGAGGAGCCAGCGCTGACTTCACCATACCCTGAGCCTGTGATGCACTCTGCTGACTATCCTCCCCCCACACCGCCAGGCCATGGCATATATCTGTTGTACTGGGTTCCCACAACAATGTGGGTTCTACACGATGTTCTCATCCTCCATGACTTTCAACTTGTTGATCCCCACCCCCATCTTGTAAATATGCACTCAACCAACACTGTCACCATTGTACATAAACACCCTTGAAACACTCATGTCTGTGTGTACTCCGTGTTCTAATCACAGGGTGTACAATGATGTAAACGTTACCATGTTCAAGGAGCAATGACTGTCTGTACTCATGGTGAAAATGAAGCGAACTAGGGAGAACAAGAGAACAACATACACATGTCAGGAGACTGCATCATAGCCTTCACACCACACCGCATTTCACGGCTGTGCTATCTATCCACTCCACAATTTGCACCAGTCACAACATACCCATTCGTGAGCCGTGCATGACTACCATGTCCCACACACATTTGCAACCAGCACGGAGCCAACCACAGGTAGCAGTCACAGCACATATCCAGACATCATCACCAACCACCCCTCCCGCATACCATGTCAACACCGTACGTTGACACCCACCTTCAAGGGAAGTAGCGCTCAACGAGACGACGTCTCTGGTCCACACCTTCCTCCTCTCCACTATCATCATCCTGGACACGGGCGGGATAGCATGCGGAGCCACTTTTTGGTCTGCAGGGTCCAGGATCAGGGGGATCCCCTTGCGCAGGGCCAGGTTGTGGAGCATGCAGCAGGCAACCACGATTTTGCAGACCTTTGTCGGTGAGTAAGGCAGGGCCCCTCCGGTCTTGTCCAGGCAGCGGAACCTTGACTTCAGCATCCCGAATGTGCGCTCCACCACCTGACATGTCTTGCCATGTGCCACATTATATCGCTGTTTTCCTGGGGTAGTGGTATTCCGTACTGGGCTCAACAACCATGGGCGGTTCGGATACGCATAGTCACCTATGGGAGAGGTAGACAGGCACATCTAACATTACCACTGTGGTGAGGGTCAGCAGGACACACATACAACAAAGTGATTGACGCTTACAACTCATCAAAAAGCCAGCCACGTTCCGGATGCATATTCGCATTCAGTCGGGGCACAATGCTGCTCCACAGGATGTGGGAGTCATGTGCAGAGCCTGGGGGGAACTTTTATTTTATTTGCATTATTGTTTTTGCCGCATTTTAAATCTCTTACTGCATTGCTGCCATCTTTTGAAATTCACTGCTCGGGACAAGGGAGGGAGGTTGTGTGCCATCTTGGGGGAGGATTGACAAGGTCGCAGACTAGTGTTTGCTGACTCGCCTGCCTGGGCACTTTCTGGGTACCTATAAATGACCTCACTTAGGCACCCGCGCAGCTACCAGACTCCTGAGGCGTAGGCCGGGAGCTTTTACATCGCGCTTTTATGTAAAATCAGCCTTCTGCTACAAATTGACTTATTGTGTGGGGGAAACTTTTATTTTATTTGCATTATTATTTTTGCTGCATTTTAAATCTCTTACCGCATTGCTGCCATCTTTTGAAATTCACTGCTCGGGACAAGGGAGGGAGGTTGTGTGCCATCTTGGGGGAGGATTGACGAGGTCGCAGACTAGTGTTTGCTGACTCTCCTGCCTAGGCACTTCCTGGGCCACTATAAATGACCTCATTTAGGCGCATGCGCAGCGGGCGCGCCGCTGGCGCGCCGAAGGCGCACCAAAGGCAAGCCCGTCTGCGCCCGTCCGCGCTGGGTCAACGCCAGACGCCAGGACCCCTGCATCCTCCACAGGTGACACTCTCAGATACTCTTGTGAAGAACTGTTGGGGCTGGCCTCTGATTGCTTAGCGGTACCGTGGGCCTTTCAAGAGCCGAACTTTGTGTGCAAACTCTGCACCTTTAAGGTTAACGGGGTGGAGCAGTCCTTTTGTACTCCTAGTCAAAATGTATACAAGTTTCTCAGTTAAAACTGTTGCTCTTTGGTGAGTCACTACGGAGAAATATTTGACTTTCTTATGGCGGAGGCCCCTGATGCCCTCTTCCTTACAGAAACTTGGCTGACCCATGACACAGTAGCGGAGCCAGGGCTTGCCCTCCCGGATGGTTTTACCTTATATAACATCAACAGAGAAGGGGGAAGAGGGGGCGGCAACACGGTAATAGCCAAAGCTACGATTGCCGTGAGCCTGTTGAAGGAAGAAATAGCGGGTTGTGAGAGTGCTCTATTTAGAATAGAGCTTAATTGCAATCTGACTATGTCTGGCCTTTTAATCTATAGACCCCCAGGGCCTTCCGGGAATTTCCGTGAGGACCTTGTGAACAAAATCGGACCAATAGCTAGTAAGTATCTAACTTTACTATCTTGGGAGATCTTAATCTCCACCACGAGCTGGAAGGAAAGGCTGAGATTTCTACCTTCTTAGCGGACCTAGAAGCTTTTCAGTTGCCACAACTGGTCTTGGAGGGCACACATGTGGCCGGGCACCTACTTGACCCCATCTTTTCCAACCCAGAATGATTAAACACTCTCCCCGGTTCTGCTGACTTGGACTGACCACTCAGTTATTCCATTCTCTCTGCGGTGGCAGGGCAGAGCTGAAGTGGTTCATCCTGTAGTCGAGGCCAAACGGCCCTGGTATAAGCTAGATCAGGAGTCGCTCACCACTCGGTTGGCAGAGCTTAGACCTCAGCTCCCTGCGGATATCGAGGAGGCACAAGAGTGCTTTCAGGACTGGCTGGTAGCTGGCCTGGATAGTTGCATTTCAGCAAAACGGGGAGGCAAGAGACGTGGGCCATCTAATCCTTGGTTCACAGATCTACTAACGCAGGCAAAGAAGGGGTGCAAGCAATTGGAACGTGCCTGCCGCCGCTCCTATGAGCCTTCTGCCAAAGTAGTATATCGAGAGGCAGTTAAAGACTACCACAAGCTCATCCGCAAAACGCGGGCAGAGTTTGTGGCCAATAAAATCCTGACCAGCTCTAACCCGACTAAGACCATCTTCTCGTTGCTTAAAAACATGAAGAGCGAAGGCATGTAACATTTCCCCCGTGGCTTCAAATCATCACTGTGAGGTTTTAGCACTCCACTTTGTGAAGAAAGTTGAGTTGATCTATCTGGGCCTCTCTACAGGGAATCCCCCTAGTGAGGACGCTGCGTTGGCAGGGTCAGATACTAGGGTGAATAAGGGCCTGACATTTTTTCCATTGCTGTCGCTCCAGGAGTTCGAGATTTTAAGTGCAAAAACCAAGTCGGGTTCGTCAGAGGATCCAATGGCGGCAACTTATTTCGCCAACTCCAATCATCTATTGCCCCCGTGGCCCTCAAACTGGCCAATTTGTCATTGAAATCAGCCTCTGTTCCAAGGGCGTAGAAGCATGCAAAAATCATTCCACTATTAAAGAAGCCTTCACTTGACCCGGACAAACCTGGTAACTATCGCCCTATATCCCAACTTCCTTTTATGGCGAAGGTGGTGGAGGCACATGTCAATTCCATCCTGTCTAGATATATAGATGAGCACAATATCTTTGACCCTTCCCAACACGGGTTTCGCCCCCGCCACAGTACTGAATCAGCTCTTCTCGCTGTTACGGAGACTATCCGAAGTCGGTTGGATGAAGGCGACTCCGCGGCCTTGGTCCTGTTGGATCTAAGCGCCTCTTTCAACATGGTGTCCCATGCGATCCTTCTCCAACGTCTCTGGACAATCGGAGTAAGAGATGAGGCTCTGGACTGGATTCGATCCTTCCTGGTTGGGCGAGCATTCCAAGTATCTGTGCCACCTTTCCATTCGCAGGATCATGCCCTGTGTAGAGGGGTACCCCAAGGCTCTATCCTGAGCCCACTCTTATTCAATCTGTATGTGGGACCCTTAGCGGAGGTGGCCAGAGGCAGGGGGCTGTCCCTAGTGTCATATGCAGACAACATCCAGCTGGTGATTGCTTTTTCTAAAAAAAGTTGCGCCAATCTGGAGACCTTCAAAGAGGATCTGGCTATTATCTCGGACTGGATGAAGGCTAATTGCCTTCAACTAAATGCCAGCAAGTCCGAGATTCTTCTATATGGGAAGAACCAGGAGCTCTGGTCTGAGCAGTGGTGGCCTGAACATCTGAAACCTGCCCTGTTACCGAAGGAGGTGGTAAAGGACCTGGGGTTTTGGTTTGATTTCGGATTAACATTTGAGAAGCAGACAAGAGGTGTTGCTGCTGTCTGTTTTGGGCTCCTGAGAGGATTGAGGCCTTTGCTCTGTCTCTTTCCGCCTAGCGTACGCCAAACCGTCATGCAAGCCTCCATTCTTGCGAGGCTTGACTACGGCAATGCCTTATATCTAGGTGCCAATAAGGCAAGTATCAAACGCCTGCAGAGGGTCCAAAACGCGGCAGCACGCATGCTAGTGGCACTCCCAAGATCTCAATCTGTTGCCCGAGTGCTTTTGAAACTGCATTGGCTGCCAATCGAAGCCCGTATTCAGTTTAAGGTGCTGTGTACTGCGCACAAAATCCCGAGACATCAAGCCCCCATTGGGCTATCAGGCCTGTTGAAGCCCTATTTGCCCAGACGCGTCCTGCGCCTCCGCACACCACGGTTTAGTTTGTGTCCCACGAGTGAGGAAAGCAAGGGTTGGGGGTCACTTGTTTGGTTTCATGGCGGCCAACATTTGGAATTCCCTTCCAGTTAGCATTCGAGCCATCCCCAATCTTCTGACATTTCGGAAATCGCTAAAAACATGGTTGTTCCTCACTCTTTAATAGTTTGTGCTTGTAAGTCTTCCTGTTCTCTCTGGCGGTTTCTGGTTGCGCTGGGACACCTTGTCGCTGAGGCAGCCCTGCGCATTACAAATCATGTATAAATAAATAAATAAATAAATGTGGCACAGACATGCAAGATGATCTGATTGGCCTGGCACACCACTTGGATGTTGATAAAGTGTTAATGCTTCCTATTACGATAAATGTGTTCACGTGCCTGTGGTGGAACCAGACCAATATGTGTGTCATCAATGGCACCCACCACATGTGGAATCCGACCCAGAGCGTAGAAATCAGCCTTCACAGCTGGCAATTCCGTTGCCCCTGGAAAATGGACATATTCATCCTTAAACAACATCATGGCTGCCAGGACATCACGCAGTATCACACTAAACATGGGTTGGGACATCTCCCCTGCTGTACCAATTGTGTGCTGGAAAGTGCCAGTAGCGAAGAAGTGAAGTGCCGCCATCACCTTGGCCGTTGGTGTGATTGCCCCGGGATATTCCCTGCGTGGCTGCAGGTGGGGCTCCAGTTGGGCAACCAGGATCTGCAATGTGGGACGCTCCAAGCGGAATCTGTGTATCACCTCGTCGGCCACAATGTCCTCCAGCACAGTGTATGAACGGTGCACATTCAGAGCCCTCCTAGGATGGTAGCACATGTCAATTGTAAACACAACACAGCTGTGCCACATTTGTGATCATGACAGACACAGCAATAACAATGACTGACATCACCAGTGATGTTACCACAGACTACATGTGGGTTGGCCCTGGCACACAACAATGGCACACCTGTAGACTTGCCACACATTGACATCCCCACAATGACATCACAGCCATGTGTATGCACAAAGGCACGTTTCCACATGTAGCACAGACAGCCTTGATTGTGCAACATACACCTCATGTGTGGATCTGCATCCCCACAGGCCCCAATATTTGTGCTGCACCGTGCCAATACATAAATACACCGTCTATGAGATCATGCACCTCTGACTAGACTTGCATAGGCTGGACAAGGACACATGAGAGGGCAATCCATCAATCATACATCACACAGCAACAAATTCATAGTGCATCCATCACATCATCACATGTCGTTGCACAGACCATGCACAGACTCACATGTAACACAATCTGCAGGTCCATGGTAACACTGAACTGTGTAAATGTTAACCAACAACCCATGTCACATGTGTGCCACCACATCACTACATTGTCACAGATGTGCACTGGCCTGGCATGTGCACTCAACACTGGTCTGGGTGGGTAACTTGCAATGTTTGCACTGCCCTGTTGCATGATCATGGTGGCCAATGGAAACCCTTAGACAGCGCCCTCGCCACAGCATGATGTGTTGGCAGGTACCATGTACCTGCTCAGCCACCCATGTCCACTTGCCAACACGGAATGTGTGCCTGACCATGCAGTAATTGGCCTTGCGCTGGCAGTGCACGCCTGCCGCAAATACAAAACTTGCATTCAGCCTCCGCTGATGCGTTTCCCATTGGCTGTTGAATAGGGTGCCATGGCGGGGACACACCGGCGCGGTCATGCGTGCGCTGCCGCTTGGGTACATCTTTCAAATGCATCCAGTTTCCGGCACCGCAATGGAGGTTCACGCGGTGGAGGGGGCGGGACAGGCTTTCCGCAACATTTAAATCTACATTGTGAAATGGCAGTTGGTATGTCCCTCCATGCAGATAGCGGTACCCACCGCAGTTCTCCGGTGTTGAGTCACCCCCCATGCCCATTCAGTCTAGGGGCCCGCCATGCAGATAGCGGTACCCGGCGGTGAGTCCCTGCGCATGCCCATTCAGTCTAGGGGCCCGCCATGCAGATAGCGTACCCACGAGTCACCGCCCATGCCCATTCAGTCCAGGGGCCCGCCATGCAGATAGCGGTACCCACCGGTGAGTCACCACCCATGCCCATTCAGTCCAGGGGCCCGCCATGCAGATAGCCGTACCTTGAATCACCGCCCTTGCCCATTCTGTCTATGGGCCCGCCATGCAGATAGCTGTACCCACACTCACCGCCGGGGAACGGCGGTGGGTTCCGCTATCAGCATGGCAGGCCCCTAGACTGAATGGGCATGGGCGGTGACTCAAGGTAATTTGTAGTTAGTGAGTGTGGCACTTAGGTATACCTCTGATCTCTCTCTTTAAGCTTTGGATGAAGGCACTGACAGACAAACGACGGAGGGAAGTGGTGGCAATGCATCCGGATCAGAGACCACACAAACACAGACTGAGATGGAAGAGAGCAGCCCCAAAGAGGGGGACAGAACTATCCCTGAGGACTCACATGTGGAGACACCATCGTCCTCATCTTCAGACAGCGTGGTGAGTCAGCACTGTTGGTAGACACACGGAGTGGACAATCTACACCTTCAATCAGTACACAGCACACTGGGCCCACACTGCCACCAACTTCAAAAAGTACTGCTCGTGCTCGCAAGAGTAGGGGGAGCAGAGTGGCCTTTGGTGCAGGCACCGCTGCCCCGGCCCCTGTGACACAAACTGCCCTTAGTGCTGAGGCAGTTGATCTGCTACGACAGCTGCATGTAGGGCAAACAAACATGATAAATGCATTCCTGGACCATGATAGGAAGTTGGGGCAGGTGGTAGCATTCATGGAGGGGATGCATCGTGATGTTTCTGGTCTCCACAGGACAGTACAGTCCTAATCCAACACAGTGTCTGCAGCCATTCAACAGTCACATGGACAAGGTTCTACTTCAGTTCCCCCATCCACACCACTTACTGTCTCAGGGGAGAGTGACACTTTTGAACATGCATAATTTTCACGGTATTGCACTAGAAGCAGGCACAGCCAGAAAGGCAGGCAACGGAGGCCACATACACCATCCCCTGGGAAAGGGAAATCTTTCACAGAACACGACATCAGCTACCCTGGAGATGACACACAGGACCCTCAAGGGGTGATCGGGGGCACAGATTCACGGGACACAAAGGTGTCAGGCAAAAGGTACTCACAAGGGCAAGGCACATCTCATGGACAAGGTACAGACCAAGGACAGGGCATCCGCAAAGGACAGGACACCACCCACGTACACAGCTCCTCCCAAGGAGCAGCACCTCCCAAGGACCAGACCCCTACAAAGGCCAGGGCACCTCACAAGGACAGGGCACCTCCCAAGGACCAGGCCCCTACTAAGGCCAGGGCACCTCACAAGGACAGGGCACCACCCACGTACACAGCTCCTCCCAAGGAGCAGCCACCTCCCAAGGACCAGACCCCTACAAAGGACAGGGCACCTCCCAAGGACAGGGCACCTCCCAAGGACAAGGCACCTCCCAAGGACAAGGCACCTCCCAAGGACAGGGCACCTTCAATGGACAGGGCACCTCCCAAGGACAGGGCCACTCCCAAGGACCGGACCCCTACAAGGGACAGGGCACCTTCAATGGACAGGGCACCTCCCAGGCACAGAGCACCGCCCATGGATAAGGCACATTCCAAAGACAAGACACCTCCTAAGGCCAAGGCGTCTCCCAAGGCCAAGGCACCTCCCAGGGAGCAGGCACCTCCCAGGGCCAAGGCGTCTCCCATGGACAGGACATCCACCAAGGACAGACATCCATCACCCATGCGTCCCCTGAAGCTGGTGTTGGTGAAGGAACGTAAAGCACATGTGTCAGAGGTGGAGGCCCCCAATACCTCTACTCCCACCCACACCCCGGTAAAGCAGAGGAAGGAGTATACTGTTGTTGCATTCCCCATTACACATGATGCAGAGGGCAGAAGGCTGGGCAAGAGCAAGCGTCAAGCAGGTTCCAGCACATCCCCAGAGAGCAGACCCCCACATGCACATGATCCACCTTTGCTGGGTGATGTTTCAGATGAGCCTGCAACACTTACCAATCCAGTCATGTCCAGGGTGCCCTTCCGAATCCCAAAGAAATGGAAACACTTATCGGTGACACCTGACCACCCCAATGTCGCACAAGTACAGCTGTCCCCAGCTCCCAGAGCCACACTGCCTCCTGGCCCATACAGCCCTGTGGCACATCATTTCAATGGTCCTAGTGGGTCAGCTGCAGTTCACTCTCATGTGTCAGATAGTGGCACTGTGTCTGTTGTTCGCTGTCATGCCTCACGTAGTAGCACTGTGTCAGTTGTGCCCTCTCCTGTTTCAGGTACTGCCACTGTGTGTGTCCTCCAATCTCATGTCTCAGATGATGGCATGGTATTTGTTGGTCAGTGTCCAGGGACAGGTCCTGCCAGTGTGTCAGGGTCTATCGCTCATGTGTCAGTCACTAGAGCTGTGGTTGTTTCTCACACTCCTGTATCAGGTCCTGCCAGTGTGTTAGGGTCTATCGCTCATGTGTCAGTCACTAGAGCTGTGGCTGTTTCTCACACTCCTGTATCAGGTCCTGCCAGTGTGTCTGGGTCTATCGCTCATGTGTCAGTCACTAGAGCTGTGGCTGTTTCTCACACTCCTGTATCAGGTCCTGGTAGTGTGTCAGGGTCTATCGCTCATGTGTCAGTCACTAGAGCTGTGGCTGTTTCGCAAACTCCTGTATCAGGTCCTGCCAGTGTGTCAGGGTCTATCTATCGCTCATGTGTCAGTCACTAGAGCTGTGGCTGTTTCTCACACTCCTGTATCAGGTCCTGCCTCTGTGTCCGAAGCTACGAGGTCCCACAGTCCACCTGATTCTGTGCTGTGAGGTGCAGTTCCCATTACTCAAATCTCATTGTACTTGATGTCTGGACTGTTCATTGTAACCACCCTTGCAATATTCTTGTCCATGGAACTGTCCGTATGACACACGTCCTTGTGCTGCCTCAGATGTACCTGATCTGTTGTGAACACTGCCCTGTTTCTGATGCTGCATTGTGCCCTCTCATGTGCTGCCTCAGATGTACCTGCTCTGTTCTGGCCACTGGCCCTGTTAGTAATGTGATGCACTGTGCCACTGACTTGTGCTGCCTCAGATGTACCTGCACTGTTCTGGCTACTGGCCCTGTTTGAGTTATGATGCAATGTGTCCCTCGGATGTGCTGCCTCAGATGGACCTGCTCTGTTGTGAACACTGCCCTGTTGCTGTCCTCATGCTGCATTGTGCCCTCTCATGTGCTGCCTCAGATGTACCTGTTCTGTTCTGGCCACTGGCTCTGTGGTAACTGTGCTGCTTCTTGCCCCTTGGTTGTGCAGCTTCTCATGGACATGCTCTGCACTCTCTCATTGCCCTGCCTGGAACTGTGCTGATCTTGCCCCTTGGTTGTGCAGCTTCTCATGGACATGCTCTGCACTCTCTCTCATTGCGCTGCCTGGAACTGTGCTGCTTCTTGCCCCTTGGTTGTGCAGCTTCTCATGGACATGCTCTGCGATGTGTACTGGCCACTGGGCTGGCTCCTGGTACATCAGAGGGCTATCTTTGTGATGTTTAATAAAGTCAGTTACTCATGTTGTGTACTTTGTCAGTGTCCGTGCTTGTTGTGTACTTGCATTGTGGATTTCTTGTGTTTACAACATGCCCTGTCTACCACGGATTAGTTCACACTGGTGACGCACCTGACAACAAGTGAGGTGATTGTTGATCATGCCCCCTGCACCGCTCAATATTCATATATTACTGGTCCGGCCCAGCAAGAGTAAGGGAATGACAGCTCTGCCATTGATGGGAGGGTGGCAATGAACGCACATTTACTTACAGGAAGGCCTCTCAGGCACCCACTGGGCCGCTGGCGGTCATTACAAATGCAGGGACCACCCAAATCGGTCCACCACGGCTCCCACAAAAGCAGCCCTCAGCTGGGACTGGACACCGGCCCCTCGGGCAGTGCCCTAGTGCCCTCATTACTAATCTGACGCTGCTGGTGTGAACAGGTAACAGTGTTCATGTATGCTGTGGCGTGGTATGTGTGTACTGCATGCTTGCGTACCTGCGGTGGCGTCCACGGCGGTGCATGACTTGCTGGAAGTGAAGTACGAACATGGCCGGCAGGCGTGTAGGGCTGGGTCCATGGCGGTCAGGTCCGTGCGGTGGGTCTCGAGGCACTGCTTTCCCTCTCCGTTGTGGTGCTTCCGCCGTCTATGAGATGGTGGTATTTCCGCTGCGGTGTTCTGGTTTGTTTGCGACTACGTAATATTGCGGACAGTCAGGACGTCATTCCGCACGGCGGTGAGGCTGGATTGGCTCCGTCCGCTGTGGTGTCTGGTGTGTTCCCGCTGCGGTTCGCGTTTTTCCACGGTGGATGGTAAATGTGCCCAGTTCCCCTTCCTAATATGGCGGACGGAAGGCCCGCTGCTGGCGGACGGTGAGGTGCATTTTCCGCCGCCAACAGCACAGAGGTCATGCATCCATCCGCCATCCTAATGGACCCCTAAAGTGTCAAGACCGAAGGAATCACAGCCAACTCTGCCTACATTGAAAATACAAAAGGCACTCACTCTCCAACAAACATATATTTGTGTGTGTTATTGTTCTTGACAGTTTGAGTGCCTTCATGCCAACCTGTTTCAGTTGTTCACCAAACAAATTCTAGATTACATAGCATGTGAAAGCAACATGTAATAGAAAATGCTTACATTTCACAACCAATCTCTCTGAACAAAATCTCTCTTTCAAAAGACAATTCTAAGTTCACATATCTGAATGTCTATACTTCATGTCTCAACATGCCCTTCCTTGACTATTCAGAACTCAGTAATTGACACATTTCTGACAGAACATTATCTTGTCCAGTAGTTTGGATCCATTATTCCTCTTAAATATGCGACATATGCCCCACTGTCTCCTCTTGCACATTGACAATTACCCATTCGCCAAGATCATGAAACCTACCTCCTCCAATTTCCTTATCTACGGCTAGCCTAGACAAGTAATCAGCCAACACATGTCTCCCCTAAAGCAGTGCTCCTGAACCATCAGTACCTCCTTTCAATTCAAGTGCTGGCTCTCCTAGCACATTTGGCCATAAGCAAAAAATGATGGTCCATCCTGACCACAAACTCTGTATTCCAAACCTATATTCAGAAATAAACTATTCCCTGCCAGCATGCCAGAGTCTCTTTTTCAATGGCAAAATAGTTTTTTTCTGAATCTCTCAAAGGCCTTGAGGCATAAGTAATTATGACCTTCCTACCTTACCTAACATTGGATACCACAACCCCTAATTCAATATTGCTGGCATCTGTGGTTCTGATACATTTATGTCTTGTGTAAGAATACTGCAATGCAGGTGGACTGGCTATGTTCCCTTTCATGTGAAAGTTGAATGTAAGAATGGCCTGAAACCTATACACATACACAGAGGATGTAGAGATAGTTTTCGGTTTACACATAAGAATATGCTCTGTGTAGGCAAAAATATATAAAAACAGTTATGGTGCCTTTGCATCTTAACTTTTGGTGAATGTTTTCACGCTAGATCTCAAAACCCCGGTGCACTTTTGTTGTATGTGATTTCATAGAAAAATAATTTCATGGAATACCATTACCGAGAAACCATTTCATCTACACTGTTTAATGGAAATTTTCAGAATGAATTGCATTTACCTTTTCGTAGAATCCCATTCATTGAATGTCTTTTTGGTCGAAATTGGTTTTTGAAAGCTTATATTTTAAGTGTAAATGCAATAATCACAGGTCTTACTTTCAGAAACAGTTTTGATGGACATATTTATTTTAGTGCTTTACTTCAGGGGACATTATTTCATATTTATATCTTTTACTTTTTTATACAATTACTTTTTATGCTTTTAGTTCGCCTCACCACCAACAAACACCATGAACCGCTAAACCCTCACAACCCCTGAACACCATCAAACCCTGCCCCCTAAAATTCTTCACCACACCTAAACTACACTCATCCCTAAAGCCTAAAAGCCCTTTCTACCCTACAAATCCACCATTACTGAACCATAAAATTTCCCACTACCTCTAATCCCGTCCATTCCTGAACCCTAAAAAACCCTATCTATACCTAAACCCCACCAATCCTATATCAATTAAAACATCCTAGCACACCCAAACTCTACCCATCCCTGAACCCTCACTACCCTTAAACACCATCCTTTCATGACCCATATGAACTCCTCATCACCCTAAACTTCACATCCCTGAACCCTGAACTCCCTTTCTTCATCTAAACTCCACCCATCGCTGAATCCTTGAAACCCCTCCCCACCCTAAACGCCACTCCATCCTGAACCTTAAACACTCTTCACTGCTATAAACTCTACCCATAATTAAACCTTAAAAATCCTCACCTGCCATTTACTTGGCCAATCCATAAACTCTAGAAGGACTCAACACCTTTGCTCTCCACCTTCCCTGAAACCTCACACACCTAAACACCACTCATCCGTGAACCCTAAACGTCCCTAAACGCCACCCATCTCTGAACCCTATAACTCCTGTTACTCCTGACCCCTAAAAAACAATCGTCGCCTTAAACATTATCCATTCCTGAACTCTGAAACTCCATACTACTCCTAAACTCCACTCAAGTTTAATGTAATTTTGAATTTTTCCTTAAAATAATCTTTCGTTTAAAATGTTTCCTTTTATTTTTGATTTTGTTTGTATTTTCTTAAAGTGGCCTTTTCTTATAATTGGTTTTCCATGATTTGGTTATCGCCAATGTGCTTTTTCAGTTTTCGTTTTCCATTAATTCACACACATCAGTGTACTTTCTCAAACAAGCAAACATTCTGGAATGCCTGCGGTTGGTGATGGTCATGGATGCAGGATTGGGTAAAGACAGCTGTATTTTTTTCTCTGCACTGGATGGCGGGACGGGCGGGAGGAGTGGAGGAGGGGGGGCGGCGGAGGAGCAATTGGGGGGTCGGGGGACCGGGGTGGCGGGGGGGAGGCGGGGGCCGGGAGTGGCGGGGGGAGGCGGTTTTGGCGCGGCTGGGTTGGGTGGGGCCTGGTTGGGGGCTGGCGGGTGGGGTGGCGCGGGGGCTGGTACTGGGAGGGTGGGTGGGGCGTAGGGGGCGTAGGGGTTCCCTCGCTGCGCGGCGGTCACTCGGCAGGGTGGGGGCGGGGGGCGATGCTGGGAGGGGGAGTGGGGGGTGGGGGGGTGCGTGGGGGGAGACAGTGGGTTTTTTCACCCCAGTATGCTGGACTCCACCTTCTTTCCCTGGCAGGAGCTGTTTGCGAGGCGCTCGGGTGAGCAGCTTGCGGCTCCACACCACCAAGAGGATTGCCCGGCTCTGTCTGGTGCGGGCGGCTGAGCTCCAACGAGGGACCTGGCAAATGAGCGCGGCAACTGGCGGCGGGAGTCATCCCCGCCGGCCCCTCCCCGAAGGGTTGTTACGGCCGCCGGGGGCAGGGGAATGAGGATGGATGCACATGATTCCGAGTTTGATGAGGGTGTGACTGAAAGGCGTGGGAGTGTGGATTTGGGTGACTTGATGCAGGAGTGTCGGGAGAGAGCGGGTTTGAGCCGGCTGGACCCCCTAGGGGGGGGCCGGGATGGTGTGGAGGTGGCGGATGGTGAGTCCGCAGAGGAAGGGGAGATTCGGGAGGAAGGGGGGGCGAGTAATGTTGTTGGCAGTATATTACAGGTGCCGGTGAGGCGGCAAGTGCCCAGAGTGACGGCCCCCTCAGCTCCACTGGTTAGGCGGCGGGATCCGGCAAGGACGCTGACCTTGACGCCAGGTAAGGCGGGAGACGGAGCGGGGAGTGGCAAGCGGCGCTGTGTGCAGGTCTCAGTAGGGACTGGGGCGAGGGGGAGGATGGCTGGCGGCTGGTGCGGGGGCGGTACGTTCAGGACGCGGGAGTAGGCACGGACGGCGCGATCAAAGGCGAGGCAGGCGCGTGGAGCGGGACAGCTGCGGTCGCTTGAACGGACACGGCCGGGGGATGGAAGGAGAGCTGCGTGGTGCCGGTGCGTAAGTTGCCGTACATGGGGCTAACGAAGCCGCTGGGGGCGCACCTGTCGTTGGCGACAAAAGAAAAGATATGGAAGGGGGAGTACATTGACATCTTGAAGCTTCTCCACATGGAGTTGACGGCGAAGGAGGGGTCAAAGGACGAGGAGCAGGAGTTGGCCAGGCGCCCGAAGGTGCCTCTGTCGCTGGACAATTGGTCGGCGGCTTTTCTCATATACGCGAGTGTGTATTGCGAGAAGTTTCGGGACCGTTCAGTGGCGCTTTTCAAATACATGGATGTGGTGCGGAGAGCGCAGGTGACATACGGCGGTTTCGCGTGGTCGCACTATGACGAGGAGTTCCGGGCCCGCATGGCGGCTGACCCGGAGGCGCTATGGGGGGAGCTGGATGCAGACTTATATCAGCAGACGATGGGCGGGGCCAAGTTCGGCCTCACCATTTACACGGCCAGCGGTTTTCTGCTTGGGCCGCCCCCCTTTGCCGCGCGCCCCACCCGGGGGGGGGAGGGCGGGGCGAGGGGAGACCAGCGGTCAGACCACGGTCGGGGCCTGTTGGGACTTCAACAGAGGAGCGTGCGGGCGGGTGGCATGCCGTTTTAGGCATGAGTGCTCGACATGCGGAAGGCGGCACCCAGCACTGCGGTGCTGGGGGATCGGGGGCCCGCCGGGCCAGCAGCCCGTGCAAGGAGGTCCCCAAAGCGGAGGGGGGCAAGGGGGTGGGAGGGGAGGGGTCAGAGGGGGAGGAGCCGGAGCTCTGGGCAAAGGCTCGTACACCGGTTAGGATTGAGAGGAGGGAGCCCTGATTGGCGGCGTATCCGCGGGCGGAGGATGCTGCGGTGCTACGTCGAGGTTTTTGGGAGGGATTTCGGCTGGGCTATGAGGGCCCCCGGATTGCCCGCTGGGCGGACAATCTGAAGTCGGTGAACGCGCACAAAGGTATTGTGCGGGAGAAGTTGTTCAAGGAGGTCAGGGAAGGGAGAATGGCGGGCCCGTTCACGGAGCCGCCGATGCCTGGCTTGATCATCTCCCCCATTGGGGTGGTGCCCAAGAAGGAGGAAGGGCAGTTCCGCTTGATACAACATCTGTCGTGGCCAGAGGGGGAGTCCGTTGATGCCTACATCTCAGCGGATCTGGTGTTGGTGACATACTCGTCGGTGGACGTGGCGCGGAGGCTCGTTACGGCGGCGGGGAGGGGCGCACTGATGGCGAAATGCGATGTCAAGTCGGCGTTCCGGCTCCTTCCGGTCCACCCGGCGGATCACCAGCTGCTGGGGATTCAGTTCGAGGGACTCATATTTGTGGACAAGGCGCTGCCGATGGGGTGTTCCATCTCATGCTCGCTATTTGAGCATTTCAGTTCATTCCTGCAGTGGGTTTTTTCCAGGCGCACAGGCTCGGAGTCAGTGACGCACTACCTGGATGACTTTTTCCTGGTGGGACGGCCCAGGGCGGCGGACTGCCAGCGGCAGCTGGACGGTTTGGCCAGGTTGATGGGGGAATTTGGAGTTCCCCTGGCACCAGAGAAGACGTACGGTCCCAGTACGGTGTTGTCCTTTCTCGGTATTGAGCTCGACTCGGTCGCCATGGAAGCACGCCTACCGGACGACAAGACGTCGGCGATGCTGGCGCTGGTGGATGGAATGCTGGCGAAAAGGAAGGTGACGGTGCGGGAGGTGCAGGTGCTTTTGGGGCACTTGAACTTTGCGTGCCACGTGGTGCGGGCGGGTCGAACTTTCTGCCGGCGTTTGGGGTTGGCATTGTCGGGTTGTCTTTGCCTCACCACCATGTGCGATTGTCGGTGGTAATGAAGGAGGATCTGTGCATGTGGCGGGCGTTCTTGGAGCGATTCAACTGAGTGCCCATGGCGCCGGCGGAGGATTGGGAGTGGGACGTCACCATGTACTCTGATGCGGCGGGCGGCGGCGGTTTCGGTCTGTACTGGGATGGAAGGTGGTGCGTGGAGCAGTGGCCGGAGCATTGGCAGGCAGGGGGGTGGAGCATTGCGTTTTTGGAATTGTTCCCGTTGGTGGTGGCGGTCACGGTTTGGGCCGGGGAGCTGGCGCACAAGCGAGTGTTGTTTCGGGTGGACAACATGGCGGTCGTGCAAATGGTAAACAGGCAGTCGGCCAGGGACCCGCAGGTGTTAAAGTTGATGAGGGTTTTTTTGTTGCGCTGCTTAGAGAATGACATCCTGTTTCAGGCGCGCCACGTTCCAGGAGTGGACAATGACATTGCGGATGCTTTGTCTCGTTCACAGTGGGAGAGGTTCCATGGGCTAGCCACGGCGGCGGCGGAAGTCAAGACGTCGGTTCCGGGAGAGATGTGGTCGGTGGGCGAGCCCGGGTCGTTCAGCTGGTGAAGACATCCGTGGCGGTGTCCACGTGGAAATCGTACGAGCAGGCCTGGGAGGAATTCCTGCTGTCTGGCGCGGTAAGGCGGGGGGACCGGTGGCAGCGCGAGGAGCAGGTGGTGCGGTTTATGCTGGGGCTCATGGACAAGGGGTTGTCGCGGGTCACGATCACGGGCAAGATGTCGGCAGTGGCGTTCATGGGGAAGTTGTGGTGGGGTTACTCCCCGTCGGCGGGGGAGCTGGGGTCTCGGCTGCTGGAGGGGTGGGCGAGAGAGCGGGGCGCTTCGGTTGCGGCGTCCCATCACGGCGGTTTTGTTGGAAGGAATCATTGGCGCACTGCCAGCGGTGTGCAGGGATGGGGGCGAGGCGGTGCGGTTTTCGACCCTGATGTCTTGGCTGTTTTTTGGCGCGTTTCGTGTGTCAGAGCTGTTGGGCACGAAGGGGGTGCCAGGGGTGGAGTGGGAGGATGTGGACTTGCGAGCACAGGAAGTGGCGGTGCGGCTGCGTCGCTCGAAAACTGACCAGAGGGGGGTCAGGACGTGGGTGGTCCTGGGCCCGAGCGTGCGGGAGGGGGTGTGTCCCGCGGCGTGGGGTAGAAGGCTGATGGCGACCCGGCGCAAAGAGGCGGGAGAGGTGTTCGGTTGGGGTCGGGGTGCCGGAGTGACGGCGGCGCAGGCATTGTGGGTTCTGCGGCGCGCCCTGCGGTGCATGGGAGAGGACCCCCTAGCTTTCGGGACGCATTCCTTCCGGATCGGGGCGGCAACGGAGGCAGCGCGTAGAGGTTGGGGGAAGGAGGAGATACAGAGGCTAGGACGGTGGAAGTCGGATTGCTACCGGACGTACGTGAGGCTGCGGGAGGTGGATTGGGTGTCGTTACTTTGAGTCCGAATTCTGATATGTGTTTCTTTGCAGGTGCTGTGGCGGGGCCAGAGGTGGCGGTGTTGAATGTGTATATGGTGGGACACTAATTTGTCAAGCGGGCAGAGCAGGCGGAGTGGGAAAGGCATCGTGCACTGAATTTGGGATTGGATATAGGAGTATATCGTTGTCACTGGAGGGGCAAAGGGGGTATGCGTTGGCATGAACTGTTGCATTTGTTGAATACGGTAGTCAAGGGGGGTGTGTGCCCGGATGTAGTGGTGATTCACCTGGGTGAAAACGACTTGGTGCAGTGCAAGGGGCTGGCATTGGTCAAGCAAATGAAGAGAGACCAGAAGGAAATCAAACGACAATGGGCGGGCTGTCACGTGATCTGAGTTTATCCCTAGGCGGGTGTGGAGGGGGGCAGAGTGCCCAGGAGCTATAGACAGGGCCCGGAAGAAGATTAACCGGAATATGAGGGATTTCTGTGCCAGAGAAGGGGTGGGGAGAAGGGAACATCCGGAATTGTGCTATTGAGCAGTGTATTTTTTTATGGAGGATGGGGTACACCTCTCAAGGTATGGCATGGAACTGTACATAGTGCAGTTGAAGGAGGCGCTGGATGGAGCTTTGGGGGTGCTCAGGTATCCCAGGAGACAGGATCCCTAGTGGGGGGGTCGGAAGTCGTAAACGACTTCCGAGTGGCGTTTTCCTAGGAGAAAGGGGGGTATTCACAGGAGGCCTGGGGGCTGGATGGGCAGAGGGGAAGCGGAGGTCAGGAAGGTCAATGAGGTCATGGCAGTCGGGGTAGGTTGCTGAATGGAGGTGGATACTTTGTTGCATTGTTGGGAACGGATGTGGATACTTTGTTGCATTGTTGGGGATACATTTAGGGGTGGGGGTGGGGGGGCTGTCAGGCAGTTGCTATTTAGCGAGCATTAGTTTTGTTCGGCACAGGCCAGGTGGGTGTTGTTTAGGTGCACCTGATTCCAATATAGCGGCCTTTATCACACTATTTTGGTGTTTGTGTCAGTGCTCCCCCCCCCCCACCTACTGGTGTGCCCCAATGTGGATTTGGGGGGGCAGCCGACCAGCGGGAGGCTTGCCCACCCGGGGAAATTTGGGGCAGCAGGAGGGGGGGGGGGTAGGATAGCGCTGAGGGGCTTCCATAGTTGGACTGGTCTTGGGATGGCTTGGGCTGGTTGGGCTCGCTTTGGGCTTCCTTTGGGCTGCAGGGTTTATAACCGGACATTTTGTGTGTCTGAGCACCCTTTGTGGTGCAGTGACACGGCAGCCGGGGTGGTCCAGTGAATTTTGTCCCGCCCTCCCTCCCTTTGTCTCCGATGGGGCGGGGGGGGTTTGTTTGTCTCTGTGGCAGGTCTGGGAGGGTCTTGGGGTCCCTTGAGGGGTTTTGTTGGTTGAGGGTGCACCAGAAGGTTAGGGGCAAGAGTTGTGTTGTCGCTGGAACAGGTGCTGGGAGGGGTGGCGTTTGCCTAGGAGAAAGGGGGGTATTCGCAGGAGGCCTGGGGGCTGGATGGGCAGAGGGGAAGCGGAGGTCAGGAAGGTCAATGAGGTCATGGCAGTCGGGGTAGGTTGCTGAACGGAGGTGGATACTTTGTTGGGAACGGATGTGGATACTTTGTTGCATTGTTGGGGATACATTTAGGGGTGGGGGTGGGGGGGCTGTCAGGCAGTTGCTATTTAGCGAGCATTAGTTTTGTTCGGCACAGGCCAGGTGGGTGTTGTTTAGGTGCACCTGATTCCAATAAAGCGGCCTTTATCACACTATTTTGGTGTTTGTGTCAGTGCTCCCCCCCCCCCCACCTACTGGTGTGCCCCAAAGTGTTGAGCAGAAATCTGCGACCTGTAGTGGTCCTCATTTTTTGTCATTCGGGCGCTAAATATGTATTCGAAACTGGAAAGCAGTTTGAGAAGTCACAGAGACTTTAATACTTACAATATATTGTCATTCACTTCCGGGATCACCAAAGGTTGACCGCACTCAAGGAGAGGGACGGGTGAATTGAACACCCCTTTGATTTCCAAAATACCAATCCATCTTTATGAACTGGATGTGTTTCCCTTTGACTCTGTTCACTTACACATTCCTAGGAACACAATCACTATTCTATTTCCTTTGCACTCAGTCAGTAAACACGGGTCATCTTTTTAACCGCTTATGTGGTTTGCAAGAGTTGTTAATTTTTTCATTAGAGTTTCTTGGAAACAAAATTTCCTACTGTGGTTTCCTGCAAGAAAAGCTCTAATATATCTGCTCATTAGAAGAACATGCATTATTCACTTGCACATCAAAAATTATACTTTAAAATACCGTGTTCACATTCATATTTGTGTTGCTAATTGTCTACTGTATACGAAGCATTGACGTTTAAATACGAGTTTAAAAAGGAAGTCGTTTGCCCACTCTGCGCTCATCCTTTCTGCTGCTTCCTGAGTCGTTGCGTTTGTTTGGTTACCAAGCAACAGCAGGAAGTCAAAAACCAATAATTTACTGTCCTAATATCTTTGTGGAGCTTTTCAAACCAGTTTTTATGTGAATCACGAGGTACAACTCTCTTCTCTGTCTTTCTGCAATGCCATTAGCCAGCAGACTTGATACTTTTGGAATCAGTGTTCACAGGTTTTGGAGTTGTCATTAGAGATTCACTATGTATGCATATGGAATGTGTATAGCGCTAACTGAGCCGAAAGGCAGGGGAGCGCTATACAGGGGCATAGGAAAAAATACAGTGAACGAATAAGGTGGGTTCTGATTACAGAGAGGGAGTGATATTGCATTATGTTGTAGTGGTATTTAAAAATGTGTCTTCAAATTTATCATAAATTGGAGCAGGGTTGGGGTGGTTCTGATTGATACAGTATGTCATTCCAGACTCGGGGTACATAAATAGAGAAGGCATTTTGCCTTACTTTTTTCTTTTTCCCCTTCTTCATCTCCAGTCTGATGGTGTGGTTGCTGAGATCCACCAGAGAGCTTGGTGCAAGTGTCAGTTGTGATAGCTTTGTGGATGATACAGTTGCTTTTGAAGATGCGGCGGGCTGGCAAGGGGAGCCAGCGGAGCTCTATCAGTGTTGGGGTGATGTGGTCATTTTATTTTTCAAGTCCTTGATCAGGCATGATGAGGTGTGACGAGTGACTTTAGGGGAACTAGAGTGAAATCTGTGGAGCTGTGAAAAAGATCTTTGCTGGAGTTCAAGAGCTTGGATGGTAGTTCTGAACTTGTTTTTTTTGAGAAGCACTTTCTTAGTTAGTATCATCTATCGTAGTATTCATGCCGATGTGTTCACTGAGGGTAAAGCTAGATCCAGGCTGAATCCAAGTGACTTGACATTGGGTAATAGAATGGATTCTGATCTGCCCAGCTTCATGTTGGTAAGTCTGGTTGCACTAGGTGTTGCTTGTAGTTTTTGACAAATAGCAGGAATTATTTTTCAGTGGAGCTGAACTTTAGTTTGGTGCTGGACATCTGTCTGAATGAGACGAAGGCTGTGCTTAAGGCAGTGAGTGTCTGGAACAGAAATGACTTTCATGCAGATTTTTGTAATGTGGAGTAATCAGTGAGTAGAGAGTCAAGATGTTTCATGGCAATGTTGAAGATAACAGAGAACAATATGGCACTTGGGCACACCAAAGGCAATATATAGCTTTTGGGACCTGAAGATGTCATGTCAAGGCACTGCTCTTTGTTGTATAGATACAAGAAGAACAACTGATGGGCATTGCCAGAGGCTTCTTGGCATGGATGAGGGTAGAATGGTCAGGAAAAAAGGGTAATCTTAATCTGTTTTCGGTGGGCACTTTATGATTTGTAAGGTAGTTGTCGTCATGTTGTACAGTTAGCTGGAGCTGGTAGTTGAGTGTGGTTGGCGTTGATGTAATCTTGGGATTGTACATAGACTGTGTTATCTGCCCTTGCTGCTGCTGGTGTAGGGTGTAGGAAAGGGTAGGAGTGTAACAGACAAATTGCTGGCAAGGCCTTCAGGGTTTAACATGGATTTCTCAAGGAATGGAATGATCTGGCCTGTTCTGAGAGGGTTGAGAGGATGCCTTGAGTAAAAGAGGCACTGACAACTGTAAGGTGAAAGATGCCTTTAATGAATGACCAGGGGGATGTACGATGTTACAACACGATCAAAATGATCGCGGTACATCACAACACATCTTTTACGATGCAAGTCGTTACCACGACTTGCGCTGTAGGGTGCTGGATTTAGGGATAGTAAGATTTCCTAACTCCAGTCTACGTACAGTAGGGAAGGTGTTGGAAAAGTAAATCTACTATTCCTTAGTCTAGAGCGCCCTCCAGCGCAAGTCGTGGCAACGACTTGCGTTGTAAAAACGCGTTGTAATGGCACCGCGGTGTTTTGGCCGTGGTGTAAAGGTTGTATACCGGACCAGGGATGGACAACATCTTTGATAGAGCGCCATGTTATTCTGAAATTTGTAGGGGTGCATCATAATCATGGGTAGTTGGCACCGGCATATTTAAAGGACTGTACTAACGTGTGATCGTTAGAAATGTTGTGTTAAATCAGCTTATATTAGAATACTTAGAAATGTGTTCACATAATTTTGAAGAATAATGTAGTGTTTAATCGTGAAGGTGCTTAGGTAATGCAAAATGTATTAGGTTTAGGATTACACGTGCACCATATTAAAGTTCGCACATGTAGGTTTGCTTATTGTGTAATGAAAAATAATGCATTAGATGATCGTAGATGTAATGCTTATAATGTGACATTAGAAAATGTGTGTTTAATTGTATAAAGGCCTGATTGCATATGAGTACAAGAAGAGGCCTATTTGTGATTTCTTATGTTAGCTAAATGATGTAGGCCCAAAATGTATTCACCTTGGGAAGGCTCCTTTTCTTTAATTGAAAGTAGACAGTGAAACTTGTGTGCGTGCAAGGTCGAGTTGTTTACAAGTTTCCGGTTGCAGGTGCAAGGACACATGTCTCATTAGGCAGAATAACCCTTTTGTTTTAGGAGTAAGGATTGTAGGAACAGGCGCCATGGGAGTAGACTGAAATGTAGATAGGATGGTTTAAGCAAAGATGGAAGTCTGAGTTTCGATTGAAAAATACTGGAGGAGGACCTGCCTGAAGGGGTGTGCGAACGGCGTGCCCTACTGTTTTGGGATTTTGTATTAGGGACAGTACCCTGAGGGTGGAGCAGAAGAGCGCTAGAAGGGAAGCAAGAAGGAGCATCTTAGAACGAGCTCTGTAGCTTTGGATACTTACCTTTGCAAAGTGAGTGTAGTTCTGAAGAAGTCTTCACTTCTGACTTGTTATTCTCTTGCTTGGGAATGATGCTAAGTAGGGATGCCACTTTAGTGTTAGTGTAGGGATAGATTATTGATCTTCCTTTTCTTTTTGTCTAATGCAGTCAACTCTTCAAGTAGGGACTGTAATTGTTTTCCTGATGCTTTTGGAAGTGACGCTTATTATCATCTTGAATCAGATGAGACTCCTGCATAGGATTATATTTGTAGTAGTGCCAGTTTACCTTCTTAACCTCTTGCTGAGGTGTTTATATACTCAGTTGTTTTTGGCTTTGTAATAAATTTCAAAACTTTATTTCTGTAGTCAGTAGTATATTGGTTTGGACTGATTTGGTCAATGGTAAATTACAATTGAAAAGAGTTTCTCCCCTTTACACTTCTTAGCAGACAAGAAAGGTCCGAAGAAAGGAGGATTCACAAATTTGGTAAGATAAGGTTAAAAGTTCAGATAAGAATCCTGCGTTATCATCTTCATAGTAGGTCACTTTTCAAGAAGCTGAGGATGTTGGTGAGATCTGCTAAAGAAAGATGTAATGTTCCTGGGCAACGGGATGCTTCCACTACTGGAATCCGGTCTGTGGACTCTAAGGAACAGAAAGCAGGCAGTTGCTGAGGATCAGAGGCTGGGCAGGGGTCGTTGTATGCAGCTCAATAAAAGCTCAAAAGTTACACTGCTATTGTGCCCTGTCATCCCAAAAAAAGGGGTTAGAAAGGATAACCCGTGTGGATACTACATGGAAGGACAATGTAATGGGGGAATCAGGCTTGGTATTGTCGAAGTGCTATGGAATAGGGGGGTCGTGCAGGGGGTTAATGCTGGGCTTAATTGTCTTGCAGAGAAATTTGCTTTGTGGCAACCTCATTGATGGCATTGGTGCAGTACATGGATTTGTCTGACATGATGAGTTTTCTGCAGGTTGAGAGGAGGGACTTCATATTACCTCTCTGTTGGCATGCATATCACTGTAGGTGTCTCTTATTTCCGGGTCAATATGTACTGAGATGCATCTTACCATCTCTAAGAACCCATTACTTCAGAATCATGGGTTCTAATTGGAATAACTATGCTTCACTTGAACACAAATTTGATACTAAGGTACCCTGTATCTTTCTGGGCACACTCAGCCATTAATTTTCGTGTTGTACCACCAGCTACTCTCTACTCAGCAAACCAGATGTTGTTGAAGCACTAGGACCTAGAAGGATGATGTAGAAGAATTCTAGAGGCCCACCTAAAGCGCCTAACCTGAGAGTGATCCTAGGAAGTACTTCATGCAAGTACAAAGCTGAGCTGAATTTCCAAATGATCGTTCTGTAGACAACCATCAAAGGACATACTGTCCTATCTTTCAGCTTCTTCCATTTCCAATCTCAAAATCCCCAGGCTTTCTCTTCCATGGGGGAATAAGTTATAGCCAGCCTGAATTTCCAATATTGTTATTAAAGGGACACGGGCCTGCTTGGTTGAGTCACATAGCTAGCTCACTGTAAACCTAACTCGCCAGCACATCCGTTCTGCAAGCACATTAACAAAACATATAACAATAACTAAAATGAACAAGCATTTGCAAAGCCAATAAGTCTTGGCTCTAAAATGCTGAGCTATTGACATTGCCGATGTTTTTTACAATTGCATGTGTGCACATGTTTGAAGGAGCATAAGCATGCATGCAATGGCAATTTTGGAATTTATTTTCGAATAAAGAAAACCATCCTAAGATGGCCGCTGGCAACACAAGTCAAGTGCGAACCAACACCATGATGTGTATATCATGACACATATCAGGATGTGTGCATGCACATGCATTGTGACATGGGTGGACATTTTTAATTCTTAATCTTACATGGCGAACACTCATGTTAGAATAGTAAATTAAAATATTTAAAACAAAACCTGAAAAAGGTGCGTGAAGAGCAAATAAGTTGCCAGCAGACTGACAGCAATATGGAGCTGCCACTCCCTCTTTAATTAATATTATTTAATGCAATTCACCTGGGGATGGGTGGCTAGCATTGGGCAGTCGTGGTGGAGTGGAAGCAAATAAATCTCGAATGGAGGGGTGTGGTGGTAGTAAAAAACAGTAGCATAGAAGGAGGAAAACTTAAGGGGGAAGGAATCACTTCAATAGGGCGAGAGGACGAAAATACATAAACACATGCAGTCCGCTTGTTTACAAAACAGAGGCTGTTTGAATGCAAGCTAGGTCAGCAGTGAAAGTCAACCAATCAGAACACTGTGAGGCTGAAATACTCCTTAGCGAGGCATGCAAATGAAAAGGCAGGAAATCCATTGAAACAAGAACTGGGAAGGTAGATACACAACAAAGCCATTCATTCATGACCAAGGGGCTCAAAGACCTCCATATGTTGGAAACATTAGGTCTGGACAACAGACGGCTAAAGTGCACTGTGGGCGAGAATAAAATAGTGGGCTATAAGCCACTGGTATAACACCTGGATAAACATGTGCCTGGACTCAGAGTTGAAATTAGACGTGATTGAGGCTTTTGTCTCTATAAAGCTGAGTTCTAGCACAGAATAATGGTTAATTCCCTAGGTTAATACTATGGCAGGACTAATCGCTGTCATTACGCTGAAAGTCTGGTTGTTAGCTACCTAAAACAGGTGGTCTCTCTGCTCAGACTGAACAGGAGAGCAAGGCCTCCTTCCCTTATGTCCAAGTGCAATATTATGGAATAAATAGCCCACAGTTTTAACTAGAAAATGACCAAACATGCCATCACCACTATCCCCTTAGAGACAAAGTAGAACCTAGGCTGGGCGGAGCACAGTTTCCCTAAATTCAGAGGGACCAGGGAGTTCTTAGATGACACAAATGTGCTTATCCGGCCATGTACATGTCACCCAGCGTATTAGGAAGCCCTTGAGAAGAACTCAGCTTTTGAATTGATGTCAAGAATATATGTTCAATTTCATCGCAATCCCAGTGCAGGCAGCGTAAGTCGGCAGGCCAGGGCCGTACTGGCCGTAGCTGGCACCGGGCATTTCACTGGTGGGCTGGGGGCCGCTCTTGTGCCCATGTGGGGCCGGTTTTGCAGCTGTTCTGCAATATCGGTCCCCTGTAACAAAAGCAGGAGCAGTGTTTCTTGCTAGTGACCCCACACCCGCTCCCAGGGTCTGTCGAGAAGCAGTCTGCCAGGGCTGGTTGCTGTTCCCAGTCCGACCCTGTGGCAGACCTCAGTAAACACCCTAACCCAGTAGTTGCATTGTGCATGATCAGTTCCAGATTAACAAATTGGCAAAGCTGGCACCGACTTATGGGCCCCACTCCTGTTAGGATCAAAATAATTTTGATTTGATCTTGAATGAAAATTACAATCAAGCTTTCTTACATTATTTCCAATTACGTTTTGTTTAATAACAATAATTGTTTAACGTTTAGTTTTGTGGAATAAAATTGGTTTTATTAAAATTGTTGATTATTAAAATAAAAAATGTATTAGGACATAATTTGCGGGGGGACGAAATTTCAACTGCTAGGGGCCTCCACAGGGTTTAATCAGGTACGGTGCATGATCAGAACATGAACATTTACCCGACTCTGGCCCTTTGAAGAAGCTGAATTTGGAGTGGCTTTCCTTCCTATCAAAAAACACTAAAGAAGAGAAGCAGCAGAAAAATGCCTTTTATTTACGTGTTGGTTTTTAAAACATAAATGAAAGGAATTGCCATTTACAATGCCAATAGCTTAAACTCTCGCAAATGCGAGCCCTATTGCATTGCAAATGCTTGTTTAGAAAGATGATATGGTGCTGGCTGAGCTGCTGAGGAGGGGTAAGTGTACGAATGCTCTGACCTCAGATTGATTGATTATTTATGTATTGTTTATTTATTTTTGCAGTTTTAGATAGCGCAAACACAACCCAAAGGTTTGAGTGCTGTACATGAGCACCAGGCACATTACAGAAGTACACATGGATTTTTGTGGGGGGGGCATGGGGATTAGGCATAAGGAGAATAAGTGAATTGCCCACAATCACAGGATGTTGAACAGTCGCAGAGACTTGAACCCGCATCCTGAGTTCCAAAGTCGGCAGCTCTGGCCGCTTGAGTAGTGGAGCACTTTCACTGTAAACATGTCGCCATTCCATCAGTGACGCGCACCTCGGCATTGTCTTACACCTTTCTGGACAAATCGGGTGAGTGTGAAACAGAAGAACTTTTTTAGCACCTGATTAGAGGCGCAGTTTGTCTTCAGGGCTTTAATCGGGTTAAAAAGAGATTAAATAAAACTTGAAATTAAAGAAACTGCCATGAACTACCACAATGCGCTTTACATGCATTGTTGAGAATTTGATCAACATTTTTACCCTTAAAGTTAAGGACATGATACGTAGAGGCCCATTTCAATGTCTGTTATGAATTACTTTCGGGTCTGCGATCCGGAGGGACCCGCCTCACCTAAAGCACTGGTTGTCTGGATTCTGTGCATGAGTGGATTATATAAGGTTGTCCAGCAAACCCATTTTTTTCCACCCTCACCATTTGGGAAACCTTCTTCGTGAATGTCATATAAAATACATGATGGAAGTAATAAACTGACTACTTTCTCTTCCTGGTAAACCGCCCTGCACCGTACCTGCGGCCGCACAATTAAACCTACCGAGGTAAACGGTCCAGGGTAAAAGATAACTCAGCGAGATGAGTGCTGATTTCAAGCATCTGCGCAGGTCGCAGGTAGAAGTCCCAGCAAGGTTGAGTCTGACGTCAATAAACGAATACCTATATTGATTGGCTTATAGTCACTGTATTTTAAGTGCTATATTAAAAGCACAAACTAATTAACAGGTATTGCAGGCCTTAGCATTACCATATGTACTTTTATTTACTGCAGACGTTGTTTTTGTAGAGATAATTGTTCTCTAATCTGTCTGCCCTGATTTTATTTGTGGAAATAATTAATAAATATGTGTGTTACAAAAAACACAGAGAGACAAGACAAGAAGCTGCAGCCGTCAGCACAGAAAGCCAACCGGCTGTCACCCTCCACCCCCAAGCCCTGTCCCCCAGGTCCCGAAAAGAGAGGGGAAATAGGGAAAATCACTAAAAGAATCGGCGCAAAAATGATCTCTGTTAAGGGAATGTGGGTTCACCCCGCGTCGGAGAGATTGACAGATACTGAAGGGCCCTTTCAAGTTCGGGAAGACGCCAACAAGTCAGTTTCTCAACACCATCAAGCAGCTCATCCAGTCCAGAGAACAGTGCATTTTAGGCCCTGCTGTTTTTTATCCATAAAAAGTGCAGGACTTTTGTATGAGAATAAATAGAACGTACTGAATTGGGAACTCACAAGGACCAGGGTAGCACAAAATCTGTGAAACAGTTGGGATTGACCATCTGGCCTCATCGGAAGCGTTGTTCAAAAGAACCTCCTTGAAGGCACGCTGAAGCTGTCGGAGCGCTATATGAGCACAAAGTGCAACAAAATGATACACGTTGATTATCACACCCGTGTCTGGGCACGATAATTGAAACCACATTGCGGCCGTGTGGGTAACCAACACCAATAGGCCATGGGCAGATCAATGCGCCCGCCTTTGGCCAATTGCGTGCTGTCTTTGTTAAAAAGACGCACGCAAAGGCCAATACTTGGCCCAAAACAAAAAGCCCACGCACGAGTGTGTGCGATTCCTAGGTTACTTTTCAAACACCCTACAAGAAGTCTCTCTCTACGCGGGACAGTGCTGCGCACTGCAACGCTAGGCGCGAGACCTGAAAATGGACACCAATGTGTATGGAAATGTGTTCCAGTCTTTCCCCTAAAATTGGGCCTAACATGCAGATTTTGGTGCTTGTTAAAACAAAATCTGCATAATCGGGTATTTACCGGTTTGAACTGCAGAAAAGTTTCTGGGGATTTGTTTTTATCATACCTGGTGTGATAGAAAGAGAAAAATTCATATTTCAGAAAATGCTGTGCTTCATTTGTAAAAAAAAAATAAGTGCCAGGGCTGTAGTCAGGAAGCCTCCGCAGCTTGTGCCACCCATTTCCACAGCACTGTTGCCAATGACAGTACCTATGTGACTACTAACCAGCACACTGCTACAAGTGTGACAATCCAGACTATTCCAGTCCCCAAAGCTAAAAAAATGGCTTGGGCAGCAGGTATTAGTTGTTTTTAAAGTATACCGAATTAATAAACAATTGCTGTTCTGCTCTTCTCTAAATTATACAAACAGTGCCTTCATGTGGCAGCTGTCATAAGCGCCGGTGCTGACAATTAAGTGACTTGCCCAGTACTGGAAACCACTGGCTCAAATTAAGCACTGACTGCTACAGAAGTTATTGAGTCACTGGTAATAAGGGCCTTAATCGTAAAAATCTACAAAGGATGGGTATGTAGAATAGAAACCATGCTTGGTTTACACATTCCAGAAAGCTGCTGTATGTGGAGCAGATTGACAGCTCGTGACTGTACAGGGTGCTTTGCTGGATACCATGTGTTAGTGGATTTCTTCATATCTGATTGCAACAGTTCCTCTCTGCAGTGGTTACCTCACCCACCTACGAACACTTTTTTACGACTCCTTTAATGTCCTTTTCCATTCCAAAGCTTCTAAATAATTCTTCCAACTCTTGCATTACACATGTTAAGTTTGTTGCAAAACTTAAAAGTGCAAGTTAACCCCATCATTGTTACCTTAACTTCATCGACATAAATCACGTTTTTTAAACAGCCCTTCGCTCAGTGTCTTCAGAAACCACTTCCTTCTTTGTCAATTTTCACTTCCCCACTTTTGACTTTGTGTTAAGCCTTCACAAATTGTGTAACGCTTAAAATGTATTTTCATCTATATCATCATGATGAAACTTATTCAGAGGATTACATAGTGCTTAATTTGTAAAACATTAAGTGCCGGTGTAGAAAGCTCTAGTCTGTGTTTTGGGATGACATCTTGCCTTTTGTGATGTTACTGAAAAGCACGATTAGGTTTCACAGAAGGTTTTGGATGAATAAATGAAATATCTTTATTCACCTGGTAAATAAACCATTACAATATTACACAAAAGTGATAAAAAATCAATTAACGCATTTGTGTAATAAATACTTTCCACAATAATGTTTGACCTGCAAAGACACAGAAAAGAAAACATCTAAATGACAAGAAGAGTGAAAAACCTTTATAAAACCATCAAATCTTAGCATAACCAGCATTAGTCAGTCGTAGTGTAAATTACGTGTCTCCCTTGACATAAAAGCCAAAAACACATTAATTAATCAAGGCACTCGAATGCTTACATTTGTACTATTATTTAAGTTACAAATTTAAGGGCCCATTAGGATGACGGGCGGACAAAGTCCGCCCGTCATCCTGTCTTGCGGAGGGACCACCCGCCATAAGGGCGGGGGTCCCGTGGGGGTATTAGGATGCGCCCGCCACTGTGGCGGGCGCATCCTGCATTTTTAACATTGTGGCGGGCAGTGCACTCAGCACCGCCCGCCACAATGCTAAAAATGCTAAAATGCTAAAAAAAATGCAAAAAATGCTGGTATGCATTTGCATACACAAAGCGGCAGGCACCGCACGGTGCTTGCAGCTTTGTTTATGCAAATGCAGGGGGGTACCACAGATACCCCCATGTGCACCCCCCATCTCTCCTTCACTCTGGGGGCGCGCAGGGGGCCCCCAAAGTGAAGACCGCATGCCTTGCAACCGGGGTGGAAAAGCGGCAGACGGAAAGACCGTCCAGCCATGCTAATATGGCGGCGGTCATTCTGGATAGGATGGCAGGCGGATTGCCCCCGCCAGGCCGGAGGTGGCTACCGCCAGCCTGGTGGGGGCAATCCGCCCGCCATCCTAATGGGCCCCTAAGTGTGGATTTCATTGTTTATACAATACCACACCCTCTAAACAGCACTGTAACATACGAAGCATGACATTAAGAAAGAAGGGGAGGAGCTACGCGGGCATCCAAGATGGTCGCGTGAGCAGAAAGCTCCCGAGACCCGCGCCGCCCTTATTGATTTATCCTTCTGCTATCCTGGTCACTTTGACGGGCTTTTGAAGTACTGCTCTTGCTGAAGCTGCGGAACTTTTTTGGGCCGAAATCGGACTTCGGGGACCATTTTTACGTCGTCTCAAGCTTTCTGGCCTAGCCCCGGACGGGACCGGGGACTCTGCTGCCTTGGATGGCCGAGCAGTAATGAAACAACAACGGCTGCCTGGCATCTGCTTCACCGATGGTGTGCCACTTTCACTTTCGGTTTCGTGTCCACCCTTGTATTGACTGCCTGAGACCTGCTCTACAATCCTGTTAAGGTGTTTTCACTGGCAGCACGTTTCCATCGCAGTGCCGGCTCAGTGGTCTGTGACATTTTCTTGCAAAAACCAGACTTTCGAGGTCCGGAGGGTCGCTGCCATTCTATTGCACCCGGAAGGTCCCAGTGGGGTGCTGAATCCAATATGGCGATGAAACCCGAGATGGAGAAGCGCAGGAAGGCCACCACTCGCGGGGGATCGGTCCAGTCTAATGTGATCGATCGCTATACACAGTCGAGAGGTTTCCCCAGTGCTACCAGCCGCGGTTTGGAGGACCCAAAGACGGACATGGCGACCTCATCGGAAGTGTCACTTCAAGACCTACTGGCTGCCATTGCGGGGCTCAAGGCTGATATGGGCCAGCAGTATGAGGCCATCGTGTCCAAGATAGACACGGTGGCGGTTGATGTTACCCTTATTCGAGCCGATTTAGCCAAGACGAACGAGAGGGTCAAGGCACTGGACCTAAAAGCTTCCAGTCTGGTGACGGACATGGCGGAAGCGCAGTCAGAGATTGGGAATCTGCGATCGTCACAGGACCTGCTAACCAAACGCATGGAGGAATACGACAACAGGGCCCGACGAAACAACATCCGCCTAGTCGGGGTGCCGGAGGACAGTGGTGCTGCCTCGATCGATTTACTGGTTGAGGAGCTAATTGTTGCTAAACTCGCTCCCGCAGGCCTTAGTAAGTTCTTTTTGGTCGAGCGCGCCTACCGCTTCCCAGGTGGGCAGGTTAAGCCGGGGGGACCCCCGAGGCCTATAATTGCTAGGCTGTTTCACTTTCGAGACAGGGACGCCATTCTTCAGGCCGCCCGCAAACACGGCCCGTTGAAGTTCGACAACAACTCTGTCTCGATCTACCCTGACTTCACTCCTCAAGTGCAGCGGCAACGTTCTGGATTCCTCGGAGTGAAGCGTCGCCTGAGAGATTTGGGACTAAAATATGCGATGCTGTTTCCCGCTCGCCTACGTATCGAATACAGGGACCGTGCTTACTTCTTCGATCAGCCGGACAGTGCCAGTGACTGGTTAGACTCGTTGCCAAAGGACGACGCCGAGAGCGGAGGCCCCGGAGGTGCGGACGGAGGCGCAACGGCGCAGGACTGAATTTGGGCCCTGAGGTCCGGTTTTGGATCGTAATCTTTGCAGAGTAACTTATATCATGTGCCTTATTTTTATGCCCGGGGTGGGGCGGGTTGGGGTAGTTTCTCCCTTCCTCCTCAGGGGGTTCTTTGTGTAGATCAGATGGGGCGACAGGCACACTGCAGTTTGGGGTGGCTTTTTAGTCAGCAGGGGTGCAGGGTGGGGGGTGTTGTAACGGGTTCATGGTTGGGGGGTGGGTGGTGGGGACTTGGTTATGTTGCGTGTTTTCTGTTTCTCTTTTCACATGGTACTCTATTGCTTGCGTACATCCTTGATCTGAGGTTCCGGGAGGGGGTCGGGCTGGGACACTCTTTTTGGGATGGGGTGGGGGTGATGTGAAGGTTCTTTCTTGGAACGTTAATGGCTTGGGAGATAGGATCAAACGTGGTATTGTGTTGCAATTTATAAGACGTCATGCCCCTGATGTTGTTTTACTCCAAGAAACCCATTTGATTGGTAATGCCTGTAAAGCTCTTGACCGCCGAGGCTACCGGCTTGTCGCTCACGCTGGTTTTACATCCGGCTCCCGAGGGGTGGGTATAATGGTAAAATCCTCCTTAGCCCTTGAAATTGATGATGTCACCCTTGATGATCGGGGTCGCTATGCTGCTGTCTCGGGGAGATGGGAGGGGAAGCTAATTGTAATTGTTGCTGTCTATGTTCCCCCGGGGCTGCAGGCTACTACTTATGCTGATCTCGGCAAGACTCTCCTGGGGCTCCCTGATGGACTGCTGATCATGGGTGGGGATTTTAACTCGGTGGTGTCGGGTGAGTGTGATCGGCTGCCCCCTAGAGTTCTGCCATTGTCACAGATGTGGCTGACTGACATGACGGAAACCTTTGGTCTGGTGGATGTCTGGCGATCGCTACACCCCTCACAGACTCAATACACTTTCCACTCTGGTGCCCATGGCAGCCTCTCAAGGATTGATTACTTTTTTATGCTGACTTCTAACTTATCCTTGGTGCGGGAAGTTCGACATCTCCCCAGGGGTATCTCGGATCATTCCCCCTTGCTGCTTGAGGTATCGGTGGGAGGTCTTTCTGGAAGCAGAGTTCCCCCTGTCCTGCCCTGGCACTTTCGGAACCCCCGGCTCCGCTCGGATTTGATTAAGGCCATCGATTGCTACTTCGATGAGAATGTAGGTTTGGTAGCTTCTCCTACGGTTCTTTGGGAGGCCTTCAAAACTGTTATACGGGGTTCCGCACTGTCTCTTATTGCAGCTGAAAGGAAAGCTAGGAGGGAGGCTGTGCTGGCCCTTGAGACCGAAATAACCACACTCGAAAGTGAGTTGGGTGGGGATGATACGCCTGCACTTTTACACTCCTTGGAACTGAAGCAGGCGGATTATAGAGCCTGTGTGACTGATGCTGCTAAGGTGATGCGTGTGAATCAGCTGGGCCGTTTGTATGATGTGGGTGACAAGGCTAGCAAACTCCTTGCGTGGCTGGATAAGGCTGAAAGGATGAATCGTGTTGTGTTCGTCATTACCCGTGAGACTGGTGAATGTGTGTCTGATCCCGGTGAGATAGTTGATTGTTTCGTGGACCATTTTCGGAAGGTTTACAGCCCAGTGAGTGACCGTGATGAGGCCGACTCCCGTTTACTGTTGCGTGATATTGCACTTCCCTGTGTCTCAGAGGAGGATAGATTGGCCCTGGAAGCTCCTTTTACGGTAGATGAGATCGCTCTTGCCATCAGATCCCTGCGATCGGGTAAAGCGATGGGGCCCAATGGTTTGCCTATCGAGCTTTATAAACTTCGACCAGACAAAATGGCCGCTCACTTGCGGACCATGTTTCTGGATGCATTTGAGGCTGGAGTCCTTCCGTCTGAACAGCGCCTGGCTACCATAGTGGTCATTCATAAAGAAGGCAAGCCTCGTGATCGCTGCACCTCCTACCGCCCCATCTCATTACTAAATGCTGAGCCCAAAATTCTTGCCATAGTCCTGGCTAATCGGCTGTTGTCTGTAATCTGTGACTTGATCCATCCGGATCAATCCGGTTTTATACCCCATCGAAACACAGCCCTTAATCTGCGTAGACTCCACGGCGTTCTCGCGAGAGCTGGAACTCTCACTGGGCCTGCGGTGGTGGCCTCCTTAGACGCTACCATGGCCTTTGATACCATAGAATGGCCATATCTGTGGGCGGCCCTTTCCAAGTTCGGTTTTGGCCCTAGTTTCATTGCATGGGTGAGGCTCCTGTACGAGCAACCGTTGGCTCAAGTCGTGGTGAACGGCAGAAGCTCCGATTCATTTCCATTGGGACGTGGCACCCCTCAGGGGTGCCCGCTTTCCCCACTTCTTTTTGCATTGGCGCTAGAGCCCCTTGCGGCGTGGCTTCGATGGGAACCCTCGATTAAAGGGATCCGGTGGGCACCGGATCTGGAGGATCGCATCTCGCTTTACGCCGATGATATCCTTCTCTATTTCACCTCTCCCCAGAAGTCTTTGAACGTACTCTTCGACGTTCTCACTTCCTTTGGTAAGAACTCCGGGCTGGTCATCAACTGGACCAAGTCATGTGTTTATGTCATAGCGGGGGTATTGCCTCTGCTGCCCCGCAGGTTTCCTATCCAGGTGGCGAAAGATGGTTTTAAATATCTGGGGGTCTTTGTCTCCATGGATTCCTCTGTGCGATACGATCGGAACCTCTACGCTCCCCTCCGTCGCCTCAAGCAAGATGTGCGGCGGTGGCGTGAATTGCCCTTGTCCCCATTGGGACGAGCGGCACTTTTTAAAATGATGTCGCTCCCCAGGTTCCTTTATGCCTTGCAGAATTGTTTCGACCCAGTCCCCGCTCGCTATTTCCGTGAGATCGAAGGCCTACAGAGGCAATTGATTTGGGATGGATGTGCCCGTATCGCTTTATCTAAACTTACACTCCCCTGGTATGATGGCGGTATTGCTTTGCCCGACATTAAACGGTACTACTGGGGAAGGCGTGGCTTACGCGCCGGCGTGTGATGGCGCTGCCCGGCTGAGCTCCGTGACGACGCGGGAGTCCTTCCTATCTTCTTGGTGTTTTCTTCCTCTACGGACACCGGCAAAAGTCGTGTTCACACGGCGGAACATGGTCCCCGTGTTCTCCGAGCAGCAGCGGCGCCCGTAATTGCCGCTTTGACATATTTTTCATCGCTGCTTCTGTTCCAGGCACCGGGACGCGGGCGGCCGCCATTTTGTGTCGCCGCGCTCGCGTCCCGTTTTTTTGGCATTCTCAACACCATATCTGCTCGTCTGCTGCCTCTACAGGTCATATTCAGACAAGGTATGTCCTAAATACTGCACACCATGCTTCCAATGCATTTTCATGACTGTTGGCGCCAGAGTTCTCCTCAGCATCTTTATTTCTGCTAGCAATACTTCTCGGCGGCCATTTTGAGGTGCTATCTGCGCAATGCTCTATACCTACCTTTCTTTCACCATTAACCCTTCGTGGCACTCACATAATTCATGCTGCTGTTTTATTTGCCACCTTACTCCTGGATGGTTTTTTGGCTGTCATACTGATCTTTGCTGCCTCTCGACGGCTGTCTTATAGGTTTGAATTCTTGCTTCTCCAGTGCTACCTGTCACCTCGTCTAGGACCTCTTTCTTCAAGTACTCTCTACACATCTACATTTAGGGTCTCAAAACTTTTTATTATTGCGGTTTGGCTTCCATTCCTGCGGTCCTCCTAGTCTGCCCCTCTGTTGACATCGTGTCTCAGGACGCAGGCCATGCTAGAGCGTCTGTCACCGGAACCAAGCCAAAACGCCTTAAGAATGACCCTCCATCTCCAATTCGCACTTCTCAGAACCCTGTGCTGGATTCTATTTTAGAAGAGGTTCGTGGCTTACAACCTTTCATGGTCGCAACTAATGAGAAGCTCAAGCAGATAGAAGACAGATGGGTCGTCATGGAAAACAAAGTCCTGCAACTAGAACAACGCATCAGTGACGTCCAGGATGTCTCTACAAAAATTCCTATTCTTGAAAAGGAGATACAGCAGTTGAAACTTCACACTGAGGACCTTGAGAATCGTAACAGGCGGAATAACCTCCGTATTTATGGTGTTCCGGAGTCCCTTGGGGAGGGCGACATGGTGACCTTCGTCCGCAAACTCCTCTACGAACTTCTGGGTCTCCAACCAGAATCCATCCCTCTAAACATACAGCGGGCTCACCGTTTGGGACGACCAACGTCTAACCCGACCAAACCCAGAGGTATCATCCTGCTTTTTCTGGAATTCACCGAATTGATGACTGTTCTTAAAGCTGCAAGAGCAAAACGTCGTCTCATTTGGTCGGGTCACACCATCTTCATAGCCCAGGATCTATTGAATGCTACGAATGCACGTCGCAAGGAGTTCCTCAATCTGCGTCCACGCATGAGGGAACTAAACATCCAATATGGAATCCTTCATCCTTGTCTCTGCAAAATAACCCACAATGGTCGTTCTCGTACCTTTGATGATCCGCAGAAGCTTCGAGAGTATCTTCTCACCGTCTCTTCACCCACGATGGACACTAATGACTGAAACTAACTCTCTTCTATTTCTTGCAATCATTTTTCTAATGTCTTGACGACTGTTGTGGCCTTGTCCCGGTCTCTTTCTTGTCATGTTTTGCTACGACTTTACTTCTTATTGATTCTATCCTATCTATACTCCCGCGTTTTCCTCGCTCTCTTGGGTAGGCGCCCGCGTTGGCGTCTCCATGCTCCTATTACTTAGATCTTCTCTTTTTTCTCAGGTCTGGCATCTATGCCTTGATCTGTTTCTTATCTATTTCCTTCTTTTTCTTTCCTCTCTTTTTCTTCTCCTTTTCACAGGCCATTTTTGTTTATCCCTTGCTCATTTATGTTCCGTTATCTTCTTTGTGTCCCGTATCGCCTTTCTTCTTGCGATCTCTAGTACTCCTCATTGTTACTCCTTACTCTTCTTATTGATTGTGATACTCCTTCGTATATTGTTTCCCTATATTTACCCGATTTGTATTGCTAACATGTTTGTCTTCATTGTCTCTCCTTTTAGTTCCTTACCTGCAGTGTATTGGACCCAGTTGTTACCCTCCTCCCTTACCTTCCATCATGTGTAACTTTGTATCGTGGAATGTTCGTGGTCTCGGCAACCCAGTTAAACGTCAAAAGGTATTGTCCCACTTATCCAAGTTAAATGCTCAGATTGCTTTTCTCCAAGAAACGCATTGTACAGATGTCGAATCGCTGAAGCTTAAGAGGGCTTGGGTGGGTCAAGTTGTATTTTCTCCTGCGATTGATAAAAAAGGGGGTGTTGCTATATTATTTCGTAAAGGTTTAGATGTTCAAATTTTATCTTCTCAATCGGATGCTGAAGGTCGTTGGGTTATGTCAAAAGTGTCTATACAAAACAAAACTATGGTGCTCCTAAATATTTATGGTCCTGTCCGACCAGACCCTAAATTTTGGACTGATATTAAAATCCTCATTTCATCTATTGACTGCCCTAACGTTGTCCTAGCTGGCGACCTTAACCAATGGTTAGACCCCTTTTCGGATAGACTATCTTCCTCCAAATTCCAGCCTGATAAGACACATAAATCCTTCCAATCAGCCATTGCCTCCCGCCCCTTCTTCGATGTGTGGAAAACATGCAATCCAAACTCACTCGAATATACATTCTACTCTAATGTTCACCACACCCGGTCCAGAATTGATTATATTCTAGTCAGCAGATCCCTTCTCCCTGCGATTCAGAAATCTGAAATTGGTTCCATTTTCCTTTCGGATCATGCACCTGTATATGCCACTTTTGACCTGTCTCACACCTCCTCCTCTTTCAATCGTTGGAAATTCAACACTTTCCTTCTCTCCGATTCTGTATTTATGTCTAAAGTTAAAAGTTTCATCTCTGAATATTTCTCCCTTAATTTACCCCAAGACACGTCAGTCTCAAATAATTGGGATGCTTTTAAAGCTGCATTGCGAGGTTTCACAATCTCTTATGTATCTAGGAAAAAGAAACTCAACAGGGACAAATACACCGCCCAACTCTCCAACATTAAGACCCTAGAACACTCTTACTTCTCGTCCAAGAATCCTGACGCTCTCCTCCAACTTATTAAAGCCAAATCTGAACTTAATCAAATTGCCACAGTTGAAGCTTGTAACACCCTCTTGAAGGTGAAATCCAAATTTCATGGAGGTCAGAATAAAGCGGGGAAAATGTTAGCAAATTATCTTAAAATTAAATCTGAACGAAAATCAATTGGCTCTATTCTCAATGAAGACACCAATAAAAAGGTTTCCTCTGATGAGGATATTGCACAGGTTTTTCATAATTATTATAAACTCATGTATACTGATGATACACATCCTGGTGATGATGATCTTTCCCGTTTCTTCGAAGACCTTCCTCCTCCCCCCTCTCTCCCTACAGAATTCCATCAACTAGAATCTGACATTACCCCTCAGGAAATTCTCAAGGCAATTACCTCCCTCAAGAAAGCGAAAGCCCCTGGTCCAGATGGTCTCCCAATTGAATTTTACGCCACCATGCATTCCATTTTTGTCCCTCATCTTTTACAACTTTTTAACTCCTTTATTGCAAATGCTAAAGCATCTGGCTAATTTTTGGACGCCCTAATAATCATAATTACCAAACCTGACAAAGACCATTCCTTGTGCAAAAATTATCGTCCCATATCCCTTATTAATTACGACTGTAAAATTTTTGCCAAAATTTTAGCAGCCCGCCTCGAAGCCCTCATTCCTCTACTAATCACAACTGATCAAGTTGGCTTTGTGAAAGGTAGACTTGCATCTGACAATGCCCGTGTTTTTGCCAATATTATTTCCCACAGTAATCGATTCAATGCCCCTCTAGCTGCCCTCTCCCTAGACGCTGAGAAAGCGTTTGACCGAATTAATTGGAAATTCATGTTTAAGGCATTACATTGGTTTGGGTTTGGTCCCCACTTCATCTCCCTGGTTAAATTACTTTATTCTGCTCCCCGCGCTAGTGTTTTTGTTAATAATCAATTCTCGAAATTTTTCCCCCTATCCAGAGGGACAAGACAAGGTTGTCCTCTCTCCCCTTTACTTTTTATTCTTTGCCTTGAACCCTTCCTTATAAAAATCCGCTCTAACCCCCTCATTCAGGGATTCAAACAGTCCTCGATTGAGACAAAAATTTCGGCCTATGCCGATGATGGTCTGGTCTACATGGCTAACCCTGTCTCTTCCCTACCTCCATTTTTAGAAGAAGTCCACTTATATTCATCTGTTTCTGGGTATAAACTTAATCTCTCTAAAACGGAGGTCCTCCCTCTCAACTCCTCTTGTTATCAATATATGTTTGCTTCAACTGATTTTGCATGGTGCCCCTCCAAGATCAAATACCTGGGTATTTGGTTCTCCTCTACCCTGCGTGACACACTCAAACTGACCTTTACCTCCCTTACTCAAAAAATTCAATCGCTCCTTCAATTATGGTCTCCTCTTTTCCTTTCATGGTGGGGTCGTTTAGACACCATCAAAATGATGATTTCCCCACATATTTTATACACTGTATCCATGCTTCCTATAAAAATCCCTAAATTGTATTTTAATAGGTTAAACTCCATTTGCTCCAAATTTTTATGGAACAATAAACGACCCCGCATTGCTTTACAAAAACGTATACGCCCTAAATCTGAAGGGGGGGTTCGCTTCCCTGATTTCCAATCGTACCATTCTGCCTTTTTAATAAAACAAGCCTTCTCATTAGCGTTCAATTTTACTGATACCCCTCTACCCAGATGGATCGCAGTTGAACGATCCTTGTTAAAGGATTTTACTTTTCAACAATCCCTTTTCATGTCAAACTGTTCATTCCTGACAACTCACCCTGCACTGAAATACTCACATACACTACTACACAATATATTCTCGAAAGACTTGTCTCCCTTACAAACCTTTCTTTCCTCCAGTGTATGGTATAACAAATATCTTAAGTACAAGGGTAAATCTTTCTACTTCAAGTATTGGAAAGAAAAGGATATTATGTTTGTTTACCAATTTTTTTCCGATTCAACCATTATTTCATTTGATGTAATGCAAACTAAGTTTGATTTACCTGTACAGTGTCGCAAAGAATTTGACATTATTACCTCTGCCATTGTGTCTCACCTATCTACCTTTCCTATTTTTGATCTCCTCCCTTCCCTTACTCCTTCCACCCCTCTATATCCTATGTTCACTCAACAAATACCCAAAGCTGCTCTGATTTATAAACTGTTATTAGATAATGTTGGCCTTAGGCCTAAAACCGTTACTGAAATTGCTTGGGAAACTGATTTATCTTTCTCGTTATCTGTTGATGTTTGGGATCGATTATGGTCTAAACTGTTTAAGACTTCAGTTTCAGCCCGTATTACTCAGTCACTTTTTTTTCTTTACCATAGAGCTCTTTTTACCCCTGTAAGCATTACAAAATTCTCCCCTTCCTCCTCACCCCTTTGTTGGTCATGTTCCTCTAACCCAGGCACACTCATACATCTCCTATTTGACTGCCCACCAGTTCTTACTTTTTGGTCCTCAGTTTGGAAATATTGCATGCGTATTTTTCATTTCTCTGACCCATTTTCACCGTTGCATGTTTTTTTAGGTTCTCTATCTGATGTTTTGGACTTACATTCGTATAACACTAAATTGTTTGATCTTTTCATTGCAACTGCATTCAAAGTAATCTTATCTTGCTGGAAGGATAACTCTAAATTGTCTGTGCAGACATGGTGGAATTTTATATGTGATGAGCACAGAATTGCAATTGCTCCTTCTTCCTCTGTCGCCTTAAAAATTAAATCTGATCTTACCTGGCTACCTTTCTCTACCTTCTTATCCTCTTCTCCCCCTCCCTAACCTTCCCTTCCTTTTTTCTTTCTCTCTCCCTCTTTTTCTCTTTTCTTTTCTCATCTTTCTTTCTCTTTACGATTTTCTTCCATTACATAATTTTTCCAACCTTTTTTCATCTCCGATTATCTCTCATGATTATCTCATATTGATTTTGTTCTATGTCATGTTGTTATATTATGATGTACTATTTCTTTTTTGCACAATAAAACTTTATTAAACTGAAAAAAAAAACGGTACTACTGGGCCTCACATTTAAGTGCAATCAATCATGTGACATATTCTCCGGAGCCCGCTCCCGCTTTTGCCCTGGATAAACTCCTGTTGCCAGGCGGCAACTTCAATAGAGCTTTATACTCGAAGTCACCACTCCGTCTCCTGACTGGTCCTACGAAATGTGCCGTCCGTGCCTGGAAGGATGCTACTGTGGCTACAGGCTGGGGCGGCAGATTGACGCGTATGACCCCGTTGTATGATTCTGAACGGCTGGGCAACCTGTGGCGGACGAAAGGGTTTGATAGATGGGATATGATCGGGATTTGCAAGGTCGAGGATCTCTGGGCCAGGGGTACTGTGAAATCCTTTGAGGCCCTAAAGGTGGAATATCAACTGGATGATAAGGAGTATTTTCGGTATCTTCAGGTACGACATGCCTTATCCTCCGCTTTTCCCCCCGGGACTGACGTCCCCCAGTCATCCCCGTTGGAGGATCGTATTCTTGATGGCCACGTCCCTGACAGTACGATTTCCTTAATTTATAAAAAACTTATTAACAACAGGGCTGACCTGCTGGAGAAGCTTCGTGCCTCCTGGGTGGCAGATGGGCTCGAACTAGTTGACGAAGACTGGCAAATGGCTATTTCTTCCCCTAAAGAGGTGGCTATTCCGGCTCGGCTTCGTTTTGTCCAACTGAAGATCCTCCACCGTGTATATGTGACTGGTACGCGTCTGGTACGAATGGGGCTTACGACGGACGGACTGTGTAGATGTGGCTGTGGTATGGATGGTACCTTTCTTCATGTCTTGTGGGAATGCCCGGTTATCTCAGCTTTCTGGTCTAGGGTCCATGATGTGATGGGACGTGTTACTGGGGTCCCCCTCCTTCCCGAGGCACGACGCTGTTTGCTTAATGTGTGGGAGCCTACGGACTGTACGGCTGCTCAGACCTTCTGGATCACTCTGGGCAACATGGTCGCCAAGAGAGACATAGCTCAGCTCTGGGGCTCCAATAGACCGCCTAGGCTCAGTGCCTGGAAAGAAAACATGGACTGGTGCATGTTTCGGGAGAAGACGGTGTACGAGGCACGGGGTCGTCCTAGGAAGTGGAACAGGATCTGGGCGCAATGGAATGCTTACCGGGGTGACATCTGTACCCCACCACTTGATTATGCCGAGGCCATTCCCTCCTCCCCATAGATTACGTTCCTTTCATTATTTTTCATTCTACATTCCCTTCATCATTCCCCTCCCATAGTAGACTTACTTCCATTCTTGTATACTGTTTCCCGTTTCCCCCCCCCCCTGTGAGCCTTGCTATTGATTTACCATGTGTTTGTTTCTTTGTTTGTTTCACTTCGACAAAATTACAAAATTGAACCTTCGATATCCTTTTGATTGTTGTTTTATGCACTACACCATAATGAAACGCGAAGCGGCCTCCCCCGCTACATACTGTGTTCTACTTTTCGACTGTTTGTCATAGTGGCCGGCCCAAAAGGGTTGTAGGCAGACGCTGTGTACTGTGCATTCGATAAATAAAGGTTTTAAAAAAGAAAGAAAGCACAAGCCTCTCATTCTTTAAGAAACACTGAGGGAATATTAACCATTGTGGGCAAACTGCATCAGTTTGAGCTGCTAATAGATTTGCACCTTTGTTGTTAAATGTTTTCATATCTTTTAGTAGAACAAACCTTGAAGTCCGCTTTTAAAGATTGTTGTTGCGACTATTGAGTAGGGATTTTACGGGAATGGTCACTCTCCCTAAAGAGCTGTCTGTCTAGCGTATTGTCGCTAGATAAGGTGCTACACCACAAGATGGTTGGAACTGAACTTAGTCTCTGCAGCTCTGGTCATGTTGCAGCTTTCAGCGTTTCCTTGCCTGCCTTTGTGCTATAACACCAAAAACGACACATGCACCCGTCCTCCGCCAGAGATTGACAACTCTTGGTGGATATGAAACTGAATTATTAAGTATGGAAGATGAAACAGCCTTTTAAACAGGTTACATTGTGTTGTTGCCAACCATTTTGTAATCTAACTTGGATAAGCTTCACAACTATCATTTAACGAGGTCATGCATTTTTGATGACACCCACAAGGCCTGAATGACTTTTAATAACGAGTATGAATACACCAGGAATTTAGCTTATTCCAAAGCCTTTTGTGATCAATGGCATCGAATGGCCAAACAGGCATTCAATTAAGAGCTGCTGGCTTTCACATATTGGTTGACCAGCACGGAAAGAGCGAGTATTCATCTATTGTTTCATTCTTTGAGCTAAGACCAATGTGTTACCAAGGTACGAGATTATTTTCATTCGCTGCCCCAGTAGGAACATTGCCCTGAAGGGATGCGTACAAATTGCGCCTCATGGTCTAGCAGGGCAATCCTTCTACAGCTTCATGGATCTATAGGTGAGCCCTTTATATGAAGTAGGCAAAGTATAGACCTTTTTCGTGAAGAAGGAAGGACTTGTGACAAATAAAAGGCATTATGAAGAGGTAGAATCCTCTACACATATGTGAAGCCTGATTTATATAAGGAAAGTTAGTCCATTTGGGCCAGGAGCCCTGTCCAACCGTGCATGTTAGATTACTTCATTTACCGTTTGCATAGAAGTCCACTGCTCATCATTCTTCAAAGAGGGGTGCATCTTATTGCACAACTTGTTCCTCTACCTGCCCATTACTGGGGTGTACTCTGCAGATGGTAGTAGAATCTGCCTTCAGTGCCCGATAGGGCTTAGTTGAAATGGCCTGCCTCTCAAGCTAAGGGCCAGTTACTGGCCAGAAATCCAGGTAAGACACTATTGCCTCTTGGCAAATCACTTTTCCCTCAAAGGCCCTCATTATGCTTTTCCCAGAGCAGTGAATACTGCTCTGGGCCATTCCAATTTAGCTGTTGTCTCTAAGCTAGGAATTACTCAATCTGCAAAAACTTGACCAAGTAATGTTGGGATTGTGCAGACCAGACACATAGCTCTGTGTGATGCTGTGGGGTTTCACTGTCAGCAGTGAATGAGGTGAACCAATTGTGATTAAATATGTTTGCCTATGTCCACCCAGGATGAGGCAGGTGGCTGTGTTCACTACTCTCTGTAGCACTCTGAGTAGTTATCGGTGTAATGACCATGTAGAATGAGGTGCAGTAGTCCTGGAAGGAGAAAATGGGAATCTGGACTACTGAATAACTTTGTAAGTAAACCCACAAAAGTAATTTCACTAAAATGTTCCTGAATTACAAGGATTTTTGTTCTACAAATGTTACAAATGGTTGCTAGGATGCTAGTTTGTGTTGAACTTGTAAAAGGGAGAACTGCTGGTGAACCAACATATTCTGATACTTCTGCTCGGTTGCTTGTAAACATCATAACAATAGTCTTAATTTTTACTCATTATAATTTTATTAAATAAAGAGTAGTGACTGTGAGAAATAGGTGGCAAGGGAACATCCCCAGCCAAAACTGACACATTGATGACTGTGGACTCCTAGATCAGGGTAGTAAGGCAGAAATGTTTTTTGTGTGAATTTGACTAAAACCCCAAAGCAGAATCCAAATCCAAGCAGTTTCATAGTGTTTAAGCCTCCAAGATGGTCATGCACAGGGTGAAGACAAGTATAATCAATGTTGAGTGGATTTTGCCTGATCTGCATCTTCTTCAAGAGAAGAGAGGAGTGGCTAGAGTAGGGCAGAATAGTATGGGCTCAAACTAACACATTGCACAAACAAGCAGGGGCACAAAGCAGCAAACCAGCAGTAAGTAGAGAACCGAGCAACGCAGGGCTATGGAAGAGTAGGGCATGTGGTTAACAGGGCAGCACAGTGGGATTTGCAGAGTCACACAGTCCAATATGCAAAGAGCAGCAACAAGGCGCACAGAGAAGCACAGTGAGGCACGAAGCAGAGGAACTAAAAGATGGAGGAAGGGAATAATGACGAATAGAAGAAATAAGTAGGGAAAGAAAAGCGGAGAAGTTAATGAAGGGCACGAGTAAATATGAATAAAAGTATTAATGCAGGAGTGACATTAAGGCTGACGTAATAAAGGAGGGAAGGGAAGCAAGGAAGGAAGCCCGGTAAGATGGAACAAAGGGAAGAGAGGAAAAAAGAGGGGTGAAGAAAGAAAGAAAACTAGATCCTTTATGATTGTGACCCAATGTGGGCCTTAATAATTGAAATATTTGGGACAAACGATAAAATAAGTCCCAATTTGCTTGGGATATTAATAATAAAAGTTTGTTGTAGGTTGACTAGCCGGTCCTTTTTAAATACTAAGATTAGTCAACATAATATCTCGGAAATAATGCTACGTAGATGTATGGCGCCAAGTTCTTTGTGCAGTAGTAACACTTTTCGGGCAGCATCACATACATTTCACTCGCTAGTACTAGAGCGAGCACTGTCAATCACAATACCCTCCTCAATATTCTTCAACAGAGAATGGGCATGGAGGGCACTGTGCTTAAATGGTTTGCATCCTTCCTTTCTGGCAGATCCCAAATGATCAAAATAGCGAACAGTCTTTCACCTCCTGTGGCGGTAGGTCAAGGTGTTCCCCAAGGCTCGATACTTGCTCCCACACTGTTCAATCTCTATCTAGAACCACTGGGAAATCTCCTAAGTAAATCCGGGATTCACTATCATCTTTATGCTGACGACACTCAACTCTACCTCAAGATTGCCTCTACTCACGATCTTTCCATCCTAAGCTCCACTCTCGACTCCATTCAAAACTGGATGTCAACTCATCAACTGATTCTGAATCCCTCCAAAACTGAATTCCTCCTCTTCTCCTCCTCACTCTCTCCTCCCCCGGTTCAATCCTGGATGGATCAGATGAATCTACTAAACAATAAACCCATCATTGTCGACAGCGCCAAATGCCTTGGTGTCATACTAGACAAAAAACTTAATCTAATTCCCCACATCAATTCCATTGCGAAATCAGCTCGATACCAACTGCGCCTTCTTTGGGGAATCCGTCGCTTCTTCGCGGAGCGAGACCTTATAACCCTGGTGCAAGCACTGGTCCTCTCCAGACTCGACTACTGCAATTCTCTTCTTACTGGCCTCCCCAAATCCCACGTGTCCCCACTTAAGTCTGTTTTCCACTCAGCAACTCGTTTCATTTATGGGGCCAAAAGAAGCGATCACATCACACCGATGCTATCTACCCTCCGCTGGCTTCCCTTTGAGGCTAGAGCTATCTACAAGACCGCTTGTATCACCCACAAAGCCCTGCACTCCTCTTCTCCTCTCTACCTGGCGAATAAACTGAAACTCTCTGGAGGTTCTAGACCTTCACGCAATGCGGAGAATCTACTGCTTGAACCTCCCACTTTCAAGAAGGAAAGAACGATGGCCCAATCATTTTCAGGCAACGCAGTGAGAATCTGGAACTCATTGCCGCCTCAGCTCCGGACCACAGCCTCCTCCCAGGCCTTTAAAAGGGACCTCAAAGCTCTCCTCCTCCAGAGACACCTCCAAAAGTAACTCTCTTCTGTCTGAAGGAAGATCTCCCACTACTGATAATTTCTACTTCTCATGTCCATGGAAGTGCCTTCCCAGTGTGTTCTTGCGGTTAGAGTGTTTGCCTTTTATTGCAGTATTATCCATGTACTTGTGTTTGGTACCCTCTTGCAACTTGCACTCACCACTTTGCCCCTGTAACACACGGTTTGCTTCCTCTCACAGGTTTTTTACCTTTGATACTTGCACAAGTGCCACTTTTGCCTACGTAATCGTTTGTTCTTGTGCTTGAGTGTGTAACATATATTGCAGTATTATACCACAAATTATACTCTATTTTCTCTTGTAGCCTGCACACTTGTCACTTTTCCCTCCTGAGCACTTTTTACTACCTCATGTATTTTTGGTAGCCCACATTTTTACTACCTCATGTATTTTGTTTGCTCACAAGTGTCACAATTACCTTGTCTACCTCATGTATTTTTGGTTTCTCACAATTTTTACTACCTCATGTCCTACTCATGTATCCTACCCATGCCACCCCCTTGCACCCATGCGCATGGTACCTTCCTTTCCCCTGCGCGTGACCCTTTCCAGCTGCTCCCCTTCCCATTGGTTCTCCCACATTCCATTGCTTGCGCCAGCTGACTCCGTTGACACCAACTGTCATAATTGATGTTCCGTTCACCCACGCATGACCACTGTGTGGGGCTGTGTTAATAAACCTTCTTCACTTGATTCCTGCCTGCTGACTACTTCTTAACAGTGGCGACGAGGTTAGCGGAGGAACTACAGCCTCACACTGTGGCACAGCTGATTGATTCTCCTTCTGCTGCATCCGGTACTTCTACGAGTCATTGAGGCAAACCTTCTTACCTGAAGAATCCTTTGCCTTCGCTCCGTGGTTCGCGAAGACTGAACTGCACGGCTGCCCTGGGTGAAGTGGCCGCGTATCTTCTTTCGAGATTTGAGTATCTCGCAACGACCGGTTGCTGCGCCACACGGAGGTAGGATCGCTGCTGTGCTTTGGGGATTCCTCTTCGTGTGTGCCTTCTTCGCGCGTCGACGCTCTTCCTGGGTTGAGCTGTCCATGACGCGTTCTGATTCCTGTCAACGGCGCCGTCCTTTCCTGGCGCTTTCATTGCGCACATTCCTGTCAGCTGTTTTCGCGCCTGTGACTCATCGCATCTGCGCATGCCTGGTGACGCGTGACGTCACTAAAACGCAGCGCTGGGTGCCATTTTGAAAACAAAAACTCTCGTTGTCTTCAGGCTGGTGTTCGAGCCTAGCCCAACCTTCGTGTGATTGTGCCTGTTACACCAAAGTCAAAGGAGTGTTGCAAACAACGGGTCTTGCTCGTATCCATGCATTTAAATAAATAAGTGTCACACATTGCAAGCAGCACGTCATTTAGCCTCATCTGTTGACTGAAGGCTCACCTGTCTCAAGGACTGTGTTCAAAGCATTGAAATTCTTGCAGGGTACATCTTTGGCCTTTACTCAATCAACCGTCATGTGTGCTCTCAGTTCCTTGAATCTTTCACAACCTCAAGCATTTCTACCTCTTAAAGGTGCACCGTGCATGCCTTGGAAAGAGTGGAAAGAGTATTTTGTCAATTACATAGAGACTGTTGAGGATGATGATTTCACTGCGGAAAAGAAGAAAAAGGTGCTTTTATACTGTTTGGGTCCTGGGGGCCTTAAGACCTACAATAACATTGAGAAGAAAGTGAGAGCAGGTGATGATGTTTACCAACATGCCCTTGATGATCTCAACGATCACTTCACGCCCATTGTGTGTGTCGCTGTTGATCGATACAAGTTCTCTAGAAGGAAGCAGGGAAAAGATGAGAGCGTGGAGGATTATGTGGCTGCTCTGAATAACCTGGCCCTGACCTGCAGATTCGGGGCGCTGCAAGAGGAGTTTGTGCGAGATCAAATTATAATGCACGCAAGCAACCCTAACATCCAAGATAAACTCTGGGTCAATGGCGAGGCTTCCTTGAAGGAGGTTGTTGCTCTTGTCAAGAAGGCTGAACTAACTGGCAGATGTGCCAAAGCGGTGATTGATGAACCAGCTGAAATAAAGGCTATCAGATCCTCCAAATACAAACAGAAAGCAAACAAAAAAGAAACGGTTCATGATCATCACAAGAGGAGTGAGTCTACCAGACCGAGATATAGCAGTGATAGACGCATGAATACTAGAGACAATGATTTTCCTGATCTCAAATGCTATCGCTGTGGGTCTCCAACTCATCTTGCTGACTCAAAAAAATGCCCAGCTCTACATCAAAAGTGCTTGTCTTGCGGCATGACTGGACACATCGCTAAGGTCTGCAACAAGAAAATGTACAGACAACACCGACAGGTACGGCAAATACAGGAAGAGAGCGATTCCACCGAAGAGGACTCGGAGTACTCTGACTCCGACAGTGTCAGCTATGTGTTCTCAATTGAATACGACGTGTTAGATGTCACGCCCACAAAGAAAAAAAAACCCATGTGTGATGTTAGTTTGGGAGGGGTGACAGTCAACCTGATGGCAGACTCTGGATCGCCCTTCACGATCATCAACGAAAACATTTGGAAGCAATTCACGGATAAAATAGGGTCAAATCTAGAAAAACCTAGAGTTGTTGCTAGAAGCTACACTGGAGACAACATCGAATTCCTAGGAACACGTGATCTAGAATTTGAATTTAAAAATCGAAGAGCATTATGCCGACTGTATGTTGCAAAAAAAGGCCCCTCTGTCCTTGGCTGGAGTGACCAAGCTGATCTGGGTATCATGCTCGACCCCAATAGTGAAGATCCTGTCTTGTCCATTAATGACTCCTGTAAACTGGCCATTCAAAAAGACTTTCCCGAAGTGTTCTCAGGAAAAGTTGGTCTGCTTAACAGTTTCGAACACAAAATTGAATTAAAGGACTCAGCTGTTCCTTGCATTCACAAGGTAAGACATCTACCAGTATCGGTGAGAAGTGATGTACAAGCAGAACTCGACAAGCTTGTTAAGAATGGCATTATAGAAGCAGTGGAATCTGCGGAGTGGGTTTCCCCCTTGGTTGTTGTCAAACGCCCCAACGGGAAAATCAGACTCTGCATCGACCTCAGGGACCTCAATAAGAACATTATTGTTGACCAATATCCCCTACCACGCATTTGTGAAATGTTCAGTGCTACCAATGATATGAGTGTATTTTCCATAATTGACTTAAAATCCGCATATCACCAAATTCCCCTGCATGCAGATAGTAAAAAATTCACCACCTTTATCTCACCCTTTGGTTGCTTTCGTTTTACCAGGGTACCTTTCGGATTAGCCTCTGCCGCTGCACTCTTCCAAAGGGTCATGACATCCATTCTGGAAGGTGTTGATGGTATCAGGTTTTTCCAGGATGATATCCTGGTCATGGGCAGCAACCAATCGGAACACGACACACGCCTTAGGCAAGTGTTTAGCAAACTTAAAATGCATGGTTTGACAGTGGAATTGGACAAATGTAAAATTTCACAGGACAAAGTGGTTTACCTTGGGCACACCATCAGCCGTGATGGGATCAAACCCAAACAGGGTCTAGTGGATGCCATCCTCAATGCTCCATGTCCCTCAAGCAAAGAGGATGTTAGAGCTTTTCTCGGCTTGACGGAGTATTACTCAAAATTTATAAGGAACTTCTCTGAAAAAACCTACAGCATAAGACAACTATTGAAAAACAAAACCAAATTTGTCTGGTCATCGGACTGTCAGAACACTTTTGTTACCATCAAAAAAGAAATCAGTGAAGCGCCTTTTCTTAAAGGTTTTGACCCCAAAGCAGACATCTACCTCACCACGGACGCAAGCAACAAAGGCGTTGGAGCTGTGCTAGCACAGAAGGACTCATCTAACCAAGAGTGGGTGGTAGCCTTTGCCTCCAGGTCGCTCACCTCTGCGGAGGAAAAGTATTCCGTCATAGAACGCGAAATGTTGGCTTGTTCGTGGGCGCTCAACTACTTCAGAGCTTATGTGTGGGGTTACAAAATCCATCTCCGCACAGACCACAAACCGTTAGTTAAGATTCTGACAGCCTCAGGTCTACAAAACGCTTCACCAAGACTCAGCAAAATGTCGATCAAGCTGCTGGATTACAACTACACTGCAGAATATTGGCCAGGAGTAAAAAACAAAATCGCGGACTTCCTCAGCAGATTACCTCTGCCTCACATGGAAAGCATAGTCGCCCAAGAAGAGGAGGAGAAGGTTGCTCTACTTTTCAACACGGACCTGGATGGAATATCAGCAGAAGAATGGGATCAACACATGTCGCGCGACTCCACTCTGCAAATGGTATGCCAATTCATCAACTCTGCATGGCCCGACAAGCGCAACCTACAAGACGTTGTTAAAGTGTTTTGGGAAACCAGGAATGAACTCAGTTTGGAAAACGGCGTGTTGTACAGAATGGGGAAAGCCATAGCCCCTGCCACGCTCAGAGACAAAATCCTAAGTTTGTGTCATGTTGGCCACTTAGGCATCACCAAAACCAAGCAGCGTGTCAGAGCAAGTTATTGGTGGCCGGGTATTGACAAGCAAATAGAAGTCCTGGTCAGGAACTGCTTGGAATGCTGTGACTCAGACAAAACACTCAAAACGTCAAAAGTCAGTCTCTCTCCGATTCAACCCCCGCAAATGGCCTGGGAGAAGTTGGGTCTGGACATTGTGGGGCCTGTTGAAGGTCATGGGGGAGAAATCAAGTACATTTTGGTGGCGATAGATCACTTCTCCAAGTGGCCAGAAATTAAGATTGTAGAAGAAATTGACAGTTCCAAATGCATTGATTTCTTGGACAAGCTCTTCCTCAGTGAAGGCTTACCAAAATCCGTCTTCACCGATAACGGCCGGCAATTCTGTTCCGAGGCATTCAAGTCGTTCCTGGCTAGGAACTGCATCACCCATCACACCACTTCAGTTTATCACCCTGAAGGTAATGGCCTCACTGAACGCTTTAACCGTGTCTTGAAGGGACACATTCAACTATCTAGAAATGCAAACTTGAATTGGGAAGAGGAAATATACAAACTCATCTGGGCATTCAGAATTGCTCCCTGTGCAAGCACTCGCACTGCTCCATTCATTCTCATGAGAAGCAGACAGCCCATGAGCGTTGATCTAGGATGGATGTCTGAATCTAAGCAAATCGAATGGTCTCCCGAAAACATAAGGAAAAACATCATCAAAGCACAGAAGTACTACAAAGATTGGTATGATTCTAGACACGGTGCAAAAGATCATTCATTCAAGGTTGGCGATCTTGTTAAAGTTCGTTTGGAAAAAAAAGTAAAGAAGGGAGAAAGCAGATTTACCGCCCCACTTCACATTGATGAACTGTTTAACAATGCGGCAAGACTCAGTGATGGGAAAGTCTGGCACATGAGCAGACTGGCGAACTATCATCCCAGTGACAAGGCCCAGTGTCACCAGCAGCATGTTACTGTCAACAATGACTTGTGGGTAGATGTTGATAAATCTAATACTGATGAGTATAATAGGTCTAGAAACAACAGCACACGTGACCTCCAACCCGACTCGGACTCTGATGATGGCCATTTTACAGATCGGTCTGCAGGTGCCCATCCCAGCACTTCGACTTGTAATCGGAGTTGTCAGGATGACCCTCATTCGGATTCTGAAGTGGTGTCTGATGGTCACAGACTCAGTGGTAGGTTCGGCAGATCTGGCTTTGACTCTCATTCGGACACCGAATGTGCACCACACGTACCTGCGACCTCTGGAAGGTTTGGTAGGACCATCCGCAGACCTAAGCGTCTGGATGATTATGAATGTGACTAATTACCCAACTGTTATGCACCTCCTGTTTACCTGTCACTGCTTCCCGTGGCGCTGTTGCCAAATCTTTATAGAGAGGAAGATGTGTTGTATCCTACCCATGCCACCCCCTTGCACCCATGCGCATGGTACCTTCCTTTCCCCTGCGCGTGACCCTTTCCAGCTGCTCCCCTTCCCATTGGTTCTCCCACATTCCATTGCTTGCGCCAGCTGACTCCGTTGACACCAACTGTCATAATTGATGTTCCGTTCACCCACGCATGACCACTGTGTGGGGCTGTGTTAATAAACCTTCTTCACTTGATTCCTGCCTGCTGACTACTTCTTAACATTCTTGTGCTTGAGTGTGTAACATATATTGCAGTATTATACCACAAATTATACTCTATTTTCTCTTGTAGCCTGCACACTTGTCACTTTTCCCTCCTGAGCACTTTTTACTACCTCATGTATTTTTGGTAGCCCACATTTTTACTACCTCATGTATTTTGTTTGCTCACAAGTGTCACAATTACCTTGTCTACCTCATGTATTTTTGGTTTCTCACAATTTTTACTACCTCATGTATTCTTGGTTGCTCACAATTATCACTTTACCGTATGTAACGTAACGAATGCCTCTGCAATCTGTTGCTCGTGTAACGTTCTCAGTTTGTATCTTTTCTGTTCCTATTGTGAAGCGCTCTGACACCTTCGGGTAAAGTCCGCGCTTTATAAAATTGCATAAATAAATAAATAAATAAAGTGCATAGACCCGCAGCGGTGTAGCTTCCGGTCACTCTGTCACAGACTCGAACTGCGTCAGCACGCTGTCTCCTGTCAGCGTCACGCGTCATCTGGGAACCTGACGGCACGCACGCAGGGCTCATTACGAAGGCGGTGATTCCCACACCGCCACCATTGTGTGAACCAGTGCATGCTCGGGGTATTAAGTTGCAACCAGAGGCCCATCTCCCCACTTCCCACACTCTCTTCATTTAATCAAGCCTTGGCGCTTCTCCAGGGGAGGCATTGCTGGGCAGAGAGACAACAAACTATAATGAGCACAGACTGAACAGGGCCATGGAGTTCTACCCCCAGGCACTGATCCTTCCAGTATAAAAGCCACCGAGGGCCAGAGTATGGTGGATGTTTCATAACTTCTTTTTGACTCACGAAAGTGCAATGCAGTGGGCACGGGAAGTTCCCTGGCTTTGTGCCAACAAAACATATTTGCCCCTACTGTTCAGTATTTGTTCTGATGGCATGTGAGCTTTAATAAGACATACTTTAGTTCTCACAGGACATTTAAGTAGCAAAGGTAAAGAAAAAAATGATCAGGCAGCAGACATGTTCAAAGTTTGTTTGGAGGGTTTTAGAGCCTTCCAGGACAGCTCGTCAAATATTGTCATTGAAGTCTTTTAAAAAAAAGTGAACACGTAGTACCTTGTTCTGTTAAACAACAGCATTAGATATGTGCCAGGAGTGAGCCTTCCAGGTATAGTTAGTCTCTCTTAACTCTGTCGCATGTCAAGCTGGAGAACTGTAAGACTAGCATCAACAAAGCCAACAGGTAACACTTTTATAACCAACAAGATATACCTGTTTGCAGCGGTTATGATACAGAAAGATGTGTGAAGAAAAACAAGAGGGGCTGTAGAGCTAAAAGGGAAGTGATGCCACTTTTCTGCGCTTCACTCAGTGCCCTGTTCAGGGCCCCACACCGCTCGTTTTCACTTCCCATCAGAGTATCCAGCTAGGTAAATTCATACTTGTTTGGTTGTTGGGCATGCAAGGTTCTTTGCACCAGATGCTACTTCAACCATCCGGGAACAGTCATACTGTAGAGTATTGGGCTTGTATGGACCTTACCATAAAACACCAATTGATATAACTATGGGCAGCCATTTTCACGCAGATAGATATAGCCACAGTGCAGATCTACTGGGATGAAAAAAGGAATTTTCCAGAGTCATACTCGGTGGCAAGCAACCCCATCACCCTTCAAAGTAGATATCCTGGCATCTGGTGGGTGGACATGAAACCACAGCAGCCATGTGAATGTGTTTTGGAAGCCATCTTGTGCATCCTGCAATCTAAGCAGTGATAAACTTCTAATGCTTCTTGAGTTCTATTCTTGGTAGTTTCAGCCTCAGCAGGCATGAAGAGCATGTGGAAAAAGGCACAAAAAAATAAATGCACTGGATTATGGATTTGTCTTAGTTAAATTGAGCAGCCACAATGATGCTCCACTCTTGGTACAAGCTTCCCATCTTGAGCAGGACAGAAAGTCCTCTCAATAGACCTGGCACAAATGGGACTTGAGGTTTTTGATGGACATTCCTCAAGTCATCAGACTTTCCTCAAGTCATTAGCACTTCCTGCAATTTCTATCCATCTTTCCATCTCACACACATGGTGGAACATGCTCAAGCGGATATGGGCCAACAAGACAATTTCACTGTTTCTTATACCTTTTGTGGATCTGACTCATACATTCACAGTACCAAGCTTCACTGGTCTTCACAGAGAGGAACTAAGGTCAATTACATAGACAATACCTGTGACGGGCAACTGCTGTCTTCGGATGCCAATTATAGGGTCCCTATGAAGGAGTACCATATTCACTAACTTACACAAACATATGAGGGGGATCAGAGTTACGGAGTCTGTGCAGATTTATCTAGCGAGACCAAAACAAAATTTGATCAGCTGTGACCAACCGCCAGTCCCCCTATAGACTGTTTAGTAGGACCGTGTCACCCATACGCAAATTGTGCTACATTTGCCTCACTGACAAAAATGTTATGCCAAACTGGAGAAGAAGGTCCGTTTACCATTCCCAGCTAGTGTAAAAGCAACCTAGTAGTTCACAGGTATTGTAAATTTTTTTCAAGTATTGCTTACATATTGTGATTTGCTGGGGGGATTGTGTGTGTGTGTATGTGTGCAGGGATGTTTAACACAAACTGAGGGGACCGGCCTATTCCTCATATTGTTGACAAAAATTGATCAAACTAGATAAGCACCATTCCTGCGCAATCCATCGCAGTACCGGTTCATGTTGTGTTTTTAAGTACTTTCAAACAAGTGTATCCATTTTTTTATTTACCTGTGGTCCACTATGGCCCACTTTATAACCAGTATCAATACGCGTGTGCAGTTAGAATAGTAAATGCAGTCTCCATTACGGTCCATGGCTGTTCCTCGTATAAAAAGTGTGTGTGTGTGTGCGTGTGTGTGAGTGTGTGGGAGAGATCAACATTTCCTTGGTTCATTGAAGTCCATGCACTTCTTCATTGATGAGGGCATGGTTTTGTCCATCGTTTCCCACCTTTTGCTCCGGATTATCCTTAGGCTTCACTCAATCCTAATCCTTAATGTAAATTCTACTCTGTTTTCTCCTGTGATGTTTTCCAAATGGCACAAATGTACACACCACCAAGGCCTTTACGGTGAGAGTCCTGGTTTATTTTATCACATGGATTTGGGTGAAAAAATCATACTATCACACTTCCCTGTACAGAAGGAAATACACATCTCATTGTAAATCTAGGTACCCCCGCCCTGCAGAAGCTGAAAGATTACAAAGCCAATCGATCTGTCTTTTATTGGCAAAAGTGTTTGATCATTTATGGGTCAGTTTGTATGTTTGTGTGGAATTGTAATTATGCATGTAAGCATATATGAAGTATTTATATAGTGCGAATCAAGCAAAAAGGCTGTGGACCGCTCTTACAAGGTCAAAGATACAGCTAACAAGTGACTGGAGGGTAGCAGGTTTCTGAAAGCAGAAGTGTGCTGTTATAGTATTGTTATGTTGTGTACTCTAAAGATTTTTGTCTTCAGCTTTTTGCAAAATTGTAGCAGGGCTGCCATACTAGTTCCTGGATGCAGAGACTTGGACAGTTCGTAATCTCGTTTTACTTTTCTACACCTTTTGCCCCCCCCCCCGTTTGATGGTGTCCTGATTATAGGTGTGCCAAGAAGGCAGCCAAGATGGTGAGCTTGTCATGATGACTGTTTACATGTTGTAGATAGGTATAAATATAGTGCAGGCTTTGAAGAGGAGCCAATGATGGTCAACCAGGGTGGGGGTGATGTCATATTTCTTCAGGTCCTTTATGAGGTGTTTTATGGCATTAGGATGCCCGTTAAGGGAGACCCAATTGGAGTCTCTAGAGGAGGACATTGCCACAATCGGAATGCGAGAGTAGGAGGGCTTCAATAACCTGCCTTCTGGAAATGTTACCTCCTTTGTAGAGGCAGCCCTTTTTAGTTTTCTTCATGATGTTTTCCTCTGCAGCGGCTGGTGCAGGTAAGCGCGGCGGGGTGGGCAAGAGGGGTGGATTTCAACAGACGATGGAATAGGATTTAATTATTTAACTTTACATATCCTTTGTCGACTTGCCCCATCAACCTGCCCTGCCCCACCGCGCTTACCTGCACCGGCTGCTGCTGGTGTTCCGCCAGAGTGAGGTTGGGGTCCAGACTGCATCCAAATGACTTGGCGTTTGGTGAAAATTGCCCTCCAATGTATTCAGATTCAATTCATTGAGTCAGGTTGGACCAGTATTGCTTGTTGTTTTGGGAAAATTGCAGGAATTCTGTTGTGGTTGGATGGAGTTTCAGGTAGTTGCTGGACATCCAAGTCTGGATGTGGTGCACCTGATGTTTAAGTCATTGGATGTCTGAGGTGAAGGTGACTTTCAAGTAGTGTTTTGTGACATTGTGGAGGGAATCCAGGTAGAGGATGAAGATGACAGAGACAATATGGAATTCTGTGAAAATCTACTGATGACACAGAGCTCCTGGTACCTGGAGCTAACAAGGTGGATTAATGAGAGCGACTCAGAATGGATGAATGGGTAAATGAATGAGTGCATGGATGAATGAGTGACTGACCAGCAGCTGAGGGAGTGCCGTATAGCTTCTTGTCACCAACATGAAGTTGGCCATACATGCACTCAAGTCAAGTCAAAAGGTTTGCTTTATTCGGTTAAAATTTAAAACCATCAAAGCACAGGACAATATTTCATGATGTAAATAATCGCATTACAAACAAACAGATAATATCAATAACACATTACAAATAAACAAATACTATCAATGATGCATAGACCAAATATATTACATAGCACCTTCAAAAAGAAACACTTGGCGTACAAATATACAGATTAAAAAGTTTGTCACCCACTGAGTTCTCCATTTAAAATTCAATAATTCATCTGCTAAATCGTCACATCACAAATTTTCTGTCTAAAAAAATCACTACAGATAAAAAGGTAGAGGACGGTTACTAGTGTAGCTGTACTTTGTTTCTTCGCCTGATGGCCCCTGTGATGTAACTAGTTACCCCAAAACACACCACAAAGGACCCAAGCGTTTGCAAGTAGGCTATGGCCGGTCTAGCTTGCTCAAAGTTACAGCCCCTTAAAAATAACAAAATACATTTATTGCGTAATAAAACATAAAAGTTGCAGAAAAAACCATATGCAAGGTATTCTGCTCAGGAAAATTATCACAGGGGCAAGGCCTCAAAGTCCCTTCTTTGGAAAAACCTTTTGGGAATGATAATAGCCATGGGAGCATGTTATGCTTGAACCTTAATAACACAAACAGATGATATGGCTTGTTTATATAGTTCAAGTACGGCTGTATTTTTCTCCCTATACTTAGCATTACAAAACTCCTGACTAAAGGTTTTACCAATTTCCCTTCTTCGCTCATTAACATTGCCCTGTTCAGGAACTGAGACTTTACGGCCTTAATAGCCGTCTTGCCTAACGCACTAGGATTCATGAACAGATCAGGGCTGCCCAGTGAATCTATTTGGGTTTTAATATAACGGATCCACAGGATAGCGAGGGCTCTGTCTAGAGACATACAGTCTTGGATAATCAATTGGTTTAGATTTAGTGGCTGCTGTGCCCAAATTCTCAACCAACCTAGTAGTGGGACCACAGCGATCTGGTCTAAAATATAGCCAGCCCCAAGGTCCTCATGAATGTTAAAAGTAGCAGCAGATGATGGGAACGACAACCATTTTCGAAAAAATACATTTTCTGCTGTTTTTCGATTACACTAACATCTGTGTAGCCCCATACCTCGCTCCCATATAGCACCATTGGGACACACTTAGCGTTATAAATTTTCATGAGTGCCGGGAGTGGTTTGCAACCCAATCGCTTTGCAAACCCTAACAGAGCACCCAACGCCCTGGCAAGGGTATTCTTTTTGTGGGCACGCTGCGTAACCCATGATCTTCTGTCATCGAAAAGAATCCCTAAGTATGGGAAGGCTGGGACTTTAATGAGCTCCTGCCCTTTGCAGAAAAATTTCGCCTTTTTTGCCCGTCCCCCACCTATTGACATAGAGTGTGACTTTTTAAAATTGGTTATTAAATCTAGAGAGTCCATAAAATTAATAAAACAATCTAAAAGAGATTGTAGCCCTCTTGCCGTTCTTGCCACTAAAACTGGTATATCCTTGCAAGATGAGATTAATGCGTCTCCCAAGTTGTTAATATAAAGCGTAAACAGCAAGGGTGCAAGGATACATCCTTGCCTTACCTGGCTTTAACTGGCCAAGCATCTGTCAGACTCCCTTTCTCATTATAACGGACCGCTACCGTAGTATTCTCATGGATGTCAGCCAGGAAAGATATCAATACAGGGTCCAGCCCCATGCTGTATAGGGAAGCCCAAAGTTTTGCCTGTTTACAAGGTCGAAAGCAGTGGACAAATCCATAAAAGCTAGATGTATGACCCCCTGCTTTGCGACCGTGTACTTCCCTATAACAAGATGTAAATTAAGGCATTGACCCGTTGTACCCCTTCCCTGTCTGAACCCATACTGTAGGTCCAAGACAACGGAATTTTTTTCCAGCCAGTCTGTCAAGCGGGCTAGTACGGCTTTTCCCATAATCTTTGCAGCAGAATCCAAGAGTGAGATGGGCCTATAACAGGCCGGATCTTCTCTTGAGCCCTTTTTAAATATTGGGACTATAACTGCTTTACCCCAAGACAATGGGAGACCTACTTTAGAGTCTGCATTAAAAACAGAAGTTAAAATCTTTGCCCATAACCTGGGGTCGGCCCTATATAAATCAGCCGGTACCCCGTCCGGGCCTGGTGCTTTCTCCTTTGATGTAGACACAATCGCCTCCATTACTTCTCCCTCTGTAAAATTGATTTTTGGGGCTTGTATAGTTTCCCCACGAGGAATGAAAGGTGAGTGACTGATCTCAGAATATAGGCCACTAAAGTGTTCCATCCACCTTTCTGGGAGGATGAGACAATCTTTAATTGTATTATGTGTCTCATCAAATAATGGACTATTAATCACTTTCCAGAATTGGGTGCTACTTGTCAGGACACTCGCTTGAATCAATTCATCCCATGCCATCTCTTTTAGCTGGGTTTTCCTTACTTTTATTGCTTTTTATAGGCCCTTCTAGCCTCTACAATCTTATTGTTGTCCCTGGCAGACTCTTTCAAAACCTCCAAAAGTGCCGTATGTGCAGTAGTGCATGCTACTTCCACGAGTCGAGTGGTCGCTCCCAGGGTCCCTGCTGACTGCTGGTATCGTAGCGCTGAATTGCTTTCACATTGCCTTGTATTTTTCAACTGTTGCTTGCAGGCTTAGCGCTTTGCTGGTATCGTAGCGCTGAATTGCTTTCACATTGCCTTGTATTTTTCAACTGTTGCTTGCAGGCTTAGCGCTTTGCTGGTATCGTAGCGCTGAATTGCTTTCACATTGCCTTGTATTTTTCAACTGTTACTTGCAGGCTTAGCGCTTTGCTGTAGTAGCGCTTGGTGCATTTCTGTGCTGTTTAAATTGTTTAAACGCGTTTTGCCGCTAGCGCTCCGCTGTGCCCCCCCCTCTCCGCCTCCATTTTGTTTGTTGTGCTTGTCCTCGTGTGCCCGCCCCGCCTCCCAGATGAGACGCCCTCCCACTGTCCTGAAATAGCGCTCTTCTCCATTCAGGCGCCGTGACTCACTCCTCTTCCACGAGTCGAGTGGTCGCTCTCAGGGTCCCTGCTGACTGCTGGTATCGTAGCGCTGAATTGCTTTCACATTGCCTTGTATTTTTCAACTGTTGCTTGCAGGCTTAGCGCTTTGCTGGTATCGTAGCGCTGAATTGCTTTCACATTGCCTTGTATTTTTCAACTGTTGCTTGCAGGCTTAGCGCTTTGCTGGTATCGTAGCGCTGAATTGCTTTCACATTGCCTTGTATTTTTCAACTGTTACTTGCAGGCTTAGCGCTTTGCTGTAGTAGCGCTTGGTGCATTTCTGTGCTGTTTAAATTGTTTAAACGCGTTTTGCCGCTAGCGCTCCGCTGTGCCCCCCCCCCTCCGCCTCCATTTTGTTTGTTGTGCTTGTCCTCGTGTGCCCGCCCCGCCTCCCAGCTGAGACGCCCTCGCCCCTCCCCCTCCACCATCCATATATGACAGGAGTTCCTGCGCGCAGCGACCGCGCCCAATCCGCGCCGAAGGTGCGCCAAAGGTAAGCCCGTCTACGCCCGTCCGCGCCTTGACCGCGCCCAGCGCCAGACCCCCTGGCCCCCGTCCCTCCCAGCCCCCCCGCATTACCTACGATGCCGCCGCCCTCCCAGCCCTTAACCCCAGTCGCGCCCCCAACTGCGTTCAAGCCGCTCCTGGACGCACCCATGGACCTTTCTCATGCTACTCCTGCAAACTCAGCGGCACCGACAACATCTCCGCTACAACCACACATCAGACTCCCGACCCCAACCACTTACAATGCATCCTGCTCAACACCCGATCGGTCCACAGGCACGCCATTGACCTATGGAATCTACTAGACACCATTTCTCCGGACATCGCCTTCCTTACGGAAACATGGATGAACGCTTCCTCCGCACCAGACATCACCATTGCCATCCCTGAAGACTATAAGATCACTCGCAAAGACCGCACCTGCCACACAGGAGGAGGAATCGCTATCGTCCATAAGAAATCCATCCGCATCTCAACCAGCTCTGACGCCAACCTCGCCAACTCCGAACACCTTCACTTCCAGATCCACATCGACCCCAAGACCACACTCAGAGGCACCCTCCTCTACAGACCACCAGGACCCCGCGCAAAATTCAGTGAAGACATCACGGACTTCATCACTCCACACGCGCTCCCCTCCAAAGAATACATCCTTCTGGGAGACCTCAACTTTCACCTTGAAAATATCTACGACCGCAACACCGCCAACCTCGTGGACAACCTCGCCAACCTCGGACTTAAACAACTAGTCACTTCCCCCACCCACATCGCAGGTCACACACTCGACCCCATCTTCACATCCAGCAATCATGTCTCCTTCGGCCACACCACGGACCTCCTCTGGACTGACCACAGCTGCGTTCACTTCACCTACAACAAACCAAAACCCAACATCCACCTCCAACCTACCCTGCAAAGAAACTGGAACAAAATCACCACGGACCAAATCTCCGCATCGCTCCTTCAAAACTCCCCAGCCCCCTCTTCTAACGCCAACGAAGCCGCCGCTAACCTCACCCTATGGTTATCCAACACCGCCGACACCTTAGCACCACTGAAAAAACGGCAAAGCAAACCTGGCAGCAAGAAGGCCTCATGGTTCAACGATGATCTCAAGAAGTCCAAGAAACTCTGCAGCTCCCTTGAAAAAGCCTGGAAAAAAGACCCAACCACCAGCACCAAGGTCGCCTTCAAAAACGCCACCCGCACTCATCACCAACTGATCCGAAAAGCCAAGAAAACAGCATTCAAGGATCGACAACAACGCCCACAATAGCAAGGAACTTTTCAACATCGTCAAGGAATTTTCCAATCCCTCGGCCAACTCCAACGACATCACCCCCTCTCAAACCCTCTGCGACTCCCTAGCATCATTTTCCCACAACAAGATTGCAGACATCCACAACAGCTTTGACAACCAACCCGGAAATCAACCCACCCTACCATTTGCTGATCATCTTCCCCCCGTGAACATTCTCAACGACTGGAACCCAATCTCCGCTGAGGACACCATCCGCCTGATGAATTCAATCCACTCAGGAACCCCCACAGACCCATGCCCTCACCACATCTTCAACAAAGCAGACTCCGTCATAGCTCCGCACCTCAGAGACGTCATCAACTGCTCCTTCAACTCCGCCACCTTCCCGGAAGACTGGAAACACGCTGAACTCACCGCCCTTCTGAAAAAACCAACAGCGGACCCCACCGAACTCAAAAATTACCGCCCCATCTCGCTTCTCCCATTCCCGGCCAAAGTCATCGAGAAAGCTGTCAACAACCAGCTCGCCACCTTCCTCGAAGCCAACAAATCCCTCGACCCCTCACAATCTGGCTTCCGAGCAAAACACAGCACTGAGACCGCCCTCATCGCAGCAACAGACGACATTCGAACGCTACTAGACAATGGAGACACAGTCGCCCTCATCCTCCTCGACCTCTCCGCAGCCTTTGACACAGTCTGCCACAGCACCCTCCTACAACGCCTCTATAACATCGGAATCCAAGGAAAAGCACTTGAATGGATCACCTCGTTCCTCACCGGACGAACCCAGAGAGTCCGCCTCCCTCCATTCAAGTCCGAGGCCTCTGAAGTCATCTGCGGCGTACCACAAGGATCCTCACTCAGTCCCACCCTCTTCAACGTATACATGAGCCCCCTCGCGGCCATCGCACGCCAACACAACCTCAACATCATCTCTTACGCGGACGACACTCAACTGATCCTCTCTCTCACCAATGACCCCAGCACCGCCAAAACTAACCTACACGAAGGAATGAAAGAAGTTGCCGAATGGATGAAACAAAGCCGTCTGAAACTGAACTCAGACAAAACAGAAGTCCTCATCTTAGGTACATCCCCCTCTGCATGGGACGACTCCTGGTGGCCGGAAGCCCTCGGAAAAGCACCCATCCCGACAGACCACGCACGGAACCTAGGCGTCATCCTGGATTCTTCACTCTCAATGAACAGACAAGTCAGCGCCGTATCCTCTTCCTGCTTCAACATTCTTCGCATGCTCAGAAAAACATTTCGCTGGATCCCCTCCGATACAAGGAAAACAGTCACCCACGCTCTGGTCACGAGCCGACTGGACTACGGAAACACCCTCTACGCGGGCACTACCGCAAAACTCCAGAAGAAACTCCAACGAATCCAAAACGCCTCAGCCAGGCTCATACTAGACCTCCCACGCAACGAACACATCTCTGGTCACCTTAAAGACCTCCACTGGCTACCCGTCAATAAGAGGATCACTTTCCGACTGCTTACCCACGCACACAAATCACTCTACGACATCGGACCAGACTGCCTCAACTCACGACTGTCCTTCTACACCCCCTCCCGCCAACTACATTCTTCCAACCAAGCCCTCGCCATTGTACCTCGCATCAACAAGACCACCATGGGAGGCAGATCCTTTTCATACCTGGCTGCTAAAACATGGAACTCACTCCCCGCTTACCTTCGCCTTACCCAGAACCACCTAGCATTCAGAAAGCAACTTAAAACGCGGATATTTGACAAGTAATCATCCTCCCCTTCCTAAGCGCCTTGAAACCCTCTGGGTATGTCGTGCGCTATACAAATCCTATGACTTGACTTGACTTGACTTGCTTGGTCAAACCAGTTTTTCAATTCCTTAGGCCTTGGTTTACTTCGCTGAGTCAAATTAACCGCTACCTGTTTTGTAATGCGGTCGAAGGCGCCAAGGATTACCATTGGCTCGGAATACATATTTAGACATAAGCTCAAATCCTCAGAATTACTATTATACAAATTATCAAGGAAGTCAGCTGGGGTGATAACCTCCCATCCCAACATTCGGCCCTGACATTTGGTAGCTATATTAGAATTTGAAATAAGGGCCAATGGTATCTCACTTTTAAGGGCCTTAATTTTAATATCCAACGTAAGCGGATTGTGGTCACTGAGACCGTTCTGTGTGACACAAAAAAGCCTATTAGGTCCTTCAAAAGGCATGATGCTAAAATATAATCGATAATACTACAGTGACCTTGGCCAATATAGGTTGGGACAGGGGACAGGGTTTCTGCTTGTGATGGGCAGAACAAGTAGTGGGCAGATAAAAGACTCTCCAGATACGTCCCGCTCTTCGTGTGCTCAAAATGGGTAACGTTTCAGAAAAGGGGGTGGTGATGGACAGAGTATCTGAATTAAGCAGAGCACTCCTACCCAGTCAACAGATCAGGGCTTGATCCATCACCGTTTTTTAGCTCACTGCACCATCCCAGCTCAGAACCTGGCTACATGCAAATTAGTCTGTCCCTGGCCCAGTGCATCATGGGAACAGGGCAGACCAAACTACCAAGCCAATTCTTTTACTGGAAAGGAAACAAGCTTCCGGGAACCGGTTTCTGGCATTACAGCTGTCTTCGGCCCGGCTTGCTTGAATCCTGATGGTGCAGTGAGCAAGGGACTCATGTCTGAGCATACTCTTCCACGCTTATGGTGGACAAAACGATTCAGAAAAGGGTGTGGTGATGGACAGAGTATCTGAATTAACCCCTTCCATGCGACCGTGATTCCCCTGGTGTGCTGTAAACAGCACGAACAGGGGCGGGCCGTGACTAACCCCAGCCGTCATCAGCACACGAGCACCGTAGTGCATGACGGCTGGGGTTCGTCATCAGCATGGAAGGGGTTAAGCAGAGCACTCCTACCCAGTCAACAGATCAGGGCTTGATCCATCACCGTTTTTTAGCTCACTGCACCATCCCAGCTCAGAACCTGGCTACATGCAAATTAGTCTGTCCCTGGACCAGTGCATCATGGGAACATGGCAGACCAAACTACCAAGCCAATTCTTTTACTGGAAAGGAAACAAGCTTCTGGGGACCGGTTTCTGGCATTACAGCCGTCTTCGGCCCGGCTTGCTTGAATCCTGATGGTGCAGTGAGCAAGGGACTCATGTCTGAGAATACCCTTCTACGCTTATGGTGGACAAAACGATTCAGAAAAGGGGGGGTGATGGACAGAGTATCTGAATTAAGCAGAGCACTCCTACCCAGTCAACAGATCAGGGCTTGATCCATCACCGTTTTTTAGCTCACTGCACCATCCCAGCTCAGAACCTGGCTACATGCAAATTAGTCTGTCCCTGGCCCAGTGCATCATGGGAACAGGGCAGACCAAACTACCAAGCCAATTCTTTTACTGGAAAGGAAACAAGCTTCCGGGGACCGGTTTCTGGCATTTCAGCCGTCTTCGGCCCGGCTTGCTTGAATCCTGATGGTGCAGTGAGCAAGGGACTCATGTCTGAGCATACTCTTCCATGCTTATGGTGGACAAAACGATTCAGAAAAGGGGGTGGTGATGGACAGAGTATCTGAATTAAGCAGAGCACTCCTACCCAGTCAACAGATCAGGGCTTGATCCATCACGTTTTTTAGCTCACTGCACCATCCCAGCTCAGAACCTGGCTACATGCAAATTAGTCTGTCCCTGGCCCACTGCATCATGGGAACAGGGCAGACCAAACTACCAAGCCAATTCTTTTACTGGAAAGGAAACAAGCTTCCGGGGACCGGTTTCTGGCATTACAGCCGTCTTCGGCCTGGCTTGCTTGAATCCTGATGGTGCAGTGAGCAAGGGACTCATGTCTGAGCATACCCTTCCACGCTTATGGTGGACAAAACGATTCAGAAAAGGGGGTGGTGATGGACAGAGTATCTGAATTAAGCAGAGCACTCCTACCCAGTAAACAGATCAGGGCTTTATCCATCACCGTTTTTTACCTCACTGCACCATCCCAGCTCAGAACCTGTCTACATGCAAATTAGTCTGTCCCTGGCCCAGTGCATCATGGGAACAGGGCAGACCAAACTACCAAGCCAATTCTTTTACTGGAAAGGAAACAAGCTTCCGGGGACCGGTTTCTGGCATTACAGCCGTCTTCGGCCCGGCTTGCTTGAATCCTGATGGTGCAGTAAGCAAGGGACTCATGTCTGAGCATACTCTTCCATGCTTATGGTGGACAAAACGATTCAGAAAAGGGGGTGGTGATGGACAGAGTATCTGAATTAAGCAGAGCATTCCTACCCAGTCAACAGATCAGGGCTTGATCCATCACCGTTTTTTAGCTCACTGCACCATCTCAGCTCAGAACCTGGCTACATGCAAATTAGTCTGTTCCTGGCCCAGTGCATCATGGGAACAGGGCAGACCAAACTACCAAGCCAATTCTTTTACTGGAAAGGAAACAAGCTTCCGGGGACCGGTTTCTGGCATTACAGCCGTCTTCGACCCGGCTTGCTTGAATCCTGATGGTGCAGTGAGCAAGGGACTCATGTCTGAGCATACCCTTCCACGCTTATGGTGGACAAAATGATTCAGAAAAGGGGGTGGTGATGGACAGAGTATCTAAATTAAGCAGAGCACTCCTACCCACTCAACATGATGCATGTTGGTGGACAACCTTGGAGCGAGAATAGACATGCGGCCGTCCAGCCGCACAGCAGGCACCACCCCGCTAGCCTTGGGGGTCACGGGTCCCATAACGCACAGTCTCATCTGAGCTGCCCAATGGTGGGTGTGGCATATGGAAAATGGAGAAGTTGGTTGGCGGTCATGCACGCCGCTTACGTTAAAGCCCCTGAAGAGAAGCATATGGAGCTTCGAAACGCGTCGGGCAGATCCATTATGGAGCGGCATCTGCAAGCTGATTCCCGTCCTCACCTATGCATAAATTAAGCTGCTGCTCGTGTGCTACTCAATGGTGCACTATGCAAAAACAACAGGTGATGGACCGAATGTGGATCAATGTCGCACACTCACCCCAGTCCAAAGATCTGGGCCCAAATCCATCGTCCGGTCCGGTCCTCGGATGCTTGATTCCGGTCTGGGAAAGATATGGCTGTGTAGTTCGGACTGGACTGTTCCCATCGGGCACAGGGTCAGAGCTGATTTGCATAAAGCCATTATCTAACCCAGGGTGGTGTGGAGTGCAAAAAAAGATGGATTTAGGCCCAGATCCTTGTACTGGGGTGAATGTAAGACATTGATCTACATTCTGTCCATCAAATTGTTTTTTGTAATTTTCTCCCTGAGTGTACTGGGGTAGCTCAGACGTGGGTCCCAGAGCCTCCACACCACTGGAGTCAAGCTAGCCGGGCTGATGAGAGGTGTTACCTCGAAACCGGTCCGGTCCTCGGATGCTTGATTCCGGTCTGGGAAAGATATGGCTGTGTAGTTCGGACTGGACTGTTCCCATCGGGCACAGGGTCAGAGCTGATTTGCATAAAGCCATTATCTAACCCAGGGTGGTGTGGAGTGCAAAAAACGATGGATTTAGGCCCAGATCCTTGTACTGGGGTGAATGTAAGACATTGATCTACATTCTGTCCATCAAATTGTTTTTTGTAATTTTCTCCCTGAGTGTACTGGGGTAGCTCAGACGTGGGTCCCAGAGCCTCCACACCACTGGAGTCAAGCTAGCCGGGCTGATGAGAGGTGTTACCTCGAAACCGGTCCGGTCCTCGGATGCTTGATTCCGGTCTGGGAAAGATATGGCTGTGTAGTTCGGACTGGACTGTTCCCATCGGGCACAGGGTCAGAGCTGATTTGCATAAAGCCATTATCTAACCCAGGGTGGTGTGGAGAAATTGATCTACATTCTGTCCATCAAATTGTTTTTTGTAATTTACTCAATGGTGGACAACCTTGGAGTGAGAATATATATATATATATATATGTATATATATATATATATATATATATATATATATATATATATATATATATATATATATATATATATATATATATATATATATATATATATATATATATATATATATATATATATATGCACAAAGTGTAGCTCTCTCCTGTAATTACCGCAGTTGCCGCAGCAATATCGAAAAGAAACCACGCCACTCCAACGCTCGTCATGGGCCAAAAAAACAATTTATTTGCGCTCAAGCCACCAGATCCTACGCGTTTCGGGCATCCGCCCTTGTTCACAGATCGTTAGTCAGTAAAATCTCAACAGCTTAAATACAAAAAGTTTTCCCGGGCATTTTTTTCACAACCACGTGGTAGTAAACATTAAAGACACACTACATATCTTAGGCTAAGCAGTCTTTTTTCTCCAAGTTCAGTGCCATGAAAAGTCATTACATGAAAATTATAACAGCATAAATGCATAATCATGTTAAAATCACAATGATATTATAATTTGTTTTATGAATAAAAAATAAATACGTTTTAGCAATAAAAATATATTATTGATTTTTATACCAAACACGCAACAGAGACAATGTGCAAATATCGCAACCAGCAAATTTGTGCAAAATTAGCAGAAATAGTGCAAAAAGCAATACATTAAAGTGCCATGGTCTAAAGATGCAATATTGTTTAAATAGTCAATGACTAGAATGTGTAAACAAAACACTCTGTGCACAAAGAATTATTTGTGCATGGTGTATATGTATAGTTTTGGATTGTCTCTAGTTTGCTAGATAAGGGACTTATCTAATATCAGCATAAATGCTCTATAAATCCATCATGATTTTATATTCTGTTAATGAATGCTTATATGGTCACTGAAAATAAATCGCATAATACGAAAAAGCGTTGTCACTGCTTATCATCATGCCCCCTTTGTCTGTGTTAATATTAAAGTGCTATAAAAAAACCAAAATTATGAGTGTGCCCAAAGGAAAAAAGGCGGAAGAAATCCAAAATGGTGTTCTTCCAGTATGAATGGTGAGTGAAAGAAAGAAGTACTTTTACCCAATTCCAAACATATGTGCCAAAGAATAAAGAGATGAAATTAAACATATATTTCATTAAAAGACTTTAAGAGAGGGAAGGGGGGCGGGTAATGGCAGGAAAGCTTTAAACTAAATAATTCATGGTCAACAAATAATCTTTACAGGAATACATGGAGGTCTTCAGTTGTATTAAGACCATTCGGAAAACGACTGTCCAGTTCGAGGATAAACTGAGATTCCAATCTCCTCAGCATTAGATCCCTGTCCCCTCCTCTGATAGTTTTGGGTATGGAGGCTATAACATAATATGTCAGGCATTCAAGGTTGTTGTGGTGAATAGCTTTAAAATGTCGAGCCACGGGGTATGAGCTATCGTTGTTAACGATAGCTCGCAGGTGTTGCAGTATTCTGACATGCACCTGTTGGCGTGTGCTACCAACATATCTTAAGCCACAGGTGCATGTCAGAACATAGACTGCAAACTCAGTTTTGCAGCTATGTTTACCCTTAATTTCCACTGGATCAGGTCTAAAGGGTGTGGAGTACTTGGTGGTGTTCACCCCAAATTTACAGGCTCTGCAGCTAGAACAGCGGATGAAGCCAGGCTTAACCATCCAATTGTCTTTTTTAATGACTTCAGGGAAATATCTGCTCAGCTGGGTTCTCAAACTTAAGCCTTTCCTATATGTAATGTTGGGTCCTGCCGCTATTCTAGGTGCCAGTACCAGGTCAGTTTTTAAAGCCGGCCACCTTTGATTAATAATAGACCGAATTTTACGTTCCTGTCTATTAAATGTCAATATCAGTCTAGGTGCGCTGATGTCTGAATCTGATGTTTTCTCCAACATGGTTTCTGAAATGGGTGTGTTGAGGTTGGATAAAAGAGAGTCTCTGGGTCTACTCTTTGCTCTCTCAATAGATTGCTTCAAGACAGATTCTTTATATCCCCTCCCTCGAAATCTATTGAGGGCTTCTGCAGCACAAAGTTCATAATCTTCATCAGTACTGCAGATTCGTTTGAGCCTCAATAGCTCACCAAAGGGGATGTTGTCAATGGTGTGACGGGGGTGAGAGCTGCTGGCATGGAGTGTACTGTTGCCGGCAGTGCTCTTACGATGTAATTTAGTGCATAATTTGCCATTTTTTACAAATATCTTAACATCAAGAAAGTCTGCCTCTGCTTGATTGATGCGTGATGTAAAATGTAAATTTTCGTTATTGACATTAAGTGATTTAATAAAGTTTTCTGCACTTGTCTGATCCCCCCTCCATACCAAAAAGACATCATCAATGAATCGCATCCAATGCAACACATTATTAGCCATAATATCACTGTAGGTGATGTTGAGTACCCGCTCCTCCCACCAGCCCACGTGTAAACACGCGTAGCTGGGGGAGAAGCAGGCACCCATCGCCACCCCTCTCTGTTGCAGATATATTTCCTTACCAAACATAAAGTAATTATGATGCAAACACCAATTTGTCAATTCTATCAGCATCTTATTATGTTTGTAGCAACTGATGGGTCTACTTCCTAAGAAATGTTCAAGTGCTCCAAGCCCAGTTTGATGATTAATGCTGGTATAGAGTGATTCTATATCTAGGGTGATTAATAGTAAATCATCACTCCACGGAACATTTTTGATCTTATTAAGAAAGTGGCCAGTGTCCTTCATGTAAGATGGCAATGCTTGCACCAAACTTTGCAAGAAGTAATCAATATATTCCCCAATATGCTCAGCCACACTGGAAATAGCAGAGATGATGGGCCTACCAGGGGTGGGACTCACCATCTTATATATATATATTTAGTCACCAAATTCGTCCACAGCGGAGGGCGCGCTTCTCACGGCTGGTGCAAGCTGTGGGGACGGACCTTCCCTCCCCAAATTCAATTAGCCACCAAACAAAACACGCTCGCACTCTCCCAGATAAGTTATTTCATTAAAGGTTTATTTTCAAGGCTTCTACCATCAACAGCTCTCTCCACACCTACGCGTTTCGACCGGCAGGTCTTGGTCACAGTGTAAAACATTAGTCCTACATTCATTTTTTTATTTTATACCAGTAATACCAGTCAGCATATTATGGTACATTCTGGGTCTGGTAGTATAAAACATTTCTTTTACATGGTATTCTCTTCACATAACTGTATTTTGGGTACATAAATGCATTGTGTGATGTAATTTGGCGCATTTTGCCTATATGTGCATGTGTGATTATCATTTGCCAAATCATTTCTCCATATGTTTATTGTATATATATATATATCAATATCCTGGTTGTTTGTTGCAGGAAAGTCCTGTCCAACTGCTACTGGTTTCTACCTAGTAGCAAGTATTAGTTCATATTTCTTGGCACTGTGTCCATTTTATGAACTCAACCTGATTATGTGGAGTCTCTATTTCTGGGTCTTAGTGCCTTATATAGTTAGGAATTAGCATTTAAAAAACCATTGAAATTGCTCCTATATGGTTAGTTGTACTAACTATATTTCGCGCACCCGCAATCCACTGCTGATGATGTCACATATTACATCATTCATGACATGGTCAGTGACATCACTGATGACATCTCAAATGACATCAATGATGACATCACTGATGACATCATCCATGTGACAATCACATACACCTTTTCATACACTAGTAAAATCTTTCATCACTCTTTGTAAAATACAGATTATCATATTTGAATCCATTGACACAGCAATACAAGTATCTAAAAACCCACTCATTGATTCCTAGATGTATACACACATCTAATCACTTACCTGTAGATTCACTCATACATGCTGTCAATGATCAATAGAACACTATCAAAAATACTTATACACCTATATCGACATTACACACCAAAACACAACCTATTCACATATGAAGTTATCCTACTCACTTATGCAAACAATGGATCATACTTACATACTTACTTAGCTACACACTTATATAAACACCACTTCATCTATTTATTTAGATAGTAAGTCAAATTTAGTGTAGAATAAAATCATTATTACAAGTATACAGTTATCCATACAGTCATACACACAATCATTGAGTCTTATGTATACTTATTTATATACAACAATTGACACATACACTGCCTTTTATTTTTCTAGTTTATCTACTGAATCAACTATTCACACATATTTGGGCAGTCACACACCCTCCACCGAACCACACACACATTCACTCTCCCATACAAATACTCAGTTAACTAATCAATAACTAATATTGACTTTCACATAGCTAGTAACCAACTGGAGAACCAGTTTACAAAACAACTGACAAAGTGATACAGATATTCACACAGTTTAGTCACTATCCACTATATTTAGTGAGGCACTATAAATTGTTAAAGTCCTCCATCCTAATATTAATTTTTATATATCCACTCATACTTCAATGCAAATTGCTATATATATAATGCATATTTGTAAATGTAAATTTAATGTATATTTATATAGCGCATTATCACCAACGGTCTCTAAGCGCTTGCTTTGGGAACCCGTCCTGGTTTTTCCCTGTGAGATAACCCGTACTGGGCACACCCAAGGTGAAAGCCAGGCATCCCGCCGCAGGAGTCCATAGTGGAGATTAAGCAAGATATTGCCAGGAGTTGCAGAGTGTGAACCCATGATTCGAGCAGGCACCGAAGCGAGAATTATCAAGTCCATGGACTTTTTTGGGCTCAAGACCCTGCCGCATCAGGAATTGAACCCTGGTCCCGGGCCAGACTTCTGCATCAGGGTCTACCGCTCTAACCATTGGGCCACACTTCTCCACCAAATGGAGAAGCAAACCACATTCACTGGATGATGTCATCAGTGATGTCATCATTGATGTAATTTGAGATGTCATCAGTGATGTCTCTGACCATGTCATGAATGATGTAATATGTGACATCATCAGCAGTGGATTGCGGGTGCGCGAAATATAGTTAGTACAACTAACTATATAGGAGCAATTTCAATGGTTTTTTAAATGCTAATTCCTAACTATATAAGGCCTGAAACCTATGGTTTTTCCAGTGAATATATATATATATGCATCTAAGTCCAATGGTCCCGCACCTCCAGCAGTTTACCTGGCGAATAGAAACCACAGCGAATCTCAAGATTTGAGGCAAGGATGTTATTTATTCAGAAGTTAACAGCGTGAACGGTCTGACGTGTTTCGGGCGGAAAGCCCTTGCTCACAGAATAGTTCTGCATGTGTATGCCATTTTTTATAAATGCTTAAGTGAACATCAAGTGACAGTAAACACAGACAAAATACTACTCATGTTTCTATTGTTGCAGTAACTGAAACAGAGGTAAGAGGTAGACGTTGCCATCAAAAAAATGTGTCAATCAATGACTGAATAAATTCATGAAACAGAATAATAGCAGTCCCTGTATAAATACATAGCTCAGATTAAAAACGATTTTCATGATATGAATTCAAACATATTCGTGCAAATATCCGCAAATTTAAACATGTATAAATAGATAAAAATTCTGCAATTGGAAACATTTAACTGTTCAAATTAAGCAAGTAGTAAAACAATATATATATATAAAATATATATATGTACAAAATCCTGCAATTGTAAACATTTCAAAAATGTGCAAATTACGCAGATATTACATGTGCTGGAGATATCTTCCCTCTCCTAATGGATATTGTAACGCATAGAATATGTATTTCATGATAACGATACAGGGCAATTAATTTGGGACATCAAAAATTGATGGCAACCCATCTGTATTTCAACTACAAAAATGAGAATAACGTACGTATTTTGAAGTGAACAAAACTAAACTTCCCCAATGCAGTAAAGAACAATTCCTGCATATTAAAATTCATAATGATCAATGTCATTTTGTGTTAATGAGAGAAAGAAAATAAAAGAACAAAAAATAAAGCATTAAAATATAAATGTGTAGGCAAGAAACAGTTAAAGTATGGCGTTTGGGGAGGCGGTCACTAGCCAGCTGGTTACAGAGATGTCTGATAATAGTAATAATTCGGCTATGGACCAATTTACTATGAGAATTACAGGAAATGGTATAAATCCTCAGTGGTATTTAAACCATTGGGTACTTTGCTGTTTAGCTCCAGAATAATGCTAGATTCCAGTTGTCTTAGCATCTTGTCCCTGTCGCCACCTCTGCGTGGCTTGCGGACAGCAGACAGTACATAATAATTGAGACATTGCAAGTTGTTATTATGGACCAGTTTAAAATGTCTCGCAACAGGATATGCGCTGTCATTGTTAACAATGGCCCGAAGAGGCTATATATATATATATATATATATGTCAAAATCCTGGTACCGCAATCCTTTTGGAAAAACCAGAGTCGAAGCCCAAATCGGTTTCAAAGTGCTTAAAGATTTATTTGGCAGAAAAACAACCCTACGCGTTTCGAGGTACGCCTACCTCTTGCTCACGGGTGGAGTGTAAATCAAAGCGCCAAACTTTTAAAGTGACAGATTCAGTGTTTGCACAATTCACGTGATAGTTGACATGAAAACAGACTATCGTAGCTACATTGTTACTACCGCTCGACATGATTTTTAAAGCGCACATTGTGAAATGACATATTTGGCAAATAAACATTGCGTTAATTCATGTGTGCAAAGAGGTGCCATAAATATTGTGAGCAGTCAAAATATGCATTTCTGCCCAATCTGATAATTGCTCAAATTGGCGAACATAATCGACTGCAATAGAGTGTCATGTGACGTCCTTGTCAGCCATACAGTGAAGGCATAAAGTTGATGATGGTTATTTTGAACACATTAGACAAACGATCAGGCAATATTGTAACCATATTCCATGATTGTATAAGAGTCTGTAGCACCCCAGTGGGCATACACAAATAGAGATATTGTGCAATACGTGTTTGACACATTCTTCATCAAGCCCCAGTGGGCAGGCATCCAAAATCTGTAACAAAGAGACAACGTGTATATTTTAGCATGTATGTCTTCAACATCAATCCTTATTGTGATGTGCATGTGCCATGAAAATAATAACTCGGTTAAAAGTTAGCAGTCATTATCAAGGAGGTGGTGAAATTTTTTTTTTTTTTAAAACACATTTATATGTTTCAATGCAAGCACTATGCGCAAAAACAGTTCAATTGATGAAGAATATATCAGTACATTCAGTCATGCAGATGGATTGCTAATTCTTCCCCGAGGTTGTGCCCCCCCGGTTGGATTGTGTTGTATTTAATTATGTATTTGGACTCCAGTTTTCTTAAATCGAGCCATCTGTTGCTGCCTCTTTCTTTGTTTTCAACACAGTCAAGTACCACAAATGTTAGCAGATTGGGATTCTGATTATGTTCCAGGGCAAAATGCCTTGCTATCGGGTACTGTTGATTCAGATTTTTTATGGCCCTCAGATGTTCTAAGACCCTGAGTTTTGCTTGTTTTGTCGTGCACCCAATGTAGGATTTTTTGCATGGGCATTGTAATGCATAAATTGCATATTCGGTAAAGCAGCTTAAGTGCTTGGTGATGGTGTGTTCATCTTGATCAGGGGAGAGTTTTATTGATTTACAGTTTTTACTGGTTTTACACGCTTTGCACTTTTTACAGGGATAGAACCCTTGTATTGCATTTTGCTTGGGTCAATTTTTAATGAGTGTGGTGCTGAGTATGTCTTTCAAAGACCTTGCTTTTTTATAGGTAACTGATGGGGTGTCATTTATTACCTCTTCTAGATCTTTGTCTAATCTGAGGATCTCCCAAAGAGTGTGTAAAAGCGGACAAGCCAATTAATTTAGTGCCTGAAATTGTAAATCGGTAATTTTTATATATAAAATGAATCCTGCAATGTCTTGTTCTATCCAAAATATTTATTTTTATCTGTGATTTAATGGTTGTTGCTCACCCCAGGCATGCCTCTTTGGAGGGTCAGAAGATGAACAAATGACACACTTAAACTCCCCAACAGTACATTCTGTTTTTTAGGTCTGGCTTGACAGCGCATATTGTTACCCGGTCTTTCGAAATATAGCATGGGCTTTGGCTACACATGAGGAGTACCTCTCTTACGTCATAGTATTGGCCATTTGGCATACCATTCTGCCTCCTATTACAATGTATTAGGGACTGATAGGACACAATCAGTTGCCCAGGGAAACTTCACCTCTCCGCCCTTCTCACTCCCATGTGGAGTCCCACAGGGTTCTTCTCTGAGTCCCACACTTTTCAATGTATATGTCTCTGAGCAGGCACCAGTAATTAGATCTTTTGGGATGGAAATAACATTGTATGCAGATGATACCCAAATTGTGGTATCCATCAGTAAAAATACCCAATCTCCAGTAAAAAAGATTTAGGTACTGTATAACAGCAGTCAGCTCATGGATAAGTTTGCACTACCTTAAGCTCAATTCTGGGAAAACTGAGGTGATTCTGTTCAGCAACTTCTCCCCCTCCTGGTCTCAGATCTGGTGGCCAGATGACCTGAGACCAGTACTGTTAGACCTGGCACCTTGGCGTGGGTCTCCCTTCCAATTTCTGTTGTTGCCTCGTGTTTTTTCAGGTGTTAGATGTTTTGGGCACTGTGCCACTGCTGTCCAGTGCCACAGTGCAAGTGCTCCCTATGTTAATTGTTGTATGGATTAGTGACTCCATGCTTGGCTGATTTGGTTTACTTGTCAGACCCTAGTACAGTGCACTGAGTGTGCCCATGGATTGTAAATCCAAATGCTGCTGATGGGCTTGCAGCACTGGTTGTGCCACCCACAGTGGCAGCCTGTAAATGTGTGTCTAATGCTTGCAATTGCAGAGCCTGTGTGCAGTCTGTTACTGCCATGCTGACGGGGCAAGTGCATCCACTTGCCAGTCCCTAAACCTTCCCTTTTCTTCATATCAGACACCCCTATGGTAGGCCAAAGGGCAGGGTGCAATGTAGGTAAAAGGTAGGACAAGTCCTGATGTGTGTGGCATGTCCTAATAGTGAATTACAGCCATTTCCGTTTTTCACTATTGCAAGGCTATTGTTCCCCATAGGCCAGAATGAGCAGTTTGATTATTACATCTTTTAATCCTAACTGACTCAGGGAATCAGGTAGAAATTCGAGTTTAGTATGCCTGAACTCAGAATGATAAAAGGCATCTTTTAGTGAAGTTGGGTTTAACATTCTGTGTTTGAAAATACCACTTTTAGAAAGTAGGTATTTTCTTGTCTAACCAGCCAAGCCTGCCTCTGATAGGTTGTGTATTCATTGTCTGGAGTTTGAGTGACAGGGGCTGGGGATCCCAGGAGACATGGTGAGTCAGCACCGGGCTGAATAGAGAGATCTACATGTAGATGGGTGGGATGAGTTGCACCTGGGACCTGAACAGGGCTGTGCCTTCCCTCCATAATGCTGGCTCCACCTCCTGTGGTGGTCTGATGTTTCTGCCCTGCACTGTGAAAGGAAAGAAGGAGTCATGCAAACAGAGTGCTCCAGGACTGACCAGAACTGGTTTGGACTAGGCAAAGGCCTCTCTGCCTTCACAGAACAAAGAGAAACTGTGTATGGGGGACCTAGACCCTTTGCTGAGGAGAGGAACCAGAGAGACTGAGGAGAGACTATCCCTAAGCTGAAGTGCTGCTGGGGGATTGGCCTGCAGTGGTTGCCTGACTGCCAAAGAGAGGAGAGAGGAACTTTGTGTGTACTTTCATCAACTTGTGAAGGATCTCCAAGGGCTTGAGAAAGAGCTTGCTTCCTGCTGAAGTCTCAGAGACAACAGAGTTCAACCCCCAGCTCCCCAAGAGTTCTTTGGAAATGCCTGCAGTTGTGTTGGGATTTCTGAGGGACTGCGTGTCGCAAGGAGCTGGAAGCGCAATTCACGAAGAAGAATGGTGTCACCGCCGCAGCCGCTGTCGTCGCATCACTGAAGAAGGGTGTCGCTGCTGTAGCTGTTGCATGGCATCGCAGAAGTGGTAAGAAACAATAACAGACAAGGAAGAAGTCCAAGTGGTAAATCACTCTTCCAAACCACTTACCGAAGACATGATCTCCCTCATGAGCAAAGGCCTCAGCTTGAGTCCCCATGCATCAGGGGACCTGTGCAGATCTTAAATAGATCTGTTTAAATTCATTAGAGGACTTAAACTCAAAAAACACTTTTCATGCATGCCCTCTAGCAACAACAGTCTAGTGAACATTTACAATACCAATCACTTAGATTTCCAGACATTAAAGACACACACCTACTTCTGTCCATCACTGACACAGATGATCCTCCATGTAGTTTAGAACTTCTGTTGCAAGACCTAGAAATTAATACCGATTCCACCGTCCCTAGTGGCCTCAAGACCAAATCCAAATGGACACCCACACTTCCTGGTGGTAATTCAATCAATGTTTTCCATAACCTTGTTTTGGAACACATAGACAGATATGAAAATAGAATCCACACAGCCAAACATAGAACTAAGGACAATCTAACTAGAGGTGAGCGACTGGCACTGAAAACGTTGAGCACAGAGCAGGACATCATCATAAGAGAGGTGGATAAGGGGGGCAACGTGATAATCATGAACAACACTGATTATCATGATGAGATAATGAGCCAATTACAAGATAGCTCTTGTTATAAACTCCTTAGCAGCAACCCCACAGGGCCTTTGACCTTTTTGATTAACAAAAATCTCTCCAATTGGCAGACCCAAGGTCTCATTGATGAAGACGAAGCTTTGTGCATGAACGTAGTGAGACCTACTTTCCCTTGGATGTACACCCTCCCCAAGGTACATAAGCAGGCCACTTTTCCACCTGGCCACCTGGGAGACCCATAATATCTGGTATAGGGGGTCCTACAGAGAAATTAGCACAGTATGTAGATTTATTTCTCAACCCGATTGGTCAAGAATTTACCTTCCTTTATTCAAGACACATAAATAAATCCTAGGTGTGCAGATGTGTAGTGGCAACCAAACATGATCATGGCCACACTAGACGTGGTATCGCTCTATACCTCCATCAAACTCGACTTAGGTCTCAAAGTAGTCACACAGTCTCTGCACAACAGGCCAGCTACACTTTGGCAACATACCAATATGGTCCTTTCATTGATGGAGATCATACTTAACAACTATTGCTTCATGTATAACTGACAATGGTACAGACAGATCAAGGGTGTAGCCATGGGCTCGAGGTTTTCACCATCTTTTGCTAACCTCTTCATGGGCTCACTTGAATCTGAATGGATATGGGGGAAGAAAGGAGCCCCAAGGACAGAGTATATCACATACTGGAGACGGTACATTGATGACTGTCTCCTACTCTGGTACGGATCACAAGAGAAACTTGATACGTTCTGCGAACATCTGAGTGCAAATGACATGGACATGAGATTTACGCGACACTCCAGCCTACCAGTTTAACCTTCCTGGATGTTGAACTGTATGCTAAGGGAAACACACTACAAAGTAGACTCTACTGTAAGGAGACCTCTTGCAATTCCATCCTGCATGCAGACACTTCGCATCCCTTTCCCCAGATACACCTTATAGGAAATTTACAAGAGCAAGGAGGAACTGCAGTGAAGACACAGAATTTAAGAAAAGTTTGACGGACATGAAAAACAGATCTGCCAAGAGAGGTTACAAACAACTGACCATAAATAAAGAAGCAAGGAGAATAGGGAAGACTAAAAGAAATATGACTCTTCAAGCCAAGGTAAATACCATATCGCTAAAACAGCCAGTGAGGCTCATCACGGATTACAATGAGATACGCGTTGTAATGAGAAATATCTTTAACAGACACTGAGAAACCTTATGAGCTGATAAAACACTAGGAGAATTCATAACAACGAGACCCCAGATCACCTTCAGACATAGTAGGACATTAAGAAACAGACTCAGTCCCACTGTTCCATGCACGATGGCTATCTCTTCCCGGCCCACCCCTCACACTGTAGGTTTTTTCAAATGCTGCTGTTGTGGAGTTTGCAAATGGGCTCTGAATGGCACCAAGGAATTCAGAGGATTCACTAGACACAAATACAGTATTAATTGCAACATCAACTGCAACACCAAATATGTTGTGCACATTCTCGAGTGCACATGCAAGAAACAATATGTAGGGAGCACTATCAGGCCCTTGAAGGAACGTATCATCGAGCACATCAGGGCAATGCACAATGGAGATGCCAGATACCCCATGTCTTTGCATATAGCATTGTGTGCAACAAAAGGGCCGCACAAAAGATTGACATTCTTTGGAATAGACGTGACGGAACCAAGTATCAGGGGTGAAAATCGCGAACTGAGACTAAGAAGACTCGAGGCAACTTGGATAATGCGTCTTCATTCAGTCAAACACGGTCTGAACATCGACCATGAACTTCAATACTTTCTGGGGTCCTAAGGCCTCTCGATCCCTCACCTATAACTGCATCTTCTGAAATGTCGCACCCTAAATTTAATTCTATTCTTTTGTATGCATCACTTAGTACATAGAATGTACATTGTCACTGAGCATTTATGTCTATTTATTCATTTTAAATGTCTGTACTGTTTTGCTGCAAATTTTCCGACTGAGTATGTCTGTTGCCACATAGATGATAAGAAGTATTGAAATTTGGCCAGTCATTTTGAACCCAATGCAGATTTTGCTGGGGTGTCAATAATGGTGCTTCTTTCGGGTTGCACATGTTTTGATAATGGGACATTTTAAGTTATGTAATTCCCGTTATCTCAGAACTATTTTCATGTAAATGTGCGCTTCCAATACACAAAATGCTGTTAATTTTAGGATAATTTTATTCATATTATGCCCCTTTCTTATTGTCGATTAAAATTGATGTTTTCCGCCCATTCACCTGCCTTTTCTACTTTTTTGCTTACTATATGTCACTTTTTCTCATCCACTTTAACGGTTTTATTCCAACATATATACCTGCCAGCTGTTTTTAACTGAATTTGTCTACTTTCTGGACCTTCTTGTTCTACATTCTCCTCTAATTCCAGGCCACCGTTTCAAATGTTAGTGCACTTTCTGGCATTAGACCTCACCACTTTTTGCCACATATTTTTCCTCCAGCACACCTTTTTGAGGTGGCATCACCCGTGCCGGGAATAATCACTTCCGGTAGAGTTACCAATTAGGTTTCACGCTCTAGTTCTCCCGCATAATCCTGCCTTCGAACACATCCGCTTCCCTCGTCTTTTTCCATTACCCAGGATATAGAGATGGGAATACTCACTTCCGTTAAGGTTTCGATTAGGTTTCTCGCTCTAGTTCCCCTCCGTAATTTTGTTTTTAAGCACATCCGCTTCTCTCATCTATTTCCATTACCCAAGAAATTGAGACGCGACTACCACCCGCCGCAAACGAGGAGCATAGGTGAGCCCACTACATGCACACCACATTTACCTCCTACCTGATAGATTGTTTTTTTTCTAATCTATTCCCATCTCTACAGATCTCCCTTCACATGGACTGACACGTCCGGTCGCTCGTGTCTTCAGTTTACTGCTGAGACACCGGGGAAGGACTACCTGTACCCTTCCCGCCTGTCCTTTCATTCGATAAACCTGTGTCGTTACCGGGTTGAAATTATCACCGGTACTGCGGTGAGTTCTTAACGTTTATGCCTTTAGATGCACATTTTTACTGTGGAATCGCTGTGCATACCGGTGTGCTTGACTTTACATTGAACTTTTGCATCTTGTCTCCCTAGACTCTCGCGCCACAATTTTGCTACATTACAGGTAGATTGTGTACTTCCGTTTGTGTGTGGACTTTCGTGCATGACCGCATGACACTACTAGATCCTTAGAGATTGAGTCTGGCTTAGTTTCACTACAGCTTTTATTACTGCTGCTCCTGGACAGTGTTCTACCTTTACCTTTTCCTACCTTTTCATTTCAGCCTGGTGTACATATCTATTACGGCATTTTTAGCGTATTGTTTAGTCTTTTTTTTTGCTGATTTTCAGAGCTTCTAGCATTATATTTGAAACATCTTGGCATGCCGCATTTATCTATAAAAACGTTTTGGAGTCACCATTTATACACGCACTTAAATGTTGCACATAATTCCACACTGTTGAGATATATGCTGCTGAAATAAAGTCTCAACTGTCAGTCTTATCCATTTAGATAAGATTAATGTTGTTCTCCTTATGTTATATTTTCCTCCCTCAACGTCACCATGTATACACGTTTCTGATGTCATGAGACGCTTCTCGTTGTGTGCAGTGAAGTCACGGTTTTGTACTTTCTACACCATAGGGTATCCACGAGATTAGAGGTGTTTCCGAATTTCTCACCCCATTTGTGTTTTTTTGTTCCATGCGCCAGAGTTTGGCTGCTTTTGTTTTGTATTATACCATATGCTTAGTGTCCTTCCCAGCCCTGAAGAGTCACAATTGTATCCTGTTGTGACAAAACATGAGTCGGCTGGTTTTTCTTTCTGTATTGATGTAAAAAAATCTCCATTAAGATACTTCTGATGTCGACCTTCATAATTTCTGCAAGAAAGGTTCTTTAATATTGGTTTTCACATTAAAACCATCAACCTAAAACGTGTGCACAGGACTTAGTTCTATCACTGAAGAAGGGTGTCGCCGCTGTAGCTGTCGCATCGCAGAAGCATCTCGCAACACCGGAGAAGCATGTCGCCGCCGCAGCCGCTGTCATCGCATCACTGAATAAGGGTGCCGCCGCTGCAGTTGTTGCATCGCCTAGCCGAAGCGTCTCGCATCACCATAAAAGCGTGTCGCAGGGCTTGGCGCGGCTCAGAAGAATCGTTGAGCTGCCGTCGCTCGGCCATCGGGCGTGCACGCATCGTGTCGCATCAAGGAGAAGAGGCCATCTTTGTTTTCATCGCACCGGATCTTCATCGCATCACGGCGTCGCCACATCACCACGTAAGCGCAGTAAGAAACCGACGCATCACCGACTCTGCGTGTAAGGAACCTACGAATCAACTTCCCTGCAACACTTTTGTTGCATAGCGTTACGCATCCAAAGGTACATTGAACTCAAGGTGTCGCATTTACCATCTTAAGAGAACTAAGCCATCTTAAGAGAACTAAGCTATTTCTACCATTTTTAAAGTACAGTATTGTGGATTTTTGTCGTTTATGGTCTTGTGTTAAGTCTATTTAAAAATACTTATTTTTATACTACAACTTGTGTGGTGTCCATCTATAGTGTTGTCACTGGGTTACTGTATGTGTTCACAAATGCTTTACACACTGTCTCTGAGATAAGCCTGTTTACTCGTGCCAAGCTACCAAGGGGGTGAGCAGTGGTTATTTTAGGAGTGTACCCCCTTACCCTGACTAGACACAAGGGTCCCTATTTGTTAAAGGTACCTACCTCTGCCAACTAAGGACCTCCAAATCTAACAAGTACCAATCCCAGTCCCCAAAAGCAAAAAACATAGGGGTGATGATAGACCAAAAACTGAACATTGAAGCCCAAGTCAAGACAGTTACAACATCGTTTCTTCATCCTTAAAGCAATCAAGAAAATCCTGCCTGTGATTCCAACAGAAAGCAGGAAAACTGTAGTCACATCCCTAATCCTGTCCAAACTCGATTAATGTAATGCGCTATATCTCGGTATACACATAAAGGAAGTACAAAGGCTCCAGATGATCCAAAATGCGGCAACAAGACTCATCCTGGGTATTCCCAAATTTCAGTCTGTTGGCAAACACCTCCAGAGTTTGTACTGGCTGCCAATTCAAAGTCGTATCAAATTTAAAACCCTGTGCATCACAAATAAGGCCCTTCATGGGACTGGTTTTCAGTTCCTGAAGCGGTCACTTCACTGGTACTCTCCAAACAGAGGCCTCAGATCTCAAGGGACAAAAATGATACTTTCTCAAAGAATCTTTAATTCAAACTGGGGGCAGAATCTTTGCAGTAGGAGCTACAGGGCTATGGAACTCCCTCCCTTTTACCATCAGAAATCTTCCCTCCCTGACATTGACCCGCGAGGGTGTCAGGGAAACACTGGAGCTGGATTTTCTCGGCAGGAGAAAAGACAGCGTCTCTCTCAGTGCGTCAACAGGGAGGGTCGGCTTCCTTCGGCACTCGCATCAGCAGGGCGTCGGGCAAGTAGATAGCCGATCTGCTCCAAACCACCGTGTGTTGCTTAAGGCAGATGTTGGTATATTTATACCTGGAAGGTGCCGAGTTTGACGTAAGGTTGGATATAAGACGTCACTAAGAACTCGCAGTTCTTTCAGGACTCCAGGAGTTCTAGGACAAAGCAATATTGAAGCAGGTGGAATTACAGGGCTGCTGGAGGCTTGGTTTGTTAAGAACGCATTGTGCTTTCTAGGAGTCTATGAGAGTAGCCTTGTCGTATTTGGACTGCATTGGCTATGACTTAATATGGATATGATTCTTATGCCTTTGTAAGGATATGATTTGATATAACCACATAAGGGCATAAATCGGGAATTTTTTAATTAGGGTCCTAGAGACATTCACAACACCCACTCCACGTATAATGTCCATCATTACTAAGTACTAAGCAATACTAAACATATAACGATGCATGTGCTTTCCAGCCCACCCCAAAATACATAGTAAGCATTTGAAATGGTATATACACGAAAAATTAGTATAATACTGTACGTTTTTAGTAAGCAGTGGTGTCATTCAGTTAATGCATATTTTGTACATTTAGAATGTTGACTGAATGAATCACGAAATTTACATTTATGAAATGGCTCTTAATACAGAAGAGAAGGTCGAGACCATTTCATCACACATTTATACAAGACTGTACATGTGCTAGAGGCTAAGTCAAAATATTGTCTCTTGAGATTTTAAAAATAGAAATCTTGTTCTCTAAGAATAGTGCTACTTTAAGCAAAGTATCATGTGCCAAAAAAAGGTAAATATTTTGGGAACTGGAGAAAAATAATTCAGGGAATGCTGTGTGCTCCCTTTTTTTCAAAAGTTATTCTCGTTGTTAGTAGAGAACATTAACTCAGATAGGCTGGTAAAAAATGTGTCTACAAGAGGTTGGATCATGTCAGAAAAAGTAGAAATAGTGCTTATGTGCGAAGCATTGCCATCATCGGTGTCTAGATCAGCAATGGTCACAGAAGGTTGTACCTGTGTGCCGCTTTCATCTTGTACCTCACCGCCACCTAATCGTAATGGTGAGGTCTCAACGAATGCCGTCATCAGAATGGGTAGCCGCTGGGGACAACACGTTGCATGAGCCGTTACTGAACCAAGCAAAGTATCGACATCCATAGGTACTGCTGATGGGAGTGTGAGACAGACGTCTAACACGCATTCTTCTCCACAAAGCAGTCATCGTAGAACAGGTAAGATGCAATCTTGCCAGATTGGTCTGAATGAAAGAAACCAAGTAGTATTCAGATCTCTTAGCCGAGCCAAGCCAAGGACTTTAATAATCCGCTCTCGGTATTGCATTGCTAGGATCGTGTCTTCCATTGTAGCCTGAGGTTTGTCTGTGACTTGACTTGCCATATCGGAGCAGAAGGAACAAAAATAGGATTCCTGCTACGAGCCCCAAGTTGAGAGGCAGGCCGCCGAACACAGAATGTACGAAATTCGGGAAGATGCCCAGGACTGCTTCAAAGGGTGCTAACAGTCCCGAAAAAATTGTCTTAAATACATGTGCGATGGAACTGGTATCTGACATGTTTTAGATTTGACTTAACAATTCTACGAAATGCACGGGGCAATTTGTTGATAATAATGCATGTATCTCTGCTGCTGTCCTTGCAACTTGCAGATCATACATTTCCCTAGACGAGGTTAAAGGCACAGTTGTTTGTAAAATAATAGACTTCATTCTGCTTAAAGTATCAATTCGAATAGAAGAGATATTCAAAGAAGGCCATATTGCCGCCTCCATGTCTGGTTTGTTGTTTGGATACAATACTTGCATACAGCAAGTGATCCTGGAAGTAACGCTCACGAGATAGGCCGTTCCTGGCACCATGCCACAACAGCTGTGGTCACTTATTAGAACGTAGCTGCCGTTGGAAAGCTGTCTCAAAAAAGGCTCTATCTGTGTAGCAGGGGTGCCGTGCAGGTGACATGAAAAGTTATTTGATGAACCTTTGCAGGCTCCATGCAAGTTAATTCCTTGACACAGAAGTGTAACGCTTAGTGAATTTTTACAGTTGTTACCACTAAGAAATACCTCTTTCTTGCCCCACTCCAACATCTATGTGTATAAGGCAAATTCCAGGTTGACTTGATGTCCCCTTTACCCAACCTTTCATACAGGCCTGCTGGTATATACTGTTGGCAGTATTGAAACTGAAAAGTCGTTATCGGAATTGTAATGGTGCCATGTATTATCCATTCGATGACAGGTTTTTCGGAGACTGTCAATGTCAATCTTACTAGTTTTTCAATGCTCAGCACCGTATAGTCTGCCCCTCTTTGTGCCAAAGAGATTTGTTTATCAGTAAGGTTAAAGATAGAAAACAATGACGTTGTGTTGATTAGACGCCATGGCACGTAGCCTGAACGCAGATTTTGTAACATCCAGCCTAGCTGTACAACAGAATGTAATTGGGACTGGCCATGTTGTAACATTAGCATATCCTGTTGTATTATATCACTAGCAGATGATACAATGCTGTCCAGTGAATAAATTCTGGAGGACAGAGTTGTTAACCCATTGTCCACTACAGACAGTGATTTTTCCAAATTAATACGATCAATTTCTCGTATTTTTTCAGCAGTTTCAATTTGTGTTACTTTCCAAGCTTCGTTGTAAGCTGTGTATAAACTGGCGTATATGAAACGTTTTTTACGCTGTTTGCGAGGTCCCAGTAAGAAATCTCGCGAGTCAGCACCTTCTTTAAGTAAAGTCAAGTGTTGCTTAATTTCGGGTAGTGGCATAGTTTTCCACACTGTATGTTGTTATTATCCCTGGATGTTGTCTCTGGGAATATCTTGGGTCTAGCCTGTTCTGTTTGACCCCTGTATTTTGTTCAGGAATCTATCTTGACATTATTAGTATCTGTGGGCCAGATCAACCATTTTCTCCCAATCAGGATTAGTTCTGTTTTGTTTTAAAATATAGGACACGTCTACCCCTCATCTGTAGTGTTATTTCTATCAGGCATAGGCTTTGGTATAGACAGGTTGTTTAAATCTTTTGTCTTGGCTAGGCCAAGACAGGTTGTTTGTTGAATGGTGTCATTCAGGAACATTATTTGTTCTGGGATCATGCAGGCTCTGAATAATGATTCTAGACCTTGTACCTGCCATTCTTTTGTACCCCAGACAGTTTTTGTCTCAATGTTGTTTTTCCAAAATTCAAAACCAAATGTAGACATTGTTTCATAAAATGTTTCAGAATATATCAGTTCATTGTTTATCAACATGTTTTTCATTCCTGTCTTATTCATAATTTTAAAATAAAACGTTTCTGGATCAGTGATATTAAACCCTGAGAAGTATGGGAATTTCTCATAAAATGTTTTCGAACTGCCTTTTGGCGGAGTTGGACAATGTTCCCATTGATTATAACTGAAAACATTTCTAGGATTAGCAGATTTATGCAAATAATGATGCCCAAAATGATTAAAGCAATACATTTCTTCATAATTCGATGAACCTTGCAAATAATCATATTCTGTAAATTTTGCTGACATTTCTAAATCTGACATCATATTATTAATATTTTCAAAGTCCCAATCATCAGAGAAAGTACTAGGTGATACAAAGTCACTTAAAGAAATCTTGAACTGATGTGGATATTTCAAGAGTTCAACCGGGCCATAGATTTCGTAATCAGTATTGTCCCATGCTACACCACCAGGTATAGAAATGGCTGTGATGTTCACTGATGATAGTTCTCTTTTTTCAATGTGAAAGGATATGTGAGGTTTTAGAACCAAGTTGATGTTCTGACTTGCTGTGTCCATTGTACTGTATTTTCCATCAATCATTCTTCCCAAGCTTAAAACTAAGATGAGCCAGAGCAGGAGGAAAAGTACACCTAACACAATCCACAGTTTAATCCAGGGTGAAATCAGATATGTTTCTCCAAGTTGATGAAAGAGTTCTGTAATTTTGTCTTTGAAAGTTTTGTTTGCTGGCTTGTCTCCATGTTCACTTGGATCATCAGAAAAGTCATTGAAATTGATAAAGTAGCCAGATGCAGTTCTGTCAATTGTTGGAATTGTTTCCGGATTTTCATTCATCTTTGGGTTTGCTTCTTCCTTTGTCTTATTCGAATAGTCTGAGGCTACATCATTGTAGACAGGTGTTTCTTGACGAACTGTTGCAATTTGGGTTTCAAGAGGCACAAGTTCCATGGCTTTGTTGCATAGTCCTTTTTATTCACTGCAGGTTTATCAAATGTGATTAGTCTTTCAGTTTGAACCTCTTAAATTGTAGCAAGGTTTGGTCTTCTGCTACATCTTGGAAGTCCACTGGGCCTACTAATTATTATTGGCCAATTGGTTGTGGTTTTACCAGGTCGATTGATACAACTCGGTTCTCCTTTTTACCAGCAAGGGGCGGTAGTACTACTGATCTTGTTCCACTGATAGCTAAGACAGGTACTGCTTTTCTGTAAGAAGGCCCAAATTCCTTCTTCACCGCAATCTTTTCTCTGACCAGATCCCCAATCTTTGGAATCCAGACAGGTCTTGCTGGGACAGGTGGTTTTTCTTCAGTGGCCGTTGGCTTTAGCTTTGTGTTACTTAGACTTCTTCTTGTTTCATTCAAGTCCTGTAAAGCAGCCAAACGATCTTTGATATCAAAAGCTTTTTGTTCCACCACTGAAGTCTGACAATCCAGGTCTTCGATTATCATTCTTGTATTAAACAAAAGTTCATACGGAGTGATTCCACCCAGAGAATTTCTTGGCAGATTGTTAAGACTACGTTGGACACTTATTAGATGTTTGACCCACCCATCACCCGAATCTAATACTCTCTCTGTTATAGATTGCTTTATGTCACGTTTTTTTCTCTCTACTACCGCATTTCCCTCAGGATGGAATGGACTAGAGTACCGCAATGCAATGCCCAAGCTGGCCATGGCCTCCTTGTAAGCTCGAGAGCTAAACGCAGGACCCTGCTCAGAATGTAGCACGCCAGTTGCGTATGTGCCAATAAAGACTTGCAAATCTTTTATAACAGTTCTGGCGTCAGCCGAGCGCTGGGGCCACATCCAAATGAATCTCGTCTTAATATGTATGGGATCGCATTTGTCCGGTCGGACGCCTGCGTGTAGATAGTCTAATGCTGTCTAATAGAGGTGTCTGGGCTGGTCTTTCTGTGCTCGAGTCAGATATCGGGTACGGTTCATAACTGCGATCTCTGTTGCAGTCCTGACAATCCATTGTAAAGTTATAAACTTGCACGCTCATTTCTGGCCACCAATATTTTGATTGCAATTCTATTAGAGATTTTAGGATCTCTTGGTGCCTCAGACCCATTCCCATGTGTGCTTCCTGAATCAAGTAACCCCTCCGGTTCGTGTTTGGAATTACTCTATCCCCCACTCCAGGGATTTGAGCAAACGGAGCGGAGTTTGCATCAATTATGTATGTATTTCTGAGTGGATAGTTTAGAGGTAATGCCACATAATTGCCTTCCATTGAGGCTCTTACTGCTAGTAGCGTTTCTCCATCTATTTGTTTTTTAGAACGCTTTTTTGTAGCCACGGAAGCCGGTTGACCAGCTGCCGCTGTGGCTCTGTCAGCCAATGAATTCCCTGCAACGTGAACGCCATCACGTTGAAGACTCTGGGTATGTATCACGTGAGTCTTTTGTAGTTCTTTCTGTTCCCATAGTTTTTTATTTTTTATTGTGCCACCTGTCTCATCTTTGTAACCGTTTTTAATCCAGGTCTGCATGGAATTATTGTAAGATTCGACACAGTAATGAGAATCGTACACTATTAGTGTGGGGAATTCGCGATCCGCATTTTCAAGCGCCATCTTCAAAGTTCGTAGTTTAGCTCGCTGAGCTGTACAATTTTTGATTGATTCAGTTTTAGTGACCATTGGTCTGAATTTACCTAAGCGCCAGTGACCTTTAACAATCGCACACGCTGCATTGTAAACCTTTTTATCCACAACGTAGTGTTGTGCAAATCTATTTGTGTAGATTACACAGGTGTACTGTTCCAGAGGTAGAATTTCGATCGACAGAGGACATTCTTGTTCGTATTCTAGATGTTCTAGCTTTTTCATTTTGGGATCAAATGCGTGTATCACATCAGTTGCAGCAAGAGAATTAACCCATTGTATCCATTTTGGATCTAATGCCATAGCATTTGAACTGCTTGGTCTTGTTACTGCTTCAAGGGCTGATACTGCTGTTAAAACAGATATCCTCTTCCCATGAGCTAGGGCTTTTTCTTTTGCTACAGCCGTTTGAACCGCAGTTAAAACATTTTCAGTAGAACTGAATTTCATTTCAGCTTGTGTGCACAAGTATGATTTATAAGCTATTGGTGCCATTTCTCCCTCATTAGAGGTTAGGTATGTAAATCTGCATCTTCCTGGGATGACTGATTACAAAGTTGCGTTCGTTTGCGCATGTTTGCAGTTTTGTTTTAGATAACATGTCTGTTTGGAATGATCTTAAAGTTTTTGTGTGTTTTTGAGTCAAATTAATTGGTTTGAAATCAGGTTTTATTAATTCGTAGAGCGGTTTAACCCTCTCTGCATAATTTAGAATGTAAGTTCTTCCGAAATTCAGAAAACCTAGAATTGATTGTAAGTTTTTCAGCGTTTTTGGAGCTTGGAGTACTGCACACTTCTCTAAGAAGTTGCCTGCTAGGCTTTTGCCTTCACTTGATAACTCATATCCTAAAAAATAGGACAGTCTGGTGGGCAATTCGTGACTTTTTAAAGTTAAATTTGTACCCTTCAGATGCGAACCCAAGTATTATGGTGTTCACTCTTTTCAAGTGTGTCTCCAGGTCATTGTCTGTAAGATAGATGTCATCGACATAAGATATTGCCTCATCATCATATATTTGTAGTAACTCTGTTACTCTGGCTGAAAATAATCCTGGGCTATTCTTGAATCCCTGTGGGAGGCGACAACATTGTTTCTGGGCCCCCATGCTTGAGAAAGCAGTTAAATACCTGCTTTCTGGTGCAATGTTTTGACAGAAAAAAACATTTGAAATATCTAATGTCGTTTTATATTTTTTGCGCACGATATTATTCATTAGTGCTTCACTGTGTGAGTTTTGTACTGCAAATGTTTTGCAACAAGAGTTTGGGTGTCTGTTGTCCAAAACTAGACGATATGAATTGTCTGGTTTGGAGACAGGAAACAAAGGATTGTTCATTTGTGAGGTGCATGTTTCAATAATCCCATGATATTCAAGTTGATCTAAGATCTCTCTGACTTGTTTTTTAGCTTCTTGCTTAACAGGATACTGCCTCTGTGCAGGAGGTTGATTTTTTAACTGGATTTTATGGTGAGGAGAATCCTCATCCCATCCTACATGATTTTTATATAATGCAGGGGCTTGGGACACTGACCATTTTCTTGCATACGTGTATTTTTTATGAATTGGAATGTGATTTGAGAAGGCAGGCATAATCATTTCTCCGCCATGTGGGCACTCCCTAACAAACTCTGGCGGCCAGTCTTTCTCTGCTAGAAGGATATTGTAGCCTTTAGATAGATTCTCCCAAAAGAGACCTTTTATTTTCCTAGTTTTGTCCCCCTCTATACGTAATGTTATTTCATATAGTTTATTGGGCACGCTAACTCTGGTGTCTGCAGTTTCCACCTGAATGTATTAATTCGTGTCCACTGTCTCCAGAAGATTCATCAGGATCTTGCGAGCTATGGTCACTTCTGCTGCGCTGTCTAGCATTGTTTGGGCCCACTCTCCGTTCTTGAGTGTGTCCTCAGGATCCTCTGTATGTTTTACTTTAATACTGGCTACCTTCCTTTTGGGAAATAGTAATGTTTTACTTTGATGAGCAGGTTCTTTGTCTTTGGACTTGACGCGCTCCTCTTTATGTTCTGACCGTCCTCTTCTTTCCGATTGCTGTGAGGAAGTCTGAAAAGATCGAGAGGGACGTGTATCAATATCTTTATATCTGTCAGGTTTTCTCAAATTGTCCCTATTTCTAAGGTTATATCTTTTTTCAGAGGGCTCCCATTGTGGAGACTTGCCCCTCATTTCTGGAGATATATGTCTTCATTGGGGAGACCTTCCTCTGGTCTGAAAATGCTCTTCTCTGGAAGTTGTCTGTGTATTACCCTCCCACTTCTTTTTTGGAGTAATTAAATTATTTTAATGAAAGTCTTTTCAGGATTTTCAGTTAGTTGTTGTTTTAGTGGTTTCCCACCCAAACTATCTCTACCTAATTCTTCATAGGATTTTTCAATTATTCTGGCAAGTTCAAAAGGTTGGTCTGCTATGTCGGTTTCTTTTAATTTTTGGCGGATCGCCAAGGATGCTGCTTCTCCTTTTATGTTGGCTAGTAGTATAGCCGAGACTTGCTTAAAGTCTTTCAGTAATTTCATACCTAGGTTTAAAGCAGGCTCTGGACCGTATTCATTTTGAATCTGTCTTAGTACGTCTGATATAACCGCCATAGACGGAACACCATGTGTTTTTGTGTAGATTGAAGCAAAGACTGGTCCCCAAGTGTCACAGTCCTCCACATATGGTGCAATCCCCATTGGTAGGCAGATTGTCAGAATTCTGTGTTTTTCGTGAGGTGTAGTATCAAGAAATACTGCCTCTATCTGAGTAATTTTTTGAGCTAACCAGAAAGGAATTTGTTCCCGTTTTGTGGGTAATTTGCCAATGACTGATTGAATAGTCTGTGGTGTAATTGTATTTGTGTTCCCCTGCTGAGGCGTGTGCTGTGGAATTTATATTGCTGGTTGGACTGTTAAAGTCCGCATGACATATTGTACCAATTGTCTATGTATTTTAATTAGTTGTTTTAGCTGAACTAAAAGTTCTCCGCTTGAAATTTTTTCAATGTCAGGATGTGGTGTATAGCTGGCTAGAACCGGCCTTGTGGCTCCTGGTCTACCTAGTGGACCGAGCCTGGTAATGTGATTTTGATGTTTTAGGGCGCCATTAAACCAGAGCTCATGCTCTTGGTAAGTTAGTGGAATTTCAACTTCCTCGAAAGGGGAGTATTCCTCTGGAGATTCCTCTATTTTGTAGTAGTGGAACTCGCGTGTCACAGCATTTGCTGCTGGAAAAGTTATCCATGAATAGAATACCTCTGTCTGCCGATATTCATGTGCTTCGACAACAAATATGACTGTACCACCTCTTGATGATACTCCATTTTCTATAAGTTTTATAGTTAGGGTTTTCCTTACATTTACCAGGATTATTATTACATCCGGTTCATTTTCTTGGAGACTTGTGTCTTCCGCGAAAAGTTGAGTTGCTAATCTAGCTCTCTCCCTTTCTTCGTCACTTTCCGACATTTTACTGACAGAAAGTTTGCAGATCAAGTTTCAAGGAAACAAAGATTAGGTGCAATTATTTTTGAACACTGTATCCTTCAACGTTGACTAAACCAAAAACGGATGCATAGGAATCTCTTCCTACTAACTTTTGGCGGGTATTAACCTTTTATCCACTCCAGACGTCTATTGGAGTTTTTACGGGAAAAGGGGTCTGTGTGAAAAGCACGACTGAGTTACTCTAGCATCTAGCGTTAAATTATCGCCATACCAAACGTTGGGCACCATGTAGTGTAGTTCCTATATTCCCAATAGGCTCTGCGCATTGGAATAACATAAACGATAGTGTAGACGTAGGACTGAGGTCGACTAGGTCTCTATTGAATATGTTAGACTTAATTATGTGTGTGCCAGCTAACTCAGAGGGCACTAGAAACTTTCTTGCGTAAACAAGAAGGTGTTAACTTTCCTGAATAGACAAGAAGGGATTAGCTTCTGACAACCATATACCATGAAAACTTTGTTCCCCCGAAATAAGGAATATCTCCAGAGTCGCGGAAACAATAGATAGCTATTTCATTCAGTCAATCGTGCATGCTTCGTTTCACCAGAAGTGCAGAGAAATAGAGAGACGGGCGTTTTCAATAAAAGGGTTATTTATTGAGCAGTCGTCTTTCTCAATCAAGAGAAATGAATTGCCACAATTGCAATACTTGATATAAAGTAAAGTGCATACAGTTAAATGAGTATTATGAAATAATACTGTAAAAGCATTTATATGGTTTCTAAGCCATAAGATACTTAAAATGGATAAAATACATACAACGATAAAAAAAATGACTAAACGTACTTAACTGGTGTTTCTAAGATACGCCTACCCCGGTGTACCTAACCTAAGCCTAGTACAGGGAAGGAGTAGATGAGTTACAGTTTTTGCCAAGAATCTGAATCAAGAATTCTCTAAGGGTCTAATCAGCTCCGTACCTTGGGTATAGAATGAAGGAGGTCTTGTATCTCTCTCTCTCAGGACTCGATCTCCCAGCAACCCGCGAGGGTGTCAGGGAAACACTGGAGCTGGATTTTCTCAGCAGGAGAAAAGACAGCATCTCTCTCAGTGCGTCAACAGGGAGGGTCGGCTTCCTTTGGCACTCACATCAGCAGGGCGCGGGCAAGTAGATAGCCGATCTGCTCCAAACCACTGTGTGTTGCTTAAGGCAGATGTTGGTATATTTATACCTGGAAGGTGCCGAGTTTGACGTAAGGTTGGACATAAGATGTCACTAAGAACCCGCAGTTCTTTCAGGGCTCCAGGAGTTCTAGGACAAAGCAATCATGAAGCAGTGGGAATTCCCGGGCTGCTGGAGGCTTGATTTGTTTAAGAACACGTTGTGCTTTCTAGGAGTCTATAGGAGTAGCCTTGCCGTATTTGGACTGCATTGGCTATGACCTAATATGGATATGATTCTTATGCCTTTATAAGGATATGATTTGATATAACCACATAAGGGCATAAATCGGGAATGTTTTATTAGGGTCCTAGATACATTCACAACAATACATGCACTACGTGAGTCAGTCACATTTTTTGATTTTGCCAAATATTAAAGATAATAGTGAATGCATTTTAAATCCAACAAACACTACAGGTCTCATGTGCAAAGGGCTTTAGCATATGCAAACCATCCAAATCAGTAAATCAGATGGTTTGGGAATATTAAATACTCTTTTTCTTATGTACTAAACACATTTAGCGATTTGGAAAAAAAACATTATGAATCCCTAACTGTGCTTAAAAATGGTTATCGATTTGGCATTTTGAATGGGCTTGTTATGGGCATCCCATTCAAGTACCGAATGGGTATACTATGTATCAGTGTTTTGAGACCAAAATCCAGTTGTAAAACATTGAAAGTTACTGACACATTGGAGGAGGTCGGAACCCAATTGTAAAACAGTAGGGGTCCGTTTGGGGCACCTTCTCCTTTGCTTATGTTAAGAAAAAAAGTTTGTTAGAGAGTAGACAGAGGTGCGAGTGAAAACTGGCAACTCTCAAACATACAGATAAAAGGTTAACTTTTCTTTTTAAACACAGAATATTTCCTATAAGTAAATCAGGCTGCAATAAAAAAAATGTTTTATTTAAATGTGATCACAGATGAGGTGGTTTGCTGATCCCCGCAAACCACCATCCATATGATGACCGCCAGTCAGAATTTATCACAATTTGCATACCACCTCATTAATATTCATGAACTAGGTCGGATGGCCACCTATTCAAATTCTTTATTTTGTAAAGCGAACTGTTTGGGCATAGGTCAGTTTGCAAGATAAGTTAGTGATCACAAAAAGTAGGTACACACATTGCAATCACTCTTTAAAGCCACATTAATTGCATTGTGCCTCCAAATGTATTCAAAATGACGTTCTATAGGTACATCATCTAAACCTGCAATTGAGAAGAATTGTTTTTATCTTAAGGATGTTAATCATAGAGCCTGATTTAATTATGGTCAGAAAATATTTCAAATTAGGTATTACTGATTTTTGTAAAGCCAGAAGAATGGCAACATCTAGAGCAGCAAACATAGCAGTTAAGGAGTAGCAAAAACATATCTCAATGGAAAATGACGTACCTGGACTGTGGGGAAAAGTATGTTTTTTTAATTTCATATTTACATTTCTAAGCTGAAATATCTAATACTACCAAGAAATATTTCACAATACAGAAACTCTACTTCTATTTGCATGTATCAATGCCCATGTAGCAATGTTATGAGATAATTTTCTAATACTGAAAAATCACCTATTTTCATGGGAATATATATTTATGTAAATTCAATCGACATCATTTTGAGCTACCGTGTCTACATAAGCTTACGATTCATTACAGCATTAAGTTTATATTTTAAGTCATGTACTGAAACGTACTGGTGTAGGAATATTATATCAATGAATATAATCTAACCAATTTCACAAAGTCAGAGAAGATTTATAAAGTTGAAAAAGATATTTAAGGTAAGAAAGACTGAAAGTACGAGTTTAGGTAAACTCAAAATGTGACCTGAAAAAAGAAATAAAACATTTAAATATAGCATTTTATAATTCAAAAGGTGATGCAGACTGTAAAAACAAAAATTACAAAAGGAAAAAAATTATTAACTGAGCTGTGAAAGCAACTATAGCTGTCAGAACTCAATTAAATGTGAGTGCCCATTTAAACTGTCCAATGCTTTAAACATTTATCACATTTTTAATATGCCTTGTATTTAGAAACTCTACAAAAGAGCCATAATTGACAAATCATTTTTTTCCTGATGAAACGTTTTGCTAAATTGCCTATAAGGAAACCAGAAATGTTTGACTCTACAAACTATTTTATAACAGGAAGCTAATAGATATGATGTGTCAAAAGTAAGAAAGTACATTTTAATGAATATATGACGTTACAACGCAAGCCATTACAACAAATGCTTTTACAACGCAGTTTTTACAACGCAAGTACCATCACATTGTAATGGATGTCTCCCATTTTAATTGTCTCCACTGAACTACCTGTTATATACTAGCAGAGAAAACAGTTGCCATCTTTCAATTGCAAACCTTAACCGTGCTGTATACAGCAGTGTTTATTATTGCTCAACAAGTCAATCAGCATCTCATAATAGTAGAAAAAAGTCAAGTATAACAGTTGACTAACTTAAGCTTGTTTCTCGGTGTAGCCCTTCAGATATTATAATGTTAGCTTGAATGTAGTTTGTCGTGCTCACTTCCGGCATGCGTTACATGGAGTTAAGAACCCACGATCTTGGAATTGTCTTGTACATAGATGCTCTAATAAAGACATCCGATATTACTTAAGCACCTAGTGAATCAGCAGTCTTAAGATTGCAAGTCTTACTCATGTAGTGCAAAACACTAATCATTTATCCAAACGTGGGGTAACATTTACTGATTGTCAAGGGAAGGTGAAGTATATGCACATCTTATATACACAGGGTGTCATTAGAGGACCGAAAATCAAATGTACACCTAAATGTATTGCCATCTTAGGCTGGCAAGTCTTGCTCATACAGTGTATTATAGTGCTTGTTTAACAAAGTATAAGCTGGCGTTTTATAATTCCTGTACTGTTCAATCTACAACCACTGTCTGTAATCACACATACCTTTAGGGTGAGTTTCAACAAATCTGCACCAGCTTGTGTTTGCCTTATGTATTCATAAACACTTGTGAAAAGTGCCAAAGCTCAAATGATTAAAAACCAATGTCAATACCCACAAAATGTTATGCTATCCTAATCTAATTATGTAATAAATATGATGTTCCACTAAACCGTTTTTAAAGGAACAAGCCACATAGGGCCTGATTTCGATGCTTTCCGACTGACATGGAAGGTTTACATTCCGACCGCCAAATCACAATTCCGGTGGTCGTAGTGTAATCTGGCCGGGCAAACCGTCTGGCTTCCAATGGGCTCAAGGAGCCCATCGGCCACCGCTCATAATCCCTTAAGGACGGAGTTTCCGCCGTCAGGATTATGATGTCAGTTTCCAATAGCCTTTCCATGTCGGTCTTTCCAAAGGTTACCATTTCTAAATGCCAATCCTTATATATGTTTGGTACAGTGGTGATTGTTTAACCCTTTCGCTGCTAGGCCTGATATGTGGGGTAGTTCACGCTTAGGCCCCTGTAACTTTTGTCCACATAAGGTTTTCACATTAAATTTGCATCCTTTTCTTCCAACATCCTGAGAATTCTACAGGTACCCAGCAATTAGTTAAAACACAGCTGCATTTTTTGGGGGGGGTCAGGGGGGAAATGGGGAAAAAGTCCTGCAGTATCACCAAAGGATTTGGGGTGCTAAAATCACCATCTTCCAGCTTTCAGGAAAAGGCAGACTTTTGTCAGAAAACCAAAATGTTCTACACAGTTTTGGCATTTTACTGGGACATAGCCTAATTTTCCTATTTTTGTACTTTCAACCTTCCAATTAGTGGTAGGAATGGATCCCAGAAAGCTATGTGTTTCCAAAAAGTTGTGAAAAGTCTAAATTCAGTAAGGGGTCTTTTGTGTAGATCCTTCAAGGGTTTCCTTTAGAAATTAACAGTTGTAATGAAAGAATATTGAAATTGAGTTGAAAAAAACAGCCAAGTGTGCCCACGTTTTCAACTGTAACGTCTTGTAAGTATGGCAGATTTTTTAAAGCAATATTCTGTTACATCTGCTGGACCCTTCTGGTTGCAGGGCTATATAGGACTTGTGGGTCAACAAGAACCCTTGTTAGCCAGAGCCAATAACTGAATTGCGCCTTGGAATGGTTTTTCATTGTGTACCAGGTATATAGCAATTCATTTGGTAAACTATAAAGAGTGAGAAATAAGTTTCAACTAAACCTATGTATTTCCTAAATGGTAACAGAATATAGAGTTTAGAAGCAGTAGTTATTTACACATCTCTAAACTTGTGGGTACTCGTAATAGCATGTGAATTAGACAACATTTTTCAAAGTGACTTCTTCTTTACACATTGTCTTACATTTGGAAGGCAGAAATGCATAGAAAGTCAATTGGTGATAACACTTGTTCTGCTGCTCTGTGTTATCCCAAGTCTCCTGGTAAAAATGGTACCTCACTGGTTGTAGGGAGGCCTAGTGCCCGTGACAGGATACAACCCACAACGCAACGTGGACCCATCATATTTTTACAGTGACAACTGACCCTATTTTTGCAATATGACTAGCTTTGGATTTTGGAACCTCCCTCAGCCGGCACCTGGGGAAACCTAGCAAACCTGTACCTTTTTTTAAACTAGACAACCATGGGAATCCAGGATGGGTTGACTTGTGTGGCTCTCACCAGGTTCTGTTACCCAGAATCGCTTGCAACCCTCAAACTTTGTAAAAAAAAAAGCATTTTCCTCACTTTTCTGTGATGCAAAGTTCTGGGTTCTGTGGGTAGTCACAAACTTCCACACAACCAGCATTTCCCAAGTCTCCCAATAAAAATGGTACCTACTTGTGTGGGTAGGCCTAGTGCCTATGACAGGAAATGGCCCAAAACGCAATGTGGGCTCATTACATTATTCCAGTGAAAACGGACGATTTTCTCTCCATTTGTCTAGCTCTGAATTTTGGACACTAGCTCAGCCGGCACCCGGGGGAACCTAGCAAACCTGTACATTTTTGAAAACCCAGGGGAACCCAGGAAGGGTTGACTTGTGTGGCTCTCACCAGGTTCTGTTACCCAAAATCCCTTGCAAACCTCAAACTTTGTAAAAAAAAAATTCCTCACATTTCTGTGATGGAATGTTCTGAATCTGTGGAGAGCCACAAAGTAGCACCCACCCAGAATTCCCCTAAGCCTCCCGATAAAAATGGTACCTCACTTGTGTGGGTAGGTCTAGTGCCAGCGACAGGAAACGCCCAAAACACAACATGAGCACATCACATTTTTCCAGCGAAAACTGACCCTTTTTTTGCAATGCGCCTAGCTGTGGATTTTGGACCCTAGCCAGTGGCGTAGCTAGGTGGGGGGCAGTAGGGGCGGTCCGGCCCAGCCGGTACTATTTTGGGGGCGGCCGGCAGCAGCTGCATAGCACTAGTTGCCCGTGGCCAGCCCACGATTCATTTGGGCACATAGTCACTGAATGTGATGTACACCCACCACCCCCACACGTACGGCTTTCGCTGAGCAGCACTGCACATGTCACGTGTATGTAAGTGCAAGCGCACCTGGTCCTAGGGCTGTCAATCTTGTCGCGCGCAAAAGCGCTACCATTGAAGGCCCTGGGCATTATTTTGGGCCAGCCCCGCGCTGTACTGTTAAAATGCGGCAGGTACACGCAAGCGTAGGCGCGCGTGCCACCACTACGCGCTCTTGGAGTCTCGGCAGCACTGTTATGTTATGTTAATTTAGATTTGTTGAGCGCTTAATATCGAAAGGTCTCTAAGCGCTGTAAGAAGAGCAGCGATGGAACCAGGCAATTTAGGAGGGTGTTATGTCCAAGCTTCTGTGAAAAGAATAGTTTTTAGTCGTTTTTTGATAGGAAGAAGGCGGCTTTGCAAGCAGAGTCGCTCGGCAGCCTGTTCCAGAGAGTGGGTAGGAGGCTAGAGAAGGCTTGTCCTCCTTTGGTGACGTAGTTGAAGCGTGTGCATTTTAAAAGGCTCTCGGGGCGATTTGCTGCAGACAGACTGCTAACAAGATTAAGAACAGCAGCAGTCTCACATAGACGTCAATTATGATGGCGGACGGAAACTGGTCCGACCGCCATGATCACGGCAAATATACTCCCGAGCGCACCGCGGATAAACCACGGTGCGATTAGGATATTTCTGTCATCACACACCGACCGCGGTGGGCGGATCACATCAAAGACCGCCGCACGTGGACGGAACCACTGAAACACCGTCCACCGCAGACGCAAAGACCGCGGAAACATGCCCAACCGCCTCCAGACCTGTGGGGGGTCCGGGCGAACGATTAGGATAACCCCGCCATCCCAACGGAACTCACCACCGTCCTCGACCGCCGCGGAAAAAAACATCGACAAACGGAGCATGACTGCAGAAGGACCAAACAAACATCACCCCTGCCTCAAACCGAGTCAAAAATGGCGGACGGAAGTAAATAGAAAACCCAAAAAACAGGACACACACCCACCTGGAACACCCACCCCCAACAACTACACGCCCCAATGACACCCCCCCAGCACAAACAAGAGTACCCAAGTCACCACACCCACAGAACACCTGACTGCTAAAAAACATTGGGACACAAGCACCACACAGAGTATAAAAGGAATCACTCCCATTATCACAATCCTTTGCATCACAGCACAGCTGGAAGAAAGAGGCAGAACATCACACACAACAGACACACACAAACACACATACAACCTGCACACCAACACACCCACACAAACCCCCACAACACTATCCCTACATACCACACACCTGCACACCCCACACCACCAACACCTTGCACATCACACACCATGGCACCCAAGAAAAACCCCAAGTTCACAGAGAGTGAGTTGAAGGTCATGGTGGATGAAATCATCCGTGCCGAAGACCACCTTGACAACTAAAACCACTTTGTGGGACAGGATAGTGACCAGAGTCAATGCTTCACGGACCGTGCCACGCACCAAACACGACATCCAGAGGCGGTGGCACGACCTCAAGGCAAGGGTGGAAGGCATCAGGTCCAAGAACTACCTGCGGGCACACGACACTGGCGGTGGTGGTCCCGCGGAGCAAATACCATATGCCGAATGGGAGGAGAAGGTGCTAGGCATACTGCACCCTGAGAGTCTGGAAGGAATAGAAGAGGGAGTTGAGGCTGGTAAGTACAAACCAATGACCACTATAACACTGTCATGTTCTGCCTTGCACAACTGCTAAGACACATCTCCCAGGCTCCAATCCATGCATGTGGACCACACAGTCACCCAAATGTGAAGGCCAGGGCTCAAATGCACCCACCATGATCAACCACAAATGTATCCTCCTACTTTCCCAGGCTTGCATGTGGTCAAGCAGCTAACACCACAACTCCCAACAGGCCCCCATGTCTACAGGGAGGGTGGGGGTGGGGGTGGATCCAGCACTACAACTCCCAACAGGCCCTCATGTCTACAGGGAGGGTGAGGGTGGGTTTGTGGGTGGGTCCAGCACCACAACTCCCAACAGGCCCCCATGTCTACAGGGAGGGTGGGTGTGTGGGTGGGTCCAACACTACAACTCCCAACAGGCCCCCATATCTACAGGGAGGGTGAGTGTGTTTGTGGGTCCAGCACTACAACTCCCAACAGGCCCCCATGTCTACAGGGAGGGTGGGTGTGTGAGTGGGTCCAGCACTACAACTCCCAACAGGCCCCCATGTCTACAGGGAGGGTGAGGGTGGGTGTGTGGGTGGGTCCAGCACCACAACTCCCAACAGGCCCCCATGTCTACAGGGAGGGTGGGTGTGTGGGTGTGTCCAGCACTGCAACTCCCAACAGGCCCCCATGTCTACAGGGAGGGTGAGGGTGGGCTTGTGGGTGGGCCCAGCACCACAACTCCCAACAGGCCCCCATGTCTCCAGGGAGGGTGGGCGTGTGGGTGGGTCCAGCACCACAACTCCCTACAGGCCCCCATGACTACAGGGAGGGTGGGTGTGTTGGTGTGTCCAGCACTACAACTCCCAACAGGCCCCCATGTCTACAGGGAGGGTGGGTGTGTGGGTAGGTCCAGCACCACAACTCCCAACAGGCCCCCATGTCTACAGGGAGGGTGGGTGTGTGGGTGGGCCCAGCACTACAACTCCCAACAGGCCCCCATGTCTACAGGGAGGGTGAGGGTGGGTCCAGCACCACAACTCCCAACAGGCCCCCATGTCCTATCCCAGAGCAAGATGTACTCCGCCTACCATGTGCTGACCACTGCTCTCCCTCTTCAAACTTACATGTAGGTAGCCATCTTCACAGGGGCACCATCCAATAGCAGGACAGGACCACACATATCCAAGTATTGTCTCCCCACCTCCACACCACCATAATGCCCAGTACTGTGTACCACACCAATTTGATAACACCAACAACCATGTCCTGATTCCCTAGAAAATTGAAATGTAACAAAAACAAACCTGTCATGTCCACAGCATTGATTCTTAGATTCTTGTCCCTCAGGTGACCGAGACTTGACAGGAGAAACCAGCAACCGCCAGCACCAGTTGCCCCCCTCCCAGCCTGGACTCTCAAGTGATGATCCCCTGGACCCCTCGGGTGCGGAGGACGATGCCGGTCTGTTGGACAGGCTTCGTGGCTGGCCCGTCCCCTACCCGCATGGTGGGTCGCGGACCCCTGCTCCTCCTGTTCCCCGGACAAGAACCACCCCTGCAACCCGCCGGGGCAACCCCCGTTCCGTCCCCGACGGAATCATGGCTCCTGAACACCACCGTATCGGCTGGCCCGGGTCCCTTCCAGAACCCCTGTCTCCGGCCCAGCCGCCATTTTGGACACTACACGACCAGGCCTCGTGGCCTCGGGTCGACCTCGGCCTCGGGCCCAGCCAGGCCTTGACATCGAGGCACCACCATCCGCCCAGGGGGTGAAGAGACCACTTGGCAGGTCAATGGGAGAAGGAGTGTCGATGGCTCCCCTCCGCCAGGTGTCGATCGCCCCCAGCCTCCCCGGGCGCTGGCTCCACCCCCTGCTGGGTGTCTGGACTCCCTCATCCCGGACCTCCCGACCCCCAAGTGCGAGGGTCTGGACATCAAAGGGCGCCAGATCTATAACTGGGGCAGCTCCAGAGCAGGAAGGCAGTTGTATCCTGGAGTTGAGAGACACCGAGATAAACTCATCCTTGGAGGCCTGCTGGCGCTGCCGCGGCTCCTCTTCGTGAACCACCTTTGAAGGCCTGCTGGCGCTGCCGCGGCTCAACCTCGTCGTGAACCATCTTCAAGGCCTGCTGGCGCTGCCGCGGCCCTCCTCGTCGTGAACCATCTCCAAGGCCTGCTGGCGCTGCCGCGGCCCTCCTCGTCGTGAACCATCTTCAAGGCCTGCTGGCGCTGCCGCTGCCCTCCTCGTCGTGAACCATCTTCAAGGCCTGCTGGCGCTGCCGCTGCCCTCCTCGTCGTGAACCATCTCCAAGGCCTGCTGGCGCTGCCGCGGCCCTCCTCGTCGTGAACCATCTTCAAGGCCTGCTGGCGCTGCCGTGGCCCTCCTCGTCGTGAACCATCTTCAAGGCCTGCTGGCGCTGCCGCGGCCCTCCTCGTCGTGAACCATCTTCAAGGCCTGCTGGCGCTGCCGCGGCCCTCCTCGTCGTGAACCATCTACAAGGCCTGCTGGCGCTGCCGCGGCCCCTCCTTGCGAACCCTCCAGCTCGAGGATTGTGAGCTCCACTTCTGCTACTTCTGTACCGGACCGGTACTCAGACTGTCCCGCTACCTTTTTCTCCAAAGAGACTAGAATTGACGGGATCCTCGTATCCTGGTCCTGCTGTACCGCTCATCACCTTGCCTAAAGATATATATATAAAAGTGTGCAGAACTCATCTCTGTGTGGTGTCTATCTGTGGGGGGGGAGTTACTTGTCTGTACGATTACCGGAGAAGGCCCTCACCGGAGGCCTCTCCCCCTGTACTCGGCCGACCCTCCGGGTCCCCGTCTAACATTGGTGGCCAGCGGCGCGATCCGAGCCGACGCATAATCGTACAGAGAGTAACTCACCCCACGACACACAGCCACCATGACAACAAAGGAGAGTGGAACAACAGAAAAATTTCAGATGGAAAAGCTGGAAGAGTATAGCCACAAAGAACTAAAGCAATTCTGCATAGAGCTGGGCATTGCTACCACGGGACTGAGCACGAAAGATGACCTCAAGCATGCCTTAGAATCTTGGGTGGAGACGGAAGCATCCCCACCCCAAAATCAAAGCCTCGAGACCACCGAAGCAAGTACCACCCCTGTGGATGAAAGAAGATCGGGCCTCTCGTCCGAAGAAGCCAGAGAACGGGAGAAAAGCCGGCTCCACGAATTGGAGCTGGCTCGACTCCGCTTAGATCGAGAACTCAAATTGACAGAACAAAAAATAACCCTCGAACACTTACGGCTCAGGGAAGAACGGAAAGAGAAAAAGAGCCAGAGGGAGCTGGAAGAAAAAAGACTGGCATACGAGCACGAGCGCAACTTGAAGGAGCTAGAAATTCGATGGCAGAACAAAGACCTCGGCGTCTCCGGGCACCAGAGCCCCACTGCCCCTACGGACCCTAAGGCCCACATCCCCAAGGACGTCGTCAGGGAATACTACCGGAACGATGATATCCAGCAATGGTTTAAAGCCTACGAGGTAGCAATGACCTCCCACCGAATTCCGCGGAGCGACTGGGGAGCAGGGTTATGGGGAAAATTCGTCAACGAAGGAAGAGACGCCCTGCTGCAACTCCCCGACCGCCAGATGACATCCTACGACCACATGAAGGCCGCCCTCCTCACTCGCTATGGGCTCACGCCCGAGATGTACCGGCAGAGATTTCGAGACTGCAAACGAATCCCTGGTACAACCTGGGTGGAGTACGTGAACTTTTTTAGCCGAGCATTCAAGGGGTGGATCAAGGGCAGCCAGGTCACCACCTACGAGCAACTATTCTACCTCATGGTATGGGAACACCTCTCCAATAATTGCTTCGTCGAACTAAGACAGCACCTCCTTGATAGTAAGCTGACTAAACCCCGGAAACTAGCCATCGAAGCAGACCGATGGGAGAGCACCCGAGTCCCTCGGAGCTGGCCCAGCGAACAGAACAGAGCCTCCCAAGGGCCCCACCGCCTACGAGGGGGTGGAGGAGGCCAGGGTCGGGGCAGGGACACCGTCACGGTGCCCCCCACTAGCAACCCCCCGCCCCCGGCCAGAAGAGGAAGCCCTCCAACGCGACCAGGGTTCCGCTCCAACGTTACCTGCCACAAATGCCAGCGACCCGGCCACTACGCCAATGATCCCAACTGCCCGAAGAATCAGAGCCCCATGAACCGCCAGATCACCGCCGCCGCCCTGGGAGAAGAGCCGGGCCAAGAAGACGCCGAAGAGTACGAACAGTACCAGCCCGAGTGGGAACCAGCCGCCATGTCCCTGGTCTGTCTAGGGGAAAGGGACATGGTCCCGCGGGCGCCCATTCCCGCCAACACGCAGAAATACAGCTGAAGCCCTCCGTGACACAGGGGCCAGTGTGACCGCAGTCCGCTGCCATCTGGTGACCCCTGATCAGATCCTACCCAATGTACTTTGTCCAGTGCGGTCGGCAGACAACTCCGAAAACCTGTGCCAGATGGCCCGTGTCCCCTTCGAGTGGGGAGGGGTGTCAGGCATGCTAAAAGTAACTGTCCGCGACGATGCCCCAGTGGACTGCCTTCTGGGGAACGACCTCGAGAGCTCCCCCTGGTCAGCCGTTGAGCGGAGGGAGCACCTGGGGATGCTTGGTCTCCCTGAATGGGTCTGTGTGATGACCCGATCCATGGCCGCCCGCGCCATCTCCAGCCCAGAGGAACAGGAGTGGCCCGAACCTCCTCCGCCGATCGCCACAGAAGAAGCAACCCCTGAGCCTGGTCCTCCGGGGTCCGGCAACGCAGAACCGAATCAACTCCAAGATCTCCCGAAGCTGGCCCAGTGGCGCCAAGAAGGTGGCCCCACTCAGGAACAGTTCCGCCAGGAACAAAGAGCGTGCCCCTCCCTCGAGGGACTCCGACAACAAACCATAGCCCAGAGCGCAGGGGATGCCTCGGGGGCCCACTGGATCTACTGGGACAATGAGCTGCTCTACAGTGAGCAAAAGATTGCCGAGCTGGGAGCCAGCCGGGTGCTGGTGGTCCCCCTCCAATTCAGAGACTTCCTATTGAACTTGGCCCACGATGTACCGCTTGCCGGGCACCTGGGGCAGGACAAGACGTTCAGACGCCTGGTGACCCACTTCTATTGGCCGAAGATGCAGAACGATGTAGCGAACCACTGCCGGGCCTGCCCCACCTTCCAGGCCAGCGGGAAAAGCGGCCGAAAACTGAAAGTCCCCCTGCAACCCTTTCCCATCATCACCACTCCCTTTGAGCGGGTGGGAATAGACATTGTGGGGCCCCTGGAGCCCCGGACAGCACAGGGACACCGGTTCATCCTTGTTCTGGTGGACCATGCCACCCGCTATCCCGAGGCCATACCTCTCCGGACCGTGACGGCGCCCGTGGTGGGCCGAGCCCTGATGGGGATCTTCTCGCGGGTGGGCTTCCCCTGAGAAGTCGTCAGTGACAGGGGCACGAACTTTATCTCCAGGTACATGAAGTCCCTATGGCAACAGTGCGGGGTCACCTACAAATTCATGACCCCCTATCACCCGCAAGGGAACGGACTAGTAGAACGATTTAACCGCACCATCAAAGGGATGATCATGGGCCTACAAGAACCCCTACGTCGCCAATGGGACGTGCTGCTCCCGTGCCTCCTGTTCGCTTACAGGGATGTCCCCCAGAAATCCCTGGGCTTCAGTCCGTTCGAACTCTTGTATGGACACTCCGTCCGGGGCCCCCTCAGCCTGGTCAAAGAAGGGTGGGAGGTGGCCCCTCAGAAGACTCCCCCTGATGTATACAAGTACCTCTTGACCCTCCGTAACCAGACCCGGCGGTTCAGGGAACTTGCCAAGGCCAACCTCGAAGCCAGCCAAGAAGACATGAAGCGCTGGTATGATCAGAATGCCTCATCCATCGAGTTCGAGCCGGGACAACAGGTCTGGGTGATGTCCCCGGTTGAACCTTGCGCCCTCCAGGGACCTTTCAAGGTGGTGGAGCGCAAGGGCCCCGTCACCTACTTGGTAGATCTGGAGTCCCCCCGAAACCCCCTACGGGTCCTCCACGCCAACAGACTCAAGCCCCACTTTGTGCGCTCTGAACTTAGCCTCCTGATGGCTACCGACAGTGGGGCTGAAGAAGACTCCGAGCCCCTCCCCGATCTCCTTAAATGCTCGAGAAAGACGGCTCCGTGGAGGGAGTCCACCTCTCCGATGCCCTGTCCCCAACGCAACGCCAAGACTGCCAAGAACTGCTAATACAATTTGCCGACCTGTTCTCCCTCATCCCTGGGGTCACCCCCTGGTGCCTCCACGACGTTGACACCGGGGATAGTCCCCCTATCCGACACAGGGCGTACAGGGTGCCTGATCGAGTACGCGCCTGCATCCAGTCGGAAGTCTCCAAGATGCTAGCTCTGGGAGTGATCGAGCCATCCGACAGCCCCTGGGCCAGCCCGGTCGTGCTGGTCCCCAAGGCCGCCGCCCCGGGCGTCGCCCCCGAGCTCAGGTTCTGTGTAGACTATCGGGGTCTGAACGCCGTCACCAGGACCGACGCTCATCCCATTCCACGGGCAGATGAACTGATTGACCGCATGGGGGCCGCCCGCTACCTGAGCATCTTCGATTTAACAGCGGGCTATTGGCAGATCAGCCTCACTCCAGGTGCCCAGGAGCGATCCACCTTCTCCACCCCGGATGGCCACTACCACTTCAAGGTGATGCCATTCGGAATGAAAAACGCCCCCGCCACCTTCCAGAGACTCGTGAACAAGGTGCTGGCGGGGCTCGAGGAGTTCAGCGCCGCCTATCTGGACGATATTGCTGTGTACAGCCGCCACTGGGCAGAACACCTCCACCACCTCCGGGAGGTCCTGAACGCCCTCCGGCAGGCCGGGCTAACCATCAAAGCCAGCAAGTGCCAGATCAGCCAAGGGTCCGTGACCTACCTGGGGCACCAGGTGGGAAGTGGCCTGGTGGCCCCCCTCTAGCTCAAGATTGCCGCCATCCAGGCCTGGGAGCCCTCGGTCACCCAGACAGAGGTCCGAGCCTTCCTGAGGCTCACCGGGTACTACCGGCGCTTCGTGAAAGACTATGGCAGCATTGTGGGGCCCCTCACAGAACTAACGTCCAAAAAGAACCCCAAGAAAGTCAACTGGACTCCTGAATGTCAGGCGGCTTTTGAGAACCTGAAGTCCGCAATGTGCACCGCCCCCGTGCTCCAGGCCCCCGACTACAGCCGGGAGTTCATTGTACGGACGGACGCCTCCGACCATGGCGTGGGGGCCGTCCTCTCCCAACTCAACACCGAGGGAGTCGATCAGCCAGTGGCCTTCATCAGCCGTCGCCTGCTGGACCGAGAACAGCGCTGGAGCACCATCGAGCGAGAGGCCTTCGCCGTAGTGTGGGCCCTCAAGAAGCTCCGGCCCTATCTCTTCGGTACCCACTTCCGGGTGCAAACAGATCACCGACCCCTGCAATGGCTGATGCAGATGCGGGGAGAAAACCCGAAGCTGTTGCGTTGGTCCATCTCCCTGCAGGGGATGGATTTCACTGTGGAGCATCGCCCCTGCCAAGACCACGCCAACGCAGACGGCCTGTCCCGCTTCTTCCGCCTCGGCGAGGAGAGTACCCAAGAGGATGGGTGACTCTCCCTGCCTTCAGCTGGGGGGGACGCATGTTGGACAGGCCTCGTGGCCGGCCCGTCCCCTCCCCGCATGGCGGGTCGCGGACCCCTGCTCCTCCTGTTCCCCGGACAAGAACCACCCCTGCAACCCGCCGGGGCAACCCCCGGTCCGTCCCCGACGGAACCATGGCTCCTGAACACCACCGTATCGGCTGGCCCGGGTCCCTTCCAGAACCCCTGTCTCCGGCCCAGCCGCCATTTTGGACACTACACGACCAGGCCTCGTGGCCTCGGGTCGACCTCGGCCTCGGGCCCAGCCAGGCCTCAACATCGAGGCACCACCATCCGCCCAGGGGGTGAAGAGACCACTTGGCAGGTCAATGGGAGAAGGAGTGTCGATGGCTCCCCTCCGCCAGGTGCCGATCGCCCCCAGCCTCCCCGGGCGCTGGCTCCACCCCCCTGCTGTGTGTCTGGACTCCCTCATCCCGGACCTCCCGACCCCCAAGTGCAAGGGTCCGGACATCAAAGGGCGCCAGACCTATAACTGGGGCAGCTCCAGAGCAGGAAGGCAGTTGTATCCTGGAGTCGAGAGACACCGAGACAAACTCATCCTTGGAGGCCTGCTGGCGCTGCCGCGGCTCCTCTTCGTGAACCACCTTTGAAGACCTGCTGGCGCTGCCGCGGCTCAACCTCGTCGTGAACCATCTTCAAGGCCTGCTGGCGCTGCCACGGCCCTCCTCGTCGTGAACCATCTCCAAGGCCTGCTGGCGCTGCCGCGGCCCTCCTCGTCGTGAACCATCTTCAAGGCCTGCTGGCGCTGCCGCGGCCCTTCTCGTCGTGAACCATCTTTAAAGCCTGCTGGCGCTGCCGCTGCCCTCCTCGTCGTGAACCATCTTCAAGGCCTGCTGGCGCTGCCGCGGCCCTCCTCGTCGTGAACCATCTACAAGGCCTGCTGGCGCTGCCGCGGCCCCTCCTTGCGAACCCTTCAGCTCAAGGATTGTGAGCTCCACTTCTGCTACTTCTGTACCGGACCGGTACTCAGACTGTCCCGCTACCCTTTTCCCCAAAGAGACTAGAATTGACGGGATCCTCGTATCCTGGTCCTGCTGTACCGCTCATCACCTTGCCTAAAGATATATATAAAAGTGTGCAGAACTCATCTCTGTGTGGTGTCTATCTGTGGGGGGGAAGATACTTGTCTGTACGATTACCGGAGAAGGCCCTCACCGGAGGCCTCTCCCCCTGTACTCGGCCGACCCTCCGGGTCCCCATCTAACACGGTCCAACTACACTCCCAGGGCCATCAGGCTTCCAGGACATCCCTGCCTCCACCACCTTGAACACTGGACCAACCGTCACTACTGCCACTGTGACCTGTGCAGCTACCACCACCAACACCACCACCACCACCACTCCTGCCAGTGCCATCCTGCCTGATCCATGGGACGATGATGGACCATCAACTTCACAGGCTAGCAGGGAGAGTGGACGGGGAGGACACAGGTGAGGCCACAGCTGACAAACACGAGGGCAGGTGCAAGGCGAGGTCGGGGACAAGACCCACACAATCCTGGGACCGAGACCCTGGATGCCATTGCAAGAGTGCAAGCGTCGTACGAGCAGTCGCAGGCACAGGCGGATCGGGCGAGCCAAGACTCACATGACACCTGCTAGCTGTTGCGGTCCATGGACAACCGTATGGGCCAAATGGTGGACCTCATGGGGCAGCAAACAAGTCTTTGGAGGGAGTGGTTATCCCGCGCCACACCACCTTCCCCTCCCCCAAGTGGCCAGCGGGACAGGACACCACCACCACCGCCAACATCACCTGAGGCCACTGACAGGGAGGTGTAACCCAAACAACCTGCCCCCACAGCTGGCTCCAGTCAGGCTCGAAGACGGAGGGGCCGTCCAAGGCTGGATCCAGGACAAAGCAGTGGCAAAGCACCAGCCACCCGCACAAAGAGGGCACTGACTACACCCTTCCTTGAGCCTGGCATTGACTCTGTGAACTATCTTGCCCCACATTGCCAAGCATTGGCACACGTCTGTTGGACTAGGTGTACATCACACAATGTGGTGTCCCCACGGTGGTGTCATCTGACATGACCTTCAACTCACACTTCCCCTCCACCACACATTTGTAAATATCTACTAACACAAATCCACACCCTGTAAATAAAACTCACAGAAAAAACACTCAAGGCTGTGTGATCTCCAAGTTTAAACACAGGTTTGTCTTAGTTGTTGTCATCAGCAGGTGCAGGGATCAATGTTGTTTGGAATCATGGCTCTGTGTGAGTGACCTAGGGACAATCAGAGAACAATAAGCACAGGTCAGGAAACGGAATCACACCCATCACACAACAACGTACTGCAACATCCCACAAACCACAATCATCACAAAGTAAGCGGATCACAGGACACACATCAGGGAGCATTGCTCGTACACCATGTTCCACACACATGTGCAAACAGAACATAACAGAACAGGCAGCATTCACACACCACATCCACCCATCACCAGCAGACATACATCACACATTGAACAGCAGCACAAGAGGTAGTTACTCACAATCAAGGAAAGTACCGATCAATGAGCTGACGCCTCTGGTCCACACCTTCTTCCTCCCCACTATCCTCATCGCTGGACATGGTTGCGATGGGAGGTGGAGCAACCTGTTGGTAAGCAGGGTCCATGATCAGTTCAATATCCTTGCGCAAGGCCAGGTTGTGGAGCATGCAGCAGGCAACCATGATTTTGCATACTTTGCCGGGTGAGTATGGTAGGGCCTCTCTGGTTTTATCCAGGCAGCGAAACCTAGACTTCAGCAGTCCAAAAGTACGTTCCACCACCCTTCGTGTCTTCCCATGAGCCTCATTATAGCGCATGGATTCCGTAGGGGGCTTAGCAGCCATGGGCGGTTTGGGTACGCAGAGTCACCTAGGTGGGGGGATGACAGACACATACATTATTAGCAGGACTGGTGTGAACAGCATGGCACACATACAACACAGTAGTCATCACAGCACACTCACCTACAAGCCACGCATGTTCTTGACGCAGATTGACCATCAGTTGGGGGACAATGCTGCTCCACAGGATGTGTGAGTCAAGTGCGGACCCGGGAAATCTGGCACACACTTGTGAGATGATGTTGTCAGCCAGGCACACCACTTGCACATTGATTGAATGGTAGTGCTTCCGATTGAGATAGATGAGATAGATGGGTTCACGTGCCTGGGGTGGGACCAGACCAATATTTATTTATTTTATTTATTTGCATACTTGTACCGCGCTGGGAAATGACTCCCTGGGGAGTATCTCCGCGCCTTTGGCGTCATCAGAAAGCAAATAGCCCTGTCATGTGTTTATTTAATGTACAACCAAAATCAATAGTTAAACAGGAAAGTTTTTAATTTTTTCCTGAAGGGAAAGTGTTCCCTGCATGCTCTGATTTCGAATGGGAGTTCATTCCAAAGTTTCGGGCCTGCCACTGACAAAGCTCTTCCACCTTGTCGTGTCTTCCAGAATCTGGGGACGCATAGCAATTCACGGTCTCCAGATCTCAGGGATCTTGCCGGGATGTATGGGATGAATTTCTTAGTTAAATAATCCGGGCCTCTGCCGGAAAGGCACTTGTGGATGATGCAACAAGTTTTGAACATCACTCTTTGTTTTACCGTGAGCCAGTGGAGTTTTTTAAGAAGGGGCTTTGAAGGAGTCCGGGCCGGGGCATTGAGAACAAGGCGTGCAGCCGTGTTCTGCACAACTTGAAGTCTGGCGGTGACCCCCTCATTGGCGGCTAGCAGCAAACCATTACAGTAGTCCAGTCTACTCAGCACGAGCGACTGAACTAAGGTTTTCCTGGTGGTATCAGGTAACAGGGGGAACACCCTTCGGAGAAGCCCAATAATATGAAAACAGGAGCTTACTACTTGAGTCGCGTGATGTTTTAGAGTGAGCTCCTGATCCAGTTTGACTCCTAGATCTTTCACTACCATTTTTGGTTCTGGGACTGGGCCTAGATCACAAGGCCACCAGTCAGGAGTCCACAGACGTTTGGCTTCCCCAAAGAGCATCACCTCCGTCTTGGAGACGTTACACTGAAGGAAGTTTGCTGCCATCCAATGTGCCACTTCTTTCATCCCTTGGGCGAAGGAGTGACGCACTTCAGGAGTCATGATTTTAAACGGAAAGAGGAGTTGAGTATCGTCTGCAAACGATACGGGATAAACCCGTGGGATCTCATGATGTTAGCTAGGGGTGCCACATAGATGTTAAATAATGTTGGGCTCAAGCAGGAGCCCTGTGGCACCCCCTTTGAGATCTCCACCTCCTCTGACTGGTAAGAACCAAGTATGACTCTCTGAGTGCGTTTGGTGAAAAAGCTCCTTAACCAGGCCAGCGCCTTGCCTCCCAGACCGATGTCAACTAGTCTGGTGGTCATGATATCATGTGACACAGTGTCAAACGCCGCTGACAAATCTAATAACACCAGGATAACGGAATACCCCTTATCCTGAAGCATATGAAGATTGTCAGCGACGGACAGCAAGGCGGTCTCGGTGCTGTGCCTGGGCCTAAAACCTGATTGAGAGGGGTCTAGTCCCCCTGCACTCTCGATGTAATTGGATAAGTGCCGGTTAACAAACTTCTCGGTGAGCTTCCCTAAAAAAGGGAGGAGAGAGATGGGTCTCAGATTAGTGAGGTCAGTCCATGGAATGGAGTTGTTCTTCCGTAGAGGCCTCACCAAAGCACGCTTCCAATCAGGGGGGACTTCTCCTGATCCTAAGGATAGATTAACTACCCACTGAATACCCACTCCTAGATCATCCCTCAAAAGTGACATGATCCGAGCTGGAACGATATCCGAAGGGCATCCACTCTTAGTTTGATTGATTAGAGTGTCAATGTCCTCCATTGATATAGGGGGGAATTCAACAAGCTTGCTTGCGTTGTTTTCAGCTGTGCTGCGATGTGGCGGAGCCATACTGTCAACAGTTCTCAAGGTGTTAGAGGTAGATTTTGAGGCTAAGAATATGTGTGCCATCGATTGAACCCACTACGTGTGGAATCTGGCCCAGGGCATAGAAGTCCCCTTTCACTGCAGCCAACTCTGCCGGACGTGGGAAATGGATGTAATCATCCTCGTAACGCATCATGGCTTCCAGCACATCCCGCAGTACCATGCTGAACATGGATTGGGATATCCCCCCGGCATGACCAACTCTGTACTGGAATGTGCCTGTCACAAAGAAGTGAAGTGCCGCCATGACCTTTGCTGTGGGTGTTATTGCTCCAGGATATGGCCTGCGTGGCTGCAGATGAGGTGTCAATTGTGCTACAAGGTCCTGCAATGTCGGTCAATCAAGCCAGAATTTGCAGATCACCTCCTCTTCAACCATGTCCACCAGCACAGTGTATAGTCGATGCACATTTGGAGCCCTCCTGTGTGGGAGTAGATGGTAGCAGATGTCAATTGTCCAACACCGCACAGCTGTGCCACACTATCACATCTTGACAAACACAATACAAATAATACATGTTGCAGACACTGATTGTATGTGTGACGTGACAGAAATATAAGGCACTACAGATAACTACACACACACTGTTCACCCACAAACAACATCCTTTGTGCAAACTTGTCCAATGCTACGTGCACACATGTTGAAAGAACAGCCAACATCACATGACTGAGGGCCCATGTGTGGACACACATCCCTACAGACACACATGGATGTGCACTCACAACATGAACATGGAACACACCCTCCTTGTCTTCATGCACCCATGACCCCACCAACAATGCTGTGCATCCTCACATGACAGGCATGGACATACAACAGACGACACACAGACGCATACACAGAAAGCATGTATAACCCTATCATTGCTACTTGCACACACAAAACACACACTCATGACTGCTTCAAAATGTTGGTACACAGCCTTAATGAACTGTGTAGATGTGTACAATTACAAACGTGTGACCTCAAAAACAATATGTCACCACATTGCCATGCACATCTGACGCAACTTGGGCGCACATCACTGTGCTTTGTAAAGCACTGGCAAGGTCATTATCATGATCACACATGCAACAAATGGACATTAATGTGACACGTGGACAGGGGCCATTTACATGACATAACGAGTATTGTCGTTTTCCGGACATGGCCTGACACACATGTACACCTACAGTCATTACATCTGTGCGGAGACAAGCAGTGTGTATACACACGGCATCCGGGTACACCATCTGCCATCAGAGAACATGATCCTTGATACTGCAATTCTGCGTACCATTGTCAGCATGGTCAAGGTCCATCACGGTCACACACCGCCAACCGCATGTGCGCGCTACCGCGATGGTGCATCATTTGAAATTCATCACTCACTGGCGTCGCAATGGCGGAGCACGCATTCCGCGGGGGCGGGGCAGGCTAACACATACATTTGAATGTGCAAGTGGAAATGGCAGTTGGTACCCTTTCAGTCACATTGCAGCACCCACCGCAGACCACCGGGAGCGGTCGTTCACCCACTGCCGGGTGCGGGCGGTGGGTGACCGCCCTGTGTAATGATGTTACCCTGGTATGGATGGCCATGGCCGGTCACCCACCGCCGGGTGCGGGCAGTGGGTGAACGCCCTGTATAATGATGTTACCCTGGCATGGATTGCCATGGCCGGTCACCCACCGCTGGGTGCGGGCAGTTGGGGACCGCCCTGTGTAATGATGTTACCCTGGCATGGATGGCCATGGCCGGTCACCCACTGCCGGGTGCGGGCGGTGGGTGACCACCCTGTGTAATGATGTTACCCTGGCATGGATGGCCATGGCCGGTCACCCACTGCCGGGTGCAGGCGGTGGGTGACCGCCCTGTGTAATGATGTTACCCTGGCATGGATGGCCATGGCCGGTCAACCACCGCCGGGTGCGGGCGGTGGGTGAACACCCTGTGTAATGATATTACCCCAGCATGGATGGCCATGGCCGGTCACCCACCGCCGGGTGCGGGCGGTCACCCACAACCTGCACCCGGCGGTGGGTGACCGGCCATGGCCATCCATGCCAGGGTAACATCACCACACAGGGCAGTCACGCACCGCCCTGCGGTGGGTGCTGCAATGTGACTGAAAGGGGGGGTACCAACTGCCATTTCCACTTGCACATTCAAATATATGTGCTAGCCTGCCCCAGTGAGTGATGAATTTCAAATGATGCACCATCGCGGTAGCGCGCACATGCGGTTGGTGGTGTGTGACAGTGATGGTCCTTGCACATGTAGCCAATGGAAACAGGTAACCTGGGACGCGTAAGCGATTTCAAAAATAGCGGAAGCCGTGCACCGCCACAGCAGGGCCAGGCATTGGTTCATTTTGAATAAGGCAACCCGGGAACACCAATTGCTGCAGACGTGTGCCACTGATATCAGCTCAGGGCCCTATAAATGTGTGTATTTGAGCAGCACACATTCACTGCTTCCAGCCACTGCTGCCTGCGCACATCACCTCTACCTGCTGCTGCTGAGCACTCCACCAACTGCTGCCTGCACCCATCACCTCTACCTTCTGCTGCTGGCCACTCCACCAACTGCTGCTGTTGTGCCACAGTCCTGGACCTTGCCATGCAGAGAGTTGGAGAGATCCGGTCTTGTCCCTTCACCGCAGCGGAGCTGGAGGTCCTTGTGGACGGTGTGCTCCTCCACTATGAACGGCTCTACGGTGCCCCCGGACAGGTGGTAAGTGCAGTGGGGGACATGTTGGTGTGCATGAGGTGGTCACTGACTCCTGATCCTGCAATCTTGGTGGTGTGCTGTGGGACCTTCACATATTTTGTACTGTGCATGGCTGCAGAAATGTACGTGTAGCTCCTATCTGTGTGAATGGCCAACTGTCCACTGACTTGCCCCCTCTTGTCTCCCATCATGGTAGGTCAAGCTGCACCTTCGCAAGGCCGTGTGGAGGACCATAGCACGTGATGTACGGGCAGTGGGGGTGTGCAATAGGTGACACACACACTGCCACAAGCGGTGGAACGACATCTTCAGGCTTAGCAAGAATGTGGCGGAGATGACACTGGGGCTGATTCCAAGATCATCTCGGCTTGCACGACATACCATGACCCCTCTAATGCTCCGTATCATAGCTGTGACACATCCTGACCTGTCTGCCCGGTTGAGAGGGGAGCAGCAGCAAACTAGCGGTAAGCACACTGAATGGGTTTGTGACTTGTGAGTGCATGCATGTATTGCTGCTCGAACACAGTAGTGACATCCGTGGTGTATCTGTTGTGCTGCAAGTGCATGTTGGTGCCATTAGCGGAGTGAGCGTTGGCATCCATGTCAGCCAGGTGGACATACCAGTTGCATTGTAGTGCAGGGTCCACGGACATGCCATTGAGGTCTGGGGTCCCATGGCATCACATGTGTGGTGGTCTGCATGCACTTGCCCTGTTTGTTTGATGTACATGTTTCACAGGCACCCCCGGTTCTTTGACATGAGGATGTCTGGTGGGGGTGGTTCCTGTGCAGGATGGGTGCTACATGTTGGTCAGCCGTCAAGGAAGTTTGTTTTTTTGAATTTGCAGTACGTGAGTGTGCCCTTAGGTATACCTCTTTTCTCTCTTTTTCAGCTTTTGACGAGGGCACTGACCCACAAATGACGGAGCTTAGTGGTGGCAATGCATCCGGATCAAAGATCTCACACACGCAGATTGAGACTGAAGAGAGCAGCCCCGGAGAGGGCGACATAACTCTCCCTGAGGACTCACATGTGGAGAGCCCATCGTCCTCATCTTCAGACAGTGGTGGTGAGTCTGCACTGTCGGTGGAGACAGGGAGTGCACAATCTACACCTTCAGTAGGTACACAGCACACTGGGCCCACACTGCCACCAACTGCAACAAGTACTGCCCGTGCTCGCCAGAGTAGGGGAAGCAGAGTGGCCTTCGGTACAGGCACTTCTGCTCCTGCCCGTGTGACACAAACTGCCCTTAGTGCTGAGGCGGTTGATCTGCTGCGACAGCTATGTGTAGAGCAGACAAACATGATTAATGCATTCCTGGACCACGATAGGAAGTTGGGTCAGGTGGTGGCATTCATGGAGGGGATGCATGGCGATGTTGCAGGTCTCAACAGAACAGTACAGTCATTATCCAACACAGTGTCTGCAGCCATTCAACAGTCGCATGGACAAGGTTCTACTTCAGTTCCCCCATCCACACCACTTAATGTCTCAGGGGAGAGTGACATTTCAGAATAGGCCTCATTTTCTGGGTATTGCACTAGAAGCAGGCACAGGCAGCAAGGCAGGGCACGGAGGACACAGACACCATCCCCTGGGACAGGGAAATATTTCACAGAACACAACACCAGCTACCCTGGAGTTGACACACAGGATCCTCAAGGGGTGTTGGGGGACAGGGATTCACATGGCACACAGGCACCCCCCACAAAAAGTACTCCCAAGGCAAGGGCACCTCCCAAGGACAAGAACACTCCCAAGGACAGGGCACCTCGCAAGGACAGGGCACCTCCCAAGGACAGGGACACTTCAAAGGACAAGGACACTACAAAGGACAGGCCACCTCGCAAGGACAGGGACACTCCCAAGGACAGGGCACCTCCCAAGGACAGGGACACTCCCTAGGACAAGGACACTACAAAGGACAGGCCACCTCCCAAGGACAGGGCACCTCCCAAGGACAGGGACACTCCCAAGGACAGGGCACCTCCCAAGGACAGGGACATTCCCAAGGACAGGGCACCTCCCAAGGACAGGGACACTCCCAAGGACAGGGAAACTCCCAAGGACAGGGACACTACAATGGAGAGGGACACTACAAAGGACAAGCCAACTCCCAGGGACACAGCACCGCCCACAGATAAGGCACATTCCAAAGACAGGACACCTCCTACGGCCAAGGCGTCTCCCACTGCCAAGGCACCTCCCAGGAAGTAGGCACCTCCCAGGGCCAAGGGTTCTCCCATGGACACAACATCCACCAAGGATAGGCATACAAAACCCCTGCGTCCCTTGAAGCTGTTGTTGGTGAAGGAACGTACACCACATGTGTCAGCGGTGGAGTCCCCCCATACCTCTACTCCCATCCACATCCCGCTGAAGCAGAGGAAGGAGGACACTGTTGTTGCATCCCCCATTACACATGATGCAGAGGGCAGAAGGCAGGGCCACAGCAAACGTCAAGCAGGGTCCAGCACGTCCCCAGAGAGCAGACCCCCACCAGCACATGATCCACCTTTGATGGGTGATGTTTCTGATGAGCCCGCACCACTTACCAGTCCAGTCATGTCCAGGGTGCCCTTACATATCCCAGAGAAACGGAAACACACACTGGTGACACCTGACCACCCCTATGTCGCTCCAGTACAGCTGTCCCCAGCTCCCAGAGCCCCCCTGCCTCCTGGACCATATAGCCCTGTGGCTCATCATTTCAGTGGTCCTAGTGGGTCAGCTGCAGTTCACTCTCATAGGCCAGATGGTGGGACTGTGTCAGTTGTGCCCTCTCCTGTTTCAGGTACTGCCACTGTGTGCGTTCGCCACTCTCATGTCTCAGATGCTGGCATGGTATTTGTTGGTCACTGCACAGGGACATGTCCTGGCAGTGTGTCTGGGTCTATGGCTCATGTGTCAGTCACTAGATCTGTGGCTGTGTCTCACACTCCTGTATCTGGTGCTGCCAGTGTGTCTGGGTCTATGGCTCATGTGTCAATCACTAGATCTGTGGCTGTGTCTCACATTCCTGTATCTGGTGCTGCCAGTGTGTCTGGGTCTATGGCTCATGTGTCAGTCACTAGTACTGGGCCTGTATCTCCCATTCCTGTATCAGATCCTGCTACTGTGTCCGAAACTATGAGCTCACACAGTCCACCTGATTCTGTGCTGTGACGTGCAGTTCACATCACTGAAATGTGATTGTAATTGATGTCAGGAATGTCCATTGTAACCACCCTTGCATTATTATTGTCCATGGGGCGGTGCGCATGACACACGTCCTTGTGCTGCCTCAGATGTACCTGTTCTGTACCATGGACTGTTGATGCACTTAGCCCCTCTCATGTGCTGCCTCTGATGTACATGTTCTGTGCCATGGCCTGTTGATGCTCGTTGCCCTACTTATGTGCTGCCTCTGATGTACCTGTTCTGTACCATGGACTGTTGATGCACTTAGCCCCTCTCATGTGCTGCCTCAGATGTATCTGTTCTGTGCCATGGCCTGTTGATGCTCGTTGCCCTACTCATGTGCTGCTTCTGATGTACCTGTTCTGTACCATGGACTGTTGATGCACTTAGCCCCTCTCATGTGCTGCCTCAGATGTACCTGTTCTGTACCATGGACTGTTGATGCACTTGGCCCCTCTCATGTGCTGCCTCAGATGTACCTGTTCTGTACCATGGACTGTTGATGCACGTAGCCCCTCTCATGTGCTGCCTCTGATGTACCTGTTCTGTGCCATGGCCTGTTGATGCCTGTTGCCCTACTCATGTGCTGCCTCTGATGTACCTGTTCTGTACCATGGACTGTTGATGCACTTAGCCCCTCTCATGTGCTGCCTCTGATGTACCTGTTCTGTTCTATCTAGTGGCCATGCTCATGGCTACTCTAGGAGTCAAACTCTATTATGTGCAATAAAGCAAGTTACTCCTGTGTAGTGGTTTCTCTGTGTCATTCCTGGTTGTCTCCTTGCATTGTTGATATATTGGTGCTATCGTAAATGCTGGGTCTACCACTTTCACATTACCATTGCCCAGTACTGTTTCCTTTCGTTTGGCTGGGGGGATAGTCATTACAATGTGGCTGTGGACTGTGTAAGGGTGGAGGAGGCACTATGAGGCTTATTTTGGGACAACAGTGGCTTCCCATGCTATGCAGGTTGTGTGGATGTTTTTCATTTGGTGCATGTGTCACACTCAGGATTTGTGAGTACACAGTAGGTTGTTCAGTGTCGACTTTGTCAGTGTACATGTCAGGGCTCAGCGTGTGTGTGTTGGTTGTTTATGTGTGCGCAGCAGTGTTGTTTTTTGTGGTGTGTGGTGTGTGGTGTATGGGCCCCTGTCTGTTAGTGTGGTAGGTGTGAGGTTGGCCTGGGGGTGGGCCAGCATGTCTCCTTATGTGTGGTATGCCTTGTGTGTTGGTGTGTGTATGTGGGCCGGTGAGCTGTGTGGCCTAGCCATTCCTGCCTGCCTAGTTGATTGTGGGCATGGTTTCCGTCGTCTGCTCTGCTCCGTTGCGTTGTCCGTGGTCTGGCTGTTTGTTGGTGGTGCGTGTGTGTTCTGGGTGTGTGGGGTCAGATTTGTTGGATTTATTTATATGTTGACTTACCTGCATACATCCGTTTGCCATACATTGTTGTCCCCAACATGCCCCTGCCCCTCCCCACGTCACAGCCCCAGCAGGTACTCCTCCTCCAACAGCGGTTGTTGTGTTTGCGTACCTGCGTCGTCGTCGGCGACGGTCCATGACTTGCTGGTGGTGGAGCACGAAGAGTAGCGGAAATGCGTGTAGTGCTGGGTCCATGACGGCGGTCTGCCTGTGGTGGGTATCTGCAATGTTTTGCCTCTCCACTGTGGTGAATCCGCCGTGTTCAGGCTGGTGGTTTCTCCGCTGCGATTTGCTGTGTCATTTCCGCCATCGTGATATCGAGGACGGTCGGAGACGTCATTCCGTACGGCGGTGTCTCAGTATTTACGCGGCGGTGCATGTTCTTCCGCGGCGTACGGAAATTTGACAGTGCTTTCCATCCTAATATGGCGGACGGACTATCCGCAGCTGGCGAACTGTAAAAGGCAATTTCCGCATACTCCAGGCCGGCGGTCGTCCTTCCGTCCGCCATCATAATCGACCCCATCATTCGTGACCGAACACCACCACTCCAAGCCTACATAAGGAGGCCCTAGTGATTTGAACCGGTCAGAGCGAAATAGCTCAGAATTCTCAGGAAAGCTTTAGTGAGGATAGGCCTGCACTTTTAAGCGTTCCTGTGCCCCTTGTGCGACACTGACTGCTCCGAAAAAGACAAATAAACAGAAAGGCACTCACTGTAGTATAAGAAAGTGCTGAATATCAACGCGGCTCCTATGTTCGCTTCGCCCGTCTCTCTGCTCTCGTCTCCTCATTTCTCTGGTATGCGTGGCTCATTCAGGTTAAACATATCTCCATGATATGAGCTCAAAGCGCACATGGGTCGGTGCACTGACCACGGGGCCGGGGGTCCCTGGTGGGAACCTTCCTATTTCTAGGGCGCTGCTAATGAAACAGAACATTGGATTTACCCACTGGGACCCGCATTTAAAGTCGCTACCTGCTACACTGGGCCATTTGTGGAGAATGTGCTATCCAGCGCTCTAGAGTTTGGGAAATATATATTGATTAAATCCGTGTCCCGCACTCCTCTGCCCCTAATGCCCACAGCCCTACCTGTCTATTTATGGAAGTGGGCGATAGCTGAGGCTTGGGAAACACGTGGCCTTGGTGCCCCAAGTTTGGGTGAGATGGCGTGGGCAGCTGCCACACCCAGAGAGGCCCAGCAGGTTCTGGATGGTGCTGAAGCGGCTGGCACCTTCTAGACTCTTCAGCGCCGTCACTACGCCCTTGCATTAAGAGGGACATCAGTAACATGACTGAGCTGTTTTAGAGCTAGGGGTACTGAGATGGTAATTAAGAAGAAGTTAACACCAGGAAATGAAAATGGATTTATCTTTGTACGCGTATTAAACCAGAGCTAGGTATTAGGAAATACTGCACACCTCAATGATAGGAGGTAAAAAATTTAACACACTGCACTTTAATGTCACAAAATACACATTTTGCATGAAAATGTATGCATCAGACAGCTGCATTGTACCATATAGAAGCCGGAATGATAACGCACCTATGCTGGAGCCAAGACATTATTTTATTACAAAGCCACATTTGGCTATTGCCGTCAGTAGTTATCCAGTGTGTGTGTGTGTGTGTGTATGGGGAGAGGTGGAGGCTAGTTTGTGACTTCTTGATTCCTACCAGAGATGGGCAAGCCAGCAAGTCTCGAGCTTGGCTCAGGATGAACATATGTATGTAGCTAGGCCCTTGTCCCATGGGGATTGGCTGAGCCAAAACAGAGCTGAGCCAATTATCCCAGGCAGTGCCTTTCAATTGGTAATCACCAAGGGTGTAATAGGGATAATAGGCAGGGCATGGAAAAAAGCCCCACCCCCCCACTCAACCCCACATGAACAATCAATAGCCACAATGGGGTGGCAAAAACAATTAAAGCACCTAAGATTGTGAGGGATCAGCATATATAAAACACAATCAAACTGTCAAACCAGACGTCTCATAAAGTCATTCAAGATACAACTGAAGCTACATCAGTTAGGAATACATTTCATTATACCAACAATGTTTCCTTACACCGTCTTTCAAGAAACAGTTTATACATATAACTTTTCGTAACCTGTGATACTTGTATTTATTGAACACAGTGCACTCATTTGCGTCAAGGAATAACTGAACACAAAATATTATACTTTGGGGATGAAAGTGAGAGAATATATATTTATCCAGGGGCAGATCCACACAATGCGTAACAAGGAAACCGGGTTTGAAATCACAGCTTCTTGACAAAATTGTGGATCTTGTGCAAATCTGTTTACTTCACTGAGTCGCACTGTAATTGAGCAGCACACCTTAGGCAAACTGAGGAAGAATTTAAGTTCAGATTACGTGTTTTATAAAAATCTCACTTAAATGTGGTTTAATATACAATAATGTAGCAGCACATACTTTAATGACATTGTCTCTGTATACAATGGAAATGACAAAGATATATCTCTTGGTGCACTAATGACAGTGAAGGCATATTTGGAGGTGGGAGAAAGCTCATGTTTAAAATGGATTAACTTTCACAGATGGTAATGTGGTATGATCTAATGTACTAAAGCCAAAGACAAGTGTTGACGAAATAACCTGCTTTGATGTGAAAGACTATTTGTCATATTTTATTTGACATTTGCTGTATCGAATCACTGACAGAATATCGACGGACAAAATATCGACCTACAGAAAAATCGACGCTGAAATATCGAAGGCAAAAATATCGACATCCTATCTACAACATGGTGAGTACAATAATATAGAAAAAGAAATATTGTTGTTTAAAATATCATAATTAAAAATATCGTTTTTTAAAATTAAATAAATTGTAAAATAAAGTAAATAATACTTATAAAACAAATAAACACAGGTAAAAATATTTAATAATGTTTTAAATTAATAAATAATATATATACAATTATATACCATTAATTAAACATATACATAAAATATATAATATATAATATATACTTACTTAATAATAAGTTTTAATAAATATTTTAATAACTCAAAACATATTTAAAAATATTATAAATTACAAATACATCTAAACATAAAACAATAACATAAACAAAAGGAAATAATTATATTTAATACATTAAAAACATTTAATATACTTTCTATATTTTTAAAATTATTATTATACAACTTTATCAAAAATAATAATAAAAATATTAAATAGCTAAATAAACAAAAATACTATTCAAAGTCCCAAAAAACCCAACAATAATGATAACATTGGGTGCTACAGTTTCGGAAAGCATTGGATAGCGTAGAGATGAAAATTACTATTCCAACTCCAGAGGGGGCAACACTAGGGAAAACGTTGGATAGCGTAGGGGTAAAAATTACTATTCCAACTCCAGTGGGTGCTACAGTAGGGAAAGCATTGGATAGCGTAGAGGTAAAAATTACTATTCCAACTCCAGAGGGGGAAACAGTAGGGAAAACGTTGGATAGCGTAGGGGTAAAGATTACTATTCCAACTCCAGAGGGTGCTACAGTAGGGAAAGCATTGGATAGCGAAGGGGTAAAAATTACTATTACAACTCCAGACGGTGGAACAGCAGGAAAAGCGTTGGATAGCGTAGGGGTATAAATTACTATTCCAACTCCAAAGGGTGTAAAAGTAGGGAAAGCGTTGGATAGCGTAGGGGTAGAAATTATTTTTCCAACTCCAGAGGGTGTAACTGTAGGGAAAGCGTTGGATAGCATAGAGGTAAGAATTACTATTCCAACTCCAGAGGGGGTAACAGTAGGGAAAGCGTTGGATAGCGTAGGGGTAAAAATTACTATTCCAACTACAGAGGGTGGAACAGTAGGAAAAGCGTTGGATAGCGTAGGGGTAAAAATGATGATTCCAACTCCAGAGAGTGTAACAGTAGGGAAAGCATTGGATAGCGTAGAGATACGAACTACTATTCCAACTCCAGAGGGTGGAACAGTAGAAAAAGTGATGGAAAGCGTAGGGCTAAAAATTACTATTCCAACTCCAGGAAGTGAAACAGTAAGGAAAATGTTAGATAGCGTAGAATTTAAATATATCATACTTATAAATAATTTTTGTATTTAAAATAATGAATAATTACATTTTATTTAAATCTACGTCATTTACAAACAATTAATAATTATTAAAAGCAATTACAAATGAAAACATTAATTAACAATAAATTAACAATAAATACCAATGCATATTAATTCATAAATATTACTCGCCAAATAATAAATATTAAACAGTAAAATATTTTTCACAACAAAAAATGTAATTATTTAAAATTAATTCACAATCAAAAATTATTAAACTATAAAATAATTTTTCATACCAAATAATACTTTTTATGAAACGTTGATAACCAATTAATTAAAAATAATTTCCAACTAATAAAAATTATTTACCAATAAAATATGAATTGCCAATTAACAAAATAATTTACCAATGAAAAATTTAATTACCGGGGAGCAAGATGGCAGCCGCGTCTGTGGCCGTGTGAGTGGTGTGTAAACTGCTCCTCGCGGCTCCTCACCTGGCGGCACCTATCGTTTGATGCGGCATGTGGATATGAACCCAAAGTGGCTCTGGGCTCCCCCGCAACGTTTTGAGGGCACTCCTTTCCTCCTTGACTGAGAAAAACCCCTGGTCGGACGTAACTCTTGAAGCTTTGCTGCAGGGAGCCGTAACATCTGAGGCGGCGGCAGCGGTGAAGGTAGAGGCGGGCTGAACATCGAACGCTGAAGGCGGTGCACGCCGCTGATACTATCGCAGGCTGTCTGTGGAATGCGGAGCGGAGCAACTAGGCTTGGCTAGTCGTGCTTGAAGCAGCGTGTGGAGAATTTCGAACGGCGGTTAAAGCTCGCCTGCAGAGTTCGGGTTAAGGGGCTCTCTGCACTCTGGAAAATTCTTCGCAGGGATGGCAAGAGGCAGAGGTACAAAGAATTGTGGGGCCACAGTGGCGGACTTTGAGGGGTCTGCTAATGGGTCTAGTCTGATGACTGCTACTGATGGCGAGTGGCAATCAGGGGGGATGAGGATGGTATGCAGAGTAAGGAGGGCTTGATAGGCTCTGAGCCCCCCTCTCAGACCCCAGGGTCTGAGCCCCCCTCTCAGACCCCGGGTACCTAATGACAGTGGGAGAATATCTTGGTGACTCAACAGGCAATAAGCGAGAAAGCCCGCATAGTGCCAGCAATTTTCAAAAATGCGCGGTGGATAAAGCGAATACCGCTAAAGGATTGACAGCCACGGGGCAGACTCAGGGTCCGCCATTCAAAGTCCTGAGCAGTAAATAGCAGCAGTAACTACAATACCTTATGTGCCTAATCTGCCTCCTCCTATTCAACTGGTTGAGTGTCACAGTGGGCCCATGGGGGCAGATATACTTTCATCTGCTAGTTGCAATGATGGCATAACTGCGGAAATCTTCAAATTGGAGAACTTAATAAATAAGGGAGCTGATGCCGAATATGCAGGCTCAGAAGGCAAATTCTACTCAATGTCTGACCTCTCAGTAGTATCAGAGCTAGAGAATGATGATAATGAAGATGAGATAGAGGGGTCAAGTGCAACGGGTGATTGGGGTGAAGAAGAAGGGCCTATATCAGAGCAATCATTTCAGGAAACAGTGAAAAAATCTTTGGACTTGGTGGACCGCCCCCCTCATGCATTATTTGGGGGAATCTCTCAACCTAGATGGGAATCTGTTGTTGCGGGGGACTTAGTGGCTAAAGGTGCCTTAAACGCAGCAAATGAAGATGAAGATGAGGATGGGACCCCTGTGACCCTGAAAATAATTTATAAGAGTATCATGGCCCATCTCGCTGAGACAAAAGCCGAAAGCCTGCGCACACTGGGGGCAGTTCGAAAACTGCAAAACTCGGTCAGAAGGGTGGTTAAATCCTGTGCGGAAATAAAGACGCGAGTTGTTGAGGCAGAAGAACGGATATCAGGGGCTGAGGACTCTCTGGCTAAACAACAGTCCGCCATTGATATGTTCGAAAAGTCCAAGCTGGATGCGCTCCCTTTGAAAGGATTGCTGACACCCTATGAGCCATCTCGCTCTCTGAGATCTTCCGGTTCAGGACTCCTGTCAATTCCCAGGGTGTCCAGAGCCCGGATGGGTGGAAGATCTTTTAGGCTCCTTGCAGCATCCAGATGGAACAAGCTACCAATGGCACTGCGACTAGAACCCTCAGAAACACTGTTCAGAGCCAAGCTGAAGACTGCTCTATTTTCACAGTAATTTTCTGCATTTATCAGTCTGGTACACATTAGCTCATTAGCGCGGGGACACGCCGCTGTGCGTCACCAAGCGCTCTACAAAACCCCCTAAATAGAAAATAGAAATAGAAATTGACAGACTTAGAAAATCGTTCTAGACGGAACAACTTGCACGTACTTGGTGTAGCAGAGTCCAAAGAAGGCCAGGATCCAAGGAAATTAATCGTTGCTATGTTTCAGGAGGCATTTCCGGAACTAAAAGATTGGAACTGGGAGACTGAAATAATCAGGGCACATAGGTTCCCATTCGTGCAACGTAAGCGAAAAGGTGATCTGAAAACTGACACTAATATACATACCAGGGCAATCCTTATCTGGCTCAATAATTATCTGCTGCGCGAAGCAGTCTATGACCTTGCCCGTCCAGATAAGCGGCGCCACGGCATGGGATGTGAGTTCTTCGTACGACCTGATGTTTGTCCCGCCACTGTTCAGCAAAGGTGGCAACTGCTGCAGATGATTGCACTATTCCAGGCTAAAGGTGCAACAGTATTCCTCCTTAATCCCGCAAAACTGAAAGTAATATATAAGGAGCAAACCCGCTACTTCACTTCTCAGATAATGGCACAAGAATTTTTGAAGACTTTGGGCAACGCGCAATGGCACAGGCTTTTTTTTATTTTCTTTTTACTCTCTGCATGCTGCACTTAGTATGTACTTAGATATATAAGACTCTCTTCCTGTGGATTGGACTTTTCTTTTCTGTTTTTGAGGTTTCTTTTTTCCTCCCTCCCTAATGTAGGGTTTATCTTTATTCAGAAAGCTTGTCTTGTATCACTCTCCTCTTCTTTTTTTTATTTGTACTTTTTTTGGTTTCGCGGTTCTTTAAATGTGAGCTATAACTGCAAGTATGAGCAGTGGCTGAGCTCGGGCTAGCATGTATGGTAAAAACCTTTGGTTAGAAATGTATATCATAAGGTGCTCTGTAATCTTGAAATGCATATGCAGAATGTGATATAGAAGAGGTTGAGTATTGATTAAGAATGCGCAGAGAAATGCGTTGTTTTGCTACACATAGCAGAAGGTTTCGAAGAAGTTGATACGCTTTCATGAAAAGATATGCAAAGCCTAAGTAGTACATGATGTATCCATAGTCCACTTATAGCTTATCGCTTTATGAATATACTCAGAACGAGATTTTCTTTTGCTTTCTCTTCTATTCCTGCGGATAAAGGGACAAGGGGATAAATAGACAGTAGATTGGGAAGAGTTAATGGTGGTGGGGTGTTGCCAGGTGGGGGACCGGGGGGGGGCAGTGTACAACCACTTCCCATCACAGAGGACATGTTCTTCAAGCACGGGTTTTGGTGGTGGTGGGTTGTAGCAGGGTGGGGGTGGAAGGGGGGTCTTGGGTGGGGTGGGGTGTAAAGGGAAAAAAATGAAAATAATACACGAGTACAGTAGGGTAAAGTGACCTTTCTTAATTTTTTCTATATGTTATGTTCAGTGCTGGTGGCTAGAGTGGGAAGTCGATCAGGAATTCAATGACGGCTAGGGGTATGAGGATTGGTACGTTGAATGTCAGGGGCTAGAATTCTTTAAATAAAAGACAACGGGTAGCACAGGAATTACGGATGCTTCGATGTGATGTAATATGCCTTCAAGAGACACATATAGCTTGGGCCAAGAAGACGGTGTTAGCAGAGCTGGGATTTAATTTACTGGCCTGTACCAAACAAGCCTGTACATCTAGAGGTGTTGCAATCTTGGTTAAAAACATATTGGCAATACAGGTAGAACCTTAACTGATGGGCTGGGGAGATAGGCAATCACAGAATGCGTTGCAGGGTTAACTAAATTTACGCTATGTTTGATATATGGTTCTAATGTAGACGAGGCTGCAACTATGGATTTCTTGAACGTAGAACTAGCAACTTGGCCAGCACCAGTGATCCTATGTGGGGACTTAAATATTAATTTGGCACCAAACATATTATGTAACAAGAATGTGCGATATGCTGGTAGTAAACCACGGGTTTTTAAAGCTTTGTAATCATTGTTGCTTGCACATGGGTTGGTCGATGTATGGGTCTCCCTCCGGGGGGGACTGAAGCTGGATATACTTTTTTCCCCCCATTTTATTGGATTCTTTTTTTGCCCCGCAAGTGTTGTTGAACCAGTCATCTATTCAGGTGTATCCATGAGTCACGTCGGATCATGGCCCAGTGGTTCTTTCTATACCAGGTACTGGGATAGCTATTAAACCTAGGGGGTTCTCCTTTGATCGCAAACTACTACTTGATCAGCAATTCCTGGATTATATGAAAGAATGGATTGCTGCCTTCTTTAGTATAAATCGCGGGAGTGCCCACGTTGGGTGTGTCTGGGATGCCTTTAAGGCTGCTTTTAGGGAGGAAGCCCTAAGTTTTGGGCTATACTACCAAAAAATGTTGGAGGCAGAACTTCAGGAGCTATATCAGGACCTCATAAAGGCAGAGGAGCTGCTCATGCAGGGTATACATACTGGGACTGATGTTATGGAGTCTACAACTGTGGTAGCTCGTCTCAAAGGTAGAATAAATCTTTACTGGACTCAGGATGCCGCAAAAAAATTATTTATTAAGTGGCAACTTCATTACGAATATCGGGAGGCAAGTGGCAGGTGCCTAGCCCAAAAACTCAGAGTGAGAGAAACCTCCCAAAGAATTGATAATATTATGGACTCGAATGGTTGTTCTATTCAGAGCGAAAGTGGGATATTAGGGGTATTTAAACATTTCTATGACATATTATATGCGGGAGATTCTTATGACGCTGCTCGGGCAGACAACTTTATACGTCAATACTGTGAACAAGATCTCACGGCCGATGAGGTTAGATGCTCCAATCATGCTGGAGGAATTGGAAGCAGCGATAAATGGGTTAGCAATTGGCAATGCGGCCGGCCCAGACAAACTACCTCTGGAAATTTATAAATGCTTCTTTGGTATATTAAAGGGTGATATGTTAACAACAGTTAGTGAGCCTCAAAAAGGTGCCGCCCCCAAATCTTGGGACGACGCTTGTATTGTAGTGTTCCACAAGAAAGATAAGCCTGTAAATCTCCCGGCCTCATACCGGCCAATATCACTATTGAATACGGATGGGAAGATCTACTCAAAGATACTGGCTACCAGGCTAGCTTCGGTTATTACTCCATTGGTGTCAATTAGGCAGCATGGATTTATCCCACAGGGGGGCACGACAAATCATGTCAACTGGGCAATAACATTACTAGATTATGCCAACGCAATAGGGACGGCGATGTCCTTAATTTTATTGGATGCCGAGAAGGCTTTCGACCGAGTCTCATGGTGCTTTCTATGGGATGTGATGAAGCGACGTTGGTTTGGCCCACAGTATATCACCGCTGTGCAGACACTTTATCCTCAACCTGTCGCTAGGATAAGCACCATGGGACTCGAGTCAGAAGCGGTCCTCATCCGGCGTGGCACTAGACAAGGGTGTCCATGCTACCCACCGCTTTTTTCATTATATATCGACCCTTTTTTACAAATGATGGAGTCTAGCATCAAGATCCAACCAATAACTATACAGGACCAGCAATATAAGGTCCTCGCTTATGCCGACGACGTTGTCGTTGTATCGTCTAAAACCAGCAGCAGTGATGCAAGAGATTGAGCATTTGGCAACAGAATTTGGGGCCGTGTCTGGCTATAAGCTTAATACAGCCAAAACTCAGATATTATGTGCGAATTTGAGTCCCTATTCGGACCCAAGGGTTTCACAAGAGATCATCTATTTAGGCATAAGGATCTGGACCTCCGCAACTGCACTTGTAAAGGCGAATTGGGGAACATTATTGGCGGGGGTTCGGCGACAGCTTGACCGGTGTGAATGCCTACATCTTTCTCTAGTAGGTAGATGTAATTTGTTAAAAATGATGATACTTCCAAAAATGTTGTACTTCTTTAGGTGTGTGCCCTTAGAAATCCCAAAAACGAGTCTAGCACAATTACAATCCATTTGCATGCGATTTCTGTGGTCTCAGGGGAAGGCCCGCCGGGCCAAGCGTTACATGGTACTACCTAGAATATCCGGGGGTTGGTCTGTACCTTGTACTATTATGCATGCATGATTCAAAATATGAATATATTACTCTTTCTTTTCTTTCTTTCAAAAACTTTTATTCGATTGACATTTAGTGAATCATAAAAAGTACATCATAGAATTCAGGTAAAATTTACATAAAAACACAGTGCTGCTATACAGAATATTGTTTAAAAACATTTGATAAAACCATGTTACAAATTAATTCTAATAAACATGAAATCAAGGAGACAATAACCCAATTTTACTGCGTGTCTTCAAACATGATTTTAGGAAAAGAGCTGCATTTTTACCTACATGTTATGAGTCTAATAGCTTAAGTGCCAGAAAGGCTGGCCGACAAGTTCTCAGCCCCATTTGTCGAAGAAGAGGGATGATCCAACGCTTGCGTGGTTGCTCATATTAGCGGCAGAACAAGGTTAGGTGAATGGTCGATTGAGGTGAAACACCATCACACGGACATTTGGTCAGATCGTGAGACCAGTTTGACTCGGTGGGGAAAGTGACAAGGCGGAAAAAAGAATTAAAACGAAACCTAGTTAGTACAAATTTTTCGTGGTTAGAAAGAAAAAAAGTTAGATAAGGCTGAATACCAGGGGAAGCTTGGACCATTAGTATCTGCACATTTGTTGGCTCAGATACATCACAGGAGAGACGTACTTCCCTTAGATGATTTAGACAAGTTTTTCAAAGCACCTCTACTGATATCAGATATTGAAGAGGGCTCTGTGAAGTAAGATGTGCGATTCAGATCCTTTAAAAAGTTGGAGACATACAGTAACCATGGAATTTTTTTTCAGCTCACCATGGATAGACCGTCAGATATCAAGGAATAGGTTAAGTGGCATTGAGGTTTATTCCAAATACGGTGCCATAGAAGGATCGGCTGACATCTGATGTTATCAGTTAAATAATCAATGCCTAGTTCGATATGGCAACCGTAAATTGGAGCACTTTGAGGAAGAGCCAATAAGTATTTTAAAAAACCATTTTGGACTTTTTATAAATCGTCTGCGGGAGCGTAGCCCCAGACGCCTGCGCCGTAGGTTGCTATGCTGTGACATTTAGCATGATATATTTTAAGCAACTCAGGTGGGGCCGGTTTACCCAATTTCCTTGAAAAGGAAACAAGAGCAGAAGTTGCTCTCTGATAGAGCAACTTTTTGCTTGCCACTGCTTGTTTCCATGATAACTGATTGTCAATTAAAATGCCTAAGTATGGATATTCCCTGGCACGTTCCAATCTAACTTGGTCTATATAGAGAGGTTTGGGATTCTTTACCTTAGGCCCAGTGTACATAACAAAGGTTTTACTTTTGTTAACTTTTAACCCCAGAGAGAGCATAAACTGACAATATTTATCCAGTGGTTTTTGCAACTGGATTAGCGTTCTTGCTATATATTATTCACAGGGGTGGGGCCTCTAGATATAGCGGAAAGTTCCTCCATATACCAGATGCTACTTGGAGTTAAAGCCAAAAACTGTTTGTTTTTAAATTTGGATTGGAGCTACTACAAGCGTACTAAATTTAAGGTTCTTGGGGCTGCATATAAACTTTGGAAAATAATCAAGAAAATGTATGGGTTGGAGAAGATATCCTGGTATACACCATTGCGGCTACAACTTTTTTCCAACTGTATTTTGGGATCGGGTGATCTATGTCTGGAGATCTAAAGGTATCAGGCTGGTCGGAGATCTTTTTTCTGAAGAGGGCCTTAAATCGTTTGATCAACTTAGGGCGCAATATCATCTGCCCCGGGGCGATTTTTTTAAATATCTGCAAATGAGGCACTATCTATCGAACACTTGTGGCAATATTCAACCCAGTCCTTTGATAGAAGCAAATTCTAAGGCTGCAAGAATTGGCACATTATATGCGCTTGTGCTCAGTACTAAGCCTAATGATTTGGAGGAGCAAAATCGCAAATGGGGGCATAGACTGGGGCGACAGGATATATGTCTAGAGACTTCCATTGGGTTAGCCACCCAATTATTTTTGTCTGCTAAACTTTCTGCACAACATTTTAAATCTATCTTTAATCTCTATTACACTCCGGATAAGATCTCGAAATGGAGCGGAGATTAAACAGGGAAATGTTTTTGATGTGGATTCCCCGCGGCAGACGATGTGCACATTTTCTATGCGTGTCCATCTTTAACTAGATTATTGGAACAGCTGGAGAAGTTTTTAACAGAAATCTTTGGAGTCTCCACGCGTTTATCTCCCGCCCAGATGTTGTTAGGGTTAGAGATGGGACCTGTGACGGCAGGCATTTCAAATCAACGTGTATATCTAATTTTCTTAGCCACAGCCTTATTAAGATTGTGTATAGCTTCTTACTGGCTGCAAAAAGAAACACCTACATTTGAGGCTTGGTGGGCTAGGTTTTTTGCTATATTTAATATTGAGCATAGTCTCTATGCCCTTAAAGGGTACCGAAAAAAGAAGTTGGGGCGGCAAATCTGGTATGCAGTCTCGACCTATTTGGATCTTGATACTTAAACTTTGACTATCTGGTCCTCTAACGTCTTGCTTTCCTGCTTTTCCCTTTGTGTGACTTTGGTAATTGTATTTGCTCTCCTTGATTAAGTGTCATTTGTGTAACTTTTGTTTTGTAAGTTGTTATGTGGTATCATGATTGTATGCAATTAATTTAAATCTGCTAACTCATGTATTTTCAATACAAAAAATAAAACAAATAAAAAAATGGTATTATTATTTAAAAACATTAATTACCAATTAAAAAAAGTATTTACCAATTAAAACATTATTTACCAATTAAAAAAATTAATTATCAATTAAAATAATTAATTTCCAATTAATAATTAATTATAAATCAAATATTTAACATACCAATAAATAAATATAAATCATTAATTAATTACAATTAAATTACTTCCCATCCAATTCCCCTATAAACCCACAACCCGCTACAGAAATAAAAAGCAAAAATTATTTAAAATTAATTTATAATTCCTAAAAATTATTAATTCATTTAGCATATTTAAATTACTTCCCACCCTATTCCCCTATAAACCCACAACCCGCTCCGGCACTAAAACATAAAATTCACTTAAAAATAACATTATCAATATATCAAAATAGTACACATATAATTAACAAAAACATATTACACATACATACTAAAATACATAACAAGAATACAAATATCGATATTACTAACTTCGATATTACTTATATCGGGATCTATGTCGTTACAACGCGTTATTTTACAACGCAGACCGTAACAACGCAGTTTTTACAACGCAGGTACCATTACAATGCATGCCATTACAACGCATGTCATTACATAGCAGATACTATTACAACGCATGCCATTACATCGTAAGTATTGGTAAGTATATCTTTTTAAAAAAAATGTAATAATGTTAATGTAATTAATTTAAAATAATAAAAATAATTTTAAAATTGTTAAAACAGTAATTAATTAAATTTAATTTAATTATAGTAATTTAATTAATATTATAATTGTAATTAATTTAATATATTTAATATATTATAATTAATGAAATATAATAAATTTAAAAATAGTAAATAATATACTGTAATTTATATCAATAAATATAATTTAAATAAAATTAAAATAATACTTAATATAATTTAAAATAATATAATAAAAGAAATTTAATTAATTTAAAAATTGTAAATAATAATAAATAAATATGATAAATTAAATAAATAAAAAAAATAATTAATTTAATTTAAGTAATGTAATTCAATTAATATTTTAATTGTAAAAATTGTAATTAATTTAATTAAATTTTATTAAATTAATTAAATTAATTTAATTTATTTAAAGTCGTATTAAAGTCGTAATACCCCTGTACCCCAAAAACCAAACCCAGCCCTAAAACCTAAAAATACCCCTGTACCCCAAAAAGCAAACCCTGCCCTAAAACCTAAAAATACCCCTTTATCCCAAAAACCAAACCCAGCCCTAAAACCTAAAAATACCCCTGTACCCCAAAAACCAAACCCAGCCCTAAAACCTAAAAATACCCCTGTACCCCAAAAACCAAACCCTGCCCTAAAACCTAAAAATACCCCTGTACCCCAAAAACCAAACCCAGCCCTAAAACCTAAAAATACCCCTGTACCCCAAAAACCAAACCCAGCCCTAAAACCTAAAAATACCCCTGTACCCCAAAAACCAAACACTGCCCTAAAACCTAAAAATACCCCTGTACCCCAAAAACTAAACCCAGCCCAAAAACCTAAAAATACCCCTGTACCCCAAAAACCAAACCTAGCCCTAAAACCTAAAAATACCCCTGTACCCCAAAAACCAAACCTAGCCCTAAAACCTAAAAATACCCCTGTACCCCAAAAACCAAACCTAGCCCTAAAACCTAAAAATACCCCTGTACCCCAAAAACCAAACCCAGCCCTAAAACCTAAAAATACCCCTGTACCCCAAAAACCAAACCTAGCCCTAAAACCTAAAAATACCCCTGTACCCCAAAAACCAAACCCAGCCCTAAAACCTAAAAATACCCCTGTACCCCAAAAACCAAACCCAGCCCTAAAACCTAAAAATACCCCTGTACCCCAAAAACCAAACCTAGCCCTAAAACCTAAAAATACCCCTGTACCCCAAAAACCAAACCCAGCCCTAAAACCTAAAAATACCCCTGTACCCCAAAAACCAAACCCAGCCCTAAAACCTAAAAATACCCCTGTACCCCAAAAACCAAACCTAGCCCTAAAACCTAAAAATACCCCTTTACCCCAAAAACCAAACCCAGCCCTAAAACCTAAAAATACCCCTAAATTACTTAAATTAATATATTAATATTTTATTTTATTTTTAATATTAATTAAAATAATAAAATAATGTAAAATAAAATTAAATAAAAATAATATACTTACCTATACTTACGATGTAATGGCATGCGTTGTAATAGCGTTGTAACGGTGCAATACCCTTATATCGATATAAAAGAAATCGATATTACTTAGTTTCTGTCCCATTGAATATGCACTTTATCCATTGTTGTTGCATTTGTGTAGCACATCACACCCTTGCTGGAGCCCTGATGAAGCAAGGTTTCGTACGTAAAGAATTTTTTTTTTTAAATACCTTTTTTAAAGCATCTGCACACAGAATACATGCCGTCACATTACGGTACAAAGTATAATGAAGTCGCACAGCATTGGGCAAATCAAAACTGCTCCAGAGAACATCCAAAACTCCCCCCCCCCCTTCAAATGCATAGTGCATGACTGGACTAAGCTCTGTACATATCGGAGCACTGTGTTATCAAGGACTTTGCGCCTTCCCTGCCATCCTCAATGTGAGGCTAACTGTAATGTCAGGCAAGAGCTTCCATGCCCCATATCTGCCTCTGAACACCGCCCAGTCATTAACAAACTCAGTATGTACTCACACCTCACAGCTCTGGTCTCTCAGAGTGGTCATCCTAGACGTCTTCCCCCAGTTCAAGGGCCACTCCAGCTTATCCCTCCCCCTCAGCCTCCTGTGTACCTTGGTTGTCTGTGTGTTGTGTAATATATGACACTAAGGGCCCCCAGATGTCTTTGGGATGGGATTTGAGGGGGAGCTGTTCCGCATAATTATGTAAGTGTTCCTGCCAAGTGGACAAGTCTCTAATCCGTTCTTTAATTTTGGGGGCTCGCCCTTGTCCCCATTTACATACCACCTTCCGTTTGGCTATCAGCAGCCCCATTGCAAGGAATTTCTTGTGTACAGTCTGTACCTTGTGTGTCAGTCCTAAGAGGCCTTTAATTGGGGACGCTGTAATCTGTACACCCAACATCTCAGACATTCCCTCAAAGACCTCTATCCAGTAAGCTTCCACCCTGGGGCACTGCCACGCCAAGTGAATGAAGTCTGCCCCTTCCCTGCTGCACCGGTCACATCGATCATGCTCGCGTTGCCGGAAGCGGTGTAGTTTGACTGGAGTGTGATACAGACGGTGGAGGAATTTATAGTGTATTAGCCACAAGCGGCTGTTGCCAGTGAACACCTCCATCTGCAGACAACTCTGCTCCAATTAGTCATCGGTCAACGGTTCCTCCAAGTCCTTGTCCCATTCTGCCCTCGCACGCAAGGGTCCCTTAATGGGAAAGCTTCTAACTTGTTTATACAGCAGGAAGATGACGTGTGTGGGTGTATCAGCCTGTAGTAGCATGTGGAGTGGTATGAATATGGCAGGTTCTGTCGGGAATGTTTGGGTAATCGCTCTGATGTTCTGCCTAAGGCGGGTATACAAAAACATGTCCATGCTAGTGGGTGTGCGTCCTCCGAAAAACTGCTCAGCAGTGCGGAAGTGGCCCTCTGTGTATAAGTCACCCCATGTGTTGTACTTCAGTGTGCGTAGCATTTCTGCAGCCCAGTCCTTCGCACATGACCTGCAACAGTGGACTGCGTTGCAGTGCCAATCTAGGGGAATACATAAGGGGAGTCTCCATCTTGCGCGCTATCCATTTCCAGGCCATCACAGTGCAGTCTACCGTGGATGGGTCCCTACCACGTTCTTTTACCTGTGTAAATAAGTACCCCTCAGGGGCGACTGGGGTCATATAGCCATCTTCTACCGCCAGGTGCGCCATGAATGGAGGTGGATGCAGCCAATACACAGCAAAATGTGACTGCGCACAATGATAATACTGCTCGAAGTTGGGGACATCGTATCCACCCTGATGATAAGGCAACATGAGGGTCGCTAAAGTCAACGGAGCCTGCTTCCCACCCCAGATAAGTCTAAGTAACTGTGTGTTGAGGGAACGGAAAAAGAAGCTGCCCGGGTGGTACGGTATGTTGATAAATAAATAAAGAAATGTAGGTAAGATCGTCATTTTGATAGGAGATATCCGACCTGCCATTGAAAGGGGTAGCTTCAACCAGTGGGTGATGCTGTCAGTGACTTTGTTAATGGCTCTACCATAGTTTGCGCGCATTAGCTCTTCCTTGTTCCTGGTAACATGTATGCCCAAGTATTTAAAATCCTCTGCCTCCCACTGTAGCGGGTAGTCTAGCTGATGTTGTTCCGTCTTCCCGGTCAATGGGAATACAGCTGATTTAGCCCAGTTACTCTAACCCCCCGAAATGGCGCCAAACTTAGTAATTTCCCTCAGCACTGGGTTGAGATTTTCTTGGGGCTTATGTACATACAGCGTTATGTCATCCACATAAAATGATATTAACAATTGCCTAGTGGGATATACCAGGGCCCTGTGTTGGTGGTGCTGTCTTATTTTCGCTGCTAGGGGCTCAATTGCGAGCGCGAAAAGGACGGGGGACAGTGTGCACCCGTCTCTCGTGCCTCTAGAGATGGGGAAGTGCTCAGGTCTAGTCCCGTTTAGCAGCACTGAGGCACGTGGATTGGAGTATAGCAGTTTCACCCAGTTAAGAAAAGAATGCGGCATGCCCATGTAACTAAGCGTACCAATAAGGTAATCCCATTCGAGAGAGCCAAAAGCTTTGATGGCATCGAGAAAGACTGCCACCGCAGCACTATTAGGATCAATGTCTTGCATCACAGACAGCAGGGTTCTAAGATTATGGGCAGTTGCCCTATTGGGAACAAAGTCAGCCTGGTCAGGTAAGACCAGTCTCTCCATCAGGAAGTTGAGGTGCGTTGTAAGGACTTTGGCCAGGATTTTAGTGTCGCAGTTGAGAAGTGACAGCGGTCGGTAGGAGTCGCAAGAAGCAGGGCACTTCCCTGGCTTCAGCAAGGCAATGATCTGGGCTTCTCTCATAGTTTCCGGCAATAGTCCCTCCTCCTGCGCCTCTTAATAAACTGCCTTCAAAATAGGGGCTAAAGTGGTCACAAAGGTCTTATAAAACTCCACGGGCAACCCATCGGTTCCCGGCGCATGCCCGGACTTCATAGACATGATGGCCTTGGTGATCTCATCCACCTCCAGGTCTAGATCAAGCAACTTCTGCTGGGTATCGCCCAGCCATGCCAGAGCAGTATCCTCGAAATAGGTCTACAATTCTAAAGGCGGTCCCCTCTGGGATGTGTAGAGTGTCTTATAAAAACTCACAAATGTGTGCAGTTGCTCCGGCAGGTTTCTATGTGGCCGCCCCTCCTCATCTCGTATTTCCACAAAATAGTTTGCAAATTTAGGGGAACGTACTGCATTTGCTAACGCTTTCCCGGACCAATACCCCTCCCCAAATATCCGTGCTCTATGGGTTTTCCCCCCGAACTTACATTCCCTTTCGGCCGCCTCTTCAAATTCAGACATCTTAGTACGGAGAGCTGCCATGGTGACTCCAGTCTCCTACCCCCCTACCAGGTCCCTCTCTAGGGATATAAATTCTCTTTCAAGTGTTTGTAATTGTCTGCGTGGGTCCTTCAGGATACCCACCCCCCCTTGGAGATGCACCAGCCGCGCACCGTCACCTTTAAAGCCTCCCACACTGTAGTCAGGCTAGAGACTGAGTTTACGTTACGCTCAAAGAACTCCCGAATCCTAAATACCTGGTATTGGAGATGCAGGGGATTAAGTCGCCAATGAAGATAGGGGAATGATCCACTGGGGGCCGCAATCTGATCCTGACAGGCAATTGGTCAGAATACGTACGGGCCAAGTGGGATGCCTCTTCTATCCAGTGCGCCATACCCACCGTTACCAGCACATAATCGAGCCTCGCCCAGGACCCGTGCACCACCAAGTAGTGTGTTCCTTCCCTCAGTGTGGGGGGTTTATTTATTTATAAAGCTTGTAAAGCGCACTGTCGCCTAGCATTGTTTAAGGAAAAAATTGCCAGCAAGGGGTTTATTTGTTAGTCTGAGTTAGACAGTGTAGTACAGTCTGTATTAATTAGACTTAGTAGCTGAGTGGAGCAGCAACTGTTCAGAGTGTTACGAATCTATCAGCCCAAAACTATAGAAACTACCACACTAGCCCCATAGAGTTGCATTGATTTGGACAGATTCAACAACAAATTTGCGTTTTCTGGCAGTAAATGGCGAATTAAATACAAATGTATAAGTAAGCAACACAAGAAGATAAATTTTTGGAAGAAATCATTATTTTTATATTGAAATCAATCAGTGAAAATCAAGGGTGTACAGTTATAAACAAATGCATATATTTCTAAAGTAAATGGAGCTGAATAAAACAATCCATAGATACAGAAGAAAGCAATCCAGTCAAGAATATACTAAATAAATTGACTTCTTTCCAAGATGGTAAATAGAAAGCCAGATGTAAACAAGGGAGATACTTGGATTGACGAGTCGACGTTTCGGTCTCAGTGGAGTAATCCAGAGACCATCATCAGGACAACGGAATAATGCAATAAGGATGACCCCTATAAAAAACATATTTAAAATTAACAATTGATCCTAAAACGTGTTGCTGACATGTAAGGACAATTTTGAACACATATTTACATAGGTGACATTTATATACATTTAATGAATGGTATATTCAGAGATTGAAGCCACGGGTCACCAAAAGATTTATCTCTGTTTTGGCCTGATTATTCGGATATCACTTCGGGGCAGACTTAAAGCTTCCCCAAGGTAAACAGGATTTCCTTCCCTTTTTGAATCCCACCACACTTAAATTTATTTTTAAAGTCTCACAGCTTATTGATAGTTTCTTTACACCCCTACAGGCAATGAATTGTTAAACTCTGTGTGAGTTTACCTTGTGCTTTGTTTCAACAATGAAATAAGTAAGTGTACCTGCCTGTTCATTTTCCAAAAAAGCCTTGCAAGTTAACCCCTTGGTTACCATATTCACTGCCTTCAACCTTGTAAATAATTAATTTAATTCACACAATGTAATCATACATGTTCATACATGTTTATCAGTCTTCTCCCTAGTCACCACACTGACTAGTTTGTTAGACTGCATTTTTTGTATACCATTCATTAAATGTATATAAATGTCACCTATGTAAATATGTGTTCAAAATTGTCCTTACATGTCAGCAACACGTTTTAGGATCAATTGTTAATTTTAAATATGTTTTTTATAGGGGTCATCCTTATTGCATTATTCCGTTGTCCTGATGATGGTCTCTGGATTACTCCACTGAGACCGAAACGTCGACTCGTCAATCCAAGTCTCTCCCTTGTTTACATCTGGCTTTCTATTTACCATCTTGGAAAGAAGTCAATTTATTTAGTATATTCTTGACTGGATTGCTTTCTTCTGTATCTATGGATTGTTTTATTCAGCTCCATTTACTTTAGAAATATATGCATTTGTTTATAACTGTACACCCTTGATTTTCACTGATTGATTTCAATATAAAAATAATGATTTCTTCCAAAAATTTATCTTCTCGTGTTGCTTACTTATACATTTGTATTTAATTCGCCATTTACTGCCAGAAAACGCAAATTTGTTGTTGAATCTGTCCAAATCAATGCAACTCTATGGGGCTAGTGTGGTAGTTTCTATAGTTTTGGGCTGATAGATTCGTAACACTCTGAACAGTTGCTGCTCCACTCAGCTACTAAGTCTAATTAATACAGACTGTACTACACTGTCTAACTCAGACTAACAAATAAACCCCTTGCTGGCAATTTTTTCCTTAAACAATTTACTGCCCAAGCCCGCAAGGGTATATTGGGTTACCCACCCCTATCACCAGTTATTTAGCGCAGACTTGTTCTGCTGTGGGCCACATCCAAGTGGTTAAACAGGTCTTTACCTGTACACCCCGTTCTTAATGTCGGAAACGGAAACTCTTTTGTATACGGAGGAGTATGTCCAAAAGATAGCAGCCGGACCATCTCTGCTGGGTAGCAAAAACACAGCTACTCAGTTGCCATATGAAAGTGATCTTACCCAACTAGAAAGATTAAAGAAAAAACTGGTGAGAACAGAGCTACACGCCAAATTTCTCACAGATTGTCTCAACAACAACATCATTCCAACTGGACTCCAGATTAGGAACATTCCTATCATCTTTATTGATGATAACGAATTCAAAGTCAATTTCAGTTTTGCCGCCAACAAATGCTCAAGGACCTGGATGGTCTTGAGTATTGAGACCGCGTCCAAACAAATCATTCTTCTATTGAAAGAAATTGAAACCATCGAAAATAAAATCAATTCGGACAGTACCATTCCAAACGCAAAGTTACTTCTAGATAAAGTCTCACAAACCATCAAAGAGTTTGAAACATTTAACGCACAAAAAAAGACTGATAAACTACAAAAGGACATACGTAGTTACAATAAAGACAAGACTTACCCCTACCTTCAGAAAGATTTCTATGAACCCCAAAACTACCAGAGGGGTTCTCAACATTTCCAACAAAAAAGAGTGACCTTCTCTGACACAGGATCTGAGACAGACTCCGAACAGGGTGGACAGCCCAGATCCAACTTTGACCAACAACCCTCTACTTCTCGACAACCTGTTTTTTTAGGACAGGACAGGAGGAGAACAGGACGACCCCGGAACAACAGGGGCGGGAGGAGGGGATGGTTTCGGAATCAGTACACCCCGGGCCAGCGCCGAACACGAAATCAGTACTACGAATGGTAGATAATAACAACTCCATTCCCATATTTAACATCTCCAAACACGTACTGACTGACCCAGAGTTAAAAGTCCTGTCTGCCGGTCTCTCTTTCGTTCCCACTAACAGAAACAATCTGTTTCAAACAAAATTAGAGCTATACAGATTCTTTAGGACTGTTAGACTAACAAACTTCTTCTTTGACAAAACATCCACAATGGAAAGAAATGTTACAGGTTTACATCCACCCTCAACTTTCTTTCCCCCCAACAATATGGTGGCTAAAGAAATTTTAACTTTCGAACAAGCAGTTTTGATCGAAACAGAGAATCTGTTCAAACAAATGCCTTTTGCTAGTAATAATCTTAGCAAGAATGAATTGACAGCTCTCAAAACCCTTGAATCACTGCCAGATACCCTGATCAAGCCAGCAGATAAAGGGGGAGGGATTGTCCTTTGGGACAAAATCGCCTACAGAACGGAAGTTCTGAAACAACTTTCCGTTAGTGAGAATTACAAACGACTTTCTGGTAATCCAACCACCAGACTTCAAAAAGAGATTTCATCTTTAAGTCAACAAGGCCTAAAAGGAGGCTGGCTTTGTGAAAAAGAAGCAACATACCTGGTGAACAAAGCGCCCACAGTACCGGCACTATACATTCTCCCAAAGGTACACAAGAACACCACTGAACCACCAGGGAGACCTATAGTGTCGGGTTGCAATTCAATACTAAAACCCCTTGCGGAATATTCAGACCACTTTATACGACCTTTTGCCATAGGGTCAGACACCTATATTAAGGATACAACATCTGTCATCAACAAATTAGAAAACCATCACTTCAATCCTGATGAAGAACTGCTGGTAACTATGGACATAGAAAGCCTCTACACCAACATCCCCCAACTTGAGGTATTGGCTATTCTCAAAGATCTTCTTGACAGCCGTATCAGACCACATGAGGTACCAACCGACTTCATTCTTGATTGTATCAAAATTCCCCTATGTGAGAACTTCTTCCTGTTTGAGAAAACCTATTATCAACAACTTAAGGGGGTGGCAATGGGGGCAATTTTTGCTCCAGACATTGCCAACATCTACGTCGCTTACTTTGAACAGAAATTCATCTATCATTCACTGAACCCTTACCTGGCCAACATCTCTTGTTGGCTTAGGTACATAGACGACGTCTTCTTAATCTGGAAAGGCAGTCAAGATCTCCTAATGAGTTTTCATACCTGGCTAAATGAGAGAAATCCTAACCTCTCATTCACTCTTGAAAGCAACAACTCACAGATGAACTTCCTGGACATTACTGTTAAAGTGGGTGACAATAACATGCTCTACACCACACTATACACGAAACCTACGTCCAGGAACACCCTCCTTAAATATAACAGTCACCATCCTAAGGCCTTGAGGGATGGTCTTCCCTTCGGGCAGTTTCTTCGCCTAAGAAGAAACTGCACCAAAAAAACAGACTACTTCCAGGAAGCCAAGATTCTGAAGAATAAACTTCTTACTAGGGGCTATCCAAACAAACTTCTAAAGCAATCATTAAAAAGAGCATGGTACAATAACCGTGACTTATTACTCACCAACCGTACACGAAATGACAACACCCCTCTGGTTTGTGTCACGACCTTTGGCACCCTGAGTAATCAACTTAAAAAAACTATATTAAAACACTGGCCACTACTTTCTGAGCTACCAGAACTCACCGATAAACCTTTGTTCTCATTCAAACGTGGCCGTAACCTACGTGACAGATTGGTGCACGCATATGAGAATGATAACCGAAACTTGGTCGAGAACATGAGACAACTGACCCCCCTGACTGGTCACTATAAATGCAATAAGTGCACTGCCTGTGGTACGACAGACAACATTAAAACATTCAATTTGAATGGTAAAACCTTTCAAATAAGACACTTTTCCAACTGTCGTACGAAAAATGTGGTCTACTGTATAGAGTGCCCTTGTGGCATGATATACATTGGAAAAACGACGCAAATGATCAAACAAAGGATCTTACAACACCAATCTAGAGTCAGGTGCAAAACAGAAAATGCACCTCTAGTTGAACACTTTATTCAACACAAACACAGTGAGAATGACATTAAGTGGTGGGTCATTGAAGTAGTCAAATCCACTATCAGGCAAACCAACGTTGACAGACTGCTGACCCTTAAGGAGAATCGATGGATAGAGCTCGCAAATAGCGTTAAGAATGGGTTAAATTCATCCACTGAATGGCATACTTTAGCCTGTCTCACTTGATTCACCATTACATTCAATAGAATGTGAGCGCTCTATGTGACAGACTTGTTATCTGCATTTTTCACTCATCTTTTGTACCATTTGGCTCTATGTACCCTATGTTATCCATTACTATTTGGGACTAATCTGACATGTCTTCATGATAATGAACTTTATAGTTTATAAATGATCACCTTATAAATAGTGTGCACGTATTACGTGATTCACCATTACATGTAATAGAATGTGAGCGCTCTATGTGACAGACTTGTTTCCTGCATTTTCCATTCATTTTCTATACCCTCTGGCTCTATATATCCTATGTTATCAATTACTATTTGGAACTAATCTGGCATGTCTTCATGACATTAAACCTTATAGTTAATACATGATCACCTCACAAATAGTGTGCGCGCTCATTACGTGACAGGGTCCAATGGATTGCCATTTTTTGTTTTTCGATTTTCACTTTCTTCAATGTTTAATTAATTAATCAATTGGTTAATCTCCAAATCGTTCAGTGATTAAATAGCCCAGATGATATTCCAGTTTGGTCTCAAACACACTCATTACTCAATATCTATCCAAACCACTATGTGGACTTGTACTGTGAAATGAGTCAACATAGCCATTATAAGATGGCTACTATTTCGGTACACTTTTGAGCCTCTCGGCCGTCTTAGACCACGTGACCAGGCCAACCAATTAACTATCGCTATTTATTGGCCGGTTTGGCTCTGTCTCTTAACTCACCGCGGATTGGATTTGGACGAGACGCCTCACGTCATTTACCCGGTTCAGAAGTAAGTTCATACACGCAGCGTAGTTAATTGCATTTTTAACTTTACACCGCTGCCATTCTTTGTAACAAAGCGGCGTTAGTCACAATAACTTTACACCGCTGCCACTCTTTGTAATAAAGTGGCGTCAATTCCTTTCATTGCTTAAGAAGCGAGTGATCTATGTGAACTTGCAGTTTTGGCACACCCCCTCGTCAATTTCACGTGTAATCGCTGCTGTTTCCCGAACACAGCGACGTCAGTCATTATTTTCGGCAGTGGCAATCTTTAACCACACAATTGCCGGATGACATGTAGCGATTTTAAACGCTGCGCTTTAATTCGCATAATGTTAATACTCTGAAGGCTACATGCGCTCAACTTCATAACGATGACGCTTTCTCTGACCATAAGCGCGCCATCTAACTAAGGATTATTTTAGGCGAATTCATGTCGATCCCGGTGTTGCAATGCTCATTTAGCACTTTATTCAGTTGCTGTATTGAGACACGAAAGGCTATCTGGAACGTTTCCTGCAGCCGTTTTTCAAATGTTTTGAAATACGTCCTTATTTACACTGCTTTTAGCATCTCTTCACTAGAAAAGACCATATACGAGGCACCATCTCTTTACCTCTCACCCATAAACAGCAGTAGTACATAATCCACACATTACAAATGGTCTTATGTGTGGTACTTAAATTCAGTTTTGAACTATGTGGCTCATACATGGCATTAAATCTTCGATGCAATACTTTTTACAGCTATCCCGGACCCTGAGATTGAAGCCACGGGTCACCAAAAGATTTATCTCTGTTTTGGCCTGATTATTCGGATATCACTTCGGGGCAGACTTAAAGCTTCCCCAAGGTAAACAGGATTTCCTTCCCTTTTTGAATCCCACCACACTTAAATTTATTTTTAAAGTCTCACAGCTTATTGATAGTTTCTTTACACCCCTACAGGCAATGAATTGTTAAACTCTGTGTGAGTTTACCTTGTGCTTTGTTTCAACAATGAAATAAGTAAGTGTACCTGCCTGTTCATTTTCCAAAAAAGCCTTGCAAGTTAACCCCTTGGTTACCATATTCACTGCCTTCAACCTTGTAAATAATTAATTTAATTCACACAATGTAATCATACATGTTCATACATGTTTATCAGTCTTCTCCCTAGTCACCACACTGACTAGTTTGTTAGACTGCATTTTTTGTATACCATTCATTAAATGCATATAAATGTCACCTATGTAAATATGTGTTCAAAATTGTCCTTACATGTCAGCAACACGTTTTAGGATCAATTGTTAATTTTAAATATGTTTTTTATAGGGGTCATCCTTATTGCATTATTCCGTTGTCCTGATGATGGTCTCTGGATTACTCCACTGAGACCGAAACGTCGACTCGTCAATCCAAGTCTCTCCCTTGTTTACATCTGGCTTTCTATTTACCATCTTGGAAAGAAGTCAATTTATTTAGTATATTCTTGACTGGATTGCTTTCTTCTGTATCTATGGATTGTTTTATTCAGCTCCATTTACTTTAGAAATATATGCATTTGTTTATAACTGTACACCCTTGATTTTCACTGATTGATTTCAATATAAAAATAATGATTTCTTCCAAAAATTTATCTTCTCGTGTTGCTTACTTATACATTTGTATTTAATTCGCCATTTACTGCCAGAAAACGCAAATTTGTTGTTGAATCTGTCCAAATCAATGCAACTCTATGGGGCTAGTGTGGTAGTTTCTATAGTTTTGGGCTGATAGATTCGTAACACTCTGAACAGTTGCTGCTCCACTCAGCTACTAAGTCTAATTAATACAGACTGTACTACACTGTCTAACTCAGACTAACAAATAAACCCCTTGCTGGCAATTTTTTCCTTAAACAATTTACTGCCCAAGCCCGCAAGGGTATATTGGGTTACCCACCCCTATCACCACCTGTCGCCTAGCAGGCATCCTGGTGCTGGAGCTCCATGAAAATGACAGGAGGACAGCTGTAGAACACTCAAACCCTAGGGAACAGCCAGGTCTTCACAGATTTTCTGAACGGGAGAAGTTCACCTAGTTGCCTAATCTCCCAAGGTAGGCTGTTCCAAAGCTTTGCCGCAGCCACCCTGAAAGATCTTCCCCCTGCCCTGACTTTTTTTAAACTAGGGACTCTCACTAGACGGGCTGACGAGGAGCTCAGCACCCTGGAGGGGAAGTACCAGGTAAATTTAGCCTGCAGCAATCTGGTTTCAAGCCCGTGAAGGGCCTTAAAAACAAGGCAGAATGACTTAAATCTTATTCTCGGCTTGAAGGGAAGCCAGTGAAGTTCGGCCAAGGCCGCGGAGGCTGACGTTCTTCTAGGCCATCCCAGGGCCATTCTGGCCTCTGCTGACTGGAGTCTTTGAAGCCTATCAAGCAGAAAACTGGGAGACTCGAGCAAAAGTGCGTTACAATAATCGAGTCTACTCAGGATAGTGCATCTGGCCACCAGAGCCCGAGCAGAGGAAGGAAGAAGTGGCATAATCTTACGAAGGGACCTAATCAGGGCAAAGCAGGAGGATACAGTTTTTGCAACCTGGGCCTCCATAGTCAACTTGTTGTCCAGCATAACCCCTAGATTACGCACTGTTTTAACAGGAGAAACCTTAGTGGCTATTTCAGGGGGCCAGAGATTAACCGGAAAAGGGTGTGGAATCTTGCTCCCTGCATAAAGGAGCAGTTCAGTTTTGCCAGCGTTAAATTGCAGGGAATTAACCTGCAGCCAGCCAGCAACATCCCGAAAACACTCATGGAAGGTCCCAACCAATATTGAATCCTCCCCCTCAAAGGAGAGGATCAGCTGAGTGTCATCTGCATAATTAATCGTATTAATCTTATATGAATTAATCAGGGAGACCAGAGGTTTTAAATAAAGATTAAACAAGATAGGGCTGTTTGCCAAGCCTTGAGGAACCCCGTGTGTTACTGGAGAGAATGCAGATTGAAAAGGGGGAGGGCCACAGCCTGCTGTCTGTCCTCAAGAAAGGAGCGAAACCACTGCAGGGCACAGCCCCTCACCCCAGCCTCCTGCAATCTACACAGGAGGATCTCATGGTTTACCGTATCAAAGGCGGCAGACAGGTCGAGTAAGATCAAATCGGTTGTCTGACCCCTGTCTGCAAGCATTAGAAGCTCATCCATAGCCATAACCAGGGCCGTCTCTGTCCCGTGTGCAGGGCGGAAGCCAAATTGCAAATCCTCCAGCAGCTGGTGTTGCTCCAAATGTTTAGACAGTAAACAGCTGACCCTACGTTCAACAATCTTTGCCGGAAAATAAAGCAGCGAGATTGGTCTGTAATTCTTAGAGCAATCTGGATCCAGTGAAGGTTTTTTCAACAGCGGGGATATCACCGCCTGCTTCCATCGGCTGGGCACAATGCCACTGGTCAAGGACTGGTTACAGATCTGGCGAAGGGCAGGAAATAATTCTACCTCATACTCCTTCCAGATCTTATGCGGGACCGGGTCCATAGGTGAGCCAGAGGAGATGTTCCACACCAGCCTCCTGAAGTCCTCCTCCCCTAAAGGGGGAAACTCCGATAGTTGCTCCCCGGGGCTAATGTTCCTGCCGAGGGAGATCCGGTCCATCAGTACTTGGGAGCAGCTAAGCCCTGGGGGAGACTTGAGATCCATGATAATAACCTCAATTTTATATCGCCAAGTGTCTAGCAGGCAGTTAGAGATTGTGATATCCTGCAGTGTTTTTTGCGAATTAGAATGGTGCATGTGGTCGGGAGGGGATCCGTCGGTCATCGGGTCTATAACAATATTGAAGTCGCCCCTCCAAATCACATAGGTAGGGTCTAGTGTCTGAATCTTGCCCCACACTTTCAAGGAGGGCGTGTGGATCGTCCGTGTTGGGACCACAATAGTTAGCAAACAGGCCATCATGAGTGCGTATCCGCCCCCAGAGTAGACAATATCCCCCATTTGCATCCACCTCATCTCCCCCTGTACAAAAGGTGTCCTACGTTTAATCAGAATAGCCACCCCTCTGGAATAGCTCGAGTAGGAAGCATAGCAACAGTGCGTAGCCCAGCGGGCCGCAAATTGGGATTGGTTACTCGGGCCCAAGTGGGTTTCCTGCAACAGGGCCACATTAATACAATGTCTATCCATGTAACTCAGCACTTGTCTCTTTTTCTGTGGGTAATATATTAAGTCCTCGTACATCCAGAGTACCTTCAACCATTGTCCCAGCACATATTCACTTCTGCCACATAACTACCTTGTCCATTGTCCTGCCTTGCAACTAGAATCAACCCCAAACTCCCCCCACCTCCCCCTCCCACACCGGCTCCCCCAACTTGCTGGGCATGCGACCCTCCACCCCAATAACAAGTTCAAAGTCTGATAAGGTCCACCTCTCAGTAGAGGAAAATCTGGGGGTATGCCCACTTACGGGGAACACTAGTGGCTCACGAGTCACCCTCTTACCTCCTATGTTTCACCCACCCGCAACTCTGCCCAACTAGGCAGGTTGCATCAGTGGGACGGAGGCGAGTGCCCGGGCGGAGTCTAAAAGTTATGATAAAAACACAAAAAACGTTGTTAATACATCACCAATTTGGAGACAGTCTCTTGACATGTATCAGACTTGTTCGTCTACAGTGCAATGTCCATAGATCGATATTCAGTCCGGGTTCGAGTTAGGTGAATGAGATCTAGAGCACCGGCTTCCCTCTGTCTCGCGGGACGGTGCTCTGCGACGTCTTTTTAGGTAGTCTTCGGCTTGTTGGGGAGTGGTAAAAAAGTGTTGCTTCCCTAAGTGCAAAATCGGGAGTTTCGCCGGGTAGAGCATCGCATATTGAATATTTTGCACCAGGAGTTTCTTAATCACTGCAGCATGCTTGCGCCTCGCTTCTTGGACCACCTGGGTGAAGTCCGGGAAAAAAGCCAAAGTAGTATTCTCGTAGCGTACTTGTTTCCTTTCCCGGGCAAGCCGCAGCACAGTGTCCCGATCCAGATAATTTAGGAAATGAACAATTACAGGACAGCGCGATGCTCCCGGCGGTGGGCGCACAGCTAGTGACCTGTGTGCTCTCTCCACCGTGAGATGGGCCGAGAAGGCTTCCCTGTCGAATAACTCGACAATCAAGTTTTCCATCAAGACCTCCATCCGGCCCGTGTTGGTGGACTCTGCAAGGCCAAGGACGCGGACATTATTCCGGCGGGAGCGTGCCTCCAAATCCTCGTTCTTCTCTGCTATCCCGTTCAGCAGCTTATCCAGTTGGAGAACATGTGTACTTGTTGATGCAGCGCCATCTTCCAGGTCCGACACCCTGGTTTCAACCTCTTTGAGCCTATGATCATGTTGCTCAAGTTTGTTGACCACTGAGTCCATTCTAGTATTCATATTATCTATCTTGGCGTCGATAGACGTGAGGCTTTGCTGCATGCCCAGCAGGATCGCCTTCCAGTCCCCATCCTGCTGTTCCGGCGGGCCCGTGTCTGTGCGTCCAGCCAAGCTGGACCTCTACCCTTTGCGGGGGTCAAACGAAAGTTTGGCTTGTTTAGGTTTGTTGCGGCCGATGTTGACTATGCATTGAGGCATTACGCCCTGGGCCAAACCTATTGTGGCCCCTGTGGAGGCTGTGGCGTCGCTGCGATATCCCCTTCACGTCCGGGGTTGTACGGGACAGCTTCATTACCAGTCCCAGTGCTATTCTCGCGTGGCGTTCCACCCACAGGACATATCTGGCAGCTGAGCGAAGGGAGAAGTCAACCGCAACTGGGGGGCGTGCGCACACCTGTCTCTTCTTTGGCACGCAAACCTCTCACCTCAGTGGGGGGGGGATGGTTGGTCTACAGTAGGATGGTGACATCCCCGTCAAGGCTCCAGTCCCCGGCGTGGGTACCTGTGACTGTGTACTACATTACCCTCTCAGCGTACCATGCCTGCAAACAGCACCAGGGGCCCCCTATGGGTAACTCGGTCGATTCTCCGCCCAGCGCGCGTGTCCAAGATGGCGGTCGCCACAGCCCCCCACTCTGCAGGTATCAAGGGGATGGTTCCTGGGGACGCGTGGCCTCCTATGTTGAAGCAGAGCCAGTCAGGCACTTAGCTCGCCAGGTGCCCCACATCTGTGGCTCATGTGGCCTCCTCCGCCAGTATCGCGCCGCTCACTCACCAGAGGTCAACTCTTTTCTATGGCCTCAGTCCAAATCCCTCGCAGATCCACAAGCAGCGCCCCCGCTGCCCGCAGCGTACAGCCCACGGGTGCTCCCGAGGACCGCAATCGCGGGGGGTCGATAGTGCGGAGGCCTGCCGATCTTCTGCTCCAGCAAGGCCTAGTCGTCCCCGAGCTTGCTTAGGTGACGTAGCCGCCACAGAGCTCCGGAGCTCCGTTCCTGACGAACGCCCAAGTATTTGCTGGCAGATATCTCAGGCGGATGGAGGTTCAGGGCGTCCGGAGTAAGTTTCACGCAGGCAGGAATATGTCCGCTCTCCCTTCAGGTGTACAATGGATGCGTTTAGCAATTGAGGATGGGGTTTATGTTTGTTATTCCACTAGCGAGGCAGGAGCCTTGCTAGTGCGCAACCATGTTGATTGTGCTCCCTCTAGCGCCCCGTACGTAAAGAAACTTGCTTGGACTCAATCCTCTAGAAATAACATGTAACAAATTAACCAACATGTTTGTATTTACTAATATCTGCGTTACACAACATTTTAGGTCAGCTAGGGGAAGCTTACAAATGTGCTTTACTAACTAGTAATCCGAGTGTCTAAAATGGCTGCTGAAAACGCCTTCTACTTCATCAACGTAGTATGACATCTTTCGCTTTTGGTGGGAATTCTTTGCAGCTGCGCAGTAGAAGCTAAAATGGCCGCTTTGAACCTCAGATGCTAATGCATATGCTTTCGCTAAAACTAAACCTCGCATTTTCTGCTAAACTATTAATGCCATAGTTAAAATAAAATAATGGGACTAGAGTAGAAACAAGTGGTATGCATTGCATTAATTTATTTTCGTATTCTAAAGTGATTTTCTTTTACTTTACTATTAACTTGTATTTGGGCCTGAAGGGTTACTGAAATCAACATTTTGAAAACCTTCTGTGCATGTCCTGGGAACACTGCAAGACCTCGAGCGGTGACATTGAAGGACTGCCAATTCCTATCTTACCAGTGATGCGCCTGAGAACTTTACCTCTTGACTCGGAGAGGGGAAGAAGATGCGAGAAAAATAAAATTAAATTGTATTAAAATAATATGAATATTGTTGGGAGGAATAAAAGCTTGGGAAAATAAAATAAAGGGCGGGAACATATAACAATTTAACTAAATGAAGATTACTTCACATTATTTTGGTGTGATGACCTCTCCCCGTCCCATTGACCAATCAAATGAAGGGAATACACGAATATTAAAACATTGGGGGTGGTACATACCCTGTAAAATGGTATAATTAAGGTAGGTTTAGTCAGTTAGATTGTCCGACTTAGTCACAAACCTGTCACTGACTCAACGTAGGCTGAAGGAGATTGTGGATGTCACGGAGCTTAGAGGGCTGGTCGAGCACTCTGAAAAAAGAATCGGGAGATTTTGCTGAAGGAAAAGATTCTATCCATCTAGAAGGGGAACAAGAGTGGCTGCAGAGAGGGGTGTAACATTGATGTTGCAGTTAGAAGAGGTTACATGTCCTGTCCTGCGCCTGTCCTGACCTGTTGGCTCCTGTCTTGTCGGGAGCCCTTTCTTTCCAGCCCTCGGCCAGCGGTTGGTCCTCGCACCATTCTAGGTAAATATAAATCTGTGTGGTATGTCCTTGTATCGTATCCTTTTTCTCACCCTTCCCAGGTACCAATTTCTAGAGATTTTTCTAAGTCTTTTAAAGATTTTTGCTTTGATCATTATTTTTCTACTTGAAAAGTTGGTGATTGACATGTATTGGTATTTGCCTCACAAAATTTTGCATAAAGTTTTTTAAATTCTCCCGAGTCTGTGATCATTTATGAAAATAAGATAAATAGATTGTTTATGCCTATTATTCTAACTACCTGATCCATTGACATGAGTGAATATAAAATCAAGTTGACAAGGAATTGGTAAGAGATGGTGTACAGGTATAAATCTTTATAAGGAGAATATAATTCCTGATCGGCAGCAAATAGATTACCGGCGTATCGTGTGTATGTTTATGGGCCCAGGTAAGTATGGTATATTATGAGTAACCCAAGCTGGTAATCTCGCGCCATCAACCCTTAAGTCCCCTCCGTTGACGAGGTGCCCGCTCCTCCCTTAGTTGTGGTTAGGCTGGAGAATGAATGTGTATAGTGTGGCCTTTGTGACCTTGGTTTCATGCATAAGGACCTTAGAGGTGTTTCTTAAATGACATGCATTGAGTGGAGCAAAAAGGAGATAGCAATAGCTTTGCTTCTGTTTCTAAATACTGTCGTTGTTTGGTAGAGTGTGGGTGAGAGTGTGACCTATGTGGGAGTTGTTTTGGTGTTGTACTTGATGTCTAGCGGGTGGTTTTACTGCTGTGGTCTTCTAGCAGCAGTTAAGTAGGGACTGGTGTCAAGAGGAGGAAGGGATACATTTACTTATGCATTTAGCTACCATTTTGTGCTGGTGGGCCTTGGTGAGACTTGACCGTCGAGGTTTGCTCTATGCTTACATCGCAGCTTCACGCCCTTTCTTATGCAGTGGAGTACAGAGTGGTGTTGTAACTTAAACCCTGCTAATCCACCCCTGCTGCTCACCGTCAATTTTCCCCAGACCCTCAACCCTCCCCCCGCTACCTGCCATGAGCGGCAATCTGAGTGATAGCTCCAAGCGCCAGAAGCTCTAGCTACGCCACTGACCCTAGCTCAACTGGCACCTAGGGAAACCTAGAAAACCTCTACATTTTTTAAACTAGATACCTAGGGGAATCGAGGATGGGGTGACATTTGTGACTCTCACCAGGTTCTGATACCCAGAATCACTTACAAACTTCAAACATGTAAAATAACACATTTTCCCCATATTTCTGTGATGGACTGTTCTGAAATCTGTGGGGAGCCACAATGCACTTCCCCCCAAACAGCATTCCCCTAAGTCTCCTGATAAAAATGGTACCTGACTTGTGTGGTTAGGCCTAGTGCCCACAGCAGGAAACGGCCCAAAACACAACTTGGGCACATCACATTTTTCTAGTGAAAACAGGCCGTTTTTTTGCAATGCACTTAGCTGTGGATTTTGGACCCTCGCTCAGCTGGCACCTAGTGAAACCTAGTAAACCTGTAAAAATGTTTAAACTAGACACCCAGGGAAATCCAGGATGAGTTGGCTTGTGTGGCTTTTACCAGGTTCTGTTACCTAGAATCCCTTGCAAACCGCAAACTTTGTAAAAAAAATATTTTCCCTCACTTTTCTGTAACAGAAAGTCCTGGATTCAGTTGGGAGTCACAAACTTCCATGACCTAGCATTCCCCCCCCCGACAAAAATGGTACCTCATTTGTGTGGGTATGCCTAGTGCCCGTGACTGGAAACGGCCGAAAACGCAACTTGGGCACATCACATTTTTCCTGTAAAAACAGACCCTTTTTTCAAAATACGCCTACAAGTGGATTTTATAAACTAGCTCAGCCGGCTCCTGGGTAAACCTAGTAAACCTTTACATTTTTTTAAACTAGACACCCAAGGAAATCTAGGATGGGGTGACTTGTGTGACTCTCACCAGGTTATTGTTACCCAGCGTCCCTTGTAAACCTCAGCCTTTGTAAAATAAACCACATTTTCTCATATTTCTGTGTTGGAAAATTCTGGAATCTGTGGGGAGCCACAAACTTTCACGCACCCAACGTTCCCCCAAGTCAGAACACGGGCACATCACATTTTTACAGTGAAAATGGACCCTTCTTTTGCAATGCGACTAGCTGTGGATTTTGGACCCTAGCTCGCCCGGCACCTACGGAAAACTAGCAACCCTGTACATTTTTAAAACTAGACATCCAGGGAAATCAGGGATGGGTTGACTGGCATGGCTCTCTCTTTTTTTTAATATTAAATTTTTATTGAGCAGAGCAGAGGTCAGTGCAAAAAATACTAAAAAGTACCTATATTACAAAAAATACTTCACCATGGATTATTATACACATCATCAGATTTAAAATCAGAATGAAATCAAGCGCAGTCAGATAATTCATATGATTCAGCAACAATCATTAAAAAAAACACAGCTAAAACCAAAGAACCAAGAACATTCAATTACAGTTACTATTAAACAGTTTAGCAGCATCAATAATTGACACACAGCTAGTGCAGAAAACTGAGTACTCTCCTCCAATTGAGCCTTTGAATTAAAGTGCTCAAGTGCTAAAGTGCTTAAGTGCTAAAAAATTTAAAGTGCAATTGTGCCGTATAATTTATATTATCGTGCTGCTTTTTCGGTGAATAGTATTCATTTCTACACCTCAGACCCCATGTGTTCTTAGTATATTCTCATGTGAAATGCTATGTGGTAGTGGTGGATGCACTAATCAGAAAAATATTTCCAGATATTTATAATTTTTCTTGTTGACACTACTCTTTTAGCATACGCCTCTTCAAATTTTTTCATCTGTAGCATTTTATTTACCCATTTAAAATAAGATGGTACCTCCTCTGACCTCCAGTTTTGAAGGATTAGAGAATGGGCGACTGAAGTGCAGATTGCAGTGTAAGTTACTTCTGCACTAGGCAAATACTTTCTATTTGTTTTATTTATTTGTATTTTGTAAAGCGCATGGTTACACTAGCAAGTGTGTCCCCGCACTGGCAATGCTACCGTTGTTTCCAGAAATTCATGACATGATTGTGAAAAGAGCTTAAATCCGGTCTTTGTCCTTGGGGAAGAGGACTGTTTTCAGGTCTCTTCGAAAGTTTGGCTCAGAGGGTTCCAGACACAGTTTTTCTGGCAGCTGGTTCCACATCCTAGCGGTCATAACTCTAAAAGACTTTCCACCCATTCTGGCTGTTTTGACCTTCAGAACTTGTACTTGCCCTGTGCCGCATGATCTAAGCTGGCGGGTGGGTTCGTACCATTTCAGAAGCCCATACAGATATCTTGGGCCTCTACCATGAAGGATGCGATGTCCTTTTTTTGATGATGCTCTTCTGGGTAGTTGTAGGATCAAGCGGGCTGCTGCGCTTTGTATTCGTTGCAGTCTTGAGAGGCTTTTTACGCTGGCCACTAGATACAGTGCATTTCCATAGTCCAGCCTAGATGTTATAAGGCTATGGACCAGGGTCTGGCGTACTGGTATGGGCATAAGGTCCAGCGTTTTCCTAAGGACTCGCAGTATGCCGAAACAGGTGCCTGCCACTTGTTTGGTTTGGTGGTCGAACAATAGGTTTTTGTCTAGCCAGACCCCTAAGTTCTTTACTAAATTGCTGGATGTGGGTAGTTCACCCAGTTCTTCCGGCCACCAGGCTGAGGTCCACACTGATGGGGATTTACCTATAATTAATACCTCCGTCTTATTTCCATTAAGGCGGAGGCAGTTGTCTGCCATCCACATTGCCACCTTCTGCATACAGGACGCAAAGTTGTTAGCGCTTTGCTCCTCTGGTTGCGTTAGGGTCACAATCAGTTGCGTATCGTCTGCATACGATACTATCTCAACTCCATATGTGTCTGTGATTCCTCCCACTGGGGCCACATAAAGATTGAATAGGGTGGGGCTGAGATTGAAGCCTTGTGGCACTCCCTGATTTAGTTTTATTTCTTTGGACCTGAACTGGCCCTGAGCGACCTGAAAGGTTCGATCTGTGAGAAATGATTGAAGCCATTCCCAGGCTATTCCTCTCACCCCTCCCTTTTTAAGACACTGTAGCAGTGTGTGATGAGCTACAGTGTCGAAAGCGGCACTAAGATCGAGGAGAATCACTGCCGCCGTCTGGCCTTCATCTGCATACCTTCATAGAGCTTCTGTTGAAGACAGCAGGGCCGACTCGGTCGAGTGAAGAGCTCGAAATCCCGACTGTGAGGGGTAGAGCAGTCCATTGGTTTCAGCAAATGCCGAGAGTTGTTTGTTCACTGCTTTCTCAGCAATTTTTGCAAAGTAGGGGAGGAGGGAGATAGGTCGAAGATTATCCAGTTTTTCTAAGCTAATGTTAGGTTTTTTCCTCAGAGGAAGGAAAATCGCTTTTTTCCATGTGATAGGGACTTGTCCTGTGCTAAAAGAGACAGCAAGGAGATGACTAATGTATGGCTCCAGGGTGGTGATGCTACCATGGAGTCTTTTAGGGGTTGCTGGATCGCTCGGTGATCCTGATTTGATGCTACTTGCTATGTGGCATATAGATCCCTGAGAGGGTACTAGAAATGCCAAGAGACAATTATTCTCCTATATCTTCAGGGTGCTGTCTACCTTCCCATCACCTACTCTGGCAGTGTCTGGGAAGCCCGCGTAGATTTTGTCTACTTTGCTAGCATAGAACTCGGCTATTAAATTACACGTTTTAGCTGATCCAGTAATGGGGGCCGCTAGTAGGGTGAGATCAGAGAGTTCCCTATATACTAGGAACATTTCCTTCATGGAATTGTCAGCATCTTTGATTCTAGTACAGAAGTAAGATGTTTGAGTTTTCCGGATGAGTGCATGGTATATCTTTAAACTATTCTTATAATCAACTCTTTCTGTCTCAAAGTAGTGTTTCCGCCATTTCCTCTCTAAGCTTTTACATTTTGCTTTTTATTCTCGAAGTTCAGTGTTGAACCAGGGGGCGGATTTGGATCTCCTCGCCGGAGCCTTATGAGTCAATGGCGCTGTGCAGTCTAGCGCCTTTAGAATTCGTTGATTTAATTCTAAGCAAGCTGATTCTATTTCTTTGCCCTTGGGTTGTTATGATTTTATTAAAAGCCTCCGTGGAGAATTTTGCCCATTTCCTGCGTATATTTGCGGAGCTGGGTTCCTTCTGGGGTCCATTATTATTTAAAGTGCAATTGTGCCGTATAATTTATATTATCGTGCTGCTTTTTCGGTGAATAGTATTCATTTCTACACCTCAGACCCCATGTGTTCTTAGTATATTCTCATGTGAAATGCTATGTGGTAGTGGTGGATGCACTAATCAGAAAAATATTTCCAGATATTTATAATTTTTCTTGTTGACACTACTCTTTTAGCATACGCCTCTTCAAATTTTTTCATCTGTAGCATTTTATTTACCCATTTAAAATAAGATGGTACCTCCTCTGACCTCCAGTTTTGAAGGATTAGAGAATGGGCGACTGAAGTGCAGATTGCAGTGTAAGTTACTTCTGCACTAGGCAAATACTTTCTATTTGTTTTATTTATTTGTATTTTGTAAAGCGCATGGTTACACTAGCAAGTGTGTCCCCGCACTGGCAATGCTACCGTTGTTTCCAGAAGTTCATGACATGATTGTGAAAAGAGCTTAAATCCGGTCTTTGTCCTTGGGGAAGAGGACTGTTTTCAGGTCTCTTCGAAAGTTTGGCTCAGAGGGTTCCAGACACAGTTTTTCTGGCAGCTGGTTCCACATCCTAGCGGTCATAACTCTAAAAGACTTTCCACCCATTCTGGCTGTTTTGACCTTCAGAACTTGTACTTGCCCTGTGCCGCATGATCTAAGCTGGCGGGTGGGTTCGTACCATTTCAGAAGCCCATACAGATATCTTGGGCCTCTACCATGAAGGATGCGATGTCCTACACATAGGGCTTTAAAGGTCACCAGTTCCCTAATCGGGAGCCAGTGAAGGGTTATCAGTGCTTTTTTTGATGATGCTCTTCTGGGTAGTTGTAGGATCAAGCGGGCTGCTGCGCTTTGTATTCGTTGCAGTCTTGAGAGGCTTTTTACGCTGGCCACTAGATACAGTGCATTTCCATAGTCCAGCCTAGATGTTATAAGGCTATGGACCAGGGTCTGGCGTACTGGTATGGGCATAAGGTCCAGCGTTTTCCTAAGGACTCGCAGTATGCCGAAACAGGTGCCTGCCACTTGTTTGGTTTGGTGGTCGAACAATAGGTTTTTGTCTAGCCAGACCCCTAAGTTCTTTACTAAATTGCTGGATGTGGGTAGTTCACCCAGTTCTTCCGGCCACCAGGCTGAGGTCCACACTGATGGGGATTTACCTATAATTAATACCTCCGTCTTATTTCCATTAAGGCGGAGGCAGTTGTCTGCCATCCACATTGCCACCTTCTGCATACAGGACGCAAAGTTGTTAGCGCTTTGCTCCTCTGGTTGCGTTAGGGTCACAATCAGTTGCGTATCGTCTGCATACGATACTATCTCAACTCCATATGTGTCTGTGATTCCTCCCACTGGGGCCACATAAAGATTGAATAGGGTGGGGCTGAGATTGAAGCCTTGTGGCACTCCCTGATTTAGTTTTATTTCTTTGGACCTGAACTGGCCCTGAGCGACCTGAAAGGTTCGATCTGTGAGAAATGATTGAAGCCATTCCCAGGCTATTCCTCTCACCCCTCCCTTTTTAAGACACTGTAGCAGTGTGTGATGAGCTACAGTGTCGAAAGCGGCACTAAGATCGAGGAGAATCACTGCCGCCGTCTGGCCTTCATCTGCATACCTTCATAGAGCTTCTGTTGAAGACAGCAGGGCCGACTCGGTCGAGTGAAGAGCTCGAAATCCCGACTGTGAGGGGTGGAGCAGTCCATTGGTTTCAGCAAATGCCGAGAGTTGTTTGTTCACTGCTTTCTCAGCAATTTTTGCAAAGTAGGGGAGGAGAGAGATAGGTCGAAGATTATCCAGTTTTTCTAAGCTAATGTTAGGTTTTTTCCTCAGAGGAAGGAAAATCGCTTTTTTCCATGTGATAGGGACTTGTCCTGTGCTAAAAGAGACAGCAAGGAGATGACTAATGTATGGCTCCAGGGTGGTGATGCTACCATGGAGTCTTTTAGGGGTTGCTGGATCGCTCGGTGATCCTGATTTGATGCTACTTGCTATGTGGCATATAGATCCCTGAGAGGGTACTAGAAATGCCAAGAGACAATTATTCTCCTATATCTTCAGGGTGCTGTCTACCTTCCCATCACCTACTCTGGCAGTGTCTGGGAAGCCCGCGTAGATTTTGTCTACTTTGCTAGCATAGAACTCGGCTATTAAATTACACGTTTTAGCTGATCCAGTAATGGGGGCCGCTAGTAGGGTGAGATCAGAGAGTTCCCTATATACTAGGAACATTTCCTTCATGGAATTGTCAGCATCTTTGATTCTAGTACAGAAGTAAGATGTTTGAGTTTTCCGGATGAGTGCATGGTATATCTTTAAACTATTCTTATAATCAACTCTTTCTGTCTCAAAGTAGTGTTTCCGCCATTTCCTCTCTAAGCTTTTACATTTTGCTTTTTATTCTCGAAGTTCAGTGTTGAACCAGGGGGCGGATTTGGATCTCCTCGCCGGAGCCTTATGAGTCAATGGCGCTGTGCAGTCTAGCGCCTTTAGAATTCGTTGATTTAATTCTAAGCAAGCTGATTCTATTTCTTTGCCCTTGGGTTGTTATGATTTTATTAAAAGCCTCCGTGGAGAATTTTGCCCATTTCCTGCGTATATTTGCGGAGCTGGGTTCCTTCTGGGGTCCATTATCCGGGACCGCCACCCGGAAAGTGACTAGGAAGTGGTCTGACCATATTACCGGGGTGGGGGGCTCTACGGTTAGGGTATCCCAATTAGCGAAGATGGGATATAGGAGATGGCCCTGACAGTGAGTGGGTCTTTCTGATTTAAGCAGCATCTGTATGCTGGCTAGCTCCTGTTTAATTTCCTAAGCTTCGGTGTTGTTAGGGTCGTCGAAGTGATAATTTAGGTCACCTAGGAGGAGGAGTCTCTCATGTTTGAGAGCAGAGATCGTGAGGGTTTCCATCAGTTGGGTGGCAAAACTGGCTCCGGGTCCCGGGGGGCGGTATATCAAGAAGCCCTTGATGCAGTACCCCTGGTGCACTGAGATGGAAAAGAAACCTGTTTCACTGCTAACAAGATCCCTTCCCTCTAAAGTGCAGGCCAGATCTTGTTTGTGTATTATAGCGATTCCTCCCCCTTTTCCCTCTAACCTGTCTATTCTTTTGATGTCATATCCCGTTGGGAGGGCCGCCAGTATGTCTGGTGCCGATGTGGTATTCAGCCACGTCTCCGTAAGGAATATGGCATCCACCTGACCATCCATTAGGTAGTCGTGTACCTCCATCTTATGTTTTCCTAGGGAACGACAGTTGAGAAGGGCAAGATTAAGTATCTTACCTTTGTGTCTGGACCCGAGTTGTCTGTTAACTATGAAGGAGCAGTGTGCACACTTTTTTTCTCCATCCTTAATGTTTAAGCTATGTAGACAGGTATTTTGTAAGGAAGGACATAAATTCCTAAGTTCTGCGAAGCTATAGTGTTTGCTGAGATGCCAAACAGGGCTATTTCAGCTTCGGGTTCAATTACTTTGTTTATGGCCCTGCTGACTGAAGAAAAGATCTTACACCAAAAATTAAACAGCTTCGGACATGTATAAAAAATGTGCAACCAATCGCCCCCCTCGTGTAACTGACATCTAAAGCATTTGTTTTCTACTCCCGAAAAGCGCTTGCTTAATGCTTTAGGAGTGAGGTACGCCAGCCAACGGGAAAGGAACGACATTCTTTTAAAATTGGCTGCTCTGAGGGACTTACAACCCACTTCTGAGATCCGCTCCCACTCCTGCCACGAGAAGGAACAGTTGGTTTCCAAGGATATTTTGGCAAGGATTCCATCAACTAGTGGAGATGCTTCCCCCTTCTTGAGAAATGTATACCAATTTCCTAATCCTGTTAATTTTACTTTGTATAGGGCAATAGCCAGGGGCATTCCCCCTGCCGGCACATTGTATTTATGTATAAAATTTATGATTTGAAAAAATTCCAAAAACGCCGTTTTTAGTTTATTATCGGACCTGGCCAGGACCTCTCACCAGGTTCTGCTACGAGAATCCCTTGCAAACCTCAAACTTTGTCTCAAAAAACACGTTTTCCTCATATTTCTGTGATGAAATGTTCTGGAATCTGTGGGGAGCCACAAAGTTTCACCCACCTAGCATTCCCCCAAGTCTCCCGATAAAAATGGCACCTCATTTGTGTGGGTACATCTAGTGACCGTGACAGGAAACGGCCAAAACACATCACATTTTTCCAGTGAAAACAGACACTTTTTTTTCAAGGCGCATAGCTGTAGATTTTGGACCCTAGCTCAGCCGGCATCAAGGGAAACCTAGCAAACCTCTAAATTTTTTTAACTAGACACCTAGGGGAATCATGCCAAAGCTGAGAGGCCTTCAGGAGGAGGAACCCCCGCTGGGGTTGGAAATTTCCCAGGACGAGTTTCATCTCGGTCTACAATCTCTCCCATCGGGTAAGGCTAAGGGGACTGATGTATTCCGCTAGAATATTATAAAACGTTTAAATATTTAAAGAGGTGTGGGAAGGGGCGACACCACCAGATATGTGGGACACCACCAATATTGTTATTTTTTTAAAGATAAGGAAAAGATCCCAGGAATATGGGCTCCTACATGCCTATAACACTCTTAAATAGTAACACTAAGCTCTACTGAAAGATTCTGGCTAATAGATTGAATAAGGTAATGCATCTGGTTTCAGTATGGCAGCATGGATTAATTCTGGGGAGTCGGACGGCCGACCATGTTAGACGTGCTATCTCACTTTTTGATGCCACAGAGGCCCTCACAAAACCTATGGGGTGGCCTTTGTGGAAGTTGAGAAGGCCTTCGATAGGGTGTTGTAGGGGGATATTTATGATGCGTTGTTGGACTTGGCCCTTTTGTCAGGTTCACCCCGAAACTTTTTGCATTTGCCTAGCCTGTTTCTGTAACCTAGTGTTGGTGATTTTAGGCCTCTGCCCACTTTTTACCTGTGGTCCCGCTGTGTATTTGTGGTGACAGTGGCCTGCCCTCCCATAGGAATGCATGGGGAATATGTGTGACCATGGTAGTTCCTGATGTGTGGGGAGTGCAGGGTCGAGTTTGGTCTGTGCGAACTCGTGTGATTAAATGCTGCGCGATGATGTGCGTGGATTTATTGTGTCTAGTATGGAAGTGCCACTTCTAGAAGTTGGCATGTCTGTGCAGTAAATGTGAATTGACTGTCTGGCTTGTGATTGGCTGGAACTGGCTGGTGTGCCTGGCTCCAGGAGTCAGGATGGGTCTGCCCCGGTGGTGAATGGAGAGATCTGAATGTTGATGGCAGGGAGTAGTGCACCTGGGACCTGAATAGGGCTGGGCCTTCCCTCCACAATGCTGGCTCCACCCCCTGTGGTGTGTCTGATGTCCCTGACCCACCCTGTGAATAGGCAGAGGGGCTGAGCAAAACAAAGCGCTCCAGAACGAGTTGCATCTGGTTCGCCCCTTGCCAGCACCTTTAGAAACAAAGGGATTTTGTGTATAAAAGAGGGGCTGTGACCCCCATGCTGATGTTCTTGTTCTTTGACTGGAATCTGCCAGGGGCGTGCTGCTGCTGGGGCCAAGGGGAAGGCTTGCCTCCCTGGGCCCTGCCCAGCCCCTGGATGCCCTGCCCCTGGATGCTGGAGGACTTCTTTGGGCCCCTTTTTAGCTTTAGAAGGCATCCCTTGGGGCTTTGGTGGTTTCTGTGCCCCCAGCACCTGAGGAGCACTTTATTTTGCTTGTTACCCATGCTCAGCTGATGGAGAGCACGTTGTTTACTTTGGGAGCGCTTCTGTCTCCCCCTGGCAGCGCTCGGCTGCTTTCGCCACAGAGAGAATCCCGGCGTAGGGATTCTCCCATTTTGCCATTTAGTCAAGGTATTGAAGGTGCCCACCCTGCATTGTGGCCGATTCTTCATTATAAATTTGTACGGGTGCCCACCCCATTTATGGGAGCCTCAGCGGGTGCCCACCCCGCTCCTAACTGTACTTCGCTGACCGATGGTGCCTACCCCTCGGTATTGCAGGGAAAAGAGATGCCGCCACAGCCCACGGCAAAACAGGAAGTCAGGCAGCCACCTGCCTGGTGGCGGGCGGGACTTCCGGTTTTACGGAGGAAGACCCGCACACGCCCAGCAGCCAGAGAGAGTCCTCAAGAGCCTCCCTGGCTCAATCCTGAAGTCCCGGTCCCGAGACTGGGGACTGGGTGAAACGCGGCAGGGGCGACGGTAGAGCTTCAGAGAGTAAGGGAGAGCCCCGCGTGCTGCCGCCGTGAAGGAGATTGCCGCCCGGAGGAGCCCCAGCCAGCGAACAGCCCAGTGAGTGAGGGTCTGCGGGTCCGGCCGTGCTTGGAGCGGCCCCGTCTGTGCAGCGGGCCGCTCCCAAAAGGCATCACCGTGACGTCAAGAGCCCCGAGTGGCTCCACCATGGGGGTCTGTCTTGTTTCAGGAGCCAGTGCGCTCCAACGGAGGCATAGTTGTTTTAAGGGCCACAGTAGAGGTCCAGGGAGACAATGGTGCTGGGCCCGTAATTGTCGCCAGGGCCAGAGGAGCCCGGGAATGCCCGAGTTGTGGGCACATTCATTTTTAGAGCCACGAGGCTCCACCAAGGGGACAAGTTTATTTAAAAGCCCCAGGGATGCCAGTGAGAGCACCATGGTTGTGTGTAGGGTCAGATCGCTCCAACGTTTAGCCCCTTATTTTCAGAGCCTTGGTGGCTCCAACAGTGGCCTAAGTTGGTTCCAGAGCCAGAGGGCTCCAGCATTTGGCTCAGTTTTTGTTCCCAAGGGCCAGTGAGGGCCCATGCCGCAGTTTATTTCCCTGCTGCCCAGCAAGTAGTGGGCAGCTGCACCGTTTAGGCATTTATTTCAGGGGACATGCACTTTTAGACTCCTTGGCCTTTCACAGCTGCGAAGCACTTAGTGCCAGCTGCAGCATTTAGGCCCCAGTTCATTGCTCTTAGCTGCCCAGCAAGTAGTAGGTAGCTGCAACATTTAGGCTTGCGCAGATGGCGCACCCCTAACTGACGCTGCATTGGCAGCGCGCCCTGACATTCGGGACACAGGGCATTTGAGCCCCTTCTTGGATGGCCAGTTGGCAAGGGAGGTTGGTATGTGGATAGGGCGCTAGGCCCTAATGTGATTGATGTGCTCTAAATGTGGTGCTAGGAAATGTAATACATAATGGCCCACATGCATCATCCCGGGATTTTGCGAGTTCTAAAGTGCGAAAAATAGCGATTCGCATTTTAGAATTCGCAAAACGGGATGCATGATTATTTTCGGTAAATTTATGCGACTCAGTAAAAATCGCAATTTTTACCGAATCGCATAAATTACCGAAATACAATTTGCGAATTCGCTATTCCCATTGGTTCCTATGGGCCAAAAGGCCCATAGGAAGCAATGGGAAGGCATTAGCAAATTGCGATTTTCACTTTGAAAATCGCAATTTGTTAATGCATTTCATGGGTGCAGGGTGGGGTTCAAAGGACCCCCCCATGCACCCCTGAAATGTATTTTTCGCATCATGTTTCACACACACATGTCCTAAGGACATGTGTGTCCGTAACATGAATGTTGAAAAAAAAGCATTTTCGGCGTTTTAAACACTTTTTGCAAATTTACCGAGTGGTTCAACTACTCGGTAAATTTGACCCCCTAATTGCGATTTTGCAATTTTAAAAGTAATCATGCATTGCTTTTAAGAAATCGCAAATTTGCGATTTCTTAAAAGCAATCGCAATTTTAGAAATCGCAAAAATGTTGCGATTTCTAAAATTGCTTGATGCATCCAAAAAAAGCATTTTTGGAATCGCAAACGGCCGGTTTTAAGGAATCTCACCGTTTGCGACTCAAATGCTTGATGCATGTGGGCCTTAGTATGTTTTACACACCCTGTATCTGATACCTCTAAAACTGTCGTTTATGATTGAGGTTGTTTTACCTATGTAGGTGTGTGTTAGTGAGATTGTACTTCACACTGTGCTTTACGCCCCTAAATGTAAGTTATACTTAGGAGGCATGGTCTAATGTGTTAGCCTCTTTTTATGGGGCAGGACACAGGCAGCAAGGATGGTGACCCTGCCATGTTTCAAGCATGCTACCCATGCTGGTGCCTCTCTCGCCCTTACGATTGGTGGACAGGGACATTTGGTGCTTCAGCTGGGGGTCGTCTTGGCTCCTGGTGGCCCGTAGCAGGCTCATAGCCCACCGTTCATGCTTTGGGCGGGACCTCCCTTCAGTCAAATACTACGACTTGGAGCTGGACTTGGCACAGCTTGCCTACATGCTCCCCTGGAGTCCAGACCCACCACTGTGGGCCAGGATTGAGCGCCCCATCCTGGACTTCCCTTCGGAGCTCTACCCCCTCTATCAGTATGATGCTCCATCCCTGGCTGGAAGGCCCTGATGCTGCAGGTGATGGGTAAATATTGGTCAAGAGCCCACTGCCTTTTCCTGTGGAAACTTATTTGCACAACCATGCACCATTATGGGGCAATACCAGCCTTCATGTTGGTGAGAGGTGCCATAATGTCTTTATGCTGGTGAGGTTGGACCAGGATGTAATTCGCGCCTGATGTGACTGTACATAATGTTGTTTATGTTGCAGGTTGAGGTGGAGTACAGTGATTACCAGTAGTTACTGGTTGCAGGTTTACGACCTATTATTATTTGTACCAATTTCTGCTAAGTCAAGTCAAGTCAGACATTTATATAGCGCGCTACATACCCAGAGGGTCTCAAGGCGCTTGAGGAGGGGAAGGGAGTTACTTGTCGAATATCCAGGTTTTAAGTTGCTTTCTGAATGCTAGGTGGTTCTGTGTGAGACGTAGGTGGGTGGGGAGAGAGTTCCAGGTTTTAGCTGCGAGGTAGGAGAAGGATCTGCCTCCCATGGTGGATTTATTGATGCGAGGAATGGTAGCAAGGGCTTGGTTGGAAGATCGAAGCTGGCGAGGGGGGGTGTAGAAGGAAAGTCGTGTGTTGAGGCATTCGGGTCCAAGTTCGTAGAGTGCTTTGTGTGCGTGGGTTAGGAGTCGGAAAGTAATCCTCTTATTGACGGGGAGCCAGTGGAGGTTTTTCAGGTGGCTAGAGATATGGTCTTTGTGTGGGATGTCTAGTATGAGTCTGGCTGATGCGTTCTGGATGCGTTGGAGCTTTTTCTGGAGTTTTGCGGTGATACCGGCGTATAGGGTGTTTCCGTAGTCCAGGCGACTTGTAACCAGTGCATGGGTGACTGTCTTTCTGGTTTCGGTGGGGATCCAGCGAAATGTTTTTTTGAGCATGCGGAGGATGTTGAAGCATGAAGATGAGACTGCGTTGACTTGTCTGTTCATCGAGAGAGAGGAGTCCAGGATGATGCCCAGGTTTCGTGCGTGGTCCGTCGGGATGGGTGCTTTTCCAAGGGCATCTGGCCACCAAGAGTCGTCCCAAGCGGAGAGGGAGGTGCCTAAGATAAGGACTTCTGTTTTGTCTGAGTTCAGTTTCAGACGGCTGTGCTTCATCCACTCTGCTACTTCTTTCATGCCTTCATGTAGGTTGGTTTTGGCGGTGTTGGGGTCTTTGGTGAGTGATAGGATCAGTTGGGTGTCGTCTGCATAGGAAATGATGTTGAGGTTGTGTTGGCGAGCAATTGTTGCGAGGGGGCTCATGTATACGTTGAAGAGGGTGGGGCTGAGTGATGAACCTTGGGGTACGCCGCAGATGACTTCAGTGGCCTCGGACTTGAATGGTGGGAGGCGGACTCTCTGGGTTCTTCCGGTGAGGAATGAGGTGATCCATTCCAGTGCTTTTCCTTGGATCCCGATGTTATTGAGGCGCTGTAGGAGAGTGCTATGGCAGACTGTGTCGAAGGCTGCGGAGAGGTCGAGGAGGATGAGGGCGACTGTGTCTCCGTTGTCTAGTAGAGTTCGAATGTCGTCTGTTGCTGCGATGAGAGCGGTCTCCGTGCTGTGTTTGGCTCGGAAGCCGGATTGTGAGGAGTCAAGGGATTTGTTGGTTTCGAGGAATGCGGCTAGCTGGTTGTTGACCGCTTTTTCGATGACTTTGGCTGGGAATGGAAGGAGTGAGATAGACAAGTGTTGCTCCTGACAGTGGCCCACGTGGCCTTGTCCTGTGTAAATAATCCCTTGTGAATATTGCCCATGCCAGTTCAAGGGGAGATCACCAAAGCTGAGAGCATGCAAATATCCTGCACCATAAAGCTCCAGGGGAGGATGGCTTTCCAGTGCAGTTTTACAAGTGGGTGGGTGAGGAGGCTGTGTATTTCCTCTATGAGTCCTTCCTGAAAGCAGAGCACACAGGATCCCTCGGCTCTATCTTGAATAAGACTCTGGTTGTAGTCCTCCCTAAGCGCTGGGAGGAGTTCTACTCTTTGGCAGCTATCGGCCCATATGTCTACTCATAGTGGATATTACGATCCTGGCTGGGGTTTTGGTGGCTTGCCTCAGGAAGGTGATTTATTTAAATAGTTTTGTATAGCGTGAACAAGACCCCGAAGGATATCAGAGCCCTTCACATAAAGGAAGGGAAGAACAAAGTAAAGGAGACATTGATCCACTACTCACAGATGGTATTTGTTCCTGGGCGTTCATCCTAGAATTACCTCTGTACCCAGGCCCATGCACTGTGGTCCTTTAAGGAAATGCCGGAGGACACACTAGCACTTTCCCTAGTTACTGAGAAAGTGTTTGACAGGATAAAGTGAGTTTAGCTCTTTGTGATGCTCAGGAGGGTTGGCTTCTGTGAGGTTTTCATAGCTAAGGTCTAGAGGCTTTATGACTTGTCTACTGCTCAGGTCAACTGTGGGGGCTTCCTCTCAGACTCGTCTCCGGTCTGCTGGGGACCTCACTAGCTGCCCTCTGTCACCCCAGCTCTTCCTCCTCACTATAGAACCCTTGGCTGCCTCCCACCGCCAATCCCCGGGGGTAACCTGCATGCCAACTCCCCGGGGGGGGCATCTGTATTATACCTTTATGCCCATGATATCCTGCTCACACTCTCAGACCACCCTCGCTTGCTCCTGGCCTTGCTGTGCATCATCTCTGACTTCACGGCCCTCTCAGGGTACCGGATCAATTGCGGCAAGAGCGAGGCAATGCGGATGTCTCAAATGGCCATTCGGGCGGCCGTGTCCACCTACCCCTTCCAGTGGAAGTCCTCCAATCTTAAATATCCGGTGATCTATTTCCCCTGGGATTTTGACCGGATGATGGCGGATAACCATGAGCCACAGTTGGCCCGCACGAAATTAAACTATGATGAGTGGTCCTATCTCGGCCTCTTTTTATGGGGCAGGACACAGGCGGCAAGGATGGTGACCCTGTCATGTTTCAAGCATGCTACCCATGCTGGTGCCTCTCTCGCCCTTACGATTGGTGGACAGGGACATTTGGTGCTTCAGCTGGGGGTCGTCTTGGCTCCTGTTGGCCCGTAGCAGGCTCATAGCCCACCGTTCATGCGTTGGGCGGGACCTCCCTTCAGTCAAATACTACGACTTGGAGCTGGACTTGGCACAGCTTGCCTACATGCTCCCCTGGAGTCCAGACCCACCACTGTGGGCCAGGATTGAGCGCCCCATCCTGGACTTCCCTTCGGAGCTCTACCCCCTCTATCAGTATGATGCTCCATCCCTGGCTGGAAGGCCCTGATGCTCCAGGTGATGGGTAAATATTGGTCAAGAGCCCACTGCCTTTTCCTGTGGAAACTTATTTGCACAACCATGCACCATTATGGGGCAATACCAGCCTTCATGTTGGTGAGAGGTGGCATAATGTCTTTATGCTGGTGAGGTTGGACCAGGATGTAATTCGCGCCTGATGTGACTGTACATAATGTTGTTTATGTTACAGGTTGAGGTGGAGTACAGTGATTACCAGTAGTTACTGGTTGCAGGTTTACGACCTATTTTTATTTGTACCAATTTCTGCTAAGTGTTGCTCCTGACAGTGGCCCACGTGGCCCTGTCCTGTGTAAATAATCCCTTGTGAATATTGCCCATGCCAGTTCAAGGGGAGATCACCAAAGCTGAGAGCATGCAAATATCCTGCACCATAAAGCTCCAGGGGAGGATGGCTTTCCAGTGCAGTTCTACAAGTGGGTGGGTGAGGAGGCTGTGTATTTCCTCTATGAGTCCTTCCTGGAGGCAGAGCACACGGGATCCCTCGGCTCTATCTTGAATAAGACTCTGGTTGTAGTCCTCCCTAAGCGCTGGGAGGAGTTCTACTCTTTGGCAGCTATCGGCCTATATGTCTACTCATAGTGGATATTACGATCCTGGCTGGGGTTTTGGTGGCTTGCCTCAGGAAGGTGATTTATTTAAATAGTTTTGTATAGCGTGAACAAGACCCCAAAGGATATCAGAGCCCTTCAAATAAAGGAAGGGAAGAACAAAGTAAAGGAGACATTGATCCACTACTCACAGATGGTATTTGTTCCTGGGCGTTCATCCTGGAATTACCTCTGTACCCAGGCCCATGCACTGTGGTCCTTTTAGGAAATGCCGGAGGACACACTAGCACTCGCCCTAGTTACTGAGAAAGTGTTTGACAGGATAAAGTGAGTTTAGCTCTTTGTGATGCTCAGGAGGGTTGGCTTCTGTGAGGTTTTCATAGCTAAGGTCTAGAGGCTTTATGACTTGTCTACTGCTCAGGTCAACTGTGGGGGCTTCCTCTCAGACTCCTCTCCGGTCTGCTGGGGACCTCACTAGCTGCCCTCTGTCACCCCAGCTCTTCCTCCTCACTATAGAACCCTTGGCTGCCTCCCACCGCCAATCCCCGGGGGTAACCTGCATGCCAACTCCCCGGGGGGGGGCATCTGTATTATACCTTTATGCCCATGACATCCTGCTCACACTCTCAGACCACCCTCGCTTGCTCCTGGCCTTGCTGTGCATCATCTCTGACTTCACGGCCCTCTCAGGGTACCGGATCAATTGCGGCAAGAGCGAGGCAATGCGGATGTCTCAAATGGCCATTCGGGCGGCCGTGTCCAACAACCCCTTCCAGTGGAAGTCCTCCAATCTTAAATATCCGGTGATCTATTTCCCCTGGGATTTTGACCGGATGATGGCGGATAACCATGAGCCACTGTTGGCCCGCACGAAATTAAACTATGATGAGTGGTCCTATCTCGGCCTCTTTTTATGGGGCAGGACACAGGCGGTAAGGATGGTGACCCTGCCATGTTTCAAGCATGCTACCCATGTTGGTGCCTCTCTCGCTCTTACGATTGGTGGACAGGGACATTTGGTGCTTCAGCTGGGGGTCGTCTTGGCTCCTGGTGGCCCGTAGCAGGCTCATAGCCCACCGTTCATGCGTTGGGCGGGACCTCCCTTAAGTCAAATACTACGACTTGGAGCTGGACTTGGCACAGCTTGCCTACATGCTCCCCTGGAGTCCAGACCCAACACTGTGGGTCAGGATTGAGCGCCCCATCCTGGACTTCCCTTCGGAGCTCTACCCCCTCTATCAGTATGATGCTCCATCCCTGGCTGGAAGGACCTGATGCTCCAGGTGATGGGTAAATATTGGTCAAGAGCCCACTGCCTTTTCTCTGTGGAAACTTATTTGCACAACCATGCACCATTATGGGGCAATACCAGCCTTCATGTTGGTGGTGAGTTATTTAAATGGGGCATGTGGTGAGCTGCAGGGTCCACACCCTACACAATGTGCTTGGCCATGGAACCCTCAAATCCTTTGCAGGGCTCAGTGAGGAGTATAGCCTCCCACCTCACCAAGCATGGTGATATCTCCAGTTGTGGCACTGCCTCCGCCACTGCCTGGGTCTGCAACCCTGGTCCCTCCAGCCCTGCCCATGGTTTCCTACCTCAGGACGCGGGGATGTTTCTGGGAGTGATGTCCAGCTTCCAAAGTCTCTTTATTTATCGCTTGTATTCCTTACCCTTTGTTGGACAGTCTATGCACCAAATGGTAAACTCACCTAAAAGTGACGTATGAGCCGGAGCATACGGTGGAGCTACTGGAGGCATTAGATTGCGGGACCAGGGAAGTACGACTGAAATTTGGCCCTTTCAAATCACTGCACTGGACCCCAACTAAACTGTGGGTGGCGGTGGGGCTGCCCCGCCCTATTTGGTGGCACTGCGACTGTGACCAGTGTGACCTGGTCTACATCCTCTGTGATTGTCCCACAGTCCAATCCTTCCCGGGGATGATCAGTGGCAAGTTAAGTGAGGCCCTGCTGGTCTTGGTGCCCCTGGCCAGATCCCTGCTCCTGCTCCATGATCTCATGGATTCTCCTACTGTGTCCTGACATGTGGGCCGGCTGCTCCATACGGGGGTTGCAACAGCGTAGAACTGCGCCCTTTGGCATGTGCGCTCCTCCTTTCCCCATGCGGAGTGGCTCTCGGTCATGTACCAGACAGCCTCGTCATTGATAACCTGCAGGACAAGGCTGAGACCTTCCTCCTGATCTGGGCACCCTTTCTGCAGGACAACGGACATTGTGCGTCGGGTGCCGTCGGCCCGACGTCCTGAATCTGTGGGGCTATTGCGGCTCTCTGAGTCTGCTCTGGCCCCTACTGACCACTTCTTGGCTCTCTGCTCCACAGTTGCAAACCTGAGACTGCCTCTGGGTCCCCTCATCCCCCCACCACCTCACTCTGCTGTCCTTTCCATTTCTTCAATCCCTCTCCCCTGCCCCCCCTTCTACTTCCCTCTTCCCAGCCTATCCCCCGTTCTGCCCATTTTTCCACTCCTCTTTCTTCTTCTTCCATCTTTTGCTTATCTGCCCTTTTCCTCCCCCCTCCTCCTTTTCTTCTCTTTCCCTCCCTTGCCCCCTTTCTATTACTTCTGTTCCCTACCCAGGGTTGTAGGTCTCCCCCCCCTCTCTTTGTCCCCGGGTACCCTGCCTATTGTCGGTTACTTCGGGCCAGTGCGTTTCTGCGATGCTGAATCCCAGTTGTGTTTCTACCATGGCTATATGTGTAATGGTTCTGGAGGGCTATCACAGTGTTGTTCTGTTTGCTATATGCTGTTCTTTGTTTTGTTACCTCTTTGTGATAAACCCAAATATAAAATTGTGAAACAAAAAAAATAAAGGACTACTTAAGTGAGTGGCACAATTAGTGCTCCAGACCCACTAGTAGCATTTAATTTACAGGTCCTGGGTACAGGTAGTAACACTTTACTAGGGGCTTATAAGTAAATTAAATGTGCCAGTTGGGTGTAAGCCAATTTTACAATTTGTAGAGTTGAGAGCACAAGCACTTTACCGATGGTTAACAGTTGTAAAGTAAGGTGCACGGAGTCCTAAGGCCAACAAAAATAGGATCACAAAAATGGAGGAGTAAGGTAAAAACTTTGGGCGAAGGCCACCCTAAGGCTGACCGATCTAACTAACAGCATTTATCTATATTTTCCAAATACACCAAAGTAATGTGTAGGCATGCAAGAGCGTCCACTTTTGAGTTAGAGAGATTCTTCAGGAAACCTTGCAAATCAGTCTCTTCCCCTACGTTAGTCCATTGGGTTAAATGGGTTATGGCACTTGCCGGAATTGATCTACATGTTTTAGGCCCCTTCCACCAGGGGGGCAAAGGCATCCAAAGCCTTTTGGATGGGCTCTAAACTACAGACTCTCCTTAGAGCCGCTGACTGGTCTAGTGATACAACATTCCACACCTTCCGTTGTAAACCAGTGTTTCATGCCACCTCAAGAGTTGTTGACGTGCTATAAACAGGTATAATATACGATTCTGGTCTTGACATAATGGCAAATGATTTTCCTAGGTAGTATTAAAGAAAAGTCTAGACTTTATTTTGAAAAAAAAATGTGTGGGGGGGGGGGGGGGGGTGGGAGTGTTATCCCATCACAAATCAATTATTTTTTCCTCCCTGTGGGTTCCAGCTCATTCCAGTAAAGCCACCACTAGCACCTGAGAGCATTAAACCTACGGTCCAATGTGTGCCATTGCAGTCTATAGTGTTGGTGTTTCAATTTTAATCTACTTCCCAGACGACCGAAGTTGTGGTTCATTTAAGTCATTAAAGTTTGTTTCACATTTGTTTCCATTTGTTTCCCATGAGCCTGTTTTGTTAAACATTTTGGGAACTGCATTGTTTTAAAATTCTTGGCTGCTGTGAAATAAAGCTGGAGGAAAAATAGGTCGAGGGGAAGTAAAGTGATGGGCACTACCTTGAAAGAATTAATCGAAGCATTAGACAAACAAGTGACACTGAGAGACTGTTAAAAGAGAGGGAAGGGCGTACGAGGGTCATGTCACCTGGGGAGAAAAGCAATAAGCTAATGAGCCACGGCAAAATGAGTGCAGGATGGATAAATTTAAACTGTTACTTTGTATGTACGTAAGAATAATTGTGCTAATGTTGATCTCGTCATTCTTAATTGCAGTGACCCCCGAAGAAGGGCATGGATTGGCCCGAAATGCATTGGGTTTTTAATGTTAAATAAAGACTGCTTGTGATGAACAACGCACTACTCATATTCTTTTGAAAAGCCCGGATCGGCACAAATAGAGTATTAGAAAACTGAAAATTGGCATTATCAGCGGTTTCTGTGAACTGAAAAAAGTGATGAAAAAGTTGAAAGAAGAAGTTTAAAATAAGGTGATAAATATGGATTAACACGGATAAATGGTTAAACAACCTTCGAATACATATGCACGCTAAAAGCGGCATGACGCTGTGCGATTGGTTACAGGGGGCGAGAAGCAGCCCCATTCCTAACAGTTGTGAAATAAAGCAAGACAGGGAAACATTATATTCACCTCTGTCCTAAATCAAATCTAGATTTTCTTTTACCAATAGCTACAGAAATCTGTGTTTTACCTCAAACGTCACAGAAAGCATAAAAGCTCAGCCCCTACCCTTTCCAGTGACATGTTGAGTAGCCTGCCCAGTCCTGATACCCTTTCCTTGTATTCCAATCAACTGGTCCTATGTCATGAAGAAGACCTTAGTTCAGGCCGTGTTTTTCTGTCAACCAAATAGGAACTTGCAGTTTCACTGTAACAATTAGAGGTTTGGGCCTATAAGTCCCTACATGCTTCAGGGATTTTTTTATACAAATGCCCGAAAATCCCTTTGGACGCCTTTGGCTCTTCAGGACTTAACAGCCGTATATTTCATGTTTTCACATTTGTTTGTAGCCAGTCCAGTATCAGACAAGGCAACCGAGGTTGGCAGTGGAACAGTTGTTTGCTAGTTAACATTTTCATGAGTGCTGAGTTTGATGTGGTTAATAATGTGCTGCTGAAGTCCCTGAGGGTTGTTGCCTTATTGAATAAACTAGACCGAAACATATGTTACTGCCGGTATCCTAGTTTTTACTTTCAATGGCACCCCCAGGGCAGCACATGCTGGCAATGCTTAATTACACCACTGTGACTCTTTTGAAAAAAAATTATATTTTTTTCAGTTCCAACAAAATATTTCAGGACTGACATTAGAATAGTAAACAAGTCCCCAGGACTATATTGCTGGAGCTGGATGTGAAGCAGAGTGGGGATGCGTAATTTTGAAGCAAGGCTAGTATTTCCACATTAGCTCTTTTACAAACATAAGTCACAGGTAATTGGTTTTGTGTTTCCTGACTTTGCTACCTGTTAAAAGCTGCATAAATAAACAATTAGCAGCATGAACGGTCCCTTGCAGCACCTGAATGGCTATAGTATCGCAAGGCGACCACGAGGCGGCTATTTTTAGACGTAACTCATTAGCCCGAGAAGAAAGGGTCAGCAGTTTCCAGACGTCTGATGTGCCAAGGATGTAGGAAAGGCTGTAACCATAACCACAAGAAGAATTCTTTACCCGGTTTGCGTCTTTGTTCAGTGTATCCCTAATAAGGCAAGCTACCGACTCACCTCGGTTGAAAACACACACCCATGCGTTTTAAAATTGATTCTGGGCAAACATGGAACTGTGAGAAAGCAGGTCAGCTTGACCTCAAAATGCTCTCCTAGGAACAGATCAAAGAGTAACTCCTCCATAAAGCAGTGCACTGTTCTGTGATATCAGCATTGACATTCACAACATCAGTATCAACACAAATTGATAGAACATATCTCACATCCTCAGACTGGACATCAAACTCTCCTTTATCAGGATACCTGTCAAACATGCACCAACCAATCTCCCAGGAAGTTCAACTGATATTCTGTCCAGCACACATTGCCTTGACATCAGCATGCCTAGCTGGAGCATCACATTCACTGCAGCATGGTTAGAGACTTTCTCTCATGCACGATTCGTCCTATTTAAGACCCTCTCCTTCCATGTGCCTGCCAAACATGCATACAAGCCTCACCTTGAAATGCATCGAACAAGGCAACAGCGCTGGGCTAAGTGCCAAAGAGTGCACACTTGTAGGGCAATCCAGCAGAACAAAACATGTAGGACACACTAAATGAAAAAACATGTTTGGAGCAATCAATCATGCTTTGTTGCCCTCTCCGGTGAGGTAGTAAAAGGTAAATGCAACAGTGCTGCAGGGGCGGCCTTAGGCATGTGCAAGCTGTGCACCTGCACAGGGCCACAAAACCCCAGGGGCCACCACACCAGTGTATATCCATAATATAATAATCCTCCGAGGATGGATACATATTTGTGTTGTGGCCCCTGGTAGGGATTTGGTGGCCTCTGGCTCTATACCACTTCCAAACACCATGACCCCCCTCCTCACTGGCCTCTGCGCTCCACCCAGCCTGGACCCCCTCTTCCGGGGCCCCCCACCTACGCTCCCTGCCCAGGGCCACCATGAGTCTAGAGCCACTCCTGAGTGCTGTAACCTATGCATAGGCGCCTCACTGGATATCGCTTGCTAGATTGCCTCTCCAGTAGTGCACTGCCTTTCCAAGATTTGGGGTACATTAGTTATTAGTGCTGAAGCCATTACGGAGAATTCTACTATCCGTAGGAAATGAGATGTATGGGGGAAGGTTTTAAAGTGTGGGGCCGCGAGTATTGAGAGGCAGCCGTCACAATGACCTGGGAGCCAGAAATGTTATGAATGGAAGGACAGATGGGCAGGAAGAATGAGTAAGAATGATTCAAGGTGCCCCTAGAATCTCAGAAGATTTTTGGCACGTGGGGGATGAGGTAGATGCATGGCGGATCCTTCCAGCAGGTAGACGGCATGAGCAGGGGCGTACGCAGACCATATGCAAGAGTAAAGCAGATGCCCTAATTGTGACCCTCCAGCGACAACAGCAGAATAGCCTGGTGCAGAATAGTATGGTGCAGAGTCAGTGCGCTTGGATATAACGGTAATGATGATGATGCGGTATGGAATTGGGGGAAAAGAGCAAGCTGGACCACTGCACATGGGCGAGGTGGGATGGCAGGTGGGCAGGCAGGCCTTGCAGACAGAGCAGGAGCAGCTGGTCTCAAGGGGCCTGATTCACAAACTGCATTTTATAGTACATAAAGTAGTGCTATAGACTACAGTCATATTAATAACTGACTACACAATGAAATTCACAAACCTGCGAATGTAAATCTCCACCTATCCTATCTTTTTGATGGAGAAATCCTCAACCATGTAAGCTTACTACTTAGGGCCCGATTTCGACTTTTGGTGGTGCGGCTCTGAAACTACACCACTGCCACGCTACTGCACCACCAAAGCTGCTTGCTTACCACCCACCAGTATTATGAGTGTTTCTCATGCTGGTGGGCGCTTTTTTGGGTGATCCCACGGCAGTCCCACTGAAAATAGGCACTTCAAGGGGAACATCAAAGGCAGTACCCGTACAGCATGGACTGGTGCAGTCCATGGCGTGCAGGTACTGGGGTGCATGCACACAGGGGGGTACAACATGTCCCCCTGCATGCACCTCATGGCCCAGAGGTAACAGGAGGCCCTGTAGGGCCCCCTTTGATTCCTCACTGCCACAGTTTTCGTGGAGTAGGAAATGCCATAATAGCTATGATGGAGAGGAAATTCGTAATATGCTTGGTGGAACCGCGGCCTTCCCACCAAGCATATTGTGGCCTCTGGACCGCCACCCCTGGCGGTTGTGGCGGAGCAATGGTGGTCAGACCGCTCAACTTGTAATGGGGCTGCCTGACCGCCAGTGTGGCGGTTGCTAGACCACCACCATCGTGCCACAGTGAGTCTGGCAGTCCATGGACTGCCAGACTCATAATCAGACCCTTATAAGTGAATGTGGGATGGACTAGGAGGAGTGGATGAAAAAGGGGGTATATTTACTACTAAGTGGAAGGGGTTTACAGAGGAGCAAGGAGGGTTGATGGCTGGTAAGGGGTTGAGGCAGCCACAGTCCATGCAGGTACCAGTTGTGGGGCCATGTAAGGGGGGATTTCGAGGGAATTAATTATTTATTTAATTTTTCCTCTGCATCGTCCCTCAAAATCCCCCCTTACTTGGCCCAACTGCCACACCGCTGTTACCTGCACGGACCGCGGCTGGGTTTAGGGAAGGACTTGCACATAGTCACAAAAGAGTAAGTCCATTCCTATTCACAAACAACACCCCCAAAGTTACTACCGCCAAAAAAGACCAAAAACAGTGGTATATATACTCCCATTCAGAGCTGAAGTATGTCAGACACCACACATAGCCAACCACTGCCGTTACAAACACCTTAGTAGAGAGGAATGGAAGTAGGTGCCTAAAATAAAGGTACATGGGCACTAATGGTAAATTTAATTATGTAATCTACTTAAAAATGCAAACAAATGCAATTTAATGTTAAAATACATTTCTAAAAAATATTTTTATGATTGTATTTGAAATTGTTGTAATTATCTTTTTTTGGATCTAAAAATTAATCTAACATTAATATGTATTAAAATATAACTAAATTAGTTTTAATTAATTCTATACATCACTTTCAATAATTAGTAATGCATAATAAAAGTATATTGTTTATGTTGGATAGGATTTCTTTTAGTAACAATAATTTTAATAGAATTTAATATATTCAAAATAATGAAAGTTTACATTTAAATTAAGCTGATATTGCTGAAGCATTTTCTTACTCTCTACATTTACAATAAATACATCAAATGTATTTGTGTTAATATTTAACATACACATTTTTTCATAAACTTTTTTACTTTTCCCTGTATGTACCATAGGGAGATCTCAGTCACCTGTTACCCAGGTTGCTGCTCTATTCATAACCATCTTGAATAAAGGTCTATTCTTTTTATTAGAGCTGATCGGACCTCTACTTTTATTACGGTATTAATGTTTTAAATGGTATCCAAGTTCCTAAACCAACATCACCCTCAAAGAGTAAAAGCGGAGAATCACTATTGTGTTTTGGCTATTATGTGGTGTAAACTTATCCAGCTCTCCTTCGAATTTATTTCCCCAAAGCGCTTGGATTTTAAGTGAACGGTGAACGCCCTCTACTGGTTATTTTCCGTATAACGTCTCCATGCACCAGTGTCCATTACATATTTCAGTGTGGACGTATTTCTTCTTGGGATTTTACTGAAGACACATTGTCCATTTTCTTATTTAAGTGAGAGGCTCGTCTAATAATCTGTTCAACAATGCGCATTATTTCCTGTTATTATTAAATGATTCAACACTTAAATGTTTGTGTTAAACAAGTCAATTACAGAGACCCCAAAAAAAGATCTGAAACTCCATCTCTTATATGCACATCTGGCTCAGTTTCCTTAGAAGCACCTGGGGCCTCATGGGCAGGCAGCACTTGCAGAGCACTCACACCAATTTATTAACTTTATGTTTGTCTTTATCACATGCACGCTGCTCTGTGGCTAGGTTCATACTACACAAGTGCAAATACATTAAATATATGGCCTAGTTAAACAGTTTTAAAGACAGCCGCCATTCATTACTGGCAGCCGTGCCAGATTTCCCACACCCATGCATGTCCAGTACATCTTTTTTAGGTCTTGCCTAGCGTCGCAGCGCATGCGCTGCTCGTTCTGCGAGATCTATTGTTATCGAGGCGATTTCGAAGGTGGAGTGGAAAGCTCCACTCATGCTTTTTATTGGCGTGTGTCACACTTTATGCTAAACGCTCGGTTTCTATTTGAAGTGAGTCTTGTTTGCTCTCTCCCTGTCTCCTTTTCGGCTTGCCCATCCGGACTGGATTGTGTACTCGCGGTATAACATGGTGGGATTTATATATCGGTTCAGTACTTTTTTATACACACACTGTTCGGGACAATGGCAGCTACGCTGCATTTTCCAGTACAGATATGAGGAAATATAATCTATTGGTTGTGGCAAGTGAGGTCGCTAACCTGCTTCAGCTGGCCACATATAATTAAAACTACCAACAATCGGTTTCCGTTTTTGTAACTTTCTTTATTTAATCAGAGTCCCTGTGCTTTGTCATTTCTCAGGGTCTGACCCCGTATCCAGGCTATACGAGGCTTGTGGTTACGGGAGGGCAGGATGCACACTACAATCCCCCCCTCCCTTTTGCTGCAGGTGCGTTGACAGTCCTAGATTCGAAGAACACACGCTTCGTATCCCGAGCCCCCTCCCTCCGTCTCTGAAGGCCTTTGAAAGGGTGAAGGGTACCTTCTCTGGCCACAGACATCGGGCTGGCACGCTTCGCGTCACAAGAGCTCTGCTTGTTAAGGCAGCATTAGGTCTGCAGCCTAATCCGGTGCATAATACCTTCCGCTAAGCCTGCTGCTTCTCAAGGGCAGAGGCCTTAGCACTTTTATTCCATCTTTCCTCAGACTTCATTAATTCCAGCAGCAGATTGTTTCCGAGTGGCAGAGACTGTTTGACCGGGGGTGGGGATTCCCAAAACTGCAAGTGTGCTCCCCCCACAGCTCCAGGCATCCAAGGAGGGGCCCTGGCATCGCGCCTCCTTCCTTAAATAGTTGACGAAAGCTGGTTTATTATTGGTCTCCCAGGGAGCACTGTGAATACATCTCTCGCGGTCAAAGGTTGGTGCGAACCATCATTTTAAACTTGGGGGCGGTTCCTCTATGAGGGCGTTGGGGGCGGAGCCCCGCTAGTCTTGAAAGAAAGAGAAGGAGACTCAAAGATTGATCTCAGGCACTCATACTGCCCATCCTAGTAGCAGTGCATCACAGCAGCATACAAACAGACAGTGCGCATGTGACATGGACGATTTCAATATCGCCTGACTCCCGCATGCGCAGTGTGTGTTTGTGAGGCAGAGGTGAGGGCAGTCAGGCGCTGCCTAAAGCAGCATTATTTCCTGGGCTTCGGTCGAGTAATCAGCTCGCCCGTGTCTGCTACATAGTTTGCCATCGTTCCAGGATCCCGCCTCCTTTTCTAAATGGCTGACCCGTGATGCTGTCAGCTTATGAGAATAGGAGGCGGGATTATAGTTGGGACAAAGTATTTCCCGTGTCCTGGCATTCTTGGCAACCGTTGGGGAAGCCTTTTGCCTCCTGGTCACCCTTCAGTCTTTGGAGCCCACTGTCTTCTCACTCGGCCGACCCATCGACTTCTGACTTGACTCACCGGCATCGAACCTGGTAGAATTCGGTAACGTGTGCCAGTGCAGGGGCATGTATTTCCCTCCGTCCTTCACCACCTGCAGCTGAGAGACGCTTATCGGAGGAACGCCATTACTGTCCTGTAGCCGAAAGCGTGAGTACTATCGATTAGAACTCCATAGAGCATATTATCAAGCCCATTATCGTCACTTTATCGGCAGTTTCCTGCCGATAATCCGGCGATAATTTTATCGCCTGGGCTAGAATATTATGCCCCTAGGTTCACAAGCGAGGAGTAGTTCCAAGATGCACGTTTATTCAGGAAGAGAACAACTTACCATCCACAGATAAGGGGGCCAACAATAACGATCCTCCACGAACAGGGGCTCACCATCTACTGCCCATTCTACAGACATCAGCAGTGACCTCACAGATTCCATTCTATGACACAGCATAGAATACCACACACCTCCCCTCTTTAAAAAAAACAACCAACAAAACAAAAAAAACAACAACAAAAAAACAATTAAAAACTAACAAAATCCTTAAACTTCATAGGAGGACACTTAACACGTGAACTCCTACGAGAAACAACAAGACCCTGATTGCAGTCCATGGAAGTACAACTAGAAGGATCATCATGTACAGAATTCTCAGAAATATTATCATTGGTTACATTTTCATGAAGAACGGAGTTATTGTACACATTAACATTAGTAGCATCATCAAAAATGTTGTCTTTACACGATGAGAGATGATCAAAGGCTTCATGAGTGCCAGAAAGTTCTGAATCATTATCAACAATTTGCAGACTGCTAGTAGGTGTTAAATTAGGTTGTGATTGAGAAGGTCTACAATTATCGGATTTACAAATTGAAATGCGTCTAAAGTTCCCGATTTTGCCATCCTCAACTCTAACAGCCTTGCTGAAAACTTTAATAACCTTGACAGGACTGGACCATCTGAGAGTTCCCTTGCGAATTTGTCCCCCAAACTTCACTCTCACCAAATCCCCAACATTTAATCTGGAAGAATTTGTTTTTCGTACAGAATTGTGAGACATTCTTGCTTGGTACTTACTTACCCTATCTCTAACAGTTTTCAAATCCAATTCCAAATAATCACCGTTCTTAGTTTTTAACCACCAAGGCATGAGTTTGGAGCCTGGTTTTCTACAATGCAACATCTCAAAAGGAGAAAGACCAGTCACAGAATTAGGAGACAAACGATAAGTCAAAAGAGTAGCTTGCAAAGCCTTTTTCCATTTCAAACCACTTCGCAAAGCTAACTGACAAGATTCCTTAATAACCCTGTTGAAACGTTCCACTTGCTGTTAGCTTGAGGAAAATAGTTGGAAACTCTCTTATGTACAATACCACAGCTGGAGACAAAAGATGTAAAAACCTCACTAACAAATTGTGGACCATTGTCAGAGATGATTTCTTCAGGTAAACATTCTCTAGAAAAAACTTCATTAAAAAATTCAACAATAACATCCGAATTGACCTTCTCAACAATTTTCAATTCTGGCCACTTCGAGAAGTAATCAACAAGAACAATGGCGAACATATCTTTACCCGACTGGTAATTAAAGGGGCCAATAATGTCTATACCTAACTTACGCCACGGATTTTGGACAAACTCAATGGGAGTAAAACCCACGGAAATTGGTTTCATGGATTTTTCGCTCAAAGAACAAGGAGAACAATTTCTGACCCATCTGTCAATCATACAATCCATACTAGGCCACCAATAATATTCTCTAATTCTTCTCATAGTTGTGGACATTCCCATATGGCCTTCATGCGCAAGATTACAAATAGACTCTGTCATATCCTTGGGAGGAATAATTTTATCAGCTCTGAAAACCATACCACAATTTTCCATTAATTCATCCTTAACCTTAAAGAAAGAAGCCAATTCACCACTGAGTTTCCTCTCTTCAGGCCAACCGTTACTTAGAAAAACCCTCACATCCTTCAGAACCTCATCTTGTTCCATAGCTTTTGCCCAAACAGATTGAGAAATCAATTTAGATTGCTCATTACCAATAATAACATTTACATCACACATACCAAAAGCCACATCACATTCTTCAGTGTGCTCAATTGTAGGACAATCTTTTATGGGAAAACGAGACATGCAATCTGCATGAACATTGAAGCGACCTGGAACATAAACAACCACACAATGATAATCTTGTAACTTAGCAGCAAGCCTCGCTAGACGAGCAGTGAGAGTTCTACCACCCCCAGCAGATAACATACTAACAAGGGGTTTGTGATCGGTTCTTAATGAAAATTTTGTACCCCAAAGAAATTGGCGGAAATGTTGAGTGGCCCAAGTGCAAGCAAGTAACTCCTTTTCTATTGTGGAATAATTAAATTCTGCGCCACGGAGGGACCTCGAAGCGTATGAGACTACATATTCCCCCAGTTTGTCCTTTTGCATTAACACAGCTCCTAAGCCAACATTACTAGCATCAACACAGACTATGCATTCTTTACCTACTGAAAATGGTTTTAGAAATGGAGCATCAATAATTTTACTTTTGAGAACGTCAAAAGACTCTTGTTGGTCTTTACCCCATACAAATTGTGCTTGTTTTTTTAACAAAGAACGTAAAGGATGTACCAAAGTAGAATAATTTTGTACAAATTTTCCATAAAATTCAGTAAGGCCTAGAAAAGACAATAATTGTTCTTTAGAAGCGGGAATGGGAGCTGAGGTAATACTTTTAACATGGTTGAGTTTAGGTTTAATACCATTTTTTGAAATTTCATGACCTAAGTACTCAACTTTGGATTGCCTAAACTTACATTTAGAAAACTTTAAGGTTAGACCTTTCTCTTGGACACTGTTTAAAACAGAATGCAAATTAGTGTCATGTTCATTACACCACTACAGTTCTTGAGTACGTCTTTCATCAACGTTTGAAAGACGGAAGCGGCACTAGCTAGTCCAAAAGGCATTCTCAAATATTGGAACATAACCTCCGGAGTAACAAAAGCAGTTAACTTTTTTGATTCTTCATGTAACTCCACTTGGTGAATGCACTGGCCAAGTCAATAGTAGAAAATACAGTGGCACCAGCTAAGGAGGAAATTAATTCATGAATATTCGGTAAGGGATGTTTATCAATCCAAATTTCTTGGTTCAAACTGCGGAGATCCACACATAGGCGGAGATCTCCAGAACTCTTAAGTGATAAAACAATGGGAGATACCCATGGAAAGGATTCAATGGGCTCAATAATTTGTTTCAAAACAAGATCATCCAAAATTTCTTTAAGTTTACTCCTATAAGCTAATGGAACATTTCTTACTCTGTGTCTAACAGAAACAGCATTTTCGTTGAGAATTATTTTATGTTTGAAATCAGAATATTTGCCAAGGGTATCTTTGAAGACATCAGGAAAATTCCTCTTAAGATTATCAACAAAATGAGGATCATCCACAATCACATTGGTACTCAATTCAACCAAAGCATTTACTTCCGAATCTACAAAACATACAGGAGGATTGGAATTAGGATCAAGTTTAATACCTAGTTCGCGTTGATGTGGCCACCCCAGAATAGCTACCCCTTTAGTAGCTACATGGACTTTCCCGTTGGTGATCCGATCTCTAATTTGAAGAGTAGCCCAAAAATATCCCTCCAAATTTTTTTTTTCCAGTGTAACCTCCAGGATGGATATCGGGAACCAGAAGTTCTCTGTTGCCCCATAAACTTCTAAACAAATTTAAACCAATGATAGAGTACCATGAACAGGAATCTATCATTACCTCAATTGAAATATTGTCTACCAAAATGGGACAAGAGGGAAATTCTTTTAGTTCAGCTTCATCTACAGAAAGAATGCAATTGAAACTATGGAGGACTTCTTCTTCCTCTTGTGAAATGTAGTTAACTCTTTGAAAAGAACGACACACATTACCGAAATGTCCTTTTCTTTTGCATTTCACACACACTCTGTCCCAAGCAGGACAACCTCTGTAATTACCAACATGGTAGGGACTTCCACAACGATAACAAGGAATATTCTTCTTTTGAGAAAACTTGTTGTCAGAATAGTTCTTATTTTCACCAAGTTTCTTATCACAGTCTTTTTTAAACGAACCTTTGGAAGAAAAATTAGGATTAGTTTGGTTTTTGATGAAAGAAATTTCAGGTTCAGGAGCTTGAGGTTTAACACTAGAACCTCTAATTTCAGACACAAACAATTCTGATTGTTCTATACCCTTGGCAATGTTAATAACAGCGCTAAGGGTAGACTCTGTGCCAAGCCAAAGTCTTTCTTGAATTTTCTTGCTCTTTGTTCGCATCATAATCTGATCACTTAGAACTTGTTCATAGGAGATTGTTTCAAAAGAACAGTAACACGCTACAGAGCGTAGGGCTGAGACATAATCCTCAATGGATTCATCTTGTTTTTGAACACGAGAGTAGAACTTGAACCTTTCCATGACTGTATTTATTTTCCCGCCAAAACGAATTTTCATTTGTCTAGTAGCTTTCTCAAAGACATCAATGTCTCCGGCATCTTCAATAGGAGGAAGATTGTCAAATTCCTTAATGCCTGCGCCTCCTAAGCAGTGTCTTAAAAGAGCTAGTTTGCGTTTCGCAGAGCACCCATCTTTTTCAAGCACTTCAACATATGCTATAAACATTGGGAACCATAAGTCCCAATCAATGTTTGGATCACCGACTGTTTGCAAAAAATGAGGAGGAGCCGCAATGTTCGACATTTTACACAAAGAGTTCTTTTACTTAAGGGTATTAAAAACGGAGTAATAATAAACAAGAAATACCTTAAGTAACTTTTTTTTTTTTTAAATGTTGACTTCGAGTGAAGATTTGAGATGTCTAAATATTTTCCAATAGAAAACACGAATAAAATGAAAATTTCCAAGATGGCGGCACGTAAATGACGTCAGCGCGTCATTAGAGGTGAAGGGTAAAGCCCATGATGCTTTGCGGCTAGCTCCCAGAATTCTTTGAAGACGTGAGCGTCATTGACGAAGAACAGAGGAAGATGTCGCATGCAGCGCTGGAACACTCAGAGCGTTTGAAACATGCACGCTCCAACGGCATCCAAAGGAAGGGCAGGTAGGGAGCGTACAAACAGTTGATAAAAATGTGCGCCCACGGAGAAAATCATTTAAAAAAAAAAAACGATAAATAGTACTTTACCCGACAGTAGCGAAGGTAGAATCCAACTCCAGCAGAAATGAGGAGTAGGCTGAAACAATAACGTGAACGTTGTTCTATTAAGTCCTGAAATCCTTTAATCCTGAAATCCTCGATCCCGATCGTCGCCAGTAATTATGTAGTTATTAGGTTCACAAGCGAGGAGTAGTTCCAAGATGCACGTTTATTCAGGAAGAGAACAACTTAACATCCACAGTTAGGAGGGCAACAATAACGATCCTCCACGAACAGGGGCTCACCATCTACTGCCCATTCTACGGACATCAGCAGTGACCTCACAGATTCCATTCTATGACACAGCATAGAATACCACACTATCCTTTTCCTCCTCTGGTTGTCAAGCTGCTGCGTCATTTGTATTTATGGATTGCGATCGCTCCATATCCCCTTGGAAGTTGGAACGCTGCGTGTCTAGATTGCAATGAAAACATGCAAGCGTGAACCTCATCAGAAAGGCCTGAGCATGATTAAGATTCACCTTGCATTGCACTCTGACATTCACGTATTTAAAGACACATTGTCTTTATATACGTGTGTGTCAGAGTGCAATGCAAGCATGCAAGTGCGAATCTTAGCAGAAAGGCCTGACCACGACTGCTTAGATTCACACTTGCATTGCACTCTGACACGCACATATTTAAAGACATATTGTCTTTAAATACGTGCGTGTCAGAGTGAAATGCAATCTTGCAAGTGTGAACCTTAGCAGTCATGTCCTGGCACTATGTATTCAGATATTCTTCTTGCTTAGTTCCGAGTTCCCACATTCGTTGTCATTGGCATGCTTAATGTTTAGAGGATTGCAAAGTGCGTTGCAATTTGGCTTTTGTTTAATGATAATTGAGTCATAAATAGAGGCAAGAGGCCGGTTGTTAAAAGTTTGTTGTGTGCCTGCTCCATTCTGTTTCCCGGGGATATGGCTGTGATTATTACAAGATCTCTATATTCATCTAAAAATAATGAGTGGAGCGGTATGACCTAGAGGTCAAGTTTTGCCCAATTTTTTCCTTCAGGTACGGAATCTCCATTAATTTAGTGAAAACAACACATGTATGTTGCTGGTGAGAGTGAAGGGGGTATGGTATGCACGTGTGGAACAGTACTTTAATTGTTGTCAGAGGAACTTATTCTCTCATTTATGCGCCAGCAATATTTCTCCCAATGTGAGAGACAAAGCCCACTATTTAATCGTGTAATAAAATGGGCATGTCTGTCTTGGAGAATGCTTGACAATCAGCAGAAGCTAGTATTTTTCTGTGTTACTGTGCGGCAAGTGTAATGATTGCTTTCATTTTAAACACAACGAAGGGCCGCTTTTTCATCATTAGGGGCATTGGCTCAGCATGGCTCATCCATTTTGAGGGTGTGGGGGCCTGTCATATTTTATGTTTCGCTCCATGCTCTGCACTCATTGCAAACTTTTACGCCCTACCACTTTCAAATGTCACCAGCCGCCCCTGTTTAAACTTATTTTTCTTTCACGTTGTTGCATAGAAGACAGAACTTAAAGTTCCATCATGAGTGCCCATAAAACGGCCAGGCACTGCCCTCTCTCCTAGGAATTAATCAGCAATGCTGTGCTTTAGCTGTAAACTTAGTAAGCTAAAGTGCGGGTGCAGCGATTGCTTAAAAAGTAACCCAATAGAAAAAAAAATCTATTTCTTTACATTTTAAACAATTGCGGGATCTGCGCTTTAGCTTCCGATGTATACAGCTAAAGTGCGAATGGCACAAATGACTCGCAATTGCCAGAGTTTGAGGTATTGGCATTGTAAATGACAATGGCTTTTATTTGTTTTTCAAAACACATAAATAAAAGGCATTATCATTTACAATGCCAATACATCAAACTCTGGCAAATGCGAGACCTATTGCATTGCAAATGCTTGTTTTCCTTTGGATTCTGGTACTTGAAGTATTTTTCATTCCACATACAACAGACACTGTGTAATTACTGCCACCGCTGTGATCCAAATTAAAGTAAGCCCACCGAACTGGAAGAGGCACGCAGAATGTTCACATTAAAGAGGAGACTCCAGCGCCTAAAGAATTTATTCAATGAGGACACAACCTGCTCTTAACAAGCGCTGCAAAGCAAATAGGTCCCGGCAATATGAGAGTTATTGGTGTTGTCGATGTCTTTTAGCCAAGTTGTATAGCAGCACGGCTGATCAGCAGCATGGCTGAAAGTCCTTGAAAAAAGCGATATGAGGTGGGGGCTTGAATGGAGGGATTTGAGATCAAGATCAAATGATGTTTTGCTCACTTGTCTATTTATAGCTTTTTTCCAGTCGTTCAATGGAATTTCAAGTAGCTGGAAACTCTCTTCCTAGATCTTCAGTGTGTTGAGTTCTTTGCCAAGACTGGTGTGCCATGCAGAGTGTGGCCCCTCGAAGATAGATCTCAATTGTTGTCTTAGAGAATTGGCTGGGGCCCTTAGAATCCTTTATTATAGTTTTTTGATCTCCCCTTCCAGGCCTAGCTCCAGTCTTAGCCTTGGCTTTCTCGCTGACCTTGGAATGTGGAGAACTGTTTTATATTCTTTGGCTTGGGCTGAGAAGAGGAGGGCATCTTGTGACCAGGGGAAGGCCAGCCGGCCATAACTAATGGCTGGTAGCAATTTCGCTTTTAAGACGGTCAATATTGGTCCGGCAGGGGGGCTGGGCAGGTGTTGACTCAATTGCTTTAACAGGTACATAACCTTATTAGCCTTAGAAGACTGCGGTTTCAGGTGGACGTGCGCCTTGGCTCGTTACATGAACCAAACCCCTAGGTAGGTATATGGAGCCACTGTGTTCATTTGCAGATTTCCCATTAGCCACTGTACTTTCTTTTTCAGATGGCAGCTCTCAAAAATGACAACCTTAGTTTTCCCCTGGTTAACTGTCAGGTTGTTGTCATTGTTAAAGTGACTCAGTGCATTTAGGGCTCTTTCTAAGCCCAACCTCGTATGGTCAATTATAGCTGTGTCATCGGTGTATTGTAGCACCGGCAGCCTCATGCTTCCTAGTCTTAGTGCTACTAGGCTGGCCCCTTTCAGGATGTCCCCCAAATCTGCAGTGTACAGGTTAAAAAGGATGGGGGCCAGCACACATCCTTGTTTCAGCCCATTGTTCGTTGTTATTTTGGGGACACTGTGCCGGGCTTGTTTTGACCAGCACCCAGGTGTCTTCACATAGTGATCTAATTGCCATCAAGAGGTTTGGTGGGATGCCCCAGTTTTCTAATTTCCATCATAACCTTCTTCGTATGACTTTGTCGAAGGCTGTGCTGTAATCGACAAAGCAGCAGAAGAGTGGTGGATTTTTCTTCTTTGTTGCTTGTGTTGATAGGTGCGCTAGTGCCAGTACATTGCCCATGGTTGATGACTTTGATCTGAAGCCAGTCTGATAGGAGGGGATGATACTTTTTTCTTCTGCCAAAATTCAGTAGAAGGCTGTCATAGGCCTTGGCTTCGAGATCGAGCAAGGCGATGAGCCTGTAATTTGATGGCTTTAACCGGTCCCCTTTTTTGAATATAGGGACTAGTATGGAACCCCTCCAAGAATCAGGGGTTTTGGCTGTCATAAAAGTATATTTGTAGAGAAGAGTTAGAATTGTTGCCCAGAAATCGGGGGCCTTTTTAAAAACCGGTGCGGGTATCCCATTAGGACCGGGGGCCCAGTCGTTCTTCATGTTCTTGAGGATCTTGATGACCAGTTGAGGGTTTATCTGGGCTGTTGGTGTGCACTGCATCTCAGCCTTTTCTCTCTGACCCACAGGGGAGTTTCCAGGACTGGAGGTTGTTTCTCCAGTCTTTGTGCTGAATTGGTGAAGTTGACCCACTCTGCGACTGGCCTCTTCCGCGCTGCCTTTGTTTGAAGGGATGATTGAATATAGGTGTTTCACGTGGACCAGCCAGTCTTTCTCCGCGACTCCATTTTCTCTTTGGACTCCTATGCTGTTCAGCTGATTTATATGTCTCAAAGTCCTGATGGGTTCTAATGTTTCAGCAGGGTGAAGACTTTGATCCATTCTCTCTCTATGTGGGCTTTTTTGTGTTCCCACAATTTCTTCCTTAAGGCTGCCCTCAGTGATGCCACTAAAGGACCTTCCGTTTGTCTGCCCCCTCTTTTCTTTGTTACAACGGCCTTGGGCAGGAGCCATTTACTTTCGCATATATCTTTAGTTGGGCCAATGCTTTCAGCTGTTGGTTGCGCTTTGGACCCAGGGCGTTGTGACTGGGGATGACCCATCTTTGCTTGTAGCTACTCTTCTGTGATATCCCATTACTTTATCGGAGAGAGCAGCGTTGCTAGGTTCCCTTCCTGTTTCTGATCCAACCAGTTTTGGAGCTTCGTGCCTGTCTCGTCTGACCATCTAATCCTCCTAAGGAGACTATGGGGCATAATATCAAGAAACAGAGATAATATTATCGCTGCTTTAGTGGCAGAAAACTGCTGCTAAAGCGGCGTTAATGGGCTTGAAAATACGCCCTTGTGAATTCCCATAGAAGCCCATGTTCTGTTGTCAACATGGGCTTCTATGGGAATTCTCTACGGCATATTATCAATCCAATTATCGCCGCTTTAGCTGCAGTTTCCTGCCCCTAAAGTGGCGATAATCTTACCTCCGTTCTTGATAATATGCCCCTATGTTTTTCATCCCCTCTTGACTCTCCGATAACTTGGAGAGTGGTAATTGACAGTACTTCCAGCCAGTGGTGGCTGATGACATTTGAAAGTGGTGTGGCGTAAACTTTTTGTCATAGTGCAATGTGGCGAGCGAGCGAGCCCGAACATGTTAAGGGGAGGGGGGGGGGGGGGGGGGTCATTTTGAAGAAAGAGTGGGTAAATGGTGCATTTTCAATCAAATTTGAGAAGCAAGAAGGTTAATAGAGCAATTGTGACCCTTCTCCGGTCGAATGTCCAGACTCCTTCCTCCTGTTTGGTAATCCCTCATACCCCTCGCACCTATGTTGGGATCTTACATCCACCCACCCCATTGGAAAGCAACACTTTCCAGTTTATAGTTACTACCTGCGAGATACACACCTCCTGTAAAAAAGTCATCACCCTGAGAACAGTGCAACTACATAGCCCCTGCCCTACACCTCGCCAAATGGGCTTTCTTCACTTCTTGTCTTTCTGGTAAATCCCCACTGAATTCAGAGCCTGCTGTTTGAGCACTTAAGTCATAGGGCACATATATCAAGGAGCACACATCATAGAACACATAACGCTGGAAGCATTTATCTCATGGAGCATATATGCGTGCATGTCTTGGGAACACATATCTCAGGGAGAATATGTCCCAGCCTGTTCATGTGTTTCTACTCTCCACTATGACTTTTTATTTACTGTGTTCCTCCGCGGATGTCCAAAGAGCAACTCAGCAATTGCAGATCCCTACGCCCTTTTTTTAGGTTTCGACTGGGGAACGGAGTGTAAGCTCCGCCCCCAGAGAAATCTCTAGTCTTCAGTAGGGACTCTTGGAATACGCCCTCTGTCCCATTGGCTAGCTCCATAAATGGAGGCTAGCCATTGGAACAGAGAGGCGTCCGTCATGGCCGGACCAGATTCGGGGGCGTTCCCAAGAATTTTTGGCTTTTGGCTACGTCAGCCAAAAGCCGGGAACGCCCCCGAATCTGCACGGCCTCCGCTCTCCCCCTTCCCTCCCACAGCAGATCCCCGCCTCCCGAGCCGCAGCTGATCCCGATGCAACACGGCCTCCGCTCTCCCCGCCTCCCTCTCCCCTCCCACTGCAGATCCCCGCCTCCCTCTCCCCTCCCACAGCAGATCCCCGCCTCCCGAGCCGCAGCCGGTCCCGATGCCGTTGTAACACGGCCTCCGCTCTCCCCCTTCCCTCCCACAGCAGATCCCCGCCTCCCCCTCCCCTCCCACAGCAGATCCCCGCCTCCCGAGCCGCAGCTGATCCCGATGCAACACGGCCTCCGCTCTCCCCGCCTCCCTCTCCCCTCCCACTGCAGATCCCCGCCTCCCTCTCCCCTCCCACAGCAGATCCCCGCCTCCCTCGTCTCCGGCCGGGCTCCCGGCTGTTGCTCTGGAGGCCTCCCTGGACATGGCAGCCCACATGGCCGCTCAGGAGGATGCGATCCGCCTGCTGACCGGGGAGATCGGCCGTCTGACGCAGCAAGAAGAAGCGGCCAGCAGCCCAGGACGGGAGCTGCAACACACAGGCAGCCACTGAGTACAGTCAGCCACTGCGAGGTAACACACAGGCAGCCACACACTTCTGGGGGGAAATGCTGTGCAAAGATGTGTGTATTTCACAACTCTACTGCTACCTTAGCACAACTGCAGGTCACAACAAATTGCATAGACAATTCTGCTGAGAGGGTCGAAGGGTGCTATTTCGTTCCCTTCTTGTAGAAGGGCCATTTATTGATGAGGGTAGGGGCTATAACAGGGCTCAAATTTGCTTTAAGCAAATGAAAGGCAGACAACTCTGGTCTTAAGAGGTCATTAAACGTGTCTTTAAGGCTGCCTTCATAATTAAGAAATATATTAATCCAATGCATCCCTTAAAAGTTGACCGGGCAAGCTCGTGCAGAAAGTCTGCTGGTGGCAGCAGATTGTAGGTTCGAATCCCGGAATCAGCTCTCCATGCTCCTTAGCTTGAGGTCTACACATTATTTACCGTTAATTGGGGTTATTTACGGCGTTTAGAATGAAGAACGGCGGTAGTAAGCGCTAAACACATTGTTATTATTATGCGTATCTCCAAGTTGCAGTTACAAAGTAACGTGTCATGTTTTTCGCCTGAATTAGTATGTAGCAGACTTGCCAATGGCGGCAATGTACTTTGATTTCTCCAGGCATTTTCTAAACGAATCCCTTGTTGCTGGTAAAATACCGTTCTAACGGTTCCACGGTTATGAGTTTGTCAAACGCGGTGTGCGAGCGCAGTTTGACAGAACTTGGATTACGTTTACGTACGATGCGTCATTTTGAGGCCTGGAGTCGAGGTTGAAGCGGCAGACACGGGTCTCCGCAGAGCTGCTGACAGAGCTCAGCGTGACTCGCCAGCCCCATAGCGCAGACTGCAAGTGATGTCTGTGCAACCACACACAACAGGGAGTGTCCGCCCAAGAGGGCCGGGGAGCCCTGTTTAGGGCTTTGGGGTGAGGGGAGGCCCTGCTGTAGGCGGTCCTAGCCCCAGTTGCACGCTTGCCTTATTCACACACTCCTGGAATGCTTTGTTCTCAGAGGAGGCCGCGGCGCAGGGCCCTGTGTTCATGTGTCCCCCCACCTCGCCATGATAACACATTGTAATTGAGCCACTTGTCTTGCAGCGTGCCTGTTGTCACTGGCTATTGTTTGCGTGTGTGCCTGGCCTGGAATGCCAAAAATGCTCCTTTGTCCTCCGTGTCCTGTCATTACCTGGCAAGTCCTAACAGAGCAGGCTCGACCTGGGCTCGTCGTGTCTTCCAGGTTGGCACACTGCAAATTTGTGGCACCTGTAAAGTGGATAGACGCTGTAAAGCCACACCAGAGATGCCCAAAGACTTCAGGTCGGGCCCAGTTTCCGGTAAAATCGCGCCATTTTTGTCCAGTTGATGCACGTTACTGAAACGCAATTTCATTTAGTGCAAGCTGTGACACGAACTGCCGATAGGGATAGGCACGCTCAGTTTAGGCAATGTAGGATTTGAGTCATAGGTGAATAGAGTGACTTACCTTGGATTACCTAGTTTCATCAGTTGGGAAAAGAGATGGGCGAGTCAGTGAAAGCTAGAGAGAGCCTGGAACCTAGAGCCCATAATGTGCCTTCTGCCTGCCTGCCTTCCTCTCTTTACCTAGGATGCGGCATTGCAGCGAGAGCTGCCGACGTTAGAACTGGGGAGTGAGGTTCGAGTATCTGGTCCACTCACATTCCTGTGTTCTGAGCAAATCAGTAACATCCCCGTGCCTATAAACAAGGAATATGACCTTTCATAATGAAACTGGTGTTCATGTTCAACGCTCAAAAGTGAGAAGAAACTCAAGACACCACACATAGCCAACCACTGCCGTTACAAACACCTTAGTAGAGAGGAATGGAAGTAGGTGCCTAAAATAAAGGTACATGGGCACTAATGGTAAATTTAATTATGTAATCTACTTAAAAATGCAAACAAATGCAATTTAATGTTAAAATACATTTCTAAAAAATATTTTTATGATTGTATTTGAAATTGTTGTAATTATCTTTTTTTGGATCTAAAAATTAATCTAACATTAATATGTATTAAAATATAACTAAATTAGTTTTAATTAATTCTATACATCACTTTCAATAATTAGTAATGCATAATAAAAGTATATTGTTTATGTTGGATAGGATTTCTTTTAGTAACAATAATTTTAATAGAATTTAATATATTCAAAATAATGAAAGTTTACATTTAAATTAAGCTGATATTGCTGAAGCATTTTCTTACTCTCTACATTTACAATAAATACATCAAATGTATTTGTGTTAATATTTAACATACACATTTTTTCATAAACTTTTTTACTTTTCCCTGTATGTACCATAGGGAGATCTCAGTCACCTGTTACCCAGGTTGCTGCTCTATTCATAACCATCTTGAATAAAGGTCTATTCTTTTTATTAGAGCTGATCGGACCTCTACTTTTATTACGGTATTAATGTTTTAAATGGTATCCAAGTTCCTAAACCAACATCACCCTCAAAGAGTAAAAGCGGAGAATCACTATTGTGTTTTGGCTATTATGTGGTGTAAACTTATCCAGCTCTCCTTCGAATTTATTTCCCCAAAGCGCTTGGATTTTAAGTGAACGGTGAACGCCCTCTACTGGTTATTTTCCGTATAACGTCTCCATGCACCAGTGTCCATTACATATTTCAGTGTGGACGTATTTCTTCTTGGGATTTTACTGAAGACACATTGTCCATTTTCTTATTTAAGTGAGAGGCTCGTCTAATAATCTGTTCAACAATGCGCATTATTTCCTGTTATTATTAAATGATTCAACACTTAAATGTTTGTGTTAAACAAGTCAATTACAGAGACCCCAAAAAAAGATCTGAAACTCCATCTCTTATATGCACATCTGGCTCAGTTTCCTTAGAAGCACCTGGGGCCTCATGGGCAGGCAGCACTTGCAGAGCACTCACACCAATTTATTAACTTTATGTTTGTCTTTATCACATGCACGCTGCTCTGTGGCTAGGTTCATACTACACAAGTGCAAATACATTAAATATATGGCCTAGTTAAACAGTTTTAAAGACAGCCGCCATTCATTACTGGCAGCCGTGCCAGATTTCCCACACCCATGCATGTCCAGTACATCTTTTTTAGGTCTTGCCTAGCGTCGCAGCGCATGCGCTGCTCGTTCTGCGAGATCTATTGTTATCGAGGCGATTTCGAAGGTGGAGTGGAAAGCTCCACTCATGCTTTTTATTGGCGTGTGTCACACTTTATGCTAAACGCTCGGTTTCTATTTGAAGTGAGTCTTGTTTGCTCTCTCCCTGTCTCCTTTTCGGCTTGCCCATCCGGACTGGATTGTGTACTCGCGGTATAACATGGTGGGATTTATATATCGGTTCAGTACTTTTTTATACACACACTGTTCGGGACAATGGCAGCTACGCTGCATTTTCCAGTACAGATATGAGGAAATATAATCTATTGGTTGTGGCAAGTGAGGTCGCTAACCTGCTTCAGCTGGCCACATATAATTAAAACTACCAACAATCGGTTTCCGTTTTTGTAACTTTCTTTATTTAATCAGAGTCCCTGTGCTTTGTCATTTCTCAGGGTCTGACCCCGTATCCAGGCTATACGAGGCTTGTGGTTACGGGAGGGCAGGATGCACACTACAATCCCCCCCTCCCTTTTGCTGCAGGTGCGTTGACAGTCCTAGATTCGAAGAACACACGCTTCGTATCCCGAGCCCCCTCCCTCCGTCTCTGAAGGCCTTTGAAAGGGTGAAGGGTACCTTCTCTGGCCACAGACATCGGGCTGGCACGCTTCGCGTCACAAGAGCTCTGCTTGTTAAGGCAGCATTAGGTCTGCAGCCTAATCCGGTGCATAATACCTTCCGCTAAGCCTGCTGCTTCTCAAGGGCAGAGGCCTTAGCACTTTTATTCCATCTTTCCTCAGACTTCATTAATTCCAGCAGCAGATTGTTTCCGAGTGGCAGAGACTGTTTGACCGGGGGTGGGGATTCCCAAAACTGCAAGTGTGCTCCCCCCACAGCTCCAGGCATCCAAGGAGGGGCCCTGGCATCGCGCCTCCTTCCTTAAATAGTTGACGAAAGCTGGTTTATTATTGGTCTCCCAGGGAGCACTGTGAATACATCTCTCGCGGTCAAAGGTTGGTGCGAACCATCATTTTAAACTTGGGGGCGGTTCCTCTATGAGGGCGTTGGGGGCGGAGCCCCGCTAGTCTTGAAAGAAAGAGAAGGAGACTCAAAGATTGATCTCAGGCACTCATACTGCCCATCCTAGTAGCAGTGCATCACAGCAGCATACAAACAGACAGTGCGCATGTGACATGGACGATTTCAATATCGCCTGACTCCCGCATGCGCAGTGTGTGTTTGTGAGGCAGAGGTGAGGGCAGTCAGGCGCTGCCTAAAGCAGCATTATTTCCTGGGCTTCGGTCGAGTAATCAGCTCGCCCGTGTCTGCTACATAGTTTGCCATCGTTCCAGGATCCCGCCTCCTTTTCTAAATGGCTGACCCGTGATGCTGTCAGCTTATGAGAATAGGAGGCGGGATTATAGTTGGGACAAAGTATTTCCCGTGTCCTGGCATTCTTGGCAACCGTTGGGGAAGCCTTTTGCCTCCTGGTCACCCTTCAGTCTTTGGAGCCCACTGTCTTCTCACTCGGCCGACCCATCGACTTCTGACTTGACTCACCGGCATCGAACCTGGTAGAATTCGGTAACGTGTGCCAGTGCAGGGGCATGTATTTCCCTCCGTCCTTCACCACCTGCAGCTGAGAGACGCTTATCGGAGGAACGCCATTACTGTCCTGTAGCCGAAAGCGTGAGTACTATCGATTAGAACTCCATAGAGCATATTATCAAGCCCATTATCGTCACTTTATCGGCAGTTTCCTGCCGATAATCCGGCGATAATTTTATCGCCTGGGCTAGAATATTATGCCCCTAGGTTCACAAGCGAGGAGTAGTTCCAAGATGCACGTTTATTCAGGAAGAGAACAACTTACCATCCACAGATAAGGGGGCCAACAATAACGATCCTCCACGAACAGGGGCTCACCATCTACTGCCCATTCTACAGACATCAGCAGTGACCTCACAGATTCCATTCTATGACACAGCATAGAATACCACACACCTCCCCTCTTTAAAAAAAACAACCAACAAAACAAAAAAAACAACAACAAAAAAACAATTAAAAACTAACAAAATCCTTAAACTTCATAGGAGGACACTTAACACGTGAACTCCTACGAGAAACAACAAGACCCTGATTGCAGTCCATGGAAGTACAACTAGAAGGATCATCATGTACAGAATTCTCAGAAATATTATCATTGGTTACATTTTCATGAAGAACGGAGTTATTGTACACATTAACATTAGTAGCATCATCAAAAATGTTGTCTTTACACGATGAGAGATGATCAAAGGCTTCATGAGTGCCAGAAAGTTCTGAATCATTATCAACAATTTGCAGACTGCTAGTAGGTGTTAAATTAGGTTGTGATTGAGAAGGTCTACAATTATCGGATTTACAAATTGAAATGCGTCTAAAGTTCCCGATTTTGCCATCCTCAACTCTAACAGCCTTGCTGAAAACTTTAATAACCTTGACAGGACTGGACCATCTGAGAGTTCCCTTGCGAATTTGTCCCCCAAACTTCACTCTCACCAAATCCCCAACATTTAATCTGGAAGAATTTGTTTTTCGTACAGAATTGTGAGACATTCTTGCTTGGTACTTACTTACCCTATCTCTAACAGTTTTCAAATCCAATTCCAAATAATCACCGTTCTTAGTTTTTAACCACCAAGGCATGAGTTTGGAGCCTGGTTTTCTACAATGCAACATCTCAAAAGGAGAAAGACCAGTCACAGAATTAGGAGACAAACGATAAGTCAAAAGAGTAGCTTGCAAAGCCTTTTTCCATTTCAAACCACTTCGCAAAGCTAACTGACAAGATTCCTTAATAACCCTGTTGAAACGTTCCACTTGCTGTTAGCTTGAGGAAAATAGTTGGAAACTCTCTTATGTACAATACCACAGCTGGAGACAAAAGATGTAAAAACCTCACTAACAAATTGTGGACCATTGTCAGAGATGATTTCTTCAGGTAAACATTCTCTAGAAAAAACTTCATTAAAAAATTCAACAATAACATCCGAATTGACCTTCTCAACAATTTTCAATTCTGGCCACTTCGAGAAGTAATCAACAAGAACAATGGCGAACATATCTTTACCCGACTGGTAATTAAAGGGGCCAATAATGTCTATACCTAACTTACGCCACGGATTTTGGACAAACTCAATGGGAGTAAAACCCACGGAAATTGGTTTCATGGATTTTTCGCTCAAAGAACAAGGAGAACAATTTCTGACCCATCTGTCAATCATACAATCCATACTAGGCCACCAATAATATTCTCTAATTCTTCTCATAGTTGTGGACATTCCCATATGGCCTTCATGCGCAAGATTACAAATAGACTCTGTCATATCCTTGGGAGGAATAATTTTATCAGCTCTGAAAACCATACCACAATTTTCCATTAATTCATCCTTAACCTTAAAGAAAGAAGCCAATTCACCACTGAGTTTCCTCTCTTCAGGCCAACCGTTACTTAGAAAAACCCTCACATCCTTCAGAACCTCATCTTGTTCCATAGCTTTTGCCCAAACAGATTGAGAAATCAATTTAGATTGCTCATTACCAATAATAACATTTACATCACACATACCAAAAGCCACATCACATTCTTCAGTGTGCTCAATTGTAGGACAATCTTTTATGGGAAAACGAGACATGCAATCTGCATGAACATTGAAGCGACCTGGAACATAAACAACCACACAATGATAATCTTGTAACTTAGCAGCAAGCCTCGCTAGACGAGCAGTGAGAGTTCTACCACCCCCAGCAGATAACATACTAACAAGGGGTTTGTGATCGGTTCTTAATGAAAATTTTGTACCCCAAAGAAATTGGCGGAAATGTTGAGTGGCCCAAGTGCAAGCAAGTAACTCCTTTTCTATTGTGGAATAATTAAATTCTGCGCCACGGAGGGACCTCGAAGCGTATGAGACTACATATTCCCCCAGTTTGTCCTTTTGCATTAACACAGCTCCTAAGCCAACATTACTAGCATCAACACAGACTATGCATTCTTTACCTACTGAAAATGGTTTTAGAAATGGAGCATCAATAATTTTACTTTTGAGAACGTCAAAAGACTCTTGTTGGTCTTTACCCCATACAAATTGTGCTTGTTTTTTTAACAAAGAACGTAAAGGATGTACCAAAGTAGAATAATTTTGTACAAATTTTCCATAAAATTCAGTAAGGCCTAGAAAAGACAATAATTGTTCTTTAGAAGCGGGAATGGGAGCTGAGGTAATACTTTTAACATGGTTGAGTTTAGGTTTAATACCATTTTTTGAAATTTCATGACCTAAGTACTCAACTTTGGATTGCCTAAACTTACATTTAGAAAACTTTAAGGTTAGACCTTTCTCTTGGACACTGTTTAAAACAGAATGCAAATTAGTGTCATGTTCATTACACCACTACAGTTCTTGAGTACGTCTTTCATCAACGTTTGAAAGACGGAAGCGGCACTAGCTAGTCCAAAAGGCATTCTCAAATATTGGAACATAACCTCCGGAGTAACAAAAGCAGTTAACTTTTTTGATTCTTCATGTAACTCCACTTGGTGAATGCACTGGCCAAGTCAATAGTAGAAAATACAGTGGCACCAGCTAAGGAGGAAATTAATTCATGAATATTCGGTAAGGGATGTTTATCAATCCAAATTTCTTGGTTCAAACTGCGGAGATCCACACATAGGCGGAGATCTCCAGAACTCTTAAGTGATAAAACAATGGGAGATACCCATGGAAAGGATTCAATGGGCTCAATAATTTGTTTCAAAACAAGATCATCCAAAATTTCTTTAAGTTTACTCCTATAAGCTAATGGAACATTTCTTACTCTGTGTCTAACAGAAACAGCATTTTCGTTGAGAATTATTTTATGTTTGAAATCAGAATATTTGCCAAGGGTATCTTTGAAGACATCAGGAAAATTCCTCTTAAGATTATCAACAAAATGAGGATCATCCACAATCACATTGGTACTCAATTCAACCAAAGCATTTACTTCCGAATCTACAAAACATACAGGAGGATTGGAATTAGGATCAAGTTTAATACCTAGTTCGCGTTGATGTGGCCACCCCAGAATAGCTACCCCTTTAGTAGCTACATGGACTTTCCCGTTGGTGATCCGATCTCTAATTTGAAGAGTAGCCCAAAAATATCCCTCCAAATTTTTTTTTTCCAGTGTAACCTCCAGGATGGATATCGGGAACCAGAAGTTCTCTGTTGCCCCATAAACTTCTAAACAAATTTAAACCAATGATAGAGTACCATGAACAGGAATCTATCATTACCTCAATTGAAATATTGTCTACCAAAATGGGACAAGAGGGAAATTCTTTTAGTTCAGCTTCATCTACAGAAAGAATGCAATTGAAACTATGGAGGACTTCTTCTTCCTCTTGTGAAATGTAGTTAACTCTTTGAAAAGAACGACACACATTACCGAAATGTCCTTTTCTTTTGCATTTCACACACACTCTGTCCCAAGCAGGACAACCTCTGTAATTACCAACATGGTAGGGACTTCCACAACGATAACAAGGAATATTCTTCTTTTGAGAAAACTTGTTGTCAGAATAGTTCTTATTTTCACCAAGTTTCTTATCACAGTCTTTTTTAAACGAACCTTTGGAAGAAAAATTAGGATTAGTTTGGTTTTTGATGAAAGAAATTTCAGGTTCAGGAGCTTGAGGTTTAACACTAGAACCTCTAATTTCAGACACAAACAATTCTGATTGTTCTATACCCTTGGCAATGTTAATAACAGCGCTAAGGGTAGACTCTGTGCCAAGCCAAAGTCTTTCTTGAATTTTCTTGCTCTTTGTTCGCATCATAATCTGATCACTTAGAACTTGTTCATAGGAGATTGTTTCAAAAGAACAGTAACACGCTACAGAGCGTAGGGCTGAGACATAATCCTCAATGGATTCATCTTGTTTTTGAACACGAGAGTAGAACTTGAACCTTTCCATGACTGTATTTATTTTCCCGCCAAAACGAATTTTCATTTGTCTAGTAGCTTTCTCAAAGACATCAATGTCTCCGGCATCTTCAATAGGAGGAAGATTGTCAAATTCCTTAATGCCTGCGCCTCCTAAGCAGTGTCTTAAAAGAGCTAGTTTGCGTTTCGCAGAGCACCCATCTTTTTCAAGCACTTCAACATATGCTATAAACATTGGGAACCATAAGTCCCAATCAATGTTTGGATCACCGACTGTTTGCAAAAAATGAGGAGGAGCCGCAATGTTCGACATTTTACACAAAGAGTTCTTTTACTTAAGGGTATTAAAAACGGAGTAATAATAAACAAGAAATACCTTAAGTAACTTTTTTTTTTTTTAAATGTTGACTTCGAGTGAAGATTTGAGATGTCTAAATATTTTCCAATAGAAAACACGAATAAAATGAAAATTTCCAAGATGGCGGCACGTAAATGACGTCAGCGCGTCATTAGAGGTGAAGGGTAAAGCCCATGATGCTTTGCGGCTAGCTCCCAGAATTCTTTGAAGACGTGAGCGTCATTGACGAAGAACAGAGGAAGATGTCGCATGCAGCGCTGGAACACTCAGAGCGTTTGAAACATGCACGCTCCAACGGCATCCAAAGGAAGGGCAGGTAGGGAGCGTACAAACAGTTGATAAAAATGTGCGCCCACGGAGAAAATCATTTAAAAAAAAAAAACGATAAATAGTACTTTACCCGACAGTAGCGAAGGTAGAATCCAACTCCAGCAGAAATGAGGAGTAGGCTGAAACAATAACGTGAACGTTGTTCTATTAAGTCCTGAAATCCTTTAATCCTGAAATCCTCGATCCCGATCGTCGCCAGTAATTATGTAGTTATTAGGTTCACAAGCGAGGAGTAGTTCCAAGATGCACGTTTATTCAGGAAGAGAACAACTTAACATCCACAGTTAGGAGGGCAACAATAACGATCCTCCACGAACAGGGGCTCACCATCTACTGCCCATTCTACGGACATCAGCAGTGACCTCACAGATTCCATTCTATGACACAGCATAGAATACCACACTATCCTTTTCCTCCTCTGGTTGTCAAGCTGCTGCGTCATTTGTATTTATGGATTGCGATCGCTCCATATCCCCTTGGAAGTTGGAACGCTGCGTGTCTAGATTGCAATGAAAACATGCAAGCGTGAACCTCATCAGAAAGGCCTGAGCATGATTAAGATTCACCTTGCATTGCACTCTGACATTCACGTATTTAAAGACACATTGTCTTTATATACGTGTGTGTCAGAGTGCAATGCAAGCATGCAAGTGCGAATCTTAGCAGAAAGGCCTGACCACGACTGCTTAGATTCACACTTGCATTGCACTCTGACACGCACATATTTAAAGACATATTGTCTTTAAATACGTGCGTGTCAGAGTGAAATGCAATCTTGCAAGTGTGAACCTTAGCAGTCATGTCCTGGCACTATGTATTCAGATATTCTTCTTGCTTAGTTCCGAGTTCCCACATTCGTTGTCATTGGCATGCTTAATGTTTAGAGGATTGCAAAGTGCGTTGCAATTTGGCTTTTGTTTAATGATAATTGAGTCATAAATAGAGGCAAGAGGCCGGTTGTTAAAAGTTTGTTGTGTGCCTGCTCCATTCTGTTTCCCGGGGATATGGCTGTGATTATTACAAGATCTCTATATTCATCTAAAAATAATGAGTGGAGCGGTATGACCTAGAGGTCAAGTTTTGCCCAATTTTTTCCTTCAGGTACGGAATCTCCATTAATTTAGTGAAAACAACACATGTATGTTGCTGGTGAGAGTGAAGGGGGTATGGTATGCACGTGTGGAACAGTACTTTAATTGTTGTCAGAGGAACTTATTCTCTCATTTATGCGCCAGCAATATTTCTCCCAATGTGAGAGACAAAGCCCACTATTTAATCGTGTAATAAAATGGGCATGTCTGTCTTGGAGAATGCTTGACAATCAGCAGAAGCTAGTATTTTTCTGTGTTACTGTGCGGCAAGTGTAATGATTGCTTTCATTTTAAACACAACGAAGGGCCGCTTTTTCATCATTAGGGGCATTGGCTCAGCATGGCTCATCCATTTTGAGGGTGTGGGGGCCTGTCATATTTTATGTTTCGCTCCATGCTCTGCACTCATTGCAAACTTTTACGCCCTACCACTTTCAAATGTCACCAGCCGCCCCTGTTTAAACTTATTTTTCTTTCACGTTGTTGCATAGAAGACAGAACTTAAAGTTCCATCATGAGTGCCCATAAAACGGCCAGGCACTGCCCTCTCTCCTAGGAATTAATCAGCAATGCTGTGCTTTAGCTGTAAACTTAGTAAGCTAAAGTGCGGGTGCAGCGATTGCTTAAAAAGTAACCCAATAGAAAAAAAAATCTATTTCTTTACATTTTAAACAATTGCGGGATCTGCGCTTTAGCTTCCGATGTATACAGCTAAAGTGCGAATGGCACAAATGACTCGCAATTGCCAGAGTTTGAGGTATTGGCATTGTAAATGACAATGGCTTTTATTTGTTTTTCAAAACACATAAATAAAAGGCATTATCATTTACAATGCCAATACATCAAACTCTGGCAAATGCGAGACCTATTGCATTGCAAATGCTTGTTTTCCTTTGGATTCTGGTACTTGAAGTATTTTTCATTCCACATACAACAGACACTGTGTAATTACTGCCACCGCTGTGATCCAAATTAAAGTAAGCCCACCGAACTGGAAGAGGCACGCAGAATGTTCACATTAAAGAGGAGACTCCAGCGCCTAAAGAATTTATTCAATGAGGACACAACCTGCTCTTAACAAGCGCTGCAAAGCAAATAGGTCCCGGCAATATGAGAGTTATTGGTGTTGTCGATGTCTTTTAGCCAAGTTGTATAGCAGCACGGCTGATCAGCAGCATGGCTGAAAGTCCTTGAAAAAAGCGATATGAGGTGGGGGCTTGAATGGAGGGATTTGAGATCAAGATCAAATGATGTTTTGCTCACTTGTCTATTTATAGCTTTTTTCCAGTCGTTCAATGGAATTTCAAGTAGCTGGAAACTCTCTTCCTAGATCTTCAGTGTGTTGAGTTCTTTGCCAAGACTGGTGTGCCATGCAGAGTGTGGCCCCTCGAAGATAGATCTCAATTGTTGTCTTAGAGAATTGGCTGGGGCCCTTAGAATCCTTTATTATAGTTTTTTGATCTCCCCTTCCAGGCCTAGCTCCAGTCTTAGCCTTGGCTTTCTCGCTGACCTTGGAATGTGGAGAACTGTTTTATATTCTTTGGCTTGGGCTGAGAAGAGGAGGGCATCTTGTGACCAGGGGAAGGCCAGCCGGCCATAACTAATGGCTGGTAGCAATTTCGCTTTTAAGACGGTCAATATTGGTCCGGCAGGGGGGCTGGGCAGGTGTTGACTCAATTGCTTTAACAGGTACATAACCTTATTAGCCTTAGAAGACTGCGGTTTCAGGTGGACGTGCGCCTTGGCTCGTTACATGAACCAAACCCCTAGGTAGGTATATGGAGCCACTGTGTTCATTTGCAGATTTCCCATTAGCCACTGTACTTTCTTTTTCAGATGGCAGCTCTCAAAAATGACAACCTTAGTTTTCCCCTGGTTAACTGTCAGGTTGTTGTCATTGTTAAAGTGACTCAGTGCATTTAGGGCTCTTTCTAAGCCCAACCTCGTATGGTCAATTATAGCTGTGTCATCGGTGTATTGTAGCACCGGCAGCCTCATGCTTCCTAGTCTTAGTGCTACTAGGCTGGCCCCTTTCAGGATGTCCCCCAAATCTGCAGTGTACAGGTTAAAAAGGATGGGGGCCAGCACACATCCTTGTTTCAGCCCATTGTTCGTTGTTATTTTGGGGACACTGTGCCGGGCTTGTTTTGACCAGCACCCAGGTGTCTTCACATAGTGATCTAATTGCCATCAAGAGGTTTGGTGGGATGCCCCAGTTTTCTAATTTCCATCATAACCTTCTTCGTATGACTTTGTCGAAGGCTGTGCTGTAATCGACAAAGCAGCAGAAGAGTGGTGGATTTTTCTTCTTTGTTGCTTGTGTTGATAGGTGCGCTAGTGCCAGTACATTGCCCATGGTTGATGACTTTGATCTGAAGCCAGTCTGATAGGAGGGGATGATACTTTTTTCTTCTGCCAAAATTCAGTAGAAGGCTGTCATAGGCCTTGGCTTCGAGATCGAGCAAGGCGATGAGCCTGTAATTTGATGGCTTTAACCGGTCCCCTTTTTTGAATATAGGGACTAGTATGGAACCCCTCCAAGAATCAGGGGTTTTGGCTGTCATAAAAGTATATTTGTAGAGAAGAGTTAGAATTGTTGCCCAGAAATCGGGGGCCTTTTTAAAAACCGGTGCGGGTATCCCATTAGGACCGGGGGCCCAGTCGTTCTTCATGTTCTTGAGGATCTTGATGACCAGTTGAGGGTTTATCTGGGCTGTTGGTGTGCACTGCATCTCAGCCTTTTCTCTCTGACCCACAGGGGAGTTTCCAGGACTGGAGGTTGTTTCTCCAGTCTTTGTGCTGAATTGGTGAAGTTGACCCACTCTGCGACTGGCCTCTTCCGCGCTGCCTTTGTTTGAAGGGATGATTGAATATAGGTGTTTCACGTGGACCAGCCAGTCTTTCTCCGCGACTCCATTTTCTCTTTGGACTCCTATGCTGTTCAGCTGATTTATATGTCTCAAAGTCCTGATGGGTTCTAATGTTTCAGCAGGGTGAAGACTTTGATCCATTCTCTCTCTATGTGGGCTTTTTTGTGTTCCCACAATTTCTTCCTTAAGGCTGCCCTCAGTGATGCCACTAAAGGACCTTCCGTTTGTCTGCCCCCTCTTTTCTTTGTTACAACGGCCTTGGGCAGGAGCCATTTACTTTCGCATATATCTTTAGTTGGGCCAATGCTTTCAGCTGTTGGTTGCGCTTTGGACCCAGGGCGTTGTGACTGGGGATGACCCATCTTTGCTTGTAGCTACTCTTCTGTGATATCCCATTACTTTATCGGAGAGAGCAGCGTTGCTAGGTTCCCTTCCTGTTTCTGATCCAACCAGTTTTGGAGCTTCGTGCCTGTCTCGTCTGACCATCTAATCCTCCTAAGGAGACTATGGGGCATAATATCAAGAAACAGAGATAATATTATCGCTGCTTTAGTGGCAGAAAACTGCTGCTAAAGCGGCGTTAATGGGCTTGAAAATACGCCCTTGTGAATTCCCATAGAAGCCCATGTTCTGTTGTCAACATGGGCTTCTATGGGAATTCTCTACGGCATATTATCAATCCAATTATCGCCGCTTTAGCTGCAGTTTCCTGCCCCTAAAGTGGCGATAATCTTACCTCCGTTCTTGATAATATGCCCCTATGTTTTTCATCCCCTCTTGACTCTCCGATAACTTGGAGAGTGGTAATTGACAGTACTTCCAGCCAGTGGTGGCTGATGACATTTGAAAGTGGTGTGGCGTAAACTTTTTGTCATAGTGCAATGTGGCGAGCGAGCGAGCCCGAACATGTTAAGGGGAGGGGGGGGGGGGGGGGGGTCATTTTGAAGAAAGAGTGGGTAAATGGTGCATTTTCAATCAAATTTGAGAAGCAAGAAGGTTAATAGAGCAATTGTGACCCTTCTCCGGTCGAATGTCCAGACTCCTTCCTCCTGTTTGGTAATCCCTCATACCCCTCGCACCTATGTTGGGATCTTACATCCACCCACCCCATTGGAAAGCAACACTTTCCAGTTTATAGTTACTACCTGCGAGATACACACCTCCTGTAAAAAAGTCATCACCCTGAGAACAGTGCAACTACATAGCCCCTGCCCTACACCTCGCCAAATGGGCTTTCTTCACTTCTTGTCTTTCTGGTAAATCCCCACTGAATTCAGAGCCTGCTGTTTGAGCACTTAAGTCATAGGGCACATATATCAAGGAGCACACATCATAGAACACATAACGCTGGAAGCATTTATCTCATGGAGCATATATGCGTGCATGTCTTGGGAACACATATCTCAGGGAGAATATGTCCCAGCCTGTTCATGTGTTTCTACTCTCCACTATGACTTTTTATTTACTGTGTTCCTCCGCGGATGTCCAAAGAGCAACTCAGCAATTGCAGATCCCTACGCCCTTTTTTTAGGTTTCGACTGGGGAACGGAGTGTAAGCTCCGCCCCCAGAGAAATCTCTAGTCTTCAGTAGGGACTCTTGGAATACGCCCTCTGTCCCATTGGCTAGCTCCATAAATGGAGGCTAGCCATTGGAACAGAGAGGCGTCCGTCATGGCCGGACCAGATTCGGGGGCGTTCCCAAGAATTTTTGGCTTTTGGCTACGTCAGCCAAAAGCCGGGAACGCCCCCGAATCTGCACGGCCTCCGCTCTCCCCCTTCCCTCCCACAGCAGATCCCCGCCTCCCGAGCCGCAGCTGATCCCGATGCAACACGGCCTCCGCTCTCCCCGCCTCCCTCTCCCCTCCCACTGCAGATCCCCGCCTCCCTCTCCCCTCCCACAGCAGATCCCCGCCTCCCGAGCCGCAGCCGGTCCCGATGCCGTTGTAACACGGCCTCCGCTCTCCCCCTTCCCTCCCACAGCAGATCCCCGCCTCCCCCTCCCCTCCCACAGCAGATCCCCGCCTCCCGAGCCGCAGCTGATCCCGATGCAACACGGCCTCCGCTCTCCCCGCCTCCCTCTCCCCTCCCACTGCAGATCCCCGCCTCCCTCTCCCCTCCCACAGCAGATCCCCGCCTCCCTCGTCTCCGGCCGGGCTCCCGGCTGTTGCTCTGGAGGCCTCCCTGGACATGGCAGCCCACATGGCCGCTCAGGAGGATGCGATCCGCCTGCTGACCGGGGAGATCGGCCGTCTGACGCAGCAAGAAGAAGCGGCCAGCAGCCCAGGACGGGAGCTGCAACACACAGGCAGCCACTGAGTACAGTCAGCCACTGCGAGGTAACACACAGGCAGCCACACACTTCTGGGGGGAAATGCTGTGCAAAGATGTGTGTATTTCACAACTCTACTGCTACCTTAGCACAACTGCAGGTCACAACAAATTGCATAGACAATTCTGCTGAGAGGGTCGAAGGGTGCTATTTCGTTCCCTTCTTGTAGAAGGGCCATTTATTGATGAGGGTAGGGGCTATAACAGGGCTCAAATTTGCTTTAAGCAAATGAAAGGCAGACAACTCTGGTCTTAAGAGGTCATTAAACGTGTCTTTAAGGCTGCCTTCATAATTAAGAAATATATTAATCCAATGCATCCCTTAAAAGTTGACCGGGCAAGCTCGTGCAGAAAGTCTGCTGGTGGCAGCAGATTGTAGGTTCGAATCCCGGAATCAGCTCTCCATGCTCCTTAGCTTGAGGTCTACACATTATTTACCGTTAATTGGGGTTATTTACGGCGTTTAGAATGAAGAACGGCGGTAGTAAGCGCTAAACACATTGTTATTATTATGCGTATCTCCAAGTTGCAGTTACAAAGTAACGTGTCATGTTTTTCGCCTGAATTAGTATGTAGCAGACTTGCCAATGGCGGCAATGTACTTTGATTTCTCCAGGCATTTTCTAAACGAATCCCTTGTTGCTGGTAAAATACCGTTCTAACGGTTCCACGGTTATGAGTTTGTCAAACGCGGTGTGCGAGCGCAGTTTGACAGAACTTGGATTACGTTTACGTACGATGCGTCATTTTGAGGCCTGGAGTCGAGGTTGAAGCGGCAGACACGGGTCTCCGCAGAGCTGCTGACAGAGCTCAGCGTGACTCGCCAGCCCCATAGCGCAGACTGCAAGTGATGTCTGTGCAACCACACACAACAGGGAGTGTCCGCCCAAGAGGGCCGGGGAGCCCTGTTTAGGGCTTTGGGGTGAGGGGAGGCCCTGCTGTAGGCGGTCCTAGCCCCAGTTGCACGCTTGCCTTATTCACACACTCCTGGAATGCTTTGTTCTCAGAGGAGGCCGCGGCGCAGGGCCCTGTGTTCATGTGTCCCCCCACCTCGCCATGATAACACATTGTAATTGAGCCACTTGTCTTGCAGCGTGCCTGTTGTCACTGGCTATTGTTTGCGTGTGTGCCTGGCCTGGAATGCCAAAAATGCTCCTTTGTCCTCCGTGTCCTGTCATTACCTGGCAAGTCCTAACAGAGCAGGCTCGACCTGGGCTCGTCGTGTCTTCCAGGTTGGCACACTGCAAATTTGTGGCACCTGTAAAGTGGATAGACGCTGTAAAGCCACACCAGAGATGCCCAAAGACTTCAGGTCGGGCCCAGTTTCCGGTAAAATCGCGCCATTTTTGTCCAGTTGATGCACGTTACTGAAACGCAATTTCATTTAGTGCAAGCTGTGACACGAACTGCCGATAGGGATAGGCACGCTCAGTTTAGGCAATGTAGGATTTGAGTCATAGGTGAATAGAGTGACTTACCTTGGATTACCTAGTTTCATCAGTTGGGAAAAGAGATGGGCGAGTCAGTGAAAGCTAGAGAGAGCCTGGAACCTAGAGCCCATAATGTGCCTTCTGCCTGCCTGCCTTCCTCTCTTTACCTAGGATGCGGCATTGCAGCGAGAGCTGCCGACGTTAGAACTGGGGAGTGAGGTTCGAGTATCTGGTCCACTCACATTCCTGTGTTCTGAGCAAATCAGTAACATCCCCGTGCCTATAAACAAGGAATATGACCTTTCATAATGAAACTGGTGTTCATGTTCAACGCTCAAAAGTGAGAAGAAACTCAAGACAAAACATAGCCTTAACTGTCATAAGGAAGGACAACAGCTGCTACTCATTTACTAGTTGATTTGTATAAAGTAAAACTAGAAAACATGCTTAAATTGCGGTTTCCCCGCTGTTAAATTGCAGGACTCTGGTACCAAAACTCCTTTTTTAGGTTTCGCCTGGCCAAAGGCTGCGCACTTGTGCGCAGCTTTTCGGCGCAGGTGAAATCTTTTGTTTACCATATGTGCTTCAGGAACGTCCCCCGGCTCCCATTGGCTAGCTCCATAAATGGAGGCTAGCCATTGGGAGCCGGATCTGTCCGTCAAGGCCGGACCAGATTCGGGGGCGTTCCCGAGAATTTTTCGCTTTTGGCCCACGTCATGCGGCTGTGGGCGGTGCTTTTTTTTTGGTGGGGGGAGGTTTGTTTTGTTCATTTCTCCTGGAAGGCACGCAACGAGGGACGTCTGCCTGACATCGGCTATCAGGTAAGCGACATATTTTACTCGTATTTCCCCTCCCCCCTCCCGCTGTCCGTGAGCCCGCCCCTCCTCCCGCTGTCCTTCCTTTCCCACCCTTCCCTCCCGCTGTCCGTTCCTTTCCCGCCCCCCCTCCCGCTGTCCGTGTTTTCCTTTTCTCTGCTCCTTTGTTCCTCTTTGTTTCGAAAACGAATGGCCTCTAGTGCCTGTTCGAACTAACGAAAGCTACAAACCTTTATCTCTGTTGTCACGAGTGTTTTTCACTGCCTGTCTCCCCTTTTCCTCCACCCACCCCCGTTCTCTTCCTCTTGCTGTTCATTACACTTTTCCTCCCACGTCTTTTTCTACGCCCTTTACCTCCATCTGTCTCTCTTTGCTCTCCCTTTCTCTTCGGCGAATCCCCTCGCTTCGCTCCGGACAGGAGGATTGGGAGCATTCCTCGTATTAGCTTTCTGCTATATTACTTAGTGTGTGCTGTGTGATGTTAGGCTCTCTCACTGTGCCGTCTGCACGCCTCCACGCTAGCAGCGCACTTCCTAATAAGCCTTGTGCCACACACACACACAGGCCCCTGTCCGGCCACCACTAGAGGCGGGAATGGGGTCTCATCCACTCTTCCATCTGCCCTGGGTCTGCCCCAAAAGGCTAGCAGCAGCCCTACACTACAAACCCTCTCTCTTGTCCTAGAGACTCGGGGCAGGGTTTTATTTTGGTCAGATTCCTTTTATTCTGTCAAAATGACAAAAGGGTATGAAAATGGAAAGGAAGCTCTGATATTTAGGATGGAAAGTAACTAATCATTTGAAAAATTACATTTTCAGCCCGAAAGAGATGGTGTCACATTTTTCTGTAGAAGTATTTTGGAGGATAGGAACACTTGTAGATAACTACTTTTATATGTACTTTTTTTAGATTGGTACTAGTGTGTAAGATACTCGAATGAAGCAAAATTACCCCAAATGGGAGCCCCCAGGCCTCTGAGTTGGTCAATACTTCCTACCGGAGGCACCTCAGAGCAGGGACTGGCCCTGCCTGGCCTGGGCTCACCGAGGGTGCTGTTATTTTGCCTGTTGCTAGGGTGTGGACTGCACTTTTAAGAGCACATTCCTGGATCCTAATTGAGAATAAGTTGAAGAGAGGAGGTGGGGACAGGGGCGAGGAACTGTACAGTCGAACCTGGGTGCAAGAAGGGATCTTCGTGCTGTGACGGGAGGGGCTGGGGCAGTCCGGTGTATGAAGCAAATATTTTTAGGCCAGAGCATGGACCACCGGCTGGCTACAGTGCTGGGTAAGTGCAAGTGAGGAGAGGGGATTCTTATGTGTAAGGGAGGCACGTTGTCTGCGAGCTGATTCTTTCGCAATGTGTGGTTGTAATAATGCAGGGTGGGAGGGAAAGAGCGGTGCCCCGAGAATCACACTGCTTGCCTGCCGCAGGCATTCTGAGCTCGAGGTGTCATTGTGGGTAAAATAAGGGTGTTATGGGAATTACTGGGCTTAGCTACCTATCGGGTATTGACAGGCAGGATGCAAACAATGTCTGAAAGTGCAGTGCAGCAAAGTGAGCTCTGGTGATTGTAGCACTGGCAGAGTGCATTCTGGGTCTGAGATGGTATTCGGGTTAACAAAGGACGTGTTGGGCATCTCGTGACGTTTTTGGGTTAGGAAGAGTGCATTTTGGGCCTGAAATGGAATACTGGGGTATGCCGATGAACATTGGGTGTGTGTAGTACATTTTAGGCATGAGGTCTAATTCTTAGTTACGAAAATCTCTCTATAATATGACATTCCTGGGACTTGTTGGGGTCCTTCCTTGTGGCAGTTGTGGTTTGTATGTGTAACAGAGCAGGGTTTGGACCGTATTCCTGCTGTGACAAATCGCGTTTTGGGTATAATAGTGTGCATTTTCAAGTTGGCATCGGACATTCTAAGGCTAAACGGGAAGCATTTTAGTGGTAATGGAGCAGATTGTTGGCCTCTAACAAGGAGACACTGTGTTTGCACCAGGCATTGTGTGGAAGTGGATATTTCTTGTGTGAAAACAGCATTGAGGTTGTGACGTACACTCATTACTGGTGGCATTATGTGTCTAAAACAAAGAGATGGCGCTCCTGAAAGAGTGCCATGGATCGAAAGTAGAACATTGTTTCTGAGGGAGAGTCGCTGTGGGCCGAATGCAGAGCACATTGGCTCTAAAAGGGATGCCTTTTGTGTGTAAAGGAGAGAAATTTTAGGTTAAAAAGATAGGGATGCCGGCACTTCTCTAGAGAAATGCAATACCTTTAATTGAAAAGTACCAGCACTTCTCAGAATTCAATCAATCAATCAATCATAGCATTTGTAAAGCGCACTACATAACCGTGAGGGTCTCAAGGCGCTAATGGGGGGGTATGCTGCTACTGTTCGAAGGGCCAGGTCTTGAGAAGTGTTCTGAAGGTCAGAAGGTCTTGGGTCTGCCGTAGGCAGATGGGAGGGTGTTCCATGTCTTGGCGGTGAGGTGGGAGAATGATCTGCCGGTGGTCACTCTTTAGATGTTGGGGACAGTGGCGAGGGCGTGGTTTGCGGAGCTGGCGGGTGGGGGTGTAGAAGCTGAGTGACTAGGGAGTGCAGAGTGCAAGGGAGCGACTAGGGAGTGCAGAGTGACTAGGGAGTGCAGAGTGACTGCAGAGATTAAGCTAATGGCAATGTAAATAACAATGCCATTTATTTATCTGTTTTCAAAACCAACACATAAATACAAATTTTGTCATTTACAATGCCAATAGCTCTAACTTTTCCAAAGGCGAAACCATTGCATTGTAAATGCTTGTGTTTTCCATGCTTCACTCCCACCATTCACCCCAACACATCCTGCTCTCAGACCTGGCTGGGGGCTGCTGCTGGGCAGACACGCTCGGTATCTGTGGCCTGCACACCACGTCTCAGGCTCCCTGCCTTATTAACACTGAAGACCTTGTCCCCTGAGTGGCAGTGTTCACCCACATTTACATCCTGTGCCAACGCTGTTTTGGTGGCCTGACCTGGCACCCCCGAGGACATCTAGGTGTGAACAAATAAAAGGCCCATTCAGGAGCCTGAGAAAAGCAGTCGAAGAACATTCCAACACAGTTTTTAATTTTCAGGAATGACGGGGAGGCGGGGCAATGGGAGGGGGTAGAGAAAGGGTAGATTAAGGAGGTGCTTGTAGAAAACCTCACTTTCCTGCATCTGAGGAACTCGGACAAAGGGAACGTAGGCCAACACAAGTGGCAGAAAAGAGAGAAGGTGTGGTGGAAACAAGGCGGCGAGCAGAGGAGAACGGGCCTCATAGGTGGTGTAGAGCAGGTGGACAGGCCCGGACTGGCCATTGCGGGCACCGGCAATCCCCCGGTGGGCCGCATGGTTGGGGGCCGGTTTTGGCCCCCTGGGGGCCGTTTTTGTTACAGGGCCGTTATGCTGCAAAAACGGCCCTGTAACAAAAACGGCCGAAAACCGGCCCTGGCACAGAGCGCGGTCACACCTCCCCCTGGAGGGGGGGAGAGGGGGCCGGCCGAGCACTTTGCCAGGGCCGGTTCTGGTTCCCAGTCCGGCCCTGGGGGTGGAGAGGGGGCTTAGGAGGATGAAGAGGGAACTGGAGAGAGTGGAGGCAGAGGAGAAGGCAGGAGAGGGCGGGGAACAAGGCAGACACCAATGACAGTTTACACAAAGAAGAGAATGAGATTAAAAAGCTTCAATGACGAGGGAGGAGCTACGCGGGCATCCAAGATGGTCGTGTGAGCAGAGAGCTCCCGAGACCCGCGCCGCCCTTCTTTATCTATCCTGCAATTATCCTGATCACTTCGACGGGCTTTTGAAGTGCTACTCTCACTGATGCTGACGATCCTTTTTTGGTCAAAATCGGACCTCGGGGACCATTTTTCTGTCGTCTTCAACTTTCTGGCCTGCCCACGGACGCAACCGGGGTCTCGGCTGCCAACTATGGCCGAGCTGTAATGCAACAACAACGGCTGCCTGGCGTCTGGCCCACCGGTGGTGTACCACTTTCACTTTCGGTTTCCGGCCTCATTGTCTCTGTCTCCTCCTACTCTATCTTCGCCTACTGCCCTCACAGTGCTCACTTTCCATCCTTGGGCTGGCAAGGAGGCCTGTGGTATTCCCTCTTCGGACTGCACTTCGGAGCTTCTGGACTTTTCTCCGTCCCACTGCCCCTTTTGGGTTCTCGGCCGCTACTGACTGCAACATGGCGACAAAACCCGAGGTCGAGAAACGCAGGAAGACTGTAACCCGGGGGGGGTCGATCCAGTCCAATATGATCGAACGCTACACACAGCCGAGAGGCTCCCCCGGTGTCACCAGCGTGGGCGCTGAAGGACCTCAAACGGACATGTCGTCTTCCTCTGAAGTATCGCTTCAAGACCTATTGGCTGCCATCTCTGGACTTAAGGCCGATATGAGTCAGCAATACGAAGCCATCGTGTCCAAGATAGACACGGTGGCTGTGGATGTTACTCTTATTCGAGCCGATCTAGCCAAAACGAACGAGAGAGTGAAGGCACTAGACCTGAAGGCGTCGAGCCTGGTGACGGACATGGCGGAGGCGCAGTCTGAGATCGGGAATCTGCGTTCCTCGCATGATCTGCTGCTCAAACGTATGGAGGACTACGACAACAGGGCCAGGCGGAACAATATACGCCTAGTTGGAGTGCCGGAAAGTGATGGTGCGGCCTCGATCGACTTATTGGTCGAGGAACTTATCGTTGCTAAACTTGCTCCGGTTGGACTCAGTAAGTTCTTTGCCGTAGAGCGCGCCTATCGTTTCCCAGGAAGACAAGTGAAACCAGGAGGCCCGCCGAGGCCTATCATTGCAAGGCTATTTCACTATCGAGACAGAGACGCTATCCTGCAGGCCGAACGTAAACACGGCCCGTTGAAATATGACAATAACTCTATCTCCATCTATCCTGATTTCACTCCCCAAGTGCAACGACAACGATCTGGGTTTCTCGGAGTGAAGCGTCGCCTGAGGGACCGGGGACTGAAGTATGCCATGTTGTTTCCAGCCCGACTGCGGATTGAGTTCAGAGAACGTGCCTACTTTTTTGATCAGCCGGAGCGTGCTGCCGACTGGTTGGACTCGTTGCCGACAGATGACTCTGAGAGCAGTGGCCCTGGCGGTGCGGAAGGTGGTGCAACGGCCCAGGAGTAATATGGGCCCCCGGAGGTCCGAATTGAGACTACGTACTGTACAGAGTAACTTAACTGTGTGTTCTATGTTTATGCCCATGGCGGTGCGGGTACGGGTGATTTCTCCCTTCCTCCTCGGGGGGTTCTTTGTGTAGATCAGATGGGGCGACAGGCACACTGCAGTTGGGGGTGGCTTTTTAGTCAGCAGGGGTGCAGGGAGGGGGGTGTTGTAACGGGTTTTTGTTTGGGGGCTGGTTCCTGGGGACTTGGTTGTGTTTCGTTTTGTTTGTTGTGTTTCATTTTTCATGGTATTTCACTGATTGCAATTATTCCGAACTTGGGGTTGTGGAGGGGGGTTGGGGTGGATTGCCTTTGCTGCGATGGGGGGGGGTGAAATGCGGGTTCTTTCTTGGAACGTCAACGGGTTGGGTGACAGGATAAAGCGGGGCATTGTGTTACAATTTTTGAGGCGCCATGCCCCTGATGTTGTGTTCCTTCAGGAAACCCACTTAATCGGTAATGCTTGTAAGGCCCTCGACCGCCGGGGTTACCGCCTGGTCGCACATGCTGGTTTCACCTCTGGGTCCCGGGGAGTGGGTATCATGGTAAAGTCCTCCCTAGCTCTTGCTATTGACGAAGTTATACTCGACGACCGCGGGCGGTATGCTGCTGTCTCTGGGAGGTGGGAGGGCAAACAAATTGTGCTGGTTGTTGTGTATATTCCCCCGGGACTGCAGGCTACCACCTATGCCGATCTTGGCAGGACTCTTCTTGGCCTTCCTGATGGATTGTTAATCATGGGCGGGGACTTCAACTCTGTTATGTCTGGTGAATGTGATCGGCTTCCCCCTAGAGTCCTGCTGCCATCCCAGACGTGGCTCAATGAGATGGCGGATACTTTTGGCCTGGTGGATGTTTGGCGCTCATTACACCCTTCACTCCTGCAGTATACTTTTCACTCTGGTGCGCATGGCAGCCTCTCTCGTATAGATAATTTTTTTATGTTAGCTTCCACTTTGTCCACTGTCCGGGAGGTACGACATCTTCCCCGGGGTATCTCTGACCATTCTCCCTTGATGATTAAGGTTTCGGTGGGTGGTCTACTTGGCAACAGGATCCCCCCGGTCCCTTCCTGGCATTTCCGAAGCCCCCGGCTCCGCTCAGACTTGGTGAAGGCAATTGATTGTTATTTTGATGAGAATGTGGGCTCGGTCACCTCCCCCTCTGTTCTTTGGGAGGCCTTCAAGACGGTTATCAGGGGTTCCGCTCTATCACTCATTGCTGCTGAGCGTAGAGTAAAGAGGGAGGCTTTTCTGGCCCTTGAAACTGAGATCACTGCGCTTGAAAGTGAGCTGGGTGGGGATGACACGCCTGCATTGTTGCACACTTTGGAACTAAAACAAGCTGACTACAAAGCTTGTGTCACTGATGCTGCTAAGTTGATGCGAGCGAATCAACTAGGCCGACTGTATGATGTGGGTGACAAAGCTAGCAAGCTCCTGGCATGGTTGGATAAGGCTGAACGAGCGAGTCGTGTTGTGCCTGTCATTGTTCGCGAATCCGGAGAGAGTGTCTCTTACCCTGGTGAAATTGTTGATTGCTTTGTGGATCACTTCCGGAAGGTTTATACGCCGGTTAGTGATCGGGATGAGGCTGATTCCAGGCTGCTACTGCGAGATATAGCCCTGCCTACTGTTTCGGAGGAAGATGGTCTTGTCCTGGAGGCCCCTTTTACCGTCGATGAGACTGCCCTTGCTATCCGATCTTTACGCTCGGGAAAGGCGATGGGCCCAAATGGGTTGCCCATCGAACTGTACAAACTTTGCCCGGACAAAATGGCCGCCCATCTGCGCAACATGTTTCTCGAGGCGGTTGAGGCTGGAAGCCTCCCCCTCGAGCAGCGCCTAGCTACCATAGTGGTCATTTATAAAGATGGCAAGCCTCGTGACCGCTGCACCTCCTACCGCCCCATCTCTCTGCTGAACGCGGAACCCAAAATCCTGGCCAAGGTTCTGGCCAATCGGTTGTTGAAGGTGATTTGCGACTTGATCCATCCGGATCAATCCGGTCTTATCCCGCATAGGAACACGGCCCTTAACCTGCGTAGGCTCCACAGTGTTCTCGCGAGGGCTCCAACTCTCGCCGAGCCAGCAGTGGTCGCCTCCTTAGACGCCACTATGGCTTTCGACACTATCGAATGGCCTTATCTCTGGGCGACTCTCGCTAAGTTTGGCTTTGGTCCTAACTTCATCGCATGGGTCAGGCTCCTTTACGAACGACCATTGGCTCAGGTCGTGGTAAATGGTAGATGCTCTGACCCCTTCCCATTAGGCCGTGGTACTCGTCAGGGCTGTCCACTCTCCCCGCTGCTATTCGCATTGGCGCTTGAGCCCCTTGCTGCGTGGCTTCGGTGGGAACCCTCTATTAAGGGGATCCGATGGTCTCCAGATCTTGAGGATTGTGTCTCCTTGTACGCTGATGACATCCTTCTCTATCTAACTTCCCCTCAAAAGTCGCTTAACGTCCTCTTCGATGTTCTTACGTCCTTTGGTAAGAACTCGGGATTAGTCATCAACTGGACCAAGTCCTGTGTTTACGTTATAGCCGGAGCGTTGCCACCTCTGCCTCGCAGGTTCCCCATATGGTAGCTACTGACGGCTTCAAATATTTGGGGATCTATATCTCTACGGTCACTTCGGTCCGCTATGAGCGGAACTTGTATGCTCCGCTCCGCAGACTCAAGCAGGACGTGCGACGGTGGCGTGAATTGCCCCTATCCCCATTGGGCCGGGCGGCACTCTTTAAAATGATGTCGCTCCCCCGATTTCTTTACGCCCTGCAGAATTTTTTCGATCCTGTCCCTGCTCGCTACTTTCGTGAGGTTGAGAGTTTACAGCGACAATTGATTTGGGATGGCCGTGCCCGTATTGCCCTGTCCAAGCTCACCCTCTCATGGTACGCTGGTGGTATTGCGTTGCCGGATATTAGACGCTATTGCTGGGCTTCGCACTTGAGCGCTATTAACCATGCGACGTACTCTTCGGAACCTGCCCCCGCCTTTGCTTTGGACAAACTATTACTGCCCGGTGGCAACTTTAATAGGGCTCTGTACTCAAAGTCACCCTTTCGACTCCTTACAGGCCCGACGAAGTGTGCAGTGCGTGCATGGAGAGATGCTACTGTGGCCACGGGCTGGGGTGGCAAGCTGACGCGTATGACGCCACTGTATGACTCGGATAGGTTGGGTAATCTGTGGAAGACGAAAGGATTCGAGAAGTGGGACATGATTGGGATCAGTAAGGTGGAGGATCTGTGGGCACGGGGCGCTGTGAAATCCTTCGAGGTATTGAAACTGGAATACCGGCTCGATGATAGGGAGCACTTCCGGTACATGCAGGTTCGACATGCCTTGCCCTCCGTCTTTCCCTCTGGTACCGATATCCCGCAGTCCTCCCCTTTGGATGATCGTGTTTTAGACGGCCATGTCCCCGATAGCACTATTTCCTTAATATATAAAAAGCTTGTCAATAACAGGGCTGACCAACTTGAGAAACTTCGTGCTTCCTGGACGGCTGACGGGCTCGAACTCGACGACGAGGACTGGCAGTCAGCTGTATCCTCCCCTAAGGAGGTGGCTATCCCGGCTCGGCTTCGTTTTGTCCAGCTGAAGATCCTCCACCGTGTGTATCTGACCGGAATGCGTCTGGTACGAATGGGCTTGGTTTCGGATGGGCGGTGCAGGCGTGGATGTGGTATGGATGGTACCTTCCTTCATGTTCTGTGGGAATGTCCGATGATTGCGGCCTTTTGGTCTAGAGTGCATGATGTTAAGGGTCGTGTCACCGGGATCCCCCTCCTTCCCGAGGCACGACGCTGCCTGCTCAATGTGTGGGAACCTTCGGATTGCAATGCTGCCCAGACACTTTGGGTTACTTTGGGCAACATGGTAGCAAAGAGAGATATAGCGCAGCTCTGGGGCTCCCCTAGATTACCATTGCTCAGTGCCTGGAAAGAGAACATGGACTGGTGCATGTTCCGAGAAAAAACCTGTATATGAGGCACGGGGGCGTCCCAAGAAATGGTCCAGGGTCTGGGCTCAGTGGAATTCGTACCGTGGAGACATTTGCTCCCCTCCACTTGACTATGAGGTTCCTCTCCCCTCTTCTCCATGATTGACGTTCCGTTTCCAATTCCCAGTATAGCCTTTGCTTCCTCCCCCGCGCTCGCCCCCCCTCGCCATATGCGTTCCTTTATTTATTAGCGTTCTTTCCCCCCTCCCCCCCCTCCTGCGACCCTTGCCAGTATGATACCATGTGTTTGTGTGTTGTTGTTCTTTTCGACAAAATCATAAAATTAAACCTTTTTTATCCTATTTGATATGGTGCTATGTTCCATTTAACAATGTGGGCTCGAGAGATTGCTTTAACAACGCACTGTCTGCACATATCCTTTTCAACCATCCTGTGTATGTTATAGCGGCCGGCCCCGTGGGGTTGTAGGCAGACGCTGTGTATTGTGCATTTATAAATAAAGGTTTTCAAAAAAAAAAAAAAAAAGCTTCAATGACGACCTCCCATGCTTCAGGCACCATTGCATGTTCTCGCCCCAGTTATAGGACCTTCTTCCACATGTGCACCTTGGTGGACTTACTAGGGGCATACATTGAAAGAGCGTGTGAACACAATAATGCGCATATGCTGCCAACTTTCAAACATTATTTGGCTCAATCTGGCATGCAGCACTCTCTCACAAATCTTTTGACAGTGAGTTAGATGGAAAATGTGCACGGGAAGGGTCATGATTAAGCGTGCCAGATTGCAAGAAAAGGTCCGAAAATTGCCTACTAAGTGGTAGGGAGGCGCTTCAGTAGTAAAATGTTTTTTTTGTATGGAGCACCGAATGCCCTTGCACCGATCCTGTCTATATTCTGTAGGTAAAGTGATAACCACCACACAGCACATGGGGGGAAAATAACCGACAAAAGGCAGACTTCTCCTTACAAAAGGGCACCACTAACAACACATAATGCATGTATTTTCTGCGGCCTGGAAATATGATCACAGTGCCTGCGTGTGCGGAAGCGGTGCTATTGAGCCCTGAGAGCCGTGTCTGGCTCCAGACCACAACGGTCACTCGCGGTCTCTAGGTGTGCCAACATATTGTCACCATTCTTGTTCTTCCCTAGCGGTACAATATGCCACATATTATACCTGCCCTACTAAGCCTTTTCTGCAGGTCACTGATTGGGCATGCTCCCTTGAACCTCCGAATGTCACATATTTTACATGCCCCTCACCCTATGTGTGGCACTGATTTCACCTGTGCCTATAACCTTTCTGTGTGTCGCTGGTTTTCCCTGTCCCCCTCACATCTCTGCATGCCACTTACTTTCAGTTCCCTCATCGCCCCTCTGCACATGACTGATTTTACCTGACCCCCGTCCTTGTGTGAGTCACTGATTTCCGAAGCCCTCATCGCCCCAGTATGTGTGGTTTGCAGCGGCGGCCAGCATGCTGATGCTTGATGGAGGGAGGTTGGGGGCCAGTCGCGGTTCGCGGGGGGGGGAGGGTAATGTCGCGGGGGGGAGAATTATATAAATCAAAACTTACCTAATCGCCGGTACGGGTCTGCGCCACCTCTGCTTCCCTTGGAGCCTTCACATCACTGGACTGGCAGCCCCTCTCAGCCAATCCTGGCGCTGCTGTAGCCAGGATTGCCTTGGGTCACAGGTTATTCTACGCCCTCAGTACGCCCATTAGGAGCCCGAAGGGCTCCTAATCTGCATGTGCAACAAAGCGCAAACACAAGTGCGCATGAGTGGGCACGGGTGAAAAATTCTCCCGCTGTCCCCACTTATGCGCACTTGTGATGCTGCCTCCCTGTTGCCCTGGTGTCTGGTGACAATCATGTCAATCAACATGACGCCAGACTGCCCACCCTTTCAGACTCTGAAGGGGGTGGGCTGTCTGACGTCATGCTGACGGACATGATTGTCAGTTCTCCCGCCTTGTCTCGCATCTTTGAACTTAAGTAAACAAAGTTTACTTAAGTTCAGATAAACACCAAGGGAGCTGCGAGCTGCGGGCGGGGGGGGGCTATGCCCCCACGCCCCAATGGACGCACGCGCCTGCTTCCAGCTAAACCACTGCTCTTAGTGGCCTGTGGTTGCTTTCCATCCTATACTCGACTACAAAGTCTTCCAAACTAGCTGCTATTGCTTCACTGACCATCATGTAATCGATGCTTGAGATGTCCCGGCAGGTCGGTTGTGGGTGCCCAAAGTTCGAGCGTGCTTCTTTCAATGCATGAGTTGTGATAAGCTTGTGATTATTGAGTAGATCATGTAGGGGTGTGGCCCTGCTCGACCCCCGAGATGGGAGTACGGCTTTATCGAGGTCCTTCAGGTCTAAGTCTCCAGCTAGAATAACCTGGTGAAATCTGTATTTGGTTAAGAGGTCATCTACTTTCCATGTCAGGGCCTCCATCTGGTATTTCCTGGTGGTCTGTGCCGGGTTGATATAGCAGTTTATTATCAGGAGGTGCATTGGCTGTGAATTGAGCTTCATGGCTTCGATCTGTAGGGCTTGCTGCCTGGGTGAGTTCAAATTAATTCCTGTTGTGGCGAGGGTGCTTGCATGTTTTATGAAAACTGATAGGCTGCCCAATGGGCAGCCAAAGAGATTCCTTTTTATTGCTGGGACATGATGTTCTTAGTACCTTGCCAATGGAGTGCTCGATAATGCCCAAGTCTCTTGAAAGCAGAGTATGTCTTTTGTTTAAAGGAACTACTTCAGGTTTCCATTTTCACTGATTTTGCTGCTCCCTAGGATGAGATGAGGATGAGATAATGGTTAATTGCTGCTTGGAAGGTGATCCTCCCAAGGCCTCACCCCTGCCAGGCCTGGTGTCGCAGCTGTTAGGGATTCTGCTGCGTACTTCTTGAAGTTCCTGTTTGGTCCGGGACAGAAAGGGTTGCACAAACGAGCTTCCGGTTGTTTTGACATGAGATCCTGATGCCCACGAAGTCCTTGGATCCCGTCCGTCTTCTTCCAAGGAATCCTGAGATGTTTGTCCCATGCAGGACCGACCAAGGACCCTTGCCCCCATCATCTGGTGCTAAGATGTATAGATATTTTGGGTGCAACAGAGTCTGGACATCAATGCCCCACTCAGCGAGTTGTGTGGAATTGTTCAGGACGGCTTGTAGTGTTTCCTTTTGCTTCAGGCCCACCACTGTTGAATCGCCATGTGCATCCCCCTTGATACTCAGGAATCTCACCCATTCTAAATCCCCAGTTTGTAACAGGTCTAGAGAGGCGGAGAATGTTGCACCGGTTCAGAATGTCGTGCTGTCCCATGCTGTGGAATCTTCGGGTGAGGACTACCTCATGGACAATAGTTGGTGTTGATGAAGCAGGGGAGAAACAAAAATGTTTGTATACCCCCTGTGAAGTTGATTTCACATAACAATAACTGTATTAATAGTATGATGCATGGAAATTAATCAACGAAACGCTCGTAGACACTTATATTACACATGGGAAACAAATTGCCATTTGCAAAATTAAATTACTAACAATTGTGAACAAGTCATATTAATATAATGCTGTAATACAGAAACAGCATGTATGTTTTTGCTTAAGTAGAGAGTATGTCTTTATCGTGGCAAAGGAAAATTAACCCCTTCAAAGCTAATGACGAGCTGGGCTCGTCATGGCGCTTACCTGCCGTGCGCGGATGACAAGGCCAGCTCGTCATGAAATAAAGTAATAAAGCAATTCCCAGCACAGGAGGGGAAAAAGCCTAGCAGCCATGTGGTTAAATACATTTGGTAAGTAAAATAAAGCTATATGTCACGCTTTTGCTAGGTAATTACTAATAATGGTATTAGAATGGTGGGAGGTAAACAGAAAATCTATCATTTTAAATCTAACGTATCTGTTGTATTTGTTTTCGCACTAGTTCTCATTGAGGCCTACGCTGCCTGGTTGTTGAAAATGGCTGCTGACTGCAGTATTGGCACCGGCTAAAAGAGAGAGCTGCTACGCATGCGCGTGCAAGAGAAGCTGATTAAGCAGCATGACTGGTACACAGAGTGAAGTGATGTAAAGGCCAATTTGACCTAAAGTACAAAAGGGTGCCAAAGGATGTTTGCTTCTAAGACTCTGAGAACGGAAAGGCATGTTGCAAAAATTGGAATGACAAACATAAATGGAGATGACATCTATGGGAAAATGTTGAGAATGACTGTGCACTTTGCAAAACTGGTTCAGGGGAGGAAAAGATGAGGTGATCATAATCACCCCTCTAATGAACCAATCGGAATGAATTGTGGACTCTAAAAGTTTCAATTATAAGTTAGATAGTTAGAGAAAAAGGGTATAAAAGAGCTTGATCGAAAGGGTGAAAGAAAGCGTGCTCCTTGGATTTATTTTGCACCACGACATGCTGTTGGTTTGAAATATTTTTGGACTTTAATTTTTGGAGCAATGAAGATGATTGAATGCAGAGATTTTTCTTTGTGAAAAAGAGGCATTAAGGAGAATAGAGAGACAGAGGGAGACATGTGCAATCCTGTTATTTCCTAACAGGACTTGGTAATATGATTTCTAAATTTCATTTTTCTTTTAATATGTATTAAATAAAATGTTTATTTCTTGCTTGTCTAAATAAACTAAAGTTCAGATTACTTTAAAATGAAATAGATAAATTCAAAATTTTAAATTTAAACTCGAATTGTGATTTATTTTATTAAAATGTTATGATAAGTTAAAATACTAAGGTTATAGGATTACTATGATTATGCTGGTCTTAGTCTCCATCAACTAATTTCTACTAGATGATCTATTGACCAAATAGTGGAGTACCTTGGTGTAGGGTTTTCCAGGAAACGGATTGGCACGTGGAAAGAATTATTTATAAATGTATCTAATGTATACAATATGAACCTATGTACCCAGCTAACCAGCAGCTCGCCTTCTTTGTCACTGATTCAGGAGTAAATTGTATGTGAGTGTGAAAGAGTGAATGACTCGCAGTGTTATGTACCCCAGTGATGAGTAAAATGATTGCTCCTGGGTTTAGAGAGATAAGTATTGAGGGTTGTTGGAGAGCCGTGCTGGATCAGTGTGCCCGAGGATTGGGAAGTTTTTTCCCTTCCTAGGTCGTGTGCAGGCGAGGTTGATCCAAAGCTTATGCTTCCTTGTTTGCTTGTGGCTAATTCTGCTTTGGGTCTCATGCTCTGGCCTTGAATGTTCTTGGTGCCCGACTGGTGCGCGGAGCTTAGCTGGAGTCATTTTGAACTGTCCGGCTGCAGCAGTGCTGTGGCCCTCGCTTGCAGGGAGGTTTTTCCGGCAGGTGCGGAGCTTGTTCCCGCTATCGATTCATTCCCTGGGGGCCAACCTGAACTTATTTGTGGCTTTTAACCCGTCGCTGTGGACTTGCTTAATAAAATTGACTGCTTTTGCTGTTCTCCAGAAAGCCGTACAATGTCAGATGCCTTCTTGTCCCAGTTTTTGGCTGTGAAGGTTGGATAGAGCTGACCGGCTTTGGTGTCCCCTTGTGGGGGTAGGTCATCGGTCTTCCTTAGCTGCAATTGTCTCCCTCTTAACGTTGGTTTTTTCAGTTGTTTCTTCATCTTTTTATTTGCTCTCCTTGATAGTGTAGGTTTGGGAATGCCAGTTTTACTGGGAGTAGGTTCTTGCAAGTCGATTGCCAGGACGTTGCTGCCCCTGCTTCCTCGGCTATTGGGGTTTTGTGTGCCTTGTACCATTTTAGATCTATGAGCAGAATACTCGCTCCTGTTGCCCCTTTTTGATCTGGTCCGGCTGTTGGCTTCGGGCCGGGTTCGGTTCCTTCTATTTGTCTCACCGCCTGGGGGTAGATATTTGTAGTTGCCCTATCATCTGTGTTGCTCGAAGACGGCGTTTCCCTGCTTTCTTTGACTGTCTCTACTATGTCCGCTAGGATCTTGGGAAGAGAGGCCTATTTTTCCATGAGGATTGAGCAGGAACTTCCACCCTGGAGCTTATGTTGACTAGACAGTCAGCAATCGATTGCAGGAGATCTATTTGGAGTTCCATCTTAGATGACTGCTAATATAGAGCTCTATTAGTGGCACTGTTTGTTTCAATCGTAGGTGATTTCAGCAGATCTACTTCTGGGCTATCATTGAGGGGGTGATGGTCTACTTTTGCGTTGGAGACCTGTGGAGGCCCACCCCAGCAGGTTAGGGGTTAGTTCTACGGTTCTCTCGATTTTTTGGCCTACATTTTGGAGGAACGAAGCAGTGAGATCCCTTGCTGCTGGAGACTCTAGGCGCTGGTCAGCTGTTTGCGGCCGTACGCTTGTAGGCAATGGTACAAGCACTAGGCTCTCCGCGCTCTGGAGGTCTAGGCCATGACCGTGGCCTTTAGACTGGTGGATTTGCGCCCTTATGACTGTGACGTGATCCGTTTTGATCAGAGCTGTTACGCGGTTCTTGCCAGTTGTAGAATTGTGTCCCTTATCTATGGATATGGGAGGGTTTTGAACACTGGGTGATCCATTGGCTGGCATGCGGTTGAGTTGTATGCAGGCTGAGTCAGCCATTTCCTGCTCATTACTGGAATCCAGGCGGAGTGGTGAGCCGCCCATAGGTGTAAAAGTGTAGGCTGAGGGTCATTAGCTCAGCCTTTTAGATCTGTTCTCTTGAGTGATGCACAGGTCATAGATATGCAGTGGTATGTTCTGGGCTGCGTGCTCCTGCCCGCTCTTGGTGATGCCCTGGTCGATGCAGGGGGTGCTGATTGTCTTGAAGAAGTACCTAATCGACCCCCTTTGTTCTGCATCTTGAGGCATTTCATTTAAGCTTTCTGTGAGTGATTTGCTTCTGGTAATCCTTTTGATTGAGGGATGACTATTGGCAAGATGCTCGGGGTCGTATTAGGTCGGCCCTTTCTTTTGGGACCCATTTTGCTGAGTGAAAAAGCTAGTGAAGCTTGACTGTTTTGGCTAAGGGACTGGCGGCCAAGTGTACTGTAAAGAGATTAGTCACAGCAAATGTGTTTGTTTACTTGGCTTGCCTGTATTTGCCAGGATTGTGAGGGAGTTGTAGGGAGTTGTAGCAGGGTGATAATGGGAATCGACGCATCCCCCGACTTGTGCCAGCTGTTATTGATCCCCTGTTGTTGGTTCCCCGGCTTGCCCTGCCTTATGCTTATGCTTATGAGTTCGACTGGGTCTGGAATGGTGCCTGGGGACTGATACCTGGAATACCCCTGGAGTACCCCGGGGTGCTCCTCCAACTACCCAACTACTTCACGTCACTCTCTTTCCGCTTTGTGTGCATCTGCTGATAGAGCTGCTTCTCTTCTCTTCTCTTCTCTTCTCTTCACTTCTCTTCACTTCTCTTCACTTCTCTTCACTTCTCTTCTCTTCTCTTCACTTCTCTTCACTTCTCTTCTCTTCTCTTCTCTTCTCTTCTCTTCTCTTCTCTTCTCTTCTCTTCTCTTCTCTTCTCTTCTCTTCTCTTCACTTCTCTTCTCTTCTTTTGTTAATGCTGGATGCTGGGGTGTTGCAGAGTGTAGCCTTTAGAGGAGGGCGTAGTTATACTGTTCACTACTGTTCACTACCCCCAAGGTGTAGATTTGTCCCCAGCCGCATAGCAAAGAAGCAGGGAGCCTTTGGCCAGTAGCCTTGCCACTTTCAATAGGCTGGCTTTGGAATCACCAAAAAAAACAGACAACACAAATGATCTTGATGAAATAGGGACTGGGGCAGGTGGCGGTGTACGAGGTAGATGGGAGTAAGGGAGAAAAGTGACATGGGACGGTGGGAGGGGAGAAAAGTGACATGGGAGGGTGGGAAGGGAGAAAAGTAACATGGACGGGGTGGGTGTGAGGGGAGAAACCAACAATTTAAAAGGGACATGGGCCGGGTGGGAGGGGAGAAAGTGGCATTGGCAGGTGGGAGTGAAAACAAGTGACATGGGCCCGGGATATTGGAGGGGACCTGAAAACACAAGTACTCATACAGTGTACTTGGAAACAAATAAAAAAAGGCAATATGTATTGCCTAAGAGACAGTTATTGGCTTTGTCAATGCATTTTTAGCCATGTCATTCAGCATTTCTAAAGTAAAACAAAAGCCCTATGAGTTACTTTCCCTTTCAGCCATGTTGCAAAGCGCTGCTGTACAACATGGCAAAGAAATTGACAAAGCCAATAGCTCTCTCGTAGGTGAGGCCTATTGGCTTTGTGAATGCTTGTTTATATTTGCTGTGTATTGTGGGAGTTGTATTCCCTGCTTTACATTAGGACATATAAAACTACAACTGTCAGAATGCAGAAAAAAACGGAACTGGTAAGCTACTCGCACCTATCCATGATATGCCACTGACAGTACTAACAAAGCAGCATTTACTGACACACGAAACAGTATATATTCACATATCAGCATTTTTGGCTAATAAAGATGTCAACCCTAATGACGTATGAGTACATTGCTAGGTAAAATTTGACATTTCCAGTTTCAACCATGGTCAGAGATGGATCCCATATTCCTTGGCGTTAGCCATTTGTCCATCTAACATCCCCATTGATGAACCAACAGCAACTTTAAGTCTCTTCTCTCCTTCTTTGTAAGTTGGACATTTCTCAAGCCACAAGGACACCTGAGAATCTATACCAGGCCACCAAAAGTTGGCAATCAATCTCTGTTGGGTTAGAGTTTGTCCAAGATGTCCTTCGTGTGCTATATTAATTAATTTAGATCTTAGCTCTGAAGCTTATCATCACGCATAATAATATTATCACCAAAAGCACTTTTAGAAAAGGGCAAACAGAAACATGTTAACAACTTTAACGTCTTGGACCTAGCTTAACCACACGTATAACTTCTTGCAATATGTGATCATTTTGCATGGCCTTAACCCAATCATCATGTGGGAAAGATCTTACCGACAAAACATCATGGATCCAAGGTACACTTTCATCTCTACTTTCCAAATGAAAAGAGTATTCACTGAAATCATTATCTGTAATGGAAAGCCTAGATAGACAGTCAGCCTGAAAATTGCATCAGCCATGAATATGTGAAATCTCATAATGATAATCCTGAAGTTTTGCTGCCAACCTTGCTAATCTAGGTGACCCCTTAATCGCACCACCAGGGGACAGAATGCAAACTAAGGGTTGTGATCTGTTTTAAGATAAAACTTAGTGCCCCACAAGTATGTGCGGAAACACTGTGCCCCCCAAGCAGCCGCCAGTGCTTCCTTTTCAATTACAGAATAGTTCTGTTCAGACGAAGTAAGGGTACCTGAAGCAAAGCCAATTGCACGCTCTCCATCATTATGTTTTTATAGGAGTACAGCACCTAACCTGCATCAACCATCAAATTTTGCTGTGAATTGCTTTTCTTTTGTGTATTTATGGCTTTCATACTGCTTTCAGATTCCTCTATTACTTTTGCTAACTCAATAGCCACTTTCAAAGAAGGATTCTTTGCTGCCCATAGTCTTTCCTGGATTTTTTAAATTATTTCATTGTACTATTAGTTAGATCATCATTCATAGCACCAAATTTACATTTGACAGACAACTCTCTTAGATGAGCAACAAAATCATCTCATTTTTCCCGCGTTGTGTATAGAATTTGTATCAATTCATAACAAGGTTTTCTTCTTTGAGAAACGCACTTCAAGTCTACAAATTGCCTCTTTATATTCATCAGGCATAGGTTGACCATTTGCCTGCAATGCCAGTAGTAGAAATCTAAAAAACTCTCTGACCTTCCTTTCCTAAAGTACTAAGAAGTATAGCTTGTTTGGGTTTTGCTGAAAATTCTTGTCCATCAAGGGCTTCTAAGTAGTTGTCAAAGATAATAAACCAATCCTCCCATGATATAGGTTCATTCAAGAATGGTGGAGGAAGAGTAACATTTACCTGTTGAGCCATGAGTATTAAATATCAATAGCACAATGAGATCAAAACAAAATGTAAATGTCCTAAAAAATGAATGTCTGTTGATATCGACTAAAGTTTCTGTCAATAATATTGTAAGAATATGTACTAGTTTTCCATGTTATGAGAATAAATAAAGTTCGCCAAGAATAACACTGTCAGTGCATACCTGCCGATGAATGATGTCTCTCAGGGACCAAAACAAAAATTCCCTTTGTTAATGGAACACCTTTGTAGGTATGGGCAACTCTGCAACGTACAGCTAGCTTTATGGCACAAATACTCTGAAGAAAACAAACAAAGGTCACACGAGATGCAAAGACGATGTTCTTTCTTTTTTAAAATGGCCGCTCGCGTTAGCATGTGAGGCTTGGAACGCACATACTATGCTCCACATCGAACGTCAGGCATCTCTAATGCTTTACGCGCTGTTGAATTCTGGGATATCCATCCAAGAAATAGTGACGTATCCACACTTGCTAATGGAATGCAAACTTCGCCGAGAGTTGCTATGATACCACTGCATACCGCGCACTACTCACGGTTAGTATTGTGGTTTTCAGGCCAAACTTCAATTTCACGATTTTTCTCCACTGTTTGGACCGCACTCCTGCCTTGATCGAAGGAAGGAAACAATCTTTCTTCCGTGGGTTCTTCTGCGATGGGTTCCGCTCGCTGTGACGACGCTACACGCAATACAACGATGAGCGTGAAGGTCATCCTCCTGAAACAACAGCTCTGTTGTCTGGTCAGCCGGTAATCATCGCCAAATTGTTGAAAATAAGCTGCTGACACTTCAGTGGTAAGTACAGATTATTTATTCAAGAGGACAGCAGCAAGCAACCCAATGCCTGCTGACCAAACTGACTCCAGAAGAACACTAGCTGTAGAGTCAGAGACAGGTAAGCATTCTGGAATGTATGGAGAAGTAGCATAGAGAATAACTAAGATCATAGAGTACAACAATGTAAATGATTTACAACAGATACATCGCTTACTCACCCAATCAGGAATATTAGGAAAGCGGGCGTCTGCTCATAATAAGGATATGTCTGTGTATGGTTTGTATGTTGTTACCAACCAGAAAGATGGTGGTTTGGCTATTACTTGTTTACCTTAGAGAAAAAAGGTTTCTTTTCACAAAAATGCTGCACTGCAAACAGGTGGGTACTGCATTATGCAAAGACCACTTTAAAAACAAAAGCTGGTTCACCCTATAGTCCATAGGTCCAGAATACAAACTGAGACCAACTCTGGAGCACGGAGAGAAAGGATATTTATTACAATCTCATGAGAGGGAGAGAGCATCAACAACAGACACCCAAAGCTGTCTGAGGAGGCAGTCTGCTGACTGTTTTGGGTCTGCACCTTATATACCCTTCATCCCCACCCTGTGCGTGCTAGGTGAACAGTTACAAACACCCATAATATACAGACAAATAATGGTCAGTAATTGATACAATCAGCAGGTGTTGGCTGTTTGGCCCCTGCAGGGCATAGGTGAAAAAGGCAAGATTATATGTCAAACAAAGGTTAATTTGATAAGCACAGATAGTAGCGGTGAGGCCCTGCAGGGTTTAGGCGAAAAGCATGTTTATACAAATAAGTCCGCAAATGGTATTTGTTTGGACCCCTGCAGGGCACAGGTGAGAGGTATGATTACACAGCAAGCAGAGATAAATCTGATAGGCCCGTTGATGGTAGCTGTCGGATGCCTGCAGGGCGTAGTGTGCAGGGTGAGGGCGATAAACATCTGAGAAACTCCCTGTCCGACTGGTTGAGCATGGGCTGGTCAGTTTGTGGCAGGCCAAAGCACGAACAGGGTGTGAGTGTCTGTGCAGGAATGTGGCACGTCAAAAGTGGAGCTCCAGAGTGTTCGTGATATGTCATGAAGGGTATAGCACAAAATGGTGGAGTGAATGGCAAGATAACAGATATCTTTTTATACAGAGTAGAAAATGGCGGAGCGAGTGTCAAGATAAAAAGTCTATTTTCCACAATGGACAAAGTAAATTTCAATCTGGGACAAGTGAGATGCCATTTTATGGTACATTTACAGAACATTGACCGTGCCAAAAGAAAAGGAAATCTACCATGTGTTAAATCTATTTGCCCACTCAGTTTGTCATTTGCAAATAAGAAACATACATCAAATAAACCTAAATGATCTTTACTGGATTGTAAACGACATGTTTATAGTGCTGTCTTTTCATTAAACTATGTCGCACTACCAGCCCTTTTAGGCAGCCTGGATTTTGGTTGCCCAGAGACAATCCATCGAATTATCAGGTAAATGTTTTTGGTTTTTTTTACATTTGGAAGATTACTCTTTGAATGACAGTAATGAACGGAAATGGATGGGTGCAGCATATGTAATTTTTGTTTCCATCATAGAAAGGACGGGCACATAAAAAGAGGCACAAACAGATATCAATAGATGTGTTCCCGTAATACCCAGCTGAAGCCACATAAGCTTCTTCGCAAAATAACCCAGCCCCGAAAACAAGTGGTTTTTCAGCATCCTAGCTTCCCTATCTGGGTTTACTTACTATAGAGGAGAAAGAAGGGAGCAGGATTTAGAAGAGTTTGCAGCGAAAGACTGATCTGAGCACCAGCAGCCAGGCACAGCTCTCTGCCATGTTGCAGGCTGCCGTCACAGCACACACGCTCTCAGTGGCTGTCGGTAAACCTCACCCCTTCAGACAATGGAATCCAGAACTCCCTCTCACTTCAAGCCAGGCATAGTGAAAAACAACACAAGGAACACAAAGTGCTGCTCCCACCAGCCTCATCATATTTTTTGTATTATTAATTTCATGTACAGCAGTGTGCCAACTAGCTGGTGAGGGAGCCTATAAATGTGTGCAGACGATTAATACTGGTCACGTGGCAATGCCAGGACCAGTCATGCAACAAGGCTTTATGTACCACTGCTCCCAAAACTAATGTGAAACAAGCAACACCAAGATTCTCACTTTGAAGTCAGAGAAAGAAAAGTAAACAGGCTCCCTCGGAAAGCAGCATCTGACATTTAACCTCGGTCTTTGAATGCACAGCAAACGTGGCGAGATAAAAACAAGATTTACAGGCCTGTTTAAAGCAATGGACCTCGGAGCGGATGGAAACATGAGGCACATGTGTGAAGTACTCTTTAACAAAGAAAAAAGTAGTCCCAATAACAGTTCCTAAAATTGAAACAGTGAATGGATAGTAGTAAATGGTCCAGGATCTCTGGGAGGGCTATCCAAAGGAAGAGGCATGATGCATGCATGCCATGGACAAATGGGGAGAAAGAATATGAGAGCAACGATAAAGCCAGCAAATGGGAAGCCTATGGGTGGGCTGAAGCCCACATATAGAATACAACCTTTCTCTTCAAGAAAGTGCATATGCTGTCTAGCTGAGACCTAAAAAAAGCATCATTGCTGATAGACTCCATGAATGCAAGATTCTTGAGGAACACCCCAAAGAATACCGAGGATAGATCAAACCAGTGCTTTAAATGGGCCGGTACTCACCAGTACTGAGTATCGGCACTTCCAAATTGTTCCACCTTGAGTACCAGAACTTCTCCTGGGCCAGGGAGAGTACCGGTACTCTGGGGCAGTAGCCAGGCTTATATTACGAACGTGGAGCAATGTTGCTTGGACAGGCGTTGCTGTTTCTGATGAGACTGGCTATCATGCGCGCAACGCCCATAGAGCTCAAAGGGCTTCAGACCCCCCGCAGCCCCTCCCCCATCGTGTGTGTCAGCCCGAGCTGAGAGAGCTTCCCAGGCACACACACAGCCACACCCAAGTACTTCACAGGTTTTTAAAAGACTATTTACTTGTTACTGAGGCTTTGTTGTATTTTCACACTTTTAGAGCCCCTGCATCTGCCCTCTGACTATTGCTGGAAAATCAGCCGCCCCCGAACTTTTTAGTAGGCCGCGCCCACCACCCTCCCCTTCGAAATTTGGCTTGCGATGCGCCTCTGCTGGCTATCAAAGGAGCCGTGAATGTGTGCATTGACAGACGATTCTAGATGGCGGCCAGTACCGATAAGACCCCAATTGAAACAAAACCTGCTGAGATATTTTATTTACATAGCTCCTCTCACTCTTCTGCTTCGCCAACTAGAGATCCGTGTGATTACAGCACAGAACCTCGAGGTGAAACAGCTGTCCTGTACTAGTTTTGCAATCATGGAAAAAGCAGTTTCAGAACTTTGCTAGTGAAACAAAATAATATCTAAAAAATCTTTCTGGTCAGAACTCCTTTTACTTTTGGGCAGTCAGCAGGTAGCGCTACCCACAAAATCCCAATGTAGCACTACCCAATAAATCCCAAATTGGTATGCATTTGAGAAAGGTTTGTGCGCCTTTCTCTTGCAGTCATAATGGGGGTGTATGAAACATGGGAAATGATGACATTGGCGTGCTGAGTGCCTGTTGTCAGGCCGAGAGTGGAAGGGAATGCCAATAATCATCATGGTAAACACATCGCTTTAAGGTACAGCTTGGATATTGCATTTTTAAAAATCAGTTTTAGCGAATTATGTGCATGTAAGTAGGTGTCTGTGTGAGTGCCTACGTGTATGTGTGTCACAGATGTGCACTTTGAGCTGATATGGAAAAAAGTTATTCTATTTCAGCATATTGTGCTGATAACTTTTAAGTGCAATAGAGTTCTGTGCTGCATAGGCTGCTCATCAACACATAATCAATAGGGCATGCCCAATAGAAATATGAATACTACTTCATATATTGGCACAGTGAAGTTATAGTGACGCTATGCACAGCACTACCGTACATATAAATCCTACATAAATAAATCAATACTTACCATAAAAATGCAACCTTAGATCTTATATCAACTATGCAGTTTATATAATTTGTATTTTAGTGCCAGTGTCAGTGAAGTAATATACACACAAACAATATCTATTTCTCCATCAATATTCCCAGATGTACTCCGATAATATCTTGATCTCATTGGATGCTGCCACCATGCCCCGCCCCTAACCCCACCCAAAGTCCCGCCCACATCCCCAGCTCAATTTGATGAGTACCTGCACTTATTTTTCCCATTTAAAGCACTGGATCAAACTATGCCTACATACAAATGGGAGGGAGTTGTCAAACTACCTAGTTTACCAGCCAATCTCTGATTCGAATTGTTGAACTCTTTACCAATCAGAGATCACCTTTTGCAAAATATCCATATAAAGACCTTGGTACCTTTTCCACCATCTCAACTTAAAGCACTGGCAGTAATGAAGTTCAGAATGGTAGATTGTTTGCTGTAATAAAAAATAAAAAAATTATAAAAGAATGGTCTATCTTGATAAGCACAAAAACGTGTTTTGCAGAGATACTGACATTCTTTAAAATACTATATATTTGTATTGTTTGAGACAAAAATAGCACCAAGATGCATTAGGATGACAGTGTGCTTTATAAATAAATACATAAAAACAAATAAAATACAGCATCCACAAATCAGGTTTGCAATACACATCTTCAGATCGATTCCCTTTATGATTTGTGATATTGTGAATTTGTCATTTATGAATCTTGAATAAAGTCACAGTAGCAATCCAAGGAGGGTGTACACATCGGCTACTTGTTTTCTTATCTATACCCAGTTAGAGGTATTCCCTGTCCTTCTTTCTATACTTCATTTCTTGGTAGGGCGGACTAAATAACACATAGGGATGTGCGAAATTTGTGTAATTTGCTTTTGCGTAATTACCGGAAAGTTCCATAAAAACGATGTGAAATTACACTAAATGTAGTTTAAATCTGTAATTTAGAACTACATTTCAGTTCAAAATATGTGCGCACATCAATTTTTGAAGGAACGCCACATTTCGCGCTTAAAATATAGTGCAAAAATCAAAAACACCATAAGCAACAGCCACTCACATTCTATTGTTCCAATGCATTTGCAGTAAGTTTTTACTGTGCATGGTATGTTTGTGGTAAAGTATTACTGCAAATGTCAATAGTAATTAAGCGAAGTGGCATAATGGTGTAATTCAGTAATTTTGTGTACAGAGAGTAACATGAAATTCCAGAAATTTTGCCAATTAAGCCAGCATGGTTTACATTTCATTCTGGCCTACTTTGGACTTAGAAGCACTACAGATTAGATGCACAACCATGTTTGCTCCCCGAAGACTAACATCACAGAAGGGAAACGCCTTTTACAATGTGGGCGGAGCCACGAGAGCCATTTCCTAGCAAGTGGAACCATGCTTGCCCTAATCACGCATATGCCTTAACCACGCATATGCATGGTCAGTGCCGGCTCTAGGCTCATGGTGGCCCTGGGCAGGGAGCGTAGGTAGGGGACCCCGGAAGAGGGGGTCCCGGCGGGCGGAGCAAGAGGCCAGTGAAGAGGGGGGGTCAGGGTGTTTGGAAGTGGAACAGAGCCGGAGGCCAACAAATCCCTGCCAGGGGCCGCCACACAAATATGTATCCATCCTCAGAGGATTATTATATTAAGGATATATATTGGCGTGGTGGCCCCTGGGGTTTGGTGGCCCTGTGCAGGTGCACAGCTTGCACATGCCTAAGGCCGGCCCTGGCATGGTTAAGGCAGTGTGCCGTCTAGATGCGCGAGCACTGGAAGAGGAAGGATCAAGAGACGTGGTCCAGTAAGTGGGGCTGGGGTGGGGTCGTTTTTAAGGTGCGGGGTCGGGTTGTTTTCAGGGGCCGGGTTGTTTTTAGGTCTCAGGGGTGGTTGGGGGTTTTAGGGCTTGTGGGGCTGGGGTTGTTTTTACGCCTCAGGAAAGGGTTGGGCTGTTTTTAGGGCTCGGTGTGTCAAGATTGTTTTTAGGGCTTGAGGTTGTTTGGGTGGGGGTTGCTCTTAGGGCTCAGGGGGGTCTGGTTGTTTTTAAGGCTGGGAGGCAGGGATGCTCTTAGGGGTCAGGGCAGGGGGGGCTATGGTGTGATCTTTACCACACACATCCCTTTACCAGTCAAGCCTTTACCATTAAATTGCATGGTACAGGAATGTGTTAAGATGCATTCATTGTTCAGGCAGTGTTGTAGAGTCACGCGTGGTTTAGCCCATCAAGAAACTGCACTATTTCTTAGGATTCCCACCATGGCAGATTCCTATTTTTTAAAATTTCTACATGTAGTGGACATTTATGAACTTTCAGGAGAGTAGCAGGGTGGGGGGTAGTAAACTCTGGCGTACGGCAGAACGGAGTTCAGTACATAAATAAAGAAAATGAATTACATTGCGCGGCACAAACCAAATCAGACACTTCTGGACATACAACTGGACTCTGTCAGATGAACTGCTGTGCTAAATCATGGACAGAAACTCTGCTGGACTGCTGACCTGAAAAGCTTACTTTTCTGCTGTGCTGCCCGGCTGCCTGCTGCGCTCTGACCCTGCTGAGTAAGAGCTGAATTCTGCCTTGCACTCCAAAGTGTTTTCCAAAGGCTTGTTGTCTTGCCTTCTGTTGTTGTGATGCAGGAAAAACAAAAACTGTATTCCTACTCTTTTGCCTGGTTCACTGAAAGTGGACCCCGATACTTGTTTCACAGGCACCGACGCATCCGCTGACTGCCTGGGCAGAAATTGACGCATCATTCCTGTGGCAGGAGCAGAACCCTGCGCATCACATTGGATCCGCCACAGCGCCTGCAGAAACCGACGCACAAAACCGTTCATTGCCGCCGCAGCAGTCTACAGAGATCAATACAGTCTTTGACTGCTTGGAGAAACCCGGTCCATCGCACTTTGAACAAATGGAACTGATGAATCGTCACCACTGCGGGTCTAAAGCGACGCATCACCCGACTGTGCCCCGCATCTCACCGTTGTGACCAGGATACAGTACTTTGTTCACCGGGGCATGCATAGGTCCTTTAGCCGGGCTGCGATCCCTCAGCGTCGGCCTGAACTATTGACTTTGCCCCGGTCCAACGCAACCAGATAACCCCCATTGGCACTCATTGCTTCTAAGAGCAATAACTCTTTTTATTCTTTACAAATTCATAACTTGACTTCTACTTATTGGATTTTTGATGTTTTGCTCATGATTTATTCCTAAAAAAATTGTCTATGTATCTAACATGTGGAGTCTTTTGTGGTGTTTTCCTTGTGTTACTATGTGTGTTGCACAAATACTTTACACATTGCCTCTTTAGATAAGCCTGACTGCTCTGTGCCAAGCTACCAGAGGGTGAGAACCGGTTATATTTTAGTGTGCATCTAGCTTACCCTGACTAGAATTGTAGTTCCTGCTTGAACAGGGTGCATCCCTCAGACAACCATAAACCCAATTTCTAACAGTGCCTTTAATACCTTTATGAATAATTTAACACCAGCTATTTTGAATGCAATCCGGTACCAGTTCCACCCAGTTCGAAACATCTATTGGTTGAAGGTTGGGTGTGGAGAAAGTCTTATACTGATTGCAGCAACAGTAGTTTTTTTAGTGAAGCTGCAAGGCCAAAGTTGGTCAGGTCAGATGAAGTAGGCCTCTGCGTTGTCACTGTCAACAGTATCCCATTGTTGTTCCCCCCCCTCTGCGTGTCACAGGAAAAAGTAAAACCTGAAGGTGGAGTGGTTTCAACTCAGGCCAATAATAAGCCAAATTAAAAAAAAATTGTGACTGGGTTTCGGTCGTAAAGTATTGAGACATATGATACTGATTTTGTATTTGGAAGGGAAGCCTGCAAAACACCCCCTTCCAGATACTAAATCGGGGTATATATGGAATTACATTTTAGGGATCAGGAAACCTTTATTTCCCTTTTTTATCTTTTTCTACTTTGTTGCTACTTCTTTAGGGCCTCTCTTGCCACCCTCTTGTCTATATCACCCTCTTCTCCTTCCTTTGCGTCTTTTTAGTGGTATATCTGCCTATCCTCTCTTGATTTGTTGATCCTCTAGCTGTTCTAACACTCTTTGGGCCATATTATCAAGAATGGCGCAAACATTACCGCTACTTTAGCTTAAAATTTGATGTTTCATGCTTTCATTACAAGTTGTGTTATTTGGTATTCGCTTATCGCGCTCGTTATATTTCATGTGCATTGATGCTTGATTTCGTGCTGCAAGCCTTGTGCTCGCTTTATGTAAATGTGCCACTTCCTCCCGGTATTTTTGGAGGACGCGGGCTCTGCGGAGGGGATGTCCTGAGAAAGGGATTAGGTGCTTGGTTGTTGCGTGAGCATAGCAGGAGTGTTCTTAGCCCCCTGCCACTCCGGCGGCTTTGGATGTGTGCGCGGCAGCGCATAGAGCAGTGTTAGCTTTTCCGCTTGAAGATTGGGTGTGTACACGGCCGCGCTCGGAAATATTGAATTCACTTACCGGAACCGACCCGCTGACGGCGGGGGATTTTTGGCATTGTTTGAGCGCGCAGAGGCTCCCCTCATAAGCCGAAGGCGCGTGGAGCACTTTCACTTTAGTTCTAGTTAGTTTTCGATGTGCGTAGCCCAATTGGGCTACTTTTTGGTAGGATTGGGCTACGCACATCGCTACTGCCTGTTTTTTAGGCGTTTTCACTCATTTAGGCTTGTTTTTCACCCGGAGCAGCACCCCTATGCCTGGCTGGCTGTAAGAAATCCTTGGGGTTGGAGGGGGCACACCTTCTACATATCTGAGACTGCTCTTTGCTCCATCTACGCCCTGAGTGCTGTAAGAACTGTTGATACAGCCTTTGCTGAGGAGCTAGGTCCCTGGTAATTTGACTTTCTGTGCTGTGGGTTGGCTCCCCATTACTCCTCTCTGACTTTTGCCTCATGAGAAAATCTATGTACAAATTTGGCACTACCATGGATGATTGGGTTACCTATGAAGAGGATGACAACCTGTATGAAGAGGGAGTGAATAACCGTTCCATTGAACACAACATTGCTGAGGCCCTGGACGATTCGGTCCAGGATTCTGTCAACAAGGCCCTTGAAAAGACAGTTCCGGGAACTGTGCAACAGGCGCTGGCCACTGCATTAAAACCTACCACTAAGCAGTTAGAGAAGTTTGCTAAGCGTCATGGCTTCACTGCCCCAACGGTCCCCCCGAAGGACGTGGTAGCCTCTGATTCTCAGGCTAAGTCCTGGCCACATTCCTATTCCTTGTCCTCTCTGCCTGCCCCTGATGCTAGCAAGTCCAAGGCTCTGGATATTGATACCGATACAGACACTACGTCTACTGACACTCCTGATGAGTCTCCTCCTAAGAAGAGGGCTAGGAAGTCCAAGAATGTGGAGCCTTCGCAACCTGTATCTACCCCACTTACCTTTAATCCCACAGACATTGTTCATCCGAGATCTTCCGATTGGCTTCCGGCTCCGGAGGTTGCTACATATCTGCATGACAACCTCTGCAAAAGTTTCGATAAAGAGGTGAGAAATAGGCTCCGTTCAGAGTGCCCTAGGCTGGACATCGCTGATAAGGTCGCAGAAACTCCTAACATAGACTCCAGCCTGCTGACTTTCCTAAAAAAGTTTGCCAAAGACCCTAAGAAGGGCATTGATCACGCCTGGCGGGAGTGCCAGGACAAGCTCCTGGATGTAGTGGGGCCCCTTGTGAAGATATTAGAGATGGCTTTGGAAGCGCAGGAATCTGGTGCTGCGATGGATCCGCATGTTTTGACAGGTTGGAGGCAAAGGGCGATATGCCTTTTGGGCAATGCGAATTGCGCCATATCCACGGAGTGCAGGAAGTCCCTCCTTATGAGGATGGATTCCAAACTTACTGAGTTGGCAGTGGCGGAACCGGGTCCCCAGGCGGACGGCAACTTGTTAGGTGACTGCTTTGTTAAGGACATGGCCAAGTACGTGGGCACCTTCAACGACTCTCGATAAGGCCCAGTCAGGGATCAAGAGAGTCTTTCAGGCTGGTGGTTTTAACAGGGCCGGGCGAGGTCGGTGACGCTCGTTTGCCCGTCAGTCCTCCCAAGGTCCTCAGCGAGGTGACTTTGGCCGAGGCAGAGGCGATTGGGATTCCACCCGTGGGGGGACGTTCTACCCCACCAGGTAATGTTTCAACAGGAGACGCTTCATTAGGGGAGCATATCGGGGTGGCTTTCAGGCCCCAGAGTCTTCAGGTGAGTGCTCCAGACACCTTCCCACTTCCTTTGGGGAGTCGTACTCGATTTTTCTTTCACAATTGGGTTCAATTGTCTCAGGATGCTTGGATCTTACAGACAGTTCAGGGTTTTCATCTATATTTCTTTCAGGTCCCTATCAGGACAGACAGCCCAGGCAGCTGTCTTTCTCTCAAACAGAATGCGCTTTTATAGATTCAGAAATCAAAGGATTGCTGCAGAAACACGCAATAGCGCATTGCGACAAGGGCCCTCACGGCTTCTGCAGCAATATTTTTCTGGTTCAGAAGAAAGGCGGAGGTTACAGGTTGGTACTCAATTTAAAAGATTTCAATCACTACATGATATACAAACATTTCAAGATGGAGGGTATCCATCTCTTTGTGGATCTTCTGAAACAGGGAGACTGGATTGTCCGGCTGGACCTGAAAGACGCCTATCCATCCATTCCGATATTTCCTCCACATCGGCGATTCTTACAATTCCAGTGGAGAGACCGATGGTACAAATATTAAGTCCTTCCTTTCGGACTTTCCTCGGCACCATGGTGCTTCCCCAAGGTGTTGAAGCCAGTGATAACCTACCTCAGGGAGCAAGGGGTTCGCATGATAGTGTATTTAGACGATATACTGATCATGGCGCAGACGCCGGAGATAGCGGTGCAAGCCTGTTACTGCGGCTACAATTGCCAGATGGTTGAAATATGTTATGCAAGAGGCGGGTATTGATACCCAAGTGTTTGGGGCGCATTCTGTTCGTGGAACCATGGCCTCAAAAAGGTTTATGTTAGGATCTACTGTTCAAGACATTATGCATTCTGCTGATTGGTCTCCAGAATCTACTTTTAAACAGATTTATTATAAGCCGGCGGGTGATATTTCCTCTGTAGTGTTTCATCAGCGTTAAACTAGCATAATACGAAGCCTCCGGTCCTGTAATAGAATAAAAAATTAGCTAGCTATTGCGCCAAGAATTTTCAATTCTATCAAGGACACGGAGGCGAGGATTATCCCACCCAGTTATATTACAAGTTAATGCTTTACCCATCCGTGTGTTTATGATCTGTTTCTGCAGAAATGACGGGTTCTATCTAGTGAAGTGGTGTGGCTCACTGGTTAGAGGCGGCAGACCCGAGAGCAGAGGACGGCCCGGGACCAGGTTTCGATTCCCGGCGCGGCAGGTTTCCGGACCAGGGTCAGCGGACTCGATAATTCTCTCGCTTCGGTGCCCACTTTGATCAGCGATCACACTCGGCAACTCTGGGCATTAGCTTGCCTCATCTTCACTAACGGCCCCACCAGACCGCCGGGGATGCCTGGTCTCACCCTGGAGATACCCATTAAGGAACCATCTCTCAGGGAAGCCAGGAAGGGTTTCGCAGCGGTTGAAGCGCCTTGGGACCCTCCGGGTAAGTAGTGCGCTATATAAATGCCTATACATTTACATTTACATACATTATTTCTCATTCTTCCAGGTTCTGAGAAGAAGATGGACTAATTATGCTTCCGGTTAAGAAGAGGTTCTTTCCAGTTAGACGTTTCTTCCACGTTGGTGGATGTTATTGTTGGACTTGAGTTATTACTGGACTTTTACTGTTCGAAGCAAAGAAAGAGGAGGATATCCGGTATTGACTGGCTCTTATGGGCTATGACAGGATGTGATGTGTTGTGTGCATCATGGGAAATGTCGTTTTTGAAATACAAATACTAGCGTTTCATTGGCTGCTGTGTGTAGCAATAAATGAAAGCGAAAGCATAATCCTCGCCTCCGTGTCCTTAATAGAATTAAAAATTCTTGGCGCGTCAGCTAGCTAATTTTTTATTCGAATAGAAGCCCAGGTTCTGGTGTCAAGGACATCAAACCTGGGCTTCTATTGGAATTCTATAAGGCATATTATCAAGCCCCTTATCGCCACTTTAGCGGCAGTTTTCTGCCGCTAAAGCGGTGATAATGTTTGCGCCGTTTTTGATAATATGGCCCTATATCTATATTTTCCTCATTTTTATCTCTATCTTGCCTTTCATCCCTTGCCTTCTTCCTCCCTAATTCTACCTCTTTCTCTCGTCTTCCCTAATTCTACCTCTTTCTGTCCTACTAGCTCACAAACCAATGAAATTTTACCAGCCCCCAAAGTTGAGATGGTAACCCATTCGAAAAGGGAAAGGGGTGACTTTTTTTTAAAGTGTGTTTGGGGGAAAGCAGTGATACACGGTACAACAGCCAACTCTCAAACAAACAAAAAAAGTTAACTTTTCTTTCAAAGCCCAGCTCTGTTTCCTAAATTGACTGCATTTAAAAAAAGGTTTACATGGTGCAGGCCACCATTCCTGTAATGACCTCCAATCAGGGTGAGTCACAATTGTGACTTACCTCATGAATATCAGTGAAGTAGGTTAGATTACAAACCACTCTGAATCTGAATTTTCCAAACAGATCTATGTGTACAAGGTTGATTCAGAAAATAATTTACCGATTGCAAAAAAACTGGTCACAAATTTCGACCAGTATTTTGAAAGCAGCACTATGTTATTTACACGATAACCCTACAACTCTTTGCCAAGAGGGCTTGAAGCCGTATAAACTGTGATTGAACAGTACTAACTCATTACACTTTAAATGCACCATTTGAAAAGGTTTCTTAAAAGAATACCTTGCAGAGTAGGAGAGCCTTCACATAGCACTTTGAATCTACCTCTAAATTCTATTGGGTATATTGTGCAATATAAAAATTCTAGTATTCATCAAAGTACGGCATTGGCACATTTTCTGACACTTTCTCTAGGGAAGAACACGTAAATGCTGGTCTAAATTGTTATTTACATCCCCTTAAACTTTCAGCAATGTAAAGAAAAAAATGAAGGTTACTCGTCGTTTAAGGGCATTGTTGCTATTGTCAAGAAATCCAAAATATCCAAAAGATGTGCTAGCGCACCTCAAACTAGAAGTGCAGGAGAATAAACTATCTAAAAGTTTCATGAGGGGGTGTCTGTTTCTCAAATAAATTATGTATTGGATTAAATCAAAAAGATTTTTCAAGTTCTTCAAGGACAAAATTGAATACTAATTAGGAGAATCTTACTACCTGTTACAGATGTGGTGGCAAGGACCATCTCGCTCATGAGAAACAGTGCCCTACCCACAAGCAAAAATGTTCTCTGGGTCAGTTTGCGAGAATATGCAGAAGGAAGGGTTTTGACTCTAGAATAAAGTGTGCAATGGAACCGACCGAAGGTAAATCTCCCTCTGAGAGTAATTATGTATTGAGTACAGCGTTTTAGAAGTGAGTACCCCATCAAGAAGTAGGCCTGTGTGTAGTATGAGCATTTGTAGATTGACATATGTTCGTAAAGTTTGACAAGAGACCAAGGACCCCTTTATTACAATTTGAGGACAGAAAAGCTATAGGGGTAATGTATTTTGCTGAAAGAGAGCCCTCTGTCCTTAAATGGATGGCCCAGTGTTTGGTAGGTATAACCCTTGATCCAAAAATCCTAGAACAGGTGTTGATATTGGATAACACTGATCAATTTGCACAAACCTTATGTAGAAAAATTTCCAAGATATTTTCGGGAGGTGTGGGTAAACTGGATAGATTTACTCACAAAATCACACTTAAAAAGATTCTACACATGCCAGCCACATGGGCAGGAATATTCAGATGGGTATCAGGAATAAAGAGGAAGCTGAAACTGAGAGACTAGAAAAGTCGGGAATCATTGTGCTATAGAATCTACTATGTGGTTGGTCCCCAGGATTGTGGTCAGATGAGCCAATGGAAAACTTAGGTTGTGCATTGACTTGAGGTACCTAAATAGGAATATCTTGATTGATAAATTTCAGTTGCTTAAAATCAATGAGCTCCTGGTCTGGACTAAAGGGATGAAATAATTATTATTGCTCACTCTAGCTCCAGAGTATCATCAGTTGCCTTTGCATCTGTAAAGTAGAAGCTTTACTGCTTTACATGCGAGTTTTGGCTGTTACCAGTTCATCTGCATGCCCTTTGGTTTAGCATTTGCAGTATTTTCAACAGTTTTTAGGATGCCATTTTGATCATGAGTCAGGCAGATTGGAACATGATGAACAATTGCGTAAAGGGTTAAAATCCTGAGACTGAAGAATTGTCTCGGGAGTTGAAAAAATGCAAGTTTGCTATAAGATCTATATCTTTTTGAGCACATGAATAAGTGAGAATGGTCTCATTCCTAAAAGAAAGCTGGGGAAATGAATATGAATGCACCAGCACCAAGGTGTAAAAATAATATAAGATCGTTCCTGAGCCTATGGAATTTTACTCCAAGCTTGTGCAAGATTATTTCAGGTAAAACATACGTACTAAGACAGTTACTTAAGATCAGTCACCAATTCGTGTAGGACAAAAGTCTACTTGAATGCTTTACATCTAGCAGAAGCCATGCTGCAAGGTTTTGATTCCAGGCAAAAAGTATTGCAGCTGATGTCAGGTCTTGGGACATATTGTCTCAAGTGGAACCAAATGGCAAGGAAGTCACTGATGCTTTTGCTTCCCACTCTGATGCTTACAAGGAAGCATTACTCTGTCATGGAGAATTAGATGCTAGCTTGTGCGTAGGGAATAGACTACTTTACACAGGGTATCTCTGCAGCTGTTTGGCTACAATTAGAAAACAGAATTTGTTGCTTGGGTAAAAAACAGAGTTGCTGACTTCCTAAGCAGGGCACTGTTACCCTTGAAGGGATGCATGATGTTACAATGCGATCATTTTGATCGGGGTACATTACATCCCTGTTTTTACAACACAAGTCGTTACAACGACTTGCCCTGTAGGGTGCTCGACTTAGAAATAGTATGATTTACTATTCCAACTCCAGCCTATGTACAGTAGGGAAGGTCTTGGAATAGTAAATCACACTATTCCTTAGTCTAGAGCGCCCTCCAGTGCAAGTTGTGGTACCGACTTAAGTTGTAAAAGCAACGATGTAAATGTATTGCAGTGTTTTGACCGCGTTGTTATGGTCATTTCCCCCCTTGAAGAAACGTGCATAGAGTGAGAGAGAAGGTTGTGCGGTGGCAGGTGTGGATTTGAGGGGATGGATGGAAGGGTATATCAGTGAAGAATCCCTAGTGAAGGTGAGGAATTTTTTAAACAATGGGCGGCCTAAAAAGAGAAATATTGTCAAAAGTGTTCAGTGCTTCAGATTATAAGTCATATAACCAAAAAGGAAGATTCCTTTTGAGAAGCAAGTGTGCTGTGCCCCTCGAGGCCTTGAGAGACAAGATTTTGAGTAGCAGTCATGAAGGACAGCTCTGTATTATCAAAAATTATATACTGATCAATGACCAGTACTGGTTGGCCCGGTGTGAGGAAAAAATAGTACATCTGTTGTGGCTATTATAGTACAGATCTATTCCAGGTTCTTAAGCATCCAACTTTGTGCCATGTCCTGAGTTGCCTTGAGAGATCCTAGGTATGGACATTTTGGGACCTATTTTAGATGAGAGGGGAGTGAACAGGTATTTTTTAGAGCTTTGGACTTCTTTTCTAATTGGCCAATGATTTGTAGTGTATGCAAAAATTATCTGAATTTCTTGTCTAAATTTTCCAAAGGTAAGGGAAACTGAGATCTATTGTAAGCGACAGTGGTGCTCAACTTCATTCTATGCTTAGAAGGATTTCTTTTAACGAAAAGGCAGCATCCACAGGGATACCTCTCTTTACAACCCAGATGGTAGTGAGGCTGTTGAGCGCTTCAACCATATCATTGTGGGTATTTTTCAATTGGCAGTTAGGCAGAGGGGATGCTGGGAAAAGGAGGTAACGAGAATTATGTTGTTCTATTAGGTTACCCCTACTTGGACAGGTTTTAGTCCATTCAAAATCTTAAGGGGTAAAGAACTATTTAGCAAGAACTGGTTGTCTTTTAAATGACAGAATCACGGTACCACGATGAGATGAGACTGACTATTATAAATTTTAACCTGGTGACAAGGATGTTTGTTCTGAAATAGGTCATTGGGAATGAGTATAGAAAGTTGAGCAGTCCAGGAAGAGTGAAAGCAACCTTTCCCTATCTCTTAAGACGGTTGAATTGCTCACCAATGCTGCCTGTTTAAGTGATGGTGAGATCTGGCATTTGAGTCAGTTCTCAAGGTGTGTTGGTGTTGTTAACCAGGATCAGGAGACTAACAAGTAGCGGCCCGTGGTGGGAGTGCTGCTGGGCGCTGATGTGCGGCAGGAGAGGGGCATGGTGGGGGGTGGTAAACTACCGATTACGACCGATTAGAGGTAAGTAAACCTAGCAATAAAACCTATCAATAAATAAAACAAATTTTGTCGGGCGGTTGGTGGTAGTTTAACTCTGAAGGGAGAATATGGACAAATCATGACAACATTTGGACAAGCAGTCAAGCTTCCATGGAAGCTTAATGAATGTGTTACTCATTCGTAGAATAATGGGCTATTCGTGGGCACAGCAGTCAGGCTGCTAGAGGAAGATTGACATATTTTTATCTTGATTTTATCTTCAAATCAGATGATCGGCTTAAATGGAAAACCTTAACGACCCTACCCCCATTAGGAAAACAATGAATGTAACTGTTCATCGCAGCATGTCTCACAACTGTTTTATGAGTCAGACTTTTTTAGAGAAGCATGGTTCAAAGGTTTCCATGCTTGTTCTATATGAATAGCCCTTCTAGTCCTGTTGTGATTGCAGAATGCTCAAAGTGGAAATCACTTATTAATCTCCTCCACATAACATCAGGGCTGTATTAGATACAGATCTGTATCTCACCATGGAGCCATTTTTATGTAATTCCTTAAATTCTCCCACTTTTATTTATGTAGACCAGGCACTTGACCTGCAAAACACATATCTATACTATCTGTCTTGCACTAGATTTAGAACTTTATCTTAACAGAGCACAGCACAATCTTGCACTAGATTTAGCACTTTATATACCTTTGTGGTAGTTTAAAGAACTACGGCTCATTCATACAGGTTCTTTTTTTTGGTAGGTGATGATAAACGTAATTAAATGTCATCACTCAATCTTAGAAACATTATGCTAACAGCGTGGAACCCATAATGTTTTGCTGCTTATTGATTATTGATTCTGTAAACAGTCATTTGCACTTTACACCAGTATTTTTATTGAGATTTGTCCATTTTAAGAATACTTCAATCAAGAAACAATTATGATTCTGTAAACAGACATCTGTACTTTATACTGTTGATCACATTGAGGTCTAACCATTTTGTGTATATTTTAACTAAGAAAGATGTGCTAAATTTGTACATCTTTGAAATAATGTTTGCATGCACTTCAATTGACTTGATTGTCTAAATAAAGTAATTGTACTACTATTACTGGTTCACTCTGACATTTAAAATATTTTTTATTTCTTGTTTGTGTATTGTTATGTTCTTGCTTACTTTTTGTGTTCTTATTTTCTAGTGTAAAAAATAAACATGTTCTCTCTGCTTCTCTTTGTAAGCCAAAAAATAGAGAAGCGAAAGAGAAGCATTGTTCTGTTTTCATTGCTTTAAACAGTTGCTTCAATTATGCTCCCAGACCTGCCCTGCCTTTCTTTCACCTCAGCTTTTGGCTCCGGTAGCAGGCATTGTGGCGTCGGAACTCAGTTGTAATACCTTATAATAGTCGAGTTCTGACGTCTTTTCTTTATAATCGCCGACTGGATGAGTGGCCGATTACAAAGAAATTAGAGACAGACAAATATACAGGGATTACAGAATTCCATGTATTATAGAAGCTAATGTGTAAGACATTGAAAAAAATATGAACAAAATAATTTTGCCAGCTGAGACCTTACCTGCTAGTGGAAGCAGGATAATTATTAAAACACCAGGCACATCTTCTTAAAAAAGAAAAAATCGACATACTTTTCATCAAATAATAAACCGGCAAAGAGTTCCGCAGTTAACACTCTTCAGAGTTTTGATGTTGTCAGAGAGATGATTGTGGTGGACAACTCCTACGACGATGATAACATTCCACCAATCAAAATACCCTTGAAAAAACAGGTAGATGGATGTTGTAGAATGCAGCACTTTCTAGATACCCTCTCTGTCCACTCAGATTTAGATTCAGACATATTTGCTCAAACCTGAGACACAGAATCAGAGAAGCAACACAATTCTAATTTAAATGGGTTTGGCCCTAAGGAAAATAAAATCAAGAGACTATATAAATTTAAAAAAGGAAAATAAAAACCTCCTGAAATGTATGATACTTCAGGGGAACTCTTGTTCGAGCCTTGCCATCCATGATCTTTTGATTGATCCACCATGTTGAGGAATTAATTCACATAAAAATCAGCGGTCTTTTGGACAAAGTTGTGAGAAATAAATGTAGGTCAAATTGTCCTGGTCAATCATGGCTGACCACATTTTGAGTGTTCCATTTATAGACCTCAATTGTTAACTTTTTTCTAGAAATACATGAAAGATTCCAAGAAAGGAATAGACAGAGCCTGTTTAACTTGCAAGTACAAATTATTGGATAGTATGGGGCTCTTCCAGGAATTGTTGAAACTTTCTAATTGGATCCAGCATATTATCTGTTTATTTGGCAATGCTAGTTCTGCAGGCTTCACAGTGAGAAATAAGGGTTTACTTCTCAAGCTAGACCCAAAACTCACACAATTGGTTACCATGAAAGAAGGCCCTGCACCATGGGCCAATGATTTGGAGACAATGTTATTAAGAAATCTTGAAATATGTCACTACATTGAACACCCTGGACTAATCTCCACTTTCCCTTAAAAAGACTATTCAGACAGCGTGTTTTTTTTCCTGACTGGTAGAAAAGGGCCTGTTTTGCAAATTGAAGCCAAAATGATAATCAGTCCTAACTTTACAATTCTTGAGGCCATTCTGAGTTCTCATACAACAGACCCACCTTCTATCTCCAGATGAGAAGAGGTAGCAGAAACCAGTTTAAAAGCCACAAAAGCCTTTATGTCACCAACTGTAAATGCACAACCAATTCTACCAAAACTGAGGAGGGAGGACTGTAATGTTTTATCAAACGTGGTTTTAAGCATCCACAGATCCTCTGATTCTACAGAGAATTATGGGGGTACCAAATATATAATAATTCAATGCTCCAGTTCAAACTTTCTTTTCTCACGCTATACATTTTTTCACACACAGACACTCATCTGAATTTTGCAATATATAAAAGAACTGCTGACAAAGAGTGCCATAGAAGAAACAACTTACGATTCATTACGTTATTTGAGCAATCTTTTTCTGGTAAAAAAGAAAAACAAGAAACTAAGACCTGTAATAAACCTGCAGCAATTTAACCAAATTGTAGTACATATAAACTTGAAGACCGATACAATTTAATACTTCAGGGATTGTCTATAAACGTACAAATGGATGGTGCATATGAATATAAAAGAGGGATATTTATTTTTTACAGTTCACCTCCTACATCACAAATTACTCCCGTTCCTATGGAAAAACAAATTCTACCAATTCACAGACCTTCTGTTTGGCCTTTTCTCAGCGCCTTCATGTTTCACCGTGCTTTTAAGACTGGCCATAACTCATTATAGAGCTCAGAGTTTTCCCCTTCTAATCATCATTATCATAAGAACTTTAGTTTGATCATCAACAATCATAAACGTATAGACAAACAATTACGCAGTTAACAAATACATAAAATACTCTTTTAAAAATGGCAATGAATAAGCATATTGGTCAGTGGCGGCTGGTGCCTTTTAAAAGTGGTAAGGCAGAAAGTTTTGAGTTGAATATAAAGCGTGAGTGAGCTCAATTTAAATCACCACTCTCTTTGCACTTGCAGATACATCACTCTCCCTGTATTCACATAGGCACACTACTCACCCTGCACTCATAGACCCATTACTCACCCTTCCCTGACACATCACTAAGCCTGCATTCACCCATCTACTTCACTCACCCTGGACTCACACAGGCACACTGATCAACCTGCACTCACACAGACATTACTCAGCCTTCGCTGCACTGCACTGAAAGATGCACACTGTTTCGCTCTCCCTACACTCACAAAAGTAGACTGCTCACCCTGCACTCAGAGGGGCACACAACTCATCCAGTGTATTAACACCACTCACTCAACCCTCACTCATGAGGGCAATGGAACGCCATCCCCCCGCACATCAGAACTCTACCGTCCTATGCAGAATTCAAGAGCCAACTTAAATCCTTGTGCCTGATCCGCTCCCTTGGTTATGGATAACTTGGAGCTGCAAACGTCTCAGAATCCATGCGGTATTGTTGAATCCAGTACTGAGAAGCCCTGCTGTCCGAACTTTTCTTATTTCCAAATTGTCTGTCGCCGATTGCTTTTATTGGGTTTGTTTCATGTTGTTCTCTTTTTCATGCCCACTACTGTGAAGCGCTCTGATACCTTCGGGTCTTGTTAGCGCTATAGAAAACTTCTAAATAAATAAATAAATAAAAATAAACATCCACACAACTCACCCTGTGCTCACACAGACTCACCATTCACTATTGGATACGACTGATACACAACAATAACAGAAACCGGTCTCCATGTTCTCGTGGCAGTCTCTCAAATCAGGCAATATGCCTAGCTAGTCCCCAAATACATACTAGGTTTCCCCATTTCTGGGGCAGTCTGGTGGTTGCAGCCCTTACACGACCTATAGCATACAGGCAGGTCTCACGGATCTCGGGACAGTATCCCAAAACAACATGTCTGCTTACTTAGATCCTGAGAAAGCTTATAAAAACACATCAGATCTCCTTGACATTAAAGAAGGTGCAGCCCCTACACTACCCCCAACACAGCACTGATCTCCTGGATCATAGGCTAGACTCGCAAGATAACCTGTATTCCAGCCCAGCCCAAATTGAACCCATAGCATGCATCCAGCAAGCTCTGGTATGTGCACCCACAGCAGAGTCCTCTGCCAAGGCTGGCCTAGGACAAACTGGATCTCACCGTTAGCCGGGTCTCACCATAAATCAGCTGAGTGAATCAGAGCCTCCTGCCTCCTCCCTTGACCCCTCACAACCTCTGTTATCCTGCCAGAGTCTTGAAGTCAGGACGAGAGAAAGGCGAGGGCTTCCCTTAAATGCTGCCTTAGTGGCAGAGTTAAAAGAGGGCAGTGGTGACAATTACCTGTGCCCTGGTGTGGGGCTCTTTTTTCTACTGTGGTCTCATGTGGTAATGAGATTAAAAAAGCATTAGCAGTTGTACAAGTGTGAGAGGGGACACAGTCGAAATGTTGGATTATGCAAATTCCTGTTACCTTGGCATTTCTACAACACGTTTGGCTAGAATGCAGCTGGCTCAGGGGGGAAGGGGAGGGGGAGGAGGAGGAGGGAGGAGGAAGGAGGAGGGACGAGGGAGGAGGGAGGGAGGAGGGGCCGTGTGGGGTTTCGTGCAGGGGTTACCACGGGGGGACGTTAAAATAATAATAAAATGAAAACCTACCTGACCGGGTCCGTGCCGCTTCTGCCCTCTGCTCCTGGCTGGGTCCTGCGCCACCTCTGCTAACAGGAACAGGCATGCGCCCTCCCCACCTGCAAGCCAATCACAATGCTGCAATGGCAGCGTTGTGATTGGTGCGGAGTCCCGTACGGGGCCCTCCCGGGCACCTGTAGGGAGGCCATTTTTTACTCTATGTAGGCTGCATGCAGCCTACATAGAGAAAATGTAGAGTGTGCATGACTGCCACTCCTCCCCTACACGCACACCCCCAACCAGGCATATCCTCCCGCCCACCCCCAACCATGCATGCCACTTTATTCTGCTTTCTCACAGCACGAGAAGCAGAAAATAAAATGGTATCTAAAATACCATTTTATTTTCTGCTTCTCGCACTGCAAGAAAGCAGTGGGGCGGCGCTCAAACGCCCTAATGGAGCTTCCGCCACTGATATTGGTTCAAAAAGGCACTAGTAATCATTACACAATCACTGCAATATAAGAAAATAGAGAGTATCGAAATCGCAAAAAATTACATTCATCTTTAAAATACTGAATGTCACAACTCAGTGCCTCCCACAATAAAACCATAGTTATATAAAAACCATAGCAGACTGTAAGAGTTTCAAACGCTTAATCTAAAATGCCCCAAAAAACATGGCCACACAACAGACTACTATATGGCTGGTATCATTCTGTAATGTTCTGAACATTTCCCTATGCCTCCTTGTGAGAAACTGGGATTCTGTTGCAGTAACTCCCCCCCCCCCCCCCCCCACACACTTTTTACCAGACTACTGATGCCCTTTTGACTTGAGGTGCCCTGGGTCCCTGACAATCAGGTTCCCTGGGCCTGTGCTCTTTCCCCAAAACTAAACAAAACCCAATTGGCATCTCTGGTCACAGATCAGCCCCAGGTAAATGGTACCACAGGTACACAGGGCACTGTGACCAGGGAAGAATGCTAAGGGCTGCAACACTTATAGTGCCACCCTTAGAGGCCCTGTACCATTGCACTCACACACTGCATTTGCAGGCTGCTTGTCTTGGTGCAGAACAAAGTAAAGAGTTGACATGGCACACATCCCTGAGTGCCATGCCTACAACCCACTGCCCTGGCATAGATCAGTCATCCCTCTAGCTGGGTGCCCTACACCAGTGGTGAGGGTACAGGTGCATGAGCCCTGTACCCCTACTGTGACTCCGTTCATTCTGAGTCATTGTAAGTGCAGTACTGCCATTAAGAGTATATAGTGCTGGGAGCTTGTCATTACGAACTCCACAGCACCATAATGGCTGCACTGAAAACTGAGACGTTTGGTATCAAACTTCTCAGCACACTAAACCCACACTGATGCCAGTGTAGGATTTAATGAAAAATGCACACAGAGGGCATCTTAGAGATGCCCCCTGAAAAAACAACCTACTACTAGTGTCCAGGCTGAGTGGCTGCTTTCAGCTGCCACCACAAGAAATGTTTCTGGGCCCCTCGGTCGAGAGCCTGCTGCTGTCAGGGGCCTGAAAAAATGCACATCCTGGGACAGGGAGCCAAGCCTCCTCCCCCAGGATGGGCAGCGTCCACGAAGGGGAAGCTTCAAAAGCTTGCTGCCTTTGTGAGCTTCCCCAGGCCACTTGCTGCTTTCAGCAACTGGTCCCCACTGGTTCTGACCCCCACTTCGGGCGGGATAACTGGAGGGAAAAACAAGTGAGGAAGAGAGGTGTGCCCACCTTTGCCAACTCCACCCCTCAGGTGGGGAAGGCGAGGTGAAGCACAACTTTCAGTCCCCACCATCTTGCAGATGGGGGGGACCCAGCCAACCAGGGAAAGCCTTATGCCTCCTCCCACTAGAGGGTAGCATAATAGGGGGTGTAACCACCCCAGGGAAGGGACCCATTGGACCCATCCTTTTACCTACCTGTAACACCCCTAAATCTAGTACTTAGGGTCACCCCTGAACCTTGCTTCCTCAGACAAGAACCTGCAAGAAGAAAAGAAGAAGAAGGAGGACCGAACAGCTGTGCCGAAGCTAACAAGAGGAAGACACCCACCGACTTGGCCCCAGCCCCACAGGCCTGTCTCCACCTCGAACCTGCTCCTGCGAAATCCGGGTGTGTCCTGCACCCAGCAACCTCAAAAACCCCGGAGGACCTGCCTGCCTTCAACCACAAAGACTGTGTCTCATGTGAACACCTTATTTGTATATCAAAAACCTCTGGCCCCAACAGGAAATCATTTGGCACTGGCCGACCACGGCCCGAGCTCGAGTGGGCAAATATCATGAGGAGGTCTACCCGGCGATCCTGGCCCAAGATCCGGAGACCCCTGACCTGCCTCAAGCCTCCAACCAACGCCTGCAGCCTCAAGCCGGAAGGACCCCACAACCGCGACCAGGAGCGGGTCAGAAGATCCGACCCTAAAAGGCACCCCTTTGGAGGCCCAACCGATGGTTCCTAACCCACCCCCAAGATCCCAACTTACCTCTCCAAGTGGTGCTCGCACCCAGGAGACCTTCTTCCCCGAGCCTGCAGTGCTTTTGCTTTTGCAATCCAGAGACTCCGCATTAAGAGCTACAGGGCACCAGACCAAAACAGCACTCTGCACTCAGCCGCCCCAGTGCCGCTGAGGGTGCATCTTTTGTGCTGGCCTAAATCTCCACTTGTCCTGAGCTTAGGTCCAGGAGCTTTGCTACCACAGCCCAGTGGCCTGCTTGTCAGCAGCCACCAACGGAGGCCCCCTATCCCCCATTAGGTAACATTGGGCCTCAGCACTCTGCAGCCGGCCGGACTAGTGCCACTGATGGTGTAACAAGAGTGCATCCTTGACCCTGGGGGTACCTGAGTCTAACCCCAGAACACCAACAATAACATTGTCTTTTTTTCTGTGAAAAGTTTTTAAGCGTGGACTTGAAAAACCTAAAGAAATTCTTTAAAATTGTACTAACTACCAAAAACGCTTTAACTTACCTGTTTACAGGAAATGTCCCAGTGCAGTATCCAGGCATACTGCACTGGGTAAGAAAACTAATCTCAACAGTAAATCACCTGTAATTTTACTAAAAATCCTATACAAAGTATATGTACTGTGTTCTGAAAAGCATTTCATCATCAGTAACACTACTGTAATCAAATCAAAGTACATGTTAAGCTCCAGGCCTCAATCCACACAAAACAGTTGAAAAGAGTTCAAGAGTTGTTGCAAACCCTGCGCCGATTTTGAGATTAGGAAGGTATCATCCACAAAGAGAAGTGCAGAAATCATCTGCCCACCTATTTTAGGGGCATTGCACCCATCCTGATCTAGAAAGCCACTTACACCATTGATACACAGCGTAAAAAGAGTGGCGGCCAGAACAAACCCCTTGCTGGACCCCACGGTCAATACGGGCCTGTCAAGGACCCATCTCTACCCCACCTCACTTGGGCAAACGTGTCACCTTCTAATCTACCTGGACTACATCTTTATCTTGTCTTAAGACAAATAGGTTCTATTGAGTCATCTTAAAAGCACAATTTAATTTCTGGAAGGTGTGTAATAAACCAACCAAAATCTCTATGAACTCCAGTCCGATCCATAGAATTGTTGGATTCAGCTTCCATAGTCGTAATTACTTACCATCAGGAAAGATCTATTCACTTACTGTCGGTCTTACAAATATTGTTATGCCATCTGGTATGGATTTTGGGTCTACTTACTTCTATTCAAGCTGTATTTCTGGGCCCTCTAATTTGCCATGCCCTCCATTAAAAAACGGAACAATTGACTTTTGAGAAAAGGGTCAAGCTATTCAGATGCCATTCCTTTGGATCCAAAATCATGAAAAGAGGCAAACTGGTGGCTGGAACACACTTTGTGTATAGAACGGAAAGCACATTTTCAATTCCACCCCAGGTCTTCTATTAGAATCCTATGCAAGTGTGGAGTTGGAAAACCTAAAAAGAATTGTACTAACTAACAAAAACATGTTTACTTACCTGTTTACAGGAAGTGTCCCAGTGCATTATCCAGGCATACTGTAATGTGGAAGATAAGTAATCTCAAAAGTAACTTACCTGTAATTTTACTAAAAATACTATACAAAGTATATGTACTGTATTCTGAAATGCATTGCATCATCAGTAACACTACTGTAATCAAATCAAAGTACATTTACAATTGCAATTCAAATTATTTACAAGCTGCATTACTACTGTAAAGTATTTATTGCTTACCCATGCCAGTCGTGCTTGGTTCTAGAAAATAAAATAACTAAAAGAATATTTTTATACAAAAATAATTGGCCTGAAGTTCAGTCTTTGAGAGTGTGAATTCATTTGCTGACTGGGTGTGTACAACAAATGCTTAATACTGTCCTCGGATAAAGCCTTACTACCATAAATAGAGAGTGAGGTGCTATCTACTTTACCTCTGCCTACCTTTCGGGTTCCACAGGACTCTGTGCACACTTTACCTCACTTTGGTATAGTATATACAGAGCCCGCTTCCTTCATTCCTACAGCCCAGAATTTTAACACAAGAAAACAATCCATTTATCCTGTATTTGTTTATATAATGGACAAAAGAACAGTACATGAATGGATGTTTCAAAACATTCCCCACAGCCCGGACACATACAACTCTTTGCCCCTTTTCCTGCTGCCATTGACTAGTAAATGACCTTATGGGTAGGATACCATACCTAAATTGCAAATAATGTTTCCTGGCAAGTGAATGAGCAATTTCATCAATAGAACCTTCATAGGCGGCTAGCTGTTTCCAGTCGAAAAAAGACATGATTAAGGAACCTATACACATCCTAATGTTGTTGACCACCTCATTTTACCAAAAAAGCCCTTTTATACTGGCCTTGCCATTCAGGCACATGCTTTTGGAGTTTGTCAAAAACTCGTCCATATTCAATCAATTAAGCAAATTCTTCATAGCACAGAGCCAGGGAATTTTCTGTGCGTAATCAGAAACCAAAAGTTATTTTACACCCTCACTGTAAGACTCAAGGGCAGGGGTTGACCTGTGCCAAAAGATCAACATTCTACATTCAATTTTATCAGCTATTTTCTTTTGGCCCAGGTCCCAATATAGAGGGGACAGGGGTGTATACTTATGGGCAGATTCAATAGGGTTCTTAAAAACCGCTGCTCCACTATGGATAGGCCTTTGGTATGAGATTACCCCACAGCTCAGAGCCATAGAGAACCGCCCCTAGGGCATTCACGTTATAAATTTCCAATGCTGGACCCACCCTTCTTGATATTGTTTTCCTGTGGATTTCCCCTATAAGTGCTATATGTTGAATTAAGGATACATGGGTGTTTTTCAACTGTGGTGTCCAGCATAGGTTCCTGGTCAGTTTTTACCCCAAGTAATCAAAGCTTGGCACCACTTTTAGAGTTGTATCGTTCACTAACATCCTTCTCTTTCTAGCTGCTCTTCGATTAAATGGTAAGAACGAGAGCAATACGTTCGCCCCGTGTCTTTAATCAAATTAAAGCTTTCCAGAAATAGCGCTTGAAAAATCCACAGTCAGGTACTGAAAGATCTGAAGATGAAAAAACACTAGATCTAGTACGCCCCCATTTTTAAACAGTGGCAGCGGCCAACAGGAAAAATACATATATTTGACATGGATGGACCTTATAAACCAGACTTTTTAGGATGAAGCTAAGAAAAAGGTAATGGTTTAATGAACTCGAGTAGCCTTTTTAAAAAAAAGAAAAACACGAGCGGCAAGCAGTATGATTAAGTATAAATCATTTACAAGTGATTGCAATTTTTGAACAATATTTGCTGTTCAACATTACACGTTTGTTTTTCCTATTTTATGGTTGAACTGTTCCATTCTCTGTTCACTTACCACAAGAATTTCTTTTCTAAAATGGCCGCATTTCGTACTGTGGAGGCGCCATATTGAGCGTAGAAACGTTTCTATAGTGAACTCGCAATTAGGCGGGGCATCGGTGCAAGAGGACCTCGCCCTTTTGTGATTGGTCGTTACTCAGCTACGCGTGCCGTGGCTATACCGGCTGGCCAATCCGCATACCCATGACTATCTGTGGGTGTTGTGACCCCTGGTGGCGGGAAATCTAGGCGAAGTTTTCGCGCCATTCGCTTAGAGCAGTGAGTCGGGCAGAAGGAAGACCAGCGGCTCTGCCATCTGATCGCAACAACCAGCACCGCCCGATAGCTAATTCTTCCCGTTACCTACACCCCTTGAACCGCCAGCATGGCCGCAGCTCCGCAGACTGATTTGGTGGACGACAGGGAAATGCGCGAGGCGCAGCGAGACTACTTGGATTTTCTGGACGATGAGGTGAGTCCGACTTGAGCCAGGAAAGAGAACAAAGAGACCCGGCCTGAGATGTGAGTTTCTCGCGACAGGGGCGACGCATGACCTGATCCGTGTTGCAGTCCCGCCACGTCCCCCAACCAGTTATTTAGTATTTCGGTTCTTCGCTCCCGTTACGGCCCCTGACGTCTCGGCGCCCACCTACTTCCCCCAAAGTCTTCACCCCCGCCACCAACGCGATACCGTCTTACCCAGGGAGCCCTTCCCGTCCAAGGCAGCCTCTCTTTACCAGCGGTTCCCCCTGCCAGCGCATGACAGTAACTGCCTTTACTCTCCTGCGCGAGAGCATCCTTGTGTTCACCCCTCCCATTGACTAAGCAAAATTCCAATGCTACCTCTCCCCCCTGTTCCCAACCGTCCTCGTTTTCTCCTGAGCCTAACTGAAGCGTGCTCCCTGTGGGGCTGTATTAAATAAAACTTAAAACCTAATTACCGCGAACCTTCATTACTACACACTCCACTAAAGCCACCTAAAGAGTTCGCCATATCTCCCGGGTTTCCCGCCTACCAGACCTCTAGGCTTACCACACACACCATCCTTGCGTTGTTTACCGATCTCGTTATTCACGGAGACACTTCTGAAGTTATAATGGAGTGCTGGATTTAAATTCTAGTGTTCCTTCATTTCCTGGCATTGTGCAAGTTGTTTCTGCTACCTGGCCACCTTACTGATGTGCAGACTCTGTTGATATGGCTTTTCCATGACACTTTTATTTTAAGCGCACGATCCACTTTAGGTTATTTGGTTTTGATATGCTGGTCATACATTTAACTTGTTGCAAACCTCAAGAGTGGTTAAGGCGGAGCACGTTTCTTGCTTGCAGCGCGCTAGTTGGCTAGAAGTGGCGAAGGGCATCCTTATAGTTAGATCGACCACCATTCTTAGGACTCTAGGTTAATAATGTAATTAATGCGACTATTTCGGTATATAGGTCTCCGTAAGGACTTTTGCGATTGTTCTGATCGTCCTTCGGACTTACCTGCTATTATTTACCCATAATGTATTACGATTGCAGGAAGACCAGGGGATCTATCAGAGTAAAGTCCGAGACATGATCAGTGACAATCGATTTCGCCTGATAGTGAATGTGAACGATCTACGCAAGAAGAACGAGGACCGGGCCAACCTGTAAGTAATGCAGCTTAACGTCTGTGGAACATCCGTGTGGTATGAGAGTGGGAGATGAGTGTTTTAGCCTCCATTTTGGAACCGCGGCCTGCTGCCACCGTTCACGTTCAAGATGTCTGGGCATTAATACATGCTACGCCAATACACCACCTTAGTAGGAGACGGGGAAAAGTAATCTTACAAGTAACCCTCGCCCACTCTAATAGTGGCGTGCTTCATCGGGTTCAACCTGGCCCCTAGAAATCGGGATGGGCTCAACCATATTCCAGGGAGCTCTTTGAACATTACTATCTGGGGAGAGGCATAACTACTTAATTAACATACACGCACCTTAGCACAAATTTTGTCTATGCCTTACATTTTTTGCTTTGCATGTACTTACTGTGATGCAAGTATATTTGCATGCTTACAAATAAATATGCATGCAATTCAAAGAGGCATAATGTCACCGAGAAGTGCTAGAAAAGCAACCCCCTCCCCGTGACGAATGCCCAGGATCTATAAAGGCCAGTAGTGAAGGCAATGGTTAATTTAAAAAAAGTGCCAGAGCTTTTCAGGAGGCAACTTGCACAATCTCATTTTTCCTGTTAGCGCTGCCTAAAACGGAGCTAACTATGGAAGTGGGGAGTGGATGTCAAGTCATAAAATTTATATAGCGCACTACATACCCAGAGGGTCTCAAGGCGCTTAGGGAGGGGAGGATCTGGGCAACAGAGTTCAAGTCTCGGCATTGTCTCAACATCCTGTGATTCTGGGCAACTTGCTTAATCTCCCTGTAAATGGACGTGTCCTTAAATGGCGCTTGTGAAAAGCGCTGGTGTTGATGATTACTTGCCGGTTTTGAGCACTGGAAACCACTGGTTCACATTAAGCACAGTGTAGGCCAGAAACATGCTGGTGTTTTAAAGGTCATAGGACCACAACATCCTGAGTGTCCCTTACATAGTTATTTTTAATCTTTCCCATTCTCTTCGTGATACCTTAGGGTTGGATGAGGAATTTTGTTTATTTGATAAGTCCTTCTAGATGGGAATATTTAAAGAGCTCCCAGGATTGTGGTCGAGCACACCCTGACTTTTAGAGTTACGGGTTAACCAGAATATGAAGCATGCCACTACTAGAGTGGACATGGGTTACTTATTTAAACAAAATGCCCCCCCCCCCCCCCGTCTTCTACAGAGATTGTGAATAAGCATTGCACATATTAACCCCCCCCCTTCTGAAAGTTGCCTTTAAGGCATCCCGTTTTGGTTAATGTACAGTTTATAGGAACCACATCTCCCTCCTCCTTTGAGACACAAAAGGATCTCCCCAACCTTCCTGGTTCAAAAGGTCTCCTGACCTCCCATACCAGAGTTTTGAGTAGTACCATGTGAGAGCCAGGTCATAGGTTCCCTGGATGTAGGGAGCAGAAGTGGAATGCAGTTAACCTGTGCAAGGCATACCTTAATCTAACACCAAGGACGAACAGTCCAACATGTTTAATCTCCACACATTGCTACTGTGCTTACTGTTCTGATTTGCTCAATTCTAACCCTATCTTTTGTTTTTCTGACAGCCTTGTGAACAATGCCTTTGCAGAGCTCATTGCCTTCCAGCGGGCGCTCAAAGACTTTGTTGGCTCCATTGATGCCACCTACGCAAAGCAGTATGAAGAGTTCTACATTGGGCTGGAGGGCAGCTTTGGCTCCAAGCATGTTACCCCTCGCACTTTAACCTCGCGCTTACTAGGCTGCGTAGTCTGTGTCGAAGGGATTGTCACCAAATGTGAGTAGTGAGTTTACACCCTTGACTGCAACCTTGGAAAGTCCGCTTTCGAATCAGTTGTGTAATATAAATGGTTTAAGTATGGTTAACAGTGGCCCACAGCTCTGGTTTACCCAACTTAAAAACTAGTCTACCAGCCCCATCAGGAGCATCTTTGCAGCCATTGTCCTGTGCCAGTAACTCTTGTTCTGCTAGACTTGCATGGCAGTGTTCAGATTCTTCCTTTTACTAAATTGGTCATTTGTAAGTACATATATTTTTGGCCGTGTTGTCTCAAAACAGCGGTGTTACTGAATGTTTGGGCAGGAAACGAGTCTTCTCGTTTTGGTAAACACTGCTCTCTGGGGGTCACATGATGATTATCGGTGCCAGTTTATAATTCACACTGTCTGCCCATGAAGGTGTAACTCCCTTTTACCTACCCTGCGATTGACAGGTCGAACCTGAAATTTTGTTCCATAGACGAGTAGTGATCGAGTGAACATTGTTGATGGTGACTTTACTGCGTTCTGAAGCTGTATTACCTAGTTCTGAATATTGTTTGTTGTCCTAGTGTTGAAGCATGTACTTTCCCTCATTTGTGCTTCTGTTTCTATTCTTAGGCTCTCTTGTGCGCCCCAAGGTTGTTCGCAGTGTCCATTACTGCCCTAATACCAAAAAGACAATAGAGCGGCAATACAAGGACATGACCAGTCTGGATGCCTTTCCCTCCTCTGCGGTCTATCCCACCAAGGCGAGTATTAGCTAACCTGACCAACCGTGACGGGCTGTGAATGATTGAACATAGATGTTTGGATTGCAAAAGGCTGGCATTAGAAATCCTTTTTCTCACGATGCCCCTTCACTGACGGAATTGGAAAGTGCGTCAACTGTCTCTGGGAAATATAACTGCTACCACTGCAAATTGCCCTTCCTTGGTGGATTTCAATCTAATGGAGGGTTGGAATGAATGTTGTGGTGTGCACCACAGTTAGTCACTATATTGTCATTTAAATCGAATGGTGCATGACAAATACAGTGTTAACTTAAACTGTTTAACAGATGCCTCCTTGGGGAAGATTCTCTCGCCAAAGAATGAACCCATGGTCCCTACACCTGTTGATTCAGCCGTCCCTAGATGCGTGTGGCTTGGACGTTCTCTTGGGGTTTGCAGAGTTTTGCATTGTTGGGTTTTCGGTTCACACAGGGGAATGGAAACCATGCTTTTTGTCAGTGATGTCAGAAGCTCACGGTCTAAACAATAGAATGAATGTGCACCAGCAATATATTGGGTCTAGTTCTTCATTCCACTTCATCAGATACCACAAACTATTCTTTTGTATCTGAAGTCTCTCTGACTTTCTATAACACGTGTATCAAGTAGGGCAGTATCGCTTTTTGTGTCTTCCAGTGCTCCTTTTGCATTTAAACATTCAGACCTTTTTTTTTTTTATTGATTGTAGGATGAAGAAAACAACCCCCTGGAGACGGAATTTGGTCTGTCTACATACAAAGACCACCAAACCATCACCATCCAGGAGATGCCAGAGAAGTCTCCTGCAGGCCAGCTCCCTCGCTCAGTTGATATCATTGTGGACGATGACCTTGTGGATATAGTAAAACCAGGGGATCGGGTGCAGGTGATTGGCACCTACCGCTGCTTGCCTGCAAAGAAAGGAGGATACACTTCTGGGACCTTCAGGTATCTTGAAGTATGGTTTTTTATCAAACTAATGTTCAGGGCTGGCATTACCGGATGAGATTTGACCCACAAATGATCTGTCCTTATGGTTTTTATTTTAACCAACACCGCTTTGCGAATTGCGCTTGGTTGCCTGAAGTGATAAACCTCCTGCGTCATATGGACAATTCTTGGTACTGATGTGTTTTTTTTCTTCTATAGAACCATCATGATAGCCTGTCATCTGAAGGAGCTGAATAAAGAGGAGCAGCCTCTATTCTCTGCTGATGATGTTGCCAAAATCAAGAAGTTCAGTAAAAGTCGCTCCAAGGTACTTATCGGGAGAAGTTTTCTGCCCACTTTAAGTTTTTCGTTTTTGGAACGTGAGAACTGCAGTCGCTTGTCATCAGCATGGACTTTCTGCACAGAATTGCTTTATATTGAACTAGCCCTCCACCTGTAATGACATTGGCCGCTAAAACGCACTTGAAATCTGTACCTACCATGTCCCACTGGACAACATTTTTGCTCCGCCCAAAGACACATAGTTTATTCATATAACTCCCATCTGCAATGTCAAAAAATGTTGAGGCTACCCTAAACGGAACTCTTTATTGGCATAACTACAACACACCAGAGAGAACCACTCCCACCTCACAAACACCACGTCCTAGTTAGAACACAACAAATGCCTAAGGGTTGAGAAACATTCATTTATGCTTATTATAAGAAAATACCTGTACTTTGGTTAATATAGGCTAGGTATGCGTTTTCTCCCACAGGGCTGCCCAGTGCTCAACGGGTATGTTAAAATTATATCTGTGCTTTTGTGTACCATATAACATTGCCACCATGCCAACACCCATACTACACAGTTGCTCAACAGCCCACTGGTCAACCCATACATCAAACCCAGTAATTCAAATTGCAGTCTGCCCTCATTAAGTCTGCGCCTACTATCCAGCAGCACATGTTGAGCAGTCCTGCAAAATACACCGGACTCCTGACACACTCACGAAAGCCATATCACCAGTGCCATGGAATACTTAGGCAACCCCTGTCTGCCCTGGGATCACAATTGTGAGCTGTTCACAGCACCAAGTAATTAATTTGATAACGTCACCCTGAGGATTTTCCCTGATGTTTTGGCGGGCAGCTCATGCCATATAGAATAGTTAAAATGAAATGCAGCAAAGTTAAATAGCTACTGCCTGTCCATAAACCCTACAGTACAAGGCTCCATGACCGGTTCAGTTTTTCACCTACCAATAAAAGCAAGTAGTCAAGGAAAATCTTATGTCCAGAGCAATCTCGCTATGAAAGCGCCAGTGCCAAACAAATAACAGAAGTGCACATGTGGTGATGGAATAGCCTTTTTATTGACATATTGGTGTCCTCGTTTTTCTATTGGAGACCTCCATCAAAGCAAGCTTTGCCAGGTAATATTTATATTTTCTTGTTCCATCAGGATATCTTCGAGCAGCTTTCGCGCTCTCTTGCTCCAAGTATTCATGGTCACGAGTATGTTAAGAAGGCCATCCTTTGCATGCTCCTTGGAGGTGTGGAGAAGATTCTGGAGAACGGGAGTCGCATCCGAGGCGATATCAATGTTCTGCTGATAGGTAAAACTTTATAAACTTAGACCTAGTGTTTTGATACTGTGTGGTCTACGGCTTCTAGCGTTTCTCTCCTGCTAATGTGTAGTGTTCATAAGCAGTCCTTTGGCCATCATGTCGCATGCATCGTATTAATTTCAGTATTGGCCAGTCATTTTTCTCTGAGCTCTTGGACAACACAACTGGATAATCTCGAAGGGACTGAACGGACAATGCTAATTGGGGGCGGGTTAAAAAAATTCCATGCACCAATCCAAGCTGTTTTTGGGCTTGTGCATCATTTTTGGGTGTTTAACAGGCTGCTGGATTGGTAGCTCACTGGACTAATGTCAGTCAAAATTAACTATATTTGGTTTGTCACAACCATAAAGTGTACATATACAAATTACAAATAGTAAAAAAAGATAAAATTCATTTTCTTAATTTTTTTAGTTCTAAAAAATTAAGACATTGTTTTCCTGTCCCCAGTCTTAAGCTACTTCGGCCTTTGAAAGAAGAGCCTCTACTTTCTTTATGAATTTTACCCCGCGGCATATCAAAATGTTCAAGCCCGCACCCATCCAGCTAGTAACAGCCTGTCTGCAGGTGCGGATCTGAAGGGCATTTAGAACGGATTTCAGCAAAGTTCTTCTCATCTTTTATTGACTCTCACGTACACATTAAATGGCATAAGGTTTCCGTGTGGTACCCACATAGTCTACATCTTATTTTTTGTTGTGTGTTTTTCCACGATGGTATCAAATCTTAAGAAAAATGGTCGCCCAGTCTAAAAGCCATCAATTTCATTTTTAAAGATAGCCGGAAGTGTGCCACGAGGTAAGGTTGCGGTTTTAATCCTTTGTATGAGTTTAATACGGTCCATGCGTGTCGACGTTTGGCCAAGATCATTTTGTCTTCTACCAAGGATAGAGCCTTTGTATTCAATTTACAAATTTCAGTGGACTAATGAACCCACTCCAGGGCCCGTCTGTCCCCTGGGTCGCATGTCCACTCGGACGTTCATTCTAATGAGGTTTACAATGAGTCAGATTTAAGTTTGGAAACCAAAACCTGTTATTTTAGCCCCAAGAGACTTGTGTGAACGTCTGCATTAAAAAATACCATGTCATGTACATGATTTTCTGGAGGCACATTGCATGTATAAAGGCCAGTTCTTCTAAAATCTAAACCATGATAATGGTACTCTTGAGCAGAAGTGTGTTACACTGAATATTGCCCCAATTGTACCAGAAGGCTTCAGAATCTAATTGATTGTCGTGGAATGCCATGTATGTTACTTTCCGTTGCTAAGCTCATTGGCTTTGACCCTAGTCTGTAATAATGACTGTAACATAACCTTTTTTGTTAAATTTTAGGTGACCCCTCTGTCGCGAAGTCCCAGCTTCTTCGGTATGTTCTCTGTACTGCTCCTCGTGCCATTCCCACCACTGGGCGGGGGTCCTCTGGTGTTGGTCTGACTGCTGCAGTCACCACCGACCAAGAAACCGGTGAGTAGCCACAAGGCGCATTTTGTGCACACTCTTCTGTGCATTGAATTGATTACTGCATACACACAGTTACTACATCTCAACCCCTGGTATGAATGTCTGTTTTCTGGCGCGTCCTTCCTGCAGTGCTCTCCAGGCACTTCAGTACTTGTGTATGCTCTTACTTTATTGTGGTATGTTCCCAGTAGCTTTCTCTAACTACTCATAGTGGATGAGTTTATAGGTGCCTTCCGCTGCTGAAGGCAGCACTAACCCACAATAGGCCCCCATCTTTGTTTTTTCTAAATCGGGGTGGGAGGGTGTTACTAGCAACCAAGAGTAGCACACTTTTATTTATATGCATCTTTCTAGCTTGCAGATGTTTAGTGGCTGTGGGTTTGAAAACGGCCCAGTTCTTTGCTAGTGAACCAGTGGAGGGTTTTTATAAAGTTTTTCAAAGTAGTAAAACCAGTAGAGGAGGGAAGAGTCCGAGCAGAGGGGGTCATACTGGACCCAGAGGGCTGAATGCACCAGGCATGTAACTATTTGGCTTGCAAGTCACACCTCCAAAATGGTACTTTTAAGTTCGTGTTTTTTAAAAAACATTTTTTCTATTACTCTGTGGGGTGACATTAAGTTTCTGAACTTGAAAGTATTTGAGAATTTCCCCCTTTACATGATTTAATGTTGCAGTGAATAAAGCAAGAGTGCGAGGTAAACATGTTAATCAGGTTGATCAGTGTGTGTATATTTTCAACTTGATTAAACGGACTTGGGGAAACTTATTCCAGGAAGTGGCCAGCACCCTGTTGGAGGCAATTGAATCGAGTTGAAAAACAGACCACTAGGAATCAGTTTGCTTTCCGCTTCAAGCCTTCATGGGTATAAGCGAAGTAATCTTGGCTATTGAGACACTGTTCTGATTAGTGGATACCCCCTTTAAAAATAAAGAATAACATTCTCTTTGCCTAGTCCAGCCTTTCTGGCAACTAATTCTAGAAGTTTTCTCCACTGCTCCTGGGTACACAAATATTCCTTCATTTTATTTCTCTGGGGAAAGGGTTCAATCGGACAGGATTTGCAAATAATGCAGAGCTGCAAAATTAAGAGGAACTGGACTTTGTAGTAGCCCTGTGACTATCCTTGCATGTCTTACTTACACCAACCTTGAAATCTAATAGTGTTGAAAGCTATGCAAGTTTAATGCTTTGCCATTCATGTTCCTTCAGGTGAAAGGCGTCTAGAAGCTGGTGCCATGGTGCTAGCTGACAAAGGTGTGGTCTGCATTGATGAGTTTGACAAGATGTCCGATATGGATCGTACAGCCATCCATGAGGTCATGGAACAGGGTCGCGTCACTATTGCAAAGGCTGGGATCCATGCACGCCTGAATGCCCGCTGCAGTGTACTGGCTGCAGCCAATCCAGTCTATGGAAGGGTGAGTCTGATATAACCGTGTCTACTGCTCTGCCTACTCACACCCTGCAGTTGCTTACTGAAGTGCGTGGTTTGCTGGTGTGAACTGATTGTTTCTCTTGCAGTATAACCAATATAAAACTCCCATGGAGAACATTGGCCTTCAAGACTCCCTGCTTTCCCGATTCGACCTGCTTTTCATCATGCTTGACCAGATGGACCCAGAGCAGGATCGTGAAATTTCAGACCATGTGTTGCGCATGCATCGGTACAGGGCAGCCGGGGAGCAAGATGGAGATGGTACGTTCATCTGGGAAGCAACTCATTGCTTGGTTTGTGTGGCGCAACAAAACCTTTCCCATTACTCACTTCCATTATTGACTGGTTGAGCGTACATTGCTTCTGAATTTTGCTAGGTTGCTTCTTGGCGACCATACAAGTCTAGTATTAGGGTGGTACAACTACTGAATGTTGCCCATGGTTGTGGACATCTGTTTAAAATGGGGATCAGTCCATTGTCTTTTATTGCATAGTTTGACTATCGGCAACTTTTCCCATATAATTCAGGAAAGCACACCATCACATTAGACCATCAAATGCTAGTCTTATGTCAGAACATGCTGCCTTTTGAATTACATTGCTACTAATGATGTGAATGTAGAACTGTGACATGTTTCAGCCCCCCCTCCCACTTTTTTGGGGAGCTTAAGTTGTACTGATATTATTGCCTATTTAAGATTTATTGTATGCTGTTCTAGGTTTATGCAGAATTCTATACTTGATGGCTGTTAATTTTTGTTCTAGAACAAGTGTGAACTGGGCTCTATTTTCTTTTCAGCTATGCCATTTGGAAGTGCTGTTGACATCTTAGCCACTGAAGACCCCAACACCACTCAAGAAGAACAAGAAGAGCTGCAGGTGTATGAGAAGCACGACAACCTGCTGCATGGCTCCAAGAGGCGCAAGTATGTATGGATTGTTTACAGCTCAGTCATTTTGTTAGCTTTTTAGGGACAGTGTTAACCTGAATTCTTTGTTACTCCTGCAGGGATAAAGTGGTCAGCATGGAGTTCATGAGAAAATACATACATGTGGCTAAGATGGTCACTCCAGTGCTGACCCAGGAAACTTGTACCTACATCGCCGACCAGTACTCTCGGCTGAGGAGCCAGGACCAGATAAGCTCAGATCTTGCAAGAGTGAGTGTTGGAGCAGATACTAGATCCATGACTAGATGGCTATATACCCTTGCCACATCGTATGCTGTTTTTGCAACCTTGCCAAGCTATGGGTTGGCAGCTGATAGTATGAGGGAAGAAGCTAAACTGTACCTTTAATCAATCAAAGCATTTATATAGCGCACTACTCACCCAGAGGGTCTCAAGGCGCCAGGGGAGGGGGGGTCCGCTACTGCTTGAACAGTCAGGTCTTGAGTTGCTTCCTTAAGGCACACCTTCTCCTAATTTGAGGCACTTCTGCTTGCTGCCCAATTTTCTACTTCAGGATGTATTTCTTGTCCACTTATCTGAATCGGGCACCTGGTAAAACTGTGGTCCTTGCGCACTGCTAATTAATAGCCTGTATAGGTGGCAGTTCTTTTCTTACTGCAGGCATACATAGCAAGGTGGAGCCCACCCTCTCATCAAGCAGGTTCTGGCTTAATTGCAGTCATTTCTGGCAAACGCCTTTGCTTCAAATAAAATCAGACCTCCCATATATAGGATTCCTTTGGGCTTTGCCTATTAAAGCTGGAACAACGCACCAGTTTTCACCTTGCCATCATTGGAATCCACCTTCCCATAACCAGTTCGTTCATGTCCTACTTTTAATTGTAACACAGTAGTGCTTTACTCTGCCTACTGTTGCATTATAGAACCTGTTTGTAACCTTATATAATGGAGCCTTCTTTCAATTCCCGCCTCGGCGGGTCTTGGGCTCAATTTCCTCGTACCTGATAATTCTCACCTCGTTGCCTATTATGATCATGAGCCCCACTCTGCACCTCTGTGCAATAGCTTGCTTAATCTCTACAATGGCCCCAACAACGCTGAGGATGCCTGATTTCACCTTGGGCGTGCCCAGGAGTGTCAAGTCAAGTCAATAAATTTATATAGCGCGCTACATACCCAAAGGGTCTCAAGGCGCTTGGAGAAGGGTGGGGAATTACTTGTCAAATATCCACGTTTTAAGTTGCTTTCTGAATGCTAGGTGGTTCTGAGTAAGGCGAAGGTGAGTGGGAAGTGAGTTCCAGGTTTTAGCTGCCAGGTAGGAGAAGGATCTACCTCCCATGGTGGTTTTGTTGATGCGAGGTACAGTGGCAAGGGCTTGGTTGGCGGATTGTAGCTGGCGGGAGGGGGTGTAGGAGGACAGTCTTGTGTTGAGGCATTCGAGTCCGATTTCGTAGAGCGCTTTGTGTGCGTGGGTTAGGAGCCGGAAGGTAATCCTTTTATTGACGGGGAGCCAGTGGAGGTTTTTCAGGTGTCCAGAGATGTGATCTTTACGTGGGATGTCTAGTATGAGCCTGGCTGAAGCGTTCTGGATGCGTTGGAGTTTTTTCTGGAGTTTTGCGGTGGTACCGGCGTAGAGGGTGTTTCCGTAGTCCAGACGCCTCGTGACCAGAGCGTGGGTGACTGTTTTTCTAGTTTCGGTGGGGATCCAACAAAATGTTTTTTTGAGCATGCGAAGAATGTTGAAGCAAGATGAAGAGACGGCGTTGACTTGTCTGTTCATCGAGTGAGGAATCCAGGATGACGCCCAGGTTCCGTGCGTGGCCCGTCGGGATGGGTGCTTTTCCAAGGGCCTCTGGCCACCAAGAGTCATCCCAGGCGGAGGGGGAGGTGCCTAGAATGAGGACTTTTGTTTTGTCTGAGTTCAGTTTCAGACGGCTGTGCTTCATCCATTCGGCTACTTCTTTCATTCCTTCATGCAGGTTGGTTTTGGCGGTGTTAGGGTCTTTGGTGAGTGAGAGGATCAGTTGAGTGTCATCAGCGTAGGAGATGATGTTGAGGTTATGTTGGCGTGCGATGGCCGCGAGGGGGCTCATGTATACGTTAAAGAGGGTGGGGCTGAGTGAGGATCCTTGTGGTACGCCGCAGATGACTTCAGTGGCCTCTGACTTGAATGGTGGAAGGCGGACTCTCTGGGTTCTTCCGGTGAGTACAAGCCCTGAGAAGCCTCCGGGTAGTCGTGCGCTATATAGGTGCGTAATTATCATTCTAGTGATTGCAACGCTGCTTCTTTTTCGGATATCTTAGTCCTAGCCCCTTTGTAGGTCTTGGCTCTGAATCTAGCCATTCCCCCATGTTTTGTATGAGTATATTGGGGTCTCACCATATTGATGTTTCCTCCTGAGCGGACTTTTGTCTCTTGTCTAATTTCTACATATTTCTTTCTAGACTTCCCCTGTTACAGCCCGTAGTTTGGAAACAATGATCCGTTTGGCTACTGCCCACGCCAGGGCGCGAATGTCCAAGACCATTGACCTCGAGGACGCAGAGGTTGCCGTGGAACTTATGCAATTTGCCTATTTCAAGAAGGTAAGTATTTGGATGACTCAATAATTCATTTTTTTTGGTCCCTACACCAGAATTTCACTGAGCAGCTGAAGAATAGGTGGCATTGTGCCCATTCTTCCCCAAGCCTGCCAGCCACCCCAAAATAGTCATATAACTGCAAGTATTTTGATTTACTAAAAACCATGAGCGATAGCGGAGTCTGTTCCTGCTTAGAACATTTTTTCTGTTCTGACATGTCACCTGGAAATGGCTTGAGGTTTTCCATGGGAATCTCGTTGATATTTTATAAATGGCAGAATGTCTTGGTATAGTTAAAGATGTCCTCCTAATTACACAATTCTGTTGAATTGGATAGAGGGCAGAACTCTCCACCCTGGTAATGCCATTCAAAAGAATGGCATGCTAACTTTTGACCACTTTCTACTTCACTCAAAGGATGTTACAGACCTGGTTAGCTCTATGCTTTGGCCTCTTTGTAGTGTGCTGTCCTGTTGCACTACCCCTGTAACTGCTGCATTGCAAAAGAAATAATAGATTTGATTGTCTAATGTAAATGTAGTAGTCACTTTCACAAAATCCACACAAGACAGGCAGAAAATCAAGAAAAATAAAATCCTCTAGGCTGCAGAAAGAGAAGACCAATACAGTTAAACGAGTATGGCAGGTCTCAGCTCCAGTATGCTGATATACTCCCTGCATAACCATCTGACATAACTTGGCAAATTGGGTGCCTTTCCAGCAAAGGCTGAAACGTCCAAGGCAGAGGAACTTAACCGGATTAAGCTACTGCAAAGGTGCTCCTTCGCCTTCAAATCACTGATGCTATTCTACCACATCCGTGCCCCGTAGGAAGATTAGTTTTTACCATCTTATTGGCTACAGAAACAAACTTTGATTCTCCAGCCCCATATTCCAACTTAACTTTTCTTCCAACCAGGAAGTGAACATCCTGGTTAAACTACTATTTCTAAGACTTAAAAGTTTTCTCCTCTGCTTGATGTAATGAGTCCATAGAAAAATTGAAGGGGTTGGCACCCATGGAAAAATTTCTGCATTCCAGGGAAATTGTACGTAAAGTATGAACACCAAGTAAAACCTTGCGTAGACTCCAAACTTTGAGAATAGGAGTGTATGGCTTTTGTAGCTACTGCTTTTCATTGGAACAGTACTGTAATCTACATTTAGATGAGTGTCTGGTAGCCGGCACTGGAAGGGCCAGATTTCAAACACTGAAGCTGTATTTTTTTTCGTTGTTGTCCTTCTGCTGTAACGGTTTCCAATACTATCATCTATGGGAGATAGTCCATTATCACCAAGTAGGATTGGGGAAACTTATGAGCGATCAAATGATACAAAGCATGGTATATACTGATAAACAGCATTAATGAATCCGTTTTGGAACTGAAGGTAATCCCTAAAATACTTTCCAGTTAGTTTTACTGAAGCCTGACTAAGCACTCCTGTTCTAATTGTTAGAACTGCTACTATAACTTATCTTTTGCACCTCCTGTTTGCATTTTTATTTCTGGTTTTGTGTTTTTTTTTTTATTTCTTCCCAAAATGAGTGGCAGCCGTCCGGTTATTTGTAAATGCATAGATGGTTTGACATGCACCATTGAGACTCAACCTGGCTCAACATCATCCTTGGTGCAATTGCTGTCTGGTCAGTTTATTAAGAACCAGGTAGTAATTTTTTGCTCGTCACTCCTAGGTACTTGAGAAGGAGAAGAAGCGCAAGAAGAGGGATGAAGGGACAGACACAGAGGGTGAGGAAACGACACAGGAGGAAAAGGAAGCTCGTAAAAAGAGGTAAGCGCAAGTTTAACGATGCTAATCATTTAGTTCTTAACATTCCCTCAAAGTGGGATATGGGTTGGGCTGCTACCTTCCACTGGGAAATGTACAGGCCACATGCCATTTGTTCGTTTTTATATTCTGGAAAGGAAAGATCCAGTAGGCGAGTTTACATAAAATTCCTTTTATAATGAAAGACCAACTAGAAGTTAGTTGGCATTCAAGTCAAGTCAAGTCAGAGAATTTATATAGCGCACTACATACCCAGAGGGTCTCAAGGCGCTTAGAAAGGGGAGGAGTATTACTTGTCAAATATCCACGTTTTAAGTTGCTTTCTGAATGCTAGGTGGTTCTGGGTAAGGCGAAGGTAAGCGGGGAGTGAGTTCCATGTTTTAGCAGCCAGGTATGAGAAGGATCTGCCTCCCATGGTGGTCTTGTTGATGCGAGGAACAGTGGCGAGGGCTTGGCTTGAAGAACGTAGTTGGCGGGAGGGGGTGTAGAAGGACAGTCGTGAGTTGAGGCATTCTGGTCCGATGTCGTAGAGTGATTTGTGTGCGTGGGTTAGCAGTCGGAAAGTGATCCTCTTATTGATGGGTAGCCAGTGGAGGTCATTAAGGTGATCGGAGATGTGTTCATTGCGTGGGATGTCTAATATGATCCTGGCTGAGGCGTTTTAAATTCGTTGGAGTTTTTTCTGGAGTTTAGCGGTAGTGCCTGCGTAGAGGGTGTTTCCGTAGTCCAGTCGGCTTGTGACCAGAGCATGGGTGACTGTTTTCCTTGTTTCGGTGGGAATCCAGCGAAATGTTTTTCTGAGCATGCGAAGAATGTTGAAGCAGGAAGAGGATACGGCGCTGACTTGTCTGTTCATTGAGAGTGAAGAATCCAGGATGACGCCTAGGTTCCGTGCGTGGTCTGTCGGGATGGGTGCTTTTCCGAGGGCTTCCGGCCACCAGGAGTCGTCCCATGCAGAGGGGGATGTACCTAAGATGAGGACTTCAGTTTTGTCTGAGTTCAGTTTCAGACGGCTTTGTTTCATCCATTCGGCAACTTCTTTCATTCCTTCGTGTAGGTTAGTTTTGGCGGTGCTGGGGTCATTGGTGGGAGAAAGGATTAGTTGAGTGTCATCCGCGTAAGAGATGATGTTGAGGTTGTGTTGGCGGGCGATGGCCGCGAGGGGGCTCATGTATACGTTGAAGAGGGTGGGGCTGAGTGAGGATCCTTGTGGTACGCCACAGATGACTTCAGTGGCTTCGGACTTGAATGGTGGGAGGCGGACTCTCTGGGTTCTTCCGGTGAGGAACGAGGTGATCCATTCAAGTGCTTTTCCTTGGATGCCGATGTTATTGAGGCGATGTAGGAGGGTGCTGTGGCAGACTGTGTCGAATGCTGCAGAGAGGTCGAGGAGGATGAGGGCGACTGTCTCCATTGTCCAGTAGAGTTCGAATGTCGTCTGTTGCTGCGATGAGGGCGGTCTCAGTGCTGTGTTTTGCTCGGAAGCCAGATTGTGAGGAGTCGAGGGATTTGTTGGCTTCGAGGAAGGCGGCGAGCTGGTTGTTGACAGCTTTCTCGATGACTTTGGCCGGGAATGGTAGGAGCGAGATGGGGCGGTAATTTTTGAGTTCTGTGGGGTCCGCTGTGGGTTTTTTCAGAAGGGCGGTGAGTTCAGCGTGTTTCCAGCTCTCAGGGAAGGTTGCGGAGTTGAAGGTTGATGACGTCTCGGAGGTGCGGTGCTATGACTGAGTCTGCTTTGTTGAAGATGTGGTGAGGACATGGGTCTGTGGGGGATCCTGAGTGGATGGAGTTCATCAGGCGGATGGTGTCCTCAGTGGAGATTGGGTTCCAGTCGTTAAGGGTGTTCACGGGGGGAGAGTGTTCAGCATATGGTTGGGCGGGTTGGTCTCCGGGTTGGTTGTCGAAGCTGTTGTGGATGTCTGCAATCTTGTTGTGGAAGAATGAGGCTAGGGAGTCGCAGAGGGCTTGAGAGGGGGTGATGTCGTTGGAGTTGGCCGAGGGATTGGAAAATTCCTTGACGATGTTGAAAAGTTCCTTGCTGTTGTGGGCGTTGTTGTCAAGTCGATCCTTGAATGCTGTTTTCTTGGCCTTTCGGATTAGTTGGTGGTGAGTGCGGGTGGCGTTTTTGAAGGCGTCCTTGGAGCTAGTGGTTGGGTCTTTTTTCCAGGCCTTTTCAAGGGAGCGGCAGAGTTTCTTGGACTTCTTAAGATCATCGTTGAACCATGAGGCCTTTTTGCTGCCAGGTTTGCTTTGACGTTTTTTCAGTGGTGCTAAGGTGTCGGCGGTGTTGGATAACCATAGGGTGAGGTTGGCGGCGGCTTCGTTTGCGTTAGAAGAGTGGGCTGGGGTGTTTAGAAGGAGCGACGCGGAGATCTGGTCCGTGGTGATTTTGTTCCAGTTTCTTTGCAGAGTTGGTTGGAGGTGGTTGGTAGGTTTTGGTTTGTTGTAGGTGAAGTGAACGCAGCTGTGGTCAGTCCAGAGGAGATCCGTAGTGTGGCTGAAGGAGACATGATTGCTGGAGGTGAAGATGGGGTCGAGTGTGCGACCAGCGATGTGGGTGGGGGAAGTGACTAGTTGAAGTCCGAGGTTGGCGAGGTTGTCTAAGAGGGTGGCGGAGTTGCTGTCGTTGATCTTTTCAAGGTGAAAGTTGAGGTCTCCCAGAAGGATGTAGTCTTTGGAGGGGAGCGCGTGTGGAGTGATGAAGTCTGTGATGTCTTCACTGAATTTTGCGCGGGGTCCTGGTGGTCTGTAGAGGAGGGTGCCTCTGAGTGTGGTCTTGGGGTCGATGTGGATCTGGAAGTGGAGGTGTTCGGAGTTAGCGAGGTTGGCGTCAGAGCTGGTTGAGATGCGGATTGATTTCTTATGGACGATAGCGATTCCTCCTCCTCCTGTGTGGTCGGTGCGGTCAGTGTAACACTGTAAACAAGTTCCTAGCACCCTATCCCTACTGAACCCTATACTAACATTTAGCAGAAGCAGGAAATAGCTAGCCCATAAATCGAGTTTCTTAGGACTTATTGAATAGCTTACCTTTTCTCAGTATGCAATGACTGTTTAACTATTCTGTCGCAGCCTTTTCCCTGGAATGGGAATCAATACCAGGCAGTCTACTTCCCTGTTTTTTGAGCAGCCCCTAACTGGGGCTTTTTAATAGTTCTGTCCTGAACCCTCCTAGTTAATGGTTGGATATACCTGAGTTTTTATACTAAGTTTGCCATTTTTATCTCGTATTTCTAAGTTGGCGAGACTAAAGACGCTACAAGACAAAGTATTCAGATAAATGCAGCATCTCTGTTCATTTGCAGATGTTTAGCCATCACTGTAGGTGTCCCTGTTTAACATAGTGGCAACCTGTAACAAGCATTGGAAATGCAATAGGTCTCGCATTAGAAAAGTTGGAGCTATTGGTCTTGTAAATGACAAATATTTTATTTATTTGTTGGTTTTTCAAATAGCTAAATTGATAGCTTTGTCATTTACAACGCCAATAGTTATAACTTTCGCGAATGTGACACCTATAGCATTTTGAATGCAACATGTTTTGTATTTACGTGACATAGATGGCAGCTCTGGTCGTTAGGCCACATCTCTAGAGAGCAGGAGAGTGCAGCAGGTGTGTGAGGGTGTGTGAGGATGAGGGTGTGGGTGAGTGAGGGTGAGTGAGGATGTTTGAGGGTGTGCATTGAGCTTAAAAGTCACGGGCACTGCAAGGAATCGCCACGATTCCTTGCAAGTTGGTTCAAGAGTGGATAAGCCCCCATAGTCTCGCAAGCTCGATGCGCATGCGCATCGACAGGCGAGACCTACAAATGGCAGCCTAGATAGTGGGCGGATATGATAACAATCCTGTACGTTTCAAGCTTCATGCGTTCTATTATGTGCTTGCCAGAAAGAGTGATAGAGTTGACTTTTAAATGGGTCCTGTGGATGTTAAAGGCAATTTTGTGGGTCCACATATAAGTGGACATCCCCTCTTCATGGCTAGTCAGGCAATCGTGTATGTCCTTCCATTCTATGTTCCCTTAACCCAAGCAGCCTTGCCTCCTTTTCATAGGTGTGGTTAACGTCTTTGGACTCGAGTATCCAATCTTGTTGTCCCCACTTTACGAACATTAATAACAGCCATAAATTGAGGGACATCTTGGAGCCACCATCGCATCTGTTTCTCAATCTATTGCCCATACCAAACTCTTTGGTTTGGTTCCCTAGATCGATGCAAATTAAGAGTAGATTTCTCAACCACACATCAGTCTCTGCGACAATTACGTTGTAGCATTCTGTTAGTCTATTGAAGCATGTACAGGAAAGGTGCAGATTCTACATTTGCTATACAGCACACCACACATTTCAAGGTCGACCAACTTCCATCTAAACGGTTGGACTCTGATAATTAACCACACTTGACACTAATGGCTCTTGCTTGGCGCGCCGATAACTTTCCATGATGGCCCTTGGCATACCCTTAATTTTGTGACAAATTTGCCTGGAACGCCCATCAGCCTTTTGCTTTATATGTTTTACATATTTACACTTTGTCAGTTTGAATTTGATCAAAGTCACATTTCTACTTGCCGATTGATATGCAGCCTAACAGATCAGAACTGGCCGTAAAAAAATTGCGTAGGAAATTGGAAAACTGCTCTTTTGTGAATTATCAGAAAATTGGGCTGCGTTGGACAGTAATGTTTGTAGGTTTGGCCAAATGTTCAATCATGCTGCCTGATATTGTAGACCACGTTTTGGCATTGTACAGTTTTGCATTGTACAGTTTCTTTGACATGTACTGGTAGTCAAGTGTGGTGTGTTGAGCTTCTAGCAGACGGTACATAATGTATATTAGCAATTTCTGTTTTTAAAAGTGGCCTTTATTAATGTTTGGTAACCATGGCACAAGTATTCACTTGGAACTCATTTATAGAAAAGATTGAAGTGATAGATTTGAGTGGAATTATTCTGTACCAACATTTTAGTTCAACTTTTTATGACCGAATAATTCCTGTCTTGATTAGATCTGTATAAACCTTAATTACAAGCCTGTATCTTGTGTACTTTGATTCCGCCGAACCAAATTTTACTTTTCTTTGAAAAAGACAAATATGCAGTCTTTAGACTCGTAAAAATGTAAGTGAAAGATTTTTTTGTGGGAAAAGTAAGCCCCAGGTGAAGGAATGGCTGAGTAGGAGAGGCCCTACCCACTCTGTTGGGGATCACTGTCAGTATAGGGATCAGGAATATTTGATGGCCATCAGTTAATCCCATCTTCGATCAGGAGAGTGGTTATTCTGAACAATTGGGAATCATCTTGTCCCAAACATGGGCTACATTTTTTTAGCCTATCCTTGCACATGAAGTACTGTAAAGCCTCTTTACAGGAGCAACATGGGATATCATGCCCTCGTGATTTGGCACTAGCTGCCACCTTCGTGATTAACCTGAGCCTACCAGTGACCATTACACTCTGGGCTTGGTCACCATACCCCTAGTGGTCCCCAAGGGAGTGGGTAGGGCCTCCCAAAACTGCCATCCCCAGGTTACCAGAGTCCTATTGAGACTCTAGTATTTGAATTTAGGCTCAAAAAGCCGCAGACACAAAAAATACAGAGACTGCCTAATTGTCTAAGAATGAAGTTCGGTTCAGCTGAATCAAAATACACCAAGATACTTCTCTTACAATGTTTATATAGATTAAACCAAGACAAGAATATTTCGTTCATAAAGTTGAACTAAAATGGTGGTATAGATGTAAGCCCATGCAGAATTGTCACTACAATCTTTTCTTGAATTGAGTTCCATGTGAATACTTGTTCCAAGGTTACTTGATACCGGTGTTCACATGGACATTAGGCTTGCTTTTGTTTTCGTTAAACAGTAACTGTTGGGCCTATTTGGTGCTTGTACATTCTGATAGCTAGGCTTTTTTGATGAATTCGCATGGTCTCCTTTCTAGGCGGAAGAGCCGCTCAAAGGACGGCAAGGAAAAGGATGCTGGCGATCAGAAGGATAGTGAACATGATCCCTACGAGTTCAGTGATGCAGAAGACGAGCTGCCAGCAGGTAACATGCTCGTGTTTCTCAACCCAGTTGTGTAGAAAAAGACAAACCATGAACTGAGCCAAGTTATGAGTGTCGCATTCTGGTGGCACGTGTTCCCCTTTTATGAATTTGAAAGTGTTAATTTGCGTTTCAAGCAGTACAAATCGTTTTTTCAAAAGTAAAAAGCACATGAAGCATTACCCTATTCTAAAGTGTGTTCTGCCCTAGCTGATTTTGATAAGTATCACTTCTGCCAGTTGCATTCTTGCCTGTACCAAAAAAAAGAATGCAGCAAATAGATGTAAAAGTAATCCCTGACCCTTCTCCTCCAGAGGTGCAAGTGATATAGGTACACATAGGACTTTGTTTATTTTGTAAAGGCACTTAACTTGAGTGGATGACAAATCGCTTTGCGTGTAGGGGCTAAGCTTCCCTTATGTATATTGCGCTAAAACTTTTTTTAGCCCTTTCATAAATTATCACTGTGAAGTGGTTGGGCAAACAAGGTTTTTGAAAAATGGTTCTGTATTTAATGCCCCCTCCAAGTTGCTCAAACCTTTCTTCTCAATTGGTCAGCAGTTCAGTGGCAATCCTGCATTGCCAGCTTTTACTTTAAAAAACTTTTTCAAATCTTTTTCCTTCATTGGCCTTACTGCCAATAATTACTCATTGTATGCTTTGTGTAATCTCAGAAGTACCATTGATTTGTAGCTTTACTTGCCCCCTCTCCTTAGCACTCAAAAATGAAAAATCAATGCAAGTCTATATAAATAACTGTGCTAGGTGCCCGATGGACCAGTGGAGTCTGAGCTGTTGCTGCCCCTTTTTAACAGCATTTTATTTTCTTGACACAGTGAAGGTAGCTACTCCCAAAGCCCCTGAACCTTCAGAGGAGCAGCCAATGGACACAAGCGAGGCCAAAAAGACAGGCTTAGCGGATGAGAGGTGAGTTCTTCCCTTGTAAAAAAAAATTTAAAAAAAAAAAAAGCCTGGATATTAGTAGTTTGAAATGTTTTTTAGTCGGATGGGCCGGCTAAATTACCGATTAAATTGCCCTGCATGTTGCAATAACGTGCATGGCACTACTTTAGGAAAACAATTTGTCTTCAGTATCTACAATGGTGATTTGCATTAGGTAGGCAACACCATAATTTAAAGGGCCATCCAGTGTAGACTGTTCTTTACACAGCCCTCGGTCTCTTACTCGCGCGAACAGTAGCCCAGCCTTGGTCTGCCCAGCCTTGGTCTGCCCAGCCTTGGTCTGCCCAGCCTTGGTCTGCCCAGCCTTGGTCTGCCCAGCCTTGGTCTGCCCAGCCTTGGTCTGCCCAGCCTTGGTCTGCCCAGCCTGTGACATAAATCCCCCGGATGGACCTCTAAGGTGTTTGGAATACAGCTTAATTGTGCACTCTGACACTGTCCCTACTGGCAAGATTCAAGCCCTTTTGATATGGTGGATATTGTTATAGACCTACTGTAGTATGTTTGCAAAGTAGTTGTCTAAACTCGTGAGGGTACAGATTTTGTGTTCTGGTCCAAAAATTCTTTGCCTGTATTCTTCTTTCTCGGATGGCTTATGTGTAACATGACTTACTCTTCATTTTTTTCCTTATTCCCTGTCCTTTAGGCTGAAGCAGTTCAAAGCTGCACTTCTGGATGCCTTCAAGGCTGCGCACGCCCAGTCGATCACCATGCGGAACCTGATGGATGCCATCAACAAGGACAATGCAAGTCCCTTCTCCAAAGAGGAGGTCCAGGCTGCACTGGACCACATGCAGGATGCCAACCACATCATGGTGTCAGACGAGATCATCTTCCTGATCTGAGCCAGTCTGGCTGGACTTAAAACTTTATTTTAAAGAAGCAAAACTTTATTTTAAAGAAGCAAAAAACTATCTTGGAAAAAGAGGCAATCCAAAATGCCAGTATTTTACAGACTCTTGACGAATGACACAATTTTAAGTTTTTAAGAATTCAGCCTCCAAGTTATATTTTGCTTTAGAAATATTTTAAAGCATGAAAGTCTAGGAGAAGCCTTCTTTCACTGGTTGAAATGTTTCATTGGCTCAAGCACATCTAAAAGCCATTGTTCAAAGAGCTGCTCTTGCAAAACATGCATCCCTCTAATCCTGGTGTATTGTGGGTCTGCACAATTGAGCCCTCATCTCGGTGATGTGGGTTCCTTTTTTCTTTATCCTGCAGCATTTACGGCTAGACTGATTGCTTCTAATGTTTTATTCAGCTCTGTGGTCCGGTTTCTGTACTGCAAGTTGTGCCTGAAAGACGACTGGGGTGATTGGTGGATTAAATGTCCATGTGCCTCATTACAAACCGTTTTAATGAGTTTGTTTCAAACAAAATTGTACTGGGATGCTCAAAATGTAATACCACAAGTTTGGTAGATATTTTTTTGTACTGAAGTTAATGTACAACCGTGACGTGCTACAATGCCAGGTTGTTAGAGCAGCTTAGCGTTGGTGTTCTAATACTTCACAGTGAAATTGTACGTTTCAGTATACTTTATTAAGAGGTGGTTAAATATGGACTAAACAGAGTCCTATGCTTTTAACCCAAGTCGCAGGTGCAACTACATGCTTGCATTAACCACTGCTTCAACTGAGGTGAAACTATACAAACTGTATATAGTTTAAGTCTAGCACCACCGAAAATAGTGAGTTTCTTGCTTTATTGAAAAGCTTGCAATTGTTCCTGTAATTGTATAAAATTTATACAGCTATTTTGGTTACACTTGCTTTGTATCCAAGTAGTGCTGGCACCGCATGTAAAAAAGCTGCTTATTTTAATGTCATGTCCTTTGCATAATTGTTTTAAGAAACAATGTTAAAGTAAAATTTGAGTTGAGAAATAAAAGTTCTCATTGTACAATTTTTAAAAAAGTCTAACTGGTTTTCATATACTCAGCAGTATTACCTGTTTTTGATCAACTAATGATCGAGACTACTGGGAGGCTGGCTGACCTTTTTTTTTTTTTTTTTTTTTTTTCTTTTTCATTAAAAGGTCCTCTCCACAAGCGGTGATAGAGGGAGATGGCGTACCTAGGCGTGGATGCTAATGCATAGGTTTGGAGCTAGTTGGCAACATTTAATAGCTGAAACATTCTGAAGTCATTAACATTCAGAATGTTTTCACTCATCTTACATGCAGGAGTAACCACAATTTACAAGAGCAGTCTTATTACATAGAGGGTGCTGTTGCACTGCCTCTGAACAACACCACCCAGCGCAAGAGACTTGATCCAAAGAGGCCTACAGTCCTACACTGACTCCATCACAAGCCCCTGTCCTTACAATGAACATTAACACAACCTGTAGCAGGTATCATCCAATGCTAAAAGCAAAGTATAGCCTTTTAACTGCAGATGACACAATGCCCCTCCCCGTTAACACCCCAAACACTTTACAGGTGCGCCCCAACGTACTCTGTGGGCATCCCGTCACCGTCCTGTGAAGCCTGCCATTCACAGCACTATGGAAACGGTACCTTGTAAGCTACCACTCTGTATGAGTAATTACATCTCAAAATCTATGCATTATACCTCTTATACAAATCATATTGAAAACTCAACTACCACACTGAAACAGGATCCAACTAACATCATCCACTGCTTTGGGAGTGCCCACCTTCACTGCACGTCAAGAAAAATAATGCTGTTATGATGCAGCCCTGAAAAAGTGGGTAAAAACAAAAACCCTGATTTGCCCTGTGGTTGGTTATCCATGTAGGCAATAAGATGCATTTGTGTGCTAGCTATTTATCTACTCCGTTGTCAATAGCCTTGTGACTGTGATTCAATTCAGTTTATTAATGCGCTTTTTCTCAATGGGTAGGTAGAATTGGAGTGACATGACTGGATCTTCTTCTTCTGGTGAGCTGTGGATTTGAGGGCTGCCTTTGTAGGGCGTAGGTGAATTTTTGGGACTGCTAGCCAGCAACAGGTTGTCATTGTCCAATTTGAAGATAAGACATTGAAGTGTAGTTTTTAAGCCGTCTGCTGGGATAAGAGGCATGATTCCTTTGAGGGGGCATGATTCCTTTGAGGGTTTCAAATTGTTGGTCACCTTTACTGTGTCATAGCTGCATAGAAGTGTAAACCCCCCCCCAAAAAGTAAATCTAGCAACTGAAAGGTGCAAAGTTTACATTGCAAAGCAACTGCCACTGTGTGGTGGTATAGCAGCGTTTTTACTCTTGGCCTGTTTGGACTTTTTGGTTTTTTTAGGACTGGAAATGCTGCAGGTTTCTCAAGGGTAGCGAGGTGACATATAATCTGGGGGTGTACTGCAATGGTAAATATGTATCAAAAGCTTTTCTCCACCCCTACGGATAGCTTAGTAAGAGTGTGTGCAGGTCAGATATATATATTACCTACTGGCGATAGCCAGTAGGTATATATAGTTAGGACCTAGTTACCATAGGAAATTCCGAACATTCTATTGGGAATAACTTTGGCGCCGATTGACGGATCTGCCTGTAATTTTCCTTAAATTTGCCTCTCTGCGCTCCTTCCCTGAAAGTTTCGGGGGGATTCGTCAAGCGGGGGCCGAGAAAAAAGGGGGGCCCCAAAACGTGTTTTCCCAATGTTAATTTCCATAGGGACATTCTGACAAGGCTACAGCTCGAACGGCTGAACGGAATTACACCAAACTTGGCAAAATGGTAGGGACAGGTATGCAGTAGTGCCTTTTCTATATTTGGTGAAAATCCCTCCAGTAGTTGTTGAGAAATTGAATTTGAGCAAATTATATATCTATATGCGCTCAACATTCTATTGGGAATACCTTTGGCGCCGATTGAGGAATCTGTGTAATTTTGCATAATTTTGGCCAGCTCTGCTCCTTCCCTGAAAGTTTTGGGGGGGTTCGTCAAGCGGGGGCCGAAAGGGGGGGTCCCAAAACCTGTTTTCCCCATGTTAATTTCCGTAGGGACCTTTAGACACTGCTACAGCCCGAACGGCAGAACGGAATTGCACCAAACTTTGCAAAATAGTAGGGACAGGTATGCAGTAGTGCCTTTTCTATATTTGGTGAAAATCCCTACAGTAGTTGTTGAGAAATTGAATTTGAGCAAATTATATATCTATATGCGTGTGTACCCTTATGTGCGCAAGCGAGTTTCTGATTGGCTGGCAGTAGACAGTCAACATTCCAAACTGTCCAAACCAGGAAGTTTTGGCCACCATCTTGTTTTTCAGGAGAACTGAGGCACAAGAGCCCAAAACAAGAGTGGAAAACACGAAAAGGGGGCAGGGTAGAGACCCCCAAACCCTCTAGCCCTTCTCAGGGGTCCCAAAAGGACCCCCAAGGGAAAAAAAATCCAAAAACTTGCGGGGTACGCTCACCGTACGCGTACCCTGCGATTTAAAAAAAAAAATGTGCACTTGGTGGTCCTTCTGGGACCCCCTGAGAAGGGCTAGGGGGTCAGGGGGTCTCAACCCTGCCCCCTTCGTGTTTTCTACTCGTTTTCTGCTCTCTTGTGCCTCACTTCTCCTGAGAAACAAGATGGCTGCTCAGGTGGTCCCAGAAGGATAATAACATATATAAACGTTATCCGCTAATAGAATTAGCTTTTACAAAACCGTAGAAATTTTATTGAAAAAAAATATAGGTTTCACGCCTGATATAGTCAGGAATTAGCATTTAAAAAAACCTTGCAAATTCACTGAAAAAAACATAGGTTTCAGGCCTTATATATTTAGGAATTAGCATTTAAAAAACCATTGAAATTGCTCCAATATAGTTAGTTGTACTAACTATATTTCGCGCACCCGCAATCCACTGCTGTCACATATTACATCATTTTACATCATTCATGACATGGTCAGTGACATCACTGATGACATCTCAAATGACATCACTATCTCATTTGACATCACTGATATCATTCATGTGATAAAATGATGCACCTCCTCACACTCTAATATAACATTTGATACACCCACTGTTAAATACATACGCACTCACTGATTCCTAGGTCTACACACACACATTCACTCATAGAATCACTCATACATAGTCACTCATCAATACGACACTATCATATGCACTCCTACACCTATACAGACTCACACACTGCCACTCATCCATGGAGTTACACACACGCCTAGTCAGCCATGCAAAGAATCAATCACACTTCCATTTCCTCAACTATACAGTTATACACACACAACACCTTACTTATTCAAACATATACTAACGCATACTTACTCAATTATACAATCACTGATACAAGTACACTATGATCCATACAGCCACTCGCACATTCACTGGCTCTCGTGTATAGTCATTTATATATGCCAACTCTCACATGCACTGTGTTTTACATGTGTACTTACTTGGACATGTAGCACTGAGATATCCATTTTCTCACCAACACACCCATGCACACAGTCAACCGCCCAGATAGCTGTTTCAACATGCACTCTTGAACTCACACACCTAGTGAATCAACTGCTCACACATCTATGCAGTCACACACCTCCCTGCCACCCACACACTGTCTCCCATTCAAGTACTTGGGCAACCAATCAATAACCCATATAGCCACTCATATTGCTACTGATCAACACATGCAGCAGCTTACACAACAGGCATACTGATGCACACATTCAGACAGTTTAGTCACTAACCCATGCATTTAGTAAGACATTTAATCACTCACTCGTACAGTCAGTCACGCACCTACTAAATCCTTCATCCAGACACTTATACATCCACTCATTCTTCAATATGTAAAACCTATTTAAACTTTACAGAAACAGTCACTGGATGATGTCATCAGTGATGTCAAATGAGATGTCACTGACCATGTCATGAATGATGCAAGTGCTGGGTAAACCTTTGATGTGGCCTGGCGGCCATGGAGAAATGCTGCTGGCAGTGGAAAGGCTCGGGCATGAGGTGGCTGGGCAGGAATGTGAGTCACGGTAAGGGGAGCCTTTGAAGACAAGGCAGGGGGATAGAAGCGCGGTCACGAGCATGTGCACTTCTACAAATCCGGATCGTAAAAGTCAGCTTTGTGGATGGGCGGCAATAGGTCTCTCTGCGAGACCTAAAAAAGGAAGGAAGATGTTACTGTCTCTTCCAAAGCTTAAATAAAGTTAAATCAAAATCAATTAGACCTTCTTTTACATCAATTAAGAGATTTTTGTTTAAATTAAGGGATATTTACCTTCTTGACAATTATATATCTTTTTTTTTTTGTTTAAATAAGTTGCGCAGATGCAGAACTGGGCAGCGTGTTTGTCAAGGCTACACTACTGGGTGGCACCTGAGAAGTGTTCATTGGATTTTCTTTAGGTCTAGCTTGACATCACAGCTGTTTTTACCTTGTGATCAAAAAGAGCTTTCAGAAGTAGTACAGAGAATGGGCGAGAAGTCGTGCAGTTGCTCACTCTGGAGCGAGGGGCGCCCATGGTTCAATCGCTGGTGGCAGCTCCGCTTCATGCGACTCCGGGCAATAGCTCACTTAATCTCCCCGATGGTCACCAGCGCCTGTATACCCCTAGGGGTGATCATGCTTTACAAATGTGGAATTATTTAGCCTCTGCCCCATGGTAGTTACATAAACAAGGAGTTTAGTGTTAATTACCCCCTTTGAAAAATCCTAGGGGTAGAAAATTTGCACAGTATTAATTCTTGCTACAATTTCTTTGAAAGGTCTGACAGACTTGGTTATGTGCTATGATTTGGTAATAAAAATTGTAGGAAAGTGCACTTTTTTGTATGGTCAACCCCACGCTCGTTTCCCCCCAGGACATGGCAGTTAATTGGGTCACCAGGGCCTGAAGCACTTTTTGTACCACCCTCTGTGGCCCAAGTAAACGAATGACCGCAAGCCTGCCAATGACTACTTCAGGAGCAGTGAAAACTGCTCCAACTTGACTTTGCCCTCACCATGAATGGTATGGTAAAACTGCTATTTTTCATGTCCGTCATCTCTGAGGTAGGCCTCCTTAGTCCAGGAGGCAGGGTGCATTGTATTAAAGGTGTGGACATATTATTGCAAGCTCCTATGACACTATAGTAGTCCTTTCCTATAGGGGCTTCTATAAGTGATCATGGGGCCATAGGATAAAATGGGCTATCACCCAGGCACTCCGAGGTTGCCAGCTCCATTAAGGTCCCACTGAAAAGCGTCATGTTCGTTATCAAACATCTGGTCTCATCAAATCCAACTTTTTCCCGAAGTCCGATTTAATGTGACATGCAACGCCTGCCTGGGTGCATTTCCCCGACAGGATGGCTTGTGAAGTGGCACATCAAGGTGGTGAGCTACAAAGCTATCACCGCCTCTGAGATGGAACCAGGTTGCCCACGGAATGAAGAACAGCCCTCCTCCATCCCCCAGGCACATTTGCACCCAGGCAGGTGGGAAAATTAGGTAGGCAGGCTTTGCACATCCCCAGAAGGCTAGTCGCAAACCTAGGATGGGCTACTTGGTCTGTTAAGCCAAGGAAGGGTGCTGCCATTTTTAAAAGTGGCAGAACAGAGGATTGTGGGTAGAAAAGGTGCCCCTCCCCCCCCCCCCCTCCCTCTTAAGTGGTGACTTCTGGTGCACATTAGTTGCTGGGGCTAGTAGCCCATTGGCTACTTGCACCCACACCCCTAATGTCCCTAAATCTAGAAGTTAAAAGGCCAACCCAGGCACCAGAACCTCGGATGTGAAATAACTTGCAATAAAGGACAAAGACGAGACCGGAGTTTCTGACTTCAGGACCTGCGCAAAGGTACGAAACCCTGTACCTGCATAACTGCAACTCATCCCATACTAGACTGATTCCAAAGTCAAGAGGAACCTCTCTGAGCATCAAGGGCAACCCTAGAACTCCCTTGGACTAGAGGTACTAGTCCCCTGCAGGTAAAAAGCATGTTTCTGTAACCAAAGGCTCACTGGCCATTGGGCCTGCCGAGGGATCACCCAAAAGTATGATGTAGTGCATTGTGGGAAACATCGTCCTGACCTCCAGCAAATTTCAGGTAACTACCATTGCTCTTCGTACTCCAGGACATCGAAATAACTCAAGGCTGAGCTTACTGCTGCCAAGGATTGTTGGTGGTCAGCCCGACTACCACTAACTTCGTTCGACTCTATGCCTTGAGGAAACTCCGCAGCACCTTCACCCAATGCTGTCTTAATCCATAGGTACGCTGGGCAGTTGCCTGGGGGGGACCCACGCAGACCAGAATTTAACACTAATGTTCTGTTAAACAGGTTTATTCCTGTGAGTGGTTGTGTAGGCAGGGCCCAGTGCAGTGCTTTTCCTGGGGCCCTATAATGCTGTGAAGACGGCCCTTCCCTCCCCTGTCAACTCGGTGGCCCTGTGGCAGAGTTTTTGCATCTGTTTCATACCCTACACCATGTAAGTGGCAAAAGCAGCAGCCTTGCGGCTCCGGTTTCAGCACCAAGGACAGCCAGGACAACTCTGCAGTTGGACACCATGAACAAGACAAATATGAGCTGCCTGTCGTGGCTTGGCCCTGTGACTCGCATCACCTTAACGCTCAGTGGTTTCTACTTCATGTGACATGCAAGTTACCGATTCTCACCTGTCTTCTCAATTGACTGCTTTGTTAAACTTTTGCAGTAGTGAATTGCACTGATTTATTTTTCCTTCTAAAATCCATACCTCTGGTTATACTTATTCAATTGTGTCTGTTTTGGTGTCTACATTTAAATACATTTCTGCTGTATGCTTATAAATTGGTGTCTGGTTTCTTTTGTCGTGTCAATTACATATTGTCCATGTTGGTACTCTGAAATTCTTAACATGTTCCTCTGGTAAAGCCTGACTGCTGTGTGGCACTCTACCATGACTGAGCTAAGGATTTATTATTTTGAATCTAAAGGACCTTTCTTTGGGGTATTGTGAGAACATTACCTATGGTATCCTAACCAGGCTCTCTACATAAAACTTCACTTTCCTACAAAAATACATTAATTAAAAAATACAGATAGGCTCTGCGTAAAGCCTCTTCTGCCATTGGCCTTAGTGAGTGTCTTTACACTTTGCTTCCAGCCATGACCGCATACAACCCGGGGCAATAGGTCAGCCCACTTTTGCCATTGGCTTAATTTCCCTATGAGTAACTGCATTTGTCTGATTACATGTGCACATCAACCTGAAAAAATGAATTTGCAATTCATAGGTACACTTTAATTCCTTTTCGTCTCCTCTTTTTATTTTCATTTTCATATTTAGAGTATACTATAGCTCTCCAGACAGTGGAAACAGGCTGCTTGCTCGCCACCTATTTTCTGTGTATTGTGCTGCATCGTGTACAACCACTGCATCTAAACCATGTGACTGTCATGGAATGGTATTGTCCATAGTGTATCATTTACCATTCCAAACGTTGCTCCCAAGCATGCCCAATGCAGGAACTTTAAAACAATGATACACTATGTACAATACCATTGCAAAATGGGCCACTGTTGCTGTGTTTAATTTTATTTAGTATTTTAAGCATATGGCCGCCATGTTTAGGAAACATGTTTTATTTTTTCTACGTTTAATCTTTGAATTTGACTTGTTGCATTTGTGTGTTTTTGCTGTGTAAGAGGGTGAATGCATAAATGAGTCAGTGGATGGATGAATGGATGCACGAAACAGGTGGGTGCAATAATGCATGAGAAATGACTCAATGCGTCGGTATGTCCAACAGTGACAGAAGAGGCACTTTCATTTATAAGGACAGGTATTGTCATTGCTAAATATATTTGCCCCTCAGACATAAGGTGTTTGGATTACCCATCAACCAATTTATTAGGCTCCACAATTATTTTCTCTGTAACCATGAGACAGTTTGGTCTATGTGTGAGCAGGACTTCTTGTTCTGGTCATGGGCCCAGAAACTAGGGGCCATATGCATGAAAGGGATTTAAACATTCTGTGTCAATGGAAAAATGTTCATACATACGGCCCTAGGTCTAAGAGTCACAGACCGCGAGCATGTTTGCCTAGGTGAGTTCACTATCGATAACCATTGTAATCAACATGTTTGCCATAGACATAGTCTATGTCGTTTTTTTATATGAAGAGCTGATGTTTTAACAATGGTTAACAGCTCTGTGCATCATTGGACGATTGTCATTGAACATGCAATGTTTCTCTACCAAAAAGTAATACATTCCATTAATTGGGAAGTTTTGAATGCTTTGAAAATTGTACCAGTGAGGAGATCTCTTTCTGTGTTGAAAGATTTGTGGGCGCTAATGCTCTTTTTACAATTGAAAAACATGGCTTCCCCTTCAGAAGATACCACCAACCTCCCCCTGGGGCCTGAATGTCCTGAGGACAAAGTGTGGGCAAAAGAGGTGGATGCTTACGTACCAAGAAGAGAAAACATATAAAACGAACCATATAACTTGCCTTCTGTGCAACAAACACTCGACCAAGGAATAATGGTGAGCTACAGCAGTGAAAAATCTAGTATTGATGAGAGCTAAAATCGAAGCATGAGCGTGCTTATAATATAGGTGGGTCCAGTGGAAGTATGCGGCAGGGGACGGACAAATTATGTGGCAGGGTTGGGTAAATTATGCAGCATTATGAGGCAGGTTTTGGGATAGTATTTCTCCACTTTTTTGTAATTTTTAAACTCGTTTACATTGCCTGGGCATTAGTTGCAACTTATTAGTTCCAGTTTAACACCCAAACACAGCAATAAGCTACAGAAAAGTGACCAGTCAGCTTTTGCAAAGGGCCTTCTACTGCTCTGCAACAAATGTTGCTGCATTTTTGGTAACTTTTGTACTGCTTGAGCTAGAAACATTTTTTTACTACATTCTTCAGAATATGCTGCAGATGATGGATTATGTTTCAAAATGCAGCAAATGTATAATTACGCAAAAATCGCAGCAGCCACGCAATCACATAATCACAGTGGTCCTGAACATCGATAAGAGGCAATCTAATGAAAATATGCGACATATATTACCTGCACGGATGATAACGTGAAGTACATGAAGCGTAGGCTGCCATTGATGGGGACCACATACGACAGACCTACATGCTGTGTGGAACGCAAATCATTTTCGGAGAACAAAGGAATACCATCCACTCAAAGCGCCGCTACTTATATCTAAAGGTGCAGAAATATATACATCTGTTAAGATATTTTTAATTCCGTTATTTTTGGGAAAGAACAGTTGTTAGTTTGCTTCTGCATTTTTTTTGTTAAAAACTAAATTAAAAAAATGCTTTTTGCACAGCCCTGATTAATGGTCGATAGCAGAACCGTTTCTATAATTTTTTTATGAGGTCTTTTCATACAAATCTTTTTTAACTTATGTTCTAGACTATAGCTTTTTCTACAGAGGTCAGAATCATAGAATAATACAATTATAAACCACAAGCTGTCATCGTATGGTGACGTCCCGCCATCAGGTGCTACTAACGAAGGCCCATCTGTTACACGGTACATGACTGTACACTCTTCTACACCTTGCATTTATAGTTTGACTTCACATTCCAGTCCTGATGCATCATGGTCCTTGTAGTACTTTGCGTTGCCAAACCATGCCTAGATAACATCATGGTGGTGGATCTTTGTTCTTGGATCCCACAGTTATTCTAATCCTTTCAGAAATTACATCTGGACTTTTCTCTCTCATGTGTTTGATCTGCACCCCATTGCGGGCTTTTCTGGTTCCCCTCTTGTGCATTCTGGTTTCACCGAATTTTCCATTTGAAAGTCACAGTTTAACCATCCCTTCGTTTGGCATTCTCTGATTTTTACCACCAGGTTTATTTCTTGCACCTAGTTCTCTCACTTCACGTGTGCTGCTTCTCTGAGCTTCCACCTATCCCAGTTCTGTGATCTCAGTGCACAGCAGCTCACAACAGTCCTTACTGCTGAGACTCCTCCTGCTGCTATGCTTCCAGGCTTGCTCTTTGGTTCTGTGTTATTTGGTTTCTCTTCTTTCTTGTTCCCATTTTGCTGTTAGCTACTTGGGGACAGAGAGGCAGAAATGATAAGGAACAGAAACAGACAAGACTGTCATTTTCCTAGTTCTATTTCAGCCTACACCTTTACTGACCTGTCCTTGTCTTGTATTGCTGTGTTCCCTGTTGTTTGCATACATCCACCCAACCTTTGTTAGTGTGCAGATTTCCAGCGTTCATAGTGCTGTATGCTTACTTCTAACCCAGCCCAGTTCCTGTTCTTGATTATGAGCCTGCTTTTCCCTGAACCTAATTCTGTATTCAGTGTTTCCGGTTCTATTATCTTTAAGCATTTCTTGTGCCTGTGTTTAAATCTTGATCCAGTACCTATTTTAAACCAGTGGTTTCTGGTGCTTTGCACCAGCACTTAATCGTCAACACCAGCACTTACGACAGTCAGCCACATTGTGGCGCTATTTGTCTAATTCGAGACGAGTACAAGTACAGTTGTTCAGTAATACAGTATTCATGAAAAAATTACTACTACCTTCCTCCAAAGCCATGCCTTGGCTGCGCCTGGAATAGTCTGAATTGGCGCACTAGTAGGAGTGTGATGGTTAGTGGTTGTGTTGGTTCTGTCATTGCCACTGCTGGCAGGGGCAATGGGTGGTGCAAGCTGCAGTGGCATCCTCCAGAGGGGCCTGGAACATCTTTTTAGGTCTCGCGACCTATCAATGGGCGCAAGCACATTGAGCTTAGCGAGAATTCATGTCCTCAAAACGCTTGTGAAACCAAGGGCTTCGTTCATGCGGTTTTGTTTAAGTTCACGTGAATCACGTGACCAAACAAGCACGCGCATTCACGGCCGCACAGCACATCAAAGGGCTTCGCCCAGCGTGCGCTCTGCGGCTTCTCCTCCCCTAATTGCATTATCAGGTACGTGTTGGCTCACCCCCAAACCTTCTCTCAGTTTTCGTTTTGCTTACTCGCTGTGTGCCTCTCTACCCCTTCCATGCTGCTTAGTCATCTCCTTGTTGCCGTACGCTTTACTACGTCTCACTGGGTGCTTCTTTACTCCCTTCTCCGTGTTGCTCTGTCGGTGCTTCTTTGCCATCGACTCCGGTCTTCAGGTTGTTCTGTCTTGCCCTGTGCTTCTGTGCTCACCCCCAAACCTTCTCTCAGTTTTCGTTTTGCTTACTCGCTGTGTGCCTCTCTACCCTTTCTATGCTGCTTAGTCATCTCCTTGGTGCCGTCTCGCCGTGTGCTTTTATGCTTTCTGTCGCTTTGTCTTCTCACTGCGCCATATCCTCTATGCATGTGCCATTTCTGTTCTTATGCACCATTTGCTCCAATTTACGGAAAGAGCTTCCATTTTCTGTAAGATTTCACTTTATCAATACCAGTTTAACTACCCAAATATAGCAATAAGCAATTGAAACATGGCCAGTCAACCTTTGCGAAGGGCCTTCCTCTGCTTGCGAGCATGAGCAGCCACGTTTTTAGTAACACTGGATCTGTTTACAATAGAAACAATTTTTTGGGTAAAAGCGGCAGATTATGCATCATATGATGGATTTATGTGGCAAATGTGACAAGCCCATAATTATATGGAAAAATGCAATTGCCGCAGAATCAGATAATTCCAGTGTCCTCAGGGCCCTGAACATGCCACTGTTATGTATGTAATCTAGGGATGTAAAAAAACACATCTCAGAACTTGTGGTGCCCAAGGTCATGGAAACTCTCATTAATATTTTACATATAAATAAATATATAAGCACAGAGCTTAAATTAGTAGGCTACCCCAACGTGCGGGAAAGAAATCAAGGTGCTTCTGAGAAGGGTTATGCTCCTCTGCCATCAGCACAAGTGGTTGGCGCTAATGTGTAACGTTGCTTTACCTGTCCCCACCGGGTCTCGTGTATTTACTGCGGTCACAGTCACAACGGGTCTTTCTGGGCCAGGCAGCTGTGCTGAAAGCTGCGCTTAATGAATGCAAACTTTGGCACAGACAGTGAGGCGCTGTTTGCTGCCAGTTTCAACCCTATTTCCGAGCCTCGGGACGGGTTCTTGGGCCTCTGTGTATTTTTTCTAGCTAATGGTCGTCTGAACATGTACTGTTACAGGGGCTATGGAACGGGGGTGAGGGGGGTGGGGGGGCATGGTGACCGCGAGCGTGCCACACCCCAGTCCCATCACAATGACCAATACAAATCTGAGAGTACAGAACGGTGTGAATGGGAAAGCTGAAGCAAACTCCCTTCACCAAAGGATTCACCATGAATGTATCCAAATGCTTCCCAAAAGTATAAAAAAGATACTTGTTTCTTGGGAAGCATTCCCTAAAGCATCCATTAAAAAAAAAAAAAGCATGCCATCCTTATTTGGATAATTGTGTTTATATGGAAGCGGTGGGTGCACGTAGGAGGTACAGAAAAGACTTGCATATTTCACCAGCCTCGGCAGTGTACAAGCCTCATCTAAGCTTACATTTTCCAAATATTCTCATAATTATTATAATTTCATATTCTTTTTCAAATTTTGGCACTTAAGATGTTATCAAACAGCTCCAGAAATCGAGGCATGGGTCACTCCATCCAGACATGTCAAAAACTAATTTTTAATTAAATACGTTGATTAACTGAAAGACCGTCTTGATTAGGGTGGCGATTTTTAGCAACCTGTGTGATTGGGCTATTTTTAAAGCAGGAAAAAAAGAGACGTGAAATTGTAATTTCACAGGTAATTAAGCAACTTGGATTTCCAGTGGAGCGGAAAGCAGTGGAATGTGATTTCTGGGTCTAATGTATTTATTGAATTTTCTGTGCGGGCTCCGCAGAAGCCCGAGACCACAGAAAGGTAAAACAAGCACTGGCGTTGCCAATAGGTCTCGCAGTAGGAAAGTTGGAGCTATTGGTTTTGTAAATGACAAAGCCCTTTATGTTTTTAAAATGAAAACAAAAATAAAAGGCATTGTTATTTGCAATTGTAATAGCTCCAACTTTCCTACTGCGAGACCTATTGGCAACGCCAGTGCTTGTTAGTACAAGTTAAGCACTGCTTCAATCATTGTCATCAAGAGTGTTAGTGAGATTTTCAGGCTTACTGCCTCTGGCACATACTCTCCCCCAGAGCTCTCTTCCACAAGAGCTGCTGGGTGTCTACCGATACTTGTGAGATTAACTGCTCCTTGCCAATATCAGAGAGAGATCTTATTCCAAGGATACAAACTAGCTTTATTATAGGTTGAATTTCCTGCTTTCTCCTTCCATGTGTTTCTATGCATGGTTCCCGCCTGGTGTCTGTTTTGCATAATTTTCCAGTTCATGTCCAGTTCGCTGATCACATTCCATTTCAACCCGCTCCACTCCTCAGCTTCTGTTCTTTTTCTTTACTATCTTTCAGGTGCTGTCCTGTGTATGCTTATCTTCCTCCTAAATTCCGTTGTCCCTACAGAGAGCAAGCACTTCCATTCAGTTAATCCTTGCTCAATCTTATTAGGATCCCTGCAAATTATTCTGGAACTTAATTTTCTGGTACAGACCAGCATCAAATGTGACTTTTAGAAATGGAGGCAGTCTTGTCCAAGCATGCTCTACTGTCGATAAGCAGGGTCACTGGAATTACATGATTTTGTGGCAACAGATTGTTCTACATAATTATTAATTCACTACACTAGGCACATACTTGCCAAATCAGCGTTGTACGATGACATTGTTGCAATGTACATACATTGCAAGAATGTCATCGTAGGAGGAAGCTTACATCATCCCCCGTCGGGTAAAGAGATTAAATTATATCACAACGCTGATTGCAATTCCAGCAACTTGATTTATTACATTGAATGTCCTTGTGGGAAATTATATGTAGGCAAGAAAGAAAGAAAACTCAAAGTGCGAATTTCTGAACATAAAAGCACAATTAGGAATAAAAACATGAAGAGTAGGGTAGCATCACATTGGACACAGGAAAGACACACCATATCGCAATTACAATTTTCCATTCTTGAACAAGTTTCTTATTCTGAGGGCACGGATCAGACCCGATCCCTCCTCCAGAGAGAAATATTCTGGATAAAAAAACTGGGTACCCAGGATCCGAAAGGGTTAAATGAACGGATAGACTTTGCATGTTTTTTGTAATTGAGGACCTGTGGTCACTGTTTGATATGTGCACATGCTTGAGCATTAATGTACATGTGATTATTGAATGTTTATCATCCAACTTGTAATTAATATGAGGTTTTTTTGAACATGAGGAGAGTACATTGTATTTTGTGTTTTTATAAACATGCACCCTTTTTATCACACACTGATCTTTTCATTTTGATTTCATTCACTTTTAGTTTATGTCCAGTTTGTTGAGGGCAGGGGAGATGAGGTCCTCTTTGCTTGTAATTTTTAAATGCATCAGCTCTAATTTGACCATTTAAACATGGCGCTCGAACTTGGGCAGCTCCGTGTATGTAGTTGATCACGAAACGTTGACGTTCTAGTTTTATCAGGGCAGTAAAGTGGTCCCGCGGAGTTTTGAGAGCATTGGAAATTAGGATTTGAGTCGCTAGTCGCTAATGAGCAAGAGTTAGTATCAGGCACCTTTTGAGATCTTTTACTCTTCCAACATGGCGGCCGCCGGTAGTCCGCCGTTTATACAGTGGTACATGCGTGACACAGGTGTCTCATAAGGATTTATGGCAACACCAAAAGCCACCCTGCATGGCCTTGGGTGGCCTCATAAATCGAGTAAGGTGGCGCATCGCAAATCACTGCATCACCTTACTCTGTGCCGGGAAGCATTCCATGGGGTTTGCGGGGGAGAGGTTCCCATGCAACACCCATAGAATTTGACACTTTCCCAGATTTGCAAAGTGGTGTAAACCTGTGGAAGAGTCAAGCCCATACGACTCCAGAGTTGAGGCGTTATGAGGAGAAATATGTTCATATCTCCTCGTTTTGCAGCACACATTGAAAGAGGAAAGTGCCACTTCCTGCAAAAAAAACCCAATCCTGCCTGCAACGGAGGCAACCATGCACTATGGTGCCCAAGTTGGTGCTACGCTCCCAAAATATGGCACCAGCTCCCGCAGAAAGGACAGGAATGCACTGCACTGCATTGCTTAAATACGGTGCATTCCTGCCCTTTCACTTTGGCGTAGGGCAGCACAGCAAGGTGCCTTTCTGCGCTGCCCTACGCCAAAATGGGTACACGTAAATAAGGACCTTAGTACAGTGCTGACTAGGTACCTTTCAGTTGTGGACTGCATCTCTATGTGATTGTCACCATATTTGTGCCTATGTGCTAGGTGTTAAACTACTGAGATGAAACATTTGCTCAGGCAGCATTACTGTGTGTTGAAATGACAAAATAAAATAATATTCCAACACAAAGTGCCACATTATGCTGCATAATTTGGCTATGTTCATTGCATAATTTATACAAAAAAACAATAGGGGAGAGAGAGAGAAGATGTGGATTCGTACTCCCAGATTATCAAAAACAAATGGAATCCACTGGTGGGTGAGAGTGGTCCCAACAATGGTGGGGAGCACTGTGTGTTTTTAAAATACCTCTCACACACCAACAGGCCCCTTTGTGTCATGCTTCATCATTGGGGTCTTCGCACCCCTATACGGGATGCGGCGTGCTACTACCTACGACTACGTGGGAGCACTTATACACAGACTATGTGTGGCATGTGTAGGGTAGTGGTAATCAGTGAGTAGTGGGGTTTGAAGTGTTTTAAGTGAGGCTCGTGGGGTAGCTAAAAAAAGTTTTAATGGGCCCCCGAGCTGGTACTGCTAAAAAAGTGTGTGGTGAGGTTTTTACGTATTGTAAGGTACATTTACCTCATGTGTGCGTCGACATGTTTCGGAGTAAAAAAGGCTGCACTGCATAATTTAGTCAAAGGCTATTGCATAATGCTGCCCTCCATTGTGATGTATTTCCTGTGACCCGTATGGTAAGACTGATAACACAGGCCATACTAAGTAATGCAGGATTGTTCTATATGGATGCACAGGTCGAAGGGTGATTACTGCAGGAGAGGATTTACCTTCTTCCATAATCCTTGGTACTTTCATATTGTTTTTACTCATTTTACTTGTCTTTCGTAGTATTTATTTTTTGCTCATGACAATTCTAATCCTAACACACTATACTAGATCAGGGTATATTAAATCCCTACTAATGTAATCATCTGTGTTTCGAACATATTTGGAACAGAATAATCCCTCATAAACCCTGTGGGGCAGATTTACAACTTCTGGCGCATCTCTGCTAATCAGCAGGGATGCGCCAGAAAAGTTGAGACTCGCCAAACCACCCGTGCGCCACCACTGATGCGCCGCATTTACAGTACGGTGCGCCGTGGCGCACAGATGGGCAGATGCGTGTCACATCACCCGGTGGAAAAGGCGGCGCATTGCTGGAGTCGCGTCGCAAGTGCGACTTGGCTCCAGCAAGGCTCGGGGTTACCCTATGCCTAACATGCTGCGTCAATCCTTAGGCCTGCTTCAAGCAGGCGCACGGTTTTGACGCAGTATGGCCGTAAAAGTGACTCAGTGAAATCTTGTAGATTTTACTGCGTCACTTTTACGATCCATACCTGAGAGGGAACGCCCACCGTTCACGGGAACGCCCACATGAAACCTGACGCAGGTTTCATGTGGCGCAGGGGTTTACAATGTGACGCATCTCCCTAGATGCGCCACGTTGTAAATACGGTGCATGGTTTACGCCACCGTTGCATCACAAAAGTGACGCAACGGCGGTGTAAAACTGTCGCAAGGGGCTTGTAAATCTGCCCCTGCGAGTTCTCTGGCAGGTCTGAGGCCCCCCAAATGTCTCTTGCACTGTTGTGTATAATCCACAGGGAGAGTGGGAGGTACCTGCCTGTATTCTCTTTCTCCTCAGAGGGGTGGCTATATTCCGAGATTGGGGCTAGACAGAGCTAACTGTGAGTTCCTCAAAAAGGCAGAAGGAAATAGGGGTTTGCAATTTGGGCACATGCAGGGCTCTACAGCTAACCCTCTCTGTGTTTGGCCAAAGGCTGGGTGCAACAGGGGTTCGCCAATGTGGGACTGAAGAGGTGTTCATTAAAGAAGAGAAAATCATAAAGATTAGATACAGTACAGATTATTCCACAGAGTTCATTCAACGCCTGAGGCTACCAAAGAAACGTTGGCACAATCTAGGACCGCAGGAGGATATATAATGTGAGGGGTTGCTCATTTTTTTCAAAATTGATATTTAAGGGGCCCCCAAATATAAAAGATTGATTGTATGATAGTTGCCAGTGGGATAAGGTTGCAAAAGTCCCAGCAGGGAGAAAATGTTTTGCACGGTGTCATGGGTGATAGAAAATTTGAGAAAACATGATTCATTAACTACAATGTCCCGTCTCATACACTTTTTATGTACTGCAATACGTGCCACAGGACTCGGGCAGTTCAGTGGTTGCAGCATTTTCGGCATAGTTATGAATTAGCCGCACTTGCCACATAATTAATTATCCAGTGCATAATTTCCAGATTGTAACAAAAAAATATGTTTCTTCGAAAATTGATCAAAAGTTACTAAAAAAAGTTACCGATCGGTGGTAGGACCTTTGCAAAGCTTAACTGTTCATCCTCCAACTACTGATTGGTTGGCCTTGGGTTTAAACTGATACCAGTAAACTGAACTCTTTGCCCCGGCAGTATTAACGTGGGCAAAAATGTGCCACATTCGGTAGCACAATTAGCCTTTTCTTGCCACATAATGTGGTAATCGCATGTCGCATTATTCCAATGGTCTTGTTTGACTCTGATTGCGAAATATATTTCATGTTGTACAATTCATACTGACGGTGTTACGGGGTAGATATATAATGGGGTACAGGGAGAACATTTTACGAGTATGGATGTCAACACAATATAGCCATACATTTACATTTTGAAGATCTCCATAAAACTGCGGCCGCAGGCGCGGCTCTAGGCTCATGGCGGCCCTGGGCAGGGAGCATAGGTAGGGGGCCCCGGAAGAGGGGGTCCAGGCGGGGCGGAGCACGGAGTCCAGTGAAGGGGGGGGGGGGGGGGGGGGTCAGGGTGTTTGGAAGTGGAACAGAGCCAGAGGCCGCCAAATCCCTGCCAGAAGACGCCATGCAAATATGTATCCATCCTCAGAAGATTATTATATTAAGGATATATATTGGCGTGGCGGCCCCTGGGGTTTGGTGGCCCTGTGCAGGTGCACAGCTTGCACATGCCTAAGGCCGCCCCTGGCGGCCGATTTACACATTAGATGGTTTGCAGCAAGTGACTGTCACCAAGGGGCGGAAACGAAGAACTTCGACCCCACAAAGTGTATTCCTCGATTTTAAGGCTTTGTCTCGTAGAAGCTGACGGTCTGAATGTTAATGGGTTTGGTATGAACATTCGAATGTATGTATTTGGGAGATGAATGAGGATATACAATATTATTATTTATAGGAGATGCAATATAAAATTAAAAACATGAACATTTCACCTCGTGGAATGTGTGATTGCGCGGTTGAGACTATATGGAGTTTTGTAAGTGTTCTTTTTCTCTTCCTTACTATTAATTTCTAGCAGTTATAGACCGCAATTTAAATTGTTGAAAGTCAGGCATGGTATGAAGAAGCGGTCTCTAGCGCCATCTAGGGCCAGACATGAACCTTTACATTGCTTTTTTAATAGATACATTGCAGTAATTCTATAAGTAGCGTTTATTTATGGAGACTGTTAATCATTTCACAGTTAAGGATTCAGACCTACAAATGTTTGCCTGTGCTGAAATTTTGTTAAGGATTTCAATGTATATATTTGTGCAATAAATTCATTATTAAACGATTGCAGGTTTAAAAATATATATATATTCAATTTTATAGCGAGATATTATTGATAGCAAAGTCAAATACAAAATGTTACTTTTTAGGTCGAGCAGACCTAAAAAGCATGTGAAGCATGCTTGTCTGCGAAGACATCTTTTGTTGGCGTGTTCGGAGGAATGTGAGACAGCGTTCAGGCACGAGCTTCGCTGTCTCAGATTCCTCCTCGAGGGCGCGCACGTCGCCGTGCACCTTCTCTGCCTCGCATTCGCAGCCTCTCTCAATCACACAGTCACGCATGCGCACACACATTCCCACGCGCACACAATCCCCCCCTTCCCCCCCAGGCACACACACACGCACGCACCCCCCTCCCCCACCACTCACGGGGCTCACGCGCACACACAGACACACATATCCCCCCCTCCACTCACCGTGCTCTTTTGTTGCGTCGCCTCACTGAGCTGCTTTTCTCCGGCGCATCTCCACACGCGGGGCACTTATCAGGATCTTCACGCGACCGCGGGCCTCTCCCTCCATGATGGGAGCCCCGCATCAACGACCAACACCGGCCTCTTCCGGCCGCGTCACAGGCCCCGCCCATGTCACGGGCAAGGATGCCTGACTTCCTGGTTACTTTGAGCTGTGCTTTTATGCTGCAGAAGTACCGCAAATAAAGTTATTGGGTAGAGTGATTGATTGAGTAGACAGGAATGTGTCTGCTTTTCGTAAAGAGCTCGGAGAGTGGGAAGAATCCGGCACGGCTCGTGCCGACTGTGGAACTTACCCTAAGCAGCGTACAAGTTGAGGATGAACAAGACCCGGCCAACTATGCTCCTGAGTCAGAGAGCAGAGGACCAGGGATTTCCCGTACCACCTCAAGTCTCCATCTGTAAACAACAAAAGTTCCAATACAATGTGTGTTGGACGTTATCTTTAAAAGTCCCAGTAAAGTTAGGCTGACCAACCGTCCGTAGCAACCGTTGCTCCAATCTTTTGCCGTGGACGACAAACAAGCGATCTAGGATTGGCTTAAAAGGCATCAGCCAATCCTAGAGCTCGCTGGTACACTGCAGGAGGGCTCTCATTGGTGAGAACAGCTTTAGGTTACCCAGCCACGGGAGCACGTTTTGAGCCTTTTTTTTTTTAAACTTTACATTTTTCGGGACCGCCTGCACCTACCCTCTAGAACCAACCCCACCGTGCCCACACAATCCCCTCGTATGCCCAACTAAGCTCCAAGCTGCGGCAAGCACCACAACTCCCGTCCCCCACCCCCAAACCCCATGCCACGCTCTTCCCCACACAGATCTCCTGTAGCCCTGTCCGCTCTCCGAGAAATAAACTCACTGAGCTATTGGTATTATAAATGACAATGTGTTTTATTTGTTTTTTTTTCTAATAGCATAAGTAAAAGGCATTGTCATTTACAGTACGAGGGTTTGAGCCATTGGCATTGTAAATGACAATGCCATTTATTTATCTGGTTTCAAAACCAACACATAGATAAAAGGTTTGTCATTTACAATGCCAATAGCTCAAACTTTTGCAAATGCGAGACCTATTGCATTGCAAATGCTTGTTAACTCAGCCGGCGACTGGTCCGTGTCGAGACTTTTTTGTGTTATTTTCACCTTATTGGAAACCGCATCACCTTATTTTATCATGAACTCAAAAAACACAATACCTTGATATTTAGATTAATTCCTAAACGTTATAAAATGAGCATGTTTGCCCTAATGAAGTGACACAAAAGAAGAAAAAACGCATGGTGGCTGCTTGCACACTTCTCTTAAGGACATTTGAGTGTGATCCTAAAACATTTTTACTTTTTTGTAAAGATGAGGAGGCGTTATGCGGCCCATATATCTGGGTAGCTTCTTCCTGTAACCTCCCAAAAATTGACATTCAGGGATATTAAAGTCTGCCTTTACAGCGGAAAATGTGTTTACTTATTGGACAATGTTATTCCAGAAATCAGTGGCTTTAAGTGTCTTGACGATGCTAATGCTGCTCTGTGTGGGGTCTACAGTTAAGAAGTAGTGCTGGAACTGTGAGTGGACTGGATCGGTTGTGGGAACATCTTGACACTGATATGACGTACTGTATCCTAAAGACTGGTGTGCTCGGGGTCAGGACCCTGGAGCAGATAGCGAGGTGCCTTATGGACCAAGACAACCTTTTCACCAGAGGACTGCGTCGCTTGAAGCATGCTTGCAGTATGCTTGCAGTATTTCTTCAGAGCGGTCTCAGCACCGTGGACTGAACTGCACAGGTTCATGTTTGTGGTGCACTCCTGACCTCTAGCGTCCAATTCCGAGAAACTATTTTGTTTTCTGTTATTTACATCCACTCCCTGTAACGTTTCTTACTCTCCCCACAAGTACACACTGAGGCCGGTGATGATGATAAACTGGTATTTATTCAATAATGCAAAGTATTCAGAGCTTAGGGCGCCGAGCGTCTATCTCTCTCCAGCTCCGGTCGCCAACTGCCGTTTTCCCTCGTTCGCGCCTTTCTCATCGCCGCTCCGTGCATGCGCGCGCCTACTGCTCCAGTCTATGGCGTGACGCGTCATCGCGTACACGCTCATAGACTAGAGCGCATACCACATATCTCCCCCCTTTAATATAAACAACATAACATTCCCCCTGACAGGTTGCGTGTACCCGGCAGTGAGTTTATGTCTCTGTGGGGCACCTCAGGAGGTGGCACCATGTATCTAGTGTCCATCCATTACAAAGTCTCTATAGCGAGAGGGCACGGTAACTGCCCTTCCACTGCGGGTGTGTCTTACCGGCATGTTCTCTTCCACCTCTGTCTCTCCTTGGGATCTCTCATCTTCTCTCAACTCTCCTCTCTGTGCTGCGTTCACCGGTGTGCCATCTCTGTCGGTAGACACTGCATCAGGAACATCCACTTCATTGTCCTCACCTGCACCTTCCCACCGGTCTTCTGTGCTGTGCCCCGATTGGGGTCTTTCTTCCTGGAAGTCCATCCGTCTCTCATCCTCCTCAGACTTGGGCCATACTATTATTTTATTGACTCTGGCCATGCGGTCTTGTGACCACACCTTGCCGTCGCTGAGAAGAGCCGCCCTGCCTCGTACTTCCTTAACCTGTAGGGGCCGGCTAAACTTACTTTCACCTTTCTTTTGTATGGTAGGGAGTTTGACCCTGACCCATTCTCCCTCTTCCAGCACGGTTTCTTTTGTGTTGCGTCGCTTGTCATAGTGTGCAGCGTAGATCTTCTGGGCCTTCTCCAGATTGTGCTGCACCACCGCTGGGGACCACTTGCTGGTGATGGTCTTTTCCCTCCATGCTACGTTGTCCCGGGTGAAGGGATGCCGTCCTCTCAGCACTTGGAACGGACTGTACCCCACTACTGAGGGAGTGATCCGGTAGGCCCACAGCATGCTCATTACTTCCGCTTCCCAGTCCTTTCCTTGTGATATGGCTGCCTGAATGGAGCCCATGAGCACACGGTTGAACCTTTCTACCTGGCCGTTGCATGCCGGATGATAGACGGCTGTGTGTTTCACCTCGATCCCGTTCCTCTTCATAAATCGAACCCATTTGTCCGATACAAATTGCAGTCCGTTGTCACTGAGAATGGATTTGGGTATACCCTCTCGTAGGAACACCGAGGTCAGGAATTTCAATATCGTGTCAGTGTCCATTGACTCTTGTATGTCCACTTCAGGCCATTTGGAATACTTGTCTATTATCACACATATATATTTGTTCACCCCTCTACTGTCTAGGACGGGCCCCAGAATGTCTATTGCCACGTTTTCCCAGGGGCTTTGCGGGGTGTCAAACTTCCCCAACGCAGGTCTGAGTGGGCGTAGCACCTTGTCCGCTCCTTGGCACTGCCCGCACTCCCGCACTTGTCTTTCTATGTGGGCATCCATGCCTGGCCACCAATACATCTGCTTGACCAGCGCCTTGGTTTTCACAATGCCCAAATGTCCTTCATGTAGTAGCTTCAACAACCGTGGTATCAGTGTCACTGGGGGCACAACCCTTTCTCCTCTGTACAAGAAAATTCCCGAATCGCTCAGGGACAGTTCCTCTCTCATCTCATAGAATCTTCGCACTCCTTCTGTGAGCTTCTTTTTGTCCGGCCACCCCGACGTGAGGTGTCTCCTTACTTCCACCTTCTCCGCATCTAGCTCGTAGGCGGCCTCCCATTCCTGAGCACTAATCGACATCTCGTGATCCTCCATGCTGGCCACCATCTCCTCCTTGTCCGGGGCCTCCTCCGGCGCTTCCTCCATAGCTGCAGCCCGGCTGAGGTAATCGGCTACCTTGTTTTGCGTACCTGGAAGATATTCCACGTCGTAGGTGTAATCCAGCAGTTTTAAGGTCATTTTAGCGATTCTTGGGGTCGCGGTGTCATGGCCCGAGGACGTCAAAACCTTGATGAGTGGCTTGTGGTCTGTTTGAAGCTTGAATCTCGTGCCCCAGATAAACTGCTGAAACTTGTTCAAGGCCCACGTGACCGCCAGCATCTCCTTTTCAATGATGCTGTACCTTTGCTCCGTTGGGGACAGCGCTCGAGACGCAAAGCTGATCGTTTCCTTGGATCCGTCCTCCCTTTCCTGCGCCAGGACCGCCCCCAAGCCCTTGTCGCTTGCATCTGTCGTCACTATGGTCTTGCCGGTGGGGACGTACCCTTGCAGTGGGACAGCTTGGCTGATGCAGTCCTTTATTGTCTCAAATTCAGATTGTGCTTCTGCGTCCCACTCGAATTTTACATTGTTTCTGATTAGATGTCTCATCCTGTACGTTCTAGTGGCAAAGTGTCTGACAAACTTGCTGTAATACTCGGCCATTCCAAGAAATGACCGCACTTCCTCCTTGGTAGATGGGGCTTTGGCATTCCTTATTGCTTTCACATTTTGTTCCTTCGGCGAGATGCCATGTGTCCCTATTTCGTGTCCTAAGTAGGTCACCGAGTGAGTCCCAATTCTACATTTGCTCCATTCCGCCGCTAAGCCTTTTCCTTGCAACACTCCTAGAACTCTATGCAGCTTCTTATCGTGCTCTCCTTTGTCGGAGCCCATCACTAAGATGTCATCTTGAAAATACTGCACCCCCGAGATGTCCTTAAACAGCCTATGCATCAGCTTCTGGAAGACGGCCGCAGCGGATGCCAAACCAAAGGGCATCCTCCGGAATTGGTAGCATCCAAAGGGCGTAATGAAGGACGTGTACTTCCTACTTGATGGATGCAGTTCTATTTGGTAATATGCTGACGTGAGGTCTATTGTGGAGAAATGGGTGATACCTTTTGTTCTCGCCAGCATCTCCTCGATCCTGGGGAGCGGAAATCTTTCCACGATGAGGTTTTTGTTGAGCTCTCTGAGGTCCACACAGAGCCGGACCTTACCGTTAGGTTTCTTGACCACCACCAAGGGCGATAGCCATTCCGCACTGTCCACTGGCTCTATGATGCCTTGTTCTTCCAACTTCAGCAGTTCTTGCTGCACTGCACCACTCGTAGATATGGGTATGTTCCGGACCTTATGAACAACTGGTACTGCCCCCTCCTTGAGGACCATTTTATGTACGAATTTGTCCAGTTTGCCCACCGTGCCCTCAAAGACCTTGGGATATGCCGCCTTCCAGTCTTCATCTTTCGTGAGGGGCCATTCATCCGTTAACAGTATCTGCTCTTTCCCTCCTGGGTTGAGTATGATTCCGAGATCCCCAGCGTCTCTCCATCCCAGCACCGATGGGCCCTTCTCCGCCACGTATAGGGTGCACGTGGCCGACCTTCCTCTAAATTCGAACACGAAGTCCCGGCACCCCACCAGGGGGATGGAATCCTCTGTATAAGAGATGGGTCTGATGTCCGGCGGCCTTAGGTCTGGCCCCACAACCGGTGCGAAGTCCTCTTCCCATATCGATCTTTGTACGATGGTCCAGGGGGACCCTGAATCGACGGCCACATGTACCTTCACTCCCCCGATGAGCATGTCCGTGCGGGGCTTATCTCTTTGCTTCCCTGCCACTTCCAGCACCTGGTTCTCTATGCACAGAACCAAATTATCCTCTTCCAGGTCATCCTCTTCACTCACGTTTGCTGTGGCTGAGTCGATACACTTGACGGTGGACTTCGACCCCTTCTTCCGACACACCTTTTCAAAATGGCCAGTCAAACCACAGAACGAGCACCTGGCGCGGAACGCGGGACAACGTCTGTCCTGAGCCGTGTGCGCTGCACTGCCACATCTGTAACACGCAAATTTATTTCCAGGGCTGGAGCGGGCCGTCTGTTTTCCAGTCCCTCTTGTGTCCTTCCTCTGGTCTCCATACGTGCCTTTGGACTTGCTGGACTGTGGTGCCTCATCAATCTTGTTAATCATCTGCCTCGGCCCACTTTCCCTTTTTGCCGCGTCTGCGCCTTGCTTAGACATTTCTGCCTTCTTGACCATCGCCACCACTTCTTTAAGGGATGTCTCATTCAGCGCCCATAGTTTGTCCTGGACCGCTCTGCTGGTGGTGTGCATCACAATTTGGTCTTTTATGTATTCATCCTGCAGCGCCCCATACCGACACGTGATAGCCAGGTGTCGGAGCGCCGCCACATAGTCATCAATGGATTCTCCCACCTCTTGTTTCCTCTGTTGGAAATATAGCGGTCTATAGAGACACAAACTGCTGGGCGGTAATGGCTGTCCAAGTCGTCCAGTGCATTCTGGAAGACATCTGTCTCCATTGCACCCCTCTCCTTGGGTACCAGGTTCTTAAACACCCTCACCCCTTCCGGGCCTAAGTTGTGGAGCAACAGTCTCTTTTTCCTTTCCGGCGTGTATTCCCCTTCACTTTCATCTCCTAGAGCCTCAATGTAATTCAGAAAGTATTCTTTCCAGTCCTCCCATTTTAACTGCGGTTCTCCCGGTCTGGGTAGGAAAGGGACGGGTGCCATCAGGGCTGAAGCTTGATTTGCCATTCTGACTTCGCCTCTAGGGTCTCCCTCTTGGGCCCTTCGTTGGGTAGGCTCACCGGATGCTCCTGCGCTCTCTGCCGTGTCGCCTTGGCCCCTGGGACTACCTGGGGTATTGTCCCTCGCACCTTGTGCGGTTTGCTCAGTCTTCCCCCCGTCCTCTAGCTTGGGGGTGGTGCCCTTGGTTGCCAGGTTGCTGGCTGAGGGCTCCTTGTGTCTTGGGCAGCACTAACCTGGCTTATATGGTTGGTGTTTTGGTTTGTGCCGTGCTGCTGCGCTGCTGCCACGCCCTTTGCTCTTCCTTGTAGATATCCTGCCTTGTTGGCTCGTGTGTGGGTTGTGGGGGGTGCTTGCTCTCGTCCACTGCGCCTGGTGGTGTTCGGATCCCACCTTCGTCGCCACTGTAACGTTTCTTACTCTCCCCACAAGTACACACTGAGGCCGGTGATGATGATAAACTGGTATTTATTCAATAATGCAAAGTATTCAGAGCTTAGGGCGCCGAGCGTCTATCTCTCTCCAGCTCCGGTCGCCAACTGCCGTTTTCCCTCGTTCGCGCCTTTCTCATCGCCACTCCGCGCATGCGCGCGCCTACCGCTCCAGTCTATGGCGTGACGCGTCATCGCGTACACGCTCATAGACTAGAGCGCATACCACACTCCCTTCATTCACCTCCTGAATAAAAGTTGGAGAATACGTACCACGCAAGATTCAGATTATTGCACCCCATATGAAACTAGACTCGTTATAGGTTGGATATGCATTTAAATAACTGTTAAGTTCACAAATCACGTAGGAGAACCAGGATACAGGTAAGTAAAGAGTTAGCCAACTTCACTGAACAGCAATTAAGCAGCCGCCTCGCAGTTCTTCTCATCTAACTGCTAGCATTAGAACTTCACCCCATGACACCAATGACGTATCTAAGGTTCCACAGCAAGTAAAGCAGGTGGTGAAACGCTGCTATGGTGGAAGTAGATTATAACAATAACTTTCCTTTTGCTTTAGTTTTCTTTATTCACAATGTTGCTCTGCTTTTAGTCAAATATATCATATTGTCAAATGTAATTTATTTTTCCTACCTGGGAATTTTATTTGATAGCCACTTTCGTTTCAAAACCCTGACAGATGATAAATGTAGAACATTAACCACCTCTGCCGGGGCAATTATGAATTTTGCACAGAGGCTGGGTCGCTGGTCCCCGGAACACATCCTGAAACTGTATAGCTCCATATGTAATGCCAAAACTATATATGGTCGCGAGGTCTGGGGCTTCATCGACCCACAGAAGATCCAAATTGAAGAAAATAAATACCTGCGGCGGTTAATTAGAGTCCCCCAGAGTATACCTTCCCATATCATCCTTGAAGAACTGGGTCTTACTTACATCAGAGATAAGATCCAATTGAAACTCCTCACCTGTTGGATTAAAATATTGACAAACCTCGAAGCTGTATTAAGCCAGCAGTTAATAATGGATTGCACTGCCCGGGAGCGTGGGTGGAACATCCCTTGGCTTAAATATGTGAGAGAGACTCCTTCAGGCCTGGGCTACGCTGATTATTTTAACCATCCGACTAAACTGTTACCCCGGGATAAGGCTCTTATCAAGTCGGAATTCTTAAAGAAAATGGCCTCTACCAGGGAAGACAGGGAGCTGACTAAACCATCGGTGAGAGTCTGCCTTTTGGCTAAATCCTGTATGGGCATGGAACCTTATCTGTCCTATTTTTATAACGCACAGGACAGATTTCTAATGACTCGGTTCAGGTTGAACCTAATTCAAAACATTCTGGGGGATCCCGTGGGGCACATACCACCCACAGAGTTGAGGGGTCCGTGCGGCTGCGACCAACGGTCTCCGCAGGACACGCTTCATTTTGTTCTGTTGTGCCCCTACTATGCGCACCCCAGGAAGTTATTTTTAAAACGCATTTTAAAGAATGCGAGGTTCAAATAGACAAAGGTGGCCCTATTGTTTCTAAAATTGTCCGCAGAGGTTTTAACACTTTTTTGTACTGTTAACTTTTTAAGGATGGCTGCGAGACTTAGAAACACAAAAGGTGATGTGTGACTGCACTTGATGTTAACTCCCTCGCATTAGTACTCATGCTATTTTTAAATAATGAATTATGTGGGAGGTGGGTTCCGACCCCAGCATATTTGCATTATATATTAGTGTCCCAATCCCGACAGATTTTAAATGTAATTGCTCATTAATCCCTGATGTTTCATTGCAACTGAGGTGAATTTATATAAATCTAAAGATGAATTTTATAGATATTTGATTAATATTTCTGAACTGTTTGTACATGTATTAGGAATTAGGCCTTAATCTTGTTGTCTTTTAACTTTATTGTACTTTTATGATATTGTTGTATACCGAATAAAGTAATTTTGATGATGATGATGACTTATTGAAGTTTTATATTTTTAAGCTTAAATACTACCGTATTATTGTAACAATTAGGGAGTTATGCACAGCACTATGCACTTTCTCTGAGGAGGGGCGGCTCTTCCGCTAAGGTGAAGGAGCGTCGCCACACTGCCTTTCAGCATGGCGAAAAAGAAAATGATAATAACCGTAATGTTATTATCATTTTAATTTTCTGTGCTGAGGCAGTTATGTGAGGGCGGGGCTAGGCTGGGCAGCACAGCGGGGAGGAGTGGTGGCAACTTCCTAAGTGCCCATGAATGTTTAGACTGCCCTCTCGGGCCTGCCAAACACTCATGCGCACTTTGCATGTTCTCCACAGAGAACACGCCCAAGCTCCTATTCCCCATCTGCGCGCCAAACCGCAGCACTGGGACCACTCACAACATTGCGAGAGCCTTAACGGAGCTGTCCCTAGTGAGGGTGACTGGGGCTGCGAGCTGCGTGTACCAGAACGTGGTGCCGATCTTGAATGCACTTTAGGAGCTTTTTAATATTGTACTGCTTTTAACTTTGGGGGCTTTTAACAGTGTTAAGTGGGAATTACTAGCCAGGCACACTGACACCCTTACCCATTTCTTAATTTCTTTCCTCCTCGCCCAGCCGCTTTCCTGCCGATACTCGGCGGCGGTGGGCGCCATCTTTGGCGAGGCTGGGGGAGCGCTCTAGTCGCGCCGTCCTCCCGCCCTCCTGGATTATTTAGCAGGGCTTCTTAGCGAGCTCGGTGCATTAACGGAGCTCTCCCTAGTGAGGGTGACAGGGGCTGCGAGCTGCGTGTATCAGAACGTGGTGCCGATCTTGAATGCACTTTAGGAGCTTTTTAATATTGTACTGCTTTTAACTTTGGGGGCTTTTAACAGTGTTAAGTGGGAATTACTAGCCAGGCACACTGACACCCTTACCCATTTCTTAATTTCTTTCCTTCTCGCCCAGCCGCTTTCCTGCCGATACTCGGCGGCAGTGGGCGCCATCTTTGGTGAGGCTGGGGGAGTGCTCTAGTCGCGCCGTCCTCCCACCCTCCTCTCTCCCTATATAATGTGTAGACCGGCCAGACGGCGCAGCGGGCGCGCCGGATGCGCGCCGAAGCGCGCCTAAGCCAAGCCCGTCTGCGCCTGTCCGCGCCAGGATTGCGCCGGGCGTGGGGCATGCTGGGCAACATCTATCCACCACCAGGTATGACAGAAGGGAATTGTTGGCACTTCGCCCTAGGATAGGTGATCTATGTAAGGGTTGTCTCCCCACTGACCACATTTGGGGCCCCTTTTCATGTTCACATTGTAAATGGACGTCTCTCTGGACATCCACAGAGATGCCCAATCGCTCCGCTCCCCCTAAGCACGGCTGCAATAATTTCAAGGGAGGTCTTATCAATGCCCGCTCGCTGGGCTGCCACAGCCAAGATATACACGATTTAATCATGTGTTATGATCTTGACGCTCTTTTTATAACAGAAACATGGCTCAACAACTCCTCTAATCCTGATTTGGCTACTGCCCTTCCCCCTGATTTCACCATCTTCAGGCAGGACAGACCAATCGGGCGAGGAGGTGGGGTTGCTCTCATTGTAAAAAAGTCTTCCCCGTGCCACACATTTGATTTAGGCCCTCTTAAGGGTAGCGAGAGTATCGGCTTCTCGATCAAACTCAATGCCTCTACCTCTTTCTCGGGAGGCCTAATCTATCGCCCTACAGGCAATGCCACCTCCTTTTTGGACTCCCTAGATGAAGTACTTGGGTCACTCATGTTACACTACCCTCACTTTACTCTACTAGGAGACATGAATATGCAACTGGAATCGTGCGTCGACCCACATGCCACTTGTTTTCAACATACCCTAAATATCTTTGGACTGGCTCAATTAGTGACCACTCCTACCCATCAAGCCAGCCACACTTTGGACGGTATTTGTTCCAACTTAAGTACAATGACTACGTCCCCTCCCATTCCACAAATTTGGACCGACCATAGTTTCATTCCCTTTGACATTGAGCAACAAGTCCTAGTTTCAACAACAATAAAGCGCTCCCAACCCTCCTTCTCGGTAAACTGGAGAAAGGTGACCGACCGTATTAAGCTGGACTCCCAGCCACTGGCACAGGCCCCTAAGTTGGTGGGAGACGTATCGGTTGACTCTCGCAACTTCCACGACTGGATGGATCAGATTATCTCGGAAAACTCTAATTCTAAAGGCGACCGTGTGAAGTGTCCCAGAAGGAAATTGAGCGCCCCATGGTACACCCAGGCCTTAACTGAGAGCCTCCTTCTTTGTAGAATAAAAGAAAGGAAGTGGAGGAAAACATACGATGAGGCTTCAAGAGCCCTCTATGTTCAGCAGAGGAAATTATACCTCTCAAGCATAAAGTCCGCCAAAAAGGAGTATTACACAAAAGCTATCAACGACGCCCATCAGAAGCAAAAAACGGTTTTCTCCATCGTCAAATCCTTTACTCACCCCAATGGAAAAAGGCCATCGTGAAACCCCTGATGAAAAAGCAGAATAAATCCCCTACGGATCTGACGAACATGCGCCCCATCTCACTCCTGCCTGTTCTAGTTAAGATCACGGAACAGATAGTGTACTGGGAGCTAAAAGCATTTGTGGAGAACCATAACATTCTGCACCCACAGCAATCTGGCTTTCGCCCCAGCCACTCTACCGAAACGGCCCTGATAGAACTCTCCGATTCCATCAAGTTCCTGCAGGATGAGGGAAGGAAAGCCATCCTCATCCTGCTTGATCTCACAGCAGCGTTCGATACAATCTCTCATGTCATCCTGATTGATAGGATGCGTGAGATTGGCGTGACAGACACAGCTTTGGCATGGGTAAAATCTTTCCTGACCAATAGGTCCCTATCTGTGTCTTTGGGTCCCTACCTATCCAGCGAAAAAAACATTACATCGGGAGTACCGCAGGGGTCCATATTAAGCCCATTACTTTTCAATATCTATATGGCACCCCTCCTGGCTGTGATAGAGTCTTATGAGATCCTTGTCACGTCATATGCTGACGACACCCAACTCGTCGTCTCTATCGACAAAAACTGCACGGATACAGAGCTGCGGTTTCAGAATTGTCTCACGGAGGTATTTCAGTGGTTGAATACAAACCACTTGAAGTGCAACAGCGGGAAAACTGAAATCATACCATTAGGGAAAGATTTACTCTTTTGCCCTAAGGATTGGTGGCCCAAAGATTCAGAGGCCTAGTGCAGTGACTTCTGCTCGCAACCTGGGCGTGCAGTTTGACGCAACCCTCTCCTTTGACGATCACGTCAGGATTACGGCCGGTTGCTGTTTCGGACTCATCAAATCTCTAAAACATTTTTTTGACTTCCTCCCCATTGCTTCTAGGGAATCGGTCGTGGTTGCATTAATACTCTCCCGACTCAATTATTGCAATGGGCTGATGGCCGGAGTGAAAAAGTCCACTCTGAAGAAATTGCAAAGTGTACAGCACGCTGCTGCAAGATTAGTGTTAAAACTACCCAGGAAATCTTCAGCCTCAGCAGCATTAAATTGTCTCCACTGGTTGCCTCTGCATAAGAGAATCATTTTCAAACTCTTACTAACAGTTTTTAAAGCCCTGAAAAACATAGGTCCTAAATACCTCGCCAACCGTTTTATCCACTATGACCCCGCACGCTGTCTGAGATCCTCAGGGACCAACCTCACCAAGATCCCAAGGTATAAATATAAAACCAGGGGTGGAAAAACTTTCACAGTCCTTGCTGCAAGGGCTTGGAACAACCTGCCCGTAAACCTCAGACTGATTGAGACTGAGAGTCTTTTCAGGAAACAACTGAAGACTTGGGTCTATCAGCAATCTGATACCTATGTGATGGCAGCCATCTAGATCCTTTATCATCCAATCTCATACACGCTCGCTCAGCGCCAAGATGCTCCTTCCGGAGCGAAAGGCTGCGCTTAATAAATACCCACAAATACAAATACAAATACAAATTGCAGCGTTGTGATTGGTTAAGGGGAACCTGCGTGCTTCCTGCTTTCTGTTGGGACAGAAGACAGGAAGAGGAGGGAGAGGACGGAAGAGGGGCAGCGGTCGGCCAGCCACCCGGCCGGAAGAGAAGTGATCTTTTTTTTTTTTTGTTAACCCCTCCCCTCATCCCCCCCCTCCCCCCTTTTTCTCCTCCCCACTCCTTACCCCAATATTGCTTCCTGGGACAAGCCACGACTGAGAGTTGCTCAGCTTTAGCTACTGAGGGTCAGCAAAATTTGTCCTCATTGGACCATGTTTATATCTGTAGATCACAATACAGGACTCAAACAGATAGGCTGGTTCCTACCAAAATGTTATTTTTATATTGTTCATAACAGCAGCATCCCTGTATAAAACTACTGTGAGTTCAGGGTCCTGATATCTGAAGTGGGCTTCTAACGCCTGAGAATGTGAGATTTGTGTTCTCGGCCTTTTCATCCAGCCCCTTCTTAAAATATACTGACTCGTTATACGACGAGAAACTTACTAATGAGAAGGTTTAAAATCGGAAAAAATTCGAAGAGGGAGATTGAAAGGAAAGGAGATTTTATACATTGTGGGTCAAGGCGCTGCCCGCTATGGACTCTTTGTACTCGAGATTTGCCTTTTAGGCCCCCCTTTCCATCCGACCCCCTCCTTGTACTCCCAGGCACTGACTGCCCCACCCCACCGCTCTCCTCCTGCACACTATTTCACTAGAGGTGGCCGAGCGACTGAAGTCCATAGCCCGGCTCGAGCCACTGAAGTCTAGAGCCCGGCTCAAGCCACTGAAGTCTAGAGCCCGGTTCGAGCCACTGAAGTCTAGAGCCCGGCTCGAGCCACTGAAATCCATAGCCCGGCTCGAGCCACTGAAGTCTAGAGCCCGGCTCGAGCCACTGAAGTCCAGAGCCCGGCTTGAGCCACTGAAGTCCAGAGCGCGGCTGGAGCCACTGAAGTCCAGAGCCCGGCTCGAGCCACTGAAGTCCAGAGCCCGGCAAGAGGCACTAAAGTCTAGAGCCCGGCTCGAGCCAGATGCCTGGCTGTGGTTCTGCTCAATGACCTTTTGGACGCTCAAGCTGAGAACGAGTCAAGCATTAATGTGTCTTCTTCCCTGTGCTCTGACCTGGGTGGAGTGAGGGAGGTTTAGACAGGCTGACATACATGCCAACATTTTAGAGCAGGCAAGTGGGAGATTTGAAAAAAAAAATTGGGAGAAGGTAATTTCCCATTGAACTTAGACTGAAGCAAAGGCAATCTGCCTGAATCGGGACTATTGGCAAATATGGTGATAGTCAATCAGCATTTCATTTTTGGCAGTTTAATAAAATAACACAAGAAAAAACAGAGTTCTAAACTCTGTTTCTCTATGCACAATGTAAAACTGCCAAAATTAAAGTGTGGGGACCTGCCACGCTCTAATCACCCCCTTCAAGAGTTAAGGACAAAACGTTAACCTTTGATGTCGGGGGTAATTCTTGGAGGGGGAGATGGGGGCGTGCATGACGGGCATCAATATTTGCCTTTCGCATTGTTTCCTGCAGATCACAATTCAACAATCTGAATCTGGTTTTTGCATGAAGGAATCGGGAGGCGGGAGACTAGTTTTGAAATCGTTAGTCTCCCACCTGAAACAGGAGGGGTGGCAACAATGTGCTGAACATAGAGACGCAGTGGAGTGCCGTGAAAGTGCTCGGAAATGGATGTTATGCTAATGCGTGATCCCTCTCTCCATGCACTTTCACAGTGCCAACAGCATCTTCACAATGTTAATGTTAATGTTAATGTTAATGTTAATGTTATGGGGAATTTTGTAAAGCTGCACGGCTACTCCGAGGAGTGTCCCGGCGCTAGGAGGTCCCACTTGAAAAGAGAGACAATATGCACTCACAATCCTACACAACATCATTACTGATGGAACAACCAGGTCTTAAGTGACCTCATCTGCACAAAAGTACAGACTAACCCACACCCTCTGCCTTCTGGGCCCTCCCTCTATACCAAACAAGCATCGGCAATGCCAATAGGTCTGGTTAATTCCATAAAACATCTTGTGTCACTGATGGGTTTAGGCACGTTATAGGTCTTCATTCATGCACTCTGTCACTCGTCCTTATACTCATACATCCAATCAACCATCTCCTGAGTCTCTTCTTGCATTCACCCTCTACCCCAATCACAATGAAACATACACAAATTCAGCAACCTGTATAATGATATAGAATCCTCCCATCTGTGCTGCTGCCAGAGCAAGACAAACACCATACATTATGTAGTTATCTAAGACGCATTTACAGTATTCCTATGTCATGTGTTTGCCCCAGAAAGTTCAAGGTCAGACAGCTGGACAAATAAATAAAAAGTATTACAGCTGTGTGGAGGGCAGACACTTTTTATGAAAGCACACAACTTCTGCCCAATCAAAACATGTACTCCTGACTGCCAACATGTGGGTGGAGTCAAAGGCCATCTCTAGTGATGCTCACATAATTGTCTGGCAACAGCTGTGCTATCAAGCCAGAACATGAAAAGCAAAGGTTGAGCTCTTTGTTGAAGTCTGGCAAGTGGCTCATATCAGTGTAATTGTGCTATGTTAGAAGGTTCATGGGTTAAGAAAAGTACATGAATGGGGCACATTTGTGAGTGATGGATCAGGGATCCGATTAGTGGGTGATAGATCTGAGTGGATGCAGAAACTGTGCTAGGTGGTTTTGTCTGTGAAGCAAAGTAAAGAAGCTCTGAATCACAGATCAACTGCTGAATTATGGAGACTGGCTCAAAGTGGCCACCGCTCTTTAAAAGTGTGTGGAAAACCGTGTATCATTTCTGCAGGGAAGTGACAATACCTTCAAATTATAAGGGGCGATTCCTCTGAGTGGACAGCAGTTACCATCTTCAGATGCAATACGTAATGCAAAACACATGCAATCCACCGGGGAAATACATTGAGAATTGAAATATAGACTGGTGGTGGGTTAGGGTCATGAGCTGGAGTGGGCAGATTGATGGGTAGAGTTCCGGGTAATGGGTCTGGGGTTATAGGTGATAGATGGGTGAGTTGGTGGTTTTGTGATGAGTCAGAGTGGGCAGGAAAGTTAGAGAAGTTGCATTTCTTGATGGATGATTTCCTTACGAAAAGGGTTACATTTTTTCCTTAGATAATTGTGAGATCAGTATTATTGTCCAAGGGTGGGGGGAGGGGGCGTACTGGTTGGGTACCTAACAAATTAACTTAGAGGGGGCGAAGTGCATGATCCCAGAACTGCAGTATGAAGCGAGTTCCATTGGAAAGAAAGGATTTAAACCAACATTTAATCCTTTTGAGGTGCTCATACAACAAGCCCTGGATTGGGGCGGGGTCATGCAGAGCAGCCAATCAGTATAATGCGTGATAGTGGGAGAGTGTGGGGAACCGCTCAAGATGGAGTGTCAGAGGGAACAAATTAGGAAGGACAGGCAATAGTCTGGTTGGACAACGGGGAAGAACGAGAAAAGCACAGGTGAGTTTGGCAGGTGATGACTGTCTAGCTAGATTGACTCTAATAATAATCATAATGCCTTAACCTTTATTTGATCAATAAGTATACATCACTAAAGGGGGGGTTTCTACCTCTCCTTTATGGATCTGAGTAGCGCTTTTGAAAGGGTAACCCACAGTAAACTCTGTAACTTTCTGTCAGAGATAGGGCTGGACCAAGATTTGGTTGCATTTCTAAGGGCTGTGCACAGTGGGATTAAAGCCGTCGTAAGGTACAGATCAGGCGGTGAATGTTCAGATTCTTTTGCACTGGAGGGAGGTGTGTGGCACGGCTGCGTCCTCGCACCAATGTTGTTCCTTCTCTATATCAGTAAACCCCCGGTAAGAAGATGACTAAGATCAACTCCATTACAATGCCGGTTGCTTTCCTTTGCTCCCAGTGGTCTTAGGGCCTCAGTGGAAAGCTTTGTGCAATCAATGGACAGCCTAGATCTTGAGACGAATATCTCGAAAACAAAGTTTATAGTTTATGAAACTAATCTGAGTAAAATCATCCCAATTTGAAAAAAAAGAAGGGCAATTGAGAGGGTTAATAATTTCTTATACCTTCGAATAAGTTTTGACTCATGGAGCTCTTAGATGGGCTTTTAATGGATGCCGGCATTTTACCCACTCAGTAGGGGCATTATGTGTCTTTGTCTGTAGAGTGGGCAATAAACTAATCATGCCCCTTATGGATGTCTCTGATTGTAAATGTTTACCAATGTTGACCTATGGGACAGGAGTTTGGGGTTATCGAGATGTGTCTAATCTGCAAGTAGATGAGAAATGTTTTTGCCAATGATTACTTGGCCTTCCACAGTTGACTGCTAATTATTTCTTGCATGAGGAATTGGGCATGTCATATGTAGTGGACCAAATCAAGGTTGCCCCTTTGTTGCTCTGATCTCCATTTGGGTAAAAAAACATGCAGGTTTTAAGCAGCCCATCATTTTATATTGTCTGGCTTGCGACAAGGGATACACGATTCTATGGCCTAAGTTTATTGAGATCTCTGCTAAAGTGATTGACAGGCATGATATGTTTAAATCCCCGAATATTCCAAAAAAGGCAGATATAATTCGGTCAAAGTAACTGTATTTGGCTTTTTGTGAAGCTTCAAGGGAATTGGAGGTAAAGGTACGACCAATGCTGAGGGACTATGCAACTGTCCAAACTAAATTCAATCTTGAGCCATATCTGGTATGGTCAAAGAGTTCTTGGGAAATGCTGACTCTTTTAAGATTTCGGCTGGGGACCATAAGATCTTACTTCTGTTTGACACTTGGACACTGTGATGCAGCGTCTGTGCTAATTCATCACTGTGAAAAGATTTCTGTGCACCCTTTTAGAGCATTTCATATTTTTTTAAAAAATACTATGAATTTTTAACAGGGACATTTTTTAAACCAATTCTCAAACTTTATGGATTTAATCCGTATAAAATGGCCTTGTATTTTTTATGTTGGATGTTTTTTTGAATCAGCATTATGCAAACAAATTTAATGAGCATTTGTAAGTATCAATCTGCCTGTTTTTATGTAAAGAACCTATGATTGTAAATTCGTAGTGATTGTAACTGTATCATTGTACTCTATATTTTATTGTTATTGCTTATGAAATTAGTGTTTTTGTGATTGGTTTTAAATAATTCAATAAAGCTTAACAGAGAGACTCTAATATCTGAATTATATCTACTGATGTGAAACATTCTCATGCAACAGAAATTACAATTAACTTAATTTTAGGACAGCAGATAAGAAACACTTACTTCATGCAAAAGGTTAAGAGACATTATTGAGCATCAGTTTTTTTTATTTATTACTATAATGAGAAATAAATTAATCATTCATTTTTTCATCTCCACTCATAAATAGGATCACATAAATTAATAAATTATAACTCTTAAAATGATTTAACATGTTAGGCAAAATAGGTTAAAATATAAACTTTTAAGAATCAAATATTGTTTTTACCAGTGAAGTTAAATTAATGATAAATGTAAAACGGATTATGAAATCAATATTAATACAAATTAAATAAAAGATTGTAGTACTATTTTTGTGACATGATATATCTGTGCCAGACACCTGAAGTATCATTCAGGGATACCGTTCTGTCCTTAAACGTGACCAATGGAAATATTTGGCTGAAAATTGCCATACTTTTACATCACACTCAGTGTGCTTCTAATACAGAAACACATTTTGTCATGTGAAACATTTCATATGTATTATACAAGTTGCTGTCTTATATTACAGTTTTTGATCGTATTGACACATTACTACACAAAATCAATAGAAAACCGATGAGGTCGATTTATAGTAGGGGTACGTGACCAGGCTATTTGAAATTCATGTGGACAAGAAAGCAAATGGCCCATAGGTTCCCACTGAAGCCAAGGTTTTTTGTTGCCGAAGATACACAACTGTCTTACAAATGTATTTAGGTTCTGCCACACCATCTTGAGATTCTGGTGACACACTAGGCAAAGGGATTTCAATGAGCAGAACCTGGAGATTACATTATCTATTCAGGATTTTTTACTAGCTTGTCAAAGCTTGAAATTAGTCTAGTTCCTTTTATCTATGAGATAATGAGTTTTGTCATGAGAGTTTTATTCAGGCAGCCTCTTAATTGACTCTTATGTTAAAGCTGATATAAAAAAGATCTCATTTTTGTATTTCTCCATTTATTTGTACCGCATATTCGAATTCTCCCCCACTTGAACCATGGACTATTTCAATGAGAAAGGAGGAATCAGCACCCATCCAAAAAGTGTTTTTTTCAATAATTTCAAAGGTCCATAATGCATATAAGAGTCTTGTGATAAATGAATCCGGATTTCAGTGAAATTTTCTTTTCCAAAGTTCTTTATTATAATGATACAAGTCAGGAAAAAATCCAAGAACACATACGGATTCCCTTCTTAGCCGACGCGTTTCATCTCACACACTGAGACTTCTTCAGGGCTAAGGATGAAACATACAACAATTATACACTAATAAACATCTACATATACAAAAAAATTTAAAAACATTGGATATACATTAAAATACCCAAACATATTGTGTTTACAGAAATAATCCGAGTTGGTAGATACTTTTATTAGAGAGAATACTTGACTGATTATTTAATTCTGGATGAATTGACAGAACAGAAGGAAGCACTGTTCATGAAGCACAAGGACTGAATTACTGTAGTACTTATAGACCTTAGAGACTCTTAAGACTGAGTACAATCCATATAGATAATTGGTAGTCCAGATAACAGGGAAAAAGAGGATTTCAGAGAACATCAATCAGATTCATACCTCCAATAATGAGTAATAGTCAACAGTCAGTACATCTCGCTGATGTTTCTTGGAAGCAGCAGAATAAGCTAGTTTCTTGGAAGCAGCAGAATAAGCTAGTTTCTAAAAGGACACATAATGTTCCATTATATTTGACATGCAGTTTGTTCAAAAAGCAACCTAATCATAGTAAAGAGTTATTCCCTTTAGTTCCAACTGTAAAGCCAAAGTGCTACACATTGTTAATATTTCATGTAAGTGTCTACTTGTATTGAAAATACTGATCTAGATAGTGCATTGTGTGTTAGGCATTCTCATGGACATATACCATTGCATATACCATTGCTCATATATGTTCCTGAATTGTGCCCTGACTTTACATTCATGAATCTTATTCTCTTAAACTCTTTATTCTAAAAACGTCCATTTATTACCTTTATATCTTGATGAAGTGAGTTAACAGAAATGTAGCTCATGCAGGTTCAGTAGTCCCTGTCTATAACCTCCTTGAGCCTTTGCTGCTGCAGATAAACATAATATTTGTATTACCCGTATGAAATGTATACACACACTCTGATTAATGAACTTGTAGAGTCATACGGACCCTTGGCCTATGTCTCATTTATCAAATAAAAAATACCTGTTCTTGCCGTACTCGATCTTGTTAAACTGAAAATAAATCGAAGAAAAAATGAAAAATAACCAAATCTAGGTTCCTATTTCTATATAACAATTCAATCAATCTCAATAGTCATTCAGTTCTATCTTATAGCATAGCTCACATGTCCCAGCTTCTCAAAATTCTATGTCCTAGTGTTTTGGTCTTACTGACCCCTGATATCATCACATCTTTATAAGAATTTTTGTAAACTTATCAAAACCTGTATATTTACACTGTCAAAGTAGTTCAGTTTAAAAATGTTTTTACAACAAACATAACTGATCACTAATATTGCATGTAATATCTTCATTCATGATGACTGGTAGAAGCTCTATGTTCCTAAATACTTAAACCACCCAAACTTAAAGTGTCAGTAAAAAATGATGACAGTCATTTAATGATTATCTTGTTGTGAGTCGATATTAAAATGAGAAACAAGAATTTGAACCCTAAATTTAAAGTATTTTAAACAAAAATCCTGTTTTTAAAAAGTGCTGTAACATCAGTCATAAGTCAAGTACAAGAAAGAAGAGATGAGACCACATTATGTGTAAGGCAATGCGTCTCTAATAACTAAGAGAACCTATCTAAGGACTTACCAGAAAAGGGTATGGTGGCCAGCACTTGTTAACACATCACAGGTAGGGCAGCATCTCGATAGTGATGTGTCAAACCTCCTGCCTTTTATACCCCATACTTTCTTAAATCAAATGCACCTGAATTGAATTTGTTATCCAGAAGGCGGCAAAAGTTTGCCGTGTTCTGAATATAAAACACGGTGGCCATCTTGTAACATGCAAGGTGCAATGATAGTGAATGCGTCCCAAACTGTGATGTATTTTCAGGACACGAGAGAGATTCAAGAATTAATTTTAATTTAGACATTGTATACTGTTACTTAATATGATAATTAAAAAGGACGTGAAACTGAACACCCAATAGTTCGCGTTTTTTAATATATACCTCTGGTGTCTTGAAATAAATTACTGCCATGCTCTGAATACGAGCGATATAGGAAATATATACACAATCTCATCCCGTCAGTGGGAAAAGTGGAGTAATGATTGTCCGGTGTTTCCGCTAATGCCCGGTTACTCCCCGGTAATAACCATTACTCTGAGTCCTGGTCTCCCCGTCCCATTCCTGATACGTGAGCAGCTAGTCTGCTCTACAGAACCCCTACCTAGCTGAGCTGTTGGCACTTCCCCCTAGGACGATGTCACCATCACGTGACTACAAAAGGGGGAAGTGCCAGAAGAATCATCCTGAAAATACCAAAGACAACAGAACGAAACACATACAATCACCCACAGAAAACCCAAACCAGGGAGGGAGGGAAGGGCTCAGGAATGGGACGGGGAGACCAGGACTCGGAGTAATGGTTATTACCGGTGAGTAATCGGGCATTACCTCCTCGTCCTAGTCTCCCCGTCCCATTCCTGATACGTGAGCCCATACCCAAGCACACGGTGATTGGAAGAAAAAACAGACCAGAAAATTGCAGTAAACAGGTCCATTTAATCCACAAAAGAAAGTACAAATCATAAATCATGTACAGCAGACAGGACCGAAGCCCCAAAAGCAGCGGAGGCCGCCATCCCCAACTCCAGACGATAATGGGCAACAAAAGTGTGGGGAGAAGCCCACGTAGCAGCATTGCAAATGTCAAAGAGGCACCCCTGAACATGGCCCAGGAGGACGAAACGCTCCGAGTCGACCGACCCTGAACAGAAGAAGGCAGGGGACATTGGACCGAAACATAAGCGGAAACCACTGCGCCCTTGACCCAACGAGACAAGGTGGACAAAGAAGGGCGAAGCCCCAGACCCGACAGGCCGTAGGTGACGAACAGGGAATCAACCTTACGGAAACCAGCCGTACGCTCCAAGTAGATGTGGGGAGCCCTCAACACATCCAAAGAATGGAGTAGCTCCTCCTCAGGAGAGGCAGGAGCCGGAAAAAACACAGGGAGAACAATATCCTCCTGACAGTGAAAAGTTGAAATCACCTTAGGGAGAAAAAACTGACTCGGACGGAGAACGACCTTGTCAGCGCAGAAGCGCAAGAAGGGGGGGGAAGCCATCAGCGCACCAATCTCACCAACCCTACGCCCAGAGGTAATGGCCACCATGAAGATAACTTTGGCAGAAAGGAATCTCAGGGCCACGGAGTCCAAAGGCTCAAACGGGGGACCCGTCAAAGCCCGTAGAACCAAGGGCAGATCCCAAGGAGGCACAGGGGAACAGGAGACAGGACGTTGAAGCAAGAAACTCCTCAGAAGGCGAGCCACCAACGGGGAGACAGATGAAACAGAGGAACCCCGAAAGGCAAGAACAGCAGCCCACTGTGCCCGCAGGGAAGAAACCGCCAGTCCCAAGACAAAACCATCCCGTAAGAAGTCCAACACCCTCACGGCCTCACAGGAGGCAGGAGAGAGATCCCTCCCAAGACACCAGGTGGAAAAATTCTTCCAGTGACGGGCATAAGACTTCAAGGTGGAAGGACGCCGGGAAAGCTGAAGATACTGGGCAACCTAACGAGCAACCCAGACCCAGCAAACTCAACCTCTCAAGTGCCAAACCCCCAGCCGGAGGCGACGCAGGGAGGCAAGACTGAGAAGAGGAGCCCGCAGGGGGGAGGGAGACAGGGGAAACCTCCAATGAGGGCAAACGGCAAAAGTCAGCAGAAGGGGAAACCAAGACTGCCGAGACCACTCTGGAACCACCAGGAGAACCTCCGCCCGATCCAAACGAATCTTCCGGAGGACCCTCGGAATTAATGCAAATGGAGGGAAGGCAAACAGCAGACTCCCCGACCAAGGAATCGAGAAAGCATCGGTCGCCCAAGCCAATGGAGACGGAATGATGCTGCAAAACAGAGGAAGAAGGGCGGAATCCTCTGAGGCAAAAAGATCCAGCCAAGGAAGGCGGAATCGGAGGACAATCTGTCCGAACAGATCCGGGGACAGATAGAGGGACACCGAGGAGGGGGAACACCCTGCTCAAAGTATCCGCAGGCCCATTCTCCTTCCCCGGAAGATAAACCGCCGTCAGAGACAACAGATTTGACTCGGCCCAAAGGCCGATCTCCCGGGACAGGAGAAAGAGAGAATGACACATGCCCCCCAGGTGATTCACATAGGAGCGAACCCCCTGATTGTCGGTCTGCACAGAGACCGCCCGACCCCGAAGGAGAGGAGCGAACTGAAGGAGAGCCAGCCAGACCGCCCTCAACTCCTTCCAGTTCGAGGACTGGAGGGACTCGAATCGGGACCACTGACCCTGACCCTTGGAAGAACCCAGAACAGCCCCCCATCCCAATGTACTCGCAACCGTGGACAACACAACCACAGACTGAGGGGGAAGGAGATCCAACCCCCCGGAAAGGGAGAGAGGAGTCAACCACCACTGGAGATCCGCCCGAATCCCCGGAGTGACAGGGATCAGAGTCTCGTAGTCCAAGGAGGCGGGATCCCAGTGAGAAAGGACATGATGCAACAGGGGGTACAGATGCAGCCTGGCCCAAGGAAGGAGATGCAGAGTGGACGCCATCTCCCCCTGACTCCGCAACCAGAGACGGGCAAACACCTGCGACTGGGGAAGAAGCCATGAAAGGTGGCGAAACAAAGTCAACTGGCGCTCCTGGGAGAGCAACACCATGCCCAGGTCCATCCGGAAGAAAGCCCCCAGGAACTTCAGGGACTGAGAGGGTACCAGGGAGGACTTCCGGTGGTTGATAAGGAACCCAAAGGAACCCAGCAGATGACACACCTGGGCCACATCCGACAGAGCCTGTGAAAAAGAGGGAGAGACAATCAACCAGTCATCCAGATATGGAAACACCAGCAGCCCCCTGGAATGAAGAATACCCACCAGAGGGGCCAGGAGCTTGGTGAACACCCTGGGCGCAGAGGACAGGCCGAAAGGCAGCACCCGGAACTGGTAGTGATGGGTCCCCACAGCAAAGCGCAGAAACCGCTGGTCGGCAGGATGGACAGGAACATGAAGGTACGCATCCAACAAATCCAGCTACGCCAGGAAGCCACCCGGAAGGACCAGAGGCAGGATGGACTGGAGGGTCACCATCTTGAAAGGGCGATGGACGACGAAACGGTTGACACGCTTCAGATCCAGAACAGGACGAAGAACTGAAGTGTCCTTCTTGGAAACCAGAAAGAGGATCGAGTAGCAACCCTCGCCCCTTTCCAGCGATGGAACCTCCACAATAGCCCTTTTCTCCAACAGGAGTCGAACACCTGCCAACAAAGACACTCTTCGCAAAGGAAGACGGGGCAGGGGAGTCTGAACAAAACCCGGAGGAGGAGAGGAAAACTCTATCCGGCACCCTTCCGAAACAGTCCGAACCGCCCAGGCATCCAGAACCGACAACCACTGGGCGTGGAAGCACTGGAGTCGACCACCAACGGTCAAAGGCAGACAGTCATTGCGAAGAGGAGGAAGCGGGGGTGGTAACACCGGCAGCGGCCCGGGGCTTGGCACTTCCAGGGGCCCCCCGGCCACGACCCCTGCCTCGAAAGGGCTGAGAAGCGCCACGAGCAGGAGGCCCAAAAGCGCGACAATAACCAAATCCACGCCCCCGAGCAGGAGGACGGACCGGAGCCACCAGCTTGCGGTTCTCCGCGGACTGCCTGACCATGCCCTCCAGCTGAGGACCCAACACCTTAGAACCTTCAAAAGGCAACTTAAGGAGGACCGACTTCTGCGAAGAGTCCGCCTTCCAGGAACGCATCCAAATATGACGCCGGGCAGCAATGGAAGCACCAGAAGCGGCAGCCGCCGCCCCCAAATTGTCGAAGGAAATGTCCGACAGGTAACGCACCTGCAACTCCATCAAAGAAAGAAGAGGAGTGGCATCCTCGCCGTCGTTCAGCAGAAGAGACAGAGACTGGAAGTCTTTAAGGAGTGACTGAACCATATAGTTGGAATATGCAGTCGCCCGGACAGAGAAATTAGAAGCAGCATAGGAACGCTTCACCGCCCCTTCAACACGCTTATCCACAGCGTCCGCAGGAAGGGCGTCCTCAGAAACAACCAAACTCTGAGAGGAAAGGCCAGCCATCAAATTGTCCACTTTCACAGCCTGAGGGAACTCATCCGCAAAGCCCTCAAGAGGGTAACGTCTGGACAGGAAATGAAGGAAAGAAGACCTGTCCACCTCCTTCCATTCGTGAGACAGCACAATACGCACAGCACCATGCAAAGGCAAAGAATCCGGAGCAGGCTGGACATACTGCGTAAAAAAGTCATCCTCAACAACAGCATCCGCCGGAGGAGAAAAACCCAAGTTGGACCTCACATGGGCAAACAGGTCAGAGAGCTCAGCACCCTGAACAAAACGACCACGGACACCCTCATCCTCCTCAGGACCAAAGTCTTCCACAGGAACAACCTGTGCATCCAAAGAAACACGAGGCACCCTGGGAGGAGGCCCAGCCGCGTCCCGAGCCAGGAAAGCAGCAGCCACAGCCTCATTAATAATGAGGCGCAGGGCATCCAGAGGGGCCGCAGAAGAAGAAGCTTCTGAATCCATTGCAGAAGCACAAGTCCAAACAATACACCCAACAGGCAAAAACAAGGACAAAAAAATCCAAAAAAGGACCCCATATATAGGCGAGGACCCGAACACCTGTGGGAGGGGAAAAAAACTGGGCCAGTATAAGAAGCCCAGCCAGCCGCCAAAATCGCCCCCTTAAATGATGCAAGACACCAACTCCATGAAAAAGCCCCTGCCCGCTAAAGCAGGGCGAAAACGGGCCGGAGAATGCCCAGGAACGGCCGCTGGAGCAGGCCAACCCAAGCCAGGTGAGCACCACGAAGCACAGAGCACAGAAAGGCTGCTAACGCGAGCAGCGTGCAATAAAGTGCCCCCACAACAAAGCCGGCCACTAACGCGAGCCGTGAGTAACAAAAATGCCCCCATGAGGTTTAATCAATGCAAACATAAAGGAAGCCAAATGTAGCTCGGGGGAAGCGGCAGAGAAAACAAACCAGAGGCGGCCGCTAGAGCAGGCCGCCGCATTTAAACAAATAAACAGCAGGGAGACTTACCCGAGAAAAAGGAAGCCTCCAGGAAACAGCTCAGCCAGGAACGCGGTCGTAGACTGCAGAAAAAAGAAAACAGGATGATTCTTCCGGCACTTCCCCCTTTTGTAGTCACGTGATGGTGACGTAGTCCTAGGGAGAAGTGCCAACAGCTCAGCTAGGTAGGGGTTCTGTAGAGCAGACTAGCTGCTCACGTATCAGGAATGGGACGGGGAGACCAGGACGAGGAGGTAATACTAAAAGAGTTTCGTATATGCCGTGTTTACTTCTCAAAACTGGCGGCCATTTTTGAATATCAATGTTATTTTATAGAACCTACAAGTCAACTGAGGTAATTCTATAAATACTTGTTACAATTTAGTCATGCTAAAAAAAGGATTTCTTCCACACAGTAATAACCAAAAACAGGGCCAGCTGGATTTGCATAATATGAAGGTAATATTTTACCGAAAATCACAAATTTCTAATACTTGTATCTTTAATCAAATAAATATTCAGATATAAAAGTTGTCATTCGAGGAATTTAAATGAGGGGATATACATGTGTATATCTGATATTTACATCTGCTAAGGGGCCTCATGATAACCTATTTCACCGGCTTTTATTGGCCCTTGTTCTCTGCCAACTTTCTACTCAACCTTGTGAGAACATCATTTCCATGACGCTGTGCACTTAGCGGTACATCACTATGCTATCAGGCGTGATGCAGGTGCAGCCCACCACGATGGTCATTGTTTCCAGTGTGAAGTTGCAGCTATTATGTTCTTTCCGCAGGATCAATATCTGGTGCTTGATTTTGACTGGGTTCAAATCGAAGCCTTTACAGCTTTCAGCACATACGGCCTGAGAAATATGCATTGGGTACCTCTGGTTGTCTATGTCTGTCCTGTAAATAAGCAATCAAGACATTAGTGCAGTTTCTGGACCATCCTTCATCCACACCTGTTACTATATTCAAAGAGGAAAATACCACAGGAGCACCAAGTAACTTAGCGGCAGTGCCAGTAACCATCTATGCTCTGCATATCGACCGTTTCAGAGGATCACACGGGTGGCTGCAGAGGTGGTGGTGGTCATGGTGGGCAAGGTGGTGGAGAAGAATGAGGGTATTTGAGCCAGTAGAAAGGATGGGAAACAGGGTCTTGGTTAGGACTGGATAGGTTGTTAACGATGAAGTAGAGTTTAGAACCATGGAGTCAAAGAAAGACACCCCCTGACTGTGGCCAGATAAGCTTGACTCACATGCCTAGTTTTTGGTGTTCTACCGTTGCCCGCCACAGGAAGAAGCCGGGTTGGTCAGAACCATGCCCATGCACTGTGAGCTTTACATGCATTTTACCCTATCTGATTCCAGGGCTACCCAGGTCACAAAGCAAACTGATAAGCCAATAAGTGAGTTTGTGAGCCTTCCCCTACAGTGCGGAAGGCAAATCAAAACTCTACACCCATTAGGTTGAGTGCAATTTTTGGATGCAGTGTGTGAGAACAGTGCTAAGAAGAGACTTACAAAAAGACAAGTGTGCACTGACGTCTTACTGACCACCACAGGATTAAACTTCAGCCCACTGTCTAATAACATTCTAAAAGAATGTTCATTGTCAGCTGTAGAAAAACGACAGAGTTGTCCAACAAAAGTTTAATTAGCAGTTATTATGCCACCACCATTAAAAAATGCTTACTTGAATTGGGGTTACTAGCTCTGATTGAAGGTATTCCGTTTTTCTTTCATTTCATTCCCTTTAAAGATCTTGGAGTCATTCTGGTCAATACTGTTATAATGTGAAAATTGTGTTCAAAGCTTTCACGTTCTTTAAAAAGCTGATTACATCATCTCAGAATTTGAGGGGTGATTTGAGGACACTCCAACCCAATCCAGAAGGAGAACCAACACATCTGCAGTCTTAACTCAACTGCAAAAGAATTAGCACCTGCACAACATGATGACATGGGCCATTTCACTGAAAATGTGTGCAATTATGGAGCATTTACAGAGAGGAGGGACAGTACCTCAAAATAAGAAAAACTGTACCTTTTCCACGTGAAATTATTAATGCCAAACAAATGTGCACCTACCGGTAAAATTACAGTGGAGGGATGGAAATATATGATAACACAATTTTAGCAATTGATTTTTGTCACATTGACTATAGCTTTGACAAATCATTGCAACTCACACTTCATTGTCCTTTTCTAACAGAACCACTACTTTTACAGACCCCAGTGGAGACTGCATTTCCATGATATCTGTGAACCCCATCACATTTTAATTTAATTTCAAATTACAATCGTATAAGTAGTGTTAAATATCTTTAAGGGCTGCAAGACCAGTAGCCAGGGCAGCTGTCCTTCCCTATCTGATAATGTTCATCTGATATTAACCCTCTGACCAATTAGAGGTGTTGCTTTTCTCTTTTACAGGCAAAGAAACTGACCAACCAGCGGCCTCTCCTCTCTAGTTTATAATGAGAGAGTTTCAGCCTGATTCATCATTCTCCCGTTTTCCGAGCACCTAATAGCGATTCATAGCGAATCGCTATTAAGGACTCGCAAAACGGGATTCATGTAGAAATTGCATAAAGAAATGCGATTCCTACATAATCCTTATTTGCGATTAGCAAATTGCTAATCGCAAATAAGGAATAACTCGCCATTCATTCCTATGGGCCAAGAGGCCCATAGGAATGAATGGGGAGTATTCCTTATTTGCGATTAGCAATTAGTTAATCGCAAATAAGATAGCGATTTGAAGGGTGCCAGGGGTGTCCAAAGGACACCCTGTAGCACCCCTCAAATGAAATTTTACACAGGTGTTGCACACACACATGTCCAAAGGACATGTGTGTGTGTAACATGCAACTCAGAAAAATGCATTTAAAAGCATGTTTCTGAGTTTTCGCAATTTACCACGAGGTCTGACCTCGCGGTAAATTGCGGCCAGAAATTGCGAATTCGCAAAACAAAATGGGATGATGAATTGCATTTAAGGAATCTCAAATAGAGATTCCTTAAATGTAATTCCTCGCAAAATTGCGAGATCGCAATTAGCGATTTTTGCATTTGGGATGATGAATCCCAAATGCAAAAATCGCACTCGCAAAGGGCCAGATTCTCAGAATCTGGCCCTTTGCGAGCCGATTTCGGCTTCATGAATAAGGCTGATAGTCAGTATGTTGCACTTCGGACATTGTCATCCACTGTAGTAATGTTAGTTTTATCACAGATGAAAAGTATGATTGAAAAACTTGATTTGGGAAGTGGGTAGATAGGACAAAAGGTATTTCAATTGTTCTGCAGAGTTCCATCCTAATGTCACAAAGCAGGACTTTAATATGATTTTTCAGTGGCAGTGGATACAAAAATACACATAACAAAATAATCCTGAAGAAAATAATATTCATATTCAAATAATAATATATATATGAAATCTGAAAAAGTTTACAATAGACTAGATCCCCAAAACACCTAGAAGAAATATATTGTCCATGTCATTAATTGAAGTTCAATTTGCGGATCTATGTACAATTAAATAAATCTTTTATCTCTACCACATTACCAAGAAACAATCAGAACTAGTTTTCTTCTTTCTGCCACCTATGCTCCTTTTTTCAATGGGAGGGTTCTAACTCTCACTCCATTTATTCTCGCTCATTATCTCCCACTCGCAAAATTCATGGCTATTGTTTTCTTGGTAATGTATTCATGATTATGGGTTTCTATGTGATGGGCAGAGACTTTTCATGTAATGGCAAAAATATGCTACAGATACATGGGACCATTTGCTAAAAAGGAATACGTTGTGAAAAAAACTAACCTGTAGGTCCATGGGCAGAGCGACTGGTTTATAATATCCGCCTTCAGTTCTGGCTGAGGCACTGTCGAGCTGACCCTCACTTGGAAGTACATGTCAGACCTGTGAGTGAGGCATTTTTCCTTTAACTTGAGAGTCTGCAGGCCTGGTAATTTTGGGATACCTCTGACACAGGGACTCCTATCCTTCCTCAGGCGTCCTCTTCTGGTTTCTGCTGCTGCTGCATGGCTACCAACACCACGACCAGGAGGGCCAATGTCTTCAGGAAGAGATGGAGATGAGAAAACATAAGTCAAGGAGTTGCAGTCATTTACAAGTACAGTTGTAGCAAGCGATGAACACTTACTGCTATTGCTTAATGTCTCCATGTGCTATGTGTGTTGTGGTCAGAGAGCTGTAGCAAATCTAGTAACACAGCACATCTCCAGACTTCTGGTGCCATTATATGGCTAATACTAATATACAACGTATAGGTTATTTGATAATTTTGCATTGTTTTAAAAGAGTAACTCACCAATCAGCAGTAGATTTCGTTTTAAGCATATATATTTCAGGGGTGGCTCCTCCGCAGTGGCGGACGAGTGTCGCCCCACTGGGCAGAGTTAGTCACAGAACAATAAAATGACAATAAACCATTGTTATCATTTTATTTTTCTGTCAGTGACTTTGACTGAGGCATGCGTGTGTAGGGCAGGACTGGGCCGGGCCATGACTGGAAGGGGTGGTGGGTACTTAAAAGTGCGCATGTCAGTTTGAGTGGCTGTCTTAGTCCAGCCAAACAGACATGTGCACTTCTATTTCTCCAACCTAGCTGTGTGCACAGCCGGGTTGGAGAAAAACCTTAGGCTCCCAGGCAGTGTCTAAGTGGCTCACTAGGCCAATCAGACCAATGCGCTCAGACCAATCCTGGTACTGCTCTCATGCTAGCTATAGCATGAGAGCAGTGTCTGGATTGGGTTGGGTGCCTGTGCTTTCCCAGTGACTGCCAGGAGAGAAGCACCGAGTTGGCCGTCAGTATCCCCCCACTTTCGTTTTGCGGTGCCCACTATTGTAATATTCGTCGTTAGACAGAAGAAGCAAACCTGGCAACACTGCGCATCTCCAGACTTCTGAAACAATAATAACCACTTACTTCACTATATGGATACTATAGTCTATACCTTCCAACTCACGAGATATTTGATAATAATTGCATTGTTTAACAATTTTTTTTTCGGATATAAGCAGTAGATTTGCTTGTATGCGTATTTTTTTTCCTTATTAGCAAATAATGATTTATTTTATTATTTTATGCTAGTAAAATACGGATGCAGGTATGCAATGATATTTTAAAAACCGAGCAAGTAAATTATTAGAATTTGCAGAGAAACAGAAAACATATTTTGCAGTTCAATGTCAACCGAAGGCGGAAGGAAGAGGTTATTGAGGTTATACAAGGTATAAAGAGGAAAGCGGGTCGGAGTGGCTTCGGTTTTGATAATGTTAACACTTTCTTATTTGAGAAGAGAGCACACGACTGATTTACAAACATCTCTTTAAAGGTCGTGAGTCTGTTCCTTGTAACATTCCTCCCATCTTTGTGGGCAAAGAAACCATGAAAGCAGCATATTTCTGTGGGTACTCTTCATTACATTACTCTTGTGCATATGAATAACTGTACAGGAAATGTGCAGGTGCAGATGTAACTTATTTTTCCTTTTCTCAGAAGCTAAACTCTTTTTCCTCCAGAGTAACTGCTAGCCCTATTGGTGTGTTTTCTTCCATTTCCCATCTTGAAAGCACACCTAGCCATACATTTCCCATGTGGTTCTGAAGTGAAAGACATGATGGAAAATCTTTTAGTCCCACAATTACCACGTTTGAGGCTCTTCACAAGAGTTTCCATGTCTGGAAGGGGTGGTGGGTACTTATAAGTACGCATGTCAGTTTAACCAGCTGACTTAATCCAGCCAAACAGACATGTGCTCTTCTATTTCTCCAACCTAGTTGTGTTGCACAAACCTTGTTGTGTTGGCGAAAAGCCGTAGGCTCCCAGACCCTTTCTGAGCGGCTGAGTTTCCATGTCTACTGTTGGAACTGGCCCTTCTTGCAGGGTCATCCTCAAACTTTTTGCTTCTTCCTCCCTTATTTTTCCTGACCCGTGGCTGTTGGCAATAGGACTCTGCGCACTTTACCACTGCTGATCAGTGCTAAAGTATGTATGTATGTATGTATGTGTGTTCTTATATAGCGCTCGACTTACCCTAGGGCATCTCGGCGCTCGCCTTGGGAACTCATCCTGGCTTTTCCCTGTGAGATAACCCGTACTGGGAATCCCCAAGGTGAAAGCCAGGCATCCCGCTGTGGGGGGCCGTTATGGAGATTAAGCAAGCTAATGCCCAGAGTTGCAGAGTGTGAACCCGTGATTAGAGTGGGCACCGAAGCGGGAATTATCAACAATTGGGCTCAAGACCTAGCCGCGTCGGGAATTGAACCCTGGTCCCGGGTATTACCTCTGCTTCAGGGTATGCCTCCTCTAACCAGTGAGCCACACTTCTCCACTTCTCCAAAGTGCATATGCTCTCTGTGTAAATTGTTATTGTGATTGGATCTACATGATTGGCATATTTGTATTACCAAGAAGTCCCTAGTAAAGTGCACTGGGTGTGCCAGGGCTGGTGATGGACAAATGCTACTAGTGGGCCTGCAGCACTGATTGTGCCACCCACATGAGTAGCCCTAAAATGGTGTCTCAGGCCTGCCACCGCAGTGCCTGTGTGCAGTCTGTGAACTGCCATGTCCTCCTGGTCAGTGTCCCCACTGACCAGGCCTAACCCTTCCCTTTTTGTGCACATTGGTCACCCCTATGGAAGGCCCAAGGTACCCCTCTGGGCAGGGTACAGTGTATGTGAAAGGTAGAGCATGTACTGGTGCAGGTGACATGCTCTGGCAGTGAATTACATCCATTTTCGTTTTTCACTATTGTAAGGCTATCTTGCTCCATAGGTTAACATGGGGGATGCTGGCTACAGTGGCTACCAGCCTTTCGTCCCATAGGAACAAGATAGGACATAAGAGTCTAGTATCCCTGAACTCAGAATTTACTAACACATCTTTTAGGAAAGGTTGTTTTTAAATCCTGTGTTTGAGAACAGCACTTTTAGAAAGTTGCTGTTCTCTTGTCTGACCCTTCTGTGTGCCTTGGCCTGTTTGTGTATTGACTGTCTGGTTTGAGAGTGACAGGGGCTGGGGATTCCCCAGGAGGCTGGCTGAGTCAGCCCTAGGCTGAATGACTGCATTTGCAACTTGAGTGGTGGGAGGAGATAGCACCTGGGCCTGAATAGGGCTGTGCCTACCTTCCACAATGCTGGCTCCACCTCCTGCTGGGCGGCTGACAACCCTGCCCCTCACTCTGAAAGGAAAGGAGAAGCCAGGAAAACAAAGTGCTCAAGAAACACCCAGAACTGGTTTAATCCAGGCTCAGGGCCCACTTGCACAAAGAGAACAAAGACTTTTAGGGGTATAAGTACAGAACCCCTGACAACAGAAAATTAGATCATCCTGGAATCAAGAAGGAACCTCTGCCAAGGAGAAAGCTGAAACTGAAGAAGGAAGATTGTCCAGCTGTTGCTCTGCTGGATTTCCCTGCTGTTGCTTTGCTGCCAAGGAGAGGGGAAGGACTTTGCTGTGGTGTGTCCCCTTGCTTGAAGGAATCTCCAAGGGCCTGAGATGAGCTGGCTCCCTGTTCTGAAGTCCCAGGAACAAAAGGACTTCACCCCCAGCTTCCCCTGAGCTCTACTGAGAGAGTTCTGTCCTTCCTGGAGTGCTTGGCCCATGTGTGGTGCTTCTGGAAGTTGTACCTGTGTTGGGAAGCTGGAAACTAAGCTTGAGAGACTTTGCTAAAAAAAAGTTATTGCATCGCTCGCTGCGGAGCGCATCCCTGACAGTGCGAGACTTTTCCTGCCGCTACGAAGGTCGAGATCGTCGCAGTGCCTGTTGCCGCTGTCAGAGCCGTTGCATCCTTCGTTTTCGGGACGCACCCGATAGGTGCGGGAAGTCTAACATCGTTGCGAGTGTTGTCGCAGAGCCTGTCGTCGCTGGGTGAGATCGCCGCACCGCCTGCTTGCGGACCGCATCACGTCGCTGAGAGAGTCATCGCCGAAGCCAACGCATTGAGGAGGTGCGATAGAGAAGATCACCGCTGGTCCGCGCATCGTCACCCCAGAGATCGTCGCACCTTCCTACGCACAGGAATCCATACAAGTGGCCTTCCTCCCCATACAGACCGGATTCATCGCAACACGCCCGCTGCTGCAGCGGGGCTGTCGCAAAAGCCTCCCCAGGGTCTCAGGAGCAACGCATCGCTTGTTTTCCACCACCCCAGCTTCTGCTTTTGGAACTTTGTCGCAACTAAAGGTACTGTGTCTGAAACGTGATGCAACTGTGAACTTTTCCCGCAACTGTGGATTATTTTATCGCAACCTAAAGAACTTTTATTACAACCTTAAGAACTCTTTTGAAACCATATTCTTGAACTGTGTTTGTTGGATTTTTGTCGTTTTGGTCTTGTGCAGTTTAGAGTAAATACCTTTATTTTTTTAAACTCTTGTGGAGTCAGTTTGTGGTGTTTTCACTGTGTTACTGTGAGTGTTGATAAAAATACTTTGCACATTGCCTTCTGATTAACCTTGACTGCTCGTGCCAAGCTACCTAGAGGGTGAGCAGGGATTATCTCAGAGGGTTTCCTCCTTACCCTGACTAGAAGCAAGGGTTCCTATTTGGACAGTGGTACCTACCTCTCTCAACTAGAGACCTCCATTTCTAACATCTACCAATCCCTAGCACATGTTTTCAACCGCTTCCCTTCTCACGCTGATGGCAGATTTACCCATTCGGACTAGTCCGCCATGTAGGTACTCTTTTCTGTATGAGTAAGTATATTTCTGTTAGTAAAAAAATCCCCAAATTCGGATTCAGTAAACTAGGGTTTTTCAGTTTTTGTAACACCAATCCAAATTATTTGGCTATTTCAGTTTACATACTTTAATGAATCGGACACTATAAATATGTATACAAACCTTGCTGATTTGAGAATTTTTAAATGTCAACATAGTAAACAACATGGATGAAATTCTATGGGGCAGATTTACTAAAAAAGAGTGCAACACAGCACAGCAAAACACACTCAACACATATTGCAGCATTACATTGCGAAAGCAGCTCAGAGCCTTTCTGTGACTAAGCCCAAATCTGTAGAAATGACGATTCTCCAACTTAGCTACCATGACTCACCCATGCTGTTTCTGGCCCTTTGTCCCTAACCACTAAGGAGTGCAATATATATATATATGTGTATATATATATATATATATATATATATATATATATATATATATATGTATATATATATATATATGTATATATATATATATATATATACATATATATATATATATATATATATATATATATATATATATATATATATATATATATATATATATATATATATATATATATATATATATATATATATATATATATATATATATATATATATATATATATATATATATATATATCGCGCTCCACTCCTTCGTCGTACTCCAGGTACAGAAAGAATGTACCGCACTCCGGGGGCAAGTTCAATTCATTTATTGACAGACCTCACAGCAACAGACGCATTTTGGCTGAAGTGCCTTTGTCAATGTTACCGGCACACAGTGAAATGCCATGTTTTTAAATCACACTACAACAACCATAATAAAGGAAGGACTAGCACGCAAACTCTAATGCGGGCGTCTTTTTGTAATGGATACACATTTTGCACATTACCATCATTTCCACGCTAAAAACACAATTCAACATTTTCAAAATTGCGCTAAAGTGCATTATTATGATATTGGAATGTCAAGTCATTAAAAATCTTAATTCATTATGGACAGATCCAATCCAAATACACAACAGAGTAACCCCTGTAACAGTGATTCAGCGTAGATGTAAATATAAATAAATTCGTGGATCGGCTAATATCCTTCCTTTAGATACCCCAATCAGAAATTCTGATTGAACTGGTCATCTACATTCTTTGGAATGTTAGTGTGTGAATATATTTCCTCTGGGAGCATGTCAAGGAGTTCAATTAAATGCCAGGATATCTACAAATACTTAAATAAATTTGTCACTTTTCAGAATTCATTATCATGTTATAACTTTCAATAGTCAGCCTACCATTACTTTAATAGACTCATACTGCCTAGTGGATAAACGTACCAATAAACTAAATTATAAAAATAATTAAACAATTGGTGTACAATGAAATGTTCATCCACTCTGACCCTATCTCCTAATCAGCTTTGACCTATGTGAACTGCCAGTTCCTCTCCACTATTAAGACCTCTCAGATGTTTAGTGTGCTGATCAATTATGTGGCGCGATTCAAGTCTGCGCAACTTTTTTAATCTGTCACCTCCACTCAGACTCAAAGCTACATGATCCAGACCATAAAATTGTAGCTTGTGGCGATCACTTCCAAGTTTTTCAGCGAAATGACGCGCATCTGGGTATGCTTGGTCAACTTTGTCAATGGCCGGCATATTCTCTAACACCCGGATCTTCACTGGGTGGACGGTCCTCCCTATATACCGGAGCCCGCAAGAGCACACCAGGCAATACACTACCAAAGGTTGCTACAGGTGATAAACTTGTTGATCTTTTTAGTTACATCAATGTCTGGTATATTGTATGTTAAAATCCTCCTGCTATTCACGCAGGTCTTGCATTTACTGCAAGGAAAAAAGCCCATCATCTGTTTAAGCTTGCTTGCCCTTTCTGGCAGTTTCTCTAAGTGACTCCTCACTAAGATATCCCTAAGGGATCTAGCTTTTCTAAAAGTCACCAAAGGTTGTGGAGGGATGTCTTCACTGATGATGGTGTCCGTTAGGAGAATTGGCCAATTCTTTTTGAGCATTTTCTTGAGGTGGTTAGCCTCAGCTGAATAGGGAGTTACCATCCGGAACCTCCCCTTATCACTTCTAATCTTCTCTTTGCCAGCTAGCAACTGATTTATCTGTATGCCTCTCACTTTTTGTAACATGGTGTTAAGGGTCACGGAATCATAGCCCCTAACTCTGAATCTAGCTATACTCTCCGCTGCAGCTTTTTCAAACTCGCCATTTTTGGAACAATTTCTCTTTAGCCCAAGCAGTTCCCCGTAGGGAATGCTTTGGCCATGTTTGGGTGGATGACTACTGCTCGCGAAGAGTATTGAGTTGCCCGCTGTGGACTTGCAGTAGAGAGCGGTTTGTATGGTGTCTGCCTCAACATAGATCCTCAGGTCCAAATAGTTCACTGCCACTGGACTAACTGTACCCGAGAATCTAAGATTTACCTCATTCCTGTTGAGGAGATCGATATACTGATGTGCCGACTCAACACTCCCCTGCCAGACAATGAATAAGTCATCGATATATCAATACCACTCTATGACCTGACCTGAAACAGCCCGACACTGGTAGGCTCTGGGCACCCGCTCCTCCCACCAGCCAACAAACAGGTTCGCGTAGCTGGGGGCAAAGCAGGTGCCCATCGCCGTCCCAGTGAGCTGCTTGTAATATTGATCTTCAAATAGAAAGATGTTGTGGGTCAGACAAAACTCAATAAATTCAGTTAGCATAATACTATGTTCTGAGTACCATAATTGGCGTCTTTCTAAAAAACACATTACTGCTTTAACTCCATCATCATGCTTTATGCATGTGTAGAGGCTCGTAATGTCCAAAACCATGAGTTGGTAACTGGAGTCCCACTTAATACTCATGATTCGATTCAGAAAGTACTTAGTGTCCCTGATGTAAGAATCCAATTGCACCACCCATGGAAACAAAAAGTGATCAACAAACATTGATAAATGTTCATTCAGTCCATTCAGAGATGAAACAATCGGCCTTCCTGGCGGATGTAAATTGTCTTTGTGCAGTTTTGGTATGTGGTAAAAGGTAGGAATGACAGGGTTAGACCTGCGTAAGAATAGATGTTCATCGGGTCCCAGCATCTTCTTATTGTTCCATTTGGCAATTAGGTCGTCATATGCCTTAATGCTTTTCTGATACACCTTAGCTGTGACTTTCTGGTAGCAGTCCGTATTTAGTTGTTGTAATGCTTCCTTACAGTACGCAGCTCTAGTTTGCAATACCACGTTCCCCCCCCCCCCCTTATCTGAGGGTTTTATGACAATTATTTGATCCTGCACAAGTTCCTGCAATGCCTGTTTTTCCACTTTTGACAAGTTCCCTGGGCATGCTCTTTGTTTCGGTTTGACTCTGAATTTCAGGAGGTCGTTGATCATCGCTTCAGAGAAAACATCAATTGCATCCAATGGCATCTGCAGGTTGAACAGAGACTTTGGTTTGAATGGACTTTCTTCTTGGTCCTGTTCAACTCCCACATTAACTGCTCTTGCTGCCATATCCATATTCGTTTCCCAAATATTGTTAGCAGTCCCTAGCCTCATTTCTTCAACAAGCTCGACTGCTGGGAGATCTTTTCCAGTTAAAGCGTCAGTTGCAGTCAGTCTTACAGTATTTCCTAAATGTTCTTTCAAATGCGATCTTGTTTTAAAATATTTCTGGAGTTTATGTTTACGCACAAAGTTAAATAAATCTATGCGTACTTGTGTGTACTCCAACTGATTACCTGGGCAGAACGTCAATCCCAAGGTGAGTACTTTATGTTCCACATCTGTAAGGGTTCTCTCTGTAAGATTGACAACCGTCAAATTTGACGCTTTTATTGCTTGACCGTATTCCTCTTGCGATTCACCCAGCATGGGGCCTTGCCCCTTCCTCTTCCTGCTGCCACCGCCTCTATTGGTCTTCCTGCGCTTTCTTCCGGGGGTTTGTTTTCTCCCCCCGTAGCTATGACTGCCGGATAATTTTGAATTCATCGTGAAAAGGAGTGAGTGTACTTCTCTCTTTCACAGATGGACCTGACACCTCGTCACCGCCTTCGTTATCAGTAACTTCTGACTCCAATGTTTCCACTCTAGGAGTGACCTGTTTAGATCGTTGGTTCACTTCTTTTCTTGGGCCATCAAACTTTCGGGCAAAGGTAAGAACCCTACCCTGTAAATAGTCGTTCTCATCGCGAGTGAATTTCTCCTGCTTGCGAAGTTTGATCTTTTGCTCATATTTGACTAATCGTGCCTTCATTTGGCCCATCAGATCTTCAAGCTGTTTCTTATCTACATCCTCTTTTGCTAGATCTCCTTCTAAATCTTTAATTTCCAGAAGGGCTTTCTCCCGGTCACTCCAAGCATACTTCACAAGTATGCCGAGTGTTCCTCTGCAGTATAGCGCCGTGTGCTCAGCCCAGTCTGTTTGTAGTTGCGGATCTGGATTTTCGTAGGAAGGTACGGTGTATAGCCTTAATCCTCTTGGGACTCGCTGTTCATCTATGTAATTTTGTAGACTGGTGTCCTCCCACCATTTACGCGTCTCACGTTCATATAGACACTCTAATTTGGACATTATTTCATTCAGTTTGTTTTTAGGTTGCCTCTGGCTATTGGCAGCTGTCTGGACTTGTCTGGTATCCTGACTTTTGAGCACGTCCTTGGCTGCCTCCCGACGCTCTTGCTCACTAAACATGGCTTGTGCCATGGCAATGATGTTTCCTGTGCACAGGTCCCTGTTGCACGTCAAATAATGATTGAGTTAATGCCCCTGCGCCTTGCCGCTTATTCTGCCACAGTTCATCAATGTTCAACACACACGCTGCTGGATCACACATTCTACAAAGACTTGTTCTCACCATTACTACCCATAATACATTCTGAGACTATAGAATGTTTGACCCTGCTAATACCCTCTTAATGACTCCCGAGCCTTGTCACTCACCATCAGCGTCCTCCTCTGAAACCTCATGGTTGGTCATCTTCTTGTGATGCTCCTCTTGGCAAAGTGTTTCTCTTGTGAGGGGGACACAGGGATATTGCAGACCTGGCTGCACGGCCCCTTATAAGAGCCAGGTGTCCTCCCACACAAGGCTCACGCAAAGTCACATGCAATCACGGCATGACAAAGATTTTCTGCACTGATCCATTTACTGATAAGCTTCCGCCAAGATATTTAATTTTAGCATACGATAAAAAAGACCTGCCTCTCACCACATAACCCAAAAGCATCCCAAAAGATAGTTAACCTCATTATCTCTACGGGCTTTCATTTCCCATCACATGAAAGAAAAAATAAAAAGCAATGTCAGCAGAGAAGATTCAGGCCTACACTCGGATAATGAGCCTGGTTTTCCTCTCTAAGAACATGTCTGCTCTAGATTTGTATTGTGCATCCAATGTTTGACCACTAGCGCTTGTTTGCACCCCTCAAGTTATGGTAACCACTGCCTGCAGATAATTTGCAGCTTATGTCCAAATGATAAGCCTCGAAACAACTTGATTACATCAACACTTCAAATATATATCTTAATAGAATGCCATGACTGTTCATTTTTATCGCTTGCTAATTAGCCGATTTAGTTTCCCTGTCTGCAGTTTCAGTTGAGTCTCACATTTACACTTTACACACAATCTGAGTCTCATTACTTTAACAAAATAGCTTCGCTGTTCCTTTTAATAGTTAACTATAGTATACATTTTCATTATGTTCAATTGCATAAATTATTAACTATTTAGGTCTGGCTTGGCAGTGTACCTGTAGGAAATTCAGACCCATTAAAATCACTAATGCTTGTTTCATTTTGATAACATAATTTCAGTTGCATAAATTTCTTTTAAACAAATAAAGCCTTTTTCTTTTACCTTAGTTACAGACCGCTATCTGTAGCCAGAATTATTGTTTTCGATCCCAAAAATATACTTTAAGTGGGCTTTGTATCAGCCTCTTGCTCATAATTGGATTCTTTAGTTGTCTAGCTTACTTTTCTGCTCTTGATTCAATGGCTTTCCTCCTTATTCTTGTGTTGCTCCCACACAAGAGCATTTCACTCTCACAGTGTTCTGATTTTCTGACTTGTATCTTTTCACTTCTGACTTGACAGGGCTTCTTTTAGGTCTAGAGCTGTCTCTTTTAGACATGAGCTGTCTCTTTTAGACACTTGTTTCCTATCAGTGGGACTGAGGCTGGCCATTACATATCATTGGATGGCTTCAGTGTTATTCTCATTGACTTGCTGCTTGGTCAACTGCCTAAGGCTTCCTTCCTCATGGTATGTTTGTCCCTCACCTGAAACACATAGACAGAGTACCTTTATCCTTCCACAGCTCCTTTGTTCAGGTGCTATGTTTTACAGCTAGCCCCCTTGTATACTTATGCCCCCTCTGTGTCCCTCCCTTGTCCAGTTGCTTGCCCCACCCACTCTCCCTTCTTCCGTTGATGTCTGTGTTTTTGTGTGTCCCACCTGCACCCCCTCTACTGATGTGTGTGCTTGCCCCAACCCGCCCTTCCTCCTCCCAATAATGTCCATGTTATTTTGCGTCCCAGCCCCTCCCTCCCATCTTCTGCTGTTCCTGTGCTTGTTCCCATACCCTCCCTCCCACCCTTGTTGTCTGTGTTGTCCCAGGTTCCTCCCTCCCACCATCCTTTGCCAGTGTTGTCCCCAACTCACCCTCCCTTCCTCCTTGATGCCTGCTGGCCTGCCTTCCCACGTTAACAAAGAAAAAAAGTATTGTGATGTAGCGATATCATAGCAGTTTTTTCCCACCCAGTCTATTGTCAGTGTTGCCCCCACCACAGCCCTCCCTCGATGTGGTCCCCCGCACACCCCACATCTTGCCAGCAACTACAAAAAAACCTAATGACATGACCAGAGCTGGCTCCTGTGAGAAGTTGTAAACAACAAAAATGATCACCACAGCGGACCAAACAATGAGCACCTCAAACTTCAGTGGTCCAACACAGTGTTAAAAGTTCTGTGCTGTTCAACCTCCAAGACCTGCTGTGTTTCGGTCCCACTGGATTTCCAGATAACAACTTGAAGAAACGTGGAGGCAGCACCAGTTAGAAAGTAATTTGCAGAGGCATCTAGTTGTAGCAAAATTTCTTTTATTGTTCTTTTTTCAGAAGTGCACAAGACAGCCAACGGGTTTCGCTCGCACCCCGGGAGCTTCATCAGGGCTGAAAACAACGTGAAACATATATATATATATATAAATATAACATAAAAATATACAATATAGACAACATCAATACTACAGATATAACCCAATCATAGCTAAAACCATTTTGTGGAAAACGTAAAGGGAAATGGCACTAGAAAAAATAATACAATCACATATAATACAAGAATAAATACAAAAAAGAGACTTTAAACAACAAGAGTATACATAAAAGAAAAATTTTTGTTCAATTTTCTAAAAGGCGTAACCCAAAAAGATCCACCTTATCCTAATGGATAGAATACGTCAAAAAAGTGTGAGAAAGACAGACAAGGGAGAAAAAAGGACAGGGACAAGATAAAGAACAGACCAAATATGGCATAACCAAAAGGGCAGACCCTAAACGGTGGTCATTATTATTTCTATATTTTTGTATATCAATCTCATGTTGTTACTCCAAACAGTTTCAACGGAAAAGTTCGACCCACAGAAAAACAGAAATAACTGGCAATCAAATAACTTGGTACTACCTAAGTCTAAACTAATTCCTATATGGAAATAAGTGAAAAACTGAAGTAGTTTAGATGGAAGGCAAGTCTCACCAGAGTAAAAATAAGGGTCTGGATTGAACATTCCAGAGACTGCAAGGCAGTATGACGTCAGGTTGAACTTCAGGTGTATCAGAATGTCAGCTATAAAAATGTCAACAATGAGGAAAATGTAAGTATCAATGGAGAATATATATGTAAAAAAATAATCTTTTGATGCCAATATGATATTTCTAAAGGGGTTGACATGACACTTAAGGTAAACTGCAAAGACATGGTAAAGATAGGACTAACCCAACATGAGAATGAGTACCCTTCAGTTTACACAATACCATAGAGACCCATAAAATGTGGTTGACAATTGCACAAAAACCAGAGGCAGTAAACAGAAGGGTCCCCTGTAAAGATAAGGGAAACAACGTAAAGCCTCCTCACCAGAGGGATTCGATTTGTAGTCGATGTGGTGTGTAGCCAGATATTCAATATAGGTTTATGCCGATATAATGAGGATCAAAGCACCAACCTACATATAAGAAAAAGGATAACACGCCAGCAAGGTATAATTAACCTGATTAAGTAACTGTAGGGTAAAGGTACAGTGCACATAACAAATATACTGACCCAAAGGATATATAAATGATGGCAAAAAATAGTCAGTTTTCGTTTTGCCGGTAACTCATGAAATTGCTTCAAACACCAGGTGTAGAGATATGTATCCAATTGCCTTGCTCCCAGACAAAAATATATAGTAGATTATGAGTAAGCAGAGTACCATAAGAACATAACCATCTCTAGGTTAAAAAGCGAAGGATAACCATAAATAAGGAAACTCACATAGAAAAGTAGTTTCCAGTACGTGATCCAATGGTGGTGCCCCAAAAGTAATAGGCAGGCCTTAATAAGCTGGCAAGGTGCTTCGTTCTAAAGTAAACAAACCATGTATGAATCAATATATATAAATATATAAAGATCAATCTAAATCAGTTCATTAAACATGTGATGTTCCCCATGCCATGGTTAAGCATACATAATGTAGTCTCCTCCTGATAGTGAAATTCCAGAAATGTACACTTTGACATATAGGGGCTACCCCCATGTCATGGCGGGTCAATCTTACTATATCCTCACTAGGAACATCCCCCTATACATTACCCCCTATCATATTGGTGTTACAGTAGCAAAAGTCCCCTCATGGCTAACATATCATGCACAAAAGGGAACTTATAAAACACACAAAATGAGTACATATAGCCAGATTCATGAACCTTAATAGCGCTCGCAAAGGGCCAGATTCTCAGAACCTGGCCCTTTGCGAGCGCAATTTTTGCATTTGGGATTCATCATCCCAAATGCCAAAATCGGTAATAGCGAATTCGGTAATTTGCGAGGAATTACATTTAAGGAATCTCTATTTGAGATTCCTTAAATGCAATTCATCATCCATTTTCAAATTGCGAAATCGCAATTTCGGGCCGCTATTTACCGCGAGGTCAAACCTCGTGGTAAATAGCGAAAACTTAGAAAAATGCTTTTAAAACCTTTTTCTAAGTTACATGTTGCACACACACATGTCCTTTGGACATGTGTGTGCGCAACACCAATGTAAATTACCTTTCAGGGGTGCTACAGGGTGTCCTTTGGACACCCCTAGCACCCTTGAAATCGCATCCTTATTTGCGATTAGCAAATTGCTAATCGCAAATAAGGAATAACTCCCCATTCATTCCTATGGGCCTCAAAATCGCAAATAAGGAATAACTCCCCATTCATTCCTATGGGCCTAAAGGCCCATAGGAATGAATGGGGAGTTATTCCTAAAGGCCCATAGGAATGAATGGGGAGTTATTCCTTATTTGCGATTAGCAAGTTGCTAATCGCAAATAAGGAATGTGTAGGAATCGCAATTTATTTAGCGATTCCTACATGAATTCCGTTTTGCGAGTCTGTAATAGCGATTCCTTATGAATCGCTATTACAGACTCGCAAAACGGGTCTTTGATGAATCTGGCAGATAGTCCCTTAAAGGGGTAATCAATTAGCAAACCCAATGCGTAAGAGAAGCGGCGTCTGCCATGGGTATTACGAGGCATACCTTTCTAATTATTCAAGTAGTTTCAAGCGTGAGAGAAAATCTCACCAAATATCCCATGGGCCCGTGATTAAAAAGGAGAGGATAAATATATGACAGGCCCTTGTAGCAGCAAATTAATACACAACAGTACAAAAATATGCGTAGTACATAACAAAAATTGTCGTGAGTAAATACTTGAGGCTAAAAGGAAATGGGGGCTGCCAGGAATATTACTGCTTACCTCACTAATTGTTCACATAATTGAAAATGCAGGAAAAAGGCCCTAACAAAGTATCCCAAAAGGGCCGTGATTTCAAAGGCAGAGGCTAGTGTATTACAAGCCCTGTAGAGAGAATGATTGGGTTCCCTCGTAGCGGCAAATTGATACCCAAAAACCACAGCTACATAAGCGGGACACCGGTGTACGGCAAGCCGCGTCGGGAGAGTAATATCACTCCCTCGTATCAGCAAAGTATAACGCATGGGCATAACAGCGTGAGCGGATCACTGGGAGCAATAACAGCAGCTGTTACCTGCAGGCTATGTGTAGACGGTGTTGTCCTCCGAATCGGGACGCCAGACGCCATGTTGAAACCGCTGTGGGGATTTAACCTGTCTGTGATGGATCACGTGTTAGGTCACATGTTCCCCATTCTAATCAATGCAAGACATGAGAATGGAACCACAGTAGTGCATAGGCGCCATACTTGACTGCCTAAATTTGAGCTAAACTCAATTCCAGCTAAATCCTAAACCACCGCCCGACTTCATGGAACAAATTGATTATTGAAGCACCGCATGTTTGTGTAAAGTGAGACTGGATTCAAGCATAAATACTAATTTCAATATTTAAAGGGACCAAGCGACCATCGCGGCAAAATTAAGTTTCAGAACAATACTAAATGTAAAGATTGACTGAGATTGAAGGGTAAAAGTTGTCGATTGTCCCAAAAGTTTAACTCGCTTATGAAAAGATACAAAAGCTTGCCCTTGAATATTAGAAAGCTCTTCGTGTCTGAGTTAAAAATAAACCGGCCCAATATGGCAAAGAGCGGTTTGTGTACGAACGCCTCCGGGGAGACACATGACGAATAATATCAACGCCATATTGGATTGGAATTAAACATGCTGCTGATGTAATAATACCTAAGTTCACAGGGATGCATAAAGTAAATACTCAACTACATGGGTGCTGCACAAAAGATATTGGGGAACAGAGCTGGATACTTAAGTTCGCAAGGATGCATAAAATAAATACTCAACTACATTGGGTACTGTGCAAAAGATATTGGGGAACGGAGCTAGCAAAGTATAATTAAGATACAAGAGGATTTTTTTAGGCAAATCCTAATTATATATATATATATATTGAAAACGCAGTGACAAGGAATATGTTTAGGATCAAAATCGTAGGTATAATCGTAGGTATTCTATTCCTTCATCTATTAATGAAAAATATCAAAGTAATATTAGACAAAAATTAGTACCAGAGGGGGGGAAAAACAGCTGGAGGGGCGCAGTATTGGGGTAAGTAAGAGTACACAAACAAATCCCTAAAACCATGTGGTGAGAATAGCCAGACGATGACATGTGCCATTATATAACCATCATAATATGAAGGACACAAAGAGCGTATTTGCATAATAAGCATATTGTGCAGAAAGACGAACTAGGAAAAGATAACCAGAAAAGAGTTTTTTGAAAGAGCAAAAATTATTAAAGAGAAGGAAAAAAGGATATATAATGAGGAAAGAAGATTGAGTAACTTTTAACCATAAATGGCATAGGAATTCCATGTCATGTTCAACAATCGCATAAGTGAATAAAAAACACACATCTTAAAAAATCAGCAATGGAAAACGCGTATTGCCTAAAGTATTGCAAATTCAGAACTCTCAAAAAGACAATATCATATGTGGATCATTTAAAATAGACGCCCTTCACAGGAAATAATGCATTTCATTGTCTGAGTTGTGTCCACAATTAATTGACCGTAACCGACATATCCATTTTGCTTCCTCCCTTCTTAGTAATAGCTGCCTATTACCACCTCTCTTATTTGCTGGTATGTGTTGGATTGCATGAAACCAGAAGGTGTTATCTTCCTGGTGTTCAGAATTGTAATGATCAGTAATTGGATATCTCGTGTCCCTATTAATGATAGCCTGACGATGCTCTTGTATGCGTAGTTTTAAAGGTCGTATGCTACTGCCAACATATATACGACCACAAGGGCAACCAAGGACATATACCACAAAAGGGGTATTACAATTGCAGAATTGGGCTACCTTAAATTTTTGCTCACTGTTGTATGAAAAGGTAGTAGTTTTATTTTTGCCCATATCACAAATATTGCACATACCGCAAACAAAAAAGCCTACAGGCTTTGGAGGGAGCCAGGTACCCCTGTTGGGTGTCGTGGTGACATAGCTGGGACACAATTGGTTGCGTAAGGATACACCCCTCCTATAGGTAATGGATGGCTGTTTCCCTATATGATCTTTGATACCCGTAATTCCAGTTAGCAAATGCCAATTTCTGCGAAATACATTGAATATTTTATCACTATGTACGGTGTATTGAGTGATGATCTTACTTTGTTGGAGGCTTTATTTAATTGAATTTTGTTCGTATTGTCACAAAGCGTTGTGTCCCTATCTATTGAACCAATCCTAGATAATGCTCTATCGAGGTTTTTATGATCATAGCCTCGTTTCAAGAATCTGTGTTTAGTCTCCTCAACGTTTTCCCTGAAGGTACCCTGTTCGCTACAGATTCTCCGAACTCGGGTCAGTTCACCAAGGAACTTAGGAGAGCCTCTGTACTCGGGTGCTGATGATAGCCAGGATTGCAGGAACAAGGAAGATGAAAATAACTGAGGAGAGGTGGCGGCCGGCTGTTAAAGGTAAATCCTTTTATCTTTTTGTAATCATTCTATCCACCCACGTCCCCGCCCCACCACCCCAGTCCGGTAGCAGCCGAGCTGCTTACAACATGGCAAAAAAAATATTGACAAAGCCAATAGATCTGTCACAGACGACACCTATGTGATGTTCCTTTCTCTTAAAAATAAGTTTTTATTGAGATTTTACCCATTTTTCCCACCCACCCAATACTTTAACAAAACTAGAGCAGCACGACAACAATAAAAACAATGAATAGTAAACAGTTGGGTTTAAATGAGAATTCATCACAGAACACATATTCATCAAAAGTAAACAATACAAATGTTCCCAGCCATACAATACAATATGTAAGATTAAACCCCTGGATCACTGAACAACTTACCCTCCATCCCTTCCACTTGCAGTCAATCAATCAACCGTCTAATGATAAGACAACACCCAGTCTGAGAGAGCCCCCCCTATTCTCCTCCCTTTTAGTTTTGTTTCCTTCCTTCCCATTTGCTCATAAAGTGCCTTTTCCAAGTAATCTTTATACATAAAAACGAAAGTATGTCTGTCTGTCTGTTTGTCCTTTATGCATTACTACACCATTCATCCGATCGCCATGAAACTTTGGGAATTTGCGAGCATCGTCAACAGTTATGACCCCCAAACGGAAATCGATTAGTCAATCTACATCAGAAGCACGAAAGAAAAAGGCATTACGAGCTTCAGAAACAGACGAGGAAAGGGAAGCAAGGTTAGAAGCTGCTCGAATACAAACTGTTCAAGCCCGTAATTCTCAAACGAACAAGCAACAAGAATCAAGATTGGAAGCTGATCGAGTATGCACTGCTCAAGGCCGCTCGAATGAAGCAGGAGAGCAACCAGAATCAAGATTGGAAAACGATCAATTATTCACTGCTCAAGCCCGCTCAAATGAAACAGGAGAGCAACCCGAATCAAGAATCGAGGAGGCACTGCTCAAGCCACACTTAGAAATGTTTTCAAAAATAAAAAGAATACGTTTCAATAACAATGACACAATGTAAATGTAATGTTATCATAACGAGTTTCCTTGAATTTCCTTTCTTCTGAGATCGCAGCAACGCGCGACGAGTAAGCTAGTACATTTATAAAAAGAGCCCTCACATTGCTGGAATGTAGGAGGTAAGGGATCCAACCAAGTAGAAGCTACACAGAACCTAAAAGCTACCTCTGCGATAAAAATTAGCTCGACCCCCATCCCTAGGATTGACTCATCTACACCGCCATCTTCCGGTCCCGGAGGCGCTACATAAAGCGCGCCTCTCCGGTGGAGCCGGTGTGTCCTATTTCAAAACTGCTGGGGAAACGTGACTCGAGCCCTAACTGATTCTTGCATCACCCGCTTTCTGACCAGCCCACACTCCAGCCTGCAGCCCTCCTGCCGCCGCTCCAACCATCAGCGGCCGCCGAGTGGAGAACCACAAATCCCGTGGGGCATTGCGGCAGGAGCCGCCACCGCCATCTTCCGGTCCCGGAGGCGCTACATAAAGCGCGCCTCTCCGGTGGAGCCGGTGTGTCCCATTTCAAAACTGCTGGGGAAACGTGACTCGAGCCCTACCTGATTCCTGCATCACCCACTTTCTGACCAGCCCACACTCCAGCCTGCAGCCCTCCCACCGCCGCTCCAACCATCAGCGGCCGCCGAGTGGAAAACCACAAATCCCATGGGGCATTGCGGCAGGAGCCGCCACCGCCATCTTCCGGTCCCGGAGGCGCTACATAAAGCGCGCCTCTCCGGTGGAGCCGGTGTGTCCCATTTCAAAACTGCTGGGGAAACGTGACTCGAGCCCTACCTGATTCCTGCATCACCCTCTTTCTGACCAGCCCACACTGCAGTCTGCAGCCCTCCCGCCGCCGCTCCAACCATCAGCGGCCACCGAGTGGAAAACCACAAATCCCGTGGGGCATTGTGGCAGGAGCCGCCACTGCCATCTTCCGGTCCCGGAGGCGCTACATAAAGCGCGCCTCTCCGGTGGAGCTGGTGTGTCCCATTTCAAAACTGCTGGGGAAACGTGACTCGAGCCCTACCTGATTCTTGCATCACCCGCTTTCTGACCAGCCCACACTCCAGCCTGCAGCCCTCCCGCCGCCGCTCCAACCATCAGCGGCCGCCGAGTGGAGAACCACAAATCCCGTGGGGCATTGCGGCAGGAGCCGCCACTGCCATCTTCCGGTCCCGGAGGCGCTACATAAAGCGCGCCTCTCTGGTGGAGCTGGTGTGTCCCATTTCAAAACTGCTGGGGAAACGTGACTCGAGCCCTACCTGATTCTTGCATCACCCGCTTTCTGACCAGCCCACACTCCAGCCTGCAGCCCTCCCGCCGCCGCTCCAACCATCAGCGGCCGCCGAGTGGAGAACCACAAATCCCGTGGGGCATTGCGGCAGGAGCCGCCACCGCCATCTTCCGGTCCCGGAGGCGCTACATAAAGCGCGCCTCTCCGGTGGAGCCGGTGTGTCCCATTTCAAAACTGCTGGGGAAACGTGACTCGAGCCCTACCTGATTCCTGCATCACCCGCTTTCTGACCAACCCACACTCCAGCCTGCAGCCCTCCCGCCGCCGCTCCAACCATCAGCGGCCGCCGAGTGGAGAACCACAAATCCCGTGGGGCATTGCGGCAGGAGCCGCCACCGCCATCTTTCGGTCCCAGAGGCGCTACATAAAGTGTGCCTCTTCAGCGTCGCGGGACGCTGGGCGAAGCCCGGGCAAAGGGCGGGCCCTCTGTGGCCCTCAGAGGCCTGAAGAGAGTGGACTGGGCCAGGGACGCTGGTATAATTGCAACTAACTGGTGACATAATGCCCGCTTATTTCCCATATAAGTCAGCTATTATTGGCTATTTGTATTTGTGATACCGTTTACATCTGCAGTGCATGGTTTCTGCTGGGAGCGTGCCTGAGACTATTCGCTACTGTTATTCTCTAGCGTTGCACCAACTACCCATTTTGGTTAATCTGTAGATATGGGGAAAAGGAAACATCTGAGTCCAAAATGTGTTAAAGGCGAGGAGCCAACTGCTACCTCATATCAGCAGTCCCTCCTTACATACTTGACAGGGGCAGTTGGGGTGATAGATAAACAAATACTTTCGATTGAAGAATCAATAGAGGGCACAACCACCAGACTAAATCATAATTCATCCCTAATCCTAAACGATAAGAACGATGTCAATTTAGGATTACCGTCAATTTCTGTGGAGAAGTGTGGCTCACTGGTTAGAGCAGGCAGACCCTGAAGCAGAGGTCAGACCCGGGACCAGGGTTCAATTCCCGACGCGGCAGGGTCTTGAGCTCAAATGTCCACGGACTCGATAATTCTCGCTTCGGTGCCTGACCTAATCAGTGGGGTCACACTATGCAACTCTGGGCATTAAGCTTGCTTAATCTCCACAACGGCCCCCCGCGGCGGGATGCCTGGCTTTCACCTTGGGGATGCCCGTTAGGGGCCATCTCACAGGGAAAAGCCAGGACGGGTTCCCAAGGCAAGCGCCGAGATGCCTCCGGGTAGTCGAGCGCTATATAAGAACATACAAAACATACAAATTTCTCTAGTGAATGGATGTGTCTCTCACGATTCTGGTGAAATAATAAGTTTGGAAAATGATTCTGACTCCCAACCCCCCACCAAAAGATCAAAAACCCCACATCCAGCCACCACTATAGCTCCAGAAGCCACTCCAGTTCGTGTCGCCCCATATAAAATCCACACGAGCTGTAAATCAATCCCCTAAACCTAAACCTAAACCCTCTTGTGTACAGCGTAAACCACAAATAAATTCCTCCTCAAATCTCCATAAGGACTTGCAGGTATTGGTTGCCTGCGTAGAACGTTTGGATCTCTTTGTTAGGGTTAGATTGGATCAATTAACTAGCAGACTAACCCAAATTGAAGCCCTAATAAAAGACAGTAAAACCAAACACTTAAGGGATGGCACAGCTTTAAGTAGCAACACTGCTCCAACGACCTTTTCCAATTCCACCGCCCCTGCTGTTAACCCTTGTGCTAGATCAAACCCAACTAGTGAGGTACCTCCCCCTGGTCTACCTGTAATCACCTCCGCTACCCCTCATTCCTTTGAACCAGTCAGGTCCAAACAAACCGAGCGCCCTAAAATTCCTGACAAACAAAACAGGTGATGGACAGAATGTGGATCAATGTCACACATTCACCCCAGTCCAAAGATCTGGGCCCAAATCCATCGTTTTTTTGCACTCCACACCACCCTGGGTTAGACAATGGCGATATGCAAATCAGCTCTGACCCTGTGCCCCATGGGAACAGTCCAGTCCGAACTACAAAAGCCATGTCTTTCCCAGAACGGAATCAAGCATCCGAGAACCGGACCGGTTTCGAGGTAACACCTCTCATCAGCCCGGCTAGCTTGACTCCAGTGGTGTGGAGTGCCTGGGACCCACGTCTGGGCATCCCCAGCGCACTTAGGGCGGTAATTGCAAACAAAACAGGTGATGGACAGAATGTGGATCAATGTCACACATTCACCCCAGTCCAAAGATCTGGGCCCAAATCCATCGTTTTTTTGCACTCCACACCACCCTGGGTTAGACAATGGCGATATGCAAATCAGCTCTGACCCTGTGCCCCATGGGAAAAGTCCAGTCCGAACTACAAAAGCCATGTCTTTCCCAGAACGGAATCAAGCATCCGAGAACCGGACCGGTTTCGAGGTAACACCTCTCATCAGCCCGGCTAGCTTGACTCCAGTGGTGTGGAGTGCCTGGGACCCAAGTCTGGGCATCCCCAGCGCACTTAGGGCGGTAATTGCAAACTAAACAGGTGATGGACAGAATGTGGATAAATGTCACACATTCACCCCAGTCCAAAGATCTGGGCCCAAATCCATCGTTTTTTTGCACTCCACACCACCCTGGGTTAGACAATGGCGATATGCAAATCAGCTCTGACCCTGTGCCCCATGGGAACAGTCCAGTCCGAACTACAAAAGCCATGTCTTTCCCAGAACGGAATCAAGCATCCGAGAACCGGACCGGTTTCGAGGTAACACCTCTCATCAGCCCGGCTAGCTTGACTCCAGTGGTGTGGAGTGCCTGGGACCCACGTCTGGGCATCCCCAGCGCACTTAGGGCGGTAATTGCAAACAAAACAGGTGATGGACAGAATGTGGATCAATGTCACACATTCACCCCAGTCCAAAGATCTGGGCCCAAATACATCGTTTTTTTGCACTCCACACCACCCTGCGTTAGACAATGGCAATATGCAAATCAGCTCTGACCCTGTGCCCCATGGGAACAGTCCAGTCCGAACTACAAAAGCCATGTCTTTCCCAGAACAGAATCAAGCATCCGAGAACCGGACCGGTTTCGAGGTAACACCTCTCATCAGCCCGGCTAGCTTGACTCAGTGGTGTGGAGTGCCTGGGACCCACGTCTGGGCTTCCCCAGCGCACTTAGGGCGGTAATTGCAAACAAAACAGGTGATGGACAGAATGTGGATCAATGTCACACATTCACCCCAGTCCAAAAGATCTGGACCCAAATCCATCGTTTTTTTGCACTCCACACCACCCTGGGTTAGACAATGGCGATATGCAAATCAGCTCTGACCCTGTGCCCCATGGGAACAGTCCAGTCCGAACTACAAAAGCCATGTCTTTCCCAGAACGGAATCAAGCATCCGAGAACCGGACCGGTTTCGAGGTAACACCTCTCATCAGCCCGGCTAGCTTGACTCCAGTGGTGTGGAGTGCCTGGGACCCACGTCTGGGCATCCCCAGCGCACTTAGGGCGGTAATTGCAAACAAAACAGGTGATGGACAGAATGTGGATCAATGTCACACATTCACCCCAGTCCAAAGATCTGGGCCCAAATCCATCGTTTTTTTGCACTCCACACCACCCTGGGTTAGACAATGGCGATATGCAAATCAGCTCTGACCCTGTGCCCCATGGGAACAGTCCAGTCCGAACTACAAAAGCCATGTCTTTCCCAGAACGGAATCAAGCATCCGAGAACCGGACCGGTTTCGAGGTAACACCTCTCATCAGCCCGGCTAGCTTGACTCCAGTGGTGTGGAGTGCCTGGGACCCACGTCTGGGCATCCCCAGCGCACTTAGGGCGGTAATTGCAAACAAAACAGGTGATGGACAGAATGTGGATCAATGTCACACATTCACCCCAGTCCAAAGATCTGGGCCCAAATCCATCGTTTTTTTGCACTCCACACCACCCTATGTTAGACAATGGCGATATGCAAATCAGCTCTGACCCTGTGCCCCATGGGAACAGTCCAGTCCGAACTACAAAAGCTCAGATGTGGGTCCCAGAGCCTCCACACCACTGGAGTCAAGCTAGCCGGGCTGATGAGAGGTGTTACCTCGAAACCGGTCCGGTCCTCGGATGCTTGATTCCGGTCTGGGAAAGATATGGCTGTTGTAGTTCGGACTGGACTGTTCCCATGGGGCACAGGGTCAGAGCTGATTTGCATAAAGCCATTATCTGACCCAGGGTGGTGTGGAGTGCAAAAAACGATGGATTTAGGCCCAGATCCTTGTACTGGGGGGAATGTAAGACATTGATCTACATTCTGTCCATCAAATTGTTTTTTGTAATTTTCTCCCTGAGTGTACTGGGGTAGCTCAGACGTGGGTCCCAGAGCCTCCACACCACTGGAGTCAAGCTATGAGAGGTGTTACCTCGAAACCGGTCCGGTCCTCGGAAGCTTGATTCCGGTCTGGGAAAGATATGGCTGTTGTAGTTCGGACTGGACTGTTCCCATGGGGCACAGGGTCAGAGCTGATTTGCATAAAGCCATTATCTGACCCAGGGTGGTGTGGAGTGCAAAAAACGATGGATTTAGGCCCAGATCCTTGTACTGGGGTGAATGTAAGACATTGATCTACATTCTGTCCATCAAATTGTTTTTTGTAATTTTCTAAAATTCCTGACAGCAACCAACCCATTGTTCACAAACAAGACACGGTAGCAGGTCCCACTGGAGCGTGTTTTTCCGCTCCCAGCAACGACCACTTACATTTACCCCCAGAAGCAACGCCATTCACGATAGTATTGGCAAATGTTCCTCAACTGCTAAATCCTGAAGGGGAAAATCAGATCTCGTTAAAAAATAATTCACTACACTGGTTAGCATCCAGAGTAGGACTAACTAAGTTCCTCTTCCAGGAATTCAAAATGGTTAGGCGCGTAAAACGCCTAGGGTGTAGGGACATCGCACTTGGCGGGGACAAAATTATCTCTCCTTTGCCTCTCCCCTCCTGGTTAGGGAAATACTGAGAGCAGGAGCAAATGATTTCTTAGACTACCATGGGATCAATATTCTGCCCCTGGGTTTCTTCTACCCTCCACAACGGCATAACTTAAATACTTACAAACGTAGACTCATTCAAAGACCAACTACTCATCCCCCCTTGATTCCCACTCTGAACAGATATAGTATCCTGTCGGGGTTAGATGATATTGAATGACTAATTGATTCAAATCCCAGTTCTGATGCTCCAACTCCCAATACGCTAAATAAGATCATGGAATCCCTACAGTCCGTACCAACCAAGTAGGTACACCCAACTCAGCTCCCGATTTTCCATTATCAGGTTTGAACCAAGTTAACCCCCATAATTCGGTCGGCCCTAGCAGAACAGCCCGTAACCCTTTGCGCCCTGAATTACCCACCCAAACAGACATTTTGGCATCTCAAGAATCACCAAGCTTACCATCCATATGCTTAAGTTTCTCTATTTTATTTTGGAATGTGGCGGGTTTACGCACCAAAACCAACCAGCACTCGTGGTTAGAAACAATTAACGTACACCAGATAGTCTGCCAGCAGGAAACTTGGCTGACAACGCCTATCCATCTTTTAGGTTACAAAACCTTTTCTGTTCCTGCAAGCCCTAGCACGTTTGGTAGATCTAAGGGAGGCTTAGTAGTTTACATATCAAATATTTTACCAACTATGGACCTAGTTGAATTAAAGACCGAGGAGAACTATCAAATTCTAAAAATAACACTGAATAAATGTATGATGGTAAATTTTTATAATAACCTATCTTCACTTGATTGTGTTAAAACTGTAAATGAAATATCCCATTTTTTAACCAAACAGAGGAATCAACACCCTTCCTTCCCCCTGAGGGTGCTATGGGGTGGGGATTTTAACATTACATTGTGCAATAACTATAAAAATGGTAATTGTGGTCTTACTGATGAAAATGGGTTCTCTTTGTCCCATTTTTCACACATGAATACTGGAAACTGCTTGAACGATTTTTTTTTTCTCTGTAAAGTTGGATTTTGTAAACGCCCTGATCGACCCTCCTGTCGATTTTGTGCCAACATTCCATGGTAGGGGCCTGTCTAGCATTATTGATTATATCTTGTCTTCTCAGAACATGAAGGGATATTTGGTAGATTTTAAAACAGGTTCTGACACTAGCAGTGACCACTTTCCCAACAGTGTGACAGTGCAAGTTAAGAATGCTCTGCCTAAACCCAACTTGCCAACCCTCCTTAAACAACAATTTTTGAGTATGGACAAGTTAAATAGCTTTTCTGTGAAATGGGCTAAACTCGACCCGGTAGTACTTATCGGCAAAGTGCTAAAGAGAGCATTACCATGGGTAAACAATTGTTTAGCAATAGAGAGCCCATCTCAATTGATTTTAACTAGTTTTACCGAAATTACCAAAATTATTAGAGAGGAGCTGTTTCGTAACCAAAAGTGCAAAAAATCACCTATAAGGGCTGGTTTAATTCGCATTGTCGCAAAGCCCTTTCTAATCTAAAGGCGGCACTACGAAACCCTGTTAGAGATTAAAACGAGGTTATCAAACTCAGAAAGGAATATAACTTAGCTCAATCAAAATGTAGAAAAGAAATAAAGAAAAACCTGTGGGCCCAACTACATGAGAGCTGGCAATTAAAGGATAGTTCCATGTTTTGGCTCGTGGTAAAATCTACCTTCCTGGTAGACGCACCAACCACCTGTCACATTGATGTCGCAATAACTGCAGAGGATTGGGTATCTCATTTTTCTAAGATATTTGGTGGCACCCCAGCTGAGACCTGCAATAAGGGCCAAGTGGCCGGTGGTTGGCCCGGGGATCAGATTTACCCAATCCAGCTTTTTTTCGCCCATGATGATGTCATTAAAGCCCTCTCAGTCTCCAAATCTGGCAAGGCCCCTGGCCCAGACGGGGTACCAGGAGGTATTGGGAACTGTTGAACAGGCACTTAACCTTGCCCTCTTAATTCGTAAATACGCTGGAGCTAAAAATGGAAATTTGTACCTAGTGTACGTAGACCTTAGCGCAGCTTTTGACTGCGTGCCGCACGCCAGATTGTGGTCACTCCTCACTGACCTAGGGGTTGATCCCCCTCTTGTTGTGTTCCTTCGAGAACTTTATTCTGGCGCAACAGCACGTGTCAGATACGGGGTGAACGGTGAACTTTCCCCCCCATTTTTCATTAGGCAACTGCGGAAGTTAACTCCCGTCCTCTCACAATCCATGATGCGATCAATAGTAACGGCCACCATCATCTCCAGAATTGATTACGGGAATGCCCTGTACCTTGGCTTACCGAAAACTCTGACCAGTAGACTCCAGGTCATAATGAATGACGCTGCCCGGTTGATTTTCAGATTACCGAGGAGATCTAAAGCTACTCCCCTACTACAAAGCTTGCACTGGCTCCCCATCAAAGAAAGAGTGGAATTTAAGAACTTATGCACGGCCCATAGGGCAATTTATGGGAAAGCCCCATCTTACATCAAAGATCGTCTGCAACTTTATTGCCCCACGAGAACACTTCGATCCTCAGACTCCCAACTACTGGTCTGCCCCCGCTACAGGCTAGTGACCAAGGGAGGGAGAGCCTTCTCAGTGCTAGTCCCTCAGCTATGGAACAGGTTGCCGGAGGCCCTGCGTCGGGAAGGGAACCTACTACGTTTCAGGAAGAGCCTAAAAACATTCTTGTTCAGACAAAGTATGAGCACAGTGTAATCCCATCTTGCTAAGTTATTGTTACTACCATCTTTCCTGGCGCTTAGAGGCCTGCAGGTGATTAGGCGCGCTATAAAATCCCATTAACAATAACAATAACAATTTGCCATTAACAAGGGAGTCAGACAGGGGTGTGTCCTGGCCCCCTTCTTATTTAATTTATATACAAATGGCCTGGAATTGGCCATGCTGGAAGGGAGCCAGGACCTTCCAACCATTTATCATCGTCCCATTCCCGCACTACTATATGCAGACGATTCGGTAATTTTAGCTAGAACCCCAATACAACTGCAGAACCAAGTCAATAAATACTGTACATTTATGGCATCACTAGGTTTGAAAGTGAACATTGGAAAAACCTATGTCATGCATACAGGTCCTGGGTCAAAGAAACCAAAATCAATTCACATTGATAAAACTAAGTTGGAATGTACCAAGGTGTATCCTTATCTGGGCATCCTGGTGGATGATAAACTGTGTTGGAAACAGGCCATGAGCAGTAAGAAATTACTCTTCCAATGAGCCACTTCAGAGCCAGTTTCCTTCTCGAGGAAACTAGGAAAGCCACCCCCAGCAGAACTATTAAAAATCTACTACGCAAAGTGCCACAGCGTAGCAGTCTATGGTGCAGGGGTTTGGGGATATGCCGATATTGACACACTGCAACTGGTTGAGAATGGATTCGTCAGGTACCTATTGGCAGTACCTCAAAGTGCGCCTACGTACGGATGCCACATTGAGTTGGGTATGGACTACTTAATTGATAACATCAGATCCCAACCCATCCTTTTGTGGCACCGAATTTGGACAAAGACACAGTGTCATCTAACCCGCTCACTTATAATGGACTGTCTGGGCCTGGCAAATTGGTCAAAAATCCCCTGGCTTACATATGTGAGAAGCTTTTTCAGAGACTTGGACCTTATTTCCTATTTTGTAGAGCCCACTGCTTTGACGGACATTACTAGGAAAGAACTAAAAAAGTTATGTTTAAGCCACCTTAGGGAACTGCGCCTATCCCAAGAACTGCATAAACCCTCGAATGTCCGATCTTAACAGTTCAAAATGCACTTGGTATCCAACCTTACTTAACCTTTCCCCTAAGTTCTTATGAGAAATATCTCTTGACAAGGTTCCGTTTTAATTCTTTCTATCGTATAGTCTCATTCCCAAAACAGCAGGACTGGCCACCTACTATCATGAAGTGTACCTGTGACGGTACATCTGCCCAGTCGACAATTCACGTAGTGCTGTTTTGCAAATATGACGAGTTCCCTCGCAAGCGTTGGATCATTCCACTGCTGCACAGAATGGGATTGAGATCCTGCCGCCCTGCTTACTTGGCCCTGCAATATTTGGAATCTGAATATATTGCAAAGAGTGTAGCAAGCTTTTTAAAATCATGTATAAAATATCGCAGTAATTTTGATTAATGTAGTTTTTTATCTTTTATTCTTTTTTAGCGCACTAATGAATTTTATCATGTAAGAACTATTTATCTAATCTGCTTTTAAAAAACTTTACCATGTATTGATGTTCTCCTCCGTCATTCTTAAACTGTTTTTTTATTGCATTATTTACTTGTCACATGTACTTTTTATGGTTTCAAATTCATGCAACCGAATAAAAGATATTTGACTGACTGACTCATCTACACCCAGCCACATAAGCTGCGGTGCTGGGGAGATATTCAACTTAAGGATTTCTCTTAGGAATAGTGCAATTTCTGACCTCAATATATTGAGGCGGGAGCACAAACAAAACATATGGACCAAGTCTGCACATGGTTCCTGACAACAAGGGCAGCATAACCCAGCCACTCCACCCCATTTAGCTATTTAGGCTGGGGTAATATATAAATCAAAAATTGTTTTATAATATTGGGTTTGTAGATTGGATGAGCATAAAGTTGACCCTCCCAAAATTTAAAGATCCCAAGAAACAAGAGTTATGCGTGTCTAATATCCCCCGCCATTTGATATCATGTTTTTCCAAGTCGTCGGGTATCCCTTCCATGAGGCACCCATGTGATATTGAGTAGTTGGTTCCCCTTGTTAAAACCTCCAGCAGGGGTATCACGGGAAAGCCCATTAACCCCCCACCTTTCATAATAGGAAATTCCTAAGTTGCAAATACTAAAAAAAATCTTTTGCCCCAATGTTGAATCTAGCCCGAATCTCATCAAATGATGCCACACGACCCAGAGAGCAGGTCACCTATCCTTCTGTTAAAATCTGGTTTGCGATGTCAACATTATCTGTGCCATCTTGCCCCCCTTTTCAGGCTCGTATGTGCGCGTAAGCAGCAGCCATTTTGAGTGTCATGGCCTCTCTGCCCAGTGCCGCTGGCTAGCGCGTCTCTCCCTCTGACCTCGCAAGTATCCCCCCCGTGCTGACAGCCCCCGCTCTCTCATGCCTGAACCATAAAACTCCCCTCCAGCGCGACTCTGCCTCGGAAGCGCATTCCGCACCCGGCCAACACCTCCCCATCCTTTGATGGACCCCCACCCTTTTTTCTCTGTACCCGACTGTCCTGGCATTCCCAGGCCGCCACCTTGCCCTGCGAATGCCATTTATTGGCCCCCTTACAGTAAGCAGCTGCCCCGATTCAAAGGATCTCCGACTGATCAAGGCCCCCACCCCATGAGATCCGATCAGACACACACATTCCGGAAATCGACGGAATATCCTGCTGTGCGATAGTCATCACCTATTGTGACCGGGGTGGGGACTTCTACTGTAAATGTGTGTGGGAACGAGCTTGAGGCGGGGATTCCGAGGATGCCTTTCCGTACATCAAAGCATTGACAGGAATGTGTTTCATGTAATAAAGCCATAAAACTGTGTATAAGAGGCCAGGCCTGAAGGATGCGTCGAGAGCACCTCGAGAAGATACCCTGTTGTCTGATTTGACGTGTTCTGCTCCGTCGGAATAAACTCTTGTTTCCTGCCGTCCAGTCTCCAGCGCCTGCCTCTTTGCTTGGTAATATTAAAAGGTATGAGAGGCGGCTAACGCCGGGCAAATACTGAAGGGTTCTTGGTCGAAATCGGCCCTACCTTTCCACACTTCCTAGGCACACCTGTTCCCATTTAGCTAAACAACCGAATATTTTGGGTAATTAACGATTTCGGTACATGGGAGTATACCAACTATACCTGCCTACTCCCAGTTTCTTCTGAATTCCGGACCAGTTTATGAACGCCACTATCAGAATCTTGAACAATGGGGCATATTATCAAGGGGGTTTATCTCCGCTTTTTTGGCTTTAAAAGCCAAGAAAGCGGAGATAAAATTATCTCCCTATTACCTAGCTGTCGCTAACACCAGTTAGCGACAGCTAGTAGGAGATAGCGACCATCTTGGGCCCGCTTTGCATGTCAGTGATATTTATCACTAATGACATGCAAAGTGGGCGTGCCAAGATGTTAGCGACTGAAAACAGTCGCTAACATCGCTATCTCCTATTACCAACTTTTGGAGATATTCGCGCTAAGCGCGAATATCTCCAAAAGCTAAAACCTGCCCTGAGCAGTTCTTAGCCATGTTATCCAATGGGAGGTGAATAACATGGCTAAGACCATTAGCTCGGTAATGCATGAATATCGCGGACTTTTCAGTCGATATTCATGCATTGCGGCGATTTTTATCGCATTTGTGATAAACCTTGGTAATACCAAGGTTTATTTGCGGTAAAAATCGCCGCAGCCCAGGGGTATATTTTTGTCTCTAACCAAGCAATAGCGATAATTATCGCTATTGCTTGGTAATATGCCCCAATGTTTTTTTAAAATAGCTTGGCTCAAAGATTTTCAACAGGCATCACTTGGCAGCAATTCCAATCGCTAACTCAGCTATTGATGGGACATGCTCCTCAGTCCCCTCCTCTCCCACCTTATTATCAAAGAGAGGATGAAGATACTGCAAAGCTGCCACCTGGTAATACAATTGAAAATTAGGCAACGGATATCCTCCCTTTCCCTGGGTAGACTCAAGAACCTATTTGCCCTCCTGATAAACCTGCCACCAACGTGTCTATTGTTTAAACCAGGCATTTTCGAACTCAAGAGAAATTGTACGAAACAAATACAATAGCTTCAGAAGAAAGATAATTTTTACTAGATTACATCTTCCCAAAATAGAGAGGTGTAGATTGTCCCATCTTGTAAATCCTTTTCAGCTTTTTCAATGATGGGGGAAAGGTTTATCTCGACTAGATGTTCCACTTTAGCAGTAATAATCCACCCCAGATAAACAGCCTGCTCTACCACACGTCAATCATGGGTGGCTGTGTATGTATTTGCCACTACTTTTACATTTATTTAGCAAATACACAGAGTAAAGCCCAACAGCCTGATTCATGTACATGCCGTTTTGCGTGTCCCTAATAGCGAATAATAGCGACTCGCAATTGAGGAAACGCAAAACGGCATTCATGTACTTTTCGTGGATAAAATAGCGACTCACACGCGGGCGCTAAAGCCGTTAGCGACCTACAAAAAACGCAGAATAATCGCAATTTCCGGCCACCAGCGATCGGGATTGCGACACGCAATCCCGATCGCATGGGATTGCGACTCGCAATCCCGTGCGATCGGGATTGCGAGTCGCATTCTCGCGGGATCCGGAAATACGGGAAGACGCATTCCGAGCACCGTGATGACATCACAACCAGGAAGCAGCCAAATCCCACCCCCAAACACCACAGTGACGCTACCATACGAGTGAAGACGACGGAAAGCTGACGCTAAACTTCCGTAAGCGACTCTCGACCCGGGCGAAATAGCGACTGCCATGTCAGACGAACCTGAACCTCAGCCTGGCCCTAGCAACAGCGCTGGCCGCAAGCGCAAATTAAAGTTCTCCGAACAGGAGCTGGAGAACCTAATAGAGGGGGTGGTGGCCAAACACGACCAGCTCTTTGGTGCCAACTCCAAGAGGGTCCCAGAACAGGAGAAGCGGAGGATCTGGGTGGGGATTGCCTCCAGCGTGAACTCAGTGGGCGTTGCGGACAGGTCGTTGGGGGAGCTTAAAAAGCGCTGGTACGACCTCCGAGGGCGTGCAAAGGAGAAGGTGGCGGCGCGCCTCGTGAGACATCAGGCACTGGAGGTGGTGGACCGACTGTCCCACCCAACACCCCACTGGAGGACCAGGTAGAGGACACCTTGGAGAGGGAGGCGTGTGTTGGCGTGACCACTCTGGACTCCTCCCGCCCCACACAAGACACCCAAGGTAAGTGGCATGCGACTACGACCCTGTCCCCTATGACCGTCCCTGACCAAATAGGCTCACTCATTGGCCCTTAATCATGCCTATGTTGTGCATCAGGAAATGCCCTGAGGCATTGTGGGAGACGTAGTATGTCCACAATGTAGTAGTACCACAATGCGGCCAGAAAGGTTCCCAAGTGCACATCCACAGCCATCCAGGGAATGTCACCCAGCATGCATGTAACATCTGCACGTCTGACAGTCACATGCACCTAATGAGTATCCACTTACCCTCACAGGTGCAGATGATAGCAGTGACAGTGAGAGGCTGGTGATCAACGAGGAGGCCCAGGAGGAGGAATCCCTACCCGCTACCCAGCCACCAGCCCCTGCCGCAGCGCCAACAGCAGCAGCCAGGCCCCCCACCGTACCTGCAGCAAAATCTGCAGGCCCACCGGCTGCCAAGGCCAGGCCCCCCACCGTACCTGCTGCAAAATCTGCAGGCCCACCGGCTGCCAAGGCCAGGCCCCCCACCAATGTGCCTCCAGTGCCAGCCGCACCTGCTACACCAGCTGCAACAACACCTGCAGCTCGTCCTACACGATCTGGGCCAGCCACATCCGCCACACAGCGGCGCAACAGCAGGAGGGGCAATGGGCATCTCTATGCCTGCATGAGCGTGGAGCGGCGAATGCTCCGTCTACACCACCGCCAGTCGCAGCAGCAAGGTGCCATCCACCTCCAGCTGCAGAAGATCGGCCGCAATGTGGCGGGAGTCGGCGAGCGGGTGGACCGCATGACGGCGGCCATGGAGCGCATGACGGCGGCAATGGAGGCCAATACTGCAGTGCTGGGGAAGCAGCGCAGTGTTTCACGCAGGCGCCACCACCAGCTGGTGAGCCAGCTGTCGACCTATAGTCGATCAAATTATGTGGCAGCAAATGCCACCACCCAGCTGTCGCGGCGCTCTATGACCCAGCAGCACCAACTGGTCCAGTGCTGCGAGGAGATTACCCGGGTGCTGGAGCACTTGACCACCGCCGTGATCCCACTGCTTGCACCTGTCCTACCGGCCATCGTAGGGGGAGATGATGCGAGTGAGGCTGCCTCCAGCGTGAGCAGCAACTCTGCCACGCAGGCCCCCCCACCTAGGCGCAGCACCAGGGCTACGCCTGCTCCAGCTGCCCAGGATGAGGAAGAGCCTCACAGGCGCCTGGGAAATGTGCGCCGGAAGCACCAATGACATTGTGTCACAGGCGCAGGCTGATGCTAAGCCTGCCATGAACCTTTCAAAGCAGTATGCTGGAATACTGGATTTTGTAAATAGCTGGTACCATGAGCCTTTTATATTGTGACTGAAACAAATACATTTATTTTGCTGCACACATTCGCCTTGTGTAATCATTACATTCTGCATGCTATTGTGATATGTGGGGTGGGGGAAGGGGGTGGGCTAGAAACTGTTCACTGTGATGTGGTTGCGACGTCTATGGCCTTCAGCTGGGTTCTCCCCGCGTGCATGGTGCGCATGTGCTGGTGGCCGGTCGTCCCCCTCAGATTCACTGCCTGAGATGTCAACTGGTATCCGGCGCTTGGTTGCGATGTTATGAAGCATTGCACAGACAGCCACAATGCGGCAGCACACTGCAGGACTGTAATACATGGCCCCACCTGTCTTGTGCAGTATACGGAACCTGCTCTTGAGCAGGCCAAATGTCCTTTCAATACAGTTCCTTGTCCGGATGTGCGCAACATTGTATCGCCGTTGCTGAGGTGTGGCAGGGTTGAGGTAAGGGGTCAGGAGGTATTCCCGTAGGGCGTAGCCACTGTCACCTGAATGAGAGGAGCAGATGTTGATTGCCTGTGCTGCGCAGTTACTTCATAGCAATGTGACATTGTCGACAAAGTGTACTTACCAAGTAGGTGTCCTTCCCCAAACTCTCCCCTGATCAGTCGTGTGTGGAGTCCGCTGTGCCTGAAGATAAAGGAGTCATGGGTACTCCCTGGGTACTGGGCCACAATGTCAGTGATGATGGTCTTGGCATTGCAGACCATCTGTATGTTGAGGGAGTGGTAGCACTTCCTGTTGCGGTACATATACTCCGTGCCAGATGGTGGGCAGATGGCGACGTGGGTACAGTCTATGCAGCCGAGGACATGGGGAAAATGGGCAACATTATAAAATTGTAGTTTAGTGAGGTCCAATTCCTGTTGGCTCGTGGGGAATGTGATGTGCCGGTGGAGCTGGCTGAGCATGGCGTCAACAAAAGTGTGGAGGCAGCGTGACATGGTGGGCTGGGATATCCCCCCAGCAGCGGCTGCTATGCCCTGGAAACTGCCGGAGGCCAGGAGGTGCAGGCTGCACAATACCTGCACATGTGTGGGCACAGAATTGTTTCACCTTGTTGGGTGCTGCATGATGGGCTCGAGTTCTTGTATCAGCCAGGTGATCATTTCCCCATTCAGCCTGTATTTTGCATAAATCTGTTCTCTGGTTTGGCCCAGCAAGGTGACCCGCTGCCGGTAAATCCTTGCCTGCCTCATGCGTCTCCTCCGTGCTGCTCGCTGTAGCCTTCGCCGCCTCACCACCATGTACATCCCAGGCATTGTGGAACGCCTAATGCTGCTGCTGAATGTCCTTATGTGTGATTGGTCAGGCCTGGACCTGTTGGTGATTGGCTAACAGTTTTTCAAATTTGGCTTCATCATGGCTTTTATGGTTACCACCTGCTTTGAGTTGTCCTTAAATTGCGCCGCGCAAACGTGCGATTTTGCGCTTTTTCGCTAATGTATTTCTTTCATGAATGCCGATTGCGACAATATTGCGTTTCGCTAATCATTTCGCAGATTCCGTGGTTGGTCGCTATTTCCGTGTCGCTAATGCTCGACTTCCCGGAGTCTGCGACTATTACTGCGTAATCGCTATTCCAATCGCTATTATTTTTTAGCGATTTCGCTATTTTGTACTTGAATGCCGATTCCGTGTTTTGCACCCGCAATTGCGTTGTTGCAGCCATTGCGGGCGCTATTTCGCTTCATGAATCGGGCGACAAGTTCCTCAGTTATCTTTTTGATAGCACAGAGAGCATTGTCTGGATCTCTTGTGACTATTGCAACGTCGTCTGCATTATTATTATTATTATTATTAGTGTGTTTTGTAAAGCACGCAGCGGCCCCAACGGGGCATCCCGGCGCTAGGAAACTCTGATGACTGGAGGGACATGGTCGGGGTACCAAACTAGGAGGAAAAGAGAAGGGTTTTAAGGGATTTGCGAAATGCTGGTTCTGTCTGACATGTGCGTAGAGCTAACGGAAGCTTGTTCCAGTGCTTGGTGGCACAAACCTCAAAGGTTTTTCCACCTGCACGGGAACGCTTGAATCGGGGAGTTTCTAGGAAAGATAAGGAGTTAGAGCGTAATGCCCTGGATTTGACGTATGGGCGAAGGGTATTTTTCAGATGGGCCGACCCATTGCCTTTAGATGCACGGAAAGCCAACATCATTGCTTTGAAGACGCATCTTTTTGCGATGGGTAGCCAGTGCAGTTTACGGAGGAGAGGGGAGATATGATGTCTAGCAGGGATTCTCTCCACCAGCCGGGCGGCGGCGTTTTGGACCGTCTGTAGTTTGTGACACAGGCCTGCTGTGATACCAAGGTAAAGGGCATTGGCATAGTCAAGATGGGATATGATTAATGCCTGGATCACAGTCTTGCGGCACTCCTCCGGCAGATAGTTAATGAGCCGTTTGATTGTTCTGATTTTGGCAAAGCATGAGGCTGCGACTGTTTGTACCTGGGTGTTGAAGCTGAGATGGGTGTACCAGCGTACTCCTAGGTTTCTCACCGAGTTTTTAGGTGTGGGGGCCTGGCACAAGTCTTCAGGCCACCACAGACTAGCATCCAGGGGAGAAGGAGAGTTAAAAAACAGAATCTCCATTTTACCTGCGTTGAGACGGAGGGAATTAGCATCCATCAAGTTGGAAATATCTCTTAGGCAGGATTTCAGCGGGTCAAAAGCGGACGCAGAGGGGGTCTCAAACGTGAAAAGTAGCTGGATGTCATCAGCATAGGATGTGGATTTGATCCCAGTGTGGGAAATCAGTTTAGCCAAAGGGGTGAAATAAACATTAAACAAAAGCGGGCTAAGGGAAGAACCCTATGGGACTCCCCATTTAAGTGGTCTGGCAGAGGAAGTGAATGGAGGGGTGAAAACTTGTTGGGTGCGATCAGATAGTAGGATGACAGTCACTTCAGAACAGAGCCGCCCAGCCCTAAGTCCTCCAGCCTTCCGAGCAAGATTTTATGAGAGACGGTGTCAAATGCTGCTGAAAGATCCAGCAGCACTAACACCGCCCTCGACCCTCGGTCAAGCGTCCATCTCACAGAGTCGGCCATTTCAATAAGGGCCGACTCCGTACTGTGGCCTGACCTAAAGCCATGCTGGGAGACATGGAGGAGCCCATTTGATTCGATGAAGCTAGCCAATTGAGAATAAGCCAGCTTTTCCAAGATCTTAGCTGGGGCAGGCAGGAGGGAAATGGGCCTGTAATTGCTGGGGAGGTCTGGGTCCAAATTGGGTTTCTTCAGAATGGGGACTAGGGAGGCATGCTTACATTTGGTAGGGAAGCATCCTGTACGAAGTGAGTCGTTCCAGATGTGATTTAAATAGGGGTTAAGTAGGGGTGCAAATTTTTTGTATTCCTTGGCTGGCCAAGGGTCGTTTGGGGAACCTGATTTACATTTAAGGAGCTCAGTCATAGAATCTGCTTCCGAAATTACTGCGAATTCAGTAAGGGAGAATGGCGATGGTGTAAGAGGAGTGGATCGCTCGTCATCTCCTTCTATATTGGAAGGGGGAAAGGATGTTTGGATGGTCTCAATTTTGTCCTCCAAAAATTGAGAAAGCTTGTTGCATAGCGCCTGTGAGGCGGGCTGAGATCTGGTCAACGCGGCGGGGTCTGTGAAGGATCTAACAATGTTGAAGATCTCCCTGGCTCCATTGCTGGCAATTTTAATTCTGGAAGCCAGGAAGTCCCGTTTATGCTCCTCTATCATTCTCCGATAATCTTTGAGGGCAGTTTTATAAATGGTTTTACTGTCCGGAGAGTAGTTCTGTCTCTAGTGGCGTTCAAGAGATTTACAGAAGGCCTTTTTCTGCCGAAGTTCGTTGGAGTACCAGGGGGCTGAAGGTGCCGTCCTGTGAGATTTGATGGGTTTTATGGGGGCCAGGGCATCTAAGGCCTGACTGATCCATGTATCCAGTTGGTTAATAGCTTGGTCGGGGTCGGATGACAGGCAGGGTTGGGAGTTGTTGAGATGGTTCTGGAGTGCATCCAAGGTGATGCGGCTCCAGTTTCTACCTGAAGATTTAGGCGTGATAAAAGATCTGCAGGGGCGGGGAATATCAATCTCAAAAGAGATAGAGAAATGGTCTGACCTAATAACCGGGGTAGGGGGGGCAACCCGGATGGAGGAGAGATTGGAGCAGATTAAGTCCAGTGTGTTACCCGCTTTATGCATGGGTGAGGTTATTAGTTGGACTAGGTTACAGGCCGCTAGCATGGAGATAAATTGGCTGCTATGTGGAAATTGAAGAAATTGATGTACATAAACAGCATTCATTTCCCTTCTTCTCCCGCTCCTCTCCCTGTGAGCACCATGAATACCGTAAATTATTGACCGTATCACTCTGCCAGTAAGAGCCCATACCCATATGCATATGTACAGCCATTCTAGGCACCACGGCCTTTTACCCATTGGAATCCCTGGCTTCCCTCCTGCGCGTATCTTAAACACCCTCTCTCATGCATAGACCATGAAACCCTCTCCCTCTGCGCGACCCTGCTGTGAAAGGCAACCCTTCTGCTTGACCCGCACAAACCCCCCCATTCCCTCTTGAAGAGGCATCCTTCGCCTTAGCTGACATAGCCCTCCCCAGCTGCACCTGACTGCCCCCGCTCTCTCATGTACGGGTCATAAGATCTCTCTCTCTCTCTCTATGTGACTCTGTCCCTGTGTCCACCCTGGCTCCCCCTCCCTTCTCCTCACATGGGCAAGTCATAAACCTTCTTCTTTTGCAAGACCCTGTCCTTGGGAGTCATGGCCGCGCCTGACCAGCACCTCTTCTCCTTTTCATAAATAACCCCTCTGTTAGTAAACCCTCCCTCCTCGATTGCCTGTCCACACATGTCTGAGGTCATCGCCTAAGCCAGGAGATGCTGTTTACTGCTTATTATATGGAGTCACTCCTCTTCAAAGGACCCACTATTGATCCTGGCCACCCCACCCCCTGGGCTATGATCAGGCGCACACATCCTAAACAGTTGACGGAACACTCAGCTGCGTGATTGCCCTCCCCTCTTATCAGCAGGTCAAGGGTCCCTATTGTGAACACATGTGGGGTAGGATTGATACGAGGATTATGGGGATGTATTTTCCTTGTTTCACAGTATCATGATTGTAATGCCAAGTGTTTTGTAAAGTATAAAAGACGGAGTCTCAGCTCACTTGTTAGAGCACCTCCTGAAAGACACTGTGTTTCGTGTCCGAAATGACTGGCTCTCCTCATGAGAAATAAACCCTGTTCTTGTGATTCCTGCTCCCAGCGCCCGTCTCTTTATTTGGTAACTATTCAAATGGGAACTAAGAGGCGGTTTGCGCCAGCGGCCTGGGCATCGATGGTAATATGGGCTCACATTTTACAATTGGCGTCCCAACGCGGGGTCCATCAGTGACATAAGGTCCGGTAAGAGAGATCCAGACGAAGAAGTGAACATCTAAATGATCGGAGTATACCTGCCTTGAGAGGGCCCTCGCCCGGCTGCCGATCGAAAGAACTTCACCAATTCTGAACGGACCTCTCTTGAGTGACCTATTGTCCTGACTGGAATCCCACAGGAATGCTACATGGAGTAAGAGAACGATCGGGCGCTGGAGGAGGAAGATGAAGAACTGTCCGTATGGTCCGGTCCGGGTAAGATTAAGTAGGGTGTTTTTACGCCTGATTGGTAAAATGGTTTTATCCATCTGATTGATTGATTGATTGTATTGGAATCGGTATTTGTATACTGATATTGTTGGTATTGGTTCATTTAGCTTTGAATGCTACTTGACATATTGGTTCTCTTCTTGAGAACGAGACATTCTCCGTTTGCAAACAGCGGCGAATAGGAACGTCGTCCCTCTTTGCAGATAGAGAAGGGTAGGTAATGCAGACTTTTGTCCCCGTTGTAATCCGTTATGCCTACTTTTCTCCCCACTGATTGTTTGAAATCGATTAATAATCGATTGTTGCTCTTTGAGATCTTCCCTGTCCACAAACAGAGACGAATAGGAATATTCTGTTTCCTTTATGGATAGCGAAGGGCAGGTAATGCAGACATTTGTCCCCATTGTAATCCGTCATGCCTGTTTTTCTCCCCACTGATTGATTGGTTGCCTGGACATTGTTGCTCCAGGAATTGTTTCGTTTGAGGTATTTTCTGCCTGCAAACAACGTGGAGTAGAAATATTCTATCTAGTCTTTGCAAGTAGTAAAGGGTAGGTTATGCCCCTTTGTGAATTCGTCAGTCCTACCCACTCCCCACTGATTGGTTATTTGGGGGGTAGCTCACATGGTCCGCCCAGGAGACTACCCTTATGGAGGACATATGCTCCCCGCTCATGGGCCATTTAGTGGAAGTAGACCATCTGGTCCGTCCAGGAGGCTACCCTAGTAAATGGAAGTACATCGCTCGGTCTGTCCAGGATGATACCCTAATGAAGGAATATATGTTCCCCTTTTGATCGATAATCTAGTTCCAACCCGGACCATTTACTGGAGGGAACTCGTCTGGTCCGGCCAGAAGTTCCCCCTAGTGAAAAGGACACATAAAAAATATGAAGTGATCACCGTTCCCTACTAACAGAAAACTTTAGCTCGAAACACGCTAAGGAAAAGAAGGAAAAATAAAAAGAACTCGGGCTAAGTCAGTAACCCCCTGATGAGCTTTCGACTTCACTAAAAATAAGAAACATTAGAAACAGTTCGTAATAAGAAATATAAAATGGCGAAAAGTTTGACAGCAAAAAATAGCCACGAGGTAGCTAGGCTCCACTGCCTACTCCTGCTCCCAACAAGTCTGCCTCATTGCCCACCACGCCCAAATAACGGTCACATGAAATAGAAACAATTCAATAGGTACCTACCCCCATTCCAGAAGCTCCTGAAGTGCAACAGGTCCGCGGTTACGCCCATCCGGAGGGCGAGGCCTCGAGGCATGCGGGGCTCGCCTGGCCGCGGTCAGTAGGAGATGCTGTTGGGCAGGCGGCCCAAAGAATAATAAGGACCTCTCCACCTTTCCCTCTTCTGCCGCCCTGCAGGCCGCGGGGAGAGAGGGGGCTGTCTTGCCTCGGCCACCGACCACCCCTCTCTCTCACCCGATCCGGCTTTCGTCGAAGGCCGAAGCCAAAGCGAGGATGACGGCGTTTCTTTGAGCTATAATGGCTGCAACTACACCTAACGCCTGACAGTTGCAGATAGTCCCGCCACATGCCAACGCCTGGATAGTTACAGGTAGTCCCGCCACATGTCAAGGGGGGGATGTCTTGCCTCAGCCACCGACCCCCCCCCCCCATCTTCAATGGCTGGCACGGCCAATACCGAAGCGCTGGAGCCGAAAAACGGCGCAGGGTCGCTGGAAGGGGGAGGCGGCGCGAACGAGCCTCCCCCACCTCCCTCCAGGTGGAGGCTTCCAGCGACACCCCAACACTCTTTGCTTAAAGAGGGTCCACATCGAAAAGCGGTCTTTTGCCCAGGACGGGCACGCGCCCCATGCCTCCTCTCCTCAACCTTGAAGATTCTATGAGAGCCGGGGGGCGCCCCGACCCCTCCGCATGGGTGCCCCCGTCCCCCTCACTGGAACCGCGACATCGGCGCACTCCTGCCGGCGCCAGCCTCAGTTTGGAAATGGCTAAAAACACCGCCAAGGTACAGACTTGTTCAGTTCCGGTGGAACACCAGAGTGACCCGGTAGGAAAATTGTTGCCGCCCTCCCCACTCTTTGACTGTTGTTAGACTGTTACCACATTGTGCAAAACTTCTTGAACTACCAACGGAAGGTTCTGGTCCAACCACGAGTAGTTGGAAACATTCTGACTATGCTGGAACAAGCCTGACCTCGCCCAAAATGGCGCCGACACAAAATGAGACTTTTTGAATAAACTTTGTTGCACCCTGACCGCGCAGCTTTTTTTTTGCCCCGAGATATGTATGCAGTTTTTGGATAATGAAAGTAGATATGAAGGATATTGAGTATGTGCTCGAACAAAGAACTGACTTAGGGTGGGTACTGATTATGATTTGGAAAATGAATTGGTGTAATTTAGATAAAGAATGAGCATTGGATAATGAATTTATGAATTAATTAAAACTGAATTACTGACATGCATCATGCTTGCTCTGTAGGGAAGTTTAATACGATTTTATTGCACTGCTGCACTTTATGCAATGAACTGCCACCAACTTCGTTCTTCTTGTGTACAGTCTCAATCTGCTCCGTGGCCGGTCCACTGGGTTGTAGGTCTGTATTTATACATCGACACTTTTTATTAAAAGTATTTTGAAAAAGAAAGCATAGTTGTAGCGGTTGCATTAATGAGTTTTGGATGTTTTTGCTACTATGAGCGAAGAATAAGTATGATGAAAGCTGAAGGTTAAAAAGGACCAGATATTTAGCAGCTACATTATGTGTCACAGGAAGCCGGAAAGGTGTTTTAGACGCCCTTAAAACGACATCACAGAAAGGCCACCTGATCGCCACCCTTGCACCCAGCAAAAGGGGTTGCGACCAAGTAACTCATGTAGATACGCAGATCGTCAATGATTATCTATCTGACCTTACTGGTACCTCTGGGCTTAAACGCCGAGATGGTAAAGAAATGCACTACGTGGAGATAGACCGAGTATGTGGTAGGTAAAAACATTTTCGGATTTATGCGCGCTGATGCGTTTTGAATGCTGCACCCCCCCCCCCCCTTTCTTCTCCTCCCTTCTGCAGGTCCCGTCGGAACGTCGGCTGAAGTATGGAAAAGCGACGATCGAGCGACCGGCAAAAGGAGAAAAAGGGGATCTGAGCATAGTACTTGTGCTAACAAACTTTGACAGACATAGACGTAGATATGACTGTTCCGCCGTTAGAGCCTGAAGACTGGGAGGGTTGACTGACATAGAAACTTGACGGGTACTGTATGACGGCAATTGACTCGAAATTAGCACGCTAGATAACGCGATTATGACGTTTAATTAGATGGGGAAAGGACTAGGGAAAGTCCTGAGGTAAGGGTACCCAGGCACCACCCGTCTGGGAAGTTAGAAATGTTGCTGATGTTCAAAATGCACTGCCCCCCCCCCCCTTTTCTCACACTCCTATAGATATAGCCAAGCTGTCCGACTGTTCTCCCGATCCATACTTGCCGTTGCCTCAGCCTGGAGAACCTCCCACCAAAGGAAGAAACTGAAAAATGGTTTAAGATCCAACCATGGGTAAATAGCGCGACCAGGTTAATTTCTGATCGACTAACTGAGGTGTAAGTATTGGCAATTGAGAACGCTCGCAGAGATAACAAGCGAGAAGGAAAAGGAGGGAAGGCTAGAAAGAGCTAAGCACGTAGATAAATAGGATAGTAAAGATACGTAGGATATAATATGGATTTTTGTTGGCCAACTATTGTTTTCTGTTTTGTCGTGAATGTCTTATATATATGTAATACATGTGCTGTCTTCCTTGTCTGAGTTCATGTGTATGTGATGTATGGATTTATGTCTTCCCTCTGTCTGTATTTACGTGTTACCTGACCTCTGCTGTTCTGTGTTGTGAGCGCACTAAATGACCTATTTTCGTACACGTCTCTCTCTCTCTCTCTCTCTCTCTCTCTCTCTCTCTCTCTCTCTCACCACCCCCTTATCTCTCTCTCTCTCTCTCTCTCTCTCTCCCTCTCTCCACATGTCATACGTGTACCGAATGGCTCGTTTAGATTGCGGACGACTCTCACTCTCTCTGAGAGTCTCCCTATTTTCTCTCCCTCTTTGCGGTAAAATTGTGCCCCACCGGCACCAGTCTGATTGGATACTTATTGAACACGAAGGTGTTCAGCGAAATTGACCGAAACTAAAATGATTGTATCTCGCCATATTACTACCTCTCCTTTCTGCAAAATGAATGAACTCGAATTGGCTGAGAAGGAAAGGACAGGTAAGACGACTAAGGTCCCCCAAATCTGGCCATTTATAGGGGAACTGTATGTCAATGGCACCTTATTTCTGTTCATCAGAGACAAACGCCAACGTCTAGATTGACCTCCAATGCCCAGATTGCCCCACCCCTTTTTGCACCCAAGCGCGAGCGCCCGAAGCTTCCCCACCCCGTCTGATAGACCCCAGCTGCCGTCCCGGATATAAGTATGATGACCATGAGTAACTGTCGTCCCTCGAGAGAAACCTGTTTTACCTGACTCTCGATGATGGCACCCCCGCCCTGTTTGAAAGGGTTAGCCAACCTTGAAGGAAAATGTTAGAACTGTTAAGGCCAAGGTTGGAAAGATGAGTCTCCCTGGAAGTTCCGAAATGTTGAGTTTGATGAAATGAACAGTTGATAAGAGTATGACTTTTCTCTATATGTGGCATATATCGATGATGAATAAGCTTGGCACAAACTCAATAAGAATGCCGACATATGCACTGCCTGGTAATAGACCTCTGACTGTGACCAATGAGCGTATCTCCCAAATGCGTAGGATTGAGGGAGGACTTCACATGCGTAGATGTCTTCTTCTGCCAGTTCTCTAAAAACTTGTTTTGTACCTATTCAAAGATTCACGATCACCGAAGGAGAAGGGTCAGACGTGACGCACAGCCTGGCTGCAGATCTCGAGACACGTGTGACCTCGACCAAAGGTGGAGCTGCAGAGCAACAAGATACGGGACGAGACAGCAATTTCAACGTGGAAAATGAGAAACGACGGGCCACCCTGAAGCCCTTCGCCTGCTAACCCACGTGTGCCTGGAGTCTCCGCCCTCCTTCTTTGGGCCCGGTTGATGGGCCTGCCTGCTTGTTATCCTTTGCTCCCTTGGTCTCTTTTGTGTGTCCCAGGAACTCTGACCCAACTCCTTCTCTCTCCTATCGACTGTTTGAACCACACTCACCCTCTTTTCCACGTGACTTTTTGCCAAAAGGAAGAACTGCATTCAAATGGGAATAGGGTGTTGCCACAGGAAATATAGGTGCCGAGCATAAGGCGCCGCCAAACGGATTGTTTAGGGAACAGGACTGTGGTCTAACAGCAGAGGACTGACCGCACCCTGCAACGCGTAAGGATAGAACCGAGCTGGACCTATAGCTCCACCGCCGGTGCTCAACAGCGCCAACAAAGATACACGGACTAGAGCCTACCAGTGATGGCTCACTACAAAAAGACACTGTGACGAAGAGATCTTGTGTATTGAACTGAACTCCACCCTCAGACTACTTGGTCAAAATGTTCATTGGTCACATTTTTAAGTCAGAAACATTTATGCTATGTAGTGTTTTGAAAGAATAGGAACTTGACAAATGCAATCTCCTATGTGCTACATTCAGCCAAACACATCAACTGTCCATGATTATATGCCAAATGTTAGTATCGACAAAATGCTAATTCTTCAACGATGCCTGTCTATCTGTAACCCCATCAATTACAAAAATGAACGCTGTAATGTAAAAAGGGGCGACTGTGGAAATTGAAGAAATTGATGTACATAAACAGCATTCATTTCCCTTCTTCTCCCGCTCCTCTCCCTGTGAGCACCATGAATACCGTAAATTATTGACCGTATCACTCTGCCAGTAAGAGCCCATACCCATATGCATATGTACAGCCATTCTAGGCACCACGGCCTTTTACCCATTGGAATCCCTGGCTTCCCTCCTGCGCGTATCTTAAACACCCTCTCTCATGCATAGACCATGAAACCCTCTCCCTCTGCGCGACCCTGCTGTGAAAGGCAACCCTTCTGCTTGACCCGCACAAACCCCCCCATTCCCTCTTGAAGAGGCATCCTTCGCCTTAGCTGACATAGCCCTCCCCAGCTGCACCTGACTGCCCCCGCTCTCTCATGTACGGGTCATAAGATCTCTCTCTCTCTCTCTATGTGACTCTGTCCCTGTGTCCACCCTGGCTCCCCCTCCCTTCTCCTCACATGGGCAAGTCATAAACCTTCTTCTTTTGCAAGACCCTGTCCTTGGGAGTCATGGCCGCGCCTGACCAGCACCTCTTCTCCTTTTCATAAATAACCCCTCTGTTAGTAAACCCTCCCTCCTCGATTGCCTGTCCACACATGTCTGAGGTCATCGCCTAAGCCAGGAGATGCTGTTTACTGCTTATTATATGGAGTCACTCCTCTTCAAAGGACCCACTATTGATCCTGGCCACCCCACCCCCTGGGCTATGATCAGGCGCACACATCCTAAACAGTTGACGGAACACTCAGCTGCGTGATTGCCCTCCCCTCTTATCAGCAGGTCAAGGGTCCCTATTGTGAACACATGTGGGGTAGGATTGATACGAGGATTATGGGGATGTATTTTCCTTGTTTCACAGTATCATGATTGTAATGCCAAGTGTTTTGTAAAGTATAAAAGACGGAGTCTCAGCTCACTTGTTAGAGCACCTCCTGAAAGACACTGTGTTTCGTGTCCGAAATGACTGGCTCTCCTCATGAGAAATAAACCCTGTTCTTGTGATTCCTGCTCCCAGCGCCCGTCTCTTTATTTGGTAACTATTCAAATGGGAACTAAGAGGCGGTTTGCGCCAGCGGCCTGGGCATCGATGGTAATATGGGCTCACATTTTACAGCTATGCGGATATGATTCATTGTCGACATGGAGGTTGAAGTCTCCTAATGCTGTGAAGTTAGAATATCGTGTGCTGAGCTGAATGATATAGTCCGTCAGAACCGATAGGTGCGATAGATTGGAGTGAGGTAAGATAAGTATTCCTGAGCAGGAGGAGGACGGTGAGGTTTGGATGCTAAAAGGCAGGCCTTCTATACAGTCAATGGGGTCGAATGGGGGAAAGGTAGCCGTCCAAATGGATTTATGGATTAGGGCAACACCACCTCCCGGTTTGCCATTGGATCTATTGGCACAGCTAATACTGTAGCCCTCCGGTAAGGCGAGGGAAATGGCGGGGTTCATAGTGTCGTTAAGCCATGTTTCCGTTAGGAAAAGCAGATCCCACTTGTTATCTCGGAGGGACTGCCAGATGTCAAAGGCATGTTTGGTCAAAGATCTGCAATTAATAAGTGCAGATCTAAGGGTCAACGGGGGGTGAGTGCTAGAAGTAAAAGCTGAGGTATGGGCGTGGATTGGGCGGGATGTTAAGCCTGCAGATGAAAAGGAAAAGTGACAGATTGTACAGACAAAGTCCCGGCTCTGGGCGTCCAGGAGAGAGCAAGAGTGGGTCGTGCAGCGGGGGGGCCTTAAAGACAGCAGATCAGTCCGGGTATATGGCGCGATGTTATGGCTGGTGGGTCGGACAGGAGGACCGGCCCAGTTCGCGTCCTGATCGCGGACGAGCGCAGACGAGCTCGAAGGCGCGCATTCGTCGCACCCGCTGTGCTCGTCTGCTGCGCCTCCGGTCCATACACATTTTTAAGGTGGAAGGACGATGGAGGGGGCGTGGCCTCTGAGTGGGCATGTCCCGATCAGGGCGTGGGGAATGGCGTTGGAAAGCTCGGTGATTTCGCCCTTGCCAGCGCTCGTTTTTGCTCAAAGAGAAGTGCCTTCACACAGCAGTTGTGAGACAAGGTGAGAGCAACATCAATTTAAAATTTCAGTATTTCAAGTTTTAAAAACACAAATAATACGGTATAGCAGGCTGCTCCCGGCTGTGCCTCAGGAGTTAGTCAGAGTATGTCCTTGCGCTTGTGGTTCAGCGCGCCTTTTATGACACTAGCGGGGGGCGTGGACTCTGAGTGGGCGTGTCCCAATCAGGGCGTGGGGAATGGCGTTGGAAAGCTCGGCGATTTCGCCCTTGCCAGCGCTCGTTTTTGCTCAAAGAGAAGTGCCTTCACACAGCAGTTGTGAGACAAGGTGAGAGCAACATCAATTTAAAATTTTAGTATTTCAAGTTTTAAAAACACAAATAATACGGTCTAGCAGGCTGCTCCCGGCTGTGCCTCAGGAGTTAGTCAGAGTATGTCCTCGCGCTTGTGGTTCAGCGTGCCTTTATCTAATGCATAATCTAATGTTTTCGTATCCCATCCATGCAGACGAATTGGTATGATGTCAATGGAGGCTTCAAGTCTCCTAAGAAGGGGATCTATATACAAAGCAAATAGCCACTGAAAGGTGGGGCATCACTGCCTCAGTCCCCTTTCTATGCAGAAGGGCTTTGATTCATACCCCATAATCTGAAGTCCAGCTACTGGGTTGGAGTACATCACCTGGAAATTGCTTGAATAAAAGGCCCTTCCAATCCAAAGGCCTCTATAACTTTCCACAAATACTCCCAAGTAACCCTGTCGGATGCCTTCTCTGCATTTAACAGCGCGAACCCCATGGGTTCTTCCGCAGTTTGGGTAACATCAAACAGTGCAATGAACCAAGGTCCCCCTCCCAGGAATAAACCCATGCGGCCACACCTATGTTTTGTTCCAATTAATGTTTATTTTAGATTGCATTTGCCACTCCATGGAAGTGCTTTTGGTTCTTTGCCCTTTTCCTCACTTGTTACCCTACCTCCCCCACTCCCCCTGAATGATAGTGGCAACTGGCAGAGTTTCTCCAGAAAACTCTTTATTTATATAAACTGCATTCATCTTGGAGTATATAAAACGCACATACCAAGAAATACAAGCCCCACTCTTTGCTGGGGAGTGTAACCGAGGGAGTGAGTGGGTGCAACGGTACATCCCCTCACTTATTAGAGGAGAGCTGGTTCTTCAGTATGGGGTCATTTAACACCTGCTATTTATGTGGTCTAAAGTATAAATATGTTTGCATTTTAGTGGTAGGTCTTAATTTCATTTCTGTTCCTGAGAGCATAGAGAAAGATTTATGTTCCCTCGAAGCTCTAGTTTGGGTCATCTGTAACCAAGGAAAGCAAAGAGTCAATTGTTCGAATAACGAACAATGAACCAACAAACTGGTCTAAACTTTTTTTATAATCTCACCTTTGTAGTAAAAACGGAGATGAATTTTATTTAGACATTTGTATGTTTGAAAAGGATTCTAGATTGGTACAATGTTTAAGTTGGTGACCAGCGCTGTAATCCTGACTTCTCTATTTCACCTCATTGGTTAATCCTTGGCCATTCACTTTATCCCTAAGCGCCGCTATACCTATATCAGAACGCATATAATGTCCACTGCTTCTATCTCAGAAAGCAAATGAAGTCTAATCACAGAGCAATTTGTGCAGGACTCTTTTACTTTCTTTCAAATATATCTTTTTTACGAGTGCAACACCACTTTTCAGCTTCAGAAAAATCTATTTTACACTCTTAATGTACTTACCCAGAGTATTTCATATTACTAAAAAACTTCTTGTAAGTTGGCGGTGGGTGTTCAAGGAAATTTGTGAACATTCACAAAAATATGTTGTCACATATGCAAAAATACATGATTATGGGCAAGATTTATTATCATACTGATCGCCAAAGTGATCGCATATTGTGCACCAACGTTTTGTGACCAGCATTTAATTTTACAAATAAATCTATGTTCTATTTGCAAAGAGTCTCAGAGCTAGTAAAAAATAATTAAGGGGGGTCATAATTTTCAACCCCCCCCCTGTAATGGGCGACGTACACAGCAATGGTAGCCTACAATCGACAGAATACTACCATCCCTGACTTGGTATTCTTGAATGGGAAACTTTTTTCAAACCAGCCCAGGTTGAACTGATGCAGATTTAAAAAAGAAAATTACGTTTCCCAGAGAAACCCCTTCTCCTTTGCAAATAATTTACAAACTTGTTTGAGGTGTTGCTAATTGTTCAATGGTTTGTGACTGGAATTGTGCCATTGATGCATACCAACTCGCACTATGGGAAAAATGCCCATTTTTATGCCACTTCCAAATTGTGGTTCAGTAGGGGTCACAAAACCCATGAGTCAGAAAATAAAGTTCTGACTTGGAAAATGGATTTTGTTCATGTTGTGGTACCAATAAAGTGCTGTCTTGTTCCTCTTCACTGCTCAGCTATGTTTTCTTCACCTGGGAGAATGCTAGTATAGAAGGCTTATAGGAAGACACATGTTTGCTACACTGGCATCAACAAATACCTCATAGTTAGTTGCAGGTTAGACAGTAGACCGTGCATCACCAGAGATCTGTCCTTGCAGTCTCCTGAATGGCTATACATGAATCTGTTATGGTCACGTACAGAAAGACAGGGTACCCACCCAGATGATATTAGTGGGTCTACCACATATTGCACAGCTGTCACTTGAATGTAGTTGCTCTTAAATTGATGGTCTAGTGTTCGAGTAGTTTCAATAGCTTCCTAGCTAAACATAATAGCAATGCAAGTCTGATAGCCTGACGTAATGAGACCACTGATGGTGAAAGAGTCCAGGAGACACTGAAGGATTATGAGGAAAACCCGATTTAGAGTTTGACGGAAAGAGTACTCTGTTGCAATGACAGAGTACACTCTCCGCCAAACTGAAGGTCCACCCGTCTCATTTACAGTCAAGCAGACATTCATTATGTCAATGGCGGAGACTACAGAGGCTCCACCGCCGACATAAACCTCAGATGGTCAGACGTAGTAAAGGCCGTCAGACGTTTGGCCATGTGTCCACACAATTTAGAGTGGACAAACACATACTCAGTTTTCACTGTCTGTCACTGCCAGGTAAAACCTGCAAAATGCCCCGTTCTGCCCCCTGCCCCGTGAAAACTACAAACTCCCCCCCCTCGCTGTGTGGGAAAACTCCCATGGCAAGAGTGACATTGATCTTTTTATTTTACAAAACAAAATCTCACAAAAGAGTTTTTTAACTGTAAGGTTTATTCACCTGTAAAAGTAGATGGCGTGAGATCTACTGGAGAGAACTACGTACCTAATTACATTAAATATAGGAAGCTCATCATAAATATACAAAGATTATATACGACCAGACCAGAAGGTCCTACACTGCCCTTTGGTGCATGCAAGGATCAAATGTTTAGTGGGCAGTCCTAGTTGTTGCTAAAAGAGACATAGCTAAGATCTGGCACAAAATTGAACCCCGCAGTCTAGAAATGTGTATAAAAGACCTGGACCATTGTATGACACTGGAAGTCTTGGTTTATCAATCTAGGGGATGTCCTCAGAAGCACAACTGGTGCCAATATCAAGGTATACTTTAAGACTGGTGGACAACAGGGAGCAGAACCATGACTAAAAAGACAACGTTTTGAATGACAAGTTGCGATACATGTATATCTCGGGTGGTGGTGGGTGGGGGTCAGTTTTAAGCCTGCTCACATTTGGTACTATTTCTAACATATTTAAAATTGCTAATAAAGTGTTAGATATAAAAAAAATGAAAGTGCGTTGCACCAAGTGCTATTTTTGTGAGATTTCTAGATACCTGCAGAAGTACCCACCAACTACGCACCCTACAAGGTTCTGCATTCAGTCAGGTATGGAACATCCTAATGCCCTTTTTTAAAGGCATAACACCAAGGGGCAGATTTTCAAAACTTTTGCACTGGTTTAGCATCACAAATGTGACGCTAACCAGTGTAAATGTATGTTTTGTTATTTTCTTTCCAGCGCAAAACTTGTTTTACGCTGGAAAGTACCCTGTAAGTAGAGCAACGCAGCGCCAAGCATTGCTTTGCATTACTTTGCGCTGGGTGGGCGTGACATAGGTGGTACATGGGCATTCCCATGCAACCACCCATGCCTTTTGACGCAAAACCATATTTTCAAAGATTTGTAAACATGGTTTTGCGCCAAAAGTTAACGCCCCTTCAAAGGAGGCACTAGCAGAAGAAATGTTTTCATTTCTCTGTGCTTTTCTGACTTTCCATGCGTGCTGCACTATGCAGCACGTATGCAAAGTGGGAAAAGCTTTGCATCTTGCCTTGCATAGTGTTTTGTACAGGAAGGGTACCCTTCCTGTACAAAACCTATGCTATACTCATGCACACACCCTAGCGCTGTGACGCTAAGGTGTGTGGTTGGCGCACGGCAGCTCAAATCAGTTCGGCACAAGGGAAAGGGGAGGAGAGAGCCATATCTCTGAAGATATGGTGCTCTCCTGCTCCCTCCCTGTTGTGCAACACGACACAGCCTCGCGGGGGCCACGCAGCGTTGCACGACTTTTTTGAAGATCTACCCCCAAGAGTTGGAGGCTGTGGACTACCTTGGGGACATCCAGTGAAGAGAAAAGACCCAGCGCTGCATCACTAGCAATCAGCAGTAGGCATTCTGGAATGTTCTTTTGTTTCATGATGTCACCTTGGGTTTTGAGATGCATTGGGACGTCATCCATCATCGCCTCTTTAAAAACCAAAACTAAAGGCCTTTCTGAACTTCATGCGCTTGAAGAAGGTATGGAAAACTGAAGTAATCCAGGATTCCAGTCTGCTCATCATAACTGAAATATAGGAATACATAAGGGGGCTGTCATCAAAGAAAGTCATCGAGGACCCATAAACCCCGTTGATTAGTCCCTAATTACCCCATGCTTCTTTATAACAGACAGATACTTGTATATACACTGAGCTCGGAAATTATCGGAAGGTGATGAGCAAAACCATAAAACAAATGAGTAAATGTTAATATATTTCTGGATCCAGTTCTTAGCACATTTATAGTGGACATTGGGTATGTGTACTGTGCACAAATAGGCAAATGGAAAAATATACACCTATGCTCCATTTGCACATCATCAAAGTATAATGTGGAGGAAACTACTGTGGTGAAGAATAGACAGTCGACCTAGTTGTGGTTAATTACTAAATATTGGTTTTGTGTGATTACAAAGCAACCTAAAAAAGTAGAACCTCCTGGCAGGTATGTCTAGTTACCTCACTCTGTGCTGTGGGTCTGACCTAGCACATTTTGGCAGCTTTCTGACTAATAATTGCCACCCAAAAAAACCTTTTACGTATGATGGTACAAAAGTGCATTTCTGACAGCCAAGATAATGTGTAGGTTATGCAAATTATTGCTCACAATCATTTGCGCTGGTCAACAAAATAGGAATAAGATCTCAGCACCGTGAGGCTCCACTTAGGCCCCCACTTAGTAAAACTTCTGAAAACTGCACAAAACGCTTGATTTGCATTGGTGTGTTACTATTACCCCTTCCCCCCAACATATGCAGATTTCCTTGTTTACCGTGGAAAATGTATAGTGTGTTGTAATGTATGCAGTAATTTCCCCTATAATTACAGATGCAATGTTTTGCATGTCCCAATATCACAGGTGATAAAACTGTGCATGTGATCATAGCTCAAAATATGAGTATTTCCCCAAGATACAAAAACTAGTTATCGTGGGGCTTTAAATATCAGGTCAGGATGGGTAGAGGACATAACCTCCAAAGACTCAATCAGTAAAATAATTGAGTAATCACATTAGTAAAAAGGTGCTCTGGCCTATAAGTAATTATGTTTCAGCTCGATAACAAGGGTAGATTGTTCATTACTAGACTGGGATCTGTATGCCCTTAAAGGGTATTCAGCAAACGCTGATTGCCCACTATTCCACTATTTTGTCAATCCCCAAACACTAAACTATCGCTTCTCCATCACAATGCCTCTCTCATTCTCTATGATGATTTCGGCCAACCCTGGATGGGACTTTAGACAGACCTTAGGGCCTAGATTTACTATTATGTTGCGCAATGCACCAAGGGAACTTGATGAACTGTGTCAAATGGAGAGAGCAGGAATGCGCCATATTCACTAATATATGGCACATTCCTGCATCCTAGCGACAACTCTGACACCTTTCTGTCATGGTGCAAGGGTGCCTGCATTTCAGAAAGGATTATTTTGAGCAGGAAGTGCCACATTCCTGCACAAAACTTTCCTTTTTCTATGTGTGCTGAAGAACAGAAAGAGGAAATAATGAGGAGAAATAAACATATTTCTCCTTGTTATGCCTGTGTTGTGAAGGTGTAGCATTTTGACACATTCCTTCCCAGGTTTACTAGTCTTAGCAAATCTGGAGTGTACCAAAATCCATGGGTGGATGCATAGAAACACCCATGCCCCACCCATAAAATGCCTTCCCAATGCAGATTAACTCAAGGCAGCGACTTGCGCTGCCTTGAGTCATTTTATATTTACTAAGACACTCAGAGCCACAAAAGGTGGCTTTGCATGGCTTAGTATGGCTAACTCAATGGGTTGTGTTGACTTGATCACAATGCATGGTGCAGGGGCAAGGTAAGCCCTTAGTTAATCTGGGCCAAGATGTCTAAATGCAGTCCATCCAAGGCCCGAAAACAGGTGTGCAACTTCGTCTCTGCCCACAAATTTAATTACATATAGTGGCTACACAATTCAGATGGCAATTAATTTATTTCTCTGCAATCGCCACATCAAAACTACTTTCATATTGATTACTTACTCGTACACTCAAATGCAATCCATCACAGAGACCTCAATAGAACCAATGGTGATCTCGGATCATGAATGCATCACTCTGACTTCACAAAATGGCCACATCAATGCTAACAACAAGGCCAGAATCCAGAAATCTTGGAGAATAATGTAAATGAAAAAGAAAAAAGACATAATACTCTTCTTGCAAGAAAATACTTGTCATGGTCTGGGATACTTTAAAGTGCTACACCAGGGGTCTAATTATAAGCCCCATGTAAAAAAGAAATAGAGAATTCAAATTCAATTAGCCTATCTAACAAAATTCAAGTGACAGAGCAACAACATTGTGACGAAAAAAAAAGCCTTTCAGTTAGACATCCTCAAATGTCTTAAATACAAATACAACAAACTTCTCAGGAAAAGAGCTCACTATTGGACAAAGCACAAACACTATGCTATCTGAACAAACCAGGGGAAACTCTTGCCTCTTACCTAAAATTAAAAAAGAATAAATCAACAATCTCCAGCATTAAGGATACCTCAATTCAAATTACGCACAATTACATAGCGAGTGTCTTCTGAAATTTCTACATGCCTCACTCTACAAGGCCACAAACTGCATTTCAAGGGAATTTTTTTCAGAATTCCTAAAGGACCTTAAGATGAATAAAGCTTCTGATACAGACATCCTCTCCCTAAACAAACTACTAGAGGAAAAAGAAATTATTTGGAAGCCTTATCCTTAATTCCAAGTGGCAAAGCCCCTGGCCCAGATGGAATTCTAATCAGCTTCTATAAGACATTCTGTACACAACCAACTAGTCACTTGAAACTGTCCTCAAACTTTTCACCTTCAAGGGCGCGGTCACCAGCTCTACCATAGAAGCTACTATCATTGTCATACTTAAAGAGGGCAAAGGCCACTTAGACCTGAAAAACAACAAATTAATATCAAGAATCGAAATGGAAGCAGAAGATATATATAGATTTTCTAGCAAAACATTTAGAAAAAACAACCACAAAGCGGAGCTACACCTCACAATCAGGGTTAGTCAAAGGCAGACTTGCCAGTGACAACACCCGCACCTTCTGTCAGATCTTTCTGGCTCACCATTAGCGCCAATTGCCCTCGATACGGTGAAGTCTTAGATCTCATATTCTTACCTTCGGACCTTGTTTCACCAATATGATCTAGGGAACCATTATACTAAACTGAAGCAACATTAACAGAAGCAAGATTTAGAATTCATGGAAACCTGTCAGACCCCTTTGATCTACAACTGGGTACTCAACAAGGATGCCCTCTTTCCCCCTACTTTTCATGCTTGCTATCAACTTCCTTCTACAATTAATAAATACATAGCATCAAAGGCATTCAGTTTAAATTTGGCATGCCTAAAACAGCTGCATATGGTGATGACATCTTGATATTTACTGAAGAACCAGGAATTACTATTCCTGCATTGCTGGACATCATTTGCAAATTCTCCACCTTCTCTGGCTATAGTATAAATGAAGAAAAAACGGAAGATCTATCTCTAAACTCATGGTGCCTTTCCTTTGTGTACTAGAAACACAGGCCTACACTGGCAACCAAGAAACATGAAGTATTTGGGCATATGGTTCTCAAATAACCGGATTGAATTGGCCAGACATAATGAACAAAACACTCTCCAAAGTTAGGGACCCTGTAGATTCCTGGGGCTAGATGTATCAAGATTCCATTTTGCGATTTCTAAATAGCGATTTTTAAGGAATCGCTATTTAGAAATCGCAAAATGGAATGTATGTAGAAAATCGCTATTTTTTAGCAATTTCTTAGTTTTCCTTATTTGCGAGTTCGCATTTTGCGAATTCGCAATTAAGGAATAATTTCCCATGCATTCCTATGGGCCAGGAGGCCCATAGGAATGATTATGAAAATATTCTCAATTTGCGATTCGCAATTTGCTAATCGCAAATTGAGAATAATTTCAAGGGTGCAGGGGTGTCTCAAAGACATCCTGCTGCACCCCTGAAATCTACATGTGTGTGCATATGGTGCTTCACAAATGCCAAACAGGGCATTTTTAAAAGAATTCGCAAATTACCACCAACTACAAGTTGGTGGTAATTTGCGATTTCTTAACCCAAATTCGCAATTTCGAAAACCTACATACATCACATTTAAGGAATCGCAAAATTTGCGATTCCTCAAATACTTAGGGAAAATAAGGAATCGCAAATTTTTGCGACTCCTTACTTTGCGATTCTTTGATACATGTCAAAAAATGCTAAAAAGCCTTTTGCGATTAGCAAAGGCCGGAATCCCGGCCTTTGCGAATAGCAAAAGGCTTGATACATGTTCCCCTTAGTCACCTCAAATATATATCCTGGTACAAAAGAACGCCGCTGCTGCAGGTTAGTGTTATGGTAGCGCGCAGCAGGAACCACAAGAAAAAAATTCTTCTTTAAGTCTGCTTTATTAGATAGTACAGAGGAACAGGTGAGAGCCAAACAGCATAGCTTCTACTCCAAAACCTCTGTCTAACGAATGTCCAGGACTGGAACCCAGTCTACAGAATGCTACACACATTCTATGCCCCATTCCAATACCAATACTTTCTACACACAACAGTAAGGATCAGCAGGAATGAGCCACATGCTCTGGGCCTCCGGGCCCCTGCAGGCCTACTGGGACCTGATTCTGTTGGACAGTTCCTGAGCCACAGGCGGAGAGCAGCTTGACACAGCATGGCAGTTTTTCTTTTTAATTGCTCTTAATTAGCTTTTATACAATAATTGTACAGGAGTGCACACCCCGCAGCCGTTTAATACAATCACATCAGACTTAATTGACAAGAGATCAGTGGATCCTGCAAGAGCACTGCTTCTGTGATACAACTTGGAGTGTGTAATGTTCCCAAGGGTAGGCACATTTTACAACTGTGCGTCCCCATAACAACTTGCATCTAATGATCAAACTATGAGCTCCCGCTATGCCAAACAGAAAAACATTGACCGCTGTGTCATGTGCAATCCTGTGAGCATGTACTAATCCTGTCCTTCTTACTGTAGTGTTTTCCCCTAATCGCGGTTCTATGGGACATAGCGTGTCAGTGCCTGCTTGGACAGTGCTCCCGTCGCAAAACAGGGAAGCCCCGACTCACTTTACAGACCTTGCGCTACTCTGGCCAAGCGGGCGTAGCAATGAAATGGAAATCTGTTGCACCCTCCTCGATCTCGCATTGACAGACAGAGGTCATTAGAGGAGTGCAATCACAGACCTCCAATCAGAGGAAAAGAGAGGATTATGGAAACCCCCCCTGACAACCTGATGGGACAAGATCCTCCAGTACTTCACATCACACACCAGAGAGGATACCTGACCGCCCTAACTTCCTTAGTGCAAACCTGCACCTACTCCCCCCTATACCCTTTCCCCTACAGTCAACACCAGCCACCTTGTTATGAGGAACTCAACTGTGCTCCAGTTTGTTTCACCTTGATGACGCCGTCTTGCCTGGATGTTGATAATTCCCAAGACGCCTCCAGAAACTAGTAGCGTGATAATAAGGATAGATGACTTAGCGTCTGAAAGTCTCCAGGGGGAAAGGCGTTGGGACAAAAAGGGACAGGAGCAAAATTAAGATTACAGAAGTCTTCACCAATAGGCAGGAATTCAGCTGGGCTGAATAGTGCACTGGACATTGGGAAAAGGAATGCAACAGGATTTTCAGAAATATTGCGAACCTCCCACAAGACTCCTAGAATACAAAGTGTTAACAATGTGTACATTTTCTAATCAGCCTCCTAATTCATCATTGATTGTGACTAAAGTTATTCATTAAGTCTTACCTAATAATTTCTTAGGCTGAGTACAGACTTTCTGATTGTGCTACAATCTAGGCATGAGAGAAGAAATCTGGAATAAACAATATGTCTTTCAATATTCCAATAATAATCTAAAACAACCATCAATAAACATCTATCATAACATCTTATTTCAATGATACCTGAATCCTTCAAGTGTATACCCTGGATCAAATGCTACGATTCTTCTTTTGTTTCTTTGCTCAGGATTAATCAGGAATTATCTAACCCAGAAATATTGAGGATTACATAATAAAGAATATAAGAAAACAAATAAATGCAGCAGTACAATTATATCGAAAGTTCAATTGTCCCTAGAGCTTCGCTAGATTCATGATAATTATATGATTAACAGTTTTTGTGATACCCACAGTAAAATAAACTCACAAGTCTCTGTTTCCTGATGTCAATTATTGCCAGGAAATACAGTAACTTCTCACCGTTATTTGTAAGAACTGGTTTCCTCTTCAAGTTCAAATATTATGTCCTAGTATAAATCTTTTAAATTCAGTGAAAATGCGCGCTTGTCAATAAAATGTCCCTCTAGGAAGTTCGCTCATCATTGTAAATTTGTATTTTTTCTTGTACATTCCTCACCCTTGCGTGCTGTGTTGGATTTTAAGTCTCCTGTTTATCTTTGTAATGTTCTATTGTCTAACACTTTTCTCTTGTAAAATAACTGGTTCTTTTGTACAGCGCTCTGAAACCTTCGGGTAATGTCCGAGCTTTATAAAAATGCACAAAATAAATAAATAAACACTCACCGAGTCTTTTGTAGCTTGAAATACCTTGGTTTTAATCCTTTTCTGTGCTCTTCTATTGCAGGATTTATGGAGCGTGAAGCCCGGAAGCTGCAGGGGAAGCCGTCAGACTGATGGTGCAACAACATCAACTGTTGCGTGTCTAAACACTTATAAGGTCCCAAAGGCGAGACCTATTGGCTATGCCAATGCTTGTTTCCATTTCCTACTTCTCTCTCATCACATTGGTAAAGAGTATATGCAAAATTTTCACCTTTGCTGTGTCCCACTTGGTGATCTGGTGATGTAAACAACTCCGGTCTACCAAGAACTTCAGCAGTTCTCTCGATGTGTCTGAGCCAGAGGATCGTGTGGCTGTGATCACAAACTAGATAATCAACTATGATATCTTGATTAATGGTGGCATGTTTATTTCCCAATGTCAATATCCACAAAACCAATGGAGCCAATTCTATATAGTCTTCTGCATACATTACGCCTAGTTTCTCATGGAGGAAATAATAAGGACTGGAAGGGGGTAGTCCTAATAAGCGCTTACAAAATTGATTTTCTTCAAACTATAAATTTTTTGTAGCGCTATTTCTCAGATAGCAACCCCAAATGTTAATATTGGTAGACATTTGAGCTTGTATATTTCTAATAGGGACAAAATAAGTTTGCTCCCCATATTCTTTGCTAAATCTAACAAACCTCCAACATAGTGATTAAACCCAAGACATCTATTTGAAAGACATGGTAAGTATGAACTGAATTAATCAGTGAACCCCTAAGTCTGGGAAGTGATTTACCTTCTCAATACGCTCACCATTGATATGGGTGGGTCTAACTTTACATGTTTATGTGCCACACATCATATAAAAGGTTTTCTGAAAGTTGATTTCAAGGTCTAAATTGTCAGTGAAATTGTCAAAATTGTCAGTTAGACCCTTAAAGCCATTAGGAGTTCCAGACAACAAAGCCCATCAGGGCTCTGTCCTGATAATATGTGGTCACAGAACAGTGTACTCTGCTAGGAAGGACGTGTTTATGCTGCACTACCTTTTAGAATCCTACGTTAAAATGAGGCACTTTTGCAATGAAATACACTGTTTAGGCAGTGTTGACTGCTTAAGTGTCATAGAGGCCCAAAAAAATTCAAAGTGTCCACCATCGATTTTCTCTCTCAGGCGAGGTCACTTCTTGCAGTCCTCGGTCTGATATTGGTTTCACTGTGTTAGTTATAAATCTGAATTTAAACTAGATCAAAATAAACCTTTTTCTAAATGCTAATGAGCTTTTTACCCTTTTAAGTTCTGAGATACTACTGTCACTTACAGTAAAGGAGGTGTGTGTGTGTATGTGTGTGTTTGTGTCTCTGTCTGTCTGACTTGTAATACAAAAAACCTATCTACCAACTTGGCCCATTGCTTTCTGAGTGATTTGTAGGCAGCACTGGATAACACTATCACATGTAACATTTTGGCAGCTGCTCCTCAACTGAGATAGCGTAGTCAAATTTGCTGTTGTGATCTGTGCATGAGGTAAATGGCTCAGGCTGCATGCGCCCTGTGGGATGTAGCCGTCCTGGAGCTCGGATAATAGTTCTGGAACAACAGGTCCCCGTCTCTCTGCAGCTCTGTGTCATTGGGAGGACGGACCTCAAAGTAGACACCAATCTGTCTGCGGCGTGGTCAGCAGGCATTAGATTAGGCTCTCGGTGAGCCGGGCCGAGAAAAAAGCGGCTCCGTGGATCTGGTTTGAGCCACAGACAGGGCCTCACACGGTCCTGTTCTAGGGACCTAACCTTGCTTAACACCTTCGACGCTCATGACGAGCTCAGCTCGTCATGAGGTACACCTCCATACACTCATGACGAGCTGAGCTCGTCATGAAACAATGGTAATCATGAAATATCAGCACAGGAGGAAAATAACACTAGCATCGATGGTGTTAATTTGTGACAAAAAAAACAATTGACGAAAAAAGAGGAGCAAAAGGGAGGAGGGAGATGTGAGCAGAGCATCAAAGAGCTGGGCGAAAAGGGAGGGGGAATGCGAGGAACAGAGGAGCCAGAATGAAAATGATGAAAATGGAGGGGGGAATGCGAGGAGTAGAGGAGGCAAAATGAAAGTGACGAAAAGGGAGGGGGGAATGCGAGGAGCAGAGGAGCCAGAATGAAAGTGACAAAAAGGAAGGGGGGAATGCGAGGAGCAGAGGAGCCAGAATGAAAGTGACGAAAGTGAAAGTGATCGCGATCAAGCGCAAGGCGAGGGATGCGCTTAATGAACATGAGAAATGCCATATGGTGCCTCTGCTCAAGCGCGCACCGGTGCACATGCACTGCAAGCTGTAGCCGGCGGTAGCATTTTTTGAAGCCCTCCTTACTTAAGGTCTCGCCAGGCCAGCGCAAGCGCTGGGTCAGGCAAGACCTAGAAAATTAGGCCAAACACTGAGTGTGAATGAGAGCGGTTTAAATACCCTCTCATTCATGTTGAAGGGAATTTTACATTCACATGTTTTTTGGCAGTTAACGCGTATGGGTTGCTTAACATATTCATGAGCCCAACTATCTTCAGCAAAACTATTTACAGGGCCCGTGGCTGCACACGTGGGGATGTCTTTTCATATGCATGAGTTCAACTGTTCATTACCAAAGTTTATCTTTACAAGGTCTATGCCAGTGCACGTGCCCAGGCCTTGTTGAATATTCATTGAGTACATGTTCTAACACAGATTTCAAACTACATTCACATTATGTTCTTTTTGTAAAAGACATTTACAATTAAAATGTGTAGAATGTGAAAACATATACAAACAATATAGAAGTGCTCACCAAAGTAATACCCAAATTCTAATTATACAGTGCCATATGTTTAGGGAGTTTACCAATCAAGGAGGACATTAGGCAAGGCGGGCATGAGAAAGTACACTCGTAACACACCTTCCCTACTGCTTCATAATATCAAGGCCCTAGCCCTAGAAAGATACCCCTACACCTTAGGCTGCCCTGCAATACAAACCTGGGTTTTATCTTTCTTTACATTTCTCCCACTGTCTCATGGATTGATAACATGCTATTAGCAATACAATTCAAAAATAGAAAGTTCCAAGATTGCATTCCAAAGTCAACCAAATCTCTATCTTTTTTCTCTTGCATAATTCAAATGTAAACAAACATCTGTGCTGTAGTGGTGTGCTCTCTGCTCTGAGACACATAATAAAAACTGAAAATATAGCTGCATGCCAACCAGTATGCAGGTCTACTGAGCACAAGGAGGCTTGAGGGAGTGTTTTGCTTACTTTTTCGGACTCGTCAACCAAACCTGTATTTTCAAAAAGTAATCTTTATTTAAACCCAAATATGTTCTTTTAATAATTTTCCACACTTAACAAAGATGAATTCTTTTCCATATTGCAGTGATGATATGGTCTGAATTTCTCATATTAAAGCCAGTTGCAGATTTCTCCCCTTGTATTTCATGAGTTACGTGCTTATCCAATGCATTTCGGGCACCTTGTGCCCTTCATCAAGGAGAAGCTACAAAGAATTACATATGTATAGATTAACAAAGGAAGCAATGCAGGATGGTCAAATCCACCACTATCTGTAATACATATAGGATCAAATGTGAATGAACATTAATTGCAAGAGAACTGCCACCACTTGCTGTGCCATAACCATATTGACCCACGGTGAACCATGGATCCTACGTTGCGCCCGTGATTGATGTCAATAATATTACTCCATTATTTAGCATGCAAAAGAGTAAAAGTGAGTGTGCAAGTCACCATAAATAACTACCACGCTGCAAATCCGATTGACTTAATATGAACTCCGATCACTGACAACAAAATCTTCCTACAGGAAAATAAGCATGTGTACATGTCCCATCTTACCTGATCTGTGGCTTGTGCACCAGTCAAAAGTTTTGGAACAGCCACCATTACAGCCTGAACTTCATTTAACGGTGAATACATTACTCTTTTCATGTGACTGTAAGTGAAGGATGCTACCACCCGGTTGTGAGTGCCATCTTAAAATGTGTTATATCACTCATAGGCCATACTATCATAAACCTAAAAGACTGTGGCAAAAAAACGGTGAAATTGAAAAAACAAACGTACACTAATGTGAACTGTATCAACCCAGCTGATCACTGTTGAAGTGCTGATGATTCCAAAGACGCGAGATGCTCCCGGAGACACTTCTAGCTCAGAGTTGCAGATTCCATACCTGATTGAATCTGGTTTTACTAATATTTATTAGGAAACTCATAGACTACTTAGAAACAATTAAGCCCCTTGGCACATCTATGAACTGGATCCTATCAGGACCATGGAAGTGTCCCCTGTGTCTTCCTCTTATTAGGAGCCTCATGGCCCATTCTTGATGTCTCCCCATGGATTGTATAACAGTGGTTTGTTTGGTTGCTCCCTCTTTGTCCTAATGAAGACCCCATACTAAGGGTTAATTGGCCTGTCCACCGCCTGGGGGGGTCAAAGTTTTGCCATTTCCAACTATATCAACCTGTACTGGGATCTTGGTCCGCATCTAGATATCTTGGATAACACATGTTGTATCGTGGAACTGCGGAGCAAAAAGATGCATATTAATTACAGCCAGGCATCTACCTAATTGTTTGAAATATTGTTTATATTGGCCCTCTAATTCCTCAATTTTCCTTATCTACTCACAAGCACTCTCCCAAGCACCTTATCTTTACTCACTGTGGAGCAACTCCACTATAAATAGTGTATGTACAAATGTATTTACTAATGAAATTTAATATAAAAAATTGTGAACTTATTTAATTAACATTGTGTGTCATTTTCATTTTTCTTGGGTACAATTGACTGTTTTACATGAAACAATTCCGTTGGGATCCTTTTGAAAAAAACAATTGATGTAACTCATATGAATCTGTTGGATGCATGTTAACTGTTTGAATGCAAGTGGTGATACAGAGGAATATTACATGATAGAACAAAACTAACAGAAATCATAATGTCTGCAAATATTACAAAAAGATACCTTTACAAAAAGCATGCCAATTCCATTTTCTCATTCAAACCATCTTGTTGCATAGTGTTTAACAGTTTTATCCAATAGATCTCTCTGTGTAATAGTTTTCTGTTTAGATGAACATAGCTGCTGATGTTGTGGTTATAGTAGTGCCAGTGTGTTGTAAAGCTGGATGTCTTGAGATTATTCCTAATGTTATTTTTGTGTTCAGTGATTTTCACTTTGATATTTTGTGTGGCTTTACCTATATACAAAAACAATCCATTGGACATTTTAAACCATATATGCAGTTGATGCTATCACAACTCGCTCAGTGTCTCAAAAATACTTTATTTCCTTGAGGTGGATGGGTGATAGTATTCCACAAAATGACATTATTGTAGTGGATACAGTTCTCACATCTCAGTCTTAATTGTACTTTATTTGGTTAACATAACTTTCAAAGCATACAATAATAAAAGATGCCAGAGAATCAAAAAGCAAACAATAACAATACAATAAAAAATATTGCAAATTAAAGATTTGACTGCTACTGCTCACTTCAATCCTGTATTAATGTTATGGTGGTCCTCTTCCCCTGTGTTTTGTATGGGTCATATCCTTGGTGGCAGTGGTAGGTACTTAGCATGTCACATATGTATATGGCTTGATGGGTCATATCCCTGGTGGCAGTGGTGGGCACCTAGAATGTCTCACATTTATGTATATGGCTTGATCAGAATGAGCACTTGAGTTACAATGAGCACTTTAGAAGAGAAAAGTGGGAGATTAAAAACACAAAACAAATCGGGAGAATGTATTTCCCCCATTGACATCTACTGGGGCCTAAATTGGGTTACTGTCCTATGGGATATACACCAAGTGTGAGCATGGGTGGATATAATGGTCTGCATTGGGTCAGAGTGTAGGTGGTGGTCAACATGTTTCTCGAGCCGAGCAGAGCATATGGGTAGGTCGCACGCTTCTCGCGGCAATCGTTCATCACAGGAGGACGCTATAGCGCGACTCTGCATTGGATCATTGGAGCCTTTTCTCCGACCAACACGGTCGGCATTATTGTTATATGTATTAAGGTATACTCTATATCTTTATTGCACATGGGATAGTACAGCACTTAGCTAGATATTTGTATATTTCTGTCCCTTTATGAGCTGTTTAGTACGTTTTGCACATGCTCCTGATGAATTGCATTGATCTCCCCAGACTTTATCGGCAAGAAACATGTTGACCACCACCTACACCCTGAGCTAGCATGGACCGTTATATCCACCCAAGCCCAAACTTATTTTTAATATAAACTAGGGTGTAACACATTAAAGATTCAATTGACAAAACCCTAGAGTTACCTTTAACACTTTACAGCACTCTACTCACACAAGACACCCTCATCAATACATTTACACTTCACAGACGGCAGCTCAGAAGAACTCCTGCAAAGAGCCCCCTCGCAGGGCCCTTTGGGCATTGCAGCACTGGTCCAACTAGCAGCTGCCCAATGATGAAGCATGACACCCCTCAGGTGTGTGAGAGCTCTTGCTCATGAAGGATCAGATCAACTGGACTCGATCACTCACGACCCTTCCAACCTACCTTCCATACAAACTGCATACCTTTGTTTTTCACTCTATAGCTCAATGTCAGACAATTTGCTGAGAAACGATGTAGCATCTTTTACATAAGAACGCATAGAGTGTTGGTTGAAGAGCATTTTCTGATTATTTACCTAATGGTTCATGAATAGAACCACATGATGATACTATCGGTCTGAAATGGGGGTCCACAAGATCATAATTAGAGAATGTCATGGAAATTGGATCTTAGAAAAAACAAGAGATATTTATCAACATAATTTCCGCACAGACCAAATTTGTATATACTGCATAAGGATCTCCTGGACCCCCCTTTCAGTCCTATAAAACCAGCACGTGGATCGATTCATGCACCATTAGGTAGCTATTTGGACTGCATTGTTATGTAAAAGATACTACATCACCTGTGATCAAACAACCCTGTGTCAGAGAGAGCTCAGACTTCAGAAGCCTTCCTTATGGCTGGCACTGCCACATGCCACCACTGAGAGCTTACAAAGTTAGCTGTGTTTCAGACGGCCCATCATAGATACGGTACCCTACCATCCGACCTGGGTTCCTGAGTCATTATATGACTTGGTTGTGATAGACAACAATGCAAGTCAGAAAAGGAGAGCTTGTGTTCGACATTCAAGTAGCTTATCTGGAGAAGGTGGAGAAAAGCAATCCAGGAAGCAAATTCCACATTTCTTTTGAAGTCGAACTCTGGCAGGGGGTGCAGGCTAAGGATAGAATGACAGCCACTCAACCTGGGGACACAGTGACTCAAAATGTGAATTGATTTAGGACGTTTTTTCCACCACCCAGTGGAACATTCTCAAAGTGATCACTCAGGGAAGTCAGCCGTTCAGGCATTGATGAGTTGGACGAGGCTGTGTGGCTTGTGGTGACCCCAACCTGAAGTCACTTGGCATGGTGGCCAGGCTGGGTAAGGCCCATCTAAGAGAAACTGATAAGGAAGCAGTCCTGCTGGGGAGGCTGAGGGTCGGTTGAACTCCCATAGGATCTGAGACCAAACCGCCGGAGCTTCTTTGAATTACCAAGACTATATAACATCCTAAGAAATAAGGGGGTGGGTGTTTTTCTATGTGTGTGTGTTTTTGAAAGAATATTGACTAAGCCCAGCTTGATGTAAATAGGTGTTGGGCCGTGGGAAGGGCCAATGTCTCCTATCGCCCACTGCTATTTAGGCCCAGGGGTGAGGTCATGGGGGCTATGGCCAGGAATAGAGCTAGTTGTTGTTAGGTTAATAAAGGAGCAAACGCACATCCATCAGTGTGTTGAATGTTCTTTCTCCTCCTGCGTCATTTCCTTATTTCAGAATACAATATGGGGATACAGCTATAGGATATGTGTGGAATACAACTGTCTGCTGGAATTTTGTTAAGGATCATAGTTTATATATTTGTTTAATTAATTAATTACATAGTGACTGCTGTTTTTTAAAGTATATTTAATTTGTTAGTAAAGGATGAAATATTTAACTATTTAAAGAATTACTTAGCACATGACTGCGCCTTGGCAAATATTTTTTATGCCCATTTCACCTTAGTGGAACCTATGCCACCTGTAGTGATGACACCGGACACAGGATCAAGACAGAAGCGATTTATTATCCCTCAGCAAAGATGGCCCGCTAAGCAGCAAGAAAGACATGTTACTTCACGCCAGCCTAACACAAACTGTCGCTCCTAGAACACCGCAACATGAACATTCTTAACTACGGAATTCAGGCACCGGACGCAGCCGAGTCAAAAAAGGAGAAGTCACATCACAACACACCCCCCTCCCTTCACCTGAAAGGACAGCGGAGCAAAGACGGAGATAATGGTGAAGAAAAAGAGAAGGAAGAGAATGCATGAAATGAAAGAACAAAAGAAATCATGTAAGTACATAGTCATCCAAATAACAAGGTGGTCTCTGGTGATGACCAGGACAATTGGACTCATCCCCCGAAGGGAGGGAAGAGGTACTGGGAAGGGTGTCTAGTGCTCTACCTGAGGCTGGCCCAGAACGACCATCACCACCCACAATGCTGTCATTAACACTGTTTTCAACATCACTCAAAAGCCAGAATTCATTGGAAATGTTCTTAGGATCAATAATGTCTTTACTGTTGGCTTTATTAGAACTTCCTCCACCTTTGCGAAACAATGCAACCTTGCATTTGTTTCACTTGTTACCGTTATTGAGCACAAGATAATTTGTAAGCACTTGCTTTACCCTGAATGGACCCCAAAACTTTGACAGACCTCTGACAGTCCTTCCGTGCCTGATTTTGACTAAGTCGCCGGCACAGATCATAGAAGCATTAGAGCTGGGTACCACCTCCTTCACAATAATAGCAGTTGGGGCAACAAGCCATGCAGGAATGAGTTTAGCGCCGGGTATCCTCCCACACATTTTCTCAAATGGAGAAGACTCTGTGCACAGTAGTTCGATGCGCCCACTTCATCTCATCCACCATCACTCTCACATTCTTCCCACTCTGGATGGCCATGGAAATAGTACCCATGACCAGATGTTTAGCCTGTTCAACCATGCCATTAGCTTGGGTTTTGTACAAAGCTGTACGATGATGAGTGATCCCACACTTGTCCAGGAAATCTCTCTTTTCTTTTGAGACAAGTTGGGTCCCGTTATCAGTGACCAGGACATGTCGTAGACCCTCCTCTTTGAAAATAGCTTTAAGTTGCTCAATGGTGCTACGAGTAGTAACTTCAGGCATAAAGTGCGCAATGAGACACTTGGAGTGGACATCTACCATGACCAACGCATTTTTGAGTTCCTCATCAACGCCATGCATGGGTCCAATGAAGTCTAAGCAGACCGTACACCAGGATAATCCTGGATCCTCAATGTGCCCAATGGCATATTTAGGACAAGTCTTGACTCTTTTCTCGCTCTGCAAGCACACCTCACAATCAACCACCCACGCGTTAATTTCCTCGTCCATACCAGGCCTCCAAAAGTTTTCTCTCACGCGTTTCTTTGTCAAGGTTTGGCCAAGATGGCCCTCATGGGCAAGTGCGATTATCTTACGCCTCAACCCACTTGGTGGTACAAATTTGTCACCTCTCATTAACACCTTAGCCTCGCTCATGCTCAACTCATCCAATATCTTTACGTATGGTCCAACAGTGGGCACAACAGTACTGTCTCTTCGTCCGCCTGCGACCAACATATGTTCTACCTCTCAGAGAGAAGTCAAGATCCATATTCGACCTCCATTCCTCTTATGAAAATCCACCTCCCCCACACTCAGCCACATCGCCCAAAGAAGTAACAGAACCTTCTTGCTCCCACAAAGAGCTTCCATTCATTATATCCTTATTTTTCAATGACAACCGTGACAAACAGTCCAGCTGTGCGTTTCTCCAACCCGAAATGTGTGTGACCTGGTGCTTGTATTCCTGCAGCCAAGACGCAAGTCTCGCTAATATTGCTGGCCCCTTACCAGCACCACCTGGGCTCAACACTTTCACCTGGGGCTTATGGTCCATACGGATACATAAGTCAAGACCCCACAAGAAGGTCCTGAAGTTTTCTACAGACCACACTGCAGCCAATGTCTCCCATTCTATGACTGAATAGTTGGACTCGCACTCAGTCAAAGTACAGGGGGCAAACGCGACAGTACGTTAACACCCCTTATGGTTTTGGGACAGGACAGCCCCAGTCCACACGCACTTGCATCAACAGTAAGAAACGTGCTAAGTTGGATGTCAAAAAGTGCAAGTGCACCAGCTTCTCATATGTTTCTTTTAATTTGCTCGAAAGCTACCTGTCGTTCCTCTCCCCATGAAAATGAACATCCCTTCTTCAACAGTAATCTTAATGCTTCGGTTTTGGTGGCAAAGAAACTGACAAACTTAGCGTAATACTCGATTAAGCCCATAGAGGACCTTAGTTTATCTTTGTCGTTTGGAATGGGCGCATCGCGTATATCTTCTTTGAGGTCAACTTTGGGACGAATACCCTGACCTGAGATGGTATGCCCCAGGTATTCAATTTCTTCCACCAAAAATCTGCATTTTTCTCTCCTCAGGGTCAGGCCAGCATCTCTTAGTCTACCCCAAACTTCCCTCAAGCTCTTGTTGTGGTCTTGAACAGACTCCCCAAACACAAGGATGTCATCCAGAATTATTTTACTCTTTCAACATCCCACAACACCTCTGACATTATGCGTTAGAAGACGCTGGATGCAGAGGATTGCCCGAACTGCAGTCTCCTGAATCCAAAGATTCCCTCCATGGTGACAAACGATGTGGACTCCTTGTGTAACCTGATCTGGTGGTAAGCACTCTCCAAATCAAGTTTTGAAAAGTACTTACCACCCCCAAGCAATAACAACATTTCATTAATGTTAGGGAGGGGAAAGGTGTCAGTTACAATATGCTGGTTAAGACTGCACAAGTCCACGTAGAATCACAACTTACCATCACTTTTTTTGCTGATAACTACGGGAGAGACCCATTCTGAGGCTTCAACCAGTTCTATGACTCCTTCTTCCAGCATTTCCTGTAACATTTTTTTGACCTCATCTCTCACCACAACTAGTACCCTCCTCATCTTATGTTTCACAGGGACAGTGCCTTTCTTCAAAACTATTTTGTGGCTGTACCCCTTCAATTCTCCAAGTCCCCAAGCGAAGACTCTCTCCATTTCTCTCAGTACTTCTTCAGTGGACGCATCAGACAAACTGAGAACTTGCCCCTCAGCATGTGGATCTATGATGATATGTAGATAAAACTGATGGCCTCACCCCAAAATAGGAGGTCCATCTTCAGCAACGTAGACCTTCCCCATTGTATTTCTTGACTTGAAATTGATGGAAGCAGTGAAGAAGCCTAAGACATTGATGGTCTCTCCTTGGTATTCTCTAGGATCAATGTCCTTTGGTACAAGAGGGACTTGCGGCCACATCTTTCCCACATCCATTTCGGCACAATTGTCCACAAAGATCCACAATCCACCATCAGTTCCACCTGCTTGCCTTGGATGTCAAAAGTTGCCTTTGGACGTCGCCTTTTCCCTTCAATTGCGTTGCCTGGAAGGACAATCAGGACACCTTCTTCATTATCTCCATCCAAACTTGATTCTTCCGCTACAGCAACGCTTGACCGGTCTTGCATCTTACACATCCTTGCGTACTGACATCTATGTCCACACTTTCTGCAATCTTATTTGCTCGCGAAACACCATTTAGAATCACTGTTATGTACTGAACTCCCACAGCTTGCACATCCTCTTTGTTTTGTGCCTTTCTGCACTTTTAAACTAGACATTTCACTCGTAGACTTCACAGGGTAATCCTTCCTCCCCACGGCTGTCACCTCCTCTGCAACCTCATCTCTCTTTTTCATGACCCATCACTCAGACTCCTCTACAACCTTTGCAATGGAAAGTGTGTATTTAAGTGTTGGGTTCTTAGCTGCCCATAAGGGCTCTTGAGTCTTTTTGCTGTGGCATGGAACGATGAATTGAACCGCCATTTGCCCAAAGTTGCATTTGATAGTCAACTCACACAGAACTGAAACAAAATCTTCTACAGATTCCTCTGGTTTTTGTGGCCTAGTGTAGAACGTGTATTGTGAAAGCACAACATTCCCTTCTTTAGCAAACCTTTTCTCCAAACTTAACTTGGCGTCCTGGTATTCATCCTCAACTGGCTGCTTTCCGCTTCCGAGCATCTTTTGGCAAATACTTGAAAATGCAATGAACTTCCTTTCCTATAGTGCCTAAAAGTAGTGCTTTCTGCCTCCCTGCTGAGAATTCCAGTCCGTCTATAGCTACGATGTAATTTTCAAACAGGTCAATCTATTCCTTCCATGGCATAGAAGGTTCCCCGGGTGCACTGGGAAGGAAGGTGGATTCGGGCAAGATGGCCGCCGTAGTTCTGTAGAGAGTAGTCGCACTCTCACTCTCTCCCATCCAAGAAAATGTTGAAGTACTGCTGAACTAGGGATGTGGGGTCTGGCCTGCCAGTTTCATCGTGCTCCGCTGGAAACATATAACCCAGGGTTGAAGATAGTGCTAAAGAAGGCACTGAAGTCATTGAAGGCATTGAAGTGGTCGGCTTGGTGGAGAGGGGCGCTAAACTCTGTGAAGGTGGCCACCAGCATGTCTCAAAGAGGCAAGGTAGACAAAGAGAAGTCAAATGCGGGATCGATTAAAGCCTTAGCCTTGGCTGCTGCGGTGAAAGAGGGAGCGGTTCCAAAGGTCGCCATGCAGAAGAAAGCAGCGGAAATCCCTAGCCGACCCTCGAAGAGTGCAGTAGTAAAAAAGAATGAAAAACAAGAGAAGAAATCCGAGGCTGGCCCGGAGACCCGCTCGGGGATAACGAAAACGGCGAGGGAGATTACACTGGAAGGGAAATCACAGCGCGCGCAAGCAGCACAAGCAGCGTTAATGAAAGATCAGAAACGCCAAGCAACTCTACCTGAGTCCTTCATGCCGAGAATTTCCCTAACGGTACCACGGACTGAGTCTCTGGGAATCGATCCCTGCCAGGAGAAACCGCTGGTGGAGGTAGTGCTGTCGGGAGCGTCTGACTGCATCCATGGAGACGCATTGGAGGAGAACGCGGAAGCCGTAGCAGGATCGGTGGACCGCGAGGACCGCGAGGACGCAAGCGTCAGAGACGGCTTGGTTGCTGGGCAACCTACGAGTGCTGCAGAAGTCGGCTCATTGCGAGCGGAGGAGAACGAAGAAGCCACTGAAGCGGCAGCTTGCAGTAAGGAGAACAAGGAGGTTGGTAAGAACAGCAGCCTCGTGGATACTGTGTCAAACACATTGGAGAATAAAAACAATAAGCTGATGTTGGACGCTCTGCTGGCTGTAGAGGTAGAATCACACAGCAATTTTGTGCAGGGTGCAGGAGCAAGTTGGGGCAGCACCCAGAGCTTAACTGAGCAGAAAGGGCTGTATATGAGCGATGATATCGGCAGGAATACAAAAAATATAGACAGAAGTATGAGAGGAGGCTCGCCCGAGTTTTTTTCGGTTTATGAGGAGTCAGATTCTTCAAATGCGAATGCTAGTGAACAGGAGCCATTGGAATCTGAGGATGAGGAAAGTACTGAGCACACCTCTGACACAGATACTAGTAGGGGTTCTAATGATCTTGCAACGAAAAAGAGGAAAGGACTTGGCAGTGGCAAAAGAAGAGGTGGTAGAGGATCAAGGAGCAGTATGACTAAGAAATTGTCGTGGGATTATGCTGCTACTTCAGAGACTTACAACGAAGGCGAGCAGGAGGGAGGGGGGAAAAAGGAGGGGGGGCAGAATACGCAGAATGTAACCCTTGAAATGCTGTTTGGGACTCTGAAACAGATGCAGAAAGAGGCAAGGATTGAGAGTAGAAGGGCAAAAAGAGACACTAAAAAGCTTCAAGCGTCATTAAGGAAAGTAAGCAGAAAACAGGAGGAGGTTGAAGAGAGAGTCTCACAAGTTGAGGAAAGGACAAGCAGGGTTGAAGATGAGGTGACAGACTGGCAATCTTTCAAATCGGATCAAGTGAAGGTGGTTGAAGATCTTCAATGGAAGCTAGAAAGCTTTGAGAACCGTCAAAGGAGAAACAATGTGAGACTCTTGGGCCTAGAGGAGGGAAAGGAGGGGCAGGACCCCAGAGGGTATGTGATTAAGATTCTGGAAGAGGCCTTTCCCGACTCGAAATGGAATTGGGATGTGGAAGTGCAGAGAGCACATAGGTATCCATTGTTCAAGAAGAAGCAGGGAGGGGATGAGAAGGGGTTCCCAAGAGCAATGTTGGTTTTCCTAGGCAACTTTCTAGCAAGGCAGGAGATAATAGACAAAGCTAGGCCTGATTCAAGGAAGATAGCCGACGGGAACACCTTTTTCTCCAGACCGGACTTCTGCCATGTTACTGTGGAAAGGAGGTGGAAGCTAAGGCAGCTGATAGGGCCTTTCCAAAAGCAAGGGGCAGAAGCGTATCTATTGTTCCCGTCCAGGCTGAAAGTGATTAGGAAAGGCTATACCAGAATGTTCACCTCAGAAGTAAAAGCAGCAGAATACTTAGCAGAAATATCGGAAGCTGGCAGGGGTAAGGAGAGTAGAACTAGATCAAGAACTCCACCAAGGTCTCCTACGAGAACTCCACCAAGGACCCCGTAAGAATGATTAGGTGAGACTTAACAGTAAGGAGCCAGGATGGGAAAGAGTAGCGACTCTACAGACTACAGGAGGCTACACATAGGCCAGGATTGGCCTATTTGCCTGTAGCAAGGGGGGGGGGGGTCCTAAGGGGTGGGGGGCAAGGGGGGGAGAGGGGAGGGGGGCGAGGGGGGGAGATAAACAGGTTGGTTTTGAGCACAAACACGGTGAGGGAGTAAGAAGTAGGAAGGTACGCATAATACACCAAAAGATTCATGGGATAGAATACATAAGCAAACCCAAGGGGAAAAAAGTGGGGGAAATGGTAAAGATATTTGATAAACCTTGTTGGGGCAAATGGAAACCTGGATTAGGAAAATCTGTGATACACAATGACCTGTAGAATAGTTTCAATAAATATATGTGGACTCAACGAGTTAAATAAGAGGTTAAAATCTGCTGCTTTGTTAAAATCATTGAAACCAGACCTAGTGTGTCTTCAGGAAACACACATTGAGGGCAGTAAAGCCTACTTATTAGACCAACTGGGTTTTAATGTTTTAGCAAAAACCAATCAGAACACTAAGACAAGAGGGGTGGTAATACTGGGCAAAAGGCAGGATACGCTAGTTAAGAGGAAGTTGGAGGATCAGTGGGGAAGATGGGTGATAGCAGAATTAACATTTAGGGGAGAAACTTTCACTCTTGTTTCAGTTTATGGATCCACTGGTGATGATCCTGACATCTTTCAATTTCTGGATGCAGAACTAGCACAGTGGCCAGAGCCTATTATTTTGTGTGGAGATCTGAATTTGCATGATGCAGATAGTAGTTTTCTAGATTCCAACAGGAAGTACAAGGGGAGGAAAAAGAGAACTTATAGGGCTCTAGCTGACATGGCAAGAAATAACTCCTTAGAGGATCCATGGATAAAGTGTCATCCGAATTTGGACGGGAGTACTTTTTTCTCAGCTCCCCATCAGAGTTTAGTTAGGCTGGATTATTTTCTGATTACACGATGCGTAGCAGATGGGGTAAAGATAGAAAGAGAACCTAGAATCATCTCTGATCACAGCCCATTAGTGTTAAATGTAAACTTGGGACAAAAGAAAAATAAGGAGTTGACACAATGGACATTTGATAGAATGCTGCTTCAGGATCAAACATATAGGGAAAAAATGTCTGAATGGATCAAGGAATATTGGGAAATCAACAGAGGCACCTCATCACCAGGGATGGTATGGGATGCTTGTAAAGCCGGAATAAGAGGAATGACTCTGAGCTATGGTATTTCTGCACAGAAAAGGGAGAGGGAAAAAGTAGAGAGAGACAACGCACTAATTAGAGAGGTAGAAGAGGAACTCATGATGGCTATAAATATGCATTTACCACTTGAACAGATCTTATTGAAACTAGTTTCTCTCAGAGCGGAAGCTATGGAGGGGTTGGCAAAAAAAACAGTGGAGAAGTACATGGCTAATAAAGAGAAGGCGTATGAACTCAGTGAGAGAGTTGGTCATATATTAGCGGTAAGAGCTAGACAGAGAGATGGGATGGCAGACATTAAAGAGATTATAAATAATCAAGGAGTTAAAGTTAAGGGAGCAGAACAGATTAGAGAGGTTTTTAGGCAATTTTATATGGCTCTATATCAATCAGAAGAAGATGGAGGAGAAGAGGATATAAGGGCTTACTTGAGGGAGCTAGAGTCGTCAAAACTAGCGGAGGCAGATAGGAAAGAGCTGGAAGAGAAATTTAGAGTGGAGGAATTGATAGAGGCCCTGAGAGAGCTGCCATCTGGGAAGGCCGCTGGACCGGACCAGATCCCAGTTGAATTTTATAACATTTTTCAATCCTCTCTGTTACCAGATATGTATAATATGATGCTGCTAGCGCAAGTGGGTGAGTCGGTCCCGCACTCTTGGGGTGGCGCAGACATCATTGTTATCCCGAAGAAAGGCAAACCGGCGGATGCTCCGGGCTCCTATAGACCGATTACGTTAATGAACGCCGATGTCAAGGTGTTTTCTAAAATGCTAGCAAAAAGGTTATCTAGAAAAATTGAATCGTTGGTTGTTCCCTCTCAGCATGGGTTTATCCCAGGTAAGGGAACAACCCACCATACTAGGTTAGCGATTACGGCGTTTGATGTTGCAGATACTCTAAAAGCCCCAATGGCAGCGGTATTTTTAGACGCTGAAAAAGCCTTTGACAGGGTCTCATGGAGTTATTTATGGGATGTTTTGAGGTGGCATGGTATAGGTCCAGGATTTATTAAAGCTTTACAGTCACTGTATATTGACCCGACCGCTAAGATAAGAGTTAACAGAGGTTTTTCGGCTGCAGTCAACATTCAAAGAGGTACAAGGCAAGGCTGCCCCTCTTCTCCTCTGCTCTTTGCTTTATATCTCGACCCCTATATAAGAAAATTGGAAATTAGTCAAGAGATTTTACCTCTAGTACTAAATGGTCGTAGGATTAAATCACTAGCCTATGCGGATGACGTCGCTATCTTAACTTCAGAACCCTCAGATGCCATTAGGGTAATTGAAGCAGAAGCTGAGAGGTTTGGCCAGTTCTCAGGCTACAGTTTGAATACTACAAAAACTCAGATAGTTAAAAATCAATGGGCTATTTGTAACGATGATAGAGTAACGATTATAGCAACCTACCTAGGGGTGCAAATGACAGCGGAAGTAAGTAGAATTGTGGAAAAAAATATGGATCCTTTGATTGATCAAACTAAAAAAGATCTGGAAAGAATGAATAACTTACACTTGTCGCTGGTTGGATGTACAAATATTATCAAAATGATGATTTTACCTAAATTTTTGTATGTATTCAGGGCTGTTCCCCTGTTGATTGAAGCCAGCTGGTTTAACAGTATAGAGGCAATATGTAATAGATTTATATGGGCCCAAGGCAAGACTAGGAGGGCCTATAGATACATGACGCTGCCTAGAGAAAAAGGAGGGTGGGGGGCGCCAGATTTTCGTTTATATTACATGGCTACGGTACTCCAATATATTCAAGGACTTATAGGCGGAAACTCTGACGATGTAAGACTACAGCAGATGTCCACAGAGGTTTATGCTGTCGCGCTTGGGGTAAACGCTGAGAATTGCTTTTTAAAATGCATTGACTATAGTTATTTTAAGAGGACTAAGTTTAAAACCATAAGAGCAGCAGTGACGGTCTGGAATGCATTTTTAAAGAAAGTAAAGATTGGACGGTATAACAGATATGTCCAATTATTTAATAACAGATCACTCCCTAAGGATATTTTCGCCGATCACGTTATGGCAGACTGGGATACAAGGGGGGTCACGCAGATTGGTGATTTATTGACGCAGGATGGCTTTAAGCAATTCTCAGAGCTGAGAGACACATATGGTTTAGATAATAGGGGTTTCTTCAAATATCTACAACTCAGAAGCTTTCTAAACAATAAAGCTGGAGGGCCAGCAGGCTTTAATAAGATAGGGATTATGGAGAAAATAAAATTGATGGGGGATTGCTCTATTAAATCTTTTTATGCAGCTTTGGTGGAAAATAAGCAAGATGATCTAGTCAAATTTAGTAAGAAATGGGAGGATAAACTGGGAATTGATGGAAGTTTGTTTTATGATTCCCTAAATCTGGGCTGTACGATAATCTGCGCTGCCCCGCTGCAATCTCAGCATTATAAAACACTGTATTTTTTGTACTTTACGCCAGCAAAGATTGCAAAGTGGGGGGGGAATCAAGGTATCAACTGTCCTAGATGTAATGAGTTGGAAGTAGATAGTGTACATATTTTTGCAACATGCCCCAAGCTGAGATCACTGATTAGCGAGATTGAGGGGTTTTTGGTAACTTCATTGGGTATTGAGATATCCCTTACGCCAACTTGGATTATGCTAGGTGTGAATAAGGAGGAGCAGGTCCAATATGTTGAATTTATATTTTTAATAATGGCGGTTTATAGGCTCACAATAGCCAGGGCCTGGCTAGATAAAAGCCCCCCGAGCTTGCAATGCTGGCTGGCAAACACTCTGTATGCATATAATATAGAGGAAAAAATGTATGCACGAAAGGGGAGAAATGGAAGACGATTGGGGAATAGAATTTGGGAGCCAATATGTAAATGGAAAGAGAGGCAAAGAAGGAGCAATTAGGGGAGGGGGAAGGAGCACGTCGAAGGTATTGTTATCATTACTCTCTGTGGCTTTCATCTGTTTTACCTTTTTTCTTTTTGTGGGTTCTTGGGGGTTTGCTTGAATATTGTAATTGAATCTAAGTATGTGTAAGCTTTCTTTAGGTAGCTGTATTGTATAAGTGGTACGGTAGCACTTAATGCTGGTGTTTAAATCACTATAATATAAATTAATAATACAGTAATGTATAAAATTGTGATATATGTAATGCTCATAATAATATGTTGTAATGAAGGAAAATAAAAAATTTATTAAATATAAAAAAAAAAAAAAAAAAAGGAAGGAAGGTGGATTCACAATTGAGGATACAGCCATTACTATCAAGTAGATTGCAGATTTCCCCAATTGACAACTTAAAAGCTCACTAGATGCTATTGATCATAGACATGCAATTAGCCCAGCAACCAGCGAAGGGCAACTTTACCTAGAGATGGTAAGCTTCCTTGTACACTGACGTGACTAAAACAAATAAAGTCAGCTGCATGCGATGACAAACGATTTTCTGTGGTAAAAGTGCTCGCGTCATAGAACCAATTGGAGACAGCTTCTGTCAGCGTTTGTCTGACTTCCTCTCAACACAGCTGTTAAAGCGCAGATGGATTTGTCTCTAAGCACGAGGTAAATCTGCTGTCAGTCACAAGTTAATAAAGTTCAACCATGCCTATTTTCTGTAAATAATCTCTTCTCTCACCACTGCCACACCGTTCCCACACCCGAATCATATCAACGATCTCATGCCACGCTGACTGTTTTTAGGCTCAGACAAGCTACGCATGCATTCCTCCCTTCCTTCGTGAGGAGATGACATGTATTATTTATCCAACCAATGCCACTCGTAGCCTTACTTCCTTGAGTTGCCTTGACTTTATCACAGTGTCCAGCTCAGATTGACATGCCGAGCACACTTCGTCTATATACAATTCATCTAGCGCTGCTCCCGTGCTACGCCACAGTAGACGTCTTCATTAACTGGACTCCACAGGCGGCCGTCCACGTCTACTGCACACTCCTCTTGCGCACAGGTGTCACTACAAATGCCTGGTGCTCGTCACCACGAAAATGTAGTTATGACACCGGACACAGGATCAAGACAGAAGCTGTTTATTATCCCTCAGCAAAGACGGCCCACTAAGCAGCAAGAATGACCTGTTACTTCACGCCTAACACCAACTGTCGCTCCTAGAACACCCCAACATGAATATTCTAAACAACGGAATGCAGGGACCGGGCGCGGCCGAGTCCAAAAAGGAGAAGTCACATCACATCACAACACAACCTTATTAGTTTGTAGTGAACTCATACCATTCACAATAACTTAACATTTACAATAATTCATAAGCATTATAATACTAGCATGTTTGCTTATTGGCATATCCTGGGGGTCGTGGGTCTACTCCAAGGGGAGCAATGAAACTTGGCCCTCTGCCTGTATTAAAATACTTCTACAAATGAAGTACAGCACTCTGCATACCTCCAAACACCGGTAACAATGCACCAGCTGCACTCATGTAATGTATGGGTCTTCAAGTTCCTCATTCTACTCATCTTGCCTTGTACCCTCCCTATCTGCACGTCGCTCTTCTCTCATCCTCTCCTCCTATCTCCCGTTCCTCAGTCTCTCACTTCCCCTCTTCTGTCTCCCACCCATCCTCATCTGCTTTGTTAGACTTGGCTTTTTAAGTGGGTTTACCCCCAGACTTTTTTAGCCTGTTTTTCACCGGTTTTTGTTGGTTTGAAGACTCTGGGCACTTTGACACTGCTATTGAGTGCTAAAGTGCGTAAGCTCTCCCTGTAAATTGTGTTTATGGATTGATGATTCCATGAATGGCATATTTGATTTCTGGTAAGTCCCTAGTACAGTGCACTGTGTGAGCCCAGGGCCTGTAAATCAAATATGCTAGTGGGCTTGTAGCATTGATTGTGCCACCCCCAAGAGCAGCCAGTAAAACGTACTCAGACCTACCACTGCAGTGTCTGTTCGCAGTTTGGTACTGCCATGTCGAACTGGCAAGTGCACCCACTTGCCAGGCCCAAACCTTCCCTTTTCTTACTTGTAAAACGAGTGGATCAACTACCTCGGCACTCATTTCAACGACCCCATGGGACCGACAAGGGCACAAAGAATCACTAAAGCAGAGCAAGCACCCGAAACGACCATGGAAACGCCGAGAACTTCGGGAGATCAATTCTAACTCAGTATTACCCCAGTACCATCTGCGGCCCAGCAAATTGCACTAATAAAAAAACAGATTTGTAAGGGCAGGAAAGAAGGTGCTCCAGGCCCTAATGGCATCCCGCCAGCCCTGTTCAAGGAGAAAGACACAGAATGGGCCACCATACTACAACCTTTATTCACAGAAGTCAGACTCCTAAACAGAATCCCAGACTCCTGGAGAGGGTCGACGATTGTCCCTATATACAAAAAGGGAGACAAAAGGGTCCCGGATAACTATCGTCTACTTGTAAAACGGTATACAGACAAAATATTGAGTAAAAAATATCGAATTAGTTCAGATGACGAAGATGGAGAGGTGTAGTGTTGCGGTGCATAGAAAGACATGTTTAGCTAGACGAGAATCGTTGCTGTAACTGCTGTCTTGAGAATTGTTGCATTGCCTGAGTTTTCATGATCGAAACTCTACGCTGTTTTGCAGGTTATTTGATTGCCTGAATTTTATGATTCAAATGTAACCTGATTATGTGATTATTGTCATGGCTGCCGCTGTTATATTCAATAAACACATTTTTAAAAAAAATATATCGAATTACATAAATATCGACTTCAAAATATAGAATGGACAAAATATCGAATGGACAGAATATAGTCAGCAAAAATATTGAATTTAAGGTAAGTAAGGTAAGTAATGTATCAATTTTTATAAATATAGAAAGTCAAAATATCGAAGTATATAATATAGGTTATAAAAATATATCAAATTTTTAATAATATCGAGTTTTTTAAAGTGTTTTGTATGTTAGTATATGTGTGAAAAGTGTATATTTTTTTGTAATTTATTTTAAGTAATGAATTTTATGTTATTTAATTTTTGCGTTATTTCATTCTGTAGCCGGTTGTGGGTTCATAGGGGAATAGGGTGGGAAGTAATTTAATTATATTAAATAAAATATTAATTTTTAGAAATTATTAATTATTTTTAATTTAATTTTGCGTTTTAGTTATGTAGCGGGTTGTGGGTTTATATGGGACTAGGGTGGGAAGTTACTTTATTGTAATTAATTAAATATTTTTATTTATTTACTGGTATTTATTTTGAATTAATTGGTAATTAAATTGTATTTGTTAATTAATTAATTGTAAATCGGTAATTAATTTGTATTAATAGTTAATGAATTGTAATAATTAATATTTTTTCAATTGATTAATTATTATATTATATTACATTCGTATTTACTATTAATACATTTATTATTGGTATTGGTATTTAATTTATTTTTAATAATATATTCAATATTTACTTTCCCTACTGTTAAGCTAAGTAGAGTGGGAATAGTAATTTTTAACCCTACGCTATCCAAAGCTTTCCCTACTGTTGCATTCTTTGGAGTGTGAATAGTAATTTTAACCCCTACGCTATCCAACGCTTTCCCTACTGTTACACTCTCTGGAGTGGGAATAATAATTTTTACCCTCCCGCTATCCAAAGCTTTCCCTACTGTTGCAGACACTGGAGTGGGAATAGTAATTTTTACCCCTACGCTATCCAATGCTTTCCCTACTGTTGCACTCTCTGGAGTGGGAATAGTAATTTTTACCCCTACGCTATCCAACCCTTTCCCTACTGTTGCACTCTTTGGAGTGGGATAGCAATTTCTACCCCTATGCTATCCAACGCTTTCCCTACTGTTGCAGTCACTGGAGTGGGAATAGTAATTTTTACCCCTACGGTATCCAATGCTTTCCCTACTGTTGCCCTCAGTGGAGTGGGAATAGTAATTTTTACTCCAACGCTATCCAACGCTTTCCCTACTGTTGCACTCTCTGGAGTGGGAATAGTACATTTTACCCCTACGCTATCAAACACTTTCCCTACTGTTGCACTAACTGGAGTGGGAATAGTAATTTTTACCCCTACGTTATCCAACGCTTTCCCTACTGTTGCACTCTCTGGAGTGGGAATAGTAAATTTTACCCCTACGCTATCCAATGCTTTCCCTACTGTTGCACTCACTGGAGTGGTAATAGTTATTTTTACCCCTACGCTATCCAACGCTTTCCCTACTGTTGCACTCAATGGAGTGGGAATAGTAATTTTTACCCCTACGCTATCCAACGCTCTCCCTACTGTTGCAGTCACTGGAGTGGTAATAGTACATTTTACCCTCCTGCTATCCTATGGTAAAAATATTGTATGTTTTTTATTAATATCATGTGAATATATATATATATCTGTATATATTTTTTAAAAAATAAAATTGTATGGTTTTTTAGCTTAATTTAATTAATTTATAATTTTAAGGTTATTTAAGTATTTTTTAGTTCATTATTTTTAATATTTAATTTATTTTAAATAACTTTTAAGACATTTACAAAAATTCGATATTTTGACTAACTATATTATTTTTAAACTATATTTTTGATTCGATATTTTTGTACTTATCTTTTTGTAGATAGGAATTCAATATTTTTGTAGTCGATATTTTATCCTCTATATTTTTGTATGTCTATATTTTTGTGCTCGATATTATTTCAGTGATCATGTAAAACACCTCTGAGGTAGGCCCAAGGTAGCCCCATGGGCAGGATGCAGTGTATGTGATAGGTAGGACATGTATTGAGGTGTGTGACATGTCCTGATAGTGAAATAAAGTGTAGCTTGTTTTTCACTATTGAAAGGCTATCTGGCCCATAAGACAGGAGGGGAGTTTATTTATAACACCTTATAAATATAACTTCCCTTAGGGACAAAATAGAAAGTTTAATTTAGTATACCTGAACTCAGTATATAAAAACACATCTTTTAGTAAAGATGATTTTTATATTGTGTGTTTGAAAATTTCACTTTTAAAAAGTGGGCATTTTCTTGCTTAGCCAGCCTCTGTGCCTCTGCTGGTTTGTGGATTGACTGTCTGGCTTTGGAGTGACAAGGGCTGGGGATGTGCATTCTCTCAGACAGCTACTGGGGGGTGTGATGTGTGTCCTGCCTTTCATGAATGAATCAGGGATGGGCTGAATAGGCCTGGTCTGCATTTAGAGTGGTGGGAGGAGATTTGCCTTGCACTTGAATAGGCCCTGTCTGCCTTGGACAATGCTGTATCTACCTCCTGCCGGGAAGCTGGACCAGAGAGGACAGAACTGGTTTTGGCTGAGCACAGAGCCTCTCTGCATCAAGAGAACAAAGGAATTTGCTGTATAAATATTGGGGCCCAGACCAGTATTTTAGATTACTGCTGAACTAAGGAACCTGCTAGGAAGAAGGGCTGGAAAAGCTGCCAGGAGGAACTGCCACTTTGATGCGTGCTCTGCTGTACTGGCCTGCTGCCTGCTGCTTCCGTCCTGGGCAGGGAAAGGACTGGATGGTACTTTCATCATCCTGCTGTTAGAGTTTTCTCCAAGGGCTTGAAGTAGAGCTTACCTCCTTTTGGAAGTCTCATTGAGATAAACGACTTCAGAGAGCTCTTTGGAACTAAGAAAACTGCCAAGAAGAAGAGGTAGAGAAGCTGTGAGGAGGAACAACCACTTTGCTGTGTGCTTTGCTGTGTTGGTCTGTCTTGGGCAGCGAAAGGACTGGACTGAACTTTCTGCAATTTCTTTGTCTGAGTTTCTCCAAGGGCTTGAGGTAGAGCTTGCCTCCTGTTCAAGAAGTCTCAGGAACAGCAAAGACTTCAGTTTGTGTGTTTTGTGCTGCAACAGAAGAAAAAGCAACCCAACTCTGTCATTAACGCTGCTGCCGACTAAGTGTCCTAAAGGCACCACAGAGGGCACCACCGCACTTTGCAGAGCAACCCTGGTCTCAGCAACGCCACCACCTGATTCGGCCACCAAGCCGCTGTATAGTATTTATCATAATAATGAAAAAACTCATTGAAGATGAAGTTTTATTCATAACAAAGGATCCCATCCATCAGCTGAAGCAGGCAGCACCAACTGATTTAGCATTTTTCAAATCCCCTTAGCAACAACACTATGACCTATTGCCATTCCAAACAATGATGTAACTGGAGCATACAAGATTAATGAGGAAAAGAACAATAACCATAGAGAATATAACAAGGTTACATCAAAGGATGTCACACATCTCCCTCCTTTGACAAACTATATACATATCACATTAACAAATAACAACAAATTAAGATAATTGTCCAGATCTCTGGAACATTCGATCAGTATTAAAGAAATTATGAATAATCATCAAGATATTTAGGACGTTTGATAGATCTTAAAGAACGACAACCATGTTCCCTGTCATCCTTCTTTTGAGGAACATTGTCACAGCAAGAAGAAGGATCAAGAGAATTTGAACCACCATCACCGTTTTTATCGCATACATCACTGATTTTTCCCTTTACAACAACCACCCTATTGAGGTTTCACATGCGATGGTCTTGTGTTTTCACAGCATTATTAAAAACCTTGATGACCAGCATTGGCTTTAGATACTTAGAAGTATTACCACCGAGTACACCAGGACTTTTAATGGCCACCCAATATCCCACCTTTACCACAGTTTTCTTCACAGATTTGTTAAATCAAAATATGTTTTCCTTTGCAGAGCTTTGAAGTCCTTTCTCGACTGTAGTTCTTCCCCATTAATACCTTCATCTCTACCTTTGGATTTGCAATAATTATTGACTCAATATGGTTTGAGACGAGTGTTTGGAATTCTACCACGAAACAGTAAGAAAGGAATATTTCCAGTTGTGGAATAAGAAGTTAACCTGTATTGCTCAATTTCTTTGAGCATTTCACCTTTCCATTCAAGAAACAAAGATTTTGCCAATGTAATGGTCTCTTTCAATACTCTGTTAAACCTCTCAATCATTCCATTTCCCTTTGGGATGATAGAGAGCACTGGTCTTGTGGGAAATGCCATTGGTGAAAAGAAAATCTTCCATTTCTTTGGAAACTAACTGAACACCATTATCAGTTTAGATTGACTCTGGCATTACTTCCCTAGAAAACAACTCTTTCAAAAATTTAATGACACTTCCAGTTTCAATATTGGATAAGAAAAATACTTCTGGCCAACGAGAGTACATATCTAATGTAACCAAAAGAAAAGTCTGAGAACCATTATTGTGAATAGGACCCAAGATATCCAAAGCAATATCATCCCAGGGATGTTTAGGACGCCTCCTCAATATCATAGGTTGTACTCTAGGAGATTTGGGCTTATCACTTAAAGTATACGGAACACACTCACGTATTTCTCTTTCTATGAGCTTGTCCATTTCAGGCCACCAATAAGTTGTATGTAATCTCTCTTTGGATTTAATGATACCAGAATGCGTGACATGAGCTAAATCTACTAACTCCTTCCTGAGACTATTAGGGGGAATCAATCTAGTACCACGAAATAGTAAACCCTTATCAACTGACAGCTCATATATCACATACCAAAAAGGTCTCGTAGATTCAGATCCCAATTTAGCACTTTTCCAGTTGCCATGCAGCAAAGACATCCCTTCAGTTAGAGTGACATCTTGCTCAACTTCACCACACCACCCATCTTCTTTTACTTGCACCTGATCCAATACACACACAATCATTATCTCTACCTACATCATCGCCCTTGCAATTTTCAAACGAAACCAGATGTGAAAGAACATCTGCTATCCTGTTCTCCAGCCCTGGAATATATATTTAAGAGAAAATTAGTATTCTTGTAAACCCATGATCCACTTGGAAATCTCTTTAATTTTTTTATCGCCCAGAAGACAGCTAGGGATTCTCTTTGTACTACAGAATATCGGGTCTCTGGATCTCTCAAACCACGAGACAAAAACATCATGGTTTTCATACCTGATGAATCTTACTTTTGCAACACTGCACCTAGACCTTTCTCACTAGCGTCTGTGGTAAGTATTGGCTTAAGTCTCATATCGAAACTCTGCAGAGAAGGAGCACTCTAGCACTCTTTAAACATTCTTTGACACATATAAACTCGTTTTCACACTCAGATGAGCAAATATAACACACACCTCTCCTCAATTAAGATCTCATGTTTGATGTCACTTCAGCAAAGTTTCTTACAAATTTCGCATAGTACTCAACCATGCCCAGAAATGTCATCAATTCTTCTTTGTTAGAAGGAGAGCTCATATTGTGAATTGTACTCACCAGATCATCTTTTGGTTTAACTCCACTCCCATCTATTTGTGACCTAGGTAGTTTATAGAATCTGACCGAAATTTACACTTTTCAATTTTTATGGTAAGATTACACTCACATAAGCAATGAAGAACAGATTTCAATTGAGAATCATGATCACACATATCATTAGCATATATAAGTATATCATCTTGGTTGATGCAAACCACAAGCAAATCTTTTAAAACATTTTCCATGACCCGCTGGAACACTGAAGAGGCTGACACAAGGCCAAAAGGCATTCTCATGAACCTAAAGGTACCAAATGGCGTGATGAATGCTTTTAGGTCTCTACAGGATTGTTCCAATTCTATTTGGTGATAAGCATATGCCAAGTCGAGGGTACTAAACACCTTGGCTCCACCCTATAAGACAAATAGTTAATTTATGTTTGGAAGGGGATATCTCTCCACTATAACATTCTTATTTAGTTGGCGCAAGTCTATACATTAACGTAAATCTCCATTAGGTTTCGACGCGGCGACAACCGGAGCCAACCATTCTGTGCCCTCTACTTCTTCTATTATGCCTTTTGTTTTTTTATTTGTCAATCTCCTTCTCCATATCATCCCTAACAGATAATGGAACATTTCTGACTTTGCAACAGACAGGAATAGAATAATTTTTTAATTTAATTTTGTGCTGGTATCCTTTTAAACAACCTAAGCTTCAGGAAATTCCTTAGTGAGGGTTTGAACAAATTCATCATTATCAGTCTTCTCAATGACAGACAAGTTATCTTTAACAAGGATAGGAGGATCAGAATTGGGATCAAGATATACTCCTAAATCCCCTTAGTGTAACCAACTGATAATACTGTCTCCCTTTTTGGATATAAATCTTTCCCGCAATCAATCTATTTTTGTATTCAATAGTTCCTAAAAAGTATCCATGTAACTTAATGGGCTGACCACCATAAGCTAAGGGAATGATATCAGGCTTGAAAAGCTTAATTTAGTTTTTAAGTTTGGAATTGTAAAATCAATTCGAAACAATAGTTATTTTTGCACCAAAATCAAAAAGGATTCTCGTAGATTCACCATCAATGATGATTTCATCAAAGGGACAGTTTTTGTTTTTTTTAGCGGAATCTTGAATTTGAGCAACAATTTGTCCACGTTCAAAATCATCAGGAGTAGAGTCAGAAATATTTTTTTTATACACCTCCACTTTTTTCACTCTAGGTACAAGTTTTGCACACAGTTGAAAAATGTCCTTTCTTTTTACATCTAGAACAAACATGGTTACATGTAGGACATCTACTATCATTGGCTAAGTGACCTGTCTTATCACACCTATAATATTTCAATACCATCAACTTATCATTACTTCTAGGTCTCTCCCTATTGTATCTTCCTTCATCTTTATCCTTTATCTGAGATTTAATACTTTTATCTTTAACAAATTGAACTTTATCTTCCTTTACATCCTGTTTTTTAATAACAACCACACACTTTAAAGAATGTTCTATTCTTTTAGCAACATTGAGAACCTCCTCAAGGATAGGTTCATCACGTAGCCATAGTTCCTCCCTTACCTTGTCCATGTTGCAACCCAACATAACTTGGTCGCGAATGTGTTCATCCGCTAGATTCTCAAATTTACAAGACGAGGCAAGTTTTCTCACCTCAGTCACAAAAGCCTCTACAGTTTCACCATTTCTCAAATGTTGAGAAGATCTGTTTTTAATTTAAAGCTATTTTCCTGTGTGGAAAGCTCAGAAAAGAGTCTTGAAGATCAATATTGAATTGAATCAACGTAGAAGATTTTCTATTTCCTTCATTTTTTTTTTTTTAAGAGTCAAAGAGTCAATAAAAATGAAAGATCTCACCTTATTTCAATTTGAGGGAGAAACTTTCTTTGTGTTAGGATCCTCTGTAGTTGCCGACTACGCCAATGTAGTATTTATCATAACAATGAAGAAACTCATTGAAGTTGAAGATTAAGTTGTATTCATAACAAAGGATCCCATCCATCAGCTGAAGCAGGCAGCACCAACTGATTTAGCATTCATCAAATCCCCTTAGCAACAACACTATGACCTATTGCCATTCCAAACAATGATGTAACTGGAGCATACAAGATTAATGAGGAAAAGAAAAATAACCATAGAGAATAGAACAAGGTTATATCAAAGGATATCACACGCTGCTTGCACTGCAACCTGTGGGCACCGCACTCCGCACCCCTTGCGCCGCCACCCTGGTATCACAACGACGCTGCTCTACGTCAACATCGACTCCACTGCTTGTACCGTGGTCCGGGTGCACAGCTTGTAGATTAACGGATTCCTTTAATATGCCAGTCTTTCCCAAAAATAATTTTAATGTTAAGAAATGTATTATACCATAGTGAAGAATGCAAAAATTGGTCTCTAGCAAAAAGATGATTTATAAAAATAGGGTGGAGAATTTTATTAAAAATCGGATGGGAAAGTGACGAAAGTCTATGTATAAAGGATACAAATTCTTGAAATGAGAATTAGTGAAGAAAAGATTTTTCAATAGTTGTCCATAATGATTAGCAAGATTCCTCATCTTCTTGTAATAACAAAGATGATTGCTTAAGGAAATGCCGTGTGATAGATTTGAAAATCTGGAAAGTTAACACTCCCCAAATGTTTAGGATGTTTAAGCTTATAAAGAGACATACAGGATTTTTTGTTATTTCATAAGAATTTGTATAATATGGAATAAATGATCTTAAAAGGAGAGTTGGAAATGTTTATGGTAAAATTAGAGATATAAAAAAGTATTATAGGAACCAGCATAATTTTTATCATATCGAGATGGCCCCACCAGGATAAAAACAGGGGATTCCATTTGGATGAAAAGCGCGTAGTGTTCTCTATAATTCTTTAACATTTTTATAATATGGACTCTTTAATAGGAAATTTAAACCATAAACCCAGATATTTGATTTTATCTCAATTCCAATAAAAATCAGAAGAAATATAGGGCCAGATGTAGGTGGCCTTTTACCGACCGGTAACGGCCGATTTCGGCCGTTACCGACCGGTAAATGGTCATTTGTGATGTAGGGGCACCTTTTTACCGATTCGGTAAATTTACCGAATCGGTAAATTTATCGAATTGGTAAAATACTGAATCAGTATTTTTACAGAATCAGTAATTTTGCAATGTAGGTGGGACTCTTCTGAGTCCCACAGGCCTTACCGAATCGGTATTTTACCACCCAATCCAATTGGGTGGTAAAATACCGATTCCAGGTGTGCATGCACATGTGTGCATGCACACCTATGGCATGTGACAGACAGACATGCCATTAGGGCATGTCTATGTGCCACATGTCACACATGCCTTAAATCGGGGTGCTAGAGGGTGTCAAAGTGACACCCCCTGCACCCTTGCAAAAATCGGTATTTACCGAATCAGTAAATAGCGATTCGGTAATGCCCATTGATTCCTATGGGCTTCAATGCCCATAGGAATCAATGGGCATTACCGAATCGGTATTTACCGATTCGGTAAATACCGATTCCTACAGAATCGGTAATTCAATTACCGATTCTTTCTACATCTCCCCCCTTGTATTTTACCGATTTATAAATACCGAATCGGTAAAATTCGGTATTTATGAATCGGTAAAATTAACTTACCTATATCTGGCCCTAAATCTGCAGAAAAACATAATATTTTTAATGGAAGTATTTCACATTTATCAACATTTAATTTGTACCCAGACACATAGGTGATACGGATTACTTTAGATAGAAAAGCGGGCCAGGAAGTCTGGGTTTGTGAGAGAAAGCAAGATATAATCAGCATTTACAGAAAGATTTAATTGACAAACAATATATTGAAAACCAGTGATCAGAGAGTTCAAACGAGGTTTGATCATGAAAGCATCAAGAGCAAGAATAAATACAATGGAGGATAAGGGAAAATGTTGTCTAACTCCACAATGTAAAGAAAAAGATAGTGAGATAAGACCATTAGCTAAGATGGAAGAGGCAGGAGAGGAGTATAAAAGAAAGAGACATAATTTATAAATTTACTAGCTTACCCGTCGCGCGTTGCTGCGATCTCAGAAGAAAGGAAATTCAAGGAAACTCGATATAATAACATTCAATTTACATTGTGTCATTTTTTTTGTAACTTATTCTTTTTAATATGGAAAACATTTGAAAGTGTGGCTTGAGCAGTGCGTACTCGATTGGCTTCCAATCTTGATTCTCGTTGCTCTCCTGTTTCATTCAAGTGAGCTTGAGCAGTGCGTAATTGATTGGTTTCCAATCTTGATTCTCGTTGCTCTCCTGTTTCATTCGAGCGGGCTTGAGCAGTGCGTACTCAATCTGCTTACAATCTTGATTTTCGTTGCTCGTTCGTTTGAGAAGAACGTGCTTGAGCAGTTTGTGTTCGAACTGCTTCTATTCTTGCTTCCCATTGCTCATCTGTTTCTGAAGCTTGCAATGCCTTTTTCTTTCGTGCTTTAGATGTAGATTGACAAATCGATTTCCGTTTGGGGGGCATAACTGTCGACAATGCTCGCAAATTCGCTGACAATTTCAGTATTTGAAAGATTATGAGGGACATGGAGGGGCGATTTTTTTTTGCCAGAAACCTTTGCAGGAGTGTACTCAACAACTTCCCAAAGTTTCATGGCGATTGGATGAATGGTGTAGTAATGCATAAAGGACAAACAGACAGACAGATGTACATTAGTTTTTATATATATAGATAGCTTACCCATCGCGCGTTGCTGCAATCTAAGAAGAAAGGGAATTTAAGGAAACTTGTTGTGATAACATTCAATTTACATTGTGTCATTTTTATTGAAACTTATTCATTTTAATATGGAAAACATTTTGAAGTGTTGTTTTAATTCTGTTTATTTATTCGAGTGCTTGTGGATACACAGTATTTTTTGTTTTTCCGCCTGGTGCGTACACGAATAAATCAAAAGGTTTTCCGACGCGTGAGCTGGCCACATAGAGTTGTCCATGTGAGAAGCACGGATTCTCCAAATCTAGTCCACACACTTGCAGCGATTGTCCTTGTGCTTGGTTGATGATCATTGCAAAAGCGAGTCGCACCTGAAACTGTAAACATTCAGTATTGGAAAGATTATGAGGGCCCTGGGGGGCCGGTGGGCCGATATTTCACAAATGTTTCTTTTTTGCCAGAAACCATCGTGGGAGTGTAGTCAACAACTTCCCAAAGTTTCATGGCGATCAGATGAATGGTGTAGTAATGCATAAAGGACAAACAGACATACTTTCGTTTTTATATATATAGACTAGCTTACCCGTCGCGCGTTGCTGCGATCTCAAAGGAAATTTAAGGAAACTTGTTATGATAACGTTCAATTTACATTGTGTCATTTTTATTGAAACATTGAATTTTAATATGGAAAACATTTTGAAGTGTTGTTTTAATTCTGTTTATTTATTCAAGTGCTTGTGGATACACAGTATTTTTTGTTTTTCCATCTGGTGCGTACACGAATAAATCAGAATGTTTTCCAACGCATGAGCTGGCCACATACAGTTGTCCATGTGAGAAGCACGGATTCTCCAAATCTAGTCCACACACTTGCAGCGATTGTCCTTGTGTTTTGTTGATGGTCATTGCAAAAGCGAGTCGCACCGGAAACTGTAAACGTTCAGTATTGGAAAGATTATGAGGGCCCTGGGGGGCCGAGGGGCCGATATTTAACACTTTTTTCACATTTTTTTTTTGCCAGAAACCTTCACGGGAGTGTACTCAACAACTTTTAACAATTTCTTTTTTTTGCCAGAAACCTTCGCAGGAGTGTACTCAACAACTTCCCAAAGTGTCATGCCGATTGGATGAATGGTGTAGTAATGCATAAAGGAAAAAACAGACAGACATACTTTTGTTTTTATATATATAGCTTACCGAAACCAAACCAGGATAAGGTAGCAAAGATAAAAGGCAACACAACCCGATCAAAAGCTTTCTCAGCATCTAGTGAGAGGGCTGCTAAAGATTCTTTATAGGTTTTAGACATGCTAAGCACATTGAAGAATAAGGTAGTGTTGTCCAAAATATCTCTTTCTTTAATGAACCCACATTGTTCCTGCCCGATCAACTGTGGGAGAAAAGATTCAAAACGAAGATCCAAGATTTTTGAATTTTTTGTAATCTAGATTAATAAAAGAAATGGGTCTGCAATTCTTACACAGTGTATGATCTGTACCGTCTTTAGGGAGAAGGCATATCAAGACATCTTAAAAAGAGCCACTCAATCAAACAATCAGTCAATCAATCATAGCCTTTGTGAAGCGCACTACTTACCAGTGAGGGTCACAAGGCGCTGGGGGGAATGCTGCTACTGCTCGAAGAGCCAAGTCTTGAGGAGTCTTCTGAAGGTCAGCAAGTCTTGGGTCTGCCGTAGGTGTAAGGGGAGGGTGTTCCAGGTCTTGATGGTGAGGTGGGAGAACGATCTGCCACCGGAGGTCGGTCTTTGGATGCGGGGTACTGTGGCGAGGGTGAGGTCGGCAGAGCGGAGCTGGCAGGTGGGGGTGTAGAAGCTGAGTCGTCTGTTGAGGTACGCTGGTCCGGTGTTGTGGAGTGCCTTTTGTGCATGCGTGCGTGGTTGGTGGGTGTTGGGGCTGTTCCCAGTGCGGTCGGCCAGCAGGATTTGTCCCAGGCCAAGGGGTTGGGTCCGAGGATGAGGACCTCCATCTTGTCCAAGTTCAGCTTCAGTCAGCTGTTCCTTATCCATTCAGCAACGGATTTCATTCCTTTGTGGAGGCTGGTTTTGGTGGTGTGGGGGTCTTTGGTGAGGGAGAGGATCAGCTGGGTGTCATCGGCATAAGAGATGATGTTGAGATTGTGCAGTCAGGCAACGTGGGCGAGCGGTGCCATGTAGATGTTGAACAGCGTTGGGCTGAGGGATGAGCCCCAGGGTACGCCGCAGATTATCTCGGTGGCTCCGAGTGGAAGGGGGAGGCGGATGCTTTGTGTTCTGCCAGAGAGGAAGGTGTTGGTCCAGTCCAGGGCTTTCTCTTGGATCCTGGCATTGTGGAGGCATGTGGGTAGTGTGTGGTGGCAGACCGTGTTGAAGGCGACTGACAAGCCCAGGAGGATGAGACAGCGGTTTCTCCGTTGTCTAGCAGGGTCCTGATGTCATCGGTGGTGGCAAAGATTGCAGTTTTGCTGCTGTGGTTGCTGCGGAAACCAGACTGGGACGAGTCCAGGATGCTGTTCTCTTTGAGGTAGCGGGTTAGTTCTTTGTTGACAATCTTCTCGATGACCTTCGCCGGGAATGGAAGCAGGGAGATGGGCCGAAAGTTCTTGAGGTTCTTGGAGTCCGCCTTGGGTTTTTTGAGTAAGGCGTTACTCTTGGCGTGCTTCCAGCTCTCCGGGAAGGTTGCAGTCTCGAAGGAAATGTTGATGGCTTTCTGGAGGTGGGGTGCTATGGTGGTGCTGGCTTTGTTGAAGATGTAGTGTGGGCAAGGGTCTGACGGAGATCCGGAGTGGATGGTGTTCATGGTCTTGATGGTGTCATCGTCGTTTATGTTGGTCCAGGAGAGCAGGTGGGTGGTGCGGATGTTGGTTGTCGGGGTGGAGGTCCCATTTGTTTTCCAGGTGGAGGTCTCAGTGGGTGTCGGGGCAGTGGTGGCATTGAAGCTGTCGTGGATGTCAGCCATCTTGCGATGGAAGAAGGTGGCAAGCGAGTCACACAGGTCTTGCGAAGCAATAAAAAAGTGGAAAAGTTGAAGTAATTTAGGAACAAGAAATTTAGAGAAATTAGAAGAAAACTCAATTGTAAAACCATCAGATCCTGGGGATTTACCACCTTTAATAGTACGCATAGCAGTAAATATATCAAGGTCCCTAATATCACTCATCTAATACTGAAAAATCAAAATCAGAAGAGGTAGGCGGAGCAATAGGAGGCACATATTGAAAAATACAGTACAGGGGATTTAGGCGTTTAAAGAAATTGTAAAAAACTAGCAATATATCTTCATTTTTATAGACCTAATGATTAGCTGTGGTTAAGATAGTTTTAATCGTAGTGGGTTCTTTTTTGACTCCGAGATAGTTAACTAAAAGTTTCTGTGCCTTATTTTGACCACCATAATATTTGGCAGAGAATTTAAGTAAAAATTGATTGGAATTTTCTGTGGCTAATTGATTGAATTTAAATTTGGATTTGAAAAAGCTCATCAAGACAGGTCCTAGAGTTTGTGTGGTAATAAGACTGTTCTACATGTTTAATTTGTGCTGTTAGTGATTTTAAATTATGTACAGAAGTTTTCTTTCTATGGGATACAAAAGAGATAATGGGAGAGGCCTCCCATATAATTGGTGGAGTTAAGGACGGATTTTAATTCTTAAGAAAGAAAGTAGTCATGAAAACTTCAAATGTTTGGGTGAAATTGGAATCCAAAAGGAGAGAATTATTAAATCTCCATCTTTGGGTACCTTGAGTAGGCAAAAGAAGATCCAAAACTAAAGTGACAGGAGCATGATCAGAAATAATTATAGAACCAATATATGAATGAGTAATATGCTGTGTAAGTGTTTTTTTTAGGCGAGATTGGTTTAGCTGGACAGGGGAAAAGAAGGCATATTCTAAAAGTGTAGGATTACATAGTCTCCGAGCATCCATTAGAGTTCGTTGTTGGATAGTAGATGTAAACTGAGAGTGCATCTGGGATGGGATGAATTTAGATTTGGATTGCAATCAATAATGGGGGCATAATCAATATTACAGTCTCCACCAACTAATAAGTATTCATCTTGAAAGGACATTAATTTATATAAAATTGCTCGCCAGAAAAAAGTGTCTGGGCAGTGGGTGCATATAGATTAAATAAAGTCCTAGGAATCTTATTAATCAACATAGAAGCAGAAACCCACCTAGCCAAATAATCAGTACTTTGTATAACAACACGCAAATCAAGAAGTTTATGACATAAAATGGTTACTCCATTACGTATCCCCGTACCCGGAGAGGCAAAAACGTGACCAAGCCAATATATGAATGAGTAATATGCTGTGTACGCGCTTTTGAAATAAAAAGATAGTCTAGGCGAGATTGGGATAGCTGGACAGGGGAAAAGAAGGTATATTCTAAAAGTGTAGGTTTACATAGTCTCCAAGCATCCATTAGAGATCGTTGTTGGATAGTAGATGTAAACTGAGAGTGCATCTGGGATGGGATGAATTTAGATTTAGAACTGCAATCAATAATGGGGTCATAATCAATATTACGGTCTCCACCAACTAATAAGTATTTATCTTGAAAGGACATTAATTCATATAAAATTGCAGGCCAGAAAAGAGTGTCTGGGCAGTGGGTGTATATGGATTAAATAAAGTCCTATCAATCTTATTAATAAACAAAGAAACAGAAACCCACCTAGCCAAATAATCAGTACTTTGTATAACAAAATGCAAATCAAGAAGTTTATGACATAAAATGGTTACTCCATTACGTATCCCCGTATCCAGAGAGGCAAAAACGTGACCAACCCATTGTCTTTTGAGTTTAGAAATTTCCTTAGCTAAAACATGAGTTTCTTGTTAAAAAGCTATATAACAATTCAAACCTTTAACATTCTACAAAATAACTTTTAAAGCCATTTAACAATCAAAATAATATAAATAGTGAATAATATAAAACATTACAAGTGATAGTCAATAATGGTGAATAAGCAATAATAGTTAATAAAGAACTTACAAAAATATACCATCGACATCTGAATAGCACAGAGAAAGAAATAGGTAGTTATGGAAAAGAAAAATATAGCAAATCAATATAAGGTTAGACATTTAAAAGAAAAGGTGTAGAAAAATGAAGAAAACGAAAAATACATAGTGGGGGATAAAGAAATATCTGAAATAAGACAGAGAAGGAAAGACAGGAAAGGAGAGATATGGACAAAAAGGAGAAATACAAACCATAGTTTATGAGAACAGATTAAACAACTGCAACAAACATGGACAAGACGAGTGTGGTGAAGCCACATAAGGAAGATAACACAACTAACTAGGCAACCCGGGGCGGATCGGGGAGGGAGGAAACCATTCAATGCAGACCAGAAACCACAAACTTCATGTGTAAAAGGTTACAAATATCATGTACGAAAAACCGCACCAAAAAGAGAAAATCATGAAGGATAAATAACACATAGGGGCGCCAAAGCAATACAATATGAAATGACAGGAAATGACAGGAAAACACTAGGAAAACAAAGCATGCTAAAACAATCAATACGATGATGATTAAACATTAGAGACCCTAGAAACATCCATATCTTCTTCTCTGCAATAGTCCAAAAAACATAATAAAACTGGATCTTAATGAGTCTTGGTTTTATTGTTATAAGTTACTTTAAAAAGACATGGATGAAAGAGAACAAATCTGGCATTTAGATTTCAAAGTGCTGATCTCATATCCAAAAATGTATTTCTTCTATCTGCTGTTTCTTTAGCGTAATCTTGATCAAAGAAAAGAGAGGATCCTTGCCAAGGAATTTGTCCCTTAAATTTGGCTGCTTGCAGAACGTTCGTAAGTCAGTATATTCCAAAACGTTTGTTGGTGGAGAATGGAATATTAGACAATGTTGCCGTTGTACCTACAAGAAGGGGCATTGTGTTGCATTCAGAGTCTACCATGGCTATTTGAAGGATGGTGAAAGGATTACGATCCACCAAAGATGAGGACGCTGAAGTATTACTGCAGATCTTGTTCTCCCCATAAACTTTCAAACAAAAACTTTTTGATGATGAAAGTGGAGCCACCATAAAAAATTATATGTAAGCAGAAATATTGTACGTGGAGAGAGAACCAGCAAAAGAGTATTGAAGAAGATGTAGAGCTTCTCCAAGACAACTTATTCAGCCTGCAGTCAGCATAATGGAAAAGCTCCCTCAAAAAACAAGAGAGACAGAGCCAATGTAGATTGGGTGTATAACAAGAAGCCAGAACACGTGTCTTTATCATCCATCTCCATTAGAAATATGATTGACGCACAAAAATGGGTAGAACAATCAAAAACAGCACATTTGCACAGTTTTCTACCTTTGGTTGCAGTGAACGTATGTTTTCACTTGAGGAATCAAGCTTTACAAGGCTCCAAATCGTCACCTTTAGTTCAATAGGCCCAGGTCCTCAAGTTAGCTATGCATTCACACAGATAAAAATATATTATTTACCACCGCTGCTGCTATGTAGTATTATAAAATGAACAGCTTTATAGCTATCAAGGTCTTTCCATAAACAGATGCAGCCCTTTATTGGTAACGTATCTAGGACCCTAACTAAATATCCCCGATTTATGCCCTTATGTGGTTATAACAAATCATATCCTTATAAAGGCATAAGAATCATATCCATATTTGGTAATAGCCAATGCAGTCCAAATATGGCAAGGCTACTTCCTTAGACTCCTAGAAAGTACAACGAGTTCTTTAAACAAACCAAACCTCCAGCAAACTGGGAATTTCCCATGCTTTTGTCTTAATTTGTCCTAAAGCTCCTGCGAGTCCTGAAAGAACTGCCAGTTCTTAGTGACGGTTCTAATTGACGTCTTATGTCCTACCTTATGTCAAACACGGCACCTTCCAGGTATAAAAATACCAGCATTTGCCTTAAGCAACACACAGTGGTTTGGAGGAAGTTGAAATTCCACTAACATACCAAGAAGACCTGCTCTGGTTTAATGGCGCCCTAAAACATCAAAATCACATTACTAGGTAGACCAGGAGCCACACGGATGGTTCTAGCCAGCTACACAACACACCCCGACCTTGAAAAAATGTCAAGCGAAGAACTCTTAGTTAAAATAAAAGAATTAATAAAGGCATATAGAGATTTAGTTCAATTAACAGTTGACGGTACAACCTATCGACTAAATACACTAATTGAAAATCCTGAAAAGACTTTCATTAAAAATAATTTCAATTCTCAAAAGAAGAAGTGGGAGGGTAATAAACAAACCTCTCCCAGAGAAAAACAGTTTCAGTCCAGAGGGAGGTGTCCCCAACGAAGAAATAGATCCCCAGAGGGGGGGGGGGGGGCAAGTCTCCCCAAAGGGAGCCCTCTGAAAAAAGATACAACCTTAGAAATAGGGACAATTTGAAAAAACCTGACAGATATCAAGATATTGATACACGTCCCTCTCGATCTTTTCAGACTTCCTCAAAGAAATCGGAAAGAAGAGGATGGTCAGAACATAAAGAAGAGCACATCAAGTCCAAAGACAAGGAACCTCCTCATCAAAGTAAAACATTACCATTTCCCAGCAAAAAGGTAACCAGTATTAAAATAAAACATGCAGAGAATCCTGAGGACACAACTGAAAAACGGAGAGTGGGCCCAGACAATGCTAGACAGCGCAGCAGAAGTGACCATAGCTCGCAAGATCCTGATGAATCTTCTGGAGAAAGTGGACATGAATGAATACATTCAAGTGGAAACTGCAGACACCCGAGTGAGCGTGCCCCATAAACTATATGAAATAACATTATGTATAGAGGGAGATAAAACTAGGAAAATAAAAGGTCTCTTTTGGGAGAATCTATCTAAAGGCTATGATATCCTTCTAGCAGAGAAAGAGTGGCCACTAGAGTTTGTCAGGGAGTGCCCACATGGCGAAGAAATGATCATGCCTGCCTTCTCAAATCACATTCCAATTCATAAAAAATACACATTTGCTAGAAAATGGGCAGTGGCCCAAGCCCCTGCATTATATAAAAATCATGTAGGATGGGATGAGGATTCTCCTCACCATAGAATCCAGTTAAAAAATCAACCTACTGCACAGAGGCAATATCCTGTTAAGCAAGAAGCTAAAAATAAAGTAAGAGAAATTTTAGATCAACTTGAATATCAGGGGGTTATTGAAACATGCACCTCACAAATGAACAATCCTTTGTTTCCTGTCTCCAAGCCAGACGATTCATATCATCTTGTTTTGGAATACAGACACCTAAACTCCTTCTGTAAAACTTTTGCAGTACAAAATTCACACAGTGCTGCACTAATGAATACCATTGTGCGCAAGAAATGTAAAACAACATTAGATATCTCAAATGGTTTCTTCTGTCAAAATATAGCACCTGAAAGCAGATATTTGACCGCTTTCTCAAGCATGGGGACCCAAAACAATTTTGTCGTCTTCCACAGGGATTCAAGAATAGCCCAGGATTATTTTCAGCCAGGGTAACAGAGTTACTACAAATTTATGATGATGAGGCATTATCCTATGTCGATGACATCTATCTTACAGACAATGACCTGGAGACTCACTTGAAAAGAGTGAACACCATAATACTTGGGTTCGCAGCTGAAGGGTACAAATTCAACTTTAAAAGATCACGAATTGCCCATCTGACTGTCCTATTTTTAGGATATGAATTATCAAGTGAAGGCAAAAGCCTAGCAGACAACTTCCTAGAGAAGTGTGCAGTACTCCAAGCTCCAAAAACGCTGAAAAACTTACAATCAATACTAGGTTTTCCGAATTTTGGAAGAACATACATCCTAGATTATGCAGAGAGGGTTAAACCGCTCTACGAACTAATAAAACACGATTTTAAACCAATTAATTGGACTCAAAAACACACAGAAATCTTAAGATCATTACAGACAGACATGTTAACTAAAACAAAACTGCAAACAAGCGCAAACGAACGCAACCTTGTAATCCAAGACATCCCAGGAAGATGCGGATTCACATACCTGACCTCTAATGAGGGAGAAACTGTACCAATAGCTTACAAATCACACTTGTACACACAAGCTGAAATGAAATTCAGTTCTACTGAAAAAATTCTAACTGCGGTTCAAACTGCTGTAGCAAAAGAAAGAGCCCTAGCCCAAGGGAAAAGGATATCTGTTTTAACAGCAGTATCAGCCCTTGATGCAGTAACAAGACCAGGCATTCCAAATGCTATAGCTCTAGATCCAAAATGGATACAATGGGAAAATGATCTTGCTACAGAAGACGTAAAACATGCTTTTGATCCAAAAATGAAAAAACTAGAAAATCTGGAATACGAACATGAATGCCCCCTGTCAATCGAAATTCTGCCTCACGAACATTACACCTGTGTAATCTACACAGACAGATTTGCACAACACTACGTTGTGGAAAAACAAATTTACAATGCTGCGTGCGCGATTGTTAAAGCTCGCTGGCGCTTAGGTAAATTCAGACCGATGGTCACTAAAACTGAATCACTCAGAAACTGTACAGCTCAGCGAGCTGAAATAAGATCTCGAAAGATGGCGCTTGAAAATGCCCATCGCGAATTCCTGACACTAATAGTGTGCGATTCGCAGTTCTGCATCCGGTCTTACAATAATTCCATGCAGACCTGGATAAAAAACGGTTACAAAGATGAAACAGGTGCCATAATAAAGCATAAAAAACTTTGGGAACAAGTAGTTCTTTTGCAGAAAGAACTACAAAAGACTCATGTGATACATACGCAGAGTCTTCAACGTGATGGCGTTCAGGTTGCAGGGAATTTATTGGCTGACAGAGCCACAGCGGCAGCTGATCACTCGGCTTCCGTGGCTACAAAAAAGCGTACGAAAAAACAAATACATGGCGAAACGCTGCTTCCAGTAAAAGCCTCAATGGAAGGCAATCAAGCAGCGTTATCTTTAAACTATCCACTAGGCAATACATACATAATTGATGCGAACTCCGTTCCGTTTGCTCAAATCCCTGGAGTGGGGGATAGAGTAATTCCAAACACGAACCGGAGAATCTTCTTGATACAAGAAGCACACATGGGATTGGGTCTGAGGCACCAAGAGATCCTGAAATCTCTAATAGAATTACAATCAAAATACTGGTGGCCGGGGATGAGCGTGCAAATCTATAACTTTGCAATGAATTGTCAGGACTGCAACAGAGATCGCAGTTGTGAACCTTACCAGACACCTGCCCTGACACCACTATTAGACAGCATCAGGCTATCTATGCGCAGACATCCGAACGGAAGAATGCGATCCCATAAATATTAAGACGAGATTCATTTGGATGTGGCCCCAGCACTCGGCTGACGCCAGAACTGTTATAAAAGATTTGCAAGTCTTTATCGACACATACGCAATTGACGTGCTACATTCTGACCAGGGTCCTGTGTTTAGCTCTCGGGCTTACAAGGAGGCCATGGCCAGCATGGGCATTGCATTGCGGTATTCTAGTTCATTCCATCCTGAGGGAAATGCGGTAGTGGAGAGAAAAACCGTGACATAAAGCAATCTATAACAGCAAGGGTATTATGTTCGGGTGACGGGTGGGTCAAACATATAATAAGTGTCCAACGTAGTCTTAATAACATGCCAAGAAATTCTCCAGGAGGTATCAGTCCGTACAAACTTTTATTTGGTACTAGAATGATCATCCAGGATTTGGATTGTCAGACTTCAGTGGTGAAACAAAAAACCTTTGATATCAAAGATCGTTTGGCTGTTTTACAGGACTTAAATGAAACAAGAAAAAGTCTGAGTAACGAAAAGCTAAAGCCAACGACCAATGAAGAAAAACCACCTGTCCCAGCAAGACCTGTCTGGATTCCAAAGATTGGGGATCTGGTCAGAGAAAAGATCGCAGTGAAGAAGGAATTTGGGCCTTCTTACAGAAAAGCAGTACCTGTCTTAGCTGTCAGCGGAACAAGATAAGTAGTATTACCGCCACTTGCTGGAAAAAAGGAGAACCAAGTTGTATCAATCGACCTGGTGAAACCACAACCATGTGGCCGATAATAAGTAGTAGGCCCAGTGGACTCCCAAGAAATAGCAGAAGACCAAATCTTGCTACAATCCAAAAGATTCAAACTGAGAGACTAATCACATTTGATAAACCTTCAGTGAATAATAAAGGACTATGCAACAAAGCCTTGGAACTTGTGCCTCTTGAAACCCAAATTGCAACAGTTCGTCAAGAAACCCCTGTCTACAGCGATGTAGCCTCGGAATACACAAATGTAACAAAAGAAAATCCAAAGATCAATGGAAATCCGGAAGCAATTCCACCAATTAACAGAACTGCATCTGGCTACTTTATCAACTTTGATGACTTTTCTGATGATCCAAGTGAACATGAAGACAAGCCAGCAAACAAAACTTTCAAAAAGAAAATCACAGAGCTCTTTCATCAACTCAGAGAAACATATCTAACTTCACCATGGATTAAAATATGGATTGTGTTAGGTGTACTTTTCCTCCTTCTGTGGCTCATCCTGGTTTTAAGTTTGGGTAGATTTGTTGATGGAAAATATAGTACAATGGACACAGCAAGTCAGAACATCAACTTGGTCCTGAAACCACAGAGATCCTCTCAGATCGAAAAAAGAGAACTATCATCAGTGAACATCACAGCCATCCCTATACCTGGTGGTAAAGCATGGGACAAAACTGACTATGAAATCTATGGCCCGGTTGAGGTCTTGAAATATCCACACCATTTTAAGATCTCCTTAAGTGACTTATCACTTGGTACTTTCTCTGATGATTGGGACTTTGAAAATATTAATAATATGATGTCAGATTTAGAAATGTCAGCAAAATTTACAGAACATCAATATTTACAGGGTTCGTCCAATTATGAGGAAATGTATTGTTACAATCACTTTGGGCATCATTATCTGCATAAATCTGCAAATCCTAGAAATGTTTTCAGTTATAAACAATGGGAACGTTGTCCAACTCCGCCAAAAGGCAGTTCGAAAACATTTTATGAGAAATTTCCATACTTCTCAGGGTTTAATTACACTTATCCAGAAACGTTTTATTTCCAAATGTTAAATAAGACAGGAGTGAAAAACATGTTGACAAATACTAAACTGATTTATTCAGAAAAATTTTATGGAAAAATGTCTACATTTGGTTTTGAATTTTGGAAAAACAACATTGGGACAAAAAAATATCTGGGGTACAAAAGAATGACAGGTACAAGGTCTAGAATCATTATTTAGAGCCCGTATGATACCAAAACAAATAGTGTTCCTGAATGACACCATTCAACAAACTAACTGTCTAGGTTTAGCTAAGATAAAAAATTTAAACAACCCGTCTATACCAAGGCCTACGCCTGATAGAATCACCACTACAGATGAGGGGTTAGACGTGTCCTATATTTTAAAACAAAACAGAACAATTCCTGATTGGAACAAATGGTTGATCTGCTCCACAGACACTAATAACTGTCAAGATAGATTCCTGAACAAAATACAGGGGTTCAAACAGAACAGGCCAGACCCAAGCTATTCCCAGAGACAACATCCAGGGATAATTACAACATACAGTGTAGGAAAACTATGCCTCGACTGGCTACAGAGATCCACACTTCCCGAAATTAAGCAACACCTAACTTTACTTAAAGAAGGTGCTGACTTGCGAGATTTCATAATGGGACCTCGCAAACAGCGTCAAAATGGTTTCATATACACAGCTTACAATCAATCTTGGAAAGTAACACAAATTGAAACTGCAGAAAAAATACGAGAAATTGATCGTATTAATTTGGAAAAATCACTTTCTGTAGTGGACAATGAGTTAACGACTCTGACCTCCAGAATGTATTCACTGGGCAGCATTGTATCATCTGCTATTGATATAATAGTACAGGATATGCTAATGTTACAACATGGCCAGTCCCAATTACGTTCTATTGTACAGCTAGTTTGGACGTTACAAAACCTCCGTTCAGGCTACGTGCCATGGCGTCTAATCAACATAACGTCATTATTTTCTATCTTTAACCTTACTGATAGACAAATCTCGTTTGCACAAAAAGGAGCAGAATATACGGTGCTGAGCATTGAAAAACTAGAAAGATTACCATTGACAATGTCAGAAAGACCTGTCATTGAATGGATAATACATGGCACCATTACAATCCCGATAACAACTGTTCAGTTTCAATACTGCCAAAAATATATACCAGAAGGCCTGTATAAAAGGTTGGGTAAAGGATACATCAAATCAACCTGGAATTTACCTTTTACACTTATAGTGAAGGGAAAAAAGAGGTATTTCTTAGTGGTAACAATTGTAAAAAATCACTAAGCGGTACACTTCTGTGTCAAGGTATTAACTTGCATGGAGCCTGAGAAGGTTCATCAAACAACCTTTCATGTCATCTGCACGGCACCCCTGCTACACAGATAGAGCCCCTTTTCAGACAACTTTCCAATGGTAGCTACGTTATATTAAGTGACCACAGCTGTTGTGGCATGATGCCAGGAAAAGCCTATTTCGTGAGCGTTACTTCCAGGGTCATTTGTTGTATGCAAATATTGTATCCAAACAGCAATCCAGACATGGAGGCAGCAATATGGCCTTCTGTGAATATCTCTTCTATTCAAATTGATACTTTAAGCAGAATGAAGTCTATTCTTTTACAAACAACTGTGCCTTTAACCTGGTCCCAAGAGATGTATGAACTGCAGGTTGCAAGGACAGCGGCAGAAATACATACCCTATTATAAACAAATTGCCCAGTGCATTTCATAAAAATGTTAAGCCAATTCTTAAATATGACAGATACCAGTGGCATCGCACATGTATTTAAGGCAATTTTTTCGGGACTGTTAGCACCCTTTGAAACAGTTCTGGGCATCTTCCCGAATTTTGTGGATTCTCTTTTCGGTGCCCTGCCTCTTATTTTGGGGCTCGTAGCAGGAATTTTATTTTTGTTCCTTCTGCTCTGATATGGCAAGCCAAGTCACAGACAAAACTCAGGCTACGATGGAAGAAACAATCCTAGCAATACGATACCGAGACAGTATCACTAAGGTCCTCGGATTGGCCCGGCTAAGAGATCTGAATACTACCTTGTTTCTTTTGTTCAGACCAATTTGGCAAAATTGCATCTTACCTGTGCTTCGATGTCTGCTATGCAGAGAAGAATGCGTGTTGGACGTCTGTCTTACACTACCATCAGCAGTACCAATGGATATCGATGCTTTGCTTTGTCCGGTAACGACTCATGCAACATGTTGTCCCCAGCGGCTACCGATTCTGATGACGGCATTCATTAAGACTTCACCATTACGATTAGGTGGCGGTGAAGTACGAGATGAAAGCGGCACCACACAGGTACAACCTTCTGTGAACATTGCTGATCTAAACACCGATGATGGCAATGCATCGCATATATGCACTTTTTCTGATTTTTCAGTGTTGGCCCAACTTTCACCTACTGTTGTAGACAAATTTTTTGCTGGTCTAGCTGAGGTAATGTTCTCTCCTAACAACGAGAATAATATTTGAAATAGCGAGCACACAGGGTTCCCTGAACTCTGAATTCGGCCTTCAGTTTTGATAAACAGCACTGCTGAAAACATTTGGAACTGTTTTTTCCGTTGAAAGTGAAATTAATTTTTCCCAATTTCCAAAATATTTACTTTTTTTTTTGGCACAAGGTACTCTGCTTAAAGTAGACCTATTCTTACAGAACAGAACTTCTATTTTTGGATACTCTAGAGACAATATTTTGAATCAGCCTCTAGCACATGTACAATCTTGTATGAATATGTGATGAAATGGTCTCAACCTCTTTTTTCTGTATTAAGAGCCATTTCATGAATATAAATTTCGTGATTCATTCATTCAACATTCTAAATGAACAACATTTTATCTGAATGATAGCACTGCTTGAAAGCGTACAGTATAATACTCATTTTCGTGTATCTATACCATTTCAAATGCAGTTGATGTATTTTGGGGTGGGCTGGAAAACACATGCATACTTAAATGTTTATATATTGCTTAGTATTTAGTAATGATGGACATTATACGTGAAGTGGGTGTTGTACATGTATCTAGGACCCTAATTAAATATCCCCGATTTATGCCCTTATGTGGTTATAACAAATCATATCTGTATAAAGGCATAGGAATCATATCCGTATTTAGTAATAGCCAATGCAGTCCAAATACGGCAAGGCTACTTCCTTAGACTCCTAGAAAGTACAACGAGTTCTTTAAACAAACCAAACCTCCAGCATTCCTGGGAACTCCCCATGCTTTTGTTTCGATTTGTCCTAGAACTCCTGCGAGTCCTGAAAGAACTGGCAGTTCCTACTGACGGTTCTTATTGACATCTTATGTCCAACCTTACGTCAAACACGGCATCTTCCAGGTATGAATATACCAGCATTTGCCTTTAGCAACACACGGTGGTTTGGAGCAGAGCGGCTATCTACTTACCCAAAGCCCAGCTGATGCGAGTGCTGAAGGAAGCCGTCCCTCCCATTTGACGCACTGAGAAAGACGCTGTCTTTTCTGCTGCTGAGAAAATCCAGCTCCAGTGTTTTTTCCAGTCACCCTTGCGGGTTACTGGGAGATCGAGTCCTGAGAATGAGATACAAGACCTCCTTCATTCTAAAACCAAGGTACGGAGCGGATTAGACCCTTAGAGAATTATTGATTCAATTCAATTCAATTCAAAAGATCTTTATTTCGGCATGAATGCCATAAAAGAAGCAGTTCAAAATACATACAATAAAACCATATTAAAAACTGTACAGCGTGGAACATAAAACCATTCATTAAGAACAATTCGTTTTTGTAGGGGACAATTGTAAACAACAGCATAAAAATTCTGCAGTGGACACCTCATTAATTGATTGAAAGGAAATTTTGACAGTATTATCTATTTACAGTCGATAGCCCAATTTTTTTCTTTGGAAAAAGATACAATGCAAAAATCTACTAACACTAAATATTATGGATTGGCTTGTGTTGGTAGAGAGAATTCTCAGCGCCTGGGAACATGATCTCACACCTAACAGTAGGCATATTGGTTTGATGCATCTTTTCCTGGCCTGGGTATATAAAGGACAGAAAAAGAGGATATGTTGCTCATTTTCTTTTTGGCGACTTCCACACATGGGGCAGAGTTCATCTACCACTTGGTTTGAGATGTTTGCGCCACTAGTCCAACGAGCCAATGTAGAGCCTATTTGGAGATTGCCATATCTAAATTTTAAAAATAGAGTCTTTGCAAGCGGCGGTTCTATCTCATCCAAAAAGGTCTCAAAAATTGGTTCGTCTTTAAAGGTGAGAAACTTTGTTACCAGTGTCCCACTAGATGAAGCACTTTTAGTCATGTCTGTAATGTATATCCAGAATGCCCTTTTTACTATTTTTTTTGAGTTAGGTGGTAATGAGTCCGGGTTTTCCCAGTAGTGTTTCAGGCCCAAATTGTAAAGCCAGGTTTTGATATGTTTAAACCACGATATTGCTTTGAAATGATCGAGCTCCATAATTTCTTTAAGGCCATTTCTATAGTCTAATAGTTCTGGTACCTGCCATAGCCTTGCCCATAGCAGCAGAGGACGTAAAATAATATGGTGGTCCGTTCTTCTAAAGTTTAGGTCCAATTGAAGCGGCACCAGAGGAGTACTTCTAGGAACCCTAACTAGACTTCTCAAAAAGTTATTATCTAAGACACTCAGGCCCCCAGATTTCTGAGCCGTAAAGCACTGCTGGCTGCACTTTAAATTTAAAGAGTTCAACCGCAGGAGATACAGCTTTACTGGTACTCAGACTTTGCTCCCTAAGTATGGGTTTTGCATTCTGACAAAATGTCATCTTACTTTTTTCCAGTTGGGCTTTCCATGAAAATTTGGAATCCAATGTCGCTCCTAGATATACAAAGTAAGGAACCGATTCTAATTTTAAACCATTAAGGGTTAAACAGCCTTTATCTGTTTTAGTTGGATTTAGGGCCATGCACTTAGTCTTTTTCCCATTTATCTCCAATCCTTTCTTGCTACAGTACTCGCTGAAGGAATTTAGAAGCGCTTGGAGACCTTTTTTTGTCTGGGAAATAAGAATAGTGTCGTCAGCAAATTATAGGGAAGTTACCTTTTCTCCATTAAGCTTGGGGAGTCGTTTTTACATCCCTCTAAGTATGATGGAATATCGTTCACGAAAAGGGAAAAGAGTGTAGGGGCCAGGACGCACCCCTGACGCACGCCACGCTCAATAGGAATTTTTGGGGTTAGTTCTCCATTAGGGCCCCAACGAATTCTCGCAAAATTGTCTCTATGGAGCTCTTTGATTTGCACTATTAAGGTGGTTGGCATCCCTACTGCACTCAATGCTTCCCATAGTAATTTGCGTGGCACTAGGTTGAATGCTGCCCTTAGATCGACAAATGCAACATAAAGTTGGCCCTTTTTAATCTTAACGTATTTCCAGTAGAGGCAGCAGAATCGGAAAATTTGATCTATTGTGCTTACTTTGGGTCTGAATGCCGCTTGATATCTAGTCAAAATTGCCTTTTCGTCCAGCCAATCATTAACACGAAATAAAATATGTCGTGCATATATTTTCTGGAGTATATCCATTAGGCTTATTGGCCGGTAATTTGAGGGGTCCATCCTGTCTCCCTTTTTAAAAATTAAAACAATTTCAGCTCCCTTCCAACTCTCTCTGGGTAGTCTAGATTTCGGGATAGCTCATTACACAAATAATTAATGTAGGGTGCCCATATTTTCAAATCGTGTTTATACAAGTCACCCGGGATCTTGTCTAACCCAGGAGCTTTGCCAGGTTTGATTTGGCTTATTGCCAGTTCCGTCTCTCCTAGCGTAAAGTTCAAGTGATCTGTTGGAAGAGCATTGCTTAGGCCAACCATATCAGTGGGGAGTTCTTCATATTTTTTATAAAGGCTAGTGAAATGGTTTACCCAGGTCTGTTCGTCCAAGTAGACGTCCTTGGTCACTCTCCCTTGGTGGTTTCCATTCGCTACTAGCCTCCAAAAAGCTACGTTATCACGTGATTTTGCTGCGTGCAGCAAATCAGCCCATTTCTCTTCCTCCCAGACTAATTTGGATGTCTTTTGAACCAATTTGTAGTTGTTCCTAGCTGATTTAATATCTAAAGGTGCCTTGGATTTAATCGCAGTTATAAGAGCCCTTTTGGACTCCCTACAAGCTTTGTTGTACCAGGGTTTGCTGTGAGACAAATTATGTGTATTCTGCTGGCTTTTCTTGGGCATTTTGGTGACTAACAGTTTTAAGGCATCAAAGAATTTTTGATGTAACATCTTGAAGTGGCTATTATTTCCCTCAGCTAGTGACTGATTTAAGTATGGGCCAAAGGTGCATGCGAAAAGTGTATATATTTCTGCGATAATTTCGCCATTGTCCACAATATATGGCCATTTTAGAGATCGTCTATTATTGCTAATGTGGCTCTCATTATCGTTACCATTAGTTCCTTCTTGAGACCTGAAGGAAGCTGTGTCTTCTAGTAACAAGCCCTCCATTCTAAGGACTAGAGGGAAATGATCGCTTTCTAATCTTTCTGTTACCTCCATGTCAAGGAGGTATGCCCAAGTTGGTATGGAGGCAATAACAAAGTCTATGTTACTTTTGTAATTCCCCCTAAAGAAGGTAGACTTCTTCAAGCTATCCGACGGTAAGCGTCCAATACAGGCCCGAAGACAATATTCTTTACATATTTCCGTCATTTGGAGGGCCATAGTAGAACATTTAACTGGTTTGATATTGCCTAGAGCAGGGATTTTGTTAGCTTCATCTTCTTCTAGAAAGATATCACTAAGTCCCACGACCGGCTCATAGTTACAATTAAAATCGCCGGCCACGATAATAAGGTCCTCCCTGGTGTCCAGATTACTCAGAAAGGTATCTAGATAAGAAAGTGTTGGGGATTCTCTTGTTATGGGTGATGGTCTATTGTAGATGTTTACTAGGAATAATTTTTTCCCTTCTCTTGCAGTAATTTTTAAGACCAGCTATCTACTTACACAAAGCCCAGCTGATGCAGTACCGAAGGAAGCCGTCCCTCCCATTTGACGGACTGAGAAAGACGCTGTCTTTTCTCCAGCCGAGAGATCGAGTCCTGAGAACCAGATACAAGACCTCCTTCATTCTAAAACCAAGGTACGGAGCTGATTAGACCCTAAGAGAATTATTGATTCATATTCTTGGCAAAACTAACTTAACTTAAACTGCGACTCCCTTACTCCTTCCCACGTACTAGGCTTAGGTTAGGTACGCCGGTGTAGGCGTATTTAAAAGCACCAGTTGAGTACGTTTAGTCAACTTTTATCATTGTATGTAATTGTATATATGTTATCCATTTTAAGTATCATATGGCTCAGAAACCATATCAATGCTTTTACAGTATTATTTTATAATACTCCTTTTACTGTACGCACTTTACTTTATGACAAGTATTGCAATTGTGGCAATTTACTTCTCTTGCATCAGAAAGAGGAATGCTCAATAAATAACACCTTTTATTGAAAACGCCCTCTCTCTATTTCTCTGCACTCTGGTCAAACTAAGTATGCACGATTGACTGAGTGAAATAGCTATCTATTGTTTTCACACGACTCTGGAGATATACTCCTTATTCTGGAGGGAGCAAAGTTGTCATGTTTATGCGGTTGTCAGAAGCTGATCCCTTCTTGTCTAATCAGGGAAGTTAACTCCTCCCTGTTCATTCGAGAAAGTTTCTAGTGACCTCTGAGCTAGCTGGCATACCTAAGTAAGTCTAACATATTCAGTAGAGACCTAGTCGACCTCAGTCCTACGTCTAAACTGCCGTTTATGTTATTCCAATGCGCAGAGCCTATTGGGAATATAGGAACTACACTACACCTTCTTAACAAAAAGTGTAGCTATTGGATTCAAATACAAATTAAAATGCAGCTGAGAGCTGAAATGTGAAGCATTGCAGTGTTTTGAAATGTGCGTAGGGTAAAACACATAAAACATAATGGCAGGTGCGAACCTAGTGAGGAGAATAAACGCGCCCACCGCAACAAATGATAGGAAACACTCACCGGCCCAGAAAAGAGAAGACCTCCGGGGTTCTTCACATCAAGAAGGACTCAAAAGGTATGTTGCTGAGCAGTTCTGGGAGTGCCCAAAAGCTGACACTCCGACAGAGCCGCCGCGGAGCTCTGTCAGTCTGCAGCCATCTTCTTTGGCATCAAGCCCCGCCCCCCTGCATCCCACTTCTTAATTATAAAATGTTTTGCTTTCGTAATTTATATTTTGAAATATTTGTAATATTAATTTACATGCTAATTATTTAAATGTTATGTGTTAAAGAAAAATAACTTACATCTACAGATAACTCACTTGACAAACTTGACATTTGACATCTTTCCTTGAACAGACTGCAAATGTGCCAAGATAAAAACAAGATTTAATGGTATCTTTATTGCTCTTTCACCTTCTGAATGAAAAGAACACCTATTTCCTTCCAGCCTAAGTTTACTCACCAGATGGTCCATAGTAGGTGCAAAAAGTAGCTTGACATGATAACATTTTATTGGGCGAGTACATTTTTGAGGCATGATTTTTCTAACTATATGGCTATGTTTCATATATTTTCTTGTTTTTATCTCCCATGTTCTTGTTTTTGCTGCAGACATGCATAGTGTTCAATCTCTTCTCTTTTCACTTCAGATCTGGATTTTTATCCTTGATCTGTCTCTTTATCCTTTTCTTCTCATTCTATTCATCTTCCTCTTTTTCTTCTGTCCATTTTCTTTTTTCTTTCTACTTTCCTCCTTCTCTCTTTTCCTATGATTGTATGGGTGTTTATTTGATTTCCCTTGTTTTTCTATTTGCCCATGCTGGCCATGGCCTCCTTGTAAGCCCGAGAGCTAAACACAGGCCCCTGGTCAGAATGTAGCACGCCGTAAACCACATGGTCATTCCTACTCAGTTCCAGCTGAATCACGGCTTATTCGTGTTGGTCGGAAATGCATCATACACCACAATGGCCAGCGTTTCTGTAGTCTGGATTGCGATGTTGATTTCCAACAGCCTTTCCAAGTTTACTTGTCCAACATGGAAAGGCTGTCATAAAATGACTCTGGGGGCCCCTGGCATGGCTCCCTCTATCCTCCGGCTTTCAATTGGGACGCCCTTGTAAAACCCTGCACTGTGTGGCAGGCACCGTGGGGTGCCTGTGACAGGGTGCAGGGTTTTCCGCACACACCCCTTTTCCCCATAGGAGCCTGTGTTGTGGCCGGCTGCCAGGCGTCACATGAGCTCTCTTAGGAAACAAGGGGAAACTGACAGAACAATGTTCAGTCGCATCGTAATCTGTAAGGGTGTGCGTCAAATTCCGTTCGCTTGTGGAATATGTGATATTTTGACATTTTTGCGTTCCGCGGAGACCACGGAAATGTCAGGTTTTTTTCATGTTTGTGCTTTGAAAATGTGTTCTCGCGCTCGCCTTACAGCGATCCCTGTGTTCACCAACGAGTTTTCCGATCCGTTCGTGTGCTCCACAAGATGTTGGTAGCCGGTCATGCTATCTCGCGAGTGTTCGTGATCGCGACCACGTCATTCTCCACTGCGAGAGTGAGCGTGAGATAGCAAACACGTAATTTGGATGCGCCATCGACATCCGGCGGAAGTGTGGTGAAGCTCGTGATCCCGAACACGCAAAATGTTCAATCTCGCGAAGAATAATATCTCTAGCAGCATAAAACCTTCTGTAAATGATGATTTGGATGAAAATAACTCCTTAGATTGACATTTTGCAGTCCTTTTTTGTGCAAGGAGTCCTTTTTTATAAAAAGAATCTTTTTGGGGGGAGAGGGAGGAAGTGCCACAGAGTCTCCAACTTCCTGTCTCGCAGGCTCATCCCAGTGCTTTGTCCATCTCCAGTTCATTCTGCTTTGGATTTTGAGCAGGAAGGATCATTCTTTGTGTCTGCTGCATCATTATCATTGGATTTGAGGACTTTTGAATTTTATATTTTAAAAGTAAGTTGGTGTTGTTGTGTGTTTGATTGGAGCATTGCCGTTGCTGCAACTACAATTTTGGTACTTATCATCATTCTTTTATTTAATTGTTGTGGGTAGCCAGTAGGCCCGGAGCTAGTCATGGGTGGGTGCATGATGAAGCAACTGTTCATCATGCACTGATGTGGCATTGGTGTGTGTTGAATTTATTTCAAACATCATTTACGGCAAGGATGGCATTGGATTGAGTTGCAAAATTTGTTTTTGGGGGGTATTTCTGTTTTTGGGTGTGTGTTAAATAAATGCCTTTGCTGTGTGTGTGGTGTGTTGGTGTGTACCTTGCAGACCTTGTTTAGCCCTGTGGAGCTTCGGTTTTGCATTTTATTGCATTAAAAAGGCAAAGCAGTGTGGTTTAGCATGCATCCTTTGCATGGCTATTATAGGCCTTTTGTAAGTACATTGTTTCCCAGGCCTCCTGCTTGTTGCTTGTGATTTGTGAGTGTCCATGTGTCTGGTGGCCATTTCTGGTGGGAGTTTAGTGTGCTGTTTATGCCATATAGGCCTGCATGGTTTTCTTCTTAGCTTGCTGCTTCCATCCATCACCTTTGCCAGCAGCAGCTCCCTGAATGATGTGATGATCAAATAATTTAATGCCAAACAGGGTGCACTTTCATTACATTTGTATTTTGGTTGTTGTTCTTTTTTGCTACCCTTCCTGAGACTGTAATGTGTACACAGTATACCATGAAACCCCTTGTTGACAAAGTCTCACAAATGGCTACACTATATCTTTTATTTGTTTGTTTGTACTAGTAGTAAGTGAACCACAACAACAAATCAACATTTCACTGAAGTTCTTCTCTTGGCTTCTTTGCTTTTAGGTGCACAAAAAGACAGAGGAGGAGGTATCATCATCATCACCCGTTGTACTGCCAGACAGAAGTCCTGTTGCGCACCACGTCATGTCCACGTGTGACCACAGACATCTCTGCAACTTGTGGACCTGATTCCTGCGGACATCTAAAGAAGATGAGCCCAATGAAGGGTAACAGGTCCTCCAGTACCAACAAAGTTGTCAGTGAGAAGAAGAAGGAACAGAATAAGGAAGTGGCACTTACCACGACTGGTGTGCCGCCCCATGTGTTTTTTGGGAGAAAAAAAATACGCCTGCAGCATCGTTGTCCGGGGACCAACATGGGAGCAGCACCAGCGGGCCAACCCCACCAGCCGAGGCCCAAGCCAATGAGTGTTGCAGAGATAGTCAGTCTACTAATGAGCAGCGATGTTGAAATGTCATTATTGCAAAGTAGTATACAGTCAAGATTGGCGGAAACTCAGCAGATAAGTGTGCAGCAGCAGGCGCAGCCGCAAGAACAGCAGCAGCAGTAAGAACAGCAGCAGCCACAAGAACAGCAGCAGCTGTAAGAACAGCAGCAGCCACAAGAACAGCAGCAGCCGCAAGAACAGCCATAACAACAGCCCACATTAGTAGTGGTTCCTCCTGAAGTAGGGGTATTTCAAGAAATCAAGCTTCCTGCAGACAAAGTGGAGCAAGCCACTGTTTCAGAAGACCCATTGTCTTCCAGAACCCCAGCAAGGAAAAGGAGGGTTAGCCCATCATCTTCTTCTTCAATCCCTGCCTCTGATGATTGAGATGCCACTTGGAAGCCCCCTGCACAGTCTGAGAGTGATGTACGCCACAGGACAAGGCTAGTGAAAAGGAATGTTCCAGAAAGCCTTAGAGATATGGAGGTAGATGTACAAGAGGGGGTGATGATGATGATGATGATGATGATGATGATAATGATGATGATGAGCCAGTCATCACATACATCACTAGCGGACCAAAGGAGATGGAGACCAACATTATTATCCTATCCAAAATGGCTGCGAGGGATAAAGCACAGATACCACCAACACTGGTAACACCACCACGACCTGCAGCTTCCATATTTGCATTTGCAAAGGCCCGGCAGGGACCTACATCCAGCTCAACCACCACCTCAGTAGGTAGTGGTGGTATAGCTGCACAGAGTCACATTCCAAGTCCACCCTTTAGTTCATCTGGTATTGGTTTTTCTATCAAACTAATATCTTTTGTTTCCTCTTTTCTGTCCTAAATTACTTAAGCGTTTTAACTCTTTTTATTGAACTCCAAGGCCAATGGCTCTTTTCTAGATGCCCCTATTGTCACTAAACCAAGCAAGGATCCTACCCTTCGCAACATTTACCTTTCAATTTTGTACATTAACTATGATTGTAAAGTTTTTGTCAAATTCTAGCATCTCAATTGGAAGATGTTGTTCCTCTTCTTGTTAACCCGACCAATCTGGTTTTATTAAGGGTAGACTTGCTGCAGATTATGCCAGGGTGTTCTCTAACATTCTTACATTAGGGAAAAAATACCCCTCTCCTCTTGATGCCTTATCCCTTGATGCCGAAAAGGAATTAACACGTAGCAATTGACAATGTATGTTTAACCCTCTCCACTGGCTTGATTCTGGTCCTAAATCATCAAGCCACTATACTCAGATCCTCTTGCTAGTGTTTTTATTAATGCACTAGACAAGGTTCTCCTTTTTCTCCTTTGCTTTTTCTTCTCTTTTTACAACCCTTTCTAAAACATATTAACTGTATCCCATTTATAGCTGGCTATAATTTCCTTGAAATCAATCTATCCGCTTATGCTGATGATGTTTGATTTATATATCCCCCAACTTCCTTAGATCCCTTTTTGCAAGAAATTAATTTATATTCCAATATTTCTGGTTATAAATTCTCCAAAACTCCTAATATTTTATGTTTAAAAATACTAATTTTGCATGGTACTCTTCCAAAATAAAATATCTGTGTGTTTGGTTGTCTCCCAATATTTCTAGCATACTTACTCATAATTTTAATAGTTTAAAACGTAAAATTCAAAATGTACTTTCTTACTGATCTCCTCTTCATTTATCCTTGTGGAGCAGATTGGATTCCATCAAATAGTGATCGTACCACATGTCCTTTTTATACTTTCTATATTACCTTTCAAAATTCCCAATTATTATTTTTCCCAAATTAATTCCATTTGTACCAAATTTCTTTGGACTAATAAATGTGCTCTCTTTGCCTTACCTAAACTGATTTGTCCTAAGAATGAAGTTTGGTGCACGATTCCCTGACTTTTAGCTATATCATACTGCTTTTTTCATTCAATAATTTTACGCATTGACTAAAGACTATCAAAACCCTCCCATACCACGATGGATTATTTTTGAGCGTTCTTTATTGCATGATTTTGCAGTTAATTATGCCATTTCTATGTATAATTGTCCTTCTATTTCTAAAACACCATTTTAAAATATTCTCAACATTTGATCCTCCATTTGGTGTAATAAATTCATTACATTTCGTAATAAGTCATTTTATTTCATCCACTGAAAAGAAGAGGGTATTTTGTACGTTCATTATATGGTTTTACATAATTCTATTGTACTTTTTGCTCAATTACACAAACAATATAACTTGCCCAGCTCTAGTTTACAAGATTATACCCAATTATCACTAAGGGGCCGATTCTGATTCGGGTCGGAAATCGGCACGACCGACTCGTACCCGGAACGGAGTCCGACCGACACCTACTGGCACCCTACGACCCATGCAATACGATGCAAAGCCTGTGTTTTACAACCGAGCTGTACGGAAAGCAAGCCGTAAGACCAAGCCGTACAAAATTCAGCCATCCGGCCGGAAAATGGACACGAGCCGCACCAACCGAATCGAACCCGATCGATACGTACCCACGAAGTCTGATCCGCACAGTATAATGCCAAATGCATAAAATCTGACCGAACCGCATGGAGCCCAAACCGCACGACCGACCAGGACCGAAAACGTACCTGAAGTGAGAGAGACCACGGCAATAGACTCGCATGCAACACAGAACACAATCAGCGTGAAAGACACGGAGCAGCCTGCACAAGCCAACATGAGAGTCCGACTTGGTCAGAAGAACGTCTCCTACATGCCCACCAAAAACAATGCCAAAAACACAAAAAACAAGGTGAATGCACAAGCACCAGCGTATCGTACGAAGACCGACATCCAGAAAAGGTGGTATGACGTGCGCAGGAGGGTCAAGAAGCTCCTGCAGAAGGAACACACCTTGAGCCAGGTAACCGGTAGTGGCCCTCTTGCCAAACCAGTCTACTTCAGGTCCTAGGAGGAGAAGGTGCGGGACATCCTACCACCAGAGGGCATCCATGGCCTACCTGACATACCTGAGCCTGGTGAGTACACAACCAATATGCCCAATATTGTATCTCAATACACACACAGCTCTGTTAAGGGGACTGTAAAACTATGCACTGAGAGCAAAGGCATAGGAAACAAAAGTCAATCAGCCCAAGAAGTCTATGACAGTCAGACAAACACAATAATGGCCACATCATAGTGAATTGTAACTGTGTCATGACATGTACAAACTTACCAACAAATAGGGCAAGGCAGTGGCACTAATCTGAGTTAACACTGTCAGACATCCCTGCCACCACAACCAATAACTCACAGTGAAGCTGACTGACAGGAAGGAATAGTAGGTATGCTTAAGAAGTGAGTGTATACCAATGCATGATGGTGGTGTTGTCACAGATAATGCACACCCTCACAATTGCACCATCAACACCTCTCTGAACAATGCTCAGCTGACAGGGGCATGGAAATGAGCTGGCAAGTACTCTGGGAGTGGGCTCTGTTGTGGGGAGCACAAGGCCCTGCTGGGAATTGGCCACCACCACACAACAGAACTCCACTGTCAGCCATCTTGTCAGCACAGGCACACACCCTCACCGGGAAGCAGAGTCAGAAGGAGGGAAGTGAGGAAATGCTGGGAAGGGGGGTGTAGCCCATAGCATGCTGGGAGCTGCAGTCACTTACAAACCTCAGTAACCTACATGGCACAGCAAGCTCACTCTGCATCATGCTCACCTCACAGGGGGTAAAAATAGGCTGGGGGGGTACCCTGGGACTGGGCTCTGTTGTGGGGAGCACAAGGCCCTGCTGGGAATTGGCCACCACCAAACACCAGGACTCCACTGTCAGCCGTCTTGCCATTGCTGCCAAACCCCCTCACAGGGAAGCAGAGTCAGAGGATGGAAATGAGGGCATGCTGGGAAGGGGGGTGTAGCTCAGAGCATGCTGGGAGTTGCAGTCACTCACAAACCTCAGCCACCTACATGGCCCAGCAAGATCACACTGAACCATGCTAACCTCACAGGGAGTGGAAATGGACTGACAATATGTCTGACACTGGGTCCTGTTGTGGAGAGCACAAGGCCCTGCTGGGAACTGTGCACCAACAAACACCAGAACTGCACTGTCAGCCATCTTGTCAGCTAACGTACACCCCCTCACAGGGAAGCAGAGTCAGAAGGAGGGAAATGAGGGCATGCTGGGAAGGGGGGTGTAACCCAGAGCATGCTGGGGGTTGCAGTTACTCACAAACCTCAGCCACCTACATTGCCCAGCAAGATCACACTGAACCATGCTCACCTCACAGGGAGTGGACATGGACTGACATGATGTCTGACAATGGGTTCTGTTGTGGGGAGCACAAGGCCCTGCTGGGAACTGTGTACCAACAAACACCAGGACTGCACTGTCAGCCATCTTGTCAGCACAGGCACACCCCCTCACAGGGAAGCAGAGTCAGAAGGAGGGATATGAGGGCAAGCTGGGAAGGGGGTGTAGCCCAGAGCATGCTGGGAGTAGCAGTCACTCACAATCCTCAGCCACCCACATGGCCCGCAAGCCCACACTGCACTATGGTCACCTCATAGGGGGTGGAAATGGGCTTGCAAGTACTCTGGGACTGGGCTGTGTTGTGGGGAGCGCAAGGCCCTGCTGGGAATTGGCTACCATCAAACAACAGAACTCCACTGTCAGCCATCTTGTCAGCACAGCACACCCCCTCACAGGGAAGCTGACTCTAATGTCAACAGGGATCACACCCCTGTGCCAGCCACCTGATGGCCATTGAATAACAATGACCATGTACATGGAAATCCATACATGAGCTGGGTATGTGCAGACATCAACATGTGGCAGGACAATGCGCTACCACCACATCAACCTCTGTCTGTGACGACCGAAGACAATGCAGTGTTCAGGCATGCATCCTGACGTCATATTGCAAATGTGATGTGTATAAAACATTGTTACAAAGTTCAAGGAGGGGTGAATGGTCTACTCCTCCTGTGCAACCTGGTTCAAAACTGATTGTGTTGCCTCCATTGAAAGCCACGCATATGTACACATGTGTAGTGCATGACATCATGTTTTTCTGCATCAGTGTACAGTAGTAGCAGCATCATTGACTCCCCCTTGTTGCAAATATGCTTTGCCTCTAGCTGGAGGTAACTTGGCCGGTTCCCCAGTAGTGCCCAGAGGAGAAAACTGAGAGTGTGTGTTTGCGCTCAAGTGCCTTGAGTCAAAAACACACACAATACCCAAAGGCAAAGGAAAAATGTTGAACATTGTGATGTATGAAGTTACAAAGAAAGGTGTTGTGTCTGGATCCAGCTACTCATTAGGGATGAGTGGAAAATCCGTTCCGCTTGCGGATTTCGCGGATTATCGGTAAATCCGCGATATGCGAACTCCCGCGAATTTACTGAAAATCCGTGAGATCCGCGAGCGGCGGATTTGGGGGGCAAAAGTTCAAGCCTGTTGAACTTTTAACTATTTTAGGATGGCGCCGGCAAGCTGCCAGCGCCATCCTAAAATAGTTACTAAGTTAGCTTCAACAGGAAGCACTAATAGATCAAATAAAGCAGGTGCTTGAGCACCTGCTTTATTTGATCTATTAGTGCCCTGATGAAGCTAATTTAGTAAATATTTTAGGATGGCGCTGGCAGCTTGCCGGCGCCATCCTAAAATAGTATGTGTGACTGTTTACTGTTTTGTCGAGGCTGGGTAGGTGTGCGTTCTCCCCATATCTATCGTCGAAAATTAGCTTTGATGCTTGATGGAGGCTTTTGCATAATTGACTTTCACGAGCTCAATCCCTGTGCAGTTCCTGTGACCACGAGCTTCTCTGATCCGTGCCTGTCCTTTTATACACTCAAGAGGCATGTGAACTCGCATATAAGCCCCATCCGTTTGGCCCCTCCCCACACACTAGTGGTGTGTGCACCATCTTCGCGCCCTTTACCCACTTGATGGACAGCTCATTCGAGGGACCCCAGCGCTCTTTGGTGTGATGGCAAAGTTAATCAGCACCCCCAAAAATGTGTGTTTTGTCGAGGCTGGGTAGGTGTGCGCTCTCCCCATATCTATTGTCGCAAATTAGCTTTGATGCTTGATGGAGGCCTTTGCATAATTGACTTTCACGAGCTCAATCCCTGTGCAGATCCTGTGACCATGAGCTTCTCTGATCCGTGCCTGTCCTTTTATACACACAAGAGGCATGTGAACTCGCATATAAGCCCCGTCCTAACACACACTAGTGGTGTGTGCACCGTCTTCGTGCCCTTTACCCACTTGATGGACAGGTCACTCGAGGGACCCCGGCGCTCTTTGGTGTGATGGCAAAGTTAATCAGCACCCCCAAAAATGTGTGTTTTGTCGAGGCTGGGTAGGTGTGTGCTCTCCCCATATCTATTGTCGCAAATTAGCTTTGATGCTTGATGGAGGCCTTTGCATAATTGACTTTCACGAGCTCAATCCCTGTGCAGTTCCTGTGACCACGAGCTTCTCTGATCCATGCCTGTCCTTTTATGCACCCAAGAGGCATGTGAACTCGCATATAAACAGCCCCGTCCGTTTGGCCCCTCCCCACACACTAGTGGTGTGTGCACCGTCTTCGCGCCCTTTACCCACTTGATGGACAGGTCACTCGAGGGACCCCGGCGCTCTTTGGTGTGATGGCAAAGTTAATCAGCACCCCCAAAAATGTGTGTTTTGTTGAGGCTGGGTAGGTGTGCGCTCTCCCCATATCTAGCGTCGCAAATTAGCTTTGATGCTTGATGGAGGCCTTTGCATAGTTGACTTTCAAGAGCTCAATCCCTGTGCAGTTCCTGTAACCACGAGCTTCTCTGATCCGTGCCTGTCCTTTTATACACCCAAGAGGCATGTGAACTCGCATATAAGCAGCCCCGTCCGTTTGGCCCCTCCCCACACACTAGTGGTGTGTGCACCATCTTCGCGCCCTTTACCCACTTGATGGACAGGTCACTCGAGGGACCCCGGCGCTCTTTGGTGTGATGGCAAAGTTAATCAGCACCCCCAAAAAGGTGTGTTTTGTCGAGGCTGGGTAGGTGTGCGCTCTCCCCCTATCTATCGTCGAAAATTAGCTTTGATGCTTGATGGAGGCCTTTGCATAATTGACTTTCACGAGCTCAATCCCTGTGCAGTTCCTGTGACCATGAGCTTCTCTAATCCGTGCCTGTCCTTTTATGCACACAAGAGGCATGTGAACTCGCATATAAGCCTCGCCCGTTTGGCCCTGCCCCTCACACTAGCGATGTGCACCGTTTTCCCCCCGGCCATTACCCACTAAATCCGCAAAATCTGCGAACCCGCAAATTCGCGGATTTTGCGGATTGCGAATTCGCAAATTCGCCAAATTCGCGAATTGCGAATTCGCCAAATTCGCCCATGCCTACTACTCATCCACCATACCAGGGTTGGTCACTGTTGGTCAACATGTAGCAGCCCCATGTGATCCTAGACCTAATATCTCCTCTGGACACTATTGGGAAAGCAGCCAGTCTACCTCCAGGAGGAGGGACATCATATTTGCAGTAAAGGTGAACCAGAGTAAATGCAGCTACAGTACACTGAGGCGGCAATCCAAGTAGCACGGCCCCATTCCTGCATACATATGGGAGGGAATTTACTAAGGAATGAAATCATGAACATATCATGGCTGCACAGGATGAGTGATCCACTACTCCCTCCTTCATTTTTAGTACTACCCATTGCAAGATGAATGTATCAGTACCTCTTCCCCCCTCCCTGTTGCAATATACATAGGTCAACCCTTCATGTCTGTAGTAACATAAATGACAATGTATGTCTCTTCCAAATACAGGTGCCACTCGGTATTCAGCACCAAGTGAAGAAGAGTCCCCGGCCCAGACTCTGGTGGAGGATGAGCTCTCTGGTGCCGACCTGGCTCTGTCCTCTTCGGATGATGACCCTCAACCTGGCACCTCCGGTGTGAGTCATCAGGCAGCACCACCATTAGAAACACCAGCACCCCCTGCAGCCATGTCAACACCATCTGCCCACAGACCTAACACCCCCGCCAACACAGACCAACCTAGGAGACCAAGTTCAAGCAGCACAGGGGCCCCGGCCACCCAGGATTCTACCAACAATGACACCAGTGGCAACAGGGTCTACTGTGCCTGCCACCACAGGTACAGCCCGTGTGTCTAAGGGTGGTGGGAGTGGTGTTAGGCCGAGGATACAGTCTGCAGAGGGGACCTGGACTGCCTGATGACCCCCAGCTGCATACCAGGATAGCACCGGAGGATTCAGCCAGGTAGTGGGGGTCCTCAAGAACATGCAACAGGAGCGGGCTGCCCATCATGCCCACATGGAGGCCAAGTGGGACAAACTCACGGCGGTGCATATGGACTTATTGATCTGTTTCCACCAGATCAGCACAAATATGTCCACACCTCCCTGTGTGCCCACAACATCTCTTGCAACAACATCTGTAAATGCCACAGGGAGGGAGGGTGGATGAATCTGGTGGAGACTCTGATGCACCGTCGGCACCTGCTCCTGACGATCCCCCACAGAAGAAGAGGAGGGGTCGTCCGAAGAAGGACAAGTGAGCCACAGTTGTCCCTGCACATCCCCCAGGAACCCAGAACCTGTTTTGGATGTTGGTATTTGGGTGCAAAGTGTTCACCTTGTTGCACATGACACAGGTCCCCATCATGACATGGAGGGTTATGTTGTACCAATGTAGAATATGAATGTTGCCTTCACTCTGGACATTTTATCTGCCAATACTTCTAACATGTGTGAACTGTGGATTCTAAACCTCATGTACAGTAGTATCTCCACACATGTATGTAAATAAAATCACCATTCCACTATACTTGCCTATGTTGTGATTCTAACTTGGTATGTGTCATGGAGATGATGAAATGCTGAAGCACACAGTGCATGCAGACTACTATAGCAATGTAATTACCGTTATGTTACTCATGTTGGTGTGACACCTATGAGGGAGACACACCAATAGGGCTCCACAGCACATACTTACCATGGACATGTGACACATTGCCTACAAAGATGGTTGCCAGATATATGGTGGAATGCACAGACATCACTCCTTTCCACAGTCACTGCCAACTAGCCCACAGGTGGGGTTACCAAATGTCAGTCAGATGTGTGAAGACAGACAACACACATTACTAAGTGAAGCACAGGTACATTACAAATCAGAAACAAGTTTATTACACAACAGTTTCAAGGAGAATCCACATGACAGTGGGCACATGGTCAACAGCTGTTGTCATATGGTGCTGTAGTTCTGGTTGTTGGTGTCAGACTTGCCCCAGCAACTGGCAACAAACCTTGGGAAGGACAGAAATGAGACACAGTCGGAAGCACACCAGAACTGGTAGGAAATGCAATAAACATGTCACAAGAAACCTACACAGTGACAACTTAGCATGTTCACAGCATTGTGGACTACAGACCATCGGACCGGACACATCACAGCACACTTCCAGTCAATTACCACACGACAAACACAAACAGCACCTGAGCTGCACTAACACATCACAGGCTCACTCAGGACATTGACAACTCACCTTCAGCTGAAGAAGTTGTTGATGAGCTGTGGGCGGACGTCAGCCTCATCATCATCACTGGCCTCGTGGCCCAGGCCAGGATCCTCCACAGGTGGTAGATGTTGGTCGTCATCGTCCGTACTGCCATGTTGTGGCGCATGCAGCAGACGATTATGATTTTGCAGAATTATGCAGGCTCACATGGGGGTGCCCCTCCAGTCCTATCCCGGCAGCGGAAGTGGCTCTTCAGGAGTACAAAGGTACGCTCGATGATACGCCTGGTTCTGCCATGTGCCCGATTGTATCGCATCTCGGATGGTGTCACAGGGTTCCTCAGGGGAGTCAGCAACCAAGGCATTTTGGGATATCCAGAGTCACCTACATACCAAGAATCACACCTTAGTTGAGTATTGTAAGGGGGTAGGATACAATATTGCAAAACACACACAACGTTAAACAGTACATACCAACAAGCCAGGCACACTGGTTTGGCATCTGTGACCTCATAACCGGGATGCGACTCCTCCTCAAGATGTAGACATCGTGGGCCGAACCTGGGAACCATACACACATATGTGAAATCACCATGTCTGCCAGACATACCACCAGAGCATTTATTGAGGGGTAATGTTTGCGGTTGTGGTAGGTCTGTTCCTGTGCCCATGGTGGTATCAGGGCCATATGTGTGCCATCGATTGAGCCAATCACATTTGGCATCCTCCCCAGTCCATAGAAGGCATCCTTGATCCCTGCAAGTTCACCTGGTGTTGGAAACTTGATGTATTAGTCAAGGTGGTGCAACATTCCCTCCAAGACATCCCGTAGCACACACCTGAACATTGTCTGTGACATATCACCAACACTAGCCACAGTGTGTTAGAAGGCACCGGTGGTAAAGAAGTGCAGGGCTGCCATCACCTTCATCTTTGGTGTCAGTGCTGTCGGGTATGTGCGGCCAGGTAGAAGATGTGCTCTGCCAACTCATCAATCAGGCTTCTGGTGAAGCGATACCGACGGATGCTGTCACGTTCCATCATGGTCTCGAGGTGTGGGAATGGTCTATGGACTGCTGGCGCCCTGCAGTACAGAGATGGGTAAAGTAACATTATACATTCAGCTAACCATGTAGAATTCACCTTGCAGAAAATCTAATTATACATCATAGCAATTCACAATTAACTAAGGTGTGTACTTTCTTGTTATGGACACATATGTCACCTTCATGCCTATCATCTCACATATTGACACATGTGTGCATGAGTTCCCTGTGGTGAAATGGCAAATCATTTGACTGAGGCACAGTACCCATGGACTGCTGTCACATTACAAACACACAAGACACTGACAAGGGATGACAGATGTTTCGCAGGCATCACAACTCCATGTCAGGGAGATAGCCATGGTTCCTGTATTGCCACATGTGCACAGGAATGCCATGTTGTATCATGGGCATCCCTCAAACAATCATGAGTTCCCCAGTTAGTGGGCGCTGTGGTCCCTGCAGGCCATACATAGATGCCCCTTAGACACACACAGCATGAAATAGCATGCACAAGGCACAATGTTGACCCTGTCTCACATTGGGGCCATGGAAACACACACATCAGAGACACAACATGCACACAGACTTTGTGGATAGATCATGAATGTAGCCATGGCTCTATCTGTGATGTACATGACATGCAACTCTCCACTCATGTTGTATGTGACAGGTCATACACATCTCCAAACTGGTACTGTGTCCATGACTCATGCCCATAAGCCAACACTTTGAAATTACATTTGTGAGGTGCACCACACCATAAGTAATCTGTCCCCATGAACTCATGCCCAGCCTGGGAGTGGGTTGACCTAAGTGCCATTAAAGGATAGAAATGTTGCCCCCCCCACCCCCATACACACACAGGTGAAACAGCCTTACATGCCATGGGATGCAGTGTGGGACATGCTGTGGGGTTGAAGGTGTGGCCATGGCACTTAAATCAGTGTTTAAACCGTCTGCAAGTCACACCAATGTGATCCGACGTGGCTGACTTGTATGCAGATGCGCCGTACATGCATGGACCGAGTTGTGCACACACCTTGTCAATTGACTGCATGATGCATTGGCATTACAGTCACTCGCATCGGATCACATTGATGCCAATGGGCAATGTGTGCGCACGGCTCGGTTCATGCATGTTGGACACGTATGCAATCTGACACGACGTGGGTGAGTCGTAAGCAGACGCGTCGTACAGGCATGGACCGAGCTGTGTGCATGCATAGCCCATAGATTCGTAGTCAGAAGGATGCGTCTTTTTTTAAAAAAACACGTCGGACAGTCAGTTAACCGAGACGAGCGCACTCATTGGCAATGGGCTGTCATGGAGACGGATGCAAATTCAAAAAGCATAGAGTCGTGCGCTGGACATACAGTTGGATGCGTACAACAATGTTGCAATCCTAGGGTGTCCTGAAGGTGAGTGTTTTGAACGATGGACAGATTCACAGAATGCAACCGTGTCTGGCCTATCAGTGAGAGGCAATATCACAAAATATGCCTCTGCAGCACAGATTTAAGGCTGCCAGGCCCCCAGAGACCTCACTTGCCTGCACTACATGCTAGAGGACCACTTTCCACAATCTACTGCTGCCGCTATCCATGCTTCTTCTGGATCCTGCAATGGCACGTACTTTGGAGAGGGCCCCAGCATCACTGAGGAGGAGAACCCGGCCCTGCTGGATGGGGTCCTCTCAGAGTACAGCAAGCTGTATGGGACACCATGGGAGCAGGTGAGTCTGCAGTCCACTGCCTATCATTTCATGCAAGTGGTCTGACTAAAAGTAATGGAAGTGTGCACAGCAGTGTGAGGCATATGCACTGAGTACTTTCAGCTACCTATTCATGCAGGTACATGTGTAGAACAGGTGTCCTGCTGCAGTAGTGCAGTAGTGCTGGCCTTACAGTCCTATCCAATATTACCATGTCAGGTCTGCAGCAAAAATGCACATTTCTATGGGTGCATTACCTGTGTACCTCATTTGGCTTTGTGATGACTACATGTATTTTCAACTGTATGCAGCACAATTATGTGGCATGTGTGGTAATATCCTCTTCACTTTGTCATCCTCACAGGTTGATGCCCACCAGAAGCAGGAAATCTGGCAGACCATCGCCCGGGCAGTCAGATCAGTGGGGGTCTACAAGCGCCGGATCCGCAACTGCCAGAAGAGGTGGCAGGACCGACGTGGCTGGACCCGGAGGATCGTAAGGGTCCAGCTGAATCTGTCGCCTCCTCGCCGTAGGGGCGGACACTGGACCCTGACCCCCCACATGCTCCGGATTCTGCTGGTGGTCTTGCCGGACCTGGATGGGCAACTGAAGGCCAGACAGCAGCAAGGAGGGGGTAAGCCCATCCCTGATCTGTGAACATGTCTTACATGCTATGTGCAGTGTTGTGGCCTAGTCATACTCCCACATTATGTTGGTCTTGGAGTCCAGGGCTCGTGTCCCTCTATTGTGTAAGTCACACTCCTCACCCGATCCACAGTTGTGGCCCCTACAGTCTGTGACTATTTTTAACTTGGGCTCTGTGTCCCTTAAATGAGCTGTCATGGGGATGAGCCTTGCCTTTACACTGTGTTAAGTGAGCTTATTAGAAGTTTAAACACCATTTTTTCCTTTCTGCAGCCTCTTTGCACACATTATTATAAATGTTTAGAGTTAAGCTAAGTGTTTTGCTTCACACGAGAATAACATGTTTTTCTATACTAGCAGCCTTGCTTGGTAAGCTTTGTCTGAACAGTGAGTGCCGAGGCCCTCAAGGTAATTTCAACACAGTGGTTGTTGTTCGGACTGATCAGCGCACGTTCTAGATAACATATATGCAGCTGCGGCCACCTCTGATTTTGGCACGTTTAATGATGCACTGCGTAGGCATGGCCACACACACTTGGAGAACATTTGCATGCAGAGAGCTGTTGCAGAAACTGATGTGATCCATTTCTGCTCGGACCAGAGGTATGGGGCTGCCCTTGTATTCTCAAGAGACCTTCTGTGATATAAAATAACCTACTAGCAAGGGAGGGTGAAATATAGGTATATTCTAAACCTGTTTCATTTAGCATTGTAACATGCTTGCTCCCATTGTATTTTATGGAATAGTAACTATGCGGATAATCTTGTTGCTTATATTATGTTTGCTTGTATTAGCTAAGATACTGCACATGAGAACACAGCATTAGAAATAAATATTTTAAACTTTCTCGTGTCTCCTTTTACTCCCTGTTTTGGACTGGTTTGAGAGTATAACGAAAGAGTGTTCATGTGTTCCACATTGCCTGAGGTATTCTAAGTTACATGTTATGGGTTGTCTAATCATTGGGGTTATGGAAGAACCAATGAGACACTGATTGATAGTCTGGTAGGGGATTTTGGCTACTAAGGTGAGTTTTGGTACACCCTAATTCACTGAGGTTCCAAGTCTCTATGCACAGTTCTGTGTATGAGCAGAATCCCTGCTACATGGCGCCCAACGCTGGTGGTCTTATTACATGATGCTTGAGTAGTACTTCATTCAGTCCTTAGTCCCTTCACTATTATTTCCGGATAAATGTGGTGTTGGACAAACCTACCTATAGTTCCATAGGTCTTTTCAAGCTTGAATCTTTCAAAATGGTTCCCTTTTGAAATACTACCCAGTTGTGCTACATTGTGTTACATTGTACCTTTTCTTCCCTGTGTCACTATGGCTAACATTGTTATACCGCAACATAGTTGCATTGTGGTTCGCAATCATTTGCAAACATATAATATTGGTTTGGAGCGCATGGCAGTGATTTTGGTAGTGAGTGCTGAGATTGCTTACCCGTTTGAGATTTTCTACTCTTGCGTGACGTTTCCTGCAGTAGATGCGGCTACGCAGGTTTTTCACACTTACACTCACTCAGCCGTGCCCGGGGAATATGTCCCTTATAGGACACAGGCGATTCCGATTTCTGCACGGCAGCACCGTGTTTGGTTTGATGGCGCCCTTCCCCACACTGTAACGGAGGCTAGATTGGGTCCTTTGTCCATTCCATGAGCTTCTTGGCCGGTTTTGGCTGGATTCACCCCGCATCCTTGTGCGGGGCAGGTTGCCGTTGCTGAGTTACGGACCCTGTATGACTCTTCTATTACTGTTATTAGGGCCCTGGTTCAATATATTACCGACAATTTCCAGGGCGGGCCCCTGGAATTGCAGCCCTTCCAGCTGGACCGAGCAGAATGAAGCTTAGTCCCGTGATGGTCAATGCAGTAATGGGCAAGCGTCCCCAAGATAAGGATGATATGCCTTTTTGGCTTGCCGAGATGTTTGACCAGCTGGAAGCAGTGTTTCCTAATTTGAATCCTGTAGAAAAACACAGGATTCTTACAATTAGTTTACCCAAGGACTTGGTACCAGAAACCGGTGACTGTGAGTCATGGGGTAGGATTTTTGAGGCAGCGTACACGAGGTGCTTCGGCACTGCGTCAATGGCTGTCCTTACGATGGTCATTAAGCGTGTTCAGGACGAACACAGACCTGAGGCTGCGGTTGAATTGGGAATGAGACTTGTTGGCACATGTGACGTATTTTCCGATCTTGTCCTTTCTAATGTAAAGGGAGATGCGGTGAACATTCAAATGGCTAATACCTTACGGGATGTCCCGGATGCCGACAAACCCCGATAGTTACTGAGAATTATTAAGGCGGCCTATAAAGCCATTAGGCGCAATAGTATAGGTGTCAAGCCCTTTTCTGCTAAAGATAAAACACAAACTCAAGGTGCGAAGTTTGAAACGGACGTTCAACCCGCAGCTCCAAGGAAAAATTGGAACAGAAATGAAAAATGGGAAACAGCAACAGAAACAGGGTCCCCCATCACCAGTGCCTGCGTCTACTGAGCACATTTATGAGTTGCCCGACCGCACTACGATTAAGTAGCCTAATCGATTTCAGGTTCCTGATCAATGCTCTCCTCGGGCCTCATTTATGAGGCCGTGCGTCACTTTTACGCCGCCGGTGCGTCACTTTTTGTGACGCACCAGCAGCGTAAAAAATGTGCCTCGTTGCACCATATTTACAAAGTGACGCTTCTAGGTAGATGCGTCACTTTGTAAACCCCTGCGCTACATTATACCTACGCCAGGTATAAGGTATGCAGGGGGGCATTCTGACGCAAGAAAGGGTCATAGAAGTGATGCAGTGAAATCTATAAGATTTCACTGCGCCACTTCTAGGACACAAATGCATCAATTTCTTACGCCTGCCTCACAGCAGGCGTAAGACTGACGCAGGCCCTTTCACATGGGGCTTGCCCCATGTGAAAGGACACATTACTGGAGTTGCGTCCCTTTTGTGACACGCTCCAGCAATGCGTCACTTTTGCGCCATACAGATATGTCAGAAATACTGACGTACCTGTAATCCTTGCGCCATGATGCATCATACTGTAAATATGACGCATCATTGGTGTCGCAAGGAGGGCGCAGTGAAAAGTGACGCATCGCTGTTTTCACGCAGCGATGCGTCACTTTTCATAAATGAGGCCCCTCGCTCTTTACAGGACACATCGGCCTCTTCGTCCGGTGGTGAAAGCGGTGAAGAGGTAGGGGTGGCCAGCAGAGTCGCGATCAGCCCCGCCCGAAAGACGGAAAAGGCAAGCAGGATGATTCTTCACAGAAAAGAACCCAGTTTCAGAAAAAGAAAGTTGCAGCTTTTTACAGCGAGATATGCCACAGATAGTGAGAACGCAGCTTCGGAATCAGACATGGGAGCTGACGTTGTTGGACAGCGCGGCGAAGATTACCATAGTGTGAGAGGCCCTGCGTCCAATACTGAAGTTAGCCGAATATACCCAGCGTATCAAGCCTTTGTATGCTTTGATACAACCTAGTTTTACCAAATCATGCTGGCTGCCAGAACATTCAGCCATTTTGCAATCTTTGCAGGCTGATCTTATAGAATCTTAATTCGTTCTGACTCGCGAAAACCACACCAACCTGGTGATAAGAATCATCCCTGGGGCGGTGGGTTTCACTTACCCTACTTTTAACGAAGGTGACACAGTACCTATCGCTTACAAGTCACACTTGTACACTTCGGCTGAAATGCGGTTTTCCACTGTGGAGAAAGTTTTGACAGCAGTGCAAATGGTGATTCTTAAGGAGCGTGCACTATCGCAGGGAAAACGCATGTTGGTTGTTAACCCGTATCCTGCCTAGAGGCAGTGACGAAAGCCAGTGTACCAAATTCTAAAGCTTTGCACCCACAGTGGATACAATGGGCAGCATCATTGACGTCTCCGGATGTCACGTTTATTTTTGATGCCTCCTTACAGTCACAAGAGTTTTTGCAATATGAGTTTGTTCATCCTGCGGCCTTTGGAGGATTTACATTGTATCATTTACACTGATGGTTCAGCGCAAGTTGCGCAGGGGTCTAAACACGCATACGTCTCAGCTTGTGCCATTGTGGTAGGTACCACGGTGAATGATGAATTCAAGTCAGATGTCGTGCATACACAGACATTAGGGAACTGCACCGCACAATTGGCAGAGCTCCGTGCTCTGATGCTTGCATTGGAGTATGCTGATCCTGGTGTGACGACTCTTTTTGTTAGTGATTCTTACTACTGTGTCCAGTCTTACAATGAAAACCTGTTCTTTTGGGTTCAGAATGATTTTCGTGATTCCAAGGGTGGCACGATAAAACATAAAATGATCTGGCTTTGAGTAGCTGAGCTTAAAGAGCAGTTGCCACTCGTGTATTTAATTCACACTCTCGGTCATCAGCGCGTGGGAGTTCACGTTGTTGGCAATAGTTTCCCCGATGAGGACACAAAAACAACAGTATCTACATATTTGGTTGCAGCAGTTACTCATTCCAAAAGTAAGATTGATGATGACATCTTGGCGGCTGTAGCCGCTACTGAGAAGGGAAGTAAATATCCTAAGGGTTTCCCTTCGAAGTATTCATATCACTTAAGTCCTGATAAAGTTCCTTATGTGAAAATACCGGACGATGGTGAAAGACTGATTCCGAACGCGGACCGCAGCTCCACACTGATTACAGCTGCACACAAGGGTTTTGCGTCTGCGCATTCAAGCGTTTCGGCTACTGTATCTCAGTTACAACAGCATTTTTGGCGGCGGGGACTGTACAAACAGACGCGTGATTGTGTCCTTCAATGTGACATTTGCCAGCAGATTAAGCCTTCAACTGCTACGTGTCCTCCCCAGACACAGTTGTGCATTTCTAATAGACCACTTGGTTGTGTTTATTTAGCTCACTGCGGTCCTTTTTCCTCTGATGCTGCGTATAAGTACATCTTAGTTGCAGTTGATTCTTGCCCCACGCTTTGTGTTGGTGTGGCCACACTGCAGCGCTAATTCGCGAACTGTCATAAGAGACTTGCGTGTATTTGTAGGGTTTTTTGCCTGTGGCACCTTCCATTCGGATCAGGGTCCTGCTTTCGCCTGTAAGGCGTATCAGGATGCCATGACTTCGTTGGGGGTCCAAGTCAAGTTTTTGACTCCATACAGGCCTGAGGGTAATAGTGTTGTGGAACGAATGAACCGAGATTTAAAGCAGTCTTTGACAGCTAGAGTTATAGGCACTGGCAGGAACTCGCTGGCCCACCTAAATAGCGTGCAATGTGCCCTTAATAATCTCCCTAGAAGGTCTTTGGGTGGGCGGACCCTATACGAAATGCTCTTTGGTGTCAAAATGTTCCTCCCGGACCTTGACGGTCTAGACCAGGCGGCGGTTGCTGCCCGCTTTGACGCAGATGAACATTGTCATGTTTTACAGAATCTACAAGAGACGAGAGACAGTCTTGCAAAGGAACACTTGCCCTCCACATCTGATGCTGCGTGGCAGATTCCGGTAGTTGGCTGGCTATCCCAAGTTGGAGAATTGGTTTGAGAGAAGATCAAAAACAAGAAAGAATTTGGTCCCTCTTATCGAGCTCCAGTTCTAGTGCTTGGCGGGAAGGGTACAAGAACAGTCATTTTAGCACCACTTCCAGGTCGTAAAGAACAAAGGTATATCTCCGTTGACAATGTCAAACTACACAGAGTGGCCGATTCTTCTTAGTATGGCTCCTACAGTCTTATGTCCATCGATTTTGAGAAATTCTGTTTTGGCCCCGGCTGCTGATCCCCAGGACTGACGTCGACTTTGAGATGCCTGCAGTTTCGAGTCCTTTGTTAAGTTCTCCATCTGATGCTCACCTTGATGAGACTGAATATACTTACCCCACTGACTCATTGATGCCTGATTTGCAAACCTGTTTGGCCACAGAGTCCAGATTTTTATTTGACACAGACTCTCACACATCGAAGACCCCTTCCAAAATCTCAATTTTTGCATCATGGTTTAAAAAACATTTTTTGATTCCTCCTTGGACTTACATTTGGTTGGTGCTTTTTTCGATTTACCTATTCATGTCTATTGGATTTGTGGTGTATTTTTTCCGCCTTGTCAACGGACACTATGTTGAAGAGAGAACATGCATTCAACATATTAATGGAACATTAGCTCCCCATTCCTCATCACACAGATTGAAGAGGGACCTGGCTTTTGTTAACATAACTGCTTTTCCCGTTTTGTAGCAGGGTTTCCGTTCTCCCACAGAACTGTGCATAGAGATCTAGAACCTCAGTGAGTTAGGATGATCCAAAACTCATCTCAGTATCAGAAATCCCTTTACCTAGCTAGCTACAGTGTCTCATGGATCATTATGAAATGATCCATGTCTTAGACAAACCAGAACATGATCTTTAGAATACCTCAGGAATCGTGGAACACATGAACACTCTTTCGTTATATAATCATTTCAAACCAAAACTGAGAGTCAAAGAACACACGTGCAAGTTTGAAATATTTATTATTCAATGCAAGGTTCTCAAACGCAGTATCTTGTATAATACCAAAATGCATATTATAAAAATCAGAGTTCGCAGCATAGTCACTAATCCATAGTAAGCAAAAGGTGATAGCATGTTACAATGCAAAATCTATAGAAATCTATATCACCTATATTTCGCGCACCCTATTTAGCATATTATTTTATATCTAAGAAGGTCTCATTCGGGCTTTAGCAGGGCGGACCCATACCTCTAAATGTCAGTAGGAGTAGATCACATCAACAGCTACCAGCTCTCTTCATGCGCAGCACCAAGTGTCTACGTTCATTCCCTGTAACTCTATCTTAAACCCGCGTAGAGCCCAAAATGTTGGCATCAACATTATTTGTGTTATGTCTAATGTGGTGCGAGGATCAGGCCTCCCAGCAACCTTGTGTTAGGTTATTCTTAGAGTGTGCAGCTCTCAGTGTGCAGACAGTTGTACCAAGTGTACCAGGCAAAGCTGATAGCATAGTAATAACATATTATTCTCAAATAAATCACATCACCGCTTCTAGGGTGAAAGCGACAACAACAAGTAGGTGTCGTGTGCAAAACTGAAGCCGAAGGAAAAATGGCTGTTTAAACATGTAATACACTCATGCTAACTTAACGCAATATATGTAACGAAGTATCCATATGACACCCCCCCAATGATCCGAGCACCGTCAAACATAAGGGAAAAGGCAATACTAAATCAGATACATAAAATGAAAGCAAAGTTCAATAATCTTGAGCTAAAATAAGCTAAAAAAATATGTATGAATGAATATGTATGAATGCCTACAGTGGCCTCAAATCTAAAAATAAAAACAAAACTTTCGAACCAAAAGTTATCCGCCAGGTCTCCAAAATATGAAATGTAGGACCAGGTCGCATTAATTCAAATGTCTGTAAGAGAAAAAACAAGGCACTTATCCGATATCTAAAGTCATGTGCCACATTGACGTTATTCTCAGCGACATCACATGATTGAACTCTCCATCATCTGAGCACGGTTCATCCCTCCAATTCAGCAAGGGGAAAGTCATATTCCATAACAAAGCAATCCTCCCAGGAATCTCACGATTGGACAGTATATGCAAAGTAAGTTGCAACAGCCTCCAGTATGAAATCACTGCAATCATCCGAAAATAGTTCAGCAATCCAATTCAGCAATGGGAAAGAACATACGTGCTCCTCCAGCATCGGATCCTCCTGTAACGTCAGAGGACAACTCGGTGGGTTCACCAGAACGCTGTGTGTCAGAAAGGCATGCGCCGCTGCAGAGATCTCCCATTGACCCAGTACTCCATTTATCGCTGCCAAGGCCATAACTCTTTCGCCAGAACAAATCAGCTCGTGAGCCACTACGGGACGCATTAGCTGATCAAAATCGACGTCAGGAGCAGTCCTCAAGCATAGGCACAAATCAATGGCCCAATCGAACTCGCAGCTCAGGCAGTGAAACACAGGTTGGACACACGTGAAGTCAGTGAACCGAAATGACAATCTATAAGCCGTGCTTAATGCTGCAAGCGGCAATGTTCCATAGTAATTGAGCATCCGATTACGGCACAGTGTCAGGAGGCGTTGAACTGCTTCTTGCGCAGGATGGGCATCCATGTTTTATAAAGAAAAACAATAACAAAAAGCCCGCAGCCACAGCCAGTAAAACAGGTAGTCCACCAAACAAACTTGAAAAAATAGAATGGAAAAACGTGGGAATGATACCAAAGATTTTTTCAAATGTAGTCACGAGGCCACTGCTAACCAATTTAAAAAAATGTGCGAGCCCAGTCGTGGAAGATGCATTAAAGATCTGGTGCACCAGCTCACAGAAATGAAACGGCAAGTCAGTATTTAAAAGCGCCTGCACCTCTGTGCGTGTGTTAGCTATGTGAAGGACATAATTTTCCCAGGCCGAACTCAGGGTCACTTGTTTTTGAGACAAAAGGGCCCTTATTCTGCTTAAACCATTGAACTTCGCCTTCAAGGTTGGTATCCGTGGCCAAATGGAGACATCTGGAGACCCATGCGTGGGTGGGTATAGAACATTTTTGCAACACACCACACGCTCTGATACAGTTACCACATAAGCCACACCAATTAATAACCCACAACATACTTCGTTGTTTAAAAGCAAATAACTACCATTAGTCAATAATGTAAATGTGGGAACCACAGCTGGAACTGGCGTGCCTTTTAAAACACATGCTAAATTTGGCCGGTCCTGATTACAAGAACCGTGTAACTGAATGTGTCTGCATATTAATGAATGATCAGGTGACTGTGTGCATTCCTCACCATTAAGATTTACTTCTTTTCCATCCTTCAGACATCTGTATGTGTATGGTAACGACCATGCCTCATGGAGGAATGTATTGCCTAGTGGTTCATATCGTCCTATAGCAATATATCGCATACAATTAGTAAATTTGTATAAGGGAAATGGTGATGTAATTAATCCATGAATAAGCCACGTGGCAGTAGTGGTTTCAGCAACAGAAAATGGCAAGGATTCTAGCTTCTCAATATGTAACATAGAAAATGAAGCATCACGCATTGAAAGCATGCGCTGCTTTTCAGTCAGATTAAAAGGGGCGAAAAGGGACGAAACGTTCAATGAGTTCCAGGGAACTCGACCAGCCTTAAGTGTCTGTAGGGTCCATGCAAACTGCATTACAGAACGTAATTGATTTTGACCATGGTATAACGTGGACACTTCATCATGTACAATATCAACAACAGAAGAAACAATATTATCCAACGTGTAAATCCGGGAAGAAAGCATGTTAATACTGTTATCGACCACCGCAAGCACTTTTTCCAAATTTGCTTGATCAATAGCTCTCAGGCGTTTAGCTGCCTCAATCTGTGAAAATTTCCAAATTTCATTGTAAACAGCATAAAGCCAGCGTTTAGATCTACCCCTAGCTGGGCCTTTTATAAAATCATTCAGCTCTATATTCTCATTCAACTGGGACAGATGCAGTTTAACTGCAGCCAAAGTGGAATGTTGTAACCAGTTCTGACACAATTTGCCCACTGAATACGTAGTAACAGTGTGATCTGTTTCAAAACGGGGATCAGGCCTGATTTGTGTAAAACCTTCAGACAAACCCAAAAAACGACGTTGGCAAGAATCAGAGCTTCTTTGCCATAAAAGCCACCCCTCCGGATTAAAACTGGTAATATTAAAGGAGGAATTGTGCAATAGGGCTCGTATCTCACTTATGGACAATGTAGTGAAATTATTCCAACCTGAATATTCTTCCAAATCAGGGATAATTGGTGCATTTAATTTTTTAGATGTAGCCAATCCAAAACATGTTGTCTGAGAAATAGTGGAATTTAAAAACAACATGTGATTCGGGATGAGACATGCACGATGCAAAGCCTCAGTGCCTTGTACCTGCCAATCTCTGGTACCCCAAACCGATTTAAGGTCTATAACCTCCTTCCATAACTCATAGCCATCTACAGCCAACCTGTCTAGAAAGGACTTCGAATACAGCAATTTTGTATCGGTAAGTCTAACTTTGGACATGAATTTCTGTGTCACTTTAAAATAAAACGACTCTGGATTTGATTGATTAAAATCTGTAAAATAAGAGTATTTTCCCAGAAATGTACTTGAGCTCCCTTGCAAAGGAGCAGGACAATGTTCCCACTGTGTGTAGTTCACAGGAACCCTCCTGGAACTTGTTTTGTGTAAGAAATGATTTCCATAATGTTGATAACAAAACAAATCACCATAATTGACAGAATCTAAGTACAAATCCTCAGCATCAAAGGCCGCATAATATTTCAAATCAGAGAACAATGCTTCTACGGCCTGAAGATCCCAATCATCAGAACGAATATTTTGTTTAATCACATCTCCCATGTTTACTCTAAGCACATTAGGAACATTAATAACTTCTGTGGGGCCATGTATCTGAAACCTAACCGCATCCCACACAATCCCATCAAGGACAGGCCAAGCAGTAATCTCTACTGTATTTAAGTCTCTTTTTAGTCTGTGTGCTGAATGGGAGGAGGAAAGAGGGGCCAATGTTCCATTAAGGTACCGAATTCCTGTTCTTTCTTTCACATAATGGCCATCGATCAGGCGGAAAAAATAAAACACAAAACCAATTGACATAAAAAGATAAAATGAAAATAGTATCAGCCAAACGTATGTCCAAGGTGGAATTAAAAAATGTTTTTTAAATAACGTGGTATATTTTGCAATAGTCGATGGTTTCTTTGAAAGTTCCGAATCAGAGTCAAAAGAGAATCTGGACTGGTTAGCCAAACGAGCTTGTAAATCAGACATAGATAAATCAGCAGGATCTGCATAGGTCAGCTCATCAAAGTTAGTAACAGGAATAGTATTTAATAAAGGACTGGATATAGCAGGCATCTCGAGCGACACCTCCTGTTCTGCACCAGATGTAATAGCCAGCACAGAGTGCCTCACCATGGAAGGACAGGATACAGCCGGTGTCATGCTATGAAGAATCGGCCACCCTGTGTGTCTTGACATTGTCAATAGAAATAAATCTGTTTTCTTTACGACCTGGAAGTGGTGGTAAAATGACTGTTCTTGTGCCCTTCACTCCAAGAACCCGAACTGGTGCACGATATGAGGGACCAAACTCCTTCTTGTTATCGATCTTCTCTCGAACCAGTTCTCCAACTTGGGGTAGCCAGCCAACTACCGGGATCTGCAATGCATCATCCGACGTGGAGGGCAAGTGTTCCTTAGCAAGACTGTCTCTGGTCTTTTGTAGATCCTGTAAAACATTGCAATGTTCATCTACGTCAAAGGCCGCGGCCTGGGCCTGGCAGTCTACACCATCGAGGTCAGGGACGTACATCTTGATACCAAAGAGCATTTCGTATGGGGTCCGCCCACCCAGAGACCTTCTAGGGAGATTATTAAGCGCACGCTGCACGCCATAGAGGTGGGCCAGCCAGTTTCTACCAGTGCCTATAACTCGGGCTGTCAAAGATTGCTTTAAGTCGCGGTTCATTCGTTCTACTACACTATTGCCCTCAGGCCTGTAGGGACTTGAAAACTTGACTTGGACTCCCAACGAAACCATAGCATCCTTAGAGGCGAAAGCCGGACCCTGGTCCGAATGGAAAGTACCACAGGTAAAAATTCCCACAAAGACACGCAAATCCTTAATGACAGTCCGCGAATCAGCGCTTCGATGTGGCCATACCCACACAAAGCGTGTGCATGAGTCAACTGCTACTAAGATGTATTTATACGCAGTATCAGAAGAAAAAGGACCGCAGTGATCCAAATAAACGCAACCAAGCGGTTTATTAGAGATGTACAACTGTGTCTGAGGCGGACGCGCAGCAGTAGAAGGCTTAATCTGCTGGCAAATGTCACACATAAGGACATAATCGCGCGTCTGTTTGTACAGTCCCCGCCACCAGAACCTTTGTTGTAGCTGAGTTACAGTGGCTGAGACGCCCGCATGCGCAGACGCCACACCTTCATGAGCCGCTGTAATCAGAGAAGCTCTGCGATCCGAGTTGGGAACTAGACGTTCGCCAACTTCAGGAATTTTCACGTAAGGAACCTTATCGGGACTTAAGTGGTATGTGTACTTCGAAGGGAACCCCGCAGGATATTTACCTCCCCTCTCCGTGGCAGCAACAGCCGCCAAGATGTCATCATCTATTTTGCTTTTGGACCTCGTGACTGCTGCAACTAAGTATTTTGAAACCGCAGACTTCGCTGCCTCATCAGCAAGCGAATTACCAACAGCGTGGACCCCCACGCGCTGATGGCCGAGAGTATGAATCACAAACACGAGCGGCAGCTTCTCTTTAAGTTCCGCCACTCGGACCCAGATCATTTTATGTTTTATTGTACTACCTTTGGAATCACGAAAATCATTCTGAATCCAAAAGAACAAGTTCTCATTGTAAGACTGGACACAGTAGTAAGAATCACTTACGATTAAAGTCGTCACACTAGGATCAGCGTACTCCAATGCGAGCATAAGAGCACGAAGCTCCGCTAATTGTGCGGTGCAGTCCCTTAGTGTTTGCGAGTGCACGACACTGGACTTGAACTCATCGTTCACCATGGCACCGACCACAATGGCGCATGCGTAAACGTAGGCATGTTTAGAGCCATGCGCAACCTGCGCCGAACCATCAGTGTAAATGATACAATGGAAATCCTCCAACGGCCGCATCGCTAAAGGAGCAGGATGAACAAATTCATACTGTAAATACTCCTGCGACCGTAAAGCGGCGTCAAATATAAACGTGACATCCTGGGATGTCAAGGATGTAGCCCACTGAATCCACCGAGGGTGCAAAGCTTTAGAATTAGGTACACTGGCTTTCGTGACTGCCTCCAAGGCAGGACACGGGGTAACCACCAACATGCGTTTTCCCTGTGACAGGGCACGTTCCTTAAGAATTGCCATCTGTACAGCTGTTAAAACTTTCTCCACAGTGGAAAAATGCAGTTCAGCCGACGTGTACAAGTGTGACTTGTAAGCAATAGGTACTGTATCTCCTTCATTAAAAGTCAGATACGTGAAACCCACCGCCCCAGGGATAATTCTTATCACCAGGTTGGTTTGGTTATCACGAGTCTGTAAGTAGTCAGAAGCGAGCAAATCAGCCTGCAATGACTGCAGAATGTGTGAATGCTCAGGCAGCCAGCATGATTTGGAAAAAGATGGTTGTATCAAGGCATACAAAGGCTTGATACGCTGGGCATATTCCGGAATGTATGTCCTCCCGAAATTTAAAAAACCCAGTAAAGACTGTAATTTTTTCAGCGTTGTCGGAGAGCGCAACTGCGCGCACTTCTCCAGGAAGTGAGGAGCCAACCCCTTTCCTTCGAGGTTAAGTTCATAACCCAGAAACAACACTGTGTACTCCGCAATGTGTGATTTTGCAAAGTTAAACTTGTAACTCAAGTCTGCAAAGTTACAAATTATGCTGTTTACTCAACACAGATGCTCCCAAAGTTCGTCGTCTGTGAGATAAATGTCATCCACATAAGAACAAGCAACTGGATCGAAGCTCTCCAAAAGAGAGACTATGCGGGGGGAAAACACTCCAGGACTATTCTTATAGCCCATTGGGAGTCGTTTAAACATTTTTTGTACGCCGCCGCACGTAAAACTGGTCCATTGGGAACTTAGACTATCTAATCTGTGTGCATAAAAACCATTGGAAATGTCAAGCGTGGTTTTGAACCGTTTACGCTCAAGACTATTCACTAGGGCAGAGCCGTGAGTATTCTGTACTGCACAGTTACGGCAATGCGAGTTCAAATGCCGGTAATCCAAAACCAGACGATATGAGCCGTCCGGCTTGTTCACAGTAAAAAGGGGATTATTCATTGGTGACACACACGATTCAATTACACCTTGATATTCCAATTGTTCAAGGATAGCCGCGACAGAAGCTTTAGCTTCACGCCGTATGGGATACTGAGGTTGTGGCTGCGGCTGTGACTGTAAAGGAATCTCATGGCTAGGGGACAATTTATCCCAGCCACACTGATTTCGGTACACAGCCGGCGCAAGCGCCAGAGCCCACTCTTCTGCAAAATGCAGCGCTTCCACTCTCGATACAGTGTGCGCGAAACTGGGGAGGATCACCTCCTCCCCTCGCGGAGCTGCGAGAACAAAAGGTGGGGGCCAGTCAGCCTCCGAAAGCAAAATGTCATACGTAGACGAAAGATTTTCCCAAAATACCCCTTTTACAGTTCGCTGCATGTCACCTTCAATTAACAGGACAATTTCAAAAAGTCGTTCAGGGGGAGCAACATGTGTATCAGCCGTTTCAATCACAACATAAGTGTCAGTCGCTGTCACCTTCAACAGTGGACGGAGGGCCTCTCTCACTATGGTAATCTCCGCCGCGCTGTCCAGCAAGGTCAGAGCCCACGTCAGATTCCGAAGCCGCGTTCTCACTATCTGGGGCATATCGATGCGCCGTTAAGGCTGCGACCTTCTTCTTGGCAAACTGCGGTCTCTTGGGCGTAGAGTCGTCCCGCTGATCCCCTTCACTTCGCGTGCGGGGCTGACCACGTCCTTGCTGGCCACCTCTGCCCCTGCCGCCCCCTCCACCACCGGTTGACGGAGCCGATGAGTCCTGAAAGGAACGTGGAGAGCGTTGGTCAGAAGCCTGAAATCTTTCAGGCGATTTAATCGTCGCGCGATCGCGCAAATCATAAACACGATCTGACTGCGCAGGCAGTGAAGGCGCAGGACTAGAAACCTGTGTCTGCTGTTGTTGTTGCTTACCCTGATTCTGCTTTTTTGGCCAATTTTGTTTTTTGGACTTGGGTTGTCCACCCGATTCCGAAGACTGTCCCTGGGGCTGTTTCTTCTCCTTTTCAGAAAAAGCCTTTACACCCTTAGAAGTGCGGCCAACCATTTTATAAGCCGCCACAATAATCCTTGCTAACTGACGGGGTTTATCGGCATCGGGAACTAACGCCAGAGCATTGGCCACCTGAAAGTTCACTGCATCCCCCTTGACATTCGCAAGGATAAGATCGCAAACTGTCTCAAACGAGCCACACAGGCGCATACCCAATTCAACCGCCGACTCTGGTCCGTGATCATCTTGAACACGTTTAAGGACCGCAGAAAGGTTTGACACAGACGGGGTGCCATAGCACCTCGAGTAAACCGCTGCAAAAGTCTTACCCCATGTTTCACAGTCAGCAAGTTCAGGGGCTAAATCTTTCGGTAAACTGAGCGTAAGAATCCGGTGTTTTTCACCAGGAGTCGTATTAGGAAACACAGCCTCCAGCTGGTCGAATTTCTCGGCAAGCCAGTAAGGAAAATCATCCTTATCCTGGGGCTTCTTGCCCATAACGGAATTCACCATGACAGGACTGATTTTCAAACCAGCCTGTTCTGCTCGAAGCTGCGCACCTGCGGGGGCTGCGCCATGAACATTACGACCGATGTAATGAACAAGCGCCCTAATCACTCCAACCGCGACCTCATGAAGACGCCGCAGGTCAGCCACATTACAAGTAGCGCGATTAGGGTGAGGAGTAAATCCACCCAAAGCGGGTCAATTTGTGCCCGGAATGGACAAAGGACCTAACCTCGGAGTGGTTAAAGAATGGGGTAGGGCGCCACCAAACCAAACTCCGTGCTGCCAAACATCTATAGGTACTCCCAGTGCCCTGTACGGAGCATAAGCCGCCGGTACAGCCGAGGCAGTGTATGAATGGAACACACCAGAATTAGCGTCCACTGCCGGAAATGTCACCCATGAATAAAACAATTCGTACGGGTACGCATGTTCCGCACTCACCACTAGAACCACAGCTAAGCCATCCACAGGGACATTATATGCCCGCAAGTGGTCGCGAACCGCGACGCGGCTATGCTGCGGTATGTCCACGGCCATTTTAGCACAGGAAGAGAAAAAAGACAAAGAACACTTTGTAGCACAACTGGGTAGTAATTCAAAGAAACCGTTTTTAGAAGAATTCAAGCTCGAAAAGACCTATTTTAAAAAACAGGTAGGTTTTTCCGACACCACCGTTTACCGGAAACGGGAATGAAGGTGTCAAGGTTTGAATGATATACTACTCGAGTGTCATGATATAAGGCCAACAACGTACGGGCGCCATGTAGCAGGGTTTCCGTTCTCCCACAGAACTGTGCATAGAGATCTAGAACCTCAGTGAGTTAGGATGATCCAAAACTCATCTCAGTATCAGAAATCCCCTTACCTAGCTAGCTACAGTGTCTCATGGATCATTATGAAATGATCCATGTCTTAGACAAACCAGAACATGATCTTTAGAATACCTCAGGAATCGTGGAACACATGAACACTCTTTCGTTATATAATCATTTCAAACCAAAACTGAGAGTCAAAGAACACACGTGCAAGTTTGAAATATTTATTATTCAATGCAAGGTTCTCAAACGCAGTATCTTGTATAATACCAAAATGCATATTATAAAAATCAGAGTTAGCAGCATAGTAACTAATCCATAGTAAGCAAAAGGTGATAGCATGTTACAATGCAAAATCTATAGAAATCTATATCACCTATATTTCGCGCACCCTATTTAGCATATTATTTTATATCTAAGAAGGTCTCATTCGGGCTTTAGCAGGGCGGACCCATACCTCTGAATGTCAGTAGGAGTAGATCACATCAACAGCTACCAGCTCTCTTCATGCGCAGCACCAAGTGTCTACGTTCATTCCCTGTAACTCTATCTTAAACCCGCGTAGAGCCCAAAATGTTGGCATCAACATTATTTGTGTTATGTCTAATGTGGTGCGAGGATCAGGCCTCCCAGCAACCTTGTGTTAGGTTATTCTTAGAGTGTGCAGCTCTCAGTGTGCAGACAGTTGTACCAAGTGTACCAGGCAAAGCTGATAGCATAGTAATAACATATTATTCTCAAATAAATCACATCACCGCTTCTAGGGTGAAAGCGACAACAACAAGTAGGTGTCGTGTGCAAAACTGAAGCCGAAGGAAAAATGGCTGTTTAAACATGTAATACACTCATGCTAACTTAACGCAATATATGTAACGAAGTATCCATATGACAGTTTTAGATGGGATTGTGTGGGATGCTATTAGATTTCAAATTCACGGACCCACAGAGGTTATTAATGTCCCAAATGTCCTATGGGTTTCTATGGGGTATGTGATTCAACAAAATATACGTTCTGATGTTTGTGATGTTCAGGCAGTAGAAGCTTTGTTTTCTGATTTGAAATATTATGCTGCCTTTGATGCTGAAGATTTGTATCTAGATTCCGCAAATTATAGTGATTTGTTTTGTTATCAACACTTTAGAAATCACTACTTGCATAAGCATAACACCAGGAGGAATATGGTTAATTATACACAATGGGAACATTGTCCGGATCCTTTACAAGGCAGTTCCACATCTCTTTTAAAGAGGTTCACTTATTTTACAGATGTTAATCAGTCAAATCCCAATGCATTTTATTTTAAAATGACCAAAAAAATCCCCTTCCAAAGTTAGACTTACCCACACAAAATTATTGTATTCAAAGTCCTTTTTAGACCAATTGGCTGTTGGGGGCTACGAGCTGTGGAAAAATACTATTGATCTTAAATCTGTTTAGGGTTCTAAAGATTGGCAAGTGTCCAACCACTAGAGAATATTCTTTTTATTCCTTAACACATCATACCAAATCAAGAATTGACTATATTTTTGTTTCCCATAACATTTCACAATCCCTCACATTGGCCCCATTCTCTTATCAGACCATGCTCCCGTCTCCATAGGTTTTGATATATTACCCAAGAACAATTCTCCCAGACGATGGCGCTTTAACAATGCTCTCCTCTTAGATCCTAAATTTTCAGCATCATGCATTCCCTTCTTCACTGATTACTTCGAGAGAAATCCTACTGACTCTCTTTCACCTGTGACTATTTGGGATGCATTTAAAGCATCAGCAAGAGATTTTATTATAAGTTATGTGGCAAAGAAACAGAAAACTGCACGTAAGGTTACATCAGATCTTCTCCAAGATATCAAGGCACTTGAACATTCATATTATACCTCTGATTCAGAGAATTTCTTAAAAGCCCTTCTCAGAGCTGAAATGGAATTTAATAAAAAGTAAACGGATGACGCTTCGTTGTACTTGCTGAAGTCCAGTGCTAAATTCTATGGGGGTAAAAATAAAGCTGAGAAAATATTAGCTAACTATCTAAAGGTAGGCTAAAACAAATAAATATTGATTCTGTCTTTGACGAACATTCAGTCCTAAAATTTAAAGATGCTAACATATTAAATGAATTTTCCCTTTTTTATAAATCCTTATACTCTTCAGAAACTATACCTACGGATCATTCATTAGAGCAATTTTTTTCTGACATCCAAAAGCCACAGCAGTTACCTTCAGACTTAGTTCAATTAGAATCTGACCTATCTCAGCAGGAAATATCTAATGCTCTCCAAAACCTGAAAATAGACAAAGCCGCCGGTCCAGATGGCTTCACGGTCGAGTTTTGTTCTCATTTTTCTAAGCTCTTACTCCCTAAACTACATTCCCTTATTAGTTTTTTCTTCTCCTCTCATAATTCCTCTGGTTCTTTTTCAGAGGCTCATATTTGCCTTATCCCAAAGGAAGGTAAGGATTCCAATACTGCAAAAATTATAGACCCATTTCACTTGTTAATATTGACTATAAAATCTTCTCCAAAGCCTTAGCCATGCGTCTAGATCCATATTTTCCGAATTTACTAGGGAAAGAACAATCGGGCTTTGTCAAGGGTCGAGTCGTTAACGTTTCAGAACTTTATTCGATTATTGCACAATAATCATAAAAGCATACAAAAAAGATACATAATATACATACTTCTCAATACGTTCTGATACAAATTTACTACCAATTTTGGGTTAAAAGCAATAAGTAAAACAATGTTAAGAACAGATACTAAGAACAGGTGCCACTCGTATTAATTAAATTAAAAAAACAAAAAAAAACAGAAAAAAACCCCACTTGATTAGTTAATTAAAAGACCATACTCTTCCTAGCGGCCATTGACTTTAAAATAAACGTAGCTGTAAAAAAGCAAAAATCAGGGTCCTCTAGGGAGCATAACAGACTCATTGCAGATGTTATCGTTATAACAGCCTTTTTTTTAAATAAGGGTGTTGTAGGTCTACTCTTTTACTGTTACCCTCATGCTATTGGCGACAGGGCTCGCGCAGCTGTTTACTGTTGATACTATTTAAGTGACGTCAGTGCCACATCCGGCACTGACAGTTGATCTCCTTTCACCCTGTCGGTCACCTGTTCCCTCCCCACAAGCTCTGTTTGTATGAATAAACACAACTTATTTACATGAGTTTCGTGTGTGTGATTTCCTTCATCACTACAAAGGGTTTCAAATATGCGATGTGGAAGGTTAAAAAAAGGTCACAAATCAGTAAAAAATGTGTGGTACTCTGTTTGGTAACACTGTCACAAGGGCAAGGTGCGGAGGGATGATATTTCATGTGTGGGAAGGCCACCAAATGGTGGACAATTCTCAATTGTAATCTGGTTAGGACAAACCGATGGGATGGCCTAGTAACTATTCTCAGGTAATTTTGAGAACCAGACATAGATATGTTGGGATAATAAAATTGTGCGGTCGTTAGCAACATATTCCCACTTCTCTGCGCTTGTGCTTTCTTATCCATGTAACGACTCTTTAGCTCTTTCTTGGGGAAATCAGATAGGCATTCAGGATCTGCCTGGACATCTAAATTAAATGCATCCTTAGTTGTTTTCCTTATATAATCAATCCAAGGTATCATTAAACATTTATCTAGGCGGAGACAATCGCTGATAATGCTCCTAGTGAAGCCAGTTTCTTCTTTAGACCAAATTGCTCTCCACACCAACAGAGGTCTTAAGCTTATCAGGTCAGATAAATACTCCAGCCCCAGTTCCATATGCGTTATCTCAGTTGAGGCCGATTTTGGTAGGCATAACAATTTTTTGATAAAACAGTTCTCCTCTATCTGTAGGTCCACATGGCGACAATGCCGCCAAACACCGGATCCATATAATGCAATTGAAACACATCTGCACCTATAGATATGTTATGTTATGTTAAGATATTTTTAAGCGCAACAGCTGCCCCAGCAAAGGGGCGTCCCGGCGCTACCAGATCAAGAGACAAAAGCAGAGGCTAGCCAGAAATTAACAGGAGAAGACTATAATGATGGAAACAGAAAAGTTTTAATAGCCTTCCGAAAGACTGACATGTTCTCCATGCCACGGATATGGATCGGCGGAGAATTCCACAATTTGGCTGCCAAAACTCAAAAAGAGCGGCCACCCATGCGACATAGTTTGAAACGTGCAAACACAACAGGTTATGGACCAAATGTGGATCAATGTCACACAATCACCCCAGTCCAAAGATCTGGGCCCAAATCCATCGTTTTTTTGCACTCCACACCACCCTGGGTTAGACAATGGCGATATGCAAATCAGCTCTGACCCTGTGCCCCATGGGAACAGTCCAGTCCGAACTACAAAAGCCATGTCCTTCCCAGAACGGAATCAAGCATCCGAGGACCGGACCGGTTTCGAGGTAACACCTCTCATCGGCCCGGCTAGCTTGACCCCAGTGGTGTGGAGTGCCTGGGACCCACGTCTGGGCATCCCCAGTGCACTTAGGGCGGAATATGCAAACACAACAGGTTATGGACCGAATGTGGATCAATGTCACACACTCACCCCAGTCCAAAGATCTGGGCCCAAATCCATCGTTTTTTTGCACTCCACAACACCCTGGGTTAGACAATGGCGATATACAAAACAGCTCTGACCCTGTGACCCATGGGAACAGTCCAGTCCAAACTACAAAAGCCATGTCCTTCCCAGAACGGAATCAAGCATCGAGGACCGGACCGGTTTCGAGGTAACACCTCTCATCAGCCCGGCTAGCTTGACTCCAGTGGTGTGGAGTGCCTGGGACCCACGTCTGGGCATCCCCAGCGCACTTAGGGCGGAATATGCAAACACAACAGGTTATGGACCGAATGTGGATCAATGTCACACACTCACCCCAGTTCAAAGATCTGGGCCCAAATCCATCGTTTTTTTGCACTCCACACCACCCTGGGTTAGACAATGGCGATATGCAAATCAGCTCTGACCCTGTACCCCATGGGAACAGTCCAGTCCGAACTACAAAAGCCATGTCCTTCCCAGAAAGGAATCAAGCATCCGAGGACCGGACCGGTTTCGAGGTAACACCTCTCATCAGCCCGGGTGTGGAGTGCAAAAAAACGATGGATTTGGGCCCAGATCTTTTGACTGGGGTGAATGTGTGACATTGATCCACATTCGGTCCATCACCTGTTTTGTTTGCAATACCGCCCTAAGTGCGCTGGGGATGCTCAGACGTGGGTCCCAGGCACTCCACACCACTGGAGTCAAGCTAGCCGGGCTGATGAGAGGTGTTACCTCGAAACCGGTCCGGTCCTCGGATGCTTGATTCCGTTCTTGGAAGGACATGGCTTTTGCAGTTCGGACTGGACTGTTCCCATTGGGCACAGGGTCAGAGCTGATTTGCATATCGCCATTGTCTAACCCAAGGTGGTGTGGAGTGCAAAAAAGCGATGGATTTGGGCCCAGATCTTTTGACTGGGGTGAATGTGTGACATTGATCCACATTCGGTCCATCACCTGTTTTGTTTGCAATACCGCCCTAAGTGCGCTGGGGATGCTCAGACGTGGGTCCCAGGCACTCCACACCACTGGAGTCAAACTAGCCGGGCTGATGAGAGGTGTTACCTCGAAACCGGTCCGGTCCTTGGATGCTTGATTCCGTTCTTGGAAGGACATGGCTTTTGTAGTTCGGACTGGACTGTTCCCATTGGGCACAGGGTCAGAGCTGATTTGCATATCGCCATTGTCTAACCCAGGGTGGTGTGGAGTGCAAAAAAAAAATGGATTTGGGCCCAGATCTTTTGACTGGGGTGAATGTGTGACATTGATCCACATTCGGTCCATCACCTGTTTTGTTTGCAATACCGCCCTAAGTGCGCTGGGGATGCTCAGACGTGGGTCCCAGGCACTCCACACCACTGGAGTCAAGCTAGCCGGGCTGATGAGAGGTGTTACCTCGAAACCGGTCCGGTCCTCCGATGCTTGATTCCGTTCTGGGAAGGACATGGCTTTTGTAGTTCGGACTGGACTGTTCCCATTGGGCACAGGGTCAGAGCTGATTTGCATATCGCCATTGTCTAACCCAAGGTGGTGTGGAGTGCAAAAAAACGATGGATTTGGGCCCAGATCTTTTGACTGGGGTGAATGTGTGACATTGATCCACATTCGGTCCTTCACCTGTTTTGTTTGCAATACCGCCCTAAGTGCGCTGGGGATGCTGAGACGTGGGTCCCAGGCACTCCACACCACTGGAGTCAAGCTAGCCGGGCTGATGAGAGGTGTTACCTCGAAACCGGTCCGGTACTCGGATGCTTGATTCCGTTCTGGGAAGGACATGGCTTTTGTAGTTCGGACTGGACTGGTACCATTGGGCACAGGGTCAGAGCTGATTTGCATATCGCCATTGTCTAACCCAGGGTAGTGTGGAGTGCAAAAAAAGATGGATTTGGGCCCAGATCTTTTGACTGGGGTGAATGTGTGACATTGATCCACATTCGGTCCATCACCTGTTTTGTTTGCAATACCGCCCTAAGTGCGCTGGGGATGCTCAGACGTGGGTCCCAGGCACTCCACACCACTGGAGTCAAGCTAGCCGGGCTGATGAGAGGTGTTACCTCGAAACCGGTCCGGTCCTCGGATGCTTGATTCCGTTCTGGGAAGGACATGGCTTTTGTGGTTCGGACTGGACTGTTCCCATTGGGCACAGGGTCAGAGATGATTTGCATATCGCCATTGTCTAACCCAGTGTGGTGTGGAGTGCAAAAAAACGATGGATTTGGGCCCAGATCGTTTGACTGGGGTGAATGTGTGACATTGATCCACATTCGGTCCATCACCTGTTTTGTTTGCAATACCGCCCTAAGTGCGCTGGGGATGCTCAGACTTGGGTCCCAGGCACTCCACACCACTGGAGTCAAGCTAGCCAGGCTGATGAGAGGTGTTACCTCGAAACCGGTCCGGTCCTCGGATGCTTGATTCCGTTCTGGGAAGGACATGGCTTTTGTAGTTCAGACTGGACTGTTCCCATTGGGCACAGGGTCAGAGCTGATTTGCATATCGCCATTGTCTAACCCAGGGTGGTGTGGAGTGCAAAAAAACGATGGATTTGGGCTCAGATCTTTTGACTGGGGTGAATGTGTGACATTGATCCACATTCGGTCCATCACCTGTTTTGTTTGCAATACCGCCCTAAGTGCGCTGGGGATGCTCAGACGTGGGTCACAGGCACTCCACACCACTGGAGTCAAGCTAGCCGGGCTGATGAGAGGTGTTACCTCGAAACCGGTCCGGTCCTCGGATGCTTGATTCCGTTCTGGGAAGGACATGGCTTTTGTAGTTTGGACTGGACTGTTCCCATTGGGCACAGGGTCAGAGCTGATTTGCATATCGCCATTGTCTAACCCAGGGTGGTGTGGAGTGCAAAAAAACGATGGATTTGGGCCCAGATCTTTTGACTGGGGTGAATGTGTGACATTGATCCACATTCGGTCCATCACCTGTTTTGTTTGCAATACCGCCCTAAGCACGCTGGGGATGCTCAGACGTGGTCCCAGGCACTCCACACCACTGGAGTCAAGCTAGCCGGGCTGATGAGAGGTGTTACCTCGAAACCGGTCCGGTCCTCGGATGCTTGATTCCGTTCTGGGAAGGACATGGCTTTTGTAGTTCGGACTGGACTGTTCCCATGGGGCACAGGGTCAGAGCTGATTTGCATATCGCCATTGTCTAACCCAGGGTGGTGTGGAGTGCAAAAAAACGATTGATTTGGGCCCAGATCTTTTGACTGGGGTGAATGTGTGACATTGATCCACATTCGGTCCATCACCTGTTTTGTTTGCAATACCGCCCTAAGTGCGCTGGGGATGCTCAGACGTGGGTCCCAGGCACTCCACACCACTGGAGTCAAGCTAACCGGGCTGATGAGAGGTGTTACCTCGAAACCGGTCCAGTCCTTGGATGCTTGATTCCGTTCTGGGAAGGACATGGCTTTTGTAGTTCGGACTGGACTGTTCCCATTGGGCACAGGATCAGAGCTGATTTGCATATCGCCATTGTCTAACCCAGGGTGGTGTGGAGTGCAAAAAAACGATGGATTTGGGCCCGGATCTTTTGACTGGGGTGAATGTGTGACATTGATCCACATTCGGTTCATCACCGGTTTTGTTTGCAATAGTTTGAAACGTGGCACGTTCCCCAGATATTGGCCCAGCGAATGCAAACTGCGCCGCGGGACATACCAGGTCAACAAAGGGCGTAGTAAGGCTGGGCTCTCGGTTTTAAGAATCTTAAATGCCATAACCAGAGCTTTAAACTGAATCCGAGATGTAATCGGGAGCCAATGTAGTTTTTCCATTGTTGCTCTGACCGGGCACCAGTGAGGTAGACCGATCAGGGTTCTCATGGCCATGTTTTGAACCCTTTGAAGTCGCAGGATCTCAGCTTTATTAGGGCCCAGGAGCAGCACGCTAGCGTAATCCAAGTGTGAGGTAACCATGGCTTGTATGATGAGCTGACATACCGTTGGTTCAAAATATTTCAGGATGGGTTTAAAGCCTCTCATCAGGCCACTCTCTTGGTGTGGGTCTTGAAGTTTAATGAAGAGTCCATCCAGACTCCCAAGTTCTTAACAAGGGCCTTTGGTGTTGGCATTTCGCCCAGCGATGCCGGCCACCAATGCTCAGTCCAGAGGGCGGTGTTCTTCCCTGCCAGCAAAACCTCTGTTTTGCTGGTATTAAGCTGCAGACAATTGTCTGTCATCCACTGGGCGACAGCTGTCATTCCATCTCTAAACCTGGTAGCCGAAGCAGATGGCCCTTCAGATAGAGTGATGACCAGCTGGGTATCATCTGCATATAATACCAGCGTGAGGCCCCACTTTTTTGCTACATCGGCCAGAGGTTGCACATATAGATTGAACAAAGATGGACTAAGTGCAGAGCCTCGTGGGACCCCCTGACCGATAGGGTAAGGCTTAGAGATGTACGGTGGTGCTGAGACCTGAAAGGATCTCTCCTCAAGGAATGATCGAAACCACTCTAGGGCGGATCCCTTGATCCCTATCGCTTCCGGCCGGGATAGGAGGATGTCATGAGATACCGTGTCGAAGGCAGCACTGAGATCTAACAGAATCAGTGCTGCACTCCGACCGGCATCAAGAATCATCCTAAGATGTTCAGCTGTAGCAAGTAAGGCAGATTCAGTACTTTGACCCGGCCTGAACCCATTCTGAGACGGATCCAGGATGTCATTGTGGCTCAGATATCGGGATAGCATGTCATTCACATGGGCCTCCGCAATCTTGGCTGCCCATGGAAGATGAGAGATGGGCATAACATTTTCAGGCTAAGAAGGATCTAGAGAGGGCTTTTTAATGATGCGGGAGACCGAAGCCTGTTTCCAAACTCTTGGTACTTTAGCAGAGGAGAAAGATAGGTTAATTATGTCGCCAAGCGGCTGTTGGATGTGCGCCAGGGACTCCATAAATTGAACCGGCCTCATAGGGTCCGCTGGGGAACTAGATCTCACCTTCCTACATAGCTTACCTAGCTCATGATATGCCTAGATATGCATCATCATGCCAAGGATACGGCAATCCCCGAGTTTAGTAGCAAATTTAAAAACACCATGGATACTCCTGGACATTTTAGCTTTAACATTAGTTACCTCTTGAGACCACATACCATTACAGTTAAACGTTATACCCAAATAACAGAAATTTTTCACAATTTCAATTTTCTTATCATCTATATAAAAGGGTTTCGTCTTCCTCATTTTCTTCCCACACTGCATAATAAAAGTTTTTGTAGTGTTCATTTTCAGTTTCCTGCCCTTAATAAATCCTGAACATTTGTCCATTAGCCTCTGCAAGCCGAGGGGGGTTCTGGATATAAGCACCGAATCATCGGCATAAAGCAGAACGGGGGTGGCCAGGCCCTCCACTTGTGGGGCATTAGAGTTAACCTCCCTAAGTTCAATATCAATAGCATTAATAAAGAGAGAAAAAAGGAGTGGAGCGAGAACGCACCCTTGTCTAATACCCAGGTTTACATTAATGCTGTCCGTGCATTCTCCTTCTTGTCCATATCTTATACGGGCAGATAACTTTATATATAATCTTGCCAGGAAATAAATAATCCCAACTGGAGCGTCTTGTTCCAAAAGTGTTGACCATAGCAGCGCGTGGCCGACGAGATCCAATGCGCTGCTAAGATCCGCAAAGCAGAGAAAAAGTGATCCCTGCTTTGCGCTGGTATACTTCCCTATTAAGAGGTCTAAATTAATGCAGTTCTATTGTTCCTAAACCTTTGCGGAAGCCAAAGTGGGATTTTGCAAGGATGCCACAACCCTCGGCCCATTCCTCCAACCTTACCAGCATTACTCGACTCATAGTTTTGATGTGATGAGTCTAAAAGGGAGATAGGTCGGTAGTTCTTTGCCTCCGACCTATCTCCCTTTTTATATATTGGTATAATTATTGATTCCCCTCAAGTGGGTGGGGTACTCTCAACAATTGCCGCGTTGAAAACCTTAGTCAGAACAGGGCCCCAAAATTTTATGTCGGCCTTGTACAGGTCGATGGACACCCCATCAGGGCCCGGTGATTTCCTTCCCTTGCTAAGTTTAATGACGTGCTCTACCTCGGGAACTGTGATGTTCAATGGAACAATTGGCCAATAATTGAACGCCGGCGGCGCCAAAACACCCTCCTCCTCCGGGTCAAAAATGCTAGTAAAGTGCGATACCCAGCAATCTCCACTGACCTGGGCAGTGAGGGCAGGGATATTATCACACTTGAGGAAGGGGCTATTGACAGTATCCCAAAACAGTTTACTGTCGAAAAGTTCAACAGCCTTGGTCAGCTTGTCCCAGGCTTCCTCCTTTAATTCATGTTTCCTGCGTTTTAATTGCTCTTTATAAGTAACCCTGAGGTTCTTGATAAACAACATATCCCTGGGCATGCTCTCTATAGCCTTCTTCAACTTCCGTAATGCCACGGAACATGCGGTGTCAAACCAACCAGACCTCGGTTTCTTACGACTGGACCTGGGGACAGTCATAACATTTCCAATTATGGTGTTAATCTCGCTAAAACCATTCAAAATGCTACTCGAGTCTGCATTCTCATCCAAGCAGCAATACAGATTAGGCAGACAAGCCACCACAATTTTTACCAGCACATTTTCGGCATTTTCTCCCCTCCATTTAATCCTTAAACCATTTGGTCGGCATGGGATAATATCAGTGACAATAGATTTAGCTACCGGTGCTTTATTTCAACAGGTAGTTCAATCTAATGTAATACAGCTGTGGTCGCTGATCGCAAGATCCAATTCAACCGGAACGTTACACAACCCACTAATATTATATGAGATCAACAGGTGGTCGATAACTTACCGCAGCATTCCTACCAGTGAAAGTGGGAACAATATTGCCCTCACTATCCAATGCAGTTTACAGGGATACCAAGTCATATTTCGCTAAAACTGAGTTCAATGACTCTCTGTACATATTATGAATAAAATGTACACACCAATCACCTCTGTCGTCATTGAACCCACACACCTTAGTTAACGATAGTGGGCACGTTTGAAGATTAAAATCCCCCCCCCCCCAAATACATACAAAGTTAGCATGATTAACATTACAAATTTTATCCAAATCCTTCTCCAATTCATTTACTGCGATTGAACGCAGGGGATCCGGCAAGCTATTGTAATAATTAATCAGCAGAACATTACGGCCATTAGAATGTTGCAACCATAACAACTGTGAATGATATCCAACCTTTTCGTACAAAAGGACCTTCACCGGAAAGTCGATTGAGAGCAAGATTAGGAGGCCTCCTTCAGCTCTGCCCATAGTTGATCCCTGTGCTGGCAGATTGAATAAAACAAATCCCTCATAACTTATATCTATGGGACTCCATGTCTCTTGGAGGCAAAGAACATCGAATCTATCCATAAGTTCTCTCCATCCCAGGGACTCTATTTTACTATTCCAACCAGCGATGTTCCAACCTGCTAATTTATAACCACTCTGGCAATCTAATCGCTTTGGTTTGGGGATTATGTTCTGCTCCCTAGATATTACATCTATGGCCCCCTGGTCACTAATTTTTAACATACAGGGATTATGTTGTAGACAAACCTCCCCGTGATATTCCTTCTCTGGCATGCCTGGGTCCGTACTATCTTTAGGGCCATCAACATCCCCTGGATTGGGCCATGCTTGGCTTAAAGGCTCTGCCAATTTCAAGGGATCCCTACCCTCTACTTCCGGTTCCCAATGAGACCTTGTTTCTTCTATTCGGTACCGTCAATCTACCGCCTCTAAACAGTTGAAGCGGATATAACTAAGGAACATATCTGGGTTAAAGAGGGGGTCCGGTCTATTCCAATTCCCCCTGTTCAATCCCCTCCTATTTACGCTAGTCCACTCATTAAAGCCTCTCATGGCTACCCCTACATTGAAGGGAGGATAAAAAAAGGTTAATGGAAGGGTCTGGATGGTTTCATCTAACCCTTAATTAGGCCAGGCATATATGTGGGAGACAGTTCTTGGGTCTCTAAAGGTGACCACTATACAGTCACCTTTTATTCTTCTGGCCGTTCTACCAATCCAGGGAGTTCTCCTTACCATTACAATCTCACCGATGAAATGGGGAGCAACGGTCTATTCATACTAAGCCAGTTGATAACATTGTTTTTAATTGAAGCGAAGGATTCTTGCACATGCTCCCTCAATGCTGGGACGCCAGCTAAAATAACCACTAGGGGGCTGGCTTCAGGTGGGAGATCCGGTGTTAGTAATCTCTCATTCTTACTGGAACATGCTTCTCCCATCTCTTTTTACCGAGAAACAGGTTCCTTAGATATCTCCTGGCCTGCCGTAGGCGGGCCGATAGGCGGTTTATTTACGGGTTTATCAGTATGGGCAGATTTTATACCACCCTGATTTGGCTGGGGGGCGACATTAGAGTTAGCTATATTTTTATTTGCATATTTATTAGTAGTTACCTGTGCAGCACCACAAGTGCCCCGTAGCTGATTAGCAATTGCGGGTGTCTTAGGTGTCTTAGCTGGTTCTCTGGCAGTAGATAACTTGTCCAATGTGCTGCCATTCCCTTTTACTAGTTTTTCTAGCTGGTCTAGTTTACTAATAATCATTCTAGACCATTCAATAAGGGGCAATATAAAAGATTTCACCATAACTTCTATTTTCCCCACAAGCTCATTGTTTGTACTAAGTTCAGGTTCTGGGATGGTATCGCCAGTCGATACGGTGAGCAGTTGGGGGCTTCCTGCTAGATGAGTTAATTTAGGTGTTTTAGCCAAGCTCCCCTTCTGGACCCCATCCCCTCTTTTCCTCTTGCTATTAATATTATTATTTTTATTTTTCTTCTTAAAACTGGGCTTGGGTTTCGCTCTCGGGACCGGACTTGGTGCTACTTCTGGAGAGCTAAATAATAAAGAGGGGGTAGGGGATAGTGAAGAATTTATAGAGATACCCTGCGGGGATAAGGACTCATGAGATCCACCAGGAACTATACTAATTCTGGTGGAATTCAAAGTAGCTTCTACAGCGTCTAATTCTTGTAGCAAGGAGTCTGACTTGGAGCGTTGGGCGGCAGTTAAATCAGGTGGTCCTGGATCAGGTGAAGCAGCTACCCCAATGTGACCCAAAGATGAGCACTTCCCTGTCACTAAATCTAGGGACAATCTTTTTTCCGTCAGGGCTATTTCCTTTTCCAATATGTCCGTAGCCCGTTTGAGGAATTGACCATGGTCCCCGTTACTACCCCACCCGCAGTGCTGAGTTACCTTCCTCCCCTTCCCTGAGCGGACAACCATTGTGTTCTGAATTGATTAGAATACACTCAAAATTGTGAAAATTAAAGGGATAGGGCCTAGCCTGGCCTTGTTCGGCCCCGGATGGCCACAGACAGCTCGCCCTTTGCCAGGCTTTCGCTCGGCGTCCGCCCGCGCACGTCCCGCATCACGGGATTAGAGAGGTAGTAATATTACTATGGGCGGGGGGCTAGAACACTGAGGGAAGAGGCAGCAGCTGTGTGTGTGCAGTCCCTCGGTGTTTGTAGTTCTCAAGTTCTCTTCCCCATTAATAGCGCTCAGGAAGCGGCATCTGTGAAAGGCTCCAAATGCTCCCACAAATTCCTCTTTAATCAGGCACAGGAATGTCAGCAGGGAATCCAATTGAGAGCACAGTGAGCGGCTCCCGCGAAGCGGGGGCCGTGAAAGGTATTTCAAAGGTCCGGGCGGGGGCGGGAACATCGAGGAAAGAGGCAGCAGCTATGTGTGTAAGAGCCTGCTGGACCTCGCAGTCCCTCGGTGTTTGTAGTTCACAAGTTCTCTCGTCCGTTAATAGCGCTCAGGAAGCGGCATCCGTGAAAGGCTCTAAATGCTCCTGCAAAGTCCTCTTTAATCAGGCACAGGAATGTCAGCAGGGAATCCAATTGAGAGCACAGTGAGCGGCACAAGTCATTTCTGATAACATTCAACTCTTTTTCGATAATCTATCTAAATCATCCAATTTTGATTATTCTTTGGCGGCAATAGCGCTTGATGCTGAAAAAAGCTTTTGATAGAGTTGAATGGAAATTTTTATTTTATACCTTGAAATGGTTTGGATTTTGCCCAAACTATATAAATTGAATATCTCTCTTATACTCTAATCCTTGTGCAGCAATTTGCGCTAATGGTTCAATATCCCCCTTTTTTAATTTTGGGCAGGGGAGTTTGCCAAGGTTGTCCACTCTCTCCTTTCCTTTTTAATTTGGCCCTTGAGCCATTTCTATCCAAATTACGCCAAAATCCCAATATCCACGGGTTTCAAACACCAAACACTCATATCAAACTTGCAGCTAATGCTGACGATATTCTGCTTTTCATATCTAAACAAGAAGATTCAATTCCTGCCTTTTTGGCAGAGGTGGCAATTTACTCTTCTATTTCGGGTTACAAGTTGGATAGTGACAAATGTGAAATTCTGCCTCTAACAAAATATACTTTTAGTTCTGAATTCCAAACCTCTCATTTTAAGTGGAGTCCGAATAACATCAAATATCTAGGTCTACACTTTACATCTTCAATTTCAGACACAGTTACCTTATGTATGAATAAGTGTATTCAAAAGATTTCAGATTTAACTGCCAAGTGGCACCCTCTTTCTTTGTGTTGGTGGGGTCGTTTGGACACCATGAAAATTATGCTATAACCCATAGTCTTATACACCATCTCCAATATCCCAGTTTCAATTGCAACTAAATTACTTTAAAAAGTTAACTCCATTTTTTCCTCCTTTTTGTGGGGTAAAAAAAACCTAGAATGTCCCTGCTCAAGTTAATTTGTCCTAAATCGGAAGGAGGAGTCATTTTCCCAGATTTCCATGCCTACCAGAAAGCTTTCCTATTGCGTCAGGCTTCTTTATGGTTGCTTGACTCCATAGACGATTCTCCTTTAAGGACGTCAGTGGAACGCCTTTTTCTAACACCTTACTCGTTCTGTGAATATCCCATTATAAACATACTTCCAAATTACTCGAGACACCTTCCCACTCTATTAAAAAATCTAGACAATCCCTCTTAAACTCAACTATTTGGCATAACAAGAATTTATTGATCCACAACAAGCCTTTTTACTGGAAGACCTGGAGAAAAGAGGCTTAATATGGATTTACCAATTATTTTCAGACTCACAGTTTATTCCTTTTTATAAGCTTAAGCAGGCATTCAATTTGCCTACCTCCTTTATCGCTAAATATAATTTACTTAGAACAACTGTGCTAGACTCCCTTTCCTGCTTCCCCACTACACTTAACACTTCTGTACGTTCAAAACCCTCTACTGACCTTCAGTCCTTATTATTGACCACACCCAAAGCCTCTATTATTTACAAGCACCTTCAAGGTAATAATACCACTAGACTGAAGACAAAAACTGAAGAAGCTTGGGAACATGACCTTACTACATGTTGGCCATTATCACTGTGGAATGGCATATGGACTAAACTACGTAAGGCCTCTAGAGCAGCAGACATTACCCAAACATTATTCTTTGTATACAATAGACTGCTACTCACTCCAGTCACCCTATCTAAATGCTTCCCGTCTACCACACATGCATGTTGGACTTGTTCTTCCCCTGATGCTGACCCTATCCATATGTTATTCAAATGTTCTTAGGTACATCACTTCTGGAAACAAGTGTGGTCTCAAATTAACTTAATTTTTGATACCAAGTTTCCTTTTTCTTTTACACATATCTTTTTAGGTAGTCTTTCATCAATTTGGGATGATACTCCTCGCAATGTCCAGATTATTGACTTGTTAATGGCGGTTGCCTTTCAACAAATTACTGTGAATTGGAAAGATGCATTAAAAATTTCCTTTAGGGCTTGGTGGTATAGTGTTTGCCATAATCACAGGTTGGAAACTGCTTTTGTATAACCTCCTCGTATGGCCATCAAGCGTGCTGACTTATAATCCCCTGTTAAGACTTTTATTGATACCTGTGCCAGACAATGTTCATTGCCTCAGCCCTCTCAACAGGAGGTTTATAAGCCACCCTAAATTCCCTAATAGTTCCATGTGTTTCTACTTTATACCTAGCTGACACGTCTGTTTCATCTATTCTGCATTTTCCTATCTCATTTTTGCTTTTGCTTTTAGTCTGATTCTTTTATCTTGTATGTAATGAGCTTGAAAGGTAAACTTGTATAAGTTATTTTGTATACTGTATGTAAGTCACTTTAAATTATTTTCAATAAAAATTGTTTGAACTTAAAGATTGGCAAATGCAAGGCACAGAGGCTTTGCATCGTGCATGCCTCATCCCGAACCATATGTTGTTTTTGAACTCTATGATTTCACAAACGACTTGCTGTGGATTGGCTACTACTAAAAAATGAAATGCTCATTCTTATCCTGAATTAGAAGAATATTCCGGTTGGAATAATATTACCAAGTTTTCTATCAGAGAATTGCAGACTCTGTTACTGAATTCTACCTTTAACATATCCAGTTTGGATCCTAAGGGTTGGTTGCTATGGCACAAAAGTGCTGATTCGATTCTTGTCAGCATCATTTTCTGGGTTTAGCTTCAGGCTACACACAGGTCAAGGTGGATCCCCGTTTTGAAAGTGGGCACTCTGTGACAACCTATTCTGTAGGCAAATTATGTCAAAGTTGGTTGAAACATTCCACTTTGGCGTCAGTTAAGCTGCATTTATCTAAATTGACTGACGATGTTGATCTGAATGATTTTGTGAAGGGCCCGGCTTCCGGAAGATCTAAAAGATGGATATATGCTAATTACAATGAGGTTTGGAAACTGTCCCAAATTGAGGCGGCTTCCCGCATTAGAGCTATAGATCAAGCAAATTTAGAAAAAGCTCTAGCAGTTGTAGATAACAGCATTAACACACTTTCATCCCGCATTCACACATTGGATACTATTGTTTCATCTGTTGTTGATATTGTGCAAGAGTATGTGTCTGTTTTGTACCATGTTCAAAATCAATTGCGTTCTGTTATGCAGTTTGCCTGGACCTTGCAGACCTTAAAGTCCGGAAAAGTGCCATGGCACTACATGAATACTTCATCATTATTTGCCCCGTTTAATTTGACTGACAAGCAACGTTTTATGTCAATGAAAGATGCAACATATTCTATGTTACACATTGAAAAGTTAGAACCGTTACCTTTTTCTGTGGCCGAAACAAATTCTGCAACGTGGCTTATCCATGGATTGATGATAACTTTACCTTTTCCCCTTTCCAAGTTCGAGGCCTGTATGAAGTACTACGCAATAGGCAGATATGAACCTCTGGGCACCGCTCATCTTCATGAAGCTTGGTCACTACCATTTACCTTTAGATGCCTTAGGGAGGGAAAAGAGGTTTACTTGAATGGTGAAGATTGCACTACAACACCAGATCACTCATTAATGTGTAGGAATATCCAATTACATGGCTCTTGTAACCAGAATGAGCCGAATTTAGCCTGTATTTTGAAAGGTACACCGACACCTGCTATCATATCCACATTCACATTACTGGCAAACGGGAGTTATTTACTTTTAAAACACCCGCACAGCAGTGCATGCTTCATTAAATACCGATTTGCCCTTGCATTTCGGTGAATTAATTCACACTATCTTTAATGCATCCTCCACCACAGGGCTGGCTCACTTTTTTAAAGTTGTTAGCAGTGGCCTTGTGACTTCTTTTCAAACTATATTTGGTGTGTTCCCGGCATTCTTTCATTCAATGTTTTCCTGCTTGTTTGGTGGATTTCCCTTAATGCTAGCTCTGGCCGCAGGCGTACTTCTGTTGTATTGTTTATTTCAAAATGGATGCACGTCCTGTGTTGAGAGACGATTTATCACAACTGTTGCTGCTCCGCAACCGAATGCTTGAATATGATGGAGCGCTGCCTCTTGCTACTTTGAGTGCAGTTTATGGATTATCGTTTCAATTTTCCTTTTTCACATGCGTCTAGCCTGTCTTTCATTGCCTGAGTTGCGATTTCGACTGGGCCTCGGATTTGTGTCTCTGCAATACGGTGTCTCCCAATGCGGATCATGATCAGCTTATGAGCTCCTTAGTTGCTCATGAATTGCTTTGTTTTGGCGGAGGGATTATAGCCTTTGCAGCGATGCATGGAGTCCTGGGATATTGGAATGTTTTCGCAGCGGCGCGAGATTTCTTGGCACGCAGCTTCATTGAAGAAACACCGAGTTGTCCTCTGATGGTGCTATAGGCTCCGGTAATTGAGGAACATGTATGTTCTTTCCCTTTGCTGAATCGGATGGCTGAACTGTTTTCAGATGAGGATAGTGACTTCCTATTGGAGGCTGTTGCTACATATTTTGCATATACATTGTTGGAGTGAGATGTGTTATCGCTTCTCTCTCTCTCATATGACCGATGTCACATGCAGGACATCGGATATTTATTTTGAAAATTGTTTTTTTCAATTTCACTTTTTTCCACCCAGCCCTATTGGCTTCCGTATTTCAGTTGCTAAAATTGACAGTTTGTGGAATTTGTTCCCATTTTTTCACTGTGGCAATTTGAACTTGGTTCTGACTATCGTTCTTCAACTCTGATTTCCAAAATTGCCCCCTTTTTCTTTTCCGTGCTCGGATCAAGGGAGGGTGTCATGGTGATGAGCCTTGCCTTTACACTGTGTTAAGTTGACATGAGCTTATTAGAAGTTAAAACTCATTTTTTCCTTTCTGCAGCCTCTTTGCACACCGCACACATTACTATAAATGTTTAGAGTTAAGCTAAGTGTTTTGCTTAACACAAGAATAATATGTTTTTCTATACTAGCAGCCTTGCTTGGTAAGCTTTGTCTGAACAGTGAGTGCCGAGGCCTTCAAGGTTATTTCAACACAGTGGTTGTTCGGACTGATCAGCGCATCTTCTAGACATAACAATATACAGCTGCGGCCACCTCTGATTTTGGCGCGTTTAATAATGCACTGCGTAGTCATGGTCACACACACTTGGAGAACATTTGCATGCAGAGAGCTGTTGCAGAAACTGATGTGATCCATTTCTGCTAGGACCAGAGGTATGGGGCCGCCCTTGTAATCCCAAGAGACCTTCTGTAGATATAAAATAACCTACTAGCAAGGGAGGGTGAAATATAGGTATATTCTAAACTTGTTTCATGTAGCATTGTAACATGCTTTCTCCCTTTGTATTTTATGGAATAGTAACTATGCTGATAATCTTGTTGCTTATAATTTGTTTGCTTGTATTAGCTAAGATACTGCGCATGAGAACACAGCATTAGAAATAAATATTTCAAACTTGCTCGTGTCTCCTTTTACTCCCTGTTTTGGACTGGTATGAGAGTATAACGAAAGAGTGTTCATGTGTTCCACATTGCCTGAGGTATTCTAAGTTACATGTTCTGGGTTGTCTAATCATTGGGGTTATGGAAGAACCAATGAGACACTGATTGCTAGTCTGGTAGGGGATTTTGGCTACTAACGTGAGTTTTGGTACACCCTAATTTAGGTTCCAACTCTCTATGCGCAGTTCTGTGTATGATCAGAATCCCTGCTACAGAGCTATGCTGATGGTCCTGCACAGCATATATTACTGTGACTCTGATGTGTGCATCGTGGGTTGGTCTCTTCTTCGCACTATGCTTGGTCTCTGACATGTGTTCTGTGTGTGCCTTTCACATGTGTTAAAATTGCAGGTCTGGCTCACAACTGGGGTTCTTAAAACATACCCATGCAGCAGGTGAGTCCATGTAGTGTCCTCAAGGCTATGTAGAGGAAGTATGTCACACTGGCCCAAACACCTGCCCACTGTCCATGCCAATACACTGTATTTGGTTTACCTGCTCTGTCATGCCCACATCATGTTGGCACTAACACTTTACACTAGTCTCTTTTCTGAGAGAGTTTCTAGGTCCAGTCCCCTAGCAGTTATAGTCCCATTCTCTATCTCTTGCATTGTCATGGCAGAAATTAGTGGTATAGAGTATGATGACGCACTATATCAATCCATACTAGACAACATGCCCAGCATTCTAGACACTCTACCAGCACCTAGTGTTGTCACAACTGACGACTGGACTAAGGTCATGATTCTAAAGAAATCGCACTACCGCACGACGATACATGGCCTAATCATGGCAGAGTATATGCGAGCTAGCGGTGCCCCGTCCGGGCTAATAGTGACGAATGCACCACGTCTGTTCCTCACAGACAAAGCATTCTTGAAAGACTGGTCCTAATTGCGTGGCTTTGCACCCGTGATTGGCTAATTCTGATAATCAGTACAGCCAAACGGGTTGCCGACCAAATCCTGATCGAGATACAGGTTTTGGAAGCAGCTATTAAGACCACGGTCTCACCGAATGTCTTTAAGAAACAGCTAGATGAATCTAGCAAAACCAACAACAAGTTTAGAGGTCCGATCTTACAAGCTAAGATCGAAAAATGTAAAAAAGACCTTGCGAAATTCAAACATGACGTGGTATACCCGTACACGAGTGACTCATACAAAGCACCCGACTTCAGGAATAGTGGCAAAAGGTATGGCTCAAACTACTCTGGTTCCAGTACGGGTTCAGATAGTGATCCGGACACCACTAATAACCCATTACCCATCATGAGAGGGAGGGGCAGATCACAAAGATTTCAGAACTATAGAGGTCAACCCACCGGCCAATTTCAACCTTGGTGGCCACCTTCTAACTGGGGTGCACCAGTTCAGCCACAATACCCTTTCCAGCCACATATGGGACCATTCCCTGGTTACCAGCCCAATTATGGCAACCAGTCTTTTTTAGCGTTTGGCCAAAGACGCCCAAGAGGCAAAAAAAGAAATGCTCAACCTCAAGTACATTGGGATACATCGGAGGGTCCCCATGCAGGCACTTGGAGCCAAACCAGGAGAACTCCAGCTCAAACAGGGAACGACTAACGCCCAGTTTGGTCGTCAATTTAAGCACCAAAACTTTGACTGACCAGGAAGAACTTGTTCTCAACAAGGGTTTGGGGTTTGTGATCACAAACACTGGAGATCCTTTCCAAACACAAGTGGAGTTGGCACAGTTTTTTCGTAAGCTTCGGCTACGATACTTCTTCCACGATAAAGATACTACATCAGATTCTGCATCCAAAACAAACACTGGCCTTAAAAAAGAAATCCACCTTTTGTCCTCCGGCCCATCAGATACCACCTCAAGTGGCCACCTTTGAGCAGGCAGTCAGAGATGACGTTAACAAAATATGGAGTGCTACCAAAAATGATTTCATCAACTTGTCTAAGGTGGAACAACAAGCCTTACGGACCCTAACACAAGATCACTATATCACGATCAAGCCCGCTGACAAAGGGGGTGCGATCGTGATACAAAATACGACTGACTACAGAGCCGAGTGCTTAAGACAATTAAGTGTCCTAACATCCTACGAACCCCTTTTGATGGACCCTACCTCTAGGTTGTCCACAGAAATCAAAACCTTGGTAGAAGAAGCTTTATGTGAAGGCTGGATCATGAATCAAGAAGCTGGCTTCTTAGTGACTTCCAACCCTACCATGCCGTATTTTTACACTTTACCCAAAGTGCATAAACCCCAGAGACCACCACCTGGGAGACCAAATATATAAGGTCTAGGCTCCCTTCTGGAGCCCTTTTCTGCCTTTGTGGACCATTTTTTGAGGCCTCTGGTTCAAACCATGCCTACCTACATCAAAGATACTACTGATGTGTTACGAGCCATACCTGAGATTGAATATAACATTGAGACAGACTACCTAATCTCTTTTACCGTGGAGTCTTTGTACACGTCAATACCTCAGGATGAGACTCTGGACACTATTCGTAATATCTTGAGCCAAACCGAGCTTGATTCCATCACACCGGTTTCTTTCATCATGGCCTTGGCCAAGTTGGCCATGAAAGACAATTTTTTCAAATATGAGGACACAGTGTACCTTCAAACGTCAGGGACCAGTATGGGCAGCATTTTCGCCCCGAGCCTGGCAAATCTGTATGTCCATACTTTTGAGTAACAACACGTCCTGACACCAACCAACCCCTTCCACCCTTATATTAAGTGGTGGAAGGGGTATATAGACGATAGCTTGGTGATTTGGAGAGGAGACCGTGATTCAATCCTCCTGTTCCACCAGTGGTTGAACCTGCAAAATCAGTTTTTGCGGTTTACTGTGGAGCTCAACAAAGACAGGATTTCCTTCTTAGATCTTTCTATCTATGCCACCGAGTCAGGGCTACAAAATGAGCTATTCCGAAAGGCTATGGCCGATGAACTCTCTCCTGTTATACCAGAGCCAGCACCCCAAAGCGCTCAGAGATTACTTGCCCTTTGGGCAGTTTCTCCGAGTAAGGCGCAACTGCTCAGAGAGAGAGTCTTTTTCCAAACATGCCACTGAGTTATGTCGCCAACTAACAGAGAGACAATATCCAAAGAAACTAATCAAACGTTCTCTGAAACGGGCCTCCAACAACAATCGTTCGAGTTTACTAGATCCTCCGATGCCCAAACCATCATCAGAACGCATCACCTTTGTTAGTACTTTTAACACCAAGTCTAACATCATACAACAAATAGTCAGGCGACATTGGAAGCTCTTGAATGCTGACAACAATAAAATTGAGCCTCCTCTTTTCGCCTTCAAGAGGTCAACCAGCCTCTGTGACAAATTTGTCCACACGCGACCCAGAGATACATCTACTAGACCCATTGCCACACTATGGGATCTCCCAGCTGTAACAGGGCACCATCCTTGCGGTGCTTGCTCAGTGTGCCCCCAGACTGCACGTTCCCTCGAGGTAGACATAGGCACCAGCCGTTCGGGGGTACAAAAACAGTTCACTAACTGTAACAGCTCAAACTTAATTTACCATCTTACATGCCCTTGCAATAAGAACTATGTTGGGATGACCACCAGGAAGGTACGCACCAGAATACTCGAGCACAAAAGTGTGTTCAGGTGTAAAAAAACGGTATCAAAATTGTCAAAACATTTCCTGGAGTGTAATCACCAGGAAACTGACTTCACTTGGACAGTTTTAGAGAAACCTTATGTTGCACCACATGTTGCTGACATTTCCAGGTTTCTTTTTCTTAAAGAACAAAAGTGGGTCTACAAATTGACCACTGATACTTGTGGATTAAATGATGAAATCCCTTGGATAGTTCTGAACTAAATGGGTATATTCTTCTCTCTCCCGGATGGCTAGTCTTCCTTGTGGTAGACGAGAGAGTACATCATAACTGACATAATTTTCTCTACGTGATCGTCTAAACTCGCATGATGTTTTGCACTTTTAAAGTAGTTTACACACCCTATTTCCTATCAAATATAGGACTGTACCATCACCTGTTGAAAGCGTTACATACATCATTACACTTCATCGTAGCTGTATTGTCTAGACAGTATCATTGATACAGCTTTACCACGAGACAGAGGCTGTATTTGCCCCTTACACTGTTAGGGTTCAATAAAGGTTTTTTTGTCTCGTATGAATAAGGACTACGCTCATCTACAGAGTGAACGATATTGTCTGAAGGTATACGCGCTATCATCTGTTACACGCGTCATCTATCGTATCCAGTAATCAGACATTAGAGTCTTAGAGCATGATTAATAAGATGAACTAATCTAATGCGCCTATTTTTCCCCTTTTTCATGCTCGTTCTCAGGGTTATCGGGCGCTATGCTGGTAACCGGCTTTAGAACTACATTTGTCCGCGTAATGACGCGTTGTTGTAGTTCGCCGCGTTGCTCTCGTGAGAGAGTGTGCTCAGACGGAACCGGCAACGGAAAAAGATCGGATCCGTGTGAGTCTCAGCAATGAAGTAATCGCGCGTCTAAAGGAGTCGTAAACAGCGTAACTTCTAGTTAAAGGGTATGCAACCTGTTTACATTTTAGTTTACACATTAAAGGAAAGTGAATACTTCGAGGAAGGCTCCTCCCCCTCAACACCCTCATAAGCGGCCATAATCCTGCCCTCGGCGCCTCCCTCAGAGCTCAGTTGGAAGCTCTGAGGCAATGACGGACAGGTGAGGCAAGAGCTCTCCTTTTTTAGTTACTGCTAAAGCATGAGAGATCAGATATTAGGGGTGACTCGATTACTAAATCTACAGAGAGGGTCCACTTTCTGCCCCCCTATTTAATGCATCTCTCAAAATAGGTTAATCAGGCACAGCACATTTGAAGTTCAGATATGGCAGTGGATAGCCAGAGATGGTTCTTTTGGGCTGATTTGGAGATAGGGCCTGTTTCTCTTACAGTTAGAGACCTGGTTAATGCTCGAAAAGGTGCAAAGATTACAAGGGTACCAGTGAAGGTAGTCAGGAGGTAGACTAGGTTACTTTAGCTTACAGCTTCTCCTTCATCCCTTTCTTTACCTTTTCCAGAGCGGGGCCTCATATTATCCTGAGCAAGGTTCCAGGAGAGGTGAGGTTTGCTCCCTGTACAACGCAGGTCAGTACATAGTAGTTAATAAATTGTAGTCACCTTTGTATGGGACGGTGACCAATGAGCATTCTTATTTTTGGGATTCATGTAAAATACTTCTGTTTTTTTGTGAACAGATAAAATCGACACTGGTTGATACAGATGATTGATATAATTTTATCACAACACAGTTGTATCCTTTGATTGATTTAGTCATTTTTTCACGTTTTTGATATGCAGTAGCAAACGTTAAGGACTGTGGCCCTGAAGAAAGCCGCAGGATTTGGTTCCCTTGAGGCTGAAACATGTTGGCCGAATACATGCAGTTATATGGTTAGACTGCATCTTTGCACTGTTCCTGTTTTTACTAAGGGAGTGATCAAGTTATATTAAAGTTTTGTATTGATCTTCTATCCTTTTTTAATCTCACTACACTTTATTATTTATTTGCACTGCACCGGACTCCATTACGATCTTTCGCTTACATGGTCTTCACTACATTTGGAGATGTGACCCAGATAAGCATAGGTTAGGAATTAGTCTCAATGATCATTGGACACACCATTCCTATTTGGATGACCAAATGAGAATATATGATCTACATCTGACGTTGATGGACATTCAATTTTTCTCTGTATGGGTCTATTCTAAATTTGAAGTGAATCCCAATACATGGTTTGCTCTGTTTGGCAATTTATGAGCAAGCTAAATGTTTTATAGCCTCAGCAACGACCACTGACTTGGTTAGCAGTGTGTTTTGTCGTCTGGAGCACGTTAGGCCCAGCTATAGACCCCCAGTGTGTGTTTTTTGTTCTTGCATTGATTGAGTGGGGGACTTCACCCTGGGTAGGTCTTTAAATATTTTCCCTCTGACCCTTCTTCTCCGTTTTGTTTAGTATGCCCACTCCAAGGCATAGTGAGTGTCTGTACTCACACTCACGTGTATGGACCTACTGGTTGTGGTTCCTGAAATGCGCCATCGGGTGTCTGACACAATATCATTGTAGTGTGGTTTCCTATTGATAACTGGTGTGTTGAGGATTTTAGTTTGAGCAGGACATCTGAGTTGTGACAATGGGGATGATACCTGTGCAACATATAGGGGTGTGGTCAGTTGAATGAGCACAATGCTGTATGCAAGAGTGACTTTCACGCAGCTGTGTGTAATTGTCAGCAGACTGTGCGGTGCTCATGTTCAGGTAGTTGTGTTTCCAGTCACTCATTTGTCAGATTTAAGTGATGTAGGATCATCACAGTCCAAGAACAGTGTGTGGCACGGGACAGACTGGTGCACTTATCAGCTGCAGAGTTTGGTATGGGTATGACCTATGAATGTGACGCAGTGCAGACTGATGTTTTTTGGATGCATTGCCCCATGACATGTGACAGTGAAGACTGACTTAGCATGCATGTATGTGCCAGGGCATGGACTTGCTAAGAGTGGTCCTACATTGGAGTCTGAGATGCTCCATGTACCCCATTGTGTCATTTAGTATCAGGATGTTAGGACATCATTGTGTGTTGTGCTGCTAGGCATCACAAGATTGTGAAATGTAATTGTCGGCATACATTCATCCAGACACCTGTACTGAGTGGTTGGCATTTGATGTGATGTATGGTAATGGTGATGTACTTCTACATGGTCCTTTGCATGTACAACAACTGTGTATGTGGTGCATGTGTGAACTTTGGGGTATTGACAGCCAGCATGCAACAGACATATGGGTACCTGTCCAGGAGGGATATGGGTGCCATGGTTGATGTTCAGACTTGGTATTGACCTATGTACCCCTGTATGTGCATTTTTAGTAAATGACAGCTAAGGATGCCAGTGCATGACCGGTAATGTTGGGTATTGACACTGTTGTGTGCAGTCAGTGCAGGAAACTAATGTCGTTCTTCTTTTCCTACTTATATTCAGATACATCCACGGGCACAGGAGACAGCGCCACAGACCAGGATGAGCCACAGAGCCAGTCCGGGCCAGCAACTAAGGAGTCGGAGGGACTCAGTGGCACAGAGGGTGAGGGGAGCCACAGAGAGGAGTCCTAGGCACTTTCCACCTCAGCTGAGGACGACAGCAGCTCGGAGGATGACACCCTTTTGGGGGCGGGTGTAAGCAGCCAGGCAACAACGGAGGGTGAGGCAGTCCCCGCCACCACCATCACGACCACCACCCTCCCCTCGGCTCCCATCCCAGAGGTCCGTGGCAGCTCCCGTGTTTGGGAGCATGTCTCCTTCGTGCCAGGCACCGCACCCACTGCCCCTGTGTTGCCTGCTGCCTTGAGTGTGGAGGCTGCGGACATACTTAAACAAATCTATGTAGGGCAGACATCAATGCTGGATGTCCTCCATGCACACACTCGTCGGTTGACACACTGGTGTCGTTCATGGAGGGCATCTCATCTGGCATGTCTGCCCTACAGAGGCCCAATCAGTCCATGGCCTCCTCACTGACGGCAGCAGTATCCCTCCTCCAGCAGTCCCTGACCCCTTCAGCCTCAGCCCAAACAACTCCTCCAAGCTCCCTACCTGTCCCCAGTACACACACACCTGCCCGGTCACCCAAACACACAGACACAGACAGCACACATTCACCCACACATAAGTCTAAACGTGCATGCAAGCAAAGTCAGGGGACTGATACCACACACACAGGGGATGGGTCTCAGACACACACACAGGCATCCACAAGCACTCCGCCGTCCTCCAATCCCTCTCCCTCCAAGAGCCCTTCCCTTGCCTCACCTGCAACCCCATCTCCTTAAAAGCTCTTCCTGTGTGACCTAGGCCTCTTCCCCTCAGATCCAGCATGTCCTGACTACAGGGGGAAGTGGAAGCACCACACACAGAGAAGAGTGCCCCTCACCCCCGGACACCCTCCCCCAAGCATAGGCAGACTGAGGCCCTCACCCGCAAGTCACCCCGTAGCCAGATGAGCAAGACCCCACCCCCCAGCTCCACTGTAGTCTCCTTCCTCCATCCCCCAGGTCAGCACACCACAGGTTCCCCCGCCACACCCTTTCCGAGGTTCCCCCACCCACAGATACATCATCCCCAAAATGATCAGGCCCTACCCCCCTGCCACTTGCTCTTCCACTGACACCACCACCAGTCTGTCCGCAGCTGCAACTACTGTGGGGAGCGTGTCACCCCCAGCTGTCCTGCCAACCCTACCTGTACCCCTTTCCACTACCATGGGGTTAGGCACTGCAGTGGAATCCACGCCCACCCAGTCTGACATAGGCACTGCAGTGGGGACCATGTCCACTACACCTGACCTGCTCACTGCAGTGGTTCCAGTACCCACCCCATCAGACTTGTGCCCCACAGTTGTGGTGGCACAACCCATGTCAGACCCCTCCACTGCAGTTGCCACTGACTCTCATACACCCCTTCCCAAACTCCTTTTGAGCCCTGATCCTGTCTCTGCGATGCCTGACCTGCCCAATGTATACCCCTCAGAGTGGATGTCCCCAGTCCTTATCAGTGCAGGCAAGCAATAGGTGACAGGTGTCACTGACACTGTCATTGGACTTTTGATTTTCTACTGGACATTGGACTACATTTACTTATTTATTTTGCCTTCCAGATGACAGATTGCTGAATAAAGCATTTTTTGTTGTCCTTGTGCATTTGATTTAGCTGTAGATTTTGTTGCTGCTGTTTACCCTGACCTTGGTGTGAAGATACAGGATTTACACATGTCTGTTACTGAGGTATTGATGTGGTGTACTTCATGTGGGCCAGATGATGAGTTTTATGTTCAGGTTGGTATCCATGTCATCCTTTGCAGCTGAGTGGGGGTGTCATGGTTGACTATGTGGGCACAGGGATGGTAACATTTCTTTTGCATGGCCAGATCTGTGGCTTGCACCCATGCCCATATGATGTGCTTCACAATGTCCAATGTGACACTTTCCCTGACTGTGGTGCCATCTACACTGTACATGCAGGTGTGGACATCATTGGTGTAAAGTCAACTGTGTCCTCTGTGCAACTTGGTAGACATATGTATTGTCTATGTGCAGGCAACTTAAGGGGCAATACTGTACCTATGCGTATGTCACCAGTGCCTACATTGGGTGGTAGATGAAGGTTGACTGTACAGGTGTTGTCCTGACATGCACAGGAATCATACATACTGTTTGTCAAGTGCTGCTATTTACATGATGACACCTACCTTATGGTCACTGTGATGATGGCTGATTTTCACCCTTTGCCACAATGCTCTACTTTAGCTGCACTTTGTGTCCACACATTTTACATTGGATGTTCACACTGATGGATGTTTTCACACATTGGCCCAGTACTATTTCAAAGCTTGATTTGTGTAGCCCACACTCTGGTTTACTGTTTGGGCTATTTGACAGGCACTACACACTGTTGGCATGATGTTGTTGTGGAATGTATTTGGCTGACATGCATGTGGCCGATGTTTGATGGATGTGTGTGACATTATCCTCCCTATGGGTGGGGTGGCATCAGTGATGGGCAACATGCCCCTATAGGTGGGGTGACATCAGTGATAGGCAACATAACATATGGGGGGGTGGCATCAGTCATAGGCAACATAATAAATATGGGTGGGGTGGCTTCAGTGATAGGCAACATAACACATATGGGTGGGGTGTCATCAGTGATAGGCAACATAACACATATGGGTGGGTGGCATCAGTGATAGGCATCATAACACATATGGGTGTGGTGGTATCAGTGATAGGCATCATTCCCCTATGGGTGGGGTGGTATCAGTGATTATCAGTGATAGGCAACATAACACATATGGGTGGAGTGGCATCAGTGGTAGGCAACATAACACATATGGGTGGGGTGGCATCAGTGATAGGCAACATAACACATATGGGCAGGGTGGCATCAGTGATAGGCAACATGATACATATGGGAGGGGAGGCATCAGTGATAGGCAACATGATACATATGGGTTTGTGGCATCAGTGATAGGCAACATAACACATATGGGTGGGGTGGCATCAGTGATAGGCAACATAACACATATGGGTGGGGTGGCATCAGTGATAGGCAACATAACACATATGGGTGGGGTGGCATCACTGATAGGCACATGATAAATATGGGTGGGGTGGCATCAGTGATAGGCAACATGATAAATATGGGTGGGGTGGCATCAGTGATAGGCAACATGCCCCTATGGGTGGGGTGGCATCAGTGATAGGCAACATGCCCCTATGGGTGGGGTGGCAGTGGGGGTGGCCATGGGTTCCATAAGGAGGCGTGGTAATGGTGGACAGGGCCTGGACCCACTGGATTTGTTTGTGGGGTGGGTGTCCGACTTATGGTCTGCGCCGTCCGCGTCTGTTCCTGATCCGGTCATATATGTACAGGACTGGTATGACCTGCGCGATTGGATTCATGGTCCGTCTTGATTCGTTGCTGGTTGCTACAGTTCGAATCCATGGAATGGGTTAATGGTGCGAATCAGAGTTGATATACAGCTCTTCAGGGTGCTGTGACGTGCTGAACGTGGTGACCCGTCTGGAACGTAGGAACTGCTCATCGTACTTGACCGGTCGGAAGTAGCAGTGTTTAGGTTGCCGTGCGGTGCTAATTGAGTGTTTCCGGGTCAGGCTCGGACGGAGATTGATGATGGAGTCGGAGTGTGCGGATCGGTCAGGATTTTGGCACTTTTCCGCATTGTAATTCGACCCCTTAGTGTCCAATCCTTTTTAATAAACAATAATTTTCTGCCCAGTTCCATACTGTTTACTCCCCTGACACCATTATACTGTATTAATCATGATTTCATTAACTCATTTATACATTTTTATTATCGTATAGTTCTGTAAGACTTAAAACCTCTATTGAACTGTAACAGGAAAATGACCTTTCTTTATTGTTTTCTGTTCACCTGTGGGATAAACTATGGCTTAAAAATGTTAGTACATCCTCAGCTGCTAATATCACCCAATCTTTGTTTTTTGTTTATAATTGAGCTGTTATCACTCCCACCTTTAGTAATAACATTTATCCTTCTGCTTCTCCATTATGCTGGTCCAGTTCCGCTGCAAATGGTACTTTATATCATTTATTACACTACTGTCCTCTAGTGTTTAATTTTTGGAAATCTATTTGGTCCAAATGTTTTAAGATTTTCAGTATAACTATATATCCCTGTAGGGAGAGTGAAGAACTGTATTCTCCTGAAGCTAAACAACACGAACAAGGTCACTTATGGTTATACAAGTCAACACAGGCTTTTGCCAGAGTGTGGGTCATCATAAGATTTTTGAGAGGTCGTCCCACAATCAACTTATCAAAGGCATGCTTCATAATTTGACGACCTCTCATACCGCAGTAGGAACAATGCCACCTCGGCGGACTCAACCAAAGGAAGCTAATTTACCCCTGGGAGTTCTCATAAATCTATGATAAGGACAAAACACTTGGTCCTGTTTATGTGGGCAAGACAAAAAGCATTTAAAATATACCTGGAGGTATGCTCAAAATATTCCTTCATTCATTGGGCACCTACTGTATGTTTAAAAACACTAAAAGGATGTTGGTCAACTGGGGAATTGTAATGAATCACCTGACTAGAGATCTTCCCATTTCCAACATGCTTCAACTAGTATTTTAGCCTACAAAGGTATAGGGTTTTCTTCAGGGTAATCAAGGTATGGTACACACTCAGACCATGCAACAAGGGTAAAAGCAGTAACCCTACCAATCCCTCTGCTACGTCAGCTACACCCTAGTCATATTCAACTATGGACTCCATGGCAAAGATGTGCGGTTGACTCCTCCATAGTCACGCATTCATCAGAAGGAAGCATGTGCGGATGTCACCTAATTGAGCCCCAGTCCACTGCCGTAATGTGGGACCATTAGAAGTATGTCAGCTGATTTTGATAATACTTCACACAGGCTTGTACTATTTGATCTTTTTATTGCACTTGCTTTTAAGATGATACTTTCTTGTTGGAAAGAGAATTCTAAACTATGTATGTTAACATGCTGGAATATTATTTATGAAGAGAATAGAAGATCTATTGTTTCTTCATCTTCGTTGCATCAAAAAATAAAATCTGATTTATATTCTCTACCTTTCACTACGTTTCTGTCTTCACACTCATCTATATCCTAATTTTTATATTTCTGCCTTTACTTTTGTTTCTTTCTTCCTTCCTTCCCCCTTTCTTTCTATCCCCATTTCTTTTCCTCCTCTTCCTGTTCTCCTTTGTCTCTGTTCTTCTTCTTCCCGTTTTTTTTCTATATTAAAAGAAAAATATATGCTGCTCATCCATTAGATTTTATTATTAGATGGCATTTAATAATTTTTATCTTTATGCTATTGCTTGACTAACAGCTATATTGCTCTGTAATATATACCATTGTCTTATAATATATACCATTGTCTTATCCTTTTTGTCAACCATACTGTTACTGCTTTATCAATCTTGATAAACAAATATTTAGCAACAAATAATAATTTATTAGCACTGTGTTCTGATCTAGTGCTGCAAAACTTAAACACAGAGCAGGGTAATTTTGGTGTTAATGGGGGAAAAGAAAAGCTTTCCATCCAGTTGATGATTTGCGCACTCTGAAACACCAGTTTAAATCCAGGTTTCTGCATCACTAAATTGTGTGATCCTAGACAACTAATTTACTTCACTTTGCCTCATTTCCCCTTCTAATTAAATATATTTTGGATATGCTTAAATACACTGCAATGTTACTCAATCTATAATAACAATATAGGCCATGTATAGAGGGTACAGGACAACTGAACAACCGACTTGCCTCTTGGTTCCCTGAGAGCATCTTTGTTAGGGCCCATGTTTACAAACTATAATTTCTAATAAATAATATTGTTTGCAATCCTTTAATCTATTTTACCATTAATCTATTATGATAAAGTGAAATACTTCCATGTGGTAAGGGATACATCTTTTGGGAATATTTATAATTTTTCTACAGAATGTTTGTTGGCCCCATTACGTGACAAATAATTTGATGGCTTGGCCTGTGATGTTGCTCTTAGAGCCAATCCTGAGCCTCAGCTCATTCCTGGCTTGGTTCTCCCATTTAGTTTATGGCTTGCCCATCTCTAACTCCCGCCCTCACTTTTATCTGTCCTTATTTGCCTACATCAGTGTTGTGGGGCTTTAACTATCAGCGAGAAGTACATGGGTCCTCTGCCTGCTGCTTCCTACGTCATGGATTTCAAACTCCTGTTAGATCCCCTTCTTGACATCAAGGCCTCTGTCACTGCTTCTATCCTTGTCACATTATGGGTTCGATTACGATCGCGGACGGACTTGCGTCCGTCCGCGACCCCAGAGCAGGAGGGAACCTCCGCATGACATGCGGAGTTCCCTCCTGTGCAATTAGGATGTGACCGCCACCCTGGCGGTCACATCCCCTATTTTTAACATTGCCGCGGGTGCAGCTTCAAGCTGCACCCGCGGCAATGTTAAAAAGGCACGCATTGCATTTGCATGCAGAAAGAGGCAGGCACCGTGCGGTGCCTGCCGCTTTCTGCATGCAAATGCAGGGGGGTACCATAGGTACCCCCCATGTGCACCCCCACCCCCCCTTCATCTAGGGGGCCCGCAACGGGCCCCCGCAGTGAAGTTCCGTATGCTTTTCCGCGGCGGAAAACCCGCCGCGGAAAAGCATACTTTACTGGCCATCCTAATATGGTGGACGGTGTCTGGAAGACACCGTCACCATATTAGAGCTTTTCCGCCGCAGTTGTAATCCGACCGCGGCGGAAAAGCTGCGGACGGAAACCAGGACCCACCAGCCATCCTAATCTGGCGGTGGGTCTTTGGTCAGTCCGCGGCGGATTTTCCGCATCCTCGGGGCCGGCGGTGGCTTCCGCCGGCCCCGAGGATGCGGAAAATCCACTAACATAATGACCCCCTATGTTCGTGGATGGTGTCAGCATGCTTTAAGCACTACATCCAGGCACTAGTGATCTGTTAAGCTGCTGCATTCTACCACAGCCCTCTCTGCACATCTTCACCCTTGATCCGATGGAGCTCAGAGAATGAGGTGAAACATGATTGGAGCAGACAGATCAGATTTGGTATCCCAGGCTGAGATGAGGAAAGGAGTATGTGATGTTCAAAGACTGCTGGTTAGTGTGGCGCTCTTTGTTGCACCTTAGAAGGTGGAGCAACTGGTAATGAAGCAAGAAAGGTGTGATAGAACACACTTTGAGAGGGTGATTGTTAATAGATGGGCCAGGCATAATGACATATTGATTAGACAATGCTGGTTGATGGGGGTAGAGTGGGTAATGGGGGCACGCTTTGGAGCATAGTGGGTGTTAGGGACAGCGGTTGTTGAAGGGAGACTCTGAGTAAGATAACTGGCTTAAGTGGATGTGATTCAAAAGAGTGGCTGGTGTGATGGGGCATACTAAGAACTGTTGTGAGGTATATAGTTGAGAAGGCTGGCTAGTCGGACAGGATGGAGTCAGATAGGGCCACTATGTCATCTGTGATTAGAGGAAGGTGGGTGTTTGCCAGGTAGGGTTAGTGAAGGTTTTCAGATCAATCTGATTGGTCAGAATGGACTGGTTTACTGGCGAGCATCACAGGATGTTGAGTAAAGAGAACTGGGCTGAAGAATTGCGTATGGGCATTATGGGTCATTTGATGGGTCTGGGTGGGTGAATCAGTGGCTGCTAAAGCGGATGAAGGGGGATTGGAGCAGAATGAATAGGGTATATGAGAATGAGGAAGAGATGTGGGCGAAGGGTCATGGCTTACAAAGGGAACATAAATAAGGCACATTTGAGAGTGATGGATCAGGGATCTGATTAGTGGGTGATGAATCTTAGTTGTCGAGGAAACTGTGCAAGGTGGGTAGGGTTGTGAAGCAAAGTAAAGATACTCAGAATCCCAGGTCAACTGCTGAAATATGAACACTTGTTCAAAGTGATAATCTGGCCATTTTGCTTTAGAAGTGTGTGAAAAATCCGAAATCATTTTTGCAGGAGCATGGCAATACCTTCAAAAACAAAAGGCGATACCTCTAAGTGAAAGACACTTTAACTTTTTCAAATACCATACTTAATGAAAAAAACATGCAAACCCTCTCCAAAAAGACCGTGGAAATTGTAATATAAAGTGATAGTGGCATCGGGTCATGAGTTGGAGTGGGTGAATTGATAGTTAAAGTTCTGGATCATGGCTCTGGGGTGATGCATCCGTGATGGATGAGGCATGGGGCTGGTGTTTTTGTGATGAGTCTCAATGAGCTGGTTATTTGGATGTATATACTGGTGGATGACTTCCAGATCCACATAAGAAAGAGGTTTTTTTTTCCTTAGATAATTGTGAGATCAGTATGATCGTTCTAATGCTAAACAAAGTGTTTAAGGGGGACCGGTCGCGGACTTCATACGGAAAGTTAGAGGTGGAGAAGTGCATGATTCAAGTAGTGCACTGTGAAGTGAATTACATTGGGAAGAAAGGATTTAAACCATTTTAAATCTCATAGAACAAGGTCCAATTGTGGTGTGGCAAGGCAGAGCGGCTAATTGATCAGAAGGACATGTGATAGTGGGAGAGTGGGAAGAACCACACAAAGTGGAGTGCCAGAGGGACCAACTTAGGAAGGACAGACAAGAGTCTTGACGGACAAAGGGGATGAATGAGACAGGCACAGGTGAGTGTGGCAGGTGATGACATCTAGATTAAATTGACTCTAAAATCTGGATTATATCATGTAGCAGTAATTCAAATTTTTTGAACAGGGGGATAAGAAACAGTTACTTTGTACACACAATTAAGAGACATTATTCTGCATCAGTTTTTAATTATTTATTGCAACAATGAGAAATATATTTCACATTTATTTTTCTCATCTCCAGCCATAAATAGGATCCAATAAATTAATAACTTACAACTCTTAAAATGGTTTAACACATTAGGCAAAATAGGTTACAATATCACATTTCTTATCAAGTATTGTTGTTACCAGTGAAATTAAATTAATAATAAATAGAAAACAAATTAGAGAATAAATACTAGTATACATTAAATAAAAGATAATGTAGAAATATTTTTCTGATATCATATATCTGTTTCAAACACCGGAGGTATCATTCAGGAATACCGTTCAATCCCTGAAAGTGATGAAGACACATACTTGGCTGAAAAATTGCCATACCTTTGCATCACACCACTGTGTGCTCACACACAAAAACACATACTATGTCTAATGAAACATTTTATACAGTGTTATACATACTGTTGTCTTATATTACATCTTGCCATCTTATTGAGACATTACTGCAGGAAATCGACAGAAAGCACAAGGTTGATTGAAATGGCCCATACTTGCCCACTGAAGTCAAGGTTCATTGTTTGAGAAGATACACAACTGGCCTATTTGTGTTTCAGTCCTGTCACACTATCTTGAGATGCTGGGCAAGGGATTTCAGTCACCAGAGCACATAGATGACATTATTGATACAGGTTTTTTACTGTCTTGTCAATGCTTGGAATAAAAAAAAACAGAATCATTGTGTGTTGCTTCCTGCTGCAAGATGTGGGGTTGTTGTTTTTGCATTACTATTTGTGTCAATGTCCTTTCATCTAGGTGCTAATGATTTTTGATTCAGGCCTGCAAACCCATCCATATATTAAAGCTGATATAACAAACATCTATTTTTTCTGTTTCTCCAATTTTTTATGAAGCATATTAGAATTTCCCCATCCACCCCACCCCCAATGCTTGAACTATTCCTGCAGCTTTTATTGGCCATTGTTCTTTGCTCACTTCGTACACTTTTGAGAACATCATTTAATGAGGCTGACAACTTAGCGGTCCATCACTATGCTGTTGGGTGTGACGCAGGTGCATCCCACTACAACAGTCATTCTTTCCAGTGTAAAGGTGCAGCTTTTCGGTTCTTTCCGCAGGACCAAGATCTGGTGCTTGATTTCGACTGGGTTCAAATCGAAGCCTCCGCAGCTATCAGCGCATATTGCCTGAGATATATGCGTAGGGTACCTCTGGTTGTCTATGTCTGGCCTGTAAATAAACAATCAAGGCATTAGTGCAGTTTGTGGACCATCCATCACCAACACCTGTTACCATATTCAAAGAAGAAAATAGCGCAGGACTACCAACTGAAATGAAGCAAGAATGGGAGGGGGGACTACTCTATCTCTAAGAACATGCTTCTATCTAAAAAGAGGGACAGCACAGATTAGCCACTGATGACTTGCCAGCACCTAACCAGATATGCTCTGTGTAGGGCAAATTCTAGAGTCTCAATGTAGAATGGCTACAGAAAATGCAGGGGGTGAGTGTGGTGGTGGTGGTAATGGTGGACAAGGTAGTGGAGAAGAATGATGAGGGTATTTCGGGCCATTAGGAAGGATGGAAGACAGGGGCATGAAAATAATTGGATACATTGTTCTTGATAAAGTAGGTTTGGGACCCATGAAGATGGCTCATTAAACAATTTGTCATAATTTTATGAGTCGCAGAAAGAAATCCCCCAGACTGTGGCAGATAAGTGGAACTCACATGCATTGTTTTTGGTGTTCTGCAGTTGCGCACCACACTTTCGCAGGTACCCAGAGGAAGAAGGTGGGTTCTTCAGAACAATGACCATGCACTGTGAGTCTTACGTGTATTCTACCCTATCTGATTCCATCGTTACTCAGGTCACAAAGCTAACAGGCAGGCCAAAAAGTGAGTTTGTGAGCCTTACTGTGCAGCACTGAAGGCTAAACAAAACCCTCAAAGGCACTAGTTTGAATGCAATTTTTGGATGGAGTGCTTGGCAACAGTGTTAAAAAGCGACTTAAAAAGAGACTAGCATGCACTGGCTTCTCCTCGAGCATCACCTCAGGATGAAACTTCAGCCCATTATCATATAAGTAGTGTTAAATATCTTTAAGGGCTGCAAGACCGGAAGCCAGGGCAGTTGTCCTTCACTAACAGATGATGCTCTTCTGATATTAGTCCTCTGACCAATCAAAGGCATTGATCTGCTATATTACAAGCAGAGACTGACCAATCAGAAGGGCCACCTGGATAGTTAATAACAAGAAAAACAAGTTTATATGGATGTATGACAGAACCACGCACTCGTTTGCAACATATGCCGTTACAACGCGGTTGTTACTACTCGAATGCCATTACCACGCATAATCTTTACCAGGGATCCCTTTACAATTAATTTTATTGTAAAAGCATGAATGGTATGTGTGAAAAGAAGGGGGTATACCCGACTATAGTTCCTAATTCGGGATGTCTATATTATTTGGGAAAACAGGAAATTAGGAACAAGGGTATCCTATGAACATAAACTGACATCAGACATTAAGAACTATATATGGACAATGTGCATGGTACAAAAAATATATCATTATTTTATATAGTAATAGTCTTAAAAGTGTTTTTTCTATTTTTATATATATATGATATATGATCTACAAATACAAAATGTTGTATACATTGGTTATTTGGGTTCAGTTATGAATATTTTGGTATGCAATTTGTGCTTTTTTTCCTTTTTTGGATCACAGTACATTACCATTCATTATACAATAGAAAGTTAATCAAAAAAAGGGTGCACAAAAATATATACAACAAATTGGCTTAATCTTAATCTAAGAAGATGGCTAAAGGTTATTGGTAATTGCTACGCGCGTTTCGGCTATTAGCCTTCATCAGGGAGCCATGATGTATTTTCCAAATGTACCTATGCAAACAGAAAAAATATATATAAAAAATCCATGTCAGTGTCAGTATAATGTCCTAATCATAAGAATTACAAAAACATTGGGGGGCAGATTTATGTTAACTGGCGCATCCCGAGGGATGCGCCAGCTAACATGCGCCACAGTGCGCCACAGCTACGCCACCCATGGTGCGCCGCATTTATGATGCGGCGCACCATGGGGCAAAAACGGCACAGATGCGTCACGCATATGTGCCGTAAAAGTGACGCATTGCTGGCGTTGCGTCGCAAGCGCGACGCAGCTCCAGCAAAGCTCTGGGGGGGCCTATTCTTTCAATGCTGCCTCAAGCCTTACGCCTGCTTCAAGCAGGCGCAGGGTTTTGACGCAGCATTGCCCTGAAAGTGACTGAGTGAAATCTCATAGATTTCACTCAGCCACTTTCAGGAGGCGTTCCTGCGCAGGAACGCCCCCCCCCTGCGCAGGAACGCCTCCTCATGGCGCAGTGCTGTACAACGTGACGCATCTCCTAGATGCGTAACGTTGTAAATAGGGCGCAGGGATGCGCCACATTTCCGCGCCGTTGCGTCACGCAACGGCGGCGTAAACGTGCCGCAAGCCCTTCATAAATCTGCCCCGAGGTGCTTCAATATTTACAAAACCGTGATTAAAAACAAGGGGAGAAATTTGGAAATACACAGAGCATTCTTACTATGTACATGTACAGTAGTACATTAGTGAATACTGCAGCCGTTGCCCTTTGGTAAGAATACATCCTACTTGTCCAATACTGCATTAATATTGTCTTAGCTATGCATCATTTCCCATATATTCCCTTGCACTCTTCCCCACATCCTCTTGCACTCTTCCCCATATCCCCTTCACTCACTATCCTTAACACCTTCTGTGGTTTCAACATCACATCCATGATGTGCCCTCTGACATTCACAAAACCCCCTCTGTTTTTCCTGAGACCCCACCCAGCGGGTATAGAATGTCTTCTAAACTGCCAGATATATCAAATAATATAGACATCCCGAATTAGGAACTATAGTCGGGGATACCCCCTTCTTTTCACACATACCATTCATGCTTTTACAATAAAATTCATTGTAAAGGGATGCCTTTAAAAGCATGAATGGTAAACACATATGCATGGTAAAGGTTTCATTAGTATAAATAAGTATTTTACAGGTAAGTCTAAACCCTATATAACTATCTATATATTAATGTTCACTGAAAAAGCCTTAGGTTTCAGGCATGTTATATTTAGAAATTAGCATTTAAAAAACCTTAGAAATTCACAGAAAAAACATAGGTTTCCGGGATGTAATAGTTAGTTGGACATTTCACTCAGACAAAACATTGAAATTCCACTTTTATAGTTAGTTCAGCTAACTATAACTCGTGCCCCCGCAATGCACTGCTGAGGATGTCACATACTACATCATTCATGACATGTCTGGATCTGGACTGGAAGTACCTGGTGGGCTAGTTGGACCCCAGGGACACTCAGGATTCAAGGGGACTTAATTCCTCAACTTAAAACAAGCATTTGCACACTTGTCACATCAGGCCACACTCCCTCTCTGCACCACTGTGCAAACGCACCCCTGGTGCGTTATAAATTGGAGGATTAAGTCCCTTGAGTCCTGAGGGTCCCTAGGGGCCTGTAAAATACTAACATTGTAGTGTTAAAGTGTTAAAGACATGCCTGGTAAAGGCATATGCATGGTAAAAAAATGTACAGGTAGGTGCAAACACTTTTTTGGTTTACATATATCTATATATATGTATAACTATACATATATATTTATGTGTATATATATTTCCCGGAGTGCCTGTGTGTGTCGTACTTTGAATGCACTGGAGCCTGCATCCAGACACTTATACATCCACTCATTCTTCAATGCAGATTTCTTTATATATATAATATAAATTGACATATGGAACCAAACCACATTCACTGGATGATGTCATCAGTGATGTCATTTGAGATGTCATCAGTGATGTCATCAGTGATGCCACTGACCATGTTATGAATGATGTAATATGTGACATCATCACCAGTGGATTCCGGGTGCGAGAGTTACAGTTAGTACAACTAACTATAACGGAAGAATTTCAAAGGTTTTGTATGAGTGAAATGTCTGGCTAACTATAACACCCCTAAAACCTATGTTTTTTTAGTGAATTTCCAAGGTTTTTTAAATGATAATTCCTAACTATATCCGGCTAGAAACCTATGGTTTTTACAGTGAATTTCAAAGGTTTTTTAAATGATAATTCCTAACTATAACCTGCCTGAAACCTATGTTTTTTTCAGTGAATTTCAAAGGTTTTTTAAAAGATTATTCCAAAGTATAACCTGCCTGAAACCCCAGATTGTTTTCAGTGCATTCAATAGATTTTTTCAATAACAATTTTTAAATGTCTTAATTGTTATATTTATTTCTTTGATACTGATTCAATTTTTTTTAAATATATTCATTTTTAGATATCTTATTTTTAAGATTACATTACACATTTTTAATATATATATTTTGTAAAAAAATGTTATATATACATATTTTAAAAAAAGATCTTTATAATATTTACTGTTTTTTTTTTGGTTGCAATTTTTTGAGCAGTCTTGCACCAAAAACGCACCTCTCTTGATTGCTGCGCAGAACGTAACCGCCATTTTACAATCGTTCTGTAGGATACGCGCATGGTGTGCGGGACTTCTGTGAAATTTTTCGATAAAAAAAAGATATATATATATATATATATATATATATATATATATATATATATATATATATATATATATATATATATATATATATATATATATATATATATATATATATATACTATATATTACCTACTGGCGGTCGCCAGTAGGTATATATAGTTAGGATTTTTTCTCTATGGGATTTTTGAAAATTCTATGTCCAATAACTTTGGCGTTTGTGGACGGAATTGGCTGAAATTTTCAGGAGAATGGAACATTTTGTTTTTGAGCAGCCCCTGACAATTTGGGGGGATTTCATCAAGGTGGGGCCGAGAAAAAAGGGGGGTCCCAAAACGCGTTTTTCCCATGTTAATGTCCATAGGGCGGTTGGCCTCACTTTTAGCTCGAACGGCTGAATGGATTTGCACGAAACTTGGCAAAATTGTAGGGACTGTTAGCCCGATGTGCCTTTGCTAGGTCTCAATATATGTGCTCCAGTGGAGTTTGAGTAATTTAGGTTCAAAAAAAGATATATATCTGGGCGGAGCCTAACCACACATCTGATCTGATTGGCTGTCAGCACTTCATCCAAGAAGTGTTGGCAGCCATCTTGGGACCAATATACATGATAGCACCTCATTAAAAAGCATTGTAGTTAATAGAGGGTTTTAGGACTTTAGTTACATTATAAATCATTTGTTGATGGTACCATACTCGTTTTAGGAATTGTGGTGGGTTCTAAGGTGATTTTACCATGTGAAAAAACCTTCTGCTGTGATATCATGAATATTGTTTGAAAGAAAACTAATATCTCATGATTTTCCCACAGTGGTTTGGAAGGGGATCTATAAGCTAAACTGAAAGCATATTTTCTGTAAATTCACATTATCTTTCTCAGTCATGTGAAAATGAAGTCTGACATTCTCAAAACATGTACATCCAACAGAGACTGTCAGTTGATTCCTTTGTGTTCTACTGCAGCCTCCTAGAGTGTTCTAAAGAACAACTAGAGCGCTAACAGTCCTACTTATTACAAAGGTATGGCACACCTGAAGCCATCTTGATTGGAATAAAGTGGTAACTCTTAAAACATTTAATTTAAAAAGAAACAACATGAGGGGGTATATTTTGCCATAGAAAGTATGATTAGTGCTGCAGAATGAAAAATTAGGGCACATTTTGAGTGACTTCTCAAATCCTTTTCTATTTCATTAAAACATTCTGACATGCAGTCTCCCAAAATGGCCACCAGAGACAAAAGAGCCCAAATGTAGCCCAAATATCACCCAGATGTAGCCCAAGTATAGCCCAATGACAGAATGATTAGTGCTGCAGAATGAAAAATTAGGGCACATTTTGAGTGACTTCTCAAATCCTTTTCTATTTCATTAAAACATTCTGACATGCAGTCTCCCAAAATGGCCACCAGAGACAAAAGAGCCCAAATGTAGCCCAAATATCACCCAGATGTAGCCCAAGTATAGCCCAATGACAGAATGTCCCAGAGTGTTCTAAAGAACAACTAGAGCGCTAACAGTCCTACTTATTACAAAGGTATGGCACACCTGAAGCCATCTTGATTGGAATAAAGTGGTAACTCTTAAAACATTTAATTTAAAAAGAAACAACATGAGGGGGTATATTTTGCCATAGAAAGTATGATTAGTGCTGCAGAATGAAAAATTAGGGCACATTTTGAGTGACTTCTCAAATCCTTTTCTATTTCATTAAAACATTCTGACATGCAGTCTCCCAAAATGGCCACCAGAGACAAAAGAGCCCAAATGTAGCCCAAATATCACCCAGATGTAGCCCAAGTATAGCCCAATGACAGAATGTCCCAGAGTGTTCTAAAGAACAACTAGAGCGCTAACAGTCCTACTTATTACAAAGGTATAGCACACCTGGAGCCATCGTGATGGGAATAAAGTGGTAACTCTTAAAACATTTAATTTAAAAAGGAACAAAATGAGGGGGTATATTATGCAATAGAAGGTATTATTAGTGCTGCAGAAAGAAAAATTAGGGCACATTTTGAGTGACTTTTCAAATCCTCTTCTATTTCATTAAAAAATTCTGACATGCAGTCTCCCAAAATGGCCACCAGAGACAAAAGAGCCCAAATGTAGCCCAAATATCACCCAGATGTAGCCCAAGTATAGCCCAATGACAGAATGTCCCAGAGTGTTCTAAAGAACAACTAGAGCGCTAACAGTCCTACTTATTACAAAGGTATGGCACACCTGAAGCCATCTTGATTGGAATAAAGTGGTAACTCTTAAAACATTTAATTTAAAAAGGAACAAAATGAGGGGGTATATTTTGCCATATGAAGTATGACTAGTGCTGCAGAAAGGAAAATTAGGGCACATTTTGAGTGACTTCTCAAACCCTCTTCAATTTCATTAAAAAATTCTGACATACAGTCTCCCAAGATGGCCACCAGAGACAAAAGAGCCTAAATGTAGCCCAAATATCACCCAGATGTACCCCAAGTATAGCCCAATGACAGAATGTCCCAGAGTGTTCTGAAGAACAACTAGAGCGCTAACAGTCTTACTTATGACAAAAGTATGGCACACCAGAAGCCATCTTGATTGGAATGAAGTGGTAAGTCTGAAAACACTCAATTTAAAAAGGAACAACATGAGGGGGTTAATTTTGCCATAGAAAGTATGATTAGTGCTTCAGAAAGAAAAATTAGGGATCATTTTGAGTGGCTTCTCAAATCCTCTTCTATTTCATTAAAAAAATTCTGACATGCAGACTGAAACATGCACTTTGAATACCAGCAGCAGACGTCCCTGGTGAGCAGTAGCTTTACTACAGTGATCTAATGTGCAACTAGAGTGCTAACATTCAGAATTTATGGCAAATGTGTGACACATCTGAATGCCTTCTTGATGGAACCAAAGTAAATAAGCATTGAAAATGCAATAGATCTCGCCCTCGTTTAAGTTAAAGCCATTCTGTTTGTAATGAGGTGGCTTTTTAGCTTTGCTTTTATTAGTGTTTTTTCAACTTTCATGTAAATAACATGCATCTGTATGCATATAAGTATATGTATGCATGCATTTATGTTTGTATTTATATAGATATACAGATGATATATGTTTATATATGTATGTATATATATATATTCACTGAAAAAACCATAGGTTATAGACCATATATAGTTAGGAATTAGCATTTACAAAACCTTGAAAATTCACTGAAAAAACCATAGGTTATAGACCATATATAGTTAGGAATTAGCATTTACAAAACCTTGAAAATTCACTGAAAAAACCATAGGTTATAGACCATATATAGTTAGGAATTCGCATTTACAAAACCTTATTTTACTCACACAAAACCATTGAAATTCCATATATAGTTAGTTGCACTAACTATATATCGCGCACCCGCAATCCACTGCTGATGATGTCACATATTACATCATTCATGACATGGTCAGTAACATCACTGATGACATCACTGATGACATCTCAAATGACATCACTGATGACAACATCCAGTGACTGTATGTTTCTGTAAAGTTAAAATATGTCTTACATATTGAAGAATGAGTGGATGTATAAGTGTCTGGATGAAGGATTTAGTAGGTGCATGACTGACTGTATGAGTGAGTGATTAAATGTGTCTCACTGAGTGCATGGGTTAGTGACTAAACTGTCTTAATTTGTGCATCATTATGTCTGTTGTTCTGTAAACTGTTGCATGTGTTGATAAGTAGCTATATGAGTAACTATATGGGTTATTGATTGGTTGCCCAAGTATTTGTATGGGAGACTGAGTGTGTGTGTGGGTGGCTGGGAGGTGTATGACTCTGTGCATAGATGTGTGAGCAGTTGATTCACTAGATGTATGGTTTCAAAAGTGCATGTGGAAACAGCTGTATGGGCGGTTGACTGTGTGCATGAGTGTATTGGTGAGTGAATGGATATCTCAGTGCTACATGTCAAAGTAAGTACATATGTAAAACACAGTACATGTGAGAGTTGACATATATAAATAACTGTGCATAAGAGCCAGTGAATGTGTGAGTGGCTGTATGGATCATTGTGAACTTGTATCAGGGATTGTATAAGAGAGTAAATATGTGTTAGTATATGTTTGAATAAGTAAAGTTTGTATAACTGTATAGTTGAGGAAATGGAGGTGTGATTGATTCTTTGCATGACTGACTAGGTGTGTGAGTAACTCCATGGATGAGTGACAGTCTGTGAGTGTCTGTTTACACTGATTGTATCTAAGGTTATATTAGAGTCTGAAGAGGTTCATCGTATTATCACATGAATGATATCATCAGTGATGTGATCAGTAATGTCAAATGAGATGTCATCAGTGATGTCATCAGTGATGTCATTTGAGATGTCATCAGTGATGTCATCTGAGATGTCATCAGTGATGTCATCAGTGATGTCACTGACCATGTCATGAATGATGTAATATGTGACATCATCAGCAGTGGATTGCGGGTGCGCGATATATAGTTAGTGCAACTAACTATATATGGAATTTCAATGGTTTTGTGTGAGTAAAATAAGGTTTTGTAAATGCGAATTCCTAACTATATATGGTCTATAACCTATGGTTTTTTCAGTGAATATATATATATATATATGCATGTAATATAAATATTAAGGGGAAAAATATTTTCTTTTTGTTTCAAGACACTTTTATTATTTTTAAATGAAATTTGGGGAAGTCAAGCTAGATGCATGCTGCGTGTACGCAGCAAACGCAGATCCCATGTGACTAAAAAAAAGAGATTTCATTGGTTTATAACACTTACTGTTCTAACTATTGGAGAACCCCACCCATTTCAATTACTCTTCTTAGACCTTCCTTATGAGAAGAACTATCCTGTAAAGAACGTCACTTTTTGTTCATTGGAAACCTGAACTTCTTTTTTGGATTCAAAAATGGCTACACCACTGCAAGAATCATCTGATTCTGATGATTTTGTTACTGAACAATTTCTACCAGAACCTCACCCTCCCAAAAGATACAGATCCATTGTATGGACATTTTTTACTTTTCCAGAGGGGCAAAATAAATGTAATTCCACCAAAGTAACATGCAAGATTTGCCAGGCAGTGCTGTCCAGAGGAGATTCAAAAAAGAAATACTCCTGTGGCACTGCTAGTATGTGCAAGCACATCCAATCCATGCATCCTGTCAACTATGCTCACAAAGAATGTAGAAGACTGTGCCCAAATATACCTCCACCACCGACAATACCAAGTACCACTGCAGCATTACCTTCAACATCATGACCAGACATACGTCCCCAATTCGTGAAAGTTAGAATGAACTGTGTGAACTGCAATCGTTTAATTTGTTATGGGGAGCAATCAGTAGACCTAGTTTGCAGAGCAATTGATAACCATCAATGCTAGTTTTTTGTCCCTCAAAGTTCATGCTTTTCTTCATCCAGTTGATTTTTTTGTCTAAAAAAATCAAAATAAAACAAAAAATAAAAGTACAAAAAAAAGTTATTTTCAGAACTAACTACTCTGGTTAAAGGAAGAGCTAAGTGTATATGCTAGCGTGTGAAAGTTTACATACATGTATGTATACTGCATAATTCAGTAAAGAATACATTTGTCATATATGGTGAATGTATAACTGCAGAACTATAAGGAAGTGCTGTAGCATGACACTGTAAGCTCTTTAGCTACAGTGTGCTGAGCTACTTCCGAAGGACAGAGATGCTACACATGTACATTAATATGTTGGAAGTCTGTCCTTCCCTCTGAACTGCTTTTAAACTGCAGGCATGTGTTGATACACGCACCCTTGCACCATAGTGCAACAATATCTGTGTCGTGTGGAGTTTGCTTTCGTGCAGGAAGACACAGCTTCCTGCACAAAAACACTGAAGAAATTTTTCTCCTACAATGTATGCTGTGCATTGTAGCCTATATTGTAAGAAAAAAATTAGGAGAAATGAAAAAAATTGTACAGCAGATTTACAAGCTCTGTGCGCCACCAGTACGCCAACTTTTGTCACGTACTGGTTGCACACGTGGCTCCTCCATATTTACAAGGAGACAAAAAGCTACCCTGCATAACTTTTCTTTTCCTTCTAAAAACAACCCCTTCATACGCAACTCTTTACGTATATATATATATATATATATATATATATATATATATATATATATATATATATATATATATATATATATATATATATATATATTTATATATATATATATATATTTATATATATATAAATATATATATATATATATATATATATATATATATATATATATATATATATATATATATACATCATTTATGACGTGACTTCACTGATAACATCACCGATGACATGTCATATGACATCACCTTTGACATCACTGATGACAGTATCCAGTGAATGTGGTTTGCTTTGTTATTTAAATATGTATTATATATATAGCCATCTGCATTGAAGAATGACTGGATATAAAAAAAGGGTGTGCCTCCTGTCTGGTTCTCTGTATCCACAGAACCAGACAGGAGGCCCACCCTTCTCCTTCATCATGGCCAAGACCTGAAATGAACTCCACCTCAGCATCAGATGAACCCCCACACTGAAAGCATTCAGGAAGACCCATACGACCTGGCTTTTCGAATCACCAAAGCTGCACAAATCCCCCACACATACTCCCCCAGCGCATGTAAACCCTCACAGGTGAGTACTGCACTCTATACATCCCTAATTGATTAATTGATACACCACCACAGTGTGTGTTTTAGTGTTATCAACAGGCCCTGTCATTTGTTTGGCTTTCTGTAACTCTTAAGGGTAGTGAAATGAGCAGTACTACCTTCTTTAATATATACAGAATTTCTGAGATTGGCTTGGTTTTTCTTCACCTCTGAGAGCTACTTTCAGAGTGCTAGTGAGCTACCAGTAGCTCCTGAGCTACTAGTTGGAGACCCCTGGTGTGTTTAGAGAGGGGGAAATTGTAGTCCTGAAGCACAAATGTGAAGGTTATTACACAAGTACATGCATAATACATAGCACTTTGAATCACTCCATTCCCTAAATCCTGACTCACTGCATGAGTATATGCTTACTGTCTGAATGATTACATTAATGTAAGTAAAGACACTGGGTGAATTCTTAATTGGTTGATTTTTACTTTGGTGAATGAATTACTACATGGTACTGAAAAACTCATTTTGAAATTGCATCAGCAGTCACACTGTATTTGCTGGAGTATATAGATAGTGACTGGGGAATTGTAGGCCTAAAGCACAAGTGTGAAGTTAGTTACACCACTACATGCATAATGCACAGTAGTTTGAAGCACTGCATACCCTAAAGCCTGGCTTACTGCAAGAGTGTACGTACTTATGAAACTGCAAACACATCAACAAACCAAATCATTCTCTCTCAATTTTGCCAAATGGACACTGATGCATAGTGTGATTCTAGACATACAACAGTTTTCCTTGCAGTATATAAAAAAAGATTAAAAATATTAGATAAACAAATGTATGAAAACTCGCAGTAATGGAATTAAATAAATTAATAGTCAGATATAAGTTAGAATACTCAAAGTTTAATAGAAAGTATCTCTGGCACAGGATGCAAGGAAAATAGGGGTTTAGGGTACTGAAGAATAATAAACAAGTTTTACAAAAAAAGGGAAGTTACTACAATGATAATTCAAAAGAAAAAGGGGAATGAATGTTAATACTCGTATTAAAAAAAGTAACCTACAGAAATGCTTCAATAAGAAAAACAAATTTAAATTAAGCATTTTAGAAATTATACGAAAGTTAAAAAGTATGGAAAGAGGCACGTTTACATAAACACATGATGCACTTAAATAAAGGAAAGAGAACACCTGTCAACTGAAAAACATGACTTAAAAGTGGGAGGAGCAATAATCGATCCCATAGAGTGTTAAGTAACCCAAAAGTATATAAACCACACCCGTGGGAAAGTTAGTTTTGAATCAATTCGGGCGAAGGAACTACGAGCAAGTAATGATTCGGGGCTGCAAAAGCATCTTGAGAATATCTTTCATTTCCTCAGAGGGAACATATTGTTAATGTATATTTAAAAATACATAAAACATTATGTCCCCTCCAGAGGAGTTGGGTGAATTTCGATGAAGGAAGGAAAGAATATCGAAGAAAGGTAAATTATCTGAATGGGTATATGCTTAAAATTTTTTGATGATATAGAATGTGGAATGATTAAGTTTAAATGTAATAGAATAACAAGTTTACGAAGCAACCATTTCAAGAAATATAAGTTAATTAACGAATTAGTAGGTGCAAAGTAATAATTTGGAGCGAAACCATCCTCTTGAATTTATCTTTCATTTCCACAGAGGGATCATATTGTTAATGAATATTTTAATTTATATATAACTTTATGATCCTTCAACTGGAGTTGAATGACATTTTAAACAGAGGATTTCAAAACATAATAAATAATGTTTTTTTTAGTATGCAAGTTTTTCTTAATGATTCAAAAATGTAGTATAAATAAAGTATCGACAAAACAATGAAATACTTTGGAATAAAAGAGTATACTCCTTATCTTCTAGAGTGAAAATGGCTTAAAGTATTTTTATTGAGTAGTGCTTTCTGCTATTTTCACTCGTGAAGAACAGGAGGATTATCTCCGCAAGCACTTTTTTTGAAAAAAATAATATAATTGTGGCTTCAAATGTAAATAATTTTTTACATTTTAAAAAATTATTGTTAAATGTAATATTGAAATGAAATGTACATAAAAAAGAAAGAGGAAGTAGTAAGGAAGTGTTTGTCGTAGCACTTATATTCTACATTATCTGAAAGTAAAAAAAGCCCAAACATTTATATAAAAATGATGGTGCAACACTTACATAATGTACACATAAGGAATGAGTGCTTATGATAAAATAAAATAAATGTGGTCCAACACGTGATACTATTAATTGAAAAAAATATTTAGCATTTCACCCATGTGATGAATATAAAAGACTCAATAAAAATATTTTGAAAACTTGTGCATTTTTCTTTCAAGGATAGTTTGAAGAATGATACATTTAATGAGAGGACAAAGTGCTCCACGCTAAAGGAGAAAAGTCAGCACAATTGTGATAGAATAGAAAATAGAATAATATTTTTAAATACCTTCACAGTCAACAAATTCGTAAGCACAGTAGACAATTTAATTTAAAAACACCTTACCACAACTGGGGGCATATTATCAAGGAGGCTTTGAAACGCAGTGTAAAATAAAATGCGCCACAAAATGGGATAGACACATGCTGAGGGTATCGTAACGTCACATAGAAAAAACAAGTCAATCAACATTACGATCAGGAAGGTAGAGTTAACCACACAACAGCCAATCAAACGTTTTTCAAAGTCTGCACAAGGAAACGGTTTGGTCGGTAATAAGTCTTCTTCACAACCAATAAAAAAGAGGTGTAGAAAGTTTCTGTTTTTAACATACGAGGAAATCAGATGACCTTCCAAGTACATGTAGCGAGAGGCAACTGTTACCCCTAGACCAACATTCACTTACCCTACAAATGCACCCCCCTGGACTTAGAATAGTAATTGTTACCCCTACACTAACCTACACTTACCCTACAGAGGCACCCTGCTCTCTCTTTCAAAATCCAAATCAGATTTACAACACCCTTGCACCACTTTCGCGTCACTTTTCCCATCTTAAAAATAATGCGGGGAGCTGGCGAGACCATGGAGACATTGTGGCTCCCCCACGATCCCCAACATTTTTCATAAGACACGGGGATACGGTCCCCGGGAATATTAGAAAGTACTGATAAGGGCTATTTTTTAACAAAAAAAGTAAAAGTTGAGCACCCATCGCAGCACTCAGTGCGGCCCTGTGGTATGCACACGCTGGATGCACGACTCATAATTTGTAGGCTGCACGGGCTGCGCGACTCCAGCACCTTTGCTGCACAACTTCTATGCGTTTGGGAGCCAGCAGCACTTTTCCACATCATGAGCTACTAACATGCAGCTCCCCATGTGTAAAAGCAATCTGATTTACATTTTGAAAGAGAGAACAGATTTCCTTGTTGTGGGAGGGCGGGATGGGCACCCCGGTACCCTGGAAGAGCCGGCCCTCCCACAATACATAAAGGCCCGGGGAGTGGTGGTCCCCAGGGCTTTGGAGACCTTACAGCCCCTCCCTCCCCAGCCATGGTTTTTTTTGTAGCGTAAAGTGCTCAAGTGCTCCAGGAGGGGGGCCACATAGTTCCCCTCCCACAATACATAAAGCCCTGAGGGGTGATGGTTCATGCGGCTTTGAGGACCTTCAACCCTTCCCCCTACCATTTTTTTCTTTTTAGCCCTGGGAGGTGATGATCCCCGAGGCTGGGGGTCGCCTCTGGGCCCCACATAAAATGTAATAATTTTGCCCCAATTTTATTTTAGATTATCACCACTTAAGCAAAAGGCACAATTGTTAACTCTTTGCCAAATTTGGGGTAATTCCGTTCAGCCGTTCGGGCTGTAGCCGTGGCTAAAGGTCCTATGGGAAATTGCATAGGAAAAGCAAGTTTTGGGACCCCCCTTTTTCTCAGCCCCCGCTTGACGAATCACCCCCAAACTTTTAGGGAAGTAGACGAACTGAGCTGGCCAAAAGTTTGGAAAATTTCGAGAAGATTCATCAATCGATGCGGATTTCCTATACATAATAGGTCCTAACTATAACTACCTACGGGCGACCAAGGAGCCGAAACGTTATGCAAGGAATAAAATAATCTGCACCAACTTGAAGGTCCGTGTCCGTTGTTCTTGGGCAAGTAAGGCGGGAATCGTTGGCCACTGGCTCCAGTGCGGCAAACCGTATATATATATATATATATATATATATATATATATATATATATATATATATATATATATATATATATATATATATATATATATATATATATATATATATATATATATATATATATACAAGCTCACTCCCTCCCGGTCCCGGGTGAGAAATAACGACAGCACTCGTGGGGATTTCGTTATTGGCAGCTTTACTCGCACAACAGACGCGTTTCGGAAGCAACGCTCCCTTCCTCAATGTTTACATCGAAATGCGCGTACTGGCGCCATTTTTATTTCAACATTACAAACAACACATGTTGGTTGGTATAGAGAGAGGACTGACGCAGAAGCGCCATTTTGCTAGTACATAAAATCACTGTATTAGCATAAATGAAAATAAAACGCATTAGTTTAGTGAGTATCAAACAAAATATACAAACTACTCATATTTCTTAACGTGTAGTTTAGCAACACAATTGTGCCGTGGATCGGCAAATAACCCTCTCCTAAATGCAGTGGGTAATGGACAGTGATCTCGCCGTGGATCGGCTTGTGGCAACTCGAAGGTTGCCTTTTAGATTTCCAAAAACCCAATGTCTTGATTCAATCCCCAACAGTGTTGAATGTTGATTAACAAAAAGTTTACCCAAGGTTAAAAATTAAACCATAATCCAGAAGTTACCAAGAGTGTACAATTGTCATATGTATGGTGCCATGATAGTGAAAAAGCTCTTAATTCATCCTAGAGCACCCCAATACACGGAAAGAAAAAAAAAATTTTGTGGAAACTAAAATCCTCTAGCTGTAATATCATCAAGATAGTCCCCACTACGGATACTGCAATATTGGCTATTTAACTCCCTAAATGCACAGTAAGTTCCTCCCCACTGTTGAGTCCCAAAGGGGCCTTAGTCTGGCAGTCTATAATATACCGGGATTCCAACCTACGAAGTTTCTGTAGTTTATCCCCGCCCCTGATGTTTTCAGAAATTGCGTCTAAGCAAAAGTATTGCAACAGATTCCGGTCGCTCTTGTGTTTAATTGAGAAATGTCTTGCGACCGGGTATGTAAAGTCTCTGTTGACTATGGCTCGCATATGTTCTAGAATACGCAATTTCACGGGGTTGATCGTGCTGCCTATGTATCTAAGCCCACAAGGGCAGAGGAGGCAATAAACTGCAAATGGGGAAGAACAGGTAAGAAATTGATTGATCTTCCTCTTCTTTTTACAGCCCACCAGTTCGTAAGAAAAAACCCTTTTACTATTGGCACAGGCCTTACAACGGCCACAGGGGAAAAACCCTTTTGCATCCCTCAGTTTCCCTGTACGTGTGGGGATTGGTGACAAGTGACTATGTACCAAGGTATCCCTCAGCGAACGTGCTCTTCTAAAGGTGATGAGGGGATTTTTGGGGATATCATTCCCAATAATGTTGTCTTTCTGCAATATGTGCCAATGTCTTCTCAGGATGTTTCTCAAGTCTTGACAGTCTTGGGAATATGGTGTTATCATCCTGAATTTATTTGTATCATTTGAGGGGTTGTTATTCTTTTTGAACAGAGTCTGTCTGGGTAGTGTCCTTACTCTGTCTAATGTTTTGCATAACATCTGCCTGTTATACCCCCTGGCTTCGAATCTGTCAATGCTATCTCGGGCTACACGTTCAAAGTCGTCATTTGCAGAGCAATTCCTTTTTAACCGCAGGAGCTCTCCATAAGGTATGCTCCTGATAAGTTTCTGAGGGTGATTGCTTGACGCGTGTAGCGTGCTATTCCCTGCCGTGGGCTTCCTATAGAGGGAGGTCTGAATCTTATTGTCCACCACTTCAATTTTCAAATCAAGATACACAGCCTCACTCACACTAGCATGGCCAGTAAAGGTGAGGTTACAATTGTTATCATTTAACACTTTGACATATTGCCAGGCAGTCTCAACAGAACCCTTCCATACTATACACAAATCGTCAATATAACGATACCATGCGACGATACAGTCTGACCACTGTCGTCTGTCGGGGCCCCAGGCCTCCTGCTCCTCCCACCAGCCCACGAATAAATTCGCGTAGCTGGGGGCGAAGCAGGAACCCATGGCGGTACCAGACAGCTGTCTAAACAAATCATCCTGAAATAAAAAGATGTTGTTAAATAAACAGAATGCAATTAGCTCCATCAGCATAACGTTATGTTGGGCATATTTCAGTGGTCTTTTCTCTAGGAAATACTTTATCGCCTGCATTCCATGTGCATGTTCGATGCTCGTGTAGAGACTTGTAATGTCAAGGGTCAATAGAGTATAGCCTGGTTGCCACTCGATTGCTTCGATCTTTTGGATGAAGTCCGCTGTGTCTCGGATATAGGACTTTAGACTCAAAACCATCTCAAACAGGAAATAGTCCAGAAATTTGGACAGATTCTCAGTTAGGCTGCCCATTGATGAAATAATTGGGCGCCCTGGTGGTTTGTCCATCCTTTTATGTACTTTGGGTAAGTAATAAAAGGTGGGGGTGATGGGGTGTGTGGTTTTCAAGAAGAGATACTCTTCAATGTCAAGCATCTGTTTATCATGCCATTTTTTCAATAGTCCATGCAGTTCTACGATACTGGATTGGTATCTTTGCTTAGTAGTCAATTCATAGCAAGACTTGTCCTGCAACTGGCGCATTGCTTCTTGGACGTACTCTGCTCGTGAGAGTATGACAACATTGCCCCCTTTATCTGAGGGTTTACAGATTATTGATGTGTCATCCGCCAAGGTCTTTATGGCTAATCGTTGTGTAGTAGTTAGATTTGGTTGACGTCCACAGGGTTTATGATGTAATCGCATGCGTCTAAGATCCCTATGAATTGACTACTAAGCAAAGATACCAATCCAGTATCGTAGAACTGCATGGACTATTGAAAAAATGGCATGATAAACAGATGCTTGACATTGAAGAGTATCTCTTCTTGAAAACCACACACCCCATCACCCCCACCTTTTATTACTTACCCAAAGTACATAAAAGGATGGACAAACCACCAGGGCGCCCAATTATTTCATCAATGGGCAGCCTAACTGAGAATCTGTCCAAATTTCTGGACTATTTCCTGTTTGAGATGGTTTTGAGTCTAAAGTCCTATATCCGAGACACAGCGGACTTCATCCAAAAGATCGAAGCAATCGAGTGGCAACCAGGCTATACTCTATTGACCCTTGACATTACAAGTCTCTACACGAGCATCGAACATGCACATGGAATGCAGGCGATAAAGTATTTCCTAGAGAAAAGACCACTGAAATATGCCCAACATAACGTTATGCTGATGGAGCTAATTGCATTCTGTTTATTTAACAACATCTTTTTATTTCAGGATGATTTGTTTAGACAGCTGTCTGGTACCGCCATGGGTTCCTGCTTCGCCCCCAGCTACGCGAATTTATTCGTGGGCTGGTGGGAGGAGCAGGAGGCCTGGGGCCCCGACAGACGACAGTGGTCAGACTGTATCGTCGCATGGTATCGTTATATTGACGATTTGTGTATAGTATGGAAGGGTTCTGTTGAGACTGCCTGGCAATATGTCAAAGTGTTAAATGATAACAATTGTAACCTCACCTTTACTGGCCATGCTAGTGTGAGTGAGGCTGTGTATCTTGATTTGAAAATTGAAGTGGTGGACAATAAGATTCAGACCTCCCTCTATAGGAAGCCCACGGCAGGGAATAGCACGCTACACGCGTCAAGCAATCACCCTCAGAAACTTATCAGGAGCATACCTTATGGAGAGCTCCTGCGGTTAAAAAGGAATTGCTCTGCAAATGACGACTTTGAACGTGTAGCCCGAGATAGCATTGACAGATTCGAAGCCAGGGGGTATAACAGGCAGATGTTATGCAAAACATTAGACAGAGTAAGGACACTACCCAGACAGACTCTGTTCAAAAAGAATAACAACCCCTCAAATGATACAAATAAATTCAGGATGATAACACCATATTCCCAAGACTGTCAAGACTTGAGAAACATCCTGAGAAGACATTGGCACATATTGCAGAAAGACAACATTATTGGGAATGATATCCCCAAAAATCCCCTCATCACCTTTAGAAGAGCACGTTCGCTGAGGGATACCTTGGTACATAGTCACTTGTCACCAATCCCCACACGTACAGGGAAACTGAGGGATGCAAAAGGGTTTTTCCCCTGTGGCCGTTGTAAGGCCTGTGCCAATAGTAAAAGGGTTTTTTCTTACGAACTGGTGGGCTGTAAAAAGAAGAGGAAGATCAATCAATTTCTTACCTGTTCTTCCCCATTTGCAGTTTATTGCCTCCTCTGCCCTTGTGGGCTTAGATACATAGGCAGCACGATCAACCCCGTGAAATTGCGTATTCTAGAACATATGCGAGCCATAGTCAACAGAGACTTTACATACCCGGTCGCAAGACATTTCTCAATTAAACACAAGAGCGACCGGAATCTGTTGCAATACTTTTGCTTAGACGCAATTTCTGAAAACATCAGGGGCGGGGATAAACTACAGAAACTTCGTAGGTTGGAATCCCGGTATATTATAGACTGCCAGACTAAGGCCCCTTTGGGACTCAACAGTGGGGAGGAACTTACTGTGCATTTAGGGAGTTAAATAGCCAATATTGCAGTATCCGTAGTGGGGACTATCTTGATGATATTACAGCTAGAGGATTTTAGTTTCCACAAAATTTTTTTTTTCTTTCCGTGTATTGGGGTGCTCTAGGATGAATTAAGAGCTTTTTCACTATCATGGCACCATACATATGACAATTGTACACTCTTGGTAACTTCTGGATTATGGTTTAATTTTTAACCTTGGGTAAACTTTTTGTTAATCAACATTCAACACTGTTGGGGATTGAATCAAGACATTGGGTTTTTGGAAATCTAAAAGGCAACCTTCGAGTTGCCACAAGCCGATCCACGGCGAGATCACTGTCCATTACCCACTGCATTTAGGAGAGGGTTATTTGCCGATCCACGGCACAATTGTGTTGCTAAACTACACGTTAAGAAATATGAGTAGTTTGTATATTTTGTTTGATACTCACTAAACTAATGCGTTTTATTTTCATTTATGCTAATACAGTGATTTTATGTACTAGCAAAATGGCGCTTCTGCGTCAGTCCTCTCTCTATACCAACCAACATGTGTTGTTTGTAATGTTGAAATAAAAATGGCGCCAGTACGCGCATTTCGATGTAAACATTGAGGAAGGGAGCGTTGCTTCCGAAACGCGTCTGTTGTGCGAGTAAAGCTGCCAATAACGAAATCCCCACGAGTGCTGTCGTTATTTCTCACCCGGGACCGGGAGGGAGTGAGCTTGTATGTTTCCAGCGCGAAGCTCTGACGCGCTTTGACCTGCACCCGCTGCGAGAGTGCCTCCGTAATTTGGAGCAGTGAGCTTGGATATATATATATATATATATATATATTCTGCTCCACGGGGTGTCCATATTTCAAGCAGCACTCAGACGCGGTTCAGCTCTTTCCCCTTAAAGCTTTATTGGTATGCAGGCAGCTTTCCTCGGTATTTTACAGCACTCGACCAGAGCCTGACGCGTTTCGTTTTTCAACTTCCTCAGAGGCACGGTCGAAGGAAGCATTGTGGGGCCACACCCCCCTCCCTCCTTTTCACCATGTCATGCGCTGATATGCAGCAGGTGAGCAGACATGTAGGTTTTGTGGGAGGTGTAGTCCATTTCAGTCCACAGATGGATGCCTCGTGTGATGGTGCCAAAACAAGCTCCCCAGGAGCCCCAAGGAAAGGAGCACCGCTAATCCAGGAACCGCCCTCCACACAATGAGTCCCAGGTAGGACCCGTGGCCCCCTCAGGTTCGGGGGTGGTGCCCGCTTCGCGGCTGGACTGCCGCGTCTTACATTCTGCTCCACGGGGTGTCCATATTTCAAGCAGCACTCAGACGCGGTTCAGCTCTTTCCCCTTAAAGCTTTATTGGTATGCAGGCAGCTTTCCTCGGTATTTTACAGCACTCGACCAGAGCCTGACGCGTTTCGTTTTTCAACTTCCTCAGAGGCACGGTCGAAGGAAGCATTGCGGGGCCACACCCCCCTCCCTCCTTTTCACCATGTCATGCGCTGATATGCAGCAGGTGAGCAGACATGTAGGTTTTGTGGGAGGTGTAGTCCATTTCAGTCCACAGATGGATGCCTCGTGTGATGGTGCCAAAACAAGCTCCCCAGGAGCCCCAAGGAAAGGAGCACCGCTAATCCAGGAACCGCCCTCCACACAATGAGTCCCAGGTAGGACCCGTGGCCCCCTCAGGTTCGGGGGTGGTGCCCGCTTCGCGGCTGGACTGCCGCGTCTTACATTCTGCTCCACGGGGTGTCCATATTTCAAGCAGCACTCAGACGCGGTTCAGCTCTTTCCCCTTAAAGCTTTATTGGTATGCAGGCAGCTTTCCTCGGTATTTTACAGCACTCGACCAGAGCCTGACGCGTTTCGTTTTTCAACTTCCTCAGAGGCACGGTCGAAGGAAGCATTGCGGGGCCACACCCCCCTCCCTCCTTTTCACCATGTCATGCGCTGATATGCAGCAGGTGAGCAGACATGTAGGTTTTGTGGGAGGTGTAGTCCATTTCAGTCCACAGATGGATGCCTCGTGTGATGGTGCCAAAACAAGCTCCCCAGGAGCCCCAAGGAAAGGAGCACCGCTAATCCAGGAATCGCCCTCCACACAATGAGTCCCAGGTAGGACCCGTGGCCCCCTCAGGTTCGGGGGTGGTGCCCGCTTCGCGGCTGGACTGCCGCGTCTTACATTCTGCTCCACGGGGTGTCCATATTTCAAGCAGCACTCAGACGCGGTTCAGCTCTTTCCCCTTAAAGCTTTATTGGTATGCAGGCAGCTTTCCTCGGTATTTTACAGCACTCGACCAGAGCCTGACGCGTTTCGTTTTTCAACTTCCTCAGAGGCACGGTCGAAGGAAGCATTGCGGGGCCACACCCCCCTCCCTCCTTTTCACCATGTCATGCGCTGATATGCAGCAGGTGAGCAGACATGTAGGTTTTGTGGGAGGTGTAGTCCATTTCAGTCCACAGATGGATGCCTCGTGTGATGGTGCCAAAACAAGCTCCCCAGGAGCCCCAAGGAAAGGAGCACCGCTAATCCAGGAACCGCCCTCCACACAATGAGTCCCAGGTAGGACCCGTGGCCCCCTCAGGTTCGGGGGTGGTGCCCGCTTCGCGGCTGGACTGCCGCGTCTTACATTCTGCTCCACGGGGTGTCCATATTTCAAGCAGCACTCAGACGCGGTTCAGCTCTTTCCCCTTAAAGCTTTATTGGTATGCAGGCAGCTTTCCTCGGTATTTTACAGCACTCGACCAGAGCCTGACGCGTTTCGTTTTTCAACTTCCTCAGAGGCACGGTCGAAGGAAGCATTGCGGGGCCACACCCCCCTCCCTCCTTTTCACCATGTCATGCGCTGATATGCAGCAGGTGAGCAGACATGTAGGTTTTGTGGGAGGTGTAGTCCATTTCAGTCCACAGATGGATGCCTCGTGTGATGGTGCCAAAACAAGCTCCCCAGGAGCCCCAAGGAAAGGAGCACCGCTAATCCAGGAACCGCCCTCCACACAATGAGTCCCAGGTAGGACCCGTGGCCCCCTCAGGTTCGGGGGTGGTGCCCGCTTCGCGGCTGGACTGCCGCGTCTTACATTCTGCTCCACGGGGTGTCCATATTTCAAGCAGCACTCAGACGCGGTTCAGCTCTTTCCCCTTAAAGCTTTATTGGTATGCAGGCAGCTTTCCTCGGTATTTTACAGCACTCGACCAGAGCCTGACGCGTTTCGTTTTTCAACTTCCTCAGAGGCACGGTCGAAGGAAGCATTGCGGGGCCACACCCCCCTCCCTCCTTTTCACCATGTCATGCGCTGATATGCAGCAGGTGAGCAGACATGTAGGTTTTGTGGGAGGTGTAGTCCATTTCAGTCCACAGATGGATGCCTCGTGTGATGGTGCCAAAACAAGCTCCCCAGGAGCCCCAAGGAAAGGAGCACCGCTAATCCAGGAATCGCCCTCCACACAATGAGTCCCAGGTAGGACCCGTGGCCCCCTCAGGTTCGGGGGTGGTGCCCGCTTCGCGGCTGGACTGCCGCGTCTTACATTCTGCTCCACGGGGTGTCCATATTTCAAGCAGCACTCAGACGCGGTTCAGCTCTTTCCCCTTAAAGCTTTATTGGTATGCAGGCAGCTTTCCTCGGTATTTTACAGCACTCGACCAGAGCCTGACGCGTTTCGTTTTTCAACTTCCTCAGAGGCACGGTCGAAGGAAGCATTGCGGGGCCACACCCCCCTCCCTCCTTTTCACCATGTCATGCGCTGATATGCAGCAGGTGAGCAGACATGTAGGTTTTGTGGGAGGTGTAGTCCATTTCAGTCCACAGATGGATGCCTCGTGTGATGGTGCCAAAACAAGCTCCCCAGGAGCCCCAAGGAAAGGAGCACCGCTAATCCAGGAACCGCCCTCCACACAATGAGTCCCAGGTAGGACCCGTGGCCCCCTCAGGTTCGGGGGTGGTGCCCGCTTCGCGGCTGGACTGCCGCGTCTTACATTCTGCTCCACGGGGTGTCCATATTTCAAGCAGCACTCAGACGCGGTTCAGCTCTTTCCCCTTAAAGCTTTATTGGTATGCAGGCAGCTTTCCTCGGTATTTTACAGCACTCGACCAGAGCCTGACGCGTTTCGTTTTTCAACTTCCTCAGAGGCACGGTCGAAGGAAGCATTGCGGGGCCACACCCCCCTCCCTCCTTTTCACCATGTCATGCGCTGATATGCAGCAGGTGAGCAGACATGTAGGTTTTGTGGGAGGTGTAGTCCATTTCAGTCCACAGATGGATGCCTCGTGTGATGGTGCCAAAACAAGCTCCCCAGGAGCCCCAAGGAAAGGAGCACCGCTAATCCAGGAACCGCCCTCCACACAATGAGTCCCAGGTAGGACCCGTGGCCCCCTCAGGTTCGGGGGTGGTGCCCGCTTCGCGGCTGGACTGCCGCGTCTTACATTCTGCTCCACGGGGTGTCCATATTTCAAGCAGCACTCAGACGCGGTTCAGCTCTTTCCCCTTAAAGCTTTATTGGTATGCAGGCAGCTTTCCTCGGTATTTTACAGCACTCGACCAGAGCCTGACGCGTTTCGTTTTTCAACTTCCTCAGAGGCACGGTCGAAGGAAGCATTGCGGGGCCACACCCCCCTCCCTCCTTTTCACCATGTCATGCGCTGATATGCAGCAGGTGAGCAGACATGTAGGTTTTGTGGGAGGTGTAGTCCATTTCAGTCCACAGATGGATGCCTCGTGTGATGGTGCCAAAACAAGCTCCCCAGGAGCCCCAAGGAAAGGAGCACCGCTAATCCAGGAACCGCCCTCCACACAATGAGTCCCAGGTAGGACCCGTGGCCCCCTCAGGTTCGGGGGTGGTGCCCGCTTCGCGGCTGGACTGCCGCGTCTTACATTCTGCTCCACGGGGTGTCCATATTTCAAGCAGCACTCAGACGCGGTTCAGCTCTTTCCCCTTAAAGCTTTATTGGTATGCAGGCAGCTTTCCTCGGTATTTTACAGCACTCGACCAGAGCCTGACGCGTTTCGTTTTTCAACTTCCTCAGAGGCACGGTCGAAGGAAGCATTGCGGGGCCACACCCCCCTCCCTCCTTTTCACCATGTCATGCGCTGATATGCAGCAGGTGAGCAGACATGTAGGTTTTGTGGGAGGTGTAGTCCATTTCAGTCCACAGATGGATGCCTCGTGTGATGGTGCCAAAACAAGCTCCCCAGGAGCCCCAAGGAAAGGAGCACCGCTAATCCAGGAACCGCCCTCCACACAATGAGTCCCAGGTAGGACCCGTGGCCCCCTCAGGTTCGGGGGTGGTGCCCGCTTCGCGGCTGGACTGCCGCGTCTTACATTCTGCTCCACGGGGTGTCCATATTTCAAGCAGCACTCAGACGCGGTTCAGCTCTTTCCCCTTAAAGCTTTATTGGTATGCAGGCAGCTTTCCTCGGTATTTTACAGCACTCGACCAGAGCCTGACGCGTTTCGTTTTTCAACTTCCTCAGAGGCACGGTCGAAGGAAGCATTGCGGGGCCACACCCCCCTCCCTCCTTTTCACCATGTCATGCGCTGATATGCAGCAGGTGAGCAGACATGTAGGTTTTGTGGGAGGTGTAGTCCATTTCAGTCCACAGATGGATGCCTCGTGTGATGGTGCCAAAACAAGCTCCCCAGGAGCCCCAAGGAAAGGAGCACCGCTAATCCAGGAACCGCCCTCCACACAATGAGTCCCAGGTAGGACCCGTGGCCCCCTCAGGTTCGGGGGTGGTGCCCGCTTCGCGGCTGGACTGCCGCGTCTTACATTCTGCTCCACGGGGTGTCCATATTTCAAGCAGCACTCAGACGCGGTTCAGCTCTTTCCCCTTAAAGCTTTATTGGTATGCAGGCAGCTTTCCTCGGTATTTTACAGCACTCGACCAGAGCCTGACGCGTTTCGTTTTTCAACTTCCTCAGAGGCACGGTCGAAGGAAGCATTGCGGGGCCACACCCCCCTCCCTCCTTTTCACCATGTCATGCGCTGATATGCAGCAGGTGAGCAGACATGTAGGTTTTGTGGGAGGTGTAGTCCATTTCAGTCCACAGATGGATGCCTCGTGTGATGGTGCCAAAACAAGCTCCCCAGGAGCCCCAAGGAAAGGAGCACCGCTAATCCAGGAACCGCCCTCCACACAATGAGTCCCAGGTAGGACCCGTGGCCCCCTCAGGTTCGGGGGTGGTGCCCGCTTCGCGGCTGGACTGCCGCGTCTTACATTCTGCTCCACGGGGTGTCCATATTTCAAGCAGCACTCAGACGCGGTTCAGCTCTTTCCCCTTAAAGCTTTATTGGTATGCAGGCAGCTTTCCTCGGTATTTTACAGCACTCGACCAGAGCCTGACGCGTTTCGTTTTTCAACTTCCTCAGAGGCACGGTCGAAGGAAGCATTGCGGGGCCACACCCCCCTCCCTCCTTTTCACCATGTCATGCGCTGATATGCAGCAGGTGAGCAGACATGTAGGTTTTGTGGGAGGTGTAGTCCATTTCAGTCCACAGATGGATACCTCGTGTGATGGTGCCAAAACAAGCTCCCCAGGAGCCCCAAGGAAAGGAGCACCGCTAATCCAGGAACCGCCCTCCACACAATGAGTCCCAGGTAGGACCCGTGGCCCCCTCAGGTTCGGGGGTGGTGCCCGCTTCGCGGCTGGACTGCCGCGTCTTACATTCTGCTCCACGGGGTGTCCATATTTCAAGCAGCACTCAGACGCGGTTCAGCTCTTTCCCCTTAAAGCTTTATTGGTATGCAGGCAGCTTTCCTCGGTATTTTACAGCACTCGACCAGAGCCTGACGCGTTTCGTTTTTCAACTTCCTCAGAGGCACGGTCGAAGGAAGCATTGCGGGGCCACACCCCCCTCCCTCCTTTTCACCATGTCATGCGCTGATATGCAGCAGGTGAGCAGACATGTAGGTTTTGTGGGAGGTGTAGTCCATTTCAGTCCACAGATGGATGCCTCGTGTGATGGTGCCAAAACAAGCTCCCCAGGAGCCCCAAGGAAAGGAGCACCGCTAATCCAGGAACCGCCCTCCACACAATGAGTCCCAGGTAGGACCCGTGGCCCCCTCAGGTTCGGGGGTGGTGCCCGCTTCGCGGCTGGACTGCCGCGTCTTACATTCTGCTCCACGGGGTGTCCATATTTCAAGCAGCACTCAGACGCGGTTCAGCTCTTTCCCCTTAAAGCTTTATTGGTATGCAGGCAGCTTTCCTCGGTATTTTACAGCACTCGACCAGAGCCTGACGCGTTTCGTTTTTCAACTTCCTCAGAGGCACGGTCGAAGGAAGCATTGCGGGGCCACACCCCCCTCCCTCCTTTTCACCATGTCATGCGCTGATATGCAGCAGGTGAGCAGACATGTAGGTTTTGTGGGAGGTGTAGTCCATTTCAGTCCACAGATGGATGCCTCGTGTGATGGTGCCAAAACAAGCTCCCCATGAGCCCCAAGGAAAGGAGCACCGCTAATCCAGGAACCGCCCTCCACACAATGAGTCCCAGGTAGGACCCGTGGCCCCCTCAGGTTCGGGGGTGGTGCCCGCTTCGCGGCTGGACTGCCGCGTCTTACATTCTGCTCCACGGGGTGTCCATATTTCAAGCAGCACTCAGACGCGGTTCAGCTCTTTCCCCTTAAAGCTTTATTGGTATGCAGGCAGCTTTCCTCGGTATTTTACAGCACTCGACCAGAGCCTGACGCGTTTCGTTTTTCAACTTCCTCAGAGGCACGGTCGAAGGAAGCATTGCGGGGCCACACCCCCCTCCCTCCTTTTCACCATGTCATGCGCTGATATGCAGCAGGTGAGCAGACATGTAGGTTTTGTGGGAGGTGTAGTCCATTTCAGTCCACAGATGGATGCCTCGTGTGATGGTGCCAAAACAAGCTCCCCAGGAGCCCCAAGGAAAGGAGCACCGCTAATCCAGGAACCGCCCTCCACACAATGAGTCCCAGGTAGGACCCGTGGCCCCCTCAGGTTCGGGGGTGGTGCCCGCTTCGCGGCTGGACTGCCGCGTCTTACATTCTGCTCCACGGGGTGTCCATATTTCAAGCAGCACTCAGACGCGGTTCAGCTCTTTCCCCTTAAAGCTTTATTGGTATGCAGGCAGCTTTCCTCGGTATTTTACAGCACTCGACCAGAGCCTGACGCGTTTCGTTTTTCAACTTCCTCAGAGGCACGGTCGAAGGAAGCATTGCGGGGCCACACCCCCCTCCCTCCTTTTCACCATGTCATGCGCTGATATGCAGCAGGTGAGCAGACATGTAGGTTTTGTGGGAGGTGTAGTCCATTTCAGTCCACAGATGGATGCCTCGTGTGATGGTGCCAAAACAAGCTCCCCAGGAGCCCCAAGGAAAGGAGCACCGCTAATCCAGGAACCGCCCTCCACACAATGAGTCCCAGGTAGGACCCGTGGCCCCCTCAGGTTCGGGGGTGGTGCCCGCTTCGCGGCTGGACTGCCGCGTCTTACATTCTGCTCCACGGGGTGTCCATATTTCAAGCAGCACTCAGACGCGGTTCAGCTCTTTCCCCTTAAAGCTTTATTGGTATGCAGGCAGCTTTCCTCGGTATTTTACAGCACTCGACCAGAGCCTGACGCGTTTCGTTTTTCAACTTCCTCAGAGGCACGGTCGAAGGAAGCATTGCGGGGCCACACCCCCCTCCCTCCTTTTCACCATGTCATGCGCTGATATGCAGCAGGTGAGCAGACATGTAGGTTTTGTGGGAGGTGTAGTCCATTTCAGTCCACAGATGGATGCCTCGTGTGATGGTGCCAAAACAAGCTCCCCATGAGCCCCAAGGAAAGGAGCACCGCTAATCCAGGAACCGCCCTCCACACAATGAGTCCCAGGTAGGACCCGTGGCCCCCTCAGGTTCGGGGGTGGTGCCCGCTTCGCGGCTGGACTGCCGCGTCTTACATTCTGCTCCACGGGGTGTCCATATTTCAAGCAGCACTCAGACGCGGTTCAGCTCTTTCCCCTTAAAGCTTTATTGGTATGCAGGCAGCTTTCCTCGGTATTTTACAGCACTCGACCAGAGCCTGACGCGTTTCGTTTTTCAACTTCCTCAGAGGCACGGTCGAAGGAAGCATTGCGGGGCCACACCCCCCTCCCTCCTTTTCACCATGTCATGCGCTGATATGCAGCAGGTGAGCAGACATGTAGGTTTTGTGGGAGGTGTAGTCCATTTCAGTCCACAGATGGATGCCTCGTGTGATGGTGCCAAAACAAGCTCCCCAGGAGCCCCAAGGAAAGGAGCACCGCTAATCCAGGAACCGCCCTCCACACAATGAGTCCCAGGTAGGACCCGTGGCCCCCTCAGGTTCGGGGGTGGTGCCCGCTTCGCGGCTGGACTGCCGCGTCTTACATTCTGCTCCACGGGGTGTCCATATTTCAAGCAGCACTCAGACGCGGTTAAGCTCTTTCCCCTTAAAGCTTTATTGGTATGCAGGCAGCTTTCCTCGGTATTTTACAGCACTCGACCAGAGCCTGACGCGTTTCGTTTTTCAACTTCCTCAGAGGCACGGTCGAAGGAAGCATTGCGGGGCCACACCCCCCTCCCTCCTTTTCACCATGTCATGCGCTGATATGCAGCAGGTGAGCAGACATGTAGGTTTTGTGGGAGGTGTAGTCCATTTCAGTCCACAGATGGATGCCTCGTGTGATGGTGCCAAAACAAGCTCCCCAGGAGCCCCAAGGAAAGGAGCACCGCTAATCCAGGAACCGCCCTCCACACAATGAGTCCCAGGTAGGACCCGTGGCCCCCTCAGGTTCGGGGGTGGTGCCCGCTTCGCGGCTGGACTGCCGCGTCTTACATTCTGCTCCACGGGGTGTCCATATTTCAAGCAGCACTCAGACGCGGTTCAGCTCTTTCCCCTTAAAGCTTTATTGGTATGCAGGCAGCTTTCCTCGGTATTTTACAGCACTCGACCAGAGCCTGACGCGTTTCGTTTTTCAACTTCCTCAGAGGCACGGTCGAAGGAAGCATTGCGGGGCCACACCCCCCTCCCTCCTTTTCACCATGTCATGCGCTGATATGCAGCAGGTGAGCAGACATGTAGGTTTTGTGGGAGGTGTAGTCCATTTCAGTCCACAGATGGATGCCTCGTGTGATGGTGCCAAAACAAGCTCCCCAGGAGCCCCAAGGAAAGGAGCACCGCTAATCCAGGAACCGCCCTCCACACAATGAGTCCCAGGTAGGACCCGTGGCCCCCTCAGGTTCGGGGGTGGTGCCCGCTTCGCGGCTGGACTGCCGCGTCTTACATTCTGCTCCACGGGGTGTCCATATTTCAAGCAGCACTCAGACGCGGTTCAGCTCTTTCCCCTTAAAGCTTTATTGGTATGCAGGCAGCTTTCCTCGGTATTTTACAGCACTCGACCAGAGCCTGACGCGTTTCGTTTTTCAACTTCCTCAGAGGCACGGTCGAAGGAAGCATTGCGGGGCCACACCCCCCTCCCTCCTTTTCACCATGTCATGCGCTGATATGCAGCAGGTGAGCAGACATGTAGGTTTTGTGGGAGGTGTAGTCCATTTCAGTCCACAGATGGATGCCTCGTGTGATGGTGCCAAAACAAGCTCCCCAGGAGCCCCAAGGAAAGGAGCACCGCTAATCCAGGAACCGCCCTCCACACAATGAGTCCCAGGTAGGACCCGTGGCCCCCTCAGGTTCGGGGGTGGTGCCCGCTTCGCGGCTGGACTGCCGCGTCTTACATTCTGCTCCACGGGGTGTCCATATTTCAAGCAGCACTCAGACGCGGTTCAGCTCTTTCCCCTTAAAGCTTTATTGGTATGCAGGCAGCTTTCCTCGGTATTTTACAGCACTCGACCAGAGCCTGACGCGTTTCGTTTTTCAACTTCCTCAGAGGCACGGTCGAAGGAAGCATTGCGGGGCCACACCCCCCTCCCTCCTTTTCACCATGTCATGCGCTGATATGCAGCAGGTGAGCAGACATGTAGGTTTTGTGGGAGGTGTAGTCCATTTCAGTCCACAGATGGATGCCTCGTGTGATGGTGCCAAAACAAGCTCCCCAGGAGCCCCAAGGAAAGGAGCACCGCTAATCCAGGAACCGCCCTCCACACAATGAGTCCCAGGTAGGACCCGTGGCCCCCTCAGGTTCGGGGGTGGTGCCCGCTTCGCGGCTGGACTGCCGCGTCTTACATTCTGCTCCACGGGGTGTCCATATTTCAAGCAGCACTCAGACGCGGTTCAGCTCTTTCCCCTTAAAGCTTTATTGGTATGCAGGCAGCTTTCCTCGGTATTTTACAGCACTCGACCAGAGCCTGACGCGTTTCGTTTTTCAACTTCCTCAGAGGCACGGTCGAAGGAAGCATTGCGGGGCCACACCCCCCTCCCTCCTTTTCACCATGTCATGCGCTGATATGCAGCAGGTGAGCAGACATGTAGGTTTTGTGGGAGGTGTAGTCCATTTCAGTCCACAGATGGATGCCTCGTGTGATGGTGCCAAAACAAGCTCCCCAGGAGCCCCAAGGAAAGGAGCACCGCTAATCCAGGAACCGCCCTCCACACAATGAGTCCCAGGTAGGACCCGTGGCCCCCTCAGGTTCGGGGGTGGTGCCCGCTTCGCGGCTGGACTGCCGCGTCTTACATTCTGCTCCACGGGGTGTCCATATTTCAAGCAGCACTCAGACGCGGTTCAGCTCTTTCCCCTTAAAGCTTTATTGGTATGCAGGCAGCTTTCCTCGGTATTTTACAGCACTCGACCAGAGCCTGACGCGTTTCGTTTTTCAACTTCCTCAGAGGCACGGTCGAAGGAAGCATTGCGGGGCCACACCCCCCTCCCTCCTTTTCACCATGTCATGCGCTGATATGCAGCAGGTGAGCAGACATGTAGGTTTTGTGGGAGGTGTAGTCCATTTCAGTCCACAGATGGATGCCTCGTGTGATGGTGCCAAAACAAGCTCCCCAGGAGCCCCAAGGAAAGGAGCACCGCTAATCCAGGAACCGCCCTCCACACAATGAGTCCCAGGTAGGACCCGTGGCCCCCTCAGGTTCGGGGGTGGTGCCCGCTTCGCGGCTGGACTGCCGCGTCTTACATTCTGCTCCACGGGGTGTCCATATTTCAAGCAGCACTCAGACGCGGTTCAGCTCTTTCCCCTTAAAGCTTTATTGGTATGCAGGCAGCTTTCCTCGGTATTTTACAGCACTCGACCAGAGCCTGACGCGTTTCGTTTTTCAACTTCCTCAGAGGCACGGTCGAAGGAAGCATTGCGGGGCCACACCCCCCTCCCTCCTTTTCACCATGTCATGCGCTGATATGCAGCAGGTGAGCAGACATGTAGGTTTTGTGGGAGGTGTAGTCCATTTCAGTCCACAGATGGATGCCTCGTGTGATGGTGCCAAAACAAGCTCCCCAGGAGCCCCAAGGAAAGGAGCACCGCTAATCCAGGAACCGCCCTCCACACAATGAGTCCCAGGTAGGACCCGTGGCCCCCTCAGGTTCGGGGGTGGTGCCCGCTTCGCGGCTGGACTGCCGCGTCTTACATTCTGCTCCACGGGGTGTCCATATTTCAAGCAGCACTCAGACGCGGTTCAGCTCTTTCCCCTTAAAGCTTTATTGGTATGCAGGCAGCTTTCCTCGGTATTTTACAGCACTCGACCAGAGCCTGACGCGTTTCGTTTTTCAACTTCCTCAGAGGCACGGTCGAAGGAAGCATTGCGGGGCCACACCCCCCTCCCTCCTTTTCACCATGTCATGCGCTGATATGCAGCAGGTGAGCAGACATGTAGGTTTTGTGGGAGGTGTAGTCCATTTCAGTCCACAGATGGATGCCTCGTGTGATGGTGCCAAAACAAGCTCCCCAGGAGCCCCAAGGAAAGGAGCACCGCTAATCCAGGAACCGCCCTCCACACAATGAGTCCCAGGTAGGACCCGTGGCCCCCTCAGGTTCGGGGGTGGTGCCCGCTTCGCGGCTGGACTGCCGCGTCTTACATTCTGCTCCACGGGGTGTCCATATTTCAAGCAGCACTCAGACGCGGTTCAGCTCTTTCCCCTTAAAGCTTTATTGGTATGCAGGCAGCTTTCCTCGGTATTTTACAGCACTCGACCAGAGCCTGACGCGTTTCGTTTTTCAACTTCCTCAGAGGCACGGTCGAAGGAAGCATTGCGGGGCCACACCCCCCTCCCTCCTTTTCACCATGTCATGCGCTGATATGCAGCAGGTGAGCAGACATGTAGGTTTTGTGGGAGGTGTAGTCCATTTCAGTCCACAGATGGATGCCTCGTGTGATGGTGCCAAAACAAGCTCCCCAGGAGCCCCAAGGAAAGGAGCACCGCTAATCCAGGAACCGCCCTCCACACAATGAGTCCCAGGTAGGACCCGTGGCCCCCTCAGGTTCGGGGGTGGTGCCCGCTTCACGGCTGGACTGCCGCGTCTTACATTCTGCTCCACGGGGTGTCCATATTTCAAGCAGCACTCAGACGCGGTTCAGCTCTTTCCCCTTAAAGCTTTATTGGTATGCAGGCAGCTTTCCTCGGTATTTTACAGCACTCGACCAGAGCCTGACGCGTTTCGTTTTTCAACTTCCTCAGAGGCACGGTCGAAGGAAGCATTGCGGGGCCACACCCCCCTCCCTCCTTTTCACCATGTCATGCGCTGATATGCAGCAGGTGAGCAGACATGTAGGTTTTGTGGGAGGTGTAGTCCATTTCAGTCCACAGATGGATGCCTCGTGTGATGGTGCCAAAACAAGCTCCCCAGGAGCCCCAAGGAAAGGAGCACCGCTAATCCAGGAACCGCCCTCCACACAATGAGTCCCAGGTAGGACCCGTGGCCCCCTCAGGTTCGGGGGTGGTGCCCGCTTCGCGGCTGGACTGCCGCGTCTTACATTCTGCTCCACGGGGTGTCCATATTTCAAGCAGCACTCAGACGCGGTTAAGCTCTTTCCCCTTAAAGCTTTATTGGTATGCAGGCAGCTTTCCTCGGTATTTTACAGCACTCGACCAGAGCCTGACGCGTTTCGTTTTTCAACTTCCTCAGAGGCACGGTCGAAGGAAGCATTGCGGGGCCACACCCCCCTCCCTCCTTTTCACCATGTCATGCGCTGATATGCAGCAGGTGAGCAGACATGTAGGTTTTGTGGGAGGTGTAGTCCATTTCAGTCCACAGATGGATGCCTCGTGTGATGGTGCCAAAACAAGCTCCCCAGGAGCCCCAAGGAAAGGAGCACCGCTAATCCAGGAACCGCCCTCCACACAATGAGTCCCAGGTAGGACCCGTGGCCCCCTCAGGTTCGGGGGTGGTGCCCGCTTCGCGGCTGGACTGCCGCGTCTTACATTCTGCTCCACGGGGTGTCCATATTTCAAGCAGCACTCAGACGCGGTTCAGCTCTTTCCCCTTAAAGCTTTATTGGTATGCAGGCAGCTTTCCTCGGTATTTTACAGCACTCGACCAGAGCCTGACGCGTTTCGTTTTTCAACTTCCTCAGAGGCACGGTCGAAGGAAGCATTGCGGGGCCACACCCCCCTCCCTCCTTTTCACCATGTCATGCGCTGATATGCAGCAGGTGAGCAGACATGTAGGTTTTGTGGGAGGTGTAGTCCATTTCAGTCCACAGATGGATGCCTCGTGTGATGGTGCCAAAACAAGCTCCCCAGGAGCCCCAAGGAAAGGAGCACCGCTAATCCAGGAACCGCCCTCCACACAATGAGTCCCAGGTAGGACCCGTGGCCCCCTCAGGTTCGGGGGTGGTGCCCGCTTCGCGGCTGGACTGCCGCGTCTTACATTCTGCTCCACGGGGTGTCCATATTTCAAGCAGCACTCAGACGCGGTTCAGCTCTTTCCCCTTAAAGCTTTATTGGTATGCAGGCAGCTTTCCTCGGTATTTTACAGCACTCAACCAGAGCCTGACGCGTTTCGTTTTTCAACTTCCTCAGAGGCACGGTCGAAGGAAGCATTGCGGGGCCACACCCCCCTCCCTCCTTTTCACCATGTCATGCGCTGATATGCAGCAGGTGAGCAGACATGTAGGTTTTGTGGGAGGTGTAGTCCATTTCAGTCCACAGATGGATGCCTCGTGTGATGGTGCCAAAACAAGCTCCCCAGGAGCCCCAAGGAAAGGAGCACCGCTAATCCAGGAACCGCCCTCCACACAATGAGTCCCAGGTAGGACCCGTGGCCCCCTCAGGTTCGGGGGTGGTGCCCGCTTCGCGGCTGGACTGCCGCGTCTTACATTCTGCTCCACGGGGTGTCCATATTTCAAGCAGCACTCAGACGCGGTTCAGCTCTTTCCCCTTAAAGCTTTATTGGTATGCAGGCAGCTTTCCTCGGTATTTTACAGCACTCGACCAGAGCCTGACGCGTTTCGTTTTTCAACTTCCTCAGAGGCACGGTCGAAGGAAGCATTGCGGGGCCACACCCCCCTCCCTCCTTTTCACCATGTCATGCGCTGATATGCAGCAGGTGAGCAGACATGTAGGTTTTGTGGGAGGTGTAGTCCATTTCAGTCCACAGATGGATGCCTCGTGTGATGGTGCCAAAACAAGCTCCCCAGGAGCCCCAAGGAAAGGAGCACCGCTAATCCAGGAACCGCCCTCCACACAATGAGTCCCAGGTAGGACCCGTGGCCCCCTCAGGTTCGGGGGTGGTGCCCGCTTCGCGGCTGGACTGCCGCGTCTTACATTCTGCTCCACGGGGTGTCCATATTTCAAGCAGCACTCAGACGCGGTTCAGCTCTTTCCCCTTAAAGCTTTATTGGTATGCAGGCAGCTTTCCTCGGTATTTTACAGCACTCGACCAGAGCCTGACGCGTTTCGTTTTTCAACTTCCTCAGAGGCACGGTCGAAGGAAGCATTGCGGGGCCACACCCCCCTCCCTCCTTTTCACCATGTCATGCGCTGATATGCAGCAGGTGAGCAGACATGTAGGTTTTGTGGGAGGTGTAGTCCATTTCAGTCCACAGATGGATGCCTCGTGTGATGGTGCCAAAACAAGCTCCCCAGGAGCCCCAAGGAAAGGAGCACCGCTAATCCAGGAACCGCCCTCCACACAATGAGTCCCAGGTAGGACCCGTGGCCCCCTCAGGTTCGGGGGTGGTGCCCGCTTCGCGGCTGGACTGCCGCGTCTTACATTCTGCTCCACGGGGTGTCCATATTTCAAGCAGCACTCAGACGCGGTTCAGCTCTTTCCCCTTAAAGCTTTATTGGTATGCAGGCAGCTTTCCTCGGTATTTTACAGCACTCGACCAGAGCCTGACGCGTTTCGTTTTTCAACTTCCTCAGAGGCACGGTCGAAGGAAGCATTGCGGGGCCACACCCCCCTCCCTCCTTTTCACCATGTCATGCGCTGATATGCAGCAGGTGAGCAGACATGTAGGTTTTGTGGGAGGTGTAGTCCATTTCAGTCCACAGATGGATGCCTCGTGTGATGGTGCCAAAACAAGCTCCCCAGGAGCCCCAAGGAAAGGAGCACCGCTAATCCAGGAACCGCCCTCCACACAATGAGTCCCAGGTAGGACCCGTGGCCCCCTCAGGTTCGGGGGTGGTGCCCGCTTCGCGGCTGGACTGCCGCGTCTTACATTCTGCTCCACGGGGTGTCCATATTTCAAGCAGCACTCAGACGCGGTTCAGCTCTTTCCCCTTAAAGCTTTATTGGTATGCAGGCAGCTTTCCTCGGTATTTTACAGCACTCGACCAGAGCCTGACGCGTTTCGTTTTTCAACTTCCTCAGAGGCACGGTCGAAGGAAGCATTGCGGGGCCACACCCCCCTCCCTCCTTTTCACCATGTCATGCGCTGATATGCAGCAGGTGAGCAGACATGTAGGTTTTGTGGGAGGTGTAGTCCATTTCAGTCCACAGATGGATGCCTCGTGTGATAGTGCCAAAACAAGCTCCCCAGGAGCCCCAAGGAAAGGAGCACCGCTAATCCAGGAACCGCCCTCCACACAATGAGTCCCAGGTAGGACCCGTGGCCCCCTCAGGTTCGGGGGTGGTGCCCGCTTCGCGGCTGGACTGCCGCGTCTTACATTCTGCTCCACGGGGTGTCCATATTTCAAGCAGCACTCAGACGCGGTTCAGCTCTTTCCCCTTAAAGCTTTATTGGTATGCAGGCAGCTTTCCTCGGTATTTTACAGCACTCGACCAGAGCCTGACGCGTTTCGTTTTTCAACTTCCTCAGAGGCACGGTCGAAGGAAGCATTGCGGGGCCACACCCCCCTCCCTCCTTTTCACCATGTCATGCGCTGATATGCAGCAGGTGAGCAGACATGTAGGTTTTGTGGGAGGTGTAGTCCATTTCAGTCCACAGATGGATGCCTCGTGTGATGGTGCCAAAACAAGCTCCCCAGGAGCCCCAAGGAAAGGAGCACCGCTAATCCAGGAACCGCCCTCCACACAATGAGTCCCAGGTAGGACCCGTGGCCCCCTCAGGTTCGGGGGTGGTGCCCGCTTCGCGGCTGGACTGCCGCGTCTTACATTCTGCTCCACGGGGTGTCCATATTTCAAGCAGCACTCAGACGCGGTTCAGCTCTTTCCCCTTAAAGCTTTATTGGTATGCAGGCAGCTTTCCTCGGTATTTTACAGCACTCGACCAGAGCCTGACGCGTTTCGTTTTTCAACTTCCTCAGAGGCACGGTCGAAGGAAGCATTGCGGGGCCACACCCCCCTCCCTCCTTTTCACCATGTCATGCGCTGATATGCAGCAGGTGAGCAGACATGTAGGTTTTGTGGGAGGTGTAGTCCATTTCAGTCCACAGATGGATGCCTCGTGTGATGGTGCCAAAACAAGCTCCCCAGGAGCCCCAAGGAAAGGAGCACCGCTAATCCAGGAACCGCCCTCCACACAATGAGTCCCAGGTAGGACCCGTGGCCCCCTCAGGTTCGGGGGTGGTGCCCGCTTCGCGGCTGGACTGCCGCGTCTTACATTCTGCTCCACGGGGTGTCCATATTTCAAGCAGCACTCAGACGCGGTTCAGCTCTTTCCCCTTAAAGCTTTATTGGTATGCAGGCAGCTTTCCTCGGTATTTTACAGCACTCGACCAGAGCCTGACGCGTTTCGTTTTTCAACTTCCTCAGAGGCACGGTCGAAGGAAGCATTGCGGGGCCACACCCCCCTCCCTCCTTTTCACCATGTCATGCGCTGATATGCAGCAGGTGAGCAGACATGTAGGTTTTGTGGGAGGTGTAGTCCATTTCAGTCCACAGATGGATGCCTCGTGTGATGGTGCCAAAACAAGCTCCCCAGGAGCCCCAAGGAAAGGAGCACCGCTAATCCAGGAACCGCCCTCCACACAATGAGTCCCAGGTAGGACCCGTGGCCCCCTCAGGTTCGGGGGTGGTGCCCGCTTCGCGGCTGGACTGCCGCGTCTTACATTCTGCTCCACGGGGTGTCCATATTTCAAGCAGCACTCAGACGCGGTTCAGCTCTTTCCCCTTAAAGCTTTATTGGTATGCAGGCAGCTTTCCTCGGTATTTTACAGCACTCGACCAGAGCCTGACGCGTTTCGTTTTTCAACTTCCTCAGAGGCACGGTCGAAGGAAGCATTGCGGGGCCACACCCCCCTCCCTCCTTTTCACCATGTCATGCGCTGATATGCAGCAGGTGAGCAGACATGTAGGTTTTGTGGGAGGTGTAGTCCATTTCAGTCCACAGATGGATGCCTCGTGTGATGGTGCCAAAACAAGCTCCCCAGGAGCCCCATGGAAAGGAGCATCGCTAATCCAGGAACCGCCCTCCACACAATGAGTCCCAGGTAGGACCCGTGGCCCCCTCAGGTTCGGGGGTGGTGCCCGCTTCGCGGCTGGACTGCCGCGTCTTACATTCTGCTCCACGGGGTGTCCATATTTCAAGCAGCACTCAGACGTGGTTCAGCTCTTTCCCCTTAAAGCTTTATTGGTATGCAGGCAGCTTTCCTCGGTATTTTACAGCACTCGACCAGAGCCTGACGCGTTTCGTTTTTCAACTTCCTCAGAGGCACGGTCGAAGGAAGCATTGCGGGGCCACACCCCCCTCCCTCCTTTTCACCATGTCATGCGCTGATATGCAGCAGGTGAGCAGACATGTAGGTTTTGTGGGAGGTGTAGTCCATTTCAGTCCACAGATGGATGCCTCGTGTGATGGTGCCAAAACAAGCTCCCCAGGAGCCCCAAGGAAAGGAGCACCGCTAATCCAGGAACCGCCCTCCACACAATGAGTCCCAGGTAGGACCCGTGGCCCCCTCAGGTTCGGGGGTGGTGCCCGCTTCGCGGCTGGACTGCCGCGTCTTACATTCTGCTCCACGGGGTGTCCATATTTCAAGCAGCACTCAGACGCGGTTCAGCTCTTTCCCCTTAAAGCTTTATTGGTATGCAGGCAGCTTTCCTCGGTATTTTACAGCACTCGACCAGAGCCTGACGCGTTTCGTTTTTCAACTTCCTCAGAGGCACGGTCGAAGGAAGCATTGCGGGGCCACACCCCCCTCCCTCCTTTTCACCATGTCATGCGCTGATATGCAGCAGGTGAGCAGACATGTAGGTTTTGTGGGAGGTGTAGTCCATTTCAGTCCACAGATGGATGCCTCGTGTGATGGTGCCAAAACAAGCTCCCCAGGAGCCCCAAGGAAAGGAGCACCGCTAATCCAGGAACCGCCCTCCACACAATGAAATATGGACACCCCGTGGAGCAGAATGTAAGACGCGGCAGTCCAGCCGCGAAGCGGGCACCACCCCCGAACCTGAGGGGGCCACGGGTCCTACCTGGGACTCATTGTGTGGAGGGCGGTTCCTGGATTAGCGGTGCTCCTTTCCTTGGGGCTCCTGGGGAGCTTGTTTTGGCACCATCACACGAGGCATCCATCTGTGGACTGAAATGGACTACACCTCCCACAAAACCTACATGTCTGCTCACCTGCTGCATATCAGCGCATGACATGGTGAAAAGGAGGGAGGGGGGTGTGGCCCCGCAATGCTTCCTTCGACCGTGCCTCTGAGGAAGTTGAAAAACGAAACGCGTCAGGCTCTGGTCGAGTGCTGTAAAATACCGAGGAAAGCTGCCTGCATACCAATAAAGCTTTAAGGGGAAAGAGCTGAACCGCGTCTGAGTGCTGCTTGAAATATGGACACCCCGTGGAGCAGAATGTAAGACGCGGCAGTCCAGCCGCGAAGCGGGCACCACCCCCGAACCTGAGGGGGCCACGGGTCCTACCTGGGACTCATTGTGTGGAGGGCGGTTCCTGGATTAGCGGTGCTCCTTTCCTTGGGGCTCCTGGGGAGCTTGTTTTGGCACCATCACACGAGGCATCCATCTGTGGACTGAAATGGACTACACCTCCCACAAAACCTACATGTCTGCTCACCTGCTGCATATCAGCGCATGACATGGTGAAAAGGAGGGAGGGGGGTGTGGCCCCGCAATGCTTCCTTCGACCGTGCCTCTGAGGAAGTTGAAAAACGAAACGCGTCAGGCTCTGGTCGAGTGCTGTAAAATACCGAGGAAAGCTGCCTGCATACCAATAAAGCTTTAAGGGGAAAGAGCTGAACCGCGTCTGAGTGCTGCTTGAAATATGGACACCCCGTGGAGCAGAATGTAAGACGCGGCAGTCCAGCCGCGAAGCGGGCACCACCCCCGAACCTGAGGGGGCCACGGGTCCTACCTGGGACTCATTGTGTGGAGGGCGGTTCCTGGATTAGCGGTGCTCCTTTCCTTGGGGCTCCTGGGGAGCTTGTTTTGGCACCATCACACGAGGCATCCATCTGTGGACTGAAATGGACTACACCTCCCACAAAACCTACATGTCTGCTCACCTGCTGCATATCAGCGCATGACATGGTGAAAAGGAGGGAGGGGGGTGTGGCCCCGCAATGCTTCCTTCGACCGTGCCTCTGAGGAAGTTGAAAAACGAAACGCGTCAGGCTCTGGTCGAGTGCTGTAAAATACCGAGGAAAGCTGCCTGCATACCAATAAAGCTTTAAGGGGAAAGAGCTGAACCGCGTCTGAGTGCTGCTTGAAATATGGACACCCCGTGGAGCAGAATGTAAGACGCGGCAGTCCAGCCGCGAAGCGGGCACCACCCCCGAACCTGAGGGGGCCACGGGTCCTACCTGGGACTCATTGTGTGGAGGGCGGTCCTGGATTAGCGGTGCTCCTTTCCTTGGGGCTCCTGGGGAGCTTGTTTTGGCACCATCACACGAGGCATCCATCTGTGGACTGAAATGGACTACACCTCCCACAAAACCTACATGTCTGCTCACCTGCTGCATATCAGCGCATGACATGGTGAAAAGGAGGGAGGGGGGTGTGGCCCCGCAATGCTTCCTTCGACCGTGCCTCTGAGGAAGTTGAAAAACGAAACGCGTCAGGCTCTGGTCGAGTGCTGTAAAATACCGAGGAAAGCTGCCTGCATACCAATAAAGCTTTAAGGGGAAAGAGCTGAACCGCATCTGAGTGCTGCTTGAAATATGGACACCCCGTGGAGCAGAATGTAAGACGCTGCAGTCCAGCCGCGAAGCGGGCACCACCCCCGAACCTGAGGGGGCCACGGGTCCTACCTGGGACTCATTGTGTGGAGGGCGGTTCCTGGATTAGCGGTGCTCCTTTCCTTGGGGCTCCTGGGGAGCTTGTTTTGGCACCATCACACGAGGCATCCATCTGTGGACTGAAATGGACTACACCTCCCACAAAACCTACATGTCTGCTCACCTGCTGCATATCAGCGCATGACATGGTGAAAAGGAGGGAGGGGGGTGTGGCCCCGCAATGCTTCCTTCGACCGTGCCTCTGAGGAAGTTGAAAAACGAAACGCGTCAGGCTCTGGTCGAGTGCTGTAAAATACTGAGGAAAGCTGCCTGCATATCAATAAAGCTTTAAGGGGAAAGAGCTGAACCGCGTCTGAGTGCTGCTTGAAATATGGACACCCCGTGGAGCAGAATGTAAGACGCGGCAGTCCAGCCGCGAAGCGGGCACCACCCCCGAACCTGAGGGGGCCACGGGTCCTACCTGGGACTCATTGTGTGGAGGGCGGTTCCTGGATTAGCGGTGCTCCTTTCCTTGGGGCTCCTGGGGAGCTTGTTTTGGCACCATCACACGAGGCATCCATCTGTGGACTGAAATGGACTACACCTCCCACAAAACCTACATGTCTGCTCACCTGCTGCATATCAGCGCATGACATGGTGAAAAGGAGGGAGGGGGGTGTGGCCCCGCAATGCTTCCTTCGACCGTGCCTCTGAGGAAGTTGAAAAACGAAACGCGTCAGGCTCTGGTCGAGTGCTGTAAAATACCGAGGAAAGCTGCCTGCATACCAATAAAGCTTTAAGGGGAAAGAGCTGAACCGCGTCTGAGTGCTGCTTGAAATATGGACACCCCGTGGAGCAGAATGTAAGACGCGGCAGTCCAGCCGCGAAGCGGGCACCACCCCCGAACCTGAGGGGGCCACGGGTCCTACCTGGGACTCATTGTGTGGAGGGCGGTTCCTGGATTAGCGGTGCTCCTTTCCTTGGGGCTCCTGGGGAGCTTGTTTTGGCACCATCACACGAGGCATCCATCTGTGGACTGAAATGGACTACACCTCCCACAAAACCTACATGTCTGCTCACCTGCTGCATATCAGCGCATGACATGGTGAAAAGGAGGGAGGGGGGTGTGGCCCCGCAATGCTTCCTTCGACCGTGCCTCTGAGGAAGTTGAAAAACGAAACGCGTCAGGCTCTGGTCGAGTGCTGTAAAATACCGAGGAAAGCTGCCTGCATACCAATAAAGCTTTAAGGGGAAAGAGCTGAACCGCGTCTGAGTGCTGCTTGAAATATGGACACCCCGTGGAGCAGAATGTAAGACGCGGCAGTCCAGCCGCGAAGCGGGCACCACCCCCGAACCTGAGGGGGCCACGGGTCCTACCTGGGACTCATTGTGTGGAGGGCGGTTCCTGGATTAGCGGTGCTCCTTTCCTTGGGGCTCCTGGGGAGCTTGTTCTGGCACCATCACACGAGGCATCCATCTGTGGACTGAAATGGACTACACCTCCCACAAAACCTACATGTCTGCTCACCTGCTGCATATCAGCGCATGACATGGTGAAAAGGAGGGAGGGGGGTGTGGCCCCGCAATGCTTCCTTCGACCGTGCCTCTGAGGAAGTTGAAAAACGAAACGCGTCAGGCTCTGGTCGAGTGCTGTAAAATACCGAGGAAAGCTGCCTGCATACCAATAAAGCTTTAAGGGGAAAGAGCTGAACCGCGTCTGAGTGCTGCTTGAAATATGGACACCCCGTGGAGCAGAATGTAAGACGCGGCAGTCCAGCCGCGAAGCGGGCACCACCCCCGAACCTGAGGGGGCCACGGGTCCTACCTGGGACTCATTGTGTGGAGGGCGGTTCCTGGATTAGCGGTGCTCCTTTCCTTGGGGCTCCTGGGGAGCTTGTTTTGGCACCATCACACGAGGCATCCATCTGTGGACTGAAATGGACTACACCTCCCACAAAACCTACATGTCTGCTCACCTGCTGCATATCAGCGCATGACATGGTGAAAAGGAGGGAGGGGGGTGTGGCCCCGCAATGCTTCCTTCGACCGTGCCTCTGAGGAAGTTGAAAAACGAAACGCGTCAGGCTCTGGTCGAGTGCTGTAAAATACCGAGGAAAGCTGCCTGCATACCAATAAAGCTTTAAGGGGAAAGAGCTGAACCGCGTCTGAGTGCTGCTTGAAATATGGACACCCCGTGGAGCAGAATGTAAGACGCGGCAGTCCAGCCGCGAAGCGGGCACCACCCCCGAACCTGAGGGGGCCACGGGTCCTACCTGGGACTCATTGTGTGGAGGGCGGTTCCTGGATTAGCGGTGCTCCTTTCCTTGGGGCTCCTGGGGAGCTTGTTTTGGCACCATCACACGAGGCATCCATCTGTGGACTGAAATGGACTACACCTCCCACAAAACCTACATGTCTGCTCACCTGCTGCATATCAGCGCATGACATGGTGAAAAGGAGGGAGGGGGGTGTGGCCCCGCAATGCTTCCTTCGACCGTGCCTCTGAGGAAGTTGAAAAACGAAACGCGTCAGGCTCTGGTCGAGTGCTGTAAAATACCGAGGAAAGCTGCCTGCATACCAATAAAGCTTTAAGGGGAAAGAGCTGAACCGCGTCTGAGTGCTGCTTGAAATATGGACACCCCGTGGAGCAGAATGTAAGACGCGGCAGTCCAGCCGCGAAGCGGGCACCACCCCCGAACCTGAGGGGGCCACGGGTCCTACCTGGGACTCATTGTGTGGAGGGCGGTTCCTGGATTAGCGGTGCTCCTTTCCTTGGGGCTCCTGGGGAGCTTGTTTTGGCACCATCACACGAGGCATCCATCTGTGGACTGAAATGGACTACACCTCCCACAAAACCTACATGTCTGCTCACCTGCTGCATATCAGCGCATGACATGGTGAAAAGGAGGGAGGGGGGTGTGGCCCCGCAATGCTTCCTTCGACCGTGCCTCTGAGGAAGTTGAAAAACGAAACGCGTCAGGCTCTGGTCGAGTGCTGTAAAATACCGAGGAAAGCTGCCTGCATACCAATAAAGCTTTAAGGGGAAAGAGCTGAACCGCGTCTGAGTGCTGCTTGAAATATGGACACCCCGTGGAGCAGAATGTAAGACGCGGCAGTCCAGCCGCGAAGCGGGCACCACCCCCGAACCTGAGGGGGCCACGGGTCCTACCTGGGACTCATTGTGTGGAGGGCGGTTCCTGGATTAGCGGTGCTCCTTTCCTTGGGGCTCCTGGGGAGCTTGTTTTGGCACCATCACACGAGGCATCCATCTGTGGACTGAAATGGACTACACCTCCCACAAAACCTACATGTCTGCTCACCTGCTGCATATCAGCGCATGACATGGTGAAAAGGAGGGAGGGGGGTGTGGCCCCGCAATGCTTCCTTCGACCGTGCCTCTGAGGAAGTTGAAAAACGAAACGCGTCAGGCTCTGGTCGAGTGCTGTAAAATACCGAGGAAAGCTGCCTGCATACCAATAAAGCTTTAAGGGGAAAGAGCTGAACCGCGTCTGAGTGCTGCTTGAAATATGGACACCCCGTGGAGCAGAATGTAAGACGCGGCAGTCCAGCCGCGAAGCGGGCACCACCCCCGAACCTGAGGGGGCCACGGGTCCTACCTGGGACTCATTGTGTGGAGGGCGGTTCCTGGATTAGCGGTGCTCCTTTCCTTGGGGCTCCTGGGGAGCTTGTTTTGGCACCATCACACGAGGCATCCATCTGTGGACTGAAATGGACTACACCTCCCACAAAACCTACATGTCTGCTCACCTGCTGCATATCAGCGCATGACATGGTGAAAAGGAGGGAGGGGGGTGTGGCCCCGCAATGCTTCCTTCGACCGTGCCTCTGAGGAAGTTGAAAAACGAAACGCGTCAGGCTCTGGTCGAGTGCTGTAAAATACCGAGGAAAGCTGCCTGCATACCAATAAAGCTTTAAGGGGAAAGAGCTGAACCGCGTCTGAGTGCTGCTTGAAATATGGACACCCCGTGGAGCAGAATGTAAGACGCGGCAGTCCAGCCGCGAAGCGGGCACCACCCCCGAACCTGAGGGGGCCACGGGTCCTACCTGGGACTCATTGTGTGGAGGGCGGTTCCTGGATTAGCGGTGCTCCTTTCCTTGGGGCTCCTGGGGAGCTTGTTTTGGCACCATCACACGAGGCATCCATCTGTGGACTGAAATGGACTACACCTCCCACAAAACCTACATGTCTGCTCACCTGCTGCATATCAGCGCATGACATGGTGAAAAGGAGGGAGGGGGGTGTGGCCCCGCAATGCTTCCTTCGACCGTGCCTCTGAGGAAGTTGAAAAACGAAACGCGTCAGGCTCTGGTCGAGTGCTGTAAAATACCGAGGAAAGCTGCCTGCATACCAATAAAGCTTTAAGGGGAAAGAGCTGAACCGCGTCTGAGTGCTGCTTGAAATATGGACACCCCGTGGAGCAGAATGTAAGACGCGGCAGTCCAGCCGCGAAGCGGGCACCACCCCCGAACCTGAGGGGGCCACGGGTCCTACCTGGGACTCATTGTGTGGAGGGCGGTTCCTGGATTAGCGGTGCTCCTTTCCTTGGGGCTCCTGGGGAGCTTGTTTTGGCACCATCACACGAGGCATCCATCTGTGGACTGAAATGGACTACACCTCCCACAAAACCTACATGTCTGCTCACCTGCTGCATATCAGCGCATGACATGGTGAAAAGGAGGGAGGGGGGTGTGGCCCCGCAATGCTTCCTTCGACCGTGCCTCTGAGGAAGTTGAAAAACGAAACGCGTCAGGCTCTGGTCGAGTGCTGTAAAATACCGAGGAAAGCTGCCTGCATACCAATAAAGCTTTAAGGGGAAAGAGCTGAACCGCGTCTGAGTGCTGCTTGAAATATGGACACCCCGTGGAGCAGAATGTAAGACGCGGCAGTCCAGCCGCGAAGCGGGCACCACCCCCGAACCTGAGGGGGCCACGGGTCCTACCTGGGACTCATTGTGTGGAGGGCGGTTCCTGGATTAGCGGTGCTCCTTTCCTTGGGGCTCCTGGGGAGCTTGTTTTGGCACCATCACACGAGGCATCCATCTGTGGACTGAAATGGACTACACCTCCCACAAAACCTACATGTCTGCTCACCTGCTGCATATCAGCGCATGACATGGTGAAAAGGAGGGAGGGGGGTGTGGCCCCGCAATGCTTCCTTCGACCGTGCCTCTGAGGAAGTTGAAAAACGAAACGCGTCAGGCTCTGGTCGAGTGCTGTAAAATACCGAGGAAAGCTGCCTGCATACCAATAAAGCTTTAAGGGGAAAGAGCTGAACCGCGTCTGAGTGCTGCTTGAAATATGGACACCCCGTGGAGCAGAATGTAAGACGCGGCAGTCCAGCCGCGAAGCGGGCACCACCCCCGAACCTGAGGGGGCCACGGGTCCTACCTGGGACTCATTGTGTGGAGGGCGGTTCCTGGATTAGCGGTGCTCCTTTCCTTGGGGCTCCTGGGGAGCTTGTTTTGGCACCATCACACGAGGCATCCATCTGTGGACTGAAATGGACTACACCTCCCACAAAACCTACATGTCTGCTCACCTGCTGCATATCAGCGCATGACATGGTGAAAAGGAGGGAGGGGGGTGTGGCCCCGCAATGCTTCCTTCGACCGTGCCTCTGAGGAAGTTGAAAAACGAAACGCGTCAGGCTCTGGTCGAGTGCTGTAAAATACCGAGGAAAGCTGCCTGCATACCAATAAAGCTTTAAGGGGAAAGAGCTGAACCGCGTCTGAGTGCTGCTTGAAATATGGACACCCCGTGGAGCAGAATGTAAGACGCGGCAGTCCAGCCGCGAAGCGGGCACCACCCCCGAACCTGAGGGGGCCACGGGTCCTACCTGGGACTCATTGTGTGGAGGGCGGTTCCTGGATTAGCGGTGCTCCTTTCCTTGGGGCTCCTGGGGAGCTTGTTTTGGCACCATCACACGAGGCATCCATCTGTGGACTGAAATGGACTACACCTCCCACAAAACCTACATGTCTGCTCACCTGCTGCATATCAGCGCATGACATGGTGAAAAGGAGGGAGGGGGGTGTGGCCCCGCAATGCTTCCTTCGACCGTGCCTCTGAGGAAGTTGAAAAACGAAACGCGTCAGGCTCTGGTCGAGTGCTGTAAAATACCGAGGAAAGCTGCCTGCATACCAATAAAGCTTTAAGGGGAAAGAGCTGAACCGCGTCTGAGTGCTGCTTGAAATATGGACACCCCGTGGAGCAGAATATATATATATATATATATATATATGGGAAAAAGATATGTGGATGATTGTACTGGACTTAACCAGTTTATATACTGTGATCAATCACCAACAGGGATTACAGGCAGTACGGTATTTTCTTAAAAGAAGATCACTTGAATTTTCAGAACATAATGAAATGTTACTGGAGTTTGTAGAATTTGTCCTTCATAATAACATCTTCCTTTTAAATAAACAACATTACCGCCAAATACGGGGGACCGCGATGGGCACTTGCTTCGCCCCCAGCTACGCACATTTATTTGTGGGCTGGTGGGAGAAGCAGGTGGCCTGGGCGGACCAATACAGTACAGGGGTGAACTGCATTATATCTTGGCACAGGTACATAGATGACCTGTTCATCCTATGGAAAGGCCCCAAATCACAAGCAGAGGCATACATTGGTGAATTGAATAAGAACTCCCTAAATCTCCACTTCAGTGGACAGATGAGCCAAACTATGGTACCCTTCCTAGACCTACAGGTGTTTGTTCAGGGCGGCAAGATCTTCACAAAGCTATTTAGAAAATCTACAGCCGGCAACCCGACTCTTGAAGCTAGTAGTAGCCATCAACAATCTCTGAAGAATAGTATTCCATACGGAGAACTACTTCACCTCAAGAGGAATTGCTCAAACAATGAAGATTTTAAGGAGGCAGCAAATGAAGCCATTGAACGGTTTAAGGTCATAGGGTATAAGATCGGTTTACAAAACCAAATGCTTGAGCGGGTGAATCAAATCCCACGTAAAAATTTGTTGAAGGAAAGACCCCAACCCACTGAATGTGAAAATGAATCTTGCAGAATTATCACCACATTTTCTGGTGAAGCAGGGGCACTGAGGCAAACACTATACCGTAATTGGCATATACTAAAGGCTGATCTAGTGATTGGTACGGAATTACCTGAACAACCCCAAGTTACCTTTAGATGTAGCAGATCACTTAAAGACCATTTAGTAAGGAGCTACTACGAGTCAGTCCCCTTCATTCAAAGAGTGAGTGCCATGACAGGATTCTTCCCATGCTCCAAATGTAAGGCATGCAAAAGTAGCTCTAAGGTCTTAACCTATCAGGTCCCAGGCAGGAAAGATTTGAGGAAGATTAATCAATTCCTAACATGCACCACACCTTTTAGTGTATACTGCCTGGTATGTCCTTGCATGAAAACCTACGTTGGTAGCACCAAACATCCGGTGAAGAGGAGGATCTTATAGCACGCACGTGCAATTGAAAAGAATGATCCGACATATCCAGTGGCAAGGCACTTTTTTGAATGTCATAATATTGACCGGTCACTTCTAAAGTTTTTCTGCATTGACCACGTTCCGGCAAGTGAACGAGGTGGCAATAGGGTGCAAAGATTGCGTAGACTCGAATCGAGATACATAATCGACTTGCACATTATCATGCCTTTTGGCCTTAATTCTGAAGAAGAATTAGCAATACACTTAGGATAAGAAATCTGAAGTAAGTTTTCAATTGACAAAGGGCCATATGTATCATACTTCCGTTTTGCGAATTTTAAATAGCGAATCTTAAGGAATCGCTATTTAGAATTCGCAAAACGGTATGTATGTAGGTAATCTAGGAATTTTAGCGATTCCTTACTATTCCTTATTTGCGAATTCGCAATTTGCGAATTCGCAAATAAGGAATACTTCCCATTCATTTCTATGGGCCAGGAGGCCCATAGGAATGAAGGGGAAATTTGCTAATCGCAATTTGCTAATCGCAAATTGTGCGAATTTTCAAGGGTGCAGGGGGTGTTTCAAGAACACCCTGCTGCACCTCTGAAAATGACATGTGTGCGCATATGGCGCACATACATGCCCTAAGGGCATGCATGTGTGTCACATGCCACAATGAAAAATGTCAATTTGTGCTTATTGAAAAGGAATCGCAATTTACCACCAACTTTCAGTTGGTGGTAAATTGCGATTCCTTAAACCAAATTCGCAAGAGAAAAAAGCTTCTTACATAGCAATTAAGGAATCGCAAAAATGCGATTCCTTAAATGCTATGGCAAAATATGGAATCGCAAAATTTTGCAATTCCTTATTTTGCTACTTTTTCAAACATTGCAAATGTGCAAAAATGTCGTTTCCGATTCGCAAAGGCCAAAATTCGGCGAATTTCGGCCTTTGTGAATCGAAAATAGCTTCATACATATGGCCCTAGATCCCCAAACCATCTAGAGAGAAGAATATTGTCCTTGTCCATGTCACAATTGACATTCAATTTAGATATCTAAAGAAATGCATTATCGCTACCCCATTACTAAGAAGAAATCAGCACAAGTTTTCTTTTATTATCTCTGTCACCATGGATCCTTGTATTTCGGAGGGAGGGTTCGAAGTCTCGCCCATGTACACTCTGTCGGTCACATCTGGTTCACCTTATCTACCACTGCTAAAATTCATGATTTTTGTTTTCTTGATAATGTATACATGATTATAGTTTCTAGGTGATAGGCAGGGAATTTTCATATAACGCCCAATTTATGCTTCAGAAACAAGGGATCGTTTGTTAAAATGGAATACGTTGTGGACTAAACTCACCAGTAAGTCCATGGGCAAAGCGAGCGGTTTTTAATATCCCCCATGAGTTCCAACTGATGCACAGACAGTGTTGAGCTGACCCTCACTTGGTGGTACGCGTCAGACTTGCGGGTGGAACATTTTTCCTTTTGCTCGTGAGCCTGCAGGCCTAGTATTTTTGCAAAAACTCCGACATGGGGACTTCTGCCCTTCCTCAGGCGTCCTGTTCTGGTTTCTGTCGATGCCGCTTGGGCCACCACCACCACCACGACCAGAAGGGCCAATATCTTCAGAAAGAAATGAAGTTGGGAAAATATAAGTCAAGGTGTTGTAAACATTTACACGTGTGGTTCTAGCAAGTGAATAAAACTTAATGCCATTACTTAGTGTCTCCATGTACTATATGTGTTGTGGTCAGAGAGGAGGAAACAAAACGGGTAACACTGCGTATCTACAGAGTAATAACTACTTACTCCACTAAATAGATACTACTAGTATTACCTTACAACTCACTGGATAGTTGGTAATTTGTGCATTGCTTTCAGAAAGGAACATATAAGCAGTAGATTTGCTTATATACATATATTTATATTTTGTATTATCAAATAATCATTTATTCTATAATTTTGTACTGGTAAAATACAGATGCAGGTATGCAACAAAATTGTAAAAGGAATAATGAGTAAATAAAAATGTGCAGAGAAACAGAAAACATTTTCCAGTTCAATGTCTACCACAGGCAGGAAGAAGGGGGGTTACTGAGGTTAAAAAAGGTAAGGAGGAAAACTGTCTAAGTGGTTTCGGTTTTGACAATGTTACAACTTTCTTATTTGACAAGCGAGCACAAGACTGATTTACGTACATCTTTTTAAAAGTCGTAAATTTCTTCCTTGTAACATTCCTCATATCTTTGAAAAGCATCAGATTTCCATGAGGGCTGTTACTGCATTACATTACTCTTTTGCCATCAAGTACCTGTACAGGAAATGTGCATATGTAAATTATTTTTCTTTTTCTCCAGTAGTGAAACTCATTTTCCTCCAGCGAACCCTCTTTACCCTACACGCTCATTTAATAAAAGTATGTTTCTGCCCTTTCCCACCTTGGCAAGCACCTAGCCAGACTTTTTGCATGGGTAGTATTCCAGGAGCTTGCGAAGTGGAAGTCAGAATAGAAAACCTTTGTGAATAACCACAAAGCTCCACCTTTGTGGATCTTCTCAAGAGTCTCCAGGTCTATCAATCCCTAGCGCCCGCTATCACCCCTTTCCTCCTCTTGCTGATGACAGACTTATCCATGCAGACAAGTCCACCAAGTTGGAGTACTTCTACGCATGAGTATGTGAATTTCTCTTAGTAAAAAATCAGCAAATTCTGATTCAGGATTTACATTTTTGGAAACTAATCCAAATGTTTGTGTACCTATGTGTGCATAACTTACCGAAACCACCACTGTAACCTTGTTGATTTCAGAATTTCTAAACACCAACACAGTAAACAAGCATTAAAAATGCCAACAGGTCTGGCTTTAAAGAAATGGTGTATGGTAGTGTGAAACATTACCACTAAATTGCATGGGATTGGAGATGTATTTGTGTGGAAGCAAAGAACTGTAGAATAATTTTGGTTTAGGGTAACTGTTGGTTTAGGAACAGTTGCACTGTCAAGCCAGATGTAAACATTCATTTAGGTTAATGACTGCTCATAAATTATCTAGTTACTTGAGACACTTTAATAGCATTGCAATGTCAAGTGTGTGCCCCTGAAAGTTCTAACTCAAGCATCTGGATGAATAAAATGATTACAGCTCTTAGAGGTTACTTACTTTTCTGTGTTAATACTCAACCTATGCTTAATCAAAACGTACTCCTGGCTCCCAACATGTGGATGGAGGCGAAGCCCCTCTCTAACATAACATGCATTTGTAAAGCACATGTTCACTGAAGGGTATCTTGGTGCTTAATGACAGAGGTTTATTGTTACCCAACAGTACTCATTTTATCTACTACAGAATGATGAAAGACTAAGTGGACCTGACATGATTTGAACCTGTGACCATGTGGTCAAACACAGACCCACCTCAGTGGACACATTAGTCCACTAACCACCAGACCTGGGATTAGCTCTAGTGATGCTAACATAATTGTTTGACGCTGTCAAGCCAGAGCATACAAATATAGATAAAGTGCTATGGGGTAGATTTACTAAAAGGGAGTGCAAGACAGCACAGCAACAAAAGTTACTGGCTTCATTGCTCCAGGGGGAAGAGAGCAGCATAGGCTATTTCCAGTAAGATATGGTGCTGCTGCTCTCTTCTCCAGCACTGATGCACAAACATAATGTCTAACATAGGTTGTGTACTAGAAAGGGACTCTACCACTACAAAATACAAAGCCTAGACAAAGTTTAAATCCTTTCACATATTGGACAATCCTTTACATTGCAGCTCACATGCAATGTCTGAAAAGTTAGTAGAAATGAAAAGATTTCTCCTACATAGCGCCTGTCTCAAGAAAGCGTTGGCACAAAGTCCTGTCTAATAATTTAAGTATATAGAGATTGGCATTGCAAGTAAGTATGGGTGAATTTTGCGAATCTCGCGTTTGCGAATTTTGCGGATTTGCGAACTCGCAATCCGCAAAATCCGCGAATTCCCGCGAATTTGCGGATTCTTTTTTTTATGTTCGCACAGGTTTCTGCAAGTTCGCGAAGGTTTTTTACAATTTCGCAAATTGCGAAATTGTACAAAACGCGTGCGAACTTGCAGAAACCCGTGCGAACACAATGTGCCCAGTAGGGTATGTGCCTCTTGTGTGAATAAAAGGTCAGAGAAAGATCAGTTCAGCAGATGAAGAGAAAGAAGCTCCTGGTCACAGGAACAGCACGGGTATTGCGCTCGTGAAAGTCAAGGATGCAAAGCCTATCCAGCATCACAGCTGATTTTCCACGGTAGATTTGGGAAGAAGGCACACCTGTCCAGCCTCGACGACGCTCACAATTGTTTTTGGGCTAATGAATGAGTCACTGAATTTGAGCATCAACTAGTTCGAGCGACCGTGTGTGTGTTACTATGCAATCGCCCCGAAGGGCGCAGGGGTCCCTTGAGTGAGCTGCAGACCTGTGCCCAGCCATGCAACTATTTTACAATGGCGCCAGTAAGCTGCCAGCGCCGTTGTGAAATAGTTACAAAGTTAGCTTGCACAGGAAGCACTTAGATAAAATAAAGCAGCACCTGCTTCGTTTTATCTAGTGGTTCCTGTGCAAGCTAACTTTGTAACTATTTTACAACGACGCTGGCAGCTTGCTGGCGCCATTGTAAAATAGTTGCATGAGTGGGGGTTCAACTTTTGAACCCGTTACGTTCGCAGATTTTTTTTGGCGGATTTTGCGGGAAATCCGCAAAATTCGCGGATTGCGGATTTCCCAAAAATCCGCAAAATCCGCGAGCGTAATGGATTTCCCGCTCACACTTAATTGCAAGCTGTGAGTTTTAGTGTGGTAACACTTAAATATCACCCGTGGGATGCCCCTTTTTGCAATGTATTGCAAAGCGAGGCAATGCCTTATATGTGTTACTTTAAGGGCATCTTTTCAGCCCCAAAAACTTTCCAAAACAAATAGGCTGCTCGGCTTCCTGTTTGCTTCCACACCATAGGGGCTGGAACTCCAACTTCACCCAACCAACTATGTATTTCCATATTTGTTTCTTGAAAAGCATTAACTGCCAAAAGATCAGTCTTTGAAGTGTTTAGATTTAAGAAAAAATGCTTCTCAATGTTTCCTTTTTTTAATTGAGCCAAGCAAAAAGGAGATCATTTTGCAAACAGTTAACATCATCAGGATAATGCACTAACCATTGTACATTTACTGAGCCAAATCTAAATTAACTATAATCCAACAAAGATCAGGATGTCAAGACATTTTAAAAAATCAATATGAAATGTCGATAAATGAGCCGAATCTTAAACTTCTTATAACTATATACAATTTACAATTAAAATGCTAAAGTGCTTAGTGCTACAGTACACCTGGGGGATCTCCCTACCCTATTAGAAAAAGTGCAAAAAAGTGCCACAGTGCTATAGTGCTTTTTAGATGTGCTATCTCGGCACCAGAAAAGTGCATCATGCTAAAACATCAACTATAATATAGTGCTATGGCTTTAAAATTTCTGGTCACGCCATCGTTTCTAAATTCTTAAAAAACTTCCAAACAGCCTCAAATTTTTCTTGTAGCTCCTACCCTCATTTCATATGCTTCTTCAAATCCCATAGTGTGTTGCATTTTATTTACCCATTCGAGTAGGAGGGGACTTGCTCCGAACTCCAGCTCTGGAGGATTAAGGAGCAGGCAACCAAAGAACCGATTGCAATAAAAGTCACCTCTGATTTTGTCAAGTCTCCCCTTATTCTAGAGATGCCAAAAAAGCCTACCACATCTTCAGGGTCTACCTTTTTTTGGATTGGCCTGATTTATAGCCGAAAAGATCTTCAGCCAGAAAAGCTCTAATTTTGTACAGGTAAAGAAAGTATGGAGCCAGTCCCCTCTCTCTTCAGAATGGCAGCGGAAACATTTATTTTCTACTTCCGGATATCTTTTACTAAGGGATTGGGGGGTGTTCTATGCCAACCAATGGGACAGGAAGGGCATCCTTTTAAAGTTAGCAGCTCTTAATGCCTTGCTGCCCAGCTGGGATATTGACTGTCACTTCTGACTCAACAATGTACAATTAGTTTCACATGCAACCCTTCCTAAAAATTTCTGGATCGTAGGGGACACATTCAGATTCATCAGCTGTGAATACCATTTTCCTACCCCCTTTAATTTGGCTCCGAAAAGGGTGCATACCTGGCTTACTGGGGCGCCACTTGATGTAAGATTATATTTTTTTATAAAGTTTGTAATCTCTAGGTATTAAAAAAACAGCATCTTATAATCACCATATCTACTTTGCACCTTTGCCAGGCTATTATTTTGTTATTCGTTAAAAAACTGTCCCAGCTCTTCTAATCTGCATTCTTTCCAATGTTTCCTGTGACTAGAAAGAATTTGGAGACCCAGACTTTTACATTCTATCAACTTTAAATAGTGGAAACCCGAGGAGCCAGCTTTAAAAACAAAAAAATGCATTTTTAAAAGCAAAATCCTGAAGCATCTATTATCTAGTTATTTTTGGCAGTTTAGCTATTCTTAAGACTGTTGATATCTGCGAGCTTGATTCCTGTACCATTTTATCAAAGAAAAAATTATATATAGATCCCTTTGGTTCCAGTAAGCGCGCTGCGAAATCTAAGAACACTGCTTTGTAGTAGCTTTGCATTCAAGGCAGTGCTAGTCCACCCTGTTTAATGTCTAACTGGAGTATTGACTGCTTAACTCTGAAGACCTTTTTATTCCAGACAAATTCTCTAAACATTGATTCCAACTCTTTAAAAAATGTAGCATTAATTTTCAAAGGTACATTAATAAAAAGAAATACTAATAACAGAACTATGGACATGTTTATAAGGGCTACACGACCCATTAGTGTTAAAGGTAAAATTGACCATATATTAAGCAATACTTTGATTTTCTTCTGCATAACTAGGTAGTTTTACCTAAATAGTTGTTCATACTGACTAGAGACATATACTCTCAGGTAACGTATTGGTTCAGTACTTAATGATGTGGGTTTTAAGATTTGATGGAAGAAACTCCATGTCAGAATTTAACAATAAAATTTCAGTTTTATTTTGATTTATTGTGTGGACCCCGATCCTTTCAAATTTGCCAAACTCTAATAACACCCGGTCCAGATTCAGTCTCTCGGACTAAATATAAAATATTATCGTCAGCGAATAGTTTTAGCTTAGTAATATCTGGTATTGGGGTTCCAATTTCCTCATTGTCACAGATGTTCACTGTTAAGGACTCAATAAAAAAGGTGAACAACAAGGGGGACATCGGGCACCCTTGTCTGGTCCCACAATTAATGTTCATTCTCCCTATTTGGTTTGCATTAATGAACACCGTGGCCTGGGCACCCTGAGAGATGTTTTTAACTCCTTCGACGCTCATGACGAGCTCAGCTCGTCATGGTGTACACCTCCATACACTCATGACGAGCTGAGCTCGTCATGAACAATGGGAATTTTAAAGGATCAGCGCAGGAGGAAAATAACACTAGCATCGATGGTGTTAAGCAACTCTATCACATGGCTGGGAACTCCAAACTTGCCCAGACAAAATAAATGAGCATCGCAATTAACCAGGTCAAACGCCTTTTCGGCATCTACCATCCCAATAAGTGAAGGGATTGAATTATTTTTTAAAAAGTCAAGTGCTTGAATTAAAAATCCGGTATTCGAGGACATTGACCTTCCAGCAACAAAGGCTGACTGATCTTTATGTATTAGCTCCTGCGCAGGTGGAACAAAGCGTTGGGCCCAAACCTTGATATGAATTTTATAATCGACGTTTAGGAGACTAATCCGCCTATAAGAGTTTATGTCTTCATGGTTTTTGCCCTTCGTAACAAAGTTTACAATCACAGATTCTTTAAAACTAACGGGGACCCCGCCCCCCTTCTTAATGTGATTAAACAGCCTCGTCAAGAAGGGGATCAGCTCCTTAGAGAAAGTCTTATAAAGATTCTAAATATTTCTGTATGGTATTTTGTGACTCCCTTCTTTTGTACAAATGTTAACTAAAAGCTGTGTGCACTGCCTTTGCATCTGAAGCAGATGTAGACCCCTCTACCCCTTTCTGTGACTAAGCTCAAATCTACAACAATTACAATTCTTTAGCATGGCTACCATGACTCCCTCCCCATGTCTATCCCAATCATCATTTCTGTCCCATCATACCTCTCCATTCGAAAGTTCATTATATCAATAAAATATACACATTGTACAAAGACTTGTTCTCTTCCATCACCCATATTAAATTTGAACACTATAGAATGTTTCTCCTGCTAATAACCTCTTATTGACTCCTGGGCCTTGTCACTCACCATCAGCGTGCCTCTCTGAAACCTCATGGTTGGTCGTTTTCTTGTGGTGCTCCTCTTGACAAACTGTTTCTCTTGTGAGGAGCTCACGGTGATAGTGCAGACCTGTTTGCACGCCCTCTTATAGGACCCACATGTCCTCCCACACACAGCTCACTCAAAGTCACATGCAGTCATGGCATAAAAAAAGATTTTCTGTGCTGATCCATTTACTGATAAACGTCCACCAAGATATTTGATTTTAGAATATAAGAAAAGACCTGCCTCTCACCACATGACCCAAAAGCATCACAGAAGATATTTAACCTCATTACCTCTTTGCGGTTTCATTTCCCATCACATGAAGGGAAAGAAAAATTTAAAAAACAATGTCAGCAGGGGAAAATCATGCCTACTCTCAGAAGAACGCCCCTGGTTGTCCTCTCTAAGAACATGTCTGGTCTAGATCGGTATTGTGCATCTAATGCTTGCCAATAGCGCTCGTTTGCACCCTTCAAGTTATGGTAACCACCGCCTGCAGATAATTTGCAGCGTATGTCCAAGCGATAGGCCTTGTAACAACTTGATTAAACCAACACTTCAAATACAAATCTTTATAAAATGCCAGGTTGTTCTTTTTATCGCTTGCTAATTAGCCAATTCAGTCTCACTGTCTACAGTTTCACTTGAGGCTCCCCTTTACACTTTATTGATCACACAATCTGAGCCTCATCCCTTTAACACAATAGCATTGTTCCTTTTAACAGCTAGCTATACTATATACTTTTATTGTGTTCAGTTGAATTAATTAAGAACCTTTTAGGTCTGACTTGACAGTGTAGCTGTAGGAAAGTAAAACCCGTTAAAATCACTAATACTTATTTCATTTTGATACCATAATTTCAGTTGCATTACTGTTTTTAAACAAATAAAAGTAATATACATGTTTACATTTCTTATTATCACAAAGTTAGCCTTTTTCGTTTACCTTAGTTTCAGACCGCTATCTGTAGCTAGAATTATTGGTTTCAATCCATAAATTATACTTTAAGTGGGCTTTGGGTCAGCCTCTTGCTTATGATTGGACTCTTTTGTTGTCTTTCTTAGTTGTCTCTTCTGCTCTGGATTCAATGGGTTTCCTCCTTATTCTTGTGTTGCTCCCACCCAAGAGCATTTCACTCTCACAGTGTTCTTATTTTCTGACTTGCATCTTTCCACTTATGACTTGACATGAATTATTTTAGGTCTCACCTAGAGCTGTCTCTTTTAGACATGAGCTGTCTCTTTTAGACATTTGTTTTCTGCCCATTACTTACCACTAGATGGCTTAATTGTTATTCTCATTGACTTGCTGCTTGGTCAACTGCCTAAGGCTTCCTTCCTCATCGTGTTTGGACGGAGTACTTTTATCCTTCCGCTGCACTTTTATTTAGGTGCAATGTTTTTCTTTGGGAGGGAGCACTCCACTAGAATGTGGCTTTTATAGGTAGCCCCCTTGTATACCTCTGCCCCCTCTGTGTCCCTCCCTTATCCAGTTGCTTGCCCTCACCCACTCTCCCTTCTTATGTTGATGTCCGTGATTTTGCATGCCTCATCTGCACCCCCTCGACTGATGTGTGTGCTTGCCCCAACTCGTCTTTCCTCCTTCCGATAAAGTTCATGGGCCTTATTTATGAAAAGTGACGCATCGCTGCGTGAAAACAGCGATGCATCACTTTTCACTGCGCACTCCTAGCGACACCAATGATGCGTCATATTTAATGTATGATGCATCATGTCGCAAGGAGTTACAGATACGTCAGTATTTCTGACGTATCTGTAAGCGCAAAAGTGATGCATTGCTGAAGTGTGTCACAAAAGTGACGCTATTCCAGCAATGCGTCCTTTCACATGGGGAAAGCCCCATGTGAAAGGGCTTGCATCAGTCTTACGCCTGCTGTGAGGCAGGTGCAAGATTTTGACGCAACAGCGTCCTATAAGTGACGCAGTGAAATCTCATAGATTTCACTGCGCCACTATTACGAGGCTTTTTGCCGGGGAACGCCCCTTCTGCATACATTATACCTGACGCAGGTATAATGTGGCGCAGGGGTTTAAAAAGTGACGCATCTACCTAGATGCGTCACTTTTTAAATATGGCGCAACAAGGCGCATGTTTTACGCCGCTGATGCGTCACAAAAAGTGACGCATCAGCAGCGCAAAACTGACGCAAGGCCTCATAAATGAGGCCCCATGTTGTTTCATGACCCAGCCCCTCCCTCCCTCACATCCTGTGCTGTTCCTGTGATTGTTCTCATCCCCTCCATCCCACACTCGCTGTCTGCATTGCCCCTGACTCCTCCCTCCCACCGTCCTTTGCCAGTGCTGCTCCCCAACTCAGCTTTCCCACTTGATGCCTGCTGGCCTGCCCTCCAGCGCTAACAAAGAAAAAAATGTATTGTGACGTAGCTATACCATAGCACTTTTTCACCATCCAGTCCATTGTCAGTGTTGCCCCCACAGCCCTCCTTCGATGTGGGCCCCGCAGACCCCACGTCCCGCCAGCAACAACAAAAAATGCATAATGACACAACCAGCGCTGCCTGCTTCATAGTGCTTTTTAAAAATTTCAGCCATGATGCAGACAGTAGAGGCTCCTCTGCAAAGGCGGAGGAGTTTCGCCTCACTGCTCAAAAGGAAAAATAAAATGATATTAACGCATTTTATTTTTCCTCTTGCAGCCAGTGATGGGCGGGGCTGGCCAGAGCAGGCTAGGAGTGGTTTGCACTCCCTTAGTGCGCATGAACTGTTTGGCTGGCCCTCTTGGGCTGGCCAAATAGTTCATGCACACTTTGCATTATCCCCACCAGGCTGCATTACACAGCCTGGTGAGGAACATGCACATACTACATGTCCCCGTCAGAGCACCGAACCACGTTGGTCAGATCAATCACAACGCTACATTGCAGGATTGTGATTGGCTTAGGGGAGCCAGTGTGCTCGGGTGCTTCCTGTTGCTGGCCGGGACTGCAGGAAGAAGGAAGATGAAGATGACGGAGGAGAGGTGGCAGCCGGCCGTTAAAGGTAAGTCCTTTTATCTTTTTTTTCATTCCATCGACCCCGACTCACCACCCCAGTCCAGTAGCAGCCGAGCTGCTTACAACATGGCAAATAAAATATTGACAAAGCCAATAGATCTGTCACAGATGACACCTATGTGATGTTCCTTTTTTTTAAATACATTTTTATTGAGCTTTTACCTATTTTTTCCCCACCCAAAAATTTAACAAAACTAAAGCAGCAAGTTTACATGAATACAATAAATAGTAATAGATCCAACAATTCAACAAAAACTCCCAGCCATACAATACAATATATAAGATTAAATCCCTGGGTCACCCGAACAACCTACCTTCCGTCCCTTCCACTTGCAGTCAAGCAATGAACCTTTTAATGATAGGATGACACCTAGTCCACGAGAGGCCCCCATAGCCTCCTCCCTTTTAGTTTTGCTTTCTTCCCCTTCCGCTGTTTTCCCTTTTTTTTCTTCTTTTTTTCCCCTTTTCTAAGTTATAAATATGTAAAAAGCACCCCTTCCATTGTTGGAATGTAGGAGGTAAGGGATCCAACCAAGCAGAGGCTACACACAGCCCAAAAACTGCTATTGCGTTAAATATTAGCTCGACTCCCATCCATAGGATTGACTCATCTACACCCAGCGACATAAGCGGCGGTGATGGGGAGATATTCAACTTAAGGATTTCCATTAGGCATAGTGCAATATCTGACCTCAATATATTGAGGAGGGAGCACAAACAACACATATGGACCAAGTCTGCACTTGGTTCCTGACAACGAGTGTGGCATAACCCAGCCACCCCACCCTATTTAGCTAATTTGGCTGGGGTAATATATAAATCATACATTTTTATAATGCTGGGTTTGAAGATTGGATGAGGATAAAGTTGACCCCCCCAGATCTAAAGATTCCAATAAACAAGACTTATGTGTGTCTAATCCTTCACGCCATTTGAGGGGCTGAGTATTAAGTATACCCAGCATCAGGCGATTTCAATTAGACCCAGATATCTTCTAACCGTATTTCTTTTATGAGATGCATGAAGGATCTAAGACTATGGTTTGCATTCCGTATAATGCCCTATCTTTCCTCCTTGCCCTCCTCTAGAGCCATTCAGATTAAAGTCCCCACACACTATATACAGGGCAGGCCAAGTTGGTAGCTCTATTGCTAAGAAATTGAGCAGCGCTGGGTCATCTGCGACTGAGGCATTTATCGAGCAAAGCGTAAAAGACCCAGTGCAATATTTACACTACAACCTTGCCCATCTCCCATATTTATCACAGCCTTCAGGCCATGGATAATAGTCTTCCCTTTTGCTAGTACAACCAGCCCCTTAGTTCTATTATCCTGTCTCATGCAACAGAGAACATTCAATCCCAAGGTTTCCAATAGGGGTCTATCGCTGCACATGATATGGGTTTCTTGCAGACAATAAATATCTGCTCTTTGAAATTATAGGTCCTCTTGTATCCTTCTCCTTTTGGCCATATCATTTAGCCTGAAAGTATTAACAGTTGCAATACAAAGCGTAGCCATCCCCCCTTCCCCACTACACATCCCCACCAAAAAGAAGACAATTCCAGGCCATTATAAAGTCAGAATACATAGCGGCCATATCTGGCCTTCTGAGAAAAAAAAGAAGATTATAGGGGAGAGAACAAATAAGAAGCAGACCCATTTCAACAAAAGGCCCATGACTTATACATTATTCTTGGCGGCCGTCAATTCACTCAGATATTCCTTAGCTAGGATCTCTGAGGTAAATATAGTGCCCTTAACAAGATTTTTTAATCACGTCGGGCCAACAAATAGGCTTCAAATCCTATATCCTTAAAGGATTTGATTAATTGATGAAGGCACCATCTGCGTTCAAAAGTCGTGTGACAAATATCCGGGCGGACAAAAAAAGAGGACTCCAGATACCTTCTAGCCTCAGCGTTGGCTTTCTCAAATATGGCTTGCCGGAGCAAAACATTTCCAAAAAAATAACAATTTGACCCTTGTCTGCCTCTGATCTTTATTGCCCTTGCCATACTTATGCTGAGTTATGGGGAATCGATGTACTCTCTGTATTTCCGACCCCCTGTTCCTCCCTGATAGTTAAGGAAATCAGCTCCTAAGAAGGTCCAGCATAAATGTTCTTATATCGTCCCTCTCCAGCCCTTCTTCAATCCCAAGGATGCGAAGATTATTTAGTCTCTGATGGTTTTCAAAGTCCTCGATCTTCCACATCACATCCGACAATTGTGCCCCTTGTGACTTAACTTGCTCCTTCATGGTTATGATAACTGTTTCAACTGCCGTGGTCCTCTAATTCATACAGTTAAGCTTTTCCGCAATATCAATGCAGGATTCATTTAATCAATCATTCAATCAATCAAGTAGCTTGTAAAGTGCGACTACTCACCTGTAAGGGTCTCAAGGCACTGGGGGGAGGGAGGGTGTGGAACGACTGATTCAGAATCAGTCCCAAAGAAGGACTAGGGTCTCTCCTTCCATCCCTTGTTGGACTGAAGCCTTTAATTTTTCAGGGTCCTACAATTCTCCAATTATCCTGGTATATGAGTAGTCCCACTATAGCCCAGCCCTGATAAGCGTTTGCCTCTGCTTTAACGAAGATCGAAGTTGCCCTTAGACCTCTTGTGGGATTTCCAGCGCTTAAGCGATGTATCTGGCACTTCCGAAGTGCTTGAATCAGATAGAGAAGTGCTATGCCCGACATCACTCAGGAATGAATAAGAGGATTCAGAGCCCAAGCCATCCATCAGGGAGAATCATTTATCAGCCCCTTCAGTTGAGGCATCCGGCGACACAGAAGCCCTGCACTCAGCATTATAGCCGGGACAAGCCCTGGCTCTTCCTAGTTAACCAGGCTCCGAGCCCTATAGGCATGAACTGTTCAAATGCACCAGATGTGACTGAAGGGCCCGCTGTTGAAGTTAAATTATGCTGTTGCAAATATTCTCATAAAAAGCCTGACCAGCCTCCAAGCTAAACCGCTCTGGGCATTGTTCTCCTTCATCCTGTGTATCCTGGGGGACCGTCATTAATTGTGCATTTTGATTGTAAATATTCTGTCATTGCTGGTTGTGGGGTAGTCTGGGGAGTGCCTACATACCCTAACTGTACAGCAGCCACAAACAGAGGTTTCCTTACTCTACTGACTGAGCAGTCAGACAAATTCTTCCTCCGCCCTACCCCCATGCTATCAGGCTGGTATTTAGCAGGTCAAGAGTCTATGTGCTTACCTGCACTGTTGCCTGCTTGATATTGTGGCGATTCCTGTCTCTGCCCTTTATTAGCTGACACAGTCTGTGCCAAGCCGAATACAGCATCTCCCTTCTTCCGAACTAACTTTGAGGCTTTGGGGGCCATGAAAAGCATTACAAACAACTAAGTAGTGCTTGCTCCAACACACGGAAGCACGCCGGCGAACACACTGAGGAGGTCTGCCCACTTGTCGATTGTGCAGTCACTCTTCAGAGACATGCAGGCTTGAGAAACAATCACCAGGCTGACCTGTCCCTTCGGGGCTTCGCGAGTACTGGAGAACTACCACTTTCTCCTCATCCCATGCCGGTAACCTTTTAATTTATTCCATGGCCTGGGTGTAAAGTCGTGGGGAACACCCAATAACCATGCCAGATGCCTGGGTTAAGGAGATAAGGGTTTATTTAATTAACTTTATATGTAGGAGAGCGCCAGGCGTTGTTGCCGCACCGATCGCTAAACTCGCGCTACTGCACATGCGCAGTAGCGCCCAAAATGGCCGCCACGCTCGCTACGCCGTGACGTAGCGCGCATCAACTAGAGCGCGACATTAAATATCTTCTCTTTTTATAACAAAGAAAAACTTACAGTCTGGGTCTTTATGGGAATCATCAAGTCCCCCTCAGTTCATAGTCTCGGTACCGGGAGGGCCTCACCACAACTCTGCCTGCCCGGGTGCACCTCACCGGGGTGGATGGTTCTCCCCGCCAGCTGTTCTCAGCAGGGCTTACCACTTGATCCTCAAGGGCGCCGTTTCTTCTCTTCCCTGGTTCACTCTCTCCTCTCCCGGCTGTTCCCCCGCTACCAGGCCATCATCGCCTTCACTTCCTTCATAGCTCTCACATGATCTTGGGATCTCTGTTTCTTCGGGAGGTGTTTCTTCAGCTTCCCTTGCTTCCTTCTCTTGTCGTGTCTTCTCGTTTTCTTCATTGGTCCATCGCAGGATTTTATTGCACTTTGACATATGATCTTGGGACCACACATTCCCATCGCTGAGCAATGCAGCTCTGTCGTATACCTCCTTTACTTGCAGGGGCGGGTGTATTTGCTGTCTCCTTTTCTTTTGAGTACCTCCAGTTTGACTCTCACCCACTCCCCTCTCTCCATGGCAGTCTCTTTTGTGTTTCTCCTGCGATTGTACTGTTCCGTATAAATTCTTTGGCCATTCTCCAGGTTGTGCTGCACCACCGCCGGAGACCACCTACTGGTTATTGTCTTCTCCTTCCACACTATGTTGTCTTTAGTGAAGGGTTGTCGTCCTCTCAGAATCAGGAAAGGGCTGTACCCCGTACTCGTGGGGTGATCCGATAGGCCCGTAACATGCTTTGGACTGACTTTTCCCAATCCTTTCCCATTGCGATGGCGGCTTGAATGGTACCCATTATTACCCTATTAAACCTCTCTACTTGGCCGTTGCTGGCAGGGTGATAGATAGAGGTATGCTTGATCTTGATACCTTTCCTCTCGGCAAACTTGACCCACTTGCCTGAGGTGAATTGAGGCCCATTGTCACTGAGAATGGATCTGGGAATGCCTTCTCTCTGGAAGGCGGATGTGAGAAATCTGAGTACCGTATCTGTGTCCATTTCCTCCTGGATGTGTGCCTCTGGCCATTTTGAGTACCTGTCCACTAGCACGCACAGGTATTTGGGGATGCCTTGGTGGTCCAATACGGGTCCCAGGATGTCTACAGATACTTCTTTCCACGGGTTGCTTGGGTTATCAAACTTCCCCAGTGCTGGTTTCAATGGTTTCAGGGTTTTGTCTGCTCTTTGGCACTGGTCACAGTCTCTCACATGCCTTTCTATCTGGAGGTCCACTCCTGGCCACCAATACATCTGTTTCATCCTCAGTTTAGTCTTCATGATCCCCAGGTGACCTTCATGCAGCAACGCCAGCAGACATGGTACCAGTCCCATCGGTGGAACTACTCGGTCACCTCTGTACACAAACATGCCTTTGTCCCCTACCAACAATTCTTCTCAGACTTCATAAAACTTCCTGAGTTCCGTTCTCAGCTGTCTCTTTTCAGGCCAACCATGCACTATGCACTCCTTGACCTCTGCCATGTTTCGATCTGCCTCCTATGCTTCCTTCCACTCCTGTCTGCTTATTACTTGTTCAGGGTCTTCCATCAGGGCTTCCATCTCTTTGCTCTCTCCGGTTTCCCTCGGTGCTTCTTCCATGGCCGACACTCTACTGAGATAATCAGCTACCTTGCTCTTATTACCCGGTATGTTTTCCACATCATATCGGTAGTCTAGAAGCTTCAAGGTCATTTTGGCTATTCGTGGTGTCGCACTCGCATGTCCGCTTGAGGTCAAAACTTTGACCAAGGGTTTATGGTCCGTTTTGAGTTTGAACCTCATGCCCCACAGGAATTGACGGAATTTCCCCATGGCCCACACTGCTGCCAACATCTCTTTCTCGATTACGCTGAACTTTTGTTCAGTGGCCGATAGGGATCGGGATGCGAAGCTTAGAGTCTCTAGTGTCCCATCTGCTTTTTCCTGCCCCTAGTCCTTTCTCACTGGCGTCAGTCGTCAATACCGATCGCCCTTGGGGGTCGTACCCTTGCAGTGGGACTGCTCGGCTGATGTCGTTCGTCAAGACGTCAAATTCTTTCTGCGTCTCTTCCGTCCATGTGAACGTTGTTTTGTCTCTTATGAGCTGCCTCAGGTGGTACGTCTTGGTGGCGAAGTGTTGCACAAACTTACTGTAATACTCCACCATTCCTAGAAAGGATCTTACTTCTTCTTCGCTGGAGGGAGCGAGAGCATCGCAGATGGCTTTCACATTTGGGGCTGATACCATGTTCTCCTATGTCGTGCCCCAAGTAGGTGACGGAGGTCATCCCATACCTGCATTTCTCCCACTCTGCTGTTAGCCCATTGTTCTCCAGGATTCGTAGAACCATGTTAAGCTTCTTGTCATGATCTTTCAGCTCCTTCCCCATCACCAGGATGTCATCTTGGAAGTATTGTATGCCCTCTATGTCTTGGAACAGGCGATGCATCAGTTTCTGGAAGACTTCCGCTGCAGAGGCGAGGCCAAATAGCATGCGACGGAACTGGTAACATCCGAAGGGTGTTATGAATGACGTCATTTTCTGGCTCGCTGGATGCAGTGCTACCTGATGATATGCAGAAGACAGATCAATGGTGGAAAACCATCTTACCCCCTTCGTTTTTGCCAGCATTTCATCTATATGGGGCAGCGGGAATTTCTCTACTATGATGCATTTGTTTAGTTTTCGAAGGTCCACGCACAAGCGCACTTTGCCATTTGGCTTCATTGCAACCACCAGTGGTGCCAGCCATTCTGAGCTGTCAATTGGCTCGATGATTCCATTCTCCTCCAGTCTGTGTAATTCCTGCTGTACCATCTCTCTAACCGCGAGTGGTATGTTCCTCACCTTGTGCGATACCGGGACGGCGTTCACTTTAAGCGCTATTTTGTGAGTGAATTTCTCCAACCTTCCGACCTTTCCTCCAAAAACTTTCGGGTATTCCTTCTTCATCTTCTCAGCGTTCGCTCCGGGGTGGTCATCAGTACCTGTATGTCACCTCCTGGGTCTAATTGTATCCCTAGGTCCCCTTGGTCCATCCTTCCTAGGACCGACGGTCCTTTCTCCCCCACATACAGTTTGCACTGAGCACTGCGTCCCTTGAATACAAATGTAAGGGCGCGAAACCCCACCATCGGGATAGGTTCTACTGTGTACGTGACCGGTCTGATGTCGGGTGGTTCCAACCGCGGGCCTAGACTGGGGCTGAATTTCTCTTTCCACACCGACCTTTGGACGATGGTTATGGTGATCCTGAGTCCAACTCGATAGTGATTTCCACTCCCCCTATCATCATGTCGCACTGGGGTTTATGGAAACGCTTGCAGTCAATGCCCAGCACTTGGCCTTCTACACATAGTACATTATCTTCGTTCATCCGGTTCTTCTTCTTCCTCTGGCTGGTCCTGCGCCACATACTTCACCGTGGTCCTCTTTATCTTGCGGCAGCATACCTTCTCATAGTGGCCCACTATGCTGCAAAACATGCATTTCGCCTTCAATGCGGGGCACCGTTTGTCATGTGCTGCATGGTACTGGCTTCCACATCTGTAGCACGTGGACATGCCTTCCTTGTTCGGCCTCTTCACCTGTCCAGGCTTCCCTGTCTATTTGTTTGGACCTCTGTTTTCCCACTGGGCTGCTTTGCTTCTCCCTGACGGTTCTGCGTCGTCTATCTTGTTTATCATGGGCCTCTTAATCGGTTCTCTTTTGGCTGCATCTGCATATCGTTTCGACATTTCAGCTTTTTTCACCATGGCGATCACCTCCTTAAGCGTGGCATCGCCATTCACCCACAGTTTGTCTTGGACAGTTTTGTTGGTGGTGTGCATTACGATCTGCTCTTTTATAAATTCATCATGCAGCACTCCGAACTTGCAGGTTATCGCCAGCTTCCTCAGCGATGCGACGTAGTCATCTACTGTTTCACCCACTTCTTGCTTCCTCTGCTGGAAATTGTATCGGTCTATAGACGTGCATATGGCGGGCCGATAGTGATTATTCAGATCTTCTATGGCGTGCCTGAATACGTCATCATCTGCGTTCGGTCGGGGCGTGGGCACCAAATTTTGAAACACCCGTATCCCTTCAGGGCCCAAGTTGTGTAAGAGCAGCCTCTTTCTCCTTCTGTTAGGGAACGCCTCACCATTCTCGTCTTCCAGGGCTTCCATATAATTCATGAAGTACTCTCTCCAGTCCTCCCACTTAATTTGAGGCTCTCCTGGTCTGGGTAGGAATGGGATCAGTGTTGTGAGAGAAGATGCTTCCGCACTCATCTCTGCGCGTCTTTCTGGTTCTTCCCCTTGGCTCCTTGGACTGCCCTGTGCAGTCGCTCCTTCCCCTTGACTTTGGTTCCCTTGGGGTCCTTCTGCGCCCCCTTCTCTGCTCCTCACCGGTTCTACCAGGGCCTCCGTGGGTGTGGGCACGTGGTTCTATGTGCGTGCTCTCTGGTGGTGGCTTCCTCGCTCTTCTTATTGCTGCTCTGGGCCTGCCTTTTGTCAGTCTTCCTTCCTGGCCCCCTTGCTCTCCGGTGTGCTTCAGTGCCCTTGCGCTGATGTTTCCTCACTCCTACGCCTCTGCCGCACTCTCCAGCCCTTTTTCGCTCCTTCGTGTGTTTGTCTGACCTTCCTCTGCGTTTACTTGGCCGTCTGTCTGCTTGTCCTTGCCTGCTCTGCCGGTCCGGTCTCTTCTTCTCCAAGTGTGGGTGGTGGTCACCTCTGCAGGGACATCCCGGCCTCGTCGCCACTGTAAAGTCGTGGACAACACCCAATAACCACGCCAGACGCCTGGGTTAAGGAGATAAGGGTTTATTTAATTAACTAACTATATATATAGGAGAGCGCCGGGCGTTGTTGCCGCAGCGATCGCTAAACTCACTCTATTGCACATGCGCAGTAGCGCCCAAAATGGCGGCCACACACGCTACGCCTTGACGTAGCATGCATCAACTAGAGCGCAACATTACACTGGGTTGTCTCTGCTGCTATCGGCATTCCCGTTGGTGAGGGGAGCGGGGAGGAGAGCGACTTGCTGCGCACCTATACGGTCGCCATCTTGCCTCACCAAACCTATGTTCTGTCCCAATGAATGTTTATTTTAGATTGCATTGGGCACTCCATGGAAGTGCTTGTGTTTCTTTGCTCTTTCCCTCACTTGTTCCGCTGCCCCCACAAATGATTGTGGCAACTGGCAGAGTTTCTCCAGATAACCCTTAATTTAAATGAACTGCATTCATCTTGGAATATATAAAACACACATACAAAAACATACAAGCCCCACTCTTTGCTGGGGAATGTAACCGAGGGAGTGAGTGAGTGCAACGTTACATCCCCTCATTTATTAGAGGAGAGTTGGTTTTTCAGAATGGGGTAATTTAACACCTGCTATTTAAGTGGTCTAAAGTATAACTATTTTCAGAATATTTGCATTTAAATTGTAGGTCTTCATTTCATGTTTGTTCCTGGGAGCAGTAGAGAAAAATTATTTTCCCCTACAGCTCTAGTTTGGGTCATATGTAACCAAGGAAAGCAAAGAGGCAATTGTTAGAATAACAAACAATGAACCAACAAACAGGTCTAACGTTTTTGATAATCTCACCTACTGTACTAAAAATCGAGATGTATTTTACTTAGACTTTTGGGAGTTTGTATGTTTGAAAAGAATTCCAGATTGGTACAATGTTTAGGTTGGTGACCAGCGCTGTAATCATGGCGTCTCTTTCTCACCTCGTTGGTTGATCCTTGGTGATTCACTTTATCCCTAAGTCCTGCGATACCTATATCAGAATGCATATAATGTTCACATTTTCTATCTCAGAAGGCATATGAAGTCTAATCACAGAGCAATATGCGCATGACTCTTTAACTTTCTTTCAGATATATCTTTTTTTGCTAGTGCAAAACCACTTTTCAGCTTCAGAAAAATCTGTTTTACACTCGTAAATTTAGAGTATTTCATATTACTCATTAACCTCCTGTAAGTTGGGAGTGGGTGTTCAAGGAAATTTGGAAACACCAATAATATGTTGTGGGTATTCAGAACTCATTTTCTGACACTTTCCCATGTAGAAAATATTCAGACGTTTACTCATGTCAACTGCAGGAAGAGATCCCTTTCCAGGGCGGAAAGTTATTTCTACTTGTAGTTGTTGTGCATGCAAACATAAATGATTATGGGCAAGATTGACTATCATACTAATTGCAAAAGTGATTGCATATTGTGCACCAACTTTTTGCGACTAGTATTTAATTATACAATTTTACAAGTCGATCTATGTTCTATTTGCAAAGTGTCTCAGAGCCACTTGCCTAGAAAAAAATATATTAGGGGGGGATCCAAATGTGCAACACCCATCCCCCCCCTGTGATTGGCTACATGCACAGCAATGGTGGCTACAAGGGACAGAATACTATCATCCCTGTGTTGGTGTTCTTAAATGGGAAACATTTTTTAAAACCAGCCCAAGTTCCTTAAAGGAACCAATGCAGATTTAAAAAAGAAAAATACGTTTCCCAAAGGAACTCCTTCTCCTTTGCAAATAATTTACAACCTCGTTTGAGGTGTTACTAATTGTTCAATGGTTTGTGACTGGAATTGCCAGTATCAAGATCTCTCACTTGACCTATATTTTTTTTTATTGCGGCTGATTCCAACTCAAGAGGGCTCAATGGTTTGTGAGTGGAATTGCGCCATTGATGCATTGCATACCAAATTGCTCTATGGGAAGAAAGCCTATTTTATGCCGCTTCCAAATTGTGGTTCAGTAGGGGTGACAAAACCCATGAGTCAGAAAATCAAGTTCTGACTTGGAAAATACATTTTGTACATCTGGTGGTACCCACAAAGTGCTGTCTTGTTCCTCTTCAATACTCAGCTATGTTTTCTTCACCTGGGAGAATGCTAGTATAGAAGGCTTATAGGAAGATACATGTTTGCTACACTGGCATCAACAAATACCTCATAGTTAGTTGCAGGTTAGACAGTAGACCGTGCATCACCAGAGATCTGTCCTTGCAGTCTCCTGAATGGCTATACATGAATCTGTTATGGTCACGTACAGAAAGACAGGGTACCCACCCAGATGATATTAGTGGGTCTACCACATATTGCACAGCTGTCACTTGAATGTAGTTGCTCTTAAATTGATGGTCTAGTGTTCGAGTAGTTTCAATAGCTTCCTAGCTAAACATAATAGCAATGCAAGTCTGATAGCCTGACGTAATGAGACCACTGATGGTGAAAGAGTCCAGGAGACACTGAAGGATTATGAGGAAAACCCGATTTAGAGTTTGACGGAAAGAGTACTCTGTTGCAATGACAGAGTACACTCTCCGCCAAACTGAAGGTCCACCCGTCTCATTTACAGTCAAGCAGACATTCATTATGTCAATGGCGGAGACTACAGATGCTCCACCGCTGACATAAACCTCAGATGGTCAGACGTAGTAAAGGCCGTCAGACGTTTGGCCATGTGTCCACACAATTTAGAGTGGACAAACACATACTCAGTTTTCACTGTCTGTCACTGCCAGGTAAAACCTGCAAAATGCCCCTCTCTGTCCCCTGCCCCGTGAAAACTGAAAAATGCCCCCCCCTCACTATGGGAGAAAACTCCCATGGTGAGAGGGACATTGATTTTTTTTTTTACAAAACAAAATCTCACAAAAGGGTTTTTTTAACTGTAAGGTTTATTCACCTGTAAAAGTAGATGGCGTGAGATCTACTGGAGAGAACTACGTACCTAATTACATGAAATATAGGAAGCTCATCATAAATATTCAAAGATTATATACGACCAGACCAGAAGGCCCTACACTGCCCTCTGGTGCATGCAAATATCAAATGTGTAGTGGGCAGTCCTGCTTGTTGCTAAGAGAGACAAGAACTGGCTCAAATGTGAACCCCACAGTTTCGAAATGTATGTAAAAGACCTGGACAATTGTATGACACTGGAAGTCTGGGTTTATCCATTCCATTCCATCAAACTTTATTTTGGTCGATGTAGACCATAAAAAGTAGAAAGTATAAACAGTGGCAGTAAAAACACATAACAAAACCAGTACGACACAGCTTGTATGTTTAACAACATTAGAGTTCATCTCAGGGTGGGAGGTTTGTAGAATTAAAAGCTTCTTCTCTGCCTCCACCAACTACCACATTAAATACCCTGATCAGGGCCATTACCATCATGAAAAATAACCACATATCATTTTGGTATGATCAATTTTCAGCTCATCATTAATGTTAGTTGTTGGAACATGGAGAGGGTTAAGAATAGGTTAAAAAGGTTACAATTATTAAAATGTGACAAAGTGTACACAATGGGAATTTTATCATTGTGGTGGTGGGTTTAACAGCACCCTACGACTATACCACATGGAATAAAAAAATCGGGACTCGGCAAAAACAATTGGTGGGCGAGTACCATTCTCAGAATTCTAAATGCCTCCATACACTGCCTACACCCCATATTGCTGCAGTCTAGGACAAGCCATTGCCGTCTGGCTGTTTTATAGCAGGGACAAAAGAAAAAGACAAGAAGATTGGTCTCACCGACACAATTGCAAGTGGGGCACCCAGCGGGGGTGGCATTTGACCATCTGTTAGTGAAGGCAAAGGCGGCAAGGTCCCTATTCTAAACTGGATGTGGCGCTTCCTTGCCATGGTAGGTTGGATATCATCCAGAAAGGGCTCAATCTGATACTCGGCTTTAACACTTAAAAAAATCGGCTGTTAGGTGACCAAGTTCAGTGTTCCCCTGGATGTCAGCTAGTTTGAGCGACCTATAGGCTGTTACAAGTTCTAGGTGTGAGACTGTCAGGCAAACGACCTCAGGGTCTTAAGTTTGGAATACCTAGCCTACAGCATGCATCCCTTATGTATAAAAACCATGGTAATTTACCCTTACCCAGAAGACTCAGAATCTCTTTCAACTCTGACTGAAAGACTGCTAGTTCCGGGGTCACCCACAGTCTACATCAAAAGGTTTGTGGTCTAAGTCCAGTCTCTTCCGCAATAGGTCTGATTCCTAAGTCCAGGTGTAAGGGTATGAGGGGGGTGCTTGGCGGAAGACCTCACAGCTGTCTCATAATATTATTCTCTGTTTTAGACAGTCCGCCAGAGGGACGATGACCCCATAGTTCAGCCCCATACATTGCAGCGCTCCTGGCTTGAACTTTGTAAATCTCAGCCACCGGGCCAGCCGGTTTGTGAGAGGAGTTCCTATACATTTTTGTAATTCCCCCCGCAGTCTGGGCAGTCTGGGCTAGCTTGAGGCTTGCTTTGGCTAGTTGCAGGCCCCAGTCATACGTTTTGGAAAGCGTGACACCAAGATAATTTAGGTTTGTCAATCTAGGGAATGTCCCCAGAAGCACAACTGGTGTCATATCAAGGCATACTCTAAGACTGGTGCACCAAGTGCTATTTTGGTGAGATTCCTGGATACCTACTGACATACCCACCAGCTACACACCCAACAAGGTTCTGCTTTCAGTCAGGTATAGGACATCTTGACGCCCTTTAAGGCACAACACTAAGAGTTCGAGGCCGCTTACTTTGGAATGCCTTGGGGACATCCAGTGAAGAGAAAAGACCCAGTCCTACATCACTAGCAATCAGCAATAGGCATTCTAGAATGTTCTTTTGTTTCATGATGTCACCTTGGGTTTTGAGATTCACCGGGGACATCAACCATCATCGTCCCTTTAAAAACCAAAACTAAAGGCCTTTCTGAACTTCATGCGCTTTAAGAAGATTTGGAAAACTGAAGTAATCCAGTATTCCAGTCTGCTCATCATAACTGAAATATAGGAATACATAAGGGGGCTGTCATCAAAGAACGTCAGCGAGGACCCATAAACCCCGTTGATTAGTCCCTAATTACCCCATGCTTCTTTATAACAGACGGATACTTGTATATGCACTGAGCTCTGAAATTACTGGAGGGTGATGAGCAAAACCATAAAACAAATGAGTAAATGTTAATATATTTCTGGATCCAGTTCTTAGCACATTTATAGTGGAAATTGAGTATGTGTACTGTGCACAAATAGGCAAATGGAAAAATATACACCTATGCTCCATTTGCATACCAACAAAGCTTGATGTGGAGGAAACTACTGTGGTGAAGAATAGGCAGTCGACCTAGTTGTGGTTAATTACTAAATATTGGTTTTGTGTGATTACAAAGCAACCTAAAAAAGAAGAACCTCCTGGCAGGTATGTCTAGTTACCTCACTCTGTGCTGTGGGGCTGCCCTAGCACATTTAGGCAGCTTGCTGACTAATAATTGCCACCCAAAAAAAACTTTTACGTATGACGGTACAAATGTGCATTTCTGACAGCCAAGATAATGTGTAGGTTATGCAAATTATTGCTCACAATCATTTGCGCTGGTCAACAAAATAGGAATAAGATGACTATTCAAATGTAGACAACAAGCAACGTTGGAATAAGATCACAACACGTCACCTCATTTCCCTGTTAACCTCAGCACCGTGAGGCTCCACGTAGACCCCCACTTAGAGTATGGTAGTAAAACTTCTGAAAACTGCACAAAACGTCAGATGCATCACTACAGTGACCTGCTTTATTGTGTGACTATTACCCCCCACTTGTACATGTTACCTTTTTTACCGTGGAAAATGTACAGTGTGTTGTAATGTATGCAGTAATTTCCCCTATAATTACAGACGCTGTGCTTAGCATGTCCCAAAATCACATGTGATAAAACTGTGCATGCATGTAGGACCTCCTGCCATTTAACAGGACAAACTCCAATCTCGCATTTAGCATCGGAGCCACGGGCAGGCAAAGTAAGCTGGGGTAGGGTGCAGCGTTGACAAAGTACACCATAGCCGATCATGACAACAAGCATTCCTTTGCGAAACCTAAAACACGTCTTTCTTGATGGAATCTCCAAGGTATGAGTTCAGTTCCCTGATCAATGATTAAATCATTATTACTTTTTCAGTGTGTGACTACAAGCGCCCCTCCCCTCCCGTGAATTGCTTAAGAGGCCTGAATAGGGCAATATACATGCATATTGTTCACCAACGCTTTTGACTCAATGATTTCAATCTGATCTTTGCCAGTCCCCCATCAGGAATATCGATGCATACAGGGGTACAATTCCTCCTATGACAGGCGGAAATATACCGCATAGAGTGTGTGATTTATGTTTTATGTATTGGATTGTCTTGTCAGTCTTTTAAAGGGCAGCATGAAACTACCAAGGTTAACACACAGAATAGTCGTGCAGTAGAAAAATATATTACTCTCGTTCCACAGTTGGTGATATATTTATAAACTACATAACTTTACTGAACAGTTATAAAAAATGTACTGTCCTATCTTTCCAGATCATATGCGGGAAATATACTGACTAGGTATTGTATGTGCATGACAATTTCTCACCAAATAATAATAAAGAAGACCTATAATGTTTTGTTCTAGGAGTGGAATTTGGGTGCGTTCAATCTGAAGAAAAACCTTAGGGATAGACTTGAAACATGTAGACCAGGAGACACACACCCATCACAGTGTGTTACTCTGTCCTCCCCCCTTTTTGATAATATCAGCAACAGCAGTCAATAAAAGCTTTTTTACAAGTAGCCAGGTATTTTTTTTTAACTCACAATTTTGACCCTCCCACTCTTTTCACTTATCACTTTATTGTCTACACCCTACAAAGTGCTCCCACGTCTCTGTCGGTCGTAGCGTGCCCCGTCCCGCAGCAGGGAGGTGAAGAACCCAATGATGAAGCATGCCATCAAGGGACAATTCTGTGGGTGAGGGTATTTGAAGAAAAAATATTGCTTTTCATGAATACTATAAAGTTCCCTGGAAACATAGCTAATTTGTCTTTGTGTACGGGTGGACTGTTTTTTGGTTACTATGTACACCATGTGGTAGAGACCCCCACAATAATTGGACTGATCGTAGCTCAAAATATGATTGAGTATTTCCCCAAGAAACAAAAAATTAGTTATCATGAGGCTTTAAATATGATATCAGGGTGAGTAGAACAAATAACCCCCAAGATACAATCGGTGAAAAAATTGAGTAATCACAATAGTATAAAGATGCTCTGGCCTATAAGTTATTATGTCGATGGTAGATGGCTCATTACTAGACTGGGATCTGATGCCATAAAAGTGTATTCGGCAAACGCTGATTGACCACTATTTTGCCAATCCCTAAACATTAAACTATCACTTCTCCATCACAATGCCTCTCTCATTCTCTGTGATGATTTCGGCCTACCCCGGATGGGACTTTAGACAGACATTAGGGCCTAGATGTACTATTACTTGGCGCAATGCACCAAGGGAACTTGCTGCACTGAGTCAAATGAAGAGAGCAGTAATGTGCCATATTTACTAATATATTTCACATTCCTGCAGTGTCCCTGCGCTGGCGCACACTATGCAGGCCAGCGCCAGCTCAGACACATTTCTGTCATGGTGCAAGAGATCCTGAATTGCAGACAGAAATATTTTGTTCATGAAGTGTCACATTCCTGCACAAAACAATCCACAGAGGTATTTACCTTTTTCTATGTGTAATGAAGAACAGAAAGAGGAAATAATGAGGAGAAATAAACATATTTCTCTTTGTTATGCCTGTGTTGTGAAACTGTAGCAGTTTGACGCATTTCCAGGTTTACTAGTCTTAGCAAATCTTGTAGTGTACCCAAAATCCATGGGTGGATGCATATGAACACCCATGCCCCACCCATAAAATGCCTTCCCAATGCAGATTAACGCAAGGCAGTGACTTATTTTATTTATTTATTTTGAAAGTTTTATATAGCGTGAACAAGATCTTCGCAGATATCAGAGCGCTTTACAGAGGAGGGGAGCATGTATAAGCAGATACATCAATCATGTTAAAAGTACATTGAAGTGATATCATAAAACAATCAAGTAAGTCAATTTCAGAGTCACAATAAAAATACAAAGGGTTCGAACAAGTAGTACAGATGAGTATCGAGTCTTTGTAGTTTTTCCCCAGTAGTGGTTCAAGTGTATTTAGCCATGAGGATCGCTTTTACTTCTTTCTTGAAAAGTATGGTAGAGGTGATGAGCCTGGTTTCAGGGGGGAGCGAGTTCCAAATCCTGGGAGCCATTCCCGAGAAAGAGCGTTTATAGGTTTTTTCCTTACGGAATTTTTTAGGCTTTAGCAAAAGAGTGTTTGTGCCTCTAGTGTTTCTGGAGCCTCCAGAAATCGTCAGCTTCTGAGCGAGGTATCTAGGTGAGCTCAGGTGAACTGCCTTGTGCGTCAAACAAGCGATTTTCAGGTGTATTCTGGCTTCAAACGGCAGCCAGTTCAGGGATTTGAAGTCAGGGGAAATGTGTGAGTGTTTTTTTGATCCAGTGATAAGTCTCGCTGCGGCGTTTAAAGAGGCTCTTATGGGTGCCGTAGTAGCTAGGGGGAGACCGCAGAGGGCAGTGCTGCCGTATTCTATTCGAGGTATGACTAGTGATTGTACCGCAGTTTGGAAGTCTTTGGCTGGAAGGAAAGGTTTAAGTTTCCTAAGGGTGTTGATTTGGTAGTTCACTCCCTTAGTTGCTTTGTTGATGTGTTCCTGCATGCTGAGATTGGTGTCAAGTGTTATGCCCAAAGATTTCGCTGAGTCCACGATGGTGGGTTGAACATTAAGTGCCGTTAGGTCTTTAAGCCACATTTGTGCGGTAGTGATCTTCGCGGGTGGTGAGATCAGAAGGAACTCTGTTTTAAGGGCATTGAGTTTGAGATGATTAGCGGCCAACCAAGATTGGGTGCTTCTGATCGTTGAGTTCCGCTGCCTTGAGTTATTCTATATTTACTTATACTCAGAGACACACAAGGTGGCTTTGCATGGCTTAGTATGGCTAACTCAATGGGTTGTGTTGACTTGATCACAATGCATGGTGCAGGGGCAAGGTAAGCCCTTAGTTAATCTGGGCCAAGATGTTTAAATGCAGTCCTTCCAAGGCTTGCAAACAGGTTTGCAACTTCGTCTCTGCCCACAAATTTAATTACATATAGTGACTACACATCTTTGGCGAATCTTCCAACTAGTACACCACTCCTGCCATTACGGTGGGATCTGGGCCACAGGTCCATCTCCATTAAGAAGCCCTTAGACCTCTGCTGTATAGGAGATGGCAGTGGGCCTCAGTGGACCTAGTTCTGTATTGTGCGGGATTGGAGGAGCTACTAAAGCAGGCTTGAGCTTATAGGATTCCCTGGTTTGAGCACATCAAGACTTACTTGGCAAAGTTGGGATGTGAACATTTGTGGACTAACCTGGGAGCCATTTCCGCTATGTCTAAGGCAGCATTTAATGGGATTTACTGGAGTTACATAGACAGAGAATTGAGCAGAAACAGAAGTTTGGGTACCCCGACACTATCCTTCCTGAACTTAAAAGTGTATTTCCTCATGGAAGAATATATAGATTCCATTGAAGCCCCTTTGACAAAAACCCTGTACATTAAATTTTGATTTGGGACGCTAACGTTCCGCCCCTATACTGCTAAATGAGAGCAACATGATGATAACCCAGACCTGACCTGCCCTTTCTGTCACCAGACCAAGGAATGCATTAATCACATATTGTTCTTCTGTTAGTGCTACCAGAATCACTGGAAGTGGATACTATTGCTCTGGCGGAGTATGTGGATTCGGGATTTTAGGGTTGTCGCCAGAATCTTCAGATCCAATACATTACCCTCGATAGTGTTTGCTCTGCCCTGCTTCCTAATGGGAGTATAGAGAATTAAACAGAGCAGGGTATGGCCCTGAATACTGTATTGAACTGACCCTTGCTGTTGGCAATGTGACTCAGACAAATACTCTAGTTACACCTTCTAATTCACTGGCCTTTTTTTAACCAAGTGTTAATTTTCCATTAGAATCCAGAAGTATAAGTCATATGACTGTAGCCTGTTTTTATTAAATCCTAATATTAGCAATGTTTATTGATTAAGTACTGTTCATAAACATAAACATTATAACAGCTTTTTTTATTTAATTTGTTTTTACTGCTTTTAATGTTTTTATGCCAATTGTATTTATGTGAACTTTTATGGCAGCATTTGCTGAATAAAGTAAATTATGATTCAAAAGTATGGGAACGGCTGCCATTACAGCACGAACCGCAGACAAATTACTCGGGTCACGTTACCGCAAGTGAACAATGCTTCTACCCGGCCAAGAGTGGCATCTTAAAATGTGGTGTATCACCCATGGGCCATGCTATCCTTAAACTGAATGATTGTCGTGGAAAAAACAGTATTCTACTAATGTGAACTGTACCTACTGTGGTAAATTAAATTACCGGACTATTTTTCTATACATTAAATGACAATAATGGATAGCTCAATCAAATGAGAGGCAGAGTCCGTGGTATCTAAGTCATACGGGCTTTAATTATGATCCTCGAGGATCAGGATATCATGTTCCATCACCACTAAGGTTCAGGAAGGGACATTCAACGTTTTATTAACATCACACATTATATATAGTAAAACAGTATAATTGAAATGAATACAGTAGGCGTAACAGGTGAAAAAAGAAAGATAAGAACACATGTGCGTAACAGGAGGCGTGTAAGAAGGCGTACACGTGGGCGTGCACTTGACATGTCAGAGAAACGTCACAAGAAACGTCACAAGTGGGTGGATGCTTAGGGAAAGTTTGCAGGATCAGCAGAAACTTTTGGCATTGATGCGCCAGATGCGCGCGCAACTAAACATGAAGTGTAACTGGGGAGAGCTGGGGGCTTTGACTTTAGCACTAGTAGAGGAGACTAATATCTGGGATGTCATAACGACCTGTACCTATAGCATTTCTGGTATCTTATGTTTGGAGGATGTGTCGTCTGGAGTAAAAGGTCTCTCGGGCAGAGGCCGTTCAATACTGAATGCGTGCATACGGATCTTCATGCAAAGTGCGGGGGCCATGGGCCTACCATGGTAACAGGTTCAGTAAATCACTTGCAAGGAGGACAAGGAGAACTGGGCCCTTTGCTCTGCAACCGGGAATATGTTTACCTATTTCACTAGACTGGAATGTGTTTTCGAGGAGGCTGAGCTGATAACTTGAAGGCAAAATACTATTTTGGCAGGCAGGCCAGGCCGAGCCGGGCACCACTTCGCTGAGCAGGAAGTAAGGCAGAGGTCAGGGATGCATACCTAGACTGCAGCTTTCAGAGACAGAAGAGACTCGGAGTCTCAATTAAGGGCCTAGCTCAACTGAACCAGGAAATATGGAGAAAAACGTGTGCGAGATTCAAAAGTGCACCATGTAAAGACGTTGGCACCATAGGCCTAGAAGCCAAATTAACGTGATTTTCTTGGAGAACTGAATAGCTGACATGTTAACGTTGGACGCAAATGCATATGCGTCTTCCTAGCATGTACGGAGAAGGAGTTACACGACATACATGGAACATGGGTGCATGGATAGGGTGCGAGTGGGGGACACATTAGCTACCTGAAAATTTCTATTACCTCATTCCCTCCTTGGCCCCTACTACACCCCTTATGATACATCTATCTTCATGAGACTATCTATCTGTTCATGTAGCATCATTTGTTCATCTTTTTTCACTCGGGAACGGGAACGTGAACTTGGACGAGGAATACAAGCTGTGGCGCACAAGCCGCAAATCGCTGGCCCACATTGCAGACAGAGACAACAACTGAATACTATGAGCAGTATTATTCCTAGGAAAGACAATACTTTCCATCCCTAGGCGGATATCATACTCCAGAGCCAACCGGACCAAGTCCAAGAGCCTGGATTCTGGTGTATCAGGTGAGCAATTTCGTGGAGCCGTGTTATGGCCTTATACACGGATGGCGCGCTATTAGGAATGAAAATACAACAACTGGATCCGATGACTCTACAAGCCCCGCCCCTATCGGCCAGGATGACGTCAAGGACAAGGCGATTTTGAAGAACAACAAGTCTCATAGCAGATTGCTCTTCGGTCAGGTTACCTAAAGCAGAAGTAGTCTCATTCACTACTGCTTCCAAAGTTCTGGTTAATCTACATATTAATTTACTATTTTGAATGGGGCCTATGAAGAAAAAGAATCCTTTATTGAAATCTGTATATTGCTCCAATGTGGTCTCAGTCTGATCGACAATTGGGGTCTTGATCTCCCTTCTATGTCTTACATGCACAAGATGTGTATTTCGATGATAACCAGGCGGGGCTAGAAAAACAGGCGGCAAGAGGAACGCAATATAACACGTCCCATCCCAATCTAATGGCAGACGTACATAGGCTGTCTGACCACATATAAAATAAGAATGGCGAGAGGCTTTGAAAGTAGACTTTCCTTTATCGCTGAATTCGACCACAGTATTACAATCACTGTGTCCTAGATGTACTGAACCATTCTTTCCGACGCATAATTCGCCTTTTACTGGCAAAACTGTAATAAACGGCCAGTCCGAATTAATCTCAGACTGGACGTTCAGAATCATGAGATTGAGGGAAAAGTTACCTAATTCATATACTTCATTTTCTAGATCGGTCCCTGTCCTTTGGGGAAGACCTTCCTTATCTGGGAAACATATTTTATTCATAACTGTATTGAGGTTCCCCCATATCCAATTGCCTTGGGAAACTGTGGACGTACTGTCTAGGGAGGACATTAAAGTAAACCATGCACCACACGAACCATTACGTGTGAACGGGTAGGGAAAGAGGGGCAGAGCTCCCTTGTATTTCTGATAGGGAGGGAGTCGGCCACATACCCAGCAATTGGTGGCATTGCTGGTCTGGTGAGAATGGTGTAACATACGGATAAAAGTGTTGTTGCGCATTGCTAATCGATAGGACAGTTCGTGGGGAGGTAAGTCACTGAAAGTGTGCTCTACAGTGTCATTAGAGGAAGTATGTATATGAGACCCAAGAGGAAAGAAAACATGTAGCATTAAACTTATGCATATGATCGCAAGACTCAGAAAAAACATAACAAGTAAAGTGATAACGCATCGGCTGTGCAAATTTTTGCAGTATTTTTCTCTCTTTTCAGTTCGCCTATCTCTCTGACTACTTGGGTCTATCTTATACATGTCAGAAACCTGTCTAACCGCTTCACCCGAGGGGGACTTAAACAATTAAACGCTGTCTGACTTACTAGACCTCAATTTGGCTCGGTACTCCTGTTGTGGAGTTTTCTCTAGCAGGGGGAGTTTAGAGTCAGTGTCTGAAAGGGGGCAGTCCTTGATTACAGTCTCTGGACACAATCCATGAAAGCGTTTTATGTGGCTTGAGTGGAGCCACCCTTTACGTCCTTCCAGCTTCACTGCGGTCCTCGTGGTCATCAGCACCAACTTTGGCTGCTTCCACCTCGGCTCCAGAGGGCTTGATCGATCGAAATTTCGGACGTAGACGTAATCTCCTGGAACGATTTCATGCGGTTTCACCTGGGTGTTGTCCGGGAAGGCAGCCGCGACCTGTGAACGACAAGATAGTAGTGCAGACATCAAGGAAGCTAGGTAATCTGTCAGCATATTACTGTCGACATCGGTAATTTTATGAGGCATAGGCGTACCCCACATATTGGGAGGACGTCCAAAAATCACTTCATACGGGGACAGACCGGTTCTGGAATGGGCTACCATACGCATATAGAAGAGGGCAACTGGCAGGGCTACTATCCAATCTACACCTTTTTCTGCACAGACCTTTGCTAATCGTGTTTTCAGGGAATGGTTGTGTCGCTCGACTAAACCAGCTGCTTCGGGGTGTCGTACACAGTGGAATTTCCACTGGTAACCTAACAGGAGTGATACCTGTTTCATAAGTTCGGACGAGAATGGCTGTCCATTATCTGAGTACACAACACGAGGCAAACCATATCGTGGGAAAAATTCACGGACCAACTGCTTGGCAGTCGTTACAGCAGTGTAATCTGGGACTGGATATGCTTCTGTCCATCGGGAAAGGGCACATACAACGACGAGGACATACTTGAATCCTCGGCATCTGTCCATCTGGATATAATCCATCTGGAGGACTTCAAAAGGATGGTCAGGAGGATGAAATCCACCTTGTTCCACGGGAATACCTTTGCCTGGATTGAACTGACAACAGATCATGCAGGTACGCACTTTCTGTTTTGCTGCTGCACGTAAATGCTTATTGAACCATAGATTCTGAATGCTGTCTAACATGGCTTTCTCTCCTATGTGTGCTGGACTATGTGCTGTATTAATGATAACTTGAACCATAGAGTCGGGGAGGAACCATGTAGCTCTTCCCTTCGTCATCCATCCCTGATCCGTCTGGATCCCTCCTTGTTCAGTCCATTTCTTGATTTCATCTGGAGTGGCATGTGTCTGTATGTCAAGTACATCAAGTGTGGGATCCTTAACTGTCATACAATGTGTCAGTGTAGTTACTTTAGTCTTTGTCATGTCAGTCGATATGTCTGTTTGAGTCTGAGCTGTGAGTTTAGCTGTTCGATCTGCCAGGTCGTTACCCTGGGAAATAGTGTCAGTGACTTTAGTGTCCTAGGTATACCACTTGCTGGGCACAGAATTGGAGCTTCGAAGGGGACACTTTATGCCCCTTTTCGGCCAGAAAATACAAGACAGTCAGTGACGCGCGTCCGCAGTCACGTTCGGTCCGTGCTGTAATTAACAAGTCATCAACGTATCGCAGCAGGGCAGTGTCAGTAGGCATGTGAATACAATCTAATTGTCGTTTCAGTGCTTGGCTGTAAATACTAGGACTTTCCGTGAACCCTTGAGGTGCACGTGCAAATTTGAAGCTTCGGCCATTTAAACAGAATCCGAAAAGGTATTGGCTTTCAGGTTGAATGGGGACACTAAAGAATGCGTTCTTAAGATCGATTACAGTAAAGAACGCAGCTTCGGAATCAATGGCAGTCAATAGGGAAGAAATGTCTGGCACTACTGGGTACTGGGGAATGATGCATTTATTTAGTTCTCGAAGGACGATCACCAGTCTGTAGACCGGTGGTGCATTCGGGTCAGTGCGTTTTATGGATCGGAATGATTGGAGAATTACATACATTGGAGTCAGTTTCTACGACTACTCCTTGTGCAATGAGCTCGTCAATAATTTTCAGTAAGGCTGCTACAGCCTCAGGTGGCAACTTGTATTGTCGGATTCGGGGCAGTACAACACCTTGTTTGAGAGTGACACGATAGGGTGTAATATACATACAACCTACATCAGTTGGACCTTGCGCCCATAAATGCTGTGGTAAATTCTGCAATCTTGGATCAAAATCTCTCAACACATAATGACCTTTAAAATCACGTAAGAACAATCTCACTCCTTCCGGGGAACAACATATCACTGCTCCTAGTGCTTTCAGTGTTTTAATACCAAGTAAGTTTTCCGGACATGATTTCGTAAGTAACAAGTCTGTAGTACGAGACAATGGACCAATTTCTAAGGGAACTGGCTTTGACACTTCGTTAACAATAGGCTTTCCTGAAAATCCAAGGGAAACATTCTGTGAGCCTGAGAGGGGTGCCCCTGGAACCTCGTCATGACTGATGGTAGTTCTGCTCAACCCTGTGTCAATCAAAAAATTTCTGTCTTTCCCTAATACCTGACTATGTACATAGGGACCCTCTTGAACTACAGGAACCTCGATAAGGGGCAAGCCAACCTCCCTCTCTAGGCTGTTTCATGAGTACTGTTGGTAATCGGGATAATCTGACTGTGCATACTGGTACATTTGTTGTGTGACATGTTGCGTGGCAGCAATGGGTTGGGGCTGGGGTACAGCTACTGTCTGCTGTGCATGCTGTGGAGGTTGCGTGTTCTGTGGAATATTCTGTGGAACCTGTTCTGGTCTAGGAGGACGCGGTCTTTCTTTCGTCCTGCCTGTAGCAATATTATATTTCAGAACGGTACATTCGTTGATATAGTGACCTGGCTGTTTACAATAGTTGCAATTCCCTTTAACGGGAGCTGCAGAATGACCTGGTGGTGCTGTACCCTTTTTCTGACCGTCTGCTGGGACTGACTGAGCAACTAGTACTTTCATTTTCGTGTCTTTCATACGTCTCTGTTCATGGTCATGTTCTTCTCTGATTCGGTTCTGGTGGTACTGTAACATTTGTAACATTTGGGAAGGGGTATTAGCTTGCCATGTACTCTCGACTTTCAGGACTCTGTTTTTAACCTGTGGTAAGGAATTCTCGACTAATTTGGTCACAAAAAGATGTGGATATGATTCACTACTTGTTTTCAGGCCGCTATTAATAATAAAACATTTCTCAAATCTGGAATAAAAATCACTAGTGTCTTAGTCTTGTGTCTGTTTACAGGCTGAGATTGCATCCCAGTCTTCCTTTTTAACTGTCAATAACCTCGGCAAAACCTGTACTAACAATCCTGGTAATGCTTTAGCTTTGTCCCCAAGACCAGTGCCTGGGACTCGTCCATTTTCTTCTGTTTCTAATTCAGTCCAAATAATCTTTTTATCTCCCACCTCCCATTCTTTTTCTTTAAGTTTTTCGTAAATGCCGGCAGGCAACAATACCTTTAACATTTTAAGAATATCGGGATACGTATAATCCACCATGAGTAACATGTCCTTTAATTCACGGTGAAATCCTGCTGGATCTTTATCATGACAGGGCACTAATTTCTTCATTTCCAATAATTCCATTTTAGTCAAGGGTGTGTATACGAATACTTGTTGTAGTTCACCCCCTGTGGTTTGGACGGGATGAACTTCTCGTAAGGGATTCTGTCTGTCTATGTAAAATGGTTGTCTTACTGGGGGTGGAGCAGGAACGAAATGTGGAGTCAGGAAAGTTCTGTATTTGTGGCGTTGTTCTAGAATGATATTAATTAAATCGGTACCTAGGCCTCTCCATCTTTTAAGCAGTAATTCTTCCAATATATTATATAGGGGACCTGGATCAGAATGTTGACTTTCATACAGTGTAATGAGATGTTGGATCATGTACATACCAGCTAGTCGCTGATCGTCTGGGGAAAGACTCAAAAACGTTTGCGCTACTGAATCATCTTTATATATACTAGTATTTCCAGCCCATTGGACTGCTGACCGGGCTAGTTCCTGATCACGCATGGTACTAAGTTCACTGTAACCTATTATTTCTTTCAGTATTTTGTCAGTGGCTTGGAATAAATGTTCAAGAGAACATTGTTCTGGTATGGGAGAAAGAAAACGTTTCTTGTTTTCTAGGCGAATGGGTCTGTCAAAAGGTCTTGCTCTACCTACGTACGCTATTCTGTCTGGGTTTACATCTGTATCATCTATATCTTCGTCCTCTGTGACATCTTCATTCTCCTCTTTCTCGGCTTCCCTAGCTGCTTTTTCTTTTTCGTGTATTACCACAATTTCTTTACGGATCTTTCTGTACATGGAGTCTATACAACTTTGTTTATTATGTTTACCATCAGCTATATTGTTACTCCAATTTATCAGGATATCCATCTCTTCTTTGCTTGTACCTGGCCGATCTCGTTCCCTTATCAAACAATTTATCAAAAACTGTAAGATCATTCTTTGTGTCTCAACCTTGTTGTGTGCCATGGCCTCGTGAATACTTTCTGGTTTCTCCCCTGTTCTAATGAAATTATATATGTTGTCTAGATGTCTAGTCATGTCTGGTAAAAGAATCAAATAGTTTGTAACACGCCGTAAACGTAATGAATATAACATCATATCTTCTTCGCCTGTTACTGGGTCATATCTACAATCTGTAAGGTACTGTCTTAGGGTTGCGAAGTTAGCTACTTTGGGTGTACGTTGTAATGCTGCTTCTCTAAGCGTCATTCGTTTTACTTGAGGCGGGGTGACGGGGTGACCTCCTACGGCGCCTCCTGAAGCGGAAGCGTAACCATCAACTAGCTGTGTTGTCACTACTGGTGTCATAGCTTGAAAAGTAGGTGTAGGTAATGTAGGCAGACTCTGGGTTGCAGGTGCCTTAAAAGGATTGGTAGGACCAGTGGCAGGAGGGACAGTAGCAGTGACAGTAGGGGTAGTGACAATGAGTGGGGGAGTCGAGTCTTGAGGGAGTGGGGGTAACGTGTCTTGAACAGGCTGAATAGGCTGATGTATATTATTAGCAGGCGGTACGCGTACATTGGTATACGCAGGAGCAACATCGTCTAAATAAGAAGAAAGGAAAATGTCCGCTGCGGTCTGTTTATGACGTAATTTAGTTGGGACCAGTGGTGGCGGCAGATTACGGGGTACTTCCGGGGTCGCCCTGGGCAGGCCCTCGGCAAGAACAGGATACATGCCTGTAATAAGGGCATTTCTTTGTCGGTCTTGTTGTTCTATTCTGACTCGTTCACCTTCTTTTAGTAACTCTTTTTCTTTAGCTTTTTCAGATTCCTCTCTACTTTTCTCTGCTTTCCTGATTTCTTTTTCTGTTCTTCTATGCGCTTCTTTACGCCACAATTCTATGGCATCTTTCTGGGATTGTATGGCTTTCTTTTTCCATAATGCTTCTTCTACTCTCATGATGCAATCAGCATCCCATGTCCCTGAGACAGGCCATCTATACTTCTCTTCCAGATCTCTAGTATAATCCACCCACAAATCTAAGTACAGTATGGCATCTAAGCCATGCTTGTGGTACATAAAATGTCCAGGAGTGTCCCTAGGCGGGACGGGAACTGCTTCTTCGAGTATCCCTTTCCTAGTTCCTATCTGATGTAATTTCGAGAACAGCGGCATTTTTTAACTGACTTGAACGTGAACACAATAAACACAGTAATGAATAGCAAACAATCATTCATACCACGACATTAAAACACATTAAAACATTTCAGACTGATATTTACCTGATACATAGAAAAACATGAATACCGAAATCTCGAGATACAATACTAGAATACTGGATCACTAGATACACTGCTAAAACAGTACAGACAATACCGGTCCCATAAAGAGACACGTCATACCGCATTCACCTAAGTGAACACGTCTGGACCAGGTCTGTATACCCAGACCTGTCTTGACCGGGCACAAATTAATGAACCCGTCTAGATGCGTTCCCAACAACGGTACTCACCGGGAAGCAAAACTGAAGGCCTTGGAAACTGGACTGGACTGGACCGCTACGACGTCTGGCTGCTACTACGCATGCGCTTCGGAACAGGTGGGCCTCTGGATACCTCGGACCTTGCTCTCTCGGTTTGGGCTCTGGTCGGGACTCTCCGCATTCCTCACTGCCTCGTCTGGATGCCGGACCGCAGTCTCCGTCTCCTCCGTGGGCCTGAGGGAGATAGCAGGAAAACCCGCAGGTGTGCACGGATTCCGTCACAGCCGTAGAAGGGTCAGGGGCCTGCGTACATCACCGGCGTGTGATGAAGGGGAGGGGTCCTGTTCGGGCGCCAGATTATGTGGTAAATTAAATTACCGGACTATTTTTCTATACATTAAATGACAATAAAGGATAGCTCAATCAAATGAGAGGCAGAGTCCGTGGTATCTGAGTCATACGGGCTTTAATTATGATCCTCGAGGATCAGGATATCATGTTCCATCACCACTAAGGTTCAGGAATGGACATTCAACGTTTTATTAACATCACACATTATATTTAGTAAAACAGTATAATTGAAATGAATACAGTAGGCGTAACAGGTGAAAAAAGAAAGATAAGAACACATGTGCGTAACAGGAGGCGTGTAAGAAGGCGTACACGTGTGCGGGCACTTGACATGTCAGAGAAACGTCACAAGAAACGTCACAAGTGGGTGGATGCTTAGGGAAAGTTTGCAGGATCAGCAGAAACTTTTGGCATAGATGCGCCAGATGCGCGCGCAACTAAACATGACGTGTAACTGGGGAGAGCTGGGGGCTTTGACTTTAGCACTAGTAGAGGAGACTAATATCTGGGATGTCATAACGACCTGTACCTATAGCATATCTGGTATCTTATGTTTGGAGGATGTGTCGTCTGGAGTAAAAGGTCTCTCCGGCAGAGGCCCTTCAATACTGAATGCGTGCATACGGATCTTCATGCAAAGTGCGGGGGCCATGGGCCTACCATGGTAACGGGTTCAGTAAATCACTTGCAAGGAGGACAAGGAGAACTGGGCCCTTTGCTCTGCAACCGGGAATATGTTTACCTATTTCACTAGACTGGAATGTGTTTTCGAGGAGGCTGAGCTGATAACTTGAAGGCAAAATACTATTTTGGCAGGCAGGCCAGGCCGAGCCGGGCACCACTTCGCTGAGCAGGAAGTAAGGCAGAGGTCAGGGATGCATACCTAGACTGCAGCTTTCAGAGACAGAAGAGACTCGGAGTCTCAATTAAGGGCCTAGCTCGACTGAACCAGGAAATATGGAGAAAAACGTGTGCGAGATTCAAAAGTGCACCATGTAAAGACGGTGGCACCATAGGCCTAGAAGCCAAATTAACGTGATTTTCTTGGAGAACTGAATAGCTGACATGTTAACGTTGGACGCAAATGCATATGCGTCTTCCTAGCATGTACGGAAAAGGAGTTACACGACATACATGGAACATGGGTGCATGGATAGGGTGCGAGTGGGGGACACATTAACTACCTGAAAATTTCTATTACCTCACTACTCAGCTGACCTCTAATAAAGTGTTTTTTAAATAATTTTATTTATTAAAAATCCACAGTATCAAAAAATACATAAATAGAAATATCTTAAATTAGAGCACAGTAGTAATTCAATTAATTCCCCTATGCGAACATCAATATCAGTCCATTACACGGTCAATCAGTACCTGCCAAAACTTTTTGAAAATAAATACATACAGACAAGTCTTAAACCAGAGGACAGTAGCACTTCAGATTCATTCCACCGTGTACACATTAATGTCAACCCATCATATGATCAATCATTGCCCCTAACACATAAAGATCAACTGTCCGCTTTCTGGGCCCTTTAACAGAATAGAGACTAAACTCCAGATTAAAGGTGTTGTAAAACCTGGCACGCCACATTTCGAAAGATGGTGCATCGGGCTGTAGCCAAGTAGTTGCTAAACATAACCGTGCTACAGCCATGGCAATAAAGATAAAATAACAACATTTCTGCATTGGTATCCCTTGGTGTAGATCTTCCCTGATACCTAGCAACATCATGGAGGCCGAGATTTGTATAGACAATCCAGTAACTTCTGATAAACACCTTTCTATATATCCTATAAGAGAAGTCAAATTAGTACAAGAATAGAAAAAATGAAGAATATCAGCATTGTCTGAACCACACCGAAAACATTTCCCTTTACTTCCTCCCCCCATTTCATTATCTTTGCAGGGGTGTGGCACAGATTGAACAAAGTTTTATAGTGCTGGGCTTTTAAGTTAGCTGCAAGGAGAATTTTCCCTACAATCTCAATTGACTTCTATAGTGACACCAACTGTTCTCCCAGCCAATTTCCCCATTTAGAATGATACTTTTCTAAGTCATCCATCCTAGAAGCTAACCATACCTTATAAAGATTCCCTATTTTTTCCTGACATCTGATAGCTTCTACTATGTGGTGCAGTGTCGTAGTAATTGACTATTTACCTAAGACCCCCACCTAGGTCCAGAGGAAGAGTCATGAAGCGAACAGCTCTGCATGGTTTCCCAGGGGCCCACAAAAGTCTGGCACACAATGATTGTAGATATTGAAGTTGTCCGCGAGATACTTCCAATGGAATTGCTCTAAAAAAGTCAAGAATCCTGGGCAATATATTCATTTTAAGGACCCCAAAGAAAGGTGTAAACACTCCCATCTCTCTTGTGATTGTTTAACATTGCCAATAATAGCACCCCAGATAACCTCACCAGCTCTTTTAGACAGACCCGAATCTTAATGCCCAAATACGTAACTTCCTTGACTGCTCTGGAATCATTAACCAAGTTTTGGTTTATGCAAAGAATCTGGGTTTTTGACGTGCTTAGCTTATAGCCTGAAACAAAACCAAAGTCATGTGCCAAATATTCAATTACAGTTAAAGCTGTGACAGGATCAGTTGTTACAATCCTAATGTCATCGGCGTAAGCCAAAACACAGAAGCAATCCTGGCGAACAACGAAAGGTTTGATCTGGTCACTCCACTCCAACATATTTATAAAGGGGTTAATGTACAGAGCAAACAAGAGCGGGGAACAAGGAAACCCCTGCTGCGTACCTCTGGAAATCTGTATTGCTTCAGATGTAAGTCCCATTGAGCATATCTTGGTCACGGGTGATTGACATAAAACTCATAAAGCCTGAATATACACTTGGCCAAACCCCATTTGGAGAGGTGTGGTGCAGCTGTCAGAGCTGCTGACTTCGGAGAACAGGGCTCATGGCTCGATCCCCGGCTCTGGCGGCAGCTCAGCTCAGCACCATGTGACCCTGGGCAATAGCTCACTTAATTTCCATGATGGCCCCCAGCGCCTTGAGACCCGTAAGTGTGAGTAGTTTGCGCTTTACAAATACGGATTTACATTTTTACATTTGCTGTAGGATTCTCCCAAAGGAAGTCCCTTGCAATGCGATCGAACGCCTTTTTCAGCATCAAGCAAGATCAATTCTAGGTTCCTAGACTCAGCCTGCGCGATATCAAATAGAGTCACTACCCTACTAATATGGTTCACTGTCCCCCTACCGGGTATAAAACCATGTTATCTGAAAGAGACCAGGGGGGAGATGACTGTAGCCAATCAATTTGTAAGAATCTTGGCGTAGATTTTCCCTTCACAGTTAACAAGAGAAATCGGACGACTGGTCAGATGGTTTGTCCTTCTTCTTAAATATGGCAATATTAGCCTCATCCCAAGATCACGGTGCACCCCCATTTGTGCTGCTTGAAAAACAGCAAGCATATCCATTTTGAGATCTTGAAAAAAGGTCCTATAGACCTCCAAGGGAAGCTTATCCGGGCCTGCAGATTTTCCGATAGCCATACTATTGATAGCCTGCTCTAATTCATCAATAGTGATAAGGGTGTCCAGCATCTTGGCTTCCTCCATATCCAACCGCTCCAATGATAAATGTTGGAGCCCCAGATCCTTGGGGTATCACCCCGTATATTGTCCAGTGTAGAGTTCTGTATAGAAGTCATAACAAACCTTAGGAATCTCCTGAGGATCATGTATTATATTACCCAGAGCCTTCTTCATACTATTTAGTCTCTGTACAGCTTCCTTTGTTCATAATTTCTGAGCTAGGTAGTGCCCTTTGGCCTCCCCATACTCATAGCAATCCTTTTTGTAAATTTGATATTTTAGCGCTCCTTGCTCCATAACATATTGGTATTGGCTTTGTATCTGGCCACACCAGTTTGAAGATCAGTAATATCATAGCCAGCCGAGATCCCCCCTGCAAGATTCTCTTCCGCTGTTTTAAGTTTATTATATAATTCCTGCACTACTAGTTTAGCTTGCTTTTGTTTATGTAGTCCGTAGCTCAGGACTTCCCCTCTAAAACAAGATTTAAATATATCTCAAACAACGCCATGTGATGTGGAATGCCGATTGGTTTGAAGGAAGTCCTTTATACAAACCTTCATGTGGTCAATAAAAATGCTGCCCAGGAGGAGTTTCCTGAAATCATGCAATAAGCTGACGTAGCTGCCTCAGCTTTTCTACTGTTAAATGACAAAAGTCAGGTCTAGCGAAAAACTCCACCCCTTTCCCAACCCTCTTTTTATCAGGACATGTCAACAGATATACATCTTCCCGAGCCGAAAAGCTATTGAAAGATATCAATATTGCTCTTGGTCTAACTAAGGTTTGACCAGATCTAGGATGGAGGAAAAACGGGAAGCGGTGCGCTCTCTCTATTTCTCTCTGCCAGTCCTACTGTGTAAGTTCTGGGAAGGCCTCTGTATACAAATCGATGATGAACTTGCGAGTATCCTGTCCTTCCATGACCTTGGGAATTTGCAGAACTTTGAGATAATTCCTGGGAGACCGGTTTTCAAAATCAGCTAGCTTCCATTTAGTACAATCTTTTAAAGATCGCAGTCTCTGTCATAGCCTCCTGTGCTACCAATTCATTTTCAAGACATGGACTTCGAGCTTCCGCTTAATTAAATCTGAATGTAAATTCTGTGCAGGTCTTGGCTATATGTCGCACTGAGTTCTGCAATTTACGACAAGAGCTCTGCGCTCTCTGACTCTCTGCACATGTCTCCTCCCTGTGAGTCACGATAGTTTGATAAAGCGGGGCTAGTGAAATATATTCTGATGAGTCGGCTGGACTTTCTTTATCTGTCTCAGGACTGCACCCATTACTAGTGCCTATGCCAGTTGAACAGGAGTAGCCCCATTGTAAAGCATTACTGCCATTACAGCCATCCACCAACTTGGCTCCTTCTCTAATGTCCGGTTTCTTATGGACTGTCCAAGGGCTACCATCCAAAGTATCACCAGTGTCCTCCAGAAATGATAATGTCTGCAAATTCTACAAAAAGATACCTTTGCAAAAAGCATGACATTTCCAGTCTCTCATTCTAGCCATCCCAGTTGCATGATGTCTAACAGTTTTATCCAATAGATCTCTCACTGCAAACGTTTTCTGTTTACATCAACGTAGCTTGCTGATATTGTGGTTATAGTTGTGCCAGTGTGTTGCAAAGCTGGATGTTTTGAGTTTATTCCTAACGTTGTTTTTGTGTTCAGGGATTTTCACTTTGATTTTTATGTTGTTTCACCTATATACAAAAATCCACATTTACTATCACAATTCACTGAGTGTCTCAAAAATAGTTTATGTCCTCTATGTGAGTTGGTGATAGTGTTCAACAAAATGACATTATTGCAATGGATGCAGGTCTCACATCTCAGTCTCAGTCTCAATTATACTTAATTCGGTTAAAATAACCCTCAAAGCATACAATAATATAAAATACCAAAGAATCACAATGCAAACAATGACAATATAATACACATCATAAAAAATGAAAGATTTGATTATTCACAGATATTTGTGCCGCCACTGTCACTAAAATATATGGTCATAATAATAAAAAACAGTGCACAAAAGCAGTTAATCAGGTAGCCTTAAAAAAGAAAAGAACTGCCAATATAAAACTAGATTAATTGCAAGACTATGGAAATGCAAGTAGTTAACAATATGGCAATAGAATATCAAAAATGCAGAAGCTAAAAAACTGTAAATTAACAAGCTTGTTCCAAAGGCCTGGCCCTAGGCAATGTTAGAATCACTCTGCTTGCACCATGTCCCATTGTACATTATGAAAGCTATAACAAGAGCGTAGGGCTTTATTTAGATCTCAGCGGTAACAGTCACTTTTTCAACAGATTCACCACTTGCTTACTTGGCGTTCCGCCCTTCCTATTCAGATGTTGACAGGTCCATAGATGAAAGACCACCAGGGACCCGCCGACTCCTCCATAAATCTTCACCTGTGTTGCTGGCATCATAGGGAGAAGGTACTGTCGGTGGGAGTCCAGTCAAGATTATCGCTGAGCTAATCATGAAGTGCCCTTCAATCAAGGCAACTGTGGCGGGGATACCTCCTACTTTGAATTGGCGGAATTGAAGGAAATGAGTTAGGAACGTACCTTTTTTTACTGTTTTCCACTTCTGATTCCATCTTGCACTCCATCATCAAGGTTCATTCTTTGCTGTTCCGACACCACCATGGCCAAACAACTCTGTGGTCGCTGGGATCTAAGATGAGAAGCATTCACAATTGCCTTACTATGGTTCATTTGTTGACAGTTGTTGTTGCCTTGTGTCTTTTTGCATTGCTCTTGCATACCGTTTGGTATTGTGTGTAATTCAGTAGTGTTCATTTTACAACTTATCAAGGTAAAATAAACACACTTGTCTTGACACTTAAAAAAGAATATTATTGTTTTGGTGCCTTGGCAGTGTTGTGCTTGTGGTGCCTGTGGGTATGCTTCCAATAGTGTGTGTATGTTGTGTCTGTGGCATGCAATAGGTATTAAGAAGGGCCATCACACAATACTTACATATGCATTCTGGAGCAAACACAACATATATGTGTATTGACACATTAATGGGTAGTACTTACCTGTACCAGTGCCTACTCAACCAGGGACTCACTGTGTCAGTACTCTGCCACTAGGACAACGCCAGCACAACATGAACATCTAAATAGGCTTGTCGCAATAATGCAGGCTTGACAGGAATGAAGTATTGTTAGCGGTGCACAGTCAAAATATCGATTCCCTAATATCGACCTACAGTAATATTGAGTTGTAAATATCGAAGGGGAAGAATATCGAGGTCAAGAATATCGTTGGACGGAATATCGACCCTAAGGTAAGTAATATCGACTTTTTTTATATCGATGTAAGTAATATCGAAGTTAGTAATATCGATATCAATTATATCGATGTCACTAATTTCGATGTTACTAATATCGATATTTGTTTGTTGTTATGTATTTTATTATGTATTTTATATGTATGTGTTATATGTTTTTGTTAAGTATTTTATTTGTTTTAAATTATATGTGTACTATTTATTATATATCAAAAATGTTATTTTTAATTTAATTTTATGTTTTAGTACTGGAGCGGGTTGTGGGTTTATAGGTTAATAGGGTGGGAAGTAATTTAATTATATTAAATTAATTATACATTTTTATTGTAAATTAATTTTAATTAATTTTTGCATTTAAGTTCTGTAGCAGGTTGTGGGTTTATAGGGGAATTGGGTGGGAAGTAATTTAATTGTAATTAAGTCATTATTTATTTTTAATTGGTATTGATAATTATTTTATTTCTAATTAATTATTTGGTAATTAATTATTTTAATTGGAAATTAATTTTATTAATTGGTAATTAAGGTTTGTAATTGGTAATTATATTTTTTAATTGGCAATTAATTTTTTTAATTGATAATTAAGGTTTGTAATTGGTAATTACAATTTTTAATTCGCAATTACTTTTTTTAATTGGTAATTAATTTTTTGAAATTAGTAAATAATATTTTTTTTGTTAATTCATTATTATTAATTGGAAATTTATTTTATTAATTGGTAAATAATTATTGTTAATCAATTTTTAATTATTAATATATTTTTTGTTTAGAAAAATATTTTAGTGTTCAATGTTATTTGGTTATTTATATTTATTAATGAATATTCATTGGTATTTATTGTTAATTTATTGTTATTTAATTATTTAATTGTAATTATGTTTTTAGTAATTATCAATGGGGATTTGCAAATGATGTAGTTATTTAAAAATAAAAATTGTAATTATTTTATGTAGAACAATTATTTATAAGTATGTTATATTTAACTTCTACACTATCAAATGCTTTTCCTACTGTTGCACTCTCTGGAGTGGGAATAGTAACTTTTACCCCTACGCTATCCAACGCTTTCTCTACTGTTGCACTCTCTGGAGTGGGAATAGTAAGTTTTTACCCCTACGCTATCCAACACTTTCCCTACTGTTGCACTCTCCGGAGTGGGAATGGTAATTTTTACCCCTATGCTATCCAACGCTTTCCCTACTGTTGCACTCTCTGGAGTGGGAATAGTAATTTTTACCCCTACGCTATCCAAAGCTTTCCCTACTGTTGCACTCTCTGGAGTGGGAATAGTAATTTTTACCCCTACGCTACCCAATGCTTTCCTTACTGTTGCATTCTCTGGAGTGGGAACAGTCATTTTTACCCCTACGCTATCCAACGGTTTCCCTACTGTTGCACTCTCTGGAGTGGGAATAGTAATTTTTACCCCTACGCTATCCAACGCTGTCCCTACTGTTGGACTCTCTGGAGTGGGAATAGTAATTATTACCCCTATGCTATCCAACGGTTTCCTTACTGTTGCACTCTCTGGAGTTGGAATAGTAATTTTTACCCCTACGCTATCCAACGTTTCCCTACTGTTGCACTCTCTGGAGTTGTAATAGTAATTTTTACCATTACGCTTTCCCTACTGTTGCACTCTTTGGAGTTGGAATAGTAATTTTTACCCCTACGCTATCCAACGCTTTTCCTACTGTTGCACTCTCTGGTGTTGGAATAGTAATTTTTACTCCTACGCAAGCCAATGCTTTCCCTACTGTTGCAATTTTTGGATTTGGAATAGTAATTTTTACCCCTACGCTATCCAACATTTTATATAATTAATTAAAAAAATATAGAAAATATATTTCGTTTTTTAAAATGTATTAAACATAATTCTTTACTTTTTATTTATGTTTTTGTTTTATGTTTGTAAATGTATTCGTAATTTATATTTTTTATTAATTCATAAATTATTAAAATAATATTACAACTTATTGTTAAGTACATATATATTATATATTTTCTGTACATGTTTAATTACTGTATTATTATTATATATGTATTATTTATTAATTTTAAACATTATTAAATATTTTTAACTATGTTGATTTTATTTATTAATGTTATTTATTATATTTATTATTATTATATTTAAGTTTATAAAGCGCGCAGCTACCCGTAGGTTTCCCGGCGCTAAAACCAAATGAGAGAGGGTGAGCCAAAAGGAAGGCAATTACAGGTTAAATAACCAGGTTTTTAACTGTCTGCGAAACTTAAGGTAGCAAGGTTCGGTGCGCAACAAAAGGGGAAGGGAATTCCAAAGTGAGGGGGCTAGCCAGGAGAAAGAGCGGCCACCCATTCTGGATCTTTTGATTCTAGGAACTGAGAACAAATACTGATTAGATGATCGAAGAGTACGGGGGGGGACAATAGTGCTGAACCAAAGAGTTAAGATAGGGTGGGGCAAGACCAGCATTTATTCTGTGCATGAAGCAGAGAGCCTTAAATTTTGTGCGGCTTTCAATGCGGAGTCAGTGCAAAGTGCGTAGGGAATGGGAGGTAGAGGATGTATTGGGGAGTTTACAGAGCAGTCGCACCACCATATTCTGGACTGTCTGTAATTTACTAGTCACCTCTTTGCAGGCCCCCAGGAGAAGAATGTTCCCGTAGTCCAGTCTAGAGGTGATTAAAGCCTGGACCACGGTTTTCTAAGTATCCTGGGGGAGCATCCAGATGATCTTACGCAACCACTTAATGATGGTAAGTGGAGGAAGTTTTAACCACATGGTTCTTCATAGATAGCTGGTCGTCAAAAATGACGCCGAGGTTGGGTGCTGTTTTAGATGGAATGGGTAGAGTGCCCATTTGTGAGGGCCAATGTTGGGGTCCCCATAGGGTGGTGATTTAATTTTACTGATAATATCAGAAAGAGTATTGATATTAAGAGGATCCCATGTACCGATCGACTGTGAAGAAGGGGGACTGGTATCCCTTGGGACCCCAGATTCACAGGAGATTGTAGAGCTAGATGCTATGGGAGGGGTCTGCTGTACAGGGGTATGGGACCTATCCTCTAAAGTCATTCGATCACAAAAGGTGACTGGAGCAGATGAATGGAGAAGAGAAGGAGGAGGGGCAGGTTTTTCAAAATCAGAGTAAATGGTGTCAATTTTGGCGATAAAAGATTCAGCCAGAGAGTTGCACTGTGCGGTATCTAAACAAGGTGGTTTGGGCTGACACAATGTGCCCGAAAGCTTTTGTACTGCCTTAAAAAGTGCCTTAGGGCGATTTTGTGCCACAAGAATACTTAAGTTGACATATTCAACTTTTGCAATTTTGCACAGTGAATGATATTTAGTTAAGGTAGCTTTATAAGTTTGCTTGGAACACAGATCGTATTTTATGCGCCATTTGCGCTCGAGGTTTTTGCAGATGGTTTTTTCTGTTTTTTAATGCAACTGTAAACCAGGGCGCAGGCGGGTGGTGTGGGTTGTGCTTTTGCATGCGCTGCGGTACACATGCATCGGCGACATGTGCAAGCAAGGCATTAACAACATCAGCTGCTTCAATACTGGTGACTTCCGTGAAAGGTCTGGAATTCTCAAGACAAGAGTTAAGTTTCTTAAGGTCCAGCCTATTCCAATTTCTGGATGACCTTAATTCAGTAGAGGAAGAGAGGGTGTTCGGTAGACAACCAATGGTAACAGAGAAAGTCACCATATAATGATCAGACCATACAATAGGTAAAGGAGTCTCACAAATAATGGTTTCTAAATTAGAAAGAATGGGGTCCAAAAGATTCCCTGCTTCATGAGTAGGACCAGAATTATGTAAAATAATATTTAGAGCAGCCAAATCCTGTAGAAGATTGACGCTGGTGGAACAGGAAAGATCATTCAAGTGCAAGTTCAGATCACCAATAATTGAAAAGTTTGTGGAATTCTGAATTAGAGGTGCTACATGCTCAGGAAAGGTGGAAGCCCAGGAACTCGCTGGACCGGGGGGCCGATAAATGAGCATCCTAGAGAGAGTAAAGTTGGGAGATAGCGAAAGTTTGAAAAGACCGGCTTCACTGTTCGGTAGTTCAAAGTCTTCCCATTTGCAGGCGTACAGTCTGTTATAAATTATGGCTATCCCTCCACCATCTTTCATTATTCTGTTTTTTGCTACATATGTGTAGTTATCAGGGAGAGCAGCTGCAATATTCGGGCCACAGTAGTCTTTTAGCCATGTCTCAGTGAGGAATAAAGCTGCAGGTTCCACAGAAACGAGGAGATCAAAGATCTCTCTCTTATGTTTACCTAATGATCTACAATTTAAGCTGACCAGCATCTGAGCCTGAGGAAGATCTGTAGATGTAGGTTTTGGGCGTGATGGAGGGAAATCAGATGTGACTATGTTGGTTAGAGAGGGAAAGGATGTAAGAGGGAAATAGCAAACCGAGCAGGTTGAAGGACCATAATGAGGATTCATAGTAATACAATGTGAACAGTGCGATGGCCTGAGGCTAAGGAGAACCTCCCTAGAATAAGTAAGAGGTAGACCAGAGGGTATGGTAACAGGGGTCGTGGCCCCTAGTCCCGGCTTGTCGCGGACGGGCGCAGACGGCTGGACTTTGGCGCGACTTTGGCGCGCCATCGTCGCGCCCGCTGCGCGCGTCCGCTGCACGACGGCCAGCACATCGGTTTAAGAGGGGAGGCGGCGGTAGGAAACTAGACTGCTCCCCCCTTCTGCCAGAAGTGAGTAAGGTAAAGAAAGAACTTCCTCCACAACAACGAGCTAAGCTCGGGGTGGACCGGGGAGTAGGAAGTGAAGGTGAGCGTGGAATGTTAAAAGTCTATAGAGCTGCGCCTGATCTCGTTCCCCCCTTCTCTCTCACAGCAGCGACACCAGTGTCAAGAACAGTGATGCGCTGGAAAATAATTATTAAAAATTAGCCCGCAGTACGAGCACCTTAATCGTGCCCCCTGCGAATGGCAGTTAAAAGTTTACAAACAAAGCAAATCAGTGCGAACACCAAACTCGTGCTCCCTGCAATAAGAACAGAGCGCAAATGCACAATTCACTGGTAGCAGCGCGGCAACACTCGTACCTCAGTTGGTTTATTTTACATTTATATTTTTACAGAAAAAAAACGATATTTTTAACATTGATATTTTTAACATCTATATTTTATTTTCGATATTTTTGTACTTACCATGTTGTAGATAGGATGCCGATATTCTTGCCTTCGATATTTTTGCATCGATATTCCTGTAGGTTGATATTTTGTCGGTCGATATTTTGTCAGTGATCCATTGTTAGCCAACAGCTGAGTCTGTTGTAGCCGTTCAGTCACCACACATCTAAATACAGCGGGTGGGATACTGTCAATTCAACGGACTACTTGAAACCTCTGCCACTAAAGGACGGCAGAGTACCGCCAAGATCTAAATCAGACCCTTAATTTGCATGTACCGAACATTTAACATGAAGCAGCTAACAGCAAATCCGATTGGGCTTGAAGTGTCCATTTTCAAAATTCTTTTGGCAACTAAATAGCGGGTCACTGACAAGTTCAGGCACCCTGGATATATCCACTTGTGGCATGGACTAAGATATTCCGAGCCGAAAAACAGAATATGCTCCCCTATCTCTGAAACCAGTCCACAAGCTGAGCACAAATAAAAAAGGTCTTATCTTTATTCCATCTGCTGGTAAATAGTTTCAGGGGTAGGTTATCCAATCAAAAGTGGACCTTCAAGCTCTTGGCTAAAGGGGGTATTCTCCCATCTCAATGTGCCTATCCAAGTGGTTTTTTGAACAGTATGGATTTTTCTGGATACAATTTCTTTTAAATTCCTTGAACACTGAAAGTTGAACAGTGGTCTTTCTTTCTTTTTATACATTTTCTAAGTCTTTCTGACTCTTCAAGATTTTCTAATGCCGTAAGATAGTTCTTCTGACTTGATTGGAAAAGGTGAAACTTTTGGATACAAATGCGAATCTGGTCTGTGAATGTTTCCCATGTTTTTTCAAAAGTGCCTCTCTATTTATTAATCTTAGTCAATCAGCCGAGTCCTGTAGGAAAGATGTAGTGGATCTTCATGCCACAAACCACTCAAATTATTCACACTTAAGTGCCGATTCTGATCTGGGTCAGAAAGCTCTCCGACCGAGCCGGATCCGTAGTGTTTGCCGACTGAGCCAGAGTCTTGCAGTCTGACCGAGAGAGTATGATGCGGCCGCATGCTCCCGGACTCTGTCTGTCGGACACCCATAGAAGTCAATGGGAGCTGGTCATACAACACATACATGGGCTCCCATTGACTGATTAGGTACATCTCGCACAAGGACGTCCCCTACAGTGGGTACGCATCAGTGCCATTCGCACTGTACATGTCTGTGTTGGGGAGACCCTTGGGTCTCCCCCTGTGTCCAAGTCATAAGGCTGCTGGTGACGGGGGGGTCTGACGAGGACCCCCAAATGCAGCTTCCTGGACGTTTTGCGAGCCGGAAACTTCAGCTTGAACCGGCTGTCCGACGTGTGCATCGTACTGGCTCAGTTGGAATTCACCTCCATTGCACGGCACGGTTTGCTTACGGACGAGGTGTACCAAGCGGTTCGGACCCGGGAATGATTCGGTCGGTGATTTTGCGTTTCTCGCATCGTACTTGCTCGCTCGTACAGCTGTACAAGTTGGATGGAGAACACGTGTATGGCTCATACTTTTTATGGCCGGATCGCGTTCAGGGACCTTTGGAGCGCGTTCGGAACCGGCCCGTAAGTGGATCCAAACCCTGATTTATCTGATGTTATGCGCTTCAGTCTCATGAACTGTAAGGAAGATGCTTCTCAAGTGATCCTTGGTGGAAACTCAAAAATGATAGACTGTGGTTTGCAATGGACTTTTGTTTGGGTTGTATTTTCTTCTATGCATAATTCAACATCTATAAATGAAATCTTTTGCTTCTCTGTCCTGTTAGTGAACTTCAAAATAGGCTTTATGTTGCACAGTTCAACTTCGTTGCTTTGCAGCACATGCAGCGAGCTCACCCATTTGATGGCTATGTTGTCTTTGTTTCTTAAATAAAGCTTCAGATTGTTGCTCCAGAAGCAGTTGTTGTAAATGTTCTCAAATTCAAACTTGGCCATAAAGATGCTGGCACCTTTGAGGCCCTAGTGAATTCCATTGAAGTTCCGTTCTTTTAAAAGAAATAAGATAGTTTTCCATACAAAATAACTGTGTTATAAATGTAAATTAAGTATCTCTAGCAGAAATGCCTTATTTGCTTGAATGTCATCATACCTCAGCAAAGCCCATTCAATTTCTTCAATGCCCTCTTGATGTGACATGGATGTATGAAAAGCATTATGCCAATAGTTCATAATCAATGTTTCTTGGCTTGGCTGTAGCTCAATTTCAGACATTTTCTTGAGAACCGATGTAGCATCTTTTACACAAGAACTCAGTGAGTGTGCTATTCTATTGGTTGAAGAACATTTTCCAAATTTTACCTAATGATTCATGAATTGGACCACATGATGATATTATCTGAAATGGGGGTCCACAAGATCCTTATTATAGAAAGCCATGGAAACTGATTGGATCTTAGAAAAAAACAAGATATTTACCAAAAGAATTTCCGCATAGACCAAATTTGTATCTAAGGTCCATATGTATAAACATCCTGATTTGCGATTCTCAAATAGCGATTTTTCAGAAATCGCTATTTGAGAATTGCAAATAGGGATGTTTGTAAAAATGCACATTTTTTTAGCGATTTCTGAATATTCCCTAATTTCGATTAGCAAATTGCGAAACGCAATTAGGTAATACTTTCCCAATCATTTCTATGGGCCAGAAGGCCCATAGTAATGAATGGGAAGTTATTCTCAATTTGCAATTCGCAATTTGAGAATCGCCAATTGAGAATAATTTCAATGGTGCAAGGGTGTCATAAGGACACCCTGATGCACCCCTGAAATGTACATGTGTGCGCATATGGCACACATACATGCCCTAAGAGCATGTAAGCGCGCCACATGGCACCTTTACAAATGCCAAAAAGTGCATTTGTGAAAGAAATCGCTAATTACCACCAAATTGAAGTTGGTGGTAATTTGCGATTCCTTAAGGCCTAATTGCACATTTTGGGTGCTTCTTACATTGCATTTAGGAATCGCAAAATTTGTGATTCCTTAAATGCAATCGCAAAAATGCAATCGTTTCCAAATTTTGCGATTCCTTATTTTGCCTTAATACATACCTCTTTGCATTAACAAAATGATATACCAACATAAGAAATAAGGGGGTGGGTTTTTTCTATCTGTATGTGTTTTGAAATATTATTGACTAGGCCCAGCTTGATGTTAATAGGTGCTGGGCTGTGGGGAGGGCCAATCAATGTCTTCTATCTCCCACCGCTATTTAGGCCCAGGTGTGAGGTCATGGGGCTATAGTCAGGAATTGAGTTAGTTGTTATTAGGTTAATAAATAAGCAAACACCCATTCATCAGAGTGTTGAATGTTCTTTCTCCTCCTGCTTCATTTCCCCATTGCAGAACACAATACTGGGATACAGCTATAGGATATGTGTGGAATACAACTGTCTGCTGGAATTTTGTTAAGCGTTATAATTTATATATTTGTGTAATGAATTAATTACATAGTGACTGCTGTTTTTAATGTATATTTAATTTGTTAGTAAAGGATGAAATATTTTACTATTTAAAGAATTACTTAGCACATGACTGATCCTTGGCAAATATTTTTTAATACCCATAACACCTCGGTGGAAACTATGCCACCATATTATTTTATAGTGAACTAATAGCATTCAAAATAACCTAACATTTCCAATAATTCAAAAGCATTATAATACTAGCATGCTTGCTTATTGGCATAGCCTGGGGGTCATGGGTCCACTCCCAGGGGAGCAATGAAACGTGGCCATCCGCCAGTATAAAAATACTGCTACAAATGAAGTGCAGCACTCCGCATACCCCTAAACACTGGTAACATTTCACCAACTGCATTAATGTAATGTATGGGCCGCTCGCACAGAGGACTTTGCCATTGTGACCCTTACTTGTCGCTACAGGAGTAGCCCTTCAGCGCTTTTGCCTATCCAGTTTCCAGCGTGAGGAGGAGACCACCAGGCGAGGCCGCAGAGGAGGTGAGAGGCGCGGCACCGGGACTGCGAGGACCAGCATTCAACATCAACAGCTGTGTCCTCTTCCCGGGTGAGCCGCGCCCCCTCCCAGTTCCCGCCCCACCAACGCGCTCTTCACCTCTTGCGGCCCCCGCTTCACGGGTGCCGCTCGCACAGAGGACTTTGCCATTGTGACCCTTACTTGTTGCTACAGGAGTAGCCCTTCAGCGCTTTTGCCTATCCAGTTTCCAGTGTGAGGAGGAGACCACCAGGCGAGGCTGCAGAGGAGGTGAGAGGCGCGGCCCCGGGACTGCGAGGACCAGCATTCAACATCAACAGCTGTGTCCTCTTCCCGGGCGAGCCGCACACCCTCCCAGTGCCCGCCCCCTCTCACCTAATAGGAACTTAAGCACACCACTAACGCGCATCGCGGGACGCGCGCGGGTCAAAGCCCGGGCCAAGGGCGGGCCCGTTGTTGCCCGTTAGTGCCCGGTAGAGACCGGACCGGGCCACCTCTCTTGGTTCTTTTTTCTGTCTATATAGTCACTTCATAAGACTCCATATATGTCTGTCATGCCTGGAAGAACCAGAAGTAAAACTAAATCAGCGATGGCCGTAGCCCAAATCACTGGGCCTATAGATCAATTTATTTCCCGGGTTAACGAGACAATTGATCATAGTATTTCTTTACTGGAACGAAGAGTATCTTTGGACCTTATGAATGCTAAACGCTCGTCCTTGGGCCCTTTAACAACTGCAAGCTCACCTGCCCAGCAAACTTTAACTAATCGTTCCCTTCCTTTACCCCAGTCTGCTGCTGGTACACTCACAGTACTAAACTCAGTAGACTTATCAGTGTCTCAATTAGAGTCTGATTCATCATTTGTTGACCTAGAGGCCACTCCAGACCTGGAAGCTTGCCAAACACTTGAAAGGCCAGAGCCTATCATAGATAAACGTGCTTGAGGATCAGGGGAAGGAGGCATTCCTGTATTGCCAGAACTAAGGAATATACCTAAGTCCAAGAAAAAACCTAAAACTAACACCAGGAATCATAATCTTGTGGCACCAGCACCAAACTTAGCATCAGGCATACCTTGTTGGGTTGAAAATATGGTAGCAGATCTAAAATCAGATCTTGAAGCTACAATAACGGCTCAAATCAAGCCCTTAATGTCCAAAATTGATAGACTAACATCTTTAATCAACACTAAATGGACTAATAAGGCAAGTGGAAATGTGTCCACACAGATACAAGGGAAAATAAAAGAAGCGCCTCTGGTGAATTACATCAATAGCAACCTACCAAAAGATCCCACCGCAAAGGCTAAAACTTTACCCGACAAACCAGGAGCAGCAACGCAACATTTGTCTCAAAGGGGGGAAAAAGCTGCTGCGCCCTTACCAACTCCTAGCGGTGTAGACCCTATTACAAAACCCCAAACACCTTCCAGTTCTAAAAAAGTGCCTAATCAATCTGCTAAGGGTTCTAAAAGTTCGGCCACCAATTTGACAGCAACTACTTCCCCAAACAAGACTTATGATCCAAAAACAAGGCCGGCTCGTTTTAAGTCAATTAACTTACCACCGGAAGTTTCACCCTTTGTGGTTGTACTGACGGGTGTGCCACCACTGAAGGAGGGTAGAAGAGAAACCCTTGTTGAATTAAAAAATAAATGTGCCCAGTGGCTCCACCTGCACAAACCACTACCCATTAACATGTGTGGCAAAATACACGCAGTTAGAAGAGGTGATTGGGTGGGTAGAAATACTAAGACCATAGCAGGAGATGTTATAACTATCAACTTTAGGGATACAGGGGTAGTGAATTATATATGCAATACACCTAGTAGTGGGCCGGCTACTCAAATTCACCCACTTCCCTTGTCCTACTTTCTACCCATGCCACCAAGACAATATCCCCCTAGATTCAGCTTCCCAATAAATAGAGGGTACACACATGCTCCACAACATACTACCCATCAGTGGCAGCAACCATGGCAAGGTCCACCTCCTCCTTTTGACCCCTTTGTATCTCAGTTTGCCCACTGGAATAGATTCAGTGCGTTGGAAGAGGTAGACTGACTTAATTCTGATGAAGCTTCCCCCATGCATTTTGCCATCAATAGGGGTGAGGAGGAGGGCTCTCCAGTCACGTCTTACCCGTTATGCCCTAATTTTCCAACTGTGGCAGCCACTAGCCTGATTAAGTTACTATCTTCTGCTTTAGAGAGGGAATGTATAGAACCCCTTAGCCTTAGAGACACCGATGGTATTAGAGAAGAAACCACCAAGGATAAAATAAAAATCCTTAGTTGGAACCTTGCGGGCATTCATAGGAAATTGGGTCTGCCTGAGTGGAGTGATCTGGTTGAAGCACATAAGATCTGTATGTTTCAAGAGACCTGGAGTACAGAACCACTCCACCGGGTTGGGTTTGTTACCTTTTTTGTCCCAGCAGAGAAACCCATGCATGGGAAGGGGCGTCCCTCGGGGGGCCTTATTACTTGGGTAAGCATCTCCCTGAACTGCCGAATAACATCTAAGCAGATAAATAATCCAGACATCCTAGGCATTTTACTATGCAATCCCTGTAGAGGTTTGACTCTAGCTCTTTACAATGTTTATGCTAGAGGCACAAAAAATGGGTGCACCTCACCTGTAATATCCGATCTTGAGATGCAACTTAGGGATTGTAAAGAAGCTGATTATACCCTAGTAGCAGGTGATTTTAATTGCACCTATGAGCCACTTTCCCTAGATGGCATCCCTGACCTGGGTGAAGAAGACAGCAGATGGGGCATCCCTTCACTTTCCATCCCTCCGATTAAGTGCTGGACCCGCAGTGCAGTGCAGTTAAATGCACTAACTCTAGAGTTTGGGCTAAGAGCCACCAATGGCCGAACTAATTTCCTGAATGTATCAGGGATGGGTTGAATAGACCTGGGCTGTATTCAGAGTAGTGGGAGGAGTTTGCACTAGCACCTGAATAAGCCTGACCTGTATTTGGAGTGGTGGGAGGAGATTTCCCCTTGCACCTGAATAGGCCTTGTCTGCCTTGGACAATGCTGTACCACCTCCTGCCGGGAACCTAGACAAGAGAGGACATAACTGGTTTCGGCTGAGCACAGAGCCTCTCTGCACCAAGAGAGCAAAGGAATTTGCTGTATAAGAATTGGGGCCCAGACCAGTATTTTAGATTACGGCTGAACTAAGGAACCTGCTAGGAAGAAGAGCTAGAAAAGCTGTCGAGAAGAACTGCAAATTTGCTGCGTGCTCTGCTGTGTTGGCCTGCTGCTTGCTGCTTCTGTCTTGGGCAAGGAAAGGACTTGATTGTACTTTCATCATGCGTCTGTTAGAGTCTTCTCCAAGGGCTTGAAGTTGAGCTTGCCTCCTGTTGGAAGTCTCAGGGAGCTAAAAGACTTCACAGAACTCTTTGGTACTTAGAATACTGTCAAAAAGAAGAGCAGGAGAAGCTGTGAGGAGGAACTACCACTTTGCTGTGTGCTTTGCTGTGTTGGCCTGCAGTGGCTCCTTCTGTATTGGGCAGCGAAAGGACTGGACTGAACTTTCCGTAACTTCTTTGTGTGTTTTTCTAAGGGCTTTAGGTAGAGCTTGCCCCCTGTTCAGGAAGTCCCAGGAACAGCAAATACTTCAAGTTTGTGTGTTTTGTGCTGAAACAGAAGAAAAAGCAACACGATGCTGTCAACGCCGCCGTTGGCAACTCTGTGTCCTGAAGGCACCACAGAGGGCAACTTTGCACTTCGCACTGCAAACCTGGTCTCAGCAACGCCACCACCTGATGCCGCCATGCTTGCACTGCGACCTGTGGGCACCGCACTCCACACCGCCTTGTTTCACTCAGCCTCCCTGGTTTCACTGACGACGACGCTCCACACAAACATCGACACCACTGCTTGTACCGTGGTCTGGGTGCACCGCTTGTAAGTTACAGAAAGCACCACCCTCATCCAGCACCGCAGCCATGGCCACCCGACGCCAGCCCATAGACTGCAGTTCATCTGCTGAACGTGCTTCAGCAACGACAATACTGATGCTTGCACTATGACCTGCCAGCACTGCGACGAGCACCTCTTCACTTCACCCTAAAGGCCCTGGTCTCACCGATGCCACTGGATGTCCCTGAGCCGCTGCCTGCACCGTGACCTGAGGGCACCGTACACCGCACTGCTGCACTTAGCACCGCAGCCCCGATGCCTGATGCCAGGGCTCCTGACTTCAACCAGGGCCTACTGACTCCTACACCGACCCCCGCAACTGTTGACTGCAGACACCAGCTCTTCGGGGCTCAACGAGAGGTCCCTGATGCCCTGCATTTCTAAAAGGTACTATTTTGTGGGTCTTTCCGAAACCGCAGCTGGCCCGCGATGCCGCAAACCATTTGGATTTGTTGCTCATGATGCCGTGATAGCCCCAGAAGGAACTGTATTTTAAGTCCACTTTTGATTATTGCGAATTCTGAGAACTGCATGGTGGATTTTTATCGTTTTTGGTCTTGTTTGCACGGATAAAATATAGGTTATTTTTCAAAAACTGATGTGGTGTTCTTTTGTAGTGTTTTCACTGCATTACTGTTGGTTATGTGCAAATGCTTTACACACTGCCTCTGAGATAAGCCTGACTTCTCGTGCCAAGCTACCAAGAGGGTGAGCAGGGGTTATTTTAGAAGTTTAGCTCCCTTGTCCTGACTATGAAGAAGGATCCCTACTTGGACAAAGGCACCTACCTCTTCCAATTAGCGACCCCCATTTCTAAGATGCGTCCTTCCTTCTTTCCTTATTTCTGGTTTCTTTCTTTTCCTTTTTACTGGCCCACTTTGTTCATCCTGATCACCTTTTTCTTTCTCACTCAACCTTAATTCCTTGTCTCATTCTGTCACCTTCTGCTGCCATCCTCCCCATTCTGTAACCCTCTCCTTTTCTTTCATGCTGTTCTTGTCTCTTCTTCATCATTCCCTTGTCCTCTACTCCCCCTCACCCTGAAACTTAAACTCAGCAAAGCCCCTGGCATGCACTGTGTCTAAAAATAAAAATCAGAACAGACAGCCTCTGAAATAACATCAGCGGGTGTAAGGCATGCTGGGCCCTCTCCCACCTCTGGGTTCAGTGCATGGCAAACACTCCCCTGGTTTGTCCTAAAAAAGTGACACAAGACACAAAACCTGTGTTGGTTGCTTGCAAATGTCTCTTTAGGACTAAGTTATGTGTAATTTGCACATTTCAGTGTGATCCAAAAGTGTCAAAGGATAACTTAAAATCATCAGAGTAGAAGCTTGCATTTCCTGCACGCTAACAACTAGGCATAGTGAAACTAGGTCACATGTGGGCAATTTCCTAGGCATACATTTTGGTTGCTTGTCTCTTTACCTCTGATGACACTGAACCCTCAGGTCATCCACCATTCACTTTACCTCTGCCCACCCCTGAACCCTAAAGTCACTCTCACCTCCCTTTACCTGTAACCACCCTGAGCCCTCAAGTCTCCTTCACCTTACCTCAACTCACCCCCTTTCTCTCTCCCGTGATTTGTAGCATGACCTGCCCAACCACCATCCTGCCTTCTGCATTGTTGCGATCTGCCTATCCCCTGTTGTTGCTTGCCCATTCATTGCCACCACTCCTCCCCCTTCATTGCTGGCTGCTTCCAGAAGAAAAGTGTCAGTCATGTCAGCGGGTTTCAAGTTGCTACAAATGTGCAAATAGCGCTGTACTTCCTGCTCTGAATAGGCTTATTTGATACTGTCCTCATGCGGGGCCAAAACAGCAAACTTTTGATGTAAAATAATTACACTTGTTTTATTTTGTGAAGGGAGAGAATAATCCCTTGCTGGCAGTGTTGACTTTGCCAAACCACTTTTCCCCCCATGCTGTGCTGCAGCTTTACTGCTGTAGAACATCACTGAAAGATGTGGTTGAAGACAGTAGCTCCCCCATATAGCAGCATCCTTCCATGCCCTGGTAATCTGTTGGAAAGCAAGTCTTCGGAGATGTTACCCAGAAAAATGTTGATGAATCTAAAAGAGATTTGTGTAATGAAAATATCATTAGTTTTCCACCAGACAGTGCTTTGTAATGAGGCAGGAGTAAACAGGAGTGTATTGTAAATAAAAAATAATGTTTGGGTGGTGCTTCTCTAGAGGATCTCCTTATTTTTGTCCCGGTTCTGTTCCATACACAAGTAGAGAAGGAAACCTGAATACCTTCTTCCCAAGAAAGTTCCACTTCCATTTTACGTTGAATGGCTGGAGAGGAAGTCAAATGTTTATACAATTGAGATGCGTAGGGGGAAAGAGATAAAACCACAAGAGTGGTAGAAGATGAAGAGGTAGAAATATGGGCAAAACAGTTACAAGTTAATTGAATCAATGAATATAAAGATGTATATTTAGATGCATCAGAAATAGGAAAAGAAAAGCTTGTTTGGGCAACCACAAGCTATACACTAATCACAGTGAGAGCATTGATAAACCAAACAGATTTCTTTAATATGCCAGTCTTTCCCAAAAATAATTTTACCATTAATTTTAAGAAATGTAATATACCATAGTTACAAATGTAAAAATTGGTCTCTAGCAGAAAGATGATTTATAAAAATAGGGTGGAGAATTTTCAAGTATTATTAAAAATCGGAAGGGAAAGTGACAAAGGTCTATGTGTAAAGTATAGAAATTCTTGAAATGGGAATAGGTGAAGAAAAGATTATTCAATAATAGTCCATAACAGTAAGTATGATTCCTCATCAACTTGTCCAAACAAAGATGATTGCTTAAGAGAAAATGCTATGTGATAGATTTGAAAATCCAAAACCTTAAACCCCCCTCCCCCTAAATGTTTAGGACGTTTAAGCTTATGAAGAGAGATATGGGATTTGTTGTTATTCCATACGAATTTGAATATGGAAAATAGATCTTAAAAGGAAAGCTGGAAATGTTTACGGGGATATTGGAGGTATAAAAAAGTACTATAGGGACCAGCATCTTTTTTATCGTATCGAGACGGCCCCAAGAGGATAAAACAGGGGATTCAATTTGGATGTAAAAGAGTGTAGAGTTGTCTGTAATTCTTTAACATTTAACCCCTTCGAGGCTATTGACGAGCTGGGCTCGTCATCGGGCTTACCTGTCCTGCGCGGATGACAAGGCCAGCTCGTCACGTAACGCGGTAATTTCGAATCTGCCGCGCACAGCGGGAAAAGCCGCCGCAGCGATGCGGTTAATAATATGGATTCTTTGATAGAAGATTTAAACCATAAACCCAGATATTTGATTTGATCAGAATTCCAATGAAAATCAGAAGAAATATAATCAGAAAAACATAATTTATTTAATGGAAAATGTCACATTCATCAACATTTTATTTGTAACCAGAGGCGAAACAGGTTACTTCAGATAGAAAAGCTGGCAAGGAAGTCTGGGGTTGTGAGAGAAAAAGCACAATATCATCAGCATATACAGAAAGATTTAATTGACGAAAGCCATATTAAAACTAGTCATCAGAGAGTTCAAACGAAGTTTGATCAAGAGGGCTTCAAGACCAAGAATAAATAAAATGGGGGATAAGGGACAACCTTGACTAACTTCGCGATCTAAAGCAAAATATGTTGAGATCAGACTATTAGCTAAGATGGAAGAAGCAGGAGAGGAGTATAAAAGAGAGACATTGTTTATAAATGTATTACCAAAACCAAACTAGGATAAGGTAGCAAAGAAAAAACGCCACCCAACGCGATCAAAAGCTTTCTCAGCATCTAGTGAGATGGCTGCTAAAGATTCTTTGAAGGTTTTAGACTTGCTAAGAACATTGAAGAATATTCTACTGCTGTCTGAAATGTGTTTATCTTTAATGAGCCCACATTGTTCCCGCCCGATCAAATGAGGGACAAAAAATTCTAAATGAAGTGCCATGATTTTTGATTTTTTTTTTGTTATCTAGATTAATTAACCCCTTCGATGCGGCCGCTTTTTTTCCCGTGTGCGGCCGCCGGCCGAACACGGGCGGGCCATGACGAACCCCAGCCGTCATCAGCACACGAGCACCGTAGTGCATGACGGCTGGGGTTCGTCACCAGCATGGAAGGGGTTAAAGAAATGGGTCTGTTATTCTTACACAGTGTATGATCTTTACCGTATTTAGGGAGAAGGCATATCAAGGCATCTTGAAAAGAGACACTGGGTTTTTGGGAAGCAATAGAAAAGTGGAAAAGTTGAAGTAATTTAGGAACAAGATATTTAGAGAAACGAGAATAAAACACAATTGTAAATCCATCAGGCCCAGGGGCTTTACCACGTTTTATAGTATGAATGGCAGTAAGAATATCAAGGTCCCTAATATCATCATCTAATACTGAAAAATCCAAGTTAGAAGAAGTAGGTGGAGCAATAGTAGGCAAATAATGGTCAATATCTTCTTAAAGTACTAGGGATTCAGGAGGATAAAGAGATTGAAAAACTGAGTAAATTCTAGCAATATATCCTCATTTTTATAGAACAAACAATTAGCTGAGGTTAGGATAGATTTAATCTTAGTGCGTTCTCTTTTTACTCTGAGATAGTTAGCTAAGAGTTTCCCCAACTTATTTTGACCAAGATAATATTTGGCAGAGGATTTAAGTAAAAATGAATTGCTGTTTTCTGTGGATAATTGATTGAATTTAAATTTAGATTTGATAAGTTCATCAAGACAGGTCTTGAAGTTAGTATTATAATAAGACAGTTCTACATGTTTATGGAAAGGGGAGACCACTCGGTCACCCCGAACGTATGGCTGAGTGCCCCGATCCCCCGGGAAACCTTTGCGGGCGGGGGGGCGTGTCCTTTCCGGTATGCCCATAACGGCGTGGTTAGAGAATGCCCCCGCCGCCTAAAAGGGTTGTCCTAACACCGCCCGGAAGTCCGTGCACCTCTGGGCGGGATGGGGACGCTGCCCCGCCTTTCCGCTGCAGGATAAAAGGCACGGGAATCCAGGCAAGCGTCCTCTTGTTCCTGCGCTCTGAAGGCTGCACCACTCGTCGCTCGTGAGCCCTCAAGGGAACAAGCTGCAGTTTTGAACGTATAATCGTTGTTTTTTCTGTTTCAGTCATCAAGGCGTAGTCGGAGTCTGAGTCACTACTGGAGAACAGGCAGAGATAAAACAGAACGCAGATATGCCTGGTAAGAGGACTGGAAAGAGCTCCGGGATGGAACGAATGCTGCGCACACTGGTGAACCAAGTGTCGGTGATGGACAGGAAGTTCGGTAAAGTAGACCAGCTGGCTCGCGGCTTAGCGGCCCTCAGGAACAAGTGGAGGCCCAAGCAGGACCCTCAGGGCGACCTAAGAGGATCGTGGGGCCTGCTTTGCCAAACATTACCCCAGGGGGGATAAGGGGAAAAAGAAGAAGGGGAAAGCGGGTCCTAGCGAGGCCCCAGTCCCGATGGAGGTCCCGCTGGTCCCAGTAGCACCAGCGTCCAGCCCGGTACCCACACCGGATGGGGGATTGCCAATCCCTGTGGTTATCACACCTCTGGATAACGACCAAATGCCTCCCGAACTAGCGATTCAGTTGGCGGCTGTGTTACCTTGGTTGAAGAAGGGAGCGGGGGGATTCGCGGCTGTGGAAGACCCAGCCGAAGAAGCTAGGCAGATTATCGAGCAGCTCAGGCAAACAAGGGGCGCTGGGGTAGCGAATGTGCCTTCTATTTCTCCGCAGGTGGTGGATCCGGCTGCGGCCGAGAATCGGAATAAATCGACGGACACAACCGGAGGTACATCAGAAACCGGTAAGAGATCGCTCCCAATAATGGGGGAGGGCGCTGTACCCTCAAGGCGGGAAAGCTTGGCGCAACATGTTCCTATAGCAACAAAGGAGATGGTGTGGGGTAACAGATATATCAATATGTTTTCATTGTTGACAGACAATCGTGAGTTAGAATATGCCAAAACTCAGAAGGATTTATGGCACCCCAGTGTATGGAGGGCAAAGATGGCTGATTTCCGGGTGGAAGAGTCCATGATGAACTGGATCAGGGCTTTCTCTGTTTTTGCAGCGATTGTGGCTGAACAAACGCCAGAACTGTTAGGAGACCTGGCTTGCTACCAGAGCAGGATCGCGGGCTTCCATGAGAAATATGGAGGAGAAGAATGGAAAGGGTATGATGTGGCTTTTAGAAAAGCAAAAGAGTTTAATGAAACATTGACTTGGGATTGTTTGGATACTGTGTCTTGGCATGCGCAGTTCTTGCCGGGCGCGGCGGGTGGATCAGGGTCGAATACAAACGGCTCCAGGGCATTTCAACAGAAACATGCACAGCCCTTTCGACCAACCTATGGGGGAGATACTCCGTATAGATCGGGCGGGAATGGGAATAAGCGAGGAGTATGTTGGGGTTTTAACAAAGGAACGTGTAGCAGGCCACAGGGAACATGCAGGTTCAGGCATGCCTGCGCAGTTTGTGGCAACAACTCCCACCCAGAAACGAGCTGCCGATCCAGAGGTAATAATTCTGGAGGAAAAGGGGGTACCAAGCAGGATTGACACGGTGCCTCGGAGATCCAGACAATCGCCCGTGGATATTCTGGCTTTGACTCCCTGGCTGAACAAATACCCTGATCATGTGTCCGCTGGGATCCTGCGAGATGGCTTCTCATATGGCTTCAGGATCCCGGCGGGTCATTTTCAGGGGGCCCCCTCATGCAGAAACCAACTGTCTGTTAAGCACAACCCGGCAGTTGCTGCCACAAAAATCGCAAAGGAGGTTCGCCTGGGGCAGGTTGCAGGACCGTTCGGTGAACCACCAATGGCCAATTTTGTGTGTTCCCCATTAGGGATAGTTCTCAAGAAGGAGCCGGGAGAATTCAGGCTCATTCATAATTTATCTGCACCAAGGGGGGCTTCCGTTAATGAGGCGATTGACGCAGACATTTGCAGTGTGAGGTACGCATCATTCGATGACACAGTGGTAATGTTGAATCGACTAGGCCCCGGTGCATTGTTAGCAAAATCGGATATTGAATCCGCATTTAGGTTGCTTCCGGTACATCTCCAAGATCAGCACTTGTTGGGTTTTGCATTTCAGGGGTTGTACTACATGGATATGTGCATGCCGATGGGTTGTTCAATTTCGTGTGCCTATTTTGAAATGTTTAGCTCATTTTTGGAGTTGGTATTCTCGAAGGCCTCAGGGTACCAACATGTGATGCATTATCTCAATGATTTCCTGTTTCTCGGTCCGGTGGGCTCTCGTGACTGTGCACGGGCATTGCAAGATTTCTGCGTGCTCATGCGGGGTTTCGGGGTACCGTTGGCGCCAGGTAAGACGGTGGGTCCAACTACCTCTCTGGAGTTTCTGGGTATCGAACTAGACTCCGTGGAGGGTTGCTTCCGCTTGCCGGCGGAGAAGATCGCCAAATTCAGGGCCTCCTTGTTGCAATGTCTCCGGAACGACAAAGTCACACTGCACCAGTTACAGCAAACAGTGGGTCAGCTTAACTTTGCATTGAGGGTTATGCCGATGGCTCGCCCTTTCTCACAATCTATTGCCCTGGCCATGGTTGGCCTCAAGGAAGGGCACCATCGCACGAGACTGTCGGCAGAGGTTCGCCAGGACATGCTCATTTGGCTGGCTTTCTTGGCGGATTTCAACGGCCGAGTAGCTTGGAGCAAAACCCCGGCCTCGTCAGCAGAATTAGGTTTATGGACCGACTGCGGGCAGTGTTGGGTTTGGCGCGATCCTTGGTAACCGTTGGTCAGCCCAGAAATGGCCACCATGGTGAGAAACAAGGGTTTGACGAGCAACCTTGGTTTTCTAGAGCTATTCCCCATCTGGGTAGCGCTGTCGGCATGGCCAGAAGAGTTCCGAAACCGCTTGGTGGTATTTTGGTCTGATAACATGACTGTGGTCGAGTGCATTAACTAGCAGGCAGCACGCTGCAAGTGGATATTGCGAGTGTTGAAAGAAATTGTGTTGAAATGCTTGAGACTAAATGTACAATTCAGGGCAAAACATGTGCCGGGAGTACTGAATAATGCAGCTGATGCGCTCTCTCATTTCAAAATGCAGGCTTTCAGGGATTGTTTACCCTCAGCGGAGCTAGTGGCAGCGCCATTTCCCGAAGCACTGTGGCAAATCGGCGCCCCGGACTACAAAACCTCGTGGCAGCCAGTTTAGTGCCCAGGACAAGGAAAGCTTATGAAGGGGCGATCCGCTCGTACTGCGCCTTTTTGGGCCCTGCATGGGAGCATAGATGGGGTCAGGAGGGGTCCTTTACCCATTTTTAGTGGCACTTCATGAGGAGGGCCGGTCGGTGGCAACTGCCTGTCGCTATAAGGCCGCCATATCGTTTATGGCTCTGCTCCAGGGGATCAGGGACCTGATTAATTCCTTTATAGTCAGAAAGGCGCTGCGCGGCTGGCGGCGCCTAGAGGGTCGCAAAAAGGATACCAGGTACCCAATAGGATTTGACAGATTGACATCCTTGTTGGCTGAACTGGAGGAGACATGCTCCTCACCTAGTGAGGTCGTTCTATTCCGGGCAGTATTTGCGTTGGGGTTCTATGGGGCCCTGCGGGTAAGCGAACTAGTGGCTGCCAACAAAAGGGATACCGAAGGGGGTCTGCACAGGGACCACACGCAAGTAAGGGGGGATTCCCTGCTGATCACAATAGCCAGGTCTAAGACAGACCAGGAGGCCCAGGGGAACAGCATTGTATTGCAGCGCGCTCCAGGTAGTCCCTGTTGTCCAGTGAGGCATGTTGAGGCCTACCTAAAAAAAAGGTTGGCAACGTGGGGGGGGGCCTTACTGCGGCATGCTGACGGCACCCCGTTAACAAAGTTTCAGTTCCAGAGGGTGCTGGCAATCACGATTGCAGCTGCGGGCTTGAACCCGAGTGATTTTGGGGCTCATTCATTCAGGATAGGGGCCGCGACAGAAGCAACGGCTGGGGGTCTGCAGACAGGCAATGTTAAACAATTAGGCCGCTGGTCTTCGAATTGTTTCAAACGGTACGTGCGGCTGCACATGTTGTAAGTTACTGAAGAAGTGCACTCACGCTTGTTGTTTTTTGTTTGGATTACAGTTTCACGGGCTTGTGACGCCGGGCGGAAATTGGGACCGGCCCAGTATCAGCTAACCACCACTTCAGGAACAAGGAATGAAAGACGAGTGGTCTGGGTCGTGGGCCACTCATACGTGAGGCGTGCCGCGGACATATTCAAGACAGATGATGCGATCCACACATCTGAGGAATATGGTTTCAGGGTGTCCTTCCATGGTAAGGGCGGCCTGTGTATTGACCGACTGCAAAGTTTTGTGGAAGAATTGTTAGGGCGGCACAGGTCACCGCCATCTGTAGTCATAGTGCACATTGGGGGCAAGGACTTGGTAAGGTTGAGCAGACGAGCTTTAATCAAGCACATACTTTCTGCAGTTAGTTGGTTAGCAAAGATGCTCCCGGGTGTACAATAGCTTGGTCACACATGATTCCGAGGAAGGTATGGAGGGGTGGATTGTCCACAACTGCATTGAACCATTCGGTAAAGAGGGTCAACAATAAAATGGAGAAATTGTTTCGCTCTGCTCATCTTCAAAGCATACCTCATGGGTGCATCTGGGTGGGATCACTGTTATTCAGATGATGGGGTACACTTGTCCAGGGTGGGGAATGACTTATTGATAGGAGACATGATAGCTTGGCTAGTGGAATTGAGGAGACATGACCTATAGGAGGTGCGGGGGGGCCAGATAGTCGGTCAACTATCTGGCCTGTGGCGGTAAGGTCATGATCGGTGAGCAGTGGTTTCAAGGTCCCTAGGGGGGGGCGCCACCCATTATGGATGGGAGCGCTCGGGGGAGGCGGCCATTGGCCCCTCCCACGGGGGGGCGGCACCCATTACTGATGGGATCGCCCAGGAGAGACGGCCATAGGCCCCTCCCAGGGGGAGACGGCTATATGCCCCTCCCACGAATTTCCCTGGGGCCGGATATCCGCTCCGGCGGAAGAGAGTGCGGGGAAAGGGGGGGAGTCCACGCTGTCCTACTTACGGATACCCCGCACGGGAACTCGGACGACCTTAAGATGGCGCCGAGAGAAAGGGGGCCCCCACGACAAGGGAAGTTACAGTTGGCTACGAGGGTAAAGTCCTCTGCGCATGCGCCACTCACACGTAGGGCAGAAATTTGGTGATAGGGACCTGACACCGGTTAAGACCTTGCCGTTGGCCCCTAACGATAGGATGTACAAATTTGTATGCAATGCATTATGTCATGATGTTAGACTCGGTTAGGAAATCTTTGTATTAGAGATTTAAGGTTAGCCTGAATACCTGTCTTCATCAAATGTAATGAAAGTTGAATTTGTACATGATACATGAAACGTTTTAATTTAAAATTTTAAACTTTGTTTCATATCTTTAATAAATACGGCCGGGGGGGTCGTGAAGCCCCCCTGCCTTCCAAAAGTTCAAACTGTGTCTGTCTCCTACCATTGGGATTGGTGGTGGAAGGGGTGGCGGGCATCCCGGTCCATATGGAAAGGGGAGACCACTCGGTCACCCCGAACGTATGGCTGGGTGCCCCGATCCCCCGGGAAACCTTTGCGGGCGGGGACGTGTCCTGGCCGGTATGCCCATAGCGGTGTGGTTAGAGCACGCCCCCGCCGCCTGAAAGGGTTGTCCTAACACCCGCCCGGAAGTCCGTGCACCTCTGGGCGGGATGGGGACGCTGCCCCGCCTTCCTGCTGCAGGATAAAAGGTGCGGGAATCCAGGCAAGCGTCCTCTTGTTCCTGCGCTCTGAAGGCTGCACCACTCGTCGCTCGTGACCCCTCAAGGGAACAAGCTGCAGTTTTGACCCACCCACCAGCCCCTGTTGCGGAAGTTTGGGATTAAACAAAGTTCTAAGTCGCAATTCGATTGTAATGAATAAACGTCTTGTTGGAATCGTTGCTCTCTTCTTAAATCGATGCCAAGAGTATGCATGCAACTGAATATTTGCTTATAGGCCCTTTTTCCCTTTGTAGAAATGTAATGGAATGTATGCAATAAAGAAAGTTCTCTGTTATAGGACCTTTTCTCCTTGTAGCAATGTTTATGGTTCATTGGATATACCTAGCTGTAATTTAAGATTAAGCATAGGTTTGTTCCCCTACTAGGTAACTAACTGTCGTATTTATTTAGTCTTCGGTCGGGCGGTAAGGTCATGATCGGTGAGCAGTGGTTTCAAGGTCCATAGGGGGGGCGCCACCCATTATGGATTGGAGCGCCCGGGGGGAGGCGGCCATTGGCCCCTCCTACGGGGGGGCGGTACCCATTATGGATGGGATCGCCCAGGGGGAGACGGCCATAGGCCCCTCCCACAAATTTCCCGGGGGCCGGATATCCGCTCCGGCGGAAGAGAGTGCAGGTAAAGGGGGGGGGAGTCCACGCTGTCCTTCTTACGGATACCCCGCACGAGAACTCGGACAACCTTAAGATGGCGCCGAGTGAGAGGGGGCCCCCACGAAAAGGGAAGTTACAGTTGGCTATGAGGGTAAAGTCCTCTGCGCATGCACCACTCACACGTGAGGGCGGAAATTTGGTGATAGGGACCTGACACCGGTTAAGACCTTGCCGTTGGCCCCTAACGATAGGATGTACAAATTCGTATGCAATGCATTATGTCATGATGTTAGACACTGTTAGGAAATCTTTGTATTAGAGATTTGTTAAGGTTAGCCTGAATACCTGTCTTCATCAAATGTAATGAAAGTTGAATTTGTACATGATACATGAAACGTTTTAATTTAAAGTTTTGAATTTTGTTTCATATTTTTAATAAATACGGCCGGGGGGATCGTGAGGCCCCCCTGCCTTCCAAAAGTTCAAACTGGGTCTGTCTCCTACCATTGGGATTGGTGGTGGAAGGGGTGGCGGGCATCCCGGTCCATATTTCGCGCTGTTAGTGATTTTAAATTATGTAGAGAAGTTTTCTTTCTATGGGATACAAAAGAGATAATAAAGTCCCTAGAGGACTCCCATATAATCGGTGGAGAGAAGGACACATTTTCAGTCTCAAGAAAGAACGTAGTCATGAAAACTTCAAATTTTGGAATGACATTGGAATTCAAAAGGAACAAATTAATAAATCTCCATCTTTGGGTACCTTGAGTAGGTGGAAGAAGATCCAAATCTAAAGTAACGGGAGCATGATCAGAAATAAGTATCTGAATGAGTAATGTGCTGTGTAAGCGGTTTCGAGATAAAAAGATAGTCTAGGCTAGATGTGGAGAGATGTACAGGGGAAAATAAGGTATATTTTATAAGTGTAGGATTACATAGTCTCCAAGCATCCATTTGAGATCGTTGTCGGATGGTAGATGCAAACTGAGAGGGCATCTGGGAGGGGATGAGTTTAGGTTTAGAATTGCAATCAATAATGGGGTCATAAACCATATTACAGTCACCACCAACTAATAAGCACTCATCTTGAAAGGACATTATTTAGATAACATTGTGGGCCAGAAAAGAGTGTCTGGGGCAGTGGGCGCATAACGATTAAAATAGTCATAGGAATCTTATTTATCAACAAAGAAATAGAAACCCACCTACCCAAATCATCAGTGTTCTGTGTAACAACCGACAAAAAAGAAGTTTATGACATAAAATGGTTACTTCATTACATTTCCCTGTACACGGAGAGGCAAAAACGTGACCTACCCATTGTCTTTGGAGTTTTGAAATTCCTTATCTAAAACATGAGTTTCTTGTAATAAAGCTATATCACATTCAAATTAGATAAAGGAGGTAGTACCCGTTGATGTGTTATAGGAGAACCCACACCTTTAACCTTCCACAAAATAACTTTTAAAGTCATTTAACGATCAAAATAATATAAATTGTGAATAATGGTGAATAAGCAATATTAGTTAAAGAATTTACAAAAATATACCAGTGACAGCTGAATAGCATACAGAAAGTAATAGGTAGTTATGGAAAATGAAAAGATAGCAAATGAATATAAGGATAGAAATTGATAGGAAAATGTGTAGAAAAAATGAAGAAAAAGAAAAAGAACTAGTGGGGAAAAAGGAATATCTGAAATAAGACAGAAAAGGAAATGCAGGAAAGGAGAGATATGGACAACAATGAGAAATGCAAACCATAGTGCATGAGAACAGATTAACCAACTATGACTAACATGGACAAGACGAGGGTGACAAACACTCCTACCACAACAAATGGTGGGACACACTCACCTGCGCTGGAAAAACAAAGAGATGACCTCTGGAGTCCTTCACATCACGAAGGACTCCACTCGTATGTTGCTGTGCGGGTCTGGGAGTGCATCTAGGCCGACACTCCGACCGAGCCGCCGCTCAGCTCTGTCAGTCTGCGGCTTCTTCGGCATAAAGCCTTGCACCCCTGCATCACACTTCTTATTTATAAAAAAAAATGTGCTTTTGTAATATATATTTTGAAATATTTGTAATATTAATTCACAGGCTATTTATTTGAATGTTATGTGTTAGAAAAAAATTACTGACATCTTCAGACAGCTCACTTGACAAAAATAGAGAATAATAAACCTCATTTTGAAAGCAATAATTAGTTAAAAGACAAACTGACGTTTGACCTCTTTCTTTGAACAGACTGCAAATGTGACAAGATAAAAACAAGTTTAATGGTATCTTTATTGTTCATTCACCTTCTGAATGTACAGAACCTCTGTTTCTTTCCAGCCTAAGTTAGCTTGCCAGATGGTCCGAGTAGGTGCAAAAATAGCTCGACATGATAACATTTTATTGGGAGAGTAGATTTTTTGAGACTTGATTTTTCGAACTCTATGGCTATCTTTTATCTATTTTCTTTTTTTTCTCTCCGCTGTTCTTGTTTTCGGTGCTGACATGCATCATGATCATTCTCTACTCTTTTCACTTCAGATCTGGATTTTTATTCTTGCTCTGTCTCTTCATACTTTTCTTCTCATTCTATTTCCTCTTCCTCTTTTACTTCTGTGCACTTTCTTTTTTCTTTTCTATTTTTCTCTTTCTCTAATTTTTCCTATGATTGTATGAGTGTTAATTTGTTTTCCCTTTTTATTCTATTTGTAGTTTCTTTATTCCACAATATTGTTAATACACTGTGGGGCTCATTACGATGATGGGCAGAAGGCCTCCTCCCGACAGTCGGAATTTCCCCCTACTGCGTTGGAGTCCTTCCCACTGACTCAGTTGGGTTACATTCTGACCGCCAGATTAAAATGTTCACGATCGGAACGTAAACCATGTGTTCATTCCGACTCGCTTTTGACCGAATCATAGTTTATTTGTGTTGGTTGGAAACGCATCATACACCCCAATGGACAGCGTTTCCTCCGTCGGGATATCGATTTCCAACAGCCTTTCCGCAATGGCTTGTCTGACACGGAAAGGCTGTCTGAAAGTGACTTTGGGGCCCCTGGCAGGGCCTGCTTCATTCTGCGGCCTCCAGTTGGGGGCGGAGGGGTACCTAAGGGATGCCCCTATAAAACCCTGCACTGCACACACCATTTCCCCATAGGAGCCTGTGTTGCGGCTGGCTATCGGGTGTCACACGTGCTCCCATAGGAAACAATGGGAAACCGACCGAACATTATCTGGCGGTCGGAACCGTTGACCACAAGTCGGTCGGTCTCGGTTCCGAGTCGATGTCGGGCAGAAGCTTTCCGCCCAATATCATAATGTTCCCCTGTGTCTTTTTGTTTCTCTTCATGTTTTTGCAGCTTGTCAATCATGTTCCTGTATCCTTATTTTTATCCTGTAGCATGTTTAACTTTGTCTCATGGAACCTTCGTTGGCTGGGTCATCCTGTCAAGCAACAAATGGTACTTTCGTACTTGTTGAAATTTGACTCACATATTGCTTTGTTACAGGAAACTCATTGAAATTATGTTGAATCCTTTAAATTGAAGCGTCAATGGGTTGGTCAGGTTGGTTTTTCTCTGCTTTTAATTGTAAGGGTGTTACCATTTTGTGCCATAAGTCGTTGAATATTCAAAGTTTATCAACTGAATGTGACACAAATGGCTCGCTTGGTCATGTTAGGTCTATACATGACCAAGCAAGTCTGGCCCCTTGCTTTTTTGGTATAGGTTGGTCACCACCCCCAACCTGGCCCCTTATGTTGCTGCTTTTAACAAAGTGTCTGCCCTAGACAGGAACAAAAAAATTGGGTGGATAAAATATGTTAACACTGTTCGGGCAGCAATTGGCCTCCCTAAAGAGCCTGCTAGCTCTCCACCATGGTACTTAAAGGACCAGCTAAAGCGCCAATGTTGGCTATGGGTAGAACAGACCACCTATTCGAGAATTCATCATGGTTGCTTAATCGATGTTTTTTTAGACATAAAATCCTCGAAATTCCTTGAGAAATATCTTGATATCATCAAAGTGCCTGGGGCCAGGAAATTTTATATCCAGTTAAGGTTTGGCTGCTTACCCATCAATGCCTTTACCAACCTTTGGCTAAACAACATCAGCCAGCCCGAGGGATGCCCATCTTGTCCTGACCCAAACAAAACTGTGGGCCATGTTTTATTTGCATGTCAAGCCTACGAAAGACCAAGAAGGAATTGGTTGGTCCCACTATGCAGACAGTTGGGGACCCATAGCCATCTTGACGCACTACGGATTTTAGGATTGGATACAAGACCATCCTTTGTATGTACCATTGTAAAATTTCTTGGCCGGTTCTGGGCCATCAGGCGAAGGCTCCTGTCCACTTTCCCTTATGCCAGAGACCAGCTGTCGTAAAAAATCTTAAGACTCAAGGGTGTTTTAATCCCTAGGATTCTGTTTTTAACTTTCTTCTCAAAGTTTTTATCAAAATCTTTTCAAATTGTGGATATTGTTAGTCATTATTGCCCTCACACTTTATTCCTGTTTTATCCTTTTTACTTGATTTTTAATTCAAGTTCAAGTTCAAGTTCTGGCATTTGTAAAGCACACTACTCACCCAGAGGGTCTCAAGGCGCGGGGGGAAGGGGTTCATTGTTTGTCGAAAAGCCAGGTTTTAAGTTCTTTTCTGAAGGAGATGTGGTTCTGAGTAAGGCGGAGGTGGGTGGGGAGTGAGTTCCAGGTCTTGGCAGCCAGGAAGGAGAAGGATCTGCCACCCATGGTGGATTTCCGGATGCGCGGGACTGCGGCAAGGGCAAGATTGGACGATCTTAGTTGGCGGGAGGGTTTGTAGAAGGACAGTCGGGTGTTGAGGCATTCGGGTCCTAGATTGTAGATGGCTTTGTGTGCGTGGGTGAGAAGGCGGAAAGTAATTATTTTGTTAACGGGAAGCCAGTGGAGGTCTTTTAGGTGTCCGGTGATGTGATCTTGGCGTGGGATGTCTAATATGAGTCTCGCTGACGCGTTTTGGATGCGCTGGAGTTTTTTCTGTAATTTTGCTGTGGTTCCGGCGTAAAGTGTGTTACCATAATCCAGTCGACTCGTGACCAGTGCGTGGGTGACAGTCTTTCTTGTTTTGAGGGGGATCCAGCGGAAGATCTTTTTGAGAATGCGAAGTACGTTGAAGCAGGAGGATGAGACGGGGTTGACTTGTCTGGACATCGAGAGAGAGGAGTCTAGGATGAAGCCAAGGTTACGTGCATGGTCTGTGGGTGTGGGTGGTGCGCCCAGCGCGGGAGGCCACCAGGAGTCGTTCCAAGCTGAGGGGGAAGATCCTAGGATGAGTACCTCCGTTTTGTCTGAGTTGAGTTTTAGGCGGCTATGTTTCATCCATTTGGCTACTTCTTTCATGCCTTCGTGAAGATTGGTTTTGGCGGTGTTGGGGTCTTTAGTGAGGGAGAGGATTAACTGGGTGTCATCGGCATAAGAGATGATATTGAGGTTGTGATGACGAGCGATGGAGGCGAGAGGACTCAAGTAGACGTTGAAGAGGGTGGGACTGAGTGAGGATCCTTGGGGTACACCGCAGATGACTTCGGTGGCCTCTGAGTAGAATGGGGGAAGTCGGACTCTTTGAGTTCTCCCAGCGAGGAAAGAGATGATCCAGTCCAAGGCTTTTCCTTGTATGCCGATGTTGCTGAGGCGATGTATAAGGGTGCTGTGGTAGACTGTGTCGAAAGCGGCGGATAGGTCGAGTAGGATGAGGGCTACTGTTTCTCCGTTGTCCAGGAGTGCTCGGATGCCGTCATTTGCTGCAATGAGGGCGGTTTCGGTGCTGCGTTTGGCTCGAAATCCAGATTGAGATGGATCAAGGGAGTTGTTGTATTCAAGGAAGGTGGCGAGCTGGCTGTTGACGGCTTGCTCGATGACTTTGGCCAGGAATGGGAGGAGGGATATGGGTCATTAGTTTTTAAGTTCAGAGGGGTCTGCTGTGGGTTTCTTCAGAAGGGCGCTGAGTTCGGCTTGTTTCCAGCTTTCTGGAAAGGTGGCAGAGTAGAACGAGCAGTTGATGACATCACGTAGATGGGGTACGATGATGGAGTCAGCTTTGTTGAAGATGTGGTGGGGGCAGGGGTCAGTGGGCGAGCCAGAGTGGATTGAGTTCATGAGGCGAATGGTGTCTTCAGTGGTAATTGGGTTCCAGGCGCTGAGGTTGTTAGTTGGCGGAGTATGATCTGAGGGGGGTGGGGAGGGTTGAACGCTGGGAGAATTCTCGAAGCTGTTGTGGATGTCGGCAATTTTGTTGTAGAAGAAGGAGGATAACGCGTCGCAGAGGTCTTGGGAGGGAGTGTTGTCGTTAGATGCTGCGGTGGGGTTGGTGAATTCTTTGACGATGTTGAAGAGTTCCTTGCTGTTGTGGGTGTTGTTGTCGAGATGATCCTTGAATGCTGGTTTCTTAGCGGATCGAATCAGTTGGTGGTGTTTGCGGGTGGCTGACTTGAGGGAGGCCATGTTGTCTGAGGTTGGCTTTTTTCTCCTTATCTTCTCCAGAGAGCGGCATAGCTTCTTGGATTTTTTAAGGTCATCATTGAACCAGGGAGCTTTTTTGCTGCCTGAATTGATCTGGTGCATTTTCAGGGGTGCTAATTCGTCAGCACTGTGGGTGATCCATTGCTTGAGATTGGTGGCCGCTTGGTTTGGGTCCGATGAGAGGGTGGGAGGGTTTTGGTTGAGTGATGTGAGGAGTTGGTCGGAGGTGATTTTGTTTCAGTTTCTTCGAGGAATAGGTTGAGGGCGAACATGGGTTAGGGAGGTTTTGTAGCTGAAGTGAACACAGCTGTGGTCCGTCCAGTGGAGAGCTGTGGTGCGATCGAAGGAGATGTGCTTGCTGGAGGTGAAGATAGGGTAAAGCGTGTGTCCGGCTACATGGGTGGGGGTGTCCACAAGTTGTTTGAGTCCGAGATTGGCCAGGTTGTCCTGAAGGGAGTTGGTGTTGCTGTCGTGTTTGTTTTCGAGGTGGTAGTTGAGGTCTCCTAGAAGAATGTAGTTCTCGGAGGCTAGGGCGTGTGGGCTGATGAAGTCCGTGATGTCATCGCTGAATTGAGTGCGGGTACCTGGAGGCCTGTAGATGAGGGTGCCTCTCACTTTGGTCCTGGGGTCGGTGTGGATCTGAAAGTGGAGATGTTTGGCGGTTGCAAGATTGTCATCGGAGCTGGTTGTGATTTTGATGGTGTTTCTGTGGATGATGGCGATGCCTCCTCCTGTTTGATTGGTGCGGTCTTTGCGGATAATCTTGTAAGCGTCCGGTATGGCTATGGCGATGTCGGGAGCTGATGATGTGTTCATCCATGTTTCAGTAAGGAAGGCGATGTCAGGTGACACAGTGTCGATTAGGTCCCAGAGTTCTGTAGCGTGTCTATGGACCGAGCGGTGTTGAGCAGGATGCACTTTAGGCAGTTTGAGTCGGAGTTGTGATTGGAGGATGTGGAATTGGTGAGGGTCTTGAAGCAGTTGAACTTGCAGGAGAGGCAGGCGAATGGGCAGTGGGTACGTCCTGGGGTGGCTTCGCAGCATTGTGGTGCGAGTCTGGGATTGAGGGCAAGGAGAGTAGCGGCATCATAGGTGAATCTAGAGGATAGGGAGCGGCGGGGACCAGGGGGTATGGCGCTGGGCGCGGTCCAGGCGCGGACAGGCGTAGACGGGCTTACCTTTGGCGCACCTTCGGTGCGCATGGGGCGCGACCGCTGCGCGTGAACGCTGCACGGATATGCATCTGTTATAAGTGGATAGTGGAGGGGGAGGGGCGAGGGAGGGTCAGCAGGGAAGGTGGGAGCGGGGTGGAGACCCGGGCAGGGCGACACAATACCAACAAACAACAAAATGGCCGGCGGCCTTACACGGAGTTGTACAATGGTTAAGCACAATGACACAGTGCAATACGACAATAATTATAATGCAAGCCAGCAATACAAATCCCCAATTACAGTAAGAGCAGCGGGGGTGCGCTATCAAAATGCAAAGCAGTTAAACAAAATCGGCCATTTCGGTAACAGCAGCGGGGGTGCGCTATCAATATGCAAATCAGCAACACAAATTCGGCAATATCGGTAACAGCAGCGGGGGTGCGCAATCACAGTGCAAAGTGGTAATACAAAATCGGCAATCTCAATGAGAGCAGCGGAGGTGCGCTAAGATACCAAGCTGTGAGGTGAGGCAGGTCAGGGAGCAGCGTGGTGGAGCGACCGCGTCTGCAGTGAGCAGGACGGTCACAGCGCGAGCTGAAGAGAGCGGCTCAGATAGTCTTAGTGGGAGGGAGGGTCAGCAGGGAAGGCGGGAGCGGGGTGGAGACCCGGGCAGGGCGACACAATAACAACAAACAACAAAATGGCCGGCGGCCTTACACGGAGTTGTACAATGGTTAAGCACAATGACACAGTGCAATACGACAATAATTATAATGCAAGCCAGCAATACAAATCCCCAATTACAGTAAGAGCAGCGGGGGTGCGCTATCAAAATGCAAAGCAGTTAAACAAAATCGGCAATTTCGGTAACAGCAGCGGGGGTGCGCTATCAATATGCAAATCAGCAACACAAATTCGGCAATATCGGTAACAGCAGCGGGGGTGCGCAATCACAGTGCAAAGTGGTAATACAAAATCGGCAATCTCAATGAGAGCAGCGGAGGTGCGCTAAGATACCAAGCTGTGAGGTGAGGCGAGGCAGGTCAGGGAGCAGCGTAGTGGAGCGACCGCGTCTGCAGAGAGCATGAGGGTCACAGCGCGAGCTGAAGAGAGCAGCTCAGATAGTCTTAGTGGTAGGGAGGGTCAGCAGGGAAGGCGGGAGCGGGGTGGAGACCCGGGCAGGGCGACACAATAACAACAAACAACAAAATGGCCGGCGGCCATTGAGTACACACATAGAAATGCTGCATCTTAGCGATTTCCTCAGTGTTTACAATTCTCATTGCGTGATACTTGACCATTTGAACCTGGTGTACTAAATATCTACATTTACTTGTGTTAACTGTATCATGGGGTCCACTGCTAAGGAAGTACATGTGTGTATCTTTTATGGTTTGACAACCAAAAAAAAAATATTGTGATGATGATGACACAAATGGATGATGGATTTTGCTTAGTGCCACCATTTACAATAAACAATCTTCTTTTTTAAGTATCTACGGCCTTGTAAAATCTGATCCTGAATTCTGGCATTGTATTAAATTAAAAGTGACTTCCGTTGATAATACCAATATTATTGTTGCTGGTGATTTCAATGACTAAATAGACTCGTTTACTAATAGGAAATCTAAATGTAAATTTAAAATATCATAAAGCATTCTAATCTGCCATTACTAGAAGTTATTTTTTCGATGTTTAACCCAGATACACATGAATTTATGGTTTTTCTAACATTCATCATACTATGTCCAGAATTGATTATATTTTGGTTTTGAAATCCTTACTCCCATCCATTTAATCATCATAATTTTTTTCTATTTTCATTTCTGACCAGGCTCCTGTTTTATCCACTTTTCATTTATCTTTTAATAATTCCAAATATGTTCATTGGAGATTTAACAATTCCCTATTGTCAGAAGAAATTTTCTTTTAGAAGCAACTTCATTCAATAACTATGTTTTCAAATTTAATCATTCTACTGACACTTCCACTCCTAACAATTGGGATGCTTTTAAAGCTTCTTTTAGGGCCTTAATTATTGCGTATTCTGCTAAAAAAAGAAGATACATTTCTAATACCTCTCAACACTTCAACATATTATAACTCTGAGCATACTTACTTTACTTCTAAATCTTCCTCTAATTAATAGGAATTGACTTAAGCTAAGTCTACCCTTAGTAAATGTGCTACTAATGATGCATGCAATATCCTTCAAAAAATTCAATCTAAGTATCATTGAGGTCAAAATAAAGCTGGTAAAATGTTCGCCAATTATTTAAAGATCGAATCAGAATGAAAAACTATTGGTCCTCTTTGTGATAAACTTACCAATACTACAATGTCCTTGTGACACTTTTTAATAAGATACTAATACAAGGTGACTGTATCCCCGCCTCGTGGGCAGAAGCCGCTATAACCCTGATTGCTAAGCAAAATAACGACCCGCAAAAAATTGGGTCTTATAGACCAATTTCATTGTTAAACACTGATCTGAAGATTTTTTCTGGGATACTGGCCACTAGATTATCCAGAATAATAAAGACAATCATAAATCCGGATCAGAGATGGTTTATACCTGGGAGGCAGCTCAATGAGCTTACTTTCCAGGTGATTGGGGCAATTGATTTCTTAGAGGATAAGGGGTTGCCACTTGCCATCATAGCCATTGACGCCGCCAAGGCTTTCACCAGGTCAACTGGGGGTATATCTGGGCTGCCTTGATGAGGTTTGGGTTTCCATCTTTTTTTATAGAAGGAGTTAAATCACTATATCTGAATCCTCGAGCAAAGGTTCTAGCTAATGGGGGATTATCAGAATGGTTTGGTATATCTAGAGGCACCAGGCAGGGTTGTCCCCTGTCCCCCTTATTGTTTGATATCTATGTAGAGCCCTTTGTTTGCGCACTCAGAACGACAATATTATTTTACCTTTTAGAATCGTGGACTTAGAGCTTCAAACCGCTCTATATGCGGACGACCTTCTCCTTTATACTTCCAATCACATAGATGTGATTCCACAGTTATTCGAACTTGCTGAGGAGTTTGGAAGTCTATCTGGATATAAAATTAATAAAGAGCAAACGGATATAATGGGGTGGAATAATCCAATTGCATACAGGGGGCTAGAGGAAAGATCAGGTATTTGGGAATCTATTTAACTCAAAAGTTTATTGACATCCCTAAGATTAGCTGGCAGAAGGTGGCAAAGGAAATGCGTAAGCTATTGTTAAGGTGGGGTAGCCTGCCATTGAACATCTATGGGAGAGTTAATCTCGTTAAAATGACGATCCTCCCCAAAATAACTTTCCTCTTTGATACAATCCTGCTACCATTCAATCATAAGGATATTGCTAGCCTTCAGGGGAAGATAGGATCCTTTATATTGGCCGCAAAAACACCTAGGATAGCCTGGAAGAAATTGAGGAGAGGTTTGAAGATAGGTGGTTTGGCTTTACCTGATGTATTATTATACTGTCACGCCTTCCACTTTAAGAATTTTAGGATATTGGCCAATAAATTAGATTCGTCCTCACAGGGTCACCTTTTTCAGGCATTGCAGGATCAGCCACAGGGTCTAGAATTATTTCTCTTTAAATTCAGGGACCCCAAATTCTACAAGATCTAGCTAGCGGCTCTCAAGAACTGGGGGTATATCCGTAGAGTTTTGGGGATATCATACTACAACTTGTAGGCTCCAATTTGGGATTCCCCCGGCACCCCAGAATGTTTATAAGATCAACTGTCACAGCCACTTAAAGTGGCCGGCATTAAGACGAGGGGTAATCTTAGCCTAAATTCTCAGCTCATGAATTGGGAGTCCCTTATGAATTTAACTAATGGGACCTTAACCAGAATTCAAATTCTACCAGCTCTCTGCATGGTGGGCAAGACAGTCTTGGGGGACTGGAGAGGATAGCTTGCCCCTTGATTCCATCTGCGGAAGGGGAGTTTGGAAACGGGAGGTCTCCTTCTGGTATGGGACAATTGCAGGAGTAAAAGACAGCCTCGACTCTGAATTGGTGAACCTTTGGGGTAATGTTCTAGCTGGAAGCTGTGAATAAACGCAGAAAATCTGGAGCGATTACTTTTCTATGTCCCAGAGAGTAATTAAACCAGCAAACCTGAGGAGAAATCACCGTTTTACTGCCTATATGGTGTATTGGACCCCGGTTAGTCTATCTAAGTTAACAACGGATATATTTTACTGTCCCAGATGTAAATATCCTGCAGCGGACAATCAACATATGTTTATGAACTGTCCAAAGATCTCTAGGTATTGGGCAGAGGTATGTGACTTTCTCGAGGAGGTCCTATTAACGCCGATCGTTTGCTGTCCTAGATTGATTTTTTTGGGTTCCCACCGGGCTACAACCTGAACAGCTTTGAATCGCAATTTCTGTTCTAAGTTATTGCTAGGGGAGAAATCTGTAGAGGCTGGAAGTCGGAAGCTCCACCCATATTTGCTGATTGTTTAAAAAACATCATGATGACCAGTCAGTCGGACATGGCCTGTGACGAAGCGAGTGCCAATAAATTCTGATCCGCACTAGTGGAGTGGACGAAAAACTAATTTTGGTCCAATGATTATGCCAGAGGTTTGTTGTTCTGTCCTCCATAGTACATATGAATGTTCGACGAGGGGAAAGGGAGTTGGACTAGGAGACAGCCTGACCTCTGGGTGACCACTGTTTGCCGGACACAGACACCGGGGGTGGAAATAGATCATGTCTGTGTGGAAGGCGCAGAGAGATCCCATCTAGAGTATATATTTTCTGGTGGCATGTATGAGAACTAAAAAAAAAATAAAACAAAATACAATGTCCTCTGATCCAGATAATATCATTGACTTTCAATCTTATTATGAATCATTACATACAGAAGTCAAGTCAAGTCAAGTCATAAAATTTATATAGCGCACTACATACCCAGAGGGTTTCAAGGCGCTTAGGGAGGGGAGGAGGATTATTTGTCAAATATCCACGTTTTAAGCTGCTTTCTGAACGCTAGGTGATTTTGGGTGAGGCGAAGGTAAGCGGTAAGTGAGTTCCATGTTTTGGCAGCCAGGTATGAGAAGGATCTGCCTCCCATGGTGGTCTTGTTGATGCGAGGTACAGTGGCTAAGGCTTGGCTGGAAGAGCGAAGTTGGCGGGAGGGGGTGTAGAAGGACATTCGAGAGTTGAGGCAATCTGGTCCGATGTCGTAGAGTGATTTGTGTGCGTGGGTAAGCAGTCGGAAAGTAATCCTCTTATTGACGGGTAGCCAGTGGAGGTCTTTAAGGTGACCAGAGATGTGTTCGTTGCGTGGGATGTCTAATATGAGCCTGGCTGAGGCGTTTTGGATTCGTTGTAGTTTCTTCTGGAGTTTAGCGGTGGTACCTGCGTAGAGGGTGTTTCCGTAGTCCAGTCGGCTTGTGACTAGAGCGTGGGTGACTGTTTTCCTTGTTTCGGAGGGGATCCAGCGAAATGTTTTTCTGAGCATGCGAAGAATGTTAAAGCAGGAAGAGGACACGGCGCTGACTTGTCTGTTCATTGAGAGTGAAGAATCCAGGATGACGCCAAGGTTCCGTGCGTGGTCTGTCGGGATGGGTGCATTTCCGAGGGCTTCCGGCCACCAGGAGTCGTCCCATGCAGAGGGGGATTTACCTAAGATGAGGACTTCTGTTTTGTCTGAGTTCAGTTTCAGACGGCTTTGTTTCATCCATTCGGCGACTTCTTTCATTCCTTCGTGTAGGTTAGTTTTGGCGGTGCTGGGGTCCTTGGTGAGAGAAAGGATCAGTTGAGTGTCATCCGCGTAGGAGATGATGTTGAGGTTGTGTTGGCGGGCGATGGCCGCGAGGGGGCTCATGTATACGTTGAAGAGGGTGGGGCTGAGTGAGGATCCTTGTGGTACGCCGCAGATGATTTCAGAGGCCTCGGACTTGAATGGTGGGAGGCGGACTCTCTGGGTTCTTCCGGTGAGGAACGAGGTGATCCATTCAAGTGCTTTTCCTTGTATTCCGATGTTATTGAGGCGTTGTAACAGGGTGCTGTGGCAGACTGTGTCGAAGGCTGCAGAGAGGTCGAGGAGAATGAGGGCGACTGTGTCTCCATTGTCCAGTAGAGTTCGAATGTCGTCTGTTGCTGCGATGAGGGCGGTCTCAGTGCTGTGTTTGGCTCGGAAGCCGGATTGTGAGGGGTCGAGTGATTTGTTGGTTTCGAGGAAGGCGGCGAGCTGGTTGTTGACAGCTTTCTCGATGACTTTGGCCGGGAATGGAAGAAGCGAGATGGGGCGGTAGTTTTTGAGTTCGGTGGGGTCTGCTGTTGGTTTTTTCAGAAGGGCGGTGAGTTCAGCGTGTTTCCAGTCTTCTGGGAAGGTAGCGGAGTTGAAGGAGCAGTTGATGACGTCTCGGAGGTGCGGAGCTATGACGGAGTCTGCTTTGTTGAAGATGTGGTGGGGGCATGGGTCTGTGGGGGATCCAGAGTGGATGGAATTCATCAGGCGGATGGTGTCCTCAGTGGAGATTGGGTTCCAGGCGTTAAGGGTATTAACGGGGGGAAGATGGTCAGCTGATGGTAGGGTGGGTTGGCTTCCGGGTTGGCTGTCAAAGCTGTTGTGGATGTCAGCAATCTTGTTGTGGAAAAAAGAGGCAAGGGAGTCGCAGAGGGTTTGAGAAGGGGTGATGTCGTTGGAGTTGGCCGAGGGGTTGGAAAATTCCTTGACGATGTTGAAAAGTTCCTTGCTGTTGTGGGCGTTGTTGTCAAGTCGATCCTTGAATGCTGTTTTCTTGGCTTTTCGGATCAGTTGGTGGTGAGTACGGATGGCGCTTTTGAAGGCGTCCTTGTTGCTGGTGGATGGGTCTTTTTTCCAGGCCTTTTCAAGGGAGCGGCACAGTTTCTTGGACTTCTTGAGGTCGTCGTTGAACCATGAGGCCTTCTTGATGCCAAGTTTGTGTTGACGTTTTTTCAGTGGTGCTAAGGTGTCGGCGGTGTTGGATAACCAAAGCGTGAGGTTGGAGGCGGCTTCGTTGGCGTTAGAAGAGAGGGCTGGGGAGGTTTGAAGGAGCGATGTGGAGATCTGCTCCGTGGTGATTTTGTTCCAGTTTCTTTGTAGAGTTGGTTGGAGGTGGATGATGGGTTTCGGCTTGTTGTAGGTGAAGTGAACGCAGCTGTGGTCAGTCCAGAGGAGATCCGTAGTGTGGCTGAAGGAGACATGGTTGCTGGAGGTGAAGATGGGGTCGAGTGTGTGACCTGCGATGTGGGTGGGGGAAGTGACCAGTTGTTTAAGTCCGAGGTTGGCGAGGTTGTCCAGGAGGGTGGAGGTGTTGCGGTCGTTGATCTTTTCAAGGTGGAAGTTGAGGTCTCCCAGAAGGATGTAGTCTTTGGAGGGGAGTGCGTGTGGGGTGATGAAGTCCGTGATGTCTTCACTGAATTTTGCGCGGGGTCCTGGTGGTCTGTAGAGGAGGGTGCCTCTGAGTGTGGTCTTGGGGTCGATGTGGATCTGGAAGTGAAGGTGTTCGGAGTTAGCGAGGTTGGCGTCAGAGCTGGTTGAGATGCGGATTGATTTCTTATGGACGATAGCGATTCCTCCTCCTGTATGGTCGGTGCGGTCCTTGCGTGTGATCTTATAGTTGTCAGGGATAGCGATGGCGATGTCAGGGGCGGAGGAAGCGTTCATCCATGTTTCCGTTAGGAAGGCGACGTCTGGAGAGATGGTGTCTAGTAGGTTCCAAAGGTCAATGGCGTGTCTGTGGACCGAGCGGGTGTTGAGAAGGATGCATTGTAGGTGGTTGGGGTCGGGAATCTGTGGTGTGGTCGGAGCGGAGATGTTGTCAGTGCCGCTGAATTTGCAGGAGAAGAAGGAGAACGGTCCATGGGTGCGTCCAGGAGCGGCTTGGACGCAGGTGGGGGCGCGACCGGGGTTAAGGGCTAGGAGGGCGGCGGCATCGTAGGTAATGCGGGGGGGCTGGGCAGCGCGAGGGGCAGGGGGTATGGCGCTGGGCGCGGTCCAGGCGCGGACGGGCGTAGACGGGCTTACCTTTGGCGCACCTTCGGCGCGGATTGGGCGCGGTCGCTGCGCGTGAACGCTGCGCGCGGGAACTCCTGTCATATATGGATAGTGGAGGGGGAGGGGCGAGGGCGTCTCAGCTGGGAGGCGGGGCGGGCACACGAGGACAACAACAAACAAAATGGAGGCGGAGGGGGGAGCAGAGCGGAGCGCTGGAGACAAATGCGCTAACAGGGCTACAACAGCAGAGGGCAATTACACAATCAAGCGCTAGCGAGGTAGAGCGCAAAATAATCTACACAGCTGGCGAAATGTGGCAAAAACAAAATCAGATTGCACAGTTTGACCAGACCAAGCGGAGCGGCGCTAGGATATAAAGCACACAGGAAATGGCAGATAAACACAGCAGCGCTACGATATATTAAACACAGCAGGTAATGAGAGAGCGTTTTTAAAGGCAAGTAAAGCAGTGCAGCGCTAGGATATAAAGCACTAGGATATAAAGCACACAGGAAATGGCAGATAACACAGCAGCGCTACGATATATTAAACACAGCAGGCAATGAGAGAGCGTTTTTAAAGGCAAGTAAAGCAGTGCAGCGCGACTAATACCAGATGCCTGCAAGAGACACTGGGAGCGACCTCTCTGCCTGAAGCGAGGAGCGAGTCACAGAAGACAATACTCCTTCAGAATGTGACATTGAAATAATTTTTAATGGCCTTCCTAATCCCCCTTCTATTCCTGATACCTTTAATGCTCTTGAAAATGACATAATTCTTCAAGAGATTCATGATGCTATTAAATCTTTAGAGAAGCCAAAACTCCTGGCCAGGGTATTTTTTTTAATCAAACTAATATCTTCTATTTCCACTTTTTTTGCTCCTAACTTACTTTAGCTTTTTAACTCTTTTTATTGAACTTCAAGGCCAGATGCCCTTATTGTCACTATTCCGAAACCAGATAATGATTAAACCCTTTGGAAAATTTACCTTCCAATTTTGAAATTAACTATGATTGTAAAGTTTTGCCAAAATTCCAGCATCTGAATTGGAAGAACATGTTCCCCGTCTTGTTAAACCTGACCAATCTGGTTTTTTAAAGGATAGACTTGCTGCAGATAATGCCACGGTGTTCTCGAACAATCCTGCGTTTTGAAAAAAAATACCCCTCCCTTCTTGCTGCCTTATCCCTTGATGCTGAAAAGGCGTTCAAACGTGGTAATTGACAATTTATGTTCAACACTCTCCTGGTTTGGTTTTGGTCCTAATTGTATTTAATTCATCAAACCACTAAACTCTGATCCTCGTGCTAGTCTTTTGCTTAATGGACATTCCTCACCTTATTTTAAATTACATAGAGGAACTAGACAAGGTTGTCCTCTTTCTCCTTTGCTTTTTCTTCTCTGTTTGGAACCCTTTCTCAAACGTATTCACTGTATCCCTTCATATCTGGCATTAAACACAACTCCCTTGAAATCAATCTGTATGCTTATGCTGATGATGTTTTGATTTTCTAATCATCCAACTTCCTTAGAACCATTTTTTGCAAGAGATTAATGTACATTTTATATTTCTGGTTATAAATTCAACTCCTTTAAAACTGAGATTTTATCAATACATTCTACATCCTATTGTTAGATGTTTAATAATACTCATTTTGCATGGTGCCCTTCCAAAATTAAATACCTGGGTGTTTGGTTGTCTCCCATTATTTCTAGCATACTTACTCACTCTCTTAATAGTTTAAAACGTAAAATTTCCTGGTCTCCTCCTCATTTATCCTTGTGAGAGAGACTGGATACAATCAAAATGATAATTTTACCACTTGTCCTTTTTACATTTTCTATGTTATCTTTCAGAATTCCCAATGATTTTTTTCCCCAATTTAATTCCATTTGTACCAAATGTCTTAGAATAATAAATGTGCTCTTATTGCTGTCTCTAAATTGATTTGTCCTGAAAATGAAGGTGGTGCACGATTCCCTGATTTCCAACTATATCCTACTGCTTTGTTAATTCAAAAAAAGTACACATTGACTAAACACCATCAAGACTCTCCCATACCACAATGGATTGTTTTTGAGCATTCTTTATTGCATGACTTTTCATTTAATGACATAATTTCCATGTCTAACTGTACTTTTCTTTCTAACAACTCAATTTTAAAATATTCTCAACATTTGAAGTATACACAATTTACCCAAGTTCTGATTTCTATCAATTTTTTCTTGAATCCCCATTTGGTATAATAAATTCATTACATTTCGTAATAAGTCATTTTATTTCAAGCATTGAAAAGAAAAGTGTTGTTCATCATATGATTTTACATAATTGTATTGTATCTTTTTCTTAATTACACAATTGATATTACTTGCCCAGCTCTAGTTTACAAGATTATATCCAATTATCACTTGACATCCTTTTCTTTTTAATAAACAATAATTTTCATCCCAATTCCATACCGTTCACTCCCCTGACACCATTATACAGTATTAATCATGATTCCATTTCAAGAGATTCATTCATTTATACGTTTTTATTATCATATCTTTCTGTATTGTTTTCTGCTCACGTGTGGGATAAACTATGGTTTAAACATTTTTAAACCTCCAAAGCTGCCAATATCACGCAATCTTTGTTTTTTGTTTATAATAGAGCTATTAATTCCACCTTTATCCATAAAATTGATCCTTCTGCTTCTCCATTATGCTAGTTCTGTTCCACAACAATTGGCCCTTTAACTCATCTATTATACTACTGTCCTCAAGTGTTTCATTTTTTTAAGTGTATTTGGTAGAACTTTGCCAGTCTAACACTCCACTATCAATTAAGAATGTTTTCTTTGGAACTATAAATCCCTGTAGGGTGAGTGAAGGAGGTACAACCTCAACTGTATCCTCCTGATGCTGCACAACATGAACAAGGTCACTTGAGGGTATACAAGTCAACACAGACTTGTTTTTTTGGGGCTTTTGCCAGAGTGTGGGTCATTATAAGATTTTTGAGAGGTTGTCTCACCCTCAACTTACCGAGGCATGTTTTATCATTTGACGGCCACTCACACCAGGGTAGAAACAATGCCACCCCAGCGAACTCAATCAAAGGAAGCTAATCTACTCCTGAGAGTTCTCATGAATCTATGATCAGGACAAACCACTTGGTCCTGTTTTTTTGAGCAAGACAAAAAGTATTTAAAATATACCTAGAGGTATGCTCAAAATATTTCTTTATTTGGTGAGTACTTGTGGTATGTTTAAAAACCCTAAAAGGATGTCGTTCAACTGGTGAATTGCAAAGAATCACCTGACCTGAGATCTTTCAATTTCCAACATGTTTCAACTGCATAGGTCTAGGGTCTTCTTCAGTATGGTATGCACTCAGACCATGCAACAAGTTTAAAAGTTGTAACCCTACCAGTCCCTCTAATAATTCAGCTACACCCTATCCATATTCAACTATGGACTCCATGGCAAAGATATGGGGGATGCCTCCTCCATAGTCACATATTTATCAGAAGGAAGAGCGTGTGGATGTCACCTAATGTGCCCCTGTCCACTGCCGTAATGTAGGACCATTGGAACTATGTCAGCTGATTTTGATAATCCTTCACCCAAGCTTGTACTGTTGGATATTTCTATTGAACTTGCTTTTAAGTTTATACTTTCTTGTTGCAAGATAATTCTAAACTATGTATGTTAACATGGTGGAATATTATTGGTGATGAGCATAGAATATCTACTGTTTCTTCATCTTCGTTACCTCAAAAAAAACTTAAATCTGATTTACATCGGCTACTTTTCATTATGTTTCTGTCTTCACACTCATCTATCTCCTAATTTTCATATTTCTGCCTTTACTTTTGTTTCTTTCTTCCTTCCTCCCTTTTTTCTATCCCCGTGTCTTTTTCCCCCTCTTTCTCCTTTTTTCTGTCTTTTCTTCTTCTTCAAATTTTTCTATATTAAAAGAAAAAAATATGCTGCTCATTTATTATATTTTATTATTAGATGGCGTTTAATAATTTCTATCTTTATGTTATTGCTTAACTAACAGCTATATTGCTCTGTAATATATGCCATTGTCTATTCCTTTTTGTCAACTATACTATTACTGCTTTATCAATCTTAATAAAAAATATATAACAAAAAAAAAATTATTAGCACTGTGTTCTAATCTAGCACTGCAAAAAGTAAACACAGAGCAGGATCATTTTTGTGTTATTGGAGGAAAAGAGAAGCTATCCATTCAGCTGATGATTTTCACACTGGTTTACAACCGGCTTCCTGCTTGACTAAATTGTGTGAGTCTTGACAATTAATATACTTCACTGTGCCTCTCTTCCCCTTATAAATGCATATCTCTTTCATATGCTTAAATACACTGCAATGTTACTCCATCTATCATAACAATATAGGCCACATATAGAGGGTACAGGACAACTGAACAACCGACTTGCCTCTTGCTTCACTGAGAACATCTTTGTTAGGGCCCATGTTTACAAACTATAATTTCTAATAAATAATATTCTAAGCAATGCTGTAATGTATTGTACTAAAGTGAAATGCTTCCATGTGGTGAAGGGATACACCTTTTTGGAATTTTGAAGATTTCTCATATTTCTAGAGGACGTTTGTTGGGCAAAGTAAGTGGCAAACAATTTGATGGCTTGGCCTGTGATGTGGCTCTTAGAGCCAGTCCTGAGCCTGGGTACATTCCTGGCTTCACTGTTCCATTAAGTTTCATGGCTTTTAACTGTCCTTATTTTCCTACATCATCGTTGTGGGGCTTTAACTATCAGCGAGAAGTACATGGGTCATTTGGCTGCTACTTCCTACTTCCGGGGTTTCAGACTCCTGTCGGATCACCTTCTTGATGTCACAGCCTCTGTCACTGCTTCTGTCTTTGTTAAATAATGTTGATGGATGGTGTCAGCAGATTCTAAGCACTACATCCAGGCGCTAGTGATCTGTTCAGCTGCTGCATGCTACCTCTCTCCTCTATGCTCATCTTCACCCTTGATCTGATGGAGCTTAGTGAATGAGGTGAAAAATGATGGGAGCAGAATGATCAGATGTGGTATCCCAGGCTGAGCTGAGAAAAGGAGGACCTGATAGTCAAAGACCTCTGGGTAGTGTGGTGCTCTTTGTTGCATCTTAGAAGATGGAACAACAGGTAATGAAGCAAGAAAGGTGTGATAGAGCACACTGGAGAGGGTGATTGTTAATAAATGGGCCAGTTCAGTGTGTGGCTGGACAGAAAGGGCATCATGAGCATAATGACATAGTGATTAGACAATGCTGGTTGATGGGGTAGGGTGGTGAAGGGTGGCACACTTGAGAGGGTAGTAGGTGTTAGGGACAGTGGTTGTTAAAGGGAGACTCTGAGAAGGTTAACTAGCCTAAGTGGATGTGATTCAATAGAGTGGCTTGTGTGATAGGGCATCCTAAGAACAGTGGTGAGTGATATAGTTAAGAAAGCTGGATAGTCGGACAGGCTAGAGTCATACAGAGCCGCTATGCCATCTGTGATTAGAGGAAGGTGGGTGTTTGCCAGGGAGGGTTGGTGATGGATTTCAGAGCAGTCTGGTTGATCAGAATAGACTGGTTCACTGGAGAGCATTACAGGATGTTAAGTACAGGGAACAGGGCGGAAGTAATTCAAATGAGCAGTGTGGGTCATTTGATGGCTCTGGGTGGGTATATGTAGTAACAAAAAACAAATGGAGGAGTGCCCCTGAAGGCAAAACAGAGAAAAGCTCTGCGCGTAAAGCTTAAGGCTTGATTCAGCCCTTGAGCCCAACCTTACTAATAGAAATAGCATGTCCTTTTTGAAGACCCCTCACTCACCAACCTGGTTGGTGACATGCTTCATCATCGGGGTCCCACCCCGAAGGCCGAGTGCCAACAGGGTGTGCTGCGACACTTGACTACAGTGGAGCGGGTATTTTTTCTCTTTTTATATGTGCAGTGATAAAAAGGGGTAAGTGAATTAAAAAGGCGGCCAGACCTACTCACTTCAAGACTTTATTCCTGAGTGACTGGTCACCTGGATAAAAGAACTGTAGCACCCTTGTATAATTAAGTAGACTTCGGTGTTAGAGACGTATAGTGTTTAATATAAATAAATAAGTGTGCTATGTGAGTTAAAATTAAAGGCTTAGGTCTACATGTTTCAACCTCTTATAAGTGTGGGTTTTCGTCAGGACCAAAAGGAAAAAGAGAAGTGGACCTGGGTGGTGCGCACACACTAAGGAGCGCCCTGACCTCAATCCGTCGTGAATATGAAAACAAAAATTGTTTCCTTATACAATATGTAGTCTTCTCCCCACTCTGGAAGAAAAACCTGTAAGGAAACATTATTGGGAAAATGATGGTTGGGATCTCACAATACAAGACAAACATTGGTTATACACATTTGCCTCCAGCGCTCCGCCCTGCTCCCCCCTCCGCCTCCATTTTGTTTGTTGTTGTCGTCCTCGTGTGCCCGCCCCGCCTCCCAGCTGAGACACCCTCGCCCCTCCCCCTCCACCATCCATATATGACAGTCACTCCTGCGCGCAGCGTTCACGCGCAGCATCCGCGCCCAACCCACGCCAAAGGTGCGCCAAAGGTAAGCCCGTCTACGCCCGTCCGCGCCTGGACCGCGCCCAGCGCCAGACCCCCTGCCCCTCGCGCTCCCCAGCCCTCCCGCATTACCTACGATGCCGCCACCCTCCTAGCCCTTGACCCCGGTCGCGCCCCCAACTGCGTCCAAGCCGCTCCTGGACACACCCATGGACCTTTCTCCTGCTACTCCTGCAAATTCAGCGGCACCGACAACATCTCCGCTACGATCACACCACAGACTCTCGACCCCAACCACCTACAGTGCATCCTTCTCAACACCCGATCGGTCCACAGACACGCCATTGACCTATGGAATCTACTAGACACCATCTCTCCAGACGTCGCCTTCCTAACAGAAACTTGGATGAACGCTTCCTCCGCCCCAGACATCACCATTGCCATCCCTGAAGACTATAAGATCACACGCAAGGACCGCACCAACCACACAGGAGGAGGAATCGCCATCGTCCATAAGAAATCAATCCGCATCTCAACCAGCTCTGACGCCAACCTCGCTAACTCCGAACACCTTCACTTCCAGATCCACATCGACCCCAAGACCACACTCAGAGGCACCCTCTTCTACAGACCACCAGGACCCCGCGCAAAATTCAGTGAAGACATCACGGACTTCATCACCCGACACACGCTCCCCTCCAAAGACTACATCCTTCTGGGAGACCTCAACTTTCACCTCGAAAAGATCAACGACCGCAACACCGCCACCCTCTTAGACAACCTCGCCAACCTCGGACTTAAACAACTGGTCACTTCCCCCACCCACATCGCAGGTCACACACTCGACCCCATCTTCACCTCTAGCAATCATGTCTCCTTCAGCCACACTACGGACCTCCTCTGGACTGACCACAGCTGCGTTCACTTCACCTACAACAAGCCGAAACCCACCAACCACCTCCAACCAATTCTGCAAAGAAACTGGAACAAAATCACCTCGGACCAGATCTCCGCCTCGCTCCTTCTAAACGCCCCAGCCCACTCTTCTAACGCAAACGAAGCCGCCGCCAACTTCACCCTATGGTTATCCAACACCGCCGACACCGTAGCACCACTGAAAAAACGTCAAAGCAAACCTGGCAGCAAAAAGGCCTCATGGTTCAACGATGATCTTAAGAAGTCCAAGAAACTCTGCCGCTCCCTTGAAAAGGCCTGGAAAAAAGACCCAACCACTAGCACCAAGGACGCCTTCAAAAACGCCACCCGCACTCACCACCAACTAATCCGAAAGGCCAAGAAAACAGCATTCAAGGATCGACTTGACAACAACGCCCACAACAGCAAGGAACTTTTCAACATCGTCAAGGAATTCACCAACCCTTCGGCCAACTCCAACGACATCACCCCCTCCCAAGCCCTCTGCGACTCCCTAGCCTCATTCTTCCACAACAAGATTGCAGACATCCACAACAGCTTCGACAACCAACCCGGAAACCAACCCACCCTACCATTTACTGAACATTCTCCCCCCGTGAACACCCTTAACGACTGGAACCCAATCTCCACTGAGGACACAATCCGCCTGATGAATTCCATCCACTCAGGATCCCCCACAGACCCATGTCCTCACCACATCTTCAACAAAGCAGACTCCGTCATAGCACCGCACCTCCGAGATGTCATCAACTGCTCCTTCAACTCCGCCACCTTCCCGGAAGACTGGAAACACGCTGAACTCACCGCCCTTCTGAAAAAACCCACAGCGGACCCCACCGAACTCAAAAATTACCGCCCCATCTCGCTCCTTCCATTCCTGGCCAAAGTCATCGAGAAAGCTGTCAACAACCAGCTCGCCGCCTTCCTCGAAGCCAACAAATCCCTCGACTCCTCACAATCCGGCTTCCGAGCAAAACACAGCACTGAGACCGCCCTCATCGCAGCAACAGACGACATTCGAACTCTACTGGACAATGGAGACACAGTCGCCCTCATCCTCCTCGACCTCTCTGCAGCCTTCGACACAGTCTGCCACAGCACCCTTTTACAACACCTCAATAACATCGGAATCCAAGGAAAAGCACTTGAATGGATCACCTCGTTCCTCTCCGGAAGAACCCAGAGAGTCCGCCTCCCACCATTCAAGTCCGAGGCCACTGAAGTCATCTGTGGCGTACCACAAGGATCCTCACTCAGCCCCACCCTCTTCAACGTTTACATGAGCCCCCTCGCGGCCATCGCCCGCCAACACAACCTCAACATCATCTCTTACGCGGATGACACTCAACTAATCCTTTCTCTCACCAATGACCCCAGCACCGCCAAAACTAACCTACACGAAGGAATGAAAGAAGTTGCCGAATGGATGAAACAAAGCCGTCTGAAACTGAACTCAGACAAAACAGAAGTCCTCATCTTAGGTACATCCCCCTCTGCATGGGACGACTCCTGGTGGCCGGAAGCCCTCGGAAAAGCACCCATTCCGACAGACCACGCACGGAACCTAGGCGTCATCCTGGATTCTTCACTCTCAATGAACAGACAAGTCAGCGCCGTATCCTCTTCATGCTTCAACATTCTTCGCATGCTCAGAAAAACATTTCGCTGGATCCCCACCGAAACAAGGAAAACAGTCACCCATGCTCTGGTCACGAGCCGACTGGACTACGGAAACACCCTCTACGCAGGCACTACCGCTAAACTCCAGAAGAATCTCCAACGAATCCAAAACGCCTCAGCCAGGATCATATTAGACATCCCACGCAACGAACACATCTCTGGTCACCTTAAAGACCTCCATTGGCTACCCGTCAATAAGAGGATCACTTTCCGACTGCTAACCCACGCACACAAATCACTCTACGACATCGGACCAGAATGCCTCAACTCACGACTGTCCTTCTACACCCCCTCCCGCCAACTACGATCTTCCAGCCAAGCCCTCGCCACGGTACCTCGCATCAACAAGACCACCATGGGAGGCAGATCCTTCTCATACCTGGCTGCTAAAACATGGAACTCACTCCCCGCTCACCTTCGCCTTACCCAGAACCACCTAGCATTCAGAAAGCAACTTAAAACGTGGATATTTGACAAGTAATCCTCCTCCCCTTTCTAAGCGCCTTGAGACCCTCTGGGTATGTAGTGCGCTATATAAATTCTATGACTTGACTTGACTTGACATAACATATAAGTGTTGGAGAAAATTCAACTCGTTGCAGTAGAGTAATAGAAATGGTTCACAACTTGTGTCCGTGTCTACTCCATTCTTCGCATGTATAGCCATTAGGATCAGTGTGCAGCTTATGTCCCAATGCTATTTTCACAGGCTGTAAGGCTGTATATGCCTCTTGGTATTAGAAAATATCAAGGCTTTAAGGGCCTTACAAAGGATTTTAGTTTATTCGCGGTAAGAACTTTGAGGTTTTAGCTTATCGTTGACAAAAAAACGGCTGCTAAGGGAGGTCTTGTTGTTTCATGAAATACCCTTGCACATTACATACTCTCATCCCAGTTCTAGGATAGGGTACTACGTTCGCTAAGATGTAGCGTGATCACACAAGGGTATTTGTAAAACATTCTGCTTACTCATAGAGCGGTGGAATTCCGCCTCATGGGCGTTCGTGGTCCAAAGGAGATGCTTGCGCAATCTATATGGTAACGGAGAAACATGAGCGGAAAAACCTAATGAGTGACAGGTCGTCAACTCGTTCGTGTAAGTTAAATCCGGGGAGATCGTATAAGGTCTGACTTACTTGCAGCTTCTGTTCCTCAGACTAGTAACCTACTTGGTTCCATGAACGATACGCCCCGTGGTAATCCCTCACCCTCCGTGCGGGAGCATTCAAATAGTATGAGGCTCTGCTTCCTGGAGGGGGCGTGGTCGGGCCACTCACGTGCAGCGTTCGGCCAATCGATGAGTGCTAATGTCAAACTGAGGCTTGAAACTCAGTTTCCATGGCAACCCTTGGCGTTTCAAAGAGTACTCGAAGGCGTCTTTGTAAACTGAAGATGAATAGGCGGGATTAGGTGGCAATTCGTTCCCAGGTTATTGTACATGCCGAGTACCAGGGGCATCGAGGACACGGAAATGCCAGATCGTTTCCACTACATATACTTCCGGCACTCGGATAAGTTTTCACTTAGTTTGCTCTGGCCACTCGTATCAGTGTGGTGATCGCATATTGGAGTAACACGTTGTAAAGCCATGAGTTTCTCTGTCTTGCTACAAGTGCTGTCATACAGGTTATTACTTAATCATTAAAGTTGTACTCTTTACCCCATGACTGAATTCCAGGGAATCCTGTGGGTTGACAACCTATAAAGCCATCTCTGTTCTTTTTCATAGAGACGTTGCAGGTTATTCCCAGGACTTATCTGTTCAATGATGGTCCATTGTACTTCGTCAGGTGTGTGTCCTGCAGTGAGGTAGTGTTCTGTCAATTTGGTCATGGACTTCTTGCCCCTGATGGTGCTCCTGCGTTACCCTATGCGTAGTTTGACTTTTCTATTGGTCATTCCGACGTAGTGCAGATTGCATGGGCATGTGATTCTGTAAACTACATTTTCACTGTTGCAGTTTGTATGACCTCGAATTGTCCAGATTTTACCAGGTTCCAAACCCAGGGTCTTAGTGTTTGTCGTGAAGGGACACACACTACAGTTGCCTCATTTATAATGGCCAGTCACTTTTGGAAGTCCCCAGGCATTTTGCACTGTCTCATTATGTGCTGCTTTCATTATTGGTCTGGTATTTACTACTGCATCTTTTATGCGTTTCGCTTTCTGGAAAGAGAAGAGTGGTTTTTCCCATTGCCTTTTACCTGAATTCAGAATTGACCAATGCTTGTTTATCACCCTGGTTACATCATTTGAAATCTTATTGTATGTGGTAACACATGTCAATGGAGTATCCTCAGCTGGTCTCACTGTATTTTCCAATAGTGCTTCCCGGGGTTGGTTGCGGGCACGTTTCTGACTTTTTTGTAAGATTCTGGTCGGATAGCCTCTGTCCTTTAGTTTTCGGGTAAGGTCGCTTGCTTGCTCTTTGAAGTCTTCTAGTTGACTACAATTGCGACGTATCCTTATATGTAGTATATGTAGTGACTGCTAGAGCGGCTGAAGGGGGTGTGGAACACAATGAAAAAGGTATATGAGAAGGATGAAGAGAGGTGGGAGAAGGGGTCATGGGTCACAAAGAGTACATGAATGAGGCACATTTGAGAGTGATGAATCACAGATCTGATTGTTGGTGATGAATCTGAGTGGTTGCAGAAACTGTGCAAGGTGGGTAAGGTTGTGAAGCAAAGTAAAGATAATCAAACAATAGGATTCTATCTACTTGTATTTTTATTTTTGTTTTATAGTGTATAATATATAATGTGAAGTAGGTCTAGTGTCCGTTCGCCAGTCTTTGTGGATGACAAAGGCAAGCATTATGTGTTTTTAAAATACACCTCAATCACTATGATTCCCATAGTGTCATGCTTCATCATTGGGGTCTTCCCGTCCCTCTACGGGGCGTGGCGTGCTACGACCCGCGAACTACGCAGGAGCACTTTTTATTTTGAAGGTAGGCTATGTGTGGTGTGACAAATGTGTAAATGATGGGGGGTGTTGGGATTTAAGTGCAAAAATATAAAACTTGAAAATTTCCTGGCTAGTAGAAAAAATAATGCATTCGCTTCTCTAGCTGGAAATATTAAACAAGGGGTTGTGGTAGGGCTATATATTACGTCCTACTTGGTCGACATGTTTCGTTAGCAGTCCCCCACTGCTAAACTCATCAGGACCTATGTTAATCCCTACTGTATTCAATAAGCTCACTAATGTATAGTATGCCTACTTTCCTAAAATAGACTAGCAAAAATAGGCTAGTCTATTTGAATCAAGGCTTCAGTTTGGCCTTTGAGGAAAAAATGGTGACCTAATATGGTCTCTGAAAGAAAATGGAAATAGAGGAAAAAATTGAAAAACACAGAATCAGAGCATTATTCTGTAACATATTTTCAATTCACACATTTCTGTTAGTAGGTTCTCAATATGACCTGTGGAGAGACGTGATATATTTTTCTCACATACATCTTTCTTGTTGGGGATTTCTTATTTGCGTAATTCATGTATTCTAATTAGCGAAATACAGTATTTCCTGGTGCCATCTTTGTCGTTAAGAAATGCGTCAAAAACAATCACTCACACATCAATCATTCATACTTGGTAGAGACAAGGCAAGGAAACGGCAATAGTTATTGCCGCTAAATGATAAAAGGTTCTGTCCGTTGTTCCCATGTTCAGTGTTATAAGTGTCCATAACAGCAGGTTATGAGGCACTGTTATTTAAAAAATGCTGCACATGGTGAAGTAGGGAGGTGAAACAAAACATTACCATGTCATGATTTTGTCATTCTATTCAAGGTGGAGAAAGGAGTTTTTTATATAAAATAAAATATACATACATTTTTCACAAAATATCGTGCCCCATGAGCTCAGCATCAGAGGTATATGCTTACGGTCATTTACTGCTGACAAAATCTCTCCATTCCGCCTCTGTGCTGCTCCGTGGAATACTTCGGAGTGGCCGGCATTTGTTATTTATAGTTTCTAGTTAATGGGAAAGGCTCCGAAATTGCCGGCATCTGGGCTAGCTCTGCTTCTGATGAGCCCGGAAGTGTATTGATTTACCTGAAAAACTAGTGCAGAAACAAAAATGGCCGCTGTTCTCGGCATGACCTGGGTTGTCAGAACCTCGTGAGTCTTTCTTCTATGTTAGCTTGCAAGTTACCGGGTGGTTTGATAACTCGTCCTAACTATCAGTTGAAACAATGGCATTGCTCAAAATGGTTGCGATGACTCTAAACAATTATCGTGAAAAAATAGACATTGTATATTATTATAAACCACATCTGGTTAAAGTAAGCACATGGAGTCATGGATTTGGACACGTGATTGTTTGTTTTTGCTCGTCTGACTTATCTTTCGCAATCATTTAGAATTCACCAAGGTGGTGGCTCGTAATTTTAAAGATGCCTTGAAATGCATGGATTCGTAGAAAGACCATGCATCTTAAGCAGATGCTTTCAAAATTAACCATGGTGGTGGCTCGTAATTTGAAGAGATGCATTAAAATGCATGTGTTCATGGAGACAACTTACAAAGTGCGAGCTTTTTTGAGCATAAGTGGGGCTACGGATTTTGTTCTCAGGGATTAAACTGGTCACATTAGTAGGGAAGTGTTCCTGTCATAGTTGTGTCTTGGCATACGGCCAGTGACTTGTATTGGCTTGTTATGGCCCTTCAATGAATCTGGTACAGATGTCTGTATATGGGGGCAACTGTTTTCCCCATTAAAGTACGCTCCTGTTGATTTTTAATTGTCCCCATGGTATTTCATTGTTCAGGCCGTGGAGATGCGTTTTGAGACGGAACACCCACCTCTGTTCTTTCTCAAAAAGTTATTTGTCATTGGATACTTGCTCAATGATGGCCCAAAAAATATCTTCTGGTTTATGGCCTTTTTCCAGGAAATGGGTTGCCATTTTTGTGCTTGTTTTCTTGCATTTAATGCTACTCTTGTGTTCACCTATTCTTGTTTTTACAGGTCTCTTGGTCATGCCGACGTATTCTAAGCTGCATGGGCATGTGATTAAGTAGACCACGTTCTGGCATGTGGTGAACTTTCTTTGCTCCCACTTTGTACCGTTTTGGAATTTTAGGTCTTTGCTCTTTTTTGTTAGATTGCAAACTTTGCATCTCCCGCAGGGGTGGTGTCCTTTGAGGGTCTCTATACCTTTATACAGTGGTGTATCTTCCTTTCTACGCGGTCTGGTGTGAACCAACATATTGCGGATGCTCTTGCCTCTTCTGTTTGAGAAAATGGGTTTTGGAATATCAAGGCCCCCACTGTTTAGAATCTTCCAATGTTTTGTGAATATTTTAGACACTAAGGGGGTCATTATCATGGCGGACGGACCTGCGTCAGTCCACCACCCCAGAGGTGGAGGGAACGTCCGCAGGGGCATCTGCGGTCCCTCCGTGCGAATTAGAATGTGCCCGCCACCCTGGCGGTCACATCCTGTATTTTTAACATTGCGGCAGGTGCTGCTTAAAGCAGCACCCGCTGCAATGTTAAAACTGCATGCAGTGCATTTGCATGCACGAAGCGGCAGACACCGCGCGGTGCCTGCCACTATGTGCAAGCAAATGCAGGGGGGTACCATAGGTACCCCCCATGTGCACCCCCCCCCCTTCACCCTGGGGGCCAGCAACCGGCCCCCGGAGAAAAGACCGTATGCCTTTTTGTGGCGGCCTTGCCGCCGCGGACAGGCATGTCACAAGGCTAATCCTAATATGGCTGTCGGTGTCTGAAAGACACAACCACCATATTAGAGCTTTTCCGCCGCTGGACCGCGGCGTAAAAGCTGTGGACGGTCTTCCCAACCCCCCTGCCATCCTAATCTGGTGGGGGGTCTTTTCTATCACAGCAGCGGTGAATCCGCATCCTCCGGGTGGGCGGTGGTTTCCGCCTGCCCGGAGGATGCGGATTCATCGCAATCCTAATCGGCCCCTCGGTTGGAGTTGGTATTGCATGTGGTAATACAGAATGGCCTTTTCTCCTCTTCTCTAGGCTGGGTATTCTCAAGTAGGCTTTCCCTGCAGTTATTGCATGCCCGTTTGTAAGCCTGGTTTATTATTTTGTTCGGGTATTGGCGTATCTCTATTTTCCTCCGTAGAACTTTTGATTGGGATTTGAAGTTGGCAATCTCTGTGCAATTGTGCCTCAACCGCAGAAATTGACCATAAGGAAGATTGTTGTCATCAATCTTCCATTTTTTGGAAAAATGTTGGGGTCTAGGAATACACAAGCCTTTCCCATAACGAGACATTGAGCATCATTGAGGATGTCCTGTTTGAAGATGACTGGGAATATCAAACCCCAAGGAATGTTATTATGGAGTGCTGCAGTCTGACCCTCAAGGAAAATTTCTTTGAATACGAGAATACAATATACCCTCAGAAGCATGGGACCAACATGGGAAGCACGTTTGCTCCCAGTATTGCTGGTCTCTACGTTCCTCAACTGGAGACAACAAAAATATTACATCCCAAACAATCCATTCAGAAAACACATTAACACCTGGAAAAGGTATATCAATGACATTTTCATCATATGGGAGGGGGACGAAACTACGGCGCAGCAATTCATTACCTGGCTTAACTTTCAAGATGACTTTCTCAAGTTCACCAGCACCATTTCCAACAGCAACCTAGTATTCCTAGACCTCAACATTTTTCCAAAAAGAACAGAGGTGGGTGTTCCGTCTCAAAACGAATCTCCACGGCCTCAACGATGAAATACCGTGGGGACAATTATAATCAACAGGAGCGTACTTTAAAGAGGAAAACAGTTGCCCCCATGTACAGACATCTGTACCAGATTCATTAAAGGCCCATAACAAGCCAAAACAAGTCAATGGCCGTATGCAAAGACACAACTATGACAGGAAAACTTCCCTACTAATGTGACCAGTTTTATCCCTGAGAACAAAATCCGTAGCCCCACTTTGATCAAAAAAGCTTGCACTTTGTAAGTTGTCTTCATGAACACATGCATTTTAATGCATCTCTTCAAATTACGAGCCACCACCACGATTAATTTTGAAAGCATCTGCTTAAGATGCATAGTCTTTCCACGAACCCATGCATTTCAAGGCATCTTTCAAATTATGAGCCACCACCTTGGTGAATTCTAAACGTTTGCGAAAGATGAGTCCGACGAGCAAAAACAAACAATCACGTGCCCAAATACGTGACTCCATGTGTTTACTTTAATCAGATGTAATTTATAATAATATACAATGTCTATTGTTTCACGATAATTGTTTAGAATCATCGCAACCATTTTGAGCATTGCCAGTGTTTCAACTGATAGTTAGGACGAGTTATCAAACCACCCGGTAACTTGCAAGCTAACATAGAAGAAAGACTCACGAGGTTCTGACAACCCAGGTCATGCCGAGAACAGCGGCCATTTTTGTATCCGCACTAGTTTTTCAGGTAAATCAATACACTTCCGGGCTCATCAGAAGCAGAGCTAGCCCAGATGCCTGCAATTTCGCTGGCTTTTCCATTAACTAGAAACTATAAATAACAAATGCCGGCCACTCCGAAGTATTCCACGGAGCAGCATAGAGGTGGAATGGAGAGATTTTGTCAGAGGTAAATGACCGTAAGGATATACCTCTGATGCTGAGCTCATGGGGCACGATATTTTGTGAAAAATGTATGTATATTTTATTTTATATAAAAAACTCCTTTCTCCACCTTAAATAGAATGACAAAATCACAACATGGTTAATGTTTTGTTTCACCTCCCTACTTCACCATGTGCAGCCTTTTTGAAATAACAGCGCCTCATAACCTGCTGTTATGGACAGTTATAACACTGAACATGGGAACAACGGACAGAACCTTTTATCATTTTGCGGCAATAACTATTGCCGTCTCCTTATCTTGTCTCTACCAAGTATGAATGATTGATGTGTGAGTGATTGTTTTTGACGCATTTCTTAACGACAAAGATGGCACCAGGAAATGCGGTATTTGGCTAATTAGAATACATGAATTACACAAATAAGAAATTCCCAACAAGAAAGATGTATGTGAGAAAAATATATCACGTCTCTCCACAGGTCATATTGAGAACCTACTAACAGAAATGTGTGAATTGAAAATATGGTTCAGAATAATGCTCTGATTCTGTGTTTTTCTATTTTTTCCTCTATTTACATTTTCTTTCAGAGATCATATTAGGTCACCATTTTTTCCTCAAAGGCCAAACTCAAGCCTTGATTCAAATAGACTATCCTATTTTTGCTAGTCTATTTTAGGAAAGTTGCCATACTATACATTAGTGAGCTTATTGAGTAGAATAGGGATTAACAAAGGTCCTGATGAGTTTAGCAGTGGGGGACTGCTAACAAAACATGTTGACCAAGTAGGGCGTAATACATAGCCCACCAACGACCCCCTTTTTAATATTTCCAGCTAGAGAAGCGAATACATTATTTTTTCTACTAGCCAGGAAATTTTCAATTTTTCTATTTTTGTATTTAAATCCCTACACCCCCCACCCCTTACACCTTTGTCACACCACACATAGCCTACCTTCAAAATAAAAAGTGTCCCCGCGTAGTTCGCAGGTCGTAGCACGCCCCGCCCCGTAGAGGGACGGGAAGACCCCAATGATGAAGCATGACACTATGGGAATCATAGTGTGTGAGGGGTATTTTAAAAACACAAAGTGCTTGCCATTGTCATCCACAAAGACTGGCGAACGGACACCAGACCTACTTCCCATTATATATTATACACTATAAAACAAAAATAAAAATACAAGTAGATAGAATCCTATTGTTAGATTAACTAGTTCAGGAGGTTGATTCTATTAGAACATCCTCTACTCTCCCTCTTTTGTTAAAGCAAAGTAAAGATACTCAGAATCCCAGGTCAACTGCTGAACTATGAACACTTGTTCAAAGTGATAACCTGGGCCATTTTGTTTTAGAAGTCTGTGAAATACCCTAGATCATTTCTGCAGGAGCCTGGCAATAACTTTAAATACAAAAGGTGATACCTCCACGTGAAAGACACTGTAACTTTTTCAAATACCATACTTCATGGCAAAAGCATGCAAACCTACTGGAAATTAAAACATAAACAGATTTTGGCATCGGGTCATGAGCTGGAGTGGGCAGATTGATAGGTAGAGTTCTGCTTCATGGCTCTGGGGTGATGCATCCGTGATGGATGAGGCGGTGGGCTCGTGTTTTTATGATGAGTCTTAATGAGCCGGATAGTTGCAGAAGAGGTATACACTGTTGGATGACTTCCAGATCCACATAAGAAAGAGGGTTCTGTTTTTTCTTTAGATAATTATAAGATCAGTATGATCGTTCTAATGCTAAACAACATGTTTAAGGGGGCACCGGTCGGGGACCTCACAAGTGAAGTTAGAGGGGGAGACATGCATGATGTAAGTAGTGCACTGTGAAGTGAGATCCATTGGGAAGAAAGGATTTACACCATTTTAAATCCTTATGAGATGCTCATAGAACAAGGTCCGATTGGGGAGCGGCCATGCAGAGTGGCTAATTGATCACAAGGACATATGATAGTGGGAGAGTGGGGAGAACCACACAAAGTAGAGTGCCAGAGGGACCAACTTAGAAAGGACAGATAAGAGTCTTGATGGAAAATGGGGATGAATGAGAGAGGCACAGGTGAGTGTGGCAGGTGATGACCATCTAGATTAAATTGACTCTAAAATCTGGAATATTTCATGTAGCAGTAATTCAAATTTTTAGAACGGGGATAAAAAACACTTACTTCATGCAAACGATTAAGAGAAATTATTGTGCATCAGTTTTTAATTATTTATTGCTACAATGAGAAATATATTCAACATTCATTTTTTTCTTCTCCAGCCATAAATAGGATCGAATAAATTAATAACTTACAACTCTTAAAATGGTTTAACACATTAAGCAAAATAGGTTACAATATCACATTGTTTATCAAGATTTGTTGTTACCAGTGACATTAATGATAAATAGAAAACAAATTAGAGAATACATACAAGTATTCATTAAATAAAAGATAATGTAGAATTATTTTTCTGATATCATATATCTGTTTCAAACACCTGAAGTATCTTTCAGAAATACAGTTCCATTCCTGAAGAATTGCCATACCGTTTCATCACACTATTGTGTGCTCACATATAAAAACACATATTATGTCTAATGAAACATTTCATGTAGAGTTATACATACTGTTGTCTGATATTATATTTTGCCATCTTAATGAGACATTACTGCAGAAAATCGACAGAAAGCACAAGGTGGATTGATCGCATGGGTTCGTGACGTGGATATTTGACAGTCACAAGGACAAGAAATCAAATGGCTCATCCTTGCCCAGTGAAGTCGAGGTTCATTGTTTGAGAAGATACACAACTGACACAGAAACACAGAGGGTAGGAGGGGGGCCCGAGGGGAGAAATTATTTATAGACCAAATGGTATCTTGTCCCCCAACTATACATTCAAACACACAAGAGATGCCAAAGGTCTTTGATTAATTCAATTCTGATGCCGAACCATCAAAGTGTTCTACATGAGTAGCTGGAACCGAAGAATCGCTACACTCCAAGAGAGACACAGGAGAAAGTAAGTGTCCAAACAGCCCTTCCTCAAGAACAAATCGAGGCTAGCTGTACAGCACGAGGTAGGTATTTTTAATCACTCGGATCAATTTTCCTTTCTGTTTCATTCATTTTTTCACACTTTTCTTGAGCACTGCAACTAAGCCCTATCAGCCTCAAACTCTGTCATCATCTCTGATTGAGGGTTCAACCATTGGGTCCACAGCTAGCCTCGATTTGTTCTTGAGGAAGGGCTGTTTGGACACCATATTTCAAACACGAAATCCCAGATGACGAAGTCCCACTATTGAGTGGGCTGATGGGTACTTTTCTATGGGTTCTAACTCTGAACTGTATCTGAAAACTTACTTTCTCCTGTGTCTCTCTTGGACTGTAGCGATTCTTCGGTTCCAGCTACTCATGTAGAACACTTTGATGGTTCGGCATCAGAATTGAATTAATCAAAGACCTTTGGCATCTCTCGTGTGTTTGAAGATACACAACTGGTCTATATATATTTAAGACCTGTCACACTATCTTGAGATGCTGCTGACACACCCAAGGCAAGGGATTTCAGTCACCATAGCTCAGAGCTGACATTACTGATACAGTTTTTTTACTGGCTTGTCAATGCTTGAAATCAGAAAGAAAACTACATCACTTGTATTTTGCCACCTGCTACAAGATGTGGGGTTGTTGTTTTTACATACCTATTTGTGTCAATTTCCTTTCATCTAAGTGATAATGACTTTAGATTCAGGCCTCAAAACCCACCCATATATTAAAACTGATATAACAAACATATCTTTTTTCTGTGTTGCCAATTTTTATGAAGCATATTGGAATTCCCCCATCCATCCCACCCCCAATGCTTGCACTATTCCTGCGGCTTTTATTGGCCATTGTTCTTTGCTCACTTCTTACACTTCTGAGAACATCAATTTCATGAGGCTGATGACTTAGCGATCCATCAATATGCTGTTGGGTGTGATGCAGGGGCATCCTACTACAAAGGTAATGGTATCCAGTGTAAAGGTGCAGCTGTTCGGATCTTTCCGCAGGACCAGGATCTGGTGCTTAATTTCGACTGGGTTCAAATTGAAGCCTCCGCCGCTATCAGAGCATACAGCCTGAGATATATGCATAGGGTACATCTGGTTGTCTATATCTGACCTGTAAATAAACAATCAAGGTATTAGTACAGTTTGTGGACCATCCTTCACCAACACCTATTACCAGATTAAAAGAAGAAAATAGCATAGGACAACCGACTGAAACGAAACAAGAATGGGGGGGGCTACTCTAGCTCTAAGAACATGCTTCTATCTAAAAAGGGTGACAGCAAAGATTAGCCACTGATGACTTGCTAGGACCTAACCAAATATGATCTGCATAAGGCCCATTTTAGAGTCTCGCAGCAGAGTGGCTACATAAAGTGCAGAGGGTGAGGGTGGTGGTGGCGTAATGGTGAACAAGGTAGTGGAGAAGAATGTTGAGGGTATTTGGGACATTAGGAAGGATGGAAGACAGGGGAATGAAAATAATTGGATACATTGTTCTTGCTTAAGTAGGTTTGCGACCCATGAAGAATGCTCGTTAAACAATTTATCATAATGTTACCAGTCGAAGAAAGAAATCCCCCAGACTGTGGCAGTTAAGCATGACCCACATGCATTGTTTTATGGTGTTCTGCAGTTGCGCACCACACTTTCACAGGCACCCAAAGGAAAAAGGTGGGTTCTTCTGAACCATGACCATGCACTGTGAGCCTTACATGCATCGTACGCTATCTCATTCTAGGGCTTCCCAGGTCACAAAACAAACTGTCAAGCAAATAAGTTAGTTTGTGATCCTTCCTGTGCAGCACTGAAGGCTAACCAACACCCTTAAAGACACTAGTTTGAATACAATTTTTGGATGGAGAGAGAAAAGTGTTAAAAAGTGACTTAAAAAGAGACTAGCGTGCACTGGCTTCTCCCCGAGCATCACCATCGAATGAAACTTCAGCCCATTGTCTAACAGCATGCTAAAAGATAGCTAATTTTCTGCTGTTAGCTGTAGAAGCACCACAGGTTGTGCAGCAAACCTGCCACCACCCTCAAAATTGTCTACTTGAAATGGGGTTACTAACTCTAATTGAAGGTATTCTTTTTGTTTTATCTAATTTTTAAAGTGGTTGAAGCCATTTTGTTCAATACTCGTATAGTGTGAAAATTCTGTTCAAAGCTTTCATGTTCTTTAAAAAGCTTATTACATTATCTCCGAATTTGAGGGTGATTTGAGGACACAACAATCCAATCCGGAAGGAGAACCAGTAGATCTGCAGTCTCAACCCCACTGCGCAACATGTTACCATTGATTCAACTACCTTCTTTGTAAGATCTGATCTAAGTAAACTTTCTAAGGAGCGACGATGGAAACTGAAACAATATATTGATCCAATAAAGGAACTAGGTGGCTAAGCTTATTTGCAAGAACCAGCCAAACTGAAAGTGCTTAAAAATGGCCGAACATATTATTTTCTGGAAGAAAATGAAGTGGAAAGAGCACTGGCCGATTGGAAACTGGAAAAGAAAACTATTACTGAATAACGTCCTTTTTTTTCTCTCTTCTCTTTTTCCTTTTTTTTCTATATAGAGTGTTCTTTTTTGATTATGCTATAACAAAGATGTTGGATGCAGTATGAGATCAATGGATAGAATAGGAGTGTTTATATAAGGTCTCAATTGATATAAAATGCAATACAGAAATGAAAAAAGAGAAATACCACATAAAAATTAGACATGCTCTACAACAAATTGTATTTATATTTGAATGCCCAAAACCTCGAGGCGTTTAACCCCGCGCTGAAGCTGCCAAATAGAACGGCAGCTGTTCAAATGGGGGGACCTGTAAGTAAGGGTGGGGGTGGGTGGGAAAGGCCGCTGCCTGGCAAGGGTAGGGTAGGGGCTGGTCTTTCTTGGGGTAAAAATTGCATCATGGGGCTAAAAATACGATATCACTTGGAAATACAACAAGACGAATATGATTTTTTTCGAGTGCTTTAAGAATAGGGATCTGTATTTTTTGCAATGCATTTATTAAAATGTTTAGTATGGAATGTGGCAGGCCTAAATATTAGGAGTAAAAGAAACCTTGTGTATGAGGAGCTCAGGATGTACAATCCACAGATCGTAGTCATCACTGAAACGCACATAGCCTATAAAGATAAAAAATTATTAAAACAACTTGGATATGATATTATGGTTTGTATGGAATTCAATGCTTCTATCCGGGGGGGGGGTGGCAATATTAAAACATAGACATTTTAAGGTAGAAATAAACAGGACATTAACTGATAAGGCTGGTAGGTGGGCAATAGTACAGATAACACGGGAAGGTCACAAATTTACTATTTGTGGGGTGTATGCATCAAATCAAGATGAACCAAAATTCATTGTTCAAGTGAATATGGAATTACTTTCTTGGGATGGGGAATATATTGTGCTTGGGGATTTTAGTTGTATTATGAATTATAATTTAGATACAACTAGAAAAGGCTCATTTCAGGGAATGAGGAAGACTAGGGGGGCAATTCTAGATTTTGCTAGAATTCATTTACTTAAGGATGCATGGAGATGCTTACACCTCCGGCTACCCGGTTATACGTACTATTCTGCTGCACATAAATTATGCTCACGGACAGATATGATGTGGGTTACAGACTCTATTTTGGAAACTAGTACTATTACAATATGTCCAAGAGTAACCTCGGATCATAATCCAATTATTTTGACATTTAAGATATCAACAGAGCGACCCTTACCTCGCCTTTTTTCCTTTCCTAGATATTTATTTATAAATATTAATTTTGTTAAGCAACTGAAAGAACAAATAAAGGAGTTTATAGACATAAATATCTGTTCAGCTTCACCTTTAACAGTGTGGGATGCATGTAAGGCCAGAATACGTGGATTTACACAACAATATATATGGCGGCAAAATAGAGAATGCCAATCCCAAAATGAGCAAATGATTGCCGAAATACTTAACCTTGAACACCAATTATCTGAAACTTTATCAACTGGGGTAGAACATTTAGAAGCTTTAAATTTTAAATTGATCGAACTAAAGGTAGTGATGAAAAACATCTTCAGGGAGAAAAGCATTATTAAATTAAAAAATATATCACCTTAACCAATATGAAAATGGTGAAAAAATTGGCAAAGTTTTAGCTTATAAAGTGGCTGAAGATCGCGCCCAAAATGCTATTAAGGAAATTAAAGGGGATATTAATCAGATTTTTCAGGATCCTAAACTAATATTACAACAATTTGCATCCTATTACCAAGAGCTCTATACGCCAGAAGCTGTAGTTAAGGAAGATAATTTCAAAAACTACATAACAGTAAATAAAGTTAAAACTTTGGAGGATGAACAATCTGATCAGCTGGTAGTTGATGTTACAGCAATAGAGATTAGAACAGATATTAACTCGCTAGCAAATGGCCAAGCTGTAGGTGAGGATTGTATCCCCTTAGAGTTATATAAAAATTGTATGGAAGAGCTAATCCCACTGCTTATTAGAGTTATTCAAGCAATTGGTAATGGAGAGCAGGCTCCAAAATCTTGGAACCTCACTCAAATAATTTTTTTTCTAATGAAGGGTAAACCATCGCAGGAGAGAGGCTCCTATCGGCCAATTTCGCTTATCAATAGCGATGCAAACATTTTTGCAAAAATATTGGCAACCCGGCTTGCACCATTAATGTCTTATATGGTTTCACCCCAACAAGATGGTTTTATACCAAAAAGAGACACCACGGCACAGATTAATATGGCCATTTCTGCTTTTGACCTGGCAAGAACTAAAATCACCCCGCTCGGTATGATTTTATTAGATGCAGAGAAAGCATTTGACCGAGTGGGGTGGGATTTTATTTGGGCAGTGTTGCAAGCGTTTTGCATAAAAGGTCAATTCTTGAAATGGATTCAATCACTATATGATATGCCTCTGGGAAAGGTTTGTTATATGGGAAAATGCTCTTCTACTTTCATGATTAGGCGAGGGACGCGGCAGGGGTGTCCTTTATCCCCTTTATTATTTGCCTTAGGGATGGAACCCTTCCTAATAGCACTTCAGAGCCAAGCTCTTATTAAACCTTTTGTAAACGGCCCAAACTTTCTTGATATAACCGTCTATGCGGATGATATTCTCGTTTTTTCTACGAATGTGCCTGAAACTATGACGGGCATTTTAGTAGAAGCGGGGAAATATGGCTCAGTGTCCGGCTACCGACTGAACACTAGTAAAACCCAAATTATCCTGAATCATCAATTACCATCATCGGTGATAGGGATATGTGATGTAGCAACTTACCTAGGGGTAAAAATTTCGTCAAATATAGATGAAATTGTGGCATTAAATTATGAACCGCTATTAAAAGAAACTGCTATTTTATTTAAGAAATGGCACAAGCTTCCACTTAGCATTATTGGCCGAATAAATTTGGTTAAAATGAAAATACTGCCAAAATATCTTTATCTCTTTCGCTCTATCCCCTTAAGGGTAAATAATTCTTATTTTTGTAGGTTAGAAGGCATTATCAGTAGCTTCATTTGGGGCTATGAGAAAGCACGACAAGCTATATCTCTTCTTAAACTGCCTTTTGATCAAGGTGGATTGGGCCTTCCAGATATTAGATATTATTATTGGTCCTCCTTTCTGACCCGCTTTCGTAGCTTGTTGATTCCTGATAAATGTTTATATTTTCATAGATGTCTGCTAGGAGCAGACGCAACTATGTTTTTTTACAGATTAAATGACCCCAATTATTTTAAACGTGTTAAGTTTAAGACGGTGCGGGATACCTCTTATATTTGGCGCTCCATTCTTACTAAGAGTAAGATATCTTTATTTCATGATAAAACTCCTCTATGGTATAACCCAGGTTTTCCTGAAATTTTTCAAGATACAGTAGGTGGCCTATTCTCAAAATGCTCAGAGATTTATATGATCATAGGGGATTTTTTTCATTTTAAAGACTGAAAGTCTGCTATAAACTGCCAGAAGGGGCAAGATTTAAATACTATCAGATTAGGGATTATTTTCTGAGGAAGATAGAACTTACTTCTTTGACAGAATCTGAAGTCTGGAATTGTATTTACAGGGAAGAAGATAAAGCACTGATTAGTATAGGGTATAAAATATTTTCTGGATATAACACTAATGATATACATAAATTGGCTGAAAAATGGACAAACAAGTTGACAATAGAAATAACATCAGATTTTATCACCTCCTCTTTAAATAGCCTCAATCTTGCTGTTCAATCCTCAAATCTTAAGCTACAGTTATTTAAAACTATATGTCAATTATACTATATACCGGATCGGATACTTAAATGGGCAATAAATATTAACTTCAGTGATCGTACAAAATGGCCAAAATGTGATTTGAGGGGGGCTGATATCACTCATGTTTTTCTCTTGTCCAAATCTTGTTGAATTCTGGAATGGAATAACTAAAGTTATCTCTACTAAACTCGGTACTCCTATTATACTCTTATTAAAAGATGTATTTATAGGAGTGTCAGGGGAAAATAATGTGTTATGTGATTTACTGAATATTTTAATCACTTGTGCTAGACTGACTATTGATAGAGTCTGGGTTCAACAAAATTCACCAAAGGTCATGGAGTGGTGGAGTCTTGTTAAAGAGATACATAATATGGACACTCTCTTGCAAATACAAGGGGTCTACAGACTAAACGGAAAGTGGACAAAATGTGGGGATTAATTATGTCATAAAATTGCTTCTTTAATTCTTATTCTTTTGTCTCATCATGTCGATGAAGATTAATTCTAGTATTTTCTGTTTATGTCTTGTTGTATAATTTGTTTGATGTTCCCCATGATGCAAAAAATAAAAACAATAAAAAAAAAAAACATGATGCCATGGGCCATCTCACTGTAAATGTGTGCAATTATCGATCATTACAGAGAGGAGAAACGGTACCTCAAAGTGAGCAAAACTGTACCTTTTATACATGATATTCTTAACACCAAACAAATGCACGCCCACAAGTAAAATTACAGCGGAAAGATGACATTGTATGATAACACAATTTTAACAATTGTTTTTTGTCACATGGATTATAGCTTTAACAAATTATTGCAGCTTATACTTCATTGACCTTTGCTAATAGAACAACTACTTATATAGGCCCCAATGGAGACTGCATTACCATGATATATGTGAACCCCATTCCACTTTAATTACAAATTTCAATCAAATAAGTAGTTTTAAATATCTTTACAGGCTGCAATACCAGAAGTCATGGCAGCTGTCCTTACCTAACAGATGATGCTCTTTGGATATAATCCTCTGATCAATTAGTGGTGCTGCTTTTCTATTTTACAAGCAGAGAAACTAAACAGTCAGAAGGGCCACCTAGATAGTTAATAATAAAAGATAGATGTATGCCAGAACCACACATTCTGTTGCAACACATGCCATTACAGCGTGGCTGTTACAACTCAAATGCCATTGCCACACATAACTGTTACCACTTATGCTTTTACAATGAATTTCATTGTAAAAACATTGAATGGTAAGGCATATGCATGGTAAAGGTTTCATTAGTATAAATAACAATTTTACAGGTAAGTATAAAGCATATATATATATATATCACATCAGCGTGCTTCTCGCACAGGAGGTTTGGATAACTTTTGCCCACGTTTCCAGTCATTCATTAAGGTTGCGGCCCTTCAAAGGAACATCACTGTAGGTTTGGACTAAGTTATAGTGTTAATATTATCCATACTTAAAACTTTTGCAAAAATTCCTGCACAGATTTTTGATTGACATTTCCATCGAAGGGGATTCTGGATCTTGCAGTTCTACAAGCTAGTAGAGACTGTCCGGAGGCTGACATTTAGGTCGTAAGTGCACCCAATAGGTGCAATCTGAGCCCCGTGGACTTGTTACAAGAATGGTATCTCTTCAATGTGTTCTGGATGGTTCACACAATCTATAATCCTATTAATGTCCAGCCACGTTCGCCGCATTTGCTATCTGGAGAAATGTGTTCCTTTTTCAATGTGGCAACATGTAGGTTTCCGACTTTCATTAATGAAACAACGAGCACGTCTTTTAAAGTATGTTTAATTTTGAGTAAATATTTGGTGGGCTGCATATCTTTGAGAGCTTTGGCGTCGTACTATGAATATTTATGAATTCACTTAGGAATGGTATTTTCCTATGCTCTTTCCCCAGGCTGATTACGCACTGATAACATCTTTTACTGATGTAATAACGTGGCTTTGCATTATGTTGCATTTGATATTTATTGGCTTGTCATACTATGCACTTTCATCTATTTAACATGTATTGAATGTTTTTTTTGTCCATGGATTAATCCATATAGTCTGTTTTCTAGGTCTATTGGTGCCTGCACTAGAGGGGAGGGGTATATATAGTGTTTGAATTCATGGCGCCAATTTGGATTGATAAAGCCTGCTGTGCAGGCGAAACGCGTCTCTCTGTCATTGCGGGGTCGTGGGAGACCTGAACAAAATAAATTAGCCCTATTCAGACCGATTTCGAGTACGTGCCACTTTCTCTTTGGAGTTGGATGGTTGGTTGTGATGTATATGTATATGTATATATATATATATATATATATATATATATACAATAATATAATAATATATCACTACAGCAAATTTGCTTCATTTAAGAAGACCCCGCACACCACTTCAATTCTGCTTTGTTGTTTTTATTCTCCTGTAGTTTTCTCCCACCTACGCGTTTCGGACTATACAAGTCCCTGGTCACGGTTTACAAACCGTGACCGGGATTGGTGTTTCACTGTTTAAAAATTATGCACTTACAAACGCTTGTATCTGGTGAGCAAGGCGACAGGTTCGCCGAAACGCGTCAGATTGTGGCACCCTTGACACGATGAAAAGAAAAAAACAAAACTCTGCTGCATCTATTACTGAATCCGGTGTCTGTTTTTCTCCTGGAGAGTGCTGACCTGTGCGGTGCACTGTGGGAGTGTTAGCGTATATATATATATATATATATATATATATATATATATATATATATATATATATATATATATATATATATATATATATATATTGATATATATCTATATATATATTCACTGAAAAAACCATAGGTTTCACACCAGTTATAGTTAGCTGGAAATTTTACTGATATAAAACCATTGAAATTCCCACGTTATAGTTAGTTGGACTCACTATAACTTGCGCGTGCAATGCACTGCTGATGACATCACATATTACATCACTCATGACATGTTTTTTTAGTATCAGTATGAGTGTCTGTATGGTTTGGTGGGGCTGTTACTTAGCACATAGATGCATCAATGACTGACTCACTGTTTGTATGTGTTTTGAAGACAGCATTTGTGTAGGATTGTATGGGTGGATGAGTGTGTATATGTGTGTGTTAGAGAGTGAATGCCTCTCTCACTAGTGTCTTTATGAGTAACTACATATGTTTAAATCTTGTATATATGAGAATTGATGTATATAAGTAAGTATATGTGAGAGTGAGAGATTGAAAGAGTTCCTGTTTAAATAAGTATGTGTTTCTATAAGTGATTGTTTAAGAGAGTAAGTATGTGTAAGTTTCCTTAGAAGTAATGTGTTAATGTGTGTATAGTTGTATATGCAAATAAATGGATGTTTATTAGTTTATTTGCATGTGTGAGTATATGTATGAGTAAGTTTTTGATGACTGTCAGTGTGTAACAGAATGAATAGGGGTATCACTACATATGATGAGTGAGTATATGTATGTATGAGTGAATACATAAAACTGTTGGTGAATGTGCGAATTTGTATATAGATGGTGAAATTACTGAATTGGTTGTTGTAACTGGTATGGGTATATCCACTTTTTTGTTAATATTAGTTTCTATTTTTGAATATGTGTTTCAAAGGTTACTTTACAGTGAAAGGAGGTCTGTCACTGTGTTACAAGGATGGTATCATCAGTGATGTCATGAGTGATGTCACTGACCATGTCATGAGTGATGTAATATGTGATGTCATCAGCAGTGCATTGCACGCGCAAGTTATAGTGAGTCCAACTAACTATAACGTGGGAATTTCAATGGTTTTATATCAGTAAAATTTCCAGCTAACTATAACTGGTGTGAAACCTATGGTTTTTTCAGTGAATTTAATAGGTTTTTTAAATGCTAATTCCTAACTATAACCGGTCTGAAACCTATGGTTTTTTCAGTGAATTTCATAGGTTTTTTAAATGCTAATTCCTAACTATAACTGGTGTGAAACCTATGGTTTTTTCAGTGAATTTCATAGGTTTTTTTAATGCTAATTCCTAACTATAAGTCTCACTTTATAAATAAGACTGTTAGCACTCTAGTTGTTCTTTAGAACACTCTGGTACATTCTGTCATTGGGCTACAGTTGGGCTACATCTAGTTGAAATTTGGGCTACATTTACATTTTTTGTTCTCTGGTGGCCATCTTTGGGCTACATTGGGCTACATTGGACTACATTTGGGTTACATTTTGGCATTTTGGCATATATATATAGCCCAATGTAGCACAATATATATTTTATCAAAGTTAATTTTCGTAAAAACCACTTAAGAATAGGGCTACCAGTCAATACAATTTTTCCCATTTTTTTTATTTTTTATTTTTTGCTTTGGAGCGCTCCCGGTGCGCTTCCCGGGGAGCGCCCCGAAAAGCGTACTTTTATAAAGCGCCCCCGGGCGCGCTCCGAGGAGCGTCCCGTAAGCCCCAATATCGCGAACGAAAACATGATCATGACGTATCGCGTAGCCGCGTCCGCGTGATACGCACGGCGTAAGCGCACCCGGAAGTACTCGAGCGAATACGATCGCGCAACGTAAACATCCGACGTGCTTACGCTACGCGACCCGAAGCGCCCCCGGGCGCGCCCGGGGGCGCGTAGCGTAAGCGCGTCGGGTCATTTGACCTGAAAATAACACTTTTCATTGGTTCATAACAGTTTTAGTTTCATAATGATGAAGCCCCTGGTCTTGTGACCTGAAAATAACACTTCTCATTGGTTCAGGACAGTTTTTGTTCTAAATGATGAAAGACCCCACCTTTTTTCCTTATTCTGACTTTGTCCTTTGACTGAGGAAGACCTGTTTGTACATCTCTGTACCTTTTTGATATTAATAATGGCTTCAGTAGCAGCAGCAGCTGGTGCATCTGCCCCACCACCACAACCACCAAGAGGACCACCTCAAGATTATATTGGTGGTCAAGAACAGGAGGACGAGGAAGAGGAAGAGGAGGAGGGGAGGAGAAGATGGCTGCCTGAAGAAAATACCCCATACAAACCCAAGCCACACATTGTATGGGAGTTTTTTTCAATCCCAGAGGGCAAGAAAAAAGTGAATGTGCCCAAGGTAACTTGCCTAATCTGCAATGAGGAACTTTCACAGGGCAACCCAATCAAAAAATATTCATTTGGTAACTATACCATGATTCGTCATATGACCAGAAAGCACCCAAACAACTACTCTCGTGCTGAGTTCAGGGAACTGGCCAGTAACCTCCCCCAGTCGTCAAGGACCACCTCCCAAACAAACCAACCCACTTCATCGGGACCAGAAACATCCGAGATGATGCCTTGCATTCAGCCAAGATTTGCTGATTTTAAAATCACTTGTTCTGCATGTGGCAAGCTTATCGCCTATGGTGAAAAAAGCGTTAAGCTCATCGTCCTTGCAGGTGATAATCACAAGTGCCCCAAAAAGAAGTAATTTTTGGTTTTTTTTTATTTTTTTGCTCCAGTTGAGCCAGTTTCAATTCCCTTTTTTTGTTTCTCCCCCTAAAAAATACAAATATAAATATAAAACTGTTTTGAAAAGCCAAAAAAAGTTCAAAAAGTTCAAAAAACACAAAAAAAATATAAAACAACAAAAAGAAGAAAAAAAAAAGTTCTTTTTAGAACTACCTCCAATTTCTAAATAAAAACTTCATTTTTTAAAAACTCTGTCATCTTTTTTCCCTCATTTTACGCTCCCCGGTGCGCTCCCCGATGCGCGTACCAGGCGCTTCCCCCGCGAAAAACGAAAAAAAAAAAAAAATTTTGAAGGCCCCGCGGGGCCCTTTAATGGCCCCCATATCAAACCTAGGGGGTCAGGGGGGGTCTACCCTACCCCCTTATGGTCAATTCCCCCCTTTGTTTTTGCCACCTCTTATGACTAGATTTTACCGATAGACAAGATGGCGGCCGCTCCGGACTGTTTAGAATGTTTACAGACAACTGAGAGCCAATCAGCTTTCTGCGCGCAAGTCGCGTGTCGCGCCGGGAGCGCTCACCGGTGCGCGCACCGGAGAGCGCCTATAGATATATATATTTTTTTGAACGTTAATTTCTCAAAATCCACTGAAGCACATATCTTGAGACATAGCAAAGGCACATCGGGCTACCAGTCCCTACAATTTTGCCAAGTTTGGTGGAAATCCATTCAGCCGTTCGGGCTAAAAGTGAAATCGACCGCCCTATGGAAATTAACATGGGGAAAACACGTTTTGGGACCCCCCTTTTATCTCGCCCCCCGCTTGACGTATCCCCCCCAAACTTTCAGGGAAGGACCGGAACGCCGCGAGGCCATTTTCAGGAAATTTTCAGGCAGATTCGTCAACCGGCGCCAAAGTTATTCCAAATAGAATTTTGAGATTTAACATTGAAAAAAATCCTAACTATAACTACCTACTGGCGACCGCCAGTAGGTAATATATATAAATATACATATGTGTGTGTGTGTACCTTGCACTGTGGAAACACCCACTGAGGCGTGGCTTGATGAATTTTCGAAAAAAAATTCTACTGCTCAGTTTTTGTGTTGAAAGTTTTGGGGTGATTCGTCAAGGGGGGGCCGAGGAAAAAGGGGGGGCCCAAAGTGTGTTTACTCCATGTTATTTTCCATAGCCCGAACTGCTAAATGGAATTACACCAAATTTGGCAAAAAGGGTCTTTAGAGTGTAGAGTGCACCCTTTTTGTTAAATGGTGAAAATCCATTCAGTAGTTCCTGTGAAATTTAAAAAAGAAAAATATCGATATCTGAGCACCAAGGAGGGGTTATGAACCCTCCCAGGCACGAGCTTCACTCTGATTGGCTGCCAACACTCCAAACCAGGAAGTGTTGGCAGCCATCTTGTGACTCGGTAACCGAGTCATAAGAAAAAGGGCGAAACATAGTGAAAAATGAAGAAAAGGGGGCAGGGTGGAAACACCTGATGACATCATCCACATGATAATCTGATGCACCTCCTAAAACCCTAATATAACCTTTGATATACCCACTCTAAAATACAGACTACCATTTTAGAAACCATAGACCCACCAATACCAGTTACTAAATACAGACTCACTGATTCCTAGGCCCAACACACACATCCTCTCATTTACCCACACAGTCACTCATACATGCAGTCACTCATCAATACAACACTATCATATGCACTCACACACCTAGTCAGTCATGCAAAGAATCAATCACACTTCCATTTACTCACATATTCAGTTATACACACACCACCTCATTTATTCATACAGACACTAACGCATACTTACTCTCTCATACAATCATTGATAGAAGTACACACTCATCCATACAGCCACTCTCACAATCACTGACTCTCACGTGTAGTCAGTTATATACTCCAAATCTCACATACACTGCCTTTTAGATAAGTAATTACTAAGTATGGGTAAAAAATTAGTTCCGCTCGCGGAATTTGCGGATTTTCCGCAATTTCGCGATCAGGAAGCACTTACAGGGTTACAGCAGCTGCCCAAGTTGAAGCTAATTTCTTTGTAATCATTTACAAAAGGGTTACAAAGAAATTAACTTCAACTTGGGCACCTGCTGTAACCCTGTAAGTGCTTCCTGAGCGGCACCTCGTTGCCCACTTGCAACTATTCTCGGACCCTGCTCTGACCCTTGAAGCAGGGTCAGAGAATAGTTAAAATTAGGCAACGAGGCTCCTGTCACAAAAATTAAACCTCAGCAGGAAGCACTTACAGATATAAATAAAGCAGGTGCTCGAGTTGAAGCTCAAATTCAGTAACGCATTATTAATCAGCCCAAGAATCTAGTGAGCATGGTCGATGCTAGGCAGGTGTGCTTTCTCCCCAAATCTACTGTCTGCAAATAGCTGTAATCCGTGATGGAGGTCTAGGCATCCATGAGTTTCTTGAGCGCAATCCCCCTGTACTTCCAGTGACCAGGAGGCTGCTTTCTCCTCATCTGCTGCTGATTGTTCTCTGACCTTTATAAACAAGAGGCATGTGAACTCGCACAGAAGCCCGGCCCCACACACACTAGGCTATGCAACCTCTTCCTGCCCTTTCCCCCACTGTGATGGACAGCTCACTCGAGGGACCTCGGTGCCTATGGGCGTGGTGGCAAAGTTACAGACACACGGGGTCACTGGAGACAACTCTTCTGGGCCTTTACGCAGCTGTAGTGTAGGGAAAGCACAATACATTTACCCAAAAAGGTAGCACTTACTGCTTTCTTCTCATCTGCTGCTCTGATCAGTCTCTGACCTTTATAAACAAGAGGCATGTGGACTCGCACAGAAGCCCGGCCCCAAACACACTTGGCTATGCAACCTCTTCCCGTCCTTTCCCCCACTGTGATGGACAGCTCACTCGAGGGACCTCGGCGCCTATGGGCGCGGTGGCAAATTACAGACACACTGGGGCACTGGAGGCAACTCTTTTGGGCCTTTACGCAGCTGTAGTGTAGGAAAAGCACGATACATTTACCCAACGAGGTAGCACTTACTGCTTTCTCGTCATCTGCTGCTCTGATCGGTCTCTGACCTTTATAAACAAGAGGCATGTGAACTCGCACAGAAGCCCGGCCCCACACACACTAGGCTATGCAACCTCTTCCCGCCCTTTTCCCCACTTTGATTGACAGATCACTCGAGGGACCTAGGCGCCTATGAGCGCGGTGGCAAAGTTACAGACACACGGGCTCACTGGAGACAGTTCTTCTGGGTCTTTACGCAGCTGTAGTGTAGGAAAAGCACAATACATTTACCCAACGAGGTAGCACTTACTGCTTTCTTGTCATCTGCTGCTCTGATCGGTCTCTGACCTTTATAAACAAGAGGCATGTGAACTCGCACAGAAGCCCGACCCCACACACACTAGGCTATGCAACCTCTTCCTGCCCTTTCCCCCACTGTGATGGACAGCTCACTCGAGGGACCTCGGTGCCTATGGGTGCGGTGGCAAAGTTACAAACGCACGTGGTCACTGGAGACAACTCTTCTGGGCCTTTACGCAGCTGTAGTGTAGGAAAAGCACAACACATTTATCCAACGAGGTAGCACTTACTGCTTTCTCCTCATCTGCTGCTCTGATTGGTCCCTAACCTTTATAAACAAGAGGCATGTGAACTCATACAGAAGCCCGGCCCCACACACACTAGGCTATGCAGTCTATTCCTCCCCTTTTCCACACTGTGATGGACAGCTCACTCGAGGGACCTCGGCGCTATGGGCGCGGTGGCAAAGTTACAGACACACGGGTCACTGGATACATTTACCCAACGAGGTAGCAATTACTGATTAGCCAGTAGAAAGTACTCCATTTGAGTATAGTGCAATTGACAAAAAATCAGTGATTTCGCCGGGAATTCGCAGATTTTATTGCAAATTTGCGCAAATTCGCGAACCGCGAATTCGCAAAATTTGCCCATACTTACTTGGATATGTACCACTGAGATATCCATTCACTCACCAACACACCCATACACACACTCACCCACCCATACAGCTGTTTCCACATGCACTCTTGAACCCATACACCCAGTGAATCAACCACTCACACATCTATGTACAGAGTCACACACCTTCCACCCACATACACACTCAGGCACCCATACAAATACTCAGCAACCAATCAATAACCCATATGGACACTCATGCAGCTACTCACCAACCCATGACGCAGCTTACACCACAACAGACAGACTGATAAGACATTCACACAGTTTAGTCACTAACCTATGCATTCAGTAAGACACATTTAATCATTCACTTATACAGCCAGTCACACCTACTAAATCTTCCATTCAGACGCTCATGCACCCACTCATTCTTCAATACACCTTGGCATATGTATAAAATATATTTAAACTTTATAGAAACACACAGTCACTGGATGATGTCATCAGTGATGTCATTTGAGATGTCATCAGTGATGTCATTGACCATGTCATGAATTACGTAATATGTGCAGTCATCAGCAGTGCATTGTGGGGGCGCCTGTTATAGTTATCTGAACTAACTATAACGGCGCAATTTCTCAGATTATGTACGAGTGAAATGTCCAACTAACTATAACGTCCCTGAAACCTATGTTTTTTTTCAGTGAAAATATATATATATCTTGCACCGACAGCAAGAGCGCCGAGTTTCCCGCACTTTTGGACACACCTTGCATACCCCGGAAAACGGAAAATGGGAAACTGCCTGCCGCCTTACACCAGAGTGGGGCATGTCTCAGCAGCAGCCTTTGAAAATGAGGCGGCAACCAAGGAGCTACACGACTGGACACCTTGGTTCCAGTGATAGACAGTGAGCAAATTTGTCAGTAAGTGAATGGAAGACTGGGGAACTACACATACCAGCATGCTGTGCAAGCACCAACAGGTGTTCACTAGAGAGCCGGCTATGCCATAAAAGGAACTTCGCGACCCCCCACACAGCCTTTCCATTTGCTGGGCTGACCTCTGAGGAAGTTGACAGCCGTCAACTAAACGCGTCAGGACTACCCGCAATTGTGAAATCTACCTGAAACTACTCTCAATAAAGTGTTGAACACTAGTGCGCGTGTGCGACTCACCTTGATCTCCGGAAGGGGAGAGCCCTTGATCTGATATATATATATATATATATATTCCAAACAATCCAAGCAGGGTCCTTCCTGAAATACTCCCGAGTCAGGTGGCGCAAAAAAACCGGCAGAACCCAAACGCTGGTACTCGTAATTGTCAACAGTCAAAAAGGATTTCAATGCGCACTCGGAAGAGTATAAGAAATCACCAGTTTTATTTCATGGTTGATCGCTACGCGTTTCGACACCCAGCGGTGTCTTGATCACACGATACAGTTCGTGAATTACCAACGTGCATAAATAAAGTTTCAAAATACTTTGTGTAGACATAAACAAGGTACCAAATACCACTACAATGAGTCTGTAAATCAAAGCGCCATCTTGGAAGGGGAAACATAACAGGGGATTTGTTAGCAATTCCTTTCTAAAGTAATACAACACTCGATTTAACAGTTCATTTATGGTCAAGGTGATGTAATACCCATACAATTAATAGGATAATACTCGTTATTAATTTCTTGCATCCCTGCACTGACAGGCTAAGTTGTGCAGCCATATCACACCCAGCGGGTTAAACTGTGCCCGAATGGTGTCATGCAAGATAACAGGAGCGGTTCTCTGCACACCCAATGGCTTAAAAAATTATGCCGCTTTACTGTAACTCGGCTACCACAATTTTTGTCTATATTTAATTAAGCCTTCATGGGTTGAGCAAAAATGTATCATGTCCGCATTGCAAAGCGGATATTACCAAATAACTAAATAGCGGCCATCTCACTACAGGACTATGTAGAAAAGGAAATGGTCCCACGAGGCTTAAGAATTTACATTACGCCCTCCCATGAATCATTAATTCCGCAAATGTTGGAGGACTGGGCAGCTAACTCATCTAACAGCTCAAAGAAACTTGGAAGGATCGCGAAAAAATCCTCTCGAACTAAAGGAAATTGATGAGGAATTAGCAAAACACCCAGAAGGCGAAAAAATAACCAAGTTTTGGGATGAACTGAAATCAAGAATGAAAAAGTATGAGGATGATATAAAATATCGGAAGCAACGCAAACTGCACAGAGATATTGGGGACTACGAGAGTGGCAGAATTTTAACATACAGTCCCAAATACGATCACTTGTATAAACAAGGAACTGACATAGGTGCAGCTGCAACTACGATACATACATACATACATACAACTACGATACATACATACTGTAATACAGGAAGACCCACAAAAACAAACACCAGCTAGTGACTCTGATACAGAAGGGTCTTTTCAAACAGTAAGCTCCGCTTCGGATATAATAATCACAAAAAAACAAGCTAATTTTTTAGACGAGTTCAAGGTTCTGAGATCCCGACCGGTGAAAGAACAATCACAAGCCAGAAACACAACGCCACAGAGGCCACAAACTCGAGGACGAACAAGAGGAAGACCAAGAGGCAGGGGCACTCAAAAAGAAGATGCCTCAAAGCCAAACAGCGAAGCAACAAACAAAAAGCCCATGGGAAACAAACGTGGTGGCTACAAAAGGGGCAAAAAATGATGGACACCGAAATGGTAAATAGAACTATTATTAACCTATCCCCTAGAGAACTGAGTGAATCTGAAAAATCTACCCTTTGCTTGGGACTTTCATTCTGCCCTACTGAACTGTTCAATTACCCCAACACTAGAGTGGACATTTTTAAATTCATTCGAAAATTGAAGTTAAAAAAATGGCATTTGCTGTACAATAGAAAACCGCCAGAGGGGAAAGATGATATGTCTAATACATTGCATTTATCTGTGGAAGATAATGAATTGTTACATACTGTATATGAGCTAGGAGAGCTGTCTGGGAGTACTAGCACCGGCACTGAGATACAACACCTAGAGGACATCACAACAGACAGTGCAGCATGCCCAGGTTTCAAACCCAAATCAGTCTTTTGTCCTATCCTACCCAACGACAGTATAGACACCTTTCACGAGGTAGTTACAAAGGAATTGATACATTACAAACATAAAGCAGCAAATAAAACCAAACATAACTTCAATTTAACCAAAACCCAACAAGACTTTATTTCATCTTTAGCTGAGGATGAATCTGTTATGATCAGACCCTCAGATAAGGGAGGGAATATAGTCCTGTGGGGAAGAGACATGTACACCGCAGAGGCTTACAAACAACTAGATAATGTAAATTTCTATTTCAAAAGCAACACGACTGAATACAATCAAAGCATTACTAACGCATAGGAGAACTTAGCAAGGTGGCAAGATGAAGGGTTTTTAACCTGGAATGAATTTTGCTATCTGAAAAAAGATTACCCCAAACTGCCAATCCTATACCTCTTACCGAAGGTACACAAAGACCACCAGGGAGATCCATAGTGTCCTCTATAGGCAGCATCAATGAGAATATTTCTCACTATGTCGACCATTTCCTTAGAGAGTAGGTTACCACACGTCCCTCCCACATAGAAGACACGAAAGACTTCCTCAATAAAATCTCTACCTTAACATGGGAAGAGGGTCTCACACTCATGACTATGGATGTGAGCTCCCTCTATACCATAATTGATCATGGGCAAGGCATAGCAGCATGCCTTCATTTTTTACAGACAAGATATATAGCCTATTTAGAACACACATACATGTTGGCTGAAATGATGAGGATGTGTCTGAAAAACACATTTTTTATGTTTAATGGTGCCCTGTTCAGACAAGTACGTGGAACAGCCATGGGTTCAAGCTTTGCCCCTAGTCTGGCAAATCTGTTCCTAGGGGTGTGGGAGGAGGAGTTATGCAAAGATGAACGACTCACAGTGGAATTTGGTGAGGTGAGAACCTGGATTCGTTATATTGACGATCTTTTTCTAGTGTGGAGTGGGTCAACAACTGAAGCACAAGGTTTTGTTCAGAAACTTAACACAAACCCCTATAATATCATCCTCACTTTGAACACCAGTACGGTGAGCATAGATTTCTTGGATACCACCGTCATGGTTGAGGAGGGTCGCCTTGTAACAAGACTGCACAGGAAGGAGACGGCGGGGAATAGCCTACTACACGCCAACAGTGCCCACCAGCTACTTAGGGCTAAGCGTAACTGCAGTGAGGAAATACTATATGAGGAAGAAAAGAACAACATGCTCCAGAGGTTCCGTGAGAGAGGGTACCCGGAGTGGGTTTTATCTAAGGCTGTGAACAAAATGTCTCTGAAATCCAGAGATAGCACTCTAGAACCCAGAATCCGCGGTATAGAAACACCAACGGGCACTAGAGTCATTAATACTTATAATGAAGACTCTAGACAAGTGAGCAAAATACTGGCAGAGAACTGGAACCTACTTAAGACTGACAATATCATAGGTTCCACACTCAGTGACCGTCCCTCGATAACCTATAAAAGGGGTAAAAGCTTTAGAGACATCCTGGTAAAAGGAGACATTAGCCCCAGAGGTAGTGCCAGCAGTCACAACCTAAAAGGTTTCTATCCATGTGGTCACTGTCGTGCCTGTAAACTTAGTGTAATGACCAAAGAGGTACAATTACCAGGCACAAGCAGAACATACAATATCAACCAATTCCTTACATGCAGCAGCACTTATGTGGTTTATGTTCTAGAATGTCCGTGCAAGTTGAAATATGTGGGGAGCACCGTATGCATGGCAAAAAAGCGGGTACAAGAACACCTCCGAGCGATTACTAATATTGATGCGTCCTATCCCAAAGCACGACATTTTCAAGCTTACCATCAATCCAATAATGCCTTGCTCAAATATTTTGCGTTGGAACAAGTAACTATAAGTAAGAGAGGAGGTAACAGACTGATAGCCCTACGCAAAAGAGAATCCAAATGGATCATGGAGCTTGAGACCAGATCCCCGGGGGGGCATAATATGGACGAGGAACTAGCCACTCACCTGCATGAAATTTAGAAGGGTTGAAATGATGATTTTACTATGCTGCAAAGCTGATTATGATGAGAATGATGTGAGTTTGTAAATATGCAAGATTTAGTGAAATGTTTTTAACCTTTCATTCTTTATTCTGAAACCTATTTTCTTTCTTTCTGTTTATGTTACACAGGAGGAACAAGAAGAGATTCTTCTCTGAAACTTTACTGTATGAAATGCAGAATTCCTTACATTGATTTCTCTTTTTCTCTATTTTTGTGCACACCCTATCTTATATGGTCCAACTAAAGTTAGGACTATACGGGAAGCATGGAGGTGACAGAATTTACCCAATTGAATTGAGAGGCATGCATCTATTATCCCGCTGGTGAATTATAGGGGTACACATTCTAAACACTTTAAACACTTTTTCTTGCACTTTCCCTTTTTCCTTGTTTAATTGTGAGTATTGTTAGATGAACAATGATGTCTGTTGTTTGGAAGCCAAATAATGGGAAAACAGTGTACACACAATAATTTGGGAGTATACGGGCACTAGTCCGAGAGAATAGTTATTTGGTAATATCCGCTTTGTAATGCGGACATGATACATTTTTGCTCAACCTATGAAGGCTTAATTAAATATAGACAAAAATTGTGGTAGCCGAGTTACAGCAAAGCGGCATCATTTTTTAAGCCATTGGGTGTGCAGAGAACCGCTCCCGTTATCTTGCATGACACCATTCGGGCACAGTTTAACCCGCTGGGTGTGATATGGCTGCACAACTTAGCCTGTCGGTGCAGGGATGCAAGAAATTAATAACGAGTATTATTGTATTAATTGTATGGGTATTACATCACCTTGACCGTAAATGAACTGTTAAATCGAGTGTTGTATTACTTTAGAAAGGAATTGCTAACAAATCCCCTGTTATGTTTCCCCTTCCAAGATGGCGATTTGATTTACAGACTAATTGTAGTGGTATTTGGTACCTTGTTTATGTCTACACAAAGTATTTTGAAACTTTATTTATGCACGTTGGTAATTCACGAACTGTATCGTAGCGATAAACCATGAAATAAAACTGGTGATTTCTTATACTCCTCCGAGTGCGCATTGAAATCCTTTTTGTCTGTTGACAATATATATTTATATATATATATATATATATATATATATATATATAATATATATACAGAATTTATATATTCCTGTAAAATACTGAGGGGCAGATTTACAAGGAACTGAGGCATCTGCATAGATGCATTAGTTTTCTTGCGTCATCTTCAAATATCCTCGCACCAACATGGATGCGCTGTATTTACAATACAGTGCACCATGGCGCAAGGAATTACAGATGCGTCAGAAATTCTGACGCATCTGTTGGAGGAAAGTGACGCATTGCTGGAGTTTGTCACAAAAGTGACGCAACTCCAGCAATGCGCCAGAAAACATAGGTAGGTCCTATGTAAAATGCTGTGCGTCAATCCTTACGCCTGGTCTGAGCAGGCGTAGGGATTTTGGCGCAGTGAAGGTGTAGAGAGATGCAGTGAAATCATGTAGATTTCACTACACAAGTTCTATGTGGCTTTTTGCATGGGAACGCCCACCCTGCATACATTATACCTGGTGCAGGTATAATGTGACGCAGGGCTTTACAAAGTGACACATCTCCCTAGACGTTGTGAATGGACCGCAACTTTTACGCCACCAGTGGCGCAAAAGTGACGGAAGGGGCTTGTCAATCTGCTCCCCACATTTTGGTGTTAATGACATGCCTGGTAAAGGCATATGCATGGTAAACAATTTACAGGTTAGTACAAACCCTTCTTTGGGTTTATATATATATCCACAGCCCGCTTACAGCACCCGTTCATGAGTGCTCGAGCATTTCTTTGTGGAAATCGAGCGGTGGGCCCCTGTCTCGAGCACTGCCGTGAGCTGTCCTGGGCATTGAGTGAACATAACGGGATACGCCGACTGGGCTATTTCACAAGCGTCTAGCTGGTAAGCCCCACTTCCAGTATTTACGGGAAGATTGACAGCGGTTGTGCGGCAGAACGTCGTGGAGGGTGGTGTTATAAAGCGGACTCTCAACCATAATCGGTTTGAGTATATGAAAAGCCCACTGTTTTGACGCATGAACAAATGGATATGTTCTGCAAGACGGAGCGCCGAGCTGCGGACAAAGATTTGTTTCAAAGTCACAGTACACAGAAATCCGTAACTAATGCACCAGTGGAAATGGAGAATAATAAACTATGTGAAAGCATGCTGAAATTGGAGAGACTGTACGAATGAGAGGTTCGTAAATGGTGGGAAGCCACTAGTTTGACCAGCTACATTGAGGAGAAACGTACCAAGAGGTTTAAGGGTGTACACGGTCCCTTCATATGAGCACCCAGACCCTCAATTAATCACGGATTGGCATGAACATACAGCATTGTATTGCGAAGGCACGCTGAAGATTTTGGTTAAATACGCTTGGAGCGATAAGGAGAAGGCTCTGGCAGAAATCAAAATCTTGGAGGAGGAGATTGAAAAGGAAGAGGATGCAGCTAAAGTGCATGACTTGAAAGGGTTGATGAAAGCACGTCTAGTCAAATACGAGCAAAAAATAAAAACACGCAAACAAGAAAAATATGATCGCGATGAGAACGGCTATCGCCAGGGACGCGTATTAACCTTTGTAAAAAAGTACGATGCTCCCAGGAAGGCCCTAAGTCAAGGCGCGCAAGCGGCAACCAATACCAGCGTACCGACATCTGAATCTGACGCAACTGCCAATGAGTCAAGCGATGATCAAGCATACCCCCCCTAATGATCGAAGAAGTGTGGTTGTCCCTTTTCATGCAGAATTCAATCTAATAAGACAATCATGGCTCAGGGGAGGGAAGAACAAGCCCCCAGAGGTAGGAAAAGGAGAACCAGGAGATCAGGGGTCGGTGGCAAAAGGAAAAGGCCAATACAGGTGCCCCGAGTTGGAGCAGCCGCAGCAGGAACAAGAAAAAGAAGTAGTGGATGCCGAAGATAATCGGACTGCTGCTCTCACTGTGGTAAATCTCACCAATATACAATTGACAGACACTGAACGGGAACTTCTGGAATTGGGTTTAACTTTTTGCCCAAGCAGCAATTTGGAGCATACCCTGACTAAAATCGATCTCTTCGGTTTCACCAGAAAACTGAAACTCCATAAGCACTTCAAATTGAGACACACTTAAAGGATACATCCAAACAGGGGACTAGGTTGACAGCCACGGACATATTGAGCGGCAGGGATCTGCCAGGATTGGAGGCTATGGAACACTTAAGAATGGAGCAAGAAACTGGCCCACGCACTATCACGGGCATGGATATGGCACAACGAGCCCTATTACAGGGAATAGAACAAGAAAGACAAGAAAGCCATTTTAAGCCGAAGTCTACTTTCCTCCCCCAGTCACCTTGGGATGCCATTGATGCATTTACAGAGACCATGACTATGGACCTGACTAATTATAGGAGGAAGACCAATTCCTTTGATCATAACATCACTGAACTTCAAAGGAAGGCCTTACGTGATCTGATGGGAGATAAAGACATCATAATAAAGCCCTCTGATAAGGGGGGCAAGTAGTGCTGCTGACCAGAGAGTACTACCGGCAAGAAGCAATGAGGCAGTTGTCAGATCTAAAATACTATGTAACTACTATTAGAAAGGCCTATGAGGAGAGCATCAATGAATATGATGAATTGATTCGGAAGTGGTATGATGTGCATGTGCTGGGGAAGGACGAACACCTCTTTTTAAGGAGTAGCAATCCTATGACCCCGATTTTTTATCATCTTCCTAAGCTCCATAAGAACAGTACATCTCCCCCATGCCGTCCAATCGTCACGTCTATTAATGGACTAACTGAAAACATGTCCAAGTTCGTGGACTCTGTCCTTTTTCCTCTTGTGATTAGTCTCGACTCATACATTCAGGACACTAAAGCCTTCCTGAATAAGATTGAGGGTATGGGAAGGGAGACAGACTATTTATTGATGGTGATGGACATCACCAGTATTTATACTAACATTGACCACCAGTATGGTTTAACGGCTGTTAAGCACTATCTAGACAAACGCCAGTTGCGTTTTGCAAAGCACAACATTATGATCCTCGATTTTGTAAAGTTCTGCCTAAATCATAATATATTCCTGTTCGAAGAACAGCTTTACAGGCAAACCTCAGGGACGGCGATGGGCACCTGCTTCGCTCCCAGCTATGCAAATCTATTCGTTGGCTGGTGGGAGGAACAGGTGCCCAGGAGCTGGAAGGTGGGGCAAGAGAGTGGCAGGGTGGTACATCGGTACCGCTACATAGATGATTTATTCATCGTGTGGCAGGGTACAGCCAGCACTGCGGAAAAATACATCGAGAACCTAAATAATAACTGTTATAATCTTCACCTTTCAGGAACAATTAGTCGGGTGGCAGTCGATTATTTGGACCTGAAGGTGTACATTGATCAGGGTCAGGTGCACACCTCGCTTTATAGAAAGGAGACTGCGGGAAACTCCATTCTTTTTGCCAAGAGCAGCCACCCACCAAAACTCATCAGGAGCATCCCCTATGGAGAACTCCTGAGATTCCGTCGAAACAGCACACAGGACCGGGAGTTTGAGGCGGCAGCCACGAAGTTCCTGGCGCGCTTCCGTCTCAGAGGATAAAATGACACTTTGTTGCAGAACACACTGAGACGAGTGAGAAAAATCCCCAGAGTAGTACTGCTCAAAGAAAAAGAAAAATCAGCTAGTAATAATACTATTGAAGAGGGGAAGTTCAAGATGGTTACTCCCTACTTCTCGGGAGCAAACCACCTTAGGACCATGATGCAAAAAAACTGGCACATTTTGCGCACAGATAGTGTATTGAGGGAGGATTTGCCTCCGTATCCTCTGGTGACCTTCAGCAAAGGTAGATCACTAGGGGATATGCTGGTACGAAGTCATTTAGAAAGACCGACTGTCAATTCCAATACATTGAAGGAAATGAGTGGGTTGTACCCATGCAGCCGCTGTAAAGCTTGTGCGGCCAGCAAGAGAGTTCTCCATTATGTCAACCAGGATACAGGAAGATCAATGAAAATACAGAAGTTTATTACATACAGCACTGTGTTTGCAGTATATTGCTTGGTGTGCCCGTGTTGCCTCTGCTACATTGGGAGCACCATCAACCAATTAAAAATGAGGGTGTTGAAACACCTTTGGGCTATTGACAAGGTAGATCCATCTTACCCCGTAGCCCGGCATTTTGCGGAGTTTCACAATAAAGATCGCAATAAACTGCAGTATTTTGGGTTGGACACTATACCTAACAATGTTAGAGGTGGTGACAGGTTGAGACGACTCAGAAGGCTGGAGTCAAGATATATCATTGATTTAGCAACTAAACATCTTGGGGATCTGAACAGTGGGGAGGAAATGACTGTCCACCTAGGTAAATTAATTACAAACAGGAGACACCAGGGTGAGGCTGCTCATAGTATTGGTTGACTCTGTATAGTGAACTCATGGCGGGGTCTATGGGATGTTTTCATGATGATTCTTTGTATTTTTGTAACTTTGTGTAATTCTCACACACATCGCGTTTCCATTACTAGCATATATATGTATATTTGGATATTACTTCCATTTCTTTCTTCCTCTTTTCCCTCCCTTTCCTCCATTTTTGTGTGGGATGGTTACGTTGGGATACGAATTAACCTTGTTGATATATGGAAGATATATGCAATTTGATGACCACTTTTTGTAAATTTGGTGTAATTTTAGATGTACTAGCTTTTTTAACATGTCTCGCTGACCTTTACACTTGCCTTGAAGAGGGGTAGATTGACTGTTATGGGGCCCATGCCGATCCACGGCTCGATTTTGTTATAATTTGTAAATATATCAACTCATGCCCGTAATTTTCTTGTATTTGAACCGATTTACGGTATTATTGTCTCACAGGATGTGTATATATATATATATACATTATATGTATTTGACTTAACCTTTGACAAGATGGCGTAGATATTCGACACTTGGGGCAGTCCCTTGTCTATGTTTACTCCTGCCATGGGGCTTTAAGTGGTGTCATGTGTCAAGTGTCATCGACACTGACGAAGGCTTACGCCAAAATGCGTTTGTTTGCTTTTCATTAAAGATTGCTTTTGAATTTGCCGCCCCCGAAGTGCTGTTGTCCTTTTTGGAAGCAAGAGGTTTGTGAGCGCTATATATATATATATATATATATATATACTAGGATTTAGTAAAAGGGTTACCAACGTATGTAAGGGACACGGGAGATTTCATTGCCAAAATCAAGGATATTCCGTGGAGCGACAATCTTTTATCGGTCACTCTAGACATAGAGCCGCTCTACACCAGCATCGTACACACAACCGGCCTGACCGCATTAGAACATTTCCTTGGGAAGAGACCTGTTGAATGTTACATGCACAACAAGATGATTTTGGAACTTACTGGTTGGTGTTTAAATAACAATTTCTTTCTATTTGGTAACAACATCTACATACAAAAATGAGGTGTTGCGATGGGGGCCTGTTTCTCCCCCAGCTACGCGTGCTTGCATGTGGGCTGGTGGGAGGAACAGGTCCTCTTGCGCACCCATGGTGCATTGTACCAAAAACATGTCATACAGTGGATAAGATTTATAGACGATGTCTTTATTCTGTGGAGGGGGAATTTGGAAAGTATCAATCATTTCCTTGCTTGCATTAACAACAATCAAGAAAACCTGAGATTCACTTCGAATGTGAGTACCAATGAAGCTGAATTCTTAGATGTGAAACTATACATTAAAGATGGCCGTCTTGTCACCAAAGTACATAGAAAGAAAACTGCTGTCAATAACATCCTACATGCCAGCAGTTCACATCCACGACACACCATTGACAATATTCCATTTGGGGAGCTGCTCAGGTTAAAACGAATTTGTAGCACTGACTTGGACCTACAGGTCTGTACAAATGAAGCCTTAGATAGATTTAGGTGTAGGGGATACAAAGAGTCAGTTTTAAAAACTGCTATTCAGAAAACCAATGCTAGATCCCGCGAGTCCTTGTTTACCAACAATGAATCAACTGTACCAACTGAGTCAAGGGAGGAACAAACTCCCAGGCTTATCACTGGATATAGCAAACAGGCCAGACAAATTAAGTCCATCATAAAACAGCGCTGGCCTGTTTTAAAAACAGATTTGGTTCTGGCCCCTAGGCTTCCAGACAACCCTGTGGTGACTTATCGGAGGGGACCCTCCTTTAAAACCCAAATCAGTCACGAATTCCCTGAGTTAGCCAAACAAGATGATTGGTTGAAATCCCGGCCGGGATTCAAACGCTGCTCAACCTGCAGAGCATGCACATTTGGTAAAAACACTTCCCAATACTTGACACCGTTCAGTCCTATTGCCAAAAACATCAAGGGCACTTTCAATTGTAAAACAGATTTTGCTGTCTATATTCTGACATGCACCTGTGGCCTTAGATATGTGGGCAGCACAAAGCTACAGGTGCATGCCAGAATACTCCAGCATTTACGTGCCATCGTTAACAACGATGGCACATATCCCGTTGCCAGACATTTCAAAGCGATACATAATAATGACTTGCAATGCTTGGAGTATTATGTTATTGCCTCTGTCCCTAAATCTAGACGGGGTGGCGATAGGGAAAAAATGCTAAGAAGACTTGAGTCACAATTCATCATTGAGTTAGACAGCAGATTTCCCAATGGATTGAACACAACCGAAGACTTACATGTTTTTTATAACCAATCCTTGTTGAGTGATCCATTTATGGGCAATTATTTGCTTTTCCTTTACCTTTCAAATTTCATTATGAATTTTATTACACACATTGTAGATTATCCCTTTTCTTTATTATCACATGCACAATTGATTTTTTATTCTTCACTGGCTAATGGATTCACATTAATTTTCCTATTTCAGTTTTGGAACAATCCAAACAACGTAAAATATGACAACTTTAAAAAAATGGAAATGTTTGTGTTGATTTGGGTAACAAAATTTAAATAGTGCAACAATACCTCCTTTTACTCGATTTTGTATATATATCAAATTATGGTTTGGAAAACAGACTATCTATGTCAGTTATATGTAGTGTGTGCTCAGTTTTATGTTTCAATCACATGGTGTTGCAAATGAAAAAAATCGTTAATTGAATTCGTGCAATGTACCCTTTAAAAGGGATGTTCCTTTATTTGCCTGACGATCTGTGACCAAGGGCGGACGCCCGAAACGCGTCAGATTTTGATGAACTTGCCTTTGAAATACATCTTGCCGAATGAGGATTTTGGACTCGCGTGGTTTTTCTTTGCTGCTGCCTTGTCAGTGGTTCTGTGGTGAAAGATTGCTGTTGGCCTATATATATATATATATATATATATATATATATATATATATATATATATATATTACCTACTGGCGGTCGCCAGTAGGTAGTTATAGTTAGGATTTTTTTCAATGTTAAATCTCAAAATTCTATTTGGAATAACTTTGGCGCTGGTTGACGAATCTGCCTGAATTTCCTCAAAATGGCCTCGTCCAGCTCCGGTCCTTCCCTGAAAGTTTGGGGGGGATGCGTCAAGCGGGGGCGGAGATAAAAGGGGGGTCCCAAAATGCGTTTTCCCCATGTTCATTTCCATAGGGCGGTCGACCTCACTTTTAGCCCGAACGGCTGATTAGATTTACACCAAACTTGGCAAAATTGTAGGGACTGGTAGCCCGATGTGCCTTTGCTATGTCTCAAGATATGTGCTCCAGTGGATTTTGAGTAATTTAGGTTCAAAAAAATATATATATCTGTGCGCGCGCCCCGGTAAGCGCATCAGGGAGCGCACCGGGCGCGCCACGCGACTTGCGCATGGAAAGCTGATTGGCTTTCGGGTGTCTGTAAACATTCTAAATAGTCCGGAGTGGCCGCCATCTTGTGTCTCGGTAGGATCGAGACATGAGAGGTGGCCAAAACAAAGGGGGAAATGACCATAAGAGGGCAGAGTAGACCCTCCCTGACCCACTAGGTTTGATGTCGGGGTTTAAAACGGGCCAAAAAAAAAGTGATTTTTTTTCTGTTTTTTTGCGGGGGGGGGGGGGGGGAGCGCCCGGTACGCGCACTGGGAAGCGGACTGGGGAGCGTACTATGGGGAAAAAAGAATTGTAGACTTTTCAAATATTGTATGTTTATTAATTGTTCTTTTTGTTGTTTTTTTTGTTGTTTTTTTTATTTAAGTACCAACATGTAGGTACCAATGCAGAGTCTAAAATTTAATATACACTGTCTCCTTTGTAGATATCTTGCATGTTGTTACAGAAGTTATTGTGGTATATGGAATTCATACCATAGTCTGTCAGGAAAGCAGAAACAATATGGAGGCAGGAGATGATAAAGAGATGTTAAATACACATTGGAGATAATATAGTGGGAGAAAGGAAGTTACTATGAGCAAACTTACTATGTAACACAAAAATTTGCACAGTATATTTTTAGTCTCACTTTATATTATATCTTCTTGGGTACTATTTCATAATTTACATATAAAAAAAGAATAATGTCTCAAACAATTTTAACTTTTTAAATTTCAATTTATTGTTGTGATTTTTCAAAATCTAAAAGAATTTGCAACATTAATTCATCTGGTGTGTCCTCCTTTTCATTCCATGATTCAATTTCTTCAACACATTTAATTAAGTCTTGGTCTACAGTGTCATCCAAAAAGTCTATTTCTTCTTTGTCTTCCTTAGGATTGTTTTCCATATTAATTTGAAATGAAATATTATTTTAATTTTGTTGTGCTTCCATTTTCTTGCTGTAAATTGCATAAAAAATAAATATATCAGTAGAGATAGAGCACTGTTGGGTTTAAGTTCAGACAGGTACTTGTGAGTTTTTAACAGTGAAGTTATCTTTGGGCAGTGTATGGTTTCAGGCAGGAAGTAGAACTATTAAAAAGTTCCTGTGATGAAGCCTGAGTAAATTCATAATTATACCAGAGAAGCCTAACTCAATCAATAATTTAAATAAATAAGCCTTTCTCAATGTCTAACTCTTACAGAGGGACAGTATATAACTATCTGAAAACGTTTTCCCAAATTAACTTAAAGTGCATAACATAGTTCTCCTTTCAAATTAACAACTTACCTTCTTCAAAGTAGTTGAGGTTTTCTGTGAATTTTTTTTCCAAATGTACCTTAGGTAATGTTAGTCAAAATGGCTGTGTTTCCCTCTCATTTTTCATATATATTCATGTACTTAACCAATCAAATGTAAGCACATAAAAGTACAAAATGTAAGTAACATTTTAATTGGTTGAAAATTCAAACAGTTTCATATGTGTTTTTGTCATGTAATTTACCTCAGGATATTTAGACAGGGCTACAGCCCAAATGGCTCAATGGAATACCACCAAATTTGGGTAAATGGTAGGGACTGCTATGTAGTAGGGCGTATTCTATATTTGGTGTAAGTGTCTCCAGTGGTTTTTCTGTAAATTACTTTCTCACCTTTTTTTTGGAAGCGCTTACCGGTGCGCGCCCCGGTACGCGCACCGGCAGCGTTACGGGAGTCCTCCATTTTGTGTTTCGGTAGAATCGAGACACAAGATGGAGGACAAACAACGTTGGGAATGGGTAGAAGGGGGCACGGTAGACACTTCCTGACCCTCTAGGTTTTCTGAGGGGGGCTTAGGACGCTCATATAGGCAATAAATAAAAATAATAAATAAAAATTTCGCGGGGGAAGCGCCCGGTACACGCACGGGTAAGCGTACCGGGGAGCGTACTTTGGTGAAAAAAATTGAAAAAAGTTAGAAAAAAATAAACGTTTTGAATGATCAGAGGTAGGGTAGCTCTGAAAAGAGCTTTTGGGTTCTGTGGCTGATTTAGGTACCTACAAGTAGGTTCCAATGTCTTAAATTCAGGAGGAATATTCTATTCCCCTCATCTGAGAAGTGCACACCATCTCCTCTGTAGATGTCTTGCATGTTGTAACGCAAGTTGTTGTTGTATATTGAACCCATTCCAAAGTCTCTCATGTAAGCAGAAACAGATTTATTCACATGTTTCCGTGCTTCCTCAAATTGTGGACAAAATTGGTTGCACCAGTTCCATTTCTGTCTTTGGCATATATTGGAATATACCAAGGCAGTTTGTGGAAAAAGTGTCATCAATTGATCAAAGGTGTCCTTTAAAAGCATTTCCAGACCAACCCCAGTCATAGTGCCCAAATCATTTCCACCACAGTGCACTATTAAGAGGTCAGGGTTTGGCAGATGCAAAAAGGTTTTCACCAATGGTATCAATTGATGACATCTCAATCCTCTCTGGCCAATCCACTTGATTTCCACATTTGATAAATCAAGGTTGTGATAATTTCTGCTTGCTGCATACCTTTGAGCCTAGTGGATGTAGCTATGTCCAACAATCCATACAGAATACAGGATGTGAGAAGGTTCAGGTGAAGTCAGATGAAGTTTGGGAATGAAATGGCAGTTGGAACAGTAGGAGTTTACAAAACAATTTTGTGAAATAGTGAGGGTTCAGTAGTGAAATTGAGAGCTTGTACATAGGATCTTTGCTGTGTTTCTAAAATGTTATTCAAAAAACGATTTTTGGTGCAAATCAATGGTATTTTCATTTGGCCCTTATTTATGATTGCCTTGTGCAGCCGGTGCATCACTTTAAACATGGGAAATAAGTGACGCTCTTGTGGCGCAAGGCCTTCATAAATAAGGCCCTGAGTTTGTTTGCTGTTTGTTTGTTTTTTGCTTTTTGATAATACTTGCTATGAACATTTGCAAGATAGAGGATTTGTATTTTGGGAAACAGTGAAGTTTCAAAAGGGATATTGAGTGGTTGTACATAGGTTCTGCGCAGTGTTTCTTAAATGTTATTCAAAAAACGATTTTGGGGGAAAATCAATGGTATTTACATTTAGCCCTTATTTATGATTGCCTAGTGGCACCAGTGCGTCTCTTTTAACATGGGACGCACTCGTAGTGCAAGGCCTTCATAAATAAGGTCCTGAGTTTTTTTGTTGTTGGTTTGTGTCTTGCTTTTTGATAATGCTTGATATCAACATTTGCAAGATAAATGGAAAGGGAAGACCACTCGGTCCCCCCGAACGTATGGATGGGTGCCCCGATCCCCCCGGGAAACCGTTGTGGGTGGGGGGCGTGGTTCAGCTGGTATGCCCAAAGCGGCCTAGCCGGAGCACGCCCTTCCCGCCCAGAAGGGGTTGTCCTAGACACCCGCCCGGAAGTCCGCGCACGGATGGGCGTACCTGAGGAGGGCCCCCGCCCTCCTGCAGACGGATAAATAGAGCGGGAATCCACTGAAGCGTCCTCTTGTTCCAGTGCTCGGAAGGCTGCACCACTCGTTGCTCGTGAGCCCTCGACGGAACAAGCAGCAATTTTGAGAACTTGTAATCTTTGTTGTTTCTCTTTCAGTGCCAGGCGGGTGGAGGATCTAGGACCTTGTGGATCAAGTCGGACGGAGTAACCGAAGGCATGTCTGGCAAGAAAGCGGGAAAGAGCTCCGAGATGGAGAAGATGCTACGCACCTTGGTGAACCGAATGGCGGTGATGGACCGAAAACTGGGTAAAGTGGATTAGATCGGTCGGGGCTTAGCAGAGGTTAAGAAGCAGATAGCAGCCCAGAACAACCTCTCGGGCGGCCTAAGAAAGTGATAGGACTGGCCTTGCCGGACGTCGCCCCAGAGGGTGAGGGGAAGCGTAGTAAGAGGAGGGCGGGTTCCAGGGAGGGCCCAGTCCCGGAGGTGCCCCCAGCAGGCCCAGTCGCACCAGTGGACAGCCCAGTACCAGGTCCGGACGTCGGTTTACCAATCCCCATTGTGATAACGCCAGTTGAGGATGATCAGATGCCACCAGAACTGGCCCTTCAGTTAGCGGCAGTGTTACCCTGGCTAAAGAAGAAGGCAGGGGAGGCAGTGGCTGCGGGGGATCCGGCCGAGGAAGCCAGAATAATAATTGAGCAGTCAATGGAAGCCGGGACGGAGAATGTTCCTTATATTCCCCCACAGGTAACACCGGGAGTCACGACGGATGGCCGAGCAAAGACAGCGGACATGGCGGTTGAACCCGGTAAGAACCCATTGCCAATGGTTGGGGAGAGTTCAGTGCCTTCGAGGCGGGAAAGGTTGTCTCAGCACATCCCGGCGGCCACAAAGGAAATGATATGGGGGGACAAATATATTAATATGTTTTCACTGTTGACCGACCATCGTGAGATAGAGTACGCAAAGACCCAGAAAGATTTATGGCACCCCAGCGTATGGCGGGCCAAGATGGCGGAATTTAGGGTCGATGAGACCATGGCGAACTGGGTGAAGGCCTTTTCTATATTTACAGCAGTAATGGGGGAACGTAAACCCGAAGTGTTGCCCGATTTATCATGTTACCAGAACAGGATCATGGATTTTTATACGATGTACGGGGGGAATGAATGGAAGGGTTATGATGTTCACTTTTCGAAAATCTAAAGAGTTTGATGAGACTTTAACGTGGGATTGTCTCGACACGGTGTCATGGCACAAACAGCTCTTGCCTGGATCGGCGGGTACGTCCTCGCCAGGCGGGAGTGGGTCTGGGACAGTCCAACAAAGACCGGCGCAGCCCTTTCGTGCAAACGCCGGTGGGGAATCACAGCCCAAAACCGGCGGGAATGGGGGCAGGTGTGGGGTTTGTTGGGGTTTCAACAGAGGTAACTGTAATAGGCCCCAGGGAACATGTAGGTTCCGGCATGCTTGTGCGGGCTGTGGGAACTCCTCACACCCAGAAAGTAGCTGTAGGTCCAAGAGCGGTAGTTTGGAAGGAAAGGGGGGATCCAAGCAGGATTGATGTGATGCCTGGGAAGCAATCATCTTCACCCATCGACATCCGGGCTTCGACTTCCTGGCTGAACAAATACCCTGATCATGTATTCGCCGGGATTTTGAGGAATGGTTTCTTGTATGGCTTCAACATCCCGGCGGGGAATTTTCGGGGGAGCCCCTTTTGTAAGAATCATCTATCTGTTCAACACAACCCGGCAGTGGCCGCCAAGAAAATTACCAAAGAGGTCAGCTTAGGACGGGTAGCAGGGCCTTTTCCATGCCCGCCAGTGGCGGATTTTGTGTGTTCATCTCTAGGGGTGGTTCCGAAGAAAGACCCAGGGGAGTATAGACTCATTCACAATCTGTCGGCCCCGAGGGGGGCCTTGGTGAATGAAGCCATTGACCCTGAAGTATGTTCAGTTCGATACGCATCATTCGACGATGCCGTCAAGCTACTGAATCGCCTGGGCCCCGGTGCTTTGATGGCGAAATCAGACATCGAATCAGCATTCAGGTTGCTCCCGGTACACCCTCGGGACCAGCGCTTGCTAGGATTCACGTTCCAAGGGAAGTATTACATGGATAAATGCATGCCCATGGGCTGCGCAATTTCTTGTGCTTATTTTAAAATGTTCAGTTGTTTTTTGGAATGGGCGTTCACCGAGGCCACTGGGCATAGACAGGTGATGCACTATTTAGACGACTTCCTGTTCTTAGGGCCGGCAGGCACTACGAAATGTGCACAGACACTGCAGGACTTCTGCACTCTCATGCAGGAGTTTGGCGTCCCATTAGCGCCGGGTAAGACAGTGGGGCCATCTACTTCACTGGAGTTTCTGGAAATTGAGCTCGATTCCGTGGAGGGATGCTTCCGTCTGCCAATGGAGAAGGTGGCCAAGTTCAGGGCTTCCTTAATACAATGCCTGGGTAAAGAGAAGGTGACCCTGCACCAGTTACAACAAACAGTGGGCCAGCTTAACTTTGCTTTAAGAGTAATACCAATGGCTCGCCCCTTCTCACGTTCCATTGCACAAGCTATGGTCGGCCTCAAGGAGGGACACCACCGCACGAGACTGTCGGCAGAGGTTCGCCAGGATATGCGCATTTGGTTGGCATTCCTGGCGGACTTCAACGGTCGGGTGGCATGGAACAAACCTCCAGCATCGTCTGACGAACTGGGTTTATGGACCGACTCAGCTGGGAGCGTGGGATTTGGCGCAATCTTTGGTAACCGATGGTCGGCGCAAGTATGGCCGACGTTGTGGCACTCCAGTGGCCTAACAGGTAACATTGGGTTCTTGGAGTTATTTCCCATTTGGGTGGCTCTGTTGGCATGGCCAGAAGATTTTAGGGACCGCTCGGTAGTGTTTTGGTCTGACAATATGACGGTGGTCGAGTGCATTAATCACCAGGCAGCACGCTGCAAGTGGATCTTGAGACTGTTGAAAGAAATTGTATTGCGATGCATGAGATTGAATGTACAGTTCAGGGCAAAACATGTGCCGGGTGTACTGAATCATGCAGCTGATGCACTCTCTCGTTCACACATGCAGGCTTTCAGGGGCTATCTACCTACAGCGGATCTAGTGGCGGCACCGTTCCCCGAAGCACTATGGTTGATCGGTGCCCCGGATTACAGGACCTCGTGGCAGCCAGCTTAGCGCCCAGGACGAGGAAAGCCTATGAGGGAGCGTTTTGTTCATACTGCGTCTTCTTAGGGCTGGTAGGGACACATAGCTGGGGGCAGGAGGAATCCTTCCTGGGGTTCTTAGTGTGCTTCATAAAGGAGGCCGATCAGCCGCAACTGCCAACAGACATAGGGCGGCCATATCATTCATAGCACAGCTCCATGGCATACAGGACCCAACGGGTTCCTTCCTAGTCAGGAAGGCGCTCCGCGGTTGACAACGCCTGGAGGGTCGCAGACAAGATACAAGGCACCCGATTGGTTTAGAGAGATTGTCTTTGCTACTAGCAAAACTTGATGAGACATGCTCCTCCCCTTCCGAGGTAGTTCTGTTCCGAGCGGCTTTCGCATTGGCATTCCATGGGGCCATGCGGGTAAGTGAATTCGTGGCGAGGAACAAGAAGGATGTGGAGGGAGGCCTATGCAGGGATCACGTTCAAATACGGGGTGATTCTATGTTAATCTCGATAGCCAGGTCCAAGACAGACCAGGAAGCTTTGGGGAGTAGTGTTGTTGTGCAGCGTGCCCGAGGGAGCCCCAGTTGTCCGATAAGGTATTTAGAGGACTACCTGGCACAGAGGCCGGCGACATGGGGAGGGAGCCTGCTTAGACACAAGGACGGCACCCCGTTGACGAAATTTCAGTTTCAGAGGGTGCTGGCACTTACAATTGCTGCGGCGGGCTTGAACCCGTGCGATTTTGGGACCCACTCATTCAGAATAGGGGCCGCTAGTGAGGCTACGGCCCAGGGTCTGGGTGCGGAAGAGGTTAAACAGCTGGGCCGTTGGTCCTCAAACTGTTTCAAGAGGTATGTGCGACTGCACATGTTGTAAAAGACTGATGAAATGCACTCACGCTTGTTGTCTTTTGTTTGAATTACAGTTTCGCAAGCCTGTGACGCGGGGCGGAATTGGGGATCGACCCAACACCAGAGGACCAGCGGTCAAGGATCACCGTCTGGAGATTAAGTGGTATGGGTCGTGGGCCACTCACACGTGAGGCGTGCTGGGGATGTATTCATGGCAGGTGACGCGACTCACGCATATGGGGAATACGGGTTCAGAGTGACCTTCCATGGGAAGGGAGGCCTCTGTTTTGACCAATTTCAAGCATTTGTGGAGGGACTCTTAGGGCGGCAAAGGTCACCGCCATCTGTAATCATAGTGCACTTGGGGGGCAATGACTTGGTAAGACTGGGAAGACGGGTGTTAGTGGAACACATCTTGTCGGCAGTCAGCTGGTTGGCTAGGGGGCTCCCGGGGTGCACAATTGCCTGGTCCCACATGATCCCCAGGAGAGTTTGATGGAGGGGTTTCTCTGTAACCGCGTTGAACCACTCGGTAAAGAGGGTCAACAATAAAATTGGGAAATTGTTTCACTCCGCGCATTTGCAAAGCATTCCCCATGGGTGTATTCAGGGTGATCACTGTTACTTGAATGATGGGGTTCACCTGTCCAGGGCGGGGAATGATTTACTCATAGGAGACTTCATAACATGGCTAGTGGGATTGAGGAGGCATGACCTTTAGGAGGTGTGGGGGGGCCAGATAGTTGGTCAACTATCTGGCCTGTGGCGGTAAGGTCATGATCGGTGAGCAGTGATTTCAAGGTCCCTAGGGGGGGCGCCACCCAGTACGGATGGGAGCACCCGGGGGGAGGCAGCCATTGGCCCCTCCCACAGGGAGGCAGCACCCACTACGGATGGGTCGCCTAGGGGGAGACGGCCATAGGCCCCTCCCAGGGGGGAGACGGCTATATGCCCCTCCTACGAATTTCCCGGGGGCCGGATATCCGCTCCGGCGGAAGAGAGTGTGGGGAAGGGGGGGAGTCCACGCTGTCCTTCTTACAGATACCTCACACGGGAACTCGGACGACCTTTAAGATGGCGTCGAGTGAAAGGGGGCCCCCACGACAAGGGAAGTTACAGTTGGCAACGAGGGTAAAGTCCTCTGCGCATGCGCCACTCACACCGTGAGGGCGGGAATTTGGTAGTAGGGATCTGACACCGGTTAAGACCTTGCCGTTGGCCCTTAATGCTAGGATGTACAATTTTATTTTAGAATGTTATGCATTTACAGGATGCTAGACTCGGCTAGGAAACCTTTGTATTAGAGATCTGTTAAGGTTAGCCAAAGAACATGTCTTCATCAAAATGTAATGAAAGTAAAATTGTACATAATTTATGAAACGTTTTAATTTAAAGTTTTAAATTTTGTTTCATATTTTAATAAATACTGCCGGGGGGGTAACTCCCCCCCGCCTTCCAAAAACTCAAACTTGTGTTTGTCTCCTCCCATGGGGAATTGTTGTTGGGAGGGGGTGGTGGGCATCCCGGCCATTTGGAAAGGGAAGACCACTCGGTCCCCCCGAACGTATGGATGGGTGCCCCGATCCCCCCGGGAAACCGTTGTGGGCGGGGGGCGTAGTTCGGCTGGTATGCCCAAAGCGGCGTAGCCGGAGCACGCCCTTCCCGCCCAGAAGGGGTTGTCCTAGACACCCGCCCGGAAGTCCGCGCACGGATGGGCGTACCCGAGGAGGGCCCCTGCCCTCCCGCAGACGGATAAATAGAGCGGGAATCCAATGAAGCGTCCTCTTGTTCCAGTGCTCGGAAGGCTGCACCACTCGTTGCTCGTGAGCCCTCGACGGAACAAGCAGCAATTTTGACCCACCCACCAGCCCCTTTTTGCAATGTTTGTTTGAATAAAGTAATTGTTGGTGATATTCGAATGTATTAAAGAGATGCAGTCACATTTTTACAGCATTAATATATGCCTTTGATTGAATAAATGTGTGTAGGCCTTTTTTCCCTTGTAGAAAAATGGAGGAATGTATCAAATAATAAAAATTGTCTTGTGCTTTAGGACTTTTTTCCCTTTGTAGAAATGTGAAAGTTGATGAATCGTCAAGCTGTGGCAGATTAGGCGTATTTTCTTCCCTTAGTAGGTAAAACAACTGTCGTATTTATTTTGGTCGGGCGGTAAGGTCATGATCGGTGAGCAGTGATTTCAAGGTCCCTAGGGGGGGCGCCACCCAGTACGGATGGGAGCACCCGGGGGGAGGTGGCCATTGGCCCCTCCCACAGGGAGGCAGCACCCACTACGGATGGGTTGCCTAGGGGGAGACGGCCATAAGCCCCTCCCAGGGGGGAGACGGATATATGCCCCTCCTACGAATTTCCCGGGGGCCGGATATCCGCTCCGGCGGAAGAGAGTGTGGGGAAGGGGGGGAGTCCACGCTGTCCTTCTTACAGATACCTCACACGGGAACTCGGACGACCTTTAAGATGGCGTTGAGTGAAAGGGGGCCCCCACGACAAGGGAAGTTACAGTTGGCAACGAGGGTAAAGTCCTCTGCGCATGCGCCACTCACACCGTGAGGGCGGGAATTTGGTAGTAGGGATCTGACACCGGTTAAGACCTTGCCGTTGGCCCTTAATGCTAGGATGTACAATTTTATTTTAGAATGTTATGCATTTTCAGGATGCTAGACTCGGCTAGGAAACCTTTGTATTAGAGATCTGTTAAGGTTAGCCAAAGAACATGTCTTCATCAAAATGTAATGAAAGTAAAATTGTACATAATTTATGAAACGTTTTAATTTAAAGTTTTACATTTTGTTTCATATTTTAATAAATATGGCCGGGGGGGTAACTCCCCCCCGCCTTCCAAAAACTCAAACTTGTGTTTGTCTCCTCCCATGGGGAATTGGTGTTGGGAGGGGGTGGCGGGCATCCCGGCTATAGGATTTGTATTTTGTGAAATAGTGAGGGTTCAGTAGTGAAATTGAGTGCTTGTACATAGGATCTTTGCTGTGTTTCTAAAATGTTATTCAAAAAACGATTTTGGGTGCAAATCAATGGTATTTTCATTTGGCCCTTATTTATGATTGCCTTGTGCAGCCGGTGCACCACTTTAAACATGGGAAATAAGTGACGCTCTTGTGGCGCAAGGCCTTCATAAATAAGGCCCTGAGTTTGTTTGCTGTTGGTTTGTTTTTTGCTTTTTGATAATACTTGCTATGAACATTTGCAAGATAGAGGATTTGTATTTTGGGAAACAGTGAGGTTTCAAAAGTGATATTGAGTGGTTGTACATAGGTTCTGTGCAGTGTTTCTTAAATGTTATTCAAAAAACGATTTGGGGAGAAAATCAATGGTATTTACATTTAGCCCTTATTTATGATTGCCTTGTGACACCAGTGCGTCTCTTTTAACATGGGACGCACTTGTGGCGCGAGGCCTTCATAAATAAGGTCCTGAGTTTTGTTGTTGTTGGTTTGTGTCTTGCTTTTTGATAATGCTTGATATCAACATTTGCAAGATAGAGGATTTGTATTTTGTGAAATAGTGAGGGTTCAGTAGTGAAATTGAGTGCTTGTACATAGGATCTTTGCTGTGTTTCTAAAATGTTATTCAAAAAACGATTTTGGGTGCAAATCAATGGTATTTTCATTTGGCCCTTATTTATGATTGCATTGTGCAGCCGGTGCATCACTTTAAACATGGGAAATAAGTGACGCTCTTGTGGCGCAAGGCCTTCATAAATAAGGCCCTGAGTTTGTTTGCTGTTGGTTTGCTTTTTGCTTTTTGATAATACTTGCTATGAACATTTGCAAGATAGAGGATTTGTATTTTGGGAAACAGTGAGGTTTCAAAAGTGATATTGAGTGGTTGTACATAGGTTCTGCGCAGTGTTTCTTAAATGTTATTCAAAAAACGATTTTGGGGGAAAATCAATGGTATTTACATTTAGCCCTTATTTATGATTGCCTTGTGGCACCGATGCGTCTCTTTTAACATGGGACGCACTCGTGACGCAAGGCCTTAATAAATAAGGTCCTGAGTTTTTTTGTTGTTGGTTTGTGTCTTGCTTTTTGATAATGCTTGATATCAACATTTGCAAGATAGAGGATTTATGTTTTGTGAAACAACGAGGGTTCAGTAGTGAAATTGAGTGCCTGTACATAGGATCTTTGCTGTGTTTCTAAAATGTTATTCAAAAAACGATTTTGGGTGCAAATCAATGGTATTTTCATTTGGCCCTTATTTATGATTGCCTAATGCAGCCGGTGCATCACTTTAAACATGGGAAATAAGTGACGCTCTTGTGGCCCAAGGCCTTCATAAATAAGGCCCTGAGTTTGTTTGCAGTTGGTTTGTTTTTTGTTTTTTGATAATACTTGCTATGAACATTTGCAAGACAGAGGATTTGTATTTTGGGAAACAGTGAGGTTTCAAAAGTTATATTGAGTGGTTGTACATAGGTTCTGCGCAGTGTTTCTTAAATGTTATTCAAAAAACGATTTTGGAGGAAAATCAATGGTATTTACATTTAGCCCTTATTTATGATTGCCTTGTGGCACCAGTGCGTCTCTTTTAACATGGGACGCACTCGTGGCGCAAGGCCTTCATAAATAAGGCCCTGAGTTGCAGTGGTATAAACTTTAATATGTTGCAAATTAGTGTTTATATTGTTTTCTTTTTGTCAATACTTTGTTGTTTGCTAATAGTGGTCTTTAATGTGTTATTTTTTTCAGAACCACAGATTGAAATCAACATTTTAAAAGCAAGCAAAAATGCCATCAAGGCAAAGGAATAGAAAAAATACCATACGTAAACGAACAAAATCATTAAAGGAATTAAAAGAATCCTCTACAACAAGTACTTCAAAAAACACCAGAAAAGCTCCTGGTAAGACAATTAAGTCTTTTCTTCACAATTTATGTAGATCAAAAAGTAATGTTAATGGTAATAAGAAGATCCAGAAGCAGAGAACAAATTTAAAAAGGAAGGAGAGGCCCTCAAAAAATGTCTCTATTGGAGCAGGAGATAAGACTATGGATAGCAATAGAAGGTTAAATCAATTTAGGGACATTCGTAGACGTATGTTTCGCAATAGGGTAGTTTTAAATTTGCTAAAAAATGAAAAGAAAGGTAAACAGAGAGCTGCTTTTTACAAGAAAAAGAAAAGTGTAGAGAAGATTGTTGATCAGGCTTTTGAAGTTAAGAAAAAATTATTTATTTTAGTAATCAATAGAATTAGGATACTTAAGAAGGCAATTGATGTTTTCAAATCGAACAGTAGATGGAAAAGAATTATTAATCTGACTAATTTTTGTGAAGTATTTTCTGGAGAATGGATGCATAGTTCAAGTTCTGAGCCATTTTTTAATGAGGAGAGTTACTTTCAGGAAAATGATTTGGTGCATGCAGTTGACACCAGTGGTCGAGCATATGAGATGAAAGATGGTTGTGTGATGGAAAAAGAGAAACTTGTGTCTAGAGATGCAGAAGAGGTGTTACGTGATGAAGTTTTAGGGAGATGTACTAAGGGTCCAGTGTACACATGGAAGTGCAGTAGTATTTGTAGTGTGCAACAGGATTCAATCGATTTACTTCGAAATTTCTTACGTACATATAGTAAGAAAAGTCTAAAACAAAAAATGAAGATCTTGCAAGAGTTAGATCCTTGCAGAGTGAGAGAAAGCACAGGTTTGCATGGGCATTCACCCGCTTGTCTTTCTAGAAAAGTATGTCAGAGTGTTTTTCATCATTTTAGGATGTTAGCAGTGCATCATAATACGGTGAGGAAATTAGTGAGAAGGTTGTATTATGCAAAAAGTCCAGCACTTAAGCTTAAACAGTTAAACAGTGCTCTTTTGCATGAATCTGAAGTGGATGTGAAGACTATTTGTGAAGAAATTGAGTTTTGTTATTTTGGGAACAAAGAGGACAGTGTAGAAATGGATATAGTAATGGATGGTAATGTGGAAGACAATGGACAGATTTCAAGTACAGAAAAGTTTGACGAGGAAATTACCAAGTTTAAGGTGAAATCAAGTGAAAGGCCTAATTTAACTTGTGTGTGTTGTCGACGGACTCATTATAATATTTAGACTAGGTTAGTTGATTTATATGCAAAATGTGAATTGGAAAATATTAGTGAATGGAAGGATTTTGTAAGTTATTTGTTGGTGGAGAATTCTTTTGATTTGAGTTTTGATCAGCGTATTTGTAATTATTGTTTGAAAAAATTAAATGAAAATAGAATGCCTGCTAGAGCTGCTCATAATAATCTTCAGTTGATAGATATTCCTTCTGAATTGATGGATTTAAATACTTATGAATCAATTTTGATTCAATGTGGCCATCCTTTTCAAGCTATTGTTCGCATGGAGCCTAAGATAGGGAAATTACCTCCTACAGATTTACAAAGAGGATTAAAGGGAAGAGTTGTTTATTTGCCTCTAGATGTCAAGAAAAATATTGATACAATTGGTGTAGAAAGAGTAGAAGAGGATCCTCTGGTTATTCTAGTTAATGGGGTTCCGACAAAGAGTAAGAAAATCTGGCAAAATTTAGTGGATGTTAGGAAAGTCAAAAAGGCAACGTTGTATTTGGTCAAAAACAATGAGTACTACAAAGATGTAAGTGTTGGAGCAGAGGAAACAGCTACAGAAGAATACAGTGATTGTTTAGTTGGCCAAATTGAAAAAGTTGATGTGTCTAGAAGTGAAGAAATATATGAACATTATACTGTTCATCCTTTGCATTCCAAAGAAGTAATGGGGAATGCAATTGACTTGTTTCATATGAAAGCAGCAAAAGGAAGTCCCATTAGTGTATGGGAAGAAAGTTTGGAAGCTCGTTGTTTTCCACAGTTACTTCCAACAGGCCGTGGTGGACGATATGACGATCGACCAGTTAAAATTCCTGCAGCTGAATACCGGACTTTTAGATTATATGCTGAAGATCCAAGGTTTTGGCAATGCATTCCGTATTTGTTTCATCTACTGTATGAAAGTGATTTGTCTGGGCTTTCTTATGCAGTTAATCATATATTGAAAAGTGAAGCTCATCTGCAAAATGTTTCAGCAAGGGACTTTATGGAGAAAGTCAATCTGCAAGACAGTATTTTGGAATCTCAGCTAATCAATCTCATGGCATGTCAGCGTGGAACAAATGAGTATTGGTTCCGTCGTCATGGGGGATTGAAATGTTTGCTAAGAAACTTAGGAACTCCTACATGATTCCTCACTCTTAGCTGTGCTGAGTATGCATGGGATGACTTACTTCAATTTCTACGAGAGGCAAATGGAAACATACAAAATATAGAATTGAAAACACCTGGAGAACTGTGTTCTTTGGATCCAGTGAATGTTTGCAGATATTTTAATCATAGATTTGAAGCTATGATGTCTTTTATTACCAACAAAAAAAATCCTCCCCTTGGAGAGGTTTTGGATTTCTTTTGGAGGAAGGAATATCAAGCGAGAGGTGCTCCTCATATACATATTCTGTTATGGATTAAAGATGCACCCAAATTTGGATTAGATTCGGATGAAACAGTAATGAGTTTAATTGAAGAGTATTCAACATGTGCTGTTTCAAAAACTACTGAAGAAAACAGTTTAAGGTAACAAGTTTTACGTTTTCAATCTCATCGTTGTGGAAAGTACTGTCGTCGAAAATTTAAAAACAAGGAAAAGTACTACACGAAATGTCGTTTTGCGTTTCCACGACCAGTTATTTCTAAGGGAAGAGTAAATAATTTGATGTCATCTCTACGACATACTGTGACGAGGAAATCTCCCAAAAATACATATAATTTAAAAAGAAACGAAGAGTCCAAGTACATCAATGACTACAACCCAGTGATTTTGTCCATGTGGAATGCTAACATGGATATTCAGTTCGTTGCTGACAACTCTATTGCTGTGGCTCGATATGTGACATCTTACATCACAAAAAAAGAAAAGACAGAACTGAAGGAAATGTGGGAGGACATTTCACATGAAAAGAGTCTAAGCAAGAAATTATACAGTTTCAGTCTGAAGATGTTGTCGCATCGAGAAATTGGAGCATATGAATGTTCTGATCGGTTATCATCAGCAAGTCTCTATGCCACATCAAGAACAATCATTTGGGTGAGTCTAGGTCTTGCTGCAACACGAAACCGAGTTTTGAAATCTGTACAAGAAATTGAATATTTGGCGGAGAAAGAACCAAACAGTACAGATATTTTGAAGACAAATATCATGGATACATACTATCCAAATAGAAGTACTCACCTTGAGAACACTTGTTTGTATAAAGTTCTGCAAAACTACAGTTATAAGAGGAACATCACAGAAGATATTAATAATGGAAAATATGCTGTCATTGGGTATGAAGGATGTCTAGTGAAGTAGAGAAAAGACCATTTGATTAATCATCAAAAATTGAGTTGCGAAGCTCCAGACAAAAGAGAATTTTACTATTTAGCTCTTTTGCAACTCTTTAAGCCGTGGCGTACAGAAGAGGAACTACTTGGAGATTTTCTCTGTTATGAAAACTCTTTTAATGCAACTAAGGATACCATGGAATGTCCTATTTTTCTAAATTATCTGCAAATGTTGAACGAAGAAATAGAGCAAGAAACCACAATTGCTGAAGAGTTTGCTAGAGACAGTTCTCAAGACAGTCAGAGTTCTACTTCATTGAGTCAGGATCCACTAGGAGGACCAATTATCCAAAATGAAGCTGCAACTGCCATGGATGAGGTGGAAAGAGCTATGGAACAAGCTCAAGTGGATGGAGTTAACTTAGATGATTTGGTAAAGCAACTAAACGTTGAGCAGAAAAAGATATGTGATGAAGTCACAGAACAGATTGAACATGGATTCAGACATGAGAAAAAAGAGTGCTCATGTACATCATTTGAGCCTGTCCGACTGTACGTAAGTGGAGAAGCGGGGACAGGAAAAAGTTTTCTGATTAAAGCCATTTCAACTTATCTGCAGAAAAGGACTGATTCACCGCTGTCTTGTGTTGTAACTGCTCCAACTGGTCTGGCAGCACATAACATTAAAGGGATTACTCTACATCGTATACTGATGCTGCCAGTTGAGCATGATAATAAATTGCATTAAACAAATTATCTGGAGATGCGTGTTCTGAAGTTTCAAGAGTCTTGAAGAAAATGAAACTTCTTATCATTGATGAAGTAAGCATGGTCTCAAATCTAATGCTTGCTTTTGTGCATTTGAGAATGCAATAAATTCTTATAACAGAGTATGATGTGTTATTTGGAGGAAAACACATTATTGTTTTTGGAGATCTATTGCAGTTGACTCCAGTAAAAGGACAACCAGTGTTTAAAATGCTCACGCATGAAGATACCAGGAAGTCCCTTGGAAGCATTGGAAACGTTAATATGTGGTTAAATTTTAAATATGCTGAACTGCTTCAAAATATGCGACAGGCAAAGGATGAAGATTATAAAATTATTCTACAAGATGTAAGAATTGGAAAAGTAAGTGAGCTTGGGAAAGAAGCTTTACATGCTTGATTAATTTCAAATTTGTATCCAAATGAAAACATTCTGCCAGAGAATATTTTTTTAAAAATGACTGAGAAGAAATCTGGGATATGTTTGATGCCAACTCTGCAAGAATGTTCCATCTTCAACAACAAAATGTTAAAGTTAGAAAATGAAGAGATTGTGAAACTGGAAACAATAGATAAAATAGGGCATATGAGTGCAACAATTGTTTTGTCAGAAAATTTGAAAACAAAATTGGATTCATTAGAGAAAAGTATTTTTAAAACAGCTGGTTTTGAAAAGACTCTGAATGTGTGTTTAAATTGTCGTATCATTTTGAGAAGGAATTTAAATGTTGAAAGAGGTCTGGTAAATGGAGCAATGAGTTATGTTGTTGATTTTGTGAATTATAGAAATAGAGATGGAATTGAATTTTTAAAAATAAAATTTGATGGTATTGAGCAAGTACAACAAATCAGTCGTTGTTCTGCTAGATTTTTACTTGTAAAAGACTTATATGTTCGCCGAAAACAGTTTCCTGTTTGTTTGGCATATGCAGTAACAATTCATAAATCTCAAGGTTTAAGTGTAGATAGTGCTTTGGTGAACATTGGAAGATCTGTGTTTAAAGAGGGTATGGCATATGTGGCATTATCCCGAGTCAGAACTTTAACAGGATTGTACTTGATTGAGTGTGATGAGACAAAGATTTGTGCAGATCTAGATTGTGTTAAAGAATACAATAGGTTAAGAAGAGAGTATGCTCCACATTTGCCTTAAAATCCTCTGTTTGAAAAACGTGTGGTAGGCCGAAAAAGAAGAAATGAGAATAATTGCAGTGAGGTAGTAGCAAAAAGACAAAAAGTAGATGAAACTGTAATTCCACAGAAAGAAAAAGGATTGTGATGAAAATGTTGTTGGATTTCAGTTTGAAAATAGTTCTGGTGTCAACTGCTATGCTAATGTAGTGGTTAATATTGTTTTTTTTATTCAAACTTTACAAGAACAGATTGTTGAAAATCGGGATCAAAGATTGTGTGGTTTATTGAATTCTGTGTTTGAGAAATGTAGCAGTGATAGAGCAAAAATAGAAAGTGTAACATAAATTCGAAATATTTTAGATATGTGTTCTGGTCAAGATAAATTTTCACAGAACATTCAGCAGGATTGTCAGGAATTTTTAATGTATATGCTTGGTGTTTTGGAAGATGAAGGTGTAGATGTAGATAATCTTTTCAGCCTTTCTTGTCAATGGCAGCATGACTGCCACAATTGTAGTTCATCAAGTAATACTAGAATAGACACTGAAAGATTTATATATTTGACTTTACCAGACTGTAAATCAGTGTCATTTAAAAATCTAGGTAAAGCAGCAGATCATAATATGGTGTGTACCCAATGTAAGTGTCCAATGCTATCCACAATATTTATACAAAGTTATGGACAGTATATCATTTTAGTTTTCCAACGATGTAGACCTGATGAAACTAAATTGACAACTTGTATCAAAAATGTTGTGGCTTCTCAGTTATCAATTTCAGGAAGAACCTTTACAACTGAAGCTAATATTTATCATGATGGTCCTTCGACAACATCAGGACATTATACATGCTACTTAAAATGTAAAAAAGGTTGGACTTGGTTTTCGATGGGGACGAGATGGTCCATTTCAATCTTATTTTCAATCAACTTTTTTTTTTTTTTTAAACAGAATGGCAAGAGAAAAGATGATAAAAATACTCTCATGGAATGTTAATGGACTTAGAACTCCCAAGAGAAGAAGAAGAATCCTGGAGTATCTGAAAGAGGTAGAAAGCGAGATAATTATTCTTCAGGAAACTCATTTGGTGAAATCAGAATGGACTCAAATTGTGAAAAACTTACATTGGATTGGCTCAAGTATTCATACATCACAAGAATGCAATATAAAAGGGGTGGCCATTATCATAAAAAAATCTTTGAATGCTAAACTGGAATTGGAAGTGGTGGATAGAAAGGGAAGATGGGCAATGGCTAAAATTAGGGCAGAGGGTTTCACATTTATGATTGCAGGGTATTATGGCCCAAACATCGACGACCCGGCTCCACTCAAGAAATTATATTCAGAACTATTGACATCCCCAGCCCCAATAATTGTAGCAGGAGACTATAATATTATATTGGACCCGACCGTGGATAGGCAGCCTCCCTCTAAACAAAGGAATTCACCAAAGATGAGGGAATGGCTGGGGATATACAAAAAAGATCTAAACTTGGTTGATATGTGGAAGCAAAAAGGTGAAAAAATATACCCGTTCACTTTTCATAATAAAAAGCTAGGACATAAATCTAGAATAGATTTCTTCTTAGTAAGCAATTTATTTCGAGATAAGGTTAAAAGTATTGAGCATCAACCAGCGCACTTATTGGACCATTCGGCAGTCCAATTAACACAATGTCTAACACCAACTAGATGGACAATGGATCGGTCAATTCTAACAACGGAAGAAAGCGTGGATCAATTGCTAAAAACCACAACTAATTATTTTGCAGACAATGATGAAGAATCCTCTAAACGAATTATATGGGACACATATAAAGAAGTAATAAGAGGACACTCACTTAGCTTGGGAGCACATAAAAATAAGCGAAGAAAAACTGATATTAAAAAGCTGGAAGCAGAAACTAAAGAAGTAGAAGCACAATTGGGTGGTAGTATATCCCCGGATTCTAAAGAAAGATTAACTGAGAGGGTTTGTAAGTTAAAAGAGGATCTAACAGATTACTTGGAGAATATAGTTCAAGAGAAATGGGAGAACAGTAAATTGGCCAATCACGAGTATGGGGAAGGCTGTGGGAAAATGATAGCTTGGAAGGTAAAAACAGACCAGACAAGGAATACTATACTATCTGTACATAGATCAATCAGCTTTAAGTGAAGATGATGCTTCAATAAGACAAGAGTTTTCAGACTTCTTCTCAACAATATATAAAGAAGATACAAATCCAACGGCAGAGAACATTAAGAAATATCTAGAGGGTATAACTATGCCAAAATTGACTGAAGAGGAAGTCGTTTTCTTAAACAGTGGTATAACATCCGAGGAGGTGAGAACTGCCATAGGCAGTTTAAAGAGGGGGAAAGCGGCAGGACCTGATGCCCTACCCAATGAATTTTACATAGCCTTAAAAGAGTCGTTAATTGATCATTTGACAAAGGTTATGAACACGATCTATGTGGAGCATGAAAAGATCCTTGATTCATGGAACAACGCCACAATAAGCCTCATATTACAACCAGGGAAAAATCCAAAGTCTTGTGAGTCCTACAGACCAATATCATTACTTAATTGCGATTACAAACTGTTTATGAATATAATAGCAAAAAGACTATCATAGTAAATGCCGAAATTGATTGATCAGGACCAGAAGGGATTCATAAAGGGCAGACAAATTCAAGAAATAATGCATGAATTACTGGCGACAATTGATGTAGCCATATCAGAACAGCTACCCCTCACGATTATCACTTATGACGCGGCGAAAGCCTTCGATCGCGTGAATTGGACTTTCTTAAATAACATCATAGAGAAAAATAATTTGGGGAGTAACTTTGGTCATATGGTGAAGGAAATTTATACAAACCCTAGAGCAAAAATAATAGTGAATGGGAATTTGACAAGTAATATCACTATTCAGAGGGGCATGAGGCAAGGTTGCCCCTTATGTCCATTGCTCTTTAATTTATATATTGAACCTTTGGCTTGCTCGATCAGAAATCATACCCAAATAACACCTTTTAAATACCAAAAATGGACAAAGAAAGTGGCATTATATGCAGATGACCTTATGGTGTTCACGGATAATTATAACAACTCAGAATTAGCAATTAATGAAACAATGAACAACTTTGGCAAGGTTTCAGGATACTTGATAAATGTTAGCAAGACAGAGGCAATGAGCTGGAATAAGATATTTAGGGATCACCCTAACTAAAGACTTGGAGAAAACTTCACAACTAAATTTAAATATAGTAGTAAAAGAAATGAGAAGACTCTTTAAAATATGGTCTGGTCTACCATTAAACTTTTTGGGCAAATCAAATGCAGTCAAAATGACAATCATCCCCAAATACACGTATCTTTTTAACACGATTCCGTTGGAGTTTAATAAAGCAGCCCTTAAGAAAATACAAGGAGAGATATCCAGCTTTATTTGATCGGAGAAAAGCACAAGAATTGCATGGAATAAACTTAGGAGAAGGAAAGAACAAGGGGGCATTGCAAGTCCTGATATTTTTGAGTATTGTAGAGCTTTTCAGTTCAAAAACTTTAGAAAGTTGCTAATGAAGCATGGTGAGTTCCCAAATTTTCTGCAGCATCTTACACATGGAGAAGACTATTTCCTTTTCAAGTTTGGCCATCCCAAATTTTTTAAGAAAGTAACATTGAAGCTGTTAAATAATGCGGTCAAACTTTGGGCCCAGATTAGAAACATCTTGAAGATCCCATATTATAGTAATATGGCCCCAATTTGGGATTCACCTGGAACCCCGGAATGCCTAAAGGATGCATTATCTAGTGTACTTAGACAATTAGGCTTTGAAAAGTGGGGACAACTTTTATGTGAAAATGATTTAATATCATGGGAACATCTACATACAATAACGGAAGGGAAAGTATCGAAGTTCAAATATTATCAGTTGAAGAGCTGGGCTAATACCATACCAAAAGGAATAACAGATCCGGGCAATTTTGAAGAAGAAATGATAAAGGAATCCACAATAAAAAAAGAGATATCAAAATGGTATTGGGCGTTAATTGAAGCTGGAGAAGAAGACCAATTAATACCTGAAAAAATTTGGTTAAGAGAGTTCACTAACAAAGATTTTGATTTAAATATGATCTGGAAAAAATCATCGGAAATATGTTGGATGTGTGTAAAACCTGTGGCCCTAAAAAGAAATCATCTTTTCTCAATACATAGAGCGTACTGGACTCCAAAAAGACTATCAAGCTTTAAAGGCGCAGAAATAAAAAATTGTAGTAAATGTGGAGAAGAAAAAGTAGATGATATTGATATGTTTCATCGTTGCCAGGCACTTGCGCATTATTGGCAAGTGATTGGTAAGACACTATCGGCGCTAATGGGAATTCCAATAAGTGTAAGTACACTTTTAATTATTTTTGGGATTAGAACAGATACCATCAGGTTAAGTAAACTTCAGGAAAATTTAATGTTTGTGCTGATATTATTAGCATGAAGAGAGATCTGTATAAATTGGATAAAACCGGTACCTCCGTCATATGAAGACTGGTTAAATTCTGTTATTAAAGTGTGTTGGCTAGATAGGAAAGGGAATAGTATTAAAAGAATGCAGTATTGGGAGATATGGGTAAATTTCTTTGCTCCTAAGTGAAAATCCGGTTGGTGCTTTGTCTTCCCTTTTTTTTCTTTTTTTCTCTTTTTGTTTACCAATGATTAAAGCGGAGACAATAATTTCCTGGCAGGATCGGATCTCTGCCAAGTAGCTCTAGGGCTAGCTCATCCCAGAACGTTGGAATTATTGTGTTAGGTAAAGAGGAGAATATTGACTGGTTCTAAGTAACAGCTGGGAAACTCCCCTTGGGATTTTCAACAGAAATTTGGGGCAGTGAAGGTATATAATATGGAAAAACCGTCAAATCCCTCGAATACCTTCTTATCCACTTCTTTTTCGCAATATGAGGTTATTAAAAAAAAAAAAAGGTTGGACTTACTGCAATGATTCTCATTTGACTTATAAACAATGTTTGCCTTATGACTTTAAAAATTCTTACCTAGTGTTTTTAAAACCAAAGTTTTAGTAAAGGGAATTGGCCTTTGAAGACGGGAATAGTTAATAAAAGTTAGTTAGTTAGTTAATCTAATGTTTAAAATTATTTATCTCATATAGGTACTGTAAGTGGATCTCATAGTAAAAAATACTCATATATCTGACACGATTTGGCGTAAGGAAAGTGTAAGGTATGATGTTCTTAGATCTTTTTTCATAGGAAGTCGATGAAATGGAAGTTATAGAGAACAGCAGACTTTTTTTCCACCAAAAGGATCTTCACTATCTTCTATTTGGCCTCACGGAAAAGTGAATCAAAGATTAGTGTACAAATATGAGTTGTAAGTTTTTATGGGTTTTCATCTTTCTCACATTTTCTCAGTACCACTGATTTAGTTTTCTTCCCCTCTCTTTCTTTCTTTTGCTCCTTTACTCTTTTTCCTTTCTCACTCATTGTTCTGCAGTTCACTCAGTCCTTCCCTTTGTTTTTCTGTGTACTTACTCTCTCACTCCTTTTTCCTCCATCGTTCTATATTAACCTCATTCCCTTCATCCCTTCACTCTGTGACTTCTCTTCACTCACTCTCAGTCATCTTCTATTCCTTTTTCTTATTAATAGTTCATCATTTAGACTCCTCTCCTTTTCACTCATTTTCCTTTTACTTTCTTATCTTTCCTGATTTTGTTTTGGTATCTCGCATTCTTTTAGTATCTTACTTACCTTCAGTAATTTGTTCTCCTTCTATTTCTTTTTCCCTCTTTTTTGTCTTTCTATATTACTTTATTTCTGTTTTTTTATCCTTCACTCTTGCTTTATTTCATAGTACACTTTTTTTGATTTTTTACCTCTTGACTTGTTCTTCTATTTTAAAATATATATTTTATTAATTATATGGTAAGTGTGTCTACAAAATGTAGTTTGTCATCACCCTTTGCTTTAACCTCACTACTTTTCTCTCACCCTACCTCACCCCTGTTTCCTTACTCTGCTTCTCTCACGTATTCTTATCCTTAATGTTTACTTCTCTTTTCCTAACTTTCCTACCACATTCAACTTCTTTCAGTGCCCCTGCTCATCCACACTCCTTCCCTTACCTTTTTTACTGGTTCACTTAGTCCCTTTCTGACACTCCTTCCTTTACTCTCTCTCTTCTTTCTCTCTGTCACTCCCCATGTCTTACCCTTATTCACTTTTATCCACCCTCTTTCACTCCTCTTTACTTACACTCACTGCTATTTTCTTTCCCTCCATCACTACTGTTCCTTTTCTCTGGTTCCGTCACTACCTGTCATTCCCCATCCTTAACTCTCCTTCCTTTTACTTTCACCACCCATTCACATTCTCCCAGAACCTCTGCTTTAGTTTTCTTCCTCTTTCTTCTCTTCTTTTGCTCCCTTATTCATTTTCCTTTTCTCAGTTACTTCCTCTTACACCTTTTCTCTGTTTTACTATCTATTACACAGTCCCTCTGTGTTTCTCCCTCTAGCTCTATTTCTCTTTACACCACTCTCTTTGTCCCCATTCCTCATGCTCACTCCTTCATTTTTTTTAATTCTTTTTTTTTTAAGTGCGCTGACGGAACGTGCCCCGGTACGCGCACCGGGGCGCTCACCGGGGCGCTCACCGGTACGCGCACCGGGAGCGCTCCAGAGTGAAATATAAAAAAAAAATGAATATACTTTAAAAAAAAATATTATATTAATATACAATATAGGGTTCATTTTTAGAAAAACATACCTTTCTCAGCTATAGACATTTGCGAAAAAATAACCTTAGAAATTCACTAATAAATACATAGGTATGAAGCCCTATAAAAAGTTAGGAATTAGCAGTTAAAAAACCTATGAAATTCACAGAAAAAACCAAAGGTTTCACACCAGTTATAGTTAGGAATTAGCAGTTAAAAAACCTATGAAATTCACTGAAAAAACCATAGGTTTCACACCAGTTATAGTTAGGAATTAGCATTTAAAAAACCTATCAAATTCACTAAATAAACCATAGGTTTCACACCAGTTATAGTTACCTGGAAATTTTACTGACATAAAACTATTGAAATTCCCACGTTATAGTTATTTGGACTCACTATAACTTGCGCGTGTAATGCACTGCTGATGACATCACATATTACATCACTCATGACATGGTCAGTGACATCACTCAAGACATCACTGATGACACCATCCTTGTGACAGAGAGACTGACCTCCTTTCACTGTAAAGTAACCCTTGAAACACATATTGAAAAATAGAAACTAACATTTTCAAAAAAGTGGAGATACCTATACCAGTTACAACAACCAATTCAGTAATTCCACCATTTATATGCACATCCACTCATTCACCAACACTTCTATATAGTCACTCATACATATACTCACTCATCATATGTAGTGAGACACCAATACATCCGTTAACACACCGACAGTCTTCCAAAAGCTGCTCACACACATACTCACACATGCAAATAAACTATTGAACCTTCATTTATTTGCATATACTGCTATACATACACTTCCACCTTACTTCTAAGGAAACTTACACATACTTACTCTCTTAAACAATCACTTATAGAAACACATAATCATTTAAACAGGAACTCTTTCAATATCTCACTCTCACATATACTCACTTATATACATCAATAATCACAAATACTAGATTAAAACATATGTAGTTACTGATAAAGACACTAGTGAGACAGTCATTCACTCACTAACACACACATATACACACTCATCCACCCATACAGTCCTGCACATATGCTGTCTTCAAAACACATACAAAGAGAGAGTTAGTCATTCATGCATCTATGTGATAAGTAAAACCCCCACAAAACCATACAAACACTCATACTGATACTAAAAAAACATCTAATAACCCATATACCTACACATGTACCTACTTACCAACCCATGCAGCCACTTAGACACAAAGTGAAACACTAATACATATATATAAATATTTAAACATTACTCACTAATATATGTATTCACTAAGAAACACTTAATAAGCCAGTTAACTAATCAATTTTATTAAAAAAACATCCATTTAGACACTTATTTAAACATTTATTCTTCCATCAACTTTTACATATACATATATAAAACATATTTATTTTTCAGAAAGACACACATTCACTGGATGGTGTCATCAGTGATGTCATGAGTGATGTCACTGACCATGTCATGAGTGATGTAATATGTGATGTCATTAGTAGTGCATTACACGCGCAAGTTATAGTGAGTCCAACTAACTATAACGTGGGAATTTCAATGGTATGTCAGTAAAATTTCCAGGTAACTATAACTGGTGTGAAACCTATGGTTTTTTCAGTGAATTTGATAGGTTTTGTAAATGCTAATTCCTAACTATAACTGGTGTGAAACCTATGGTTTTTTCAGTGAATTTCATAGGTTTTTTAAATGCTAATTCCTAACTATAACTGGTGTGAAACCTATGGTTTTTTCAGTGAATTTCAAAGGTTTTTTAAATGCTAATTCCTAACTATATATAGGGCCTCAACCCTATTTTTTTTTCAGTGAATTTCAAATTTCAAATCTCTATATGTATGAAATGTAATATATATATTTTTTTATTTGTTTGCCCCGGTGCGATCCCGGGGCGCGTACTGATGCGCTCACTGGTAAGCGCAGTGCTATGGCGCGACCCGGGGGGTGTACTGGTGAGCGTCCCGTTAGCGCTATTGCCGCGAATGAAACGACATTGTGACGTATTGCGTAGCCGCGTGATGCGTCATATGACGCACAGCGTAAGCGCACCCGGAAGCACGCATGCGCATACGATCGCAAAACATTCTGACGCGCTTACGCTACGTGCCCCGGGGCATGCCCCGGGTCGCGTAGCGTAAGCGCGTCGGGTCATGTGACCTGAAAATAACACTTTTCATTGGTTCACAACACTTTTGGTTTTAAAATGATGAAAGCCCTGCTCATGTGACTTGAACATAACACTTTTCATTGGTTCACAACACTTTTGGTTTCCAAATGATGAAAGCCCTGGTCATGTGACTTGAAAATAACACTTCTCATTGGTCCAGAACAGTTTTTTTTCCAAATGATGAAAGCCCCCTCCTTTTTTCTTTATTCTGACTTTGTCCTTTGACTGAGGAAGACCTGTTTGGAGATCTGTCTCTAATATATTCTAATTAAAAATGGCTACAGTAGCAGCAGCAGCTGGAGCATCTGCCCCACCACCACCACCACCACCATCAAAAAGACCACCAGAAGATCACATTGGTGGTCAAGAAGAAGAGGAGGAGGAGGAAGAGGAGGGAAGCTCAAGGCAGTTCCTGCAAGAAGTTCATCAACCCTACAAACCAAAAGAGCACTTCGTATGGCAGTTCTACAAAAACCCAAGGGGTTTCAAAAAAGTCAACGCTGCGAAGGTGACTTGTTTGATTTGTGATGCTGAGCTGTCCAGGGGGAACCCTAACAAAAAATATTCCTTCGGGAATCATACCATGATTCGGCACATGATCCGTTGGCACCCAATCAACTATTCTGCTGCAGAGGTAAGGGACCTCTGCAGTAAGCTACCCCCATTATCATCTAGACCCTCAACATCAAAAGAACCAACTCCATCGGGTTCAGAGGCAACAGAGACAATGCCTATCATACAACCCAAATTTAACGATTTTAAAATCATGTGCAAATATTGTGGTAAGTTAATTTGCTATGGTGAGCAAAGTGTTAAACTTATCATCTGTGCTGGGGATAACCATAAGTGCCGAAAAAAACCCTAATTTTTTGCAGAATTTTTTTTGCTCCAGTTGAGCCATTTACAATTCCCTGTTTTTTGTTTCTCCCCCAAGAAAATACAAAAATATAAAACTGTTCAAAAAAGCCATAAAAAGTAAAAAATGTTCAAAAAAACAATAAAAAAAATAAAACAACAAAAAGAAAAAAAAAACAGTTCTTTTCAGAACTACCTCCCATTTATATAAAATGACTTACATTTTTAAACTCTGCCATTCTCTTTTCTCCCCGGTGCGCGTACCGGGCAATCCCCCCGCGCAAATCGAATTTTTTTTTATTTTTATTTTTAGCCCCGCGGGGCCCTTTTATAGCCCCCACATGAAACCTAGGAGGTCAGGGGTGCCTACTCTGCCCCCTAATGGTCTTTTCCCCCTTTGTTTTGGTCACCTCTTGTGTCTGGATCCTACCGAGACACAAGATGGCAGCCGCTCCGGACCGTTTGGAATGTTTACCGACACCCGAGAGCCAATCAGCTTTCCGTGCGCAAGTAGCGTGGCGCGCCCGGAGTGCTCCCCGGTGTGCGTACCGGGGCGCTGCCATTAATATATATATATTTTTTTACCTAAATTACTCAAAATCCACTGGAACACATATCTTGAGACATAGCAAAGGCACATCGGGCTACCAGTCCCAACAATTTTGCCAAGTTTGGTGGAAATCCATTCAGCCGTTCGGGCTAAAAGTGAGGTCGACCGCCCTATGGAAATTAACATGGGGAAAACGTGTTTTGGGACCCCCCTTTTATCTCGGCCCCCGCTTGACGCATCCTCCCCAAACTTTCAGGGAAGAGCCGGAGCTTGACGAGGCCATTTTGAGGAAATTTCCAAGCAGATTCGTCAACCGGCGCCAAAGTTATTCCAAATAGAATTTTGAGATTTAACATTGAAAAACATCCTAACTATAACTACCTACTGGCGACCGTCAGTAGGTAAAAAAAAAAAAAATATATATATATATATATACATATATATATAGATATATATGTATATATATATATATGAAAACCATGTTCTTTGAAAACTACCGATAAGGCAAATATCCACCTGGCGTTTCTTAAGCAGGAACGGATCACACCACGGGATATATATATATATATATATATTACCAACTGGCGGTCGCCAGTAAGTAGTTATAGTTAGGATTGGCTACCATAGGAAATTCCGAACATACTCTTGGGAATGGCACCGATTGAGGGATCTGCCTGTAATTTTCCTTAAAATGGTGTGGCTGCGCTCTGCTCCTTCCCTGAAAGTTTCGGGGGGATTCATGAAGTGGGGGGCTGAGAAAAAAGGGGGGTCCAAAAACGTGTTTTCTCCATGTTAATTTCCATAGGACGGTCTGACAAGTCTACTGCCCGAACCGCTGAATGGAATTACGCCAAACTTAGCAAAATTGTAGGGACTGAAACGCAGATGTGCCTTTGCTATGTTTGGTGAAAATTGCTCCAGTGGTTTTTATGAAAATTAACTTCAAAAACACATATATATCTATAGGCGCGCTCCGAGCGCTCACTGGTGCGCGTACTGGGGAGCGCACCTGGCGCGCTACGGGTGTGCGCGAGCAGAAAGCTGATTGGCTGTCGGGTGTCTGTCAACATTCTAAACAGTCCGGAGAGTCCGCCATCTTGTGCCTCGGTAGAATCGAGACACAAGAGGTGAAAAAAGAATGGGGGATATAATTGAAAGGGGGCAGAGTAGACACCCGCTGACGCCCTAGGTTTTCTGAGGGGGGCCTAGAAGGACCCTGAAGGGCAAAAAAAATTTTGTTTTTTTAAAATAAATTCACAGGGTAAGCGCTGGGTGCGTTCCCAGTTGCGCGCTCCGGTACGCGCACCTTGAGCGCACCACGGGGAAAACAGAATTGTAAAATATGTAAAGAATACAGCTCTTTTTTGAGAATTGGAGGTAGTTCTAAAAATAACTTTTTTTTTTCTTCTTTTTTCCTTTTTGAGAACAAAAACAAAAACAGGGAATGGAAACTGCTCAACAGGAGCAAAAAAAAACCACATTTAGGGCTGGGAACGGCAGCGATGGTTCTCCAATGCTGAACCATGAGCAGAACACGTTGTTCCCCATAGCAAAGTAGCTCATCACAGTCTCTGCATTTAAGAACGCCTTTATTAAAAGCAGGCTGAATGTTAGGAATCAGCTCTTGCGATCGCCCCCTCACTGAGGTAGTTGCTCCTCCGATTGAAGTAGAGGCCCCATCACTGGGAACCTCTTGTGCCAGAGCCCTGACACTCTCCCGGGCAAAATTCTGGGGGTGCCTCCTCTCCACATGGCGAATCATTGTGGAGTTTCCCCAAAAAATATTTCTTGGTGGGGTCACCCCGTGACAGGACAGGACAGTGTGACAAATCCTGCACTCCACTTTTGGAGCATTTACTTTTTTCTGGTCATTAGGAATGGAAAAAACTTCCATATGAAGTGTTCTTTTACTTTCGGCTGAGGATCCTCTTCATCAGGAAATTCATTGGAGTCATCTTCACTGCTGGATGGTCTGGCAGCCATGGTAATCCAAGATATTATTCCAACAAAGATCCGACAGCAAAAAGGCAGGTCTTGCAATCACAAAAGTGAAAGAAGAAGTGAAGGAAATGGGTGGGGATTTCATTCTTTGTAAAAAAAAATATTAGCAACCAATGAAAAGAGTTATTTTAAGGTCACATGACTTGACGCGCTTACGCTGCACGCACCGAAATGCTTCCGGGGGCGCTTACGCGGCACGAACGTAGGCGCTTCCGGGGTGCTTACGCGGCACGCCTAAGTGACGTTTCGATAGCTTCACGGAAATGCAAAATCATTTTCATTTTGTAAATCAAAAATACTGCTTTTATAAGTATGGTACTAAATGTCTTGCATTATTATTTACTTTTCATACTTTTTTTTAACGAACGCAGAAATAGCGCTCTCGGTGCGCTCTCGGGAGAGCTTACCCGTGCGCGCACACTGAGCGCCCCAGGAAAAAATGATTTAAAAAAAATGGAAAAATATTATTTCAAAAATAAATTATTAATAATTAATACTTACACAAAACAGCAAATAAAAAAATATAGAAAGGAATTAGCTTTTAAAAAACCTAAGAAATTCAGTGACAAAAACCAGAGGTTTCACAATCGTTATAGTTAGGAATTAGCATTTAAAACACCATTGAAATTCACTAAAAGAACCATAGGTTTCACATTTGTTATAGTTAGGAATTAGCAATTAAAAAACCTTTGAAATTCACTGAAAAAAACATAGGTTTAACACTAGTTATAGTTAGCTAGACATTTTACTCATACAAAACCATTGAAATTCCCACGTTATAGTTAGTTGGACTCAATATAACTCGCGCGCCCGCAAGCCACTGCTGATGATGTCACATATTACATAATTCATGACATGGTCAGTGACATCAGTGATTTTTCACTAAATATATATATATATATATATATGTATATATATATATATATATATATATATATATATATATATATATATATATATATATATATATATATATATATATATATATATATATATATATATATATATATATATATATCTGCGCAAACTCCCAATACAGCCACTACTGGTTCTAGTGCCATTCAGAACCCTCCAGGCAAATAGGATACAGACCACAGTCAAGATACACAGATGTTTTATTCCAAGGGTTGAAAACTGCGAGGGCAAGACGCGTTTTGGGCTTCCAAAACCCTTGTTCACATGCATCGATTCAAAGAAATTTTTTCAATTTTATAATGCAGTGCAAGCCCGCCTCCCCGCCACTTTACACTCTGGTCAAGTGATCATAAAGGTAAACAAAAGACTTTACATTATGAATGATTAATTATTTAACATGTAAATACGTGAGTTACATTTGCAGAAGAATATATATATATTGCTTTCTAATAGCAAATTATTTGCATTTTTCAAGCGGAACATTTAAATTGATTTCATTTTCCTTTTTCAGTTGTTTTGGGATAAATCCCTGTGCAAACAGTAGCATATGTGCAAAATTTCGCAACGAAAACTGAACATTTGAATTGATACCATTTTCCTTTTTCAGTTGTTTTGGGATAAATCCCTGTGCAAATAATAGCAAATGTTCAAAGTTTCGCAACCTGTAAACAGTGGAGGAGCGGGAAAAATGGTGAAAGTGCAAATACTAGTTTGTCATTGAATCGCAGTCTGCAATTCATGGAGTAATTTAAGTGCATAAATGCGGATAGAGGGAAATTGAGAAAAAAAGGGGGGAAAAAAAGTGCTGTGAGTGCATGATGATAAAAATCTGTGTATACAATGTATGAATGCTAATTTAGACATTAGATGAAATTTGAATATTTCATATCTGTCTTATTAAAACCATACATAAAACCATTTAATACCAGTATAAATATATCATCATATAAAAAGATATAGAAAAAAACACCAAGTATATAAATAAGTGCTAAAAGTTCTCACATCTAAAGTTCATAAATAGATACCTAAAACAGTGAATATATATACAGTGGAGAAGCAGAGCAATATATAGAAAAGTGTCTGACAAGGAACTTGACCAGCCACTTTGATTACCATATATGAACATATTGTTCATAAGATGGTGAATATCAGAACAAATCACCTCCCTAGATCACAGGGAACCTGACCTATCTAGGGGGCTACTGAGGTACTGTTGGGATGCCAAGTTTTTTTAGTTCAGCTAGTGGATATTAGAGTGAGTGATTATAAAAAGTGACGTAGATCCTCAGTACTGTTTAGGCCGCTCTTCCATTTGCTATCGAATTCGAGGATCAAACTCGACTCTAATCGCCTCAATTTAAGCTCCCTATTGCCTCCTCTTCTTGACTTTGGGACAGAAGCTATCACATAGTAAGAGAGACAATTGAGGTCTTTGTTATGGGTGCTCTCAAAGTGGCGAGCCACCGGATATAATTTAATCAAAAAGAGGCTAGCTGAGGTGAAGGGGAAGGGGGTTGTTTAAACAGTATTCTAGTTTAAAGGTATACGTGACTCAGTTTTGTTTTGTCAGACGGTTATGGCACCTGGTAGGTGTGCTCATTAAGCCCTCACCCACCAACCTAGTTGGTGGCATGCTTCATCATCGGGCCCACCCAGTGACACCTAACGTGTCCCGAGTGTGCTACGACGCCTGGAGACAGCGGAGCAGGTATATCACTTTGTGTGCGGTGAAGAATGTTTTGAATGTGAGTTTAAAACGGCTTGGCGGGGGTCCCAGTACCCGAAGGTAGGACAGACTTTAATACCTGGGCCTCCGTCAGCGGTTAAAAATAAGGCAGGTGGACGTTAGAGGCGAGTTACGACCTACCACGTCCTTGGTACATCAACATGTTTCAGCCAGTGCCTTATGGATATGCTGGCTTTCTTCAGGACGATTAAAAAGTGTGTGTGATTAAAACTAGTGGACGTGTGATACAGACTATGTGTCTACACGCCCTAAAGTGTATCTATGTGTGAGAGGGGGGATTCCCTTCTCAAGATCACCTGTACAGATAACAAGTAGGACAAAGACAAAACATACAGGGAGAGAAAGAGTCACTAGGAAGATATGCATGAGAACTCATGACAGCCGGCTTTATAGCGAGGAAGTGCGGGCTATAAGCGGCTAAGGTGTAATGGTATTGGTGGTACCATTATTGTGAGAATCGCACTAGAACATCGTAGGTGGGGTGGTTAAAACAGCGGTATTCACAGTTGTGAAAAAAGGTGAAAAGGTGAGAGAGCGTAAGTGGTTTTCTTACGCTAGTTTTTAGGATTTGTTCTTCAAGGTTATTGAAGAGGCAAAATAGTTGATCCTATATGGGAGAAAAAGGGGTATGTCCACTGAGATTTAGGAGACCTGTAGGGAAAAAAATTGACAACGCTTACCTATGGTATCTACCATCTCTATCACTACACAGGTACACGCCTTCAATCAACCAACCACAGTATAAAACCCAGAAGAACCCGGCCACTACTCACCGGTTCTGCGAAGGCACTACAGGTCCACAGCAAGCTCTGGTCAGTAATCCTGTGAGTATGATCGAACAACCACCCCTACCATAGGTAAGCGTTGTCAATTTTTTTCCCTACAGGTCTCCTAAATCTCAGTGGACATACCCCTTTTTCTCCCATATAGGATCAACTATTTTGCCTCTTCAATAACCTTGAAGAACAAATCCTAAAAACTAGCGTAAGAAAACCACTTACGCTCTCTCACCTTTTCACCTTTTTTCACAACTGTGAATACCGCTGTTTTAACCACCCCACCTACGATGTTCTAGTGCGATTCTCACAATAATGGTACCACCAATACCATTACACCTTAGCCGCTTATAGCCCGCACTTCCTCGCTATAAAGCCGGCTGTCATGAGTTCTCATGCATATCTTCCTAGTGACTCTTTCTCTCCCTGTATGTTTTGTCTTTGTCCTACTTGCTATCTGTACAGGTGGTCTTGAGAAGGGAATCCCCCCTCTCACACATAGATACACTTTAGGGCGTGTAGACACATAGTCTGTATCACACGTCCACTAGTTTTAATCACACACACTTTTTAATCATCCTGAAGAAAGCCAGCATATCCATAAGGCACTGGCTGAAACATGTTGACGTACCAAGGACGTGGGAGGTCGTAACTCACCTCTAACGTCCACCTGCCTTATTTTTAACCGCTGACGGAGGCCCAGGTATTAAAGTCTGTCCTACCTTCGGGTACTGGGACCCCCGCCAAGCCGTTTTAAACTCACATTCAAAACATTCTTCACCGCACACAAAGTGATATACCTGCTCCGCTGTCTCCAGGCGTCGTAGCACACCTGGGACACGTTAGGTGTCACTGGGTGGGCCCGATGATGAAGCATGCCACCAACTAGGTTGGTGGGTGAGGGCTTAATGAGCACACCTACCAGGTGCCATAACCGTCTGACAAAACAAAACTGAGTCACGTATACCTCTAAACTAGAATACTGTTTAAACAACCCCCTTCCCCTTCACCTCAGCTAGCCTCTTTTTGATTAAATTATATATAATACGGGGATACGGGCTAGCTATCTGGTCCTCTCTCTCCCTCTTGATACACGAGCCACCGGATATGCCTGGTCACTGTGTAAGATAGCTCTAATATGCTGCAATATCCTGATGTGCACTTGCTGTTTTGTGCTGCCTATATAGTTAAGGCCACAAGTGCACGTCAGGACATACACGGCATATTCGGATTTACAGGTATGGCTACACATAATTGGAACATCGGCAGTAGAAAAAGGAGTTCTGTAATGAGTCTTATTAACTCCAAACTTGCAAGCCCTGCAAGACGTACACTTTCGAAAACCTGCCGATATTAACAAATTGGGGTTTTGTTGCAATTCTGGGCTGCTCTGATCTAGAATTGCGCCCATATTTTATATATATATATCCACAACAACAATCCGTTACTGAAGTCAGGAGCCCATTAGCAGATGGCGAGCGTAGAACCGAGTGGATCCCTCGGTAAAATTGTCGCACACAATAATCCTTTCCAGGAAAAGCTCGCACTCGGGATAAGTATCACCACATTTTATTCCAGCAAAGTTACGCGTTTCGACAGCAAGAGCTGTCTTGTTCACACAATTGCATATTGGGACAGGCGTTCCCTTCATAGGTATACAACATCAAAGACGGACTAACAGTTTGTTAACTAGTTAGCTAGTCCCACTCTGGTGGCCATATTTGAAAGGTGTATTCATTAGTATAGAATTCTGTTTTGTGGTTATTACCACTACAGTTATGTACATATATACAATATTTACAATAAATATACAGCTGGGGATTCTCTCGACATAGTGCCTTAATGATCCTTATTTCTGTACATATTTATGCAAAATAAACGAATAAATTGTACATACTGCTATGTATGTCTGTACAATAGTAAATATTCTCAATCCTATGAGATATCTTCAATCGACATCTAGGCCCGAGAGGGGGTAATAGAGCTCTTGCCCTTCGCAAAAGCGAATCAAGGTGGATTATCAATCTCGAAACCAGACATCCGAAAGGGCATAATCTGGATGAAGAACTAGCCTATCATCTAAAACAATAGTGTCTGGTTTTTCTGGGTCACCGTTTTTCGTTGACTGAACTGTATATAACCGAACTGTATATAACTTCACACTGCATTGCTCTAAACCATGTGTTTATGCTTATGACTGATTTCTTTAGGGTAATTATAAATTCACTTTTTTACTTACAGGAAGAAGGAATGTGGTGTATGAAATCTGGACTGTTGTAATTATTTGTGATCACCCTTTCCCTTCCTTCCAAGGGTCCTATCAAAATCAGATAAGAATTTGCATTTATATGTTTTTTGGGCTAAGGTTTATTTATTTTTTCACTTTATCTTCTCTTTTATGGATACAGGCTTACCACGTAGAATTGTTTTTAGTATACAACGGCCTTGTATATACACATGATTTATACATGTCGATTGAAGATATCTCATAGGATTGAGAATATTTACTATTGTACAGACATACATAGCAGTATGTACAATTTATTCGTTTATTTTGCATAAATATGTACAGAAATAAGGATCATTAAGGCACTATGTCGAGAGAATCCCCAGCTGTATATTTATTGTGAATATTGTATATATGTACATAACTGTAGTGGTAATAACCACAAAACAGAATTCTATACTAATGTATACACCTTTCAAATATGCCCGCCAGAGTGGGACTAGCTGACTAGTTAACAAACTGTTAGTCCGTCTTTGATGTTGTATACCTATGAAGGGAACGCCTGTCCCAATATGCAATTGTGTGAACAAGACAGCTCTTGCTGTCGAAACGCGTAACTTTGCTGGAATAAAATTGTGGTGATACTTATCCCGAGTGCGAGCTTTTCCTGGAAAGGATTATTGTGTGCGATATATATATATATATATATATATATATATATATATATATATATATATATATATATATATATATATATATATATATATATATATATATATATATATATATATATATATATATATATATATATATATATATATATATATAACCTACTGGCGGTCACCAGTAGGTAGTTATAGTTAGGACCTACTTTCCATAGGAAATCCACAACATTCTATTTGGAATAACTTTGGCGTCGGTTGACAAATGCTCGCAAAATTCGCCAAGAAAATGGCCTTCTTGGTTCCGGTCCCTCCCTGACAGTTTGTGGTTGATTCGTCAAGCGGGGGCCGAGAAAAGAGGTTGTCCCAAAACATGTTCTCCCCATGCAATTTTCCATAGGGACCTTTAGCCAGGGCTACAGCCCGAACGGCTGAACGAAATTACACCAAATTTGGCAAAAAGGTTGAGTTCGGTTCGCAGATTGTGCTTTTTGTTAAATGGTGTATATCTGTTCAGCAGTTTCTGAGAAAATCACAAGTAAAATCATTGCGGTATCTAAAGAAAGAGTTCTACACGGGGACGGAGATCTGTTCAATTACGAGCGCGAGCTGCATGCTGATTGGCTGTCAACTGTCTGTCAACACTCAAAACCAGGAAGTGTTGGCGGCCATCTTGTGCCACGGTAGAACCGAGTCACAAGAAAACAGTAAAACAAAGTTGAGAAATAAGGAAAGGGGGCAGGATAGAAACATTCTGACCCTATAGGCTTGCTCAGGGGGTCGTACATGGAATTTTAGGGTCCATTTTTTTTTTAAATAATAATTTGCGGCGTACGCATATGGTACTTGTACGCGGTGGAAAAGGGAAAAAAAACTAAAAGTCTGTTTTATTCATTAGTATGGCTGAGATACCCGCCACCCCCTCTCAACACAATCCCCAAAAGAAGGGAAACCGGAAACAGTTCTTGAAGTTTTTGGAAGTGGGATGGAGTGACCATCCCTGGCCGTATTTATTAAAACAAAATTTAAAACATTAAACGTTTCATGTTATGTACAATTTCATTATCACATTGCGAAGTTTGGCTAACCTTAACATATTCTCTAATACAGAGGTTCTCCTAGCCGAACTAGCATCCTACAAAAACATTCTCTAAAAATACTGAAATTGTACATCCTAACGTTTAAGGGCCAACGGCAAGGTCATAACCGGTGTCAAGATCCCTAACCAGACTTACCCCTCCCACTTGGGAGGGGCGACAGCACAGAGGCTTACCTCAAGTGCAACTACTAACAATTTCCCTTGACTTGACGGGGGCACTTAAGACTCGACGCCATTTAAAGGTCGTTCGAAGACTCGTGTGAGGTATCTAGAAGGTATCGTGGACCTCCCCCCCACCCCACACAACTTACCGCATCTGCCGTCGCAGATGACACTGGCCCCGGGAAATTCCCCAGGAGGGGGCTGTAACCCCTCCTACAAAGGAAGGGGCCTTGACCGCCTTTCCTTTACTTCCGGCGACCCATCCTTAGACGGGACCGCCTCCCCATTGAGGGGCCAATGGCCACCTCTCCCGAGCGCTCCCATCCGTGTTGGGTGACGCCCACTCATAGGGATCTTCCAATTAGTGCTCACCGATCATGACCTTACCGCCTACCAAAAATAAATACGACAATTCTACTCGAACCTATGAAAACATTGGTCGCTACGACCGACAAAGCATGCCTTAAAAATGCAACACTATATCAAATCATTTTAATCGTAAAACATACACCATTCTTTATTATGATCAACATCAACTGATACCATCACAACCTGTAAACGAAACGGAAAACAGACATATAAATCACTTTATTATAAAACAACTGGCTGTCCTCAGGGGCTGGTGGGTGGGTCAAAATTGGCTCTTCGTTCTGTCCCGAGCTCACGTGTAGCGAGGAGGTGCAGCTTCGGAGCACAAGAACAAGAGGACGTCTTCTGGTCTTGCGTCCCTTTTTATCCGTCTTCAGGGCGGGCGTAAACCCGCCCCTGCCTGCCCCGAGGGCGTGGCTGGCTACGTCGGTGTCTAGGCCAGCCCACTCTAGGGCGGGAACAAGCGCGCCCCGACTACGCCGCTTCGGGCATACCAGCCGAGACGCGCCTCCCGCCCAAAAATGGCTTCCCGGGGGGATCGAGGCACTCCGCCATACGTTCGGGGGGACCGAGTGGTCGCCCCTTTCCATATGGCTGAGATACCCGCCACCCCCTCTCAACACAATCCCCAAAAGAAGGGAAACCGGAAACAGTTCTTGAAGTTTTTGGAAGTGGGATGGAGTGACCATCCCTGGCCGTATTTATTAAAACAAAATTTAAAACATTAAACGTTTCATGTTATGTACAATTTCATTATCACATTGCGAAGTTTGGCTAACCTTAACATATTCTCTAATACAGAGGTTCTCCTAGCCGAACTAGCATCCTACAAAAACATTCTCTAAAAATACTGAAATTGTACATCCTAACGTTTAAGGGCCAACGGCAAGGTCATAACCGGTGTCAAGATCCCTAACCAGACTTACCCCTCCCACTTGGGAGGGGCGACAGCACAGAGGCTTACCTCAAGTGCAACTACTAACAATTTCCCTTGACTTGACGGGGGCACTTAAGACTCGACGCCATTTAAAGGTCGTTCGAAGACTCGTGTGAGGTATCTAGAAGGTATCGTGGACCTCCCCCCCACCCCACACAACTTACCGCATCTGCCGTCGCAGATGACACTGGCCCCGGGAAATTCCCCAGGAGGGGGCTGTAACCCCTCCTACAAAGGAAGGGGCCTTGACCGCCTTTCCTTTACTTCCGGCGACCCATCCTTAGACGGGACCGCCTCCCCATTGAGGGGCCAATGGCCACCTCTCCCGAGCGCTCCCATCCGTGTTGGGTGACGCCCACTCATAGGGATCTTCCAATTAGTGCTCACCGATCATGACCTTACCGCCACAGGTCCGGATAGTTGACCGGCTATCCGGACCCCCCACAAAACTCCTACCTAAAGGTCATGTTTTAACGTTTTTAACCAAGCCAAGAAGTCTCCTATGAGTAACTCATTCCCCACCCTCGACAAATGCACACCATCCCCCAAATACATACTATCATCGTTAATACAACTATGCGAGATCGAATGCAATGTCTTGGAACGGAACAACCTACTCACTTTGTTATTAAGTTTTCTAACAGAATGATTCAAAGCAGGGATCGAGATAGCCCCCTGCCACACTTTTCGTGGGATCATATGAGACCACGCGATTATGCACCCCGGAACTTTCCTCGCTAACCAACTTACCGTGGATAGCATTGCCTCTAGGAGAAGTCGTCTACCGGTGGTGACCAAATCATTGCCCCCTAAATGTACTATGATTATAGACGGCGGTGACCTCGTCCGCCCTAACAAACCCTCAAAGAATGCTTGAAACTGGTCAATACAGAGACCGCCCCTTCCGTAGAAGGACACTCTGTACCCGTATTCCCCAGGTACGTGAATCATGTCACCTGCTTTGAATACGTCTGCGGCACGTCTCACGTATGAGTGGCCCACGACCCACACCTCCTGTCTCACAGCCGGTGATGTCTGACCGCTGGCCTGGTGTTGGGTCGACTGCATAGTCCGCCCTGCCTCGTAGGCTTGCGTAACTGAAAACAAACAAAAAACAAGAAGCGTGAGTACATCATTACAGCCTCACAACATGTGCAATCGCACGTATCTTTTATAACAATCGGAGGACCATCGCCCCACTCGTTTCACTTGTTCTACATTAAGACCCCTGGCTGTAGCTTCAGTGGCAGCCCCTATTCGAAAGGAATGGGTCCCGAACTCGCCCGGGTCCAAGCCCGCTGCGGCAATGGCCATTGCAAGCACCCGCTGAAACTGAAACCTCGTCAGTGGGGTGGCGTCTGCATGCCTCAACAAAGTCCCCCCCCATGATGCCACCCTTCGTGCTAGGTAATCTTCTAAACACTGTACCGGGCACATGGAGGACCCGGGGATCCTGCGAATGATCGTGCAGTCCCCCTTCCCATCTTGGTCGGTCTTGGACCTGAGAAAGGAGACAATCATCGCATCACCCCTGATCTGAACGTGTTCCCGGCACAACCCCCCCACCACATCCTGTTTGTTCCTTGCAACCAGCTCACTTATCCTCATAGCCCCGTGAAATGCCAGCGTAAATGCAGTCCGGAACAAACACGTCTCGAAAGGAGACGAGCATGTGCTAGGGAGAGTGGCCAGCAACTGGGACAATCTATCCAGACCTATCGGTCGTCTTTCATCTACTCTGCGACCCTCCAGACGTTGCCACCCACGCAGCGCCTTCTGTACTGCAAAAGACGCTGTCGGGTCCAGGATGTTATGAGCCCTGGCAACAAAGGAAATGGCGGCACGATGCCTTTGGGCCGTAGCCACCGACTTCCCAGCCCTACGTAAGGACATCAGAAAATGTACTACCCACTCTTCCTGACCCCAAAGTCCCCCTCTCTCAGTCCCCAAAAAGGCTAAATAGGCCCGAAACGCCCCTTCATATGCCTTCCTTGTCCTGGGTGCTAGACTCTCTCCCACGAGGTGACGAAGTTCGGGGCACCGAGAGACCAGAGAGCTTCGGGGAAGGGTGCCGGCTCTGGGTCCGCTGAAGGAAGGAAACCCGAGAAAGCCTGCATGTGAAAACGAGACAGTGCATCAGCTGCCTGATTCATCACCCCCGGGACATGTTTTGCTCTGAATATCACGTTCAGTTGCATACACAGTAAGACAATTTCTTTGAGCAGCCTCAAAATCAGTTTACAACGGGCTGCCTGACTATTGATGCATTCTACAACGGTCATATTATCGGACCAGAACACGACAGAATGATCTCTGAACCCTTCAGGCCAGGTTCTCAGGGCCACCAGAATGGGAAATAGTTCGAGGAAAGCAATATTACTCGTCAGCCCCTTCTCATGCCACCATAGGGGCCACCTTTGTGCCAACCATTTTTTGCCGAAGATGGCGCCAAAGCCTATGCTTCCCGCTGAATCCGTCCATAGCCCAAGCTCTTCGGAGGACACGGCTGGCTTGTTCCAGACGACTCGACCATTGAAGTCCGCCAAAAATGCTAACCAAATACGCATGTCCTGGCGGACCTCGGCCGACAACCTCGTGCGATGATGACCCTCCTTTAGGCCAACCATCGCTTGGGCGATTGAGCGGGAAAAAGGGCGGGCCATTGGGATCACCCTCAAGGCAAAATTCAACTTCCCCACCAATTGTTGCAACTGATGCAGTGTAACCTTAGATGCAGTTAAACATACTTGGAGGGCTGCTCTAAATTTCAACACTTTGCTAGCTGGCAAACGGAAACACCCCTCCCCAGAGTCCAACTCGATCCCCAAAAACTCGAGGCAAGTCGTGGGACCCATCGTTTTACCTGGTGCCAATGGCACGCCAAAATGACCCATCAACACACAGAATTCGGCTAAGGCCTGGGCACATTCGGGATTTCCGGCGGGGCCAAGGAACAGAAAGTCGTCAAGGTAGTGCATTACATTTCGGAAGCCCGTTTTCTTAGTGAACACCCATTGCAAAAAAGTACTGAATTTCTCAAAATAAGCACATGATATAGAGCATCCCATTGGCATACACCTATCCATGTAAAATGACCCCTGAAACCCGAATCCCAGAAGACGCTGGTCGTCTGGGTGTACCGGGAGCAACCGGAACGCTGACTCGATATCTGATTTCGCCATCAACGTCCCGGGCCCCAGGCGATTCAAGATGGCTACTGCCTCATCAAACGATGCGTATCGCACCGAACAAACCTCAGGATCAATTGCATCGTTCACCGAAAGACCATGTGGAGCAGACAGATTATGGATCAAACGAAACTCACCTGGGTCCTTCTTGGGGACCACCCCTAACGGAGAACAGACAAAAAACGGTACCGGGGGTACACTAAACGGGCCGGCGACCCGTCCCCGGCTAACCTCTTTCCTAATTTTCTCTTGTACTACAGAAGTATGTTGTAAAACGGAAAGTTGATTTTTGCACGTCCCTACACCCTGAAAGTCCCCCACCGGGATGCGGAAACCATGTGTAAAACCGTTCCGCAGCACCCCAGCAGAAGTACGATCCGGGTATTCGCTGAGCCAGGGAATCATTGCCAAGGTATCAATCGGGGTTGGTAAAGGCGCCCCACGGACTTTCTTAGACCTGTTTGGCGCCTCCCTTACCCCCATTCTCACCCGTTCTGGCTCTGCACGATGACTCAGGATGGGACGACCCACAAGTACTACATTCATGTTTGAATTTACACGATCCCGGAGGCCTGGTACATTTCCCTTTGTTGAAATTAAAGCAGAAACCCTTTTTCCCTGTATTGCCTGCGGGTCTCGAATAATCGTCGGTGCTCGTATTTGGTCGAAAGGGCGACCCCACATTTTGGCGGGAGTAATCAACAACATTGCTCCCAACCAATGGAATTTTTAACATTCCTGATTCTTTCATTTTATCCCATGTCACAGAATCGTAACAATCCCAAGTCAAACTTTTGTTATGTTCCTTTTCTTTCCTGAACAGATTGTCATAACAAAACCAATGGTTACCTTGATACGCTGTCGAGTATCCCATAATTCGTGATTGATAAATGGGAAACTCAGGAAGCAACTCGGGCCTACGTTCCCCCAAAATCGATGTAAAAATACCCCACGCATTGCCCCAGTTGCCAATATTCTCATTTACCTTAAAGGCGGCCATTTTTGCGCGCCAAACACTCGGATGCATTAGGTCCTTCTGACTTTTAACATGCTCCACCTCATAATGATCAACAAGCAAGGAGAAAATATTCACGTACTCCCCCGCCCAGATCTTTTCCTTTATAGCTAAAGGCACATGTTGTCCCAATCTCTCTCTACGAGAGGGTGCTGACTCGTCCCTTGCAATCGGCAATGGCCGCTTACCTGCACCGGACGCAGCTTCTGCCGCTTGCGGCTTGTCTATTCCCGCCAACGGCGCAGTCACTTTAGCTGCATCTCTCTTCTCACGAAGCCCTTTTATCAGAGCCTGTGCCTCGGCAGCCGTGGCGCCATCACTACTATCCCCCAACCATGCTGCTAGCTGTGCTGCCAGCTCGGGGGGCATGTCTTCCTTGGATGTCGGGGTGACGACAACGGGGATTGGATTCCCCTCCATCGGTACTGGGGTCGGCGCCTCGAGCGGGGCAGAGGGAACCGGGACGTCTCCACCGGCTGGAACCCTTCTCGGCCTCTTAGGTCTCCCTCCAGCCGGCGCAGGGCCCGAACCCTCCTCCCCGTCTCGCTCCGCCAACCGTTTCTTTATGTCGGACACCTCTTTGCAAAGGGCCCGCACCATCTGGTCGGTCGTCATTCTCTTTGCGCCTTTCTTGGGCATCTCTTCGACGAAGTATCTAGAAGACAAAGAAAAAGATCAAAACGCTCAAAATTGGCTCTTCGTTCTGTCCCGAGCTCACGTGTAGCGAGGAGGTGCAGCTTCGGAGCACAAGAACAAGAGGACGTCTTCTGGTCTTGCGTCCCTTTTTATCCGTCTTCAGGGCGGGCGTAAACCCGCCCCTGCCTGCCCCGAGGGCGTGGCTGGCTACGTCGGTGTCTAGGCCAGCCCACTCTAGGGCGGGAACAAGCGCGCCCCGACTACGCCGCTTCGGGCATACCAGCCGAGACGCGCCTCCCGCCCAAAAATGGCTTCCCGGGGGGATCGAGGCACTCCGCCATACGTTCGGGGGGACCGAGTGGTCGCCCCTTTCCAGTCTCGGGGTAAAATTCCGGGGGCAATTTTTAGAGCTATATTTCTATGGCAGTATGTAAAACTTTTTAAAAAAAGTTCCTGCATCAGTTGTACTCTCTACGCATGCGCAGCATTGTTTGCAAGTGCACTTTTTTTTCTTTTTCTTCAAGTTCGCCAATCAAATCCCTCCTGATTTTAGGTATTAAATTTGCCGCTTTGTTTTCCCGGTTCATGTGTGTCATCCGGTGCTATACTTTTGTAATATATAAATAAACATATTGTATGTATATTTATTTGAAATGAAGTGTAGCGGCGCCAAACGTTAATTACATACTCTGTTCAACCGCCATTTTAGTAGTTTTCCTCCATTGTTTTTATTATACCTGTTACTTTCATTTTACCCTGCACATATTTTCTCTGTGATCAATGAAATTTCTTGCCACAGACACTACGGTGTTTGTCGTTGGCCTCTGATCTTATCAGACTTGGTCACACGTATACCTAGAAACTAATTTGAAGGACGTAAGCCACAGCCATTAGAACGCGTGTGCGTCAAGAAAAAAATATTATTAAGATTTTGCGTTTATTATGCGTGGTAAATGCATACTAGTTGTAAAAGCATGTGTGGTAAAGCGATATGCGTGCTAATGGTTTTGTGGTGACCATCACACGTGCTTATGAACCGGGTCTGGACGTGGTGGAGTCTAGGGCAGCAGGCGGAGGGCCACGCAGTTCCACTCATACAATATAGAAGTAATATAGGATTTTCAAAGGTTTTAAAAAAATGATTTCATAATTATCCTAGACTAAGTCTTTTGTTAGTATGTTCATTAAATACATGAATATATGTTTTTAAACAATTAAAAACATTCGCTTGTTTCGCGTACGAGGCGCCGTACATGACGTCACACGGAAGCTTTGATGCGATGCATAACGTCAAAGCGTATTCGGAGCGTATGCTGAGAATGATTAGCAGTACAAACTATGGTGCGATCACTCTCTCACAGTCAAATCAGAGCACAGGGCGCGCTATGAGAATGGTTAGAAGTGGTCAGTCATTGGAGATCCAATTCAGGCGTGTGGCTTATCCACAGTATCATAAGGTTATTTTTTAACCTGTTTAAGTTTGAGGTTTGCATAAAATACTATGCTTTAGGCAGATATGGATGTTTAGGCAGCGGTTATGTCCATGAAGCTTGGTTATTACCATTTACATTTAGGTGCCTGAGGGAGGGAAAAGAAGTCTATCTGAATGGCGAGGATTGCACAATAGCAGCAGATCACTGCTTCATTTGTAGACACATACAATTGCATGGCTCTTGTAAACAAGACGCGCCTAATTTGGACTGATTTTGGAAAGGTAGTCCGACACCTGCTATCATAACAACGTTCAGATTACTGGAAACAGGAGTTATTTACTTTGAAATAATGGAGATTGTTGTGCAATGTTAGCAGGCATCGCTTACATGATTACAGTAACTGAGCGTGTGGTTTGATTAAAAAAAAGCTGTGTTAACTCCTCTGCATGGGAAGCTGGATGTTTCCATCTAGCTGTCAATTTCGACCTTGAAAGCAGAGTCAACCAAATGAGTCGTATAAGAGCGCTATTGTCTCAAAAAGAGGTCGCTGTTATATCTGCTACAGAAACATTTGTACTTCATGTAGCAAACACCCACACAGAAGTGCATAATTTCTTAAATACAGACGTGCTCTTGAATTTTGGGGAGTTAATTTAGAGTATCTTTAATGTGCCCTTGACTATGGGGTTACCTTACTTTTTTAAAGTTAGAAGCAGTGGCCTTGTGACTTCTGTAGAAAGTATATTTGGTTTTTTGTCAGTGTTTTTTTTCATTGGATTTTTCCAGCATCTTTGGTGGATTCTCCTTAATTCTCACATTAGTTGTCGGTATTAATTTGTTTACTTAAATATGGATGCACATCTTGCAGCAGATGAGAATATGTCCCTGTTGTTGCTGGTCCGGAACCGAATGCTTAGTTATTACGGAGCGCTGCCTCTGGCTACATTGAGTGCAGCTTATGGATTATCGTTTCGATTCTCCTTTTTCACATGCGTACAACCTGTGTTGTATTGCCTGAGCTGCGATTTCGACTGGGCCTTGGATTTGTGTCTCTGCAGTACGGTGTCTTCCAACACGGATTATGATCAGCTGATGAGCCCCTTAGTTGATCATGGATTGCTCTGTTCTGGCAGCGGGATTATGACCTTAGCAGCGATATATGGAATAATGGGACGTTGGAATGTTTTTGCAGCTGCGCATGACTTCTTGGCACGCAGTTACATTGAAGATGACCCGCATTTTCCACTGATGGTGATAGAGGCTCCGGTTGTTGAGGAACATGTATATACATTCCCACTATTGAATTGGATGGCTGAAATGTTTTCAGATGAGAACAATGACTTCTTCTTAGAGGCTGTTGCTACATACTTTGCTTACACGCTGTTGGATTAAGACTTTGATTTTTCTACATATTCTTTATTATTTAGCTACTACTTTCTATCAAATAGCGAATAATGTTTTGGGGAAATGCGAACTTGACTCTGCTTTTTAGGCTTGGACTCTGCGTTTCTAATTCCCCCACGTCATAGGAATGCAGTAATTAGATGTGTGTATGTGTGGATGATGTGTAGATTGAGTGGAAGATGAAAAACATGAAAAATAAGAAAGGCTGGAGAGACGCAAACTACCCACTGCATTGTCAGTGAAGTGGATCTTTGAATTTCCAGGTCATTACACAGATAGGGTGTTGGATTCTGCAGTGGGAGCAAGAGAAACTAGTACTACATCTAAGGAAGAAAGCTAGTGCATAAAGTACACACAGCTCGGCAGATGTACAAGCTTGTGGGAAAATGATGCAAAAGTAACGCAATGGGCTTGTAAACCTGTCCCAGTGTGTGGTAGAAAAGATGCAAGAAAGGACGGAAGTGTGCAAATTAGCCGCTGCTATTTATGGGTCGTAGTTACCAAGAAGGCTGAATAAATGGCCTGCACTTTGAATTTGAATTAAAGAAGAATAATTGATAAGCTCAGTGAAGAATGGTAGCAAGTAGGTGTGTGTATTTGTGGTTGTTGTGTTGATTGAGTGGAAGATGACTAAGGTGAAAAATTAGAGAGGTTGCAGAGATGCAACTTTTCATTTCTTTGTAAAGGAAGTGTGTGTTTAGTTTTCCAGTGCATATATATATTCACTGGAAAAAACATAGGTTTCAGCCGTATTATAGTTAGGAATTAGCATTTAAAAAACCTTGCAAATTCACTGAAAAAACCATAGGTTTGACATATGTTATAGTTAGGAATTAGCATTTAAAAAACCTTGGAAATGCACTAAAAAAACCATAGGTTTCATACATGTTATAGTTAGCTGGACATTTCACTTTTACAAAACCTTTAAAATTCTCCCATTATAGTTAGTTCAGCTAACTATAACTCGCGTGCCCACAATGCACTGCTGATGACGTCACATACAACATCACTCATGACATGGTCAGTAACATCACTCATGACATCACTCAAGACATCTCAAGTGACATCACTGATGACATCATCCTTGTGAAAGAGAGGCAGACCTCCTCTCAGCGTAATATAACCTTTGATACACCCATTCAAAAATAGAAACTAAAATGTTCAAAAAAATGGAGATACTGATACCACTTACCAACAAGCTATTCAGTAATTCAACCATCTACATACACATCCACTCATTCACCAACAGTTCTTTATAGTCACTTATACATGAACTCACTCATCATATGTACTCATACACTTATACATCCTGTTACACACCGACACTCCTCCATACACTTACTCACACATATACTCACACTTGCAAATAAACTATCAAACATACATTTATTTGCATATACAGCATATACAGCACTACACTTACTTTTACAGAAACGTACATATACTTATTCTCTTAAACAATCAGTTACAGAAACACATACTTATTTATACCGGAACTCTTTCAATCTCTCACTCTCACATATAATCACTCATTTACATCAATGCTCATATATATAGTAGATTAAAACATATGTAGCTACTCATAAAGATACTATTGAGACAGTCAATCTCTCACTAACACACCCATACACACACTCATATATAGATATAGATATAGATATAGATATAGATATAGATATATATATATATATATATATATATATATATATATATATATATATATATATATATATATATATATATATATATATATATATATATATATATATATATATACAGGTGCATTAATACATAAGAACGTGTCTGTGTGTATGCATATATAAATCATCATTTTTACCATTGATGCCTAAGGACGCTGTTGATGTCTTTAGTGACAGGGTCATTACAGAACTCAAGACTTTGAACAGGACGGTACTGGGAAAGAAAAAACAATGTGATTTCAACAATATGCAGTACACTAAACTTATCAAATAAATTCAGGGTAACAATCAGGTAGTAGTGAAGAGTGCTGACAAGGGGGGAAACACTGTATTGTGGGCGAAAAGTGATTATGTTTTAGAGGCAGCCCGCCAACTTGGTGATCCCCTTTGTTATTCTAAAACCACTAAATTTGCAATGCTTAATAGCCATGATAAAACCAGAAAGGATATTAACACCTGGTACAGACGTGGTTTATTGACAAAAGAGGAATCAAAATTCTTGAATGTATTGCATCCCAATCACACCTTTGTTTTATTTGTTACCCAAAATTCATAAGTGCACTGTCCCAGTCCCAGGTCATCCTATTATTTCAGCCCAAGGCAGCATGAACGAGAATATTTCAAAATATGTTGATTTTTTTCCTACAGCCCCATATGATTTCTCTCCCTTCTTTTCTTAAAGATACCACTGATTTTTTGGGTAAGATTAATCACATCACGTGGGGTCCTGATTTGTGTTTCTTGGTGATGGATATTGAAACACTTTACACCAGCATCAACCATCTACAGGGTTTGGAAGCTATCCAGTTTTTCTTGGATTCCCGGGAGGCTACCATGAGAGATCACAGTCTCATGTTATTGGATATGATTCGCATTTGCCTCTTTAACAATTATTTCCAGTTCCGCAGGGACTTTTACCATCAGGAGCACGGGGTGGCAATGGGTTCATGCTTCTCCCCCAGCTATTCATGCTTGCATGTTGGCTGGTGGGAGAGGCATGTTCTGGGTGTCACTCACCCCCGTTGGCTCCCTCATTTGCTGTCCTACTGGAGATTCATTGACGATATTTTTATCGTCTGGAGGGGTTCACAAGCTCTGGCAGCTGAGTTTGTCAATGAGATCAATGTTAACAATAGGAACCTTAAATTCACTTCCGCTGAATTTTTGGATGTCCTAGTTTACATCGATAACAACACCATACAGACAAAACTTTTCAGGAAAAGCACTGCGGGCAATTCCATCTTGCATGCCCGCAGTGCCCACCCCCCTCACACCATCAACAGCATACCCCTGGGGGAGTTCATCAGAATTAAACGCATATGTAGCAGCCCTGATGTCACCCAACAGTGTCTACTAGAATCCAGAGATAGATTCCTTCTAAGGGGTTATAATAGAGCTGTATTAGATCGGGCACTAAATAACGTAACAGCACGCCCACGTGAGACACTGTTGACTCCTAAAGTCAAATTGGATACCAATGTGACTAATGTGGCATCAGCTAGATTCATTACTACATATTGCTCCCAAAGTTCAAGGCTTAGTCAAATCATTAGATCTGAATGGCCGATTGTGCTGACAGATGTAATTTTAGGTCCGTTTTTGCCCAAAACACCAGCTATAACTTTTAGGAGAGCTCCCTCCATGAAAGATTCCCTAGATTGCACACAGCAAGAGCTTCAACTCAAAACCACTTGGCTCAATAAACCTGGCTTCTATAGATGTACTTCGTGCCGTGCCTGCACTTTTGCAGTCAATGGCACACATTATACATCTGCTTTTAATGACCGTGTTATTCCGATCAGGGAACATCTGACATGTCGCAGTGATTATGTAGTCTATCAATTAACCTGCACATGTTCTTTGTCTTACATTGGGAGCACAAAGTTGCCAGCATACCTACGTATTCTGCAACATATCCGGGCCATAGTCAATTCTGATATGAATTATCCTGTGGAACGCCATTTCAAATCAGTGCATGACAAAAAATTGAAAGACCTTAAATATACTTTGTTGTGCTCTGTGGCTAACCCTGGTAGGGGTGGTGATCGAGAAAAACTTCTCCGCCAAAGAGAAGCCTTTTTTATTCTTTTGCTCGATACTAGATCCCCCAATGGATTAAATGCTTTTGATGAATTTATTTTATTTATTTATTTATTTTTACCATTTGTTGAGCGCGCTGTTACCGGGCGGTGTCCTGGCGCTGAAACGATACATTATCTCCAAGAGGCAAAGAAAGTTACTGGAGGTTAAAAAGCCATGTTTTGATATTTTTCCTGAAGGTCAGGAGATCATTGCTTTGTTTTAGGGCGAGAGGCAATTCATTCCAGATGTTAGATGCTCCGTGGAAGAAGCTACGGCCTCCCCAACGGGCTTTCCTAATACGGTTAGTCATGACCAGGCTTTTATTAGCAGATCTTAGTTGTCGCCCTGGTTTGTACAGTTGGAGGTGTTCTTGAAGGAAGGATGGACCTATTCCATTTACTGCCTTAAATACCATACAAAGAGCCTTAAACATTATACGTTTCCGTATTGGAAGCCAGTGTAGATTTTTTAATTCCTGAGCTACCGATGCAAACTTAGGTAGACCGGTAATCAGTCGGGCAGCAGCATTTTGTAGCGTTTGCAATTTGTTCAGAACTCCCTGCTGGGCCTCCAGATACATGCTATTGCAGTAGTCAAGGCGAGACAGCACAAGTGCTGTCACCACCGTTTTCCTGCTATCACTGGAGAGGAAAGGAAGAATTTTCCTAATAGTTTTTATTATCCAGTGAATGGAGGATGATAAGGCATTAGCCTGTGCTTTAAAGGAGAGTTGGGAGTCAATAATTACCCCCAGGTTTTTTACTGTAGTGGCTGGAATGGGTAGGGCTCCCATTTCGTGAGGCCACCAGTCAGGGGTCCAGAGATTGGTCACATTTCCAAAGAGAAGAACCTCAGTTTTAGAGGAATTCAATTTAAGGCAGTTCTTAGCCATCCATGAACTTACTGCCGTCATGCAATCCTGGAATCTGGCCGCAATTCCTTCCTCTCGCCCCGGGAGCAGAGATACCACAATTTGAGTATCATCTGCATACGATGTTAATTCGAAGCCAAAAGAAAGAATCACCGGGGCGAGGGAGGTAACATAAACATTAAATAGGGTAGGGCTCAGGGAGGAGCCCTGAGGAACCCCTCCTGGAAGGGTAAAAGGGCTCGATCTCCCATGGCCACCACTTGTATCCTGTCTGCTAGGAAGGATTTCAGCATGGTCAATGCGACTCCTTGGATTCCGCAGCCCTCAAGACGGTCCAATAGAATGTCATGGTGGACCGTATCAAAGGCTGCGGATAGGTCCAGGAGCACCAGGACTGCCCGTCCTCCAGCATCCATCACCTTCCTGATTTCCTCAGTGGATTTAATGAGGGCGGACTCGGTGCTGTGACCTTCCCTAAACCCATGTTGAGCAGGGTCCAAGCCCCCAGAGGATCGGAGGAAGTCACAGAGCTGAACGTTCATGATCCTTTCAATAAGCTTGGCCGGTAGAGGGAGTCTGGATATAGGCCGATAGCTACTAGGGTCATAAATGTCTAGATTAGATTTTTTCAGCAGAGGAGCTATTGAAACTTGTTTCCAACATAGTGGATATGCTCCCTCTTTGAACATTTTATTGAACAAATCTGCTAGCAAGACAGATATAGGGGCGGCTGCCAGATGAGCCACTGAGACTGGGCAGGGATCCCGGGGGGAGCCAGATTTGGTTCTCAGAAGTAGTTTCTTTACTACTTCTGTTGTAACTGGCCCAAATTCCCTGAATTCCAAACTATGTGGATTTGTTGGCGTAGTCGTATGTGCTCCCTCGGTAAGAGTGAGCCCCACATGAGGTTCAAGGGCTGCGAAGATTTGCTCCACTTTATTAAAAAAGTACTTGGCATGAATTACACCATTATCTGTAAAAATTTGTAGTTTTCTTCTGAATCTTTAGTGAATGAATTATGTTCCTTGTATTTTAATGTTTATCTTTGAATTCCGTTGGCTTTTGCCATCTATGCATCTTGATTTGGATTTAAATGATGAAATAGCTGTTGATTAATTATAGATGAATACTAGCCTTTAAAATATGGTTATTTATATATGTTTATACGATGTTTTTTCTGTATGCATATATTTTTCTACAAAGATAATTATGGTAGGTTTTTTATGAGAGTTTTTTGTTGCTATGTTTATTCCATGTATTTAACATTCTACTTTTTGGTCTATTTATCTGCACTTTTACATACAAGCATTTTTGTGATGATCATTTATCTATCAGGCCACTGTGTTATGTTAAGGAACCTCATTTTGCACTTGCAAGGGATTTTCTTGAGGGGTTCGTATTATTTTGTCCTTCTGTTGTATGATGGATTGGACGAGCTGATTACGTTGCCATTCTTTTTTCAGATACACAGAGAGGGTTTCTATTATTAAGTATGGACTCGTTTCTGTATTTTGAAATGTGTTGCACTTGACCTGTTTAAGCACTATGCTTGGATTCATGTTTTGGCACATGTATTATGCATGCGTTATTTGTTTTGACGTCACGTTTAATTTATTGCTTGTCTGTATCATTGTAACACCCATGCGGCCTGTTTCTTTAGGCGCTTGGGCTTTTAATCCCAATTTAACTCACTGCCTACTCCTGACGCGTCATGTGACCAAGCTCCGTCCGCGGAGCGAAACGCGTCAGGGAGGGCACTTGCTCTTGCACTTTTTACACAATAAAATGCACTGCTGACACTGGACCGATGTGCTGGCTGCATGATTTAACATCTTACTTTGCTGTCTGAGGATTACGAGGTCTGCGCCCTTTTGAACCGCGACCAGGAGCGGTTGGGATCTTGCTTGTCTATATATATACATTTATATATATATATATATATATATATATATATATATATATACACACACATATATGTATATATATATATATATATGTATATATATATATGTATATATATATATATATATATATTCACTGAAAAAACCATAGGTTTGACACCAGTTATAGTTAGCTGGAAATTTTACTGACATAAAACCAATGAAATTCCCACGTTATAGTTAGTTGGACTCACTATAACTTGCGCGTGTAATGCACTGCTGATGACATCACATATTACATCACTCATGACATGGTCAGTGACATCACTCATGACATCACTGATGACACCATCCAGTGAATGTATGTCTTTCTTTAAAATTAATTTTGTTTTATATATGTATATGTAAAAGTTGATGGAAGAATAAATGTTTAAATAAGTGTCTAAATGGATGTTTTTTTTTAATAAAAATTGATTGGTTAACTGGCTTATTAAGTGTTTCTTAGTGAAAACATATATTAGTGAGTAATGTTTAAATATTTATATATATGTATTAGTGTCTGTATGGTTTGGTGGGGGTGTTACTTAGCATATAGATGCATCAATGACTGACTCACTGTTTGTATGTTTTTTTAAGACAGCATATGTGCAGGACTGTATGGGTGGATGAGTGTGTATATGTGTGTGTTAGTGAGTGAATGCCTGCCTCATATAGCTGAGATACCCGCCACCCCCTCTCAACACAATCCCCAAGGATGGGAAACCGGAAACGGTTCTGAACTTTTGGAAGACGGGAGGGAGTGACCCTCCCGGCCGTATTTATTAAAATATGAAACAAAATTAAAACATTAAAATAACAGTTTCATATTATGTACAATTTCATTTCCACATTGCGATGTTTTGGCTAACCTTAACATATTCTCTAATACAAAGGTTCTCCTAGCTGAACTAACATCCTACAAAACATTTAACTTGAAATTGTACATCCTAACGTTTAAGGGCCAACGGCAAGGTCGTAACCGGTGTCAAGATCCCTAAACCAGAAATATCCCCCTCACTTGTGAGGGGCGACCGCACAGAGGTGTACCTCAAGTGCATCTACCAATTTCCCTTGACTTGACGGGGGCCCAATAAACTCGACGCCATTTAAAGGTCGTCTGAGGACTCGTGTGAGGTATCTAGAAGGTAGCGTAGACCCCCTCCCAAACCCCACACAACTTACCACATCTGCCGTCGCAGATGTCCTGGCCCCGGGAAATTCCCCAGGAGGGGGCTGTAGCCCCTCCTACCCAGGAAGGGGCCTTGACCGCCTTTCCTTTCGGCGGCCCTTCCTTAGAAGGGACCGCCTCCCCGTTGAGGGGCCAATGGCCACCTCCCCCGAGCGCTCCCATCCGTAATGGGTGGCGCCCACCCATAGGGATCTTCCAATTACTGCTCACCGATCATGACCTTACCGCCCGACCAAAATAAATACGACAATTCTAACTAAATTATTAGATGACTAAATTACTAAAAGACAGTAACAATACGACTTACTAAAAAAGCACGATTACTGATCAACACTAGTGCAAAAATTACTTTATTTGCAAAAAACATACTACCAATTGACCATTCTTTATTGCATATTCAAATTTTATCACGATAATCATCGCAACCTGCAAGAAATAGCGTTACCACAACAAACTTTATTCAAAACCACTTGCTGTCCTCAGGGGCTGGTGGGTGGGTCAAAATTGGCTCTTCGTTCCGTCTCGAGCTCACGTGCAGCGAGGAGGTGCAGCTTCAGAGCACAGGAACAAGAGGACGCTTTCTTGGCTTGTTGCTCCTTTTATCCGTCTTCAGGGCGGGCGTAAACCCGCCCCTGCCTGCCCGAAAGGCATGGCCGGCCGCGTCAGTGTCTAGGCCAGCCCACTCCAGGGCGGGAAAAAGCGCGCCCCGGCTACGCCGCTTCGGGCATACCAGCCGAGACTCGCCTCCCGCCCAAGATGGCTTCCCGGGGGGATCGTGGTACTCCGCCATACGTTCGGGGGGACCGAATGGTCGCCCCTTTCCATATAGCTGAGATACCCGCCACCCCCTCTCAACACAATCCCCAAGGATGGGAAACCGGAAACGGTTCTGAACTTTTGGAAGACGGGAGGGAGTGACCCTCCCGGCCGTATTTATTAAAATATGAAACAAAATTAAAACATTAAAATAACAGTTTCATATTATGTACAATTTCATTTCCACATTGCGATGTTTTGGCTAACCTTAACATATTCTCTAATACAAAGGTTCTCCTAGCCGAACTAACATCCTACAAAACATTTAACTTGAAATTGTACATCCTAACGTTTAAGGGCCAACGGCAAGGTCGTAACCGGTGTCAAGATCCCTAAACCAGAAATATCCCCCTCACTTGTGAGGGGCGACCGCACAGAGGTGTACCTCAAGTGCATCTACCAATTTCCCTTGACTTGACGGGGGCCCAATAAACTCGACGCCATTTAAAGGTCATCTGAGGACTCGTGTGAGGTATCTAGAAGGTAGCGTAGACCCCCTCCCAAACCCCACACAACTTACCACATCTGCCGTCGCAGATGTCCTGGCCCCGGGAAATTCCCCAGGAGGGGGCTGTAGCCCCTCCTACCCAGGAAGGGGCCTTGACCGCCTTTCCTTTCCTTTCGGCGGCCCTTCCTTAGAAGGGACCGCCTCCCCGTTGAGGGGCCAATGGCCACCTCCCCCGAGCGCTCCCATGCGTAATGGGTGGCGCCCACCCATAGGGATCTTCCAATTACTGCTCACCGATCATGACCTTACCGCCACATGCCGGATAGTTGACCGGCTATCCGGACCCCCCACAACCACTCCTGCCTAAAGGTCATGTCATAAAGTCTTTAGCCAAGCTATCAGGTCTCCTATGAGTAACTCGTTCCCCATCCGGGACAAATGAACACCATCCCCCAAATACATACTGTCCCCTTTAATACAACCATGCGAAATAGAATGCAGTGTACTTGAACGGAACAATCTACTCACTTTATTATTAATTTTCCTTACTGAATGGTTCAGAGCAGAAACCGAAAGAGCCCCCCGCCACACTTTCCGTGGGATCATATGGGACCATGCAATTGTGCACCCTGGAACTCTTCTCGCCAACCAACTTACCGTGGAAAGCATCGCCTCAAGAAGAAGTCGTCTACCAGTGGTCACCAAATCATTGCCCCCAAGATGTACTATGACTACAGACGGCGGTGACCTCGTCCGCCCTAACAAATCCTCAAAAAATGATCGAAACTGGTCAATACAGAGCCCGCCCTTTCCGTAGAAGGACACACTGTACCCGTATTCCCCAGCCACGTGAATCATGTCACCTGCTTTGAATACGTCCGCGGCACGCCTCACGTATGAGTGGCCCACGACCCACACCTCCTTTTTCACAGCCGGTGATGTCTGACCGCTGGCTCCCCGGTGTCGGGTTGACTGCACAGTCCGCCCCGCCTCGTAGGCTTGCGCAACTGAAAACCAAACAAAAACAAGAAGCGTGAGTACATCATTACAGCTTCACAACATGTGCAACCGCACATACCTTTTATGACAATTCGAGGACCAACGCCCCACACGTTTTACTTGTTCGACATTCAGACCCCTGGCTGTAGCCTCTGTAGCAGCCCCTATCCGAAAGGAATGCGTCCCAAACTCGCCGGGGTTCAAGCCCGCGGCCGAAATCGACATCGCAAGCACCCGCTGGAACTGAAACCTCGTCAGTGGGGTGGCGTCAGCGTGTCTCAACAAGGTCCCCCCCCATGATGCCACCCTTTGCGTTAAATATTCCTCTACGCATACCACAGGGCACATGGAAGACCCGGGAATCCTTTGTATGATTATGCAGTCCCCAATTGCACCCTGATCGGTTTTGGACCTGACAAAGGAGACCATCATTGTCTCCCCCCTGACCTGAACGTGCTCTCGGCACAGTCCCCCCATGGTATCCTGCTTGTTCTTTGCCACTAATTCGCTTACCCGCATAGCCCCATGGAATGCTAGCACAAAAGCGGCTCGGAATAATACTGTTTCATACTGGGATGAACACGTTGCAGGAAGTACAGATAACAACAGAGCCAACCTATCCAGACCGATCGGGCGACTTTCATCTACTCTGCGACCCTCAAGGCGTTGCCACCCACGTAGCGCTTTTTGCACAACGAAAGACGCAGTCGGGTCCTGGATCCCATGAGCCCTTGCCATAAAGGAAATGGCGGCCCGATGCCTCTGGGCCGTAGCCACTGATTTGCCTGCCTGATGTAAAGACAGCAGAAATTTTACTACTAGCTCTTCCTGGCCCCAAAGCTCTCCCCTAGCAGCCCCCAAAAAGGCCCAATAGGATCGGAACGCCCCTTCATATGCCTTCCTCGTCCTGGGTGCTAAACTCTCTCCCACGAGGTTCATTAGTTCGGGGCACCGAGAGACCAGAGAGCTTCGGGAAAGGGTGCCGCCACCGGGTCCGCTGTGGGCAGAAAACCCCAGAAGGCCTGCATACGAAAACGAGAAAGCGCATCAGCCGCTTGATTCATTACCCCCGGCACATGTCTTGCCTTAAATAGCACGTTCAATTGCAGACACAATAACACAATTTCTTTGAGCAATCTCAGAATCCATTTGCATCGTGCTGCCTGGCTATTGATACACTCAACCACGGTCATGTTATCAGACCAAAACACCACAGAGTGATCTCTGAATCCCTCAGGCCAAGTTTTCAGGGCCACCAGAATGGGAAAAAGTTCAAGAAAGGCAATGTTACTTGTCAGCCCACACTCATGCCACCATAACGGCCATTTTTGAGCCGACCATTGTGTGCCGAATATGGCACCAAAACCAATGCTCCCAGCCGAATCTGTCCACAGCCCCAGCTCCTCGGAGGACACCGCCGGTTTATTCCAGACGATTCGACCATTGAAATCCGCCAGAAATGCCAACCAAATGCGCATGTCCTGGCGAACCTCTGCCGATAGCCTCGTGCGATGATGACCCTCCTTCAGGCCGACCATGGCCTGAGAGATCGAGCGGGAAAAGGGGCGGGCCATCGGCATTACTCTCAGGGCAAAATTCAGCTGGCCCACCAATTGTTGTAATTGATGCAGTTTGACCTTAGACTCACTAATACACGTTTCCAGGGATGCCCTGAATCTTAACACCTTTTCTCTTGGTAATCGAAAACAACCTTCCTCTGAGTCGAGCTCGATCCCCAGGAACTCGAGGCAAGTCGAGGGACCCACAGTCTTACCCGGTGCCAATGGCACACCAAAATGCTTCATTAAGACACAAAATTCATTCAAAGCCTGTCCACATTCTGGAACCCCGGCTGCCCCCAGAAACAAAAAGTCATCGAGATAATGCATAACATGTTGAAAACCCGTCCTCTTTGTGAAGACCCATTGCAGAAAACAACTGAACTTTTCAAAATAGGCACAAGATATAGAGCATCCCATTGGCATACATCGATCCATGTAATAGTGACCCTGAAACATGAAACCAAGGAGACGCTGATCGTCTGGATGTACCGGGAGCAACCGGAACGCTGACTCAATATCCGATTTTGCCATCAGCGCACCGGGCCCTAGGCGATTCAACATGGCGACGGCCTCATCGAAAGATGCGTACCGCACCGAACACACTTCCGGGTCTATCGCATCATTCACGGACAGACGACGTGGGGCTGATAAATTATGTATCAGCCGAAACTCACCCGGGTCCTTCTTGGGGACCACCCCCAAAGGGGAACAAACAAAGTTAGCACATGGTGGCACATCAAATGGACCGGCAACTCGACCTCGAGTAACCTCCTTCCCAATCTTTTCCTGTACCACGGTCGTATGTTGCAAGACCGATAGTTGGTTCTTACATTTTGCTACACCCTGAAAATCCCCCACTGGGATGCGGAAACCATATGAAAACCCGTTCCGCAACACCCCAGCGGAAGCATGATCCGGGTATTCGTTGAGCCAAGGAATCATTGCCATGGAATCAATCGGAGTAGGTAAAGGCGCCCCTCGGACCATTTCAGACCTGTTTGGCGCATCCCCTCCCACCGTTATCACCCGTTTTGGCTCTGCACATGGACTCAGGATGGGATGGCTGCCCACACCCTCCACATTCGTGTCTAAACTTGCATGACCCCTGGGGCCTCGTACATTTTCCCCTGTTAAAATTCCAACAAATCCCCCTTTTACCTGCGTTGCCGTTCGGCTTCGAGTGGTAGTCGTTACCTGTACCCGATCGAAAGGGTGTCCCAGCATTTTGGCGGGAGGATTCACCCCGCTACTCCCTACCAATGGTACCTTCAACATACCTGTACTCTCCATTTTTGACCATGAAACAGAGTTGTAACAATCCCAAGTCAGGTTTTTGTCGTGTTCTTTCGCTTTTCTAAAAATATTATCGTAACAGAACCACTGATTGCCCCCATACGATCCATAATACTCCATGATCCGTGACTGATAAATAGGCAATTCGGTCAGTAACTCGGGCCTACGTTCGCCCATGATGGAGGTAAAGATTCCCCATGCCCTGCCCCAAGTGCCAATGTTTTCGTCAACCTTAAAGGCGGCCATTTTTGCGCGCCAAACACTCGGATGCATGAGCTCCTTTTGGCTCTTAACATGCTCCATCTCATAATGGTCGGTAAGCAAAGAGAAAATGTTTACATACTCATCTGCCCACATCTTTTCCTTAATTGCCAGAGGAACATGCTGACCCACCTTTTCCCTTCGTGAAGGTGCAGACCCCTCCCTCGCAATCGGCAATGGCCGCTTACCTGAACCAGAAGCTGCATCTGCCGCTGGACCTGATCCTGTTGCTTTTTCCACCGCCGGAGACAGCGGGGTAACTGGCGATGATGCCTTCACCGCCTCCCTAGTTTCACGCAGTTGTTTCATTAACACCCGTGCGTCGTCAGCCGTGGCGCCCTCGCTGTCTTTCCCCAACCACGCTGCCAATTGTGCTGCTAACTCAGGAGGCATATCCTCCCCGGACACAGTAGTGACCACCACGGGAATCGGATTCCCCTCCCTCGGCACTGGAGTTGGCTCTTCAAGTGGGGTATCGGGAACCGGGGTGTCCCCCCCAGATGCCCCCCTTCTGGACCTCTTGCCTTTCCCTCCGGGAGCTGCTCCCGACAAAGGTCGTTTCGGTCCCCCTTCCCCGTCTTTAGCCGCCATCTGCTTCTTCAGATCGGTTACTTCTTTCATGAGCATACGGAGCATCTGATCGGTAGTAACTCGCTTTCCGACTTTCTTGGGCATTCTCGGACAGAGTATCTGTAAGACAAAAAGAAAGATTACCACGCTCAAAATTGGCTCTTCGTTCCGTCTCGAGCTCACGTGCAGCGAGGAGGTGCAGCTTCAGAGCACAGGAACAAGAGGACGCTTTCTTGGCTTGTTGCTCCTTTTATCCGTCTTCAGGGCGGGCGTAAACCCGCCCCTGCCTGCCCGAAAGGCGTGGCCGGCCGCGTCAGTGTCTAGGCCAGCCCACTCCAGGGCGGGAAAAAGCGCGCCCCGGCTACGCCGCTTGGGGCATACCATCCGAGACTCGCCTCCCGCCCAAGATGGCTTCCCGGGGGGATCGTGGTACTCCGCCATACGTTCGGGGGGACCGAATGGTCGCCCCTTTCCACTAGTGTCTTTCTCAGTAACTACATATGTTTTAATCTAGTATATGTGAGTATTGATGTATATAAGTGAGTATATGTGAGAGTGAGAGATTGAAAGAGTTCCTGTTTAATTAAGTATGTGTTTCTATAAATGATTGTTTAAGAGAGTAAGTATGTGTAAGTTTCCTTAGAAGTAAGGTGGTAGTGTGTGTATATCTGTATATGTAAATAAATGGATGTTTATTAGTTTATTTGCATGTGTGAATATGTGTGTGGGTTACTTTTGGATGTCTGTCGGTGTATAACAGGATGTATAGGTGTATTACTACATATGATGAGTGAGTATATGTACGAGTGACTATATAAACTGTTGGTGAATGAGTGGGTGTGTATATAGATGGTGGAATTACAGAATTGGTTGTTGTAACTGGTATGGGTATATCCACTTTTTTGAAAATGTTAGTTTCTATTTTTGAATATGTGTTTCAAGTGTTACTTTACAGTGAAAGGAGGTCAGTCTCTCTGTCACAAGGATGGTGTCATCAGTGATGTCATGAGTGATGTCACTGACCATGTCATGAGTGATGTAATATGTGATGTCATCAGCAGTGCATTACACGCGCAAGTTATAGTGAGTCCAACTAACTATAACGTGGGAATTTCATTGGTTTTATGTCAGTAAAATTTCCAGCTAACTATAACTGGTGTCAAACCTATGGTTTTTTCAGTGAATTTCTTAGGTTTTTTAAATGCTAATTCCTAACTATAACTGGTATGAAACCTATGGTTTTTTCAGTGAATTTCAAAGGTTTTTTAAATGCTAATTCCTAACTATAACTGGTATGAAACCTATGGTTTTTTCAGTGAATTTCATAGGTTTTTTAAATGCTAATTCCTAACTTTAACTGGTGTGCAACCTATGGTTTTTCCTGTGAATTTCATAGGTTTATTTTAACTGCTAATTCGTATCTTTTTATAGGGCTTCTTGTGTTTTTTACTGAATTTCTAAGGTTATTTTTTCTCAAATATCTATAGCTTAGAAAGGTATGTTTTTCTAAAAATGAATCCTATATTGTATATTGAGATAATATTTTTGTTTTAAAAAAAGTATACTCTTTTTTTTAATATTTCACTCTGGTGCGCTCCCGGTGCGCGTACCGGTGAGCGCCCCGGTAAGCTCCCCGGTACGCGCACCGGTGCGCGCACCGGTGCGCGTACCGGGCGCTCCCCCCGCGAAAATCGAAAAAAAAATTATTATTTTTTTGCCCCACGGGGCCCTTTTATGGCCCCCACATCAAACCTAGGGGGTCAAGGGGGGTCTACTCTGCCCCCTTATGGTCATTTCCCTCTTTGTTTTTGCCACCTCTTGTGTCTCGATTTTACCGAGACACAAGATGGCGGCCGCTCCGGACTGTTTAGAATGTTTACAGACACCCGAGAGCCAATCAGCTTTCCTCACGCAAGTCGCGTGGCGCGCACGGTACGCGCACCGGTGCGCGTACCGGTTCGCTGCTATAGATATATATATTTTTTTGAACCTAAATTACTCAAAATCCAGTGGAGCACATATCTTGAGACATAGCAAAGGCACATCGGGCTACCAGTCCCTACAATTTTGCCAAGTTTGGTGGAAATCCATTCAGCCGTTCGGGCTAAAAGTGAAATCGACCGCCCTATGGAAATTAACATGGGGAAAACGCATTTTGGGACCCCCTTTTATCTTGGCCCCCGCTTGACGAATCCCCCCCAAACTTTCAGGGAAGGACCGGGGCGCCGCGAGGCCATTTTCAGGAAATTTTCAGGCAGATTCGTCAACCGGTGCCAAAGTTATTCCAAATAGAATTTTGAGATTTAACATTGAAAAAAATCCTAACTATAACTACCTACTGGCGACCGCCAGTAGGTAATATATGTATGTATATATATATATATATATATATATATATATATATATATATATATATATATATATATATATATATATATATATATATATATATATATATATATATATATATATGTATATCCTTGAAACCCCACATCCCCTCAACCCATACCCACAATAAACCCTAAAATTATGCTTGCCACCCAAAAAACCCATACAAACCCTAAACTCTAAAAATAACCTTGCCACCCAAAAACCCATAACCACCCTAAAATTACACTTGCAATCCAAAAAATCATACCCGCCCTTAACCCTAAAATTACCTTTTCATTCAAAAACCCATACGCACCCTAAACCCTAAAATTATCTTTGCCACCCAAAAACTCATCCCCACCAATAACCCTACATTTACCCTTACCATCCAAAAAAGCATACCCACTATAAACCTTAAAATTACCCTTGCCACCCAAAAACCCATACCAACTCTAAAGCCTAACATTAACCTTGCTAATAAAACACCCATTCCCATCCTAAATCCAAAATATATACTTATATAATACTTGCATTTAAAACTCATATTCCTTTACAAGGAAATTTGTTGTAAAGATATGTGTGGTATAGGCATATGAATTTTAAAGTCCTGCGGGGTCATGGTTATGTGTGATAATGATTCCCGTGTTTTAATGGCTGCATTATAATGGTAATGCCTGGTAATAGCCATGTTGTTATAGTTGTTTTCCAGTTTATAATTATAATGAGAGAGATAGTATGTTGCACATGGGGCATTGTCGTCCACTGTAGCAATGTTATTTTTACCACAAATAAAATATGATTTAAGAACCTGATTTGGGGAGAGGGTAGATATGTAAAAAGGAATTGCAATTTGTATGCAGTTTACAAATTAGAACTTTGATATAATTCTGCAGTGGCTGAGAAAAGAAAAATCTACATAACAAAATAATCCTGAAGAAAATATTCTTCATATTTAAATAATAATATATATTTTATTATAGTTTTCTTGGTAATGTATTCATGATGACTATGTGATGGGCAGAGATTTTTTATATAATGCCCAATTTATGCTTAAGAAACAAGGAATCATTTGTTAAAAAGGAATACTTTGTGGTGTGAACTCACCTGTAAGTCCACGGGCAGATTGAGCAGGTCCGAATATCCCCCATGAGTTGCGACTCACGCAAAGGCACTGTGAAGTTGAACCTCACTGGGTAGTACTCGTCAGACTTGTGGGTGGGACATTTTTCATTTTGCAGGCCTAGTGATTTTCTGATAACTCTGACACAGGGACTTCTGCCCTTCCTCAGGCATCCTCTTCTGGTTTCTGACGCTGCCGCGTGGGCCACCAACACCATGGCCAGGAAGGCCAATGTCTTCAGAAAGAAATGAAGATGGGAAAATAGAAGTCAAGGAGTTGTAGATATTTACACATACGGTTCTAGCAAGCGATGAAAACGTAATGTCATTACCTAGTGTCTCCGTGTACTATATGTGTTGTGGTCAGAGAGAGAAACAAAATGTGCATCTCCAGACTAATAACCATTTACTTCACTATATGGATACTACAAGTATTTACCTTACAACTCACTGGATAGTAGGTCATTTGTGCATTGTTTTAAGAAAGGAACTCGCATATAAGCAGTAGATTTGTTTGCATGCATATATTTATATTTCTTATTAACAAATAATCCTGTATTCTATCCTTTTGTGCTAGTAAACTACAGACGCAGGTATGCAAGGAAAATGTAAAAAGGAAAAACGAGTAAATAAAAATGCCCAGAGAAACAGATAACATTTTGCAGTTCAGTGTCAACCACAGACCGAGGAAGGGGGTTACTGAGGTTAAAAAAGGTAACAAGAGGAAAGAGGGTCTAAGTGGCTTTGGTTTTGACAATGTTAACACTTTCTTATTTGACAAGAGAGCACACGATTGATTTACAAACATCTTTTAAAAGTCATAAATGTGTTTCTTGTAGCCCTCCACCTATCTTTGAAGTAGGCAATGAAACCATGAAAAGCAGCAGATTTCTATGAGGAATCTTACTGCATTACATTACTTTTGTGCATACGAGTACCTGTACAGGAAATGTGCATGTGCACATTATATTTCTTTTTCTCCTGTAGTGAAACTAATTTTCCTTCCAAAAAAAACCCTTTACATCATACACCCATTTAATAAAAGTATGTTTTCACCCCTTTCCCACCTTGGCAAGCACCTATCCAGACTTTTTGCAGGGGTGGTATTCCAGGAGCGTGCGAAGTGGAAGACTGGACGGAAATCTTTTGTGAATGGCCACAAAGTTCCACCTTTGAGTATCTTCTCAAGAGTCTCCAGGTCTGTCAATCCCTAGTGCCCGCTATCACCCCTTTCCTCCTCTTGATGATGGCAGACTTACCCATGCAGACAAGTCCACCAAGTTGGAATACTTCTACTCATGAGTATGTGAATTTCTTTTAGGAAAAAATCCACAAATTCTGATTCAGTAAGTCAGGATTTGCCGTTTGGAATACTAATCCAAATGTTTGTGTACCTTTGAGTGCACAATTTAATGAATCGAACACTGTAACCTTGTTGATTTCAGTATTTCGAAATGCTAACACAGTGAACAAGCATTAGCAATCTGGTTGGCTTTAAAGGAATGGTGTATGGTAGTGTGAAACATTGCCAGTATGTTGCAGGGAAATGGAGATGCATTTGTGTGGAAGCAAAGAACTGTAGAATAATATTGGTTTAGGCTAACAGTTGGTTTAGGGACAGTTGCACTGTCAAGCCTGATCTAAATATTCATTAGGTTAATGACTGTTCACCTCCCATCTTTGTTTTTGCCAGATGAAAATATCATAAATTACCTAGTTACTTAAGATACTTTGATAGCGCTTAATGACAGAGGTTTATTGTTACCCAATGGTACTCATTTGATCTACTACAGAACGATGGAAGACTGAGTGGACCTGACAGGATTTGAACCTGTGACCATGAGGTCAAAGACAGACCCCCCCCTCAGTGGACACATTAGTCCACTAACCACCAGACCTGGGATTAGCTGTAGTGATGCTAATATAATTGTTTGACGATTTCAAGCCAGAGCATAAAAATATAGATAAAGTACTATGGGGTAGATTTACTAAAAGGGAGTGCAAGACAGCTCAGCAACAAAAGTTACTGGCTTCATTGCTCCAGGGGGAAGAGAGCAGCATAGGGCTATTTCCAGTAAGATATGGTGCTGCTGCTCTCTTCTCTAGCACTGATGCACAAACGTAATGTCTAGCATAGGTAGTGTACTATATAGGGACTCTACTGCTACGGAATACTAAGCCTAGACAAAGTTTAAATCCTTTCACACATTGGACAATCCTTTACATTGCAGCTCACATGCAATGTCTGAAAGGTTAGCAGAAATGAAAAGATTTCTCCTACTTGGCGACTGCCCCAAGGAAGTGCTGGCACAAAGTCCTGTATAACAATTTGAGTAAATAGAGATTTGCATTACAAGCTGTGAGTTGTAGTGTGATAACACTCAAATGCTACCTGTGGGTTGCCGCTTTTTACTATGTATTGCAAAGCAAGGCAATGCACTATATGTGTTACTTTAAGGGCCTCGTTCCAGCCCAAAATGTTCTCCAAAGCCAATTGGCTGCTCGGCTTCTTGTTTGCTTCAACACCATGAGGGCTCAAACTGGCAATTCACCCAACTATTGATTTCCATATTTTTTTCTTGAAAAGCAGTAACTCCAAAAAGATCAGTCTTTGAAGTGTTTATATTCCTAAAATTGTTACTAAATGCTTCTTTTTTTGGTATTTTGTGACTCCCTTCTTTCGGACAAATGTTATCTATACGCTGCGTGCACTGTCTTTGCATCAGAAGCAGATGCAGACCCCTCTACGCCTTTCTGTGACTAAGCTCAAATCTACAGCAATTATGAATCTTTAGCATGGCTACCATGACTCCCTCCCCATGTCTACTCCAGTCATCTTTTCTGGCCCAATCAAACCTCACCACGAGAAAGATCATTATATCAATAAAATGCACACATTGTACAAAGATTTAGGGCCATATGTATCATCAACCTGATTTGCGATTCTGAAATAGCGATTTTTTAGAAATTGCTATTTCAGAATCGCAAATTGGGATGTATGTACAAATTCACAATTTTTTTGCGTATTCTTAGTATTCCTTAATTGCGATTATCAAATTGCAAATCACAATCAAGGAATACTTTCCCATTAATTTCTATGGGCCAGGAGGCCCATAGGAATGAATGAGAAGTTATTCTCAATTTGCGATTCGCAATTTGAGAATCGCAAATTGAGAATAATTTCAAGGGTGCAGAGGTGTCCAAAGGACACCCTGTTGCACGCCTGAAATAAGCATGGATGCACATGTGGCGCACATACATGCCCTAAGGGCATGTATGTGCGTCACATGGCACTTTGAAAAATGCAAAAATGTGCATTTTTCAAGGAATTCGCAACTTACCACCAACTTGAAGTTGGTGGTAATTTGCGATTCCTTAAGGACAATTTGCATTTTTTTTTGCTTCATACATTGCATTTAAGGAATCACAAAATTTGCGATTCCTTAAAGGCAATTGCAAAATAAGGAATCTCAAATTTTGTGATTCCTTGTTTTGCACCAGATTTTCCTTAATACATACCATTTAGCGAATTCGCATTCACAAACGCCGAAATTCTGCGAATTTCAGCGTTTGTGAGAAACGGTGATAGTGCAGACCTGGTGCGCGCCCTTTTATAGGACCCACGTGTCCTCCCACACACAGCTCACGCAAAGTCACATGCAATCACGGCATGACAAAGACTTTCTGCGCTGACCCATTTACTGATAAATGTCTGCAAAGATATTTAAGTTTAGAATACGATAAAAAAAAGACCTGCCTCTCACCACATAACCCAAAACCATCGCAAAAGATAGTAAACCTCATTACCTCTAGCGCTTTCATTTCCCATCACATGAAAGCAAAAAGCAATGTCAGCAGAGAAGATTCAGGCCTACACTCGGATAACGACCCTGGTTTTCCTCTCTAAAAACATGTCTGCTTTAGATTTCTATTGTACATCGAATGTTTGACCACAAGCGCTTGTTTGCACCCCTTAAGTTATGGTAACCACCGCCTAAAGATAATTTGCAGCGTATGTCCAAGCGATAAGCCTCGAAACAACTTGCTTAAACCTACACTTCAAAATATAAATCTTGATAGAATGCCAGGTTGTTCTTTTTATCGCTTGCTAATTAGCCAATTTAGTTTCACTGTCTACAGTTTCATTTGAGTCCCACATTTACACTTTATTGATCACACAATCTAAGTCTCATTACTTTAATACAATAGCTTTGTTGTTCATCTTAACAGCTAGCTATTCTATATAATTTCATTGAGTTCAGTTTAATAAATTATGAATCTTTTAGGTCTGGCTTGACGGTGTAGCTGTCTGAAAGGTATATTGTTTCTAATATACAGAGTCAGCTTTGAGTCACTCTCCTTCAGCCATTGTCTTATTTGTGAAAGCCCTCTTCAGAGATGGTTAATTACATTTTAGCTCCACCTAGAGAAGTATTTATCTTCTAGTGTTATGCTATTGTCTATACTATTCCACCTCCTAGGACTGCTTCCCCATTGCAATGCATTAGACCTATTTTACATTTGAAAATTATAATCCAGCATCATACTTCTTCCTTTCACACATGCTTTTTGTACATGAAACAAGATAGATGATGCATAGTAGCATTGTACTCAAATGCAGCAGTCAGTCTCTGTATATATAAAAAGATAACAGCTGTCAGGTCCCTACATGTGTGACTATACATGTTGGCTCTGTGTATGTTCTTAGTGCATACATACCTTCTGGAGTTTTGTTGATCTGGGCATGGACCGCAGGAAAGTGAAACCGGTTAACATTACCAATGCTTGTTTCCTTTTGATAACATAATTCGAGTTGCAATATTGCTCTTGAAATAAATAAAAGTGAGATACATGTTCACATTTGTTATTGATACAATGTTAGTCTTTCTTTTACCTCAATTACAGAGCATCTTCTTTAGGCATACCAGTTGTTTTCAATACATAAAATATCCTTTAAGTGGACTTTGGGTCAGCCCCTTGCTCATGAATGGATGCTTCTCTTGTCTATCTTGGTTGTCTGTTCTTTATTCAAAGCCTTTCTGCCTTGCCCATGAGCTGTTTCTTTTAGCCATTTTATTTTCTATCAGGTGGCTTGAGGCTGACCATTACTTACCATTGGATGGCTTCATTGCCATGCTCATTTGCTTGCTTCTTATTGGTCATCTGCCATAGGCTTCCTTCCTATTTGTGTGTTGTCCCTCACCTAGAGTATGGCTGGAGTTCTTTTGTCCTTCCACTACTTATTTGTTTTAGGTGCTATGTTTTACTTTGGGTTTAAGCACTCCACAGGAGTGTGGCTTTGACAGCAGGCCAACTTCTGCCCCCTCTGTGCCTCTTCCTTGTCCAGTTGCTTGCCATCCTTCTGTTGAAATCTGTGTTGTTGTGTGCCCTGCCTGCTCTCACTCAGTTGATGTGTGTGTTGTTGCTTGCCCCTCCACCGTTCCTCCTTAATGTACAAGTTGTTTCTTATCCCAGCCCCTTCATTCCATCTTCTGCTGTTCCTGTGCTTGCTTCCATCGCCTCTCTCCCACCCTCGTGGTCTGTATTGCATCTGGCTCCTCCTTCCCACTCTCTGTTGTCAGTCTTGCCTCCCAAATCACCCTCCCTCCCTCCTTGTTGCCTGAAGGCCTGTACTCCCTCATTAACAAAAAGAAAGTGTTTTGATGTAACAATATCCTAGCCCTTATTTCCCACCCAGTCCATTGTCAGTGTATTCCCCCACAGCCCTCTCTCCGTTTGGTACCCCGCACACCCCACGTCCCACCAGCAAAAAAAAACCACAACGACATGAACAGCACTGGCAGCGTCATAGTGCTTTTAAACAAATGTCAGTGATGATGAGGAGAAGCTGATCTGCTTACAACATGGCAAAAAAAATATTGACAAAGCCATTAGCTCTGCCGTAAGCAGATGAATCCTATGTGATGTGCCAATGATTGTGTATTTGGCACTCCATGGAAATACATATCTTTCTTTGTTCTTTCCCCGCTTTCCCCGTTTTATTTGAACTCCCTCTGTCCCATAATGCTCTCTACCCCACCCCACCCCCATTCCACTTTACATTTATTTGCTTTTGAAAAGGTCCCCACCGTTGCAAAGTGTTGCGGGCTGCTCCCTGCTTATTATCATGCTTGAGTGCACTTTTTAATTTTTTTTTTTTAATTTATATTAACATAACAAACGGGACAGCTTTACATACATTTGGTACATCATATAGTATAGCTTTTGCGGGTACAACTCAATTGCAGTCAGTTTTAAGATACAAATAATAAAAGGGACGTTTCGATACATCAATACCTCATCATTACTTTACAACCGTATTTCACTAGTCTGAGTCCTCATCCTCTCCTGCAATGCTTGGTGGTTCACAAATATAACCCCGAAATTTGTTCCAAGCCCCCCAGATTTTATCCCACTTTCCTGGGCAGCCACGGTGGATGTAAACAGCCTTCTCTGCCACCATCGCCTCATCCATGTCTCTGCACCTTTTTCTGAGTGTTGGTGATACTGCCGAACCCCACAGCATGGCGATGTTGCGCTTCGCTATCAACATGCCCAACATTACCCAGACTTGTTGCCGGTGATTCAGATCATTGGGTTCCCACACATTCAGTAAACAGCGTTGAGGTTCCGGCAGCAAGGAGATATCTATGGTTTGAGAAATTGTGCGCATTATTGCTGTCCAGTATGTTGTCATGTGTCTGCAGTCCCAAATAGTGTGGAAGAACATTCCCTCCTCCCCGCAGTTACGCAAGCAGAATTTTTGTGTAGCTTTCCCTATCTTGTGTAGGGTCGTTCTAGTATAATACGTACAATGTAATATTTTAAGTTGGATCATCTTTAACCTAGAGGGGATTGCAGTTTCCCGGGGTGAGGAGAGGGCCTCCTGCCATTCGGAGTCCTCAAAGGAGCCCACCTCCCTAGACCAGTTCTGTTTTAATGTGGACGTCGTGTCTGGGAGGTTGTTAATGAGTTTTCGATAAGTGAAGGAAGTGGCCTTGTCCTGCATGTGTTCTGTCAGAAGTCTATCTTCGAGAGGAGATGATTCCTGTAGGACGGTACCAGTCGGTATAACCGACTGTAGCGCATGCTTAATTTGTAAGTATCTGAACCTCTCCGTCTGTGACATCTCATACTGTGTTTGCAGGTGGGTGAATTCTACCAATTTACCCTCATTCCAGAGATCACCCACCACCGATATACCAATGGTGTCCCAAGCCTGGAACCCCTAACTGTTACGGAGAAAGCCCAACTTGCAGAAATCCCACAGTGGCGTCATTTGGGTGATAGTCCCCGAGAATTGAAGACGCCTGTTGGCCTTGTACCATAGCTGTACGGAGTGCTGCGTCAGGCCTATCCGATCTGGAGGCGGGCGGCGGCAGTAAAGATGACCAAGCAGTCCCTTACCTTCCAAAGAGTGTCTGTTAGCAAGATATGCCGGCTCGGTCTGTGGGGCGTGCAGCCAGAAGTTAATCTGTTTAAGCTGTGCTGCCCAGTAATATAGTTCGACATCTGGCAGCGCTATCTCCCATCATACCAGCTTCTAGTTAACTTATCTTGTGCAATTTGGGGCGGTCTCCTGCCCCATAATAGGTGGTATACTGTCGCAGCTATAGCTTTAAAGTATGTGACAGGGACCAGAGACGTGGTGTTTTCAAGCACATACAGAAAGCGCGGGAGCGCCATCATTTTATACAGTGCCGCCTTACCCAAAAGCGTGAGAGGGAGAGTCTGCCACACTTTGACGCCACGTTTAAAACTCTCCAGAAGGGGGCGGAGGTTTAAATTGTAAAATTCGTCGGGGTCCGGTGTAATAAAGATACCCAAATATTTGAACACAGTTGTTGCGGTTCTCAGGGGGCAGCTCAGAGGCAAGAAGGTGGGGGACCAGCGAGGACATAAAGGATGGACTTGGTCCAGTTGATCTTATAACCTGACACTCTGCCGAACTTCTCACAGACGTTTAGTAATTCAAGAATAGATTTTTTGGGGGAGGTAAGATATAAAAGCATATCATCCACGTATAGGGATGTACGATCCTCCATACATCGGTCCAGCAGAGTCCTCGGCAAAGAGGGAAGTCTCGTGAGATGTGCCCTTTGGCAGCGACATGCGCTAAGGGTTTAGTATATAACAGATGAATCCAGGCGCAAAATTTGGGACCAAATCCCATGTATTGGAGCAATTCAAATAAATAAGGGCATTCCACTGTATCGAACGCCATAGTAGCGTCGAGAGAGAGGATGACTGCAGGTTCCTTGATATATGTTGTGTGCGCCAGGACCGCGTAGAGCCAGCGGAGGTTAAGGGCCGTGCTCCGATGTGGCATGAAGTCCGACTGGTCCGGACTGACTAGAGATGCGAGGTGTGGAGTCAGTTGCATCGCCAGCAGCTTGGCCAGTATCTTAGGTTCCGCGTTTATGAGAGAAATCGGACGGTAGGAGGCGCAGTCCGTCCTTGGTCTACCAAGCTTGTGGATTGCGACAATCGTGGCCAGCCGTTGATCCCTCGGCAGCTCCCCTATCTCAAGGCTGTCAGATAACATACTCAGGAAAAAGGGGACCGTTGTTTGCACCGTTCTTTTATGCAGTTCAACTGGAAGCCCGTTTGGCCCAAGCGCCTTGCCAGACGCCAGTGAGAAGGTAGCTGCCTGTATTTTCATCAGTGGTAATGTCCGCCTCCAACAGAAGCACTGCTTCCGGGGAGAGCTTTGGTATCGTGAGATCCTTAATATATTCATATGCCTCCGCGACCGTATAGGACGCCCGGGAAGCATATATTTGTTCATAATGGTCGGCTAAGACATTGACTATAGCATCATGGGGCAGAGACCATGGAGCCTTTGGGCGATGCCAGTTGCGCAATGACTTTATTCACTCTTTCTTTTCTGTCTAGCCAGGCTAGCATCTTCCCTGCCTTATCTTCCATCTCATATATCCTATGACGAGTGGCTTGGATCTTACTTTGTGCCATTTCTCTTCGGTGAGCCAGAACTTCAGTTTGTTTAGGACGAACCGCACGGGCGGTTCCTGGAGAAGGGTGGGCCTCCTGTTCAGTGATTTCTGCGGCCAGTTCAGCTTAAAGGCTGTCCAATTCCGCCCGCTGTTCCAGCTTGTGACCTGTGATTGAAGCCATTGCTTGCCCCTGAGGCCCACTTTATATGCCTCCCAGAGCACTCTGTGTGAGTCTACTGATCCTGGATTTTCTTGGAAAAATTGTTTAGTAGTGCGTGTGAGTGTTGACATGAGAGGTGCCACCTGGAGGAAGCCAGCGTGTACCGGGGACATGCGTCTTCTGCAGGTCTGGTGATGGGTATATTTTAACATCATTGGGGAGTGGTCTGATATGCTCCTGGGGCGAATAGTACTTCTATACCCTGCAAGGCGTGCAAGGAAATAATCAATGCGCGTGAGACAGTTATGTACTGCGGAGTAGAAAGTGTAGCGTGTCTCGGTCGTGTGCTTGAATCTCCAGCTATCTGTAAGTCCTAGGGCGTCTATCAGACCAAGAAGACGTCGCCCACCCTGCGTCTCTGACCTTGCGGGGAATCTGTCCTGTGTGCCGTCAAGGATATCATTGAAGTCGCCCCCTATCAGAAGTGTCGCTACCGGTAGTGTCAACATAAATGCCGTGAGAGCAGAATGGGCTTGCATGTGAAGTGCAGGCGGTATGTAGACAGAAACAAGATTAAACAACTGCCCTTCCCATTGACACATCAGTGCTGCGAAGCGGCCTTGATAATCGACTCGTGTTTGCTGTACCACAAGTGGGAGGTTTTTCCTAATAAGAATCCCTGTGCCTCTGGAGCCGGAGGAGAATTCCACATGTGCTATCATCTTATACCCCCATCTATCCATAGCCTTAACCGCTGATCCCACTAGGTGCGTCTCTTGCAAGAAGACCACTGCAGGGCCACAATGTTTTTAAATTTTGCAATACAAGACCTCTCTTCACCTTGTCCCCTAACCCACGGACATTCCAGGTAAGTACAGTGAGGGTTGTCAGGGGACATCTAGAGTTGCATTTGTCCCGTAGGGCTACAATAGCAAACCATATTGCTGCCTCATTAAGATTGTATTCAACCAAACCAAAAAGAAAAAACATACATATAACAGAATCAACAGAATTGAGTGAAACAGTTACCTTCCCATCCCAAGTCCCACCCACCCTCCCTGCCTCCCTGCTTAGCAAACCTACAACTGCCCGCCACCCCAACTTAGCAGAGTGCTTCTTCCCTCCCATAGCTGCTATACTTGCTTGTCGGGGAAAGAGTCCTACGAGGCACCAGCCTTTTGGAGTCTCTCAGGCCTGCCCCAGTCCAAAACTTCAAGACAGCTCAAACATTGATGTCCATAGTGCCGCATCAGATACAGAGGAGTATCCACGGTACGGCCTATCTTATTCCTCTTCCAGGGGTAATTCGCGGTGGGGCTCTTGGCTGCTGGAGCCCAGGTCGTCTGGGGTGTCTTCTCCCTCTCGGCAGCGGTGTGGTCTCGGTCTTCGGTATGTTCTGTTCACCGGGTGCCATCCCTCCAGCCAGTCGTGTGCCGCCTCTGGCGAGTCAAAGAACCAAGTCCGCCCTTCAGCTACCACCCTTAGTTTTGCAGGGAAGAGCATGGAATACGGCAACTCCTGTGCCCGGAGTAATTTTTAAACTTCGAAGAAGCTGCGACATCTCCTAGATACGACTGCAGTGTAATCCGGGAAGAAGGATATGGAAGAATTCAGTATTCAGATAGGGGGGGAGATCCTCGCCGCTTGTAGAATTGCGTCTCTATCCCTGAAGTTAAATAGGCGGGCCAATACTGGTCTCGGGGGGGCCCCTGGCTTCGGCCTGCCGCCAGGCACTCTATGAGCACATTCGACCGAGAAGAAATGTGAAAGTCCCTTAGGCTGCAACCTGGTTTTTATCAACTCTTCCACATATAGATCCATCGCTTGGGTTCCTTCTGTCTCCGGAATACCTATAATTCTTACGTTGTTCCGCCTTGCACGCCCTTCTTGGTCATCAAGCTTTTCTGCTAGCATCCTGTTTTCCTTTTCCCGGCGGGTCACCAATATTTGGAGTTCTGACGTGTCCTGAACCAAGGATTTTGCAACTATCTCCACTTCTTTCACTCTATAGGTCATTTTGTGGAGGTCTGCCCGCAGCAGAGATACGTCCGTGGAGATCGTTCCGACCGTCGCCTTGACATTGGCTAGAGTCTTCATGATGTCATCCAGTGTGACCTTTTTTCCTCCGTCTCCCTCCTGCGTTTTGCCGTGAAGTGGCATTGTGTTTGACCCTTTTTCGTAAGCGTACTTGTCCAGCTTGGCCTGGACAGCCTGGTTTCGGGGCCCTCTGCCCGCCATATTTACGTGGATCGTAGGATGCGCAGCAGGTGCGGATGGAGTTGGCCCGCAGGTTAAATTGCTAGTATTTGTCCGAACTGCTCCGCCATCAGCGTCCCTCTGTGGCCGGACCCCGGGGTTTTATATCCGGTGTGAAAAAGTTCTTGGTGGTGTGGGGCCACTGGTCGGTGGAGGGGGGGGCAACCGGTAGAGTGCTGGAGCATGTATCTCCTTGGTAACTGTGCGGGCGTCACGCCTCAGACACAAAGGGTCCTACGGTCTGTCTCACTCTGGGCCAGTACTCAGCTCCAAACCTCCCTGAGGCAAAGCAGTTCCAGCAGTACCAACAGTATGAGGTAGGTACACCCCGCCAATTCCAACGCTCCTATCAATCCAAAAAGGGGTTCGACTCTATCTCTGAAGGCTACATTTCAGGGCCCACACCGCAATGATCAATATGACCCAATGGCTCAAACTCATGGGGCTGGTGTGTCTCTTGAACAGGGTAATAGCGCAGTCTTGAGCAGTAAAGACGTGTCGCCAAGAGCCCAGCCCGCACTTGCCAGTCTTATATTGAGGGGGTAGGGAGGACGCGGTGGTTCCACAGATATCGCAGTCTCTCACCCAGGCCTACCTCCCTCGCAGCCGCCGGGCTTGTGCCAGAGTTGGAGAACGTAGCCGGTCACAGCAGCAGCACGTGGGGGGGTCTGTCACAGGGGTTGAGGTCCCCGCAAGTAGGAATGGGGCGGGCACCTCAGGAGGCAGCGAAGGAGGCGGAATCGCCTTTTGTGTGTCCCAAGCATCTGGCGGTGTTGAGCTCCGCACCTCCGTATGCCCGCCTCCGGCCGCTTCAACAACTTTATTCCCTGGTCTGCTGGACTCTGCTAGGCCGCGTGTACTCGGGTGGCAGTATCTTTGGCTGACGCCATCGGATTTTTATCGGAGTTAATCCGATGTGCGCCGCTTGAGTTCCAACGTTAGGAGAAGCCCTCAACGGACTCCAATTGCACGGATTTATGCACGGATTGGTGAAAGGGCTGGAACGGCCCCAGAGCTCTGAGACTAGGCGGCCATTTTGCTCGGCCGGTAGTCACGCCCCCTTGAGTGCACTTTTTAAAACATTTTTTAAACGTTTAATTTACTGGTTTAACATGGGTGTTCACTAGGCTAGTGGGATGTCTGTGAGGGCCAGGCTAGCCATTCTTAATGTTTGCCTCTCCCTCAAATGATAGTAGTAACTGGCAGAGTTTCTTTTTAAAAACTCTTTATTTTAATAAATTGCATTCCTCTTGGAATATATAAAATGCACACACAAAAGGAACAAGCCCTACTCTTCGCATATGGGTGTAACCGAGGGACTGAGTAGGAGCAATATTATATCCCCTCATTTATTAAAGGAGAGTTGCTTCTTCAGTCATTTAACAACTGCTATTTTTGTGGTTTAAAATATAAGCATTTGCTTAATGTTTGTATTTTAGCTGCGAGTCTTCTATTAATTTCTGTTACTGGGAAAATCAGAGAAAGATATATGCTCTACCAAATTTCTAGTTTGAGTCACATGCAACCAAGGAATGCAACAAGGAAACTGTTTGAGGAACCAACAATGAACCAACAAACTGGTCAACTTTTTTAATATTCACATCTACAGTAGTAAAAATGAAGATGTATTTTATTTCTACATTCATAAGATTGTATGTTTAGAAAGATTGGTAAAGTGTTTAGATTGGTGACCTGTGCTGTAATCCTGGCTTCTCTATTTCTCCTCCTTGGCTGATTCTTGGTGATTCACTTTATCCCTGAGTGCTGCGGTTCCAATCTCAGAAAGCATATAATGTCTGTTATTCCTGTATCAGAAAGCATATGAAGTCTAATGACTGAGCAATTTGCTCAATGTTACATTTACTTTCTTTCAAATATATCTTGTTTTTACCAGTTCAAAACCAGTTCTGAACTTCACAAAAGTCTGTTTTGCACTTGTAAAAGCATTTACTCATGCAGAGTATTTCATATGACTAAATACCCTTCTGTAGGTGGGAAGTGGGTGTTCACGTACAAAAACCTACATTTGTGAGTATTCACAACTCATCTTTTGACCCTTTAAAGTAAACCAAACCAAACAAAATGTCCAGAACTAGAATGTCAATGTAGAATAAATAACGCTTTTCACAGCAACCATCTTTCTCCTTTATCTGCTGCTTCTTGACAGATAAGCATCATGTGCTGTGGTTGATATTTTTGAAAAGGACATATCCATTGTAAAATGTAATTAGCATAGATTTGTATGTATGATGGTTAAAGAGATATTTCATAGCTTACAGCTGTTTAAATATTTGAAATGCATATATGTTGATAATGGTATAGAGTCAAAATATAGAGGTTTTTTTTTCGAATTACATTAATATTGATTCAAAAATATAGATTTGATACAATATCGACTGGACAGAATATAGACTACAAAAATATCAACTAGAATAGCATTAATATCGATTCCAAAATATAGAATGGACAAAATATCGAATGGACAGAATATAGACAACAAAAATATCAAATTAGAGGTAAGTAAGTTAATTTCAATTTTTTAAAGTGTTTTTTATGTTACTATATGTGTGAAAAGTGTATATTTATTTTACAATTTATTTTAATTAATTAATTTTATAACTAGTAGATGCAGAAACTAGGGAACTCCAATCCCATAATTCCGCCCAGTCAACCGAACAAAGTTTTAATTTTATAGACTCCTACAAGAGCCTAATAGAGAAAATTGGTTCATTCTTCACTATAAGAGATACTAGTGGACCAAGGAAGAAGAACCCACCAAACACTGGCACCCCATGGTATATGACAGGATGTAGGGAAAAGAGAAGGGCTATAGCAAATGCCATTAGGAGAGAGGATGCAATAGCAGCTCGGACTGCTAGAAGGGAATATAACGATTGCATCAAAAGTGCAAAGAAGGACTGGGAGGAAGAATATTGACAACAAATTAAGATCGCTGCCAGTTCGAAGAACTCTACCCTGTTTTGGAACTTGATAAATAAACTTGACAGGAGAGGAGCAGAGCCCCTCCCTAACCATATAACTGAGCAGCAATGGCATTCCGATTTTTCAAATCTGTATTGTGGCGAAGATGAGTTAGGTCAATCATGGAGGGCACAAAATGATTTTATCAATGAGGAACTTACACCTGTAGAACCCTTTGTAGCTCGGGAAGTTTCTGATGCCATCAGGAGCATAACGCCCTCTAAAGCGGCAGGCCCGGATGGGTTACCGGGCGATTTATACATACATGACTCTAAGCTGTGGTCTGACTTTATTGCTCCTCTAATGAATCTAATCCTTCATGGATACCCTGTCCCTGACTCGTGGAGGGGCACTGAAGTTGTTACTATCCATAGAAAAGGTGATAGGGGGGACCCTGCGGATTAGTTTAATCTATGCTGTTCAGAAAATAGTTGGCAGGGTCATTATACATAGAGTAGGTATGTGGCTAGAGGAGGGGAATATACTGTCCCACTTCCAGGCGGGCTTCCGCCAGAATGTGGGCACAATGGACCAGGTTTTCAGGTTTTGGGCAATATACTGGAAATCAGTGACCATTATGAAGGGGAATTTATACCTGGCCTTCATAGACCTCAAGAGCGCCTTTGACTTGGTGCCTCGTGATAAACTCTGGAGCGTGTTGCTGGATATGGGGTTCCGCGTTTCCTACTGGAGTTTATAGTTAAACTTCACCAAGATAATTATGCTAGAATTAGATGGGGGAAATCAGGGACAGTTAACAGGGAGGGTGCCTGTGAATAGTGGGGTACGCCAGGGCTGTGTGATGGCCCCGACATTGTTCTCCCTCTTTATCAAAGGGGTGGCCGACCATTTGAGGGAGGACAATGCCGATGCCCCGGTCCTGGCGGGGGAGAAAACACCTACCCTCCTCTTTGCAGACGACACCCTCCTGTTGTCCAAAACCCCCTCGGGGCTGCAGAAATTGCTGGACAGATTTAGTCTGTTTTGTGATGAACGAGGGCTGACCATTAATACATCCAAAAAAAACAAGCTAATGGTACTGCCCCCTTTAAAAAAAGCAAAGAAAATTTATATCATCCTTAATGGGTCACCTCTTGAGGTGGTGGAGGATTTTGAGTACCTGGGAGTCAAAATTAACAATAGAATAAAATGGGACTCCCATGTTGCCAAGATGCTGCTAAACCTCAAGAGAGTCTCGGGAGCCATTCTGAGGAGTCAGCGTATGTCAGTCAGCAGGCCTATAGCTCCGGCTCTTGCTGTATATGAAGGGAAGGCGCTGTCTTCCGCAATCTATGGGTCGGAACTGTGGGTCAAAAATGTAGCCAATCTGTTCGGAGCTGAGAATAAGTTTATAAGGGACTTAGTTTCCCTCCCTATCTCAACCCCATTGAAGCCCCTTTTCCACGATATGGGCAAACGCTCGATTTTATACATAGTCCGCCTTCGCCCTGTGCTGTTCTGGGTGCGCCTGAGAAGGACCCCAGAACTAGCAAATTACGCCCTGGTGATGGACGAATTGATCGCCTTGAATAGTGCGAATAAGATATAGTGGCTAAACAAATTGAGACAAATGGTTATGAATCTGGGATTGGCTGAATCCTGGACCTCACAGTCCCCTCCTCCAAAGCAAGTTGTTAAGAAAATCTACTGGGAGTGGGTACATACCGAGGAACAGAAGAGCACAAAATGGGGAGCCCTAACCACACAATTTTTGGAGCATAAGCCTATTAGGAGGTTTGAACCATTATTAGATTTCATCCAAATACCAAAAGATAGATCAATTTTTTTTAAAATGAGGTATGAGACACTACCCCTTAATACATTTCTTAAGGGATGGAAAGGAACGCGGGTCTCAAATGGCACCTGTCCAAGCTGCCCATGCGAGACCGAATCCTTACCACAGTTTCTGTTTGGTTTCAAAGCATACAAGAGGGCGAGATCGAGATGGTTGAAACCAGTATGCAGGGAGTTGGGGGTTAGAGATTTCAGGGTCGACCTCCGCATCCTCCTAACCGATACAACATCCTTGTTTGTTGTATGTGGAGTTTCAAAGTACCTATCAAGTGCCTGGCTTACTCGCACCATATTGCTAAATACCAATAAAGTATAGATCCTGCATGCACAGAAAGACCATATGTATATTACTGTTGTTGCACTCGATTACCGCTATCAGAGTTGTTTTTAAAGTGTAAATAGTATTTTTATCGCCTTTTATTCTATGAATTGGACATTGTTATTATATATGCCATTTTTTAACTTGAATGTATGTACTTTTATGATATGACTATATAGAATAAAGTATTACAACAACACATAATTAGTTTTATGGTATTTTATTTTTGCGTAATATAAATCAGTAGCGGGTTGTGGGTTTATAGGGGAATAGGGTGGGAAGTAATTTAATTATAATTAATTAAATATGTTAATTTGTTTATTGGTATTTATTTTGAATTAATTGTTAATTAATTATTAATTGGTAATTAATTAAAATGTAATTGGTAATTCATTTTAATTAATTGATTAATTGATAATTATGTTAATTATATGAATTTATTTTTTGTAGCGGTTTGTGGGTTTATACGGGAATAGGGTGGGAAGTAATTTAATTATAATTAATTTAATATGGTAATTTGTTTATTGGTATTAATTTGTATTTAATTGTTAATTACTTATTAATTGGTAAATAATTAAAATTAAATTGGTAATTAATTATAATTAATTGGTTAATTGATAATTATGTTCATTATATTAATTTATTTTCTGTTGCGGATTGTGAGGGGAATAGGGTGGGAAGTAATTTAATTAAAATTAATTAAATATGTTAATTTATTTATTGGTATTTATTTTGAATTAATTTTGAATTCATTATTAATTGGTAATTAATTAAAATGTAATTGGTAATTAATTCTTATTGATTGATTAATTGGTAATTAATTAAAATAAAATTGGTAATTTATTGTTAATTAATTAATAATTGGTAAGTAATTAAAATATAATTGTAATTCATTTTAAATAATTGATTAAATGTTAATAATGTTAATTATATTATTTATTTTCAGTAGTGGGTTGTGGGTTTATAGGGGAATAGGATGGGAAGTAATTTAATTATAAATAATTACATTTTTTATTCATTTATTGGTTATTTTTGTTGAAATTAAATAATTCATTATAAAAAACTAATCATTATTTAAAAAAAAATTGGTATTAATATTTAATTAATTTTCATTCATATATGAAGTATATACGTTCCCTACTGTTGCACTCTCTGGAGTGGGAATAGTAATTTTTACCCCTACGCTATCCAACGCTTTCCCTACTGTTGCACTCTCTGGAGTGGGAATAGTAATTTTAACCCCTACGCTATCCAGCGCTTTCCCTACTGTTGCCCTCACTGGAGTGGGAATAGTCATTTTTACCCCTACGCTATCCAACGTTTTTTGAAAGAGGATAAGAGCACACTGCCATCACATCTCAGCGTCATTACCTCTAGGCATCTTGGTCAATGTAGTACATTCTTTTTGCACAGAACAAAGTTTGAATTGATACTTGGCTAATGCCATAATTTTAGTCGCGTATCCCTAGACACGTGTTTCTGGATTCCTCCGTCGTCAGTAAGGAAAAAAGGTCGTAGGTTGCTGGACATGCTGCCGCTTAATTTTCTCAGGCACAATTCCACTCAGGCCATGCAGGTACTCCCGAACTCGTCAACTCAGGCGGCTCGAGGGAGCCTTTTAAATTGTGAAAGGGAATAGGAGCACACTGCCATCACGTCTCAGCGTCATTACCTCTAGGCATCTTGGTCGATGTAGTACATTCTTTTTGCACAGAACAAAGTTCGAATTGATACTTAGCTAATGCCATAATTTTAGTCCCGTATCCCTAGACATGTGTTTCTGGATTCCTCTGTCGTCAGTAGGGAAAAAAGGTCGTAGGTTGCTGGACATGCTGCCGCTTAATTTACTCAGGCACAATTCCACTCAGGGCATGCAGGTACTAAAGAACTCGTCAGCTCAGGTGGCTCGAGGGAGCTTTTAAATTGTGAAAGGGAATAGGAGCACACTGTCATCACGTCTCAGCGTCATTACCTTTAGAAATCTTGGTCGATGTAGTACATTCTTTTTGCACAGAACAAAGTTCGAATTGATACTTGGCTAATGCCATAATTTTAGTCGCAAATCCCTAAACACGTGTTTTTGGATTCCTCTGTCGTCAGTAGGAAAAAAAGGTCGTAGGTTGCTGGAAATGCTGCCGCCTAATTTTCTGGAGTGGGAATATTAATTTTTACCCCTAGGCTATCCAACGCTTTCCCTACTGTTGCACTCACTGGAGTGGGAATAGTAATTTTTACCCCTATGATATCCAAGATTTTCCCTACTGTTGCACTCTCTGGAGTGGGAATAGTAATTTTTACTCTCCCGCTATCCAATGGTTTCCCTCCTGTTGCACTTATTGGAGTGGGAATAGTAATTTTATTCTCTACGCTATCCAACGCTTTCCCTACTGTTGCACTCACTCGAGTGGGAATAGTAATTTTTACCCTCCCGCTATCCAACATTTTCCCTACTGTTGCACTCTCTGGAGTGGGAATAGTATTTTTTACCCCTACGCTATCCAACGCTTTCTCTACTGTTGCACTCTCTGGAGTGGAAATAGTAATTCTTACCCTCCCGCTATCCAACGCTTTCCCTACTGTTGCACTCACTGGAGTGGGAATAGTCATGTTTACTGCTGCGCTGTCCAATGTTTTTTCTACTGGTGCACTCACTGGAGTGGTAATAGTACATTTAACCCTCTCGCTATCCTATGGTAAATATATTGTATATTTTATTATTAATACTATGTTTATGCCAGTATAGACCCACCGAGGACAAATTATACCCAGAGAACAGTCTGCGTAACTGCCAGTATAGACTCATGGAGATCATGATGACTATAATAGTTTTGATAATTAACGGGCACTAGACCTTTCACTAAGGTAGTAGATGCAGAATGTTGATAAGTGGCAGAGACGATTCTCCCATTAACTTATGACATGTTAGGGGGATCGAATAGTTTGAACCTTGACTCGTAGACAATAATGATTCCGTTCAAAAATGGCGGAACCGTGTATATGCGAAGTCTCACGATCCTACTGTTTCACCTCATTTGGTTCTTTCACAAAAAACACTGAATATACAACTTAGGTGTCCATTGTAAAACTGTGGCAACTGTTTTTCCAAAGTATATATAATACAGCAATTGGAAATGATAAGCCAAAAAATGTTGAAAATTGTTGAAAATTATCAAATGTTTGTAATACTTACCATGTTCAAAGATGGCGGTATTGTTTACATGCAAAGTCACATGACTTCACCCACTACCTCATTTAGGTCTAATTTTGTATATAACATGGTATCCCAGACAGAGTGGTTTAACGTGTGATCAAGACACAAGGAGTGTCGAAACGCGTAGCGTGTAACTAAGAATAAATCTTTTTTGCTGTAACTTCCTGAGTGTGCATCATGCTTTGAAGCAAACTGTGGTTTAATAAAAAAATTTGGGCTTGGAGAGGCCCGCCGAATCTATGCGCCACCTGACTGGGGAGTAAGGATCCCGGAAGGACCCATCGTGTTGCTTGGAATACTATTGAGGGATCCAGTGCCGGCCGCCTGATACAGGACTGCGTATCAGCAGTAACAAAGTGAAGAAAGAATCCCGGATACAGTGCGACTGCCTCGACTCTCACGGTGAGCCTTTCTCTTCGGATCGCGGGTGACTTGAGGGAAACCAGTGCAGGAATGCATCGGGTTCCTTCTTCGAAGCCGTCAGCGTACGGGGGTTAAGTGTTCCAGCTGGGACGTACGAGTATGTAGGACAGATAGGGACGCTTCCCTTAAAATCAGAATCGATGATATACATCTGTTTATTTCTTCATTGCACTGACCGGTAGAAAATAGGCGGCATCAGTAACCGCTCATACGAGCGGTGGAAGTTACAGCACATAATAAAACAAACTTTGCAACGGTAAGAAGTACCGTCCATATTCTTAGTGAAACCTACAAGTGTATGAGTGGGTGTTACACAGATCGTGCAGTACATTAGAAGATAGCCTATTCTCCCCAAAATGGATGAAGAAGGGGAAAGAAAGCGGGAAGCAGCCGCCCTCTTTGCAAGAGCACCAGGAAAAGGCAATGTGAATATAAAAGTAACTGAAAAAAATGAAAATAATTCACTCAATGTTCTGTTGAAAAAGTATGAAAAATTAAAAAAACAAGAAAGCTCACGATGGTGGGAGGCTACCTCCCTACAGGACTATGTGGATAAAAAAAGTGGTGCCACGCGGATTAAGGATCGATAGAACTCTGTCTCATGAATCACCGAACCCTCAGGATTGGTCTGAGAATTCAGCAGCAAGCAGTAAAAACATGCTATGCATTCTCATTAAATATGCCTGGGAGGAGCGTGAAGATATTATCAAACACTTGAAAGAACTGGAGGACGAATTTAACAGCAGCTCAGAACAAGATGCAATAAATAAATTCAAAGATGAACTGAAGGGCCGTTTCAAAAAACATGAAGATGATATCAAATACCGGAAACAACGGAAGCTACACAGGGATGTTGGCGATTATGAAAGCGGCTGAATACTGACCTATAGCCTATATGATTATTTATACAATCAAACCGGCATACAGAATCAAACATCAGTAGATACTTCAATAAGGGGAGAGTCAGTGATTGCAAATGAAACAACAGACTCTGATACAGATGCATCCAGACAAACAGCAAGTACCTCCTTGGAACCAGAAATAATTACAAAACAGGCACAAAACAGGCACATTTTTTAGCCGAATTCCGTGTACTCAGGACAAGACGCAAGAAAATACCGGAACCAATCCAAGTATTTCAGAAAAACACAACACGAGGACGGCCAAGGGGAAGAGCAAGAGTCAGGGGAGATTGCAAAAGAGACGACTCAAGCTCCAGCAGAGGAGAAGAAAAGATCAAGAAACCAGTGGGAACTGGAAGAGGTGGTTACAAGAACAGGAAATAACCATAATAAACTTATCCCCAAGAACTTTGACCCTGAAAGAAAAACAAACTTTGTGTCTAGGCTTTAGCTTCTGTCCCACTGAACTGTTCAACTATGCAGATACTAGGGTGGACATTTATAAATGTCTAAGAAAACTCAAATTGAATAAATGGCACTTTTTTAGACAGATGAGAACATTCCTCAGAACTTCAACTTGACCTCGCAGCCTACCAACTTCACCTTCTTAGCAATCTCCCTACCCACAAAAAGGGCCACCTGCTTGATCCCTTATTCTCTAAAATCCCCAATCTAAAACTGCAAAACCCCATACCCTTACCGTGGACAGACCATTTCTTAATCTGCTTCCACTGGCATCTGCCAGCCCCACATCGGCTTAAACAACCCTCCCCCCTTTTTGAACGCCACTGGTCAAAATTAGATACAGAAAAATTGTACCATCTCCTTGAATGCTCAGTGCGACCTCACGATCCTCTTACTCACTCAGCAGATACCAAGTTCTCTGCATGGATCGAAAACTCTCTTGATTCAATCCTCCCCAAGACCCTGGTTCAGACCCCTATAGGCAAGACGAAATCCCCATGGTTTAACCATGAGCTCCGCTTACTAAAAAAACTCTGTAAAAAACATGAAAGAGCCTGGAGGAAAGTTTTCGCACCTCAAAAAAAGAAAGACTATAGCGGCACAATCCTCAGCTATAAAAAAGCTCTCAAATCCGCTCAAGCATCTTTCTTTGAGGAAAAAATCAGAACTTCCTCGAATCCAGCCAAAGAAACGTACCGTATAGTAAACAAACTTTTAAAAATACAAGACCCCCCCACCTGCCGACCCCCTCAAAAACCGTTGCAATGAAAATTCAAAACATTCTAAAATCTCTCCCCCCCTCACTGAAGACACTTCTCCCGATCTGCTGCCCCCCCACTCAGTTACAACCCAGCATAGGTCTTAACGCCTTCTCCCTCGCCACGGAAGAAACCCTACTCCCTATTTTTTCATCCATCAAAAGTGGTTCTCCCTGCGACCCAGCCCCCCCACCTATTCTCAAATCAGTCATACCAACTATTCTTTCACCTTTGGTCCAACTTATAAACTTGTCCCTCATCCAAGGCACGGTACCCCCAGGTTGGAAAAAGTCCATTGTGAAACCCCTCCTGAAAAAGCCACATCTCGATCCAACAGATCGGGGCAATTACCGTCCCATCTCCCTTCTGCCGTTAGTGAGCAGAACAGCTGAAAAAGTTGTTAATAATCAGCTCTCAACCTACCTGGAACATAATAACCTCCTTCACCCCTCACAAACTGGCTTCCGTCCAGGTCAGGGGACGGAGACCGCCATAATGGCGGTCGTGGAAGAAGCACGGAAAATCTTAGACTCAGGAGGATCAGTGGCAGTGGTCCTCCTGGTTCTAAGCGCGGCGTTCGATACCGTCAACCACCACATTTTGACCCATAGGCTAAGCGCACTAGGAATCTCAGGGTCTGCCTTAGCGTGTTTGAAATCCTTCCTTTACAACCGATCCTTCCTAATTTGGGAAGGATCCTCTCAATCACACTCCACTCCTTTATGCTGTGGCGTCCCCCAGGGCTCCTCCCTGAGCCCAACCCTTTTTAATGCCTATATGTCACCTCTCCAGGACATAGTGTCCCCCTATGGACTCAAACTAGTGACGTACGCCGACGACACGCAGTTTGTAGTATCTCTCAGCCACCCGGACCGTTCCTCTGACAACTTCCATTCCTGCCTTTGTGACATCTCACACTGGATGGACCGATCCCATCTCAGGCTGAACGCAGAGAAAACAGAGATCATGCTACTAGCAACCCAGCCCACTTTAAATCAAACTCGCTGTGGCCTCCCTGCATGGGTGAAGCCCCAACTCCTAAACCCTCCATTAAGAGTTTGGGCATATGGCTGGACCAGGATCTGTCGTTCGTAACCCAGGCTAGGAAATCAGCAGGTGTATGCTATGGTATTCTCAGGACTACTCAAAAAATCCTGCCCCTGCTCCCCCCAGACACCAGGAAGCTCATCATCCAGAGCCTTTTAATCTCTAGACTCGACTACGGCAATGCCTTGTATCTTGGCGCCCCTAAAAAAGTAATTGCTAAACTTCAGGGCGTACAAAATGCGGCAGCTAGGCTGTTAACAGGCACTACACGTAGGAGCTCCGCAAAATCATCCCTTAAGCTACTTCACTGGCTCCCAATGCAAGAACGGGTCAATTTTAATACACTCTGTCTGACCCATAAAATCCTCCACAACAACTGCCCTCCTATCCTTAAACACTGGATCAGACCCTATGAAACCAACAGAAATCTGCGCTCTGCTCACCTTCACCTGGCATTTGTACCCAGGATCATTATGGCCGCCATAGGCTTTTTAGTTGAACAGGACTTCCTCAAAGATGGCCGACTCACGTATTGTTTGTGTAGTCCTTTTTCTAGCTCACCTCAGCGTTTAATACCAACGATACAAACATTTCTGTGTTCCGGTACCAGAACTGCGAGTTTGTAGACGCGGAGATTTTCTTACAGGTAATTGTTTGTTTCGCGAGCGTATGATAACTCATTCAGTTGTGTTATTGACTGGCCCAGTTTGTGACGGTATGTTGCTTTTGTGTTGTTTGGTTACAAAATATCTATTCTGGCTATCGACTCAATCTGTCGTTCGTCGACAGATGCTGGTGTAAACTTCAGGTATTTCATGGCATTATTTCTTTATGAAGTATTTTGCACACAATCATAAACTGTCACAAACGTTTCGGGAAGCAGTATGACATTCGGAGTATCCGTTTTCATTTTAGAATCTTCAGTGGCTTAAACGTTGACCAGTTTCTGGCTCACGCTTGGCATTTAGAAGGTACTGTTTTATTTGGAGTACACAGAGTGTTTTAAGTGAATTAATCATAAATGAGCAAGCTACAATTAGCGCATTCTTATTTTTTCAGTTTCTGGTTCATAACGGGGGCTTGGGGGAGGGCAGCCGACCCCTGGGAGGTTGGGAGGTCTCCTCCCCCGGGCGGTTTGGGAGATCTGGGTGGGGCCCTTCTTCTAGCAGATTCCATTTGGGCTTCTTTTGGGCTATTTTTGGTTGTTTTTGGAGCCCAGCCTATAAATGGGCGGGGCTCCTCCACCCGGGCACCATTTTGGGCTTAGGTGACCTGGTGGCCGGTTGTTTACTCAGCTAGTTTTTGTCAGAGTTCTTTGTAGGTCTTAGTCTCTACTTTTTGTAGTGATTTGCTATTTGTTAGTTATGGCTGGTGAGGATTATCGAGTGCTTGAGGCTATCCGTCTTCTCAGCGAGGCGGGTCGTTTGGACCTGGTGATAGGCGACCGAGAGCAGTCCGAGCCCCCACGTCCCCAGCGGGAGGCATCGGCAAGGGTGTCGGCTGCGGTGGCTGCATGTTTTTCCCCTAAACGTCGGCGGCAGGACGGGGTAAGTGAAAAGGGCCGCTCTAGAACTAGGAGAGCGGGCGCGAGGTCACGCCGTGGGAGTGGCTCAGGGTCCTCTGACCCGGGGAGTGGTTTGGGTCTTTCTGTGGGTGGATCGGGGTTGGTGGGTGAATTTCAGACGGTGCCGGGTGAGCTATCAACGGTAGTTATACGCGACAGGGCGGCCTCTGCTCCTGTTTTGCGAGGCCGTCGTGCATCTAGACAGCGTGGCTGCACGCGCTGCTCTGCCTCGGCCTCCGCGGTGGCAGTTACTGACGTCACTAGCGGGGGAGGGGCGGAGGCCATTTTGGAGCACGAGGCAGTGGCGTCGCGACCGTTACAGGGCGGTCAGGTGCATACTGTGTCTAAAGTTTTCGCTCCTCAAACTGATATCCAGCAGGCTGACTTTTCAGCGCCTGTGACAGTTACGAATGACATTGTGTGTACTCCTTCTCCCACGCAGCACATACCTTTGTCTGCTGGTCCTGTTATTTCTGATTTGTCTGGTTATGTTGGGAGTGGTGCTGCGGATATGGGTCAAGGTAGCCCATTATTGTTTTCCCCTACTGTTTCTACTAGGGGTGAAGTATTTTCGGTTGGCAGTGGTTCTTTGGGTGAGGGTGAGTGGGCGCAGATGGGGGGTTAGGAGGGTGCTGGGCGTGGGGAAGGGTTGTTTCCTGCGGGGGATTCCTTTGGTGTGGGTCACTCTGTAGCTAGGTTTTGTTCTTTGGGAGGTTCGGATGGTTTACCTGCATGGGGGGAGGGGCGTGGGGACGCCGCATTTCGGCAAGGTTGTGGGAATGTTGGTTTTTTGCCTGTTGGGTCTAGTGAGCTACAGTTTCCAGGTTTGCACGTGGGTAGGAGGGATAGAGTATTGGGTGCCTTGGGGGAGCAGGGGGTTCAGGGTCCCCCAATTCAGGGTCCTGCTTCGGAGTTTATTCAGGCTTTGCTAGATGTTAGTTCTGATGAAGAGGTATGTGGTCCTTCCCCTTCTCCCCCTAGGCTGAGCGCTGCTTTAAAAAGGAAAGGCGCGGTTGGTTCTGTGGTTTTTCGGGAGAGTGGTCAGGGTTTTGGTAGAGTTGTAGGTGATTTGTCCTCGGTTCCTGGTGTTTTATGTAGTAAGGGACCCGGCACATCAGTCCGGCCTTTTTCTTCGCAGGTTGGAGTTCGCCCGGGAGCAGCTGACTTGGCAGGGCGGCAGGCAGCCCAGTCACGCCAAGGTGAAGTGCGGGTGGAGCCTTGCGCGGCACGTCCCATACCATCGGGGGATCCCGCCGTGGCCAACGCAAGCAGGTTCAGCACGACCTCGATGGCCCCAACGAGGGAATTCAACATAGGTGGATTAAGCAGGTCACGCGCGACCTTACCAGCCTCATCGAGGGTTTCCAGCGCCTTTCATGAGAGCAGGTCATGCACGACTTCTCTTGTGCCTCAAGTTCTTCGAGATTCTGCTTTGTTTTTACCAGTTGATCAAGAGGTGGTACGTGGTACTAGCGGAGGAGGGCACTGGCGCGTACAGTCGGCCTCCCCGCCAAGGTCAAGTTTGAGGGCTGGTAAGGCCCGTGGTCGTTCTCAAACGGTTGAAAAGGTTCAAAGTAAGGTGGTTTTGCCTGCTCTTTCCCAGCTGGAGGAGTCTTTAATTCTGGACTATGACGAGGAGAGCCCTGAGGAGGGCGAGGTGCGGGAAGTTGTGTTTGGGGGGGGGCATTCTAATGTTTCTCATAGTGTGTTACAAGTCAAGTCAAGTCAAGTCATAAAATTTATATAGCGCACTACATACCCAGAGGGTTTCAAGGCGCTTATGAAGGGGAGGAGGATTATTTGTCAAATATCCACGTTTTAAGCTGCTTTCGGAACGCTAGGTGATTTTGGGTGAGGCGAAGGTAAGCGGGGAGTGAGTTCCATGTTTTGGCAGCCAGGTATGAGAAGGATCTGCCTCCCATGGTGGTCTTGTTGATGCGAGGTACAGTGGCGAAGGCTTGGTTGGAGGAGCGAAGTTGGCGGGGGGGGTGTAGAAGGACAGTCGAGAGTTGAGGCAATTTGGTCCGATGTCGTAGAGTGATTTTGTGTGCGTGGGTGAGCAGTCGGAAAGTAATCCTCTTATTGACGGGTAGCCAGTGGAGGTCTTTAAGGTGACCAGAGATGTGTTCGTTGCGTGGGATGTCTAATATGAGCCTGGCTGAGGCGTTTTGGATTCGTTGTAGTTTCTTCTGGAGTTTAGCGGTGGTACCTGCGTAGAGGGTGTTTCCGTAGTCCAGTCGGCTCGTGACTAGAGCGTGGGTGACTGTCTTCCTTGTCTCGGTGGGGATCCAGCGAAATGTTTTTCTGAGCATGCGAAGAATGTTGAAGCAGGAAGAGGACACGGCGTTGACTTGTCTGTTCATTGAGAGTGAGGAGTCCAGGATGACACCTAGGTTCCGTGCGTGGTCTGTCGGGGTGGGTGCTTTTCCGAGGGCTTCCGGCCACCAGGAGTTGTCCCATGCAAAGGGGGAGGTACCTAAGATGAGGACTTCTGTTTTGTCTGAGTTCAGTTTCAGACGGCTTTGTTTCATCCATTCGGCGACTTCTTTCATTCCTTCGTGAAGGTTAGTTTTGGCGGTGCTGGGGTCCTTGGTGAGAGATAGGATCAGCTGCGTGTCATCCGCGTACGAGATGATGTTGAGGTTGTGTTGGCGGGCGATGGCCGCGAGGGGGCTCATGTATACGTTGAAGAGGGTGGGACTGAGTGAGGATCCTTGTGGTACGCCGCAGATGATTTCAGAGGCCTCGGACTTGAATGGTGGGAGGCGGACTCTCTGGGTTCTTCCGGTAAGGAACGAGGTGATCCATTCCAGTGCCTTTCCTTGGATTCCGATGTTTTTGAGGCGTTGTAAAAGGGTGCTGTGGCAGACTGTGTCGAAGGCTGCAGAGAGGTCGAGGAGGATGAGGGCGACTGTGTCTCCATTGTCCAGTAGAGTTCGAATGTCGTCTGTTGCTGCGATGAGGGCGGTCTCAGTGCTGTGTTTGGCTCGGAAGCCAGATTGTGAGGGGTCGAGTGAATTGTTGGCTTCGAGGAAGGCGGCGAGCTGGTTGTTGACAGCTTTCTCGATGACTTTGGCCGGGAATGGAAGAAGCGAGATGGGGCGGTAGTTTTTGAGTTCGGTGGGGTCCGCTGTTGGTTTTTTCAGAAGGGCGGTGAGTTCAGCGTGTTTCCAGTCTTCTGGGAAGGTAGCGGAGCTGAAGGAGCAGTTGATGACGTCTCGGAGGTGCGGAGCTATGACGGAGTCTGCTTTGTTGAAGATGTGGTGAGGGCATGGGTCTGTGGGGGATCCAGAGTGGATGGAATTCATCAGGCGGATGGTGTCCTCAGTGGAGATTGGGTTCCAGGCGTTAAGGGTGTTAGCGGGGGAAAGATGGTCATCTGATGGTAGGGTGGGTTGGCTTCCGGGTTGGTTGTCAAAGCTGTTGTGGATGTCCGCAATCTTGTTGTGGAAAAAAGAGGCTAGGGAATCGCAGAGGGTTTGAGAGGGGGTGATGTCGTTGGAGTTGGCTGAGGGGTTGGAAAATTCCTTGACGATGTTGAAAAGTTCCTTGCTGTTGTGGGCGTTGTTGTCAAGTCGATCCTTGAATGCTGTTTTCTTGGCTTTTCGGATCAGTTGATGGTGAGTTCGGATGGCGCTTTTGAAGGCGTCCTTGCTGCTGGTGGATGGGTCTTTTTTCCAGGCTTTTTCAAGGGAGCGGCACAGTTTCTTGGACTTCTTGAGGTCATCGTTGAACCATGAGGTCTTCTTGCTGCCAAGTTTGTGTTGACGTATTTTCAGTGGTGCTAAGGTGTCGGCAGTGTTGGATAACCAAAGGGTGAGGTTAGAGGCGGCTTCTTTGGCGTTAGAAGAGAGGGCTGGGGAGGTTTGAAGGAGCGATGTGGAGATCTGTTCCGTGGTGATTTTGTTCCAGTTTCTTTGTAGAGTTGGTTGGAGGTGGGTGATGGGTTTCGGCTTGTTGTAGGTGGCACCAGTGGTGCTGAGTCATGCAGAATCGTCCAGGCCATGAGTGCTCGGCCCCTCGGTGAGGGCTCCTCGGAGGGCGGATGACGGTTCACGTACAGCGTGGAGGATGGAGCCAAGTCAGCCTCCTTTATTACGCCCAGGTGAGAATGTGGTACATTCTGTGCAACCTAAAATGGTGTCTATTGGGATTGGTGTGGACTTGGTCTCTGGTGAAAATGATGGTAAATTGTACAAAGGTCGTATGGTAAAAGACCAAGGTGTGGGTACAAACGATGAGGATAAAGGAATAAGTTCTAAAGTGGATAGTGGTACTTCCACAGTTGGTTTGGGCACGCCCAAAAATATTTTGCACAGTAAAGAGCTGAAAATTAAAAAGTTGCCCTATATGGGTGTTACTAAGACCTTGGGGGCTCATCTAATGCTCAGCACTAAGGAACGGATATGGAATGGTGAGTATGTGGAACTGCTGAAATTGTTGCACAGGGAGGTTCGGGCCAAGGAAGGCTCTAAGGAGGAGGAATATGAGTTGGCCAAGCGCCCTAAAGTTCCGTTAAATATTGAAAACTGGACGGCGGCCTTTTTAATCTATGCCAGCGTCTATTGTGAGAAGTTCCCTGAGCACTGTGTTTCCTTATTTAAATATATGGATGTTATTCGGAAAGCACAGATAACCAGAAATGATTTTGCATGGGCACAATATGACGAGGAGTTCAGGGCGCGTATGGCTTGGGACCCAGAGGCAAAATGGGGGGAGTTGGACACGGACCTTTGGCAGCATACCATGGGTTTGTCTGCTAGTGGTAGAACTATTTTTACGGCTAGTGGTTTTCCTTTAGTTTATCGCCCCTTTCAGGCGCGGCCCACCCGGGGAGGGGTGGGAGCCAGTTCAACAACGCAGTCAAGTTCAGGCACGTGTTGGGATTTCAACAAGGGAGCGTGTAATAGAGAATATTGCAGGTTCCGGCATGAATGTTCCCAATGTGGCAGAAAAAATCACCCTTTGTCGAGATGTTGGGGTCCTAGGCCTTCCGGGGGTCCACAGGGTTCACAGCAAGGGTCAGGATCTTATGTTGCGCCACAGCCATCCCCAGCTCCCAGGGGAGGGAAATCATCAGCCGGTCCTGGGCCTAAAGGCTCGTACACCTGTTAATGTTCTTCATCTGGCTGCTGCTTTGCGGGACTACGAGCCCGCGGAGCTGCGGTCGTTTTTGTTATCTGGTTTTCAGTATGGTTTTCATTTGGGTTACGAGGGTCCTCGTTTGAGGCGTTGGTCTAAGAACTTGAAGTCGGCAATCGAACATCCTGCTGTGGTGCACCGCAATCCCACTGCCATCCTAATCTGGTGGTGGGTGTATTCTGTGGCCGCGGCGGTGAATCCGCATCCTCCGGGCCGGCGGTGGCTTCCCCGCTATCCTAATTAGTGTTCTTAATCCCCAGCATAAGTTTGTATTGACGCGCTTCAGGCTTGATATTTTTCATCGGTTGACAAGCTTTCCAACTATTAACAACTGGTCACGACAATTAATGTACTGCCCTTGTGATAAGATGTCTGAACAATGACCATACATGCACTGTTTTTTTGCAAATTTTATTAAGATCTGGGTATTTCCTTTATCAAGCCTTTATTGAAATTACTACATTTTAGACAATGTAGGCTGGCGTATTTATATCTACAATTACTTCCAAATTGTATTCATGTGTGGTATTAGCTAGATTGGTGATGTTGATTTGATTCGGAAAACTATAGTAGATGTCAATCATGTGATGTAATTTCCTTCCAGTTTCCATAACTACAGATAAACAAAAGTATTTACATCGGGGAAGCCACCGCCGGCCCGAAGGATGCGGATTCACCGCCGCGGCCACAGAATACACCCACCACCAGATTAGGATGGCAGTGGGATTGCGGTAGGACCAGCGGCGGACGGCAGGTCTGTCCGCCGCTGATCTGCGGGGTGTGGAGGGCCATTTGGTGACGGTATCTGCAAGACACCGTCAGCCAAATTAGGATGTGCATCGTCACATACTTTTCCACAGCGGCTTTTCTGCCGTGGAAAAGCATGTGGTCTTTGGTATTTGGGGGCCTGTTGCGATAATTATCGCTACTGCTTGGTAATATGCCCCTGAATCCGCTGTCAATAAGTATTTAAAGCAATCGCCTTCGTAATATCAGCGATATTCATGCATTATCGTGACAATGCTCTTAGCCATGTTATCCACCTACCATTGGATAACATCTCCTTAAAGCTGTCGCTAACTCGTGTTAGCGACAGCTAGGTAATAGGGCGATAAAATTATCGCCGCTTTAGCAGGAAAAATTCCTGCTAAAGCGGCGATAGGGCCCTTAGTTTCTTCTCTCTGTAAACAGTAAGAAGCAGTAGTTTTCTCTCAACGGCGCTGGCGTATCAAACTGCCTGTATGCTACATAATCTCTACCTGCTGCATGAGTGTGCCCCCACTAATTTATTAGTACTCATGGCAATGCTTCATACATCTCTAAATTACTTCCATGACTCATTGCAACGACACAATGCCTATATTGCTCTGCAAGATCTTATATTGCTTCCATCTCTGCCAGACGCCCTGTGCTGCTCAAACCTATCACTACAACCCTGCGTAAAGCCATCTCACTATTTCAATCCCTGCTGAGTAGTCTATCCCTGTATTACTTTGTTAGGTGACCGTGATCCAACTCTCTGCGCTGCTCCCGACAGTACCGGACACGCTACTGTGCTGCGATTCCACCATACCTGGCAAGTAGATGTGTGCGAGCCACTGAAAGCGACATTGTTTAATATATACGTGTCGGACCTGGCGAGGGTAATCAAAGCCCACAATATCAGCCTTACAACCTACGCCGACGACACACAGCTCGTCCTATCTGTCCATCAAGATGGTGCTGATGTGGCTGCCAACTTTCAATTAGGCATGTTAGCAATAAGCGACTGGATGGCTGCCAATTGCTTAAAGTTGAATTCCTCCAAGACAGAGATAATGGTCTTTGGTAAACTGGAACCCATCTGGTCTCCCGTCTGGTGGCCTGACAAGTTAGGTCCTCCCCCCACCCCGGTCACCAAGGTGAGGAACTTAGGGGTAATATTTGATGATAAATTGCTATTTACCCATCATGCTAACAATGTGGTGTCCTCTTCATTTTTTACGTTACGGAAAATAAAAAAGCTACTACCTTATATCCCCAGTTCTCATGCAAAAACACTCATCACCTCCTTGATTTTCTCACGTATAGATTATTGTAATGCTCTTTTTTTGAATGCACAGGCCAAAATTACTAATAAACTTCAGCTAGTGCAGAATGCGGCAGCCAGAGTCCTTCTCAAGATTCCCAAATTTCAATCCATCTCCTCCCACTTGCAAAACCTTCATTGGCTTTCCATCAAAAACCGCACCAGATTTAAGTCCCTCTGTATAGCATACAAAGCAATCAATAACATAGGTCCTGTTTTTCTCAGAGAGGCCTTTAAACCTAAAAACAACCCCAGAACCTTGCGCTCCTCTTCCTATCATTGTGTTAACATTCCTCGCACCCGAAGAGTTAACTGGGGAGACAGATGCTTTGTAATAGCCACAGCCAAACTTTGGAATTCTCTCCCCACTTACATCAAAATCAGCCCCACCCTCATGACCTTCAGGAGACAGCTGAAAACGTGGCTTTTCACTCAGTAAACTGCTCTTTCTGTTTAATTATTTTCTGTCTGACTACTTTTGATCTATAGCGCCGAGACACCTACGGGTATTTGCGCGCTTTAAAAGTCGCATAAATAAATAAATAAATAAATAAATAAATAAAGTTCGAGCAAGACGCGAGTCTGAAGCCTGGCTCTGGTTCTTGCAGAGGCCGCCGCACCCTCCCGTAAGGGTGGGGGAGGCTTGAAGGCCGGCGCCATAACCCTCGTGGTGCCGCCAGCGGGGGTAAACTGGTTCTGGGTGCTTTGATGCGCCCAGGAACCAGCGGAAGCGGGGTGCGCACCAGCCACCCGACCGGAAGTGACCTGTTGACCTGAGCGCCCCCAAAGGGCGCCCAATGGTCAACCTGGCTTTGTTTGAACCCCCCAATCAGGGGGACTCACCTGAGGCCTGCATGGAGGCCTCAGGAGGATTTAAGCGACGCCGCCTCCCAGCAGAAGCACAACGCCTTCGAGGAGCTGGGAGAACGGCGCGACAACAACAACGACTGAAGGAAAAGAGGCGACGCGGCGAAGGACGAAGCTGAAGAAGGCGAGGCCACGGTTGGAAGATACAGGTCATCGTCTCCGAAGACGCCTCCTGGAGTACGGCGCGCCGTGCCAGCTCCCCCGAAGCGAATATCAGGTAAAGCGGCAACAAGCTCAGAGCCCGGGGTAAGCACACGCAGTTAGCTGTGCCCCAGCCGACGGCCTGACGCAGACACAAAAACCAAGAAGCCACACAAAAGTGCGCAGATGATCACGACATGTCGGAAGGCCAGCCAGACGAGAGGGCAGAGGTACTGATGAAGATCCGTGAATTATCGGCCATCCACGGTGACGACTGGCTCCACCCTCATTTGGGTAAAGGGAAAGAAAACAGACCGGTGGAACAGGCAGACGAAGAACCAGGGCCTTCCGCACCCAAGAAGCTGAAAAACACGCTGATGAAGAGAACATCCAAGAGGAATCCTCCGAGGAAAGTACGGCAGAAACCTCTTCCGTCGAGACCGGAGGACAGCGACCAGGGCGAGACGACCAGCAAAAAGAAAAAGGGTGAGCATATTAGCAACATCGTAAAGGAATGTTTAAAATCGCTGGCGCCGGGGCTACTTAATGGCACAGGGCAAGGAGTGGCAGGGCCTAGGGAGCAGCGCACAGAGGAAGCGGCAGGTCTCACGTGGCATATGGTCGATCCGGGGTGGGCCCGACAAACAAGAGTGCAAGAGCAGGTAAGCTTGTCTGCCCAAGGTGAACAGATTTCCCCGCTACCCGGGTGGGGTTACGGCCCTGTTTCGGGAAGCCCACCTCCGAGCGGGGTAGTCAACGATCATTACATCAGGCCATCCCCTGGTCCGGCGTCCCTGACTACGAAAGCCACCGGCTTGGCATGTCTCAACCCTCTTGCGGTAAAAGAGAGGATATGGCGCAAGGAATTCATAGACATATTTTCGCTGCTAGAAATACAGCTAGAGGGGCTCGATCTAACCACGTGCGACAGGAAGGAGGAGGACAGGAGAGAAAGGCGCGGGGCCAGAAAGGAGCGCACTTTCGACAATTGGCTAGATGCGTTTAGAATCATGGCATGCATTATTGTGGAAAGGTTCCCCCATTGCGCTGCTGATTTGTGGCTATACGAGGCCAACATCCACCTAGCACAGAGGCAGTTCCCTGGGGATGCCTGGTTAGAGTACGATAAAGGGTTTAGATTAAAAATGCAGAGGCACCCCGAAATGGAGTGGAATGAGGAGGATGTCTCAGGGTTCATCCACAAGATGCTTACGGCTAAGGAGGTTAGGGCCTGGGCGGGCAAAAGCGACCAGCCCTTTCGGAGCCCATACCAAAAGGGGAAGAGTGGTACATATCAGAGGCGGTCGAACAGGAGATCGTACTCCCCAACCGCAACTAAGGCGATCTGTTGGAGATACGAGGCAGGGGACTGCTCATGGGGCTCCTCTTGTAAGTTTCAACACGCATGCGCCAGCTGCGGGGGCAAGCACGCCTCCGCTGCATGCAAAGGTTCCAAACACGAATCGAAAAGTGAAAAGAGAGAAAAGAGCAAGAAGCGTTAGCCCCAACGCAGGGAGAAGGGGGGGACTGGTGGACATTAGTAAGTGCCAGCTGGCCAGATCCCCCATTATTACACAACGGCTGCGCAGATTGGCAAACAAATATCCGAACAAAACAGACGCAGGGATACTGGTAGAGGGCTTCGAGCAAGGCTTTGTTATTCCATTCCGGGGCCCGCTCCCCTCGGCGGGGCGAGCAATTTGAAGTCGGCAAGGCAACACCCCGAGGTGGTTAGCGCTAAGATAGAGAAAGAATTGAACCTGGGTAGAGTTGAGGGCCCCCTCCCAAAGGATGTACAAGAGGGCATAGTCGTCTCCCCGCTAGGCGTGGTTCCCAAGAAAGAAGAAGGTCAATTCAGGCTGATACACCACCTTTCGTTTCCGGAAGGTTCCTCCGTGAACGACGGTATCGACCCCGAAGCTTGCTCAGTGGGCTACGCGTCAGTCGACGACGCAATTGAGCTGGTGAAGGCGGCAGGCATAGGAGCCCTCATGGCGAAAGCGGACATTGAATCAGCGTTCCGCCTATTGCCGGTCCACCCCTCCGGTTTCCACCTACTGGGTTTCCAATGGGGCGAGGAGGTGTTTATTGACAAAGCCATGCCCATGGGCTGCGCGATATCATGCGCATATTTTGAGCAGTTCGCCACTTTCTTAGAATGGGCGCTTCATGACCAGCACCAGGAGGGTGGAAAACTGCACTACCTAGACGATTTCCTGTTCACAGGCCCGGCAGGTTCCTCAGTTTGCGCTAGCACATTGGCAGCCTTCGAGGATCTAGCCAGGTCCCTAGGGGTCCCCCTCGCAAAAGAAAAAACGACAAACCCGACCAGGAGGCTCACGTTCCTGGGCATAGAATTGGATTCTATAGCAGGAACGGCCAGGATGCCTCCAGACAAAGTAAAGGAATTTAGCGAGAAAGTATCGAAGCTACGGGGTCGGAAGAAAGCCACCCTGAGGGAGATCCAAGGAGTGATAGGTAGACTTAACTTCGCGGCTCGGGTAATCCCGCCCGCCAGGGTATTTTCGAGGCGCCTAACAGGGCTAACGGCCGGCGTCACCCACAAACACCACCACATCAGATTGAGAGCAGGCGTGAAACAGGACCTGCAGGTGTGGGACGAGTTCCTACAAGATTTCAATGGGGTGCGGATGTGGAGAGAGGGGTGGGTAACGGCCGAACAGATAGCTCTTTACACGGACGCGGCCGGAAGCCTGGGTTTCGGCGCGGTCCTGGGAAACAGTTGGTGCGCCAGCCAGTGGCCGGAGGAGTGGCATGCGCAGGGGCTCACTAGGAACATCACGTTTCTCGAGCTGTTCCCGATAATTGTAGCACTGACCATCTGGAGAGAAGAAATAAAAAATCTGAAACTCACGCTGTGGTCAGATAACATGGGAGCAGTGCAGGCCATTAACAGAGTCGTAGCGAGATGCCCGGACATGCTGAGGCTAATGCGGCGGTTAATAATATTACAGCTGGAAGGGAATCTGGAGCTGAAGGCACGCCACGTGCCAGGGTCAGAGAACTCGGCAGCAGATGCACTTTCCTGGTCCCAAATGAAGCGGTTCAGAGAACTGGTGCCCGGGGCGGACAGGGAGATGACCCCCTTTCCACCGTCCCTCTGGGACCTGGGGGAGTAGACTTATCCTGGCTAATAGGGCAATCACTTACCGCGGAGGCAAACAGAAGATACAGGACTTACGCAAACATGGTAATGAGAGTTGGGGGGCTAAAATCGCTGGAAGACAGGGCAAAAACTCGCACAGCAGTGGAGAAATTCGTACAATGGGCATTTAAGTTGAAGAAAACGAGATCGTGGGCCCAGGCGCATTTGTCCGCCATCGCCCATTTTGCCAGGCTTTATACAGGCGAGGACCCTACTACCTCGGCCTATTTAAAGACGGCCCTAAAAGGCTGGAGAAGGGTTGAAGGCAAAAAGAAGGACAACAGGCGTCCCATCGATTTCGCCAAGCTGGGGCAGCTCCTGGGAGCCCTCACAGGCTTAATATCAGACAAATATGAGCTGCTACTATTTAGGGCGGCATTCACCACGGCTTTCTTCGGAGCATTCCGATTCAGCGAATTAGTAGCCCCCAGCAAGTCAAGTCAAGTCAAGTCAAGTCAGAGAATTTATATAGCGCACTACATACCCGGAGGGTCTCAAGGCGCTTAAGGAGGGGTGGGGAATTACTTGTCAAATATCCACGTTTTAAGTTGCTTTCTGAATGCTAGGTGGTTCTGGGTAAGGCGAAGGTAAGTGGGAAGTGAGTTCCAGGTTTTAGCTGCCAGGTAGGAGAAGGATCTACCTCCCATGGTGGTTTTGTTGATGCGAGGTACAGTGGCAAGGGCTTGGTTGGAAGATCGTAGTTGGCGGGAGGGGGTGTAGAAGGACAGTCGTGTGTCGAGGCATTCTGGTCCGATTTCGTAGAGTGCTTTGTGTGCGTGGGTTAGGAGCCGGAAAGTGATCCTCTTATTGACGGGAAGCCAGTGGAGGTTTTTCAGGTGACCAGAGATATGTTCTTTACGCGGGATGTCTAATATGAGCCTGGCTGAGGCGTTTTGGATTCGTTGGAGTTTTTTCTGGAGTTTAGCGGTAGTACCGGCGTAGAGGGTGTTACCATAGTCCAGTCGGCTCGTGACCAGAGCGTTGGTGACCGTTTTCCTAGTTTCGGTGGGGATCCAACGAAATGTTTTTTTGAGAATGCGAAGAATGTTGAAGCAGGATGAGGAGACGGCGTTGACTTGTCTGTTCATTGAAAGTGAGGTATCCAGGATGACGCCCAGGTTCCGTGCGTGGTCTGTCGGGATGGGTGCTTTTCCAAGGGCTTCTGGCCACCAAGAGTCGTCCCATGCGGAGGGGGAGGTACCTAAGATGAGGACTTCTGTTTTATCTGAGTTCAGTTTCAGACGGCTGTGTTTCATTCATTCGGCTACTTCTTTCATTCCTTCGTGTAGGTTAGTTTTGGCGGTGCTAGGGTCATTGGTGAGTGATAGGATCAGTTGAGTGTCGTCCGCGTAGGAGATGATGTTGAGGTTGTGTTGGCGGGCGATGGCCGTGAGGGGGCTCATGTATACGTTGAAAATGGGTGGGGCTGAGTGAAGATCCTTGTGGTACGCCGCAGATGACTTCAGTGGCCTCTGACTTGAATGGTGGAAAGCGGACTCTCTGGGTTCTTCCGGTGAGGAACGAGGTGATCCATTCTAGTGCTTTTCCTTGGATTCCGATGTTTCTGAGGCGCTGTAGAAGGGTGCTATGGCAGACTGTGTCGAAGGCTGCGGAGAGGTCGAGGAGGATGAGGGCGACTGTGTCTCCATTGTCCAGTAGAGTTCGAATGTCGTCTGTTGCTGCGATGAGGGCGGTCTCAGTGCTGTGTTTTGCTCGGAAGCCGGACTGTGAGGAGTCAAGGGATTTGTTGGCTTCGAGGAAGGCGGCGAGCTGGTTGTTGACAGCTTTCTCGGTGACTTTGGCCGGGAATGGAAGGAGCGAGATGGGGCGGTAATTTTTGAGTTTGGTGGGGTCCGCTGTGGGGTTTTTCAGAAGGGCGCTGAGTTCAGCGTGTTTCCAGCTTTCCGGGAAGGTGGCGGAGTTGAAGGAGCAGTTGATGACGTCTCGGAGGTGCGGTGCTATGATGGAGTCTGCTTTGTTGAAGATGTGGTGAGGGCATGGGTCTGTGGGGGATCCTGAGTGGATGGAGTTCATCAGGCGGATGGTGTCCTCAGTGGAGATTGGGTTCCAGTCATTAAGGATGTTCGAGGGGGGTGAAGGTCCAGCAGATGGTTGGGTGGGTTGGTCTCCGGGTTGGTTGTCGAAGCTGTTGTGGATGTCTGCAATTTTGTTGTGGAAGAATGAAGCTAGGGAGTCGCAGAGGGCTTGAGAGGGGGTGATGTCGTTAGAGTTGGCCGAGGGATTGGTAAATTCCTTGACGATGTTGAAAAGTTCCTTGCTGTTGTGGGCGTTGTTATCTAGTCGGTCCTTGAAGGCGGTTTTCTTGGCCTTTCAGATCAGTTGGTGGTGTATGCGGGTGGCGTTTTTGAAGGCGTCCTTGGTGCTGGTGGTTGGGACTTTTTTCCAGGCCTTCTCAAGGGAGCGGCAGAGTTTCTTGGATTTCTTAAGATCATCGTTGAACCATGAGGCCTTCTTGCTGCCAAGTTTGCTTTGTCGTTTTTTTAGTGGTGCTAGGATGTCAGCGCTGTTGGATAACCATAGGGTGAGGTTGGTGGCGGCTTGGTCGGGGTTTGAGGAGTGGGCTGGGGGATTTAGAAGAAGCGATGAGGAGATCTGGTCGATGGTGATTTTGTTCCAGTTTCTTTGCAGAGTTGGTTGGGGGTGGTTGTTGTGTTTGGGCTTGTTGTAGGTAAAGTGAACGCAGCTGTGGTCAGTCCAGAGGAGAGCCGTAGTGTGGCTGAAGGAGACATGATTGCTGGAGGTGAAGATAGGGTCGAGAGTGTGACCTGCGATGTGGGTGGGGGAAGTGACCAGTTGTTTAAGTCCGAGGTTGGCGAGGTTGTCCAAAAGGGTGGTGGAGTTGCGGTCGTTGTTCTTTTCAAGGTGAAAATTGAGGTCTCCCAGAAGGATGTAATCTTTGGAGGGGAGCGCGTGTGGAGTGATGAAGTCCGTGATGTCCTCACTAAATTGTGCGCGGGGTCCTGGTGGCCTGTAAAGGAGGGTGCCTCTGAGTGTGGTCTTGGGGTCGATGTGGATCTGGAAGTGAAGGTGTTCAGAGTTGGCGAGATTGACGTCAGAGCTGGTTGAGATGTGGATGGATTTCTTATGGACGATAGCGATTCTTCCTCCTGTGTGGCCGGTACGGTCCTTGCGTATGATCTTATAATCTTCTGGGATGACAATGGTGATGTCTGGGGCGGAGGAGGCGTTCATCCATGTTTCTGTTAGGAAGGCGACGTCCGGAGAGATGGTGTCTAGTAGATTCCATAGGTCAATGGCGTGCCTGTGGACCGATCGGGTGTTGAGCAAGATGCATTGTAGGTGGTTGGGGTCGGGAATCTGAGGTGTGATCGTAGCGGGGTTGTTGACGGTGCCGATGAATTTGCAGGAGTAGCATGAGAAAGGTCCATGGGTGTGTCCAGGAGCGGCTTGGACGCAGTTGGGGGAGCGGCCGGGGTTGAGTGCTAGGAGGGTGGTGGCATCATAGGTAATGCGGGAGGGCTGGGCAATGCGAGGGCCAGGGGAACTGGCGTTGGGCGCGGCCCAGGCTGCAGGCAAGAGACATTAAACCAATGGCGAAGGCAGTGGAATTAACGCTGAGACAGTCCAAAACGGACAGGGCAAGGAGGGGGACGACGATACGTCTCCATTGCATCCCAGAGGCTGGGCTCTGCGCGGTATGCTGGCTATTTAGGTACATGGGGGCACAACCAGCTGGGGAGGGCCCCCTCTTTATACATAAGGATGGAAGGAACCTGAGTAAGTTCCAGTTTACAGCCATAATGCGCCAAGGCCTTGGTAAAGCCGGGTATCGCGCAGCATCGTTTACCTCGCACTCATTCAGGATCAGCGCAGCGACCTTGGCAGCGCAGCATGGCATGCCAGAGGACAGGATCCAGGCGGTGGGCAGATGGCGCTCCAGGGCGTACAAGTCGTACATACGCCCTCACCTCGTATAAAAAAAAAATAAAAAAAAGAAGAGAAAGCCCAGAGGGGGGAGAGGGGGAGGTAGTCACTTTGGGATGCCGCACGGCAGGGTGATAGCCCCCTCGTAAGTACACACGGTGCGCAGAAGGCCACCTAACAGAATGCTTTCTCTCGACAGGGGGACGCCCGCGGCTGGTCTGGGTGGTGGGACATTCATTCGTGTCCCGAATGGGGTCTTGGTGGCGGCAAGGGGACCACAGCATAAGCAGGCCCAAATCGATGTACATCCGCTGGATAGGGCAGCCGGGTATGAGATGGGAGCAGCTACTGCCGACGCTGGACGGCCTCATGGCAGATTCGGCCTGGCTGCCCGACGTCCTGATCATCCACCTTGGGGGCAACGACCTGACCCGGCTAGGGAGAAAAGCAGTCCGGCAAGCCATCCTAAAAGATCTCACCAAGACAGCAGCGTGGCTGGGACCCACAACGATAGTTTGGTCCGAAATGATCAGCAGGAAGTATTGGAGAGGTGCCGATTCCAACAAGGCCGTCGATAACGCAAGGAGGAAATTAAATGTCGCGATGCACAAGTTTTGCCTCGCCAATGGCCTGGAATCAATCCGGCACGGCCTCATCCACCCGGGCCGCCCGGAACTCTACGGGCAAGACGGGGTGCACCTCTCCGAAAAGGGGATGAAGGTGTTCTGGGTAACTTGTGGGGTGCAATGACACTCGCAGGTTGCAGCTAAAAAAAAATAAAAAAATAATATACATAAATAAATATGAGAAAGGTGGGAGCCACGAACCAGGTGCAGGGGGGGGAGCCGCAGTAAGACGTGAGCCTCCCTGCGGCGTGGCGGAAATCCTACACTGGTTGGCTAAGAAAACACACCGGCGGGCGGTGTGTAAGAGGATGGCCACTCACTTTTGAATGCCGCACGGCAGGGTGACGTGGCGGCATAAAGGAGGGGAGTAACAGGAGGAGACGGCACTCGCGGCCCAGACCTGGCCGGACGGCAGGGCGCAAATGGTAGCGAGCTGGGGACCTAACTCCCGACAGGAAAGCTCCCCTCCGCAACACGCAGAAGGCGTGGGCAACCAACCACGGGAGCACCAATAGACTGGCAACAAACTGGTTTGTGTACAAGCCCCATTTTCGAACTAAGGAGGGCACAAAAAGACTAACACCTGTTATCACAAGATGGTGTCATAATTTGTATATGGCAATTATGATTGATGTTTACTGTTCGTAAAATGGAAGATTGCTTGAAACCAGTTTGTGTTATTAATATGTCTTTGGTTATTAATAAACTGCGGCCAACAAAGACCACTACTAATACCAGTTATTGTTGGCTGACATTATTTCCCACCATTGGCAACAGCAGAATGCGGGGGCTGGTAAGTATGTATGCTTGGGTCTCCGCGGAATAGGCGCATGCGAGGGTTATTGCAGAGGCCGCCGCACCCTCCCGTAAGGGTGGGGGAGGCTTGAAGGCCGGCGCCATAACCCTCGTGGTGCCGCCAGCGGGGATAAACTGGTTCTGGGCGCTTTGATGCGCCCAGGAACCAGCGGGGTGCGCACCAGCCGCCCGACCGGAAGTGACCTGTTGACCTGAGCGCCCCCAAAGGGCGCCCAATGGTCAATCTGGCTTTGTTTGAACCCCCCAATCAGGGGGACTCACCTGAGGCCTGCATGGAGGGCTCAGGAAGATTTAAGCGACGCCGCCTCCCAGCAGAAGCACAACGCCTTCGAGGAGCTGGGAGAACGGCGCGACAACAACAACGACTGAATCCCACCCACCCACACCTAAGGAACAGCAAAGTCGCAGTGCTGGATAAGGGAAGGGGCGTTAGCGGAAATCCTACACTGGTTGGCTAAGAAAACACACCGGCGGGCGGTGTGTAAGAGGATGGCCACTCACTTTTGAATGCCGCACGGCAGGGTGATGTGGCGGCATAAAGGAGGGGAGTAACAGGAGGAGACGGCACTCGCGGCCCAGACCCGGCCGGACGGCAGGGCGCAAATGGTAGCGAGCTGGGGACCTAACTCCCAACAGGAAAGCTCCCCTCCGCAACACGCAGAAGGCGTGGGCAACCAACCACGGGAGCACCAATAGACTGGCAACAAACTGGTTTGTGTACAAGCCCCATTTTCGAACTAAGGAGGGCACAAAAAGACTGACACCTGTTATCACAAGATGGTGTCATAATTTGTATATGGCAATTATGATTGATGTTTACTGTTCGTAAAATGGAAGATTGCTTTAAACCAGTTTGTGTTATTAATATGTCTTTGGTTATTAATAAACTGCGGCCAACAACGACCACTACTAATACCAGTTATTGTTGGCTGACATTATTTCCCACCATTGGCAACAGCAGAATGCGGTGGCCGGTAAGTATGTATGCTTGGGTCTCCGCGGAATAGGCGCATGCGAGGGTTAAGCGCAACGTCCTGTTGGACCCTCGAGCCCAAAACGAGACGACCTTTCATGTGGCTTCTGCGTCTCCCTCCAAGTTACTTCCAGAGGTATCGACTCGGGACCCTGGTTCTAGTCTCAGAGTCGGCTCAACATCCTGTGATTTTGGTCATATCACTTAATCCCCTCATGCCTATTAACAATAAATGTGACCATGTGTAATTGTAACTGGGGCTCATGTAAAGTGCATCATTTTTGCATTCTCTAACAAACTACAGAAAAACGGACAGATGTGAAAACAGTCTTAACATAAGGAAAGATATTTAAAAGCTCATTCACTAGCTGATCTGTAAAATGTGAAACCAGAAATAATTATACCTTCTCTGCTGAAATTGTGTGATTTTAGGCAAGTTACTACACGGTAGAAAGGTAAGCATGATTGAGCGATTATCTCTCACAGTACTCAAAACATATGTGTGCAAAAGGTCAGTTTAAATGCACGTTTTACATAAAAGTTTAGAATCTAATGCATGACAGCAAACCCCATAGACGGCATGCTCTTCCAACTTCACCTGCATGTCTCCAACAAATCACACAAGTCTGAATGCCTCAAGTCCACACCAGTGGCACCAGTGTGTACTGCAAATATTAAGTAACTACATTAAGAATAAAAATACCATCTATTTGACAAGTGAGGAATACACAGTCAATGGGATGAAGGAAAATTGCGCTATGACTGTCCAAGCTATTATCGATGTGACTGAAGAGGACCAGGTGAGAGTCGCTCGCGATCCCGGGAACAGAAATGGTCCACTGTTATATCCTTGTTTTACTTGTTGCCTCGTTGCTTGCCCACCCGCCTCTCTCACCAGCTTTCACCATTTTGTTGATAGTTTTTTTTTTTTTTGTAACCTGGAAGAGATTTAGAGATTTTCCCAGAATCACAGGATGTTGGCCGTCATGGAAAAAACACTGACAAATGCAATTGCTTGCATTGGTGAAACATATTGACTTTGCAAAGGCATGAATACTTTTTCCCTGTAGGGAGACGCAACCCAAAAGATATTGCTTATTTTAATCAGTTTGTGCAATTGGACAAACTATTTAAGCTTCTCCATCGATATTGTCAGTCCGCTGTCACCTTTTCGGATCATGGTATTTCCGGCGACGGATTCTCGGTCCTCGACTTGAGAGTTGCCTTTTAGATCCCCGTTACCTTCAGATCTCCTTCCTTGTACTCCAAGGCACTGACTACCCCACCTTCCCTTCCTGCACACTCTCCCAGCAGAGGTGGCCTAGACACTGAAGTCTAGAGCCCGGCGTGAGCCGCTGAAGTTTAGAGCCCGGCTCAAACCGTATGCCTGGCTGTGGTTCTGCATAATGACCTTTTGGACGCTCAAGGTGAGAATGAGTCGAGCCTTAATGTGGCTTCTTCTCAGAGGTCTAACCTGAAAGGAGAGGAGGGAGGTTTAGACAGGCTGACCATAGAGACGCTGTAGATTGCTGTGACCTCTGGGGCCACAGTGTTTTACTAATCCGTGCAAGTGCTTCTCCAGAGGAGTTGAGGTCTCTCCTTGAAGTCATTCTCTTTGCTAAATCCAGGGAGAGTCCGCTGGAGGCAGCAATGTTATCTGCATACAAATTGAGTTTACTGGGTCTAGATTGATTTAAGGTATAACTCATTTATTAGCACTGTGTTCTGTTCTAGCCTTGCAAAAACTAAGTAGGGGTCAGTGTCCTTTTGCTGTTAATGGGGGAAGAGATGAGCTATCCATCCACAGGATGATTTGCACGCTGTGAAACACCAGTTCAAAACCGGCTTCCCGCTTGACTAAATTGTGTGATCCTAGACAACTAATTGACTGTACTGTGCCTCTCTTTCACGTACAACTACACATCTCTTGCATGTGCTTAAATAGACTGCAATGCTACACCATCTATAATATTAGAGGCGTATGCAGAGGGCACAGGAGAATTAAACAGCCAACTTATCTCTTGGTTCACTGAGAACATCTTTTTCAGGGCTCTTGTTTACAAACTATAATTTCTAATAAATAATATTCTATGCAATGCTTTAATATATTATCCTAAAGTGAAATGCTTCCATGTGGTAAGGGATACATCTTTTTGGAATTTTGAAGGCTTATCATATTTCTAGAGTACATTTGTTGCCCGAATTACGTGGCAAATAATTTACTGGCTCGGCTCGTGATGTGGGTCTTAGAGCCAATCCTGAGCCTCGGCTCATTCCTGGCTTAGTTCTCAAATTTAGCTTTATGGCTTACCCATCTCTAACTCCCGCCCTCACTTTTATCTGTCGTTATTTACCTACATCAGAGTTGAGGGGCTTTAACCTCATGCGCGCTAGTGGAATTCCGCTCCTGCGCTGAGATTTTTTAAATCGCACTTTACGTGACGAGCTGGGCTCGTCATCAGCGTGCGAGGAGGCTACGCCATGACGAGCCCAGCTCGTCATCAGCCTGGAAGGGGTTAACTAGAAGTGGGAAGTACATGGGTCCTCTGCCTGCTGCTTCCTACTTCCGGGGTTTCAGACTCCTGTCCGATCCTCTTCTTGACATCACAGCCTCTGTCACTTCCTCTGCCTTTGTCATATAATGTTGTTGGATGGTGTCAACATGTTCTAAGCACTACATCCAGGCGCTAGTGATCTGTTCAGCTGCTGCATCCTACCACTGCCCTCTCTGCTTATCTTCACCCTTGATCTGATGGAGCTCAGAGAATGAGGTGAAACATGATGGGAGCAGACAGATCCGATGGGGTATCCCAGGCTGAGATGAGGAAAGGCGGACCTGATGGTCAAAAACTGCTGGTTAGTGTGGTGCTCTTTGTTGCATCTCAGAAGGTGGAGCAACTGGTAATGAAGCAAGAAATGTGTGCTTGAACACACTGGAGAGGGTGAGTGTTAATAGATGGGCCAGGTCAGTGTGTGGCTGAACAGAAAGGGCAACATGGGCATAATGACACAGTGATTAGACAATGCTGGTTGATGGGGTAGGGTGGTGAATGGGGGCACGCTTGGGAGGGTAGTGGTGTTAGGGACTGCGGTTGTTAAAGGGAGACTCTGAGTAGGCTAACTGGCTTAAGTGGATGTGATTCGAAAAAGTGGCTTGTGTGATGATGCATCCTAAGAACTGTGGTGAGTGATATAGTTAAGAAGGCTGGATAGTTGGCCAGGCTAGAGTCAGACAGAGCCGCTATGCCATCTGTGGTTAGAGGAAGGTGGGTGTTTGCCAGGGAGGGTTGGTGATGGATTTCAGATCAGTCTGGTTGGTCAGAATGGACTGGTTCACTGGAGAGCATCACAGGATGTTGAGTAAAGGGAACAGGGCTGAAGAAGTTCGTATGGGGAGTGTGGGCCATTTGATGGCTCTGGGTGGGTCATGTAGTGACTGCTAGAGCGGCTGAAGGGGATGTGGGACGGAATGAATAGGGTATATGAAAATGAGGAAGAGAGGTGAGAGAAGGGTCATGGGTTACAAAGAGTACATTAATGAGGCAAATTTGGGAGAGATGGATCTGGGATCTGATTAGTGGGTGATGAATCTAAGTGGTTGTTGAAACTGTGCAAGGTGGGAATGGTTGTGAAGCAAAGTAGAGATACTCAGAATCCCAGGTCAACTGCTGTACTATAATCACTTGTTCAAAGTTATAATCTTTGCCATTTTGCTTTAGTAGTGTGTGAAAAATCCTTGATCATTTCTGCAGGAAAATGGCAATACCTTCAAAAACATAGGGTGATACCTCGAAGAGAATGACACTTCAACTTTTTTGAAATGCCATACCTAATGCTAAAAACATGCAAATCCACTGGAAAAATAGGGTGGAAATTAAAATATATACAGATAGTGGCATCGGGTAATGAGTCGAAGTGGGTAGATTGATAGTTAGAGTTCTGGTTCATGGCTCAGGGGTGATGCATCCGTGAAGGATGATGCGTAGGGCTAGTGTTTTTCTGATGAGTCTCAATGAGCTGGGTCGTTGCAGAAGATGTGTACATTGGTGGAAATCTTCCAGATCCACATATGAAAGAGTGTTCCTTTTTTCCTTAGATAATTGTGTGATCAGTATGATCAACATGTTTAAGGAGGGACTGGTCGGGGGCCTCACGAGTGAACTTAGAGGTGGAGAAGTGCTTGGTTCAAGTAGTGCACTGTGAAGTGAGTTCCATTGGGAAGAAAGGATTTAAACCATATTAAATCCTTATGAGGTGCTCATAGAACAAGGTCCAATTGGGGAGTGGCAACGCAGAGAGGCATATCGAGCACAAGGACATGTCATAGTGGGAGAGTGGGGAGAACCACACAAAGTGGGGTGCTAGATGGACCAACTTAAGAAGAACAGACGAGAGTCCTGACGTTAAAAGCGAATGACTGAGGCAGGCACAGGTGAGTGTGGCCGGTGATGACCATCTAGATAGAATTGACCCTAAAATATTGATTATATCATGTAGCAGTATTTTAGATTTTTAGAAGAGAGTGATAAGAAATACTTACTTCGAGCAAATGATTAAGAGACAAAATTGTGCATCAGTTTTTAATTATTTATTGCTACAATGAGAAATTTATTTAACATTCATTTTTTTCATCTCCAGCCATAAATAGGATTCAATAAATAAATAACTTACAACTCTAAAAATGGTTAACACATTAGGCAAAATAGGTTACAATATAAAAAATTGTATCAAATATTGTTGTTACCAGTGAAATTAAATTAATGATAAATAGAAAACAAATTAGAGAATAAATACTAGTCTCCATTAAATAAAAGATAATGTAGAATTATCTTTCTGATATTATATATCTGTTTCAAACACCGGAAGTATCATTCAGGAATACAGTTCTGTCCTTGAATTTGACGAATAAACATATTTGGCTGAAAAATTGCCATACCTTTGCATCACAATACTGTGTGTTCACATAGAAAAACACATATTATGTCTAATGAAACATTTCATATAGAGTTAGACACACTGTTGTCTTATATTACATTTCGACAGAAAGCACAAGGTTGATTGATTGCGGGGGTATGTGACCTGGATATTTGAAAGTCACAAGTACAAGAAATCAAATTGCCCATACTTGCCCTCTGAAGTCAAGGTTCATTGTTTGAGAAGAATCACAACTGGCCTCAATGTATTTAAGTCCTGTCACACTATCTTGAGATGCTGCTGACACACCCAAGGCAAGGGATTTCAGGAGCCAGAGCCCAGAGATGACATTATTAATGCAGGTTTTATACTGGCTTGTCAATGCTTGAAATAGGAAAAAAACGGAATTACTTGTGTGTTGCTTCCTGCTGCAAGATGTGGTGTTGTTGTTTTTACATTACTATTTGTGTCAATTTCCTTTCATCTAAGGGATAATGATTTTTGATGCAGGCCTCCAAACCCATCCGTATATTAAAGCTGATATAACAAACATCTATTTTTTGTGTGTCTCCAATTTTCATGAAGCTTATTGGAATCCCCCATCCACCCCATCCCCAATGCTTGCACTATTCCTGCAGCTTTTATTGGCCATTGTTCTTTGCCCACTTTCCACACTTTTGAGAACATAATTTTAATGAGGATGTCCATCGTCCATCGTTATGCTGTTGGGCGTGACGCAGGTGCATCCCACTACAACGGTCATTGTTTCCAGTGTAAAGGTGCAGCTTTTCGGTTCTTTCCGCAGGACCAAGATCTGGTGCTTGATTTCGACTGGGTTCAAATCGAAGCCTCCGCAGCTATCAGCGCATACCGCCTGAGATACATGCGTAGGGTACCTCTGGTTGTCTATGTCTGACCTGTAAATAAACAATCAAGTCATTAATGCAGTTTGTGGACCATCCTTCACCAACACCTATTACCAGATTCAAAGAAGAAAATAGCACAGTACCACTGACTGAAATGAAGCAAGAATGGGGGGTGGGGGGGGGGAGGGTAAGGGGGGTGGCTAGAGCTACTCTATCTTTAAGAACATGCTTCTATCTAAAAAGATAGCCAGCGATGACTTGCCAGCACGTAACCAAATATGCTCTGCATAGGGCACATTTTAGAGTATCACAACAGAGTGGCTACAGAGAGTGCGGAGGGTGAGGGTGGTGGTGGCGGTTATGGTGGACTGGGTAGTGGAGAAGACTGATGAGGGTATTTGGGCCATTAGGAAGGATGGAAGACAGGGGAATGAAAATAATTGGATAAATTGTTCTTGATAAAGTAGGTTTGAGACCCATGAAGACTGCTCATTAAACAATTTATCATAATTGTATCAGTCGAAGAAAGAAATCCCCCAGACTGTGGCAGTTTAGGTTGACCCACATGCATCGTTTTTGGTGTTCTGCAGTTGCGCACCACACTTTCACAGGCACCCAGAGGAACCATGACCATGCACTTTGAGTCTTACATGCATTCTACCCTTTCTGATTCCAGGGCTACCCAGGTCACAAAGAAAAATGACAGGCCAATAAGTAAGTTGGTGAGCCTTCCTGTGCAGTGCTCAAGGCTAACCAACACCCTTAAAGACACTAGTTTGAATGAAATGTTTGGATGGAGAGCTTGAGAACAGTGTTAAAAAGTGGCTTAAAAAGAGACTAGCATGCACTGGCTCCTACCCGAGCATCGCCATCGAATGAAACTTCAGTCCATTATCTAACAGGATGCTAAAAGATAGCTCATTTTCTGTCATCAGCTGTAGAAGAACTAGAGGTTGTACAGCAAACGTTTAGTTGCCACCACCATAAAAACGTGCCTACTTGAAATGGGGCTACTAACTCTGATTGAAGTTATTCTTTTTTTTAAATTTCATTTTTAAAGGGGTTGCGGCTTTTTTGTTTAATGCTCGTATAGTGTGAAAACTCTGTTCAAGGCTTTCATGTTCTTTAAAAAGCTTATTACTTTATCTCAGAATTTGAGGGTGGTTTGAGGACACACCAACCCAATCCTGAAGGAGAACCAACACATCTGCAGTCTTAACTCAACTGCAAAATAATTAGCACCTGCACAACATGATGACATGGGCCATTTCACTGAAAATGTGTGCAATTATCGATTATATACAGAGAGGAGGGACAGTACCTCAAAATATGCAAAACTTTACCTTATGTACATGATATTCTTAAGGTCAAACTAATGTGCGCCTCCGGTAAAATTACAGCGGAAGATTGAAATAGTATGATAGCACAATTTTAACAATCGTTTTTTGTCTCATGGATTATAGCCTTGACAAATCATTGCAGCTCACACTTCATTGACTTTTGCTAAAAGAATCACTACTTATATAAAACCCAATGGAGACTGCAATACCATTATATCTGTGAACCCCATCCCACTTTAATTTCAAATTACAATCATATAAGTAGTGTTAAATATCTTTAAGGGCTGCAAGACTGGAAGCCAGGGCAGCTGTCCTTCCCTAACAGATGATGCTCTTCTGATATTAGTCCTCTGACCAATCAGTGGCACTGCTTTTCTACTTTACAAGCAGAGAGACTGACCTATCCGAAGATAGTAAATAATAAGAAAGACAAGTTTATATGGATGTATGACAGAACCACGCATTCCATTGTAACTTATAGTTAAAATGCATATTCCTTTACCATTCACAACTTTATAATGACATTTGTAGTAAAGGCATGTGTGGTAAAAGAATATGCATTGTAAAGTCTTGCGTGGTAATGGTTATGTGTGGTAACGATTCCTGTGTTTTAAAGGCCGCGTTATAATGGGAATACCTGATAATAGCCACGTTGTAATGGCTGTTTACCAGTTTATAATGAGAGAGATAGTCATTATGTTGCACGTGGGGCATTGTCCTCTACTGTAGTAATGTTAGTTTTATCACAAAAATATGATTTAATATCCTGATATGGGGATAGGGTAGATATGTAAAAAAAGGAATTACAATGTGTATGCAGAGTTCACAAAGTAGGACTTTGATATCATTTTACATTGGTGGAGGAAACAAAAATATACATAAAAAAATAATCCTGAAGAAAAAAATATTCAGATTTAAATAATAATATATATGAAATCTGAAGTAAGTTTGCAATTGACTAGATCCCCAAACCACCTAGCAGAAGTATATTGTCCATGTCATTAATTGACATTCAATTTCGCTTCCCCATTTCCAAGAAGCAATCAACACAAGTTTTCTTTTATTATCTCTGTCACCATGGATCCTTGTATTTCGGCGGGAGGGTTCTAAGTCTCGCCCATATACACTCTGTAGGTCACATCTGGTTCACCATATCTACCACCCCTAAAATTCATGATTATTGTTTTCTTGATAATATGCATGATTATGGTTTCTAGGTGATGGGCATGGATTTTTCATATCACTCCAAATTTATGCCTCAGAAACAAGGGGTTATTTGTTGAAAAGGAATACGTTGTGGACTAAACTCACCTGTATGTCCATGGGCAGATAGATCGGTTTTTAATATCACCCATGAGTTCCGACTGATGCACAGGCACTCTCGAGCTAACCCTCACTTGGTAGTACGTGTCAGACTTGCGGGTGGGACATTTTTCCTTTTGCTCGTGAGCCTGCAGGCCTAGTATTTTTGCGATAACTCCGACACTGGGACTTCTGCCCTTCCTCTGACGTCCTGTTCCAGTTTCGGAGGCTGCTGTGTGGGCCACCACGACCAGAAGGGCCAATGTCTTCAGAAAGAAATTAAGTTGGGGAAATATAAGTCAAGGTGTTGTAGACATTTACGTGTGCGGTTCTAACAAGCGATGAAAACTTAATACCATTACTTAGTGTCTCCATGTACTGTATGTGTTGTGGTCCGAGAGCGGAAACAAAATGGGTAACACTGTACATTCTGGGCTAATAACCACTTACTCCACTATATGGATACTACTAGTATATACCTTACAACTCACTGGATAGTTGGTAATTTGTGCATCGTTTTGGGAAAGGAACTCACATATACGCAGTAGATTTGCTTATATGCATATATGCATATATTTATATTTCCTATTATGAAATAATCATTTATTCTATAATCTTGCACTGGTAAAATACAGATGCAAGTATGCAATGAAAATTTAAAAGGAAGAACAAGTAAATAAAAAGAAACAGAAAACAATTTGCAGTTCAATGTCAACCACAGACGGAAGAAGGGGATTACTGAGGTTAAAAAAGGTAACAAGAGGAAATAGGATCTAAGGTCCATATGTATCATCAACCTGATTTGCAATTCTGAAATAGTGATTTTTTAAAAATCGCTATTTCAGAATCGCAAATTGGGATGTATGTACAAATTCACAATTTTTTTGCGAATTCTTAGTATTCCTTAATTGCGATTAGCAAATTGCGAATCGCAATTAAGGAATACTTTCCCATTCATTTCTATGGGCCAGGAGGCCCACAGGATTGAATGGGAAGTTTTTTTTCAATTCGCAATTCGCAATTTGAGAATCGCAAATTGAGAATAATTTCAAGGGTGTCGGGGTGTTCAAAGGACACCCTGTTGCACCCCTGAAATAAGCATGGGTGCACATGTGGCGCACATACATGCCCTTAGGGCATGTATGTGTGTGTCACATGGCACTTTGAAAAATGCAAAAATGTGCATTTTTCAAGGAATTCCCAAATTACCACCAACTTGAAGTTGGTGGTAATTTGCGATTCCTTAAGGACAATTTGCATTTTTTTTTGCTTCATACATTGCATTTAAGGAATTGCAAAATTAGCGATTCCTTAAATGCAATTGCAAAATAAGGAATCGCAAATTTTGTGATTCCTTGTTTTGTACCAGATTTTCCTTAATAAAACCATTTAGCAAATTCGCATTCGCAAACGCCGAAATTCTGAGAATTTCGGCATTTGCGAATGCGAATTTGCTTGATACATATGGCCCTTAGTGGTTCCGGTTTTGATAATGTTACCACTTACTTATTTGACAAGCGAGCACAAGACTGATTTACAAAATTTTTTTCAAAAGTCGTAAATCTGTTCCTTGTAACATTCCTCATATCTGTGAAGTAGGCAAAGAAACCATGAAAAGCAGCAGATTTCTGTGAGGACTGTTACAGCATTACATTACTCTTTTGCATATGAGTACCTGTACAGGAAATGCACATATGTAAATTATTTTTCTTTTTCTCTTGTAGGGAAACTCATTTTCCTCCAACGAACCCCCTTTACCTTACACGCCCATTTATTACAAGCAAGCACCTATCCAGACATTTTGCAGGGGTAGTATTCCAGGAGCGTGCGAAGTGGAAGACGGGATAGAAATCTTTTGAGAATGGCCACAAAGTTCCACCTTTGAGGATCTTCTCAAGAGTATCCAGGTCTGTCAATCCCTAGTGCCCGCTATCACCCCTTTCCTCCTCTTGATGATGGCAGACTTACCCATGCAGACAAGTCCACTGAGTTAGAGTACTTCTACACATGCGTATTTGAATTTCTCTTAGTAAAAAAAATTGAGTTTATCAGGATTTGCGTTTTTGGAAAACAAATCCAAATGTTTGTGTACCTATGTGTGCACAATATAATAAAACCAACAATGTAACCTTGTTGATTTTAGAATTTCTAAACCCACAACATAGTAAACAAGCATTGGCAATGCCAACAGGTCTGGCTTTGAAGGAATGGTGTATGGTAGTGTGAAACATTACCAGTAAGTTGCATGGTATTGCAGATGTATTTGTGTGGAAGCAAAGAACTGTAGAATAAAAATGGTTTAGGGTAACAGGTGGTTTAGGGACAGTTGCACTGTCAAGCCTGATCTAAACATTTAGTAGGTTAATGACTGCTCACCTCTCATCTGTGTTTTTGCCAGATGAAAATATCATAGAGTATCTAGTTACTTAAGACACTTTAATAGCATTACAATGTCAAGTGTGTGCCCCTGAAAGTTCTATCACAGGCATCTAGAGGAATAAAATGATTACAGCTGTTAGAGGCCACCTAATTTTCTGTGGTAATAAACAACCTCTGCCTAATCAAAACATACTCCTGGCTCCCCACATGTGGATGGAGCCAAAGCCCCTCTCTAACATAACATGCATTTGTAAAGCACATGTTCACTGAAGGGTATCTTGGCGCTTAATGACAGAGGTTTATTGTTACCCAATGGTACTCTTTTTATCTACTACAGAATGATGAAAGACTGAATGGACCCCACAGGATTTGAACCTGTTACCATGAGGTCAAACACAGACCCCTTCAGTGGGCACATTAGTCCTCTAACCAACAGAAGAGATTAGCTCTAGTGATGCTCACATAATTGTTTGACTGCGCTGCAGACTACTATGGGGTAAATTTACTAAAAGGGAGTGCAAGACAGCACAGCAACAAAAGTTACTGGATTCATTGCTCCAAAGGGAAGAGAGTAGCACAGAGCTATATCCAGTAAGATATGGTGCTGCTGCTCTCTTCTCTAGTACTGATGCACAAACATAATGTCTAGCATAGGTTTATTTATTTATTTATTTTCTTATATAGCGCAGGATTCGACCCCCGGAGGAGTATCTCCGGGTTGTGTACTAGAAAGGGACTCTACCGCTACAAAATACTAAGCCTAGACAAAGTTTAAATCCTTTCACACATTCGACAATCCTTTACATTGCAGCTCACATGTAATTTCTGAAAAGTTAGGAGAAATGAAAAGATTTCTCCTACTTAGCTCCTGCATCAATGAAGTGCTGGCACAAAGTCCTGTCTAACAATTTAAGTAAATAGAGATTTGCATTGCAAGCTGTGAGTTGTAGTGTGATAACACTCAAATATCACCTGTAGGATGCTCCGTTCATCTATGTATTGCAAAGTAAGGCAATGCGCTACATGTGTTACGTTAAGGGCCTCTTTCCAGCCCCAAAAAAATTCCAAAGCAAATTGGCTGCTCGGCTTCCTATTTGCTTCAACACCATGAGGGCTCGAACTCCCACTTCACCCAACCAACAATTTATTTCCATATTTGTTACTTGAAAAGCCTTAACTGCTAAAAGATCAGTCTTTGGAGTGTTTAGATTTCTAAAGAATGCCTCAAAATGTTTCTTTATGGTATTTTGTGACTCCCTTCTTTCATACAAATGTTACCTATACGCTGTGTGCACTGTCTTTGCATCAGAAGCAGATGTAGACCTTTCTACGCCTTTCTGTGACTAAGCTCAAATCAACAGCAATTACGATTCTTTAGCATGGCTACCATGACTCCCTCCCCATGTCTACTCCAGTCATCATTTCTGTCCCGATCAAACCTCACCACGAGAAAGATCATTATATCAATAAAATGCACACATTGTACAAAGACTTATTCTCTTCCATCACCCATAACACATGTGAACACTATAGGATGTTTGCCCCTACTGATACCCTCTTATTGACTCCTGGGCCTTGTCACTCACCATCAGCATTCTTCTCTGAAACTTCATGGTTGGTCGTTTTCTTGTGGTGCTCCTCTTGGCAAAGTGCTTCTCTTGTGAGACACGGTGATGGTGCAGACCTGGTGCGCGCCCTCTTATAGAACCCACATGTCCTCCCACACACAGCTCACTCAAAGTCACATGCAATCACGGCATGACAAAGATTTTCTGCGCTGACCCATTTACCGATAAATGTCCGCCAAGATATTTAATTTTAGAATACGATAAAAAAGACCTGCCTCTCACCACATAACCCAAAAGCATCACAAAAGATAGTTAACCTCATTACCTCTATGCGCTTTCATTTCCCATCACATGAAGGAAAATAAAAAATAAAAAGCAATGTCAGCAGAGAAGATTCAAGCCTTCTCTCAGGACTATGCCCCTGGTTACCCTTTCTAAGAACAAGTCTGATCTAGATTATTCTTTTAATCGCTTGATAATTAGCAAATTTATTTTCACTGTCTACAGTTTCATTTGAGTCTCACATTTACACTATATTGATCACACAATCTAAGTGTCATTACTTGAATACAATAGCTTTGTTGTTCCTTTTAACAGCTAGCTATACTATAAAATTTAATTGTGTTCAGTTTAATTAATTATGAACCTTTTAGGTCTTGCTTGAAAGTGTAGCTTTCTGAAAGGTCAATTGTTTCTAATATACAGAGTCAGCTTTGAGTCAGTCTCCTTTAGCCCTTGACTTTTTGGTGAAAGCCCTCTTCAGAGATTGTCAATCATGTTTTTGCTCCACCTAGAAAAATATTTATCTCTTATTGTTATGCTATTGTCTATACCATTCTACCTTATATCAAATCAAAAGAAGGGAAGAGGATAGGAAGTCCATTCGTTTCCCCTTAACTGATAGCTATTAATCAAAAGAGAATGGACACTTGTATCTGTAAAAACCATTAGTTTTTATCGAAGACCCTCATAGACATCCTGGAGTTGTTATAGCGGTATATCTTTTCATCCGCCCCATCAGGAGTCTTGGCATAGTCATCGGATCAACGAGTAACGTGCAGCATGCCTGCCTCACCCGAGGCTACTTCTGGTGTATACAGAAGTGTCCAGAAATGAAAAACAAAATATTTAAAAACGTAATGACTTAGCCTAGAGGACTTGGTTTTAATCTGAAAAATGACTAGTCATTAGTATTTAAAAAGGTTTTGGATATAGCGGTAGTTGGGTTACTGAACTACCATATCACTGTTTAACAGAAGTCGACATGTTTCAGCTCTTCCGGCCCACAGAGGGTCAATGGAGCTTTCGTCAGGACAGAGAACAAACACTTAAACATATATGGCACATACACCCTTTATGTGTATGGTGAGAGTAACACAACGGAATTTCCGATCTGTGAAAGAAACCAACACGGTCATTGTGTCAACAGTGCATTAACTGGGTAAAGGCAGACAAAACACAAATTAGCATTACTAAATGCTGAAACGAGGAGTAAACCTAATTGTGGCTTAGCTCTCGAAAAGAGAGTACATAGGAGAAAATTCATGGGTGGATACTTCCAGGCTAAATGGCTTTGAGGACTTTTGTACAGGGTAAGGTGTGGAGTTCCAAAAATAGAGGTGATTTTTGTGACGGATAAGATTTAGAGGTAAAGCGGCATAGTGACTATACATATCGCCGAGTACAAGTCTATACACAACTGGTGAAACGTTATACAAGAGAACGACTCGCATGTGCAGTGAGACTCGGTGTAAGGAGACCTGGGTTTTACTAGAGGGGTTTACAACATATGTGGTTTGTGTTACCAACTTCATGCACACCCCAACGAAAACCCATAAGGTACCTGGTGTTTTCAGAGGTGTGGTATCCAACAGGGAATCAGAGTCGCATCTGGATTTACTCTGTATTCGGGATAATGTACATTCATTCAGGTTAGTATAGGTCGTCACCTTACCTTATTTCTTCTGGAGAACTCTAAGAACGCCATTCTTACCCATGCGGCACCAGTCTGTGGGCCTTGTGCTGACTCTGCCCCTGGTTGTGGGCGGGTCATGAATTGCTGGTTATTTATAGGCCAACAACACAAAAAAAGGACCAGTTGTTGTAGTTTTTTAGGCCGCTAAACAGAATAGGCGTGAGGGGATTACGGAACCTGCTCGTGCATCTCAGGATCAGAGATACCTGGTGTTCATTAGGCAAGATGGAGATCTCTTTAGTTAAGTTGATTCCACGGAATGTGGTCATTCATTCCTATTTCATCTGTCTTTAAGCGATCAACCCATCTTTGTTCTTTATTAAAAAGAATTTGTTCTGCGTTTTGATCCTTGATTTCAAGCATTTCTAGTACCGTCCACTTCAACTCATCACATGTATGTCCAGCTTCTATGTAGTGGGTGCATAGTTTTGTTGAGTTCTTTTTCAATCTTACATTACTCCGATGTTCCCCTATGCGGAGTTTGACTTTCCGGCAAGTCATGCCCACATATTGCTTTTGGCAAGGACAGGTGATCATATAGATCACGTGCGAGGAGTTACAGTTAGTATGGCTCCTTTGAGTCCATTTAAGTTTGTCATTTAACTGTAATGTCTTGGTGCTAGATGTAAACTTACATACTCCGCATGTCCCACATGGATAGTGTCCTGTGACTGGCATCATATGTACATCTCTGATCGTAGACTTTAGGAGTGTTTTCCTGGGTCTGGTGTGTACCAGGAAGTCTTTTAAGTTCTTGGTTCTTTTGTTGGCAAAGCGTGGCTTTGGCCAATTCAATGTTCCAGAGGTCAATATTTGCCAGTTCTTCTTTATTAGTTTTTGCACCTCATAGGTAGCAGGGCAGAACGTGGTTACACAGGTGACGAGATCTTTGATGGGTTCTTTTTGTGTGCTTTGTAGTAGGCAGTCTCTGGGTTGGTTATAGGCTCTTTTTTTGCATTTTGATATTGTTTTTGCAGTGTAGTTTCTCTTTTTGAGTTTTTGGCTCAATTCGTCTGCTTGTTTTTTATAATCCTCCTTTTTACTACAGTTCCGTTTATGCCTCAGGAATTGGCTATATGGGAGATTATCTCGCAACGGACGTGGGTGATAGCTATCATAGGACAGCAAACAATTCTTAGCTGTTGGCTTAGTGAATGTTTTCGTCTCCAGTTTTCCGTTTTCCACAAATATGGTGAGGTCCAAGAAATCAATAGTTTTCTTGTGTGCTGTGGAGGTGAATTTAAGCCAGCGATCTCTGCTGTTTAGCCATTCCAGAAATGTTTCGAGGTCATTTTTTGTGTCCCAGATAAGGAGAACATCATCTATGTAACGTTTCCAGTATTTTATACTGGAAACGTACGGGTTGCTGTCGTGTAGGATGTTTTCTTCTTCAAGGCGGCTCACGTAGAGTCCTGCCACCGAAGGCGCAAACGCACTGCCCATGGATGTCCCATGGCATTGGAGAAACAACTGGCCATTGTACTCGAAATAGTTTTCCATCTCGTGGAAATGTACACTGGATTACCTTGTATTAATAGTGAAAACAGCCAAAAGATTATCGGACGCACTTTTACAAGAAATACAAGATTTAGAAAATGAAATGAAGAAAAACATCAATCCCCAGGTATACAAGAAGCGTCTGGATGAAATTAACAAAGAGATGGAAGATACGCAAGAATATCTTACACAAAACAAACTACAGAAACTGGCAAAAGAACTAAAAAAGTTCAGCCAGGAGAAAATGCACCCGTATTCTAAGGAAGACTTCACTGCTACCAACGATGGTACTGATGGAGACACATCAGGAGGAACTTCCTCAGATGGGTCAGAAGCGAGTTTTGATGGTTCTACCCCAAGAAGGGGTCGGAACAACTTCAGGTTCTCACGTCCCCGACGAGGCAACAGATGGCAGAGACCACCGTTCTTTCATGGCAACCCAATGCCCTACTATCCCCCTTACATGCCACCTTTTGCGGGTTGGATGAATCCATACCATCCTAATGCAAACCAACAGCAACAAATGGAAAATCAACATATGCCCAACAATGCCAATCAACACCAAACACAGCCTTTTTTATCGAGGGGCCACAACACCACAAGAGGCAAAAAGAAAAATCTCAAGTGGCAAGACCAACAACCCAACGTGCAAACGAGAAGCATGGCCTCAGCACAACCGGGACCGAGCAAGTAGATTCGCTCATAGTGAACCTAACAACAATCACCCTCACTGAAGACCAAAAAAACGTCCTTAATAAAGGACTGGGATTTGTACCGACGCCTACAACGGACCGCTTCAAACTCAAGTGTGAAGCGGCAGAGTTCTGTAGAACTCTCAAACTTAAGGCTTTCTTTGGCAATTCTGACAATCCCCCGATGGAGGGAGACACCAATCTCAGAAGAAAATCCAAATTCTGCCCTCCACCAGCTAATGTACCTATCGAGGTTCAAACATTCGAACAAGCCATAATGAAAGGAATCGACAAAATGGACAAAGACAAAAAGGTATACCATAACATGAGCAAAAAAGAAAAACAGGCTCTGCTCGAACTTAGAGACAATGAGACGATCATCATTAAACCCGCTGATAAGGGTGGCGGGGTAGTAATCCTTACCAAAGAAGGTTACAACGAACAATGCCTTTCCCTACTGTCCAACGAAACCTTCTACAAACAATTGGACGAAGATCCCACTGAGAGACTGACTAATACAATCGCTATAATGGTACACGAAGCAGAAATAAACAGATGGATCTCGAAAAAAGAGGCGGAATTCTTAACACCGAAATCACCGAAAATACCTTTCTTCTACTCGTTACCAAAAACTCACAAGAACAAAACACCGCCACCTGGACGCCCGATAGTCTCGGGAATCGGCTCCCTACTCGAGCCCCTATCCAAGTTTGCTGATGAGTTCCTTAAACCGTTGGTACAAAAGACACCCACTTACCTCAAGGACACGAGAGACCTACTAAACCAGATTGGGGGAATCACTTTTGATCAAAATAACATGTTATTGGTAGGGCTGGATGTGGAATCCCTTTACACCAGCCTACCTCAAGAAGACACTTTGAACATGTTGGAGGACTTGCTTTTCAAGCTTGACTGGAAATACAAAACTCCACGTCACTTCTTACTAGAATGCTGCAGACTAGCACTGCAAGAAAACTATTTCGAGTACAATGGCCAGTTGTTTCTCCAATGCCATGGGACATCCATGGGCAGTGCGTTTGCGCCTTCGGTGGCAGGACTCTACGTGAGCCGCCTTGAAGAAGAAAACATCCTACACGACAGCAACCCGTACGTTTCCAGTATAAAATACTGGAAACGTTACATAGATGATGTTCTCCTTATCTGGGACACAAAAAATGACCTCGAAACATTTCTGGAATGGCTAAACAGCAGAGATCGCTGGCTTAAATTCACCTCCACAGCACACAAGAAAACTATTGATTTCTTGGACCTCACCATATTTGTGGAAAACGGAAAACTGGAGACGAAAACATTCACTAAGCCAACAGCTAAGAATTGTTTGCTGTCCTATGATAGCTATCACCCACGTCCGTTGCGAGATAATCTCCCATATAGCCAATTCCTGAGGCATAAACGGAACTGTAGTAAAAAGGAGGATTATAAAAAACAAGCAGACGAATTGAGCCAAAAACTCAAAAAGAGAAACTACACTGCAAAAACAATATCAAAATGCAAAAAAAGAGCCTATAACCAACCCAGAGACTGCCTACTACAAAGCACACAAAAAGAACCCATCAAAGATCTCGTCACCTGTGTAACCACGTTCTGCCCTGCTACCTATGAGGTGCAAAAACTAATAAAGAAGAACTGGCAAATATTGACCTCTGGAACATTGAATTGGCCAAAGCCACGCTTTGCCAACAAAAGAACCAAGAACTTAAAAGACTTCCTGGTACACACCAGACCCAGGAAAACACTCCTAAAGTCTACGATCAGAGATGTACATATGATGCCAGTCACAGGACACTATCCATGTGGGACATGCGGAGTATGTAAGTTTACATCTAGCACCAAGACATTACAGTTAAATGACAAACTTAAATGGACTCAAAGGAGCCATACTAACTGTAACTCCTCGCACGTGATCTATATGATCACCTGTCCTTGCCAAAAGCAATATGTGGGCATGACTTGCCGGAAAGTCAAACTCCGCATAGGGGAACATCGGAGTAATGTAAGATTGAAAAAGAACTCAACAAAACTATGCACCCACTACATAGAAGCTGGACATACATGTGATGAGTTGAAGTGGACGGTACTAGAAATGCTTGAAATCAAGGATCAAAACGCAGAACAAATTCTTTTTAATAAAGAACAAAGATGGGTTGATCGCTTAAAGACAGATGAAATAGGAATGAATGACCACATTCCGTGGAATCAACTTAACTAAAGAGATCTCCATCTTGCCTAATGAACACCAGGTATCTCTGATCCTGAGATGCACGAGCAGGTTCCGTAATCCCCTCACGCCTATTCTGTTTAGCGGCCTAAAAAACTACAACAACTGGTCCTTTTTTTGTGTTGTTGGCCTATAAATAACCAGCAATTCATGACCCGCCCACAACCAGGGGCAGAGTCAGCACAAGGCCCACAGACTGGTGCCGCATGGGTAAGAATGGCGTTCTTAGAGTTCTCCAGAAGAAATAAGGTAAGGTGACGACCTATACTAACCTGAATGAATGTACATTATCCCGAATACAGAGTAAATCCAGATGCGACTCTGATTCCCTGTTGGATACCACACCTCTGAAAACACCAGGTACCTTATGGGTTTTCGTTGGGGTGTGCATGAAGTTGGTAACACAAACCACATATGTTGTAAACCCCTCTAGTAAAACCCAGGTCTCCTTACACCCGAGTCTCACTGCACATGCGAGTCGTTCTCTTGTATAACGTTTCACCAGTTGTGTATAGACTTGTACTCGGCGATATGTATAGTCACTATGCCGCTTTACCTCTAAATCTTATCCGTCACAAAAATCACCTCTATTTTTGGAACTCCACACCTTACCCTGTACAAAAGTCCTCAAAGCCATTTAGCCTGGAAGTATCCACCCATGAATTTTCTCCTATGTACTCTCTTTTCGAGAGCTAAGCCACAATTAGGTTTACTCCTCGTTTCAGCATTTAGTAATGCTAATTTGTGTTTTGTCTGCCTTTACCCAGTTAATGCACTGTTGACACAATGACTGTGTTGGTTTCTTTCACAGATCGGAAATTCCGTTGTGTTACTCTCACCATACACATAAAGGGTGTATGTGCCATATATGTTTAAGTGTTTGTTCTCTGTCCTGACGAAAGCTCCATTGACCCTCTGTGGGCCGGAAGAGCTGAAACATGTCGACTTCTGTTAAACAGTGATATGGTAGTTCAGTAACCCAACTACCGCTATATCCAAAACCTTTTTAAATACTAATGACTAGTCATTTTTCAGATTAAAACCAAGTCCTCTAGGCTAAGTCATTACGTTTTTAAATATTTTGTTTTTCATTTCTGGACACTTCTGTATACACCAGAAGTAGCCTCGGGTGAGGCAGGCATGCTGCACGTTACTCGTTGATCCGATGACTATGCCAAGACTCCTGATGGGGCGGATGAAAAGATATACCGCTATAACAACTCCAGGATGTCTATGAGGGTCTTCGATAAAAACTAATGGTTTTTACAGATACAAGTGTCCATTCTCTTTTGATTAATAGCTATACCATTCTACCTCCAAGCACTGTTTACATTGTAATGCATGAGGCTCTATTTTACATTTGAAAATTATAATCAAGCATCCCATTTTTTGGACCACTTCTTTCTTTCACACATGCTTTTTGCACATGAGACATGCAAGATGATGCATAGTAGCATTGTACTCAAATGCAACAGACAGTCTCTGTATTTAAAAATATAACAGCTGTCAGGTTCCTACATGTGTGACAATACATGTTGGCTCTGTGTATGTTCTTAGGGCATGCACACCTTCTGGAGTTTTGCCGATCTGGTCATGAACTGTAGGAAAGTCAAACCTGTTAACATCGCCAATGCTTGTTTCCTTTTGATAACATAATTGCAGTTGCATTATTGCTCTTGAAATAAATAAAAGTGATATACATGTTCACATTTGGTAATGATACAATTTTAGCCTCTTATTTTAACCTTGGTTACAGACCACCTTCTTTAGGCAGACCAATTGTTTTCTTTTTTGTTTTTTTGTTGTAAGACTTTATTGGCAGTTGTCAATTACACAATACATCATTCGCATGTTCAAATATCGTTTGCCACGCCATAGTCATTTCGGTGTTTACAATACACAGCTGTTTAGCCGACAACCTTCCGGTCCGGCAGCAAGTAAGTATCTTGTGTTCAAGACATTCCTTCAATAGATAAAGAAATCAATTGTCTTACTTTTATCATTTTTTCTTAACCAAACCACAGACTCATTAGAAATAATAAACAATATCACAAGATATCTTTATACAGTCAATTGTTCATATCAGTGGGTTTTCCCTATGTACTATTCTATATCTTTCTAGTGAGCTTCCAAAATCCCCCTCTTTCAAACCCGTATCCCTCCCAGTATCCCGTCAGTGGGTATGTATCAAGGCCCCAACACATTCTCCTCATCGGAGCTGTTGTCTTCCTCTTCCGGTAGTGTCTCACACAGATCACCCCTATACTTATTCCAAGGTAACCATATCCTGTTCCATTTGCGAGGGTTGGCTCTTATCTTATAAACTGCTCGCTCGGTCACCATCAACCTATCCATATGTTTGCACCACTGTGCCGACGTCATTGCGTCCGCTGCCCCCCATTTCTGCGCTATATCACGCTTGGCAGCCATCGCTCCTATCGTCACCCACAGCTGCCCCTATCATCAGACCAATTGTTTTCAACATATAAAATATACTTTAAGTGGGCTCTGGGTCAGCCCCTTGCTCTTGACTGGAAGATTCTGTTGCCTATATCTGTGTTGTTGGGTGCTCCATCCGCTCTAGCTCAGTTGATGTGAGTGTTCTAGGGTGCCCTCTCCCTTCCTCCTTTGAATAATGTCCATGTTGTTTCATTTCCCAACCCCTTCATTCCATCTTCTGTTGTTCCTGTCCTTGCTTCTATCCCCACCCTCCCACCCTCGTTGTCTGTGTTGCATCTGACTCCTCCCTCCCACACTCCAATGCCAGTGTTGCCTCCCAAATCACTCTCCCTCCCTCTTTGTTGCCTGCTGGCTGTTCCTCTCTTTTTAACACAGAAAAAAATGTTTTATGACGTAGCAATATCTTAGCACTTTTTTTTTTTACCCAATCCATTGTCAGTGTTGTCCCTCACCGTCCTCCCTCGGTTTGGTATCCCGCACACCCCATGTCCCGCCAGCAAAAAAAAAAAGCAGAATGACACAAACAGCGCTGTCCGCGTCATAGCACTTTAAAAAAAAATCAACACGGATTAGAAGCAGCTGAACTGCTCACAACATGGCCAAAACAATATTGACAAAGCCAATAGCTCTGTTGCAGATTACGCCTATGTGCTGTGCCAATGATTGTTTAATTAAGATTGTATTTGGCACTCTTTGTTTCTTTGTTCTTTCCCCGCTACCCACGCTTTGACCGGATCCGTGCCCTGAATACTCAAGTCTCTTAACCAATCCAAAAGATTAGGGTAGGCAACCGTGTCGAAGGCCACAGATAGATCGAGTAGCACAAGCAAAGCTGCTTTGCCCAGATTGATACTGTCCTGGATACTCTTGGAACTTCAAGGAGGGCAGTCGTCGTGCTTTAGCCAGCTCTGAAGCCAGATTGGGAATCATGAAATGATTACTAGATTCCAGATGGTTGGGCAGTCTCCGTGTTGTAGCCAGCTCTGAAGCCAGATTGGGAGTCATGAAATGATTACTAGATTCCAGATAGCTGGAGAGTTGCTTCTGGACTATTTGTTAGAGAATTTTTGCAGGTGCCGGTAGCAGGGAAATGGATCCAATTTTTTTTTAAAACAGCTGGATTAGCATCCGGTTTTATGAGGATCGGCAGAAGATAAGCTGTTTCCACACTGCAGGAGGAATTCCAGATCTGATTCAATAGGGTATTAATGCTAGGTGCCAGGAGTTTAAAAAATGGAGTCGGGCAAGGATCCCCGGGTGACCCTGATTTCTAAGAGTTTTTGAAGAGAAGCATCAAGAGAGAGAGGGCGGAAAGTGGTCACTACATCATTGCTGACCGGTAGGGCCATAGGCTCTGAGGTGGATTGTGGGGGTGGAAATTTGGTGTATATAGTGTGGATTTTATACTGTAAAAAGTTTGACAATCCTGTGCACAGAGCAGCGGTAGGGAGCAAAGTACTTGCAGTGGCAGAAGGCTTAGTGAACTATTGAACAATTTTAAAGAGCGTTTTAGCTGAATTCCCGGCTTGTCGGATCTTATTGGAGAAATAGTCTCTCATAGTGGAGCACTTGAGTTTGTGAAAATCTTTCAAGGCTTTGTTATATGCTATCTTCGCCGCGGGGTCATGAAATAATCTCCAAGCGTGCTCCAATTTTTTGCAGTGGCTTTTCTCAACCCGGTGCTCAGGGGAGAACCTGGGGGCCGTTGGTCTCTGCCTAGAGGAAGAGACAGGTCAAAGACAGGTCTAAGTGGGGCAACAATGTCTAACACTGAAGATAACCAGCTATTGAAGATTACTAAATCGGAGTCTGGGTTGCCTTACAATTGGAGGGGAGAAGTAGTGAGTGGTGGTGTCATGCTTTTTATAGTGACGTTGCGCCACAGCCTTCTATTTTCTAAGATTTGATGGGGTCTGGACATACCGGAGTTCAGTGCCGGGCTGAAAGGTACTAAGAAGTGATCCAACCAGGTGGTCGGTAAGGTGGCTCAACTATCAGATTGGGACTGTTAGAAAAAATGGGGTCTAACGTATGGCTGGCAGAATGCGTCGGGCCAGCTGTGTCAGGTTAAGGCCGTCAAAAGTATCAGCAAAATGTTTGGCTTTGGTGTAGTTGTCATCATTCATGTGGACGTTGAAATCCCCTAGAATAGTAAAATGTGCATGCTTGAAAGAAAGGTCAGCTGCTGCAACATACAATTCTGACAAATGCCCGACTGGGGAGTTAGGAGGTCTGTAAACTAAGATCCCGGCCATTGTGAGGCCTGGGGCAAACTTGATACAGATGAACATGGCCTCTAGTGGCTTCATATTCTCAAATTTCCTGTGTGAAATATCCCAGCCAGCTCGGAGGATCACCACCACACCTCCCCCGGTTTTGATACTAGCCCTGTTGACCCCTAGCAGCCGGTATCCAGCCGGAATGGCTTGAGTGAGGTCAGGGTTAGAGCTGTGTTTAATCCATGTCCCATGAGTGTGTCTCCAACGAGAGCCATATTTTATCCGCGTGACTAGGTAGGGATCTGCAGTTAATCAGCGGGGACACGCCGGGAGGCGTCACCAGGCGCTTTACAAACCCCTTTAATAATAATAATAATAATAATAATCAAACAGGCCCTGATAGGGGGAGAGTGGGTCTGAGTCTGATTAGTGGAGACATTGTTTAAAGATGGCGGGTAGCTGTGTTGCACAGGACCTGACAATAGAGAGTACTGGCAAATGTGATAGTCTGTTAGTGGAAGCGACCCCATGTAGTCAGGTTTACAGGTATGCTCACAGCTCGTGATCTTCATATAAAGTAATTGTTCCCTGGAACAGTGGATGCGTATACCGGGAGAGCCATGGTCCGCAACACCGGCGCTGGCCGAAGCCCAGATGCGCGCAGCAGGCGCAATCCTGGTGCGCCAACAGCGCACCAAAGGCAAGCGTTTGGCACCATTTAAATATTTCACCATGGGCGGGAAGCAGCTAGTGCGCTGCCCCAAAATGCGCCTGCTTCTGCCCACACTGTGATTTCCGGGATGGGAGGGACAGAAGGGAGAGCCTGTCCCCAATCGGGATGAACATAAGTCCAAGAAAGGCCCACAACAAGTTCAAATTCAATACAGTAGGTAGCGGATGCCAATTAAAACACAGTTATTGAAATTAGCAGCAGCATTTTAAAACAACTAAAAGGTTTAAGAAAATGTGCTTGCAACAGCGGCAGTCAGCAGCCTCGAGTGTGCAGCGCTGAGGCCTCATTTAAATATCTCACCATGGACGGGAAGCAGCTAGTGCGTTGCCACACAATGTGCCTGCTTCCGCCCACACAGTGATTTCCAAGATGGGAGAGAGAGCCTGCCCCCGATTGGGATGACAATAACCCAGAGAAATGCCAACAAGCTCAAATTCAATACAGCAAGTAGTGTATGAAAATTAAAGCACAGTTATCGAAATTAGCAGCAGTATTTTAACACCTTTTAATGGCCGTTATTTCGCGGCAGTGCAGCAGTTCCGCAGAGTGGGCGGGGCCGCATCGGCCGTTGGACATTCGCAGCACCAGCGAGCTTGTGCTTGCGACGGCCAACGGCCAACGGCAGCAGGAAAGGAGTTAAAACAATACAAAGGTTTAAGAAAATGTGCCTGCAACAGCGGCAGTCAACAGCAGCAATAGTTATTTGTGACGTTGCTGCGCATGTTTGCGTGACGGCATCACGTTGGCAGCCATATTAAGAAAGTTAACATTAAGGACAGTGTCTAAAGAAGCCATAGCCGCCATTTTAGAAAAGTCATTAGGTTGGCAAACTGACACAACAGCTGAAGGGTTTTGCTTTCTGCGTTTTGACAATGAAGGGAGATATTTTTGGAGAAGCAGAAGCGTGTGAAGTATTAAGAGCGATTAAAAAAAAAAACAAAGAGTGAGGATCACTAAGGATCAGGTTTTATACATAGATGTTTGGTTGATTTTGGTGTCATTTTGAAAATATGAGTGAACATGGTGAGAAATCAGGAAGTTATGGCCATGCATGTTTGAAGAAGATGGTTCAGGAGGAAGTGAGGGCCTCTGTTAAAGATGTTTTTGAGTCAGTGTTTAGAAGGAAAAGGAAAACAGTGAATGTGTCAGGGGAATGAGTATTGGTCCTTAGATGAGGATGAAGGAGATAAGGAAAGAAGCTATAGAACAAGAAGAATGAAGTTGAAAAATGTTGAGAATTGTGACAGATTTCTGTCATGTGAGAGAGGTGAGCCGAGCACCACAGTAGAAGGGGATGTGCTATGCGGCACACGAGAAGGTGTCCCTAGCGGCACAAAGGAGAATCAGGTTATTCGTGATGATGATTTCAGCCAATACTGTGGGAACGATGAGTTCGTCCTGGACAATTATGACAATGATGACTGGGATATGGACATGGATAAAATTGAAAAAGATAGAAAAGAAAGAGGAATTATTAAGGACCAGCAAGGGGAGATTATGTTTAGTCGAGAGATGATTAGACATCCTAGGAGTGCCGATTGGTGTCCGTTTCTGCTTGTATCAGATTTCGTTACGCTGTGGGTTAAGAGGCCATTATAGAAGGAAACTAGGGCTGTCATGAGGGCAGAGTGCAAATGAACCATTGGTTAGTAAAATTGGATTCAAAAGATGCCTATTTTTCAATTCCAATGGTAAAGGAGAGTTTCAAATTTCTACAATTCAGGTGGTTAGGCATCCTTTATCAGTTTACACGCCTTTGTTTTGGGCTGGCATCAGCACCTTGATATTTTACGAAGGTGATGAGAGCAGTACCAGCGTTTCTCCGGGAAAGAGGATCTTGGATGCCAATGTATCTGGAAGATTTTTTGATAATGTCACAGAGTCAGGAAGAGTTGAGATGGCAACTAGGTTTGGTAATAGTTCTGTTAGAGTCTATCAACAGAGAGAAGCCGGTGTTAAAACCAAGTCAGAGTTTGGAATTTTTAGGTTTCCAGGTGAACACAGTGGAAGCATCCTTGAGATTATCAGAGAAGAAGGTGGTAAAGATAAAGACAGAAGCGAAGGGTATTCTAAAAAGACAGTCTATAACTTTGGCAAGAATAACTGGGTTGTTTTCATTCTCAATAGAGCGCATTTTTTCCAGAATCGTTACATTACATGGCCTTTGCAGAGATTAAAGACGGAAAGTTTGAGGAAAGGTTTGTGATACAGGAAACAGACACCACTTTCAGGGAAAGCACAGGAGGAATTGATATGGTGGATAGACAATCTGAATGCTTGGAATGGCCAAACGATATTTGGAGTATGTTCAGATTATGTGTTGGAAACAGACGCAAGCCTTTTTGGTTGGGGGGCTTGTCTGGGTCAACAGGAGACTGGCGGATGGTGGTCTTGTCAAGAGAGTTTGGAACACATAAATGGATTGTAAATGTGAGCAGGGCTTTTTGATTTATATAATTTTGGGAAGGAATTGCAAAAACTTCAATGTTTTGTTAAAGATCGACAATGTTTCGGCAGTATGGTATATAAACTGAATTGGGAGAAGCAGGTTTGAGGAATCTGACTCTGATTGCGAAGCAGATTTGGAGTTTTTGTCTGGAGCAGAAAATAGGGCTCCAAGCACAGTATTTTCTAGGACTGCACAATACAGTGGCAGATTGGAATGCAAGATATCACAGGGATTACAGCGATAGGAAGCTGAATGTGCGGATCTACCAAAGAATACATCAAATTTGGGCCTCCAAGAGGTGGATTTGTTTGTGTGAAGGCTGACTTATCAGTTAGACCATTATTGCAGTTTGAGGCCGGAACCACAAGCAGAGGAGGTGGATGTTTTTCAGGAGGTTTCTCCCATATGCATTTATACAGAGGGTATTGTTGAAGGTAAGGAAGCAGAAAGGTCAGATAGTTCTGGCAACTCCTTTTTGAACAGCTCAACCTTGGTTTCCAGGGCTGTTGGACTTAACGGTAGAGGAACCCTTTTTGATTCCAAATTCAAGGAAAATATTGTTAGTGTCAGAAGGATATTTGAATCCTTAGGTCGTGGAATGGGTTTGGAGCCTTCTTGTTTGGAAGATTTCAGGAGAGAAACCCCATTTGAAAGGCTTTCACAACAGTCTCAGGAGTTGCACAAAGAATCTTGGAACAAATGGGTGTGTTGGTACATTGAGAGCGATTTGGATTCTGTTGAGGCATAGAGCTTTCTAATTTCTTATTGTTGTTTGAAAGAGGTTTGACTTATAGGACTATAAATTGTTACAGGTCTGCAGTAGCAGTGGGTAATGGTGTTGCTGGAGGTTGTTTGATAGGTAGAGATCCTTTGATTTGTAGAGTGATGAAAGGAATTATGATACAGACACCCCCCTAGTTCTAGGTACACATGTCTGTGAGGATCACTGAAATAATATCGAGGGACAAAATATCGACTTGCAAAAATATCGACAGTCAAAATATCGACAGTCAAAATATCGAGTTTGTATCTACAAACAGGTAAGTACAAAAATATCGAGTACAAAATATCGTTTACAATAATATAGTTATAAAAAATATCGACTTTGTTAAAGACAGTGTTTAATTAAATTAATATTAAAATTTAATTACTAAAATATACTTAAAAATACTTACATTAAATTATAATAATTAAATAATAAATGAAATTTATAAAAATAATTTTTTACAATCATATTTGTAAAAACATATATACATAATAACATACTAAAATTAAATAAGATACTATTATATTACCGTACAATACCAGAAGTGTAAAAAATACTATTCCCACTCCAAAGAGTATCGACGGTCACATTATCGACTTGCAAAAATATCGTTTAAAAACTGAAAACTGACCCTGAACCCTAAAAATACCCCTTTACCCAAAAACCCAAAACTGACACTGAACCCTAAAAATACCCCTTTACCCAAAAACCCAAACTGACCCTGAACCCTAAAAATACCCCTTTACCCTAAAACTGAAAACTGACCCTGAACCCTAAAAATGCCCCTTTACCCAAAAACTGAAAACTGACCCTGAACCCTAAAAATACCCCTTTACCCAAAAACTGAAAACTGACCCTGAACCCTAAAATACCCCTTTACCCAAAAACTGAAAACTGACCCTGAACCCTAAAAATGCCCCTTTACCCAAAAACTGAAAACTGACCCTGAACCCTAAAAATACCCCTTTACCCTAAAACTGAAAACTGACCCAAAACCCTAAAAATGCCCCTTTACCTAAAAACTGAAAACTGACCCTGAACCCTAAAAATACTCCTTTACCCAAAATGTATTAATATTATTCAATTACCAATTAATTATTAATTAACAATAACAATAAAGTAAATATATTAGCACATTAGCTGTAATTATTTTAATAATTAATATTATTTTTTCCCAATAATTACTTAACAATAACACAAAATTATATATATTAAAAATTTACTCTAATTAATGTAATGAACTAATTACAATTAATTAATTACCAATTAATTACTAATACAAAATATGTACCAAATTATATAAATTAATTAACTAATTAATATTAATTAATTATCAATTAATTATTAATTAAAAATATTTACAAACATATATTAATTAATTAATTATTATTAAATTACTTCCCACCCTATTCCCCTATAAACCCACAACCCGCTACAGAATTACATTACGCAATTATTATAAAAACAAAATTCATTTAAAAAAATATTTTATAACATTAATACACACTTTTCACACATATTATTACATAAAAATACACTATAAAATATTATATATTATTAAAAATTCGATATTTTTGCTATCTATATTTTATACAGTCGATATTACTTCACTTACCTGTAAAACAATATTTTTGTAGTCGATATTATGTCCAGTCAATATTTTCTCCAGTCTATATTTAAAACTCGATATTATGTCCAGTCGATATTTTGGAGTCGATATTTTGTCTGTGCACCGTCTGGGGGATGTAAAACTGCTGTTACAAATGTTTGAGAGTTGGACAGTGAATACGTATTTATCTTTATGACAGCTGTCCAGTAAGATGACAACTGTGTTGTGCTTAAAATCTTTCAGGTGAGTTTCAGATGGAAGAGCTTTGGAGATAGGTAATAGATTTTATAATCCGGATGCAGTGATATTTTAGATTACAAAACATACTAAGACTATTATTTTTATTTTTTACTCAAAATCTGATTACCATTCCAAACTTTGTGTGTGAGATGTTTGAGGAAATTAAAAGTAGAATGGATGAGTACAGAAGGGGTGGAGTAAGTCAACTGTTGATTTCTTATGGTAGGCCTTACAATCCTGAAAACTCAGCAAAAATGGCTCATTAGATGAGGTGCTGTATGGTTGAAGGGGGTTTTGTTTTGCAGAAATTAACTGTGCATTCAGTAAGAGAAGCTATGGCAAATAAAAGTATTTGTATCGTATGCTGACGATACCCAGCTTCTGTTCCCCTTCCATACCATGACACCGGCAATTAAACATGCATTTGCCACCGGTATGAGAGCAGTATCTGACTGGATGACCTTCAATTGCTTATAATGTAATGTGAGCAAGACGGAGGTCGTGCTTTTTGGAGAAGCCCCCCTCCTATGGTCGCCTGAGTGGTGGCCCGCGGATTTAGGAGCTGCTCCTTGCCCTAAGCAGATAGCGAAAAATCTGGGAGTGCGGCTTGACCAGGCATTATTACTAAAGGAACATGTGAATCTGGTGGCGGGAACCTGCTTCAGGACCATTGGGCTCCTGAGGCGTGTGTTCCCATTCCTGGATGATTGCTATAGGAAAAAACTGGTTCAGACATTGGTCGTCAGTAGATTGGACTACTGCAATGGACTGCTCCTCTCAGCCAACGAGGAGCAATTGAGCCGTTTGCAGGTGGTCCAGAATACTGCGGCCAGATTAGTCCTTGACGCTCCTAATAGGTTCTCGTCATGCCCTCTTCTGCATAAGCTCCACTGGCTGCCCATCCGCCAGAGAATTGAGTTTAAAGTCTGTTGTGTAATTCACAGATGCCTTTATGGATCTGGCCCTAAATATCTGGCTGAATTATTTCAGCCTTATATTCCGACCCGCTCTTTGCGATCTAGCAACTTATTATTGCTGCAGATTCCGCGAATTAAGAAGGCAAAACAAGGAGGTCGTGCATTGTCTTATAAGGGCCCCACTCTCTGAAACACTTTGCCCCTAACCTTAAGACAAATTACCAATCTACATGAATGAATGAATGAATGAATTACACATTTGTTACGCGCACAGCTACCCGTAGGCATCCCGGCGCCCTTTGCTCATTCATTCACAGAGTTAGGTAAACAGGTGAGTTTTAACTAGCCTCCTGAATTTTTGATGATTGGGTTCCAATCTAATGGAGTCAGGAAGAATATTCCATAGTTTGGTTGCCTGTAGCGAAAAGCGTCTCCCGCCTGTACGTGTTCTTTTTGTTTTAGGGATCACTAGCAGATTCTTATTATTAGATCTGAGGGTCCGTTGAGGGCAATAGGGGGAGCACATGCTTGAATTAGTATGGGGCCAGTCTTATAGAAGGCTTTATGCACCGTGGTCAAGGACTTAAACTCCACTCTCCTTTGCACTGGGAGCCAGTGTAACTGGCGCAAACCAGATCTGGCAGAGGTCTGTCGTGGGATGTCCAGTAACAGACGTGCGGCACAGTTTTGGACCGTCTGGAGGATTTTAATAGCGCCTTGTGGAGCTCCCAGATAGAGTGCATTAGAGTAGTCAAGGCGCGATAATATCAGGGATTGTACCAGTATTCTCCTGGAACTGAACAGGAGGAGTTTAATGGTTTTCCTCAGTTGTCTCAGTAAGGCATAACAGATCGCTGCTACCTTGCCCACCTGTACTCCAAGATTAAGGACAAGGTCGAGCCAGACCCCGAGGCTCTTAATTTGGCTTTTTGGTGGGGGGGCTGTCGAAGGCAAAGTGGCCACCAGTTGTCAATGGTGGACGGAGGCTTCTGTCCCAGTAACATTACCTCTGTTTTCGCACCGTTCACCGTTCAATTTAAGAAAGGATGTAGATCCGTTAGACAAGAGGAGAGATTTTTATAGGGGGCATTCTGAGACGCTAGTGAGATGATCAATTGCGTATCATCTGCATACGTCACCAGCTGTACTCCCCAGGGCAGAATCACCTCACCCAAAGGCCTCCTATAGATATTAAATAGTGTAGGGCTGAGGGAAGAGCCCTGGGGAACACCACACTGGAGACGCATTTGGGGTGAAGAAGCGTTGTCCTCAAAGACCGTGAAGGTCCTTTCCGTTAGAAAGGAGCGCAGCCAATTGAGCGCTTGCCCCCCAACCCCTACTTCTCTCAGCCTCTGCAGCAAGATGTTATGATTCACGGTATCGAATGCCACACTAAGGTCTAAGAGAAGTATGGCGGCATTGCAGCCGGTGTCAAGGATCTTCCTAGTCTCCTCTACCACCGTAATAAGGGCAGTCTCTGTTCCCTGAAGGCTCTGAAAGCCAGTTTGCGTAGGGTGCAGTACATTCCTTTCCTCCAGAAATGCAGAAAGCTGGGCATTTACATACTTTTCGGCAAGCTTACTGACTGTTGGCAGCAAGGATATAGGCCGATAATTTGCCCAATCATCTTGGTTAAGGTTTTTTTTTTTTACAAGAGCCTTTACTCTGGCTTGTTTCCAGGAAGGGGGAACCGTGCCAGAGGCCAGTGAGGAGTTTATCACCTCCTGTATAAGTGGAGTCACCGTCTCCGATACCAGCTGTAAAATCGTAGGGGGTGCTGGATCCAATGGGGACCCAGATTTTAAGTTTTTAAGCAGTCCCTGAGTAGTCAAAACATCCATGGGAGGAAATTCTTTAAACTCCGCCATTGCTTCACCCACAGGAGTAGACGATTCTGTAGGGGCGTGGGAGAAGGAGGAATAGCTATTTGTCACTTTTTCCGAGAAAAATGTGGCCAGCTCATTACAACGTAGTTGCGCTTTTTTTTGGGATCGGCCAATGAGGTCGGTGCTGTAATCAATGATTTAAAGATTTTGAACATTTCACGGGGAGCATTGGCTGAGGTATAAATTTTATCCTGGAAATACTTAGATTGTGTAGTTTTAATTTCCCGTTTGTATTTCCTAAGAGCAGTCTTATAGTTCTCCTTCGTATCTGGAGTGGAGTTCTTCCTCCACTTTCTTTCCTCCTGTTTAGAACACCACTTGAGTGCCTTTAATTCTTCGGTGTACCAAGGTTTCTTATTCTCCCCACGTCTGTGGGAGAGTTGGGATTTAGGGAGGGTAAGGTCTAGGGAATTTTCTACCCACTGGTTGAACTGGGCATTAGCTTCTATAGTGTCATTCTTTAAACTAGGTAGGGATTCCCTAAGATTAAGGTTCCAGTTATCCACTGGGAGCTTAGACCATATCCGGGTTATTCTCTTAGATGTTGTTGCAGGTCTGTCTTGTTCTGTCAAAGGCAGCGTGAAGAGAAGCAGATAATGGTCTGACCAGGGGACCCTGATTGAATTGGTAAATTTAAGGTTACCCAGATTAGTATAGCAGTGATCTAAGGTATTTCCTGCTTTATGAGTAGGGCCTAGTACCAGTTGAGTGAGCTGAAGTGCTTCCAAGCTAGAAGTTAATTTAAGACATGCAGATGAATCCGGTTTGTCTAAATGTATGTTAAAGTCACCTAAAATTGTGAAATTGGGGGAAGCACTCGCTAGGGTAATAGCGTTCGTAAATAATTCCTCACAGAATTGCCCATATGTGCCAGGGAGTCTGTAAACTAACAGCCCTGATAGTGTGGAAGTGGAGGAGAGGGTAATGATAAACAAGAGACCTTCAGCTCCAGAACTATTTACTTTCTCGATTCTAGCTGCCATTTCCCTCCTAAGGATAATACCAATACCTCCACCTCGTGTATCTACCCGATTCTGCCTCAGGAAGGTGTAGTCAGGGGGGAGTGCCCGAACAATGTCAGGGTCAGAGCTTTCGGAGGTCCATGTCTCCGTGAGAAATAGTACGTCAAGTTCTTGCTCCTCCACAAGAAGGTGGAGCTGGGTAGCATGTGCAGGAAGGGATCTGCAATTAAGTAGCCCTAAGGAGATTGGGCAGGAGGTGGTCTTATTATGGCCAGACGTCTCAGAAGTAAAACGATACCTACATCCTGTGCAGGGAGGTGAAATTCTGGTGTGTATTCGTAATTTGCTGCATTGCCCAGTTACATTTTTCCTTAACGCTAATAGAGCGTTGCGACTATACGTTAAATGAGGGAGTTTGGGCTTGGGCGACGCAGAGTGACTGGGCCATGGGTCCGTCCTGGCCTGGACGGGCCCAGACGGGCTTACCTCAGGCGCACCTCCGGCGCAATTACGGCGCGTCCGCATAGCGCGTCCGCTGCGCGGAGGCAGAAAGGCGTGTTTAAGTAACAGCACCAAGTGCCTGTGTGCTGATGAGCTAGAGCTCCAACTGACCAGGGGAATACCTCCCCAAGATGGCCGACGCCCATTTCCCCTCGCCTCCCAGTTCGAGGCTGGCTCGAGAGCCCAGACCTATCCCAAATGTCCCAATGGAATTGCGCTAGTATTTTTAAAAGTGCCACTAAGCAAAATGATAAAATGCAATTTTCAAAAAACGATCTTTTCACTTTTTTAAAGCAATCTAATCAGGCTATCTACGATGTGTAGAGGAGTGAGGGTGTAAGTGTTGCTCTTCCGGCAGCCGCCTGCGAAGAGTGAGCAAATCATGCCTTTAAGAAATCCCTGAAGACTCATCTGTTTCCGGCTGTGAAAGATCTAGGGCTTTTTTATGACTATGGTATGATCTGGCATCTTGGAAGACCTTAAAAGCGCGGAGATACCTCTTTGGGTCGATTCCGGCGCTATATAAGAAACAAAATAAATAAATAAAATAAATAAATAACAGGTGGTCGTTTAGAAAAGATTTTTAAGGGAGCAGTTTGATCTAATGTGGATGTGTTTGCAATGTTTTATTTGAAGCCAGTGGACCATGTGCCATCAGTGGTGTTGTCACAGCTTTAAACATGCATAAATCTAGCCTCCAGTCTTGACATGAAAAGTAGATTCTCCAAGTTTGTGAATAGAGAATCTGGATTTCATTAAAGACACCAAGGTTAGCATTATCTCTCTCATCTTCCCAGGAAGAATAAATGTGGAAGAGGGGGAAGGTATATTATGTTATATCTGACAAAAGGATGTGAAAAATGTTGCGAATTGCTTTTGGAGAACAGTATATATTTGCCAGATGTTGTTTTCTTTTAGATACACAATAAGGAAAGAGAAGAAGTTGGGGTGACAGTATTGATCGCTAGTTTTCATGGCGGTTAAAGTTGTTGGAACAGAGTTTCATACATCAATCCATATCCAAACCTATCCATCCATTTTCAAACATATCCATCAAACAAATCCATCCATTCATCCCTTCACTCAAACATCCATCCTTGCACTTATCCATCCCAGTTTTATCCATCCTTTCAGTCATCAATCCATCCATCCTCACCGCTCTTTCACTTCACCCATCCATCCTCACCTTTCCCTCATTCATTCATCCTTTCATTCAGCCATCCATCTATACTCCCGATCACCTATCCATCCATTCTTTCACTCATCCATCCATCCAACCTTTCACTTCATCCATCCATCCAGCCAGCCTTTCAATCATCTAATCAGCCAGACATCCATTGATCCATCCATTCACCCTTTCACTCATCCATCCATCCACCCTTTCATGCAGACATCCATCTACCCTCCCTTTCACATATCCAGCCATATTTTCCTCACTCATCCATCCACCCTTTCTCTCATCCATACATCCATCATTTTACTCATCCATCCATTCATTGTTCCTCCCTTTCACTCATTCAAACTTACATACATCCTTTCACTCTTTCATCCAAGCATCTATCCATCCACTCTTTCACTCACCCATCCATTCACCAATTAACTCACACATCCATCCATCCATCCCGTTGTTTCACTCACTCATCAACCCTATTAACCATCCATGAATACATTCACTCTTTCAGACATCCATCCATCTATCCATCTTCCATCCAGTATCCATCTACCCTCCCTTTAACTCAACCATCATTTAACTCATCCATCCTTACATCCATCCTTTTACTACATCATTCATCAACCCTTTCACTCCATTCATTCCACCCAGTCCTTCACACCATCCATCTATCCATCCATCCATCGATCCACTCCACTCATCTATCCATTTGCCTTTTCACTCACAATCCATTCTTTCATTCACTCATCCATCCTTTCTCTCATTATTCATCCATTTCCTTTTCACTCACCCTTCCATCCATTGTTTCACGCACACATCCCTTGATCAAGCTATCCATTCATCCTTTAACCTACTAACCCTCCTATCCTTTTAAGTTAATTATGAGCATGTGTCTGATGAGTTGCAGACAGAAGAGGTCCATTAAGAACCGCACCCCCTCTGTAGCTGCTGAAGCGGGGGGTTAACAATGCCCCTTGACACACGTAACCCCATTTCCATGTTAACCGTAGCACTTTGAAGCTCAAGGTAGGCTCCACTTAGAGCATATTAGTAAAGCTTCTCAAAAAAGCTCAAAACACCAATTGCATTGCTACAATGATCGGCATTGTTGCATTACTGTTACTTCCTAACATATACAGATCACCTCATTTACCATGGAGAATGTACAAAGCGTGATGTAATGTATGCTGTAATTCCACCTACAATTACAGATTCAGTGCTTGTGTATGCAGTAAATTTGTATGTCCAAATACCACATGTGATACAACTGTGCATGTATCTACCCCGTGTGGAAGACACCAAACAATAATAAGAGTGTTCTGTAGTTCAAAACATGACAGAGAATTTTCACAAGAAACACAAACTGGTTATTGTGATCCTCTAAATATGAGGTCAGGATGGGTAGAGGAAATAACCTCCTAAGAATAAAGACAATGGAGTAATCACACCAGTATCCAGGTGCTATGGCCCATCACCTAATATATCTGAGCACAATAACCAGGGTAGATGGCTCATTACTAGACTTAAGAGTGTCAACAGAGATCTGTATGCCATAAAGTGATTACCCACAATTTTGGCAATCCCTAAGGGTAGAATATTGCTTCTCTATCACAATGCCTCTATAATTCTCAGTGGAGACTTCAATCTATCCTGTATGGGACCTTAGACGGAGAATAGAGCCCAGATTTACCATTATTTGGTGCAACGCAACACAGCAAGACAACTTGCTGAGTTGCGTAAAATGGACTGAGCAGGAATGTGCCATATGCTGCAAAGATGCCTGCATTACTGGCAGGATTTTTCGTGTGCAGCAAGGGTTACCTTCCTGCATTTAAACAGTTCTCAGACGTAGTTTCCTCATTCTTCACGTGCTGCAGAACACAGGACATGCAGAAAGTGGAAATAACTTAAACATAATTCTTCTTGTTATGCCTGTTTGCAAAGTGTAATATTTTGACACAGATTCAGGTTTACTAAGCTTGACAAATTTCGGATTGCACCAATATCCATGGGTGGATGTGTGCAAGCACCCACACTCCACCCACAGAACTCCTTCCTAATGCAGAGTAATGCAAGGCAGCAACTGGCACTGCCTTGATTTTTTCTAGATTTACTAAGTCACGCAGAGCAACACAAGGTGATTGTGTGGCTTATTAAATGTGACTTAAGGGCTTGGTTGCCTTGTGTCACCTGGTGTGATGCAAGGGCAACACATGCCCCTAGGATATCAGGGCCAAGATGTCTAAATTCAAGCAATCAAAGGCTCACAAACAGGTGTGCAACCTCTGCTCCACCAGCACATTCAATGACATCTAAAGACTACACAATCCAAATGGGAATGAATTTACCTTCTGGTCTCCCCCTCTGCACAGCATAGTCCCACACAATTTTAAGCCTTAAATCTTTGGGAGCAAATGGCAAGTGAAACAAAAATAAATTTAAATTTGAATAAAGAATCTGCAGTAGGATTCATTCACGGAGAAGCATGCAGGGAGATGAAAAGCAGAGGAAATGAAGGAAGTAAGTTATTGAGACCATTACGCCATATCCCATAATAGAAAGTGAAGAAAAGGAAAAGGAGAAACCAAAGAGGTGAACTCCATAGGTGAACTCCTTAGCACAAGACCACTTCCATATAATGCAGCTGCTGCTGCACCAAGTGCTACCGCCCCGGTAATGACAGAGATGGGAATGGCTGCAGACTCCTCTATGAAAGTCCACGCAACCCCAGTCATAAAGAAACTGCTGTCCCATCCTTTACCCCGACCCCTGCGCCTGTAGTAGTAGGCACCCTGCTTTTGTCAAGTGCTGCAATCGTTTTCCAGGCAGGGGCACTTACTTTCATTCTGAGCCAACCTACCCCAAGTATACCTCAGGACTCAGCAGCAAGACCTAGAGGAATGGCATTAGTACTCTACAAGGAGGGAACTTAGTAAGTGGGGAGACAGAAGGTCAAGCAACCTGTACAGACTCAGCAATTAATTAGCAGAGTGCAGGGAAAACCCCACAGTGAATTAACATCGCTCAGCTGAAAATAGTGGAAATCATTTTAAAAAATGTGGGAATGGATTTCCCTGGACACTACAGGGAGAATGAATTGCTTTACATGAGCAAGGACGCAGCGATAAAGGAGGCACATTCAAGGAAGGAGAGAGTGGCAGATGAACGTGGAATTGATATAACCCCCGAAAGAAGTTGCAGAAAAATGGGAATGAAGTGACACCAAAAGATATAGAGATGTGGTCCAAGAAAGAGAAGGTCAAAGTGATACAGAAGAGAGAGCGATCAAGGGAAGATGAGGAAAGAGCTGCAGGAGGAGTGACAAAGGAGTATCCCTTACAGGGTGGAGTATATGTACAAGTCCCATGGTCATGGTCAGACCGCTTTCATTACATGGACACCTTCCCAAAACGTCGAGCAAATCCTGACAAGTGGTATACTGAGAAGGAACACAATGTCATCATCTCCAAAGTTTTGTGAGAAGACTTATATGTATTTTTAAGGTGATGAGCCCAAAGGATCTGTATGCAGAATGTAAAAAGGCAGTTGATTGCCCAACATAAGAACCTCCTCGGGTGGCAGGGACAAATGCCCCTTCACCCATTGTCAAATTCAAATACGGTTAAGTTATATAACACCTAAAGATGAAAGTTCCTCAAAAAGGGAGATGAATAGGCCCAAAATTTCACGAAGGTCTCATGAGCCAAAAGAGTCAGTACATGCTTACTTTGAAAGATTGATGCAGGTGTATAAGCAGCACAATGGGATGAACAACCCGCTAGGAGACAACATGAGAGCAGATCTTGCATCCTTCGTACAGGGACTTAAACCTGAGATTAGCAACCAAATCATGCAAGGGGTCCTTTGTTGGCAGAACAAACCAGTTGACAAGATCCTACAGCATGTAAAATGCTGCAGTGACATGCTTTAGGCAAAGCAGAAAGGGCTCAAAGATAAGTAAATGATATTCCAAACTTAGTTGGTGCAGAATGGTGGGTCTAAGGGGACAAATGTCCATGCCAAGGCTCTGAGTTAGATCCCAGCTATTGAATGGCAATGCAAGATGTCTCCCTGACTACAGTAGCAATGTTGCGGGAATGGAGAGAGGTCAAGGTAGTATGTCAGGGACCAGTATAAGTTCCCTAAAGAAGTTTAACCTGTGTAACATTTGCAACAAGGTGGGGCATTGGAAACAAGAGTGTCGCTACAACCCAGACCTAATCATAACAGGTCCCCAACATAAGTCCAGCAGGGCAGGGAGCAATTTCCTCAATACCTAGACCCTCTATGACCACCTTAAAGGTTCCTAAATATGGTGTATTGCCAAATTCCTTCAATTCAATTCAAATGCAAAGAGGCACTATACATCCTCAACTGAACCATAGAGGTCCTCAAAATACAATGATGTCACAAGGTGGCCCAATCTCCATGTTGGTCGAGATTCCCATAGATTTCAATCAGGACCAAAGACTGTGCCTGAGGGGAGAGGAGGAGTGCTCACCTGGTGCAGTCATGGAAGTGGATCAGAGTGGACCTATGTGGATGGAGAAGTGAACGGGCATCCTGTAGCTTTCCTAATAGACCCAGGAGCCCACGTTCAATGGTTAGAACTGTTGAGGTCTCTTACATACCCCTCTTCGAAAAAGAAGTCGAACGTGTAGGTATTCCAAACCAACAACGTACCAACCAAATTATTGCCCCTGTTCCTGTAAAAGTAGGAGACATCAGAGAGCAACATCAGTTTGTGATTTGTGACTCTAGCCCAATGTACATGTTGTATCAGGACCTTCTTTGCAAGCTCCACTGCGTCATCAGCGTCCAATTCAGCCACACAACGCAGACGCCATGGACCGACCACCACTGCGTACACCTCGCCATCAACAAACCCAAGGCACCCAAACCAAACCCACGCCCATCACGAAAGAACTGGAGCAAGTTTACCAATGAGAAATTAACTCCACCCTCACCCGAGACAACCATACCTGGGCACCCAACGCAAACGATGCAAATGACGCAGCTAGTGAACTCCACACCTAGATCTCCAACTGCACAGACGAGCTCGCCCCGCTATGCAACCCCAGGAAAGCTGGCAGGTTCAACAACGCTCTGCAAGAAGCCAGACAACACCTGCAGATGCCTGGAGAAGAACTGAAGAAACACCAAGACAACCGTAAACCACACCACCTACAAGGATGCCATGATGGACTACCACAACCAGATCAGAGCCACCAAGAGGAACTTCATTCACAACAAAATTGTGACCAACTCCAAGAAACTTTTCAGTGTCATTCAAGAATTCACCAACCCACGCAGCGAAGCCACAGACATCACCCAATCCCAAGACCTCTGCAACAAGCTTGGAACCTATTTCCACCTCAAGATCAAAAACCTTTTTGACAACTTTATCGACCATCCACCAGGCGCCACAGACGGCACCCCGCCCCCCAGAAACACCAGCCAGCCGACCATCTCTAACTGGACACCGATCACGGCTGAAGACACCACCTCGACCATGAAAAGCATCCACTCTGGGGCCCCCACTGACCCTTGCCCCTCTCACATTTACCACAGAGCCGCGGCCGCCATCACACCCGAACTACAACGCACCATCAACACCACCTTCTAAACAGGCACCTTCCCAGATGACTGGAAGCGTGCAGAAGTCAGACCCCTGCTCAAGAAGCCCATAGCTGACCTCACTGACCTCAAGAACTATCTGCCCATATTGCTCCTCCCCTTCATAGCCAAAGTTGCAGAGAAAACAGTCAACAGGAAACTGACACGATTCATTGAAGAGAACGCCATCATTGACCCATCCCAATCCAGATTCTGAAGCAACCACAGCACAGAGACCACCATACTCGCCGCGGCAGACGACATCCGCACCTTCCTGGACCAAGGCCACTCCGCAGCCCTCATCATACTTGACCTATCAGCATCCTTCAGCACCATCTCCCACCGCACACTAGTCGCCAGACTACGTGACGCACACATACAAAGAACAGCCCTGGACTGGATCCGGTCATTCCTCACCGGAAGAAGCCAAAGGATCAGACTCCCACCCTTCCTCTCAGACCCCACGGAAATAACCTGCGGAGTCCCACAGGGTTCATCACTGAGCCCACCCTCGTCAACATCTACATGGCCCCCCTCGCAGCCATTGTCCAACAACACGGCCTCAACATCGTATCCTACGCCGACGACACCCAGCTCATCCTCCCCCTCACCAAAGACCCCACCACTGCCAAAGTTAACTTCCAGAAAGGAATGCAAGATGTCGCAGTCTGAATGACCAACAGGTGCCTGAAGCTCAACGCAGAGAAGACAGAAGTCCTCGTCCTCGGTACCACCCCTTCTGCATGGGACCGCACCTGGTGGCTTATTGCACTCGGAAGCCCACCTACCCCCTCAGACCACGCCAAGAATCTCGGCATCGTACTCGACTCATCACTCATCATGAACCGACAGGTCAACGCCGTCACCTCCAGCTGCTTCAACACCCTTCACATCCTCCGCAAGACCTTCAAGTGGATCCCCCTTGAGTCAAGGAATACAATCACCCAGGCGCTCATCACCAGCAGACTGGACTAGGGAAATGCACTCTATGCCGGCATCAACAAGTCCCTACTCCACAAACTTTAGACAGTACAGAACTCCGCCGCCAGACTCGTCCTCGGCATCCCCCAACACGAACACATTAGCCAACACCTACGAAGTCTCCACTGGCTCCCCATGGAGAAAAGAGTCACTTTAAAAATCCTCACTCACGCCTACAAATGCCTACACAACAACGGACCCAAATACCTACACGACAGAATCAACTTACACGTACCCAAAAGAAACCTCCGATCTTCCAAACTTGCACTGGCCGAAACCCTGCGCATTCATCCGAGCAGGCCAAAGAGCCTTCTCTCACTTTGCAGCCTGGAACGAGCTACCGGCAGGCATCAGACGCACCCCCTCCCTGGACACCTTCAGCAAGACCCTCAAGACCTGGGTCTTCAGCTAAACAGATCTGCGGACCCCCCCCTCAACGCCCTAAGACCCTAACGGGTGAGCAGCACACTTACAGTTCCCTGATTGATTGATTGATCTATGCACGCATGATGGGGTCGGAATTGAAACCATGCAGCTGATGCCAAATATAGATTAAACATCCCGGAACATGTTGTCAGGTTATACCCGGTCATCACAGAGGAGGACTTGCCAGTGGTTTTGAGAGAGACAGTTAAGGAGGATGTCTGGGATTTCCCAGGACGAGAGATTAGGTTGCTTAAAGATGCTAAGTTCCTAAAAGAAACCCCTCTGACCCAATGCCACTTTCCCACTGATTCACTCTTATAAAATGATCCCAGAAGCTATTGCAGGGATCACCTCTGTCATTGAGAGCATGATAGAATTAGGTATCCTGAAGGGAGTTATAGGGAGTCTGTGTAACTACCAAATCATGGCCTTACAGAAAGCAAACAAGAAGTGGAAGATCATCCAAGACCTCTAAAATATTAACCATAGCCATTCTATGTTATCTAGTGGTACAAAACCCTGACGTGATCTTGTTCCAAATTACCCCAGAGCCAGAGTGGTTTACGATCATTGACTTTTGTCAGGCCTTCTACACGGTTCCATTACATGAAGAGAACCAATTAATATCTCTTTGCGTTCCGGTTTCAAGAGAAGACGCTCATATGGTGTCGTGCCCCATCAAGGCTATGGTGAAAGTCCATCTTATTTCGATCAGATTCTCAAACAGAACATAGTATCTCTGCAGTTACCCTGCAGTTCAACCTTAATACAATACATCAATGATCTCTTGATTATCTCGATGACCAGGGAACCTTGCAAGCAAAACATGATCGCTCTGCTCATCCATATGGCATGAGAATGGGCATTAAATCTCTCCCAAGAAATTGCAGAACTACCAGGTCATGTACCTGGGACATCAGATAGAGATGGGAATGAGGCAAGTGTCCGACGAACGTATGGAGATAGTCCTTAAGATTAAGTTCCCAGCTATCCAGGGAGAAGTGCAAATATTTTTTGCCATGGTTGGCTACTGCCGACAATGGATCATGAACTTCTCCTTTGTGGCAAAGCCTTTCCTGAGGCTGATGCACACTGATGCCAGTGAATTCCATAATATATTAAAGAATTCATGCAGTTTTGTCATGAAAAGACTGTTGTACTCAGTATGTACCAACACAAGGGAGACTAAGTGACCAATTGGGTACATTCAGCTACTCTTGAACTGGTGGCAGCAGCATTGCCTGTTTGTCTGAAAGCAGTTACAGCGGTGAGCCTAAGCATCCAACAGACTGAGGTAATTGTTGAGAGAGGGAACGATTTTACCATATACATACCCTGGGTCATTGTTATCACTTAACTAGTATGAACCCCTATGTAGGCCCTTCTGTTGAAAATTATAGGCCTTGGTTAGATAGGCCAGAGTACTGCCATTTTCTGTTAAGCAAGCACAGAAGGCATGTCTGATCAAGATTTTATTCAGCTCCACTGACTGCGAGGCTTCTCGCTCCAGTTGAAACCCCACCCTACTCGTGTGCTAAGTTCACGAATTTTAAGGTTCAACATCCCTCCTATTATTTCTAAGGGTGGGCGTAGTTCGCGTAGTAGCGCTACGCGAAGCTACGCGAAGTGCACTTCGCACTACGCGAACTTCACGTAGCACTACGCGATCTGCGTAGTAGCATGTTCGCACTGTGCAAGATGCGTTTTCAATTATTGCACAGTGCGGACAAGCATCCAGCACTGTGCAATCATGGAAAACGGCATCTTGCACAGTGCGAGCTGTAGTTTTCTGCTTCTCGAGTAGATTATTACTCGAGCTGCAGCTTTCTCAACGCGAACTGGTAGTTTCTCATTGAGAGCGGTCGTGAGCATGCACAACCACTCACAATGAGAAACCTTACCTCCCTGCGTTGAGAATCTCGCCGGGATGTAATTTTGCTTGCTCGCGGTCGCCAACATGACGTTCAGGACCGCGAACAAGCAAAAAATGAGCGCTTTACATACGCTACGCTGCACTACGCATGTTCGCACTGTGCTACGTGCAGCTCGTGTAGTGCGAAGTTGCGCAAACTTCGCAAACTCCGCGAGCGTAGCGTAGTGCTTTGCCCAGGCCTAATTATTTCAACACATAATGGGCCACATCCTAAGATTGTGCATGAGAAAAGGGGAACTTCCCACTGCAGCTACAGCAAGCTGGAGTGATGGATGTGGCAACAGGACGTACAGATTGGTACATACACATATAAATAAAATCCTTTTGCGCAATGAAACACTTTTCTGCCGCCCAAAGCAAAATTTATGACAAACTTCCAGTCTACGAGGCATGACCTTTAGTCTAGAGCATACATGCCGCAGTTACAGGAAGGGGTGCACTTCAATATACGGATGGGAAAAGTACGGACCAGGCCGTAAGTGACGCAGGTAGGATAAGTGGCATGGGATGGCGTGAGATGACATTACCATAGACTTCTCACCGCCTTAAAGCACATAAAAAGGAGGTCCACAAAGATCTCTTTGAATTACTCCTCATAAGTGAGTTTTTCCCAAGGGTTACTTGAGAACCCTTGTACTTGTACATGTACTTTAAATTTGCTGCTTTATTTTATATTCTGTCCTATGAAATGTTGCATTTGCTATATACTTTGTTAACCTTGATTTTTCCTTATTACATTTGAAGAGTTTAACTTGTAATTGCAGGATTTTTCACTTATAGGCATATGTGAGTATTCCAAGATAAAATGTACTTTGCTTTTTAAATGCATTTTTGCCACAAATGATAAATGTGTCTTTAAAGTTTTAGGCTCTTTCTCTCTAGCAGTTTAGAAGCTTGTATTCAGTAAATGCACTATTCAGTAAACGCAATGTTCAGTGAATGAAATCTAATCCACGTGACTACCTGAGAATGCGGAGCACTGGATTCAGAAGTAATGTGATTTTAATGCCTTTACATTGAATTTTCTTGAAGTTGCATCTTCTTAATAAAACTGGTAAACGTTCAGCCTCAGTTTCCACGGCTCAGATATCTGTTTTTTCTATTTTTAGAGCAAGCGTTGCAGGACACACCGGTACAAATTAAGGTGCCCTTTTGTCCCTAGCTCACTCTCACGTTCATCCCAGCGCAGGCCCTCTGAGCCGTGCGCCCAGCCCCTTGACCTTCTGCTCCGTAATAAATTTCCCTCTAAACTTTTTGTGCCGTGGACTCAGGTGGCAGCACTAACAGACAGGAAACATCTGGACCGGGAGGAAATGCAGGCTGCTAAGCGATCGTGCCCCCCTTTCTGGCTGAGCTATAAGAGGAACACAATGCACGGGTAAGCTTATAACTGGACTGCCTGGTGCGATTGTCTTCTCTTGGGTTACGGTGGAGAGGTGTGTATGTTTGTGTTGTGACGCAGCTGTATCCCTGCCAGGTTATCGGTTTGTCACTGTCTGTTGGTCTCGCTATACATTTTTTTTCAAACGGAGGGGAAGTTGTGTGCGAAGAGAGATTATGAGCCTGATAGTGAAGTTAGGAAATTAATGTGATTTACGTGTTTATCTTTCTAGGAATAGACACATGCTATTGCTGTGCCTCTCTGAAACAAGGGAGGGCCTCTGACCGATCTAAAGATTGTCATGGAAGGGAAGGTGGGTTTGGCATCTTTCAAGTGCTTATCTATGTGTTGTTGCTGTGCCTCTCTGAAACAAGGGAGGGCCTCTGACCAATCTAAAGATTGTCAGTGAAGGGAAGGTGGGTTTGGCATCTTTCAAGTGCTTATCTATGTGCTTTTTTACGGGATCCTCTGTTCAGAATAGAGTAACAGGGAAGGTAACCCCCTATTTCAATAGTCAATAGAGAAGAGGCTAAATCTGAGATCCGAGAAGCTAACGGTATTTTGGATGGCGCCTGTGTAGACAATGTAAGTGGTTCCCCGGGATGATTAAGTGTTTTTGTCATAAGCATTGTATTTTCGCCAATTATAAGTATCTTTTGCATTTATTCTTCTTTTTGTGTACACCATTATCATGGGAAGCACTTTTAGCGCCCTCTAGTGGCCGAAGTGCGCAATTGTTGGTTAAAAAGTGCAAACACTAAAAATATTTGCATTTGCTTTTCTTTTTTGAAACAGATGTTTAAATGATCGCTAATTAATAGGCACTATCAGGACTGTATGTTATTGCTTACAGCCTAGTGGTATAGATATATATAGAGGGTTTTATTATCGGCAGAACTTCTTTGTGATTATTGTTTTCTCATGGTCATTGTATTGGAAGTCACTGGCTGGTCCAGAGGCTGACTTTAGTGAGACCATAATATGTAGGTGCACATTTATTTGTTTTTTGTTGATTCTTTGTTTGATTATAATCACATGTATTTTGATTGTAAAAGAATATTTTTGTGACTGGCCCCATACCAATTCCATCATTTAAGGGTAAGGGCCCGCTTGTAGGATGCTGATGAAAAAATATTTTGTGAACATTATTGAAGGGCACTGCCAAATGCAGAAGACTGGTTTATTAGTGAGATTCAATAACTAGGGAGATTGTAAATGCATTTATGTATCCCCATGTGTATTGATCTGCCTCTGATTATCTGAAGAGATTCTGTAAGCCAAAGCATCTTGAGCACTACAATTGTCACAGATATACTATTTTAATGCTGCTACCTTCCTGTGTGCATAATTGTCATTCAGGATTGCCCCCCCCCCCCTTATTAGCACTGCAGACCTCGCTAGGAAAAAGCCAGAGAACATTCACTGGGCCATTCAAAATAACTAGGTGTCACTTAGGTCTGCAGAAAATGCTTTTCTTTTAAACAGCGTTTATCACGCAAATTAATAGAATACATGGTTACAAAACATATAAGCATATTTACAAAACCGCCAGGTAAAAGGAGAATAAGATTGTCAAAATTCGCTGCCACCAAGTGCCCACCTCAAAGATAACTCTAGGAGATGAGCAGACAGCCCTCGCAAAACTCAAGACTACAGATGACGGTACACTTAGAAAACGGCTGTGTTATTGCCCTTTCTGAGGATCTCACACCATCATCTGTTCAGATCTCGCCCCTAACGCATACAGTCATCTGGACACTAATGTCAGCCCTGGGAATTGACACAACAAACTTGCAGTCGGTGAGACTGACAATAGCACCTAGTGGAGTTACACCCTTACTCCTTTCTACACACAACGCAGAAGAATAATGCCAATACCCACTGTACCTCCATCAGTCTATGACGCAGATGGCATGTATCCAGGACAGGTTATCAAGACTGACCTAGAACCCTTATCAAATGACCAGGCAGCCACAGACGATGTCTCAGTCCCAGACATCTCAGATGATTCACAAGACAGTAGACCAGAGAGTACACAAGGCCAGCTATCCCTAAGCTCCCAAAGCCCAGTACTGCAGGGCTCAGCATCAGGAATGCCAGGACAGATTGAGGCGCTATTTACAATAAAAATGACACCTGCTTTCAACTGTGCAGCCCCTCAGCAGAAACAGGAACAAGAGAGCAATGGGGCCTCTGGCGGTTCACAGCACAGCTCCCATATGTCACTCCCCAGACTTAACCACCCAGCCTCCACATCCATCCCAAGGGATCACAATACCACAAGAACAAGAATTAGACATCATGGCCCATTCAGATCCCCTAGCCAGCAGCATTACAATACACAGACACACTATAATGGGTGGCACACCCTCAACACTGGTCCCAAGCGAAAGGAAGAACACCTGCTACAGTTCAAATAAGTAAAAAGAGACAGCGAACAGTATCCCTCTGAGGTAGTCACTGAGGGAGATAGTGGCAGGTGGAGGACAGAACGCGACCTATGCCAAAGAACGGGTAGAGAAACAGGGGACTTGTCACATGAACAGTACTCAAGAAGCCAACTTTACCAGTGACACATGCCCCTGTCAGTGGAGACCAACTTTGCGCCTGAAGGCCAATATTGACATATGACAATGGCAGCCATTTTTCAAACGCCACTTTTGACACAATTGCGAAAATGTTAGAAGTAAAACATAAATTGACATCAGCCTCCGCGGTCTGCTCAAAGCCAAGATCAGTAAAATAAGTGCCACAATTGGAAAGAAATGGCTCTATTGCCTTCCCATCGCTCTGTTTACACTCAGAAACACTCCTAGCTCTGATCATCACCTCACACCCCACCAGCTTGTCACTCACAGATCAATGAATGTGGTTGTTCCCTCCACCAGACGTAAAGTAGACACTGAAACGTCTTCTGAAATTGTGAAAGCTGAATTGTTTGACTTTTTGTGTGCCCTAACTCTTGCTGCTAAGTTCCTTTCTGTTCAGATATAAAAGACAAAGAGTAAGGGCCCCATTTCTGCTGAGCTTATGCCTATCCGCCCTGGGACACAAATCTTCATAAAGAAACAAGTCTGGAAGTGGAGAGACCCCAAGAACGAGGGACCCTTCCAGATAATTGACTCTTCACCTACTGCTGGTCGAGTAGCTGAACGCAAGGGATGGGTTCATCGGAGCCACGTGAGGGTCCACCTGGCACCATCCGAGATCTGAACATTGACCGAGAGTATTCAGTAAATGCTATATTCAGTAAATGCAATCTTCAGTGAATGAAATCTAATCCACGTGACTACCTGAGAATGCGGAGCACTGGATTCAGAACTAATGTGATTTGTATGCCTTTATATTGAAGTTTCTTGAAGTTGCATCTTCTTAATAAAACTGTTAAACTTTCAGCCTCAGTTTCCACGGCTCACTTATCTGTTTTTTTCTAATTTTAGAGCAAGCGTTCCAGGACACCCCAGTACAAATTAAGGTGCCACTTTGTCCCTAGCTCACTCTCACGATCATCCCAGCGCAGGCTTTCTGAGCCATTGCGTCCAGCCCCTTGACCTTCTGCCCCGTAATAAATCTCCCTCTAACATTGAGATGAGTTATCCCTTAATCATAATTAAACCCTACTCTATTGAGATCCTCATGACCTGTACCAGAATCCAACACCTGACAATTAGCTGCTTAGCCCACTATGAGAGAATCATTTTGGCAGCAGAGAATGTTTACATTTGAAGATGTAACACAGTAAACCCTTAATCCCTATTGTCAAATCCAGAGGGAGAGGATGATGGCAAATTCAACAATGATTGTGTTGGCGTTTCTGAGTTGTGCACAAAACCAAGACCCGGCATATTAGATCTACATATTCCTGAATCCGAACATACCCTTTTTGTTGACGGCACCTTTTTAAGAGACTGACACAATAATTTAAGAACTGCGTTTGCTGCATATACACTGAACGGACTAGTGGAAGCAACTTATTTGCATCATGTAATGTCTGCTCAATTAACTGAACTGATTGCCTTTAGCATAGAATGCTGGACCTCAGAAGGCTCATGAGTTACCATTTACATTGACAGCCAGTATGGATTTAGAGTTGTAAATAACTTTGGGCAGCTACAGACATAGAGAGGATTCCTAATCTCTGCTGGTATCCCCATTCGGAACAGGTTGTACGTTTCAAATTTGTTGGATGCTTTGAAAATGCCAAAGGAAACTGCTATAATGATGTGTGATACACACAAGAGTGGCAAAGATTTTGTTATCAGAGGCAACCGTTACGCAGATGAAATTGCCCAATACTGAGCTCTTGAGTCCAACATCTTTCCATTTGGATAAACCATGTAACGCAGAAGGAGAAACGGTATCCAACATGCTGCTGAATACTGTACACACCTTCAATGAGCTGAGGGAATTATTGCTGCCCCAGAGGTGGAGCAAGCCAAAGGAGAAAAGATTGGATGTAAAACAGATGCCAGTGACATTTGGGTGTCCAGCAATGGAAAGCCAGTTCTTCCTGATTCTCTCCTGTCTGGATTGGTAAAACATGTGTAATATCCAACATCACAAACATAATTCATGAGTTACCTGAGCTGGAAGAGTCGGTGCCTGAGAAGGGTAAGGATCTAATTTTGGATCCAGTGGCGAGGGATTTGCTAAGATAGGAGAATGGCTTGGTAGTGTAGGTGAAGTAATTTGAAAATTGCTTCTAACCCCTCTTTTCATTATATTGATTGTCATTGCATGTGCGCTTATCTTTTTAAAAGTTTGCCAAGGAATTTCCTCACAGAATGGTATGGATTGTGGGTGTAAGAAACTGTCAGCACCGAGAGGAAGGAAGAGAAAGAGGTTTGAAGTAAAGGTTGAGGACATGCAGAGAAAACTCCACAACAACCTGAAGATTTTGGAAGAATTAAGGAGGACTAATCCAAAGTTAATTAATGTTTTATAATAAAGAAATGCAGTGATGATTTAGAAAATATTTTGGGAGGGGTGGTTGTTGTGGGAGTTGTTTTCCTTATCTCATATTCAATTTAGCTGAGCTAAACGCATGCTAACCTAGGTCATGTTTACACTGTCCTCCATCCTGCACCGACTTCATAATATATCACGTGATGACTATTGCTGTTCCTCTTGTTCTAAAAAAATGAAAACACCATCATCCGTTCAGGTCTCGCCACTTTTGACACAATTGCAAAAATGTTAGGAGTAAAACATAAATTGACATCAGCCTATCACCCCCAAAGCAATGGTATTTGTGAGCGCCTTCACGGTCTGCTCAAAGCCAAGATCAGTAAAATAAGTGCCACAATTTGAAAGAAATGGCTCTATTGCCTTCCCATCGCTCTGTTTACACTCAGAAACACTCCTAGCTCTGATCATCACCTCACGCCCCACCTGCTTGTCACTGGCAGATCAATGAATGTGGTTGTTCCCTCCACCAGACCTAAAGTAGACACTGAAACGTCTTCTGAAATTGTGAAAGCTGAATTTTTTGACTATTTGTGTGCCCTAACTCGTGCTGCTAAGTTCCTTTACTGTTCAGATATCAAAGACAAAGAGCAAGGGCCCCATTTCTGCTGAGCTTACGCCTATCCACCCTGGGACACAAATCTTCATAAAGAAACAAGTCTGGAAGTGTAGAGACCCCAAGTACGAGGGACCCTTCCAGATAATTGACTATTCACCGACTGCTGTTCGAGTAGCTGAACGCAAGGCATGGGTTCATCGGAACAACGTGAGGATCCACCTGGCACCATCCAAGATCTGAACATTGACCGAGAGAAGGGCATCATGTTTCCACTGACTGTCAAAGAACAAGAGTATGGAGATCGTATTATGGCCTATGGAGTGAGACGCAGCAACAGACCCACCTCCCATGTCAAGTTTTCACTGAAAAAGATATGTACAATAGCTATTCTTTTCTTTGTTATATGTGTTGTTTCAATAGCTGTATTAAACTGGTTTGCAGTACGATTGGAGAGATAGAGAGAAGCTACTAGCAATTTTATATCTTCCTCCACAACAAGGCACCCCATGTCCAAGACACTTCCTAATAACAAGCACATTGGGATAAGCACGAGCAGTATCTATGACACCCCGTGCCCACCTTGACACCTTCCATACCCCCTGCATCCCCCACAGAATGGGACTTGGTACTTTAATATCACCTTGAATCTCCCTGTGCTAGGTACCCCTAAACGTTCCTGCCAATATAAATGAAGTATCAGGTATAAAATGGGTCGCGAGAAAGTACCAGTCAGATATACTTCAAGTACCCAACGTAAGAAAGAACAGGCTGGGCAAATTTCAGACAGGGTCAGTAATCTCCAAAACACATTTGTTTACACCTTCGACCAGCACTCTATGCCTGATTTCCACTCCCAGCGCCCTAGTAAGACAGCAGAGGATAATGGGATTCACAACGCTCTATTAGACAACATGTGGTATAGAGACATGAGGCAGGTTGGAAGAAAATCCACAAATGAGCCCTGCTTTGTGTGTTTACACATTCCTCACGCTGTAGGCGTAGATAAATTGCTCTTTCCCAAGGAAGCCCCACCGCCCACAGCCAAATGTCTCCTACACCTGTTTCTTTGCCGCATACATGGTCAGATACTGCTCCAGACAGCCAAAATAGATGATGCATTTGTAAACTCTACAGAGTGGGATGACCAGTATGTTACATTCACAGTTGTAACTAGCCCATTGGAGTTTGAAAGGAGAATGGAGGTTTACAGTGATATGAAAGTGCCTGCCAACATAATACAGGTTTGGGAATATAACTTTAAGATACTAGGATAGTTTACATTCCCAACGCCCCCATCAAAATGCCCCTCACCCAAACATCAACAAGCCAACCATACCAGTGACACATGACCTTGTCAGTGGAGATCAACTCTGCACCTGAAGGCCAATATTTATTTCAACAGCAAGTGGAATGGCCCACATGACTTGATATGTAAGGCAGCCTCCTTAGGTAGCCCAGTTGTAGGACAAGAGCACAAACACTATATCAATCAGGATATTGGGAGGGAGTGTGCTGAGATATGGGCACAGGAAACTAGAAGATACACTTTCAATGAGGGTACAACATACAAACCGAAAAGAGCATACAAGCTAAAATCTCCTCTCCTTTGCTTCCTAGGTGACGGAACAGCTCCTGTGGGTCAAAATACTAATTGCAGCAACACTATTTTTAATTCGGACCTTCAGTAGAGCACCTCCAGCCTCATGGACATCTATTGGGCCTGCGGAGAGCACATCTACCTGCATCTGCCTCCCCACTGGCAAGAACTCTGTTCCATCGTCACGATGCATGAACTGCATCTGGTTGTTCCAGCAGCGAACATTTCCCACATTCATACCCACTCGATGACAGTTGATGTCACCCTGCTCCACCACCGAAAAAGGGAAGTCAAGAAATATTTCTCAGATGGCCCATTTCGCGAGATTCCACAAGATTTCCGCCTTTTCAACGATGCTGAACTCTTCTTCGGGGGCGCTATCCTTCTGTTCCAGATCAAAGCCAATGCCCGCTGGCTGCAAGTCACAAGATATGAACTATTGCAGCTTGTCAACAACACCTGTGATGGGTTCAACGCCGTGAAAGAAGAACTATGACCTCTGCGACTTATGGTTCTGGAGCACAGATACGTTCTATACCAGTTAACAGCAATGAATGGTGGTGTTTGTGCCAAGGTGGGCAAGTCCTGCTGTACTTTCATATTGGCCAATGATGCGGACAATGGAACACTTACAAAGGCCATCAAGGACTTTGACATTCTGGGAAAATAGATGCATGAGGAAGGAGGTGCACAATCAGACCGTTTACCTAATTGGTTCAATTTGGACTGGATGCCTTCATGGCTGTCTGCAGTACTAAACTTTTTAATGCCTATTTTTTGTGTGTTGCTGCTGTTGTGTTTCGGGACACAGATATTGCTGCATTGTGTTAAGAGATTCAGCTCTAAGGTAGTTGGGATGAATTATGCAGACTCAGAAGTGTACACGGGAATACGCAGGGAACAAGGGGACAAGGAAGGAGTAGCAATGTTAAATATAGTAGAGCTTACAATCCCCGACTCTCACACAGTACAGGATCCTCTGTATAGTAACTACGAGGCCCAGGTGCATAGTAGCCCACAACTTCCATCAGGGAGAGACTTGGTACATCCTTATGAGACAATGTGTGACAAATTAGGGGGACCACATGAGGACTTAGGAGCTGCCCTGGACAAAAGCCCCAAAGAGCCGGTCCTCCATGACTCACCATGGCCACTCCCCCCGGCGACAGCTAAATATGTGGTTCGAATGGTGTTCAAAAAATGAACAAAAGGGGAGATGAGAGAGGGAACAATGTTACCATATACATTCCCTGGGACATTCTTATCACTTAGCTAGCATGAACCCCTGTGTAGGCCCTTCTGTTCAAGATTAGAGGCCTTGGTTAGATTGGCCAGAGTGCTGCCATTTTCTGTTAAGAAAGCAAAAGGCATGTCTGATCAAGATTTTATTCAGCATCACCGACTGCAAGCCTTCTCGCCCCAGTTAAGCCCCAACCCTACTGGTGTGCTAAGTTCACAAATGTTAAGGTTTAACACCACCCCCTGTTATTTCAACACATAATGAGCCACATTCTAAGATTGTGCATGAGAAAAGGGGAACTTCCGACCACTGCCACGTCAAGCTGTAGTGATGGATGTGGCAACAGGAGGTACAGATTGGTACATACACATATAAATAAAATCCTTTTTGCGCAATAAAACACTTTTCTGCCGCCCAAAGCAAAATTTATGTCAAACTTCCAGTCTATGAGGCATGACCTTTAGTCTAGAGCATATGTGCCGCCATTACAGGAAGGGCTGCACTTGAATGTTTGGATGGGAAACGTTCGAACCAGGCCATAAGTGACGCAGGTAGGATCAGTGGCATGGGGTGGCGTGAGATGACATTACCATAGACTTCTCACTGCCTTAAAGAATATATAAAGGAGGTCCACAGAAATATTTTTGGACAATTCCTGGTCTGTTGTAGGTATCAGAGCTCTTGATCAATTGATTTACTTAACATATATATATATTGACTGTATTGTACTTTTTTGTTCTGCCATAGGAAATATTATAACTACTATGCTCTCTGTAACTTGTTTTAACCTTTATCACATTTTAAGCATTTAAACTGTAATTGCAGGATTGAGTATTCTCAAATAATATGTACTTTTCTTTTTGTATGCAATCTACCTCGAATCATAAATGTGTCTTTAATGTTTTAGACTCTTTCTCTCTAGCAGTTTAGAAGCTTGTATTCAGTAAATGCAATATTCAGTAAATGCAATGTTCAGTGAATGAAATCTAATCCACGTGACTACCAGAGAATGAGGAGCACGGGATTCAGAACTAATGTGATTTTTATGCCTTTATATTGAAGTTTCTTGAAGTTGCATCTTCTTAATAAAACTGTTAAACTTTCAGCCTCTGTTTCCACGGCTCACATATCTGTTTTTTCTATTTTAAGAGCAAGCGTTCATGGACACCCCAGTACAAATTAAGGTGCACCTTTGTCCCTAGCTCACTCTCACGATCACCCCAGCGCAGGCTTTCTGAGCCATTGCGCCCAGCACCTTGACCTCCTGCCCCGTAATAAATCTCCCTCTAACATTGTGATGAGTTACCCCTTAATCATAATTAAACCCTACTCTATTGAGATCCTCATGACCTGTACCAGAATCCAACACCTGACAATTAGCTGCTTAGCCCACTATGAGAGTATCATTTTGCAGCAGAGAATGTTTACACTTGAAGATGTAACACAGTAAACCCTTCATCCCTATTGCCAAATCCATAGGGAGAGGATGATTGCAAATTCAACAATGATTGTGTTAGCGTTTCTGAGTTGTGCACAAAGCCAATACCCGACATATTAGATCTACGTCTTCCTGAATCCGAACATACCCTTTTTGTTGATGGTACCTTTTTAGGAGACTGACACATTAATTTAAGAACTGCGTTTGCTCTATGTACACTGAGCAGACTAGTGGAAGCAACTTATTTGCATCATGTAATGTCTGCACAATTTACTGAACTGATTGCCTTTAGCATAGAATGCTGCACTACAGAAGGCTCATGAGTTACCATTTACATTGACAGCCAGTATGGATCTAGAGTTGTGAAGAACTTTGGGCAGCTACAGCCGTAGAGAGGATTCCTAATCTTTGCTGGTATCCCCATTCGGAACAGGTTGTACGTTTCAAATTTGTTAGATGCATTGCAAATGCCAAAGGAAACTGCTATAATGATGTGTGATACACACACGAGCGGCAAGGATTTTGTTATCAGAGGCAACCATTACGCCGATGAAATTGCCCAATACTGAGCTCTTGAGTCCAACATCTTTCCATTTGGATGAACCATGTAACGCAAAAAGAGAAACTGTATCCAACCTGCTTCTGTATACTGTACACACCTTCAATGAGCTGAGGGAATTATTGCTGCCCCAGAGGTGGAGCAAGCCAAATGAGAAAAGATTGGATGTAAAACAGATGCCAGTGACATTTGGGTGTCCAGCAATGGAAAGCCAGTTTTTCCTGATTCTCTCCTGTCTGGATTGGTAAAACATGTGCAATATCCAACATCACAAACATAAATCATGCGTTAACTGAGCTGGAAGAGTCGGGTGCCTGAGAAGGGTAAGGATCTAAATTTGGATCCAGTGGTGAGGGATTTGCTAAGATAGGAGAATGGCTTAGTAGTGTAGGTGAAGTAATTCGAAAATTGCTTCTAACCCCTCTTTTGATTATATTGATTGTCATTGCAGGTGCGCTTATCTTTTTAAAAGTTTGCCAAGGAATTTCATCACAGAATGGTATGGATTGTGGGTGTAAGAAACTGTCAGCCCGAGAGGAAGGAAGAGAAAGAGGCTTGAAGTAAAGGTTGAGGACATGCAGAGAAAACTCAACAACCTGAAGAATTTGGGAGAATTAAGGAGGACAAATCCAAAGTTAATTAATGTTTTGTAATAAAGAAATGCAGTGATGATTTAGAAAATATTCAGGAGGGGGGGGCCAGACATCGCCATAGCCATCCCGGACGGCTACAAGATCATCCGAAAGGACCGCAACAACCAAAAAGGAGGAGGCATCGCCATCGTCCATAAGAATACCATCTGCATCACAACCAGTTCCGACGATAACCTAGCAGATGCCGAACACCTTCACTTCCAGATCCACACCAACCCCAAGACCACACTCAGAGGCACCCTCATCTATAGGCCACCAGGACCCCGCACACAATTCAGTGAAGACATCACTGACTTCATCAGCCCACACGCCCTCCCCTCCGAGGACTACATTCTACTGGGAGACCTCAGCTTCCACCTGGAAAAGAACAACAACAGCAATACCACCACCCTCCTGGACAACCTCGTCAATCTTGGACTCAAACAACTCGTTGACACCCCCACCCACTATGCCGGAAACACGCTAGACCCAATCTTCACCTCCAGCAAACACATCTCCTTCAATCACACCACAGCTCTCCATTGGAAGGACCATAGCTGCGTTCACTTCAACTACAAAAAGACTACGACCCACAACCACCCACAACCAATTCCCCGCAGAAAATGGAACAAACTTACCACCGACCAGCTCTTCTCATCGCTTCAACAAAACCCCCCTGCCAAATTATCGGACCCAAACCAAGCAGCCACCAACCTCACACAATGGATCACCCACAGCGCTGACGAATTAGCACCCTTGAAAAACCATCAAATCAAGCAAGGTAGCAAAAAAGCTCCCTGGTTCAATGACGACCTCAAGAAATCCAAGAAGATCTGTCACACCCTCGAAAAAGCCTGGCGAAAAAACCCAACCACTGACAACCTGGCCTCATTCAAGAACGCCATCCGCAAACACCACCAACTGATCCCATCCACCAAGAAATCAGCCTTAAAGGATCGACTCGACAACAACGCCCACACCAGAAAAGAACTATTCAATATTGTCAAAGAGTTTACCAACCCCACCGCCGGCACCAACGACATTACTCCATCCCAAGACCTCTGCGACTCTCTAACCTCGTTCTTCCACAACAAAATCGCTGGCATACATAACAGCTTCGGCGACCAGTCCACCCCACCCACCTCCGAACTAAAACCCCCCTCCAACTTCCTTTGCACCTGGAACCCAATCACCACTGAAGGCACCATCCGCCTGATGAACTCCATCCACTCAGGATCGCCAACTGACCCATGTCCCCACCACATCTTCAACAAAGCAGACTCCATTATTGTACCCCATCTCCGAGACGTCATCAACTCCGCTACCTTCCCGGAAAGCTGGAAACATGCCGAACTCAGCACCCTCCTGAAGAAACCCACAGCAGACCCCACTGAACTTAAGAACAACCGCCCCATTTCGCTCCTCCCATTCACTGCCAAGGTCATTGAGAAAGCCGTCAACAGTCAGCTAGATGCCTTCCTCGAATCCAACAAATCCCTCGACCCTTCACAGTCTGGCTTCCGAGCCAAACACAGCACCGAGACCGCCCTCATCGCAGCAACAGACGAGATTTGAGCTCTACTGGACAACGGGGAAACAACTGCCCTCATCCTACTTGACCTCTCAGCGGCCTTCAACACAGTCTGTCATAGCACCCTCATACAACGCCTCAGCAACGTCGGAATTCAAGGAAAAGCATTGGACTGGATCATCTCGTACCTCGCCAGAAGAACCCAGAGAGTCCGCCTCCCCCCTTTTAGATCAGAAGCCACCGAAGTCATCTGCGGCGTACCACAAGGATCATCACTCAGTCCCACCCTCTTCAACGTATACATAAGTCCCCTTGCATCCATCGCGCGCCAAACACAACCTCAACATCATCTCCTATGCAGACGACACCCAGCTGATCCTCTCCCTCACCAAAGACCCAAACACCACCAAAACCAACCTACATGAAGGGATGAAAGAAGTAGTCGAGTGGATGAAGAACAGCCGTTTAAAACTGAACTCGGACAAAATGGAAGTCCTCCTCTTAGGATCATCCCCTCCGCCTGGGACGACTCATGGTGGCCACCGGCCTTGGGAAACGCACCAAACTAAGGACCACGCACGTAACCTGGGCTTCATCCTCGACTCCTCCCTCTCAATGACCAGACAAGTCAACGCCTTCTCATCATCATGCTTCAACATCCTACGTATGTTCACAAAAATCTTCCGCTGGATCCCCACCGAAACAAGAAAGACGGTCACCCATGCACTGGTCACAAGCCGACTGGACTACGGAAACACCCTTTACGCTGGAACCACAACCAAACTACAGAAAAAACTCCAACGCATCCAAAACGCTTCAGCCAGACTCATCCTAGACATCCCCCGCCAAGCTCACATTTCCGGACAACTGAAAGACCTCCACTGGCTCCCCGTCAACAAGAGAATAACGTTCCGTCTCCTCACCCACGCACACAAAGATCTCTACAACCTAGGACCCGAATACCTCAACTCGCGCCTGTCCTTTTACACCCCCACTCGCCAAATTCGATCGTCCAATCTAGCCCTCGCCGCAATTCCACGCATCCAAAGATCCACCATGGGGGGAAAGGTCCTTCTTCTACTTAGCTGCCAAGACATGGAATTCTCTCCCCACCCACCTCCGCCTTACACAGAACTACCTCTCCTTCATTAAACAACTAAAAACTTGGATATTCGATAAGTAAAGCACCCCCCCTCCCTCAAGCGCCTTGAGACCCTCTGGGTGAGTAGTGCGCTATGCAAATTTTAAACTTGAACTTGAACTTGTTGTGGGAGTTATTTTCCTTATCTCATATTCAATGTAGATGAGCTAAACGTATGCTAACCTAGGTCATGTTACACTGCCCTCCATCCTGCACCGCCTTCATAATATATCACTGTTACTCTTGTCCTGAAAAAATAAATTGTAAGACTTCCACCAATAAACAGAGATTGTTTCCAGAGACTTTCCTTTACTGTCCCTGACCAATGATATTGCAACTGTCTCAGGCCATCACCATACAATGTATCAATTTAGATGCTCGAATCAACTGTGAGGACGTCTGCAAATTAAATGTATTACTACCATGAGAGAAACCTACAATGTATTCTGTAGTGACATGTTTCTTCTTGCTTGTTCTCTATTGGTGCATATCCTAAGAACCATGTAGTTGTGTAGAATGTATGAGTGTCTTTGTCTGCTGTCCAATGAAAGGATGTGAAGATTTCTTTATGGGAAGGCCCTTTTTCCCACCTTTGGAAGGCAAATCTATGCTGGATTTCACTTAGAACTGTACTGGGTCTCTTTACTTATGATTTGTAAGCCTTGCTGCTAATTTTACTCATGGTCTGTTTAATGTAACTGCCTACAATTTCCTTACACAAAGCTTTGAAATGGCAACCCTTGTCTGTCATTCTTAAGACAACGTGGCGTTGTGAATTAATGGACTTGACTTATTGGTAATAGTGAGCGGTCCAATCGGGGCGCACCAAAGTCCGTACAGGGACTACATCACTCCCAGTCCTAGCCATTGGTGTGGCCAGTGAGCTGATATTTAGGCTAAGTTTGCACGCCAACAGGTCAATTAACAAGCTCACACCCAACCATTGATGTGTCAAATGTTCTTTCTTCTCCTAGGTCATGTCCTCGCTGTAGAGCACAATACCGGAATACAGCTATAGGATATTTGTGGATTATAAGTATTTGCTGATATTTTGTCAAGGATTTTAATTGATATATTTGAGGAATTAATTAAATACTTAGTTATTGCCGTGTTTATGTATATTTAATGTGTTAGTAAAGTCAAAAACATTTTACTATTCTAAGAACTAATTAGTACCCAACTGTGCTTTGACTGATATTTTTCATGTCTATTTCACATTGGTGGGAACTGCAACACCATATTAGTATATCATGAACTCACAATAAGCAGACGCCATGCTGGTATTTTAGAGGGGCAAACGTACTCCAAATGTTGATACTTGCCAAGCTGATATCTTTACTACCGTTTTCAATTCATCGGACTCAGATGCATTAGTGACATTAACGTATAATTCAGAGCCCTGAATAAGTACTTTTTGGACGAAATGCGTTGGCTACTGTTTGCCAATATGGTTTTTAAGAAGAAAAAGATGAATAAAGATTTATTGAAAGAAGAAACCTTCTTCATATGCATCTTTTGTGATGCAGTACTAAATTGTCATAAATACTGTTGTTATAATCTGTCTAGGAATCCATGCATAAAGCAAATACCTTTTGCCAAACCTTACAACTAATTTTGAGTGCTGAACCATTAATTTCATAGTTTGTTTTGGAATGTGTTTTCCATTTGGGAGTATAGAAGGGTTGTACTCCGGGTTTGTTGCACCAGTAACATCTGAACTTTTCCTAATAATTTGTTGGCAAGTGTGAGACATTAGTGCCTCGACCCTTCTTCCTCTTTGGATGTGAACTCATAATAGCCTAACAATTACAATATTTCATTAATGTTATAATATTAACATGTTTGCCTATTGGCATAACCTGGAGGTCATGGGCCTACTCCAAGGGGATCAATGAAACTTGGCCCCCTGCTGGTATTAAAATACTGCTATAAATGAAGTGCAGCTCCCCTGACACCCCCATAGCCAGGTAACACTGCACCGGCTACACTAACGTAATTTATGGGTCTCCAAGTTCCTCATTCTACTCGTCTTGCGTTGTCACCTCTCTATCTCCATCCCATATTCCTCTCATCTCCTTCATTCATTTATTGCTCTGCTCTCCCCTTCCTCAGTCTCTCTCTTACCCAATTCTGTCTCCCACCCATCCTCACCTCCTTTCTTCCTTCTCCCCTTGTTTCTGGCTGCTTCCTTTCTATTTTCGTGACCCACTTTGCTCCTCCTTATCTCCTTTCTCTTTCTCGGTCAACCTTTATTTCTTCTCCTATGCTGTCATCTTTCCTACCTTTCTCCCTGTTCTTTCACCCTCTGCTTTTCTTTCATCCTTTTTCTTCATTGTTCTCTTGTCCACTACTTTCCTCTGTACTTTTCCTTCAAAAAGTAAACTCAGCCTAGACCCTGGCATGCACTGTGTGTAAAAAACTAAATCAGAACAGAAAGCCTCTGAAATAACTTCCACTGGTGCAGGGCAGACTAGGCCCCCTCACATCGGTGGGTCTTGGTGTCACACCCCTGATTTGCCATAAAGGAGTGTCACAAGAGATGAAAACATGTTGGCTGCTTGCACATGTCCCTTAAGGTTTAAGTTATGTGTAAGTTGCTCTATTGATTGTGATCCAATGACGTTTTTATGATTTGTACAGAGGGGAGAGGTGATCTGTCCCTACTTATAGGTAGCTGCTGCAACCAGTAGCCTCCCAAAAATTGACATTCAGGGATATTGAAGTCTGCATACACTGCGGAAAATGTGCTTGCTTACTGGCAACGAGGATCCTGTGAATCCTTATTAAGTAGAAGGACTGGAATTCTGAATGGATCCGGTTATTTGCGGAATCTTCCCGCGACTGATGTGACAGACTGCTTCCTAAGCATGAAGATCTAGGGGTCAGGACCCTGGAGAAGATAAAAGATGGCGAGGCGCCCTAGAGCATAGCTATGGGGGGAGGGGGGGGAGGGGTCTTACACCCCCCAATAAATGTATTTTCTGGTAAATAGTTGGGTGCAAGTGCTTTCAGTCAGGTGTGGTTAGGTGTCTGTCGGATTTCACAGGGAATGTATTTAAATACAGACAGACAAAAAACGCAGCTCTCCCTCTGTTTTGAAAGTCTTAAAAAAATATAGTTTTTTTCAAAATATTGTGTTTTCTTTTACTTGGTAACCCTACCAATCCTCATTCAACTCCCTTTTCCCTGCCCCTTTAGCCCCTCTCTTGCCTCCTGCTTGTTGTATAATGTATTTTTACATTTATTTTCAGCGTGATTATTAGAAAAACTGAAGCTCGTCCTCCCAATCTTACTGACCAAGCTATTCCCCTCGAGGTGCCTTATAAACGAAGAGCCTTAAACCAAGCCAACCTTTTCCCCACAGGGCTGGGTCACTGGGATACTGGAAGCAAGCGTGCAGCATTGGTAGTGTGCATCCATCCAGGTACCCGCTCCAGCGCTTGTGGCCTCTAATCACCAGTGGGATGAATTGCACTAGTGGATATTTCTGGTGTTCTCCTGCCCTATAGCACCCATTTATGATAAATGTTTTTGCTTCTCATAACAACACCTTGCTTAATTTTCTAAATTGGTGTTTGTCGAATTCGGATCACGTAGTATTCTTCCAATTTTTGTGTTTTTTATTACTTTCCACATGAAACTAGACTCGGTATTGATTAGGCATATATTCAAATAATTTTTCTTTTCTAATATGCTTTTCTTATTCCCACTTTTCCTCTTTTGTATCATTCACATTGTTTGCATAACTTTCAAACTCCATCCCTGATTTCTCAATGTTTACTGTATTTTCCTTATTTACTTTATTTGATATTTTATGTTGCCCCTTTTTCTATTGCATTTAATTAAATTAATATAAATCTTCTTAAAAGGGGCTTACATCCCGCCCTTTCTTTTCATTCATTCGTCTGCTTGCCACTTAGTTTTCCTCCATCTCTATTGACTGTAGTATACTATTTCCTATTGTATCTCGTCTGCTTCTTTTATCAGTATCCAATTTCCCAAGTACTGTTTTCATCCGCGTTTGTGGAACTTTTATTTATGTTTTGCATGCACAGCGCTTGTGATGTGCTTGTTTACAGAATATACTGTGGCTGTACGCATTTAACGCGCGCTTTTTTTCATTTCATGTCCACACGTCACGTTCTAACATTGATCACCTTTTCACAGATTAGATCACATCTAAAAATAGAATATGAAAGCTGTAAGGTAGGGCAACAAATACTGTAGACCTTGTGGCTTCAAGTGGCTGTGTCAAACACGTGCTTGTCATGCAATTAATCCGACTGACTGCTGTGATGCGGCCCAGAGAATGCATCCACTCTTTTATTTGATGTTATGCACATATTGCCCATATCAACCATTACACCAGCCCCCCAGAAATTGAATATGCAATAAACAGACCAGAAAAATTGTTGATGGGAAAACGGTGTGCAGGTTTATTAGCATACAATGCCAGCAAGGTGGGTTATCTTACAGATGATCCAAAGGCAAGCTGCCCCTCGCAACTTACCACCTGATGGGCCATCTAGCACTGCGGCCTTGGCCAGACGGTGCTTCGCTGTTGTGGTGAGAGGACTAGCCCCTCCCAATTCCGGTGAACTCCTTGTCCACCATCTTGCTCACACACCCCCCTACGAGGGGCGGAGCCTTAAGCGACCACCGGTTGTCCATGTTTCCTACCGCCCGTAGGATAACGGGGCGCCGTCGCACCCCAGGGTCCACTGCACAGATCTCCCGGGGATATTAGGCCTCAGCACCCTTTGTGCTCCAAAATAGGGACTCCTGCATCCCTTTTGCCTCTGTATCATCCTGTAACTCCGCCTGCAACACAAATGACAATAATTAATACAAAAAACACCCCCACCACTGTCTCCCTGAGGTTTCGGGTAAGCGGTAGGGAGGGGAACATCCGAACGAAAAGCGGCCAAAGAGACCGTGGAACTGGGGGAGGAAGCATATATACTTCCTGCCGTCCCTTTTGCCGGCTGGAAGTGACGCGCCACCCCGGAAGGGGCAACCCTGGGCTGGAGGTGTGCCATCTTGGGGCACTAAGGGACTGCCCTCTTATGAAGGGACCCCTGTGGGGACGAGTCGGTCCACCCTCATAGTGCCCATATCGGCCCTTACACCAGCCCCCCAGAAATTGAACATGCAATAAACCGACCAGACAAATTGTTGATGGGAAAACGGTGTGCAGGTTTATTAGCATACAATGCCAGCAAGGTGGGTTATCTTACAGATGATCTAAAGGCAAGCTGCCCCTCGCAGTTTACCACCTGATGGGCTTCTTGCACCGCGGCCTTGGCCAGACGGTGCTTCGCGGTTGTGGTGAGAGGACTAGCCCCTCCCAATTCCGGTGAACTCTTTGTTTACCATCTTGCTCACCCCCCCACGAGGGGCGGAGCGTTAAGCGACCCCCGGTTGTCCAGGTTTCCAGCCGCCCGTAGGATAACAGGGCGCCGTCGCACCCCAGGGTCCACCGCACAGATCTCCCGGGGATATTAGGCCTCAGCACTCTTTGTGCTCCAGAATAGGGACTCCTGCGTCCCTTTCGCCTCTGGATCATCCTGTAACTCCGCCACAGCCCTGGATGAGGCGACCACCATGACCAGGACCCCCCACCTGTACTCCCTTCATTACTTGCATCCTGCTATTCCAAAAGACTCCTCTAAGACTAGTAGGAAAAGGTCCATCCCAACCGTGGAACTGGGGGAGGAATCATATATACTTCCTCCCGCCTCCTTTGCCGGCCGGAAGTGACGCGCCACCCCGGAAGGGGCAACCCTGGGCTGGAGGTGTGCCATCTTGGGGCACTAAGAGGCCGCCCTCTTATGAGGGTCCCCTGTGGAGACGAGTCGGTCCGCCCTCATTACGTGTAGCGCTCCGCCACGGTGCCATGTCGCTCAACGGTGCATGGACTTTCATTGCCTGCTCTGTTTCCAATGAAGCCAGTCGTTGAAAGAGAGGTCAGAGGAGGACACGTCAGGCCAACAATGGCAATTTGTTTCTGCTCATCAGTAGTTCATTTGTGGTTATGCACTCGAATTCATGTTATTTTGATACAATTTAAGGAGTGCTTTTCATTATTCATTCAATTGTAACCAGTGGATGAATTACTGTTAGGTACGTTCACTGTCATACAACGTTAAGATGGTAATTACATTTACAACAAAATATCAGATACCGACCTCTGGCAATGAAGCTATAGTAGATGTCAAACACGTGACGTCATTTCCTTCAGTTTCCATAACTATAGACACGCAAACGTATTTACACCAATTCCTGTTGTACGAAGACTTGTGTGTTAAATACTTGACAGCGGATTCAGTTTCTTCTCTGTGTAAACAGTAAGAAGCAGCAGTTTTCTCTCGACGGCGCTGGCGATTTGCACTGCCTGTGGTCTCTACCTCCTGCATGACTGTGACCCGCCAATTCATCTGTACACACAGCAGTGCTTCATACATCTTTCAATTACTTCCATAACTCAATGCCTGTATTTCTGGGTAATTTCTCATATTGCTTCAATCTCTGCCGGATACCCCTGGCACCGCAACAGATTGTCACCAGCCCCACCGGGCCTGTCCTGCACAACTGTTGTTCCGGCTAGCCTTTCCTGCAATCCCCCCAAGGCGAGAGACAAAAGAGGGCTGCTCCCTGGGGAGCCATAATTTTATCAACTTGGGGGAGGGCTCTTAAACGCCCACCATGGCATCTCACCTTACTGCGAGACCCTCCCCATGACAAGCCTTGGAGAAACGAAACTCACTCTCCAGGCCCGGAAATCCCACTAAAGGCCCCCCTCCCCAAGCCGCGGGGGTGGCCTCTCAAACCTATCACTGCCTAAACACTCTTGGTTACATCATCACGGTATTTAAATCTTTGATGCATAGTCCCTCCCTGTATTGCTTTGTTCACGGACTGGGGTACTACTCCCTGTGCTGCTCTCAACGGTACTGAACATGCCACTGTGCTGTGATTCCATCATACCTGGCAAGTAGATGTGTGCGAGCCACTGAAAGTTCGAGCAAGACGCGAGTCTGATGCCTGGCTCCGGTTCAGCTCAAGGTCCTGTTGGACCCTCGAGCCCATAACGAGACTTTAATGTGGCTTCTGCGTCCCTTCCTCCATGGTAGCTCCAGAAACCGACTCTGGAACTAGGGAACCTGGTTTGACTCTCGGAGTCAGCTCAACATCCTGTGATTCTGGTCATATCACCTTACCACCCTATGACTATAAACATAAATGTGACCTTGTGGGGAAAACATGGCGGCCGCCGGTTAAGGCAGGTCGCGTCTCTTCTATGGAGTTCTTCTATGGAGTTCCAGTCAGCCCTGTGAAACGCTGTGAATATCGGCATGTAACCAGCGCGATTAGCATTTCCCCTGAAAGGACTGCCTTTGACCTTACTTCGCCGAAGCCAACGCTTTTTATTTTGAAACGCGGTGAATATCGGCATGTATCGGCACGATTAGCATTTCCCCTGACGGACTGCCTATGACCTTACTTCGCCGAAAACCTACGTTTTTTTTCCCCATTGCTTAACAAAATACCTCGGTTGCTGGCGTCAAAATGCCCGAGGCACTTCTGTGACAGGAGCCGAGGCAGGAGCCAGGAGCCACTCGGTGTAAAGCAGCGGAGCTCCGTGAGAGGAGCTCCATGAGAGGCGGAGGCGGTCTCTAACGCTACCCGCCTACATTTCTCTGTTACCGGGCTGCAGGTTACTTGCCGGTATGTAAACGCGCGGTTTGTAAAGGCGCTGTCGTTTCACCTTCTCGGTGCTTGCTTGCCTGCATAACACTTGCTGTCAGTGTTCGGTCCATGGCACTTCTGAAACTGGAGCCAAAGCAGGCATCGTTCTGAGTGAAGCGGAGTAAGCAGCATTGTAGTACTACGAGGCACAGGAGGTACAGGAGGTTGCTACCTTCAATTGTTTGGTTTCTGACTTTTTTCACGGAGGAAAATACAGCTTGCTGGTGTGTGGATGTGTGGTGTTAAGATCCCGCCTTTTGCTACACTTTCCCGGTGGGCAGAGGCAGCCGTGGAGCTGCGAAGGAGCCGCAGAGCGGCTGCTAGAGGTGATCTCAGCAGCCTTTTTACATCAGTAAAGTGCCCTAATACTGATACAATTAAAGGAGCTCAACCAGATACCCTCAACGTGAGCAAAACCCAGAGGACTCGTCGCCTTAAACCTAAAACAAAGTCAAAGAAAAGGATAGGGACAGAAACAGAGGAGGAAGGAGCAAGAAAATTATTCGTCCATGCACTACCATCAAGTAAGGAGGTTGGGAAGGGATGTGTGTACATTAAAGGGAGTAAGGTCGGTGAAAGGGATCAGTCTTTAGAAAGAGTGGTTGACAAAGGTAACACCCTCACTGATACCTTTTCTAAGTTGGGTCTCAGTCCTGGTAACGCTAAGGAGGGAGCTAAGGAGGGAACTAAGGACGTCGCAGAAGAATCAGAATCCAGCTCTAAAGAGAGTATTCGGGGCCCTTCTATATTTGTGTTTTCCGGCGTACACATTGGTAAATCCGCCACTACAGTAACTGCGGCCATAACCCCCCGGTTCGCTGGGCAAAAAGGTCCCAAAGATTCAAAAATTGGCACTAAATTAAGATCTAAATACACTAAAGGTAGTGCAGCGAGACTTACCCCCTCACTTAGATCTTATTTTAAGGTGTTGCCTCAAGTTCTAGAAATCCCCAGCGGTCCATTAGAGGACAATAATAAGATGGGCGATATAGATGACACCCAAGGTTCTGTCCCGGGGGAGGCGGTGGAAGTGGAGGGAGAAGTAGACTCAGGTGCTGCCCAGAATACCCCGGAAGAAGCTGGGCTTCTAGCCACTCAGGATAAGGATAAGGCAGGTGAGACCTTTGAGATGAAGGAGAAGATTTCACTGGAGGATTTACTTCATGAAATTAAAAATGGGTTCGCTGAATCAAAACGTAACCAGCAGGAGATAAAAGCAGCGTTTGATGCCTTGGACAAGAGGGTAGATCTTCTCTCTGAGAGGACAGATACCCTTGAAAGCACAGTAACTGAGCTAAAAGCTAAATTAGATTCTGCCAATGAAAAGATTTACTACTTAAGGCGAGATGGGAACGCAACAAAAGAGAGAGTGGAATCTTTGGAGAACTACTCAAGGAGAAACAACATTAGAATTCTAAAAGTTCCAGAGGGAAAAGAGGGGAGTGAAATGAAAAAATTTGTAGCTGCCCTGCTTAAAGAGTCCTTAAATCTGGAGGAATCCGTGGAAGAGCTAGAAAAGGATATTCAGCGAGCTCACAGAGATCCCTTCCTCTTAAAACAGGGGAGGTCTAAACCTAGGAAAATTCTAGTTAATTTTCTGACCTATTCGATAAAAGAGAAAATTTTGAATTTAGCTCTAAAGTCCACTGCTTCAGATTTCTCTTATGTTGTCAGATCTGACTTATCGAAATCTACTCTTGATAGACAATGGGAGTTAGGCCAGAAAATGGAGAAGTTTAGGGCTCTGGGAGCAACTGTCCAAATGAGGTTCCCCGCTTTTTTGAGGGTCATGTATAATAACAAAATGCATAACATTCACTCTCCACTGGAGGCAGACGAACTATTGACACCTATTAATGATCATCAGCAGGGTAACATCTAACGATAGTTCTTAGGTTAAAACAGACATGACACATTGAGTCACTGAGTTAAAATATAATGACAAGAAAAGAGGTGAAGGGTACAGGGGATATAAGGTCGGAGAATAGGGGAAGGAAAAAGGAGAGGGAAAAATAAATAAATAAATAAATAAATAAATAAAAAACAAAGGAAAAAAAAGGGAAAATATAAGAGGGAAACTTAATTAAAAAAAAAACAATAAACAAGGGAAAAATAAGGAAAAGGAGGAAAAAATAAATAAATAATATGCACATAAATAAGGGTATTTTCATCGAGGGTGTCTATAAAGGAAAAAGATATATGTATATTTGAAGTTAAAATATATATATAACACCTAAATAGGGAAAACGGATCAGAACAATAATCCCGTTATGTGGGAAGGTGTGCGACAAACACCTAAACTTAAATATCTCTAGTATTATTACTTTATATAATTATGATGGCTTTTCCCTGGAAAGAATTAAGGCATGCCGGGTTATATTCAATCATGCAACTGATCTGGGCATATGGAACTCCATAGAGAGGCAAATCTGGCAGCAATAGCCAGATTAATTAAGGGGGGGTTTTCCAGGGTGGGGGGGGGGGTGAGGGGTAAAACCATAAAATATCCTCACTGTTCAGGCACAGTTTCAAACGCACTACTTCCATTAACTATACCTTTACTTATATTCCACGCAATCCTCACTGGGAGACGCAATACTTCATTGAGCTGGAGTAGGGGGAGGGGTTCGGACACTGGATGATGGGATTAAAATTTCTGTCCTGGAATGTCAATGGCCTGCGTGTTAAGAGTAGGAGATATAGAATATTGCAATATCTGAGGGACTTTCCGGCGCAGGTCATTGTCATCCAGGAAACACATCTTCTCCAGCAAGAAGTGAAGGAAATGTTGAGTAAAATCAGATGGGTAGATTGTTATATTTGCACTAACCATAATGCGAATATTCGAGGTATATTAATCATCTTCAAAAAGCAAATTAAAGCCCAGATTCTTGCATATGAGGAGGACCTAAGTGGGAGATGGCTATACGCCAGAGTCAGTCTTGATAATAGTACATACAATTTAGTTGGTTATTACGGTCCCAATCAGGATGACCCCTCATATCTGATCAAAATCCAGAACCAGTTATTATCAACACAAGGTCCGATAATTTGGATGGGAGATTTTAACCTGGTACTTAACCCAAATCTGGATAAATCCCCTAATTCAAGGGCATTAACTTTCAAAAAATCCAGGCAGGTATTGGGGGACGTTATGTCGACACTCGGATTGGCAGATCCATGGAGGGAGAGAGCTGGTAAGGTACTTGGTGTATCATACCACAACTACAAATACAATCACAAATCAAGGATTGATTACGCCTTGTTCAGTTATTCATTAAGAGACCACCTTAAGGACTTAACGTATTTGCCTTTACACTTATCGGACCATTCCGCTATATCCTTTTGTTTGCAATCGGTCCAGCAACCCTCTCAGGCCTTGTGGTCATTTGACCGCACTATTATTTTAGAAGAAGAAGAAACAGACCTTCTCATCCATGAAACAAAACTTTTCATGGATACAAATATTAATTCCACCCAGCTAAATACAGTATGGGAGGCCTATAAAGCTTATTTGAGAGGCTATATAATCAATAGGGCCTCTTATCTAGGGAAAATCTACAGAGCTAAGATCAACAGTATCGAAAGGGACATTGCATTACTGGATCAACATATTGGCTCCGGAATCGGAACTAATATGGAACAAGAACAGCGTAAGGGTTTAAAAGAGAAGCTAGAAAACATACTTCAGGAAAGGGTCACCCTAAAATGGGAAGTAAGTAAACTTTCCAATTTTGAATATGGTGAGTCCGCAGGTAAGGTCCTCGCTTGGAAAATTAAATCGGACCAGGCAAAAAAATATATAAAACATATTAAGGTAGATGGTGAGGCAAGTGAAAGATCATCTGTTAAAGATATTGGGGAAGCATTTCTGGAGTTTTTTCAGGAAAAATACAAGGAAGAAATATTGGAGGACCCCATCTCAAATTTTAGATGGTTGGAAAAGATTACTCTTCCCACTCTCAGCTCTGAACAAAGAGATCGTCTTGATAGGCCCATTTCAGAGGAAGAAGTGAGGGAAAGCATTAATAAGGTGAAGAGGGGCAAGGCAACTGGCCCGGATGGCCTTCCTGGCGAACTATTACGGGTCGTAGCTCCGGAAATAGTTTCGGTGCTGACAAGACTTTTTAATGACATTCAAATAAATGGCGTGGCTCCCCCCAAATCTTGGGGAGAGGCGATTATTGTCCTGATTCCGAAACCTGGGAAAGACCCAGCTAAATGTGGCTCATATAGGCCAATTTCACTTCTAAATAGTGACTATAAGATCTTTGCGGCTGTGCTGGCAAATAGACTTGGACGTGAGGTTGGGTCAATTATTCACACTGACCAAAAGGGTTTTATAAAGGGTAGACAACTCTCGGACCTTACATACGACTTGATTGGGGCAGTGGATATTGCCTCTACGTTTTCCCTTCCTTTGGCCGTTATGACCCTTGACGCTACCAAAGCGCTTGACCGTGTAAATTGGGCGTATTTAGCCGAAACTATGAAGAAATTCGCATTTGGTCCAAATTTTCGGAAATCAATTGGACTCCTATATCAAAACCCTAGTGCAAGTATCATGGTGAATGGTGTGTGCACTCAGCCCTTCCTGATCACTAGGGGGACAAGACAGGGGTGCCCCTTGTCCCCCATACTATTTAATTTATACATTGAGCCACTTGCACAATCTTTTAGAGACGACTCAAGAATTTCTTCATTTAAATTCGGTGGGTGGGAAAAGAAAGTCGGGCTATATGCCGATGATATTGTAATATACACCAGCGATCCAGCTAATGCTTACCCCATAGTGGTCGAAAAAGCCAAATAATTTGGAGGTATTTCTGGCTACGACATCAACGCTGATAAGACCGAGCTGATGACATGGAATATTGCCAATCCGGGTGTAGGGGTGACGCCTTCAACTCACTCAATACGTTATCTTGGAGTCACAATTACACAAGATATTGACGCATTAACAAAATCAAACCTAGACCTGGTCGCCAAAGAGTGTAGGGCCCTTTTAAGATCCTGGGTAGGTCTTAGACTATCAATTTATGGGAGGGTCAACATTGTAAAGATGTCCATCCTTCCGAAATTGACCTTTATCTTTAACACAATTCCAATTGCATTTGACTCAAAACAACTTCTTAAGTGCCAACAAGAAATAAACTCTTTCATATGGGGTTACAAAGCCACAAGGTTGGCTTGGAAAAAATTGAGGAGGAGGAGGGAAAAAGGTGGATTGGCCCTCCCAGATCTACAGTAATGTTCCTGGGCTTTTCAGCTTTCCCATTCAAGAATGCTTCTGAAGACACCAGACCTCTCCTCAAATGGGAAGTTATATAAAGCTATGTTGGTAGGGGCAAACCACCCATTGGATGGGTTTCTTTTCAAATTCGGAGAACAAAAGTTTTTCAAGAAGGTGAGGTTGAAGACTCTATTAACGCAATTGAAGACATGGGTACAAATTAAGCGTAGAGTGGGGTTGGCGTATTATTCTAATCACGCACCAATATGGGACTCTCCCGGTCTTCCATCATGCCTGCAGGATTCTCTGGCCACTCCCCTAATAACAGCTGGGATTTCTAGATGGAGTGACTTACTTGGAGGAGGTATCCTGATATCGTGGGAAGACCTTAGGGAAAAAGTAGGGTTGACACTGTCAAGATTCAAGTACTTACAAATCGGCAGTTGGGCCAGAGAATTAATCAGGAAAGTCCCTAATATCGGGAGAACTAGTCCTCTAGAACAACAGCTAATCGAAAAACAGATAGGAGGCAAAGAGGTGGCTTGTTGGTATTGGTCTATACATGAGGAGATAGATGGGGATTTTCATCTGCAAAAACAGCTATGGAGGAGAGAAATTGCGGCAATAGAAGAGGACAGTTGGACAGAATCTTTCACCCTTTTATATAAATTGGTAAAACCCGCTTGGCTTAGACGAAAGCATCTGTTCACCCTACATCGGGCATATCTCACTCCCTTACGTCTATCCAAATTTCAAGAGGGGAAATGTTGTAACAAATGCCAACTGCCCTCAGCATCTGATATCCATATGTTCTGGGATTGCCCCCAGTTAGCTACTTTCTGGGCAGAGATTAAAGTTACTTTGGACTCAATTATCAAATCCGACATCTCCTTATCTGTATCACTTTTCATCCTTGGTGTAGACCAGAACATAACTGGGACAGCACGATCCTTTCTGTTTTACGCCATTCTGCTGGCAAGACGGCAGATATGCATGCATTGGGTAGACACCACCCCTCCCACCCACTCAGCATGGTTAAACTCATTATATGAAACCTCAAAGGTAGATCTGAAAAGATCATGCAGAGCCCAGAATCTCACATTTTGGAAGCTTTTGACAGAGTGGAAATGAGGTCCTTTTTTTTTTTTTTTTTTTCCCCCAATATCCGATGATTAAGCCCACTCACTCAATAGTTCAGTATGGTGGTCTGCCCAGATTTCGACATATATATACTGAATATTTCGGCACGAAGTTGCTTTGAGACATCGTCATAAGATGTATGGTTGTTCCTATCAACTCATAAAACTCTCTGTCTACTTGTGAAGCGGCTCAATCTTCCGGGCCTTGCTCTTAGAGGCAGTGAGATGGTTGGTCGGTCCCTTCCGCATCTAAGGGACGTGTGTCGGGCAGATGAGGATACAAAAAAAAAAAAAATGTGACCTTGTGTTAATGTAACTGGTGCTCATGTAAAGTGCTCCATGTTTGCATTCTCTAAAAACTACAGAAAAATGTACATACGTAAAAACAATATTAGGAAAGACATACAGATACTCATTTACTAGCTGATTTGTAAAATGTGAAACTTGAATAAATCATACCTTCACTGCTGAAATTGTGTGATTTTTTTTGTTTTTTCTAGACATGAGGAGATTAAGTGATTTGCCCAGAATCAAAGGTTTTGGGCCGTCATGGCTAAAACATTGACAAAGGCAATGGATTGCATAGGCGAAACCTATTGGCTCTGTCAATGAGTGTTATTATTGTTTCCCTGTAGGGAGAGGCAACCAAAGGACTCTTGATTACTTTAATCAGTTGATGCAATTTGAACAAACTATTTAAGCTTCTTGATCGACATTGTCTGTCCTCCCTCACCTTTTTGGATCATGGCACTCCCAACTACAGATTCTTGGTCCTCAAGATTTGCCTTTTAAATGTCCTGTTCCCTTCTGATCCTCTTCCTTGTACTCCCAGGCACTGACTACCGCACCCCTCAGCTCCCTTCCCGCACTCTCTCCCGCTAGAGATGGGCGAGCCACTGATGTCTAGAGCCCGGCTCGAGCCACTGATGTCTAGAGCCCGGCTCGAGCCACTGAAGTCTAGAGCCCGGCGTGAGCCACTGATGTCTAGGGCCCGGCTCGAGCCAGATGCCTGGCTGTGGTTCTGCTCAATGACCTTTTGGACGCTCAAGCTGAGAACGAGTCGAGCCTTAATGTGGCATATTCCTAGTGCTCTAATCTGAGAGGAGGGGAGGGAGGTTTAGACAGGCTGACCATAGAGACGCAGTGGCTGCTCGCTCAGGTAAACGCGGTGGGGCAGTGAGGCGGGGCGGGTGGGTTTGGGGGGTAGTGGAATATAACTGTTATGATAAATGAACCAAGTAGATCTAGTAATATTTCCAAGTGAGTTTATTCTTCAAAGGAAGACCTGAACAAACTGCTCACTGATCCCACAGGCATGACATCATCTTAGAACCATCTAAGGCATCATAAGAAAGCAACATTCTAATGAGTGAAAGATGTGAGTAATGATAAAGTGATGAAACACATAACATATAAATATAACAATAACATACGATGAGATAATGAGAAGTAAATAAATAAATAAAATCACTTACCTTGCGCTCACTGCATTGCCAAATTGTCGATGTGGCGAGTGCAAGGGAAGTGTTTTTATTTATTTACTTTTGACTATCCTGTCGTATTCCGAATCCCACTATACCCCTCTTTAGCCCTCCCCCACCCCGCCCAGCCTCACTGCCCCACAGCGCTTACCTGTGCGAGACGCGACTGTAGAGACGCTATGGAGTGCTGTGAAAGAGCTCAGAAATTCAAGATCTCTGAGGCCACATTCTTTTACTAATTCGTGTAATTGCTTTTACAGAGGTGTTGAGATCTCTCCAGGAGTCATTCTCAGCTGGAGGCAGCCATGTTCTCTGCATAAAAATAAAGTGCTCTCGGTCTAGATTGATTTAATGTATAAATACTTTATTAGCACTGTGTTCTGTTCTAGCTCTGCAAAAATTAAACAAGGATCCTTGTCCTTTTGCAGTTAGTGGGGGAAAAAAGGAGCTATCTATCCACAGGATGAGTTGCACATTGTGAAACACCAGTTCAAAAACGGCTTCCCACTTGACTAAATTGTGTTATCCTAACCACCTAATTTACCTCACTGTGCCTCCCTACCCCTTATAACTAGATATCTGTTGAGTTTGCTTAAATAGACTACAAGGCTACACCATCTATATTAATATAAGCGTAAGTAGAGGGCACAGGACAACCAAACAACAGACTTGTCTCTTGGTTCACTGAGAACATATTTGTCAGGGCCCATGTTTGCAACCTCCAACTTCTAATAAATAATATTCTTTGCAAAGCTTTAATCTATTATACTAAAGTGAAATGCTTTTACATGGTACCGGGATAAAGTTTTTACATTTTTTTAGATGTATCATATTTCTAGAGGAAATTTGTTGCCCGAATTACGAGGTAAATAATTTGATGGCTCTGCTCGCGCTGTGGCTCTTACAGCCAATCCTGAGCCTTGGCTCGGTCATGGCTTGGCTCTCCCTATTAGTTTGGTGGCTTGCACAGCTCCAATTCCTGCCCTCACTTTTGTCTGTCCTTATTTGCCTACATCAGAGTTGAGGGGCTTTAACTATCAACGAGAAGTACATGGGTCCTCTGCCCACTGCTCTCTACTTCTAGGGCTTCGGACTCCTGTCAGATCCCCTTCTAGAAATCACAGCCTCTGTCACTTCCTCTGCCTTTGTCCCATAGTGTTATTGGATGGTGTCAGCAGATTCTTAGCACTACATCCAGGCGCTAGTGATCCTTCCAGCAGCTGCATCCTCCTACAGCCCTCTCTGCTCATCTTCACCTTTTATCTGATGGAGCTCGGAGACTGAGGTGAAGCATGATGGGAGCAGGCAGATCCGATGGGGTATCCCAGGCTGAGATGAGGAAATGAGGACCTGATGGTCAAAGACTGCTGGGTAGTGTGGGGCTCTTTGTTGTATCTTAGAAGGTGGAGCAACTGGAAATGAAGCAAGAACGGTCTGATAGAAAACACTGGAGAGGATGATTGTTATTAGAGGGGCCAGGTCAGTGTGTGGCTGAGCAGAAAGGGCAACATGGGCATAATAGCATAGTGATTAGACAATGCTGGTTGATGGTGTAGGGTGGTGAATGGGGGCACGCTTGGGAGGGTAGTGGGTGTTAGGGACAGTGGTTGTTAAAGGGAGTGTCTGAGTAGGTTAATTGGCTTAAGTGGATGTGATTAAAAAGGGCTGATGGGGCATCCTAAGAACTGTGGTGCGTGATATAGTTAAGAAGGTTGGGTAGTCGGACAGGCTAGAGTCAGACAGGACAGATAGGCCTTGTGTGATTAGGGAAGGTAGGTGTTTGCCGGGGAGGGTTGGTGATGGATTTCAGAGTAGTCTGGTTGGTCAGAATGGATTAGTTAGCTGGAGAGCATCACAGGATGTTGAGTAAGAGGGATAGGGCTGAAGAATTACGTATGGGCAGTGTGGGTCATTTGATGGCCCTGGATGGGCCAGGAAGTGGCTACTACAGCGGCTGAAGGGGGAGTAGAGCACAAACAATGGGATATCTGAAAATGGTTAAGGGAGGTGGGAAAAAGGTCATAATGAGGCACATTTATGAGTGATGGATTAGAGATCGGATTAGTGGGTGGTGGATCTGAGTGGTTGCAGAAACTGTGCACGGTGGGTAGGTTTGTGAAGCAAAGTGGAGGCAGACAGAACATAAACAAAACAGTAAAGAGGAGGGTCCAAGGGGATGTTTACCGACCCAGCACAGCTTCAACCCTCAAGTACATCACCTCAGTCTCTCTGATCATGAGTCTTGCTAGCCTGGCGATAAAAGAAAATTTCTTTCAATTTGAGGACACCCTATTCTTGCAAACATCTGGTACCAGTATGGGGAGCATTTTTGCCCCCAGCCTGGCTAACCTTTACGTGCATAAAGTAGAACAGGACCACGTACTCACACCCACTAACCCATATTACAGCTCCTTACATCTTTGGAATCACTACATTGACGATATTTTGGTGGTGTGGCGGGGAACGGAGGAACATCTTGTCAAGTTCCACGAGTGGCTGAATGGCAGAAATGATTTCTTACGATTCACAGTTGAATGTAATAAACATCATTTGGCGTTTCTCGATTTACTCATTTTAGTCACTCCAGAGGGGTTGAAATCAGAACTTTATTGCAAACCCATGGCCCGTAACTCTTTATTGAGTTACGACAGTTGTCATCCTAAAGCACTTAGGGAAAATCGGCCCTATGTGCAATTCTTGAGGCTACAACTGAACTGTTCCACAAAAGATACTTTTCAAAATAATGCGAAAACCCTGGAGAAACACCTAGTGGCCAGAAAATATCCTAAGCATCTGGTGCGTCAGTCTAAGAAGAGAGCCTCCAACAACATCCGGGAAGGACTGTTAGAGCCAGTAGTCCCCAAAGAGAAGCAGAATCGCATTACATGCGTCAACATGTACTGTACACGTTCAAACAGCATACAAAAAATTGTGAGAAAACATTGGGCTATCCTCAATACTGGCAAAGACAACCTGCCAATGCCATTGTTTGCTTTCAAGCGTGGTCAGAACCTGAAAGACCAGTTAGTACACACTAGACCCAAGACCAGCCTTCCCCGTGCAGTGGGTACCTTGTGGGATCTGCCAGCTATTGAGGGACATTATCCATGTGGAAGCTATGCTTTGCTCCCACAAACCTCTAGGTCTACAAGTATCGATGTGGGGAGTGACCGCCCTTGGCAGCAGAGACGCTTCACAAATTGCAACAGCCTAAACCTAATATACTTAATAACCTGTCCGTGACGCCTAAAATATGTGGGTATGACAACTAGAAAAATCAAGACTCGCATTTCCGAGCATGAGAGTACTATCAGATGCCGGAAAAAGGCCACCCGTTTGACTAACCACTTTCTGGAAGTAGGCCATGCACCCACCGATTTTGTATGGACAGTCATTGAACAGCCTCTGATCCCACAACAGGTTACTGACGTGAGTAAATTTCTTTTTAAAAAAGAACAAAAATGGATATACAATTTGAACTCTGATAAAACAGGACTGAATGAAGACATCCCCTGGATGTCCCTATAATCCACAGACAGGGGATTCCCCTCTATATAATATCACCGTCTGAGAGGTTGACTCCAAAAAATGGAAAATATGAGTTCTCCACATCTTTTTTTCACTCTGCCGAGTATATTGTCATAATTGTTCAAGTCATATGTTATGTGAGTAGGACACAGTGGCTCTGTCTACATGGCATACAAAATCTGTATTTTCAATTCACAACATCTAACTTATGAGGCAATTAGATGAACAGCGTTTACACACATCTTGGTTGGTTGGCCTTTGATGATCTACTAACATTTGCGACCATGGGTTATTTCATAACACTCAACGGTGCCTGAGCACATATGCCACACTAACAACTCATACTCATCTAGGAATTGGATCACATGTCGAATGAGGCTTAGGGACAAACCACAGTGTTGAGGTTCTGATAACCACGAGAATGGTCAAGAGAATGGTCCGGTTAACATCTAATTTATATCAGGCTGCAGGATGGGTATCTCACCCCTGAGGTCTCGCATAGGTTGGCTAATAAGCATGGAGCTATACTGCATGGCATTTTTAATAAGTGTAGCTCCTTTCATATTTCAACTGTTCATATTTTTATACCACAATTTGAACCCCAGTAATATCGCTAAACATAAATAAGTAAAGTGAGGATATACGTGCTTAGCATAACAAGGCACGATAGATTATTGCATGAACATTTCATGAAATCTTCTAACGAATCTGTCTGCACAACTACATGTCCCATGATCCTCCGGGACGGGTCGCGCTATTATCGAAAGTGACGTCATCAAACGGCACCACAACACAGGATTTATCATCAAGCTTGCGGCGGACCCGGTACCTCCCCGAGACGGCCCAGAGGGACGCCCGGGGTACCGACGGTCAGGTGAGCAAGCTGACAGGTCCAATCTTAACAGCGCTGTTAGATCGCGGTTGTAGGTTTAGGTGCACGAGCGATTCATGGGCACAGAAGGATGTCGGCAGAGGAGCGATCTAATGTTTCTGACATCAGGTTTGAGACAATCATGGCGTTAATATATAATTCCACAATACCGCCATGGTTTGTAGCCATCTGTCCTCGATCCTGAATAGTTCTCAATGGACAGCCTAATACTGCCACCATGCCGACATGAGTGGTATTCCTCTAAGCCCTATGAGGAGCACTATAACGTGATCAGCTCTACACCATCAGAGCGGCCATGGGCATCAGATTAGCCCAGCTGGCTGGTTCTCGTGACTAGATGACCATTGTAATATTATTGATAGTATTACTAACTGTTGGATACCTTCGGGGAAGTACGTGCAAAAACACCTGGGGACAAGTCAGTATGGGTGTATTGACAGTGAATGTGGATGTGTAGTCCGTGGCTACTAGTGGAATTGCCTAACTCTCTCGTTTTTTATATCTTTTTATATATTTCTCTATTAGAGCGGTGCTCCATTTACCTGCGCCATAGCCAGGTGGGGTGGAGTTGTTCTCTCCTGCCAATTAGGTAAGCGAGAGGCTAATATCTGAAATGACATATGGGTGTTCAAATAATCAAACACCATGGGTGACATAATAATTGGTTTATAGACACCCCCATTTGGGCTTGAGTTGGAAACAGTCGCCATCCAAACGCTAATAATTATCTGTATTTTGTCTGTCTTTTTATGTATCTGACTTCACTCATCCTGCACTTTCGGATGAAACACCTTAAGGAAGGAGAATGGAAACATATGAAATACTCAGGTGATATCTATTTTAATTCATTTTTTCACCTCTTTTGAGCAGTAGCGAATTATTTGGTCCTGAAGAATGCAGCGGCACCGACTTGGGTCCACTTAACTGCAGAAACATGTCGACCTTGCACTATATATGTAGATATATGTTTAAACTACTAGACTATCGCACTGGTTTTATTATCTTTGAAGCAGGGAGGTACTAATTAAACATATTTTCCTCTTTTCTCTTCAATTTTAGCTTTACTCACTATTTTCCTCACTTTCACATTTTTTATGCACTGCTGTATAGTTACTTCCACTTGCCCATATACTTTCAGCTCACTGGGATACCCATTTCTACAACCAAAATCAATGTTTGAATGGGTACGAGCTATTACCCTTTCTGGTGAGAAGGATCACGGATGATGATAAGGGCGGTATCGGTGGTAAACTGATGGGTATTTTTCACATACGGAAAGTATACAGCTGATCTAGTGTCATATTCTCCTAAATCAGGTACATTTCTAGTCGATAGAGTGTGTTTGCTTGACCCACAACTATTTTGTGTTTGCTATAAGGCACACAGAACCCCAAATCAACTGCTGCATTATGAAGATTAGCACAAAGTGATAATGTGGGCGACCTCTCTTTTGAAGTGTGTGAAAAAATCCTTGATCATTTCTGTAGGAAAGTGACAATGCATGAGGCTATACATCCAAGTGGACAACACTTTAAACTTTTCACATACCATGCTTCGTCCGAAACACATGCCAACCCACTGAAAAATACTGTGGAAATGAAAATATAAACAGGTGGTGGCACCGGGTCAAGAGCTGGAGTGGGCAGATTAATGGGTAGAGTTCTAAGTTAGGAGTCTGGAGTGATAAGTGATGGATGGGGGGGTGGTGGTGGTTTTGTGATGAGTCTGAGTGGCCTGGATATTTGGAAAGGTTGCATTCGTTGATAGATGATTCCCATTAGAAAGGGGGTTCCATCTTTTCCTAAGGTGATTGTGAGATCAGCATGATTGTTCTAATGCTAAATAGTGTGATTAAGGGGGGACAGGTCGTGGACCTCCCAGGTGAATTTTAAGGCGGTGAAGTGCGCGATCTCATCGGAGCACTGTAAAGTGAGTTCCATTGGAAAGAAATGATTTAAACACTTTTAAATCATTTTGAGGTGCTCATAGAACAAGGTTTGGAATAGGGAGTGGCCGTGCAGAGCGGGCAATCAATCAGAAGGACATGTGATAGTGGGAGAGTGTGGAGAACCGCAGGAGATGGAGTTCCAGAGGGAGCAACTTAGGGAGGACAGATGAGAGCCTTGATGGAGAACGGGAAAATAATGTGAGAAGCACAGGGGCTTTTGGCAGGTGAGGACTATCTAGATTAAATTGACTCTAATATCTGGATTATATACACATATGTAAAAAGTTCTCATGTAACAGCAATTCAAATTAACTTCATTTTAGGACAACAGATAAGAAACAGTAACTTCTTGCAAATGATTAAGAGACATTACTGTGCATCACTTTTTGTTTATTTTTTTGTTGCTGCAATGAGACATAATCTCATTCATTTATTTCATCTACCGCCATAAATAGGATCCCATAAATTAATAATTTACAACTCTTAAAATGGTTTAACACATTAGGCAAAATAGGTTACATCTACATTTTTAATCAAGTATTGTTCTTAAGTATGAAATTAAATTAATGATGAATAGAAAACAAATTATAGAATAAATACGAGAATACATTAAATAAAATAAACTGTTGAACTATTTTCAAACAACTGCAGTATCGTTATGGAGTACAGTTCCATCCTTGAAATTGACACATAAAAAACTTTGGCTGAACATTTGCCCTACTTTTGCATCACACTACTGTGTGCTCACATACAAAAACACCTTTTTTCCAAAGAAACATTTCACATAGGGTCAGCCATACTGTTGTCTTATATTACATTCTGCCATCATATTGACACATTACTGCAGGAAATCGACAGAAAGCACAAGGTTGATTGATAGCGTGGGTACATGACCTTGATGTTTGAAAGTCACATGGACAAGAAATCAAATGGCCCATATTTGCCCACCGAAAGAAAGTTCATTGTGGAGAAGATACACAACTGGCCTATGTGTATTTAAAGTCCTGTTACACCATCTAGAGATTCTGGTGACACACCCAAAGCAAGGGATTTCAGTCCCCAGATATGACAGCATTGGTACAGATTGTTTACTGGCTTGTTAGTGCTTGACATAAATAAAAAAAACGGAATCACGTGTGTGTTGCTTCCTGCTTCAAGATTTGGTGTTGCTGTTTTTACATTATTATTTGTGTCAATTTCCTTTCATCTAAGGGATAATGAATTTCGGTCTGGCCTCCTAATCGACCTGTACACTAAAGCTGATATAACAAAAATCTATTTTTATGTGTCTCCTATTTTTATGAAGCTTATTGGAATTCCGCCTCCCACCCTCACTCACCCTATCCGTGCACTATTTCCGCAGCTTTTATTGGCCATTGTTCTTTGCCCACTTCCTACACTTACGAGAATATTGTTTTCCTGACGCTGACCACTTAGCGGACCATCATTGTATCGGCCGTGACGCAGGTGCAGCCCACCACGACTAACTTTTTTTCCAGCATGAAAGTGGAGCTGTTATTTTCCTTCTTTTCTCTCCGCAGGACCCAAACCAGCTGCTTTATTGCGACAGGGATTTCATATTCGGGGATTTTGCAGTAATCTTCGCATTCGACATTAGGAATAGGCGGTTCGTACTTCTTGTTGTCTGTCCTGTAACCAAACAATCGAGGCATTAGTGCAGTTTGTGGCCATCCTTCATCAACACCTGTTACCAAATTCAAAGAAGAAAATACCACAGGACCCCTGACTGAAATGAAGCAAGAGTGGGGGGCTAAACTATCTCCACGAACATGCTCCTATCTAAAAAGCCTGACAGCAAAGGGTAACCACTGAGGACCTACCAGTACCTAACCAAATATGCTTTGCATAGGGCACATTTTTTAGGCTTACAACAGGGCGGTTGCAGAAAAGGCAGAGGGTGGTGGTGATAGTCATGGTGGACAAGGCGGTGGAGAAGAAAGATGAGGGTATTTGGACCATTAGGAAGGATCCATGAAATGGATTGGATTGGTTGTTCTTGATGAAGTCGGGTTGAGACCCCTGAAGACTGCTCAATAAACAATTTATCATCATTTTACGAGTCAAAGAAAGAAGCCCCCCAACCAGTTATGCTTGACTCACGTGCATCATTTTTGGTGTTCTGCAGTTGCGCATCACACTTTCACAGGCACCCACAGGAAGAAGGCTGGTTCTTCAGACCCATGCCATGCACTGTGAGCTTTCCATGCATTCTACCCTATCTGATTCCAGGGCTACCCAGGTCACAAATCAAACTGAGAAGACAATAAGTGAGTTTGTGAACCTTCCCCTGCAATGCCAAAGGCGAACCAAAACTCTAAGCGAACTAGGTTGAGTGCAGTTTTTGGATGGAGTGCTTGAAACAGTGTTAAAAAGAGACTAGAGTGCACTGGCTTCTCCCCTAGCATCACCTTAGAATGAAACTTTAGCCCACTCTCTAACAACATTCTAAAAGATAGCTAATGTGCAGTTACCTATGAAGGGGCATTGTCCCTTTAAAGGCATTGCAGCCATTCAGTTCAATACTGTTATCGTGTGAATATTCTGTTCAAAGCTTTCACGTTCTTTAAAAAGCTTATTACATTGTCTCAGAATTTGAGGGTGATTTGAGGACACACCAACCCAATCCTGAATGAGAATTAGCATATCTGTAGTCTCAACTCAACTGCAAAATTATGAGCACCCGCAAGACATGATGCCATGGGCCATCTCACTGTAAAAGTGTGCTATTATGCATAATTTACAGGGAGGAGGGACAGTACCTCAAAATGGACAAAACTTTACCTTTATACATAATATTCTTAAAAGCAAACAAATGCGCTCCCACCAGTGAAATTACAGCGGAATGATGACATTGCATAAAACTATTTTAGCAATTGTTTTTCGTGACGTGGACTATAACTTTGACAAATCATTACAGCTCACACTTCATTGAACTTTGCTAACAGAACCACTACCTTTATAGACCCCAGTGGAGACTGCATTACCATGATATGCGTGAACCCCATCCCACTTTAATTTGAAAGTTCAATTGCATAAGTAGTGTTAAATATTTTTAAGGGCTGCAAGACTGGAAGCCAGGGCAGCTGTCCTACCTTAACAGATGATGCTCTTCTGATATTAATCCTTTGACCAATTAGTGCGCTTCCTTTCAATTTTACAAGCAGAGAAACTGACCTGTCCGAAGAGCTACCTCGATAGTTAATAATAAGAGAATGACCAACCAGAGGCCTCTCCTCTCTAGTATATAATGGGCGGGATAGTCAGTATGCACTTGGGACATTGTCCCCCACTGTAGTAATGTTAGATCTATCATAAAGGAAAGAATTATTTAAGAACCTGATTTGAGGAGAGGGTAGATATGTAAAGAGGAATTGCAAATTTGTATGCAGAGTTCACAAAGTAGGGCTTTGATATAATTTTACAGTGGTGGAGGAAATAAAAATACACATAACAAAATAATGCTGAAGAAAATAATATTCATGTTTAAATAATAATATATATGAAATCTGAAATAAGTTTGCAATGAACTAGAACCCCAAACCACCTAGAAGAAGTACATTGTCCATGTCATGAATTGACATTCACTTCAGGTATCTATGTAAAACTGAAGAAATGCATTATCGATTCCCCATTTCCAAGAAACAATCATCACAAGTTTTCTTTTATTATCTCTGTCACCTTGGATCCTTGTCCATTTCCGATGGAGGGTTTTAAGTCTCGCCCATAAACACTTTGTAGGTCGCATCTGGTTCACCTTATCTCCCACCCCCAAAATTCATGATTATTGTTCTCTTGGTAATGTATTATGGTGTGTAGGTGATGGGCAGGGATTTTTCATATAATGCCCAATTCATGCAACAGAAACGAGGGATCATTTGTTAAAATAAATACGTTGAGGAGTGAACTCACCTGACGGTCCATGGACAGACGGAGCGGTCTTTGATATCCCCTCTGTAACCCTCCTCAGGATTAGGGTTTGTTAAGTTGATCCTCACCGGGAAGTGCACGTCAGAATTAATGGTGGTACTTCTGCCCTTCCTCAGGCGTCCTCTTCTGGTTTCTGACGCTGCTACAAGGGCCACCAACACCACGACCAGGAGGGCCAATGTCTTGAGAAAGAAATGAAGATTTGAAAACAAAAGTTAAGGAGTTGTAGACATATACAGCACGGTTCTAGCAAGCAATGAAAACTTAATGTCATTACTTAGTGTCTCCATGTACTATATGCATTGTGGTCAGAGAGTGGAAGCCCAACTGGTAACACTGCACATCCTCAGACTTCTGAAACACTAATAACCACTCATTCTACTAGTATATACCTTAAGACTCACTGTATAATTGGTAATTTTTGCATTGTTTTAGAAAAGAAACTCACAAGTATGCAGTAGATGTGCTTGAATGCATACATTTATATTTCATATTAACAAATAATCATGTATTCTATAATGTTGTACTAATAAATTACAGATGTAGGGAGGCAATGAAATTGAAAAGGCAGAACGAGTGAATAAAATTGTGCAGAGAAACAGATTTTTTGCAGTTCAATGTCAACCAGAGGCAGAAGAAGGGGGTTACAGTGGTTAAAAAAGGTAACAAGAGAAATGAGGGTCTAAGTGGCTTCGGGGTTGACAATGTTACCACTTTCTTATTTGAGAAGAGAGCACAAGACTGATTTACAAACATCTCTTTAAAGGTCGTGAATCTGCTCCTTGTAACATTCCTCCAATCTTTGAAGTAGACAAAGAAACCATGAAAAGCAACAGGTTTCTGTGGGTGCTCTTACTGCATCACATTACACTTCCATTACAGGAAATGTGCTGGTGCAGATGTAACTTCTTTTTCTCAATGGCTAAACTCATTTTCCTTCATAGAACCCTCTTTACCTTACACTCCCATTTAATACAGGTGTGCTTTTGTCCCTTTCCCACCTTGGCAAGCACCTATCCGTACTTTTTGCAGGAGTAGTATTCCAGGACCCTGCCAAATGGAAGACGGGATGGAAAACCTTCATGAATGGCCACAGAGTTCCACATATGAGGATCTTCTCAAGAGTCCGTCATCACCCCTTCCCTTGTGCACCACACATAGAAGTTGCAAGTTGTAATTTTTTTAATGATTGTTTATGTGCAGGAAGAGTCACTTTCCTGCACACAAACAATCATTCATGGTGATTTGCTGTTTCAATGTGTGCTGCACAATACAGCACACACAGAAACAGCAGAAACGAGGAGAAATTAAACTTTTCTCCTCGTTTCGCCATGTAAAGACCAGGGATTTTTGGCCTTAATTTTGGCACAGCCACATATTTACGGCACCCTTGTAACTAGGAGGCAGCATCAAAATCAATGGGTGTTGAGGCAGAATGCCCACCGCAACACCCATTGCCCCCCTTTCACGCTAAGTGTAACGTGAAGGGGGCTTTATTGACAAGGCAGCGGAAAGACACCTTATGTGGCTTAAGGCTGACTTATCAATAAGGCAAAGGATTTTCGCCACTGGAATGACACAATAAATGATGTCCATGTGACGATAAGCCCTTGTAAATTTGTCCCTGATTTTCTGTAGAAATACACAACTTATACCCAATTAATACCCAATTAAAACGTACTCCTGGCTCTTAACAAGTGGGTGGAGCCAAAGCCCCTCTCTAGTGATGCTAACATTATTGTCGGACTGCGCCTCCAAGCTAGACCATTAAAAACCTACATAAAGGGGTAGATTTACTAAAAGGGAGTGTAAGACACCATAGCAAAAAATGTTGTTGCGCTTCATTGCACTGGGAGAATGAGAGCAGCACAGAGCTATATCCAGTAAGATATGGTGCTACTGCTCTCTTCTTCAGCACTCATGCACAAACATAATATCTAGCATAGGATTTGTACTAGGAAGGAACTCTACCGCTACAAAATACTAAGCCTGGACAAACTTTAAAACCTTTCACTCATTGGATACATGCTTTACATTGCAGATCACATGCAATGTCTGGAAAGTTAGGAGAAATTAAAAGATTTCTCCTACTTAGCTCCTGCCTGAAGGAAGTGTTGGCACAGAGTCCTGTCTAACAAATTGAGTACATAGGGATTTGCATGGCAAGCTGTGAGTTGTAGCTTGATAACACTCAAATATCAGCAGTGCTATGCCCCTTTTTGCTGTGTTGCAAAGCAAGGCAATGCCTTATATGAGTTACTTTAATGGCTTCTTTCCATCCCAAAATGTTTTCCAAAGCCAATTGACGGCCCAGCTTCCTGTTTGCCTCAACACCATGAAGGTCTGAACTGCCACTTTACCCAACTATTGATTTCCTATTTTGTCTTCAAAGGCATTAACTCCCAAAAGATCAGTCTTTGTGTTTAGATTCCTAAAATTGTTTCTAAATGCTTCTTTTTTTGGTATTTTGTGACTCCCTTCCTTCATACAAATGTTACCTATAAGCTGTGTGCTCTGCCTTTGCATCCGAAGTAGATGTAGACCCCTCTATGCCTTACTTACTGCGACTAAGCTCAAACATACAGTGATTACGATTCTTTAGCATGGCTACCATGACTCCCTCCCCATGTCTACCCCGATCATCATTTCTGGCCCTCATACCTCTCCATTAGAAAGTTCATCATATCAATAAACTACACACAATGTACAAAGACTTGTTCTCTTCCATCAACCATAATACATTCTGAGACTATAAAATGCTTGACCCTGCTAATACCCTCTTAATGACTCCAGAGCCTTGAGACTCACCATCAGCGTTCTCCTCTGAAACCTCATGGTTGGTCGTTTTCTTGTGGTGCTCCTCTTGGCAAAGTATTTCTCTTGTGAGGAGGACACAGGGATATTGCAGACCTGGCTGCATGGCCTCTTATAAGAGCCAGGTGTCCTCCCACACAAGGCTCACGCAAAGTCACATGCAGTCATTGCGCGGATCCATTTACCGATAAACTCCCAACGAGATATTTAAATTTAGAATACTAAAAAAAAATGACCTGCCTCTCACCACATAACCCAAAAGCATCACAAGAGCTAGTTAACCTCATTACCTCCATGAACCTTCATTTCCCATCACATGAAAGGAAAGAAAAAAATAAAAAGCAATGTCAGCAGTGAAGTTCCGGCGTACTCTTGGAGAACGCCGCTGGTTGTCCTCTCTGAGAACATGGCTGCCCTAGATTCGTACTGTACATCCAATGTTTGACCACTAGCGTTGGTTTGCACCCCTCAAGTTATGGTACACACCGCCTGCAGACAATGTTCAGAGTATGTCCAAGCAATAAGCCTTGTAACAACTTGATTAAAGCAACTCTTCAAATATAAATATTTACAGAATGCCAAATGTGTTGTTTTTTTTACCACGTGTTAGACAATCCAGTTTCACTGTCTAGTTTCAGTTGAGTCTCACATTTACACGTTACTGATCACACAATCTGAGTCTCATTAATCTAAGGAAACAGCTTTGTTTTTCCTTCAATAGCTAATTATACTATATATTTTTTATTGGGTTCACTGTAATTAGGTATTTACTTTTTAGGTCTGGCTCACAGTGCAGCTGTCTGCAAGGAGTCTTGTATGTAACATACATAGCCGGTTTCACCCAGTGTCCTTCAGCCATTGACTTCTTTGTGAAAGCCCTCGTCACCCATTGCTTACGGAGATTGTCAATCACATTTTGCCTCTGCCCAGAGAAGTATTTATCTCTCATTGCTATGTTATTGGCTGTTCGGCATATCATTCCGCCTCCAAGGAGTGCTTCTATTGCAATAAATGACCGCCTATTTTACACCTGAAAATTGTAATCAAGCATCATACTTTTTGCCCCACTTCTTTCTTTCCCACATGTGTTTTGCACATGAAGCAAGATATATGAGGTATAGTAGCATTGTACTGTAATGCTGCATTCCTTAATTTTTGCACCAGTCTCTGCACATAAAAATATAACAGTTGTGTGACTATTCGTGTTGGCTCTGTGTATGTTCTCAATGCATTAATACCTTCTGCAGTGTTGGTGGTCAAGACATGAAGCATCTGAAAGTCAGACCTGTTAACCCCCCTAATGCTTGTTTCCTTTTGATATCATAATTTCAGTTGCATTACTGCTTTTAAATAAATAAATGTGATATATGTGTTCACATTTCTTATTGATACAGTTTTAGCCTTTTTTTCAAAACTCGGCTACAGCCCACTTTCTGTAGTTAGACCTTTTGTTTCCAATACATAAAATACAGTTCGAGTGGGTTTTAGGTCAGCCCTTTGATCATTATTGGATGATTTTTGAAGTCTAACTCCGTTGTCTGCTCTTGATTCAATGGCTTTCCTCCCTATTCTTCTGTTGTATCCAAGTGGAGCAATTTGGTCTCATTTAGTCTTCCATCAGATGGCTGGAGGCCAGCCATTACTTAACATTGTGTAGTACTGTGTATGTGACTTACTATAGAATGTTTTATATGTCATCTCCAGAACTTTGCCTGTTGCTTAGTGCTGTCGAATGTTTATGCTTTTCTGTTGGTCTTGGGCTGCTGAGCCTGGTGAAGTCTGCCTACGGGCTCCACGACCATGCGGTTACCATTAAACTCAACGCATCCTGATCCAGTGTCCAGCTCAATTACTACAGAAATTTGGCGAGGAGCTTGAAACTACATGGTCACACCCTGCGTGCAACAACCTTCACTCTGTCATCTATCTTGCAATGAACTCATTGTTTTTTTCAAAGAAGCAAGCTTGGCTTTATTGTCACTCTCATTGGCTTGTTTCTTACGGGTCACCTGCCATTGGCATTCTTTTTCTTTGTGTGTGTGTCTCTCGCCTGGAGCATGGATGCACTGTTTGTGACCTTCCCCTGCTCATTTTTGTAGGTGCTACTTTTTTCTTTGGGCTTAAGCACTCTATCAGAGTGAGGCATTTCTGCTGCCCCCTCATGTACTTCTGCCCCCTCTGTGTACCTCCCTTGTCCTGTTGCTTGCCCCACCCTCTTTCCCTCCTTCCATTGATGTCTGTGTTGTTAGTTGCCCCCACCCGGCCTCCCTCCATTGATGTCTGTTGTTGCTTGCCCCCTACCTGTCCTCCCTCCTTCGCATAATGTCCATGTTGTTCCATGCCCCAGTCACTCCCTTCCACTCTCTGCAGTTTGTGTGCTTGCTCCCATCTCTCCCTACTACCCTCTGTTGTCCTTGTTGCCCCCAGCTCCTCCCACCCACACTCCATTGCCTGTATTACCCAACTCACCCTCCATCCCTCCTTGTTTGCGTGCTGGCCTGCCCTCCCTCCATAACAAACAAAAAAGAGCGTTTCTTGGGGACCGCTCTGGCCGCGTCATAGCGTTTTTTACCCACCCCCTCCGTTGTCAGTGTTGTCCACCCTAAGCCCTCCCTCGGAGTTATCCTCCATCCCCGCTCACCTGCCCCTCCAGCAACAAAATCAATGCTATGGCGTGACCTGCACTGGTCGCGTCATAGGGATTTCTTTTCTATTTCTGCCTTGCTGCACATACGCCTGTCTGCTGTACAACATGGCTAAAAATCATTGACAAGGCCAGTAACCCTGTTACAGACAACACCTGTGTGCTTTCTTTGTGCTTGTTTATTATAGATTGTCTTTGGCACTCCATCGAAGTGCATGTCTTACTTGGCTCTTTCCCCCACTTCTTTCTGTTCACCACGCACTTCGTTTGAACTCTCCCCTTTCCCTACTTCCACCATGGGGTGGGGAGCATTGGAGGACGGGGAAGTTCATTTATTTATTTGCTTTTAACAAGGTCTCCACACTTGAAAGTGTTGTGAATGCGTGCTTCTAATTGTTTGGCTTGTGCACACTTTAAAAAAAGTTTTTTAACTTTTAATTTACTGGTCTAACATGACCGTCCAGTCCACCATGTTAGATTTGAAAATTAGAAAATGACCGCCTTTCCTCACTTTGCATGTGTGCCCATGTATCACAACATTTTTTTTAAACAATTGCTCTGGAGCTGCAAAGTACTAATGGGCTGCTTTTTTTTTTCTTGAATGCTTTTTTGTCATTTTCATCCTTTATTTACCATCATGTTAAAATGGTAAATTAAAAATGGCCGATGGATGCAGATGCATAGGAAGATATCTTAGAATTGATTTTGCTTACTAGAAAATTCACCACAAAATAGCCAGCCATGCATTCGACTAAAGGTTTGAGTCCTTTGTTCAGACTGAAAGAAACTCACAACTTTCTTTCTTGTAAAATGTCTCAAACCTCATGCGCTTTGCACTGCTATGAACTAGGGGCCTAATTTATGAAAAGTGACGCATCGCTGCGTGAAAACAGCGATGCGTCACTTTTCATTGCGCCCTCCTTGCGACACCAATGATGCGTCATATTTACATTATGATGCATCATGGCGCAAGGAGTTACAGATACGTCAGTATTTCTGACGTATCTGTAAGCGCAAAAGTGACGCATTGCTGGAGTGTGTCACAAAAGCCCCATGTGAAAGGGCCTGCGTCAGTCCTGCGCCTGCTGCAAGGCATGGGCAAGATTTTGACGCAACGGCGTCCTAAAAGTGATGCCGTGAAATCTTATAGATTTCACTGCGTCACTTCTACAACCCTTTCTTGCGTCAATACGCCCCCTTGCATACATTATACCTGGCACAGGTATAATGTGGTGCAGGGGTTTACAAAGTGATGCATCTACCTAGATGCGTCACTTTGTAAATATGGCGCAACAAGGCGCATTTTTTACGCCACTGGTGCGTCACAAAAAGTGACGCACCAGCGGCGTAAAAGTGACGCAAGGGCTCATAAATGAGGCCCCACGTTTTTATCAGTCTTGATTGCAAAAAGTGTTCTTAGGTGAGTAGCAAGTGGGAATGTACGGAAAATCCAAAAGTGGTCACTTTGTAGCTACTTGATGAAGCGAGTTTTAAAAATCAAACGCGTTTTGATTCGCGGAGTTAAACTTCCATAATGAATTAATAATATTAATGAGTTTATGCATGATTTGTACTAATTCAACCTAGTTTAAAAATGCATTCACAAACACGAGGGTCTAACATTATGTGCTCTTTTTTTAATTTGCGAGTACGTTGAAAAATAATAAACTAACTTTGTCTATTTGTTTTGTCAACATTAATTGCGGCTGTTTAAATAATGGCATGTGCTTATCTTAAATGTGCTTTCGTCTATGTCGTGTTTTTTATGTGGCAGAGGCTCGTGGGGAATCCTGAGGCTCGTGTGAAGAAGGTTTTTATGACTGCTGCTGATTCGTGCTTAAAGCTAGATAACATAAACTAATGGATTAACATTAGTAAAGGGGGTGGGTAACAGAACGACTTTCATTACTCAAATTAATTAATGTTTTGTGTTTCTTTGCAAACTAGTTCTTCGAGAAAGAGGCCTAGTTTTTAAAATGGGTGTTTGGAATCCTGTCGTGATGAGCCGAGCACAGCAAAAGAATGAAAAAAGTTTGTCACATTCATAATCGTCAGTAAACAAAATATGAGGAACTGTGCAGGATGTGCTCCGCGTTGAATAACTTCCAAGGACAGGATGCGGCAGAAAAGCCAAGCTGAGGAAGCAGCAAACTGTTTTTTAATAAGTTGTAGCAATATTCTCGGAAGCTAATGTCGCTTGTGGAGAATAGACAAAGCCGTTATAGAAAAGCACGATTTTGGAATGAAGAAGCAATGACCTCATGTGGACTGACGGTTTTCAGCCAATCAAAGAGCTGGATGTCTTTAAAAAAGTATTCTTTTATCTAGTTTTAGATAGAGAAAAGGTATAAAACTTGGCCTCTTGGGAGGAGCTTTGCTGGCTCGTTCCTGAATCCTGAAGGGCGTGAGATGCTGTCGGACTATTGACTCACGTAAGGGAAACCTGAAATTATGTCTTTTCTTTTAGGTTCTAATAGGTTTAGTCAGGGAAATAGGTTTATGAAATGAGATTCTTTCTGCTTAAATACTTTTTTTTTTCACAACCAATTTTATTGAGCAAAAGAGTATCAAGAATGTGGTATCTTCACACACCAAGATCCCCACAACAGTATCAATGTAATGGTGACATACATAGTATTCCATGAAGCAAGTGTCAATGAAGCTCAGCTTTAAAAATGCCCTAACAGCCCACCCCAACCCCAACTACACCCCCACCCGTACCCAACACCCCCCCCCCGCCACACATGTATAGAAGCAACGCAAAGACGATACACATAGAAGAAGCAGGTATAATGCAACCAGGGTTTTGCCATTCGGGCCAGAAAAGTCACTGCGATCAAATGTCCTCCTCCTGCTCCGCCGGGGGTTCCAAGGACAGGCCACGGTAGTCGGCCCACCGCTTCCAGATCTTGAAATGTTTGCGTGGGCAGCCCCGCGCCTCAAAGACCGGTTTTTCAAGACCCATAAAGTAGTCCAGCCCAGCCTTCCATGCAGACAGGGGGGGGGCCCTCACAGATTTCCAGGCCCGAGCCAGGTCACGCTTAGCAACCACCAGGCCCAGGAGCAACAGATGACGCTTATACATGTTGCCCCCAACCCCTTCCATAATGTGCAGCAGGCCTAGCCGGTGGGTTCGAGGAAGATCCCAGCCCAGGACCTCAGCCAGGCAACTCCATACGCCCCTCCAGAATCCAGCCAGGCGACCACACGACCACACCGTATGCAGCAGGGAGCCAGGAACTTCCCCACAGCGCAGGCACTCCGACGACGCAATCAAACCAGCCTTCCACAGACGTTCACGTGTATAATAGGCACGATGCAGGTATTTGAATTGTATCAGGCGGAGCCGAACCGCAATAGCGGTGCCGCGCGGGGACTCCAGCGCCTCCCTCCAATCGTCCTCATCCAGGGCGCCCACGTCTACCTCCCACGCCTCCCGAAGGGAGCTGAGAGTGGATGAGCAGTGAGTAACAAGTGACTGATAGATCCTAGAGACCTTCTTGTCTCCCAAGTCTCCCATAAACACTTTCGCCTCAATCGGACTGAACTCCGGCAGGGAGTCGAGGCCGGCAATGCTCGGGGCGAGGGCATGCCTCAGCTGTAGGTAACGGAAGAACTGGGACTGAGGCATCTGGAACTCCACACGGAGTTCCTCAAAGGACTTGAGGGTGGCGCCTGATACGACCTGGCCCAGTTGTGTAATTCCAATAGCCTCCCAACCCTCGAACCCGGCCAGGACCGCCAGTTCCGGGAGCATGCCGTTGTGCCACAGCGGCGTTTCAGCCGTTAATTTGCCCCACCAACCCATGCGGCGCAGAGACTGCCGCCACACTGCAAAGACCACTTTAGTTACCGACGGCAACCCACGGCGTATACGGGCCGAATAAAGAATGGTGTGGAGCGTACGATCTCCCATGAGATGTCTCTCCAGGGCATAGGCCGGGTCACTCCTATCCCCGTACCACCAGTCATTGAGGACAAGTAGGTGTGACGCCTGGTAGTAGGAGAGGAGGTCGGATGTGGCCAAACCACCACAGTATGTGGACAGAAAGCACGTCCTCAGGGCCACCCTGGCTGCACCGCCATCCCACAGGAAGCGGCTCAGCACAGAGTTCACCTGGCGGAACCACTCCATGCCAATAGGGTGCGGGAAAAGTGCTGGAGTTGGTACAACAGCCTCGGCAGCGCCACCATCTTAAATATGGCCGACCTCCCAAAGATTGTAAGGGGCATCCTGGACCATGTTTTGACATCAGTCTGGACCCGTTCCCACACTGGCAAGACACTGCGTGTCCAGGCCACGGCTCGCGAGGTCGAGAGGAAGACACCCAGATACTTCAGGCCGTCCGTCGCCACTCGCAGGTCGGCGGCCCAAGGGTCGGCAACCACTCCGCCATGTAAAAGCCACAGGGTCGATTTAGACAGATTAAGGTGAAGCCCCGAGACTTCGCCAAACCCCCGCATGATCTCCAAAACTCGAGGGCCCGAGCGCCGCAGATCGGTAAGGAACAGGAGGACGTCGTCTGCATAGAGAGCAATCCTATCCGTTAGGGTATCGTTCCAGACAAAGCCACGTAGATGGGCATCCACTCGTATCCGCGACACCAGGGGCTCCATGGCCAGGGCGAACAGATAGGGGGACAGCGGGCAACCCTGCCGAGCACCACGTCCGATTTGGAAGCGCCCTGAGACCGCACCGGCTACACGGACCAACGCCGTAACATTGGTGTATAGGAGACGGATATAGGACAAGAAGACAGGCCCTAGATTGAGGCGGGCCAACAAGGTGAACATATACGCCCAACTCACCGAATCAAAGGCCCGGTCCATGTCCGCAAGGAGGAGTGCGGCCTGTTCATCCCTAGCACCCATGGCGTCGATCGCCGCCTGCGCCCGCCGGATATTATGCCGGGTGGCCCTGCGCGGCATGAACCCGGCCTGGTCAGGGTGGACCAGGTCGGCGATGTGGGGCAGAAGGCGGTTCGCCAGGGCTTTCGCCAAAATCTTGGCCTCGATGTTGAGGAGGGAGATCGGCCTGTAAGAGTCGTGCCGGTCCAGCGCCCTGCCTGGCTTCAAAAAGACTACAATCTCGGCATGACGCCAGTCAGGCGGCAGCTCGCCTCTAGTCCGCGCAGCCTCCAGGGCGTTGCGAAAGTGGGGTCCCAGCTGGACATGGAACTTTTTATAAAATTCGGCAGGATAACCGCTCGGGCCGGGCGCCTTCCCAGTATTCAACTGGCCAAGGGCCTCCCCAAGTTCCTCGGACGTAAGCGGGGCCTCCAAGGCCGTTCTAGTCTCCTCCGGGACTGCCTGCGGGAGTAGGTCGTCCAAGTATGAGGCAATCTCGCCCTCCACCAAGGGGTCACGAGGAGCATATTGTGCCTCGTAGTAGCGGGCAAAGCTAGCCGCCAACCGACCCGGGTCGGTCATGACCGAGCCGTCCTCCGCCGTAAGGCCGGGCAGCTCTAGGGGCTGGAAAGTCGCCTAGCAAAGCCTATGTAACATGGTGCAGGACTTATCGCCCCACTGGTACACCCTGCTGCGCGTGGCGAGCCACGCCTGTCGGGCCTCCTCGTACAGGACCGAGGAATACGTCTGCTGGGCCTGCAGGAGCTGTCGCACGACGCCCTCGTCACCCCCCAGTCGACCACGCTGCTCTGCTTAAATACTTTTCGTGCTAATTTGTTTTGAACTGACAGTCTAATGTGCCTTTACTTAATAAAATGATTGCTTATTAAATCCTAAATTAAAAAGATTTCTTTATTGAAATGCTCTTTATTTGAAAATAAAGTTAATAAAAGAGATTTTGAAATGACAAGCTGGTCTTGTTTATTCTGAGTCTAGTTACCATCAGTTGATTCATTACCTAGGTGACTTAATTAAAAGTTTCCATATATAAACATGAATATGATAAACTGCAGTTGTATATAAATGTAAATAGTTATATGAATAGTTTCCGATTAATTAGGTCACATGATTCAGTTGGCCAATTCTTGTCTCAGTCATTTATGGGCCTTGTGAAGAGTCTATGATTAATGGTGAGTATCATGGTGTAGTGTAGTACTTTTGAGACAGAATTTCTGCAGGCCCGCTGGATCAATTATCTGGTAGCAGAGTTACGGTTACTATGGTAACTGGCATGCTACATGTAGAAACATAGGATACATGTCTAAAACATGTTAAGTTTGTCCAGTTGTTATATGTAGTCGAAAGGTCTTTTCCAGCAGTGAGAAAATTCCTACTGTGCCGGCAAGAGTAGTGTGACAAGTGAGGTTACACAGTGTGGGCTTTGGGTATGGGCGGACCGGAATAACAGGCGTGGAGGCCGTATGTAGTGAGCTATGTCTTCAGCTGTTTTTATTAACACAGACAGATATAGAGTTTGTAGAGGTAGAGGAAACAAAGGATTGGAGAGGGAAGGTCCTGGAAGGCAGTCGTCAGGGAGGAGTGATCCGCGATGAGCTGGCGTGGTACGTCTTCTTCTTTCCGACTTGGGGATCCGGTGGCCCTCGGAGTTAAAGAGAGACAAAACAGGGCAGTTTAGTCCTCGACGTTGAGTACTGACGGATGACACCAACACCCGGTTTGTGAGGGGATAGAGGAGAGAGAGAGGAGGGGTCGGAAGGGTCAAAGACGGAAGGGAATACAAGCGGGAGAGGAAAAGGGTGAAAGTAGTGAGGGGTTCGGTGGCGGAATTCTCTATGTACAGTGGCTCGGGAAGTGCGGGTATATACAGTGCTCCTAGGAGTGCTATACAGTGAGGGGATGGCTTATATACACTATGATACAAGTCGACCTGCAGTTCAGGAGACAGGGTACTCACATGCCCCGCCGCAACTCTTCTCCGAGTTGCGGCCGCTCTCCAGCCACCTCCTGGGGACTCCACCAGTCCTCGCTCCAGATCTCTTCCTCCTCGCCTCCGGTCTTCGCTTCTCCTTGGTCTCCGCTATCTCCGTCCACCGCCTCCAGTTCTTGGTTTGCTGTCTCCTGCCACGAGTCCGCCGTCAAGAACTCTGCTCCTTCTCCGCGGCGTCCTTCTCCGTGTTCCGGTCCGGGATCGTAGGCGGAACTTCCGGGGTCAGCGACAGGTACTTCCGGGTTGCCGTTGCTCGTACTCGATTCCTGCATGGAAAGAGAAAGGGGAGTATGCCGGGTTGCCAGGGACGCGGTGGGACCATCATCGGAGCCCAGAGAATCGGTACTGAGCCATCGCCCAATAGAGGTAGGGGAAGGGTCCGTTCCACATCCCTTTCCCCTAGCCATCTTTCTACTAGAGTTTGTTGGGGGTGGGTAACGAGACAAGTAGTCAGCATTTCCCTGCTCCACGCCTTTCCGGTGTAGTGTTTTAAATCTGTAGGGCTGAAGAGTAAGAAACCATCGTAGAACACGGTCATTGTGTCCCTTGTTTCTTGCCATCCATTCTAATGGTGCATGGTCCGTATATAAGGTGAATTCGCGACCATCCAGGTAATAACGAAGGCTTTCTACGGCCCATTTGATAGCCAAGGCCTCCTTTTCGATTACTGCATAATTCCGTTCCCGGGGAAAGAGTTTCCGACTTAGGTAGAGGATTGGTCTCTCATTACCGTCCCTGTCTTTCTGGGACAGCACGGCCCCTATACCTTGGTCCGAAGCATCCGTTTGAAGGATAAAGGCCTTGGTGTAGTCGGGACTAACTAGAACGGGTTCGGAAACCAGAGACTGCTTCAGTTGGCTGAAGGCATGAAGCAACTCCGGGGTAGGATGGCAGAGGGCCTCCTCGGCTTTTGTGGACTTTTTGAGGAGATCTGTTAAGGGAGCAGCTGTTTGGGAGAAGCGGGGAATGAACCTCCTGTAGTACCCCAGGAGGCCCAGAAAAGCCCTTAATTCTTTCCGTGTTTGTGGGAAGGGGATAGACTGTATGGCATCTATTTTTTTGTTTTGAGGTCTGATGACACCCTCGCCCAGGAGGAACCCCAGATATTTTACGGTTTGGGCGGCCAGTGTGGTCTTGGAGGGATTGATGGTAAAGCCATGGCTTCCCAGCGAGGAAATTAATTCTTGTAAGTGATGTAGGTGTTGGGTCCAAGTGTCGCTATAGATGATAATGTCATCCAGGTATGCCCCGGCGTATTGGGAATGAGGTTGGAGGACCTGATTCATGGCCCTCTGAAAGGTGGCGGGGGCACCGTGAAGGCCAAAGGGCATCACCTTGAATTGAAACAGGCCATCCAGGGTTGAAAAGGCTGTTTTCTTTTTGTCCTCTGCGCGGAGTGGGATTTGCCAATAGCCTTTACAGAGGTCAAGGGTACTGATAAACTTAGCCTTGCCTATGCGTTCTACCATTCCATCTACCCTGGGTAACGGGTACGTATCAAAACAGGAGATTTTGTTGACCTCCCGGAAGTCTATGCAGAATCGTACCGAGCCATCCGGCTTCGGTACCAGAACAATAGGGGAATTCCAGTGACTGATGGACGGTTCAATGATGCCCATTTTTAGCATCATGTCGGTCTCCTCCTTGATTACCGTCCTTCGAGCCTCTGGAACTCGATAGGGCCGTTGTCTCACGGTTTTCCCAGGTTCAGTCCGAATACAGTGCTCTATAACCGAGGTATGGCCGGGTAAGGAGGAAAACACCTGTTGAAGGGAGGTCAAGGCAGTACGTAGGTCTTCTCTTTGGGGTTCCTGCAAGTCGGGATCAAAACAGACCTCATAAGGGAGGACTGTTAGGTTAGCAAGACTGGACAGAACAGGTCGGGGTCCTTCCCACCGTTTTAGGAGATTTATATGGTAAATCTGGGTGACCCCTCGTTGAGGATCCAACTCTATTTCATAGGTCACAGGGGTTACCTGACGTAGAACTTCAAAAGGGCCCTGCCACTGACCCAGAAGTTTATGGTCTGAGGATGGCAGAAGGAGAAGTACCAGATAACCTGGGTTGAATGAACGGGACCTAGTTCCCTTGTCATATTGACGTTTTTGAGAGGCCTGGGCCGTCAACAGATTCTGACGCACAATTTCACGTATTTGTCCCAAGTGTGTTTTTAGGTTAGCAACATATTCTGGGAGGGGTTTGGTGCGATCAGGTTCGGCCTCCCAGGCTTCTTTTGCCATGTCCAACAGGGTTCGGGGAGCCCTCCCATATAACAGTTCGTAGGGGGAGAAACCGGTGCTAGTTTGGACCTTGCATCGGATTGCAAACAAGGCTAGGGTAACATCTCTTCCCATCTTTTGCTTTCGAGGGCCAATAGTTTCTTTAGCGTAGTCTTTAGGGTGGCATTATAGCGTTCGACTAGGCCATCGGTCTGGGGGTGATAAGCCGAGGTCCTTATCTGTTTTACACCAAGCTGTGAACATACCTGTTTCATAAGGGAAGAGACAAAGGGGGTCCCTTGATCCGTTAGGATCTCTCGGGGGAAACCTACTCGTGAAAATATTGAAATAAGTGCTTTTGCAATGTTCTGTGTGGTAGGCTGTCTTAAGGCCACTGCTTCTGGAAAACGAGTGGCATAGTCCACCAAAACCAGGGCATATCGACACCCACTTCTGGAAGGAAGCAGCGGACCTATAGGATCCATGCCAACCTGACTAAAGGGAACGTCTATGAGGGGCATAGGTTGGAGGGGTACTCGGGGAGGGCGATATCGGCTGTTTTTCTGGCAGACGGGACATTCTTGACAGTATCGTTTTATCTGCTGATAGACCCCCGGCCAATAGAACCGGTCGAGGATGGATTGTCCCGTTTTTACATCACCAAAATGTCCCCCTAATAGGTGGCTGTGGGCTAGGAACAACACTTTCTCCTGAAAGGGGCCAGGGATTAACAACTGTGAGGCTTGCTGAGGGCTGCCCTTCCTGTATAATAGCCCATTCCGTTTATAGAAGTAGGGACCTACTTGAAGAGGGTCTTCATTATCCAGAGCCCGGTTCCAGGCATTCTGTAGCATTGGATCTTCCTGCTGAGCCGCCCGGAACTCCCTATCAGTTTCCCAAGGATGGTCGTTCACTTGAACGGGATATGCGGTAGCATGATTTCTCTTCTCCTTCTTCTTTTGGCTCTTGGTTTTGTAGGGTTTGTCCGGCATGTTCGTATTATTACTGGTTTGGGGAAATGGTGCTTCTGCCCACCATTTCTCAAGTGAATCGGTTGTTTTCTGGAGGAGGTGAGGAAGTCCGCTATAGTCACTGCCCAGTATTATTTGTTCCGGTAAATTGGGTACCAAGCCTACGTTCAGAAGGCTTCCTTGGTCTGCATGATGTTGTACCCGCACCCTGGCAGTGGGATAAGTCTTGGTGTCGCCGTGAACGCACTGGATGGCAACTGTACCGGTCACTGGTCCTATGCGAGTGGGTAGTTCCTGAGGGCGCAATACGCTTTGCCGGCAACCGGAATCAGCCAGAGCGCTTAATGGTTGACCGTCAATCCTCACCGGACAGTGAAAATGAGGGGGTTCCATCTCCGGGGTGCCACATACCAGATTTCTAACCAGCCCCACCTCCATGGGTTCTTCTCTCTGGGGGCAGACTCTGGCGATGTGACCATAACCCCCACAATGGTAGCACTGGGGTCCGGGGTTCGGTGGTCGTGGTAGGACGGGGTAAGGAAAAAGGGGAGTTGGTTCTGGTTTTCTAGGCATTGGAGGTCTTTGGGCTCGGATGTGATTGGGGTGATGACCTCGGGTTGGGTGCTCATCCTTTATCCTCTGAGTCTCCTGGGCACGATTGAAAGCGCTGGCGATTTCCACGGCCGTGTCTAACGTTAGGCGGGCGTGCTGGCGTACCCACTTCTGCGTGGAGGGATGCAAGGAAGCCAAAAATTGCTCCAAATATATTTTAGCCAAAATATCGTCTTTGGAGGAGGTGGCGGGTTTCAGCCAACGATTAGCCAAATCCTGGATACGGAAGGAAAGAGCCCTGGGGTTTTCTTGTGGCCCTTCCTTCACTTGTCTGAGGCGTATCCTATAAGTTTCCTCGTCGATTCCTAGCCGCTCCAAAATGCATGTCTTTATATCAGCATACAGGGTCTGCCCCTGGACGTTGGCCTGCTGGTAGGCCGCCTCTAACTCTCCAGTAAGCAAAGGGCCCAGATAGTGACCCCAGCGGTCAGCTGGCCAAGCAGCAGCGTGGGCCAAGCGTTCAAAGTTTGTAAAGAAAAAGTCCGGGTCTTCGCCTGGAACATACTTTTGTAGTACTACCGACGGAAGGGAGGTAACGGGCCTCTGTTGTCCCAACACGTCAGTTAGTTTTCCTAGGGCTTGATCTTGGGCCGTGCCTTGACCCTTCAGGACATCGTGTAATTGCCCACGATCCTCTTCGGCAGTTTTTAGGAATTGTTCCATGAGCTTTCCCATCTGCTCCTGGGATTCGGCCAGCTTTTTTACCGCAGCCTCCATGCCTCCGGTGTATCCCACTTCTGACACCACCTGTGGGCTTTGGGTATGGGCGGAACGGAATAACAGGCGTGGAGGCCGTATGTAGTGAGCTATGTCTTTAGCTGTTTTTATTAACACAGACAGATATAGAGTTTGTAGAGGTAGAGGAAACAAAGGATTGGAGAGGGAAGGTCCTGGAAGGCAGTCGTCAGGGAGGAGTGATCCGCGATGAGCTGGCGTGGTACGTCTTCTTCTTTCCGACTTGGGGATCCGGTGGCCCTCGGAGTTAAAGAGAGACAAAACAGGGCAGTTTAGTCCTCGACATTGAGTACTGACGGATGACACCAACACCCGGTTTGTGAGGGGATAGAGGAGAGAGTGAGGAGGGGTCGGAAGGGTCGCAGACGGAAGGGAATACAAGCGGGAGAGGAAAAGGGTGAAAGTAGTGAGGGGTTCGGTGGCGGAATTCTCTATGTACAGTGGCTCGGGAAGTGCGCGTATATACAGTGCTCCTAGGAGTGCTATACAGTGAGGGGATGGCTTATATACACTATGATACAAGTCGACCTGCAGTTCAGGAGACAGGGTACTCACATGCCCCGCCGCAACTCTTCTCCGAGTTGCGGCCGCTCTCCAGCCACCTCCTGGGGACTCCACCAGTCCTCGCTCCAGATCTCTTCCTCCTCGCCTCCGGTCTTCGCTTCTCCTTGGTCTCCGCTATCTCCGTCCACCGCCTCCAGTTCTTGGTTTGCTGTCTCCTGCCACGAGTCCGCCGTCAAGAACTCTGCTCCTTCTCCGCGGCGTCCTTTTCCGTGTTCCGGTCCGGGATCGTAGGCGGGACTTCCGGGGTCAGCGACAGGTACTTCCGGGTTGCCGTTGCTCGTACTCGATTCCTGCATGGAAAGAGAAAGGGGAGTATGCCGGGTTGCCAGGGACGCGGTGGGACCATCATCGGAGCCCAGAGAATCGGTACTGAGCCATCGCCCAATAGAGGTAGGGGAAGGGTCCGTTCCACACACAGTTCATTTGTTCTGTTTCAAAATAGTGGTATTGATATATAACACTAGTGTTGTGGACGTACAGCACAAGTTTAGGGATCTTTAGGTGTGATAGGTTGAATGTATAGTGAGGATTGTCTATGAAATCGTAGCTTTCGAGTATAGGGACAACTGTCCTGTTTTAAAACTTACTGTGAAAAGAGTAGTAGAATTTATCCAAGCTTGAGTGAAGGGTAAGAAAGCATTGTTTCTTATTGGCAAGTAAGGATTTTTATTGGCGGGTTAAAGTCCTACCAAAAATATCACGTATGAATGATTAGGGATTCTTTTGTATGATTGCATTGCGTGTAAAATATTTTGTGAAAATAGCGTACCTCCCACCTCATCTTCAGTAAATTTTTAAGAAGACTGGCTGGATTGATTTTGTCCCATTTAATGGTATAGCCATTAAGAGCCCCCAATTTGATGGGTTGTTCATAATTTATTCTGGGGTTATTTTGTGTAGTAGTGGGAGAGGGTAACACGACAGATAGAGCCAAGGGATAATGGTCACCATATAGGTGATCAAGAGTGTCCCAGAAGGATATTAATGGGGAATGCATCTTTGAGAAAAGAATAAAATCAATAGTGGAGTTTATTTCTCTGCCATGGAAGGATGGTTTGAATGGTCTTGGAGGGAGAGATAAGTCATTTGCAAAGTCTAGGTTAAAGGAAGCCATGAAATTATTTAGTGACTCCCCTATTTTTTAATGTGAGAAATGATTAGAAATGGCATCATCAGGTTCGGTTTCCTGTGTGGGGGAGAAGTCACACATACCCCTTGAGACATTTTGGCAGATATGACAATTAAAGTCGCCCATGAACGCTGTCGCACACTCGCCCCCACATGTTTCTTTAATTGATACAACAACATGGTGTAGGTCATCTAAGACTTTCTCCAAATGCTCTAAGGGCATGTTATTATAAAAATTAATAATTAGCAGTGTCAGGGATGAACCAATGTCCATGACAATTATTTGGTAAGAATCCCTGAGTACCTTTTTCCGAATCCTGTGCCCTACTGCAACACTAATGTATGTACACAGGCCCCCCCTATGTCTACCCTGCTTACTCGCTATCGCTGGTGAGTGGAAGGTCTGGTAACCCAGTAGATGTATCGGAGTAAGCACCCAAGTCTCCTGGAAACACAGGACTGAGTAAGAATTTACCACATCCAGCCAGGCCGATTGTGCAATTTTTAAGGAAATTCCTGCCAGATTCCAACTAAGGATCTCTAACTTGGCAGATGGTTTCCTATTTTCCACATAGGTAGACAAAGTATTGGTGATGTTTTGCCGGTCTATTGGGGGCGATGTATTTACTAAGAACATTTTATTTACCCCCTTTACCATCCCTTTCACTGGATTCCTACAACCCAAATGGCCCTTTGTGGGGGATACTTTAGAAATTATACCAGATGTTTTCTCCCCACACGGGTAATCTACTTTCGTTGGGGAGAGTCATTCTATGTCGTCCAGACCATAGAGTGGCTCGTAGTGATTATAACAGAGGAAATTCCAAGAGGGAGTTAATGGTGGAAAGCATTGACCATAGCCCGCAGATTCATATCTAGGAGTCGGGGTGAATCTATTTTCCCACATATTCTCTCTATCGTAGTAGGGGTTATAAGGTGGAAGTATGTTTTCCCTCACTCCATACCTTGAAGGATACATGTTTTGGGTTGGTCTTCTGTGCTGTTGGAAGGAGAAATTGTCAAAATGTGGTTTAGGTTGGTATGGTTTTGTGGGCATTAAAGCTTCAGGATAAAAATATGATAGTGATTTAGGTGTAATCGGGCCCTATTAAAATCTGAAAACCAATCCCTGATATGTGTGGTAACTCTAGGGTCTTTAAATGTAATAATTATTACGTCCCCCTCTATATCTTTGGGGTGTATGCCCAACCAGTTTGTTCTTCTCACCATGATGATATCGCCATTTAAGTGAGGTGGTAGTGGCCTGTTGTTTTTAAGCCACAATAGGACCTTATTTTTAAGACTAGTGTGATTTTCATATGCTCCTGAAGATGGTAATGGCGGAACTCCCGTTAGAACAGTGACATTTTGTGAAGCAGCTGGGGGTAAGTCCACATTTCTTTCACGTGGCGGTCTTTTAAATTTAGGATCAGTCTTATTCATGCCCAAATTGGTTTTTGTGTTCCCCATTCTTGCTGAATCCATAAGGGAATTTATTTGTGCAGACTGTGCCCGTGTGTTTAGAGTCGGTTTGGATTGAACAAATGGAGCTTTGGTTGCTGGCCTCAAAGTATCTGAAGATGTTTGTTTAGTTAGAGTTTTTGAATCCTTTATGGTTTTGTCCTCTTTGGTCATTTTCAATGCTTTAGACATTTTCTCACCATCTTTTGAATTTGGGACGTTAACTGAGTCCTTACTAGTTGAAATGTTTTGAGTAGAACATCCTAAGAGGGTATCCAATTGGATTCCTATTCTCTTCACTCTCTCTACTATTGGAATTATTAACGCTTTCACTAGATGTTCCATTGCGTCAACAAAATCTTTTATAGATGGTGGAACTTGAGAGGTCAGAGTGTTTCTAGCTACATTTGGTGCCCTTCTACTATTTGAAGTAGTTCTTTCCTAAGTGAGTCCTTGGAGGGCATTAGTTTGTATGCTAAAGTGTCTGCCTGGGCCAGGCCTCTTTTTCTACGCTTTTTTGGAGCCGATCGGATAGTTGCCTGTTTCCTTTTAGAATGGTTAGAGGGGGTCGAAGGTTTAGCTAACGTAGGTATGGGAGGCACTGGATGGGATTGTATTCGCTGTTCAACTTCCGCGGGTATTGGTACTTCCATTATGCATAGACTTGCATCCTCGGAGGCCTTAGGTGATTTAGGGGTTACAAGGTCAATGATTAGATTACTACTAGGGAGGGGTAGCTCAGGTTGGTATGAGGCAGATGTATCGTTTTTGGGGGGCGAACTAGGCTGGAATATTAGGGGGATATTGTCCGTATTAAACAACTCAGCGTCTGTGTTTTCCAGGGTTAGATTTTCTGAATGGACCTCAGGAGTAACTTTAGAACAAGAGTCTAGTGCAGTGTTTTTAAGATGCTCAATGGATAGTCGGCGAGCGACACGGCGCTCTGCCATTGCTAAGTCTCTATCGACTTCAGCAGTGGTTCTGAAAAAGAATTTATCCAAAGGACCCAAGATGGAAACCCCTGCTGTAGGGGTAAGGGCATCCGCAACAGTCATAGCCATGATTGGGGTTTTTTTCAAGATGGTTCGATGTAAATAACCAATACCCAAGTGCGGGGCTGCTCACGTTAAGGGGATGGCCAAGCCGAGCCTTGTCTGGCCTTGGAGGGCCGTAGAGGGCCCGACCTTTGCCCGGGCTGCGCTCCGGGCGTCCGGCTCACGTCCCGCGACGCTGAGGGCTCGCTGGATTTGTAGCCCCTCCTGGCGCGTCTAGCGCGTCAGGGAACGCGCCGCCGCAAAGGCTGCCGGGATGTGAAGTCCCGGAGCGGCGGCGCGGCTGGTGGCGGCGGTAGCTGTGGTCGTTTGGTGCGGATCTTCAGGCTGCCAACTCCTCTTGTGCCTCGATCCTAGATTTCACTCAGGTATGGATTTTGGTCCCCCCCCGCTCCACCGAGGGCTCGCTGGATTTGTAGCCCCTCCTGGCATGTCAAGCGCGTCAGGGAACGCACCGCAGCAAAGGCTGCCAGGATGTGAAGTCCCGGAGCGGCGGAGCGGCTGGTGGCGGCGGTAGCTGTGGTCGTTTGGTGCGGATCTTCAGGCTGCCAACTCCTCTTGTGCCTCGATCCTAGATTTCACTCAGGTATGGATTTTGGTCCCCCCCGCTCCACCGAGGGCTCGCTGGATTTGTAGCCCTTCCTGGCGTGTCTAGCGCGTCAGGGAACGCGCCGCCGCAAAGGCTGCGGGGATGTGAAGTCCCGGAGCGGCTGCGCGGCTTGTGGCGGAGGTAGCTGTGGTCGTTTGGTGCGGATCTTCAGGCTGCCAACTCCTCTTGTGCCTCGATCCTAGATTTCACTCAGGTATGGATTTTGGTCCCCCCCGCTCCACCGAGGGCTCGCTGGATTTGTAGCCCCTCCTGGCACGTCTAGCGCGTCAGGGAACGCGCCGCCGCATAGGCTGCTGAGATGTGAAGTCCCGGAGCGGCGGCGCGGCAGGTGGCGGCGGTAGCTGTGGTCGTTTGGTGCGGATCTTCAGGCTGCCAACTCCTCTTGTGCCTCGATCCTAGATTTCACTCGGGTATGGATTTTGGTCCCCTCCGCTCCACCGAGGGCTCGCTGGATTTGTAGCCCCTCCTGGCGCGTCTACGCGTCAGGGAACACGCTGCCGCAAAGGCTGCCGGGATGTGAAGTCCCGGAGCGGCGGCGCGGCTGGTGGCGGCGGTAGCTGTGGTCGTTTGGTGCGGATCTTCAGGCTGCCAACTCCTCTTGTGCCTCGATCCTAGATTTCACTCAGGTATGGATTTTGGTCCCCCCCGCTCCACCGAGGGCTCGCTGCATTTGTAGCCCTTCCTGGCGCGTCTAGCGCGTCAGGGAATGCGCCCCCGCAAAGGCTGCTGGGATGTGAAGTCCCGGAGCGGCGGCGCGGCTGGTGGCGGAGGTAGCTGTGGTCGTTTGGTGCGGATCTTCAGGCTGCCAACTCCTCTTGTGCCTCGATCCTAGATTTCACTCAGGTATGGATTTTGGTCCCCCCCGCTCCACCGAGGGCTCGCTGGATTTGTAACCCCTCCTGGCACGTCTAGCGCGTCAGGGAACGCGCCGCCGCAAAGGCTGCTGAGATGTGAAGTCCCGGAGCGGCGGCGTGGCTGGTGGCGGCGGTAGCTGTGGTCATTTGGTGCGGATCTTCAGCCTGCCAACTCCTCTTGTGCCTCTATCCTAGATTTCACTCAGGTATGGATTTTTTGTAAAGAAGACATGTATTAATCGAAACGTTATTTTCACTAATTGCAAAGCCAAAAAATGTTTTCTGTTTAACAAAATAAATGATGAAAATGAAAAGTAAATAACTGTTATAACACATTCATTGTTTGCTAAAAGGTTACATGCAAGTCGAAATTAAGTAGCGAACTTTAAGGGTCAGCATTGGCAGTGCAGTAAGGGTCCGGTGATAAACTCATCACCTATCTTGTTATTTGATTACTAGGGGAGTAGTATCCTCTTCCCTCTCTGCACGCCCAGTAGAAAACAACAGAATTATTGAACTTTGGATTCAATTTCGCAAAAGCTTAGAGTGCACAGTACAACCCTTTCAGATTTGTCAAACCAACTGTACAGCATAATCAAATGACTTTGACCAGTTTCTCGATTCAACTGTATTTAGGGCCTCATTAGGATAGCGGACGGACCTGCGTCCGTCCGCCACCCCCGAGGTGGAGGGACTATCCGCAGGTGCAGCGGCGGTCCCCCAGGTGCAATTAGGAGGTGACCGCCACCCTGGCGGTCACATCCTGTATCTTTAACCTTGCGGCGGGTGCTGCTTGAAGCAGTAGCCTCCGCAAGGTTAAAAATGCATGTTTAACATTTACATGCACAAAGCGGCAGGCACCACGCGGTGCCTGCCGCTTTGTGCATGTAAATGCTGGGGGTACCATAGGTACCCCCCATATGCACCCCCCACCCCCGACACCCTGGGGGTCCACAACAGGCCCCCAAATACCAAAGACCACATGCTTTTCCACGGCAGAAAAGCCGCAGTGGAAAAGTATGTGACGATGCACATCCTAATTTGGCTGACGGTGTCTTGCAGACACCGCCACCAAATGGACCTCCACACCCCGAAGATCAGCGGCGGACGGACCTGCCGTCCGCCGCTGGTCCCACCGCAAACCCACTGCCATCCTAATCTGGCGGTGGGTGTATTCTGTGGCCGCTGCAGTGAATCCGCCACCGCCTGCCCGGAGGATGCGGATTCACCGCCATCCTAATGAGGCCCTAAATTAGCGTTCTTAATCCCCAGCATAGGTTTGTGTTGACGCGCTTCAGGCTTGATATTTTTCATCGGTCGACAAGCTTTCCAACTATTAACAACTGGTCACGACAATTAATGTACTGCCCTTGAGATGTCTGAACAATGACCATACATGCACTATTTTTTTGCAAATTTCATAAAGATCTGGGTGTTTCCTTTATCAAGCCTTTACCTTTTAGACAATGTAGGCTGGCGTATTTATATCTACAATTACTTCCAAATTGTATTCATGTGTGGTATTAGCTATATTGGTGATGTTGATTTGATTTGGAAAACTATAGTAGATGTCAATCATGTGATGTAATTTTCTTCCAGTTTCCATAACTACAGATAAACAAAAGTATATACATCACTTTCTGTTGTACGAAGGCGAGTGCGTTAAATACTTATTGACAGAGGATTCAGGGGCATATTACCAAGCAGTAGCGATAATTATCGCTATTGCTTGGTTAGCGGAAAAATTATATTGCCGCACACCGACGATTTTTACCGCTGAGATACCTTGATATTATCAAGGTTTATCTCAAAAAGCGGTAAAAATCCTGTGAAATGCATGAATATCGCTGGAAAATCAGCGATATTCATGCATTGTCGTGACAATGCTCTTAGCCATGTTATCCACCTACCATTGGATAACATGGCTAAGAACTGCTTTTGGCAGGCGTTCGCTTTTGGAGATATTCACGCTTAGCGCGAATATTTCCAAAAGTATATAATAGGAGATAGCGATGTTAGCAACTGTTTCTTTAGCGATAATTATCGCTGACATGCAAAGTGGGGCCCAAGATGATCACTATCTCCTTAAAGCTGTCGCTAACTGGTGTTAGCGACAGCTAGGTAATAGGGCGATAAAATTATCGCCGCTTTAGCGGGAAAAATTCCTGCTAAAGCGGCGATAGGGCCCTTAGTTTCTTCTCTCTGTAAACAGTAAGAAGCAGCAGTTTTCTCTCAACGGCGCTGGCGTATCAAACTGCCTGTATGCTACATAATCTCTACCTGCTGCATGAGTGTGCCCCCACTAATTTATTAGTATTCATGGCAATGCTTCATACATCTCTAAATTACTTCCATGACTCATTGCAACGACACAATGCCTATATTGCTCTGCAAGATCTTATATTGCTTCCATCTCTGCCAGACGCCCTGTGCTGCTCAAACCTATCACTACAACCCTGCGTAAAGCCATCTCACTATTTCAATCCCGGCTGAGTAGTCTATCCCTGTATTACTTTGTTTGGTGACCGTGATCCCACTCTCTGTGCTGCTCCCAACAGTACCGGACACGCTACTGTGCTGCGATTCCACCATACCTGGCAAGTAGAGGTGTGCGAGCCACTGAAAGTTCGAGCAAGACGCGAGTCTGAAGCCTGGCTCTGGTTCAGCTCAACGTCCTGTTGGACCCTCGAGCCCAAAACGAGACGACCTTTCATGTGGCTTCTGCGTCTCTCCCTCCAAGTTACTTCCAGAGGTATCGACTAGGGACCCTGGTTCTAGTCTCAGAGTCGGCTCAACATCCTGTGATTTTGGTCATATCACTTAATCCCCTCATGCCTATTAACAATAAATGTGACAATGTGGAAATGTAACTGGGGCTCATGTAAAGTGCATCATTTTTGCATTCTCTAACAAACTACAGAAAAATGGACAGATGTGAAAACAGTCTAAACATAAGGAAAGATATTTGGAAGCTCATTCACTAGCTGATCTGTAAAATGTGAAACCAGAAATAATTATACCTTCTCTGCTGAAATTGTGTGATTTTAGGCAAGTTACTACACAGTAGAAAGGTAAGCATGATTGAGCTATTATCTCCCACAGTACTCAAAACATATGTGTGCAAAAGGTCAGTTTAAATGCACGTTTTACATAAAAGTTTAGAATCTAATGCATGACAGCAAACCCCATAGATGACATGTTCTTCCAACTTCACCTGCATGTCTCCAACAAATCACACAAGTCTGAATGCCTCAAGTCCACACCAGTGGCACCAGTGTGTACTGCAAATATTAAGTAACTACATTAAGAATAAAAATACCATCTATTTGACAAGTGAGGAATACACAGTCAATAGGATGAAGGAAAATTGCGCTATGACTGTCCAAGCTATTATCGATGTGACTGAAGAGGACCAGGTGAGAGTCGCTCGCGATCCCGGGAACAGAAATGGTCCACTGTTATATCCTTGTTTTACTTGTTGCCTCGTTGCTTGCCCACCCGCCTCTCTCACCAGCGTTCACCATTTTGTTGATAGTTTTTTTTTTTGTAACCTGGAAGAGATCTGGGGGCATATTATCAAGGGGGATTATCTCCGCTTTTTTGGCTTTAAAAGCCAAGAAAGCGGAGATAAAATTATCTCCCTATTACCTAGCTGCCGCTAACACCAGTTAGCGACAGCTAGTAGGAGATAGCGACCATCTTGGGCCCCACTTTGCATGTCAGTGATATTTATCACTAATGACATGCAAAGTGGGCGTGCCAAGATGTTAGCGACTGAAAACAGTCGCTAACATCGCTATCTCCTATTACCAACTTTTGGAGATATTCGCGCTAAGCGGGAATATCTCCAAAAGCTAACACCTGCCCTGAGCAGTTCTTAGCCATGTTATCCAATGGGAGGTGGATAACATAGCTAAGAGCATTAGCTCGGTAATGCATGAATATCGCTGACTTTTCAGCGATATTCATGCATTGCGGCGATTTTTATCGCATTTGCGATAAAGCTTGGTAATACCAAGGTTTATTAGCGGTAAAAATCGCCGCAGCCCAGCGGTAAATATTTGTCTCTAACCAAGCAATAGCGATAATTATCGCTATTGCTTGGTAATATGCCCCTTAGTGATTTGCCCAGAATCACAAGATGTTGGCCGTCATGGCAAAAACACTGACAAAGGCAATTGCTTGCATTGGTGAAACATATTGACTTTGCAAAGGCGTGATTACTTTTTCCCTGTAGGGATCCGCAACCCAAAAGATATTGCTTATTTTAATCAGTTGGTGCGATTGGACAAACTATTTAAGCTTCTCCATCGATATTGTCAGTCCGCTGCCACCTTTTCGGATCATGGTATTTCCGGCGACGGATTCTCGGTCCTCGACTCGAGAGTTGCCTTTCAGATCCCTGTTACCTTCAGATCCCCTTCCTTGTACTCCAAGGCACTGACTACCCCACCTTCCCTTCCTGCACACTCTCCCACCAGACGTGGCCTAGACAATGAAGTCTAGGACCCGGCTCAAGCCACTGAAGTTTAGAGCCCGGCTCGAGCCAGATGCCTGGCTGTGGTTCTGCTCAATGACCTTTTGAACGCTCAAGGTGAGAACGAGTGGAGCATTAATGTGGCTTCTTCTCAGAGGTCTAACCTGAAAGGAGAGGAGGGAGGTTTACACAGGCTGACCATAGAGACGCTATAGATTGCTGTGACCTCTGGGGCCACAGTGTTTTACTAATTCGTGCCAGTGCTTCTCCAGAGGAGTTGAGGTCTCTCCTTGAAGTCCTTCTCTTTGCTAAATCCAGGGAGGGTCAGCTGGAGGCAGCAATGTTATCTGCATAAAAATTGAGTGTACTGGGTCTAGATTGGTTTAAGTTATAACTCATTTATTAGCACTGTGTTCTGTGCCCGCCCTGCAAAAACTAAGTAGGGGTCAGTGTCCTTTTGCTGTTAATGGGGGAAGAGATGAGCTATCCATCCACAGGATGATTTGCACGCTGTGAAACACCAGTTCAAAACCGGCTTCCCGCTTGACTAAATTGTGTGATCCTAGACAACTAATTGACTGTACTGTGCCTCTCTTTCATGTACAACTACACATCTCTTGCATGTACTTAAATAGACTGCAATGCTACACCATCTATAATAATACAGGCGTATGCAGATGGCACAGGAGAATTAAACAGCCAACTTATCTCTTGGTTCACTGAGAACATCTTTTTCAGGGCTCTTGTTTACAAACTATAATTTCTAATAAATAATATTCTATGCAATGCTTTAATATATTATCCTAAAGTGAAATGCTTCCATGTGGTAAGGGATACGTCTTTTTGGAATTTTGAAGGCTTATCATATTTCTAGAGTACATTTGTTGCCCGAATTACGTGGCAAATAATTTACTGGCTCGGCTCGTGATGTGGGTCTTAGAGCCAATCCTGAGCCTCGGCACATTCCTGGCTTGGTTCTCAAATTTAGCTTTATGGCTTGCCCATCTCTTACTCCCGCCCTCACTTTTATCTGTCGTTATTTACCTACATCAGAGTTGAGGGGCTTTAACTAGAAGCAAGTAGTACATGGGTCCTCTGCCTGCTGCTTCCTACTTCCGGGGTTTCAGACTCCTGTCAGATCCCCTTCTTGACATCACAGCCTCTGTCACTTCCTCTGCCTTAGTCATATAATGTTGTTGGATGGTGTCAACATGTTCTAAGCACTACATCCAGGCGCTAGTGATCTGTTCAGCTGCTGCATCCTACCACTGCCCCCTCTGCTTATCTTCACCCTTGATCTGATGGAGCTCAGAGAATGAGGTGAAACATGATGGGAGCAGACAGATCCGATGGGGCATCCCAGGCTGAGACGAGGAAAGGAGGACCTGATGGTCAAAAACTGCTGGTTAGTGTGGTGCTCTTTGTTGCATCTCAGAAGGTGGAGCAACTGGTAATGAAGCAAGAAATGTGTGCTAGAACACACTAGAGAGGATGAGTGTTAATAGATGGGCCAGGTCAGTGTGTGGTTGAACAGAAAGGGCAACACGGGCATAATGACACAGTGATTAGACAATGCTGGTTGATGGGGTAGGGAGGTGAATGGGGGCACGCTTGGGAGGGTAGTGGTGTTAGGGACTGCGGTTGTTAAAGGGAGACTCTGAGTAGGCTAACTGGCTTAAGTGGATGTGATTCGAAAAAGTGGCTTGTGTGATGATGCATCCTAAGAACTGTGGTGAGTGATATAGTTAAGAAGGCTGGAGAGTCGGCCAGGCTAGAGTCAGACAGAGCCGCTATGCCATCTGTGGTTAGAGGAAGGTGAGTGTTTGCCAGGGAGGGTTGGTGATGGATTTCAGATCAGTCTGGTTGGTCAGAATGGACTGGTTCACTGGAGAGCATCACAGGATGTTGAGTAAAGGGAACAGGGCTGAAGAAGTTCGTATGGGGAGTGTGGGTCATTTGATGGCTCTGGGTGGGTCATGTAGTGACTGCTAGAGAGGCTGAAAGGGGTGTGGGACGGAATGAATAGGGTATATGAAAATGAGGAACAGAGGTGAGAGAAGCGTCATGGGTTACAAAGAGTACATTAATGAGGCAAATTTGGGAGAGATGGATCTGGGATCTGATTAGTGGGTGATGAATGTGAGTGGTTGTTGAAACTGTGCAAGGTGGGAATGGTTGTGAAGCAAAGTAGAGATACTCAGAATCCCAGGTCAACTGCTGAACTATAATCACTTGATCAACGTTATAATCTTTGCCATTATGCTTTAGTAGTGTGTGAAAAATCCTAGATCATTTCTGCAGGAAAATGGCAATACCTTCAAAAACATAGGGTGATACCTCGAAGAGAATGACACTTCAACTTTTTCAAATGCCATACCTAATGCTAAAAACATGCAAATCCACTGGAAAAATAGGGTGGAAATTAAAATATATACAGATAGTGACATCGGGTAATGAGTCGAAGTCGGTAGATTGATAGGTAGAGTTCTGGTTCATGGCTCAGGGGTGATGCATCCGTGAAGGATGATGCGTAGGGCTAGTGTTTTTCTGATGAGTCTCAATGAGCTGGGTCGTTGCAGAAGATGTGTACATTGGTGGAAATCTTCCAGATCCACATATGAAAGAGTGTTCCTTTTTTTCCTTAGATAATTGTGTGATCAGTATGATAAACATGTTTAAGGAGGGACTGGTCGGGGACCTCACAAGTGAACTTAGAGGTGGAGAAGTGCTTGGTTCAAGTAGTGCACTGTGAAGTGAGTTCCATCGGGAAGAAAGGATTTAAACCATATTAAATCCTTATGAGGTGCTCATAGAACAAGGTCCAATTGGGGAGTGGCAATGCAGAGAGGCATATCGATCAAAAGGACATGTCATAGTGGGAGAGTGGGGAGAACCACACAAAGTGGAGTGCTAGATGGACCAACTTAGGAAGAACAGACGAGAGTCCTGACGTTCAAAGGGGATGAATGAGGCAAGCACAGGTGAGTGTGGCCGGTGATGACCATCTAGATAGAATTGACCCTAAAATATGGATTATATCATGTAGCAGTATTTTAGATTTTTAGAAGAGAGTGATAAGAAACACTTACTTCGTGCAAATGATTAAGAGACAAAATTGTGCATCAGTTTTTAATTATTTATTGCTACAATGAGAAATATATTTAACATTCATTTTTTTCATCTCCAGCCATAAATAGGATTCAATAAATAAATAACTTACAACTCTTAAAATGGTTAACACATTAGGCAAAATAGGTTACAATATAAAAAATTGTATCAAATATTGTTGTTACCAGTGAAATTAAATTAATGATAAATAGAAAACAAATTAGAGAATAAATACTAGTCTCCATTAAATAAAAGATAATGTAGAATTATCTTTCTGATATTATATATCTGTTTCAAACACCTGAAGTATCATTGAAGAATACAGTTCTGTCCTTGAATTTGACGAATAAAAATATTTGGCTGAAAAATTGCCATACCTTTGCATCACAATACTGTGTGTTCAAATAGAAAAACACATATTATGTCTAATGAAACATTTCATATAGAGTTAGACACACTGTTGTCTTATATTACATTTCGACAGAAAGCACAAGGTTGATTGATTGCGGGGGTACGTGACCTGGATATTTGAAAGTCACAAGTACAAGAAATCAAATTGCCCATACTTGCCCTCTGAAGTCAAGGTTTATTGTTTGAGAAGAATCACAACTGGCCTCAATGTATTTAAGTCCTGTCACACTATCTTGAGATACTGCTGACACACCCAAGGCAATGGATTTCAGGAGCCAGAGCCCAGAGATGACATTATTGATGCAGGTTTTATACTGGCTTGTCAATGCTTGAAAAAAGAAAAAAAAAGGAATTACTTGTGTGGTGCTTCCTGCTGCAAGATGTGGCGTTGTTGTTTTTACATTACTATTTGTGTCAATTTCCTTTCATCTAAGGGATAATGATTTTTGATTCAGGCCTCTAAACCCACCCGTATATTAAAGCTGATATAACAAACATCTATTTTTTGTGTGTCTCCAATTTTCATGAAGCGTTTTGGAATCCCCCATCCACCCCATCCCCAATGCTTGCACTATTCCTGCAGCTTTTATTGTCCATTGTTCTTTGTCCACTTTCTACACTTTTGAGAACATAATTTTAATGAGGATGTCCATCGTCCATCGTTATGCTGTTGGGCGTGACGCAGGTGCATCCCACTACAACGGTCATTGTTTCCAGTGTAAAGGTGCAGCTTTTCGGTTCTTTCCGCAGGACCAAGATCTGGTGCTTGATTTCGACTGGGTTCAAATCGAAGCCTCCGCAGCTATCAGCGCATACCGCCTGAGATACATGCGTAGGGTACCTCTGGTTGTCTATGTCTGACCTGTAAATAAACAATCAAGTCATTAATGCAGTTTGTGGACCATCCTTCACCAACACCTATTACCATATTCAAAGAAGAAAATAGCACAGGACCACTGACTGAAATGAAGCAAGAATGGGGAGGGGTGGGGCCTGAGGGGGGGGGGGGTGGCTAGAGCTACTCTATCTTTAAGAACATGCTTCTATCTAAAAAGATTGGAATTGGAATTGGAAGGCTCTTATATAGCGCATGGCTACTCGGAAGCATCCCAGCGCTTGAAGATAGATAGAAGGTGATGCAGAGATTAGAAAATGGAGAAGACTGGTTTATGGCCTAGGAAACAATGCTGTTTTTAGTTGTTTTCGGAACACCAGCAAGCTGGGTTCTAAACGAAGTGATAGTGGTAGGGCGTTCCACAGTTTTGCTGCATTTCGGGAGAAGAGGCGGTCCCCAGACCGGGCTTTGTTGGTCCTGGGCGTTATAAGGAGATTTTGATGGTTAGAGCGAAGGTGCCTAGATGGAATGTATGGTCTGATCATATCCTTCAGAATGGGGGGGCCATTCCCATAGAGAGTTTTATGGACCAGACAAAGAGTCTTAAAATGGATTCGCTCTTTTATTGGGAGCCAGTGTAAGGCCCTTAATGCAGGGGCTGCGGTGGTACGACGGCTGGTTCCGGTGAGTAGCCTTGCTGCGGAGTTTTGAGCTATCTGCAGTTGACGGATGACTGAGGTGGGGGCTCCTAAGTAGAGAGCATTCCCATAGTCCAGCCTGGATAGAATGAGGGACTGGACTATGGTTTTCTTCGCAGTTTCCGGCAGCTGGGGAAGAATTTTCCGGATGGTTTTTATTAGACCGAAGCACGTAGCCACTGTCTTTTTTGCCTGAGTTTTAAAAGAGAGCTCCGTGTCGAGCCAAAACCCTAGGCTTTTTATCTCCGTTTTAGGGGTGGGCCCGGGTCCCATGCAGGAAGGCCACATAGAGGGGGTGTTAGAGGAGGCCTTTCTTCCGAGCAACATCAGCTCGGTTTTTCCTCCATTCAGTTTTAGATGGGAGGCATCCATCCATCCTGCGACTTCACCCAGGCAGCTACAGAGATTGTTTTGAGGGGAGTCTGTCTGGGTGAGGGAGACTACTAGCTGGGTGTCATCAGCGTAGCTCACCAATTGGATTCCGAAGGGGGTTACTACCTCTGCCAAGGGGGCCATATACACATTAAACAGTGTGGGGCTAAGGGAAGAGCCCTGTGGCACCCCACACTGTAATGGTATTGGGAGGGAGCAGTTGGTATCTGAGAAGACCTTGAAGAATCTATTACTGAGAAAAGATTCAAGCCATGCAAGAGCTTTGCCTGTGACTCCAATTCTTTCTAGGCGGGCGAGTAGGACACGGTGATTAACCGTGTCGAAGGCGGCGCTGAGGTCCAGGAGGATAATGGCCGCGCTGCCACCTGCGTCCAGAATCCTCCTGGATACCTCAACCACCCTCAGCAAAGCTGTTTCAGTTCCCTGTCCTTTTCGGAAACCTGTTTGTGTGGGATGAAGCAGGTTTTGAGACTCCAAATATGATGCCTGTTGTTTGTTGACCCACTTTTCAGCAAGCTTGCTGATACCGGGGAGGAGGGAAATGGGGCGGTAATTAGAGAAGTCATCAGGGTTAAGATTTGGTTTTTTTAACAAGGCCTTTACCATGATAGCCAGCGATGACTTGCCAGCACCTAACCAAATATGCTCTGCATAGGGCACATTTTAGAGTATAACAACAGAGTGGCTACAGAAAGTGCAGAGGGTGAGGGTGGTGGTGGCGGTTATGGTGGACTGGGTAGTGGAGAAGACTGATGAGGGTATTTGGGCCATTAGGAAGGATGGAAGACCGGGGAATGCAAATAATTGGATAAATTGTTCTTGATAAAGTAGGTTTGAGACCCATGAAGACTGCTCATTAAACAATTTATCATAATTGTATCAGTCGAAGAAAGAAATCCCCCAGACTGTGGCAGTTTAGGTTGACCCACATGCATAGTTTTTGGTGTTCTGCAGTTGCGCACCACACTTTCACAGGCACCCAGAGGAACCATGACCATGCACTTTGAGTCTTACATGCATTCTACCCTTTCTGATTCTAGGGCTACCCAGGTCACAAAGAAAAATGACAGGCCAATAAGTAAGTTGGTGAGCCTTCCTGTGCAGTGCTCAAGGCTAACCAACACCCTTAAAGACACTAGTTTGAATGAAATGTTTGGATGGAGAGCTTGAGAACAGTGTTAAAAAGTGGCTTAAAAAGAGACTAGCATGCACTGGCTCCTACTCGAGCATCGCCATCGAATGAAACTTCAGTCCATTATCTAACAGGATGCTAAAAGATAGCTCATTTTCTGTCATCAGCTGTAGAAGAACTAGAGGTTGTACAGCAAACGTTTAGTTGCCACCACCATAAAAACGTGCCTACTTGAAATGGGGCTACTAACTCTAATTGAAGTTATTCTTTTTTTTTAAATTTAATTTTTAAAGGGGTTGCGGCTTTTTTGTTTAATGCTCGTATAGTGTGAAAACTCTGTTCAAGGCTTTCATGTTCTTTAAAAAGCTTATTACTTTATCTCAGAATTTGAGGGTGATTTGAGGACACACCAACCCAATCCTGAAGGAGAACCAACACATCTGCAGTCTTAACTCAACTGCAAAATAATTAGCACCTGCACAACATGATGACATGGGCCATTTCACTGAAAATGTGTGCAATTATCGATTATTTACAGAGAGGAGGGACAGTACCTCAAAATATGCAACACTTTACCTTATGTACATGATATTCTTAAGGCCAAACTAATGCGCGCCTACCGGTAAAATTACAGCGGAAGGATGAAATTGTATGATAGCACAATTTTAACAATTGTTTTTTGTCACATGGATTATAGCCTTGACAAATCATTACAGCTCACACTTCATTGACCTTTGCTTACAGAACAACTACTTATATAGAACCCAATGGAGACTGCAATACCATTATATCTGTGAACCCCATCCCACTTTAATTTCAAATTACAATCATATAAGTAGTGTTAAATATCTTTAAGGGCTGCAAGACTGGAAGCCAGGGCAGCTGTCCTTCCCTAACAGATGATGCTCTTCTGATATTAGTCCTCTGACCAATCAGTGGCACTGCTTTTCTACTTTACAAGCAGAGAGACTGACCTATCCGAAGATAGTAAATAATAAGAAAGACAAGTTTATATGGATGTATGACAGAACCACGCATTCCATTGTAACTTATAGTTAAAATGCATATTCCTTTACCATTCACAACTTTATAATGACATTTGTAGTAAAGGCATGTGTGGTAAAAGAATATGCATTGTAAAGTCTTGCGTGGTAATGGTTATGTGTGGTAACGATTCCTGTGTTTTAAAGGCCGCGTTATAATGGGAATACCTGATAATAGCCACGTTGTAATGGCTGTTTACCAGTTTATAATGAGAGAGATAGTCATTATGTTGCACGTGGGGCATTGTCCTCTACTGTAGTAATGTTAGTTTTATCACAAAAATATGATTTAATATCCTGATATGGGGATAGGGTAGATATGTAAAAAAAGGAATTACAATGTGTATGCAGAGTTCACAAAGTAGGACTTTGATATCATTTTACATTGGTGGAGGAAACAAAAATATACATAACAAAATAATCCTGAAGAAAAAAATATTCAGATTTAAATAATAATATATATGAAATCTGAAGTAAGTTTGCAATTGACTAGATCCCCAAACCACCTAGCAGAAGTATATTGTCCATGTCGTTAATTGACATTCAATTTCGCTTCCCTATTTCCAAGAAGCAATCAACACAAATTTTCTTTTATTAACTCGGTCACCATGTATCCTTGTATTTCGGAGGGAGGGTTCTAAGTCTCGCCCATATACACTCTGTAGGTCACATCTGGTTCACCATATCTACCACCCCTAAAATTCATGATTATTGTTTTCTTGATAATGTATGCATGATTATGGTTTCTAGGTGATGGGCATGGATTTTTCATATCACTCCAAATTTATGCCTCAGAAACAAGGGGTTATTTGTTGAAAAGGAATACGTTGTGGACTAAACTCACCTGTAAGTCCATGGGCAGATAGATCGGTTTCTAATATCACCCATGAGTTCCGACTGATGCACAGGCACTCTCGAGCTAACCCTCACTTGGTAGTACGTGTCAGACTTGCGGGTGGGACATTTTTCCTTTTGCTCGTGAGCCTGCAGGCCTAGTATTTTTGCGATAACTCCAACACTGGGACTTCTGCCCTTCCTCTGACGTCCTGTTCCAGTTTCGGAGGCTGCTGTGTGGGCCACCACGACCAGAAGGGCCAATGTCTTCAGAAAGAAATTAAGTTGTGGAAATATAAGTCAAGGTGTTGTAGACATTTACGCGTGTGTTTCTAACAAGCGATGAAAACTTAATACCATTACTTAGTGTCTCCATGTACTGTATGTGTTGTGGTCAGAGAGCGGAAACAAAATGGGTAACACTGTACATTCCGGGCTAATAACCAATTACTCTACTATATGGATACTACTAGTATATACCTTACAACTCACTGGATAGTTGGTAATTTGTGCATCGTTTCGGGAAAGGAACTCACATATACACAGTAGATTTGCTTATATGCATATATGCATGTATTTATATTTCCTATTATGAAAAAATCATTTATTCTATAATCTTGTACTGGTAAAATACAGATGCAAGTATGCAATGAGAATGTAAAAGGAAGAACAAGTAAATAAAAAGAAACAGAGAAACAGAAAACATTTTGCAGTTCAATGTCAACCACAGGCGGAAGAAGGGGATTACTGAGGTTAAAAAAGGTAACAAGAGGAAATAGGGTCTAAGGGCCATATGTATCATCAACCTGATTTGCGATTCTGAATTAGTGATTTTTTAAAAATCGCTATTTCAGAATAGCAAATTGGGATGTATGTACAAATTCAAATTTTTTTTGCGAATTCTTAGTATTCCTTAATTGCGATTTGCAAATTGCGAATCGCAATTAAGGAATACTTTCCCATTCATTTCTATGGGTCAGGAGGCCCATGGGAATGAATGGGAAGTTATTTTCAATTTGCGATTCGCAATTTGAGAATCGCAAATTGAGAATAATTTCAAGGGTGCCGGGGTGTCCAAAGGACACCCTGATGCACCCCTGAAATAAGCATGGGTGCACATGTGGCGCACATACATGCCCTAAGGGCATGTATGTGTGTCACATGGCACACATTGCATTTTTCAAGGAATTCCCAAATTACCACCAACTTGAAGTTGGTGGTAATTTGCGATTCCTTAAGGACAATTTGCATATTTTTTTGCTTCATACATTGCATTTAAGGAATTGCAAAATTAGCGATTCCTTAAATGCAATTGCAAAATAAGGAATCGCAAATTTTGCGAATGCGAATTTTGCTTGATACATATGGCCCTAAGTGGTTTCGGTTTTGATGATGTTACCACTTACTTATTTGACTAGCGAGCACAAGACTGATTTACAAACATTTTTTCAAAAGTCGTAAATCTGTTCCTTGTAACATTCCTCATAACTGTGAAGTAGGCAAAGAAACCATGAAAAGCAGCAGATTTCTGTGAGGACTGTTACAGCATTACATTACTCTTTTGCGTATGAGTACCTGTACAGGAAATGCGCATATGTAAATTATTTTTCTTTTTCTCTTTGTAGGGAAACTCATTTTCCTCCAACGAACCCCCTTTACCTTACACGCCCATTTATAACAAGCAAGCACCTATCCAGACATTTTGCAGGGGTAGTATTCTAGGAGCGTGCGAAGTGGAAGACGGGATAGAAATCTTTTGTGAATGGCCACAAAGTTCCACCTTTGAGGATCTTCTCAAGAGTCTCCATGTCTATCAATCCCTAGCGCCAGCTATCACCCCTTTCCTCCTCTTGATGATGGCAGACACTTATCCATGCAGACAAGTCCACCAAGTTAGAGTACTTCTACACATGAGTATTTGAATTTCTCTTAGTAAAAAAATTGAGTTTATCAGGATTTGCGTTTTTGGAAAACAAATCCAAATGTTTGTGTACCTATGTGTGCACAATATAATAAAACCAACAATGTAACCTTGTTGATTTTAGAATTTCTAAACCCACAACATAGTAAACGAGCATTAGGAATGCCAACAGGTCTGGCTTTGAAGGAAAGGTGTATGGTAGTGTGGAACCTTACCAGTAAGTTGCATGGTATTGTAGATGTATTTGTGTGGAAGCAAAGAACTGTAGAATAATATTGGTTTAGGGTAACAGATGGTTTAGGGGCAGTTGCACTGTCAAGCCTGATCTAAACATTTAGTAGGTTAATGACTGCTCACCTCTCATCTGTGTTTTTGCCAGATGAAAATATCATAAAGTATCTAGTTACTTAAGACACTTTAATAGCATTACAATGTCAAGTGTGTGCCCCTGAAAGTTCTATCACAGGCATCTAGAGGAATAAAATTATTACAGCTGTTAGAGGCCACCTACTTTTCTGTGGTAATAAACAACTTCTGCCTAATCAAAACATACTCCTGGCTCTCAACATGTGGATAGAGCCAAAGCCCCTCTCTAACATAACATGCATTTGTAAAGCACATGTTCACCAAAAGGTATCTTGGCGCTTAATGACAGAGGTTTATTTTTACCTAATGGTACTCTTTTTATCTACTACAGAATGATGAAAGACTGAGTGGACCCCACAGGATTTGAACCTGTTACCATGAGGTCAAACACCGACCCCTTCAGTGGGCACATTAGTCCTCTAACCAACAGACCTGGGATTAGCTCTAGTGATGCTCACATAATTGTTTGACTGGGCTGCAGACTACTATGGGGTAAATTTACTGAAAGGGAGTGCAAGACACCACAGCAACAAAAGTTACTGGATTCATTGCTCCAAAGGGAAGAGAGTAGCACAGAGCTATATCCTGTAATATATGGTGCTGCTGCTCTCTTCTCTAGCACTGATGCACAAACGTAATGTCTAGCATAGGTTTATTTATTTATTTATTTTCTTATATAGCGAAGGATTCGACCCCCAGAGGGGTATCTCCGGGTTGTGTACTAGAAAGGGACTCTACCGCTACAAAATACTAAGCCTAGACAAAGTTTAAATCCTTTCACAAGTTGGACAATCCTTTACATTGCAGCTCACATGTAATTTCTGAAAAGTTAGGAGAAATGAAAAGATTTCTCCTACTTAGCGCCTGCATCAAGGAAGTGCTGGCATAAAGTCCTGTCTAACAATTTAAGTAAATAGAGATTTGCATTGCAAGCTGTGAGTTGTAGTGTGATAACACTCAAATATCACCTGTGGGATGCTCCGTTCATCTATGTATTGCAAAGTAAGGCAATGCGCTACATGTGTTACGTTAAGGGCCTCTTTCCAGCCCCCCAAAAATTCCAAAACAAATTGGGTGCTCGGCTTCCTTTTTGCTTCAACACCATGAGGGCTCGAACTCCCACTTCACCCAACCAACAATTTATTTCCATATTTGTTACTTGAAAAGCCTTAACTGCTAAAAGATCAGTCTTTGGAGTGTTTAGATTTCTAAAGAATGCCTCAAAATGTTTCTGTATGGTATCTTGTGACTCCCTTCTTTCGTACAAATGTTACCTATACGCTGTGTGCCCTGTCTTTGCATCAGAAGCAGATGTAGACCCCTCTACGCCTTTCCGTGACTAAGCTCAAACATACAGCAATTACAATTCTTTAGCATGGCTACCATGACTCCCTCCCCATGTCTACTCCAGTCATCATTTCTGTCCCGATCAAACCTCACCACGAGAAAGATCATTATATCAATAAAATGCGCACATTGTACAAAGACTTATTCTCTTCCATCACCCATAACACATGTGAACACTATAGGATGTTTGCCCCTACTGATTCCCTCTTATTGACTCCTGGGCCTTGTCACTCACCATCAGCATTCTTCTCTGAAACTTCATGGTTGGTCGTTTTCTTGTGGTGCTCCTCTTGGCAACGTGCTTCTCTTGTGAGACACGGTTATGGTGCAGACCTGGTGCGCGCCCTCTTATAGGACCCACGTGTCCTCCCACACACAGCTCACTCAAAGTCACATGCAATCACGGCATGACAAAGATTTTCTGCGCTGACCCATTTACCGATAAATGTCCGCCAAGATATTTAATTTTAGAATACGATAAAAAAGACATGCCTCTCACCACATAACCCAAAAGCATCACAAAAGATAGTTAACCTCATTACCTCTATGCGCTTTCATTTCCCATCACATGAAGGAAAATAAAAAATAAAAAGCAATGTCAGCAGAGAAGATTCAAGCCTTCTCTCAGGACAATGCCCCTGGTTACCCTTTCTAAGAACAAGTCTGATCTAGATTATTCTTTTAATCGCTTGATAATTAGCAAATTTATTTTCATTGTCTACAGTTTCATTTGAGTCTCACATTTACACTATATTGATCACACAATCTAAGTGTTATTACTTGATTACAATAGCTTTGTTGTTCCTTTTAACAGCTAGCTATACTATAAAATTTCATTGTGTTCAGTTTAATTAATTATGAACCTTTTAGGTCTTGCTTGACAGTGTAGCTTTCTGAAAGGTCGATTGTTTCTAATATACAGAGTCAGCTTTGAGTCAGTCTCCTTTAGCCCTTGACTTTTTTGTGAAAGCCCTCTTCAGTGATTGTCAATCATGTTTTGGCTCCAACTAGAAAATATTTATCTCTTATTGTTATGCTATTGTCTATACCATTCTACCTCCAAGCACTGTTTACATTGTAATGCATGAGGGTCTATTTTACATTTTAAAATTATAATCCAGCATCATACTTCTTTCTTTCACACATGCTTTTTGCACATGAGACAAGCTAGATGATGCATAGTAGCATTGTACTCAAATGCAACAGACAGTCTCTGTATTTAAAAATATAACAGCTGTCAGGTTCCTACATGTGTGGCTATACATGTTGGCTCTGTGTATGTTCTTAGGGCATGCACACCTTCTGGGGTTTTGTCGATCTGGTCATGAACTGTAGGAAAGTCAACCCTGTTAACATCACCAATGCTTGTTTCCTTTTGATAACATAATTGCAGTTGCATTATTGCTCTTGAAATAAATAAAAGTGATATATATGTTCACATTTGTTAATGATACAATTTTAGCCTCTTATTTTAACCTCGGTTACAGACCACCTTCTTTAGGCAGACCAATTGTTTTCTTTTTTGTTTTTTTGTTGTAAGACTTTATTGGCAGTTGTCAATTACACAATACATCATTCGCATGTTCAAATATCGGTTGCCACGCCATAGTCATTTCGGTGTATACAATTCACAGCTGTTTAGCCGACAACCTTCCGGTCCGGCAGCAAGTAAGTATCTTGTGTTCGAGACATTCCTTCAATAGATAAAGAAATCAATTGTCTTACTTTTATCATTTTTTCTTAACCAAACCACAGACTCATTAGAAATAATAAACAATATCACAAGATATCTTTATAGAGTCAATTGTTCATATCAGTGGGTTTTCCCTATGTACTATTCTAGTGAGCTTCCAAAATCCCCCTCTTTCAAGCCCGTATCCCTCCCAGTATCCCATCAGTGGGTATGTATCAAGCCCCCAACTCATTCTCCTCATCGGAGCTGTTGTCTTCCTCTTCCGGTAGTGTCTCACACAGATCACCCCTATACTTATTCCAAGGTAACCATATCCTGTTCCATTTGCGAGGGTTGGCTCTTATTTTATAAACCGCTCGCTCGGTCACCATCAACCTATCCATGTGTTTGCACCACTGTGCCGACGTCACTGCGTCCGCTGCCCCCCATTTCTACGCTATATCACGCTTGGCCGCCATCGCTCCTATCGTCACCCACAGCTGCCCCTGTCGTCAGACCAATTGTTTTCAATATATAAAATATACTTTAAGTGGGCTCTGGGTCAGCTCTTTGCTCTTGACTGGAAGATTCTGTTGTCTATATCAGTTGTCTGCTCTTGATTCAAAGCCTTTCTGCCTTGCCCACGAGCTGTTTCTTTTAGCCATTTTGTTTTCTATCACTGGGCTTGAAGCTACCTGTTACTTACCATTGGAAGGCTTCACTGTCATTCTCATTTGCTTTCTTCTGATTGGTCATCTGCCATAGGCTTCTTTCCTATTTGTATGTTTGTCCCTCACCTGGAGCATGGATGGAGTACTTTTGTCCTTCCACTGCTCATGTTTATTAGGTGCTATGTTTTTCTTTGGGTATAAACACTCCACTAGAGTGTACTACTGCTGCCCCCTCTGTGTCATTTCCTTGTCCAGTTGCTTGCCATTCTTCTGTTGATATCTGTGTTGTTGGGTGCTCCATCTGCTCTAGCTCAGTTGATGTGAGTGTTCTAGGGTGCCCTCTCCCTTCCTTCTTCGAATAATGTCCATGTTGTTTCATTTCCCAACCCCTTCATTCCATCTTCTGTTGTTCCTGTCCTTGCTTCTATCCCCACCCTCCCACCCTCGTTGTCTGTGTTGCATCTGACTCCTCCCTCCCACACTCCAATGCCAGTGTTGCCTCCCAAATCACTCTCCCTCCCTCTTTGTTGCCTGCTGGCTTTTCCTCTCTTTTTAACACAGAAAAAAATGTTTTATGACGTAGCAATATCATAGCACTTTTTTTTTTTACCCAATCCATTGTCAGTGTTATCCCTCACCGTCCTCCCTCGGTTTGGTATCCCGCACACCCCATGTCCCGCCAGCAAAAAAAAAAAGCAGAATAACACAAACAACGCTGTCCGCGTCATAGCACTTTAAAAAAAATCAACACGGATTAGAAGCAGCTGAACTGCTCACAACATGGCCAAAACAATATTGACAAAGCCAATAACTCTGTTGCAGATTACGCCTATGTGCTGTGCCAATGATTGTTTAATTAGGATTGTATTTGACACTCTTTGTTTCTTTGTTCTTTCCCCGCTATCCACGCTTTGACCGGATCCGTGCCCTGAATACTCAAGTCTCTTAACCAATCCAAAAGATTAGGGTAGGCAACCGTGTCGAAGGCCACAGATAGATCGAGTAGCACAAGCAAAGCTGCTTTGCCCAGATCGATACTGTCCTGGATACTATTGGATACTTCAAGGAGGGCAGTCTCCGTGCTGTAGCCAGCTCTGAAGCCAGATTGGGAGTCATGAAATGATTACTAGATTCCAGATGGTTGGGCAGTCTCCGTGTTGTAGCCAGCTCTGAAGCCAGATTGGGAGTCATGAAATGATTACTAGATTCCAGATAGCTGGAGAGTTGTTTCTGGACTATTTGTTAGAGAATTTTTGCAGGTGCCGGTAGCAGGGAAATGGATCCAATTTTTTTTAAAACAGCTGGATCAGCATCCGGTTTTATGAGGATCGGCAGAAGATAAGCTGTTTCCACACTGCAGGAGGAATTCCAGATCTGATTCAATAGGGTATTAATGCTAGGTGCCAGGAGTTTAAAAAACGGAGTCGGACAAGGATCTCCGGGTGACCCTGATTTCTAAGAGTTTTTGAAGAGAAGAGGGAGAGGGCGGAAAGTGGTCACTACATCATTGCTGACCAGTAGGGCCGTAGGCTCTGAGGTGGATTGTGGGGTGGAAATTTGGTGTATATAGTGTGGATTTTATACTGAAAAAAGTTTGACAATCCTGTGCACAGAGCAGCGGTAGGGAGCAAAGTACTGGCAGTGGCAGAAGGCTTAGTGAACTATTGAACAATTTTAAAGAGCGTTTTAGCTGAATTCCCGGCTTGTCGGATCTTATTGGAGAAATAGTCTCTCATAGTGGAGCACTTGAGTTTGTGAAAATCTTTCAAGGCTTTTTTATATGCTATCATCGCCGCGGGGTCATGAAATAATCTCCAAGCGTGCTCCAATTTTTTGCAGTGGCTTTTCTCAACCCGGTGCTCAGGGGAGAACCTGGGGGACGTTGGTCTCTGCCTAGAGGAAGAGACAGGTCAAAGACAGGTCTAAGTGGGGCAACAATGTCTAACACTGAAGATAACCAGCTATTGAAGATTACTAAATCGGAGTCTGGGTTGCCTTACAATTGGAGGGGAGAAGTAGTGAGTGGTGGTGTCATGCTTTTTATAGTGACGTTGCGCCACAGCCTTCTATTTTCTAAGATTTGATGGGGTCTGGACATACCGGAGTTCAGTCCAAGGCTGAAAGGTACTAAGAAGTGATCCAACCAGGTGATCGGTAAGGTGTGCTCAACTATCAGATTGGGACTGTTAGAAAAAATGGGGTCTAACGTATGGCTGGCAGAATGCGTCGGGCCAGCTGTGTCAGGTTAAGGCCGTCAAAAGTATCGGCAAAATGTTTGGCTTTGGTGTAGTTGTCATCATTCATGTGGACGTTGAAATCCCCTAGAATAGTAAAATGTGCATGCTTGAGAGAAAGGTCAGCTGCTGCATCATACAATTCTGACAAATGCCCGACTGGGGAGTTAGGGGGTCTGTAAACTAAGATCCCGGCCATTGTGAGGCCTGGGGCAAACTTGATACAGATGAACATGGCCTCTAGTGGCTTCATATTCTCAATCTTCCTGTGTGAAATATCCCAGCCAGCTCGGAGGATCAATACCACACCTCCCCCGGTTTTGATACTAGCCCTGTTGACCCCTAGCAGCCGGTATCCAGCCGTAATGGCTTGAGTGAGGTCAGGGTTAGAGCTGTGTTTAATCCAGGTCCCATGAGTGTGTCTCCAACGAGAGCCATATTTCATCCGCGTGTCTAGGTAGGGATCTGCAGTTAATCAAACAGGCCCTGATAGGGGGAGAGTGGGTCTGAGTCTGATTAGTGGAGACATTGTTTAAAGATGGCGGGTAGCTGTGTTGCACAGGACCTGACAATAGAGAGTACTGGCAAATGTGATAGTCTGTTAGTGGAAGCGACCCCATGTAGTCAGGTTTACAGGTATGCTCACAGCTCATGATCTTCATAAAAAGTAATTGTTACCTGGACCAGTGGATGTGTATACCGGGAGAGCCATGGTCAGCATCACTGGCGCTGGCCGAAGCCCAGATGCGCGCAGCAGGCGCAATCCTGGTGCGCCAACAGCGCACCAAAGGCAAGCGTTTGGCACCATTTAAATATCTCACCATGGGCGGGAAGCAGCTAGTGCGCTGCCCCAAAATTTGCCTGCTTCTGCCCACACTGTGATTTCCGGGATGGGAGGGACAGAAGGGAGAGCCTGTCCCCAATCGGGATGAACATAAGTCCGAGAAAGGCCCACAACAAGCTCAAATTCAATACAGTAGGTAGCGGATGCAAATTAAAACACAGTTATTGAAATTAGCAGCAGCATTTTAAAACAATTAAAAGGTTTAAGAAAATGTGCTTGCAACAGCGGCAGTCAGCAGCCTCGAGTGTGCAGCGCTGCGGCCCCATTTAAATATCTCACCATGGACGGGAAGCAGCTAGTGCGTTGCCCCACAATGTGCCTGCTTCCGCCCACACAGTGATTTCCAGGATGGGAGAGAGAGCCTGCCCCCGATTGGGATGACAATAACCCAGAGAAATGCCAACAAGCTCAAATTCAATACAGCAAGTAGTGTATGCAAATTAAAGCACAGTTATTGAAATTAGCAGCAGTATTTTAACACCTTTTAACGGCCGTTATTTCGTGGCAGTGCAGCAGTTCCGCGGAGTGGGCGGGGCCGCATCGACCGTTGGACGTTCGCAGCACCAGCGAGGTTGTGCATGCGACAGCCAACGGCAGCAGGAAAGAAGTTAAAACAATACAAAGGTTTAAGAAAATGTGCCTGCAACAGCGGCAGTCAACAGCAGCAATAGTTATTTGTGACGTCGCTGCGCATGTTTGCGTGACGGCATCACGTTGGCAGCCATATTAAGAAAGTTAACATTAAGGACAGTGTCTAAAGAAGCCATAGCCGCCATTTTAGAAAAGTCATTACGTTGGCAAACTGACACAACAGCTGAAGGGTTTTGCTTTCTGCGTTTTGACAATGAAGGGAGATATTTTTTGAGAAGCAGAAGCGTGTGAAGTATTAAGAGCGATTAAAAAAAAAAAACAAAGAGTGAGGATCACTAAGGATCAGGTTTTATACATAGGTGTTTGGTTGATTTTGGTGTCATTTTGAAAATATGAGTGAACATGGTGAGAAATCAGGAAGTTATGGCCATGCATGTTTGAAGAAGATGGTTCAGGAGGAAGTGAGGGCCTCTGTTAAAGATGTTTTTGAGTCAGTGTTTAGAAGGAAAAGGAAAACAGTGGATGTGTCAGGGGAATGAGTATTGGTCCTTAGATGAGGATGAAGGAGATAAGGAAAGAAGCTATGGAACAAGAAGAATGAAGTTGAAAAATGTTGAGAATTGTGACAGATTTCTGTCATGTCAGAGAGGTGAGCCGAGCACCACAGTAGAAGGGGATGTGCTATGCGGCACACGAGAAGGTGTCCTTAGCGGCACAAAGGAGAATCAGGTTATTCCTGATGATGATTTCAGCCAATACTGTGGGAACGATGAGTTCGTCCTGGACAATTATGACAATGATGACTGGGATATGGACATGGATAAAATTGAAAAAGATAGAAAAGAAAGAGGAATTATTAAGGACCAGCAAGGGGAGATTATGTTTAGTCGAGAGATGATTAGACATCCTAGGAGTGCCGATTGGTGTCCATTTCTGCTTGTATCAGATTTCGTTACGCTGTGGGTTAAGAGGCCATTATAGAAGGAAACTAGGGCTGTCATGAGGGCAGAGTGCAAATGAACCATTGGTTAGTAAAATTGGATTCAAAAGATGCCTATTTTTCAATTCCAATGGTAAAGGAGAGTTTCAAATTTCTACAATTCAGGTGGTTAGGCATCCTTTATCAGTTTACACGCCTTCGTTTTGGGCTGGCATCAGCACCTTGATATTTTACGAAGGTGATGAGACCAGTACCAGCGTTTCTCCGGGAAAGAGGATCTTGGATGCCAATGTATCTGGAAGATTTTTTGATAATGTCACAGAGTCAGGAAGAGTTGAGATGGCAACTAGGTTTGGTAATAGTTCTGTTGGAGTCTATCAACAGAGAGAAGCCGGTGTTAAAACCAAGTCAGAGTTTGGAATTTTTAGGTTTCCAGGTGAACACAGTGGAAGCATCCTTGAGATTATCAGAGAAGAAGGTGGTAAAGATAAAGACAGAAGCGAAGGGTATTCTAAAAAGACAGTCTATAACTTTGGCAAGAATAACTGGGTTGTTTTCATTCTCAATAGAGCGTATTTTTTCCAGAATCGTTACATTACATGGCATTTGCAGAGATTAAAGACGGAAAGTTTGAGGAAAGGTTTGTGATACAGGAAACAGACGCCACTTTCAGGGAAAGCACAGGAGGAATTGATATGGTGGATAGACAATCTGAATGCTTGGAATGGCCAAACGATATTTGGAGTATGTTCAGATTATGTGTTGGAAACAGACGCAAGTCTTTTTGGTTGGGGGGCTGTCTGGGTCAACAGGAGACTGGCGGATGGTGGTCTTGTCAAGAGAGTTTGGAACACATAAATGGATTGTAAATGTGAGCAGGGCTTTTTGATTTATATAATTTTGGGAAAGAATTGCAAAAACGTCAATGTTTTGTTAAAGATCGACAATGTTTCGGCAGTATGGTATATAAACTGAATTGGGAGAAGCAGGTTTGAGGAATCTGACTCTGATTGAGAAGCAGATTTGGAGTTTTTGTCTGGAGCAGAAAATAGGGCTCCAAGCACAGTATTTTCTAGGACTGCACAATACAGTGGCAGATTGGAATGCAAGATATCACAGGGATTACAGCGATAGGAAGCTGAATGTGCGGATCTACCAAAGAATACATCAGATTTGGGCCTCCAAGAGGTGGATTTGTTTGTGTGAAGGCTGACTTATCAGTTAGACCATTATTGCAGTTTGAGGCCGGAACCACAAGCAGAGGAGGTGGATGTTTTTCAGGAGGATTATCCCATATGCATTGATACAGAGGGTATTGTTGAAGGTCAGGAAGCAGAAAGGTCAGATAGTTTTGGCAACTCCTTTTTGAACAGCTCAACCCCGGTGTACAGGGCTGTTGGACTTAACGGTAGAGGAACCTTTTTTGATTCCAAATTCAAGGGAAATATTGTTAGTGTCAGAAGAAGATTTGAATCCTTAGGTCGCGGAATGGGCTTTGAGCCTTTTTGTTTGGAAGATTTCAGGAGAGAAACCCCATTTGAAAGGCTTTCACAGCAGTCTCAGGAGTTGCACAAATAATGTTGGAACAAATTGGTGTGTAGGTGAATCGAGAATGATTTAGATTCCGTTGAGGCATAGAGCTTTCTAATTTCTGATTGTTGTTGTTTGAAAGAGGTTTGACTTATATGACTATAAATTGTTACAGGTCTGCAGTAGCAGTGGGTAATGGTGTTGCTGGAGGTTGTTTGATAGGAAGAGATCCTTTGATTTGTAGAGTGATGAAAGGAATTATGATACAGACACCCCCCTAGTTCTAGGTACACATGTCTGTGGGATGTAAAACTGCTGTCACAAATGTTTGAGAGTTGGACAGTGAATACGTATTTATCTTTATGACAGCTGTCCAGTAAGATGACCACTGTGCTGTGCTTAAAATCTTTCAGGTGAGTTTCAGATGGAAGAGCTTTGGAGATAGGTAATAGATTTTATAATCCGGATGGAGTGATATTTTAGATTACAAAACATACTAAGACTATTATTTTTATTTTTTACTCAAAATCTGATTACCATTCCAAACTTTGTGTGTGAGATGTTTGAGGAAATTGAAAGTAGAATGGATGAGTACAGAAGGGGTGGAGTAAGTCAACTGTTGATTTCTTATGGTAGGCCTTACAATCCTGAAAACTCAGCAAAAATGGCTCATTAGATGAGGTGCTGTATGGTTGAAGTGGGTTTTGTTTTGCAGAAATTAACTGTGCATTCAGTAAGAGAAGCTATGGTAAATAAAGTATTTGTATCGTATGCTGACGATACCCAGCTTCTGTTCCCCTTCCATACCATGACACCGGCAATTAAACATGCATTTGCCAACGGTATGAGAACAGTATCTGACTGGATGACCTTCAATTGCTTAAAATGTAATGTGAGCAAGACGGAGGTCGTACTTTTTGGAGAAGCCCCCCTCCTATGGTCGCCTGAGTGGTGGCCCGCGGATTTAGGAGCTGCTCCTTGCCCTAAGCAGATAGTGAAAAATCTGGGAGTGCGGCTTGACCAGGCATTATTACTAAAGGAACATGTGAATCTGGTGGCGGGAACCTGCTTCAGGACCATTGGGCTCCTGAGGCGTGGGTTCCCATTCCTGGATGATTGCTATCGGAAAACACTGGTTCAGACATTGGTCGTCAGTAGATTGGACTACTGCAATGGACTGCTCCTCTCAGCCAACGAGGAGCAATTGAGCAGTTTGCAGGTGGTCCAGAAAACTGCGGCCAGATTAGTCCTTGACGCTCCTAATAGTTTCCCGTCATGCCCTCTTCTGCATAAGCTCCACTGGCTGCCCATACGCCAGAGAATTGAGTTTAAAGTCTGTTGTGTAATTCACAGATGCCTTTATGGATCTGGCCCTAAATATCTGGCTGAATTATTTCAGCCTTATATTCCGACCCATTTTTTGCGATCTAGCAACTTATTATTGCTGCAGATTGCGCAAATTAAGAAGGCAAAACAAGGAGGCCGTGCATTGTCTTATAAGGGCCCCACTCTCTGAAACACTTTGCCCCTAACCTTAAGACAAATTACCAATCTACATAAATGAATGAATGAATTACACATTTGTTATGCGCACAGCTACCCGTAGGCATCCTGGCGCCCTTTGCTCATTCATTCACAGAGTTAGGCAAACAGGTGAGTTTTAACAAGCCTCCTGAATTTTTGATGATTGGGTTTCAATCTAATGGAGTCAGGAAGACTATTCCATAGTTTGGTTGCCTGTAGCGAAAAGCGTCTCCCGCCTGTACGTGTTCTTTTTGTTTTAGGGATCACTAGCAGATTCTTATTATTAGATCTGAGGGTCCGTTGAGGGCAATAGGGGGAGAACATGGCTTGAATTAGTACGCGGCCAGTCTTATAGAAGGCTTTATGTACCGTGGTCAAGGACTTAAACTCCACTCTCCTTTGCACTGGGAGCCAGTGTAACTGGCGCAAACCAGATCTGGCAGAGGTCCGTCGTGGGATGTCCAGTAACAGACGTGCGGCACAGTTTTGGACCGTCTGGAGGATTTTAATAGCGCCTTGTGGAGCTCCCAGATAGAGTGCATTGGAGTAGTCAAGGCGCGATAATATCAGGGATTGTACCAGTATTCTCCTGGAACTGAACGGGAGGAGTTTAATGGTTTTCCTCAGTTGTCTCAGTAAGGCATAACAGATCGCTGCTACCTTGCGCACCTGTACTCCAAGATTAAGGGCAAGGTCGAGCCAGACCCCCAGGCTCTTAATTTGGCTTTTTGGTGGGGGGGGGCTGTCCAAGGTAAAGTGGCCACCAGTTGTCAATGGTGGACGGAGGCTTCTGTCCCAGTAACATTACCTCTGTTTTCGCACCGTTCAATTTAAGAAAGGATGTATCCATCCATGCGTGGATATCCGTTAGACAAGAGGAGAGATTTTTATAGGGGGCATTCTGAGACGCTAGTGAGATGATCAATTGCGTATCATCTGCATACGTCACCAGCTGTACTCCCCAGGGCAGAATCACCTCAGCCAAAGGCCTCCTATAGATATTAAATAGTGTAGGGCTGAGGGAAGAGCCCTGGGGAACACCACACTGGAGACGCATTTGGGGTGAAGAAGCGTTGTCCTCAAAGACCATGAAGGTCCTTTCCGTTAGAAAGGAGCGCAGCCAATTGAGCGCTTGCCCCCCAACCCCTACTTCTCTCAGCCTCTGCAGCAAGATGTTATGATTCACGGTATCGAATGCCGCACTAAGGTCTAAGAGAAGTATGGCGGCATTGCAGCCGGTGTCAAGGATCTTCCTAGTCTCCTCTACCATCGTAATAAGGGCAGTCTCTGTTCCCTGAAGGCTCCGAAAGCCAGTTTGCGTAGGGTGCAGTACATTCCTTTCCTCCAGAAATGCAGAAAGCTGGGCATTTACATACTTTTCGGCAAGCTTACTGACTGTTGGCAGCAAGGATATAGGCCGATAATTTGCCCAGTGATCTGGGTTAAGGTTTTTTTTTTTTTTAGAAGAGCCTTTACTCTGTCTTGTTTCCAGGAAGGGGGCACCGTGCCAGAGGCCAGTGAGGAGTTTATCACCTCCTGTATAAGTGGAGTCACCGTCTCCGATACCAGCTGTAAAATCGTAGGGGGTGCTGGATCCAATGGGGACCCAGATTTTAAGTTTTTAAGCAGTCCCTGAGTAGTCAAAACATCCATGGGAGGAAATTCTTTAAACTCCGCCATGTCTTCACCCACAGGAGTAGATGATTCTGTAGGGGCGTGGGGGAAGGAGGAATAGATATTTATCACTTTTTCCGAGAAAAATGTGGCCAGCTCATTAGAACGTAGTTGCGCTTTGTTGGAATCGGCCAGTGAGGTCGGTGCTGTAATCAATGATTTAAAGATTTTGAACATTTCACGGGGAGCATTGGCTGAGGTATAAATTTTATCCTGGAAATACTTAGATTGTGTAGTTTTAATTTCCCGTTTGTATTTCCTAAGAGCAGTCTTATAGTTCTCCTTCATATCTGGAGTGGAGTTCTTCCTCCACTTTCTTTCCTCCTGTTTACAACACCGCTTGAGTGCCTTTAATTCTTCGGTGTACCAAGGTTTCTTATTCTCCCCACGTCTGTGGGAGAATTGGGATTTAGGGAGGGTAAGGTCTAGGGAATTTTCTACCCACTGGTTGAACTGGGCATTAGCTTCTATAGGGTCATTGTTTAAACTAGGTAGGGATTCCCTAAGATTAAGGTTCCAGTTATCCACTGGGAGCTTAGACCATATCCGGGTTATTCTCTTAGATGTTGTTGCAGGTCTGTCTTGTTCTGTCAAAGGCAGCGTGAAGAGTAGCAGATAATGGTCTGACCAGGGGACCCTCATTGAATTGGTAAATTTAAGGTTACCCAGATTAGTATAGCAGTGATCTAAGGTATGTCCTGCTTTATGAGTAGGGCCTAGTACCAGTTGAGTGAGCTGAAGTGCTTCCAAGCTAGAAGTTAATTTAAGACATGCAGATGAATCCGGTTCGTCTAAACGTATGTTAAAGTCACCTAAAATGGTGAAATTGGGGGAAGCACTCGCTAGGGTAATAGCGTTCGTAAATAATTCCTCACAGAATTGCCCATATGTGCCAGGGAGTCTGTAAACTAACAGCCCCGATAGTGTGGAAGTGGAGGAGAAGGTAATGGTAAACAAGAGACCTTCAGCTCCAGAAATATTTACTTTCTCGATTCTAGCTGCCATTGCCCTACTAAGGATAATACCAATACCTCCACCTCGTGTATCTACCCGATTCTGGCTCAGGAAGGTGTAGTCAGGGGGGAGTGCCCGAACAATGTCAGGGTCAGAGCTTTCGGAGGTCCATGTCTCCGTGAGAAATAGTACGTCAAGTTCCTGCTCCTCCACAAGAAGGTGGAGCTGGGTAGCATGTGCAGGAAGGGATCTGCAATTAAGTAGCCCTAAGGAGATTGGGCAGGAGGTGGTCTTATTATGGCCAGACGTCTCAGAAGTGAAACGATACCTACATCCTGTGCAGGGAGGTGAAATTCTGGTGTGTATTCGTAATTTGCTGCATTGCCCAGTTACATTTTTCCTTAACGCTAATAGAGCGTTGCGACTATACGTTAAATGAGGGAGTTTGGGCTTGGGCGACGCAGAGTGACTGGGCCCTGGGTCCGTCCTGGCCCGGACGGGCCCAGACGGGCTTACCTCAGGTGCACCTCCGGCGCAATTACGGCGCGTCCGCATAGCGCGTCCGCTGCGCGGAGGTAGAAGGGCGTGTTTAACTAACAGCACCGAGTGCCTGTGTACTGATGAGCTAGAGCTCCAACTGACCAGGGGAATACCTCCCCAAGATGGCCGACGCCCAATTCCCCTCGCCTCCCAGTTCGAAGCTGGCTCGAGAGCCCAGATCTGTCCCAATGGAATTGCGCTAGTAATTTTAAAAGTGCCACTAAGCAAAATGATGAAATGCAATTTTTAAAAAACGATCTTTTCACTTTTTTAAAGCAATCTAATCAGGCTATCTACGATGTGTAGAGGAGTGAGGGTGTAAGTGTAGCTCTTCCGGCAGCCGCCTGCGAAGAGTGAGCAAATCATGCCTTTAAGAAATCCCTGAAGACTCATCTGTTTCCGGCTGTGAAAGATCTAGGGCTTTTTTATGACTATGGTATGATCTGGCATCTTGGAAGACCTTAAAAGCGCGGAGATACCTCTTGGGGTCGATTCCGGCGCTATATAAGAAACAAAATAAATAAATAAAATAAATAAATAACAGGTGGTCGTTTAGAAAAGATTTTTAAGGGAGCAGTTTGGTCTAATGTGGATGTGTTTGCAATGTTTTATTTGAAGCCAGTGGACCATGTGCCATCAGTGGTGTTGTCACAGCTTTAAACATGCATAAATCTAGCCTCCAGTCTTGACATGAAAAGTAGATTCTCCAAGTTTGTGAATAGAGAATCTGGATTTCATTAAAGACACCAAGGTTAGCATTATCTCTCTCATCTTCCCAGGAAGAATAAATGTGGAAGAGGGGGAAGGTATATTATGTTATATCTGACAAAAGGATGTGAAAAATGTTGTGAATTGCTTTTGGAGAACAGTATATATTTGCCAGATGTTGTTTTCTCTTAGATACACAATAAGGAAAGAGAAGAAGTTGGGGTGACAGTATTGATCGCTAGTTTTCATGGCGGTTAAAGTTGTTGGAACAGAGTTTCATACATCAATCCATATCCAAACCTATCCATCCATTTTCAAACATATCCATCAAAAAAATCCATCCATTCATCCCTTCACTCAAACATCCATCCTTGCACTTATCCATCCCAGTTTTAACCATCCTTTCAGTCATCAATCCATCCATCTTTCTGCTCAACAATCCGCTCTTTCACTTCACCCATCCATCCTCACCTTTCCCTCATTCATTCATCCTTTCATTCAGCCATCCATCTATACTCCCGATCACCTATCCATCCATTCTTTCACTCATCCATCCATCCAACCTTTCACTTCATCCATCCATCCAGCCAGCCTTTCAATCAACTAATCAGCCAGACATCCATTGATCCATCCATTCATCCTTTTGAGGAAATATGAATTTTTATGGTCAATTGTGTCCCCTATCGTAGACCCCAACGGCTCCATGTACGTGCTTCAAGTACATGTATGTTCCCTCCACTTCCAGCTATGAAGACGCAAATACATTTGCGTCCAACGTTAACATGTCCTCTTTCAGATCCACCATGAATGGGTCGAATATTCCGGTTTCTAAGTATGCCTTGCCACCGTCTTTATATGGTGCACCTTTCACGTTTTTCGGCTCTGGCGAGTTAGGCCCTGATTTCTGCCATCGAGCCTTTTCCTGCCTTCTGCCTCTGAATGCTACAGCCTGGACCTGCATCTGTATCCATGACCTTTGTCTTACTCCCTGCGCGGCTAGCGGTGCCTGGCTCGGCCTGCTTGCCTGCCAAGACTGTATTTTGCCTTCAAGTTATCTGCTCCGCTCCTCGAAAATACATTCCTGTCTAGTAGTTTAGGTAAACATCCTTCCAGCTGCAGAGCAAAGGGCCCGGCCTTTCTGTCTCCGTGCAAGTAATTCACTGCTCCTGTTACCATGGTAGGCCCATGCCCCCTCGCATCTCATGTAGACACGTAGCCGTTTATGCACGCACTAGCAGTCAGTATAGAATAGCCTCTGCCCGAGAGACCTTTCCTTCCAGATAATACAGTTCCTCAAACACAAGATATTAGATATGATTTGGGATTAGGTTGTTCTGACACCCCAGACTTCTGTCTCCTCATGTAAGGCTAAATGTCAAATCCCCTTCACCCTCCAAGTTCCACGTCAATTACACGTCATGCTGCTGCGCGCGCATATCTGCCATGTATTTCTGCTGACACTGCAGGATTCTCTTATGGATCCACCCACCTGTGACACCTCTATATGACGTTTCTAGTACACGCCCTTGTGCACGCCTTCTGTTACGCCTTATTCATTACGTATGTGTGTTCTTATCTCTCCTCTCAGCTGTTACGCCTTCTGCATCCATCACCACTGTAATGCATTGACTATATATATGATAATCTGTCAATAAAGTATTGTCTATCCCTTCCTGAACCTTCGTGGTGATGGAACATGATTGCCTGGTTCGAACCAATTCCTTTTTAAGGAATAAAACCCCTTTTAAAACCTCAGATGCCACGGACTCTGCCTCTTATTTTTTCTGAGTTATTCTTATTGAACTTTACCACATAAATTAAGTATAGGTAATTTAAATTTACCACATAATTGGCGCCCGAATAGGGACCCCTCCCCCACCTTACGCGCCGGCGGTGCGTTGCAGGCCCGGTCCCCTGCCACAGCCGTGACGGACAACAACGCGTACCCGCAGGATTTCCTGTACCTCCCTCAGGCCAATGGAGGTGACTGAGGCTGCGATCGACACCCAGACGAGGCGGTGAGGAGTGCGGAGGATCCCGACCAGAGCCCAGCTGAGAGAGCAAGGTCCGAGGTATTCAGAGGCCCACCAGGTTCCGAAGTTCTGAAGTACCTACGTCACGAGTCGAGTCGAGTCCAGTCCGGTCCAGTCCAGTGTCGAGTTTCCGAGGCCTTCTGTTCCGTGCTTCCCGGTGAGTACCGTTGCTGGGGACGCATCTAGACGAGCGCATTAATTTGTGCCGGTCAAGACGGGTTTGGGTACACAGACCCGGTCTGCACTGTTTTAGCGGTGTATCTGTACTATTTAGCAGTATATCCGGTCTGCACTGTTTTAGCGGTGTATCTGTACTGTTTAGCAGTATATCCAGTATGCAGTTAGCTAGTTTTATCCTAATTATTGTTGTTCGTTTTAATATGTTTTAATGTGCTTTAAATGTCGTGGTATGAGTGATTGTTCGATCTTCATTACTGTGTTTATTGTATTAACTGTGTTCAAGTTCGAGTAAGTATCAAGTAGCAAGATTCAAGATGCCTTTATTTTCCAAACTAAGACAAATAAAAACTAGAAAAGGGATACTCGAGGAAGCTGTTCCCATCCCACCCAGGGACACTCCGGGATATTTTATGTACCATAAGCACGGCCTAGATGCCGTATTATACCTTGACTTGTGGGTGGACTACACCAAGGATTTAGAAGAGAATCAGAAATGGCCCGCTACGGGGACATGGGATGCCGATTGCATCATGAGAGTAGAAGAAGCATTATGGAAAAAGAAAGCCAGACAGTCACAGAAAGATGCCATTGAATTATGGCATAAAGAATCGCATAGACGCACAGAGAAAGCACTCAGAAAAGCAGAGAAAAGTAGAGAGGATTCAGAAAAAGCCCGAGAAAATGTATTAGTTGAGGAAGGTATACGAGTAAAAGCAGAACAAGTAGACCGACAGCGAAATACTCGTGCGAATGGTATGTATCCTCTTTTGGCCGCGGGTTTACCTAAGGCCACCCCGGAAGTACCGAAAGATCTGCCACCTCCATTAATCCCGACTAAATTACGTCACAAGACCGCAAAGGACATGTTCCTTTCTTCCTATTTAGACGATGTAGCCCCCGAATATGTCAATGTTCCGCCGGCACCCATACCACCCGCTGACGGCACTCCACCCCGAGATAATCTACCCCCACCTCCGCAACAACAAACTCCTCCTCCCGTTCCATATCCTCCGCCTCTTCCCCCAGGCCTTCCTGCACCTATTATTCCTAGCATGCACCCACTAAACCCTTTTTTTACCTGGCACCTCAGGAGGTGCGACAGGAGGTTTTCAAACGCCGCCACCAACACATCGACTGACTTATAGGGATTTAGCACAACAACGTACACCTCAAACAGCGAGTTACGACATACTTAAAGAGCCTCTTACAGACTGTAGATATGATTCAGTACCCGGTAAAGACGACAGAATGATGCTAGCATCAGTACGTCTACGACGAGTTGCAAACTATTTAATGTTACTACCAGGAATGATTGATCATCTAGACAGAATATATCACTTTGTCCAAACGGGGGAAGGTCCTGAAAGTATTGGCGAGGCCATGGCACACCAGAAAGTTGACACTCAAAGGATGATATTACGTTTTTTCATAAACTGCTTGATAAGAGACCAAGATAGGCCTGGTGTAGACCAGGAAGAAATGAAAGCACTTAACAAATGGGGTCAGAATATAGCAGACGGAAAACATGATAAACAGAGTTGTATAGACAACATGTACCGAAGGATCCGAAAAGCAGTAGAAAAAATACACGAAAGAAGACCGCCTGAAATAGAAATAGATTCAGACAAGATTGAATCCTCAGAGGAACAACCAGAAACGACAACAGAAACATTGCAATTACCAGCTAGAGAAATGATAGCATATGTAGGTAAGGGAAGACCCTTTAATAATTCAATGCGTCCGGTACGTCCAGAAAGTAAGAGACTTTTTCAAGCAGCCATGTCAAATCCAAAGACTCCTGAACATTTGTTTCAGGCTACCGATAAAATACTTCAAGAACGAATGGGGTACCATGTACTCGATTCCATGGATGAACAAGAATTAGCCAGGTCAGCAGTACAATGGGCTGACAGTTCTGATAAATATAGTGATGACGCGTTAGTGCAAACGTTTTTGAATCTTTCCCCAGACGAACAGCGTCTAGCTGGTACGTACATGATACAACACCTCCTTATATTGTATAAAAGCCAACACTCTGATCCTGGTCCCCTACCTGATATATTAATAGAACTACTCATGAATAAATGGAGAGGCCTAGGTACCGATTTAATTAAAGTAATTCTAGAACATCGGCACAGATATAGTGCCTTCCTGTGTCCACAGTTTGCTCCAGCTCCATCCATAGAAAGAAAAGCGTATTACATAGACAGACAGAATCCCTTACGAGAAGTGCACCCAGTCAGGAATGATGATAATACTTTTAGACGCGTGTTTGTGTACACGCCCATAACTAAAATAGAACTATTGGAAATGAAGAAATTAGTGCCCAGCCATGACAAAGATCCAGCAGGTTTTCACCGTGAAATAAAAGACATGTTACTCATGGGTGATTATACATATCCTGACATTATGAAAATATTAAAAGTTTTGTTGCCTGCTGGTATTTACGAGAAACTCAAAGAAAAAGAATGGGAGGTGGGAGAGCAAAAGATTGATTGGGCTGCATTAGAAAACGAAGAAAACACTCGAACTCCAGGCCTAGGGCTTGGGGACAAGACTAAAGCATTACCAGGATTGTTAGTACAAGTATTGCCACGTTTATTAGCAACGAAAAAGGAAGACTGGGGTGCAATCTCAGCCTGCAAACAGAAACCCGATGAAGACACTAGTGATTTTTATTCCCGATTTGAGAAATGTTTTGGTATTAATAGTGGCCTGAAAGCAAGTAGCGAGTCATATCCATATCTTTTTGTAACAAAATTAGTCGAGAATTCCTTGCCCCAGGTTAAGAATAGAGTACTGAAAGTCGAGAGCACATGGCAAGCTAATACCCATTCACAAATGTTACAAATGTTACAGTACCACCAGAATAGAATTAGAGAAGAACAAGAACACGAACAAAGACGTATGAAAGACACAAAAATGAAAATGCTAGTTGCTCAGTCAGTTCCAGCTGACGGTCAAAAAAAGGGTATGACACAGTCCAGTAATTCAGCGGCTCCTGTTAAAGGGACATGCAACTATTGTAAACAGCCAGGTCACTATATAAACGATTGTGCAGTTCTGAAACACAATATCTCTAAGGGTAAAACCAAAGAGAGACCGCGTCCACCTAGACAAGATCAGATCCAACAACAAGTACCCCAGAATGTACAGCCTATGCATGCTTCACAACAGACAGTACAGACCGTAGCAGTACCACAGCCACAGCCTATTGCCGCAACACAAAACACGACACAACAAATGTACCAGTATGCACAAAATGATTATCCCGATTATCAACGATACACATGAAACAGCCTAGAGAGGGAGGTTGGCTTGCCTCTTATTGAGGTTCCTGTAGAACAAGAGGGTCCTTATGTACATAGTCAAGTATTAGGGAAAGACAGAAAGTTTTTAATTGATACAGGGGCAAGCAGGACAACTATAAGTCACTACGAGGTTCCAGGGGCACCCCTCTCAGGCTCACAGAATGTTTCCCTTGGATTTTCAGGAAAGGCTATTGTTAATGAAGTATCGCAACCACTTCCCCTTGCAGTTGGTCCATTGACACGTACTACAGATTTATTGCTTACAAAATCATGTCCAGAAAACTTGTTAGGTATAAAGACACTGAAAGCTCTAGGAGCTGTAATTTGCTGTTCTCCGGAAGGAGTAAGACTGTTTTTACGTGACTTTAAGGGTCACTATGTGTTGAGAGATATGGACCACAGATTACAGAATGTCCCTGCACATTTATGGGCACAAGGCCCCACTGATGTAGGTTGTATGCACATTACACCATATCGAGTCACACTCAAGCCAGGAGTGGTATTACCACGAATTCGACAATACAAGTTACCCCCAGATGCTGTGATGGCTTTACTGAAAATCATTGACGAGCTCATTGCACAAGGAGTGGTTGTGGAAACCGACTCCAATGTATGTAATTCCCCCATCATTCCGATTCTTAAACGTACTGATCCAAATGCACCCCCAGTTTATCGATTAGTTATCGATTTCCGAGAATTGAATAAATGCATTGTACCACAGTATCCCGTGGTTCCAGACATCTCTTCATTATTGACAGCTATTGATTCAGAAGCAACGTTCTTTACTGTAATTGACCTCAAGAACGCCTTCTTTAGTGTCCCAATCGATCCGGAAAGCCAATATTTGTTCGGATTCTGTTTAAATGGACGAAGCTTCAAATTTGCACGCGCACCTCAAGGATTCACAGAAAGCCCCAGCATCTATAGCCAAGCACTGAAAAGACAACTTGACAGTATTCACATGCCTGATAACACTGCCCCGCTTCAGTATGTCGATGATCTGCTGATCACCGCCCGAAGCGAACCTGAATGTGAACGAGCATCACTGACGGTTTTGCATTTTCTGGCCGAAAAGGGGCACAAGGTGTCCCCTTCGAAGCTGCAATTCTGTGTTCAGCAAGCTGTGTACCTTGGGCACTTGCTGTCCAAAGGGGGGAGACAGCTCACACCTGACCGCATCCAGTTAATTGTAAACATGTCACCACCCAAGACACAAAAGGAGGTGCGGGCCTTCATAGGCCTCACTTCTTACTGCAGACAATGGATTCCCCAGTACGCATTTCTAGCAAAACCACTCATACAGTTGACAACCCAGGAGGCAGCGACATCGACTGTCCTCCCTTGGACTCAGGAACATACACAAGCTTTTGAAGACTTAAAAAAAGCCTTATGCCAAGCACCTGTTTTAGCAACACCATTTTACAGCAAGCCTTTTACACTTTTTGTCACAGAACGCGAAGGTACTGCATTGTCAGTACTCACTCAGGAACAAGCAGGTTCACACAAACCGTGTGCTTACTTTTCTAGTACATTAGATCCGGTAGCCGAGGCTCTGCCTGCGTGCTTGAAATCAGTAGCAGCGACAGCTCTAGCAATCAGACAAAGCGATTCCATAGTGTTAGGACACCAATTGACAGTGCAAGTTCCACATTCCGTGGAAGTTCTTTTAAACCGAACACAGACCCAGCACTTGACTATAGCACGACTGACAGGTTATGAATTGACATTGTTTCAGCCACACATAGAAATCAGACGCTGTAATACATTGAATCCTGCTACACTTTTGCCATTAAGTGGAACAGACCCATTGGCACATGATTGTATTGAAATCATTACTATTACGACGAAACCCAGACAAGACTTGACAGACACTCCATTACCAGATCCAGACCTGACACTTTATGTGGATGGTTCATGCATGAGAACAAGTACAGGAGAGTTAGTGGCCGCCTACGCAGTCACGACAGAAACCGAAGTTATAGAAACAAATTGTATTGACACCGTGTCAGCTCAAGCAGCAGAGCTCATCGCTCTGACACAAGCCTGTATTCAAGCCAAAAATAAGAGAGTTAACATATACACAGATTCACGTTATGCATTCGGAGTTGTACACGACTTCGGAGTGCTCTGGCGAGAGAGAGGTTATTTGACTTCTCACGGTGCCAACATTCAACACGGTCCCCTCATTCAAGCTCTGTTAGACGCAATACATCTGCCTACTGCCATATCCATCATGAAGTGCAAGGCACATACGAAAGTCACCGATATCATTTCCCGGGGTAACGACCTGGCAGACCGAACAGCCAAGCAGACAGCTCAGAATCAGACTCACGCAACTGACTTGACAAAGACAATAGTCCCGACACCGACACACTGCATGACAGTTAGGGATCCCGCCCTTGATGTAATTGACATACAGACACATGCTACACCAGATGAAATCAAGAAATGGACTGAACTAGGAGGGATCCAAACAGATCAGGGATGGATGACGAAGGGAAAATCTACATGGTTTCTCCCCGACTCTATGGTTCAAGTCATCATTAATACAGTACATAGTCCAGCGCATCTAGGAGAAAAAGCTATGCTAGACAGTATTCAAAACATTTGGTTCAATAAACATTTACGAGCAGCAGCCAAACAGAAAGTGCGTACTTGCATGATTTGTTGTCAGTTCAACCCAGGTAAAAGCATTCCTGTAGAGCAAGGTGGATTTCATCCTCCCGATCACCCTTTTGAAGTCCTCCAGATGGATTATATCCAGATGGAACGTTGTCGAGGAATCAAATATGTCCTCGTAACTGTATGTGCACTTTCCCGTTGGACAGAAGCATATCCAGTCCCAGATTACACTGCTCCGACCACTGCCAAGCAGCTGGTTCGTGAATTTTTCCCACGGTATGGTTTGCCCCGTATCGTATACTCAGATAACGGTCAGCCATTCTCATCCGAGCTTGTGAAACAGGTTACACTCCTGCTAGGATACCAGTGGAAATTCCACTGTGTCCGACATCCCAAGGCAGCAGGTCTCGTGGAACGCCATAATCAGACTCTGAAAATTCGTCTTGCCAAAATCTGTAGGGAGAAAGGCGTCGACTGGATAGTAGCTTTACCAGTTGCGCTCTTTTATATGAGAATGGTCGCCCATTCTAGAACAGGGCTATCCCCGTACGAGGTGGTCTTTGGTAGGCCACCGAATATGTGGGGGACGCCTTTGCCTCGAAAAATCACAGATGTTGACTGTAATATGCTGACAGATTACCTTGCCTCCTTGATGTCTGCACTACAATCTTGTCGTTCACAGGTAGCTGCAGCCTTTCCCGACAACACCGAGGTGAAGCCCCATGAAGTTGTTCCAGGAGACCTCGTATTCGTAAGGAACTTTGACAGGAGGAGTCCGCTGGAGCCCCGTTGGCAAGCGCCGAAGATAGTACTTTTAACCACAAGGACAGCGATTAAAGTCGAGGCCCGCAAGGGCTGGCTTCACTCGAGTCATATTAAAAAGTTTCATGGACTGCCGCCAGATCTGAACTTTCAGCCCTGCCCTCCTCCACAGACTGACTCAAAACTCCCCCTGGTCGAGAAAACTGCTTCTCATCAATATAAATTAAAACTGAGGTCTAGCAAGTCAGACAGTTTAATTGTTTAAGTCCTCCCCTAGGTGAATCGGTTAGACGAGTCTCTGACATGTATCCCCTAGACCGCAATAGAGAGAGAGATAGACAGAAACAGCTCAAGAAACATGAATATTGTAAATCACTTCGTAGTCACTGTATTGTGACACTATTGATTATGTTTTTTCTAAGTCTTTTGATTATTGCTGCAAGTATACTGTTACATATATACTACCCTATTTTCAAACGTGCACATTCTGCCTTCAATGTCACTGCCGAGCACTCTTTCAGTGAACTGCCCCCGCATGAGTTATCTTACCGACTTGCGCTGCGCAACAATACATTCATTAGCATGTTACATCATTCCCATCAGACCAGCAATGCTACAAATTGTTGGATATGTGGCCGACTCCCTCCCTATCAGAAATACAAGGGAGTTCTGCCCCTCTTTCCGTACCCGTTCACACACAATGGTTCCTGTGGTGCATGGTTTAGTTTGATTAATTCTTTAGATTCAAATACCGTAGTTTACCAGGGCAACTGGATATGGGGAGACCTGAACGTAGTTTTGCATAAAGCCTGTTACCCTAACAAGGAGGGTCTTCCCAAAAGGACAGGGACTGATCTAGAAAATGAAGTATATGGATTAGGTAACTTTACACTTAACCTCATGATTCTGAATGTTAAATCCGAAGCTGCACCAGTCTTGCCTGCTATGTCAGTATTACCAGTCAAAGGTGAATTATGTGTTAGAAAGAATAGTTCAGTACACCTGGGTCATAGTAAATGTACTACTGTGGTCGAATTCAGTGATCAAGGCAAGTCTACATTTAGAGCTTCCCGTCATTCCTATTTCATTTGTGGTCATACCGCATATATACGCTTACCTCTAGATTGGGATGGCACCTGTTACATTGCATTCCTTCTGCCACCTGTTTTCCTAGCCCCTCCTGATTATCACAGGAACTCCCATCTAGTACACAATAGACCCCAGAGAGATCTCCCGATTGTCGACTACACTGAAACGGCATGGGAGCAATACACAGACTTCAATAAAGGTTTCTTTCCCTACTTAGGTGCTGTCTTTAATAGTAAACTGATACGTAAATTAACCAGAACCCTCGAAGCAGTAGTGAAGGAAACTACTTCTGCCCTAGGCAACTTAACGGAGGAGCAGTCTGCGATGCGGATTGTTGTTCTCCAAAATCGTCTTGTCCTTGACGTCATCCTGGCCGACAGGGGCGGAGCCTGTAGAGTCATCGGATCGAGCTGCTGTGTTTTCATTCCAGAAAACGCGCCATCAGTATATAGAGCCATAACCCGTCTTCACAAGATTGCAAGTCAGATATACCAGAATCCAGGCACCTGGACTTGGTCAGGTTGGTTCTGGAGCGTGTTGTCAGCCTGGGGATGGAAGGTCCTATCCTTCCTAGGTATTGCCCTTCTCATAATATTCAGTTGCTGCCTATGTCTACAATGTGGGCCAGCGATTTGCGGCCTGTGTGCCACATCATGTATTCCTCATTCAAGTCCACATTCAAAATACCGTAAGAAGAAAGAAGAGCAAATGATGTTACGTGAACAGATTGATAGATTAATGAGGATTGATATATCATGAAGGGTCCGTAGGGGACAAGGAGGGAATGAGGAAATATGAATTTTTATGGTCAATTGTGTCCCCTATCGTAGACCCCAACGGCTCCATGTACATGCTTCAAGTACATGTATGTTCCCTCCACTTCCAGCTATGAAGACGCAAATACATTTGCGTCCAACGTTAACATGTCCTCTTTCAGATCCACCATGAATGGGTCGAATATTCCGTTCCTAAGTATGCCTTGCCACCGTCTTTATATGGTGCACCTTTCACGTTTTTCGGCTCTGGCGAGTTAGGCCCTGATTTCTGCCATCGAGCCTTTTCCTGCCTTCTGCCTCTGAATGCTACAGCCTGGACCTGCATCTGTATCCATGACCTTTGTCTTACTCCCTGCGCGGCTAGCGGTGCCTGGCTCGGCCTGCTTGCCTGCCAAGACTGTATTTTGCCTTCAAGTTATCTGCTCCGCTCCTCGAAAATACATTCCTGTCTAGTAGTTTAGGTAAACATCCTTCCAGCTGCAGAGCAAAGGGCCCGGCCTTTCTGTCTCCATGCAAGTAATTCACTGCTCCTGTTACCATGGTAGGCCCATGCCCCCTCGCATCTCATGTAGACACGTAGCCGTATATGCACGCACTAGCAGTCAGTATAGAATAGCCTCTGCCCGAGAGACCTTTCCTTCCAGATAATACAGTTCCTCAAACACAAGATATTAGATATGATTTGGGATTAGGTTGTTCTGACACCCCAGACTTCTGTCTCCTCATGTAAGGCTAAATGTCAAATCCCCTTCACCCTCCAAGTTCCACGTCAATTACACGTCATGCTGCTGCGTGCGCATCTCTGCCATGTATTTCTGCTGACACTGCAGGATTCTCTTATGGATCCACCCACCTGTGACACCTCTATATGACGTTTCTAGTACACGCCCTTGTGCACGCCTTCTGTTACGCCTTATTCATTACGTATGTGTGTTCTTATCTCTCCTCTCAGCTGTTACGCCTTCTGCATCCATCACCACTGTAATGCATTGACTATATATATGATAATCTGTCAATAAAGTATTGTCTATCCCTTCCTGAACCTTCGTGGTGATGGAACATGATTGCCTGGTTCGAACCAATTCCTTTTTAAGGAATAAAACCCCTTTTAAAACCTCAGATGCCACGGACTCTGCCTCTTATTTTTTCTGAGTTATTCTTATTGAACTTTACCGCATAAATTAAGTATAGGTAATTTAAATTTACCACACTTTCACTGATCCATCCATCCACCCTTTCATGCAGACATCCATCTACCCTCCCTTTCACATATCCATCCATATATTCCTCACTCATCCATCCACCCTTTCTCTCATCCATACATCCATCATTTTACTCATCCATCCATTCATTGTTCCTCCCTTTCACTCATTCAAACTTACATCCACCCTTTCACTCTTTCATTCAAGCATCTATCCATTCACTCTTTCACTCACCCATCCATTCACCAATTAACTCACACATCCATCCATCCATCCCATTGTTTCACTCACTCATCAACCCTATTACCCATCCATGAATACATTCACCCTTTCAGACATCCATCCATCTATCCATCTTCCATCCAGTATCCATCTACCCTCCCTTTAACTCAACCATCATTTAACTCATCCATCCTTTTACTACATCATTCATCAACCCTTTCACTCCATTCATTCCACCCAGTCCTTCACGCCATCCATCTATCCATCTATCGATCGATCCACTCCACTCATCTATCCATTTGCCCTTTCACTCACAATCCATTCTTTCATTCACTCATCCATCCTTTCTCTCATTATTCATCCATTTCCTTTTCACTCACCCTTCCATCCATTGGTTCACGCACACATCCATTGATAAAGCTATCCATTCATCCTTTAACCTACTAACCCTCCTATCCTTTTAAGTTAATTATGAGCATGTGTCTGATGAGTTGCAGACAGAAGAGGTCCATTAAGAACCGCAACCCCTCTGTAGCTGCTGAAGCGGGGGGTTAACAACGCCCCTTGACACACGTAACCCCATTTCCATGTTAACCGTAGCACTTTGAAGCTCAAGGTAGGCTCCACTTAGAGCATATTAGTAAAGCTTCTCAAAAAAGCTCAAAACACCAATTGCATTGCTACAATGATCGGCATTGTTGCATTACTGTTACTTCCTAACATATACAGATGACCTTATTTACCATGGAGAATGTACAAAGTGTGATGTAATGTATGCTGTAATTCCACCTACATTTACAGATTCAGTGCTTGCGTATGCAGTAAATTTGTATGTCCAAATACCATATGTGATACAACTGTGCATGTATCTACCGCGTGTGGAAGACACCAAACAATAATAAGACTGTTCTGTAGTTCAAAACATGACAGAGAATTTCCACAAGAAACACAAACTGGTTATTGTGATCCTCTAAATATGAGGTCAGGATGGGTAGAGGAAATAACCTCCTAAGAATAAAGACAATGGAGTAATCACACCAGTATCCAGGTGCTATGGCCCATCACCTAATATATCTGAGCACAATAACCAGGGTAGATGGCTCATTACTAGACTTAAGAGTGTCAACAGAGATCTGTATGCCATAAAGTGATTACCCACAATTTTGGCAATCCCTAAGGGTAGAATTTTGCTTCTCTATCACAATGCCTCTATAATTCTCAGTGGAGACTTCAATCTATCCTGTATGGGACCTTAGACGGAGAATAGAGCCCAGATTTACCATTATTTGGTGCAACGCAACACAGCAAGACAACTTGCTGAGTTGCGTAAAATGGACTGAGCAGGAATGTGCCATATGCTGCAAAGATGCCTGCATTACTGGCAGGATTTTTCATGTGCAGCAAGGGTTACCTTCCTGCATTTAAACAGTTCTCAGACGTAGTTTCCTCATTCTTCACGTGCTGCAGAACGCAGGACATGCAGAAAGAGGAAATAACTTAAACATAATTCTTCTTGTTATGCCTGTTTGCAAAGTGTAATATTTTGACACAGATTCAGGTTTACTAAGCTTGACAAATTTCGGATTGCACCAATATCCATGGGTGGATGTGTGCAAGCACCCACACTCCACCCACAGAACTCCTTCCTAATGCAGAGTAATGCAAGGCAGCAACTGGCACTGCCTTGATTTTTTCTAGATTTACTAAGTCACGCAGAGCAACACAAGGTGATTGTGTGGCTTATTTAATGTGACTTAAGGGCTTGGTTGCCTTGTGTCACCTGGTGTGATGCAAGGGCAACACATGCCCCTAGGATATCAGGGCCAAGATGTCTAAATTCAAGCAATCAAAGGCTCACAAACAGGTGTGCAACCTCTGCTCCACCAGCACATTCAATGACATCTAAAGACTACACAATCCAAATGGGAATGAATTTACCTTCTGGTCTCCCCCTCTGCACAGCATAGTCCCACACAATTTTAAGCCTTAAATCTTTGGGAGCAAATGGCAAGTGAAAAAAAAATTAAATTTGAATAAAGAATCTGCAGTAGGGTACATTCGGGGAGAAGCATGCAGGGCGATGAAAAGCAGAGGAAATGAAGGAAGTAAGTTATTGAGACCATTAGGCCATATCCCATAATAGAAAGTGAAGAAAAGGAAAAGGAGAAACCAAAGAGGTGAACTCCATAGGTGAACTCCTTAGCACAAGACCACTTCCATATAATGCAGCTGCTGCTGCACCAAGTGCTACCGCCCCGGTAATGACAGAGATGGGAATGGCTGCAGACTCCTCTATGAAAGTCCACACAACCCCAGTCATAAAGAAACTGCTGTCCCATCCTTTACCCTGACCCCTGTGCCTGTAGTAGTAGGCACCCTGCTTTTGTCAAGTGCTGCAATCGTTTTCAAGGCAGAGCCAACCTACCCCAAGTATACCTCAGGACTCAGCAGCAAGACCTAGAGGAATGGCATTAGTACTCTACAAGGAGGGAACTTAGTAACTGGGGAGACAGAAGGTCAAGCAACCTGTACAGACTCAGCAATTAATTAGCAGAGTGCAGGGAAAACCCCACAGTGAATTAACATCGCTCAGCTGAAAATAGTGGAAATCATTTTAAAAAATGTGGGAATGGATTTCCCTGGACACTACAGGGAGAATGAATTGCTTTACATGAGCAAGGACGCAGCGATAAAGGCGAGGGAGGCACATGCAAGGAAGGAGAGAGTGGCAGATGAATGTAGAATTGATATAACCCCCGAAAGAAGTTGCAGAAAAATGGGAATGGAGTGACACCAAAAGATGTAGAGAGATGTGGTCCAAGAAAGAGAAGGTCAAAGTGATACAGAAGAGAGAGGGATCAAGGGAAGATGAGGAAAGAGCTGCAGGAGGAGTGACAAAGGAGTATCCCTTACAGGGTGGAGTATATGTACAAGTCCATTGGTCACGGTCAGACCGCTTTCATTACACGGACACCTTCCCAAAACGTCGAGCAAATCCTGACAAGTGGTATACTGAGAAGGAACACAATGTCATCATCTCCAAAGTATTGTGAGAAGACTTATATGTATTTTTTAAGGTGGCGAGTCCAAAGGATCTGTATGCAGAATGTAAAAAGGCAGTTGATTGCCCAACATAAGAACCTCCTCGGGTGGCAGGGACAAATGCCCCTTCACCCATTGTCAAATTCAAATACGGTTAAGTTATAAAACACCTAAAGATGAAAGTTCCTCAAAAAGGGAGATGAATAGGCCCAAAATTTCACGAAGGTCTCATGAGCCAAAAGAGTCAGTACATGCTTACTTTGAAAGATTGATGCAGGTGTATAAGCAGCACAATGGGATGAACAACCCGCTAGGAGACAACATGAGAGCAGATCTTGCATCCTTCGTACAGGGACTTAAACCTGAGATTAGCAACCAAATCATGCAAGGGGTCCTTTGCTGGCAGAACAAACCAGTTGACAAGATCCTACAGCATGTAAAATGCTGCAGTGACATGCTTTAGGCAAAGCAGAAAGGGCTCAAAGATAAGTAAATGATATTCCAAACTTAGTTGGTGCAGAATGGTGGGTCTAAGGGGACAAATGTCCATGCCAAGGCTCTGAGTTAGATCCCAGCTATTGAATGGCAATGCAAGATGTCTATATGACGCTAATGCAACGCTATGGGATATTACCCATCACAAAAGCCGCCCCGGCGAGACATAATACACTAAGTCCGAATAAAATAAGATAAAATCTTTTAAATGCCATATACAGTTGGCTGGACTGCCCGTTAGGCTCACCCGTATTCGAGACATTGGTTCCTGCTAAACAGAGCTAACGTCTACAAACAACCAACCGATACACTAGTCCAAGATGGCCGCGCCGCGATCGGCCTAAATCACGTGACACGCGACATAAGGCGGAGACGCGCGATACACACCGATTCGCTGTGTTTAGGTTAAATAACCCTGACCGCCGAGCTCACATATCTACTCGAGCTCGGCGGAGATGGGTAGGTCATGTAGCCCGGACACAAGAGATTTGAGGTGAGTGCTAGAGCGGTAAACGAGGGATGGGAGGATAGGAGCCCCTTGGTTTTTTAGGATTTGTTCTCCTGCTAATAACTCTTTGGCGGTAAATTTTGTCCTAACTTCAGCTAATACCCAAGGGCTCATCCTTGATGTTCAGTCCCGCCGACCCCTCATGTGGCAGTTAGTACTTGACTAATAGGTGAGTAGGGGTTACGAGCCATGCATATCTTTAGCTCCTCTAGTCACAGAGTTTGTGTGTGTGTTTTCACCTAGCCACCTTAAGTTACAAACGGTGTCTCTCTCTCTCTATCTATATACAATGCCTGCACATGGTAAGAACCCAGGTGGACAGTGATTTTAGCCTGGATAGCTGCTGTACATACTTTTTTAACCTTTTAACCTCCCCCACCCCACAAACTCCCCCACCAGCTCAGTGGTTGTTGTGTGTGCCCCACCATTTACACTATGCACATACAACTGACAAGGCATGCAGTGGTTTTTGTTTAATGCTCAATTATACCAATAGCATGCCACACTGTTCACAGATCCTTTTCATGACGTGACCTACTTTTCATATTGCAAATTTGTTTTTAACCCTTGTTGTTTATCTCTTCCCTATGTATAGGCATAGGACAACCCACAGAGGTAAACACACACCACTACACACATGACACTAGCATGTTGTTTTTCACCTTTTTAAGGTCCTGATGGATCGCGGGCAATTATTACCCATTGCGAGAAACATGTCGACCATCTTCACCCCTAGCCTCATCTAGGGTCACCTGACCTTACTTGTTGACACCTAGTGAGCTAGTCCCTTGTTTTTAATTGCAGCCAGGGGACCCCCAGAATAAAGTGAATTCCGGTACCCCTAGCTACATTTTAATTTCCCTTTTCACTATCACACACCGCCTTGCCCACACACCCACACCTCACCATAAGGCTGTTGGATAAAAAGATCTCCGCCAAAGAGCCCCTCTTTGAGGTGAGCCCGTCGGGGATTGCACCGCCTCCCCGACGAGGAGCAACCGCCGATGATGAAGCATGACACCCTTCTGGGTGTGTGAGGCAAATCCATCCAACAAAATGGATGCCCCAGGGTGTTACTCCTACACCTTTGGTCACGCCAGTTAAATCTTCCCTAGTTATATATTGGAACAGTCCAGCAACCCCTCTTTGTTGTAATGCAAGATGTCTCCCTGACTACAGTGGCAATGTTGCAGGAATGGAGAGAGGTCAAGGTAGTATGTCAGGGACCAGTATAAGTTCCCTAAAGAAGTTTAACCTGTGTAACATTTGCAACAAGGTGGGGCATTGGAAACAAGAGTGTCGCTACAACCCAGACCGAATCATAACAGGTCCCCAACCTAAGTCCAGCAGGGCAGCAGGCAATTCCCTCAATACCTAGACCCTCTATGGCCACCTTAAAGGTTCCTAAATATGGTGTATTGCCAAATTCCTTCAATTCAATGCAAATGCAAAGAGGCACTATACATCCACAACTGAACCATAGAGGTCCTCAAAATACAATGATGTCACAAGTTGGCCCAATCTCCATGTTGTTCGAGATTCCCATAGATTTCAATCAGGACCAAAGACTGTGCCTGAGGGGAGAGGAGGAGTGCTCACCTGGTGCAGTCATGGAAGTGGATCAGAGTGGACGTATGTGGATGGAGAAGTGAACGGGCATCCTGTAGCTTTCCTAATAGACCCAGGAGCCCACGTTCAATGGTTAGAACTGTTGAGGTCTCTTACATACCCCTCTTCGAAAAAGAAGTCGAACTTGTAGGTATTCCAAACCAACAACGTACCAACCAAATTATTGCCCCTGTTCCAGTAAAAATAGGAGACATCAGAGAGCAACATCAGTTTGTGATTTGTGACTCTAGCCCAATGTACATGTTGTATCGGGACCTTCTTTGCAAGCTCCACTGCGTCATCAGCGTCCAATTCAGCCACACAACGCAGACGCCATGGACCGACCACCACTGCGTACACTTCGCCATCAACAAACCCAAGGCAACCAAACCAAACCCACGCCCATCACGAAGGAACTGGAGCAAGTTTACCAATGAGAAATTAACTCCACCCTCACCCGAGACAACCATATCTGGGCACCCAACGCAAACGATGCAAATGACGCAGCTAGTGAACTCCACACCTGGATCTCCAACTGCACAGACGAGCTCGCCCCGCTATGCAACCCCAGGAAAGCTGGCTGGTTCAACAACGCTCTGCAAGAAGCCAGACAACACCTGCAGATGCCTGGAGAAGAACTGAAGAAACACCAAGACAACCGGAAACCACACCACCTACAAGGATGCCATGATGGACTACCACAACCAGATCAGAGCCACCAAGAGGAACTTCATTCACAACAAAATCGTGACCAACTCCAAGAAACATTTCAGTGTCGTTCAAGAATTCACCAACCCACGCAGCAAAGCCACAGACATCACCCAATCCCAAGACCTCTGCAACAAGCTTGGAACCTATTTCCACCTCAAGATCAAAAACCTTTTTGACAACTTCATCGGCCATCCACCAGGCGCCACGGACGGCACCCCGCCCCCCAGAAACACCAGCCAGCCAACCATCTCTAACTGGACACCGATCACGGCTGAAGACACCACCTCGACCATGAAAAGCATCCACTCTGGGGCCCCCACTGACCCCTGCCCCCCTCACATCTACCACAGAGCCGCGGCCGCCATCACACCCGAACTACAACGCACCATCAACACCACCTTCTAAACAGGCACCTTTCCAGATGACTGGAAGCGTGCAGAAGTCAGACCCCTGCTCAAGAAGCCCATAGCTGACCCCACTGACCTCAAGAACTATCTGCCCATATTGCTCCTCCCCTTCATAGCCAAAGTTGCAGAGAAAACAGTCAACAGGAAACTGACACGATTCATTGAAGAGAACGCCATCATTGACCCGTCCCAATCCAGATTCTGAAGCAACCACAGCACAGAGACCACCATACTCGCCGCGGCAGACGACATCCGCACCCTCCTGGACCAAGGCCACTCCGCAGCCCTCATCCTACTTGACCTATCAGCATCCTTCAGCACCATCTCCTACCGCACACTAGTCGCCAGACTACGCGACTCACACATACAAAGAACAGCCCTGGACTGGATCCGGTCATTCCTCACCGGAAGAAGCCAAAGGATCAGACTCCCACCCTTCCTCTCAGACCCCACAGAAATAAGCTGCGGAGTCCCACAGGGTTCATCACTGAGCCCACCCTCGTCAACATCTACATTGCCTCCCTCCCAGCCATTGTCCTACAACACGGCCTCAACATTGTATCCTACGCCGACGACACCCAGCTCATCCTCCCCCTCACCAAAGACCCCACCACTGCCAAAGTTAACTTCCAGAAAGGAATGCAAGATGTCGCAGTCTGGATGACCAACAGGTGCCTGAAGCTCAACGCAGAGAAGACAGAAGTCCTCGTCCTCGGTACCACCCCTTCTGCATGGGACCGCACCTGGTGGCTTATTGGACTCGGAAGCCCACCTACCCCCTCAGACCACGCCAAGAATCTCGGCATCGTACTCGACTCATCACTCATCATGAACCGACAGGTCAACGCCGTCACCTCCAGCTGCTTCAACACCCTTCACATCCTCCGCAAGACCTTCAAGTGGATCCCCCTTGAGTCAAGGAATACAATCACCCATGCACTCATCACCAGCAGACTGGACTAGGGAAATGCACTCTATGCCGGCATCAACAAGTCCCTACTCCACAAACCTTAGACAGTACAGAACACCGCCGCCAGACTCGTCCTCGGCATCCCCCAACACAAACACATCAGCCAACACCTACGAAGTCTCCACTGGCTCCCCATGGAGAAAAGAGTCACTTTAAAAATCCTCACTCTCGCCTACAAATGCCTACACAACAACGGACCCAAATACCTACACGACAGAATCAACTTCCACGTACCCAAAAGAAACCTCCGATCTTCCAAACTTGCACTGGCCGAAACCCTGCGCATTCATCAGAGCAGGCCAAAGAGCCTTCTCTCACTTTGCAGCCTGGAACGAGCTACCGGCAGACATCAGACGCACCCCCTCCCTGAACACCTTCAGCAAGACCCTCAAGACCTGGGTCTTCAGCTAAACAGATCTGCGGACCCCCCCTCAATGCCCTAAGACCCTAACGGGTGAGCAGCACACTTACAGTTCCCTGATTGATTGATTAATCTATGCACGCATGATGGAGTCGGAAATGAAACCATGCAGCTGATGCCAAATATAGATTCATCGTCCCGGAACATGTTGTCAGGTTATACCCCGTCATCACAGAGGAGGACTTGCCAGTGGTTTTGAGAGAGACAGTTAAGGAGGATGTCTGGGATTTCCCAGGAAGAGAGATTAGGTTGCTTAAAGATGCTAAGTTCCTAAAGAAACCCCTCTGACCCAATGCCACTTTCCCACTGATTCACTCTTATAAAATGATCCCAGAAGCTATTGCAGGGATCATCTCTGTCATTGAGAGCATGATAGAATGAGGTATCCTGAAGGGAGTTATAGGGAGTCTGTATAACTACCAAATCATGGCCTTACAGAAAGCAAACAAAAAGTGGAAGATCATCCAAGACCTCCAAAATATTAACCATAGTCATTCTATGTTATCTAGCGGTACAAAACCCTGACGTGATCTTGTTCCAAATTACGCCAGAGTGGTTTACGATCATTGACTTTTGTCAGGCCTTCAACTCGGTTCCATTACACGAAGAGAACCAAATAATATCTCTTTGCGTTCCGGTTTCAAGAGAAGACGCTCATATGGTGTCGTGCCCCATCAAGGCTATGGTGAAAGTCCATCTTATTTCGATCAGATTCTCAAACAGAACATAGTATCTCTGCAGTTACCCTGCAGTTCAACCTTAACACAATACATCAATGATCTCTTGATTTTCTCGATGACCAGGGAACCTTGCAAGCAAAACATGATCGCTCTGCTCATCCATATGGCATGAGAATGGGCATTAATTCTCTCCCAAGAATTTGCAGAACTACCAGGTCATGTACCTGGGACATCAGATAGAGATGGGAATGAGGCAAGTGTCCGACGAACGTATGGAGATAGTCCTTAAGATTAAGTTCCCAGCTATCCAGGGAGAAGTGCAAATATTTTTTGGTTGGCTACTGCCGACAATGGATCATGAACTTCTCCTTTGTGGCAAAGCCTTTCCTGAGGCTGATGCACACTGATGTCAGTGAATTCCATAATATATTAAAGAATTAATGCAGTTTTGTCATGAAAAGACTGGTGTACTCAGTATGTACCAACACAAGGGAGACTAAGTGACCAATTGGGTACATTCAGCTACTCTAGAACTGGTGGCAGCAGCATTGCCTGTTTGTCTGAAAGCAGTTACACCGGTGAGCCTAAGCATCCAACAGACTGAGGTAATTGTTGAGAGAGGGAACGATTTTACCATATACATACCCTGGGTCATTGTTATCACTTAACTAGCATGAACCCCTATGTAGGCCTTTCTGTTGAAAATTATAGGCCTTGGTTAGATAGGCCAGAGTACTGCCATTTTCTGTTAAGCAAGCACAGAAGGCATATCTGATCTTGATTTTATTCAGCTCCACCGACTGCGAGGCTTCTCTCTCCAGTTGAACCCCCACCCTACTCGTGTGCTAAGTTCACGAATGTTAAGGTTCAACATCCCCCCTATTATTTCTAAGGGTGGGCGTAGTTCGCGTAGTAGCGCTACGCGAAGCGCACTTCGCACTATGCAAACTTCACGTAGCACTACGCGATCTGCGTAGTAGCATGTTCGCACTGTGCAAGATGCGTTTTCAATGATTGCACAGTGCGGACAAGCATCCGGCACTGTGCAATCATTGAAAACGGCATCTTGCACAGTGCGAGCTGTAGTTTTCTGCTTCTCGAGTAGATTATTACTCGAGCTGCAGCTTTCTCAACGCGAACTGGTAGTTTCTCAATGAGAGCGGTCGCGAGCATGCACAACCACTCACAATGAGAAACCTTACCTCCCTGCGTTGAGAATCTTGCCGGGATGTAATTTTGCTTGCTCGCGGTCGTGAACATGACGTTCAGGACCGCGAACAAGCAAAAAATGAGCGCTTTACATACGCTAGGATGCACTATGCATGTTCGCACTGTGCTACGTGCAGCTCGCGTAGTGCGAAGTTGCGCAAACTTCGCAAACTCCGCGAGCGTAGCGTAGTGCTTCGCCCAGGCCTAATTATTTCAACACATAATGGGCCACATTCTAAGATTGTGCATGAGAAAAGGGGAACTTCCCACTGCAGCTACACCAAGAGCTGGAGTGATGGATGTGGCAACAGGACGTACAGATTTGTACATACACATATAAATAAAATCCTTTTGCGCAATGAAACACTTTTCTGCTGCCCAAAGCAAAATTTATGACAAACTTCCAGTCTACGAGGCATGACCTTTAGTCTAGAGCATACATGCCGCAGTTACAGGAAGGGGTGCACTTCAATATACGGATGGGAAAAGTACGGACCAGGCCGTAAGTGACGCAGGTAGGATAAGTGGCATGGGATGGCGTGAGATGACGGTACCATAGACTTCTCACTGCCTTAAAGCACATAAAAAGGATGTCCACAAAGACCTCTTTGAATTACTCCTCATAAGTGAGTTTTTCCCAAGGGTTACTTGAGAACCCTTGTACTTGTACATGTACTTTAAATGTGCTGCTTTATTTTATATTCTGTCCTATGAAATGTTGCATTTGCTATATACTCTGTTAACATCACGGACTTCATCACTCCACACGCGCTCCCCTCCAAAGATTACATCCTTCTGGGAGACCTCAATTTTCACCTTGAAAAGAACAACGACCGCAACACCACCACCCTCTTGGACAACCTCGCCAACCTCGGACTTAAACAACTGGTCACTTCCCCCACCCACATCGCAGGTCACACTCTCGACCCTATCTTCACCTCCAGCAATCACGTCTCCTTCAACCACACTACGGCTCTCCTCTGGACTGACCACAGCTGCGTTCACTTTACCTACAACAAGCCCAAACCCATCAACCACCCCCAACCAACTCTGCAAAGAAACTGGAACAAAATCACCATCGACCAGATCTCCTCATCGCTCCTTCTAAACCCCCCAGCCCACTCTTCAAACCCCGACCAAGCCGCCACCAACCTCACCCTATGGTTATCCAACAGCGCCGACATCCTAGCACCACTGACAAAACGACAAAACAAACCTGGTAGCAAGAAGGCCTCATGGTTCAACGATGATCTTAAGAAGTCCAAGAAACTCTGCCGCTCCCTTGAGAAGGCCTGGAAAAAAGACCCAACCACCAACACCAAGGACGCCTTCAAAAACGCCACTCGCATACACCACCAACTAATCCGAAAGGCCAAGAAAACCACCTTCAAGGATCGACTAGATAACAACGCCCACAACAGCAAGGAACTTTTCAACATCGTCAACGAATTCACCAATCCCTCGGCCAACTCCAACGACATCACCCCCTCCCAAGCCCTCTGCGACTCCCTAGCTTCATTCTTCCACAACAAAATTGCAGACATCCACAACAGCTTCGACAACCAACCCGGAGACCAACCCACCCAACCATATGCTGAACATTCACCCCCCTTGAACATCCTTAACAACTGGAACCCAATCTCCACTGAGGACACCATCCGCCTGATGAACTCCATCCACTCAGGATCCCCCACAGACCCATGCCCTCACCACATCTTCAACAAAGCAGACTCCATCATAGCACCGCACCTCCGAGACGTCATCAACTGCTCCTTCAACTCTGCCACCTTCCCGGAAAGCTGGAAACACGCTGAACTCAGCGCCCTTCTGAAAAAACTCACAGCGGACCCCACCGAACTCAAAAATTACCGCCCCATCTCGCTCCTTCCATTCCCGGCCAAAGTCATTGAGAAAGCTGTCAACAACCAGCTCGCCGCCTTCCTCGAAGCCAACAAATCCCTCGACTCCTCACAGTCCGGCTTCTGATCAAAACACAGCACTGAGACCGCCCTCATCGCAGCAACAGACGACATTCGAACTCTACTGGACAATGGAGACACAGTCGCCCTCATCCTCCTCGACTTCTCCGCAGCCTTCGACACAGTCTGCCATAGCACCCTTTTACAGCGCCTCAGAAACATCGGAATCCAAGGAAAAGCACTTGAATGGATCACCTCGTTCCTCACCGGAAGAACCCAGAGAGTCCGCCTTCCACCATTCAAGTCAGAGGCCACTGAAGTCATCTGCGGTGTACCACAAGGATCCTCACTCAGCCCCACCCTCTTCAACGTATACATGAGCCCCCTCGCGGCCATCGCCCGCCAACACAACCTCAACATCATCTCCTACGCGGATGACACTCAACTGATCCTATCACTCACCAAGGACCCTAGCACCGCCAAAACTAACCTACACGAAGGAATGAAAGAAGTTGCCGAATGGATGAAACACAGCCGTCTGAAACTGAACTCAGATAAAACAGAAGTCCTCATCTTAGGTACATCCCCCTCCGCATCTGACGACTCTTGGTGGCCAGAAGCCCTTGGAAAAGCACCACGGAACCTAGGCGTCATCCTGTATTCCTCACTTTCAATGAACAGACAAGTCAACGCCGTCTCCTCATCCTGCTTCAACATTCTGTGCATGCTCAAAAAAACATTTCGCTGGATCCCCACCGAAACTAGGAAAACGGTCACCCACGCTCTGGTCACGAGCCGACTGGACTACGGAAACACCCTCTACGCAGGTACTACCGCTAAACTCCAGAAAAAACTCCATCGAATCCAAAACACCTCAGCCAGGATCATATTAGACATCCCACGTAAAGAACACATCTCTGGCCACCTGAAAAACCTCCACTGGCTTCCCGTCAATAAGAGGATCACTTTCCGGCTCCTAACCCACGCACACAAAGCACTCTACAAAATCGGACCAGAATGCCTCAACACATGACTGTCCTTCTACACCCCCTCCCGCCAACTACGATCTTCCAACCAAGCCCTCGCCACTGTACCTCGCATCAACAAAACCACCATGGGAGGTAGATCCTTCTCCTACCTGGCAACTAAAACATGGAACTCACTTCCCACTTACCTTCGCCTTACCCAGAACCACCTAGCATTCAGAAAGCAACTTAAAACGTGGATATTTGACAAGTAATCCCCCACCCCTCCCTAAGCGCCTTGAGACCCTCTGGGTATGTAGTGCGCTATATAAATTCTCTGACTTGACTTGACTTGAACCTTGCTTTTTCCTTATTACATTTGAAGTGTTTAACTTGTAATTGCAGGATTTTTCACTTATAGGCAGATGTGAGTATTCCAAGATAAAATGTACTTTGCTTTTTGAATGCATCTTTGCCACAAATGATAAATGTGTCTTTAAAGTTTTAGACTCTTTCTCTCCAGTAGTTTAGAAGCTTGTATTCAGTAAATGCAATATTCAGTAAACGCAATGTTCAGTGAATGAAATCTAATCCACGTGACTACCTGAGAATGCGGAGCACTTGATTCAGAAGTAATGTGATTTTAATGCCTTTACATTGAATTTTCTTGAAGTTGCATCTTCTTAATAAAACTGGTAAACGTTCAGCCTCAGTTTCCACGGCTCAGATATCTGTTTTTTCTATTTTTAGAGCAAGCGTCCAGGACACACCGGTACAAATTAAGGTGCCCTTTTGTCCCTAGCTCACTCTCACGTTCATCCCAGCGCAGGCCCTCTGAGCCGTGCGCCCAGCCCCTTGACCTTCTGCCCCGTAATAAATTTCCCTCTAAAAATTTTGTGCCGTGGACTCGGGTGGCAGCACTAACAGACAGGAAACATCTGGACCGGGAGGAAATGCAGGCTGCTAAGCGATCGTGCCCCCCTTTCTGACTAAGCTATAAGAGGAACACAATGCACGGGTAAGCTTATAACTGGACTGCCTGGTGCGATTGTCTTCTCTTGGGTTACGGTGGAGAGGTGTGTATGTTTGTGTTGTGAGGCAGCTGTATCCCTGCCAGGTTATCAGTTTGTTACTGTCTGTTGGTCTCGCTATACATTTTTTTTCAAACGGAGGGGAAGTTGTGTGCGAAGAGGGATTATGAGCCTGATAGTGAAGTTAGGAAATTAATGTGATTTACGTGTTTATCTTTCTAGGAATAGACACGTGCTATTGCTGTGCCTCTCTGAAAAAAGGGAGGGCTTCTGACCGATCTAAAGATTGTCATGGAAGGGAAGGTGGGTTTGGCATCTTTCAAGTGCTTATCTATGTTTTGTTGCTGTGCCTCTCTGAAACAAGGGAGGGCCTCTGACCGATCTAAAGATTGTCAGTGAAGGGAAGGTGGGGTTGGCATCTTTCAAGTGCTTATCTATGTGCTTTTTTACGGGATCCTCTGTTCAGAATAGAGTAACAGGGAAGGTAACCCTCTATTTCAATAGTCAATAGAGAAGAGGCTAAATCTGAGATCCGAGAAGCTAACGGTATTTTGGATGGCGCCTGTGTAGACAATGTAAGTGGTTCCCCGGGATGATTAAGTGTTTTTGTCATAAGCATTGTATTTTCGCCAATTATAAGTATCTTTTGCATTTATTCTTCTTTTTGTGTACACCATTATCATGGCAAGCACTTTTAGCGCCCTCTAGTGGCCGAAGTGCGCAATTGTTGGTTAAAAAGTGCAAACACTAAAAATATTTGCATTTGCTTTTCTTTTTTGAAACAGATGTTTAAATGATCGGTAATTAATAGCACTATCAGGACTGTATGTTATTGCTTACAGCCTAGTGATATAGATATATAGAGGGTGTTATTAGGTTTCGGCAGAACTTCTTTGTGATTATTGTTTTCTCATGGTCATTGTATTGGAAGTCACTGGCTGGTACAGAGGCTGACTTTAGTGAGACCATAATATGTAGGTGCACATTTATTGTTTTTTGTTGATTCTTTGTTTGATTATAATCACATGTATTTTGATTGTAAAAGAATATTTTTGTGACTGGCCCAATACCAATTCCATCATTTAAGGGTAAGGGCCCGCTTGTAGGATGCTGATGAAAAATATTTTGTGAACATTATTGAAGGGCAATGCCAAATGCAGAAGACTGGTTTATTAGTGAGATTCAATAACTAGGGAGATTGTAAATGCATTTATGTATCTCCATGTGTATTGATCTGCCTCTGATTATCTGAAGAGATTCTGTAAGCCAAAGCATCTTGAGCACCACAATTGTCACAGATATACTATTTTAATGCTGCTACCTTCCTGTGTGCATAATTGTCATTCAGGATTGCCCCCCCCCTTATTATTAGCACTGCAGACCTCGCTAGGACAAAGCCAGAGAACATTCACTGGGCCATTCAAAATAACTAGGTGTCACTTAGGTCTGCAGAAAATGCTTTTCTTTTAAACAGCGTTTATCACGCAAATGAATAGAATACATGGTTACAAAACATATAAGTATATTTACAAAACCGCCAGTTAAAAGGAGAATAAGATTGTCAAAATTCGCTGCCACCAATTGCCCACCTCAAAGATAACTCTAGGAGATGAGCAGACAGCCCACGCAAAACTCAAGACTACAGATGACGGTACACTTAGAAAACGGCTGTGTTATTACCCTTTCTGAAGATCTCACACCATCATCTGTTCAGGTCTCGCCCCTAACGCATACAGTCATCTGGACACTAATATCAGCCCTGGGAATTGACACAACAAACTTGCAGTCGGTGAGACTGACAATAGCACCTAGTGGAGTTACACCCTTACTCCTTTCTACACACAACCCAGAAGAATAATGCCAATACCCACTGTACCTCCATCAGTCTATGACGCAGATGGCATGTATCCAGGACGGTTATCAAGACTGACCTAGAACCCTTATCAAATGACCAGGCAGCCATAGGCCATGACAATGTCTCAGTCCCAGACATCTCAGATGATTCACGAGACAGTAGACCAGAGAGTACACAAGGCCAGCTATCCCTAAGCTCCCAAAGCCCAGTACTGCAGGGCTCAGCATCAGGAATGCCAGGACAGATTGAGGCGCTATTTACAATAAAAATGACACCTGCTTTCAACTGTGCAGCCCCCCAGCAGAAACAGGAACTAGAGAGTGATGGGGCTTCTGGCGGTTCACAGCACAGCTCCCATGTGTCACTCCCCAGACTTAACCGCCCAGCCTCCACATCCATCACTAGGGATCACAATACCACAAGAACAAGAACTAGACATCATGGCCCATTCCGATCCCCTAGCCAGCAGCATTACAATACACAGACACACTATAATGGGTGGCACACCCTCAACACTGGTCCCAAGCGAAAGGAAGAACGACTGCTACAGTTCAAATAAGTAAAAAGAGACAGGGAACAGTATCCCTTTGAGGTAGTCACTGAGGGAGATAGTGGCAGGTGGAGGACAGAATGCGACCTATGCCGGGTAGAGAAACAGGGGACTTGTCACATGAACAGTACTCAAGAAGCCAAGTTTACCAGTGACACATGCCCCTGTCAGTGGAGACCAACTTTGCGCCTGAAGGCCAATATTGACTAATGGCAGCCATTTTTCAAACGCCACTTTTGACACAATTGCGAAAATGTTAGAAGTAAAACATAAATTGACATCAGCCTATCACCCCCAAAGCAATGGTATTTGTGAGCGCCTCCGCGGTCTGCTCAAAGCCAAGATCAGTAAAATAAGTGCCACAATTGGAAAGAAATGGCTCTATTGCCTTCCCATCGCTCTGTTTACACTCAGAACACTCCTAGCTCTGATCATCATCTCACACCCCACCAGCTTGTCACTCACAGATCAATGAATGTTGTTGTTCCCTCCACCAGACCTAAAGTAGACACTGAAACGTCTTCTGAAATTGTGAAAGCTGAATTGTTTGACTATTTGTGTGCCCTAACTATTGCTGCTAAGTTCCTTTCTGTTCAGATATAAAAGACAAAGAGTAAGGGCCCCATTTCTGCTGAGCTTATGCCTATCCGCCCTGGGACACAAATCTTCATAAAGAAACAAGTCTGGAAGTGGAGAGACCCCAAGAACGAGGGACCCTTCCAGATAATTGACTCTTCTCCTACTGCTGGTCGAGTAGCTGAACGCAAGGCATGGGTTCATTGGAGCCACGTGAGGGTCCACCTGGCACCATCCGAGATCTGAACATTGACCGAGAGAAGGGCATCATGTTTCCACTGACTGTCCAAGAATAAGAGTATGGAGATCATATGATGGCCTACGGACTGAGACGCAGCAACAGACCCAACTCCCATGTCAAGTTTTCACTGAAAAAGATATGTACAATAGCTATTATTTTCTTTGTTATATGTGTTGTTTCAATAGCTGTATTCCACTGGTTTGCAGTACGATCGGAGAGAGAGAGAGAAGCTACCAGCAATTTTAGATCTGCCACCACAACAAGGCACCCCATGTCCAAGACACTTCCTAATAACAAGCAAACTGGGATAAGTACGGGCAGTAGCTATGACACCCCATGCCCACCTTGACACCTTCCATACCCCCTGTAGACCCCACAGAATGGGACTTGGTGCTTGATATCCCCATGAATCCCCCTGTGCCAGGTACCCATAAACGTCTCCGCCAATATAAACGAAGTATCAGGTATAAAATGGGTCACAAGAAAGTACCAGTCAGATATACTTCACGTACCCAACGCAAGAAAGAACAGGCTGGGCAAATTTCAGACTGGGTCAGTAATCTCCAAAACACAGTTGTTTACACTTTCGACCAACACTCTATGCCTGATTTCCACTCCCAGTGCCCTAGTAAGACAGCAGAGGATAATGGGATTCACAACGCTCTATTAGACAACATGTGGTCCAGAGACATGAGGGAGATTGGAAGAAAAGCCACAAATGAGTCCTGCTTTGTATGTTCACACATTCCTCACGCTGAAGGCGCAGATAAATTGCTCTTTCCCAAAGAAGCCCCACTGCCCACCGTCAAATTTCTCTTACACCTGTTTCTTTGCGGCATACATGGTCAGATACAGCTCCAGTCAGCCAAAATAGATGATGCATTTGTAAACTCTACATAGTGGGATGACCAGTATGTTACATTCACAGTTGTGACTAGCCCATTGGAGTTATGGAGGAGAATGGAGGTTTACCGTGATATGAAAGTACCTGCCAACATAATACAGGTTTGGGAATATAACTTTACGATACTAGGATACTTTACATTTCCAACCCCCCCATCAAAATGCCACTCACCCAAACATCAACAAGCCAACCATACCAGTGACACATGCCCTTGTCAGTGGAGACCAACTCTGTGCCTGAAGGCCAATATTTATTTCAACAGCAAGTGGAATGGCCCACATGACTTGATATGTATGGCAGCCTCCTTAGGTAGCCCAATTGTAGGACAAGAGCACAAACACTATATCAATCAGGATATTGGGAGGGAGTGTGCTGAGATATGGGCACAGGAAACTAGAAGATACACTTTCAATGAGGGTACAACATACAAACCAAAAAGAGCATACAAGCTAAAGTCTCCTCTCCTTTGCTTCCTAGGTGACGGAACAGCTCCTGTGGGTCGAAATACTAATTGCAGCAACACTATTTTTAATTCGGACCTTCAGTAGGGCACCTCCAGCCTCATGGACATCTATTGGGCCTGCGGAGAGCACATCCACCTGCAGCTGCCTCCCCACTGGCAAGAACTCTGTTCCATCGTCACGATGCATGAACTGCATCTGGTTATTTCAGCAGCGAACATTTCCCACATTCATACCCACCCGATGACAGGTGATGACGCCTTGCTCCACCACCGAAAAAGGGAAGTCAAGAAGTATTTCTCTGATGGGCCATTTCACGAGATTCCACAAGATTTCCGCCTTTTCAACGATGCTGAACTTTTCTTCGGGGCGTTGTCCAACTGTTCCAGACCAAAGCCAATGACCGCTGGCTGCAAGTCACAAGATAGGAACTAATGCAGCTTGGCAACAACACCTGTGATGAGTTCAACGCCGTGAAAGAAGAACTATGACCTATCCGACTTATGGTTCTGGAGCACAGATACGTTCTATACCAGTTAACAGCAATGAATGGTGGTGTTTGTGCCAAGGTGGGCAAGTCCTGCTGTACTTTCCTATTGGCCAATGATGCGGACAATGGAACACTTACAAAGGCCATCAAGGACTTGGACATTCTTGGAAAATAGATGCATGAGGAAGGAGGTGCACAATCAGACCGTTTACCTAATTGGTTCAATTTGGACTGGATGCCTTCATGGCTGTCTGCAGTACTAAACTTTTTAATGCCTAATTTTTGTGTGTTGCTCCTGTTGTGTTTCGGGACACAGATATTGCTGCATTGTGTTAAGAGATTCAGCTCTAAGGTAGTTGGGATGAATTATGCAGACTCAGAAGTGTACACGGGAATACGCAGGGAACAAGGGGACAAGGAAGGAGTAGCAATGTTAAATATAGTAGAGCTTACAATCCCTGACTCTCACACAGTACAGGATCCTCTGTATAGTAACTACTAGGCCCAGGTGCATAGTAGCCCACAACTTCCATCAGGGAGAGACTTGGTACATCCTTATGAGATAATGTGTGACAAATTAGGGGGACCACATGAGGACTTAGGAGCTGCCCTGGACAAAAGCCCCGAAGAGCCGGTCCTCCATGACTCACCATGGCCACTCCCCCCGGCGACAGCTAAATATGCGGTTCGAATGGTGCTCAAAAAATGAACAAAAAGGGGAGATGAGAGAGGGAACAATTTTACCATATACATTCCCTGGGACATTCTTATCACTTAGCTAGCATGAACCCCTGTGTAGGCCCTTCTGTTCAAGATTAGAGGCCTTGGTTAGATTGGCCAGAGTGCTGCCATTTTCTGTTAAGAAAGCAAAAGGCATGTCTGATCAAGATTTTATTCAGCATCACCAACTGCAAGCCTTCTCGCCCCAGTTAAGCCCCAACCCTACTGGTGTGCTAAGTTCACAAATGTTAAGGTTTAACACCACCCCCTGTTATTTCAACACATAATGAGCCACATTCTAAGATTGTGCATGAGAAAAGGGGAACTTCCCACCACTGCCACGTCAAGCTGGAGTGATGGATGTGGCAACAGGACGTACAGATTGGTACATACACATATAAATAAAATACTTTTTGCGCAATTAAACACTTTTCTGCCACCCAAAGCAAAATTTATGTTAAACTTCCAGTCTATGAGGCATGACCTTTAGTCTAGAGCATACATGCTGCCATTACAGGAAGGGCTGCACTTGAATGTTTGGATGGGAAACGTTCAAACCAGGCCGTAAGTGACGCAGGTCGGATCAGTGGCATGGGGTGGCATGAGATGACATTACCATAGACTTCTCACTGCCTTAAAGAATATATAAAGGAGGTCCACAGAAATATTTTTGGACAATTCCTGGTCTGTTGTAGGTATCAGAGCTCTTGATCAATTGATTTACTTAACATATATATATTGACTGTATTGTACTTTTTTGTTCTGCCATAGAAAATGTTATAACTACTATGCTCTCTGTAACTTGTTTTAACCTTTATCACATTTTAAGCATTTAAACTGTAATTGCAGGATTGAGTATTCTCAAATAATATGTACTTTTCTTTTTGTATGCAATCTACCTCGAATCATAAATGTGTCTTTAAAGTTTTAGACTCTTTCTCTCTAGCAGTTTAGAAGCTTGTATTCAGTAAATGCAATATTCAGTAAATGCAATGTTCAGTGAATGTAATCTAATCCACGTGACTACGCGAGAATGAGGAGCACGGGATTCAGAACTAATGTGATTTTTATGCCTTTATATTGAAGTTTCTTGAAGTTGCATCTTCTTAATAAAACTGTTAAACTTTCAGCCTCTGTTTCCACGGCTCACATATCTGTTTTTTCTATTTTTAGAGCAAGCGTTCCAGGACACCCCAGTACAAATTAAGGTGCCCCTTTGTCCCTAGCTCACTCTCACGATCACCCCAGCGCAGGCTTTCTGAGCCGTTGCGCCCAGCACCTTGACCTTCTGCCCCGTAATAAATCTCCCTCTAACATTGTGATGAGTTACCCCTTAATCATAATTAAACCCTACTCTATTGAGATCCTCATGACCTGTACCAGAATCCAACACCTGACAATTAGCTGCTTAGCCCACTATGAGAGTATCATTTTGGCAGCAGAGAATGTTTACACTTGAAGATGTAACACAGTAAACCCTTCATCCCTATTGCCAAATCCAGAGGGAGAGGATGATGGCAAATTCAACAATGATTGTGTTAGCGTTTCTGAGTTGTGCACAAAGCCAATACCCGACATATTCGATCTACGTCTTCCTGAATCCGAACATACCCTTTTTGTTGATGGTACCTTTTTAGGAGACTGACACATTAATTTAAGAACTGCGTTTGCTCTATGTACACTGAGAAGACTAGTGGAAGCAGCTTATTTGCATCATGTAATGTCTGCACAATTTACTGAACTGATTGCCTTTAGCATAGAATGCTGCACTACAGAAGGCTCATGAGTTACCATTTACATTGACAGCCAGTATGGATCTAGAGTTGTGAAGAACTTTGGGCAGCTACAGCCGTAGAGAGGATTCCTAATCTCTGCTGGTATCCCCATTCGGAACAGGTTGTACGTTTCAAATTTGTTAGATGCATTGCAAATGCCAAAGGAAACTGCTATAAAGATGTGTGATACACACAAGAGCGGCAAGGATTTTGTTATCAGAGGCAACCATTACGCCGATGAAATTGCCCAATACTGAGCTCTTGAGCCCAACATCTTTCAATTTGGATGAACCATGTAACGCAAAAAGAGAAACTGTATCCAACATGCTGCTGAATACTGTACACACCTTCAATGAGCTGAGGGAATTATTGCTGCCCCAGAGGTGGAGCAAGAAATGAGAAAAGATTGCATGTAAAACAGATGCCAGTGACATTTGGGTGTCCAGCAATGGAAAGCCAGTTCTTCCTGATTCTCTCCTGTCTGGATTGGTAAAACATGTGCAATATCCAACATCACAAACATAAATCATGCGTTAACTGAGCTGAAAGAGTCGGGTGCCTGAGAAGGGTAAGGATCTAAATTTGGATCCAGTGGCGAGGGATTTGCTAAGATAGCAGAATGGCTTGGTAGTGTAGGTGAAGTAATTCGAAAATTGCTTCTAACCCCTCTTTTGATTATATTGATTGTCATTGCATGTGCGCTTATCTTTTTAAAAGTTTGCCAAGGAATTTCATCACAGAATGGTATGGATTGTGGGTGTAAGAAACTGTCAGCACCGAGAGGAAGGAAGAGAAAGAGGCTTGAAGTAAAGGTTGAGGACATGCAGAGAAAACTCAACAACCTGAAGAATTTGGGAGATTTAAGGAGGACAAATCCAAAGTTAATTAATGTTTTGTAATAAAGAAATGCAGTGATGATTTAAAAAATATTTCAGTAGGGGGGGGCCAGACATCGCCATAGCCATCCCGGACGGCTACAAGATCATCCGGAAGGACCGCAACAACCAAAAAGGAGGAGGCATCGCCATCGTCCATAAGAATACCATCTGCATCACAACCAGTTCCGACGATAACCTAGCAGACGCAGAACACCTTCACTTCCAGATCCACACCGACCCCAAGACCACACTCAGAGGCACCCTCATCTATAGGCCACCAGGACCACAATTCAGCGAAGACATCACTGACTTCATCAGCCCACACGCCCTCCCCTCCGAGGACTACATTCTACTGGGAGACCTCAACTTCCACCTGGAAAAGAACAACGACAGCAATACCACCACCCTCCTGGACAACCTCGTCAATCTCGGACTCAAACAACTCATTGACACCCCCACCCACTATGCCGGAAACACGCTCGACCCAATCTTCACCTCCAGCAAACACATCTCCTTCAATCACACCACAGCTCTCCATTGGAAGGACCATAGCTGCGTTCACTTCAACTACAAAAAGACTACGACCCACAACCACCCACAACCAATTCCCCGCAGAAAATGGATAAATTTACCACCGACCAGCTCTTCTCATCGCTTCAACAAAACCCCCCTGCCAAATTATCGGACCCAAACCAAGCAGCCACCAACCTCACACAATGGATCACCCACAGCGCTGACGAATTAGCACCCTTGAAAAACCATCAAATCAAGCAAGGTAGCAAAAAAGCCCCCTGGTTCAATGACGACCTCAAGAAATCCAAGAAGATCTGTCACACCCTCGAAAAAGCCTGGCAAAAAAAACCCAACCACTGACAACCTGGCCTCATTCAAGAACGCCACCCGCAAACACCACCAACTGATCCGATCCACCAAGAAATCAGCATTAAAGGATCGACTCGACAACAACGCCCACAACAGCAAAGAACTATTCAATATTGTCAAAGAGTTTACCAACCCCACCGCCGGCACCAACGACATCACTCCATCCCAAGACCTCTGTGACTCTCTAGCCTCGTTCTTCCACAACAAAATCGCTGACATACATAACAGCTTCGGCGACCAGTCCACCCCACCCACCTCCGAACTAAAACCCCCCTCCAACTTCCTTTGCGCCTGGAACCCAATCACCACTGAAGACACCATCCGCCTGATGAACTCCATCCACTCAGGATCGCCAACTGACCCATGTCCCCACCACATCTTCAACAAAGCAGACTCCATTATTGTACCCCATCTCCGAGACGTCATCAACTGCTCCTTCAACTCCGCTACCTTCCCGGAAAGCTGGAAACATGCCGAACTCAGCACCCTCCTGAAGAAACCCACAGCAGACCCCACTGAACTTAAGAACAACTGCCCCATTTCGCTCCTCCCATTCCCTGCCAAGGTCACTGAGAAAGCCGTCAACAGTCAGCTAGATGCCTTCCTCGAATCCAACAAATCCCTGGACCCTTCACAGTCTGGCTTCCGAGCCAAACACAGCACCGAGACCGCCCTCATCGCAGCAACAGACGAGATTCGAGCTCTACTGGACAACGGGGAAACAACTGCCCTCATCCTACTTGACCTCTCCGCGGCCTTCGACACAGTCTGTCATAGCACCCTCATACAACGCCTCAGCAACGTCGGAGTTCAAGGAAAAACATTGGACTGGATCATCTCGTTCCTCGCCAGAAGAACCCAGAGAGTCCGCCTCCCCCCTTTTAGATCAGAAGCCACCGAAGTCATCTGCGGCGTACCACCAAGGATCATCACTCAGTCCCACCCTCTTCAACGTATACATGAGTCCCCTTGCATCCATCACGCGCCAACACAACCTCAACATCGTCTCCTACGCAGACGACACGCAGCTGATCCTCTCCCTCACCAAAGACCCAAACACCACCAAAACCAACCTACATGAAGGGATGAAAGAAGTAGCCGAGTGGATGAAGAACAGCCGTTTAAAACTGAACTCGGACAAAATGGAAGTCCTCATCTTAGGATCATCCCCCTCCGCCTGGGACGACTCATGGTGGCCACCGGCCTTGGGAAACGCACCCAAACCAAGGACCACGCACCTAACCTGGGCTTCATCCTCGACTCCTCCCTCTCAATGACCAGACAAGTCAACGCCGTCTCATCATCATGCTTCAACATCCTACGTATGTTCACAAAAATCTTCCGCTGGATCCCCACCGAAACAAGAAAGACGGTCACCCATGCACTGGTCACAAGCTGACTGGACTACGGAAACACCCTTTACGCTGGAACCACAACCAAACTACAGAAAAAACTCCAACGCATCCAAAACGCTTCAGCCAGACTCATCCTAGACATCCCCCGCCAAGCTCACATTTCCGGACAACTGAAAGACCTCCACTGGCTCCCCGTCAACAAGAGAATAATGTTCCGTCTCCTCACCCACGCACACAAAGATCTCTACGACCTAGGACCCGAATACCTCAACTCGCGCCTGTCCTTTTACACCCCCACCCGCCAACTTCGATCGTCCAATCTAGCCCTCGCCGCAATTCCACGCATCCAAAGATCCACCATGGGGGGAAGGTCCTTCTCCTACTTAGCTGCCAAGACATGGAATTCTCTCCCCACCCACCTCCGCCTTACACAGAACTACCTCTCCTTCATTAAACAACTAAAAACTTGGATATTCGATAAGTAAAGCAGCCCCCCTCCCTCAAGCGCCTTGAGACCCTCTGGGTGAGTAGTGCGCTATACAAATTTTAAACTTGAACTAGATGAGCTAAACGTATGCTAACCTAGGTCATGTTTACACTGTCCTCCATCCTGCACCGCCTTCATAATATATCACTGTTACTCTTGTCCTAAAAAAAATTAATTGTAAGACTTCCACCAATAAACAGAGATTGTTTCCAGAGACTTTCCTTTACTGTCCCTGACCAATGATATTGCAACTGTCTCAGGCCATCACCATACAATGTTTCAATTTAGATGCTTGAATCAACTGTGAGAACGTCTGCAAATTAAATGTATTACTACCATGAGAGAAACCTACAATGTATTCTGTAGTGACATGTTTCTTCTTGCTTGTTCTCTATTGGTGCATATCCTAAGAACCATGTAGTTGTGTAGAATGTATGAGTGTCTTTGTCTGCTGTCCAATGAAAGGATGTGAAGATTTCTTTATGGGAAGGCCCTTTTTCCAACCTTTGGAAGGCAAATCTATGCTGGATTTCACTTAGAACTGTACTGGGTCTCTGTACTTATGATTTGTAAGCCTTGCTGCTAATTTTACTCATGGTCTTTTTAATGTAACTGCCTACAATTTCCTTACACAAAGCTTTGAAATGGCAACCCTTGTCTGTCATTCTTAAGACAACGTGGCATTGTGAATTAATGGACTTGACTTATTGGTAATAGTGAGCGGTCCAATCGGGGCGCACCAAAGTCCGTACAGGGACTACATCACTCCCAGTCCTAGCCATTGGTGTGGCCAGTGAGCTGATATTTAGGCTAAGTTTGCACGCCAACAGGTCAATTAACAAGATAACACCCAACCATTGATGTGTCAAAGGTTCTTTCTTCTCCTAGGTCATGTCCTCGCTGTAGAGCACAATATCGGAATACAGCTATAGGATATTTGTGGATTATAAGTATTTGCTGATATTTTGTCAAGGATTTTAATTGATATATTTGTGGAATTAATTAAATACTTAGTTATTGCTGTGTTTATGTATATTTAATGTGTTAGTAAAGTCAAAAACATTTTACTATTCTAAGAATTAATTAGTACCCAAATGTGCTTTGACTGATATTTTTCATGTCTATTTCACGTTGGTGGGAACTGCAACACCATATTAGTATATCATGAACTCACAATAAGTAGACGCCATGCTGGTATTTTAGAGGGGCAAACGTACTCCAAATTTTGATACTTGCCAAGCTGATATCTTTACTACACTTTTCAATTCATCGGACTCAGATGCATTAGTGACATTAACGTATAATTCAGAGCCCTGAATAAGTACTTGTTGGACGAAATGCGTTGGCTACTGTTTGCCAATATGGTTTTTAAGAAGAAAAAGATGAATAAAGATTTATTGAATGAAGAAACCTTCTTCATATGCATCTTTTGTGATGCAGTACTAAATTGTCATAAATACTGCTGTTATACTCTGTCTATGAATCCATGCATAAAGCAAATACCTTTTGCCATACCTTACAACTAATTTTGAGTGCTGAACCATTAATTTCATAGTTTGTTTTGGAATGTGTTTTCCATTTGGGAGTATAGAAGGGTTGTACTCTGGGTTTGTTGCACCAGTAACATCTGAACTTTTCCTAATAATTTGTTGGCAAGTGTGAGACATTAGTGCCTCGACCCTTCTTCCTCTTTGGATGTGAACTCATAATAGCCTAACAATTACAATATTTCATTAATGTTATAATATTAACATGTTTGCCTATTGGCATAACCTGGAGGTCATGGGCCTACTCCAAGGGGGTCAATGAAACTTGGCCCCCTGCTGGTATTAAAATACTAATATAAATGAAGTGCAACTCCCCTGACACCCCCATAGCCAGGTAACACTGCACCGGCTACACTAACGTAATTTATGGGTCTCCAAGTTCCTCATTCTACTCGTCTTGCGTTGTCACCTCTCTATCTCCATCCCATATTCCTCTCATCTCCTTCATTCATTTATTGCTCTGCTCTCCCCTTCCTCAGTCTCTCTCTTACCCAATTCTGTCTCCCACCCATCCTCACCTCCTTTCTTCCTTCTCCCCTTGTTTCTGGCTGCTTCCTTTTCATTTTCGTGACCCACTTTGCTCCTCCTTATCTCCTTTCTCTTTCTCGGTCAACCTTTATTTCTTCTCCTATGCTGTCATCTTTCCTACCTTTCTCCCTGTTCTTTCACCCTCTGTTTTTCTTTCATCCTTTTTCTTCATTGTTCTCTTGTCCACTACTTTCCTCTGTACTTTTCCTTCAAAAAGTAAACTCAGCCTAGACCCTGGCATGCACTGTGTGTAAAAAACAAAATCAGAACAGAAAGCCTCTGAAATAACTTCCACTGGTGCAGGGCAGACTAGGCCCCCTCACACCGGTGGGTCTTGGTGTCACACCCCTGATTTGTCCTAAAGGAGTGTCACAAGAGATGAAAACATGTTGGCTGCTTGCACATGTCCCTTAAGGTTTAAGTTATGTGTAAGTTGCTCTATTGATTGTGATCCAATGACGTTTTTATGATTTGTACAGAGGGGAGAGGATCAAGGTGATCTGGTCAATACTTATGCCTAGCTGCAACCAGTAGCCTCCCAAAAATTGACATTCAGGGATATTGAAGTCTGCATACACTGCGGAAAATGTGCTTGCTTACTGGCAACGAGGATCCTGTGAATCCATATTAAGTATAAGGGCTGGACCTCTGAGTGGACCAGGTTGGTTGCGGAATCTTCCCACGACTGATGTGCCATACTGTTTCCTAAGCATGAAGATCTAGGGTCTGGACTAGGCATGGGCGGAAAATCCGTTCCGCTCGCGGATTTTGCGGATTTTCGGGAAATCCGCAATCCGCGAGATTCGCGAATCTCCCGCAAAATCCGCAAATCCGCGAGCAGCGGATTTTGCTCGCACTGCTCGCACTGTTCGCGTGAGTTCGCGTGAGTTCGCGTGAGTTCGCGCCCCGCGAATAAGTGCAAAATTGCAGAAATACGATCTTAGCAAAACTGAAAGTAACTACTTACCAGGTTCAAAAGTTCAGGCTCATCATTAGTAGCCATTTCCTGTAGTGCTTCCTGAGGGGCCCCTCCAGAGTTCAGTTGCCAGTTGAAACTATTATGTGACCCTGCTCTGAACCTCAGAATAGTTACACATATGCCACAAAGGTCCTGAATTACAGCTAAGGGAGACAAGCAGGAGCCAGGCTGGAAGTTAAAATCCATTAATCAGCCCCTAATTCATTATTGTCAGTTGGGGCAGGGCAGGTGTTGTAACTAATTTTGCAACAATGAAAGCACTTAGCAAGTGCAAAAGATCACTAATCAGGGCGCACTAAGGAAGCAGGTGCCAGCTAAAAAAATATTCTGTGACACATTAATCAGCCCCAAATTAATTCAGGTCACTTGAGGCAGGGAAGGTGTGCTTTGCTTTGCCGAAAATAATGTACACTGGACAACCAGAGGGTGTGGTGATGAAACAGAGGGTGGCATGGGTGGGCCAGAGGGTGGCATGAGTAGTCAGAGAGTAGCAGTGGTGACAGAGAGTGGCAGTGATGAAGAAGAGTGTCCCAAACAGGCTGGACACGTAGAAACAACAAGTTCGCGAAACTTGCGACCCGACAGGTAAGTTCGCAATTTGCGAAAGTGTACAAAACCCTCGCGAACTGGCAGAAACACGGGCGAACACAAAAAAAAAAAATCTGCAAATTCGCGGGAATTCGCGGATTTTGCGGATTGCGAATCCGCAAATCCGCAAAATTCGCGAACGCGAGATCCGCAAAATTCGCTCATGCTTAGTCTGGTCCCTGGAGAAGATAAAAGATGGCGAGGTGCCCTAGAACATTGCTTTGGAGGAGGGTTGGGGCCTTGCACCCCCCAATAAATGTATTTTCTGGTAAATAGTTGGGTGCAAGTGCTTTCAGTCAGGTTTGGTTAGGTGTCTGTCGGATTTCACAGGGAATGTATTTAAATACAGACAGACAAAAAACGCAGCTCTCCCTCTGTTTTGAAAGTCTTAAAAAAATATAGTTTTTTTCAAAATATTGTGTTTTCTTTTACTTAGTAACCCTACCAATCCTCATTCAACTCCCTTTTCACTGCCCCTTTAGGCCCTCTATTGCCTCCTGCTTGTTGTATAATGTATTTTTACATTAAATTCCAGCTTGATTATTAGAAAAACTGAAGCTCGCCCTCCCAATCTTACTGACCAAGCTATGCCCTTGGAGGTGCCTTATAAACGAAGAGCCTTATAAACCAAGCCAACCTTTTCACCACAGGGCTGGGTCACTGGGATACTGGAAGCAAGCTTGCGGGATTTGTAGTGTGCATTCATCAAGGTACTTAACCCTGCTTCAGCGCTTGTGGCCTCTAATCACCAGTGGGATGAATTGCACTAGTGGATATTTCTGGTGTTCTCCTGCCCTATAGCACCCATTTATGATAAATATTTTTGCTTCTCATAACAACACCTTACTTAATTTTCTAAATTGGTGTTTGTCGAATTCGGATCACGTAGTATTCTTCTTATTTTTGTGTTTTTTATTACTTTCCACATGAAACTAGACTCGGTATTGATTAGGCATATATTCAAATAATTTTTCTTTTCTAATAAGATTTTCTTATTCCCAATTTTCCTCTTTTCTATCATTCACATTGTTTGCATAACTTTCAAAATCCTTCCCTGATTTCTCAATGTTTACTGTATTTTCCTTATTTACTTTATTTGATATTTTATGTTGCCCCTTTTTCTATTGCATTTAAATAAATTAATATAAATCTTCTTAAAAGGGGCTTACATCCCGCCCTTCCTTTTCATTCATTCGTCTGCTTGCCACTTAGTTTTCCTCCATCTCTATTGACTGTAGTATTCTATTTCCTATTGTATCTCGTCTGCTTCTTCTATCAGTATCCAATTTCCCAAGTACTGTTTTCATCCGCGTTTGTGGAACTTTTATTTATGTTTTGCATGCACAGCACTTGTGATGTGCTTGTTTACAGAATATCCCGTGGCTGTACGCATTTAAAGCGTGCTTTTTTTCATTTCATGTCCACACGTCACGTTCTAACATTGATCACCTTTTCACAGATTAGATCACATCTAAAAATAGAATATGAAAGCTGTAAGGTAGGGCAACAAATACTGTAGACCTTGTGGCTTCAAGTGGCTGTGTCAAACACGTGCTTGTCATGCAATTAATCCGACTGACTGCTGTGATGCGGCCCAGAGACTGCATCCACTCTTTTATTTGATGTTAGGCACATAGTGCCCATATCAGCCATTACACCAGCCCCCCAGAAATTGAATATGCAATAAACAGACCAGAAAAATTGTTGATGGGAAAACGGTGTGCAGGTTTATTAGCATACAATGCCAGCAAGGTGGGTTATCTTACAGATGATCCAAAGGCAAGCTGCCCCTCGCAGTTTACCACCTGATGGGCTTCTAGCACCGCGGCCTTGGCCAGACGGTGCTTCGCAGTTGTGGTGAGAGGACTGGCCCCTCCCAATTCCGGTGAACTCTTTGTTTACCATCTTGCTCACCCCCCCACGAGGGGCGGAGCGTTAAGCGACCCCCGGTTGTCCAGGTTTCCAGCCACCCGTAGGATAACAGGGCGCCGTCGCACCCCAGGATCCACCGCACAGATCTCCCGGGGATATTAGGCCTCAGCACTCTTTGTGCTCCAGAATAGGGACTCCTGCGTCCCTTTCGCCTCTGGATCATCCTGTAACTCCGCCACAGCCCTGGATGAGGCGATTACCATGACCAGGACCCCCCACGTGTACTCCCTTCATTACTTGCATCCTGCTATTCCAAAAGACTCCTCTAAGTCTAGTAGGAAAAGGTCCATCCCAACCATGGAACTGGGGGAGGAATCATATATACTTCCTCTCGCCCCCTTTGCCGGCCGGAAGTGACGCGCCACCCCGGAAGGGGCAACCCTGAGCTGGAGGTGTGCCATCTTGGGGCACTAAGAGGCCGCCCTCTTATGAGGGTCCCCTGTGGAGACGAGTCGGTCCGCCCTCATTACGTGTAGCGCTCCGCCACGGTGCCATGTCGCTCAACGGTGCATGGACTTTCATTGCCTGCTCTGTTTCCAATGCAGCTAGTCGTTGAAAGAGAGGTCAGTGGAGGACACGTCAGGCCAACAATGGCAATTTGTTTCTGCTCATCAGTAGTTCATTTGTGGTTATGCACTCGAATTCATGTTATTTTGATACAATTTAAGGAGTGTTTTTCATTATTCATTCAATTGTAACCAGTGGATGAATTACTGTTAGGTGCGTTCACTGTCATACAACGTTAAGATGGTCATTACATTTACAACAAAATATCAGATACCGACCTCTGGCAATGAAGCTATAGTAGATGTCAAACACGTGATGTCATTTCCTTCAGTTTCCATAACTATAGACACGCAAACGTATTTACACCACTTCCTGTTGTACGAAGACTTGTGTGTTAAATACTTGACAGCAGATTCAGTTTCTTCTCTGTGTAAACAGTAAGAAGCAGCAGTTTTCTCTCGACGGCGCTGGCGATTTGCACTGCCTATGGTCTCTACCTCCTGCATGACTTTGACCCGCCAATTCATCCGTACACACAGCAGTGCTTCATACATCTTTCAATTACTTCCATAACTCAATGCCTGTATTGCTGTGTAATTTCTCATATTACATCAGATTGTCACCAGCCCCACCGGGCCTGTCCTGCACAACTGTTGTTCCGGCTAGCCTTTCCTGCAATCCCCCCAAGGCGAGAGACAAAAGAGGGCTGCTCCCTGGGGAGCCGTAATTTTATCAACTTGGGGGAGGGCTCTTAAACGTCCACCATGGCATCTCACCTTACTGCGAGACTCTCCCCATGACAAGCCTTGGAGAAACGAAACTCACTCTCCAGGCCCGGAAATCCCACTAAAGGCCCCCCTCCCCAAGCCGCGGGGGTGGCCTCTCAAACCTATCACTGCCTAAACACTCTTTGTTACATCATCTCGGTATTTAAATCTTTGATGCATAGTCCCTCCCTGTATTGCTTTGTTCATGGACTGGGGTACTACTCCCTGTGCTGCTCTCAACGGTACTGAACATGCTACTGTGCTGTGATTCCATCATACCTGGCAAGTAGATGTGTGCGAGCCACTGAAAGTTTGAGCAAGACGCGAGTCTGATGCCTGGCTCCGGTTCAGCTCAAGGTCCTGTTGGACCCTCGAGCCCATAACGAGACGAGCTTTAATGTGGCTTCTGCGTCCCTTCCTCCATGGTAGCTCCAGAAATACCGACTCTGGAACTAGGGAACCTGGTTTGACTCTCGGAGTCAGCTCAACATCTTGTGATTCTGGTCATATCACCTTACCTCCCCATGGCTATAAACATAAATGTGACCTTGTGTTAATGTAACTGGTGCTCATGTAAAGTGCTCCATGTTTGCATTCTCTAAAAACTACAGAAAAATGTACACACGTAGGTTAGGTTAGGTTAATGACATTTGTTAAGCGCATGGTTGCACAGAGAACAGTGCGTCCCCGCGCTGACAGCCCTATCTACATCTCATCAGCTGGGTCACAGAGGGAGTGCCTGGCCTGCTATGCTGAATTTAGCTTGGGGAAAAGGTGGGTTTTCAGCCTCTGTCTGAATCTGGTTTCAGACAGCTCCATCCTCAAGTCGATGGGTAGGTTATTCCAGTCATTGCTGGCATGGTGTCTAAAGGAACGACCTCCCATCCTAGCTCTATATATCCGAGGCGCCACTAAAAGCATGCTGCCCATCGACCTCAGGGGACGTGAGGGGCGATAGACAGGAAGCAGGTCCTGGAGATATGGAGGTGCTTTTTTGTGAGCTATACGGTGGGTTATACACATAGTTTTAAATTTGATTCGTTCCTTTATTGGGAGCCAGTGGAGGGAGCGTAATGCATGTTTCCCAGAGGCTCTCCTAGGGAGGTTAAGGACCAGCCTAGCAGCTGCGTTCTGGACGCGTTGTAACTGTGCTAGGCCTTTTTTGCTGAGTCCGCATAGAAGGGAATTCCCATAGTCTAGGTGGGAGGTGACCAAGGCATGTACCATAGTTTTCCTGGAGCTGGGGGGCAAAAGGTCCAGGACTTTCCTCAGGACCTTCAGGAGTCCATAGCATTTTCCGGCAACCTTCCCCACATGGTTGGTGTATGCTAGCTTAGAGTCGAGAAGGAAGCCAAGGTTTTTGACTGTGTCTACTGGTGCCGGGACCAAGCCCAGTTCCGTGGGCCACCAGGCAGAGGTCCAAATGGAAGGGCAGGGGCCTACGATAAAACAATATTAGGAAAGACATATGGATACTCATTTACTAGCTGATTTGTAAAATGTGAAGCTTGAATAAATCATACCTTCACTGCTGAAATTGTGTGATTTTTTTTGTTTTTTCTAGACATGAGGAGATTAAGTGATTTGCCCAGAATCAAAGGTTTTGGGCCGTCATGGCTAAAACATTGACAAAGGCAATGGATAGCATAGGCGAAACCTATTGGCTCTGTCAATGAGTGTTATTATAGTTTCCCTGTAGGGAGAGGCAACCAAAAGACTCTTGATTATTTTAATCAGTTGGTGCAATTTGAACAAACTATTTAAGCTTCTTCATCAACATTGTCTGTCCTCCCTCACCTTTTTGGATCATGGCACTCCCAACTACAGATTCTTGGTCCTCGAGATTTGCCTTTTAGATGTCGTGTTCCCTTCTGATCCTCTTCCTTTTACTCCCAGGCGCTGACTACTGCACCCCTCAGCTCCCTTCCCGCACTCTCTCCCGCTAGAGATGGGCGAGCCACTGATGTCTAGAGCCCGGCTCGAGCCACTGATGTCTAGAACCCGGCTAGAGCCACTGAAGTCTAGAGCCCGGCTCGAGCCATTGATGTCTAGAGCCCGGCTCGAGCCACTGAAGTCTAGAACCCGGCTAGAGCCACTGATGTCTAGAGCCCGGCTCGAGCCACTGATGTCTAGAGCCCGGCTCGAGCCACTGAAGTCTAGAGCCCGGCGTGAGCCACTGATGTCTAGGGCCCGGCTCGAGCCAGATGCCTGGCTGTGGTTCTGCTCAATGACCTTTTGGACGCTCAAGCTGAGAACGAGTCGTGCCTTAATGTGGCATCTTCCCAGTGCTCTAATCTGAGAGGAGGGGAGGGAGGTTTAGACAGGCTGACCATAGAGACGCAGTGGCTGCTCGCTCAGGTAAACGCGGTGGGGCAGTGAGGCGGGGCGGGTGGGTTTGGAGGGTGGTGGAATATAACTGTTATGATAAATGAACCAAGTAGATCTGGTAATATTTCCAAGTGAGTTTATTCTTCAAAGGAAGACCTGAACAAACTGCTCACTGATGCCACAGGCATGACATCATCTTAGAACCATCTAAGGCATCATAAGAAAGCAACATTCTAATGAGTGAAAGATGTGAGTAATGATAAAGTGATGAAACACATAACATATAAATACGATAAGATAATGAGAAGTAAATAAATACATAAAATCACTTACCTTGCGCTCACTGCATTGCCAAATTGTCGATGTGGCGAGTGCAAGGGAAGTGTTTTTATTTATTTACTTTTGACTATCCTGTCGTATTCCGAATCCCACTATCCCCCTCTTTAGCCCTCCCCCCACCCGCCCAGCCTCACTGCCCCACAGCGCTTACCTGTGCGAGACGCGACTGTAGAGACGCTATGGAGTGCTGTGAAAGAGCTCAGAAATTCAAGATCTCTGAGGCCACATTCTTTTACTAATTCGTGTAATTGCTTTTACAGAGGTGTTGAGATCTCTCCAGGAGTCATCCTCAGCTGGAGGCAGCCATGTTCTCTGCATAAAAATAAAGTGCTCTCGGTCTAGATTGATTTAAGGTATAAATACTTTATTAGCACTGTGTTCTGTTCTAGCTCTGCAAAAATTAAACAAGGATCCTTGTCCTTTTGCAGTTAGTGGGAGAAAAGAGGAGCTATCCATCCACAGGATGAGTTGCGCATTGTGAAACACGAGTTCAAAAACGGCTTCCCACTTGACTAAGTTGTGTGATCCTAGACACCTAATTTACCTCACTGTGCCCCCTTACCCCTTATAACTAGATATCTCTTGAGTATGCTTAAATAGACTACACCATCTATATTAATATAAGCGTAAGTAGAGGGGACTTGTCTCTTGGTTCATTGAGAACATATTTGTCAGGGCCCATGTTTGCAACCTCTAACTTCTAATAAATAATATTCTATGCAAAGCTTTAATCTATTATACTAAAGTGAAATGCTTCTACATGGTACGGGGATAACGTTTTTACATTTTTTTTAGATGTATCATATTTCTAGAGGACATTTGTTGCCCGAATTACGAGGTAAATAATTTGATGGCTCTGCTCGCGTTGTGGCTCTTACAGCCAATCCCGAGCCTTGGCTCGGTCCTGGCTTGGCTCACCCTATTAGTTTGGTGGCTTGCCCAGCTCTAACTCCCGCCCTCACTTTTATCTGTCCTTATTTGCCTACATCCGAGTTGAGGGGCTTTAACTATCAGCGAGAAGTACATAGGTCCTCTGCCCGCTGCTCTCTACTTCCAGGGCTTCGGACTCCTGTCAGATCCCCTTCTAGAAATCACATCCTCTGTCACTTCCTCTGCCTTTGTCCCATAGTGTTGTTGGATGGTGTCAGCAGATTCTAAGCACTACATCCAGGCGCTAGTGATCCTTCCAGCAGCTGCATCCTCCTACAGCCCTCTCTGCTCATCTTCACCTTTTATCTGATGGAGCTCGGAGACTGAGGTGAAACATGATGGGAGCAGGCAGATCCGATGGGGTATCCCAGGCTGAGATGAGGAAAGGAGGACCTGATGGTCAAAGACTGCTGGGAAGTGTGGTGCTCTTTGTTGCATCTTAGAAGGTGGAGCAACTGGAAATGAAGCAAGAAAGGTCTGATAGAACACACTGGAGAGGGTGATTGTTAATAGAGGGGCCAGGCCAGTGTGTGGCTGAACAGAAAGGGCAACATGAGCATAATAGCATAGTGATTAGACAATGCTGGTTGATGGTGTAGGGTGGAACTTTTATTTATGTTTTGCATGCACAGCACTTGTGATGTGCTTGTTTACAGAATATCCCGTGGCTGTACGCATTTAAAGCGTGCTTTTTTTCATTTCATGTCCACACGTCACGTTCTAACATTGATCACCTTTTCACAGATTAGATCACATCTAAAAATAGAATATGAAAGCTGTAAGGTAGGGCAACAAATACTGTAGACCTTGTGGCTTCAAGTGGCTGTGTCAAACACGTGCTTGTCATGCAATTAATCCGACTGACTGCTGTGATGCGGCCCAGAGACTGCATCCACTCTTTTATTTGATGTTAGGCACATAGTGCCCATATCAGCCATTACACCAGCCCCCCAGAAATTGAATATGCAATAAACAGACCAGAAAAATTGTTGATGGGAAAACGGTGTGCAGGTTTATTAGCATACAATGCCAGCAAGGTGGGTTATCTTACAGATGATCCAAAGGCAAGCTGCCCCTCGCAGTTTACCACCTGATGGGCTTCTAGCACCGCGGCCTTGGCCAGACGGTGCTTCGCAGTTGTGGTGAGAGGACTGGCCCCTCCCAATTCCGGTGAACTCTTTGTTTACCATCTTGCTCACCCCCCCACGAGGGGCGGAGCGTTAAGCAACCCCCGGTTGTCCAGGTTTCCAGCCACCCGTAGGATAACAGGGCGCCGTCGCACCCCAGGATCCACCGCACAGATCTCCCGGGGATATTAGGCCTCAGCACTCTTTGTGCTCCAGAATAGGGACTCCTGCGTCCCTTTCGCCTCTGGATCATCCTGTAACTCCGCCACAGCCCTGGATGAGGCGATTACCATGACCAGGACCCCCCACGTGTACTCCCTTCATTACTTGCATCCTGCTATTCCAAAAGACTCCTCTAAGTCTAGTAGGAAAAGGTCCATCCCAACCATGGAACTGGGGGAGGAATCATATATACTTCCTCTCGCCCCCTTTGCCGGCCGGAAGTGACGCGCCACCCCGGAAGGGGCAACCCTGAGCTGGAGGTGTGCCATCTTGGGGCACTAAGAGGCCGCCCTCTTATGAGGGTCCCCTGTGGAGACGAGTCGGTCCGCCCTCATTACGTGTAGCGCTCCGCCACGGTGCCATGTCGCTCAACGGTGCATGGACTTTCATTGCCTGCTCTGTTTCCAATGCAGCTAGTCGTTGAAAGAGAGGTCAGTGGAGGACACGTCAGGCCAACAATGGCAATTTGTTTCTGCTCATCAGTAGTTCATTTGTGGTTATGCACTCGAATTCATGTTATTTTGATACAATTTAAGGAGTGTTTTTCATTATTCATTCAATTGTAACCAGTGGATGAATTACTGTTAGGTGCGTTCACTGTCATACAACGTTAAGATGGTCATTACATTTACAACAAAATATCAGATACCGACCTCTGGCAATGAAGCTATAGTAGATGTCAAACACGTGATGTCATTTCCTTCAGTTTCCATAACTATAGACACGCAAACGTATTTACACCACTTCCTGTTGTACGAAGACTTGTGTGTTAAATACTTGACAGCAGATTCAGTTTCTTCTCTGTGTAAACAGTAAGAAGCAGCAGTTTTCTCTCGACGGCGCTGGCGATTTGCACTGCCTATGGTCTCTACCTCCTGCATGACTTTGACCCGCCAATTCATCCGTACACACAGCAGTGCTTCATACATCTTTCAATTACTTCCATAACTCAATGCCTGTATTGCTGTGTAATTTCTCATATTACATCAGATTGTCACCAGCCCCACCGGGCCTGTCCTGCACAACTGTTGTTCCGGCTAGCCTTTCCTGCAATCCCCCCAAGGCGAGAGACAAAAGAGGGCTGCTCCCTGGGGAGCCGTAATTTTATCAACTTGGGGGAGGGCTCTTAAACGTCCACCATGGCATCTCACCTTACTGCGAGACTCTCCCCATGACAAGCCTTGGAGAAACGAAACTCACTCTCCAGGCCCGGAAATCCCACTAAAGGCCCCCCTCCCCAAGCCGCGGGGGTGGCCTCTCAAACCTATCACTGCCTAAACACTCTTTGTTACATCATCTCGGTATTTAAATCTTTGATGCATAGTCCCTCCCTGTATTGCTTTGTTCATGTGAGGAAATATAATTTTTGATCGAGTAGTGTTCCCCAGCGAGTACCCCACCGTCTCCATGTACTAGCTTGCAGTGCATGTTATCTCCCTCCTGTGCCAGCTACGAAGACGCAAATACATTTGCGTCCATCTTTAACTTGTCCTCTTTCAGATCCGCCATGAACGGATTGAATATTCAGTTCCTATATATGTCGTGCCACCGTCTTTTTGTGGTACACTTTACACGTTTTTCAGCTCTGGCGAAGTAGGCCCAGAATATGCCATTGAGTTTTTTCGAGTTCTCTTCTGCTTTCTGACTCCGAGGGCCTCAGCCCAGGCCACCTCTGTGCCAGTGGCCCCCACCTTACTTCCTTGCGCGGCTCCGGCGCATAGCCTAACCTCTGCCTGCCAAGACCGTCTTCAACCTTCGAATTATCTGCTCCACTCCTCGAAAAACACATTCCTGTCTCGTAGTTCAAGTAAACATCCTCCCAGCTGCAGGAGCAGAGGGCCCGGTTCTTCTGTCTCCGTGCAAGTAATTCATAGACTCCGTTGCCATGGTAGGTCCATGCCCCCTCACCCTGCATGCCAACACGTAGACGCATATACACGCAGACAGTATAGACAGTATAGAGTAGTCTCTGCCCGAGAGACCTTCCTTCCAGACACTACTGTTCCTTAAACATACGATACCAGATACGATTTGGGATTAGGTTGATCTGACATCCCAGACTTATGTCTACACTTATGTCTACACTTGTAGTGCTAAGTGTCAAGTCCCCTTCACCCTCCAGTTACACGTCAGAGTCACGTCAATCTGCTGCGCGCGCATCTTTGCTATGAATTTCTGCTGACATTGCAAGATTCTCTTATGTATCCACCCATTTTGTGACCTCATGATTAATGACGTTTCTAGTACACGCCTTCATGCACGCCTATTATACCGCCTTTTTAATGACGTTTAATGACGTTTCCATGTTTTATCTCTACTTTTCCAGCTGTTACGCCTACTATATGCTCATACATTGTAATGCATTGACTATATATATGTGTTTCTGTAAACAATATGTTGTCTGTCTTCCCTTCCTGAACCCTGTGTGGTGATGGAATGGTTATGCCACCTTGGCTCGAGCCAAAAACCCAATTCCTTTTACAGGAATAAAACCCTTTTGAGTTTACCTCAATATCCCGGATTTTGCCTCTTATTTTTCTGAGTTATTCTTATTGATTATTGATAGCAAATTAAGTATAGGTAATCGATTTTACCACAGTTCTGGCGCCCGAATAGGGACCCCTCCCCCACCCCACGCGCCGGTGGTGCGTTGCAGGCCTAGCCCCCTGCCACAGCCGGACGGACAACTACGCGTATCCGCAGGATTTCCTGTATCTCCCTCAGGCCAACGGAGGTGACTGAGGCTGCGATCGACACCCAGACGAGGCGGTGAGGAGTGCGGAGGATCCCAACCCGAGCCTAGCTGAGAGAGCAAGATCCGAGGTATACAGAGGCCCACCAGATTCCGAAGTTTCCGAAGTATCTGCGTCGAGTCCGAGCCCGAATCCAGTCCGTGTCGAGTCCAGTCCAGAGTTTCCGAGGCCTTCTGTTTCCGTGCTTCCTGGTGAGTACCGTTGCTAGGGACGCATCCTGACGTGCGCATTAGTTTGTGCCGGTCAAGACAGGTTCGGGTGCACGAGCCTGGTCTGCACTGTTTAGCAGTGTATCTATACTGTTTAGCAGTATATCTAGTTTTGCACCCGCACAGGGTGTATCTGTGCCGTTTAGCGGTACATCCTGTTACACGTCATTGTACTCAATTAATGTGGTTTGTTCTTGAAATGTTTTAATGTGTCATTCAAATGTCGTGGTATGAGTGAATGTTCGATTTTCATTGTTGTGCTTAGACGTGTCTTATGTATAGTGTGTTCATATCTGATTAAGAATCAAGTAGCCAGATTTCAGAATGCCGTTGTTCTCCAAACTAAGACAAATAAAAACCCGCAAAGGGGTTCTAGAAGAAGCCGTTCCCATTCCACCTAGGGACACTCCAGGGTACTTTATGTACCATAAACACGGCTTAGATGCTGTTTTATTTCTCGATTTATGGGTGGATTATACTAAAGAACTGTCCGAGAATCAGAGATGGCCCACTGCAGGGACATGGGATGCAGATTGCATCATGAGAGTAGAAGAAGCATTATGGAAAAAGAAAGCCAGACAGTCACAGAAAGATGCCATCGAGTTATGGCGTAAAGAATCGCATAGGCGTACAGAAAAAGCTCACAGACTAGAAGAAAAGAGTAAGGAAGAACCCGACAAGGTCCGAGAAAACGCATTAGTTGAGGAAGGTATCAGAGCAAAATTAGAACAAGTAGACAGACAGCGAAATACACTTATGAATGGCATGTTCCCCATCCTGTCCAAAGGCCTGCCAAAGGCCTCTTCAGAAGTACCGAAGGACCTACCACCCCCATTGCTCCCGATTAAAACGCACCCGAGGACAGCAAAGGACGTTTTCCTTTCTTCCTACTTAGATGATGTTGCTCCTACCTATGTTAATACCCCATTACCTGCCCCCTTGCCTGCGCCAGTGCCTGTGCCTAACGGTCAGAACCCTTATGCTCTTCCTCCCCCACAAGCTACTCCTCCCCAGAATCCTCCTCCTACTTCCCTTGATACAGATCCGACTAACCCTTTCGGAACCGGTGCCTCAGGAGGCGCGTCCGGAGGGGCTGGTTACCAGACTCCGCCACCAAACCATCGCCTGAGTCTTAGAGAAATAGCGCAACAGCGTACACCTAGAACAGATATTACATTTTATGGAGATCGCCTTGCAGATTGTAGATATGATCCTGTACCTGGTAAAAAGAATGATGTAGACATGTTACTTGCATCAGTACGTGTACGACGAGTCACGAACTTCCTAATGTCACTACCTGAAATGACAGAACATATGGATCGAATATATAAGTTTGTACAGACAGGAGTAGGGCCTGAAAGCATTAAAGAGGCCATGGATCATCAGAAAGTGGATACTAAAGCCAAGCTATTACGGTTTCTTATAAACTGTTTTATTCGAGAAGCAGATAGGCCGGGTGCGAACCCGGAAGATTTGAAAGCACTCCACAAGTGGGGCCGACATATAGCCGATGGACAGCATGACAAAGAAGCTAGTATAGAGAACATGTACCGAAGAATCAGAACTTCAATAACTAAGATGCACGAGAAAAGACAGGCTGCACTAGAAGCAGATGCAGATAAACATGAATCCACAGAGGAGGAGGCAGAGGAAGAACCAGAGACACTAGCACAAGCACAGTTGCCAGTCAGAGAAATGGTCGCGTATGTAGGTAAGGGTAGACCGTTTAATAATTCGATGCGCCCAGTGCGCCCGGAATGTAAAAGAATATATCAGGAAGCCATGTGTAATCCTAAAACACCCGAACACTTATTCCAAGCCACCGACCGAGTACTTCAAGAGCGCATGGGGTATCATGCACTTGACTCTATGGATGAACAAGAATTAGCCAGGTCAGCCGTGCAATGGGCTGACAACTCTGAGAAATATGGTGATGACGTGTTAGCGCATACGTTCCTGAACTTGACACCGAGTGAGCAGCGTTTAGCTGGTATGTACATGATACAACATCTGCTCTTGTTATATAAAAGCCAGCATTCCGATCCAGGTCCCCTGCGTGATATACTAATAGAACTGGTCACGAACAGATGGAAAGGTCTAAGTACTGACCTGATTAAAGCAATTTTAGAACACCGCCACAAGTATAGTACATTCTTATGTCCACAGATTAACGCAGCACCCGTTATGGAACGAAAGACCATGTATTACATGGATAGACAGAATCCGTTGCGAGAAGTACACCCCGTACAGAACGCAGACCACACGCTTAGACGCGTGTTTGTGTATACTCCTGTAACTAAAATGGAATTATTGGAAATGAAGAAATTAGTACCCAGTCACGATAAAGACCCTGCAGGTTTTCACCGCGAAATAAAGGATATGTTATTAATGGGCGATTACACTTATCCCGACCTCATGAAAATACTGAAAGTGTTACTACCTCCAGGAACATACGAGAAACTCAAAGAAAAAGAGTGGGAGGTGGGTGATGCAAAGATTGATTGGGCTGCATTACAAGATGAAGAAAACACCCGAGTGCCAGGCCTAGGGCTTGGAGACAAAGTTAAAGCGTTACCAGGTTTATTAGTACAAGTGTTGCCACGTTTATTGAGTACGAAAAAGGAAGATTGGGGTGCAATTTCAGCATGCAAACAGAAACCTGATGAAGACACTAGTGATTTTTATACACGATTTGAGAAATGTTTTGGTATTAACAGTGGTCTGAAAGCAAGTAGCGAGTCATATCCACATCTTTTTGTAACGAAATTAGTCGAGAATTCCCTACCCCAGGTTAAGAATAGAGTACTGAAAGTAGAAAGCACTTGGCAAGCTAATACTCCTTCGCAAATGTTACAAATGTTACAGTATCACCAGAATAGACTTAGAGAAGAACAAGAACATGAACAGAGACGTATGAAAGATACGAAAATGAAAATGTTAGTTGCTCAGTCAGTTCCTGCTGATGGTCAGAAGAAGGGTGCGAACCAATCTAGTAATTCGTCAGTTCCCGTAAAAGGTGTATGTAATTATTGCAAGCAGCCAGGTCATTATATAAACGAGTGTGCAGTTTTGAAGCATAATATTGCCACGGGCAAAACAAAAGAGAGACCGCGTCCTCCTAGACAAGATCAGACTTCACAACAAGTACCCCAGAATACACAGCAGATCGCACCCATGCCAGCTCCTTCACAGACAGTAGCGATACCTCAGCAACAGCCCATTGCTGCAACGCAAACCACGACACAGCAAATGTATCAGTATGCACAGAACGATTACCCTGATTACCAACGATACACATGAGACAGCCTAGAGAGTGAATTCCGCTTGCCCCTTATTGAAGTTCCTGTAGATCAGAATGGTCCTTATATACATAGTCAAGTTTTAGGGAAAGACAGAAAGTTTCTCATTGACACAGGGGCAAGCAGAACCACGATAAGTCACAGTGAGGTACCAGGGGCACCCCTCTCAGGCTCACAGAACGTGTCCCTCGGATTTTCAGGAAAACCGATTATCAACGAAGTATCACAACCCCTCCCTCTTGCAGTAGGTCCTCTGACACGGACTACAGACTTATTGCTCACGAAATCCTGTCCAGAAAATCTATTGGGCATTAAAACACTGAAAGCTCTAGGAGCTATTATTTGTTGTTCTCCCGAGGGAGTACGATTATTTTTGCGAGATTTCAAAGGCCATTATGTATTGAGAGACATGGATCCCCGATTACAGAACGTCCCTGCCCACCTGTGGGCGCGGGGCCCCACTGATGTAGGTTGCATGCACATTACCCCGTATCGAGTCACACTTAAAGCAGGAGTGGTACTACCACGAATTCGACAATACAAGTTACCTCCAGATGCTGTAGTGGCTTTACTGAGAATCATTGACGAGCTAATCGCACAAGGTGTGGTCGTGGAAACCGACTCTAATGTGTGTAATTCCCCTATCATTCCTGTTCTCAAACGTACTGACCAAAATTCCCCACCTGTTTATCGATTGGTTATTGATCTGCGCGAATTGAACAAATGCATTGTACCACAGTATCCTGTGGTCCCAGATATCTCCTCGTTACTGACAGCCATTGATTCCGAAGCAGCGTTCTTTACTGTAATCGATCTCAAGAATGCTTTCTTCAGTGTCCCTATTGATCCGGAAAGCCAATATTTGTTCGGATTCAGTTTAAATGGACGATCTTTTAAATTTGCCCGTGCACCTCAAGGATTCACAGAAAGCCCCAGCATCTATAGCCAAGCATTGAAAAAACAACTAGACAGTATCCACATGCCAGTTCACACTGCTCTGCTTCAGTATGTCGATGATCTGCTGATCACCGCTCGAAGCGAACCCGAATGTGAAAATGCGTCTCTGATTGTTTTGAATTTCCTGGCTGACAAGGGACACAAGGTGTCTCCTTCGAAGCTACAATTCTGTGTTCAGCAAGTTGTGTACCTGGGTCACTTGCTGTCCAAAGTGGGGAGACAGCTCACACCTGATCGCATTCAGTTAATTGTAAACATGTCACCACCCAGAACACAAAAGGAGGTACGGGCCTTTATAGGCCTCACCTCGTACTGTAGACAATGGATTCCCCAATATGCATTTCTAGCAAAGCCACTCATCCAGTTAACAACACAGGAGGCAGCGACTTCGTCTGTCCTCCCCTGGACTCAGGAGCATACACAAGCTTTTGAGGACTTAAAGAAAGCCTTATGTCAAGCACCTGTTTTAGCAACACCATGTTACGGTAAGCCTTTTACACTTTTTGTTACAGAACGTGAAGGTACTGCATTGTCAGTCCTCACCCAGGAACAAGCAGGTTCACATAAGCCTTGTGCTTATTTTTCCAGTACATTAGACCCAGTCGCACAAGCCCTTCCAGCATGTTTGAAATCAGTTGCAGCTACAGCTTTAGCAATCAGACAGAGTGATTCTATTGTGTTAGGACATCCATTGACAGTACAGGTTCCACATTCTGTAGAAGTCCTCTTGAATCGAACTCAGACCCAACACCTAACCATAGCAAGACTGACAGGTTATGAATTGACATTGTTTCAGCCACACATTGAAATCAGACGCTGCAGCACATTGAATCCTGCCACGTTATTGCCGGTAAATGGAGTAGATCCATTGGCACATGATTGCATTGAAGTTATTACTATCACAACAAAACCCAGACAAGACTTGACAGATGTTCCGTTACCAGATCCAGACCTGACACTTTATGTGGATGGTTCATGTATGAGAACAAAGACAGGTGAATTAGTGGCAGCTTACGCCGTCACGACAGACACGGAAGTCATTGAAACCAATTGTATTGACACTTTGTCAGCCCAAGCAGCAGAGCTTATTGCTCTGACACAAGCATGTATACAAGCTAGGAATAAGAGAGTTAACATATATACTGATTCACGTTATGCATTCGGAGTCGTTCACGACTTTGGAGTCCTCTGGCGAGAGAGAGGTTACTTAACTTCTCACGGTGCCAACATCCAGCATGGTCCCCTCATTCAAGCTCTGTTAGATGCAATACATCTACCTACTGCAATCTCTATCATGAAATGCAAGGCACACACTAAGATTACTGATGTCATTTCCCAGGGTAACGACCTGGCAGACCGAACAGCAAAGCAAACTGCTCAGAACCGAACTCATGTAACTGATCAGACACAAATAGAGGTACCAGCACACTGCATGACAGTTAGGGATCCCGCACATGATGTGATCGACATACAGTCACATGCAACACCAGATGAAATTAAGGAATGGACTAGACTAGGAGGGGTCCAAACAGACCAGGGATGGATGACGAAGGGAAAATCTACATGGTTTCTCCCCGATTCTATGGTACAAGTCATCATTAATACAATACATAGTCCTGCACACCTTGGTGAGAAAGCAATGCTAGACAGTATTCAACACATATGGTCCAATAAAAACTTACGGGCAGCAGCCAAACAGAAAGTACGTACTTGCATGATTTGTGGTCAGTTCAATCCAGGTAAAAGCATCCCCGTAGAGCAAGGTGGATTCCAGCCTCCCGATCACCCTTTTGAAGTCCTCCAGATGGATTATATCCAGATGGAACGGTGTCGAGGATTCAAGTATGTTCTCGTAGTCGTGTGTGCTCTTTCCCGATGGATAGAGGCATACCCAGTCCCCGACTACACTGCTCCGACCACTGCCAAGCAGTTGGTTCGTGAATACTTCCCGCGGTATGGTTTGCCCCGTATCGTGTACTCAGATAATGGTCAGCCATTCTCATCCGAACTTGTGAAACACATTACACTTCTGTTAGGTTACCAGTGGAAGTTCCATTGTGTCCGGCATCCCGAGGCAGCAGGTCTCGTGGAGCGTCATAATCAAACATTGAAAATCCGACTTTCCAAGATCTGTAGAGATAAAGGTATAGACTGGATAGTTGCCTTGCCGGTCGCCCTCTTCTATATGAGGATGGTGGCCCATTCCCGTTCTGGACTATCCCCGTATGAAGTGGTCTTCGGTAGGCCACCGAATATGTGGGGGACGCCCATCCCGCGTAAAATAACTGATGTTGATTGTCTTATGCTGACAGATTACCTTGCCTCCTTGATGTCTGCACTACAATCTTGTCGTTCACAGGTAGCTGCAGCCTTTCCCGACAATACTGAGACGAAGCCCCATGAAGTGGTGCCTGGCGATTTCGTATACGTGAGGAATTTTGATCGGAAGAGTCCACTGGAGCCCCGCTGGCAATCGCCGAAGTTGGTTTTGCTGACAACGAGGACCGCGGTTAAGATAGAGGGCAGGAAGGGATGGCTGCATTCCAGCCATATTAAAAAATACTTTGGACTTCCTTCGGACTTGGACACTAAGCCCTGCCCTCCTCCACAAACTGATACGAAACTCCCTTTGGTTGAGAAAACTGCTTCAGAAATTTACAGACAAAAGTTACGATCTAGCAAGTCAGACAGTTTAATTGTTTAAGTCCTCCCCTAGGTGAATCGGTTAAATTAGTTTCTGACATGTATCCCCTAGATCGAGATAGAGAGACAGATAGACAAAGACAACATAAGAAAAAGGCGTATTGCAAATCACTTCGTAGTCGCTGTATAGTGACACTACTTGTTATGTTTTTTCTATGTTTACTGATTATCACTGCTGGTATTCTACTGCATATATACTACCCTATATTCAAGCGTGCTGCTTATAATGTTACTACTGAACATTCTTTTAGTGACTTACCGCCTCATGAATTATCATATAGACTTGCGCTGCGCAACAACACTTTCATTAGTATGTTACATCACTCCCATCAGGCTACCAATGCTACTAATTGTTGGATATGTGGTCGGCTCCCTCCTTACCAAGAAAACAAGGGTGTTTTGCCCCTTTTTCCGTACCCGTTCACTCACAATGGCACATGTGGTGCATGGTTTAAAATGCTCAATTCCCTAGTTTCTACTGCTGCTATTTATGAAGGTAACAAGGTTTGGGGTGACCTGAACTTAGTCTTGCTTAAGGTATGCTACCCTGACGAGGAGGGACTCCCCGTTGATACTGGAACTGATCTAGAAAACGAAGTATATGGGTTAGGAAATTACACAGTCACTTTCATGATTTTATCTGTCGAATCCGAAGCTGCTCCTGTTCTACCTGCTATGGCAGTATTGCCTGTTACTGGTGAACTATGTGTTCGCAAGAATGGTTCTGTACACGTAGGTCATAGTAAATGTACCACTGTAGTTGAATTTACTGATCATGGTAGATCCACGTTTAGGGCTCTACGTCATTCCTATTTTGTTTGTGGTCATACCGCATATGTCCGTTTGCCTTTAGACTGGGATGGCACTTGTTATATTGCATTCCTTCTGCCACCTGTTTTTCTAGCCCCTCCCGACTATCATAGAAACACCAATTTGGTTAAGCATAGATACAAGAGAGATCTCCCGCTTGTCAATTATAAAGAAACTACATGGGAACAATATACTGATTTCAATAAAGGTTTCTTCCCCTACCTAGGTACTGTTTCAAATAGTAAACTTATCCGTAGATTAACCAGAACCCTCGAAGCAGTGGTGCTTGAGACCGCTTCAGCTCTAGGTAACTTAACGGAGGAGCAGTCCGCTATGCGGGTTGTTGTTCTTCAAAATCGTCTTGTTATTGACGTCATCTTGGCAGATAGGGGTGGAGCTTGTAAGGTCATCGGGTCAAGCTGCTGTATTTTCATCCCTAATAACGCGCCAACCGTGTACAAAGCTATTACACGTCTCCATAAGATTGCAAGTTTAATTCATCAGACTCCAGGCACCTGGACTTGGTCCGGTTGGTTCTGGACAACGTTGTCTGCCTGGGGGTGGAAGATCCTATCCCTCCTAGGTATTGGTTTTCTTGTAGTATTCAGTTGTTGCCTGTGTATCCAATGTGGACCGGCAATTTGCGGCCTGTGTGCCACTTCATGTGTCCCACGTTCAAGTTCTCATTCAAAGCACCTAAAGAAAGAAGAGCAAATGATGTTAAGTGAACAAGTCGATCAATTAATGAGAATCGATGTATCATGAAGGGTCCGTGGGGAACAAGGAGGGAATGAGGAAATATAATTTTTGATCGAGTAGTGTTCCCCAGCGAGTACCCCACCGTCTCCATGTACTAGCTTGCAGTGCATGTTATCTCCCTCCTGTGCCAGCTACGAAGACGCAAATACATTTGCGTCCATCTTTAACTTGTCCTCTTTCAGATCCGCCATGAACGGATTGAATATTCAGTTCCTATATATGTCGTGCCACCGTCTTTTTGTGGTACACTTTACACGTTTTTCAGCTCTGGCGAAGTAGGCCCAGAATATGCCATTGAGTTTTTTCGAGTTCTCTTCTGCTTTCTGACTCCGAGGGCCTCAGCCCAGGCCACCTCTGTGCCAGTGGCCCCCACCTTACTTCCTTGCGCGGCTCCGGCGCATAGCCTAACCTCTGCCTGCCAAGACCGTCTTCAACCTTCGAATTATCTGCTCCACTCCTCGAAAAACACATTCCTGTCTCGTAGTTCAAGTAAACATCCTCCCAGCTGCAGGAGCAGAGGGCCCGGTTCTTCTGTCTCCGTGCAAGTAATTCATAGACTCCGTTGCCATGGTAGGTCCATGCCCCCTCACCCTGCATGCCAACACGTAGACGCATATACACGCAGACAGTATAGACAGTATAGAGTAGTCTCTGCCCGAGAGACCTTCCTTCCAGACACTACTGTTCCTTAAACATACGATACCAGATACGATTTGGGATTAGGTTGATCTGACATCCCAGACTTATGTCTACACTTATGTCTACACTTGTAGTGCTAAGTGTCAAGTCCCCTTCACCCTCCAGTTACACGTCAGAGTCACGTCAATCTGCTGCGCGCGCATCTTTGCTATGAATTTCTGCTGACATTGCAAGATTCTCTTATGTATCCACCCATTTTGTGACCTCATGATTAATGACGTTTCTAGTACACGCCTTCATGCACGCCTATTATACCGCCTTTTTAATGACGTTTAATGACGTTTCCATGTTTTATCTCTACTTTTCCAGCTGTTACGCCTACTATATGCTCATACATTGTAATGCATTGACTATATATATGTGTTTCTGTAAACAATATGTTGTCTGTCTTCCCTTCCTGAACCCTGTGTGGTGATGGAATGGTTATGCCACCTTGGCTCGAGCCAAAAACCCAATTCCTTTTACAGGAATAAAACCCTTTTGAGTTTACCTCAATATCCCGGATTTTGCCTCTTATTTTTCTGAGTTATTCTTATTGATTATTGATAGCAAATTAAGTATAGGTAATCGATTTTACCACACATGGACTGGGGTACTACTCCCTGTGCTGCTCTCAACGGTACTGAACATGCTACTGTGCTGTGATTCCATCATACCTGGCAAGTAGATGTGTGCGAGCCACTGAAAGTTTGAGCAAGACGCGAGTCTGATGCCTGGCTCCGGTTCAGCTCAAGGTCCTGTTGGACCCTCGAGCCCATAACGAGACGAGCTTTAATGTGGCTTCTGCGTCCCTTCCTCCATGGTAGCTCCAGAAATACCGACTCTGGAACTAGGGAACCTGGTTTGACTCTCGGAGTCAGCTCAACATCTTGTGATTCTGGTCATATCACCTTACCTCCCCATGGCTATAAACATAAATGTGACCTTGTGTTAATGTAACTGGTGCTCATGTAAAGTGCTCCATGTTTGCATTCTCTAAAAACTACAGAAAAATGTACACACGTAGGTTAGGTTAGGTTAATGACATTTGTTAAGCGCATGGTTGCACAGAGAACAGTGCGTCCCCGCGCTGACAGCCCTATCTACATCTCATCAGCTGGGTCACAGAGGGAGTGCCTGGCCTGCTATGCTGAATTTAGCTTGGGGAAAAGGTGGGTTTTCAGCCTCTGTCTGAACCTGGTTTCAGACAGCTCCATCCTCAAGTCGATGGGTAGGTTATTCCAGTCATTGCTGGCATGGTGTCTAAAGGAACGACCTCCCATCCTAGCTCTATATATCCGAGGCGCCACTAAAAGCATGCTGCCCATCGACCTCAGGGGACGTGAGGGGCGATAGACAGGAAGCAGGTCCTGGAGATATGGAGGTGCTTTTTTGTGAGCTATACGGTGGGTTATACACATAGTTTTAAATTTGATTCGTTCCTTTATTGGGAGCCAGTGGAGGGAGCGTAATGCATGTTTCCCAGAGGCTCTCCTAGGGAGGTTAAGGACCAGCCTAGCAGCTGCGTTCTGGACGCGTTGTAACTGTGCTAGGCCTTTTTTGCTGAGTCCGCATAGAAGGGAATTCCCATAGTCTAGGTGGGAGGTGACCAAGGCATGTACCATAGTTTTCCTGGAGCTGGGGGGCAAAAGGTCCAGGACTTTCCTCAGGACCTTCAGGAGTCCATAGCATTTTCCGGCAACCTTCCCCACATGGTTGGTGTATGCTAGCTTAGAGTCGAGAAGGAAGCCAAGGTTTTTGACTGTGTCTACTGGTGCCGGGACCAAGCCCAGTTCCGTGGGCCACCAGGCAGAGGTCCAAATGGAAGGGCAGGGGCCTACGATAAAACAATATTAGGAAAGACATATGGATACTCATTTACTAGCTGATTTGTAAAATGTGAAGCTTGAATAAATCATACCTTCACTGCTGAAATTGTGTGATTTTTTTTGTTTTTTCTAGACATGAGGAGATTAAGTGATTTGCCCAGAATCAAAGGTTTTGGGCCGTCATGGCTAAAACATTGACAAAGGCAATGGATAGCATAGGCGAAACCTATTGGCTCTGTCAATGAGTGTTATTATAGTTTCCCTGTAGGGAGAGGCAACCAAAAGACTCTTGATTATTTTAATCAGTTGGTGCAATTTGAACAAACTATTTAAGCTTCTTCATCAACATTGTCTGTCCTCCCTCACCTTTTTGGATCATGGCACTCCCAACTACAGATTCTTGGTCCTCGAGATTTGCCTTTTAGATGTCGTGTTCCCTTCTGATCCTCTTCCTTGTACTCCCAGGCGCTGACTACTGCACCCCTCAGCTCCCTTCCCGCACTCTCTCCCGCTAGAGATGGGCGAGCCACTGATGTCTAGAGCCCGGCTCGAGCCACTGATGTCTAGAACCCGGCTAGAGCCACTGAAGTCTAGAGCCCGGCTCGAGCCATTGATGTCTAGAGCCCGGCTCGAGCCACTGAAGTCTAGAACCCGGCTAGAGCCACTGATGTCTAGAGCCCGGCTCGAGCCACTGATGTCTAGAGCCCGGCTCGAGCCACTGAAGTCTAGAGCCCGGCGTGAGCCACTGATGTCTAGGGCCCGGCTCGAGCCAGATGCCTGGCTGTGGTTCTGCTCAATGACCTTTTGGACGCTCAAGCTGAGAACGAGTCGTGCCTTAATGTGGCATCTTCCCAGTGCTCTAATCTGAGAGGAGGGGAGGGAGGTTTAGACAGGCTGACCATAGAGACGCAGTGGCTGCTCGCTCAGGTAAACGCGGTGGGGCAGTGAGGCGGGGCGGGTGGGTTTGGAGGGTGGTGGAATATAACTGTTATGATAAATGAACCAAGTAGATCTGGTAATATTTCCAAGTGAGTTTATTCTTCAAAGGAAGACCTGAACAAACTGCTCACTGATGCCACAGGCATGACATCATCTTAGAACCATCTAAGGCATCATAAGAAAGCAACATTCTAATGAGTGAAAGATGTGAGTAATGATAAAGTGATGAAACACATAACATATAAATACGATAAGATAATGAGAAGTAAATAAATACATAAAATCACTTACCTTGCGCTCACTGCATTGCCAAATTGTCGATGTGGCGAGTGCAAGGGAAGTGTTTTTATTTATTTACTTTTGACTATCCTGTCGTATTCCGAATCCCACTATCCCCCTCTTTAGCCCTCCCCCCACCCGCCCAGCCTCACTGCCCCACAGCGCTTACCTGTGCGAGACACGACTGTAGAGACGCTATGGAGTGCTGTGAAAGAGCTCAGAAATTCAAGATCTCTGAGGCCACATTGTTTTACTAATTCATGTAATTGCTTTTACAGAGGTGTTGAGATCTCTCCAGGAGTCATCCTCAGCTGGAGGCAGCCATGTTCTCTGCATAAAAATAAAGTGCTCTCGGTCTAGATTGATTTAATGTATAAATACTTTATTAGCACTGTGTTCTGTTCTAGCTCTGCAAAAATTAAACAAGGATCCTTGTCCTTTTGCAGTTAGTGGGAGAAAAGAGGAGCTATCCATCCACAGGATGAGTTGCGCATTGTGAAACACGAGTTCAAAAACGGCTTCCCACTTGACTAAGTTGTGTGATCCTAGACACCTAATTTACCTCACTGTGCCCCCTTACCCCTTATAACTAGATATCTCTTGAGTATGCTTAAATAGACTACACCATCTATATTAATATAAGCGTAAGTAGAGGGGACTTGTCTCTTGGTTCATTGAGAACATATTTGTCAGGGCCCATGTTTGCAACCTCTAACTTCTAATAAATAATATTCTATGCAAAGCTTTAATCTATTATACTAAAGTGAAATGCTTCTACATGGTACGGGGATAACGTTTTTACATTTTTTTTAGATGTATCATATTTCTAGAGGACATTTGTTGCCCGAATTACGAGGTAAATAATTTGATGGCTCTGCTCGCGTTGTGGCTCTTACAGCCAATCCTGAGCCTTGGCTCGGTCCTGGCTTGGCTCACCCTATTAGTTTGGTGGCTTGCCCAGCTCTAACTCCCGCCCTCACTTTTATCTGTCCTTATTTGCCTACATCCGAGTTGAGGGGCTTTAACTATCAGCGAGAAGTACATGGGTCCTCTGCCCGCTGCTCTCTACTTCCAGGGCTTCGGACTCCTGTCAGATCCCCTTCTAGAAATCACATCCTCTGTCACTTCCTCTGCCTTTGTCCCATAGTGTTGTTGGATGGTGTCAGCAGATTCTAAGCACTACATCCAGGCGCTAGTGATCCTTCCAGCAGCTGCATCCTCCTACAGCCCTCTCTGCTCATCTTCACCTTTTATCTGATGGAGCTCGGAGACTGAGGTGAAACATGATGGGAGCAGGCAGATCCGATGGGGTATCCCAGGCTGAGATGAGGAAAGGAGGACCTGATGGTCAAAGACTGCTGGGAAGTGTGGTGCTCTTTGTTGCATCTTAGAAGGTGGAGCAACTGGAAATGAAGCAAGAAAGGTCTGATAGAACACACTGGAGAGGGTGATTGTTAATAGAGGGGCCAGGCCAGTGTGTGGCTGAACAGAAAGGGCAACATGAGCATAATAGCATAGTGATTAGACAATGCTGGTTGATGGTGTAGGGTGGAACTTTTATTTATATTTTGCATGCACAGCACTTGTGATGTGCTTGTTTACAGAATATCCCGTGGCTGTACGCATTTAAAGCGTGCTTTTTTTCATTTCATGTCCACACGTCACGTTCTAACATTGATCACCTTTTCACAGATTAGATCACATCTAAAAATAGAATATGAAAGCTGTAAGGTAGGGCAGCAAATACTGTAGACCTTGTGGCTTCAAGTGGCTGTGTCAAACACGTGCTTGTCATGCAATTAATCCGACTGACTGCTGTGATGCGGCCCAGAGACTGCATCCACTCTTTTATTTGATGTTAGGCACATAGTGCCCATATCAGCCATTACACCAGCCCCCCAGAAATTGAATATGCAATAAACAGACCAGAAAAATTGTTGATGGGAAAACGGTGTGCAGGTTTATTAGCATACAATGCCAGCAAGGTGGGTTATCTTACAGATGATCCAAAGGCAAGCTGCCCCTCGCAGTTTACCACCTGATGGGCTTCTAGCACCGCGGCCTTGGCCAGACGGTGCTTCGCAGTTGTGGTGAGAGGACTGGCCCCTTCCCAATTCCGGTGAACTCTTTGTTTACCATCTTGCTCACCCCCCCACGAGGGGCGGAGCGTTAAGCGACCCCCGGTTGTCCAGGTTTCCAGCCACCCGTAGGATAACAGGGCGCCGTCGCACCCCAGGATCCACCGCACAGATCTCCCGGGGATATTAGGCCTCAGCACTCTTTGTGCTCCAGAATAGGGACTCCTGCGTCCCTTTCGCCTCTGGATCATCCTGTAACTCCGCCACAGCCCTGGATGAGGCGATTACCATGACCAGGACCCCCCACGTGTACTCCCTTCATTACTTGCATCCTGCTATTCCAAAAGACTCCTCTAAGTCTAGTAGGAAAAGGTCCATCCCAACCATGGAACTGGGGGAGGAATCATATATACTTCCTCTCGCCCCCTTTGCCGGCCGGAAGTGACGCGCCACCCCGGAAGGGGCAACCCTGAGCTGGAGGTGTGCCATCTTGGGGCACTAAGAGGCCGCCCTCTTATCAGGGTCCCCTGTGGAGACGAGTCGGTCCGCCCTCATTACGTGTAGCGCTCCGCCACGGTGCCATGTCGCTCAACGGTGCATGGACTTTCATTGCCTGCTCTGTTTCCAATGCAGCTAGTCGTTGAAAGAGAGGTCAGTGGAGGACACGTCAGGCCAACAATGGCAATTTGTTTCTGCTCATCAGTAGTTCATTTGTGGTTATGCACTCGAATTCATGTTATTTTGATACAATTTAAGGAGTGTTTTTCATTATTCATTCAATTGTAACCAGTGGATGAATTACTGTTAGGTGCGTTCACTGTCATACAACGTTAAGATGGTCATTACATTTACAACAAAATATCAGATACCGACCTCTGGCAATGAAGCTATAGTAGATGTCAAACACGTGATGTCATTTCCTTCAGTTTCCATAACTATAGACACGCAAACGTATTTACACCACTTCCTGTTGTACGAAGACTTGTGTGTTAAATACTTGACAGCAGATTCAGTTTCTTCTCTGTGTAAACAGTAAGAAGCAGCAGTTTTCTCTCGACGGCGCTGGCGATTTGCACTGCCTATGGTCTCTACCTCCTGCATGACTTTGACCCGCCAATTCATCCGTACACACAGCAGTGCTTCATACATCTTTCAATTACTTCCATAACTCAATGCCTGTATTGCTGTGTAATTTCTCATATTACATCAGATTGTCACCAGCCCCACCGGGCCTGTCCTGCACAACTGTTGTTCCGGCTAGCCTTTCCTGCAATCCCCCCAAGGCGAGAGACAAAAGAGGGCTGCTCCCTGGGGAGCCGTAATTTTATCAACTTGGGGGAGGGCTCTTAAACGTCCACCATGGCATCTCACCTTACTGCGAGACTCTCCCCATGACAAGCCTTGGAGAAACGAAACTCACTCTCCAGGCCCGGAAATCCCACTAAAGGCCCCCCTCCCCAAGCCGCGGGGGTGGCCTCTCAAACCTATCACTGCCTAAACACTCTTTGTTACATCATCTCGGTATTTAAATCTTTGATGCATAGTCCCTCCCTGTATTGCTTTGTTCATGGACTGGGGTACTACTCCCTGTGCTGCTCTCAACGGTACTGAACATGCTACTGTGCTGTGATTCCATCATACCTGGCAAGTAGATGTGTGCGAGCCACTGAAAGTTTGAGCAAGACGCGAGTCTGATGCCTGGCTCCGGTTCAGCTCAAGGTCCTGTTGGACCCTCGAGCCCATAACGAGACGAGCTTTAATGTGGCTTCTGCGTCCCTTCCTCCATGGTAGCTCCAGAAATACCGACTCTGGAACTAGGGAACCTGGTTTGACTCTCGGAGTCAGCTCAACATCTTGTGATTCTGGTCATATCACCTTACCTCCCCATGGCTATAAACATAAATGTGACCTTGTGTTAATGTAACTGGTGCTCATGTAAAGTGCTCCATGTTTGCATTCTCTAAAAACTACAGAAAAATGTACACACGTAGGTTAGGTTAGGTTAATGACATTTGTTAAGCGCATGGTTGCACAGAGAACAGTGCGTCCCCGCGCTGACAGCCCTATCTACATCTCATCAGCTGGGTCACAGAGGGAGTGCCTGGCCTGCTATGCTGAATTTAGCTTGGGGAAAAGGTGGGTTTTCAGCCTCTGTCTGAACCTGGTTTCAGACAGCTCCATCCTCAAGTCGATGGGTAGGTTATTCCAGTCATTGCTGGCATGGTGTCTAAAGGAACGACCTCCCATCCTAGCTCTATATATCCGAGGCGCCACTAAAAGCATGCTGCCCATCGACCTCAGGGGACGTGAGGGGCGATAGACAGGAAGCAGGTCCTGGAGATATGGAGGTGCTTTTTTGTGAGCTATACGGTGGGTTATACACATAGTTTTAAATTTGATTCGTTCCTTTATTGGGAGCCAGTGGAGGGAGCGTAATGCATGTTTCCCAGAGGCTCTCCTAGGGAGGTTAAGGACCAGCCTAGCAGCTGCGTTCTGGACGCGTTGTAACTGTGCTAGGCCTTTTTTGCTGAGTCCGCATAGAAGGGAATTCCCATAGTCTAGGTGGGAGGTGACCAAGGCATGTACCATAGTTTTCCTGGAGCTGGGGGGCAAAAGGTCCAGGACTTTCCTCAGGACCTTCAGGAGTCCATAGCATTTTCCGGCAACCTTCCCCACATGGTTGGTGTATGCTAGCTTAGAGTCGAGAAGGAAGCCAAGGTTTTTGACTGTGTCTACTGGGGCCGGGACCAAGCCCAGTTCCGTGGGCCACCAGGCAGAGGTCCAAATGGAAGGGCAGGGGCCTACGATAAAACAATATTAGGAAAGACATATGGATACTCATTTACTAGCTGATTTGTAAAATGTGAAGCTTGAATAAATCATACCTTCACTGCTGAAATTGTGTGATTTTTTTTGTTTTTTCTAGACATGAGGAGATTAAGTGATTTGCCCAGAATCAAAGGTTTTGGGCCGTCATGGCTAAAACATTGACAAAGGCAATGGATAGCATAGGCGAAACCTATTGGCTCTGTCAATGAGTGTTATTATAGTTTCCCTGTAGGGAGAGGCAACCAAAAGACTCTTGATTATTTTAATCAGTTGGTGCAATTTGAACAAACTATTTAAGCTTCTTCATCAACATTGTCTGTCCTCCCTCACCTTTTTGGATCATGGCACTCCCAACTACAGATTCTTGGTCCTCGAGATTTGCCTTTTAGATGTCGTGTTCCCTTCTGATCCTCTTCCTTGTACTCCCAGGCGCTGACTACTGCACCCCTCAGCTCCCTTCCCGCACTCTCTCCCGCTAGAGATGGGCGAGCCACTGATGTCTAGAGCCCGGCTCGAGCCACTGATGTCTAGAACCCGGCTAGAGCCACTGAAGTCTAGAGCCCGGCTCGAGCCATTGATGTCTAGAGCCCGGCTCGAGCCACTGAAGTCTAGAACCCGGCTAGAGCCACTGATGTCTAGAGCCCGGCTCGAGCCACTGATGTCTAGAGCCCGGCTCGAGCCACTGAAGTCTAGAGCCCGGCGTGAGCCACTGATGTCTAGGGCCCGGCTCGAGCCAGATGCCTGGCTGTGGTTCTGCTCAATGACCTTTTGGACGCTCAAGCTGAGAACGAGTCGTGCCTTAATGTGGCATCTTCCCAGTGCTCTAATCTGAGAGGAGGGGAGGGAGGTTTAGACAGGCTGACCATAGAGACGCAGTGGCTGCTCGCTCAGGTAAACGCGGTGGGGCAGTGAGGCGGGGCGGGTGGGTTTGGAGGGTGGTGGAATATAACTGTTATGATAAATGAACCAAGTAGATCTGGTAATATTTCCAAGTGAGTTTATTCTTCAAAGGAAGACCTGAACAAACTGCTCACTGATGCCACAGGCATGACATCATCTTAGAACCATCTAAGGCATCATAAGAAAGCAACATTCTAATGAGTGAAAGATGTGAGTAATGATAAAGTGATGAAACACATAACATATAAATACGATAAGATAATGAGAAGTAAATAAATACATAAAATCACTTACCTTGCGCTCACTGCATTGCCAAATTGTCGATGTGGCGAGTGCAAGGGAAGTGTTTTTATTTATTTACTTTTGACTATCCTGTCGTATTCCGAATCCCACTATCCCCCTCTTTAGCCCTCCCCCCACCCGCCCAGCCTCACTGCCCCACAGCGCTTACCTGTGCGAGACGCGACTGTAGAGACGCTATGGAGTGCTGTGAAAGAGCTCAGAAATTCAAGATCTCTGAGGCCACATTCTTTTACTAATTCGTGTAATTGCTTTTACAGAGGTGTTGAGATCTCTCCAGGAGTCATCCTCAGCTGGAGGCAGCCATGTTCTCTGCATAAAAATAAAGTGCTCTCGGTCTAGATTGATTTAATGTATAAATACTTTATTAGCACTGTGTTCTGTTCTAGCTCTGCAAAAATTAAACAAGGATCCTTGTCCTTTTGCAGTTAGTGGGAGAAAAGAGGAGCTATCCATCCACAGGATGAGTTGCGCATTGTGAAACACGAGTTCAAAAACGGCTTCCCACTTGACTAAGTTGTGTGATCCTAGACACCTAATTTACCTCACTGTGCCCCCTTACCCCTTATAACTAGATATCTCTTGAGTATGCTTAAATAGACTACACCATCTATATTAATATAAGCGTAAGTAGAGGGGACTTGTCTCTTGGTTCATTGAGAACATATTTGTCAGGGCCCATGTTTGCAACCTCTAACTTCTAATAAATAATATTCTATGCAAAGCTTTAATCTATTATACTAAAGTGAAATGCTTCTACATGGTACGGGGATAACGTTTTTACATTTTTTTTAGATGTATCATATTTCTAGAGGACATTTGTTGCCCGAATTACGAGGTAAATAATTTGATGGCTCTGCTCGCGTTGTGGCTCTTACAGCCAATCCTGAGCCTTGGCTCGGTCCTGGCTTGGCTCACCCTATTAGTTTGGTGGCTTGCCCAGCTCTAACTCCCGCCCTCACTTTTATCTGTCCTTATTTGCCTACATCCGAGTTGAGGGGCTTTAACTATCAGCGAGAAGTACATGGGTCCTCTGCCCGCTGCTCTCTACTTCCAGGGCTTCGGACTCCTGTCAGATCCCCTTCTAGAAATCACATCCTCTGTCACTTCCTCTGCCTTTGTCCCATAGTGTTGTTGGATGGTGTCAGCAGATTCTAAGCACTATATCCAGGCGCTAGTGATCCTTCCAGCAGCTGCATCCTCCTACAGCCCTCTCTGCTCATCTTCACCTTTTATCTGATGGAGCTCGGAGACTGAGGTGAAACATGATGGGAGCAGGCAGATCCGATGGGGTATCCCAGGCTGAGATGAGGAAAGGAGGACCTGATGGTCAAAGACTGCTGGGAAGTGTGGTGCTCTTTGTTGCATCTTAGAAGGTGGAGCAACTGGAAATGAAGCAAGAAAGGTCTGATAGAACACACTGGAGAGGGTGATTGTTAATAGAGGGGCCAGGCCAGTGTGTGGCTGAACAGAAAGGGCAACATGAGCATAATAGCATAGTGATTAGACAATGCTGGTTGATGGTGTAGGGTGGTGAATGGGAGCACGCTTGGGAGGGTAGTGGGTGTTAGGGACAGTGGTTGTTAAAGAGAGTGTCTGAGTAGGTTAACTGGCTTAAGTGTATATGATTAGAAAGGGCTGATGGGGCATCCTAAGAACTGTGATGCATATTATAGTTAAGAAGGTTGGATAGTCGGACAGGCTAGAGTCAGACAGGACAGATAGGCCTTGAGTGATTAGGGAAGGTAGGTGTTTGCCGGGGAAGGTTGGTGATGGGTTTCAGAGTAGTCTGGTTGGTCCGAATGGATAAGTTAGCTGGAGAGCATCACAGGATGTTGAGTAAGAGGGATAGGGCTGAAAAATTACGTATGGGCAGTGTGGGTCATTTGATGGCCCTGGGTGGGCCAGGTAGTGGCTACTTCAGCGGCTGAAGGGGGAGTAGAGCACAAACAATGGGATATCTGAAAATGGTTAGGGGAGGTGGGAAAAGGGTCATGGGTTACAAAGAGTACATAAATGAGGCACATTTATGAGTGATGGATCAGAGATCGGATTAGTGGGTGGTGGATCTGAGTTGTTGCAGAAACTGTGCACGGTCGGTAGCTTTTTCAAGCAAAGTGAAGGCACACAGAACCCCAAATCAACTGCTGCATTATGAAGATTAGCCAAAGTGATAATCTGGGTGACCTCTCTTTTGAAGTGTGTGAAAAAGTCCTTGATCATTTCTGTAGGAAAGTGGCAATACATGAGGCTATACATCCAAGTGGACAATACTTTAAACTTTTCACATACCATGCTTCGTCCGAAACACATGCCAACCCACTGGGAAAATACTGTGGAAATGAAAATATAAACAGGTGGTGGCAGCAGGTCATGAATGGAATGGGCAGATTTATGGGTAGAGTTCTGGGTTAGGGATCTGGAGGGATGAGTGATGGATGGGGGGGTAGTGGTGGTTTTGTGATGAGTCTGAGTGGGCTGGATATTTGGAAAGGTTGCATTTGTTGATAGATGATTCCCATTAGAAAGGGGGTTCCATCTTTTCCTAAGGTGATTTTGAGATCAGCATGATTGTTCTAATGCTAAATAGTGTGATTAAGGGGGGACAGGTCGTGGACCTCCCAGGTGAACTTAAAGGAGGTGAAGTGCGCGATCTCATTGGTGCACTTTAAAGCGAGTTCCATTGGAAAGAAATGATTTAAACCCTTTTAAATCATTTTGAGGTGCTCATAGAACAAGGCTCTGATTGGGGAGTGGCCATGCAGAGTGGGCAATCAATCAGAAGGACATGTGATAGTGGGAGAGTGTGGAGAACCGCAGAAGGTGGAGTTCCAGAGGGTACAATTTAGGAAGGATAGATGAGAGTCTTGATGGACAGCGGGAAAATAATGTGAAAAGCACAGGGGATTTTGGCAGGTGAGGACTATCTAGATTAAATTGACTCTAATATCTGGATTATATATATATACAGATGTAAAAAGTTCTCATGTAATAGCAATTCAAATTAACTTCATTTTAGAACAACAGATAAGAAACAGTAACTTCTTGCAAATGATTAGGAGACATTACTCTGCATCACTTTTTGTTTATTTTTTTGTTGCTGCAATGAGACATAATCTCATTGATTTATTTCATCTCCCGACATAAATAGGATCCCATAAATTAATAATTTACCACTCTTAAAATGGTTTAACACATTAGGTAAAATAGGTTACATCTACATTTTTTTATCAAGTATTGTTCTTATGTATGAAATTAAATTAATGATGAATAGAAAACAAATTATAGAATAAATACGAGAATACATTAAATTAAATAAACTGTTGAACTATTTTCAAACAACTGCAGTATCATTGAGGAGTACAGTTCCATCCTTGAAATTGACACATAAAAAACTTTGGCTGAACATTTGCCCTACTTTTGCATCACACTACTGTGTGCTCACATACAAAAACACCTTTTTTCCAAAGAAACATTTCACATAGGGTCAGCCATACTGTTGTCTTATATTACATTTTGCCATCAGATTGACACATTACTGCAGGAAATAGACAGGAAGCACAAGGTCGATTGATAGCGTGGGTACGTGACCTGGATGTTTGAAAGTCACATGGACAAGAAATCAAATGGCCCATAATTGCCCACCGAAACAAAGTTCATTGTGGAGGAGATACACAACTGGCCTATGTGTATTTAAAGTCCTGTCACGCCATCTAGAGATTCTGGTGACACACCCAAAGCAAGGGATTTCAGTCCCCAGATATGACAGCATTGGTATAGATTGTTTACTGGTTTGTTAGTGCTTGACATAAATAAAAAAAAACGGAATCACGTGTGTGTTGCTTCCTGCTTCAAGATTTGGTGTTGCTGTTTTTACATTATTATTTGTATCAATTTCCTTTCATCTAAGGGATAATGAATTTCCGTCTGGCCTCCTAATCGACCTGCACATTAAAGCTGATATAACAAAAATCTATTTTTATGTGTTTCCAATTTTTATGAAGCATATTGGGATTCCGCCTCCCACCCTCACTCACCCTATCCGTGCACTATTTCTGCAGCTTTTATTGGCCATTGTTCTTTGCCCACTTCCTACACTTACGAGAATATTGTTTTCCTGACGCTGACCACTTAGCGGACCATCATTGTATCGGCCGTGACGCAGGTGCAGCCCACCACGACTAACTTTTTTTCCAGCATGAAAGTGGAGCTGTTATTTTCCTTCTTTTCTCTCCGCAGGACCCAAACCAGCTGCTTTATTGCGACAGGGATTTCCTATTCGGGGATATTGCAGTAATCTTCGCATTCGACATTAGGAATAGGCGGTTCGTACTTCTTGTTGTCTGTCCTGTAACCAAACAATCGAGGCATTAGTGCAGTTTGTGGCCATCCTTCATCAACACCTGTTACCAAATTCAAAGAAGAAAATACCACAGGACCCCTGACTGAAATGAAGCAAGAGTGGGGGGCTAAACTATCTCCACGAACATGCTCCTATCTAAAAAGCCTGACAGCAAAGGGTAACCACTGAGGACCTACCAGTACCTAACCAAATATGCTTTGCATAGGGCACATTTTTTAGGCTTACAACAGGGCGGTTGAAGAAAAGGCAGAGGGTGGTGGTGATAGTCATGGTGGACAAGGCGGTGGAGAAGAAAGATGAGGGTATTTGGACCATTAGGAAGGATCCATGAAATGGATTGGATTGGTTGTTCTTGATAAAGTAGGTTTGAGACCCCTGAAGACTGCTCAATAAACAATTTATCATCATTTTACGAGTCGAAGAAAGAAGCCCCCCAATCAGTTATGCTTGACTCACGTGCATCATTTCTGGTGTTCTGCAGTTGCGCACCACACTTTCACAGGCACCCACAGGAAGAAGGCTGGTTCTTCAGACCCATGACCATGCACTGTGAGCTTTCCATGCATTCTACCCTATCTGATTCCAGGGCTACGCAGGTCACAAATCAAACTGAGAAGACAATAAGTGAGTTTGTGAACCTTCCCCTGCAATGCTAAAGGCGAACCAAAACTCTAAGGGAACTAGGTTGAAGGCAATTTTTGGATGGAGTGCTTGAAACAGTATTAAAAAGTGACTTAAAAAGAGAGTAGAGTGCACTGGCTTCTTCCGGAGCATCACCTTAGGATTAAACTTCAGCCCACTCTCTAACAACATCCTAAAAGATAGCTAATGTTCAGTTGTCAGCTTTAAAATAACTACAGAGGTCTCCAATAGAGGTTTATTTAGTGGTTAACTTTGCCACTACCATCAAAACGTGCCTACTTAAACTGGTGTTTTGAACTCTAATTAAAGGTGTTCTGTTTTTTTATTTCCTCGAAGGGGCATTGTCCCTTTAAAGGCATTGCAGCCATTCTGTTCAATACTGTTATAGTGTGAAAATTCAGTTCAAAGCTTTCACGTTCTTTAAAAAGCTTAGGGCCATATGTAGGTAGCCCATTTGCGCTCGCAAATGCTGAAATTCACAGAATTTCAGCATTTGCGATCGCAATTAGGGCAGTGTGCTACGTAGCACACAAAAACCCATATGCATAATAAGGAATCGTAAAATTTGCGATTCCTTATTTTGCAATTGCATTTAAGGAATCGCAAATTGCGATTCCTTAAATGCAATGTTGGAAGCACCCAAGTTGTGCGAATTGTGGCTTAAGGAATCGCAAAATACCACCAACTTCAGGTTGTTGGTAAATTGCGATTTCTTCGAAAAATTCACTTTTTGGCATTTTTCAAAGAGCCATGTATGTGGGCCACATGTGCACACATGTTAATTCCAGGGGTGTAACAGGGTGTCCTATTGACACCCTTGCAACCCTGAAATTGCATTCTCAATTTGCGATTCTCTAATTGAGAATCGCAAATTGAGAATGTCTTCCAATTCATTCCTATGGGCCTTCTACCCCATAGGAATGAATGAGAAGGTATTCCTTATTTGCGAATCTCAATTTGCGATTAGCAAATAAGGAATAATTGGGAGTTGCAAAAAATATGCTAATTCTCCCTACATTTTGTTTTGCGATTCTTTAATTGCGATTCCCAAAAAAATGCAATTTGAGAATTGCAAAACAAAAATTACCTACATATGCCCCTACATTGTCTAGGAATTTGAGGGTGATTTGAGGACACTCCAAGCCAAACCTGAATGAGAATTAGCATATCTGTAGTCTCAACTCAACTGCAAAATTATGAGCACCTGCACAACATGATGACGTGGGCCATCTGACTGTAAAAGTGTGCAATTATGCATAATTTACAGGGAGGAGGGACAGTACCTCAAAATGGACAAAACTTTACCTTTTATACATGATATTCTTAACGTCAAACAAATGCGAACCCACCGGTAAAATTACAGCGAAAGGATGAAATTGCATGATAAAACCATTTTAGCAATTGTTTTTCGTCACATGGACTATAACTTTGACAAATCATTGCAGCTCACACTTCATTGACCTTTGCTAACAGAACAACTATTCTTATAGACCCCTATGGAGACTGCAATACCATTATATCTGTGAACTCCATCCCACTTTAATTTTAAATTTCAACCGTGTAAGTAGTGTTAAATATCTTTTAGAGCTGCAAGACTGGAAGACAGGGCAGCTGTCCTATCTTAAGAGATGCTGCTCCCCTGAAATTAATCCTCTCATCAATTAGTGTGCTTCCTTTCTATTTTACAAGAAGAGAAGCTGACCAATCAGAAGAGCTACCTCAACAGTTACTAATAAGAGAGAATGACCAACCAGAGGCCTCTCCTCTCTAGTATATAATGGGCGGGATAGTCAGTATGCACTTGGGACATTGTCCCCCACTGTAGTAATGTTAGATCTATCACAAATGAAAGAATGATTTAAGAACCTGATTTGGGGAGAGGGTAGATATGTAAAGAGGAATTGCAAATTTGTATGCAGAGTTCACAAAGTAGGGCTTTGATATAATTTTACAGTGGTGGAGGAAACAAAAATACACATAACAAAATAATCCTGAAGAAAATAATATTCATGTTTAAATAATAATATATATGAAATCTGAAGTAAGTTTGCAATGAACTAGAACCCCAAACCACCTAGAAGAAGTACATTGTCTAGGTCATTAATTGACATTCACTTTAGGTATCTATGTACAACTGAAGAAATGCATTATCGCTTCCCCATTTTTAAGAAACAATCATCACAAGTTTTCTTTTATTATCTCTGTCACCTTGGATCCTTGTCCATTTCGGATGTAGGGTTTTAAGTCTCGCCCATAAACACTTTGTAGGTCGCATCTGGTTCACCTTATCTCCCACCCCCAAAATTCATGATTATTGTTCTCTTGGTAATGTAGTCATGATTATGGTATGTAGGTGATGGGCAGGGATTTTTTATATAATGCCCAGTTCATGCAACAGAAACGAGGGATCATTTGTTAATATAAACACATTGAGGAGTGAACTCACCTGACGGTCCATGGACAGACGGAGCGGTCTTTGATATCCCCTCTGTAACCCTCCTCAGGATTAGGGTCTGTTAAGTTGATCCTCACTGGGAAGAGCACGTCAGAATTAACGGTGGTACTTCTGCCCTTCCTCAGGCGTCCTCTTCTGGTTTCTGCCGCTGCCACAAGGGCCACCAACACCACGACCAGGAGGGCCAATGTCTTGAGAAAGAAATGAAGATTTGAAAACAAAAGTTAAGGAGTTGTAGACATATACAGCACGGTTCTAGCAAGCAATGAACACTTCATGTCATTACTTAGTGTCTCCATGTACTATGTGCATTGTGGTCAGAGAGTGGAAGCACAACTGGTAACACTGCACATCCTCAGACTTCTGAAACACTAATAACCACTCATTCTACTAGTATATATCTTAAGACTCACTGTATAATTGGTAATTTTTGCATTGTTTTAGAAAATAAACTCACAAGTATGCAGTAGATGTGCTTGAATGCATACATTTATATTTCATATTAACAAGTAATCATTTATTCTATAATGTTGTACTAATAAATTACAGATGTAGGGAGGCAATGACATTGAAAAGGCAGAACGAGTGAATACAATTGTGCAGAGAAACAGATTTTTTGCAGTTCAATGTCAACCACCAGAGGCAGAAGAAGGGGGTTACAGTGGTTAAAAAAGGTAACAAGAGAAATGAGGGTCTAAGTGGCTTCGGGGTTGACAATGTTACCACTTTCTTATTTGAGAAGAGAGCACAAGACTGATTTACAAACATCTCTTTAAAGGTCGTGAATCTGCTCCTTGTAACATTCCTCTAATCTTTGAAGTAGACAAAGAAACCATGAAAAGCAACAGGTTTCTGTGGGTGCTCTTACTGCATCACATTACACTTCCATTACAGGAAATGTGCTGGTGCAGATGTAACTTCTTTTTCTCCATGGCTAAACTCATTTTCCTTCATAGAACCCTCTTTACCTTACACTCCCATTTAATACAGGTGTGCTTTTGTCCCTTTCCCACCTTGGCAAGCACCTATCCGTACTTTTTGCAGGAGTAGTATTCCAGGACCCTGCCAAATGGAAGACGGGATGGAAAACCTTCATGAATGGCCACAGAGTTCCACATATGAGGATCTTCTCAAGAGTCCGTCATCACCCCTTCCCTTGTGCACCACACAATGAAGTTGCAATTTTTTTTAATGATTGTTGATGTGCAGGTAGGGTCACTTTCCTGTACATAAGCAATCATTCGTGGTGATTTGCTGTTTCTATGTGTGCTGTACAATACAGCACACACATAAACTGCAAAAATGAGAAGAAATTAAACATTTCTCCTCGTTTCGGAATGTTAAGACCAGGTTATTTTTGGCCTTAATTTTGGGACTGCCCCATATTTACGGCACCCTTGTAAATAGGGGGAAGCGTCAAAATCGATGGGTGTTGAGGTGGAATGCCCACCGCAACACCCATTGCCCCCCCTTTCATGCTAAGTGTAGAGTGAAGGAGGGCCTTATTGACAAGGCGACGTTAAGCCACCTTATGTGGCTTAACGCTGCCTTTTTAATAAGGCGAAGTGTTTTTCGTCACTGGAATGTCACAGAAAGTGATGTCCCTGTGACGATAAGCCCTTGTCAATATGTCCCTGAATTTTCCATAGAAATACAAAACTTATACCCAAATAATACCCAATTAAAACATACTCCTGGCTCTTAACAAGTGGGTGGAGCCAAAGACCCTCTAGTGATGCTCACATTATTGTCTGGCTGCGCTGTCAAGCCACACCATAAAAACATAGATAAAGGAGTAGATTTTCTAAAAGGGAGTGTAAGACACCATAGCAACAAATGTTGTTGCGCTTCATTGCGCTGGGGGAATGAGAGCAGCACAGAGCTATATCCAGTAAGACATGGTGCTACTGCTCTCTTCTTCAGCACTCATGCACAAACATAATGTCTAGCATAGGATTTGTACTAGAAAGGGACTCTACCGCTACAAAATACTAAGCCTGGACAAACTTTAAAACCTTTCACTCATTGGATACATGCTTTACATTGCAGATCACATGCAATGTCTGGAAAGTTAGGATACATTAAAAGATTTCTCCTACTTAGCTCCTGCCTGAAGGAAGTGCTGGCACAGAGTCCTGTCTAACAAATTGAGTAAATAGGGCTTTGCATGGCAAGCTGTGAGTTGTAGCTTGATAACACTCAAATATCAGCAGTGCTATGCCCCTTTTTGCTGTGTTGCAAAGCAAGGCAATGCCTTATATGAGTTACTTTAATGGCTTCTTTCCATTCATTCCAAAATGCTTTCCAAAGCCAATTGACGGCCCAGCTTCCTGTTTGCCTCAACACCATGAAGACCTGAACTGCCACTTCACCCAACTATTGATTTCCTATTTTGTCTTGAAATGCATTAACTCCCAAAAGATCAGTCGTTGTGTTTAGATTTCTAAAAATATTTCTAAATGCTTCTTTTTTGGGCATTTTGTGTCTCCCTTCCTTCGTACAAATGTTACCTGTAACCTGTGCACTGCCTTTGCATCCGAAGTAGATGTAGACCCATCTACGCCTTTCTGTGACTAAGCTCAAACATACAGTGATTACGATTCTTTAGCATGGCTACCATGACTCCCTCCCCATGTCTACCCCAATCATCATTTCTGGCCCTTCATACCTCTCCATTAGAGAGTTCATTATATAAAAAAACTACACACAATGTACAAAGACTTGTTCTCTTCCATCAACCATAATACATTCTGAGACTATAGAATGTCTGACCCTGCTAATACCCTCTTAATGACTCCCGAGCCTTGTCACTCACCATCAGCGTTCTCCTCTGAAACCTCATGGTTGGTCGTTTTCTTGTGGTGCTCCTCTTGGCAAAGTATTTCTCTTGTGAGGAGGACACAGGGATATTGCAGACCTGACTGCACGGCCTCTTATAAGAGCCAGGTGTCCTCCCACACAAGGCTCACGCAAAGTCACATGCAGTCATAGGATGACACAGATTTTTTGTGCGGATCCATTTACCGATAAACTCCCAACGAGATACTTAAATTTAGAATACTAAAAAAAAATGGCCTGCCTCTCACCACATAACCCAAAAGCATCACAAGAGCTAGTTAACCTCATTACCTCCATGAACCTTCATTTCCCATCACAAAAAAGGAAAGAAAAAAATGAAAAGCAATGTCAGCAGTGAAGTTCCGGCGTTCTCTTGGAGAACGCCGCTGGTTGTCCTCTCTGAGAACATGGCTGCCCTAGATTCGTACTGTACATCCAATGTTTGACCACTAGCGTTGGTTTGCACCCCTCAAGTTATGGTACACACCGCCTGCAGACAATGTTCAGAGTATGTCCAAGCAATAAGCCTTATAACAACTTGATTAAAGCAACTCTTCAAATATAAATGTTTACAGAATGCCAAATTTGTTGTTCTTTTTACCACGTGTTAGACAATCCAGTTTCACTGTCTAGTTTCAGTTGAGTCTCACATTTACACGTTACTGATCACACAATCTGAGTCTCATTAGTCTAAGGAAACAGCGTTGTTTTTCCTTCAATAGCTAATTATACTATATATTTTTATTGGGTTGACTGTAATTAGGTATTTACCTTTTAGGTCTGGCTCACAGTGCAGCTGTCTGCAAGGTGTCTTGTATCTAACATACATAGCCGGTTTCACCCAGTGTCCTTCAGCCATTGACTTCTGTGTGAAAGCCCTCGTCACCCATTGCTTACGGAGATTGTCAATCCCATTTTGCCTCTGCCCAGAGAAGTATTTATCTCTCATTGCTATGTTATTGGCTGCATATCATTCCGCCTCCAAGGAGTGCTTCTATTGCAGTAAATGACCGCCTGTTTTACACCTGAAAATTGTAATCAAGCGTCATACTTTTTGTCCCACTTCTTTCTTTCCCACATGTGTTTTGCACATGAAGCAAGATATATGAGGTATAGTAGCATTGTACTCTAATGCTGCATTCCTTAATTTTAGCACCAGTCTCTGCATATAAAAATATAACAGTTGTGTGACTAGTCGTGTTGGCTCTGTGTATGTTGTCAATGCATGCATACCTTCTGCAGTGTTGGTGGTCTAGTCATGAAGCATCTGAAAGTCAGACCTGTTAACTCCCCTAATGCTTGTTTCCTTTTGATAACATAATTTCAGTTGCATTACTGCTTTTAAATAAATAAATGTGATATATGTGTTCACATTTCTTATTGATACAAAACTCGGCTACAGCCCACTTTCTGTAGTTAGACCTTTTGTTTCCAATACATAAAATACAGTTCGAGTGGGTTTTAGGTCAGCCCTTTGATCATTATTGGATGATTTTTTAAGTCTAACTCCGTTGTCTGCTCTTGATTCAATGGCTTTCCTCCCTATTCTTCTGTTGTTCCCAAGTGGAGCAATTTGGTCTCATTTTGTTTTCCATCAGAGGGATGGAGGCCAGCCATTACTTAACATTGTGTAGTACTGTGTATGTGACTTACTATAGAATGTTTTATATGTAATCTCCAGAACTTTGCCTGTTGCTTAGTGCTGTCGAATGTTTATGCTTTTCTGTTGGTCTTGGGCTGCTGAGCCTGGTGAAGTCTCTGCCTACTGGCTCCACGACCATGCGGTTACCATTAAACTCAACGCATCCTGAGCCAGTGTCCAGCTCAATTACTACAGAAATTTGGCGAGGAGCTTGAAAGTACATGGTCACACCCTGCGTGCAACAACCTTCACTCTGTCATCTATCTTGCAATGAACTCATTGTGAGTCCCTTGCTCACTTTGCCACTGGATTCAAGCAAGCCGGGCTGAAGACGGCTGGAATGCCAGAAACCGGTCCTCGGAAGCTTCTTTCCGGTCCAGGGAAGGCATGGCTTGGCAGTTCGGGCCGGACTGTTCCCATGAGGCACAGGGTCAGACTGATTTGCATATAGCCATGTCTGAACTGGGGTGGCAGAGTGAGCTACGGAAAGGTGATGGATTAAGTCCAGATCTTTTGACTGGGTGTGAGTGTTTGATTGATTCAGATGCTCCGTCCATTACCACCCCCTTTGTACCGTTCATTACGATAGGGCATTAAACTAGCATGAAGAGGCCATTGTGAGTACAGGAAGTCCATCGACAAAAAACATACCTTTAACATGCAGACTTATACCACTGAGGTAAGTACCTGTGAAATGGCTGTACGCTGGTGAAGGGGAAGTACTCAGTTCAGCATGAATACAGTTACAACAACCAATGGATGTAATGTGGGTTGATCATCAAGTGTGTGCCACTTACACCAACCACTGAATGAAGAGGTGATCTATTGCCCTACTAGCATTGAATTGATGTTTTAAACCCTGAGAGAGTGGTCTCTAAATCTAAAGGGGTCTCCAGCAAGACATTACAAGTTGTACTTGGTCCCATGATACTGATTTGCAGCTACATTGCCTCTACTTTCTCTAATAAATGTAATATAATTAGAAGCAAATTGAATTTTGAAAAGGAAGTAAAGACTACATGACAGACATGATCAACAAAAGGATTTTCAACTGTAAGGTGTATTTACCTGTAAAAGTAGATGGCACAAAACATACTGGAAAGAACTACATACTAATTACATGAACTATCGCAAGCTAATTATAGACAGACAAAGGTTACCTATGACCAAATCAAAAGCACTACACTGCCCTATGGTGGATACAAAGATCAAGGGCCAGATGTACGATGCTTGCATTTTGCGACTCGCAAAATGCAATGTACAACAGTGTATCAGACACTGTTAGCAATTCCCAATTGGGGTCGCAAATTGCATGCCTTATCAATATTCATGAGGCAAGAGCAATGTGCAACCTCACTGGGAATGGCTAGCTCTCCCAATGATGGTGGCCTGCTGGGGTCAGCAGACCACAATGTCTGGGGCTGCTTTTTACATAAAGCAGTTTTTTTATTGCAGAAAAACAGGATGTATTTAAAAAGAAAAATTAAACTATTCAGTTTAATTTTTTAAGGACAGGCAGTGGTCCCTAGGACCACTGCCTGCTCTTAAAAAATATTTTCGCACCCATTCACAAAGGGGAAGGATTCTCCTGGGGACCCCTTCCCATTTGTGAATGGTTTACAACCTATTTGAAGAAGGTGGTGAACTGCAAGTGCTTTGCGACTGCATGTGGTCGCCAAACAATGGTACATACCATTTGGACTCGCTATTAGGAAGGGACGCCCATGGCACGCCCTTTCGTAATAGCGAGTCGCAAACGCTACTTTGCGAGTCTGTGACTCGCAAAATAGCATTGGTACATACCACCACTGTTTTTTGCTGTCGCAAAAGGGTTGAATACCCTTTTGCGACTGCAAAAAACGGTCATACATCTGGCCCCAAATTCTTTTGGACTGGCCTGGTGTTGCTAAGAGACACATTGCTATTTTTGAAAAGTGGACTATTAGTAGTGGTAAATATATATCTATCACTGGCAATAAGGCCACTAACACAGTATAGGGCTCAGAGTAGGTCTCAGAAAATTCTCATGCTCATCCCTTGATAGCTTGGCTGTGAGCAGGTAGGCTTAACTTCAGAGATAGGTATGTAAAATATTTTAAAAAAAATGTAAAAAAGAAAAGGAAACGAAAACGAAAACAGTTCTAGTCAGATATACAACCTACATCATGTTGGCATATAAAATACAGATTACATCCCACAAGGGGCACTGTTGTAGACAGATCAATAATGTTTATACATCCGAAGCAGGTCTACTTTCCCCCTCAAGAGTCGTTTTGTGTCTTTATCGCTTCCCCCATACGATCTTGTTATTGTTAAGCTCTATATTTCCCCCAGGGGTTCCATATGTTTTCCCACTTCTTAGGGCAGCCTGTGCTCTCATACATCACCCTCTCCACAAGCCGACACCAGTCCATATCAGCCTGATTATTTGGATACCAGCCGTGCAATGTTGCATTTAGCAATCCTTGCAGCTAGCATTATCCAGATTTTCTTGTGTATGGGCCATCTATCCTCCCAGGTAACGCCCAGCAAGAGACAGTGTGCCTCTGGTTGTATGTTTATGCCCAACACCCCAGTCATCACACCAGCTACCCTTATCAAGTATTGCTGTAACACCGGACATTCCCATAGAGTGTAGAAGAACGTTCTGGGTAAGCCACAGCTCCGCACGCATAGCGCAGAGTCTGCACGCCCAAACCTATGCAAAATTGTGCAGGAGTAGTAGGTCCTGTGCAAAATTCGCAATTGGGTTAATCGAAATTTGGCCCGTATGGCTATTTCTCTGGGGCTCTGCATCTCCTCTTGCCAGTCGTCATCCTCCAACAGACCAATATCTAGTTCCCAGCTCACCAGGAGCATCCCAAGAGGGTCAGGTAGGTTGTTCATTATTTTCTTGTATGTAAGGGAGATTGCTGTGTTAGGGATTGAATACAGTAACAGTCGGTCTTCTAACAGGGCGTATTCTGGTATAGTTTCCCCATCTTTGATATGACATCTAAGCGCATGCTTCAGTTGGATATATCGGTATTGTTTCATCTCTACCAATTGACAGTCTTTTTGTAATTCCCTGAATGCGAGCATTCCATCCCGCCTCCATATGTCCCCAGAGTGTCTATGCATATGCAGCTCCAGGAGCAGAATCCCTCAAGTTTCCCTACCTCGCTTAACCTGCCACTGTGCCAAAGTGGAGTCTGTTGGGTTAACCTGCCCTTCCACACAAGCGCCTTGGTGGTGGCATGCCGAGCTTGCACCACCTTCCGAGTGTCAACAGGAAGCCCTCTACCACCTCTGTTCTGGTATAGGGCTGACGGATATCCCATTGGTCTCAGCGCTTGTCTATCCACTCTATATGCGGGCTCAGTCTGCAGTGCGAAGACCTAACCATTGACATTTATAAGTTGAGATGCCAAGTAATAGTTTCTCACGTCTGCTTTTGCAAGCCCACCTTCATACACTCTTCTCTGAAGCTTGTGGAGCGATATCCTTGGTGCCCCGGGGCCCCAGAGCAGGGTTCGTAGTTCCCCATCAATAGCTTGACAAAAATGTATAAGGAAGTTTATGCAGAGATTTTTGTATCACATACAACAGGTGGGGGAGGGCCATCATTTTAAACAATATGGTCCTCCCCATAAGAGTGATGGGGAGTTGATGCCAATGGGCAATGTCCTCGCGGAGCCTTGTCAACTGTAAAAACTCAGATGAGGAGTGCGAAATCCAGATACCCAAATATTTAAACTTGTCCTGCTGCGTCAATGCCGCAAAGTCAGAGGTAAGTGGGGGAAGTTCTCTGGCAAGGTTAAAAATTAGTGATTTATCCCAATTTTTTTGATAACCCAAATAGGTACCAAAAAGCAGGATAATATTTATAAGCCAATGAAATGTCTCTTGGGCTTACCCACATAAAGTAAGATATCATCTGCGCACAGCAATAAACGTTCTTCCCATTCCCCCCACATCTATTCCTCTCACTATAGGGTATCCTCTGATCCAGGTTCGAGCACTAGTGCGAAAAGGACGTGGGACAGGGGCAGCCCTGACGTTGCCCCTGTGGAGTAAGAAGGATCTAGACACCACCCCATTCTCCTGAACCCAGGCACTAGGTTCACAATAAAGGAGACAGACCCATGCCACGAAACTGGGAACCCAGTCCAAATCTAGTCAACACCGCCTGGAGATAAGGCCTTTTAATGCTGTTGAACGCCATGAATGCGTCGAGCAATAACAGCGATGTGGGTTCACCTGTTTCCATAGTCACCACTTGCATTACCCTATACAATCGCCGAAGGTTAAGCCCGGTGTTACGCTGTGGCATAAACTCGGTCTGTATCAACGAAGAGACCACTGGGACCATTCGGTTGGCCAACACCTTTGCTAATACCTTTGTTTCGAAATTTAGAAGAGAGATGGGCCGAAAAGAGCCACAGAGCTCTTTTGATTTATTCTGTTTTGGGATAACCACCACCATGGCATTTCGTAGATCAGTGGGCAAGAACCCTCTTGTTGCGCGGTCACAAACATCTACAACATAGGTTTTGCCACTACAGAAGCCATGCACTTAGAAAGTTCAGAGGGCAGCCCATTGGGGCTGGCCGCCCTCCCCGATTGGAAGTCCTTAATGGCCCCTTCTACCTCCTCTACCGTTAAGTCTTGCTCTATGTCGTCCGTGTCCTCCGTTGTTACAGTCGGCAAGGATAGTTCTGCCAACAATTCTGCAGACTCATCGAGAGACCTGGCGAATACTGATTGATAAATCTTCTCATAATATGTAGCAAACACCTCCGCCATGTCTGCGCCGGAGCAGACAGACCCACATGTGCTTGTGGTGAGCTCTGTGACCCAGTCCCTGTCCCAATCTAAAATTCTCCCTATCCTTCCGTTTGAAGCTAGGAAAATCATGGTACAGGCCCTTGTCTTGTCCAGGCTGGACTATGCCAACATGCTATATCTGGGGTCCCCGCTGGCCACCATTGCCAGACTTCAAACTACCCAGAATCGGGCTGTCCGATTAATGTTGAATGTTCCCAAAATACAATCGGCCAGACCAGCTCTTAAGGCTCCACTTTGGCTTCCTATCTAGGAGCGCATTTATTTTAAATCACTATGCATCGCCCATAAATCCTTTCATGACCTAGGCCCGCCCATCCTTAAGAACATTGTACAGCGGTATGAGCCTAATAGAACCCTCTGTTCTAAATCATTAATCTTGGCATCTGTTCCTAAAATCAAAAAAGCCAGAAGTGGAGGCCGACTATTCTCTCTTAATGCCGCAAAACTGTGGAACTCTCTTCCACTCCCTCTTTGGGCCGAACCCAATCATCTTTCCTTACGCAGATCTCTCAAGACGTGGCTATTCCCTTAAATCCCACTGATCATCTGCCCTGGTTTCTACAAGCACTGGGATGCCTTCGGGTAGCCATACGCTATATAAATACCATTTCAATTCAATCTTGCCTCTCTAGCCACGCAATTAACTTACTCGCTTTCGAACAATGTTGTATAATCCTCTGTGTGCAGCCAGCACATGCTGGCACGCCGCCTCCTCCCATAAATCCCTCAGCTCCTTCTGCTTAAGGCAAAGTCGCAGGAGCAGCTCCTGAGTATCTGGCACCTCCCTATCTGTTCCTGCTCCAGCATCTCTATTTCCCGCTCCAGTTCATCACATTGAAGAAGACTTTGTTTTCTTTTAATACCCACCTCTGCTAGAATGTAGCCCCTAATCACCACTTTATAAGCTTCCCAAAGTGCTCATTGAGAGCCAACAGACCCCGTGCTCTCATCGAAGTACTGTTGAGTGCGTGTCCTGATTTTATCTTGAAAGTCCTTTTCCTGGAGGTGCCAGGGTGCAATTCGGGGAGGGGGGGTGGGGGGGAGTGTGAAATTCCTAATAGGTCCATGAAGCAGGATCTCCACCGGGGAATGATCAGATATACCTCTCGCCACGTGGTGGGCAACATCGAAAGTGTCCCGCCTTGGTGCACTGTGTAAAATATAATCTAATCGGGACCGCAACCGTGAGCAACAGATATATGTGTATATTGCCTACAGGAAGGATTATTTAGTTTCCACAAGTCCGACAAGCCCAACGAAGAAGCAAATGATCGCAATGGCCCTGTCACAGCAGCCCTACTATGTTTTGCAGACCGATCCCACTCCTGTGACATCACATCATTCATGTCCCCGCCCAGTACTAACACCCGTCTGGCATGTCAAAGTAGTGCTTAGTTCTGGAAAGTGTCAGAGTGTAAGATTGGGGGGATGTCTACAAAATACACATTAAGATGACGCCCCTCCCAAGTCCCTGTGAGGGCTACAAATCTCCCAAGTGGGTCCTGCCAGATCCAGCCACGGGCCAACGGAACTGTATTTTAACCAGGATTGCAGTCCCCTAGAGCCTGATATAAGACCCACATGTGCCCGTAGTGTGTACCTGCACCGATTTAGTGCCAGATAATGGTGTCCGCGTAGGTGCGTCTCCTGAAGGAAAACAAGATTGGGGGCATGTCTACGTCGGTACTGAAGGGCAGTGGTCCACTTAATCTTTTCCCCAAGCCCATTAACATTCCACAACCAGATTTGCAATGTCGTCACAGATTGGCTGGCCATATTAACGATTGGTGATCAATTTGCCGCTCACATGCATTCACTACCCGCCCCAGCCCCCGCATCCCAGGAGGAATCCCTACTGCCTACCCAAAGTCGTGAATCTTCAGCTGGAACATAAACAAACATTGCACACATCTCACAGAAACTGTAACAAAAAACTCTTCTAAATGCCCCACTCCCTGCAGCACTACACAGTGGGCCTACAACTACCCACCACCCCAATTTGCTGATCGCCTGTCACCCATAATGACTCATTTAAACTAACATGGGGCATCTGCTCAAACCGCCCACACACCCGACCACCCGTCGTGCTTAGACCAGGTAAAGTTACATATATGCAAGTCCCCTCAGGATACATACGTAGGAGTTCTCAGCGTCTCCAGCCTGTTCAATATTGTCAGGTTAAGGTACCATTGACAGCTGCTGCCTGTGTCATGTCCTTAATGGAGTGATTCCTCCAGACCCATACCAATCCTCTAGTGGTTGCATTTTTCCACTCACAAGCATTGCCTCCTTGAATGCTCCGATCCATGCCACTACCTGATTCATTCACACTTCCGTTTCCTGGCTTAAGTTTACTTGTTGGACCACGGAGCTCCCGGTGGGGACGGTTGACAGCCACTCACCGACCATCCAACCAGCCCCATGTTTTCTCCGGGCTATGCTCTCTGCTTCGACCCGTAGCTTGCCAGGAAACAACAGTGCATACTTGAGTTCTTTTTCGTGCTGTGCATGTTTAACTTCAATAACTTTGGCGTTGTTTTTGCACTTTCAATGTAAAATTTGGGAAAAATGGGAAAAATGTTGTCAAGGTGAACCACGGTGAACCGCGGGCGTGCAGCACGCCATTTGTAAAATGACATCCCTGTCCCGAAAATTAAATATTCGTGCTACAGTGTGTCTAGGTGTCGCTCCAGGCATTGGCCTACAACCCGGGACCCTATGCGCACGCTCAACAGAAAATAATTGGGACCGGCCTTTGGGCTGTAAGTGCTGTGTTATGAGGTCTTCAATAAACAAGTCCAACATCTGCCCTTCCGCACTTTCAGGCACACCAAGAATTTTAACGTTATTGTGTCTGGCCCTCACCTCATAATCATCCAGCTGCGTTTCCATCCTTCTAGTGCTGGCCTGAAGTTTTTGAACCTGTTTTTTGAGCCGGGCGGAATCATTGGTCAACTCGAGCGATGTGGCCTCCGCTTCCTTGATACGCGCATTCAAGTTATGGGGGGTCCAAACTGCCCCCACTACGATTTTAAATTTAATTCCACCACTTTAACGGCCCATGACTCCCGGCCACCCATAAAAATGTTTCTTTTAAATTGCTGCTCACTGACAAAGCATTCGGTAGAAATGTCTCTTCTCCTGGAAACTTTAAAACCTGATGCTATCTTTCTTTCCGAAACCTGGCTACGAGATGAGGCAGATCCCGCCATCACTCAGATTTTACAACCAGGATACTCACTTCACAGAATTGACCAGAAATCAGGAAGAGGTGGGGGGCTAGGGATAATCTTCAGGGACTGTTTCCATTGTCGCTCTTTCTCAGCCGAAGTGCCAGACTGTGAAAGTATGAGTTTTGCACTGGAATTCTCACCCACAATGACCTTCTCTGGTCTACTACTCTATCGGCCTCCTGGACAGATGGGCCAGTTTATTGATTCCCTCCCCTCTCATGTGGCTGAGCTTGCCATATCTCCGGCAAACTTTACAGTTCTTGGCCACCTCAATATTCATCTAGATGACCCCGCTGATCACCATGCTAAGGCTATTCTGTCCAACTTAGAAGCTCTCCAAATCACATTGAAAGGCTCTTAACCCACTCATATCAAGGGCCATCTGCTAGATGCTGTGCTCAGTAATGACCACAAGCTCCATGTGGGCTTGCCAACCCCCCTCCCCTGGACCGATCACTTGCTCGTACCGTTAGACTGGGAAATTGTGATTCCTCCCCCGCTTCCAACCCCTGCCCCACTGTTGGGGAGGAATTGGTCGAGTATCTCCACTAGCCAATGAGTTCATTCCCTGACCGCCGCCCTCCCGGTGACGGGCAAAGACCCAGAGATGTCCAACAGGAACTTTAACGCCTGGATACAGACCTCACTCGACTCTGTAGCCCCTCTGAAAATCCTACATCATCTACACCCATCAAAACCTCCCTGACCCCAAAGAGGCCCAAAACCGCTGCGACAAACAGGCCGAATATTTTCACCAAAAAATCCAGCTCATCTCCCTCTCCTTTAACTCACCTAGGAGTGAACCCAACTACCCTCAGGCTGAGAACATCCCCGCAGCCTCACACTGCCCTTTAATGGAATTCCCACCGGTTGACGAGGAGTCACTGAACACCTTAATGTTAAAAATATCATCTGGTTCTCCTATTGATTCAGCCCCTCCTCGCCATTTGATGCTAGTTGCAGAAACAATCAGACCAGTAATTCTGAGCACCCTAAATGCCTCTATCGCCACAGGAACAGTGCCATTGAAATGGAAATGTGCTCAAGTCAGAGCTCTACTAAAAAAAAACAGCCTTGACCCCGCAATCATGGCTAACTACCGTCTAATCTCCCTCCTGCCATGGTTGGGCAAACTGCTAGAGAAACATATTAATCTTAATCTGGTCAACCATCTGGAGCTCCACAACCTACTCCACGACTCCAAAGCAGGCTTCCGCCCTAAGCTCCGGACGGAAGTTGCCCTCCTGGCAGTGACAGAGTCAGCTCGGAGGTACATGGACCAAAGCGGCACCACAGCAATTATTTTGCTAGATTTGAGTGCCACCTTCGACACAGTGGATCACAACATCTTGCTCGCTCACATCAGACACCTTGGAATCACCGGGCTAGCCTTCTCCTGGCTGCAATCTTTCTGGGAAGACCGGGTGTTCCAGGTATCAGAGGGTGCCACGCAATCCAAACCATGGCCCCTCAACTGTGGGGTCCCCCAAGGTCCCTCCCTGAGTCCCACCCTTTTTAACATTTATATGGAGCCTCTAGCAGCGACAGTGCGCCTCTTCAGCATCGAAATTGCCACCTATGCAGACGACACTCAACTGGTTGTTGGTCTAAAACATCCCAAGGGGTCATTGAGCATGCTGGGCTGCTGCCTAGAAGCACTAGTCGACGGATGGCGCTCTCCCACCTAAAATTAAGAGGGGACAAGACGGAGGTGATGTTCCTGGGGAAGACCCCATCTCCTAGAGCAGTCATTGACTGGCCTACCTGCATGGGCACTTCACCAGAACCCAAAGACCAGATCAAAAGCCTTGGAGTATGGCTAGACAGCACCTTAGTATTCAACCATCAAGCCACCAAGCTTTCGGCAACTTGCTGCAGCCAGATGAGGATGCTGGGGAAAATTCTGCCGCTCCTCCCCTGTCTGGCCCGTAGGATCATGGTGCAAGCTATCATCTTGTCCCGCCTCAACTATGGGAACGCCCTGCATTTAGGCGCTCCGGCAAGCTCCATTAAAAAACTTCAGGTCACTCAGAACTCTGCAGCCCGCCTACTGCTTGGACTGCCTCGCAGACACTCAGGGTCAGCTGCTTTGAAATCACTCCATTGGCTGCCCATACAGGCCCGTATCCAATTTAAGGCGATGTGTATAGCCCACAAAGCCATGTGGCATGCAGGCCCAGCTCTAACATGCTCCCTAATTACCCCTCACCACCCACCCAGAAATCTACGCTCCAGTGCCACTTTCTTGGCAGTAACTCGAAAAATTAAACAAGCTAGATGGGGGGGAGCGTTCGTTCTCTTGGAACGCCGCCTCCTGTTGGAACTCCATGCCTCTCACCATGCGTAGCGAACCAGATCTACTCAAGTTCTGCAAATGTTTGAAAACCTTCCTCTTTCAGTAACTTGCACAATCTTATGACTGCCCATTCACCCGTCCTAAGCGCTACGAGGCCTCAGGGTAGAAGTGCGCTTTACAAAACTCCATCACATCACATCACATCACATGTACGCCCTGATCAAGGATACCTTGGACGATACGCTATCCATCCTGGCATCTAAGGACGTCTGGACCATAGTGATAGCTATCATGATGTCATTTTGGTCAGCTCAGGCTGGTCCTCGGCCTGATGCACCACAGCCTTCATCTCCCTGTCCTTTGCATCCACTCCCTTAAGCAAGGTGTATTTGTCAAGCTTCATATGCGTTGCCGTACAGCCTCCTTTCCCGCTCTCCATCATGCCATCAATATGTGTCCGTGGACCAGGGTCCAACAGGTTACTCACCACCACCTACTACAGGACAAATGCTCTATCCGTCCTGTAAGGTTTTTCCCACCACACCCTGCACTTTACCCAAGCCAATCGCTGGTGCACCTTCCTTCAATTAATGGGGGGCGGGGTGTCAGGGCCCTCTTTCAATCCATAGGCACCTTCGCGGGGTTGTCTCAGAGTCCCCACCGCATCCCAGGCAGTGTTCACCAGTTATGGCACCTGACCAGCAGTACTCCTCTGGGTGCCTCCTTATCCTGCAGCTTTCAGGCGCAATGGGGATGCTCCTCGAACACCGGCCACAAACTCTGTATCCACACCGTCAATCCCACTATCATCACTGGTACAGTATAGGCCTCTCACCGGGTATTCTTTGCTACTGGAATAACCTCCCACACCCCGCCGCACCTCCTGCTCAGAAGGGGGACAGTCTACTCTGCACTTGCCCTCACCCCATTCCACAGCTGCCACACAAGTCATAGAGATCAGGCCAGGGCCGGGGTGCGGATTTCAGCAGTCCAAAGTGCCGCCGGCACAGTCTGGAGGCTCAGCACTACGTCACCCTGCCCAGCCACAGCCCGCTTCGCAGCCCTTCTTGCCGTTCGGCAACTCTCACACACAACTGCGTCTTGGGGCCCGGCTGCCCCCCAGGTCCAGCACTCTTCCAAATCCGTTCCGTATGCCACACACCGTTAGGCTAAGTGCTGCTTTGCACCCCCCAAAATCACCTCCTCTTGCTGTTTATATCATTCCTCCACACCCACGCCGCTGGCCCATCACAGCTCCATTGTTGCACAGCATTATTACAGGCCAGGGGCGTATCTTTTGTTTCCAATGCCCGATTACCACTGCGTTAGTTGCTAGGGACTTCCCCTGTAATTGCTGATACTAGTAGCCTCAAGGACAACTTGCCACATGTCGGATGAGGTGACGAATATTAGTGTGGGGCCATCTTTCTCGGTGGTTGGCTATGCCCCACCTAAAAACACCAATTCAGTAAATAATTAAGGCACCACATACAATAAAAATCCCAAAAAATGTATAAAATTAGGAAATATTTGTATTTTTAAAATGACACCAGACCGAAAGAAATCCAACTTAGGGAACCATATATAGGATTTTTTAAAGATTTAGCACTATATATCACATAGAAACCTATATTGGCTATGAGACATCTAGTCACACAGACGGGAACAAAGTCAAAGTTTCAGGCCAACAGCAATGGAGCCCTGCATGGCATCTCCTCGTGGTAGGCCTCGGTCAAAGTTTTAACCTTCTGACTTAAAAACTTTTCTGGAGCTTTTCCTCCTGGGGTCCCTCGAGGCTCGCTACCAGTCCGGATTCGGTGAGGGTTCGCTGGCTTGCCTTGCGACGAGCTGCCGGTCAAACCTATGGAAGTCAGACCTCTGGAGCTTTCGAGCAAGATGAACCAGAGATCCAGGCTGGCTCCTGGTTGAAGGTGGGTGGCTTGACTCTCGCGGTTGGCCCCGGTCACCTTTTATACATTTGGACTTAGAAACTTTTACGGAGCTTTTTCTCCCGGGATCCCTTGATGCTCTTCACCTGGCCAGATTCGGTGAGGGTTCACCGGCTTGGGTTTCTACCAGCTCCTGCTTAAACTCTGGAAGTTGGACCTCAGGAGCTTTTTACTGGGACCAACCTGGACGGTAGGCTGGGTCACGGTTGAGGATCGGCGACTTCGCTGGCCTGGTTGAGTTGGTCCACTTATGGAGCTTTTTTTCAAAGTTGCTCCAAAGTTCTCAAAAATTCTGGATCATCTTCCTGAAGTTCCTTTGAGGGACCCAACGTGTCCAAAACTTACTACAAGGGTCTGCAAACTCCAATATGGCCCTTGAAAGTGTGAGACTTCAATTCCCACAATGCACTTGGACAAAAGCCTTATAAATCCACTGAAGTCACTCTAGGCTGGGGATTCTTGGTGGTGATGGTCCAGGTGAGCTCTGTTAACCTGTAGCTTACAGGCAGTTCACACTTTAGTCCATTTGAAGTAGGTTTGATCTACGAGGCTGTAGTTCCAGATTGTTCATCAGGCGCAGTCCGTCAGAGTGCAGGGCCTCGTTGGGGCAAATCAAACTACCAATGGACCCTTCTTCCTCTCTAGTCTCAAGCAGCAGACCTAAGAGGTGCTGCCCCTCTCAGATACTTATTCAATGTTCTCTGGGTCACACAGGAGGACACTCCTGTCCAATGAGGTGCAGGGCAACACCCCAGAGCATGACATTTTCCTTCAAAGTGTGGCACAATGGTCTCCCTGAAAGTACTATTTCTCCAAAAGTCAATACAGATGAAGTCTCAGCAGAGAGGCAAGAGATGGTGAAACCAACCTCCAGGATGGCTCATCTCCATAGTCTCCCTCCCCTTGGCATCTGCACATTCCTTCCTTACACCTGCCATCGAGCTAGGTTCAGAGGGGGTGACATAGATGGACCTGGCTTTATCTGTCTGTTCCCCTGGCCCTTTGAAGCTCATGGTTTACGACCCCCTACCCCCTGCTCCGGCATTCCTATGCAGCAGAACCCTTTAAACTGACCTCAGGCCTCAGCAGTGCACGCATGCAAGTGCAGAAAGGACTGCTGTTCTCTAAACTGCCATGCCCTAGAATATTCTAGGGACTTAAAGGTAGTTTTTCTCCCCTGTCCTATTATGGACTACGGCCTTATAGGGGAGGTCAGGGCAATCATTGGAGTACCCTAACCAATAGTGTACCCAAGTGTATGTAGGTGTTTTCACTCTAATCTATATGTGTTTGGTGCATAGCACTGGGGCTGTGCCTGGTTAGACATGATTGGTAAAGGGACATGTGTGGTAAAGATCACACTCCTGCCCCTCTGACCTGAACCCTAAAATGTGGCCCTCCTGCAGTCTAATATACCCGACCTATAAACTACCCAACCCCTATTCTGATCCTTAAATCCTGCCTCTCAGCCCTAAAAAACAACTCTGACCCGAGCCCCCCTCCCTGAGTTGTAAAACCAGCAACCCCTACCCCTAAAACCTACCCCCACCTCCCCTCTGCCCCTGCCCATCTGCCCCCTAGGCCTGAAACCTGGCCTTTTCCTGTCCGCTGCCCTGAGCCCTAAGACTAAGCCCCTTAGAAAGTAATATGACCCCAGCCCCCCACCGTGAGCCCTAAAACTAGGCCTACTCCCTTAAACCTACCCCCACCACCCCCCTGCAGCAGTCCAACTGCCCCCTCAGTCTGAAAAGTGCACCTTTCCTGTCCCTTATCCTGGGCCCTAAAACTCCAGCCACCCCAAGCCCTAAAAACTACCCCAACCCCATCTCTCAAAACTGCCACCCAACTCACACAAACTAATCCTACCCCCAAACCCCACTTGCATCGTGTCATGTCCTCTCCCAAACCTTCTTCTTCCTGCTTCTGCCAGCCAGCCAGCAACTAGACCGGACATATGCCTTAACCACGCAAATACGTGGTTAAGGCATGTGCGTGGTTAAGGCAAGCATGGTTACGCTTGCGATGTCGGAACATATGTGGCTGAGGCCACGGTGTTCCCACTGTTTCCCGTCTGAACTTCATACACTTTAAGACGAGCTGGAAAAGAAAAGTAATCCAGTATTCCAGGTTGCTTATGACTGAAATGAAGTCAAAGAATATCACCCAAGATCCATAAACTCCCCCGAGTAGTTCCTAACCACCCCTTGCTTCTCTATAATGGATAGATACTTTCATGGGACGTGGCTACGAAGCCACCAATGGCAGACGGGTGAGCCGAGAGCTCCGCGCCAGCCAGGTAATTTATCCTGATGAAGAGGTGCTTCGGCTCGGACCCGGGGGCGCTCCCCTGGGGCCTCAGTTGAGGGAACGCCTGAAGCGTCTACGACTCCCTTGTAGAGCCAGCACATCTGGTTCTGAGGCGGAGATGAGACGGGCCAGGCGAGGCTGTAAGACAATGGTGGCCAGAGGAGGAGCGGCGGGCTGTGTCACGGCGGGGCGCGACTGATCTGCAGCACTGAGACGGACGGAGGGGGCTCCCGGAGACCCGGCCGCCAACTGCAGGCCTGAGATCTCTCGTTGGGACAACGGGGACTGGGGCCTGTGGCTGGTCAATGCACTGAACAGAGCTGCCGCCAGACCCTCAAGTGTGCGGCAGGGAACTTAGGAGGAGGTTTGAGAAGCAGGCTTGGGGGACGGACTGGGAAGCCGCGAGCCCGGGGGAGGTGCTCACTGGAAGATATCGGGGTGGAAGAGAGGCTGTATGCACTGAGGAACCTGCGGGAGGCGATGGCCGCGAAGGGTAATTACGGCGGTCTGGGCGTTTAGTTCCATACAGGCGGCGCGGGGCACTTTGTGGCAGAGACTCAATCCCGCAGAGCCTGGCAGCCGCCCCCTGCACTGGTTATGAGGAGGTGGTGGTATAGGAGTGGACCGTAGGTGCAGTGGGGCGGCCTAGTCCTGCTGGTATGCACTGGCTTGCTCGGCCGCGCAACCTCCTATTGACAACACAGCAGTGGAAGCGGTGCATCGGATGGGTTCTCCCTCCCACCCCTGAGCAGAGGCACGGTAGATGGATGGAGGCCTGCCCCGAGAACAGGAAGAAATGGAGTGGTGGTAGAAGGCAGTGAATAGGGGCACACAGGCTTGATGAGGTGCGCACTTTACGAGGCAGTTTGTTTCCTTCGCACACTATTGTTTGGCTGCTTGATTGTAGTGGCGCCCCACCTGGATGAGAGGGGCTGTGCTGGTTCGTACATTGTGGCTAGACTATATGACTGCCGGAGGAGGCCAAGCGGGAGCTGAAGGTCAGTGCGTTGTCAGGCGGAGCAGAGTGCGATCTTCTGTGGATCTACACCGCCCATCAGACGGGACTTGGTGGCCCTTGTGGTGGCCTGGCCTTGAGGTGAGAGGGCTTATGGAGGGCACCCCCCTGGAGAATGGACTACACTGGCAGTGGACCCCGGGGAGGTCCAGGGACTCCGGTGTACTACCCGTACTGCCTGAACAGGAGGTGCCGCCTAGGATGATCCAGGACTGGTGAGGATGGGCCCCCCTTGGATGCTGGAGCTTGGTGCCAGGGAAGCAGAGAGGGGCCCGGGCGCGGAGCCCAAGTGAGCTCCACAGCAGGATCTGCAGGTGGCCGGTCCCTGCTGTCGTTGGCTCTGATTGTGGTGTGGAGCTGACTTTACTGGGCTCTGGCATCTGCAGCGGACTGCGGAGGGGTATTAGCGAGTCCTACCTGCCGGTGTGCGACCCTGGAGTGGTGGGTTCCAGCTGGGCAGGGGACAGTGGATTGCGCACCTAATCATGGGGGCAGAGGAAGGAGAGACTTCAGCCAAGGGGAAGCCGCAGGAGAAGCAGATCGTTCCCCCAACCTGGAGGACGGCAGGGTGGACTCTGCCTCAAAAGATGCTGGTGAGGAACAGGCGGAGGTGCCGGTTCATCAACAACTGGCCAAAATCCTCGAGGCCATAGCGGATATCAAGGCGACCATACACCAGGACATTAGCACTGTGGCGGTTGGCCTTGGATTGTTGCGCTCTGAACATACTAGGCTGTCAGAGAGGGTAAAACGGATGGAATCATCACTGGAGGCTCTTGAACCAGTCCAACAGGCGCTATCGGCTCAGGTGGGAGAACTGGCCTCTAAGGTCAGTCACTTGGAGAAGCGGGCAGAGGATTCGGAAGGGCGCAACAGGCAAAACAACGTCTGGGTGGTAGGCCTTCCGGAGGCAGTGGAGGGGCAGGACATGGTTGGCTTCTTGGAAACCTGTTTGAGGAACGTTGTAGCACCTCAGGGGCTTTCTTCCTTCTACACTTTGGAAAGAGCTCACTGTGTGCCTGCCCGGCCCCTGTGGTGGACAGGCTGTTCCATATCCAAGATTTGCTTCTGAGGAAAGCCCGGGAGGCTAGTCCTTCTCTAGTAGACAAGAGTAGAGTGACATTGTTCCCCGATTATACGTTGGAGGTTCAGAGGCGTCGCTCCTCCTTCCTAGAAGTTAAAAAAGCTCTGCGGACAGAAGGGATACAATCTCCCTGATGTTCCCGGTCTCGGCTCAAGATCATGCTTGATGGGACAACCCACTTCTGCGAGGACCCAAAAACAGCCTGGGACTGGATTGAGTCTAACCACTCGGGGGATCCTTCACGGCCTCGACCAGAGAGGCGGCCACCTGGAGTGGAAAGTCCAGGGAGGAGGCTGCAGAAACGCCGGAAGAAAACAGAATTCAAGAAGCCGAGCCCATCCAGAACGGTAATGGAGAGAGCTGCAACGTTGGAGGCTGTGTCCCTCATGGGGCGATCTGGGGCATCCTCAGTAGAGACAGATTCTGAAGCAAAGTATGGCGAGGAAGGGACTGAATCGGATACCTCACAGGTCTAAGGAGATAACATGCCCGTTGTGACTCTGCAGCTATCGAATTACTTTTAGAGCTGGGTGACTAGAAGAGGAACAGACGGTTTTCTCCTTTCATCCTTTCCCCTGCCTGGTTGTGTTGTAGACTTATGTCCTTCATTAATCGCTGGGGCGGGAAACTGTCTTGGGTGCGCATATGTCATTGCGGGATGTTGAAGGTGATCTGGGAAGGGGGTGGCTCTCTGGGTGGATGTCCCCGGGTGGGGGTTGGAATGGCCTAGCATGGCTATTGCTTAGTACTGACAATGTTTCAGACGATTGGTTGGTTTTCTGCCACGCTACGCCCCCCACAGGTCCTAGTGCAGTTGGCCGTGGATCTTCCCGTACTGGTGTGAGTTTTCACTGTGCGGTTTGCTGGTGTGTTTGGGTAGCTGACCGTTGTCAATCCGCTATTGGGACAGGGAGTTGTTTTGAGGGATTGTGTTGTTCTCTGCCGGGAGGGCAGTTTGAGTGTGGGTGGGGGGTGGTGGGGCAGGGGGGGCCTCCCTGCAGATCCGATGGCTGTGTACATGGGCGGCCCTGAGGGGGGTAAGGTTATGACCTGGAATATTAGAGGCATAGGGACACCAGCGAAGTGTTATAATGTTTTCAATTATATTAAGAAAAGGGGAGCACAGGTGGTTTTCTTACAGGAGACCCATCTCACTGAGGGAGAGGTGTCACACCTGAAATGCAGATGGCCGGGCCAGCTCTTTGCTACGACCTACTCGGCCTTCTCCCGGGGAGGGATGATATCGATTAAGCCGGGGGTGCCTTTTCAGCTAACTCAGAAGGTACTAGACCCAGAGGGGCAGTATGTGGTGGTCACGGGCACTCTGAAAGGTAGGGAGATCACTTTCGGCAGTATCTGTGGCCCTAATGGGGAGCAACTTCCATTCCGGGATAGGTTATCTGGGGTGTTGGTGGGGTTCCCCCACGAGACCTTAGTGTTGGGTGCTGATTTTAATTGTGTTTTTGATATTCAGCAGGATAGGTCCACCCCTCCTCTGCGGGGTGTCACAGCGGCTGCCACCGCTATGGGACAGCAGTCATGGGCAATGGGTTGGGACCTTTATGAGGTGTAGCAATTACACAATGAACGGTGTAGGGAATATTTCTACTATTCACATCTTTATGATTTACACACATGTTTGGACATGTTTTTTTGTTCAGCAACTTTGGCCCCCATGATGACCGGCGCTGAATACCTCGGCCGGTCCCTTTCTGACCATAGCCGTTTGCTCATGGGGTTCGTTCCATGTCCTGGAGAGGGCCCCCATCCCACGTTGGCGGCTGGAGCAGTCGGTGCTGGATGATGAAGGCTTCTGCCAAGGGCTTTCTGAGGCCTTATCTGCTTATTTCTTAGTCAACCAGGGAACCACCAGCTCTCCGCTGTTCGAATGGGAGGCGTTTAAGGTGGTGACACGAGGGCATTAACCGGGGCAAGACTGTAGGTACTCGATGACTGATCACTCAGGAATTGACGGATTTGGAGGCCCAGATCCTGACCCTTGATAGGGGAAATAAGTGGGGACAATTACAGATCTGGAGAAAATACCGGAGGTGAGAAGCCTTTAAAATGCTACTTGGGACAGACTGAGAGCTTTTGATTTTAAAAAGTATCAGACCACACAGCACAGAGAGGGGGGCAGGGCTGGGAGACTCCTTGCTTGGTAAATTAGGCCCAAGAGTAGAGGTTCCCCTGCGGTGAGTATCACAGATTTTCAGGGTCATGTTCTCTCCTCCCCAAGATTAATCAATGACGCATTCAAAGATCGCTATGAATCGTTATATGGTTCACCGGGACCGACTCTGTGAGAGGAATTACAGACGTATTTAGAGGAGCAACGACTGGTTCAGGTAGATCAAGATGTCCGGGAACTGTTGGCTTTACCTATTAGAGCGGGCGAGATACGGGCAGCTATTGGAGAGATGGCCAGAGGGAAGACACCTGGGCCAGATGACCTCCCAGATGAATGTTATAGTACTTTTGTGGACATACTGGCCCCGCGTTTGGAACAGATGTATGCCACCGCGCTCCAAGACGTGCGTCTGCCGCCCTCACTCTGGGAAGCATTGGTGATCCCCCTGCCAAAATCTTAATTGGCTCATCCCAAATTGACGGAATTCAAACCACTGTCCATGTCAAATATGGACCTAAATATTTTAAGTAAAGCACTAGCACTAAGACTTTTACCCAACATGTGCCGACTGGTATACACAGATCAGTGCAGGTTTATCCCCTCACGCTCCATCTCCACTAATCTTCGAAGATTGTATCATGTTATGTTTCATCCGGCATTGCACGCTTATCCTGAAGCAGTAGTTATGGCGATTGATTTAGAAAAAGCTTTTGACACTGTACACTGGGATGTTCTACTTGCGGTGATGGGCGTCTTAGAGATGGGGGTAGGTGGTTGCAGTGGATCCGCTTGCTCTGTGGAGAACCCATGGCACTTGTGCGATCGGGGTCTACTGTTTCGGCGGCCTATGCCATTTATAGGGGAACCAGGCAGGGTTGTCCCTTGTCGCCGTTTCTTTTTGTTCTGGCCATGGAGCCTTTGGCGGCAAGACTGCAGAGGGAATGCAACCGGCTGGGGGTAACGCTCAACTGGATCCCCCACATCATCTTTCTTTATGCGGATGATGCATTGATCTATTTGTGGGATGGGACCTCAGGAGTCCATCAAGTACTGGACATTCTAGAGACGTTTGCAGCTCTGTCTGGCCTACGGGTGAATGGGAAAAAAACATTTGTGTTCCCACTGCACCCCACCATGCCTAGACTATTGAGCCTTCCGACATCTCTGACATGGGCACCTGTGACTGTCAAATATATGGGGATACAGATTTATCACACGCAGGCAGATATGTTTGAAGGGAACCTCGGGTGAACTTTGAGGGCTTTGCATCCACATGTGGCATTCTGGCGCACTCTTAAGTTGGAACTTATGGCTAGATAGGCATTATCGAAAATGATTGTTCTCCCCTGCCTATTGTATTACTTTGTCAATCTTCCAGTATTGATACCGAATTCTTGGTTTAGGACGTTGGATGGGCTGCTCAGAGATCTCATATGGGATGGCGGCCGTGATAGAGTGTCTTTATAGATGCTACGCCTCCCGCTTACAGACAGCGGTTTAGGGGCCCCAGAATTCGAGGCATATTAATTGGCGAGATGGATAGATGGGATCTGCTTATGTTCTCTCTCCCCACTGAGGCAATATATACAAGGTTACTTCCCAGAATTCTTGACCGTCGGCAGAAGATGCTCAACATGGGAACACTACTCTCTGTGGCGCTGCGGTGTTGGGACAGATGTGTGGCAAGATCCTGAATGAGACAGTTATATGCCCCGAGTCTTCCATTAGTGGGCCCCCCTCTCACGCAATGATAATTGATGGGTTGGGAGGAGGAGGGCATAAGCACTGTGGGCGACTGTTACAGAGATAACGAATGGCTCCCGCTGGCCGATTTTCTTACTTACCACAAACTTCCCCCAGGTCAATTCTTAAACTACCACAAGCTCCGTGGGGCAGTGTCAGAGCTTTGGGGTGCAGCCACAGGCGAACCGGACATACACCAGGCCCTGGAAGCGATGGTGACTGTGGGCTCTGCGGGACACCTGATACGTTGGCTTTACCTGGCTATAAGAGAGATGGCGCCTAAGACGCTTCTGGGTATTTAGGATAGATGGGAGAAACTGTTAACGCGACCATTGTCAGATAAGGAATGCCAGAAAGTCCTAACGAGCCCCAAAAAGATGTCAAGGAATACAGCATTTAAGGCACTCCAATTCAACATCCTGCATAGAACTTACCTCACTCCACATCGGTTAAATGTGGTTTATAATAGAGATGATCTGTCCTGTGCTAGGTGCGCATTGGGGAACGCAGATTTTGACCATATGATCTGGTCCTGTCCAATGCTTTCCACTTACTGAAACAAGATTGTGGATCTGTAAATAAAGTACTGGCTCGCACTTTGCCGTGAAGCCCTGAGGTTTATTTGTTGGGCCTCTTCCCGAGACCCAAAGCTCATAAGTTAGGGCATAGATTTGTAGATCCGGCCTTCCTCCTGGCCAAGAAGAGAATTGTGCTTCATTGGAAAGCCAAGAATCCGCCACTGGTTACCAGGTGGGAAGCAGACATGACATGTTGGCTCAGAGCAGAGGAACAAGTACTTATCTCTGAAGATAAGATCACTAAGCGGCGTAAAACATACGCAGAGCCTTGGGGTGACATAGCCAAATCGTGGGACACTCATCATGGGGTGGAGCGGGACACCCAGGGGGGTGGGACTAAGGATACAGAGTAAACACACGCAAAGAGGTTGCCCCGTGTGTGTGTCCTGCTGGCTCCGGGCAGTGGTGTAGTTTGGCCCCCTTCCCGGGACACCCTTCCTGAGGCCCCTGCCTGCCCCTCCTCCCTTTCCTCCTCCTTCCCCCCCATCCGTATATATCAGGGTCATTTTCTTCCTTTTTTGCTATTGAACCGCACAGACTCCTGGCAGTTAGTTATTGTTTTTTAGTTGTTTTTGGTAAGTTTCCTTTATTGTTCATGTGCAGACAAGAATCTGCTTATGTGGAGAATTCCTACTGCTGCCTGGGTTTGTCTCTTTAATAATTGTATTATAGGGCCTCTAATAGTTGGGAGTAACAGTGAGGCCGCCTGCAAATTGCCACCTAGAGGGTCGATTAATGGCCAAATACTGTTGATAGTTGTCTATTGGGGCATGGACCTGGGCTTGCACCTCATTTATAATACAAGACCTGAGCGCGCAGATGTGAAATGAAGAATGGGGGACAAGTAATAAATAGCTGCATATAAGATTGATAGATCTGGATTAAGATAGCACGAACATTGAAGGTTATGTATTTTGGTACTTGGCAGGGCGGTACCCTGTCCCTTGAACGGAGATATTGTCTTTATATGGTATTCTGCTATTATATTCATGGGTATGGTGGCAACTCTCTTATGATGATAATGGATTTCTGTAACTGAAGTCCGTTAACATGTCTTTTCAAAATTTAATAAAAAAGATTTAAAAAAATAAATAAATGGATAGATACTTGCTTATCCACTGAGCTCTGAGATGACCTGAAGGTGATGTGCAACAATTTAAAACCAATAAATTAATATTAAGATGTTTCTGGATCCAGTTCTTAGTAAATTTACAGTGAAAGTTGTAAACGTGTACTCTGTATAAATTGGCAGATGGTAAAATATACAATTATCTTCCATTTGCACATCAACATAAGTTTAATTTCGGAGGAAACTACTGTGATGTCAGTCGACCTAGTTGTGGTTCTTATACTAAATCTTGGTTTTGTGTGTGCTCTTAGAAGATGACAAAGCAACCTTAAAAAGAAGACGCTTCTAGCAGGTATGTCTTGTTTCCTCAGCCTGTGCCATGGGGCTGCCCCCAGAAAATCTTGGCAGTCAGTTGACGAATAATTGCCAACAAAAAAAGCCTTTAAGTATGATTGTACAAAAATTAGAAAGGTTAATGTGTAGGTTATACAAATTATTGCTCACAAACATTTATGTGGGTCAACAAAATTAAGATATGATGGCTATTCAAATATACATGACAAGCAACTTTAGAATAAGATCACATGTCACACCTTTTCCCTGTTAACCGTAGCACTTTGAAGCTCCACATAGGCCCCCACTGGAGCATAGAAGTAAAACTTCTCAAAACAGCATAAAACTCTAGTTGTGTTCCTACAATGACGAATGATTTGTTACTCACTGAAATTTACAGCTTGCCTTGTTTACTGCAGCGAATGGTCAGAGTGTGATATAATGTCTGCCGTAATTTTACTTATAATTACAGATTTAGTGCTTGCATATGTAGTATATTTGTATATACTCATATCGTATGTAAACAAACTGTGCAATTATATACACCATGCAGTAGACACTACACAATAATAGGACCGATCTGTAGTTCAAATCATGACAGAGTATTTCTCCAAGGAACAATACTGGTTATTGTGAGGCTTTAAATATGAGTTAGGTCAGGACCTCCTTGGACACAATCAGTAGAAAAATGGAGTAATCACATTAGAATTCAGATACTGTGGCGAATCAGTTATGATGTCTGAGCGTGAAAACGAGGGTAGATCGCTCATTACCAGACTTAATAATGGAATCGGTATGCCATAAATGTGTGTGCACCCAACACCAATTGTCTGCAATTTTGGCAATCCATAAACATAAAACTATTACATCTCCCTCATGACGCCTCTATCATACCCGGCGTTGATTCCAACGTACCCTAGATGGTACATTAGATAGACAATAGATATCAAAATTCAGACCATCCTAGGCTCCTAAACAGATGTGCAACCTATGCTTCACCCACAAACTTATTGACGCTTAGAGACTACACAATCCAAATGGTAATGAATTTATCGCCTCAAAAAAGAAACTCTCCTATTGATTACTTACTCGTAGACTCCAATCAAGTGCAGAGAATTAAATAGAACCAATGGTGATTTTGGATTGTACATGCATCACTCTGACATTACAAAATGACCCTATGACTGCTCAATAAATAAGATCTTGCGTATGAATCTCAAAATACTCAAGAATCAAACTGATATAAAGGAAATAGAAAAAGACATATATAAGACAATACAAACTCATACATTTCACTGGTCATTGTCTAGACCGCTTTAAAGTGCTACACCAGAGGCCAAATTATAAGCTGCAAGTCAAGGAGAAATAGAGAAATCAAAATTAAATTAGGTAGCTTATCCATCGAAATCCAAGCAACAGAACAACAGCATTGGCAAGCCAAAAAATTCTAACATTTAAACACCCTCAAATGTCTTAAATACAACCAATTTGTCAGGAAAAGAGCTCACTTATGGATCAAAGCACAGAAAACAAAAAAACTATGTAATCTAAACAAACCAGGGAAAACTCTCTCTTCTCACCTAAAATTCAAAAAGAATAGCTCTGTAATCTCAAACATTAAGGACACCTCTTCAAACTAAGCATAATTAAATAGTGAGAGTCTTCAGGAATTTCTTTACAATACTCTATACGGCCAACAACTCCAATTCATGGGAAACATGAAGCTTAATAAAACCTTTAATAAAGACAGACAAACAAATCTCTAGTGGAAAACGATAATATGGAAGTGATCTCGTCAATTCCAATTGACAAATACAATTGGCAAAGCCCCAGGTCCAGACTCATTCCCAATCAGCTTCTAGAAGACATTCTCTAAAATGATCATTAAGCCACTTGAAGCTACCCTCAAACATTTCATCTTCAAGGTCACCAGTTCTGCCGCAGAAGTGACAATCGTTGTCATACCTAATACCTAAACAGGGGAAAAAGCACTAAGACCTAAAACAAGTTACAGCCTGATATTGGTAATCAATATGGAAGCAAAAACATATACAATAGTGCTGGGAAATTAGAGAAAATAACAAAACGAATCCACACCTCACAATTAGTGTTTATCAAAGGCAAACTTGCCAGTGACTACTCCCACAACTTCTGCCACATCACTCTGATTCACCATCAGCGGCCATTGTCCTTAATGGTGAGAAGACCTTTGATAAGGTATCATGGCCTTAACTTTGGGCACTGCTTCACCAATATGATCTACTGCACCAATATACTAAATGGACTATGGATTTATGTGTTGCCTAACAGCAATATTTAGAAGAAATGAAAGCCCGTCAGACCTCGTTGAGCTACAACATGGTACTCGACAAGAATGCCCTTTCTCACCCCTACTTTTATTTATTTATGTATTTATTTATTTGGTTTATAAAGCGCAACATCTACCCCAAAGGGTTTGCTGGCGCTAAAAAAGGCAGAAAGCAACAAGGCACTAATGAATAAAAGTTATTGATTAAAGAGCCAGGTGTTGATGGCTCTACGGAAGCGAGCATAGCAGTTCTCAGCACGAATGTCAAGGGGGAGGGAATTCCAGAGTCTGGGCCCTAAAAATGAGAAGGAACTGCCACCCATTCTAGATAGTCTATACGTAGGCACACAAAATAAATTTTGTGAAGAGGAGCGGAGAGAGCGAGAAGGGAAGTAAATCTTAACAAGAGACTGCAAGTAAGTGGGGGCAATCCCAGTCTTGATCTTGTGCATGTAACTCAATGCCTTGAATTTCACGCGACTCTCAACTCTAAGCCAGTGTAGCTCGTGGAGGCGTTCTGTGATGTGGTCAGTTTTTCGACATCCACAGAGCAGACGTGCTGCGGCGTTTTGAACTAGTTGCAGCCGTCGCGTGACAGCCTTGGTTGCCCCCAGGTAGAGCATGTTACCATAGTCCAACCGGGAAGTCACCAAGGTGTTCATTACGGACCTCTGGGTGTCGGACGACAGCATCCATAAGATTTTCCTTAGCCAGCGCAGGATGGTGAAACAAGTGGCTGCCACTTTATTGGCCTGACATTTCATAGTTAGTCCATTATCTATAATCACACCCAGGTTGCGCACATGCTCTGAAGGAGATGGAAGTGAACCCATCTCAGATGGCCAAAGCCTAGAACTCCAAAGGTCGAGTTTTTGCCCAAGGACCAGGACTTCAGTCTTCCCACCATTTAGTTTTACTAGGTTGAGATTCATCCAATCGGATATCTCTCTGAGACCTACTTGAAGGGGGGAAGTGGAGGCCTGGTCAGATTGATATAGGGAAAAGAAGATTTGTGAGTCGTCGGCGTAGGTATACAAAGTCAAACCAGAACATTTAGCGATATGAGGCAAGGGAGTGACATAAAGATTAAAAAGGAGGGGGCTAAGGATTGAGCCCTGGGGTACTCCATAATGGGAAGAATACATTTTGGAGGTGGTGGAACTTTTCTTACTCACTATTACCTATCAAAGCATCAAAGCCTTTACGTTTAATTTTGGCATGCTTAAAACAGCAGCAAATGCTGCCGACTCTTGATGTTATCCAAAGAAGCAGAAACGGCTAATCCAGCTTTGCTGGAAATCATTTATACATTCTACAGCTTCTCTGGCTATAGTCCTAAAGGAAGAAAATGAAGATGTACCTCTAAACTCATTGTGCTTTCCTTTGTGTACCGGAAACACAGGCCTACATTTGAAACCAAAGAACATTCAACACCTGGGCATATGGACCTGATTGGATCATCCAGACACAATGAACAAGAACACTCTCTAAAATGAAGGCAATAAAGAGTAGAGACCCCAAAAATGATGATCACACCAGTGATTAACTTCCTATTTAGTATGATGGAATTCACTCATTGTACATTTTAAGGATATTGCACAACATCTCAGCGTTTCATAACCTTATAAAGCAACTCTGTGTGTTCACTCCTCAGAGGCTTGTAATATTCTTATGATGTATGGCAGGTGGTACTATATCCCATGTATTATATAGGGGGCTCCCAGTTGTATGGCATTTATTAAATACAAACTTAAACATTATCTGTTCATTTTTTAAGGGCAAGTAGTGGTCCCATGGACCACTGCCAGCCCTTAAAAAATATTTTTAGAGACTGTCACAAAGTGAAAGGGGTCCCCTGGAGACCCCTTCCAAATTGTGACTGCATTACTACCCTCTTGAAGAGGGTGGTAATTTGTGAGTGTATTGCGACCACCATTGCGGTTGCAAAACATTCATATATGGGTTAGAGAGTTGCTATTTGGAAGGGAACGCCCTTCCAAATAGCGAGTCTCTAAACACTTTTTTGCGAGTCGCAATTCATTTTCGAGTGGCAAAATTGTGTTGGTACGTGGCCATACCAATTTAAGCATGTGCAAATGGGTCACTACCCATTTGGGCATGCTAAAATTGGTCTACATCTGGCCCTAAATCATTTTTACCTTTTTTTCACTTCCCTACTTGTCAATCTGCATAGCTACTGACAAACCACCAATTATTGACAGTAGAGAAAGTATCCTAATAAAGTCCAATTGATCTGCAGTTTTCCATACTTAAAAATAACTACAGACAGGAAAAAAGATTGTTTTCTGTCTGTATATTTCTGCAAAAATCTGTAACAATTGAAATCTGGGAGCCTCATTTATATACAAAGTACTGCATATTTAGTATGTAATGCTACATCTTTTGTCATGTTGTTCTATGATTAGCATCAAAACTCCAATCCGAGCACACAGAAAAGTCCAAAGTCAATAATGTCGTTCAACACAAGTATTATCGTTGTCCACTTTTAATCCAGAGAATTAAGTCTGGGTCAATTGATATCCAATTCTTTTACAGCCAATCCAGATTCATTATAAAGTTCATAATTATTCAATTTCACGTAATCAGCGTCTATTTCTTCAGATTTTTTTACTTGATACAGTCAACACGTGTTTTGTCTTTCGGTAAATCATACCACGACTTCTTCAGGGCTGAAAAATATAAATACATAGCATCAGATAGTTCATTCAAGCGATTGAGAAGGACCGGCACCCACCACAGTGCATTTCAGACAAAGTAGCGCAAATAAATCAGTTACTCATGTAGAAAAAGCCATGAGGAACCAAAAAGTCTATCTTGAGTAAACAAGAAAAGTGATGGGGAATAAATGCCAAGTATTCAAAATGAAGGGAAAGCACAGGGGAAAGAAACGGTGCAAGGTAATTACCTAGGTTTATAAAAGGGTAAATATCCCAAACCAGACAGTCTAGAATGTGAGAAGGATCCAAACACGATAAGTTAAAGTGTCAGTAAATAAGTAAACAAAAGTAACAGGAAACGTTAAATAACACTTGTTCCCCATATTAACAGAAGAAGCAAGTAAACAGGCAAGATATAAATGGTATTAACCTGTCAAGAACAATAAAGGCCTCATGAACTATGGGCCCGATTCACAGAACTAACTTAAGACAAAATCCTAAACTTACTACTTTTGGTATTCACAGAATGGATTTATGACTACTAACTTTACGTCCACACTTGGGCCGGAAATTCCGGCCCGGAGGCGGTGCTTCTGGCTTGGAGGTGGAGCTTCTGGCTTGGAGGTGGGGCTTTCACCCCAGAGGCAGAGATTCTGGGCCAGAGGTGGAGATTTCAGCCATGGCTAAATCCCCACCTCCGAGCCAGAAGCTCCGCCTCCGGGCCGGAATTTCCAGCCCGAGTGCGGACGTGAAGTTAGTAGTCGTAAATCCATTCTGTGAATACCAAAAGTAGTAAGTGCATTCTGTGAATACCATAAGTAGTAAATGCATTCTGTGAATGCCAAAAGTAGTAAGTTTAGGATTTTGTCTTAAGTTAATTCTGTGAATCAGGCCCAAAATCCATATGCTCAAATAGACATCATATGGGAGTATATCCAAGTTTCAGTAAGTAGTCACTAGTGTGATGAAGAGACAAAGTAAAAGTAAAAGTATTACGAACTAAACCAGGCCGATCAAAGTGTATCAGAAAAGGCACCCATCCATCATAATCAGGCGTATCACGTACTCAATCTATTGTGTATCCCTGTCCTGTTTAAAACTCATTAAGCATACCATCTCCAAGGTGTGCAACAAATAATAATTACAGTCTGAAAAGTCATAGATATCCTGTGAAGGACAAGAATGCCCAAAACTAATATTGCAATTGGGAGGAACCCAAAAATACGTATTCATCTAATCAGTCCCTCAGTCTCTCAAATTATTTAGCGAGACATCCACATGCAGATATTAATAAAAGCCCAGTAAGTGCTCAAAATCTATGATGATACGCAATAGGATAATAAATAGTGTGTAAAATAGTAACCTGAAAATAGTTTTGATGTGCTTCAAGAGTATATACAGCTGCTGTAGTGGTTTCATATGGTAAATAAACGCTGTATTACTAGGTAATCTGTGGTGCAAAGAAGAAGAAAATAGTGTATACAAATAACATATGTTGGTAAATTAATGCATAAAATAGACTTTATAAGTATCAGTACAATTCACCCGACTCAAACTTCGTACTTGAAAGTTCCCTTATGCTCTGACATATAAGTGGATTATGTATCGACCACACATCATAATAGAAAATCCAGTCCTGTCGAGAAGTGCGTGTGTATTAGGTCAGACATATAGACAGGCACTCGCAAATGTTCAAAACAAGTCTCGACAGCTTAACCGGAGTCGCCATCAACAATAAGGGCTCCAAACGCTCAATCAGAGGAACATTAGTATAGCCCACTCCCGTACATAGTCTCTAGTATAAACAAACCAAAAACGGCAGTAAATCAATAAAGAGCAGAGAGACAGAAGGTACCGTCCTCTCTCACCCAAAACATAGACTCTCAATATGAGAGAGACCAGTGGTAAATAGAACAAATAAACCGAAGACCCACATAATTAAGATTAAGATAAATAACTACTAAGTTCATGATCACTGGGCATGGAGTTATTCTTGTACTGTGTCTGTTATTTTGACATTGTATTGTTGTGACTAGGTCTCCTATGGATGTAATGGTAAATACTGAGCTAGCATTTGTGTTTGGATATATGTAACTCTGCAATTCTGATGTGTTTATAATATTTATGAGGATTTTACAATAATTTGACATGTTAATAGATATACAAGTGTTCTAACTCATAGATATATCTAGATAAGTACTATTAGATATACTATGTACAAAATGTACTACTATGCTTTGGTACACATCAGTGCACATCTGGACCTGTGACTACACAGCCAGAAAGGAGAACTGCTGTGCTGCTGAAAGGACTGCCACTCTGCTGGACTGCTGCCTTTCTGTGCTCTTGCCTTGCTGAGCTGCCCTGCTGCCTGCTGTTCCCCTGCCTGGGTGAGAAGGACTGGACATGCATCACTTGAACCCAGAGTGACTCCAAGGACTTGCTGGATTGCTACCTGTTACCTATGTCTCAGGGACACACAAGACTTAGAACCCTACTGTTCCAACCCATGGGCTCATCTGCTTGTGAGTTATCCTGCCAAGTGGTGCCACCCCAGTCCTGGGCTCTTGGAGGTGGGCCTATGGGTCTGCTCCAGCAGAACCGATGCATCCTCCGCAGCGAGAGAAAAATCAACTGCTCACCGATGTTGTGGGAACCGGCCAGGTGCATCACACTCGGAACCACTGCATCGCATCCGAAACCGCTGCTTCAGAACTGATGTATCATCGCCACAGTATGGAGAAGTATGGTGAAAACCAGCGCATAGCATACGCAACAACTGCACTTCAGAACCGACTCTTTGCTTACTGATCTTATGATTCAAATCAGTTGAATGGATAACTCCGGTGTAGCACCCTCACTGAGTGAGGATCATCAACACATTTTGTGCTGTGTCAAAGTTTAACCTTGACACAGCAGGCCCTGTGTGGGTCCTGTAGCTGGCATGCACTACCATCATGGGTAGCCTAAACTTTGTTCCTTTCCAGTGTGACCAATTAACTCTTTGAGCGCTATTTGCTTCTAAGCGCTATTTTTGCATTCAAACTATAAAAACTCACATCTCAACTTCTACTGGATAGATGTTTGTCATTTTAATCTTGCTTTATCTAAAAAATCTTAATCTTTTTTCTACCCTGATGTGCAGTCTATTTGTGATGTTTTTGCTGTGTTTCTGATTTAAGTATTACAAAAATACACATTGCCTCCTAAGTTAAGCCTAACTGCTCTGTGCCAAGCTACAAGAGGAGGAGCACAGGATAATTTAGGGTGTGTTGTGACTTACCCTGATTAGGACTGTGGTCCTTACTTGGACATGATGCATACCACTGCCAACTAGAGACCAAATTTCCTACTCACCAATTTAGAAAATTAGACTAAATTTTAATACTTTTACTTTAGAAATCTTTATTTCGACCATTCGGTCATAAAAGAAGCATGTGCATACATTCAGATAAATTGTGATACAGTCATAAAAACATCAAAGCATAAATTAAAAATCAGAGCTAGACAATGCAAGTGATTATTTAAAAAGTAGCAAGTCTACAATCTACCCAGCAGTTTTTAAAAGACGACTACGCGTGTGCCATACATTCGTAAAGAATTTGGAGACTGCAAAGACAATTGGGCTGGAGGCATCACTTTTCAAGATCCTATACATAGGTCCGTATTCCCTGCCACCCAGATTCTTAATTACGGGCAGTAACCAATATTTTCTTGCTGCCTTATATGCTGGGCAGAAGAAGATCACGTGCAGATCGTTCTCCTCTTTGTCGGCACAAAGAGGACAGAACTTAGTGGACGGGACTTTAGACCAAGTACTGCAGAAGGAGCGGAATGGAAGTGTGCTGTATCTCCACTGGAGAAATAACTTTCTAGAAAGTATGGGGAAAACAGGGTCCAAAGATTTCTCGAAGGCATAAAGGTCCTTGGTTTGCAGGAATATAGAAGATAGGGACCCCTCCGTCTGGACAGCTATAGCCCTTACCCTCTTGTGCTCGTGGTACAGCTTCGCCAATTGTGTCCTGGATATTCTTGGTGCTGTGTCTGCTGGTTCAGACCACAATTCCGGGAGCCCCATTTCAATGCAAACTGACTGGATGTTTTGGACCCAGGGGAGGCTGAGCACCTTGGGATGTTTTAATAGTTCGACCAATTCCGCCCTGTAGTCGGCGAGATTGACGCTGCTCCATAGCCTGCGCCAGAAGGCGATGGGTCTTAGGCCTATCTCGTCGGCAAGTGGTCGTAGCCCTAAATCAAGCCTCAGTGGGAGGAGGGGTGTGCTGGGGGGAAGTGCCGTGATTTGCCGTAAAAACCTGTTTTCTGTGTGTGACAAATTCCGACATGACATGTGCCCCCACAATTCAGCCCCATATAAGATGGCCCCCCTTGCCTGTGCTTTGTATATCTGTATTAGGGCCCCCAGGGGGCGGTAGGTCGAACCGGTCATCATCCTGGATATTCCCCCGGTAGTTTGTACTAGCTTAAGGTTTGCCCTTGTTTGATGGCTCTCCCAGGTCATATTTTCATTGAGTGTCACGCCGAGATATTCGAACGTGTCTACTCGTTCCAGTCTTGCTGGTCCCAGTAGAGGGTTTGGGCGCTGCTTAGTTTTTGGGTTCAATACCATATATTTCGTTTTTGAGGCATTGATTTCCAACCCTCTATCCTTGCAGAAGGTCACAAACGCATCAAGTATCTTTTGGATGCCCATGGATGTTTTGGATAGCAACAGTGTATCGTCCGCAAACATTATTGCGGGTACACTATTGCCATTCAGTTTGGGGGCATCTATATAGTCGGTGGCATTTAGATGGGCGATTACCCCGTTAACAAAGAGGCAAAACAGGGTCGGCGCCAGCACACATCCCTGTCTCACCCCTCTGCCAACGGGGAATCTATCGGTTAGCTCTCCCGACCTCCCACAACTCACCTGGGCATAATTATTGTGATGCAACCTCTGCAGGGTCAGTAGGATATCTGGTGGAACACCCATCTCTGCAAGGATGACCCATAGTTTGCCCCTAGGCACAAGGTCGAAGGCGGCTTTCAAGTCCACGAAAATCGTGAACAAACTACCGCCCTCGAACCTCGCTATCCTCCAGAATATCAAGTTTAGTCTGAAGACTTGATCCACGGTTGATACCCCTTTCCTAAAGCCTGCCTGGAATGGACTGAGGGCGCCCACCTCCTCTATCCATTCTTGAAGCCTGTTCAGTAGGACCCTGCCGAACAGCTTCTGCGCTACATCTATCAGGCTGATTGGTCTGTAGTTGGCTGGGAGCAGGGGGGATCCTTTTTTAAAAATCGGGACCACCTCAGCCCCCAGCCAAGTGCTGGGGATTTCCATCCCGCTGAGGACGCCATTAAAGAGGGCCGCGAGGTAGGGCGCCCAGACAGTGGGCTCCTGCTTATACAGATCTCCCGGCAGACCGTCCAGCCCAGGCGCTTTCCCCGAAGCCAGGCCTGAAATGGCAGCTGTTACCTCACTCAGTGTTATTTGGTCCGCCTGCAAGCCCTGTCTTACTGGTTCAATTGTCACAGAAATTTCTCCAGGCTCGGCGCTATATAGCGACTCGAAGTGTGCCTGCCACACTTCCGGCGCTATATTAGGCTCTACTGCCGAGCGAAGAGACCCAGATCCCCCGTTCACCGTTCTCCAAAACAGTCGTTGGTCTTGTACTGCTAAGGCCTTTGAGAGCTCTTCCCACTGATCTTCCTCCCATTCTATTTTAGCTTGTGTGAGGAGCTTCTTGTAGGTTTGTCTGCATTGCTTAAGGTGATCCCCTCCCCTGCCCTCCTTAATAACTCCAAGGAGTTTTGTTTTAGCCCGTCTACAGGCTTTGTTATACCAGGGTGTTTTGCCTAGGGGCCTCGCTCTTGGGTTTTGCGTTTTTCGTGTCAGATGGGGAGCCACCGCTTTTATGAGTTCTTTATGGGCGTCAAACAATTTACACCTTATGTCTGTTTGGTTTGCCACACTATTGAGTGCCCCGACAGTTTCCAGGATGGGGGTGATCTCTTCATAGAGCAGGGGGATTTTGTCCTTATTTGTGACCATATGCTCCCACCTAATTCTCCTCCTATTATTATCTATAAGGAGGGGGGGATGGTTCCCTGGCTCTTGGGTCACTAGACCCTGCGGTACTGGGTGGGCGAGGTCTAACTCGAGTGCATTATGGTCACTGTCCCTCCTATCGATAACCCTGAAATCCTGTATTAATGGCCACCTTGGTAGTTGGACCAAAATATAGTCTAGGTGTGACTCCCTTCCCTGACGATTATAAGTGATTTTACCAGGTGTGTCCGAAGTGGTTCGCCCATTACACGCTCTAAGACCATACCTTAGCGTTAGGGCCGTAATTTGTAACGCTAGTGGGGTCCAAGCTTTTGGCGGGGTCACATCTGCCCCTGGTACAGCCCACCTATCCTCTTCTTCTGATAGAAATCCTTCCTGAAGGCCGGGAAGTGGCTCAAAGTGGGAGTTAAAATCTCCACCCACCACATAGTAAGAGTCAGTCGGCAGTTCAGATAACAAATTCGACAGTTCGTTAAAAGCCGGTGATTCTTTTGCCTTTCCCATTGGCCTGGAATAAATATTAACCATCAGAAGGCTAACTTTGTTTGGCCATGTCAGTGTGACCGCGAGGATATCGTCGCAGCTGCATGGGAGCCTTGCTGCCACACAGCCCAGATGAACAGCAATCCAGGTTGCAAGACCCCCTGAGGGTCGGCCTTTGCCTTCCCACCTTGCTGGAATAAAAAAAGATGCATACCCTGGGTGCTCATAGTCCTCTCTGGCCCAGGTTTCCTGGAACATACATATGTCGCCGGTTTCTATGTAGTTTCCCCATGCGGGGTCTTCCAATTTATTGGTTAAACCCGCAATGTTCCAGGAAATTATCCTCAAATTTTCAGTAGTTTGGGGTGTCGTGGCCAAGAGGGTGGATGGGGCAGAGCCATGTTCCACATGTGTTGCAAGGCCTGTTCCTGGAGCAGGAAAAGGAGCATGTGGGTCCAGGGATCCAGGTTCCCCCTTGCCCTTGGGGAAGGGAACCACGGCTGTTCGCTCTGCAATAGGTGTTACATCCGTTGCAGGGTTAAAGAATTCAGTTTGGCCGTGTTCTGGAGAGGATAGAACGTTTGGTGGGCCAGGGATTACAGCCAGGCACTTCATCTGGGGGTCCAGGGGGCCATAGAAACCCGGTTCCCCTGGTGGAGAGTTATTAGCGGTGAGTCAGTCGACCCCATCTAGCCCGTTGAGACAGTTAAAGCGATTAAAATCGCAAAAAGGTGTGTCCGGTGGTTGGTAGTGTGGACGTTGAGCAAAGCCTTTGTGGTTGCGTCTGTATTCCACCCTTGTCCATGTATCATGTGTGTGGGCCTGGGGCCTATGGATTGGAGGAAAGAAAAAGGATACTGGGAGGGTTTGTATCGTGGAGTCAAGGGATCGATTCATTCCTTCACAAATGTGTCGAACCGTACCTGGATCTTTAAAGGTTACCATGATGCAATCCCCCACTATGGTTTTCCTGGTCTTCCCCAGCCATGGAACCCTCCTAACCATAATAATTTCGTTGTTAAAATGTGATGGCAAGGGACGGTTCCAGTTTAACCATTTAATTACCTTTTTCTTGAGGGATTGATAGTCCTCATACTCTCCTGATCTTAGATGTGGGGCGCCTGCCAAAACCACCATTAATCTGTTGGCCTCGGGTGGAAGATCTGGCCTCCGTGTTTTAGGGGTAGGGCAACCTGGCGTAGAAGGGGGGTCGTTGGCCCGATCTTGGTTTATTCCAGTGGCCTCTGTTTGAGGGATATGTGGAACTACAGCCACTGGATCATTGGGTCTGCTGCCTGAGTTATTGTGCTGAGGTTGAAGTTGGACAGACATAAGAGGTTGCAAGGGGGCAGCCGGTGGCTTGCTTTTAGGGGGGGCTTTGCTAGTGTCAGCTACAATTTCTGTGATAGAAGGTTCCCCACCGAAGGGGTGGGTTCCCCCTGATTTAGTCTGTTTACTTACTAGAGAATTTAGAGTGGTAAGAGAAGTCTCTAGTAAGGTGAGCCTAATCTCAACTTTTTTAAGGCTGTCAGAAATGGGCTGCAAGAGGGAGCGGAGTAGAAATTCAATGCTACCCTTTGCAAAAAAAGGATGGTTAGGATTTGGTGTGTCAGCCTCTGGCTCTTTAGAGGTGGAGATTGGGGTAGGTTTTAAAGACTTAGCTGGTGGGGCTGTCTCCGTGTTCTTCTTCAATGTGGCAGTGTTGGTATTGCTCTTACCAAAATCCAAGTGCAATAATTTAGATTTCCCCCTTCCCCCCCCTGATTTCCGGGCCCGTTTGCTAGGTGGAGGCCTATGTATCTCTGCCATGGCTTTTAATTTGGGCTTGTTCTTATTGGCCAATGGTACTGGTTGAATTTGAGTTGTCAAATCAACAGGAGTATGGGAAATCTCTGGGGGGGCTGACTCTAAGATTTTGTCAGATGGTAACCCTTGGGTCGAAGCATCTTCCCTTAGTAGAGCAGGGAAGTCCTCCATTATTGAGGTGTCTAAGGTACTGGATAGCGCAGCTGCTTCTTGGGTAGTGGAGTGGGGAGTGATGTCTAGCAGTGGCCTGTTTTTCATAGATTCGATGGAGCGCCTACGCTCCGCCCTGCGTTTCTCGAGAGAACCATCCAAGTCCGTTTCACCTTTATTGGATTTGAAATAACTGTCCAGTGTCCCGGAACAGGAGGCACCCTCCCTGGCAGGGGTTTCCCGTGGGGGGGGAGTATGCATAACCTGGGTTACGGGGCTGAAAAGGATCAAGAGGGGTGGCCCGGCCCGGCCTCCTCCGGCCACTGACGGCCTAAGACGGTCCCGCCCTTGTCCCGGGCTTCTCCCGGCGCCCTCCCGCGCGCTCCCGCGCTGGGGCACGTATAGCTCCTTTTATGATGATGGGGAGAGATTATGGGCGGGGTGGGCGGGGCCAGCAGGGAGAGCAGCCCAGGTGTTGCGAATAGGGCTCGCAGGGACTCCTGGTAAGGCGAGTCCCTGCTTCCAAGCTCGCAGCCCTGCCGGCAGCTCCTCACGCCCAAGACAACAGCTCCTCTCCCAGGGAAGGCACAGGCTCCAAGTGCGGCGCTGCGGGACCCGCGCAGCGGGTCCGGCGAGCTCTCTCCCACACACAACGGAGGTCGAAGGGGCAGCAGGACAACGCAATCCAGCAGCAGGAATGGCCAGAAAGAACAGGCTTGAAGGTCCCAATAAGTTATTTGACACCAAAACAACAAAAGTCCAATCAGTAGCATCAGAGTTCAGAATTTTTCAATTTTAAGGTACAAACTGGCTAAATGATCACAGCGTCGATTGCGGACATCTCGTTGCGCGAGACTGGGACAAAGTCGAAAGTTATGGCTGACCGAGATAGAGCGCAGTTCGGATATACAAAGTGGATTGTGCCAGGCCTCTGTTTCCCTTTGGTCTTGGAAAAATTTCAAGAAAAAGTGTCTGAGAAGGTGAAGCTTAGTGGGGTAAATCAGCTAACAATGTTTGAGAAGGGGGCATTCTTGTCAGGGAGTTTCTGGGTTCAGTCATGGTGAAGGCTCCTTCAATCGGACTAAGGGCCTGATTTAGATCATGGAGGACGGGTTACTCTGACACAATGGTGACTGATACTCCATCTGTCGAAATATAAATCCCATAGGATATAATGGTATTTAAATTTAGGCAGATGGTATATTATCCATCACTGTTGGGACAGTGTAACCCATCCGCATAGATGTAAATAAGGCCTTTAATCACTTTTTCAGAAGTTGACAATCTACAGCGGGATGAAGCTGCAGGCTGTAACCGACAAGGGCTCCACAAGGCCGGATACTCCTTCTGTGAGGGGCCGCTGAACAGGATTTGCTGCTACAGAGAAGAACATAGCGGGAGTCCTTCTGCAGGTTCAGAAAGAGAACTGAAAAGTAGGTCTCAATATCCTATTTCTATACCTGTTGCCTCCTTTGAAGTAGAAGAAGTTTCTAGAAGTTCCCATTTCAAAAGTGCTTGACATTTCCTGCCTCCTACCATGGCTCTAGCCATGTCACAGGCATAAAAGGCTAGTTTGAAGTTATTTGTATAAAGGCAGGGCACACTCTATTGACTTGCAAATGGGGCTGTGCCCAGCTCTGCTCCCCATCCTGCCAGAGATGGACCATCCAGGCCAGCCATTCCCTCTATTTTGTGGCTGTCTGGGAGGAATGCACAACTGCCAACTTTCACTCACATCCAGTCATGCCATTTTCAAAATTCTGATTAAAAATCCAACTTTGCAATTAAAGAGGAATTTAAATTACAACATCTAAGACACCAACCATGAGTTTCCTACCTGCTCCCAGTCAAAGGTTAGCACTTATTAATTGGAATAAAGTAACCCAATGTTAACCTATAGAAGAGGTAGGTCTCACAGTAGTCAAAAACAAAATTTAGGAGTTTTTCACTACTAAGACATGTAAAACTCAAAAGTACATGCCCATCTTTTTATTACACTGCACTCTGCCTCATGGCTGTGAAGTTACTTCCTTAGGGGTCACTTATAAGCATTAAAAAGGGACTTTTAGGGTTGGCAAAGGGGTTTGTTTTGCATTGGGGAATTGGCAGTTTAAAACTGCTAACAGTCTGCAATGGCAGGCCCGAGACATGTTTTAAGGGGCTACTTAAGTGGGAGGCACAATAAGTGCTGCTGTCACACTAGTAGATTTCAATTTATCAGCCCTGGGTGTATGGTATACCGCTTTACTAGGGTCTCATAAGTAAATTAAATATGCCAATCAGGTGGAAGCCAATTGTATCATGTTTTAGGGAATGAGCGCAAGCACTTTAGCACTGGTTGATAGTGGTAAAGTGCACAGAGTCTTATTGCCAACATAAATGAATTCAGCAAAATAGTAGGTATGAAGGTAAAATGTTTGGGGGAAGACCATCCTAAACCTGGCATGTCTAACACATATGTTGTATGTATTTTATGGTGTCCTATCACATGATCTGTGTCTTTTTCTAAGCTATATTATATTAGGCAGTGCTGCATTTGTTATCTTACGAGCACTAAAATCCCTTATGCTTAGGCAATCTGTGATGCTATCACAAACCACCATATCTCTAATGCTACAACTCAAGAACACTCCCTTAGAAGCAAGATGTCCAAAAACCCTCCCCACAGAACATGAACAACAATATGTGCTGAATGTGGCCCCTTTATACAAATCAACAATTCCCAATTTATGAAATTGGTCAGGACCAGAATCCCAACAGGTTCCCTGAAGAACCGCTGCCAACCTGAAGCCTTCAAGGAAGTCCTGCCTTGCACATATGCTCCAATCCCAGCAAAAATGAACCTCAATATAGTCTATAACCTTAAACATCTACCGAGACCCCATAAATCAACCAGATCATCAAGATACGATCTCATAAATCACGCAGATCATCAAGATAAAAAACCTTGACCCAACATAACAAAGTACCCTTATATTGAATAGTCATTCCTTTGGAGAACTGAGCAGCCTTTATGAAGCATCCCAGTTTCATGGAAGAAACCAACTCATTTTCCATTGACCAAACTGGCTTTTGTCTAAGCCTGAGTCAAATTTGCTTTATTTCCTTTACAGAAGTCTGCATCCAAATGCATGCATGGCACATTTTGTGCAAAACAACAGAAAAATCATATGTGATGCAGACCTTTTTGATGAGGGTGTAGCACCTCAGACTCCAGTCTTTTCCAGCTTGTCTGTTTCCCTGCCATTTCCATTCCAATGTGACACTTTTCCATACCACCTGTACATGCCTGCCCTGGGACTAGTAGCTTTGAGTGCACAAGCAAGTTAGTGATCTTGTTCTTGCTCCTAATAGATTGGTCTGTTCCGCATAACTTCCAGCCAACTATATAGACCCTTAATCTGTACATTGCAGATGTCTCTGGGAGCTGTAGTTTAGGCATGTCCCTTTCCATAAATCACCTGTGTTCTCAAACTATGGTTCATAAATATATATTTCTGTGATGTTAGCTCAATTATGCCTCATTCCTCACAGGTTGTACCCATGGTGTATTAATGTCAGATCTCAGATCCTTTATGGTTTCACTCTACTGTAATGTATCAGAGCATTTCCAGTTGTATCATAAGCCTTCATGAATATTGTGGCATGTTTAATGTTTTGGGTGAAACTGTCACACTTCAGATAGCTATCTCTCTCGGTTAGTTAGTGGTATTCTGTGTTAGGAAGCTAGTGGTCTTTATTGTGATTGTGGGGTTCAAGAAATATTCTCTTTCTGAAGTGTAAACAGGGTTAAAATTGATGGTTGTCTGAAATTGATGAAATCTTCTTTATCACTATGAGAGGTCCTGATCTCCAAAGGCCCAAATCAAAAGAAATTCATCTATATAGCTCAGGTATCTCAATGGTCTGTGTTGAACGTGGCACTCTATGCAGGCTCACCCCCAGACTTTTTGTCTTCACCCCTCCTGCTTTCTGAATTCATTTTTGTTGGATGTAGGACTCTTTGCAGTGCTAACCAGTGCAAATGTTTGTGTGGACTCTCCTTAAATTATGGTAAAGTCAACTTACACCTAATTGGCATATTTAATACTTTTATATGACCCTAGCAATGTGGTACTGCGTGTACCCAGGGCCTGAACATAAGATACTACTAGTAGTTCTGCAGCATTATTTGTTCCATCCACTTAGTTAGCCTTTTTTATATATGTCTTAGGTCTGCAATTGCAGCCTGTATGCAGTTTTAACTTGTCATTTCAACCTGGCAAAAAAAACATCTTGCGAGGCCTAAATCTTCCTTTTTAATACATATGTCACCCCTAGGGTAGGCCCTACACAGCCCATAGGGAATGGTGCTATGTATTCAAGTTAGACATGTACTTTTAGGTTTTACATGTCCTTGTAGTGAAAAAACTGTTTTACACTCCTGTAAGCCCTATGTCTCCCATAGGATAACATTGGGTTACATTATTACATTTAATAAGTAATAACCTTTGATTGTGGGCAGGTAGAAGTCTCATATTTACACTCAAATGAATAATAATTTAAAACCCTACTTGGTGGTAAAGTCGGATTTTAATTAGTGCCTGCAGCATGTTTCCTGGGTTGTATGACTAGGTGTAGTTGGTAGTTGGCTTTTGTGTATTCACACCAAGATCTTGCCCCCTGCACTGACCACCTACTCGAAGCACCAGTGAACCCAGTGCTTTGCACTACAGCAACCACTAGAGATGACCGGCAATGCAAGATCTGCAATTCATGCTACAGCATGAACAGCCCGCAGTGAACACCAACGCGACGCTCTAGCAATGACCCTCCATGACGTCTGACTGGATATTCCCACTATAACAATGACTATCCTGCTCTTTGTTCTACAGCAATGGCCATCTGCAATGCTCTCCCTGCACCTTACAGTCTCCTCCACCGCAAATGGATCTCACCATGCCATACTTTGAGAAGCTAACTTTTTCAGTTGACCTGGTCCCTGCATCCAGCCCTTGCTCCATCACAATCAGCGTCAACGTGTGGCTTTCACCCAGTCTCGCGTGAACAAATGATCACAAGTGGCGTGTTGTGCTTTTATGTACTATACTTACCTTAAATTTTGGAAATTACATATCTCTGGTTCTACTGATTAGATTTTTGTTGTTTCGGTATCAAATAATGTATTTATTCTGCTCTATTCTTGCCTAAATTGGTGTGGGATATTTCATGTGTTGTGTTTTCACTTAAAAGCTATTTGTATACTGCATACATTCTTTGCACATTGCCTTTATGTTAAGTCTGACTGCTTTTCTGCAAAGCTACCAGACGGTTAAGCACAGATTAATTCACTGACATTGGTGGTTCACCCGGACAAGAATCGTGACAGTTGTCTGAGAAGGGCTCACATGTCCAAGGGACGTGTTTGTAAGCCTGTGGACCCATTAGCTGGTCCGTATAGCTGTGCCTGTAAAGGCTGGTCACTTAAGAGCCCTACTAAAATCCGTTCCTTGGAAGATGCTACTCCTGTCACACGAAAGTGTGTTGCATCTCGAGATCTTCGTATTTGGTGCCTAAACGTTAGATCACTGGTAAAGCACCACTTGTCCATCTATGATTTGATAGAGAAAGAGGATCCCGATGTCTTTCTAATGACAGAAACCTGGCTTCAGGATTCTGATACTGCCATATTGAATCTCGCATTCCCTCAGAACTATACCGTTTTCACTTCCAATAGAACCACACGAGGTGGTGGTATTGCTATGGCAATCAAATCCTGCTTTCCGGCGGAATGGAAACTGTCGGGACTACCTGCATGCGAAAGTGCTATCTTTAAAGTCGCTTTTTCTCATCAATTCACTTTCAGTGGTATGCTCATCTACCGTCCTCCCGGCAATGATTCTGTCTTCAGTTCTGCACTGGCCGACATGGTCAGTCCTATAGCGCTCGGTTGCGCCAATTTCAACATCTTGGGGGACCTCAATATCCACTTCGATAATGGGTCATCCACAACCATGAGCACTCTGCTGGCAGATCTTGAAGCTCTTCAACTCACCCAGCTAGTCACCCTCCCAACCCACTCAGGGGGCCATATTCTGGACCCCTTCTTTTCCACACTTGACGGGGTGAGGTTGTCAGATCCGAGGATGATGGGGTGGACTGATCATCTGCTGGTAGAAGCCTTTTGTCCGGTCCACGATAAGCCTTTTATATCTGTGGACAGGCCTATTCTAAAAAGGCTTTGGCACAAGCTTAGGCTTGAGGAGTTCTACAGTATACTGGAACAGAAACCTCTGAGCACTTTTATCAATGTGGAACAAGGTTACCAACAGTTGTGCGCCTGGATCACCGATGCCCTGGATTCTCTTATACCTCTGCGCTGGTCGAAAGGCCGGACAAAAACATCCAGTCCTTGGTATAATGAGTCTCTCGCAGAACTGAAAAAATCCTGACGAAAAACAGAGAGGGAATGGAGAAGATCCTATGACCCAGCTCTGAAAACTCAGTATTTTACTGAGCTGAAGCTCTACCACAGAGCTATCTACAGAACAGGTGCCGCATTTTACGCTCAAGAATTTGCTACCAGCCCCAATCCTTCAAAACTGATCTTCAAGGTACTGAAGGACCTTATGAAAAACAGATCTACCTCAGAGGTGATTTGCACAGACTCCCACTGTGATAAACTGGCCTCCTTTTTTGTGGAGAAAGTGAAAAAAATCTACCAAGGTTTTGACACACTCCACCAGAATCGAGTGGTTATTGTCCCCGATACGATGGGATATGAGACCCTGGCTATGTTACCTGAACTGACTATTGAGACCTTTGACAGGCTCAGCCTCAGGGTCAAGTCAGGTTCTCCCTCGGACCCGTTAAAGCCAGCCTTTATCAACACACTTTCCCCGCTGTGCCGTGACCCCATATTGAATCTTATCAATATGTCATTGTCCAACGGTACGGTACCCACGGCATGGAAACAGGCAGTGGTCACTCCTATACTAAAAAAAGCCAACTCTGACCCCCGGTTGCCAGAAAATTACCGACCCATATCCCTGTTGCCTTGGATTGCTAAAGTGACAGAAGCCCATGTCAACTCTGTTCTGTCTGAGCATCTGGTTTGCAACCAGATATTGGATCCCAGTCAGAACGGCTTCCGGTCGGGACACAGTACCGAGACGGCATTACTCTACATCACGGAACATCTTCGCCAGGTACTGGACTCAGGTCGCACTGCAGCGCTTTTACTATTAGATTTAAGAGCTGCCTTCGATACTGTGTCCCACCATATACTGATCCAACGCTTACAGGAGGCGGGAGTGACTGATATCGCTCTCCAGTGGTTTCGGTCCTTTCTATCGGATCGTTCCTTTAAAGTGGCTATACCACCTGGCCAATCCGCCACCTATCCCCTGGAGCTGGGGGTACCGCAGGGATCCTCGTTGAGCCCTACAATGTTCAACCTCTATGTGAAACCGTTGGCTGGTGTCGTCAAACAGTGGGGTCTTACGATGGCCTCATATGCGGACGACACACAGCTAGCGGTGACACTTAGTGGAGACCCTGAGGTGGAGGCCCCCAGATTCCGAGCGGGTCTTGTGGCAGTAGCAAGCTGGCTTCGCACCAACTGCCTTCAGTTGAATGCCACCAAAATGGAGGTGTTGGTACTAGGGAAGCACGCTGAGCTATGGGGTAACCAATGGTGGCCATCAGAGCTGGGTGTCACTCCTATTCCAGCTTCTGGAGTGAGAAATTTAGGCATCTGGATGGACTCCGCGCTCACCTTCAGGGACCACACCAAGAAGGTGGCTGCCACGTGCTATGGCATTCTGCGGGGAACAAGGCCGGTTTTAAAGTATTTTGACCCCCCTACCAGACAGCTTGTGGTCCAGGGCTCAATACTATCTCGGCTGGACTACGGCAGCTCGCTGATGCTAGGGGTGAATCAAGCGGAGGCCTCTAGGCTCCAAAGGGTACAAAACGCCGCGGCACGGGCCATTGTGGGCCTTCCCAGACATTGCTCAGTGTCTGGAACCATCACGGCCTTACATTGGCTCCCGGTCAGACAGCGAATCAAGTTCAAAGCGCTGTGCCTGGCCTTTAAAATGTTGAAATTTTCTTCGCCGCCGGCACTTGCCAACCTACTCACGCCCTATACTCCTACAAGATCTTTGAGATCGGAGGGGCTTCACCTGGCTGCGTGTCCACGCTTTAAACTGAGCAGAATAGGTGGCCGCTCCTTTAGGGCGCTTGCGGCAGGTTTATGGAATTCGCTCCCGGTACACATCCGAGCTCTTGAAGACTTGCTCGCCTTCAGGCAGGCGATTAAAACTTTCCTGTTTCCCGTGTCTGGTTAATTTCCCCTTCTTTTTTGTGTGTTATGTTATAGTGTCTGTCAAAGCGCCAGGACGCCCCTTTGCTGGGGCAGCTGTGCGCTATAAAAATATAAATAACATAACATAACATAACATCCTCCTGAACCAACCACCCAATTTCTCACAGTCTGTAATAATAGGTAGCAAGGAAGCCTTTCTCCAATTCTATCAGGAACAGGTTTGCATATTGAGGAGCCGCCTGGCCCTCTTAGCCATACTAATAGGAGCTAATGTAATTTCCAAAAGTGAAATTCTTGTGGGTCTCGATGAATCAGCAACATATTAATTTTGGCAAGGGTTTGTCCCATCCTATTGTGGAATATTGGTATACAGTGACTCCATACATGGTCGTCTTTAATGCTCCAGTTGGAAGAGAGCCAATAGAATTGAGTTTGTTTTGTAGATCTGTGGTGTTCTCGAAGTAGAACACCACCGTAGTACAAATCTGTTCAAAATGTTTTGTAATTAGACAAAAGTGATCTTGGTGTACAGGATCAAGAGATGATTGAGTGGCCAGGGTTGTTTTATATGTGTGTCTTCTTCGGGAGCATGTAAAACCTGTCATTCAGCAGTCTTTTTATACTGCTTTTAAGTTCTCTTTTGTATTGCTTAAGTCGGTCTTCCTGCAAGATGGTACAGTATCTCAAATCTTCTTGTGGCTGTGTTCTTTCTGGATATATTCACTGTGACAACTGCTCCTTTATTGTCTGCTGTTTTGTTTATCCTGCCGTTGTTATTCATGACATGATGGTTCTTCTATCCCTTGTTTTTTAGGCTACATCACTGTATGACTTGTTTGTCTAAATGACAGATGTGACCTTGTAGCTGAAACCTTCGATGTGTGGGTCGTGTTTCAGTCAACACCCTGTTTCTGGGGTTCAGGTGAATTTTTGTTTCTCTTTACTTTCATTGACTCCTACAGATTTAGTGATGTTCTGGTTAGTTTTCGAAACATTCTTTGAAGCAAAGGCGTCTTAAAAAGGCATTTAGATCATTCCTCAGGTCTGTTTTGTCCACTGGTTTAGATGAACAAAATGTGGGAACTGCTTAGGACAGTATTATACTTCCGTCTATGTTGGGGGATGGTCTGAAAATGTAACAATGCAGTCCTTTCCTTTTATTGTTTGGGCTTTCTGTTCCCCAAATGGATGTTTACAGTGGAATGCCAGAGTACCACTTGCCTTTTTTCATAGAAGCATGCCTTTTTTCTCCGGCTACACGTACGAGACTTCAGGATTCCACCTGCAAATGGTTGTTGTCCTTCTCATAGGTCCATTGTGTGCATCCTTCCGTGCCTGCAACTCTGCTGACTGCTTCTTGTATCAACCTTCTATGATTGCAGCAGACACATATTCGGTAATTGTTTAAACTGCCAGAGGTCCAGATGCACAACTGTTGTCAATATCTTGAGTTGTAGGGAAACTTCTGTGGGTTTTCGATTACTAGTCCTCTTGGTACCAGGTGCTCTCTTTTGCATTTGCTGAGGAAGAAGATGTCGCTGTCAACTTGTGCATGTTTTTTTCAGTAGCTCTTCCAGCTTCGGATGTGGTGGAATGTGGCAGGTGTCATAATCTGAGTCCAGGTTCTATGACAAGTGTAAGCTAAAGAGTAGATAAATCGCATTCATCCGATGAAAGCAAAAAATAATATCTTTACTAGGTTACCATAGTACTTTATTTGCTCACTTTCAAGTACTAAGTTTACTTCTTCAGACAGAAATCAAATGAGCTTTGAAAGAAATGTGCACAACCTTTTGCTCACTGAGGCATACCTTAGCTCCCACCCCTACACATTATAAGGAAATCATTGTCAGCCTGTCAGCCTTGGATTCATGTTGTATTGCTACTTTGCTAGTTGCAATAGTCGTGATTTGAGGTCACTGTCCCATGCAAGAATATACAGAGAATATAATGTCCATTTCATGTATGCTACATCTTAAAAAATAATTCTCTGTAGCAATGTTTTAGTTTCTATTTTGTAAAACATGCTCACATTGTCCTAACATTAATTGATCAAAACGTTATGTGCAACACAAATTGTAGCTAAAAAATCTATGTATGCTATTTTTAAGTGTGTTCAGAGCCTGTTGTGTGTCACGCTTTTCTTTTAGTCTGGCACACTCTAGACATAGATGGCCATGAAGAAGACTGAAGTGCATTTGTATGGATATGTGGACTGATAAAGATGGATGACTGCATATTGTTTTTCTTCATTGCATCAGCAATGAATCCCATTATCTGAAGCTTGATAACTGGCTTATATGTCTAGATAGTAGAATCCCCCTTTACCTTGTGCCAAGCTGAGTTTGAGCTAGCAATGAGAACACACTGTGAGTGACAAGACAGCTTCTAATGGTGATGACATCCTCATCATCAGGACCTCCTTCCTCCTGCCTGTTCAGGTTAATCTCTCTTCTCCCCAATGTCCTTCTTTCTTAAGTTCTGCTGACACAGTATTGCCTGTTGTTTTTTCACCTGTTTTTTCACCTGGGCCAAATGGCCATTGGTACTATAATGTTTGCTTGCCTTCCCACAACTCTCTGCAGCAAACTGCAATCTGCACAGTGGTCCTTATTTGGCCTAAGTGTGAAGAAATCCCAAACCCAAATGGAGAATGCCCTCATATAGCCAAAGTCAAATGCTGTGCTGGAACTATAGTGGATTGGCTTTGTGTAAGAAATTGGGTTGTTGGTTGACTGGGGTGTAAGCCATGGACGAGCAACAACCACAATCCTTGTCAGGGTAAGGCACAAGCAAACGACAAATTATCCATTGCTCACCTTGGTACAGAGCAGTCAGGCTTAACTCAGAGGCAACTGGTAAAGTATTTGAGCAACAACAAAAACACACCATAAAAAGAGCCAACAACAGGTTTAGAAAAATAAAGTTTTAATAAATAAAACATGACCAAAACGACAAAAATCCAATAAGTAAAACTGGAGATATTGAATTTGAAACGTTATAGTGAAAATAGCACCAAAAAGGCAATAGCGCTAATTTGGGATATCTGGTCACGATGACTAGGACAAAGTCAATAGTTCAGTCAAATTGTGATAGAACATGTGCCGGTAACGGGGACACAGTACCTCTGAACAGAGTATTGAACCCAGGTTGTGGAGCATTGCATGGATCCAGATCGAAGAATCGCTGCACAGCCAAAGCGAAGCGTCGGTTCTGGGATACAGCAAGGCTGTGGTGTGAGTTCCTGTTGCGTTGATGTCAAGCATCCCATTAACGGGGCTTGTGATGAAGGCCTGGCCCTAGGGCGGTGCGATCTGTGCCACCGCCCTGGACGGTGACTTGGGATGGGGGCATCATTTTTGCAAGTATATTATCATTTTAAAAGCACCTGCTGCTGAGTTCCTGGCCTCCAGCAATTTTTAGGCTTCAATTAAAATGTCAAGATACCTCCGATGCTTAATCATCTTCCTGGAAAGAGACCGGAGGTTTGTCTAGTGGAAGTTTTGACTCATTCTAAGGTAGTGCAGAGGATTAAGATGCCTGCTGCTAAGAATGTGTACCATGCAGATAACAAAGTGCATGTAATGTAAATAGGTCAGTGGGAAACTGCTTCTGTAAGAGCGCTCCTTTTGTTACTTGTCGTTTATGTCAAAATCCTCATATAGAACATTGAGCTATTAACTGTCATCAAAGAGCTGCATGTGAGCTGCAAGGTTTGTGTTAGAGCTGTATATTTTTTGCACAGTCTTTCATTATCCTGATCTTGTCAAAAGGGTTAATTTGGGTACAAAATAATTCTTATTATTAAAGAGAACCCCTAACAATGATGCTACGTTTTAAATCTGAATTTGTACGTTCCCAGAATAAGGACTCAAACTGTATTGCCTACCACTATCGATGACACTTCACTTCTACACTACACCTTCTAGTCCTGTCTGATGTAACATTTCCTATACACTGATTAACACACGTATGCTTGTCTCTGTTCAATGTGTGTGTTATATAAAGTGCTCAGGTACCTTACACTGGCATTAGTGGGGTTATAATACTAAATTAATTTAGAGACAGTGGTTATGGAGACTTGAGGGGCACTGTTAAAGGGTGCTAGTAAGGGAATCCGTTGCAGAGATGGTCATTGGAGAGGCACTGACAAACATTTTTGCACAGGGCACCACCAGTGTTAAAGACGACTCTGTTCTGATGCCACTTGGCAAAGTTTCCACAGGTCCAGAAGTGTACTGAAATGGTGGGGTTCGAGGTCCTTCTTTTACACATAGTTGTGCTTTTGCCAGGAAAAAGGACTGCTGTGCCTCTGAAGGACTGCCACTCTGCTGGACTGCCACTCTGCCACTCTGCTGGATTGCAACTCTTCTGAACTCCTGCTTTGCTGTGCAGACATGCTGCCCTCTTGCCTAGGTGAGAAAGACTGGACCTGCATTTCCTGAAAGCAGAGCCCCCCAGTAGGGTAAAAAAATGCTTTTACACCAGCAGGGTAAAAAATGTGCCATGTTGCGTCCTATTTACAAAGTGACGCATCTAGGTAGATGCGTCTCTTTGTAAACCCCTGCGCCACATTATACCTGTGCCAGGTATAATGTATGCAGAGTGGGTGTTCTGCCGCAAGTAAGCCTCCCAGAAGTGATGCTGTGAAATCTATGAGATTTCACTGCGTCACTTCTAGGACGTCAATATCTTACGCCTGCCTCATGGCAGGCGCAAGCCTGACTCAAGCACATTTCAACATGAGACTTGCCCATGTATAAGACCCATTGCTGGAGTTGCGTCACTTTTGTGACACACTCCAGCAATGCGCCAATTTTGCACCTACAGATACGTCAGAAATACTGACGTATCTGTAACTCCTTGCGACATGATACGTCATACTGTAAATATGACCCATCATTGGTGTCGCAAGGAGGGCGCAATGAAAAGTGACGCATTGCTGTTTTCTCGCAACGATGCGTCACTTTTCATAAATGAGGCCATATGGATTTAGGACCAGACCTCTGTACTGGGGTGAATGTATGACATTGTTCTGCATTCTGTCCATCCATTGTTTTTTTGCGACTTTCTAAAAGTGGCATTTGCAGAATCGTAATTTAAAATCCAACTTCACCATAAGTTAGAATTTTAAATTTGGATTCCAGAGGCACTACATTTGATCCAGTCATATCTTCCCATTTAGAAATTACACTTAAAAATGAAATGAGGTAAACCCAGTGTTATACTATAGGAAATATAGGCCTTGCAACAGTGAAAAGCGAATGTAAGATTTTTTTACTACCAGGACATGTAAAACTTAAAAGTACATTTCCTGCTTTTTAAACACACTGCGCTCTGGCCTCTGGATTTTTTCAGGGCCTACATTGGGGTGACTTACATGTATTCAAATGAAAGGTTTGAGCCTGGCAAAAGATCTATTTGAATGGATTAAACCCAGATCTGTGACTGGGGGTGTATGTTTGATTTGTTCAGCATGCCATCCATCATCTATTCTTTTTGCTTTTGTCTCCCTAAGTGGGAAGGGTATGCTTAGGTGTGGCACTGGAAACAAGCTAGTCTGGCTAATGAGGGGTGATACCCTGAAACCGGCCCCAGCATGGTTGTTTCCGGTACAGGGAGGACCTGGCCTGACAGTTTGGGCTTGACTGTTCCCATGGGGAGCAGGGTCAAGACTGGTTTTCATGTGGCTGGGTCCAAACAGGGGTTGCACTTTGAGCACAAATAATGATGCATTAAACCCAGATGTGTGACTGGGGATGAGCATTTGATTTGTTCAGCATTCCGTTCATCATCTTTTATTTTTGCTTTTGTTTCCCTAACTGGGAAGGGTATGCCCAGGCGTGGGTCCCATACTCACTGTTCCACTGAATTCAAGCTAGCCTGGCTGATGAGGGTTGACAACCGGAAACCAGCCCCAGGATGCTTTACCGGTACAGAAAGGACCTGGCCTGGCAGTTTGGGCTGGACTGTTCCAATGGGAAGCAGGGTCAAGACTGATTCGCATTTGCATATGGCTGGATACAAACTAGGGTGTTGAGATGAGCTAAAAAAACAATGGATTCAATGTAGATCTGTGACTGGAAATGTTTGATTTGTTCAGCATTCCATCCATCATCTGTTCTTTTTTACTTTAGTCGCCAAAAGTGGGAAGGGTATGCCCAGATGTGGGTCCCGTGCTTACTGTGCCACTAGATTCAAGCTAGCCTGGCTGATATGGGGTGATGCCCGAAACCAGTCCAAGGATGGCTGTTTCCAGTCCTGGGAGGACCTTGCCTGGCATTTGCGTATGGCTGGGTCCAAACAATGGTGTCCTGGTGAGCTAAAAAAAATGCAATAAATGCAGATCTGTGACTGGGGTCGAATGTTTGATTTGTTCAGTATTCCATCCATCATCTGTTCTTTTTGCTTTTGTCAACATAAGTGGGAAGGATGTGCCCAGAAATGAGTAACGTCCTATGTGTGCCACTGGATTCAAGCTAGCCTGGCTGATGAGGGGTGATACCTTGAAGTCAGAAGCAAGATGCTTGTTTCCGGTCCAGGGAGGACCTAGCTGAGAGTTTGGGCTGGACTGTTCCCATGGGTAGCAGGATCAAGACTGATTTACATATGCCTGGGTCCAAACTGAGGTTGCATGGTGAGCTAAAAAGCAATGGATTAAACCCAGATCTGTGACGGGGTGACTGGTTCATTTGTTCATCATTCAGTCTATCTTCTGTTCTTTTTGCTTTAAAAGGTCTATTGTGGCAGGTCGAAATTTAAGTTTAAAACTTCACACACAGGCTCTGCAATGGCAGGCTTGAGCCATCTTTAAAGGGCTTCTTAAATGGGTGGCATAATCAGTGCTGCAGGCCCACTATTAGCATTTCATTTACAGCCCTTGGGCACATATATTGCACTATACTAGGCTAGGGACTTACAAGTAAAATAAACATGCCTATTGGGTATGTGCCAATATTACTATGTTTACTGGAGAGAGCACACGTACTCTAGAACTGGTCAGCAATAGTCAAGTGCTCAGGGTCCTAAGTCCAACAAAATCGAAGTCAGAAAAATGGAGGAGGAAGACAAATAATTGGGGAGAAGACCACCACAAGGCTGACAGGTCCAGCATTTTGCCTTAGGACAGCGTGCAAGTGTGGTAGGGGTTGTTGTTGGTGCTTAATTTTGGACCTTTTAGAAGATGGAAGAAGGTGGTGGTGCTGTAGGAGCAGCCAGAAAAGAAGTGATCTACATTTCCTCAATGCCACTCTCGACATGAACAATTACTAATTTATCTTCCTCACTTCCTGGAAACTTCTTTTTGACTTGTCTCCTGTGGCAGAATTTGGGCATTAACTTCTTGTCTTCTTCATTTCAATTGGAGTTTGGGGAAGATGGAGGAATTATCTTTTTTTTCTCAGAGCAAATAGGAAACAAAAAGTGTCCAACGCAAGACAGGCACAAAATCCTTCTGTGCTGCAAGCTCAACGTCAGGCTATACTCTTCCTTCAGAGAGATCAGGTTTAGCAGACCCTTGCTCCTCTTGGGTTTCTGGGAAAGATTTGGTTTGTTAGGACAACTCCATTTGTGATTCACTGGTCTAGGCCATGTCACTGAAAGACATCTGCTTTGGGTTTGGTGGTGGTGGTAGCGTTGCTGATTCATCCTGCCAAAAAAGGCTAGAGTGGGTACGCTGCACTGCATACCTAGGCAGAAAATGAAAAAGGGCTTGATGCCTAAGGTGGCAACACACTTCTCGTCATTGACCAATTTCTTGGCAGGAGCCTGTTTCTTAAGAGCCATCTTCTTCCCATCTTGTTGGTCAGCAGGAACATTAGCCTTTATCTGAGAATTCTCTAGACACTGGTGTCAGCTAATTCACAGTCTTCTCTCTACTCTGTCTTAGCCTTGTCCAATTGTGGGCAATAACAAATAAGAAATAAAGACTGCCGGACTTGGCTATTTTACTTAATACAACATGTCATCATAACGAAAACATACCAACATATAAATGAATTCTTTTGTTAGTTGTATCAAATATGTTAGAAATATAAACATATGATAAATACCTGATGTTTGACCAGGCCCATGGGACCCCTATGAGACCAAAGGGGGAGACTTACAAACATCAATTACATTGATTAAACTATATAACAAATTGGCCCAGTAGGCCCAATCCAAACGAGCAAACACGTGGATCCAACACCTGTTGACCATTCAGGGCCTATGTGACCTCTGTGGGAACCATGAGAAGGCTAGAAAAATTGATTAAATATTTAGAAATAATAATAACCATGACCCAAAATGCAGTTCCAATCCCTTTAGTAAAACATGTGGAAATACATTTTAAAAAATGGGAAATAATACATGATGTGCCTCCAGGGGTGTGAGCTAAGTGGAGGCTGGTGAAAATTAATTCAATTATTTGAAAATAGTAATACCCATGGTCAGTGGTCAACAGAAAGACTACAACCAGCCCACAGGACAATATAAGTAGGCTATCCTGTTTTAGGTATACATCTATAATAACTGACACATCCCACCAAAAGGTAAATGCCCTCACCAGTCTAAACATATAAACATAGATAAACACCTGCACAACCACAAACTAAAATGGCAGTCAAAGAAAGGAAAGTGAGAGAGAATGAGCCACTCTCATTTCATCCTGAAGGGGCCAACAGAATATAACTTTATTATGCAAGGTAGCAGCAAGAAAAACTGGTCTAAGATTAATCTGCTTTTATTCTGCAATTCTACTTTTTTTGTGCTTTGATTGAAGGTGCAGTGTTTGGAAGAATGTTTTAGGTCTGATCTAAATATGTTATACACTGTACAGAGTCATCTGGGAATATTACAATCATATTTGATTTTTAGGCTGTTTCATTCTTTCACTTATTTGTGGAATGGCTGGCTCACTAGAATGATGGCCAATATGTACACATTTGCGCCACAGACACAGAGTTGATAAAACCCTTGATACATTAGCCTCCTTTTCTAACAAACCAGTATTTATAGCTGATCCACTGCCAAATACCCCAGGCTTTGGAAATTCAATGCAAGGTGTAGTTGAAGGTACTTGTGAAAGGATTGCTGTCACCATGCACATGGATATTGATGAAAACATGACAAGACTTTTCACATACCTACAAAATAATAAGTACAATATATCTGTAGTATTTGCACATCAGTCAGTACAGCTCAGAGCTGCTAGGGTTCTGGGTGTCATACAGTGTTGTAGTTTTGATATGCTTCAATCAGAACTTACTCGCTGGATGAGAGTGGTGGGTGGCTCTTTGTACATCTATCTTCAATTAAGCTTCTCAGGTGATTAGGGACCCGGACTTATGTCTAAAAGCAATCAATAAGTGGCAAGGGCAGGAAAATATGGTATTAACCCCTGCTATATGGAAGAGAATTAATGTACTGAATTTTTCTGTATTAAGAGGTGCCAACTGGTGCAGAATGCTGTTTTTTAGTAAATGGCTTCTCTATTTCACTCCGGCAACGGTTAGTAAAATGTATCCTAATTGCTCTTCCAATTTTTATAGGTGTCTGCATTATAACCCTGCTAATTGATCTCATGTTGTTGCTCAATGTTCTAAAATTGTACCTTTTTGGGAAGAAATATTTGCATTTATACAAAACCGGTGTAAAATATCAATTTCGGTTAATGTTAAATTGATTTTGTTTGGATTTGATCGTGAATTGATGTTAGATGGGCAACTAGTTAAACTAATATACATAGCTATGGCTGTAGCGAGATCGCTAATTCTTCAGAACTGGCGTTCACAATATTGCCCTAATTTACATGAATGGTGCTATAAAATGCAAAAAGTCAGACAGAGCTAACATTTGTATGCTCAAAGAGTTGGGGCGACTCGCAAATTTGAGAAAATCTGGGGTTCGTATTTCGATTTTAACTGATTCAAATTGATTATGTTGGTTTTTTCTTTTTTCTGTGTTGAACCTTTATGAGATGGCCTTATGTGTGGCTTCTGAATTTGTTGTGGTATCTGTATATTCTGGCTAGCATATGATATGTTAGTGTATGTTTTTGCTTAGATTATCCAAGACTTCAATAAAAAATGTAAAACAAAAAAAAAGCTTCTCAGGTGATTTACGGGTTTAATTGTCTCCTTTGGTGCGGATCCTACAGTGTCCCATTGTTATGTGCAATACCTTCAGCTAATCCTGGTTCTTTACCCCAATGGCACTTTACAGATGGGATTTGTGAGGTCCTTCTTACTATGTTAATGGCAAAATAGAAGGCCCAGAAAACAATGTGATGCCTGTTAAAATGTCAGAACTGACTAAAAGGGAGACCTTTGCCATGGGGACGCTTGGGAGCTATCAATGTCCACACAACAACAGCACTACCTTAACATAGTCAGGCAAAGAGTGCAGAAAAGCAGTGATGAGCATGCTTAAAGCATCAAGTTTCAGGTGCCTTAGAATATATGGCCATAAATGAATCTGGTGTAACTCACAATTTTAATGGGTTTATAAGGTACTATGCCTTTGGCAGGATTGACCACCCCTACAATGTTATATTATTCAGTAAGGAGCAGGTGAATGACCTCCACCCGGGTCCATCTGAATATAACACCATTAGGGCCTCATTTACTATGCTACCCAGTGTCAAAAGACAAGGGCAGGAATGTGCGGTATCTTTGCTATACGGTGCATTCTTGTGAGCACAAATGGCTGCCTAACACCAACACAGGCACCTGTGCACCATGGTGTAATAGTGCCTGCAAGGAGATAAGGTTGTTTTTGTGCAGTAAGGGCCACATTCTTGCACAAAAACAACCGTTATACCACCCCTAGGGAGGCGCAGGGCTTTGACGCATTCTCAGATTTGCAAATCTGGGGATGTGTAAAAAACCAAGAGCATTGTGTGGGAACACCCGCCACAACGCCCCTGCCACCCTCCCCAAGGCAGTGTGAGGCAACTCAGCTACTTCTCTTTTACATTAAATTTGTACTTTATAACAATCACTGCAAAAAACAACATATTTTCTAGGCACTGGAAAGACACTTTTTTGTCTATTTTAGGGGCTAAGCAGCTGAACATTGATAAGCACTGATTTCAAAAGTTTTGCAAAACACAGAATACACCACTGTGAATTTATAGTAAGGACCTAGATACCATAGAAAAAGCGTCTATAGGTTTGCTAATGACTTTGACAAATCTTCAAGAATCTTTAAAAAACAAAAGCGAATTCACCTCAGCTTCTCCTGGAAAGTTTTGAGGTCTGAGAAAAAAAGGGGGATCCCAAAACACAATTGCTTCAAAAAGTTATACTGTGAAAACGGTTTAACTGAATCACACTAAATGTGACAGAAAGTTAGATCTTGGTCCAGAATGCATGCTTTTTGTGTTTTTGTGACAATCCGTTCAAAAATATTGAAGAAATTAAGGTTCCAATTAGTTGTATAGATGGATGGTTGAGTACCTGGGAAGCTCATGAAACCCCAGCGATCACGTAGCTTAAAATAGTAGAGCGATCTGATTGTTGAGGGGGGCTTTTTCCATTATCCGCTTCGCTATTGTAGGAGCTTGCATTGTGATTGGCAGGCCGTACATGAGGAAAAGTGTTGCAGCCACCATTTCAGGATATGGAGACAACCCCAAATTGTGAAAGGCCAAAGGCTGTACACAGTGGCAGTGCCATACTTACGTATTGCAATAAGATATTACTTTACGTTAAACAAAATGCTAGAAGCTCACTGAAAAAAATGAATGTTAAAGCAACATTATAGTTATGTACTGTGATAACTTACTTTGCTTTAGAAAACTCAAAAATTCACTGAAGAAACCAAAGATTAAAGTGAAGTAAAACACACTGAGATTCAACAGTTATAGTTATTTCAAGTAACTATAACGCACGTCCTCGCAATGCACTTTTGGGTGCTTTTTTAGTGTCTCCCTGGGCCTGCGAGTGTGTGTGAGTGTTTGAGTGAGCCTGTGAGTGGGTGTGGTAGTATATATATATATATATATATATATATATATATATATATTACCTACTGGCTATCGCCAGTAGGTATATATAGTTAGGATTAATTCCCTATGGGATTTCTGAAAATTCTATGTCTAATAACTTTGGCGTTTGTGGACGGAATCGGCTGAAATTTTCAGGAAAATGGCACATTTTGTTTCTGAGCAGCCCCTGAAAATTTGGTGGGGTTTCGTCAAGGGGGGGCTGAGAAAAAAGGGGGGTCCCAAAACGCGTTTTTTACATTGAGTTTTCCATAGGGCGGTTGGCCTCACTTTTAGCTCGAACGGCTGAATGGATTTGCACGAAACTTGGCAAAATTGTAGGGACTGGTAGCCCGATGTGCCTTTGCTAGGTCTCAATATATGTGCTTCAGTGGATTTTGAGAAATTAACGTTTAAATCAAGATATATATCTGTAACAGCGCTCCGGGCAGCGATCCGGTCCGCTTACTTTTCGCGTTTCGGAACTTTGCGCGCAGAAAGCTGATTGGCTCTCCGGTGTCTGTCAACATTCTAAACAGTCCGGAGCGGCCGCCATCTTGTCTCTCGGTAGGATCGAGAGAGAAGAGGTGAAAAACGAAGGGGGAATTTATTGAAAGGGTGCAAGGTATACCCCTCTTGACCCCCTAGGATTGTTGTTGGGGTTATTAAAGGGTCCCGTGGGGAAAATAAAAAAATATATATTTTTCACGGTAGAAGCGTTTCCCGGGCCGCGAACTGGGCCGCAAACTGGTAGCGAAACGGGAATTCGCCATTTTGTGCTTCGTTTTAATTGTTTAGAGACAAAAATTATCGCCGCACATCGGCCACAATGCATGAATATCGTTGAAAAGTCAGCGATATTCATGCATTATCCAGCAAATGCTCTCAGCCATGTTATCCACCTTCCATTGGATAACAGAAAGCTGATTGGCTCTCCGGTGTCTGTCAACATTCTAAACAGTCCGGAGCGGCCGCCATCTTATCTCTCGGTAGGATCGAGAGAGAAGAAGAGGTGAAAAACGAAGGGGGAATTTATTGAAAGGGGGCAAGGTATACCCCTCTTGACCCCCTAGGAATTTTGTTGGGGTTATTAAAGGGTCCCGTGGGGAAAATAAAAAAAAAATGATTTTTCACGGTAGAAGCGCTTCACGGGCCGCGAACTGGGCCGCAAACTGGTAGGGAAACGGGAATTCGCCATTTTGTGCTTCGTTTTAATTGTTTAGAGACAAAAATTATCGCCGCACATCGGCCACAATGCATGAATATCGTTGAAAAGTCAGCGATATTCATGCATTATCCAGCAAATGCTCTTAGCCATGTTATCCACCTTCCATTGGATAACAGAAAGCTGATTGGCTCTCCGGTGTCTGTCAACATTCTAAACAGTCCGGAGCGGCCGCCATCTTATCTCTCGGTAGGATCGAGAGAGAAGAAGAGGTGAAAAACAAAGGGGGAATTTATTGAAAGGGGGCAAGGTATACCCCTCTTGACCCCCTAGGAATGTTGTTGGGGTTATTAAAGGGTCCCGTGGGGAAAATAAAAAAAAAATGATTTTTCACGGTAGAAGCGCTTCACGGGCCGCGAACTGGGCCGCAAACTGGTAGCGAAACGGGAATTCGCCATTTTGTGCTTCGTTTTAATTGTTTAGAGACAAAAATTATCGCCGCACATCGGCCACAATGCATGAATATCGTTGAAAAGTCAGCGATATTCATGCATTATCCAGCAAATGCTCTTAGCCATGTTATCCACCTTCCATTGGATAACATGGCTAAAAACTGCTCTGTGCGTGAGCTTTTTTTTTTTTTTTTTTTGCTGCGTGACGTTTATTAACGTTCGATTCGATGGAAATCAGGAAGTGTTGAACACCATTTTGCCACTGCGAGTAAATATTTTGTTATAAATGAATCCTTATTGATAAACATTGTCTGCGCCATCTTGCGTTTTTGTCCAATGCCACAATTTTGTCGTGCACGGCAGCCATTTTAGATGCCTTGACCAGGGCCACTCTCTGCACGCCGCCGATTCTCAGCATGGCTCCCCACCCTCGCACGCATCTCCCCCACGCAATGGTCACCCCCGCTCTCTCTCTCATGCATGGGCCATATACTTCCCCCATCTGCGCTGCTCTTCTCTGAGAATCACACCCTGTGCCCGCTCGACACCTCCCTTTCACCCTATTCACTACCGCACCCTCTGACACTCCTCTTCCTCTGTGTCCGATTGTCCAGGCCGGACCTAGGCTATCACCTAGCCCTGCGGATGTAGTTTATGGCCCCAGCTGTAGAGTATCCAGACATGTCAACCCTCCCGATTCAGGTGTGAGACTACTGATTTCAGTGCTAGTCTTTCGCTTCCCGATTCCTGCAAGGAAAAACCCGGGGGCATATTTCCAACAACTAGCGGTAATTTTTGTCTCTAACTTGTTTAGAGACAATAATTATCGCCGCACTTCGGCGAATTTTATCGCACATAAACCTTGCTATTAGCAAGGTTTATCGCAAATGCGATAAAAAACGGCCGCAATGCATGAATATCGCTGAAAAGTCAGCGATATTCATGCATTAGTCAGCAAATGCTCTTAGCCATGTTATCCACTTCCCATTGAACAAGCGCATGGTCTTTTAGAGGTTTGTGAAGTACTCGGGGCGGCGGTGTGTGTGTGCCCTCTTTCAGGAGCGGGCGGGGGGGCAATGCCAGCAATTTGCAGGCCAGGCAGTGTTCAACACGTGCATCACCCTTTCTCTGCCTGCTATTGCGCTCCATGCTTCGGAAAGGTAAGAAAGAGAACGTGCATTTGAGTTTGAAATGTCCGATCTTGTAGCAGTACACTTGCAAAGCCCACACATGACAATAACCCGATTCAAGGCCCCATTCACCCGATTTTTAAAAAAAATATAGTACTCCAAGACAGTTACATTTTAAAACTTTATTAATATTTAAATATAACGAACGCAACAAAAACTGTAAATATATTTAACCATTTTTTGAAATTAACCAGAACTATAACGATAACAACAACAACAATAATATAACTTTTATGCCTAAATTACGCAAACATTTAGCTAATCTGCTAAAGGGGGGAGTCGCCATTTCTTTACAATAATCAATAATGAAAAATCCACATCAATAGGGTTGCCCGTTTTCTCGATGCAGCACTATAGTGCAATATACAGAGCACCTGGGGTGTCAAGAGTGAACAGGTCTTTCTTTGTTCCTTAAGATGTTATCTCCGAGAATGCTGATGCATTGGTGTCTGTACACTTCTTTGTCAATTCTGTCAAGATGATAACTGCTTTATAAACAGACGATATCTTTGTTTAGTCATTAGTGTTAAGTGTGTCTGAAACTACAGTGCCCTTCTGTTTTTTTTTCTTCAGGCTCTACAGAGTTTTGTGTGTTGTTCTTTTGAGCGACAATTATTCCAGAGGTTTCAGGTTCACTTGTTTTGTTCTGCAGTGAGTTAACAGCTTTAGAGAGTTCATGTTTATTTGCTATGTCCTGCTGTTCGTCAACTGCTTCAGAGACGTCAGCCTCATTTTTTATGTTTCAGTAGATCCTGGACCTGCCCGGCCGCGCCCAAAATGGCGCCGGTGTAAATGGGACTCGTAACTGCTTGTTCTGTACTGGTTGCCCAACCTTGATATCACGAGATACATATGCAGTTTTGAAGCACATGGCGGAGGCTTGTCTGCTGTAGTGGGGCGCCCCTTTATCGTTTCAGTCGCCATTCCGCCCGCTTTTGCTACACTGTGCCTTTTCCGCCATTCAGCTGTTTAGCGCCCGCTCTTACGGCTACAGCGTCTCGCTCACCATGTAGTTGAGTTGCTCCCACTCTTGCGGTGCAGCGATAGGCGGCTGCCACAGGACTCTTAAAATGGCGGCCGGTTCTTCGGATTTGGGCCTGGTCCAGTAAAATGGCCCTGGGACACCTTGGAACTCGGACGCTTGTCTGCCAGGGCTTGGGTTCCATTCTCGAAAGCGTCCCCTCAGCCTTGAAGATTGTACAAAAGTCTTGGGGGCCGTCGACTCCTGCAGGCTTCCGGTGGGGAGCGGCTGCCATGATTGCTTGCGGAATGGCCACGACGGAGCTACGAGATGGTGGTGCTCTCATGGTGACGCCAGCTTCAGTCTGAAACATCCAGAAACAAGGTGGGGCTTTCATCGTTTGGGGAAAAAAAATGTTTTAATCCAATGAAAAGTGTTATTTTTAGGTCACATGACCTAGTCTTACATAATTAGGAAAAGAAAAGTAAAATGAACCAATGAAAAGTTTTATTAACAAGTTACATGACCTGTTATGCTTACGTTACGCGCTGCGCGGCGCGCTCTGGATCGTTTCCGGGAAGCTGCGCCTTGCGCACCGGAGCACTTCCGGGTGCGCTAACGCGTCGCGTCATATGACGCATTACGCGACAATGCAGGTGCAGAATATAGTCAAAATGTGTCCACCAACCAGCGGTCGGAATTCCACCGCTTTCAGCAGTCCAAAAAGTTCGGTCAAATCTTAAGAGCGGGAGCAACTCAACTACATGGTGAGCGAGACGTTGTAGTCGCAAGAGCGAGCGGTAAACAGCTGAATGGCGGAAGAGGCACAGAGTACCAAAAGCGGGCGGAATGGCAACTAAAACGGTAAAGGGGCGCCCTACGACAGCGTGTCTTCAGGTGAAACGGATTGTGGGACAAGGTCCAGAATGAAAGATTCTTCAAAAGGGAAAAAATTCCGCCGGACCCCGGGAGCCGGCCGCCTATGCCGGGGGCGATCTCAGGCCTCACCAGGGCAACACGACTTGGGGAGGGGGCAGGAGCCAAGCGCCCCCTCTCAGTCCGCGCCATCTCACCGCCCCTCGGGGGCCTCCGTCAAGCGGTTTAGGGAGGCACCGTATCACATTGTTTTCCAATGCAGTCAGGTCCACAAATGGACCCCACTTACTTTGAATAGTGAAGCTGCAGCAGGTGCAAATAAGGTTTAAACAGTGTTACAAGAGCTGCTTAGAACTCTGAAGTATGGCACTCAACAACCAGGACTTATGCCATTTATGTAAGGCAGTGACATGGAAGCAACTCAGGGACAAAAAGCATGAACGAACATTCACGTATGAAAATCTTATTTGGAGAAGGGGTAGAATCCAAACGCCCCCTGCCAGTTCGCGCCACTACACCGTATGTGGAAAATCTGAAGCCATCATTCTACAAACTCTCAACGCTTGTTATCAGTGCATGACTTTCATGCTCGATCGATTGAGCTAGCCGGATCGGGCAATAAAAAGTATAAAATAGTTATGTAAATAGTTATTTAATAAAATGTTTTACTCTGTTTCTTTGGTGGTGTGTTGTGTATATTTATAATATTTGCATAGGGTTTGCCGTTATTTTGGGCGGTGTGGGTGGCGGAGTCGAGCTGTTTTGCAGCCCTCATGGTGTGGAGCTCAATTCATTTCACTATTTTCGTATTTCTCATGAAGGGTTATTCCTAATGTTTGTATTTTACCGAGGTTAAAAAGAGATCGAATTAGTGGTCTACTGATTTTGCTCGATTACTTTTCTTTTTTTACACGATTTTTCACTATCTGCAAAGACTAAACAGAGTATTGCGACTTTGTGCTTGTTTGTAAATAGAGAATGATCCAAAGAGAACCAATTGTAAAACAGTAAATGCTTGGATAATAATTAATCAAATGGAGAGACAAGCAGGTACGACGGATTACAACAGGGGTAAAGGTCTGAGTTAACTACCGTTCACTATCTGCAAAGAGAGAGTACTACTAAGAGAAAAGAGGGGAGTAGGGGGGGCAGCGTTCAAAGCACATCAGCGTGCATAAACACGAAAACGTTTTTACCTATCACGTACTTGACATTTGACAGCTTTTGATATTTGCTATTAAAAAACCATTGAAATTCACAGAAAAAACCATAGGTTATACTCCATATATAGTTAGGAATTTGCATTTACAAAACCTTGAAAATTCAATGAAAAAACCATTGGTTTTAGGCCATATATAGTTAGGGATTTGCATTTAGAAAACCATATTTTACTCGCATAAAACCATTGAAATTCCATATATAGTTAGATGCGCTAACTATATATCGCGCACCCGCAATCCACTGCTGATGATGTCACATATTACATCATTCATGACATGGTTAGTGACATCACTGATGACATCACTGATGACATCTCAAATGACATCAATCAATCAATCAATCAGTGACACTTATAAAGCGCGCTACATACCCGTGGGGTCTCAAGGCGCTGGGGGGGGGGGAGCCGCTACTGCTCGAACAGCCAGGTCTTCAGCTTCTTCCTGAAGGAGAGGTGGTCTTGGGTCAGGCGCAGGTCGGTCGGGAGGGAGTTCCAGGTCTTGGCGGCCAGGTGGGAGAAGGACCTTCCTCCTGTAGTCGCTCTTCGGATGCGGGGGACGGCGGCGAGGGCGTGGTTGGCTGATCGGAGGTGGCGTTTGGGAGCGTAGAAGTTGACTCGGCTGTTGAGGTAGCTCGGGCCTTGGTCGTGTAGGGCTTTGTGTGCGTGGGTGAGGAGGCGGAAGGTGATTCTTTTGTTGACGGGGAGCCAGTGAAGGTCTTGCAGATGTCCGGAGATGTGGCTGGTTCGTGGGATGTCGAGGATGAGTCTGGCTGAGGCGTTCTGGATCCGCTGGAGTCTCTTCTGGAGCTTGGCGGTGGTCCCGGCGTAGAGGGCGTTGCCGTAGTCCAGTCGGCTGGTGACGAGGGCCTGGGTGACGGTCTTCCTGGTCTCGGTGGGGATCCACCAGAAGATCTTCCGTAGCATGCGTAGGATGTTGAAGCATGCAGAGGAGACGTTGTTGACTTGCCTGGTCATGGAGAGGGAGGAGTCCAGGATGAATCCCAGGTTGCGTGCATGGTCTGTCGGTTTGGGTGCGGTGCCCAGGGCGGGAGGCCACCATCACTGATGACATCACTGATAACATCTCATTTGACATGACTGATCACATCACTGATGATATCATTCATGTGATAATACCATGAACCTCTTCAGACTCTAATATAACCTTAGATACAATCAGTGTAAACAGACAGTCACTCATCCATGGAGTTACTCACACACCTAGTCAGTTATGCCAAAAATCAATCACACCTCCATTTTCTCAACTATAGAGTTATACACACCTTACTTATTCAAACATATACTAACACATATTTACTTTACTCTCTTATACAATCTCTGATACATGTTCACAATGATCCATACAGCCACTCACACATTCACTAGCTCTTATGCACAGTTATTTATAGATGTCAACTCTCACATGTACTGTGTTTTACATATGTACTTAATTTGACATGTAGCACTGAGATATACATTCACTCAGTAATACACTCATGCACTGTCAACCGCCCATACAGCTGTTTCCACATGCAGTTTTGAATCTATACATATAGTGAATCATCTACTCACACATCTATGTACAGAGTCACACACCTCCCAGCCACCCATACACACACACTCAGTTTCCCATACAAATACTTGGACAACCAATCAATAACCCATACAGTTACTCATATAGCTACTGATCAACATATGCAGCAGTTTGTAGAACAACAGATATAATGATGCACAAATTAAAACAGTTTAGTCACTAACCCATGCACTCAGTGAGACACATTTAATCACTCACTCATACAGTCAGTCTTGCACCTACTAAATCCTTCATCCAGACACTTATACATCCACTCATTCTTCAATATGTAAAACATATTTTAACTTTACAGAAACATAGACTCACTGGATGTTGTAATCAGTGATGTCATCAGTGATGTCATTTGAGATGTCATCAGTGATGTCATCAGTGATGTCACTAACCATGTCATGAATGATGTAATATGTGACATCATCAGCAGTGGATTGCGGGTGCGCGATATATAGTTAGCGCATCTAACTATATATGGAATTTCAATGGTTTTATGCGAGTAAAATATGGTTTTCTAAATGCAAATCCCTAACTATATATGGCCTAAAACCAATGGTTTTTTCATTGAATATATATATATATATATATATATATATATATATATATATATATATATATATATATATATATATATATATGTATATATGTATGCATTTGCGGTGCGATTCACAGATCTGTGACGGAATTACATGGGGGCTGCATTGAGCACCACAAAGGCTCTGCGAATCTCACATGTGGGAAAAAATAGGGTTTTAGGCAACTTGTTACCCAACATAACTACTTGTGCTACCTCTGTTACAGAAATATGGGGCCAGGGATTCTCTTCCCTAATCCTTTCATCCATTTTACACAATACTTTTCATTCGAAGGGACCATTGTAGCCCCTCCACTTTACAGTGTTTGGTAGCATTGAAATGAGTCAGTTGGGACCACCGACTGGGTGTCGGTCGGGCCCAGGACCGAGTAGGTGTTGGGCAGAGTCAAATCCACCCGACATCAAAATAAGCCCTGTAGTATTTACTGATTTATACTTGGGAGATTCAGATTTTAAATGCTGTGGAAATTTGAGGAATGTAAATTTCGAAGAGTGTCTCTTCTGAAAAGAAACAACGGGGTAGAACAGGAGATTCTACTCCCCGATCGTCATATAGATGCAGGCACTACCAGTACGATCTAGGTTTTAAATATAGCAATTGTGATTTTGTATGCATTAATAATCATGTATATACAGTTCAGCCACCTTTACATCACTTTTCAAAGTATGTCTTCTTGTATGGCAGCATTTCAAAGAGAAATAAGTCCAGCTTTTGCTGATATCTCAGTTTTTGTAGTGCCTTGATATTGATATAAAAATACCGGATGCTACTGTAAAATACTTGTCAGATAAAAACTCTGGGCAACATGGATTCTTGTCCTCGCCTCCTTCTACACTTCCTCTCCACATCTCAAGCCTCCACTGTCAGCAGTGCCCACAACATCCTGCTGTCTGAAGTAACAAGAAGGGCGCAGCAGACAATGAAGAGACCATCCCAGCTTACTGGACAAATCTCAGGGATCAGCAACATATTTCCAGGATCTGCAATGTGTCCAGATCTGTACTTTCTCCTAGCTAAGTAAGTAAAATCGTAGCGGAAGAATAGAAGAGGGGTAAAGACAAGTATCAAGGTGCCCCATGTCAAATATTTATGCAGTTGTGAGATTTACTTTGCATTTTGGTTCTCTTGGCTTTGCAATTTGAAAGCTATGCGAGACAGGGGTCTTGCATGAGGGAGGGCCTGAGTAGTATAAGAAGGTGACCCTGCGTATTCTTGAAATTATTAAGCTCTTCGCAGCCGTGGCTAGGGGAGTTTTGTACTTCTGAATAGAGCAAGTAGTGTGAGCAAGTAGTGTGGGCAGGGACCATAAATGAGGAAGTGTAGATTCAGTTTAGCAAGAGGGAGTGTTGCAAGCACCGAGATGGAGAGAGTTGTAGGAACCTAGGGTGGTGCCTCCAGGCTTATAATCAATGACCTTGGGAGCCAGGGATTGGTGTCGCAAATGTTTTAAAGATCGAGTAACATGAAAATCCCTTTCTTTTTTTTCTTAGTTACAATGGACATAATATTGAATCATCCATATTTTATTGTGTTGCACGTGAGAGATATTGCATTTAACCGAGATGGGAATGTGCCATTGGATGACAGACAAGGTCTTGCCAGCGGTGATAGGACGGAGTTGTGCCATGGGTTGTGAGACTGTCTCATGGCATCATTCATGAATTCAGAGAAATGGTATACGGTTCTGCAACAGTCTTAAAAAGATTCAGATCCATACATGGAGAACACAGGGTGTTCCAGACCAACATACTTTGGTGGAGTGTCCAAAAGAGAAAGCTACATGTCTACTTTGCACATAGAAGGTAAATGTTCTGAAAATATATAACCTGGTGCAGCATTTTAAAATAGGCATTTAGAAATCTGGAAAAACGTTCCAATGAAGTTGAACCTACTTATTGCAAATGTGGTCTCATTTAAGAAATCCTTTATATTGGAATAAAAGCTCTTCATCAGGTGGAAGAATCTGAAGCAGTAACCCATGCATTATTCAAAATATGCTACTTGCCAGATAAACATAAAAAAAATCATTTATAGAGGCAGGACTAGATCAGACAGAGGTCTTCAAAGTGTGTGGTGTGCCCCCCTGGGGATCCGTGGGTGTGTTCCTAAGAGGGCGCTAATGAGTCTGCAATTATTTGTAAATTCAGAAAGTCTGGAAGCGTGAAAGGTGTGTTTCCAGTCTCTCTTCTTTTACTTGCAGCAGGTAAAATGCATAAAATGAGTGTGCAACCTATACTACTTAGTGGTTTGGGGCAGGGGCAGACAGTGTGGGGACTGGGTCAACGACGTGGCTAAAAAAAAGAAATAACATGCATTTAATTGTTTTTTTCACCTTCAGGAAATTGCATATAAAATAACACGTGCACATCAATAAAAAAACTAAACACAAGGTAAGCTAATCAAAGGGAAACATACTCTTTTCCCTTATGAAACCTCAATTGGCTAATGCAATCACTGCAGATGTCTGTGTGTGTGACCAGAGTCGCAGAATTAAATCCTGTTTGGTGCAGTGGGGAATAGGGACTTTTTCATTTAAAGTGCTCTGAGGTCCCAAGATAAAAAAAAAGTGCTTAAAAACAATAAGCATTCATAATGTATCTAGTGCAAATAGTTTTATATTTGTACACTAAAAGGGGGGGGGGGGATATCCTTTTAATTGACACGAATATAACCACACAAAAAATACATATTTGTCCCCATGAAGCTTCTAGTGACTGCATTAAATAAAACCTATACTGTCTACAAAGCAGCCTTCGTATTTGGTGATGAACCAATTGCAGGCATTTACATTTCTTTCAGGCATCCTGGTGAGGACATGTTTCTTTTTTAGTTCTCTATCCTTCTCTTTGCTTCACAGCACAGGAGCCCTTTTCCCTACCCTCAGTGAGTGGTCACTGGACCCCAGTTAAGGCTGCCTAACTATGAGAAGTAATTTCGGGGCCCAAGCATCAGAGGGCAGGAGCGGGGGGCTAAAAGTTGTTTTTGGTTTTGTTTTTTATACAAAACGGCTGAGAGTCTGTTTTGGGTATCTGGCTTGGAAGTGATGGCCCCATTGAGTGGGCAGAGCAGACAGCCTGCTTCACAAAGCTGTAGGTATCATTGGTGATGCAGCTGCATTAGAGGCCCAGGGCATACTTGCTGAGCCAGTGTTTCTTTGAGCCTCGGAACAAAGGTCCAAAGGATGAGAAAAATGAAGTAGAATAGACAACCGGATGTGGGCATCAGAGAGATGAGTGGGAGTGGGAGAACGATGGTGTGAGATGAGCTTGTTTCACAAGGCAGTAGCTATCAATAGTGATGCAGGTGCAGGGACATTTTTGCCCCGGGGCCCTAGGGGCCAACTGCATCACAAATATTAATGTTTTACTTTAACCAGTGGGTATAAGGACAGATTTTCCTTGCTAGCATTAGGGCAGAAAGACTCATAGCTCGTTTCAAGATTGAAGTGATAGTCAGGCATGGTGGGAAAGAGGTAAAAGAAGACGAGGAGATAGCCTGCATCTCAGGGCCATAGCTATCATTAGTGCACCAGGAAGGGTACATTGGGGCCCACAGTGGGAAGCAGTGTCTTTGGCCAATTCCTTTTGTTTGATGATGTTTATTTTTTGTAAGCCTCACATATACTGTTGATGATGAGCTACAGAAAGCGCCCCTGACATGTTCTCATGATCCTCGCCCACAGTAATCATCTCTCCCCCTCCACAAATCCTTACCATAAGGTTTTGGAGGGGAGTACAAGTTAAAAACATTTTGCTTAGGGGGGCTCAGAACAAAACAGTTTGAAGACCTCTGAGATAAGAAATGTTCCCATTCAACAGCAGAAACTTTATGTGCCAACAATTCTAATAAATCCAACATTATAAATAAAATAGGTGTATTACAGCTGTCTCATTTCACGTGTGAGGATAAAATTGAGCCGAATGGGTGACAATGTTCAAGAACAGGTCATCCATACATTAAAAGAGTCCCCTATTTTCAGAATTGCTAATGACGAGTCACTAAATGTAGGTGATGTGGCTCAGTTATTGGTGTGGGTGAGGTGTGTTTTCTTTTTAAAAAGAGCTTCTCTGCCTTTTACCACTGTGAGCTCATACGAGGACAATATATATAATAAATAGAGGGGCATATTTATCATTATTTTGCATCGCCCCAGCACCATGCAGGGGATCGTAAGGGCGATGCAAAACCTAGAATGACATTTACCAAGCCATGCAAGGCCACCTTGCCTGGCCCTGTGTGGCTTGGTAAATCTGGAATAACACAAGGCACCACAAGACGCTGCCTTACGTTACTTTGCCCCAGGCAGGTATTCCTTATATATGCTTATTTCTCCTTGTTTTCCCTCTTTCTATGAGTGCTGCAGAATGCAGCACACTTAGAAAGAAGAAAAAGCCTCCAAGAATAGTTTTTGTGTGGGAAGGTGTTCCTTCCTACACAAACACAACCCTGTCTACAACACAGGCACCCTTGCTCCATGATAAATGTTAAATGTGGTGTGTTACTGCCCTCTCACTGTCACGCAGCGCAGCATGGTGGCTTGCCGTATTGCGTTGCATGAATATATGTTAAATATGTGTAACATCTTTCAAATCGTGCAGCGGGATATTCAACAATCGGGTTAAGTGTCAGTACAAATTGGGCTTCCTTCTTCCTAAGCCACAAGAGAGGCGTTGTATCTTTGATAAAAAAATACAAGCTCACTTCGCCAACTTTCATTGATTACCCCTCCATTATATATCAAGAAGACGGTCTTTGCGCAAAAATTAAATAGTGTAAACTGAATGATGTCATGAACTTATCAGTGAAAAATATTAATTTTATTTGAGCAAAAGCTCTCAACCACACTCTCAAAGCACTGCTGCTCCATTAAAAATGAAATATGCAGAACTCTTGTAGCACACTGAAGGCAGGTGGTTAGGCAAAGGGAATATTCTGGAAAGACTTTCAGAAGTCTCAATCTCGCACTTCAAGGTAGATGACATTTTGTGTCCTCAATGGTGAATGGTGTGTTTTCTTTTGTAACTCTTCCTTTTCACAGAACATTTGGAAGAGGGTACTCTCACACGTTTTCCCACTCTGCTGGCATTAACACAAAGGGGCCTGTTAGGAGTCTGGCAGTCCGAAAACAGCCAGACATTTTGTGGTGCGTCAGTTGCGGTCTTGCAACCCCCCCATTACAACCCTAGTGGTTGTGATGCCCTGAAACCATTCTCTGGCAGTGGTGCCACGGTCCAGAGGCACCTATATGCTTGGCGGCCTCAGGCTCATCAAGCATATTACGACTTTCATAACAACTTGTGCCCCCCTTTGTGCTTGCACAGAAGTTCCAGCTTGGCATGGACTTTTCGGTCCTTGCCAGGCTGGAACTTCCTTTGACATTCCCATCGCAGTGCCTACTTTATAAGCACTGCCGTGGGAAGGCCAAAGGAAACACCAATTACTTAAAAAAATCCTATTTGGGCCGGTTGTCTCCATATGAGGTTGGCGGTGTGGCAGTGGAACCTCGTAATAGGGCCCAGTGTGTTGCAAAAGCAAAAGGAATGCTGAGTCTAACCTGTGAGATCAAGAGGCAATAATTTCAGGTAATAGTTATTGCCTCCATATTGCCTCCATTTCCCTGCTTAATGAAAATCCCAGTATATTTAGTGCCTGGAATTTTGAAGCTGTCAAACGCATTGGAACATATTGATAGGCAACACTCCTGTATTCTTGTGACTCTTTCAGAAAGAGGGAACCAGAAGAATTCAGGTAAACCGTGCCCCTATATAATTTTGCCTCATCTTCTTTTTAAATTGGCACAGAAAAGAACATGTATATTTGGTTCAACATATGTAAATTTTAATTTTCCACAATAGGTGAACTAGAAAATAAACAGAGAAACAAACGGGCTTACCTATATCTGTGTAAGCCCTTAAGACCTCCTGTCTCTGAAAAAGATTCAAAGTATAGGGCATTAATAGCAGACATGAAGTACAAAAGTAATGGAAAATACTTCTCCTGTCTCCTATGATGCCTTTGTACTAAATATGATGCATTTAACCAAAGATCTTCAAACCAGAGTAATACTCCTGCGTAATTTGTAGGAAACTGTTATACTTCAGATAATTTCCAACTTTGGGTATGAATAGTAATTTAATTGACGTTTTACCAACATTGTCCTGCAGTACCTAATAACCAGAATCCACAGAGTACCTAATCAGAATTACATTGTTTTATGACACTAGCAGTTTTTTTTCCAAAACGTGTTGGATGAAATGTACTTTCAAAACCTAAAGATGTTTTGAGAACAAGGGTACCAACGATTAACAGAGTACATCCACCTTAGATCAATGCATATGATTTCTAACACAACGCACCGTTTTCTATTAATCAATTGAAATTTTCTTGGGAGGGCCTCCCTTGTAGTTAAATATCCACATATTTCTTTTTCAAAAAGCAGCATTTTCTAATAATGTTTCAAAAAGAGTCTTGAAAGTGTTAAGCAGCCCACCTCTTCTTTTGTAGTTTTTGAATCCGGTCTACCATTTTCTACTTCCTGCAGAATTTGTCCTCCAAATGTCACCGAGCCCCAGCAGCATATCATTGGAATCTGAAGTCATTGTTGAGAGTGTACATTTCAGCCTCTGAGAAAAAGAGTAACCATACCCTAGAAATTCTTGTCAAACAGGCAATCACCTTTCACTAAACTTCCTCCTAGCTCTTTGACAAATCACACATCATTTATTTACAGCACCCACTATACACCATTGCCCACTAAACCACATCAGGTATTTGGTATTCAGACATTTTAATAGCAACCTACAGAAATTTTGTGTTGGGAATATTGTTATACAGTAATATCATCAGCAAGAATATCATTGACAAGAATATTGATTTTAAGGTGAGTAATAGCGATGTTAAAATATAGAAAGTGTAAATATTGATTACAAAAATATCTCTGTTATTAATATCGATGTTAAAAATATTGAGCACGATTACGATGTCGGGCAGGCCGCAACTGACCGACCGTCGGTTGTGGTTGACCTGACATCTGCCATTGTGGTCCGCCCACCACATTGCGATGAGGCGTGCAGACACATCGGGTGGAGGGACCACCCGCGGGGCTTCCGAAGGGCTCAAGGAACCCATCTGGGCATTGGAAACACAAATAATCCCATAATGACGATGGAGCCAGCCTTGGCTCCGCCATCGGGATTATGATGTCACTTTCTGACAGACTTTCCATGTCGGCCTTTCTGACATGGAAAGGCTGTCGAAAAGGGACTTTCGGGGCCCCTGGCAGGGCTCCCTTTTCCCCTGGACCTCTGTTATGGGACTTGGGGGGCACAACAGCATCCTTGCACAGTCTGGGAGGCACAGTTTGGTGCCTGCCACATGGTGCAGGGATGTTTAGAAACATACATTTTTAAATGGTAGCTTGTGCTGTGGGCTTTTACCGCCCCCTGCACAATCTGCCATTGAAAAATTGATTTTCCCGACCACCCATAGAAGGTCGCATCCAGATTGTGCTGTAGGAAAGACCGATGGTTCTGTGGTTTCCAATATGCAATGGTGTGGTCCATCCAACATCGTAAACAGGTCAATTGTTGCTAATAACAACGATTGTTAATTATGTAGATGTGTTTTCCTATATATTTAATTGTATATGTTATTAATTGTTTAAATATTGTTAATGTTGTTTAATTTAGTTTGTACATTTTTTGCAGTTTTTAAATTTTATTTATTAGGTTTTTATTTTTTTTTAGTACCTTAACGGGTTGTGGGGTTTATAGGGGTACAGGGAAAGAGTAAATTCATTATTATTATTAATGATACATTTTTCATTAATATTAATTATTTAGTTGACAATTAATTGTGTAAATTATATATGTATTTTTTAAGTTAGGTTTCAGGTGCAGATTGTGCGTTTTGTAAGGGTGTGATGTGGGAAGCAAATTATAATTAATTATTTATTAATTTAAAATTAATGATATTTAATTAGGTGATACTTATTTATAATAATTGTACAATTAATTGTTTTAAGTTATGTTCCAAGTGCAGCTTGTGAGTTTTGTAGGGGTATAGGGTGGGAGGTAAATTAATTTTAATTAATTATTAATGATTTATTATTATAAATAATTATTTCATTGATAATTACATGTGTAAATTGTGTACTATATTACATTTTTTTTGGTGTATGTTGTTTTTGTATGGTTAGAGGGTGAGTATGAATTTGAGTATAATAATTAATGTTAACTTATAATTATTTAATTGATATATTAATTATTTAAATTGTGTATTTAAGATATTGATTAAGATATATATTAGGTATGAGTGGTATTTGTAGAGGTAAAGTATTGGAAGGTAATTAAATACAATTAATTTATTATCAGCTAAATATTTTTGTTGAATGTCTAATTGATAATTAATTATGTAAATTATGTAACACACTTTTTTTACATTTAAATATGAGGTGCAGGCTGTTGTCTGTGAAAGGATAACGGGTGGGAAGGTAATTAAAGAAAATTATGTTAATTGTAGTTTTCAATTCAATTCAAAGAATCTTTATTCGGTGATTAAAAAACACCATAAAAGCACATTCATATTTACATAGTAAAAAGTCATTAAACATTTCAGAATTCTTTTTACAATGAATTTACAAGACATAACTGCAACAGTATAGCCATGTTAAACATCTAAAAATAAGAATAAAAAGATTTCAATCTTCACCTCTAGTGAGCCTTAATCGTAGTGCTACCTTAATAAAGTTCGTAATGCTACACAGTGTCACTGGTCCTCAGCTTTCTGTAAGAAAACTAGTGCCTCCCTAGCGTGGACCAGATTAGCTTTATTCAAAATATTTACAAGGTATTTACGCCGGGGCATTGAGTAAAAAGGGCAGAGTAAAACCAAATGAAGGGAGTCCTGCGGAGACCTGTTGTTGCAGCCGCAGGGCCCCTTCTGTTCTATTGATGTAACAAACCCCGCTGGTGATGCCAACATGAATGGGAGTAGGTTCAATCTGAATCGGCACATCAGGAACCTATCCTGTACATTATGCATAAGAAACAAGTATGGCTCCATACCTTCCACGCTTTTTACTTGGTGATGGGCCCTCACAGTCTTTTTACACCCTTCAGCCTCATCTCTGCACTGGGTTTTCCGCTCCAGGAAAATTCTCCCCACATGCTGTTTGTTCTGGGCTACAATCGATACAGGATGAAAGAAGAGGTTCCCAAAACCTAGCTCCTCTAAGGTATTCTTCACATAAAGGAGCCAAGGGATGCGCATACACTTGTCCCTCTTTAGTCAATCTGATAAGATTTCTCTGCTTAGTGTCGCCTCCGGATTCACCCAAATTTTTAGCCAGGCGATAATAGGCCTCAATTTTATCAGATCTTCTATATATGGTCTCCCTAACTCTCTATGGGCAATCAAACCATCAGTACATTGTGGAACCCTCAAAAGTGATTTCAGGTATTTATTTTCTTCTCGTTGGATGCTAGTGGTATTAACAAAGCCCCATACTTCTGCCCCATAGATTACCTTGGAGCATGATACAGAGCTATACAGGTTTATCACCTGTTCCGGGGACCATCTTCCTAGCCTCCCGCCATAGCTAGCAATTGCCCCGTTAGATGCAACCATTTTACCACAGCGTTCCTCCACCAAGGTATCAAATCGCAGGGCACCATCAAATGTTACACCAAGGTAGGGAAACGTTTTGACCTCTTCCAGAATGTGGCTCCCTATTTTGTATGTGAATTTAGAGGTGTTTTTTTTCCCTGGAAGGAGCACATAGGATTTACTAAGATTTGCAGAGAGGTCCAAGGCACTCATAAAACTGACAAATCCGTCAATCAGGGTTTTTAGACTCCTCGGTGTGCGTGCAATCAGAACCGCGTCATCTGCATAAAGCAGAACAGGAATGTGACGCGACCCCACCCTTGGGCAATCTGCCTTCAGACCTAGCAGGAACTGCTCTAAGTTGTTGATATAAAGGGAAAACAAAAAGGGAGCAAGAATGCAGCCTTGACGGACTCCACTCTTGCAGGGAAAAGAACTAGTCAGTCCCCCCTCCCTATTAAGGCGGACCTTGGCAGTGGTGTCACTATGCAGTTCTCTCAAGATGTTAATTAGACCGCTCTCTATCCCCATACTGAGCATCATGCCCCACAATTTTTCCCTGTTGACGTGGTCAAATGCTGCTGCCAAATCCATGAAACCCATGTAAATGGATTCGTCACTAGCTATGGTATACTTGGCAGTCAGCATATATAGGTTCAGGCACTGGTCACTAGTGGACCTCCCTCCCCTAAATCCATATTGAGTGTCCGAGAAGATAATTCTTTCATCGGTCCACTCGGACAGTCTATTAAGGATTGCCCTCCCCAAAAGTTTTGCTGACACATCAATCAGGGAGATCGGGCGGTAGCACTTTGGGTCATCTATATTGCCCTTTTTGAAGATTGGCACAATTACTGCCGTGGACCAGGACCGGGGCAGGCCGTAAATAATAGCAGTGTTTATTACCCTTGTCATAAGAGGGGCCCAGAGTTCGATGTTACTCAAAAACAGATCAGGGGGGATTCCGTCAGGCCCCGGTGCTTTGTTTTTGGTCAGACCCTTAATCCCTGCAATAATTTCCTTGATGGAAAATTCCACCAATGTGGCCTCAATTGAACTGCCCGGTAAGTCTACAGTGGAACCAGGCTCATGATTATACAGGCCCCTATAGTGGTTGACCCACTGCTCTGGGAGAATGTTGGCCCCTATATCCGGGGAATCTTTTTCCTGGAAAGTTGGGTTACTAATTATTTTCCAGAAACCTGCTAAGTCCTTTCTTTCCCCCGCTTCTCGTAAATCTGCCCATGCTTCCGCCTGCAAGGCAAGCTTCCTCCTCTTAATCTCCTTTTTGTAAACATCTCTGCACTCTTTAACTTTGTGGGGGACCCTTGGTTTGGTTTTAAGGCAGCTTTTCAACTCCCTCAAGGCTTTGGAGCAGTCTTTATCGAACCAACGGGGATTCCCGTCGTTCTTGAGTGGCACACTGGTCTTTAGTAAACCATCGACCAGCTTAGCAATCTGGTCGAAAGCTTCCATTACCCTCGGTCCGTGGACTTCAGTGTCCAGACAATCGTTAATAGCGAGTTTCCCTGCGTCCACCAGGCCCTTGTAAAACTTTTCCCCGTCTATTTTAGCCCATTTTAATCTCCTGCCCTGGTCTGTTGCTCTCTCAGTGAAGGTAGGTTGGGCTCTAATTCTTGGACCTGCCCAGTACAGCAGTTCCAGAACAAGAGGGTTGTGGTCGCTAAAACCACTCCACTCAATCCCTACACTGGTTGTCTTATTAATTAATGCCCTAGAGACCAAGATATAATCTATAAAGGAAGAGCATCCTCTACCCTTAAATGTAGAGGGGGAGTGTACCACCCTCCTGCGTCCCTACCATATTAATGGTGTGTTCAAGATCATATTTGAACCGTAACGTCCTAAGAGCTAGGCCCAATGGCGTATGAGAGAAATGCGGTCCCTTCTCCATGGGGCATCGGGACCAATCTATGTTTGTTTGGACCAGTGCCGGGCACAAATGGCAGTTAAAATCTCCCATGACCACCAACCCATATGGGAGCCCGTTTTTTTGACCTGTTATTACCTGGCCCAGCCTGTTATCTAGTTCGGTGACAAGGAGGATAAATCTGGAATAACACAAGGCACCACAAGTCGCTGCCTTACGTTACTTTGCCCCAGGCAGGTATTCCTTATATATGCTTATTTCTCCTTGTTTTCCCTCTTTCTATGAGTGCTGCAGAATGCAGCACACTTAGAAAGAAGAAAAAGCCTCCAAGAATAGTTTTTGTGTGGGAAGGTGTTCCTTCCTACACAAACACAACCCTGTCTACAACACAGGCACCCTTGCTCCATGATAAATGTTAAATGTGGTGTGTTACTGCCCTCTCACTGTCACGCAGCGCAGCATGGTGGCTTGCCGTATTGCGTTGCATGAATATATGTTAAATATGTGTAACATCTTTCAAATCGTGCAGCGGGATATTCAACAATCGGGTTAAGTGTCAGTACAAATTGGGCTTCCTTCTTCCTAAGCCACAAGAGAGGCGTTGTATCTTTGATAAAAAAATACAAGCTCACTTCGCCAACTTTCATTGATTACCCCTCCATTATATATCAAGAAGAAGGTCTTTGCGCAAAAATTAAATAGTGTAAACTGAATGATGTCATGAACTTATCAGTGAAAAATATTAATTTTATTTGAGCAAAAGCTCTCAACCACACTCTCAAAGCACTGCTGCTCCATTAAAAATGAAATATGCAGAACTCTTGTAGCACACTGAAGGCAGGTGGTTAGGCAAAGGGAATATTCTGGAAAGACTTTCAGAAGTCTCAATCTCGCACTTCAAGGTAGATGACATTTTGTGTCCTCAATGGTGAATGGTGTGTTTTCTTTTGTAACTCTTCCTTTTCACAGAACATTTGGAAGAGGTTATTCTCACACGTTTTCCCACTCTGCTGGCATTAACACAAAGGGGCCTGTTAGGAGTCTGGCAGTCCGAAAACAGCCAGACATTTTGTGGTGCGTCAGTTGCGGTCTTGCAACCCCCCCATTACAACCCTAGTGGTTGTGATGCCCTGAAACCATTCTCTGGCAGTGGTGCCACGGTCCAGAGGCACCTATATGCTTGGCGGCCTCAGGCTCATCAAGCATATTACGACTTTCATAACAACTTGTGCCCCCCTTTGTGCTTGCACAGAAGTTCCAGCTTGGCATGGACTTTTCGGTCCTTGCCAGGCTGGAACTTCCTTTGACATTCCCATCGCAGTGCCTACTTTATAAGCACTGCCGTGGGAAGGCCAAAGGAAACACCAATTACTTAAAAAAATCCTATTTGGGCCGGTTGTCTCCATATGAGGTTGACGGTGTGGCAGTGGGACCTCGTAATAGGGCCCAGTGTGTTGCAAAAGCAAAAGGAATGCTGAGTCTAACCTGTGAGATCAAGAGGCAATAATTTCAGGTAATAGTTATTGCCTCCATATTGCCTCTATTTCCCTGCTCATTGAAAATCCCAGTATATTTAGTGCCTGGAATTTTGAAGCTGTCAAACGCATTGGAACATATTGATAGGCAACACTCCTGTATTCTTGTGACTCTTTCAGAAAGAGGGAACCAGAAGAATTCAGGTAAACCGTGCCCCTATATAATTTTGCCTCATCTTCTTTTTAAATTGGCACAGAAAAGAACATGTATATTTTGCTCAACATATGTAAATTTTAATTTTCCACAATAGGTGAACTAGAAAATAAACAGAGAAACAAACGGGCTTACCTATATCTGTGTAAGCCCTTAAGACCTCCTGTCTCTGAAAAAGATTCAAAGTATAGGGCATTAATAGCAGACATGAAGTACAAAAGTAATGGAAAATACTTCTCCTGTCTCCTATGATGCCTTTGTACTAAATATGATGCATTTAACCAGAGATCTTCAAACCAGAGTAATACTCCTGCGTAATTTGTAGGAAACTGTTATACTTCAGATAATTTCCAACTTTGGGTATGAATAGTAATTTAATTGACGTTTTACCAACATTGTCCTGCAGTACCTAATAACCAGAATCCACAGAGTACCTAATCAGAATTACATTGTTTTATGACACTAGCAGTTTTTTTTCCAAAACGTGTTGGATGAAATGTACTTTCAAAACCTAAAGATGTTTTGAGAACAAGGGTACCAACGATTAACAGAGTACATCCACCTTAGATCAAAGCATATGATTTCTAACACAACGCACCGTTTTCTATTAATCAATTGAAATTTTCTTGGGAGGGCCTCCCTTGTAGTTAAATATCCACATATTTCTTTTTCAAAAAGCAGCATTTTCTAATAATGTTTCAAAAAGAGTCTTGAAAGTGTTAAGCAGCCCACCTCTTCTTTTGTAGTTTTTGAATCCGGTCTACCATTTTCTACTTCCTGCAGAATTTGTCCTCCAAATGTCACCGAGCCCCAGCAGCATATCATTAGAATCTGAAGTCATTGTTGAGAGTGTACATTTCAGCCTCTGAGAAAAAGAGTAACCATACCCTAGAAATTCTTGTCAAACAGGCAATCACCTTTCACTAAACTTCCTCCTAGCTCTTTGACAAATCACACATCATTTATTTGCAGCACCCACTATACACCATTGCCCACTAAACCACATCAGGTATTTGGTATTCAGACATTTTAATAGCAACCTACAGAAATTTTGTGTTGGGAATATTGTTATACAGTAATATCATCAGCAAGAATATCATTGATAAGAATATTGATTTTAAGGTGAGTAATAGCGATGTTAAAATATAGAAAGTGTAAATATTGATTACAAAAATATCTCTGTTATTAATATCGATGTTAAAAATATTGAGCACGATTACGATGTCGGGCAGGCCGCAACTGACCGACCGTCGGTTGTGGTTGACCTGACATCTGCCATTGTGGTCCGCCCACCACATTGCGATGAGGCGTGCAGACACATCGGGTGGAGGGACCACCCGCGGGGCTTCCGAAGGGCTCAAGGAACCCATCTGGGCATTGGAAACACAAATAATCCCATAATGACGATGGAGCCAGCCTTGGCTCCGCCATCGGGATTATGATGTCACTTTCTGACAGACTTTCCATGTCGGCCTTTCTGACATGGAAAGGCTGTCGAAAAGGGACTTTCGGGGCCCCTAGCAGGGCTCCCTTTTCCCCTGGACCTCTGTTATGGGACTTGGGGGGCACAACAGCATCCTTGCACAGTCTGGGAGGCACAGTTTGGTGCCTGCCACATGGTGCAGGGATGTTTAGAAACATACATTTTTAAATGGTAGCTTGTGCTGTGGGCTTTTACCGCCCGCTGCACAATCTGCCATTGAGAAATTGATTTTCCCGACCACCCATAGGGTGGTCGCATCCAGATTGTGCTGTAGGAAAGACCGATGGTTCTGTGGTTTCCAATATGCAATGGTGTGGTCCATCCAACATCGTAAACAGGTCAATTGTTGCTAATAACAACGATTGTTAATTATGTAGATGTGTTTTCCTATATATTTAATTGTATATGTTATTAATTGTTTAAATATTGTTAATGTTGTTTAATTTAGTTTGTACATTTTTTGCAGTTTTTAAATTTTATTTATTAGGTTTTTTTTTTTTTTTAGTACCTTAACGGGTTGTGGGGTTTATAGGGGTACAGGGAAAGAGTAAATTCATTATTATTATTAATGATACATTTTTCATTATTATTAATTATTTAGTTGAAAATTAATTGTGTAAATTATATATGTAGTTTTTTAAGTTAGGTTTCAGGTGCAGATTGTGCGTTTTGTAAGGGTGTGATGTGGGAAGCAAATTATAATTAATTATTAATTAATTTAAAATTAATGATATTTAATTAGGTGATACTTATTTATAATAATTGTACAATTAATTGTTTTAAGTTATGTTCCAAGTGCGGCTTGTGAGTTTTGTAGGGGTATAGGGTGGGAGGTAAATTAATTTTAATTAATTATTAATGATTTATTATTATAAATAATTATTTAATTGATAATTAAATGTGTACATTGTGTACTATATTACATTTTTTTTGGTGTATGTTGTTTTTGTATGGTTAGAGGGTGAGTATGAATTTGAGTATAATAATTAATGTTAACTTATAATTATTTAATTGATATATTAATTATTTAAATTGTCGATTTAAGATATTGATTAAGATATATATTAGGTATGAGTGGTATTTGTAGAGGTAAAGTATTGGAAGGTAATTAAATACAATTAATTTATTATCAGCTAAATATTTTTGTTGATTGTCTAATTGATAATTAATTATGTAAATTATGTAACACACTTTTTTTACATTTAAATATGAGGTGCAGGCTGTTGTCTGTGAAAGGATAATGGGTGGGAAGGTAATTAAAGAAAATTATGTTAATTGTAGTTTTCAATTCAATTCAAAGAATCTTTATTCGGTGATTAAAAAACACCATAAAAGCACATTCATATTTACATAGTAAAAAGTCATTAAACATTTCAGAATTCTTTTTACAATGAATTTACAAGACATAACTGCAACAGTATAGCCATGTTAAACATCTAAAAATAAGAATAAAAAGATTTCAATCTTCACCTCTAGTGAGCCTTAATCGTAGTGCTACCTTAATAAAGTTCGTAATGCTACACAGTGTCACTGGTCCTCAGCTTTCTGTAAGAAAACTAGTGCCTCCCTAGCGTGGACCAGATTAGCTTTATTCAAAATATTTACAAGGTATTTACGCCGGGGCATTGAGTAAAAAGGGCAGAGTAAAACCAAATGAAGGGAGTCCTGCGGAGACCTGTTGTCGCAGCCGCAGGGCCCCTTCTGTTCTATTGATGTAACGAACCCCGCTGGTGATGCCAACATGAATGGGAGTAGGTTCAATCTGAATCGGCACATCAGGAACCTATCCTGTACATTATGCATAAGAAACAAGTATGGCTCCATACCTTCCACGCTTTTTACTTGGTGATGGGCCCTCACAGTCTTTTTACACCCTTCAGCCTCATCTCTGCACTGGGTTTTCCGCTCCAGGAAAAATCTCCCCACATGCTGTTTGTTCTGGGCTACAATCGATACAGGATGAAAGAAGAGGTTCCCAAAACCTAGCTCCTCTAAGGTATTCTTCACATAAAGGAGCCAAGGGATGCGCATACACTTGTCCCTCTTTAGTCAATCTGATAAGATTTCTCTGCTCAGTGTCGCCTCCGGATTCACCCAAATTTTTAGCCAGGCGATAATAGGCCTCAATTTTATCAGATCTTCTATATATGGTCTCCCTAACTCTCTATGGGCAATCAAACCATCAGTACATTGTGAAACCCTCAAAAGTGATTTCAGGTATTTATTTTCGTCTCGTTGGATGCTAGTGGTATTAACAAAGCCCCATACTTCTGCCCCATAGATTACCTTGGAGCATGATACAGAGCTATACAGGTTTATCACCTGTTCCGGGGACCATCTTCCTAGCCTCCTGCCATAGCTAGCAATTGCCCCGTTAGATGCAACCATTTTACCACAGCGTTCCTTCACCAAGGTATCAAATCGCAGGGCACCATCAAATGTTACACCAAGGTAGGGAAACGTTTTGACCTCTTCCAGAATGTGGCTCCCTATTTTGTATGTGAATTTAGAGGTGTTTTTTTTCCCTGGAAGGAGCACATAGGATTTACTAAGATTTGCAGAGAGGTCCAAGGCACTCATAAAACTGACAAATCCGTCAATCAGGGTTTGTAGACTCCTCGGTGTGCGTGTAATCAGAACCGCGTCATCTGCATAAAGCAGAACAGGAATGTGACGCGACCCCACCCTTGGGCAATCTGCCTTCAGACCTAGCAGGAACTGCTCTAAGTTGTTGATATAAAGGGAAAACAAAAAGGGAGCAAGAATGCAGCCTTGACGGACTCCACTCTTGCAGGGAAAAGAACTAGTCAGTCCCCCCTCCCTATTAAGGCGGACCTTGGCAGTGGTGTCACTATGCAGTTCTCTCAAGATGTTAATTAGACCGCTCTCTATCCCCATACTGAGCATCATGCCCCACTATTTTTCCCTGTTGACGTGGTCAAATGCTGCTGCCAAATCCATGAAACCCATGTAAATGGATTCGTCACTAGCTATGGTATACTTGGCAGTCAGCATATATAGGTTCAGGCACTGGTCACTAGTGGACCTCCCTCCCCTAAATCCATATTGAGTGTCCGAGAAGATGTTTCTTTCATCGGTCCACTCGGACAGTCTATTAAGGATTGCCCTCCCCAAAAGTTTTGCTGACACATCAATCAGGGAGATCGGGCGGTAGCACTTTGGGTCATCTATATTGCCCTTTTTGAAGATTGGCACAATTACTGCCGTGGACCAGGACCGGGGCAGGCCGTAAATAATAGCAGTGTTTATTACCCTTGTCATAAGAGGGGCCCAGAGTTCGATGTTACTCAAAAACAGATCAGGGGGGATTCCGTCAGGCCCCGGTGCTTTGTTTTTGGTCAGACCCTTAATCCCTGCAATAATTTCCTTGATGGAAAATTCCACCAATGTGGCCTCAATTGAACTGCCCGGTAAGTCTACAGTGGAACCAGGCTCATGATTATACAGGCCCCTATAGTGGTTGACCCACTGCTCTGGGAGAATGTTGGCCCCTATATCCGGGGAATCTTTTTCCTGGAAAGTTGGGTTATTAATTATTTTCCAGAAACCTGCTAAGTCCTTTCTTTCCCCCGCTTCTCGTAAATCTGCCCATGCTTCCGCCTGCAAGGCAAGCTTCCTCCTCTTAATCTCCTTTTTGTGAACATCTCTGCACTCTTTAACTTTGTGGGGGACCCTTGGTTTGGTTTTAAGGCAGCTTTTCAACTCCCTCAAGGCTTTGGAGCAGTCTTTATCGAACCAACGGGGATTCCCGTCGTTCTTGAGTGGCACACTGGTCTTTAGTAAACCATCGACCAGCTTAGCAATCTGGTCGAAAGCTTCCATTACCCTCGGTCCGTGGACTTCAGTGTCCAGACAATCGTTAATAGCGAGTTTCCCTGCGTCCACCAGGCCCTTGTAAAACTTTTCCCCGTCTATTTTAGCCCATTTTAATCTCCTGCCCTGGGGTGTTGCTCTCTCAGTGAAGGTAGGTTGGGCTCTAATTCTTGGACCTGCCAAGTACAGCAGTTCCAGAACAAGAGGGTTGTGGTCGCTAAAACCACTCCACTCAATCCCTACACTGGTTGTCTTTTTAATTAATGCCCTAGAGACCAAGATATAATCTATAAAGGAAGAGCATCCTCTACCCTTAAATGTAGAGGGGGAGTGTACCACCCTCCTGCGTCCCTACCATATTAATGGTGTGTTCAAGATCATATTTGAACCGTAACGTCCTAAGAGCTAGGCCCAATGGCGTATGAGAGAAATGCGGTCCCTTCTCCATGGGGCATCGGGACCAATCTTTGTTTGTTTGGACCAGTGCCGGGCACAAATGGCAGTTAAAATCTCCCATGACCACCAACCCATATGGGAGCCCGTTTTTTTGACCTGTTATTACCTGGCCCAGCCTGTTATCTAGTTCGGTGACAAGGAGGATAAATCTGGAATAACACAAGGCACCACAAGTCGCTGCCTTACGTTACTTTGCCCCAGGCAGGTATTCCTTATATATGCTTATTTCTCCTTGTTTTCCCTCTTTCTATGAGTGCTGCAGAATGCAGCACACTTAGAAAGAAGAAAAAGCCTCCAAGAATAGTTTTTGTGTGGGAAGGTGTTCCTTCCTACACAAACACAACCCTGTTTACAACACAGGTGCCCTTGCTCCATGATAAATGTTAAATGTGGTGTGTTACTGCCCTCTCACTGTCACGCAGCGCAGCATGGTGGCTTGCCGTATTGCGTTGCATGAATATATGTTAAATATGTGTAACATCTTTCAAATCGTGCAGCGGGATATTCAACAATCGGGTTAAGTGTCAGTACAAATTGGGCTTCCTTCTTCCTAAGCCACAAGAGAGGCGTTGTATCTTTGATAAAAAAATACAAGCTCACTTCGCCAACTTTCATTGATTACCCCTCCATTATATATCAAGAAGAAGGTCTTTGCGCAAAAATTAAATAGTGTAAACTGAATGATGTCATGAACTTATCAGTGAAAAATATTAATTTTATTTGAGCAAAAGCTCTCAACCACACTCTCAAAGCACTGCTGCTCCATTAAAAATGAAATATGCAGAACTCTTGTAGCACACTGAAGGCAGGTGGTTAGGCAAAGGGAATATTCTGGAAAGACTTTCAGAAGTCTCAATCTCGCACTTCAAGGTAGATGACATTTTGTGTCCTCAATGGTGAATGGTGTGTTTTCTTTTGTAACTCTTCCTTTTCACAGAACATTTGGAAGAGGTTATTCTCACACGTTTTCCCACTCTGCTGGCATTAACACAAAGGGGCCTGTTAGGAGTCTGGCAGTCCGAAAACAGCCAGACATTTTGTGGTGCGTCAGTTGCGGTCTTGCAACCCCCCCCATTACAACCCTAGTGGTTGTGATGCCCTGAAACTATTCTCTGGCAGTGGTGCCACGGTCCAGAGGCACCTATATGCTTGGCGGCCTCAGGCTCATCAAGCATATTACGACTTTCATAACAACTTGTGCCCCCCTTTGTGCATGCACAGAAGTTCCAGCTTGGCATGGACTTTTCGGTCCTTGCCAGGCTGGAACTTCCTTTGACATTCCCATCGCAGTGCCTACTTTATAAGCACTGCCGTGGGAAGGCCAAAGGAAACACCAATTACTTCAAAAAATCCTATTTGGGCCGGTTGTCTCCATATGAGGTTGGCGGTGTGGCAGTGGGACCTCGTAATAGGGCCCAGTGTGTTGCAAAAGCAAAAGGAATGCTGAGTCTAACCTGTGAGATCAAGAGGCAATAATTTCAGGTAATAGTTATTGCCTCCATATTGCCTCCATTTCCCTGCTCAATGAAAATCCCAGTATATTTAGTGCCTGGAATTTTGAAGCTGTCAAACGCATTGGAACATATTGATAGGCAACACTCCTGTATTCTTGTGACTCTTTCAGAAAGAGGGAACCAGAAGAATTCAGGTAAACCGTGCCCCTATATAATTTTGCCTCATCTTCTTTTTAAATTGGCACAGAAAAGAACATGTATATTTGGTTCAACATATGTAAATTTTAATTTTCCACAATAGGTGAACTAGAAAATAAACAGAGAAACAAACGGGCTTACCTATATCTGTGTAAGCCCTTAAGACCTCCTGTCTCTGAAAAAGATTCAAAGTATAGGGCATTAATAGCAGACATGAAGTACAAAAGTAATGGAAAATACTTCTCCTGTCTCCTATGATGCCTTTGTACTAAATATGATGCATTTAACCAAAGATCTTCAAACCAGAGTAATACTCCTGCGTAATTTGTAGGAAACTGTTATACTTCAGATAATTTCCAACTTTGGGTATGAATAGTAATTTAATTGATGTTTTACCAACATTGTCCTGCAGTACCTAATAACCAGAATCCACAGAGTACCTAATCAGAATTACATTGTTTTATGACACTAGCAGTTTTTTTTCCAAAACGTGTTGGATGAAATGTACTTTCAAAACCTAAAGATGTTATGAGAACAAGGGTACCAACGATTAATAGAGTACATCCACCTTAGATCAATGCATATGATTTCTAACACAACGCACCGTTTTCTATTAATCAATTGAAATTTTCTTGGGAGGGCCTCCCTTGTAGTTAAATATCCACATATTTCTTTTTCAAAAAGCAGCATTTTCTAATAATGTTTCAAAAAGAGTCTTGAAAGTGTTAAGCAGCCCACCTCTTCTTTTGTAGTTTTTGAATCCGGTCTACCATTTTCTACTTCCTGCAGAATTTGTCCTCCAAATGTCACCGAGCCCCAGCAGCATATCATTGGAATCTGAAGTCATTGTTGAGAGTGTACATTTCAGCCTCTGAGAAAAAGAGTAACCATACCCTAGAAATTCTTGTCAAACAGGCAATCACCTTTCACTAAACTTCCTCCTAGCTCTTTGACAAATCACACATCATTTATTTGCAGCACCCACTATACACCATTGCCCACTAAACCACATCAGGTATTTGGTATTCAGACATTTTAATAGCAACCTACAGAAATTTTGTGTTGGGAATATTGTTATACAGTAATATCATCAGCAAGAATATCATTGACAAGAATATTGATTTTAAGGTGAGTAATAGCGATGTTAAAATATAGAAAGTGTAAATATTGATTACAAAAATATCTCTGTTATTAATATCGATGTTAAAAATATTGAGCACGATTACGATGTCGGGCAGGCCGCAACTGACCGACCGTCGGTTGTGGTTGACCTGACATCTGCCATTGTGGTCCGCCCACCACATTGCGATGAGGCGTGCAGACACATCGGGTGGAGGGACCACCTGCGGGGCTTCCGAAGGGCTCAAGGAACCCATCTGGGCATTGGAAACACAAATAATCCCATAATGACGATGGAGCCAGCCTTGGCTCCGCCATCGGGATTATGATGTCACTTTCTGACAGACTTTCCATGTCGGCCTTTCTGACATGGAAAGGCTGTCGAAAAGGGACTTTCGGGGCCCCTAGCAGGGCTCCCTTTTCCCCTGGACCTCTGTTATGGGACTTGGGGGGCACAACAGCATCCTTGCACAGTCTGGGAGGCACAGTTTGGTGCCTGCCACATGGTGCAGGGATGTTTAGAAACATACATTTTTAAATGGTAGCTTGTGCTGTGGGCTTTTACCGCCCGCTGCACAATCTGCCATTGAAAAATTGATTTTCCCGACCACCCATAGGGTGGTCGCATCCAGAATATGCTGTAGGAAAGACCGATGGTTCTGTGGTTTCCAATATGCAATGGTGTGGTCCATCCAACATCGTAAACAGGTCAATTGTTGCTAATAACAACGATTGTTAATTATGTAGATGTGTTTTCCTATATATTTAATTGTATATGTTATTAATTGTTTAAATATTGTTAATGTTGTTTAATTTAGTTTGTACATTTTTTGCAGTTTTTAAATTTTATTTATTAGGTTTTTATTTTTTTTAGTACCTTAACGGGTTGTGGGGTTTATAGGGGTACAGGGAAAGAGTAAATTCATTATTATTATTAATGATACATTTTTCATTATTATTAAATATTTAGATGACAATTAATTGTGTAAATTATATATGTATTTTTTAAGTTAGGTTTCAGGTGCAGATTGTGCGTTTTGTAAGGGTGTGATGTGGGAAGCAAATTATAATTAATTATTAATTAATTTAAAATTAATGATATTTAATTAGGTGATACTTATTTATAATAATTGTACAATTAATTGTTTTAAGTTATGTTCCAAGTGAGGCTTGTGAGTTTTGTAGGGGTATAGGGTGGGAGGTAAATTAATTTTAATTAATTATTAATGATTTATTATTATAAATAATTATTTCATTGATAATTAAATGTGTAAATTGTGTACTATATTACATTTTTTTTGGTGTATGTTGTTTTTGTATGGCTAGAGGGTGAGTATGAATTTGAGTATAATAATTAATGTTAACTTATAATTATTTAATTGATATATTAATTATTTAAATTGTGTATTTAAGATATTGATTAAGATATATATTAGGTATGAGTGGTATTTGTAGAGGTAAAGTATTGGAAGGTAATTAAATACAATTAATTTATTATCAGCTAAATATTTTTGTTGATTGTCTAATTGATAATTAATTATGTAAATTATGTAACACACTTTTTTTACATTTAAATATGAGGTGCAGGCTGTTGTCTGTGAAAGGATAACGGGTGGGAAGGTAATTAAAGAAAATTATGTTAATTGTAGTTTTCAATTCAATTCAAAGAATCTTTATTCGGTGATTAAAAAACACCATAAAAGCACATTCATATTTACATAGTAAAAAGTCATTAAACATTTCAGAATTCTTTTTACAATGAATTTACAAGACATAACTGCAACAGTATAGCCATGTTAAACATCTAAAAATAAGAATAAAAAGATTTCAATCTTCACCTCTAGTGAGCCTTAATCGTAGTGCTACCTTAATAAAGTTCGTAATGCTACACAGTGTCAATGGGTCCTCAGCTTTCTGTAAGAAAACTAGTGCCTCCCTAGCGTGGACCAGATTAGCTTTATTCAAAATATTTACAAGGTATTTACGCCGGGGCATTGAGTAAAAAGGGCAGAGTAAAACCAAATGAAGGGAGTCCTGCGGAGACCTGTTGTTGCAGCCGCAGGGCCCCTTCTGTTCTATTGATGTAACAAACCCCGCTGGTGATGCCAACATGAATGGGAGTAGGTTCAATCTGAATCGGCACATCAGGAACCTATCCTGTACATTATGCATAAGAAACAAGTATGGCTCCATACCTTCCACGCTTTTTACTTGGTGATGGGCCCTCACAGTCTTTTTACACCCTTCAGCCTCATCTCTGCACTGGGTTTTCCGCTCCAGGAAAATTCTCCCCACATGCTGTTTGTTCTGGGCTACAATCGATACAGGATGAAAGAAGAGGTTCCCAAAACCTAGCTCCTCTAAGGTATTCTTCACATAAAGGAGCCAAGGGATGCACATACACTTGTCCCTCTTTAGTCAATCTGATAAGATTTCTCTGCTTAGTGTCGCCTCCGGATTCACCCAAATTTTTAGCCAGGCGATAATAGGCCTCAATTTTATCAGATCTTCTATATATGGTCTCCCTAACTCTCTATGGGCAATCAAACCATCAGTACATTGTGGAACCCTCAAAAGTGATTTCAGGTATTTATTTTCTTCTCGTTGGATGCTAGTGGTATTAACAAAGCCCCATACTTCTGCCCCATAGATTACCTTGGAGCATGATACAGAGCTATACAGGTTTATCACCTGTTACGGGGACCATCTTCCTAGCCTCCTGCCATAGCTAGCAATTGCCCCGTTAGATGCAACCATTTTACCACAGCGTTCCTCCACCAAGGTATCAAATCGCAGGGCACCATCAAATGTTACACCAAGGTAGGGAAACGTTTTGACCTCTTCCAGAATGTGGCTCCCTATTTTGTATGTGAATTTAGAGGTGTTTTTTTTCCCTGCCAGGAGCACATAGGATTTACTAAGATTTGCAGTGAGGTCCAAGGCACTCATAAAACTGACAAATCCGTCAATCAGGGTTTGTAGACTCCTCGGTGTGCGTATAATCAGAACCGCGTCATCTGCATAAAGCAGAACAGGAATGTGACGCGACCCCACCCTTGGGCAATCTGCCTTCAGACCTAGCAGGAACTGCTCTAAGTTGTTGATATAAAGGGAAAACAAAAAGGGAGCAAGAATGCAGCCTTGACGGACTCCACTCTTGCAGGGAAAAGAACTAGTCAGTCCCCCCTCCCTATTAAGGCGGACCTTGGCAGTGGTGTCACTATGCAGTTCTCTCAAGATGTTAATTAGACCGCTCTCTATCCCCATACTGAGCATCATGCCCCACTATTTTTCCCTGTTGACATGGTCAAATGCTGCTGCCAAATCCATGAAACCCATGTAAATGGATTTGTCACTTGCTATGGTATACTTGGCAGTCAGCATATATAGGTTCAGGCACTGGTCACTAGTGGACCTCCCTCCCCTAAATCCATATTGAGTGTCCGAGAAGATGTTTCCTTCATCGGTCCACTCGGATAGTCTATTAAGGATTGCCCTCCCCAAAAGTTTTGCTGACACATCAATCAGGGAGATCGGGCGGTAGCACTTTGGGTCATCTATATTGCCCTTTTTGAAGATTGGCACAATTACTGCCGCGGACCAGGACCGGGGCAGGCCGTAAATAATAGCAGTGTTTATTACCCTTGTCATAAGAGGGGCCCAGAGTTCGATGTTACTCAAAAACAGATCAGGGGGGATTCCGTCAGGCCCCGGTGCTTTGTTTTTGGTCAGACCCTTAATCCCTGCAATAATTTCCTTGATGGAAAATTCCACCAATGTGGCCTCAATTGAACTGCCCGGTAAGTCTACAGTGGAACCAGGCTCATGATTATACAGGCCCCTATAGTGGTTGACCCACTGCTCTGGGAGAATGTTGGCCCCTATATCCGGGGAATCTTTTTCCTGGAAAGTTGGGTTATTAATTATTTTCCAGAAACCTGCTAAGTCCTTTCTTTCCCCCGCTTCTCGTAAATCTGCCCATGCTTCCGCCTGCAAGGCAAGCTTCCTCCTCTTAATCTCCTTTTTGTAAACATCTCTGCACTCTTTAACTTTGTGGGGGACCCTTGGTTTGGTTTTAAGGCAGCTTTTCAACTCCCTCAAGGCTTTGGAGCAGTCTTTATCGAACCAACGGGGATTCCCGTCGTTCTTGAGTGGCACACTGGTCTTTAGTAAACCATCGACCAGCTTAGCAATCTGGTCGAAAGCTTCCATTACCCTCGGTCCGTGGACTTCAGTGTCCAGACAATCGTTAATAGCGAGTTTCCCTGCGTCCACCAGGCCCTTGTAAAACTTTTCCCCGTCTATTTTAGCCCATTTTAATCTCCTGCCCTGGTCTGTTGCTCTCTCAGTGAAGGTAGGTTGGGCTCTAATTCTTGGACCTGCCAAGTACAGCAGTTCCAGAACAAGAGGGTTGTGGTCGCTAAAACCACTCCACTCAATCCCTCTACTGGTTGTCTTATTAATTAATGCCCTAGAGACCAAGATATAATCTATAAAGGAAGAGCATCCTCTACCCTTAAATGTAGGGGGGAGTGTACCACCCTCCTGCGTCCCTACCATATTAATGGTGTGTTCAAGATCATATTTGAACCGTAACGTCCTAAGAGCTAGGCCCAACGGCGTATGAGAGAAATGCGGTCCCTTCTCCATGGGGCATCGGGACCAATCTATGTTTGTTTGGACCAGTGCCGGGCACAAATGGCAGTTAAAATCTCCCATGACCACCAACCCATATGGGAGCCCGTTTTTTTGACCTGTTATTACCTGGCCCAGCCTGTTATCTAGTTCGGTGACAAGGAGGGTGTTAGATCCCGCAGTCTCATTATTATAGAGATTTACAGCGACAAATCTAAGGCCTTTCCCAGTGAACCTGACTGCCTGGATCCTGTGGGAGTTACAATCAAGGCAAGCATAATTTCCCGGTAGGCTCAAATCTGTATAAATAGCCAAACCTCCCCTGGCTCTCCCTGATCTTGATTTTTGCGCAGGTACAAAGAAAGACTTATACCCTTGTAAATGGAAATTATTCTCCTGGGCCCAGGTCTCCTGCAAACATATTATATGGAATTTCCTGATGTATTCAAGCCACTCTTTGTTATTAACTTTACCAGCCAAACCGGCTATATTCCATGAAATGATTTTTAGTGTGTCTCCCACCTGGACCCCGCTTCGCTGCGGCCCGCCTAGTGGTTCTCGCCCTTGTTCCCCCGGTAGTTAATTATTATTAAAATTTTAATTGATAATTAGTTATGTAAAATGTGTAACAATTATCATTTTAAAAATAAAGTTAAGATGTGTGTTGTGTAGTTTGTAGAGGTATGGGATAGAAATTTATTTAAGTACATTTAAAAATAGTTAATTCTTTTTTAAATTATGTTATTTATTATTGTATGTGTTAACTGTGCTTTTTTCTTGTAAGTAACATTGTATTTTTGGTTGCTAACATTTTGTAGCACATGCATTTGCTTACTTGGTTCAAACGTTACAGTCTCTTGTGAAGAGTGAGCGAGCCAACATTACATTTACTTTTACCAATGCCTGGGAACACTTCAAAGGTTAAGACATAACAGTGCCTTTGGCTCACCAGCTTCAACATATCCGCAGCAACCAATGCACTATTGTACTCATTTTCAAGATTTTTATGCAGGGCAGCGCAAAAAGTAACTTTGCTGCTCTGCCCTGCGTCAAAAGAAGAGGGCAGGAATGCACAGTATCTCATAGATACAGCGTATTTGTGCCCTTTCACTGTGCTGATGCACACACAGCTGCCTTGCACCAATGCTGGCACCCTTGCACCATGGTGCTATGGTGTCCGCGTTGGTGGAATGATATTTTTGTGCAGGAATGGACACCTTCCTGCATAAAAACAATCAATGGAGGATCTTTCCTCTTTGCAGCATGCAGCACACAAAGAAAGAGGACAAAACGAGGAGACATTAAGGGGCTGATTAGGATGGCAGGTGGACTGTCGTCTGCCCACCACCCTATCGTAAACAGGACCACCTGACAGGCTGCCAGCGGTTTCGACAAAGGCATTAAACTGCGACTGCCACCACAGCGGTCGCAATGCCTATATTTTGCATTGTTATGGAAAACAGGGTTAAACCCACTGAAGTCAAAAGGACCTGGGTAGTTATCAGTACAAAAGGAAGGGGTCCCAGACACAAAACAAATGCTTCAAACTTATTTCATTTATATTCAATTAATTCAAAGAGCAAAGCTATTGAATGCAAAAGAGTTTAATTCGGATTTGCATATACATCCTATTCAATGGTTGGAACTCATAATACATTTGATTATATACATAGCAAGTTTTTATAAATGTGCGTGCCCACATTCTCAACGGGGAGGGGTGAAGTGAGGGAAGTGTCAAGGATAGGGTAGGGATAGTCTGATTCATTCAGTGACAAGTCTTATTCTCAATTTAAAGACTGTGTACATGTGGTCCCTTTAGCCAAAGGCCACACCATGAGGCTCATAAAGAGTCCGAAATATAACTGATGAACAAGGGCCTAACTCCGCTGGAGCCATTAATGTCTTGCTTGGGGTCGGAGTTGGTCGTTGGTTGTGTAGTCTACGTTTCGACCCGGATTAACAGTAGGAGTGTGTTCCTTACAGAGTGGGTCTTCGTCAGGACAAAGAAGTTGTGGGTGGGCAACCTCCTGGGGGACAGTTAAAAAGAGATCAATTAGAACACACCCATCCTGTTAATTATTACAAGGAGGGCGGATAGTTTAACAATGAAAAAACGTGTTGTCAAATTGTGTCGAAAACACAATACACATAGTGTTAGATTAAGGAATACACAGAATCTGTCTATAGCTCACCTATCGCGAGCGGCGAGAGGGGCTGGATCAACAAAAGATGAACTCTCCCGGAGCAAAGTGGCAGTTTCTAACTGAAAATAACGAGGAAAAGGCTTATTCATCTACAGATCTTGTGCTTACGAGTTTATTCAAACAAAAAATAGAATTACAACAGAGCCTGTTGGGTCATTTTTTTTTATGGTCAAAAGGTTGTCTACACTCCATAACACAGAAGAATGCTGTCTACTCATTCACAACGTGAAATTAAAATGCCCCGGAATGGTGACATCTTGTCCAATATTTGATGCACAGTATATAGAACTACACCCGATGTCAGAGGTCTCACCAATCTTAGATAGGATTATAGATAAAGACAGTTCTCTGGTATTCATGGGCAGTTGTATGATTTCATACTCATAGAACTAAATGTGGATTACAAATTTACAAATAACTACTATCCGGGGCCTGTATTAAGACTGTATTATCACAATTTCTTGCCTGTAAATTCAGTGAAAAGGCATACCTCTGATCTCTGAAGGTTCTCAGGGCGTCATGACAGAACAGTAAAAAGTTCTTATGGGTTGTTAAATCGGTCAACTTAAAATAGGGAGACGGGGTTTTGTCATATCATTCAGGCATTATTTACATAATTTCTCTAAATGTCAAGGATAGTTCATTAGATAAGGCTTACCACTAATAATCAATTGGATAGCAGACAGGATGGATTCTGTGCCGGCAGCACACTTTTAGGTGCTTCAATATTTCGTACTACCAGGTGCAGATTATTTAGGAATTGATTAGAAAATGCCTACGCATGAGGGACACAAAGAGGAAACAAATTTTGATTTTATTTTCAGTGCCTGGGTTCAAAAAGGCACGGTTTTAAAAAGGAACATGGCTGTAAATTATTGTTGTATAGAAATTACCTCTCATGAACGGAAGGTTCTGGGAGCATCTGTCTGTATAATTAAGTTTTTACATTAAGCCTGGAAATTGAGGAAAAGGCATTTTAGATATTGATGCCGCGTTGGACTAAATACAGAAAGGGGCGTATTTGTTAGGATCCTTACCTCCACAAGTAGCAAATCATCAGGAGGAAGACTAGATCCTACGTAATTTGAACAGCCTCCTGTAAAACAGTAAGGCACCCATGGGTTCATAAAACGGACCGTGATTCAGCCGCGTTGTCTAGATTGTTAACAAAAAAGGGCGGGAGGAACTATTTACCTTAGACGTGTGGAAACCCGCCGGAATCTATCCGATGCGTTCGAAACGCTCAACGCTCTGCCACCGACCGCGTCAACCCGTTTACTTCCTGGTTAGTTTAAAGGGGGCGGGGCTTCGGGTCCACATCATGAAGATAGAAAAAAGACTCGCCCTGATTGGAGCATGTTAGTCTGGATATCTTCAGAGTATGATATTAAAAATGTTACAAAGTGGATAGTAATATCCGTGTACTTATTTTGGGGAGGCTATGCTTCCATATCCTGCAAAAAATTGTAAAGGTTATCCAAACCCGTTCGGAGGTGTTCCAGAGGTACATTGAGGGGTCGAACCTTTTTTGGTGCAGTAATGTTTAAGACTCCATTGAAGATCCATCACTCAAAAAGAGCTAGGTTCAACAGACCTTAGATGTTAAAGGTAGAGTAGTATTGTTATACACATATCATTCATCCAAGCAATAAGTGATCAACTTATACGATGTTACCTATCTAGACATTTTTAGATTTCTCTTAGCACGTACATGTCGTGTCTAAATAGTAGAGTGCACTTATCTCATAGGATAGTGTAACTCTTGCGATTTTTAGTTCAGAAAAATAATTTATACAGAATAAACAAAAAATAAAAATAAAATAGACAAACATTCGGTTCATACTCCTAATGTGTTATACATCTAGACATTTTTGAGGTCTGTCATTACCAAAGCATGTCATGTCCCGAGAGTAGAGTGCACTTATCTCATAGGATAGTGTAAACTCAAGCAGTTTATTTACAGTGTCATTGTGAAGATAGAAGCAAAACAATTTTACTGCCAATTATACTGTTTTATGATTGAATAACTGCAAGTAGTTCAACATAATATCCTGGAAATGGAAATCAAAGATTTGCTAATTGCACAAAACTGTTTTCAGATTCATTTAGACCCTCGACTACATTACTGCACCAAAAAAGGTTCGACCCCTCGATGTACCTCTGGAACACCTCCGAACGGGTTTGGATTAACTTTACAATTTTTTGCAGGATATGGAAGCATAGCCTCCCCAAAATACGTACACGGATATTACTATCCACTTTGTAACATTTTTAATATCATACTCTGAAGATATCCGTACTAGTATGCTCCAATTAGGGCAAATCTTTTTTCTATCTTCATGACGTAGACCCGAAGCCCCGCCCCCTTTAAACAAACCAGGAAGTAAACGGGTTGACGCGGTCGGTGGCAGAGCGTTGAGCGTTTCAAACGCATCGGATAGATTCCGGCGGGTTTCCACACGTCTAAGGTAAATAGTTCCTCCCGCTCTTCTTTGTTAACAATCTAGACAACGCGGCTAAATCACGTTCCGTTTTATGAACCCATGGGTGCCTTACTGTTTTACAGGAGGCTGTGCAAATTACGTAGGATCCAGTCTTCCTCCTGATGATTTGCTACTTGTGGAGGTAAGGATCCTAACATAGACGCCCCTTTCTGTATTTAGTCCAACGCGGCATCAATATCTAAAATGCCTTTTCCTCAATTTCCAGGCTTAATGTAAAACCTTAATTATAGAGACAGATGCTCCCAGAACCTTCCGTTCATGACAGGTAATTTCTATACAACAATAATTCCTTTTTAAAACTGTGCCTTTTTGAACCCAGGCACTGAAAATCAAATCAAAATTTGTTTCCTCTTTGTGTCCCTCATGCGTAGGCATTTTCTAATAAATTCCTAAATAATCTGCACCTGGTAGTACGAAATATTGAAGCACCTAAAAGTTTGCTGCCGGCACAGAATCCATCCTGTCTGCTATCCAATTGATTATTAGTGGTAAGCCTTATCTAATGAACTATCCTTGACATTTAGAGAAATTATGTAAATAATGCCTGAATGATATGACAAAACCCCGTCTCCCTATTTTAAGGTGACCGATTTAACAACCCATAAGAACTTTTTACTGTTCTGTCATGATGCCCTGAGAACCTTGAGAGATCAGAGGCATGCCTTTTCACTGAATTTACGGGCAAGAAATTGTGATAATACAGTCTTAATACAGGCCCCGGATAGTAGTTATTTGTAAATTTGTAATCCACATTTAGTTCTATGAGTATGAAATCATACAACTGCCCATGAATACCAGAGAACTGCTCTTTATCTATAATCCTATCTAAGATTGGTGAGACCTCTGACATGGGGTGTAGTTCTACATACTGTGCATCAAATATTGGACAAGATGTCACCATTCCGGGGCATTTTAATTTCACGTTGCGAATGACTAGACAGCGTTATTTTGTGTTATGGAGTGTAGACAACCTTTTGACCATAAAGAAAAATGACCCAACAGGCTCTGTTGTGATTCTATTTTTTGTTTGAATAAACTCATATACACAAGATCTGTAGATGAATAAGCCTTTTCCTCGTTATTTTCAGTTAGAAACTGCCCCTTTGCTCTGGGAGAGTTCATCTTTTGTTGATCCAGCCCCTCTCGCCGCTCGCGATAGGTGAGCTATAGACAGATTCTGTGTATTCCTTAATCTAACACTATGTGTATTGTGTTTTCGACACAATTTGACAACACGTTTTTTAATTGTTAAACTATCCGCCCTCCTTGTAATAATTAACAGGATGGGTGTGTTCTAATTGATCTCTTTTTAACTGTCCCCCAGGAGGTTGCCCACCCACAATTTCTTTGTCCTGACGAAGACCCACTCTGTAAGGAACACACTCCTACTGTTAATCCGGGTCCAAACGTAGACTACACAACCAACGACCAACTCCGACCCCAAGCAAGACATTAACGACTCCAGCGGAGTTAGGCTCTTGTTCATCAGTTATATTTCGGACTCTTTATGAGCCTCATGGTGTGGCCTTTGGATAAAGGGACCACATGTACACAGTCTTTAAATTGAGAATAAGACTTGTCACTGAATGAATCAGACTATCCCTACCCTATCCTTGACACTTCCCTCACTTCACCCCTCCCCGTTGTGAATGTGGGCACCCACATTTATAGAAACTTGCTATGTATATAATCAAATGTATTATGAGTTCCAACCATTGAATAGGATGTATATGCAAATCCGAATTAAACTCTTTTGCATTCAATAGCTTTGCTCTTTGAAGTAATTGAATATAAATGAAATAAGTTTGAAGCATTTGTTTTGTGTCTGGGACCCCTTCCTTTTGTACTTATATTTTGCATTGTGGTGGGTGCTGCTGGCTGCAGCACATGCTGCAATGCATAAATGGGATACATTACATGTCCTTGCACTGTGTGGCAGGCAACATGCGGTGCCTGCCACATGGTGCAGGGATATGTAGGAGGTGCCCCTCACAACCTACTGCTTTGAGCAAGAGGGGGAGGGGGCCTCGCTAGAGGCCCCCAAGGTCCCTTCCTGTCTGCCTTTTCAAAGCAGGTTACCCACCATGAAAAGGGGGGTGGAAAGAGACATTGTAATCCCCATGGCAGTGCCTGGCATGCAGCACCACCATTGTAGGGAATACAACTCACTCTGACACAGCGGCGTGCTTCCGACCGCCAACAAACAACCCGCCATTGTAATATGGAGGGTGTAAAATTTGCTTACGATGGTGGTGAGACTGCTCCAGACGGGCCTAAGTTATTTCTCCTCGTTACTCCACCCCTGAAGAGGTGCACAATTTTGATGCATTCCCAGATTTACGCTATGTTGAAAATCTGGGAATGTGCCAAAATCCATGGTCATTGCATGGGAACACCCACTGCAACACCCATGGCACGCCTCCCTGATGCAGTGTGGCTGGATTGCTTCCACCATATCTATGAGGCGATATAAAGTCGCGCTGGGTGGCTTTGTGTTGCCTCGTAGATTTGACTGTGACACTGCGGTGGTGCAGGCCTCTTGTAAATGAGGCCCCCTGTGTGTAAGAATCTGAATAGTCCAACCATCGCAAAGAAAGCATCACTGACAAAGCCAAAAGGCTTGCAGCCAATGCCAGATCTATTGGCTTTGCTAATGCTTTTTAGAATATTATTGTAGATATTTTATTTATTAACTTTTTCTTTTAGAAATGTATAATTCACTGTTTCCCTTAGAAAGTTCAAGAAAATCTGAGAAGCCATTTACTAGTCACCACTAGTTCAGAATTGCTTGACTGTCATAGTATGCTAAAATAACATGGCTTGCATTATCTCAGATGGTGTAATACCTGTTGATCCCTTCTATGCAGTATGCCTTCCTTATCTTCTTTCTTCATACTGAAATAACTGTTTTTCCAAGTAGTAAAGAACTCTGGCACAGATATAGACAATGGGCCTCATTAGGATGGCGGACAGGCAGAAGTCTGTCTGCCATCCATTCAGAAGGGGGACCGCCCGCCTACAAGGTGGCAGTCCTACATGCCAAATTACAACCGCCACCATGGCAGTAGCAATGCCTATTCTTTGTTGCTGCATTTTGCAATGCTTTGAAAGAAGGCTAAATCAGATCATTACACAATGAAGTAAACCTCTCTGAAAACAATTGAAGTTCAAATCTTTATATGACTAAAAACAATCACAATACACAGGAATTACTTCATTCCGTGACGACAAAAGTTTCAATAAATGCTAAAACATGTGATAAAAAGTGACTGTTGGTGAACAAAGTGATCAGTGCATTAAATTCAGTGACACATATATACAAATTGAACAAGGGGGAGTTTTTGGAAGGCCAGAGTTTTCAGTTAGTACTCCAAGGAAACAAGAGGTTGCTGTGCAAGTTCCTGGAGGTATCTTGACCAATATTGAGCGTCGACGTTTCCACCCTGGTGCGCCCCAGTCGGTGGTCGCGGCAGGTCTTTATCAAGACAGGGCAGGGTCTGGAAATGAAGGGAGAGAGTTTTCAGAGATGTGTGGGTTTTAGATGTCAAACAATGACGTCTGCGAGCAAGGAATACTCACATTGAGGTCTGGTGGAACAGGAGGAAATATCACAACCTGGAGGGCAGCCGGTGGGTCAACCTGAGAAGGACAATTTGAACTAGTTTAGCTAAGGAGCCGGAATGTTGTGGGTTGACTAACCAGTTCACTTATGGTAAATCGATCAGGGACTGATTTGGTGGGGCGTAGTCGTTAATATTTAAAGTGGGAGTATCCAGCTCAACAGAGAATAAAGGCAAACCACATTACGTACCACGAGGGTTGTGGGGCGTCCGTAAATTAGCCAAGGTGAGGGGAAATTGAAATGAATTCAGCCACTAGGCATTATCCAAGCATTAGCCAATTAATCAATAATGCGAGCGTGAGGGTAGAAGCGATATTTTATTTAAAAAAAGGTTAGGCCAATCGCATTGTTTACCTCGAGGGATGTGGGGCGTCGGTAAATTAGCCAGAGTGAGGGGAGCGACCAATATTAAGTTAAATGACTAAAACCCCTAAGCGATGCCCATGCATTAGCCAAAAAATCGATAATACAAACTTTGCAATCTATACAGAAAGGCCACGGAAAGGAATACCCTACTTAAGTGTGACTCTCACCACCCACGTAACCTAATTGACAATTTACCATTCGGTCAGTATTTGCAGATGATGCGCAACTGTACCATAAAAACAGACTTCTTCAGCGAAAGAGAGATACTCACTAAACGCCTACGTGAACGAGGTTATCCTCTGGTGCTGCTCAAGCGTGCTAAAAAGAGAGCTTGGTACTGCCCAAGAGAGGAGTTACTCACTCCAAAAAAAAAGAAACATGCCACTACCAACCTAGTCTGCGTTATCACCTTCCATTCTAGGAGCAACATCATGAAGAAAACAGTAAAGAAATACTGGAATCTGGTGGCATCAGAGCTCAGTATGGATAAAAGTCCGCTGTTTGCATTTAGGAGAGGGCACAATATAAAGGACAATGTGGTAAAAGCTTTTCTAGAGCCTCCAAAGTCATTAACCCTAAGGGACCATTTGGGCTTGCCTCCTATGAAAGGACACTTCAAATGCAGCACCTGCAAAGCATGCCCCCTATGCATTGATGGACCCTCCTTCTCCCACAATAACAAAACATACACACTGCCTTCCCTTACAAATTGTAACACTTCAAATGTTATATACATCATTCTATGTCCATGTGACAAACCTTATGTGGGCCAAACGACACAGAAGGCTAAGGCGCGAATATTACAGCATATGAGCAGAATCCATTGCAAGGTCCAGGGGGCTCCCATGGTAGACCACTTTATCAGTCAAAATCATGATCCAGATAGTATGCGCTGGCATACATTGGAAAAAATCAACTCAAATCCAAGAGGAGGATCCATAACTTCAGCACTCAATAGAAAGGAGTGTAAATGGATCCATATTCTGAACTCTGTGAGCCATGGACTAAACGAGCACAAGGAGATTTCTAAGCAAATGGGTTAACTGTAATTTTGTTAGCCTCAGTTGTGTCTCGGTTCCCTGAACATGAAACTTCCTCTGAACTGTGTCTCTGAACTGAACAAAATTTTTTCCATGAACATGAAATTTACTCTGAACTGTGTCTCTGAATTGGCCAAATGACAAGTAACCTTAAACCTCTCCCCTTGGTACTTGTTCTGGCCACTATGCAGCATGTGATATGGACAATTTCACTGTTTAATGCTTATTTTAGACTCTGTTATGTTTTTGCCTTCCAGTCACTAAAGTATACTTTCACTCACTGGCCACGAGATATGTACATTTTTGACCTTTACACATTCATGTAAGTGTAATTTGTCTCCTGAATGTTCTTCTTTCCAAAATAACCCCCCAAGCGGCCTGCATGATATTTGACACGCTTCATCACAGGTCTTAGCAACTTGCCTCGTCATGGTGTACTAGGCTCATCACAGCCTAATGCACCCGCGTTGCCTAGTAACCAACATGCACAAACGTCTTCGAGGTTTCCTTATTCTCTCTACCTAGCAACTGATGCGTAAGAACGTCTACGAGAACCTCGCTGACAGCTCAGTCGGCGTTCTCCCATTGCAGTGATCGCACTCGGACCCACTGCTCAATCGTCGAACTACTCGGGGTAAGTTAGCTCTCTGCCCGAACCGGGCACCCGGATTTCGTAACTAGTCACAATTTGAATGTCGAGCACACGTCAGCTCCTCATCGGGCGCGATGAAATTGGCGCCTCCGGTTGATTCATTCACTTTATCCCATTGCTGTTTTTAAATAACCTCCATTAACACACCAGCCGCTACTCGGTTCGCATTATCGATTTTTTGGCTAATGCATGGGCATCGCTTAGGGGTTTTAGTCATTTAACTTACTAGTGGTCGCTCCCCTCACTCTGGCTAATTTACCGACGCCCCACATCCTTTGAGGTAAACGATGCGATTGACCTAACCTTTTTTTAAATAAAATATTGCTTCTACCCTCACGCTCTCATTATCGATTTATTGGCTAATGCTTGGATAATGCCTAGTGGCTGAATTCATTTCAATTTCCCCTCACCTTGGCTAATTTACAGACGCCCCACACCCCTCGTGGTAAGTAATGTGGTTTGCCTTTATTCTCTGTTGAGCTGGATACTCCCACTTTAAATATTAACGACTACGCCCCACCAAATCAGTCCCTGATCGATTTACCATAAGTGAACTGCTTAGTCAACCCACAACATTCCGGCTCCTTAGATATGTAGATTTTTGACCTTTACACATTCATGTAAGTGTAATTTATTTCCTGAATGTTCTTCTTTCCAAAAAACTCCCCCGCGCGGCCTGCGTGATATTTGACACGCTTCATCACAGGTCTTAGCAACTTGCCTCGTCATGGCGCACTAGGCTCATCACAGCCTAACGCACCAGCGTTGCCTAGCAACCGACGTGCACAAACGTCCTCAAGGCTTCCTTATTCTCTCGTTACCTAGCAACTGACGCGTAAGAACGTCTACGAGAACCTCGCTGACAGCTCAGTCGCCGTTCTCCCATTGCAGTGATCGCACTCGGACCCACTGCTCAATCGTCGAACTACTCGGGGTAAGTTAGCTCTCCGCCCGAACCGGCCACCTGGATTTCATAACTAGTCACAATTTGAATGTCGAGCACTCCGTCAGCTCCTCATCGGGCGTGATGAAATTGGCGCCTCAGGTGGATTCATTCACTTTATCCCATCGCTGTTTTTAAATAACCTCCATTAACACACCAGCCGCTACTCGGTTCGCATTATCGATTTTTTGGCTAATGCATGGGCATCGCTTAGGGGTTTTAGTCATTTAACTTAATAGTGGTCGCTCCCCTCACTCTGGCTAATTTACCGACGCCCCACATCCCTCGAGGTAAACGATGCGATTGTCCTAACCTTTTTTAAAATAAAATATCGCTTCTTCCCTCACGCTCGCTTTATCGATTAATTGGCTAATGCTTGGATAATGCCTAGTGGCTGAATTCATTTCAATTTCCCCTCACCTTGGCTAATTTACAGACGCCCCACACCCCTCGTGGTACGTAATGTGGTTTGCATTTATTCTCTGTTGAGCTGGATACTCCCACTTTAAATATTAAGGACTACGCTCCACCAAATCAGTCACTGATCGATTTCTCATAAGTGAACTGGTTAGTCAACCCACAACATTCCGGCTCCTTAGCTAAACTAGTTCAAATTGTCCTTCTCAGGTTGACCCACCGGCTGCCCTCCAGGTTGTGATATTTCCTCCTGTCCCACCAGACCTCAATGTGAGTATTCCTTGCTCGCACACGTCATTGTTTGACGTCTAAAACCCACACCTCTCTGAAAACTCTCTCCCTTCATTTCAAGACCCTCCCCTGTCTTGATAAAGACCCGCCGCGACCACCGACTGGGGCGCACCAGGGTCGAAACGTAGACGCTCAATATTGGTCAAGATACCTCCAGGAACTTGCACAGCAACCTCTTGTTTCCTTGGAGTACTAACTCAAAACTCTGGCCTTCCAAAAACTCCCCCTTGTACAATTTGTATATATGTGTCACTGAATTTAATGCACTGATCACTTTAATCACAAAATAGTTACTTTTTATCACATGTTTTAGCATTTATTGAAACTTGTGTTGTCACGGAATGAAGTAATTCCTGTGTATTGTGATTGTTTTTAATCATATAAAGATTTAAACTTCAGTTGTTTTCAGAGAGGTTTACTTCATTGTGTAATGAGCTGATTTAGCCTTCTTTCAAAGCAATTTTTGTTGCCACCCAACAGAACCACTTTGTTTTTTAATCACGCATACCCAGGTTCTGACGGACACAGTGTTACCCCTTTTATGTAAAACAAGCATTTTGCAATGCAACACGCGCAACGAAATTCGTTTTATTAATTTATATGTTTACTTACCTCTAATCGGCCGTAATCCGTACTTTACTAACCCTCAACCTGCTCCTCTCCCGCGTCAGCGCCCAGCAGCACTCCCACCACGGGCTGCTACTGCAATATTTCATAATCATTCTTATCTGTTTAACTGTCGTGTGAGCATTTTTTATGTTAATTAATTAGATGTTAACAAATTCCAAATTCCTATTCTGTTTGCAGTTCTTCTTCCCGTTATTGTCTATATATGGTGTCATGACCGTTTGGGACGGATTCAGGTTTTTCTCATCATTTGCTGTTTCCACCCTCTCCACTCAACAGAATATTTTTCCCCTTTAAGTATGTCATTCAGTCCCTCTCTTTATGACTTGTGTCATCTTCCTTTGATTATTATATGGTTCTCTATTATCGTTTCCTTTAATCTCTTTCTTTTTTTTTGTTCCTTTCTAGTCCCTGTTTATCATCTCTTCCTTCATGTTTACCTTCTCTTTTAATGTTTTAACTCTTACTCTCATTATTTTCGTCTTTCACCATGTTATTGTAAGGTGAGATTTGTATTTGTTTAATATTGCTTTACGTTCAGAGTTGTCTTTTGGAATGTTAGGGTTTCACCAGTGCTTTATTTGTAACATAATGAGAGCCGGTGCCCAAAGCACTGCTCAAAAGACAGTGACCTGTGCTATTAAAAGTCCCTGCACCAAATACCAAGGCTGCGTAGTTGCCAGGACTAAGAAACACCGACCTTAATTGTTTCAGGAGTCTGCAGGAACAAAGCTCAGACCTCGAATCCCACTGAAGTCTGGACCATGTACACTGCACCGACAACTGTGTATGGGAAGCAGACCCCAAGGGAAAGGGGGTTGAGAAAGAGAAAAAGAAGAGAGACTACTGACTTCTTTTACGAATTGGGTGGGTGTCGTCATACTTCCTTGGTCAACGATCTCCAAGGTCACACCTTTGGTGATGCCGGGGATCCCTCCTGTTACGTGGAAGTAGAGGAAAGGTTATACTCCCTAACTATTAACCTGTCCCACCAGGTTCCACCCAATCCCCACTTCCCAGTTGTGTACATTGTCTCAATGAGGGCTAGAGTGTTGGAGCTCTTAATGACTTCTTCTGTAGTGGTCTTTCAATACGTATTGTGGCTGATAATCATGTATCTCCCTCACAAATAAGGGTTTGTGGTTTTGTTATTCCCTAAAGACAGAAGGAGTAAGTTAGGCTTAGGGTTAGTTATACAAAGCAAAGTGTGTGTTCCCTTTTTAATCAGTTACTTCTTTTGTGGGCTCTTCACTGTGTCATGCAAGTTTAGAGGGGTGCCTTGCCTTCAGTGTCCTCTTAGATCTCCTCTTCTGGCTTAAGTGCATTTTAGTTGTGAACGTATTTGGCTGCTGTTCTAACCTAAATACCTGAAAAATAAATCAGCATACCATTGTCCAACACAACTTTTTTCAGTTGAAGCACTTTTTCCAGTCTAGCACATGCTTGCGGTAATTCACCTAACCATGCAAGTAATGAATGTCTCTTTTGTTTTCCTTGCAGGCGATCGCCTTGAGCAGAAAATGTTGAATCTGGATATTAGGACAGAAGGTAGATGCCACAACAGAATGCTGTCCGCAAGATCAGGTAAGTGGTATCAAATCTTGAAAAAATGAACAGGACCTCAGGACAAACAGACTCTCCGCTTGAGAAGTCTTAAAGGCAAGCAGTTAGCACATGCAGGGGAGTGGCTTTCATATAAGACTTCGTCCTTGTTGGTAGCCACTCCCCAAGGCCCTGTGAGTAAGCAGGGTTTCCAGGGGCTGTAGGAAGGAGGCTTACATTAAAAGTGCAATGGCTGTGGGAAGGAGGCTAAAATTGAAACGGCAATGGTAGTGGGGGGCCATGGAGCACTGTATATTAGGAACAAGAGTATGGGAAGGTTGAAAGTTCAAGATAACAGGAGGAAGAGGGTGGACTGGATCTGGGTGACAGGGGACGTAACCAGGCATCACAAACAGCGCAGGCAGAGAGAGAGACAACAGTTCTCCCTCCTTAAAGGCCAACCTGACAGGAAGGGGCTTGGTAGGGTGTCTGGCATGGAACTGATGGTCCAGGCGAGGGGTGTGGACATGGCAGGTGGTTCCCAGGACAGATTTTCAGTATACCCTTTCCAGTTGAAAAGGTAAAATAATCATCCTCCAAGACCAGAGGACGGGGAGGAAGGCCAGAACCAGAGGAATGATCGGGCTTGAGAAGGAAGAGATGAAACACTGGGTGTATCTGGTACTCATCAGGCAAGGTCAGCTCAATACAGACTGGGTTCAGGTCTTGGGCGACTGGAAACAGGCCTATAAACCAAGGTTGTAGTTTCCGTGGGCCGTGTAGGCGGAGGTTCTTGGCTGTAGTGTGCACTGAAGGAATTGTTCTAGGGAATGATTTACTCTCTACATCTATTCATCAGTCTCAGGATGGTAGGCCAAGGAGAAATGGAGGTTAGTCCCTAAATATGATCACAAGCCACACCAAACTTCAGCAATGCATTGGGGGGGGGGGCATGATCTGAGATTATGATTTAGGGAATTCCATGTAAACGAATCACATGTTGCAGAAATGAATTGACTAGTGCCATGGCCCACTATAGTTTCCGTAGAGATAAAGAGAGCTTGTTTATTTAACATATCCACTATAACAAGGATAGTGGTATACCCTTTTATAGTAGGCATGTTCGTGATGAAATCCAAGCGTGTGGCAAGGAGCTGATGGGATTTGTAATGGGTGTAACAAGCAACTAGGTATTTGTGTACTACTCTTGTTTTGTGCACAGGTTGCGCATTGTTGCACTAAGGTTGTGATGTCTTTGGAGATCTCCTCCCACCAGAACCAGCGCATGTAATTCTGTCTAGTTTTTTGCTTCCTAGGATGTCCCACTAAGGAGGTGGTATGATTTCAGTATATAACTTCTTTTTGCAAGTCTGGAGTAGTGATATACAATTGCCCAGAATGGTAGAATCCTCCCTGTCAGATGTCATTGCCTGGCTTTTTATAACCAATTCTGGTATCCATTTTGTCAAACTGTTGTTGCAATCTTTCTCAAAAGCCAGATACAGTATTAGCTCCTAATATTCTCTCAGGCAATAGGATAGCGGAGAAGCGCTGATGGAAGTGTTTGCAGGACTAGAAGTATGGATACAAGACAAGGCATCGGTCTTGGACAGGTTTGTCCCCAGTCGGTATGTTAACACGAAATCAAACTGACAAAAGACCAAAGCCAATGCCTCTCTACGGGACACCAAGGCCTGGGCAGAGTGAAAAAAATGCAGATTTCCGTGATTTTGAGCATATCTTGATGGTATGGCAAGACTCCAAATTGTAATGTCTCAATTCCTGGAAGGTCATTTTGATAGCGAAGCGTTCACACTCAGTGATTGTGTTGTTTTGTTCTGCTGGTAATAATTTGTGGGAGAAATAACCTGTTGAATACTTATTGACTGTGCGCTCATCCCTTTGGTAAAGAACTCCCCTGATGGTGAACTGGGAAACGCTCGCATCCACAGAATATTGTCAGGTCGGGTCAGAGTGTTTGAAATTGGTGCTGATGTTTATCTTTCTTTTAGTCTATGGACCATTTGAATGGGGTTTTCTTCTTCAGTAGCTTAGAGATTGGAGCAACTATGTCAGAAAAATGAGTAATAAATAGGGGTGGGCAGTAAATTCTGCTCCGCCGGCGGAGTTCTCAGTGTTTTGCCACTCCGCACGGAATTTGGCAAAAACTCCGCCAACTTTCACGTAGTAGAGTTTACCGCCCACCTCTATCACAACATTTGGTGGATCGCATATAGATGGTTGCCTGGTAAACATCAAAACAGTCTCTCAGCACCTAGAGTTAAAGTAGAGAATAAGCATTTATTTACGGCTTTCTGAGCATGCATGTGTCTTTTAGATGCCTGGAAAGTAGAAGGATATACTGTCAAATATGCTGGGGTATGGGCAGCAGTGCTTACAAATAAGGTAAGTTTATTGGCATGTGGATGCGTTAAGATTTGGCACTTTGAGTTGAAATCCGATAGCTACCCCTAAGTTTCGTACCCTTCCTTCTCCAAAGACAACCCTAACCAGTCGCCCTAGGGGCCACTTCATCTCAAAAGAAACTATGTCACCAAAAAGTGTCTAAGGAATATTCTGGATGTAAACAATGCATATATTGCAATCTTAAATGAAATTAATTAAAAAAGTAGCAAGTAGCAACAGCCCAAAGTCAGCAACCAGTGAGCAGGGATTTTCACATTTTTGGGACTGTACTCAAAAAGGAGGGCCATTCAAGCTTGGTGATGAATCTTTGGTATCAGTGGGCTGACATATCCTGAGAACAATAAGGTGTAGTCAGTATAACCCCCTGCCATCATTGTGGGGGGGGAGGGGAGGGGAGGGTCCACACTCCTGCTAATCAGAGAGCACAAATACAAAACTATTAGCCAATACATGGATTGGTTTTACTTTACGAGTAGTGAATCAAAATGGAAGTAAGGCACTGCGGTGACACGCATCCTATCACAAGAAGCTTGAAGGCTGAACCATAAGATAACAAACTATTTGATTTCTAGTGGTTGTCAGGGAGAACTTAAATGTCCGTTTTCCATGCTAAGCTGAAGGGTGTAGTGTATTCAGTAGTTTCCGCTCATTGTTCCGATCCACGCACATGTTGCTAGTCCAGAATCCTTGTTGCAAAACATTGATCTTCACTGAGTGTTACTTCGAGTCTCCTCAGCACTCTCGCTCCACAAGGTGAAGGCGTCTGACAGCAGCAACCTGATACAGAGGCCATCCTCAGAGGTAAAGAGGCATACTGCACATCGCCAAGAAGTGGGTCGGAAAAGAATGTGTATGCATGACAGGCTGAGCATTAGTTGGCAAAGTACAGGTAGCGGCAGACAAGAGGTTGCACCCCTCTCCTCTTTAAGAGCTTTACTTTAACATTGAAAACAAGACATCAAGTGGGGCTGCTTTTTCCTCCATGTCGGTGGACCTCATAACTCTAAGGTATTATTAATGAATAACAGACACAAATGATTGAATGGTGCAGTCATTTACTACAATGAAATGGAGACTGCTTATGTAGCTTATTAGTCGGGATGTGCAAAACACTGTGGAATCTCGTAAAGTTTTTAAGTAACTCTGAAACATAAACCTAGTAATAAACTTGCTGTAGAATTTTGCAAAGCCTAAACGGCTCTGCACTTCTTTCACACTGTTTGGAGTTGGCCACTTTAGAATCGCTTCTATATTTGTGTTATCCATCTGGTCCCTGTGGGTGCAATTATGAAGCCTAAGAAATCTATCTGTATGGTGTGGAAGGCACATTTTTCCAATTTGCCATAAAGACGATTCGATCACAATTTTGCTGGACTGCCTTTACATCTCGTATATGTTCTTGGGTGTCTTTGAAGTAAATCAAGATGTTGTTTATGTGAACGATGACATAAACATCCAGAATTTCTCATAATACCTCATTGATGAAGGACTAAAAAGCTGCAGGAGCATTACAAAGCCCAAACTGCATTACAGGGTACTCATAAAGGCCGTAGTTGGTGCGGAAGGCAGTCTTCCATTCATCTCCTTCTCGCAGGCAGATAAGATAATATGCCCCATGGAGATCCTACTTAGTATATATTGTAAATTATATAAGTACACCCAGAGCACTAAAACGTCTGCCAAAGGTCTGCAAATGGGAACAAGTTCATTTATTGTTGAAAGGTCAATGATCCATCTTTTTTTTGTCCTCATTTGTGCAATTAACAGGAAAAAGGAGGTGTCCGGGGTCTTATTTCTCTCTGTTCCATCTTGAGTCTGTTTTTTATTTTCAGGGGGCCCTTTACTCTGATAGACACCTTCCATCCTTTCCCATTGGATCCAAGGAAAGAGGGACTGCTTTCTGAGACCACCGGTGCGAGTACCTTATTTGTGGATTATTGCTGTATTGCATAATCATTGGATGTTATACTGTCCCATGTCCTGTTAAATCTGTACCATACTTCCCTTTCCAGATATCCCAAAAGCCTACCCTCTTGCTAGGCATCCCCCCTCTGTCTATTTTCTTTATTCTCTGTACTGCGGTTACTCATTCTACGTGCATAGGTGAGATGTTAGATACCCACTTAATACAGATCTCAGTATCATTGCGGCGAAGTACCCCAAATATAATTAGCTCTGTGCTCTGTGCTTACCTCTATGTAGTGACCCATCACATCTGTAAGTGTCTTACCCATATCTTGCCAGAAACCTAGGAGCTGTGGACACTACCTGAACATGTTTGTGCCGTCAGCTTTTTCTTCTCCACATTTAGGGCAGCACTTCACTGCTTGCTTCATCATCTTTGTTAGCTTCTGCCTTCGGGTTTCGTCATAGCCAACAAATGGGGGGGAATGTTAGTTGTTCTCCTAATAGTATTCTTCCATTTTTAAGTTGGAAGGCACTGTAATATTGGGTATACACTGAAAATATTGAGTTTTAAATATCGAGTTACATTAATATCGAATTAAAAATATAGAATGGACACAATATTGAATGGACAGAATATAGACTACAAAAATATCAAATAGAAAAGCATTAATATCGAATCCAAAATATAGAATGGACAAAATAACGAATTGACAGAATATAGACAACAAAAATATAGAATGGACAGAACATAGACAACAAAAATATAGAATGGACAGAATATAGACAACAAAAATATCGAATTTGAGGTAAGTTAATATCAATTTCTAAAAGTTTTTTTTATGTTACTATATGTGTGAAAAGTGTATATTTATTTTATAATGTATTTTAAATAATTAATTTATGGTATTTATTTTTGCATAATATAATTCTGTAGCGGGTTGTGGGTTTATAGGGGAATAGAGTGGGAAGTAATTTAATTATAATTAATTAAATATGTTAATTTATTTATTGGTATTTATTTTGAATTAATTGTTAATTCATTATTAATTGGTAATTTCTTAAATATAATTGGTAATTAATTTTAATTAATTGATTAATTGATAATTATGTTAATTATATTAATGTATTTTCTGTAGCGGGTTGTGGGTTTATGGGGGAATAGGGTGGGAAATAATTTAATTATAATTAATTAAATATGTTAATTTATTTATTGGTATTTATTTTGAATTATTTGTTAATTAATTGGTGAATAATTAAAATATAATTGGTGATTAATTTTAGTTAATTGATTAATTGATAATTATGTTAATTATATTAATGTATTTTCTGTAGTGGGTTTTGGGCTTATAGGGGAATAGGATGGGAAGCACAGTAATTATAATTCATTAAATATGAGAAACAAAATTGATGTTTATTTTGAATTGATTGTTAATTAATTATTAATTGGTAATTATTTAAAATATAATTGGTCATTAATTTTAATTAATTGATTAATTAATAATTATGTTAATTTTTTTAAATATATTTTCAGTAGTGGGTTGTGGGTTTATAGGGGAATAGGGTGGGAAGTAATTTAATTTTAAATATTTAAACATTTAAATGTAATTATTGGTTATTTCTGTTGTAATTTTTTATTATTTTATAATTGTTAATAATTTATTGTTAATTGTAAAATAATTTATATTAGTAGGTCATTTAAAAAAAATGTCATTTGTATTTGTAATTGATTAATTAATATATTATATAAAATTGTTAAATATTTTAAAATATTTGTAATTGGTATTAATATTTAATTTATTTCTATTCACATATGAAGTATTTACTTTCCCTACTGTTGCACTCTCAGGAGTGGGAATAGTAATTTTTACCCCAATGCTATCCAACGCGTTCCCTTCTGTTGCACTCACTGAAGTGGGAATAGTAATTTTTACCACTACGCTATCCATCGCTTTCCCTACTGTTGCACTCTCTGCAGTGGGAATAGTCATTTTTACCCCTATGCTATCCAACGCTTTCCCTACTGTTGCACTCACTGGAGTGGAAATAGTAATTTTTACCCCTACGCTATCCATATTTTCCCTACTGTTGCACTTTCTGGAGTGGGAATAGTAATTTTTACTCTACCGCTATCCAACGCTTTCCCTACTGTTGCACTCATTGGAGTGGGAATAGTAATTTTTACCCCTACGCTATCCAGTGCTTTCCCTACTGTTGCACTCACTGGAGTGGGAATAGTAATTTGTACCTCTATGCTATCCAACGCTTTCCCTACTGTTGTACTCTCTTGTAGTGTAGTTCTGATTTTCCCTGTAGGCCCTGCGCATTGGAATAACATAAACAGCAGTATAGACGTAGAAGTGCGGTCTTCCAGGTCTCTACTGACTATGCTAAACTTAAGTGGGTTTGTTACCAACTAGCTCAGAGGTCACTGGAAACTTTCTTGACTGAATAGGAAGTGATCAGCTTCCCTGGTACAGACAAGAAGGGATTCAGTTTTCCAACAACCGCATAAACATGACAACTTTGCTCCTCAGAATAAGAGTCGATCTCTAGAGTCGTGTGAAACAATAGACAGTTATTTTACTCAGTCAGTTGTGCAGATTACTTTCACCAAGAGGCAGAGAATAGAGAGACGGGCGTTTTCAATAAAAAGGTATTATTTATTGAACAGTCTTTTTTCTCGTGCAAGAGAAATGAATTGCCACAATTGCAAGACTAGTTATTATAAAAAGTGCGTACAGTAAAATGAGGATTGCGAAATAATACTGTAAAAGCATAGATATGGTTTCTTAGCCATACAATGGTTAAAATGAATAAAATATATACATTCATATATACATTAGCTAACATACTCAACTGGTGCTTCTAACTACGCCTACCCCAGTGTACCTGACCTAAGCCTAATACTTGGGAGGGAGTAAGTAAGTAGCAGTTTTAGTTAAGTTGGTTTTGCCAAGGTTTGCTTCAAGAATTCTCTTCTAAGGGTTTAGTCAACACCATACCTCTGAAATAGAATGTTGGAGGTCTTGTATCTCCTTTCAGGGCTCGATATCCCAGTTACTCGCAAGAGTAGGCTGGAAACGCCGGAGCTGGATTTTCTCGGCAGAAGAAAAGACAGCGTCTCTCTCCGCGCGTCAAGGAGGAGGAGGGGCAGCGTCCGTGGGCAGCTTGCATCTGCTGGGCTCTGTAAGGGACAGCTGATCTGCTCCTGTGTTCACCACACCATCGCTATCATCGATGTCGTTGAGGCAGCGTTTGCTTAAGGCAACGTTGGTAATATTTATACCTGAAAGGTGCCTTGTTTGACGAAAGTGTTTGGACATAAGACGTCAATAAAGATGTCACTAGGAAGTGATCATCTCTCAGTGCTCATTAGAGTTCTATTACTAATCAAAACATAGCAAGCGGGGCTTTCCCAGGTTGCTGAGTTTTATCTTGTTGAAGAACTCGGAGTGTAATCTAGGAATCTTAGATAGTGGCTTCTGCTGTGTCATTTGCTCTAATTAGCTGCAGAGGAAGAGATTCTGAAATGTGTCTCTGATCGTGTTTGGCCAGAGACGAGTTTCTGAAATATCGCTCTTGATCGTTTATGCCATTATAGAGGTACAAATGGATTATAGCCGTATAGGGGCATAAGGTCACAGTATTGATCGGGGTCCTAGTTTAGAACACAACACTCTGGAGTGGGAATAGTAATTTTTACCCTCCCGCTAACCAACGCTTTCCCTACTGTTGCACTCATTGGAGTGGGAATAGTACATTGTATGCCTACGCTATCCAACGCTTTCCCTACTGTTGCACTCTCTGGAGTGGTAATAGTAATTTTTACCCCTACGCTATCCAACGCTTTCCCTACTGTTGCCGTAGTTGGTGCGGAAGGCAGTCTTCCATTCATCTCCTTCTCGCAGGCAGATAAGATAATATGCCCCATGGAGATCCAACTTAGTATTAGTATATATTGTAAATTATATAAGTACACCCAGAGCACTAAAACGTCTGTCAAAGGTCTGCAAATGGGAACAAGTTCATTTATTGTTGAAAGTTCAATGATCCATCTTTTTTTTGTCCTCATTTGTGCAATTAACAGGAAAAAGGAGGTGTCCGGGGTCTTATTTCTCTCTGTTCCATCTTGAGTCTGTTTTTTATTTTCTGTGGGCCCTTTACTCTGATAGACACCTTCCATCCTGAAATATCGCTCTTGATCATTTATGCCATTATATGGGTACAAATGGATTATAGCCGTATAGGGGCATAAGGTCCCAGTATTGATCCTAGATTAGAACACGACACCCACTCCATGAATTTATGTCCATCAAATTACTAAAAACTATAGCAATAAGATGCATGTGTAACATTACCCACCCCAAAATACATATCTGCATTTGAAATGGCGTATTTCGAAATACATGGAAATATTGGCACTGTACGTCTTTAAGCGTAGAAATCATTCAAAATTAAAGCATATGTAATCAGTGAACGATTTTGCGAAACATTACACATGAAATATCTCTTTATACAGAAAAGAAGGGCGAGATAATTTCATCACATGGAAATGCATTTGCTGTAACATGTGCTAGAGGCTGATGTAAGGTTATTATGTCTCTAGATTTACCTAAAAATAGAAGTTCTGTTCTTTATGAATAGTTCTACTTTAAGCAAAGAATTTTGTGCCAGAAAAAAAGGTAAATATTTTGAAAAAATGTTCAATTAAAAAAAAAAAACTTTTCTTGGTGAACGGGGGAATAGAGTTCCAACGCTTTTCTGTAGTTTTGTTGATCCAAACTGAAGGCCGAATTCAGAGTTCATGGGAACGCTGTGTGTCGGAATGCTTTTCAAAATTTATTGTTTCTGTTCGGGGGAGAACATCATATCAGACAGGCTCTCAAAGAATTGGTCTACAAAATCAGGTGACAGTTCGACCAAATTCGATAATGCTGTAACTTGGCAGGTGTGAGAATGATTGCTATCATCAAAGTCTGGATCAGCAATGCTCAGAGAGGGTCGTACCTGGGTGATGTTGCTTTTATTGCTTGCTCCACTGTCACCACCTAGTCGTAGCACAGGAGTCTCAACGAATGCCGTCATCAGGATTGGTAGCCGCTGGGGACAACACAATGCGTGAGCCGCTATAGGACTTAGCAAAGTATCGATATCCATTGGTACTGCTGATGGAAGTGCAAGACAGATGTCCAACACACACTCATCTCCGCATAGCATACATCGAAGCACAGGTAAGATGCAGGTCTGCCATATAGGTCTGAATGAAAGAAACCAGGTCATGTTCAGATCTCTCAGCCTGGCCAATCCAAGGACTCTAGTTATTCGGTCCCGGTAGCGTATTGCTAGGATCGTTTCTTCCATCCCTGCCGGAGTCATGTCTGAGTTTTGGCTTGCCATATCGGAGCTGGAGGGTCAAAAATAAAATGCCTGCTACAAGTCCCAAAATCAGGGGTATGCCGCCAAAGACTGAATGGACAAAATTAGGAATGATTCCTAGAATTGCTTTGAATGGTGTTAACAGTCTCGTAAAAATGGTCTTAAATACGCCTGGGATGCCTATGGCACTCGACATGTTAAGAATTTGGCTAAGCATTTCTGTGAAATGCACGGGCAATTTGTTGATAAAAGGTCATGAATCTCTGATGTTGTCCTTGCAACTTGGAGATCATACGTCTCTTTTGATGACGTGATGGGCACTGTTGTCTGCAAAAGCACAGACTTCATTCTGCTTAAAGTATCAATTTGTATAAAGAGACATTCAAACGAGGCCAAATGGGAGTCTCGGAGTCTCCAGGGCCGTTTGGAAACAATGCTTGCATACAGCATTTGACCATGGAAGTTACGCTTACGAGATATGTGTTCCCTGGCAAAAGGCCACAACAGCTGTGATCCGTTATTATAATGTAACTCCCGTTCGCGAGCTGCTTAAAGAAAGGCTCTATCTGCATTGCAGGTGTGACATGTTGGTGGCATGAAAGGTTGTTTGAATTTCCTTCACAGGCCCCGTGTCAATTAATACCCTGGCACAAAAGTATACCGCTTAGTGAATGTATGCAGTTTTCACCACTAAGAAATATATTTTTGTTGCTGTCACTATAGCATGTGTGTGTGTATGGTAATTTCCATGCTGACTTAATGTACCCTTTACCCAAATGTTCATACTGGCCAGTCGGTATGTATTCAAGGCAATTTTTAAATCGGAAAGTTGTTATCGGAATTGTGATAATCCCGTGTATTATCCATTCAATGACAGGACTTTCTGACATTGTCAAAGGTAATCTCTCAAGTTTTTCGATGCTCAGGATTGTATAGTCTGCTCCTTTCTGTGCCAAGCTGATTTGTTTATCAGTAACGTTAAAGATGGAAAACAATTACGTTGTGTTGATTAAACGCCATGGCACGTAGCCTGAACGAAGATTTTGTTTTTATTTATTGGTATTTATTTTGAATTAATTGTTAATTCATTATTAATTGGTAATTTTTTAAATATAATTGGTAATTCATTTTAATTATTTGATTAATTGATAATAATGTTAATTATATTAATGTATTTTCTGTAGCGGGTTGTGGGTTTATGGGGGAATAGGGTGGAAAATAATTTCATTATAATTAATTAAATATGTTAATTTATTTATTGGTATTTATTTTGAATTATTTGTTAATTAATTATTAATTGGTAAATAATTAAAATATAATTGGTTATTAATTTTAATTAATTGATTAATTGATAATTATGTTAATTATATTAATGTATTTTCTGTAGCGGGTTGTGGGCTTATAGGGGAATAGGATGGGAAGCACTGTAATTATAATTCATTAAATATGAGAAACAAAATTGATGTTTATTTTGAATTGATTGTTAATTAATTATTAATTGGTAATTATTTAAAAATAATTGGTCATTAATTTTAATTAATTGATTTATTAATAATTATGTTAATGTTTTTTAATATATTTTCAGTAGTGGGTTGTGGGTTTATAGGGGAATAGGGTGGGAAGTAATTTAATTTTAAATATTTAAACATTTAAATGTAATTATTGGTTATTTCTGTTGTAATTTTTTATTATTTTTTAATTGTTAATAATTTATTGTTAATTGTAAAATAATTTATATTAGTAGGTCATTTAAAAAAAAATGTCATTTGTATTTGTAATTGATTAATTAATATATTATATAAAATTGTTAAATATTTTAAAATATTTGTAATTGGTATTAATAGTTAATTTATTTCTATTCACATATGAAGTATTTACTTTCCCTACTGTTGCACTCTCAGGAGTGGGAATAGTAATTTTTACCCCAACGCAATCCAACGCGTTCCCTTCTGTTGCACTCACTGAAGTGGGAATAGTAATTTTTACCACTACGCTATCCAACGCTTTCCCTACTGTTGCACTCTCTGCAGTGGGAATAGTCATTTTTACCCCTATGCTATCCAACGCTTTCCCTACTGTTGCACTTACTGGAGTGGGAATAGTAATTTTTACCCCTACGCTATCCATATTTTCCCTACTGTTGCACTTTCTGGAGTGGGAATAGTAATTTTTACTCTCCCGCTATCCAACGCTTTCCCTACTGTTGCACTCATTGGAGTGGGAATAGTAATTTTTACCCCTACGCTATCCATATTTTCCCTACTGTTGCACTTTCTGGAGTGGGAATAGTAATTTTTACCCTCCCGCTATCCAACGCTTTCCCTACTGTTGCACTCATTGGAGTGGGAATAGTAATTTTTACCCCTACGCTATCCAGTGCTTTCCCTACTGTTGCACTCACTGGAGTTGGAATCGTAATTTGTACCTCTATGCTATCCAACGCTTTCCCTACTGTTGTACTCTCTTGTAGTGTAGTTCCTATTTTCCCTGTAGGCCCTGCGCCTTGGAATAACATAAACAGCAGTATAGACGTAGAAGTGCGGTCTTCCAGGTCTCTACTGACTATGCTAAACTTAAGTGGGTTTGTTACCAACTAGCTCAGAGGTCACTGGAAACTTTCTTGACTGAATAGGAAGTGATCAGCTTCCCTGGTACAGACAAGAAGGGATTCAGTTTTCCAACAACCGCATAAACATGACAACTTTGCTCCTCAGAATAAGAGTCGATCTCTAGAGTCGTGTGAAACAATAGACAGTTATTTTACTCAGTCAGTTGTGCAGATTACTTTCACCAAGAGGCAGAGAATAGAGAGACGGGCGTTTTCAATAAAAAGGTATTATTTATTGAACAGTCTTTCTTCTCGTGCAAGAGAAATGAATTGCCACAATTGTAAGACTAGTTATTATAAAAAGTGCGTACAGTAAAATGAGGATTGCGAAATAATACTGTAAAAGCATTGATATGGTTTCTTAGCCATACAATGGTTAAAATGAATAAAATATATACATTCATATATACATTAGCTAACGTACTCAACTGGTGCTTCTAACTACGCCTACCCCAGTGTACCTGACCTAAGCCTAATACTTGGGAGGGAGTAAGTAAGTAGCAGTTTTAGTTAAGTTGGTTTTGCCAAGGTTTGCTTCAAGAATTCTCTTCTAAGGGTTTAGTCAACACCATACCTCTGAAATAGAATGTTGGAGGTCTTGTATCTCCTTTCAGGGCTCGATATCCCAGTTACTCGCAAGAGTAGGCTGGAAAAGCCTGAGCTGGATTTCCTCGGCAGCAGAAAAGACAGCGTCTCTCTCCGCGCGTCAAGGAGGAGGAGGGGCAGCGTCCGTGGGCAGCTTGCATCTGCTGGGCTCTGTAAGGGACAGCTGATCTGCTCCTGTGTTCACCACACCATCGCTATCATCGATGTCGTTGAGGCAGCGTTTGCTTAAGGCAACGTTGGTAATATTTATACCTGAAAGGTGCCTTGTTTGACGTAAGTGTTTGGACATAAGACGTCAATAAAGATGTCACTAGGAAGTGATCGTCTCTCAGTGCTCATTAGAGTTCTATTACTAATCAAAACATAGCAAGCAGGGCTTTCCCAGGTTGCTGAGTTTTATCTTGTTGAAGAACTCGGAGTGTAATCTAGGAATCTTAGATAGTGGCTTCTGCTGTGTCATTTGCTCTAATTAGCTGCAGAGGAAGAGATTCTGAAATGTGGCTCTGATCGTGTTTGGCCAGAGACGAGTTTCTGAAATATCGCTCTTGATCGTTTATGCCATTATAGGGGTACAAATGGATTATAGCCGTATAGGGGCATAAGGTCACAGTATTGATCGGGGTCCTAGATTAGAACACAACACTCTGGAGTGGGAATAGTAATTTTTACCCTCCCGCTATCCAACGCTTTGCCTACTGTTGCACTCATTGGAGTGGGAATAGTACATTGTATGCCTACGCTATCCAACGCTTTCCCTACTGTTGCATTCTCTGGAGTGGTAATAGTAATTTTTACCCCTACGCTATCCAACGCTTTCCCTACTGTTGCCGTAGTTGGTGCGGAAGGCAGTCTTCCATTCATCTCCTTCTCGCAGGCAGATAAGATAATATGCCCCATGGAGATCCAACTTAGTATTAGTATATATTGTAAATTATATAAGTACACCCAGAGCACTAAAACGTCTGTCAAAGGTCTGCAAATGGGAACAAGTTCATTTATTGTTGAAAGTTCAATGATCCATCTTTTTTTTGTCCTCATTTGTGCAATTAACAGGAAAAAGGAGGTGTCCGGGGTTTTATTTCTCTCTGTTCCATCTTGAGTCTGTTTTTTATTTTCTGTGGGCCCTTTACTCTGATAGACACCTTCCATCCTGAAATATCGCTCTTGATCGTTTATGCCATTATATGGGTACAAATGGATTATAGCCGTATAGGGGCATAAGGTCCCAGTATTGATCCTAGATTAGAACACGACACCCACTCCATGAATTTATGTCCATCAAATTACTAAAAACTATAGCAATAAGATGCATGTGTAACATTACCCACCCCAAAATACATATCTGCATTTGAAATGACGTATTTCGAAATACATGGAAATATTGGCACTGTACGTCTTTAAGCGTAGAAATCATTCAAAATTATAGCATATGTAATCAGTGAACGATTTTGCGAAACATTACACATGAAATATCTCTTTATACAGAAAAGAAGGGCGAGATAATTTCATCACATGGAAATGCATTTGCTGTAACATGTGCTAGAGGCTGATGTAAGGTTATTATGTCTCTAGATTTACCTAAAAATAGAAGTTCTGTTATTTATGAATAGTTCTACTTTAAGCAAAGAATTTTGTGCCAGAAAAAAAGGTAAATATTTTGAAAAAATGTTCAATTAAAAAAAAAAACTTTTCTTGGTGAACGGGGGAATAGAGTTCCAACGCTTTTCTGTAGTTTTGTTGATCCAAACTGAAGGCCGAATTCAGAGTTCATGGGAACGCTGTGTGTCGGAATGCTTTTCAAAATTTATTGTTTCTGTTCGGGGGAGAACATCATATCAGACAGGCTCTCAAAGAATTGGTCTACAAAATCAGGGGACAGTTCGACCAAATTCGATAATGCTGTAACTTGGCAGGTGTGAGAATGATTGCTATCATCAAAGTCTGGATCAGTAAATGCTCAGAGAGGGTCGTACCTGGGTGATGTTGCTTTTATTTCTTGCTCCACTGTCACCACCTAGTCGTAGCACAGGAGTCTCAACGAATGCCGTCATCAGGATTGGTAGCCGCTGGGGACAACACAATGCGTGAGCCGTTATAGGACTTAGCAAAGTATCGATATCCATTGGTACTGCTGATGGAAGTGCAAGACAGATGTCCAACACACACTCATCTCCGCCTAGCATACATCGAAGCACAGGTAAGATGCAGGTCTGCCATATAGGTCTGAATGAAAGAAACCAGGTCATGTTCAGATCTCTCAGCCTGGCCAATCCAAGGACTCTAGTTATTCGGTCCCGGTAGCGTATTGCTAGGATCGTTTCTTCCATCCCTGCCGGAGTCATGTCTGAGTTTTGGCTTGCCATATCGGAGCTGGAGGGTCAAAAATAAAATGCCTGCTACAAGTTCCAAAATCAGGGGTATGCCGCCAAAGACTGAATGGACAAAATTAGGAATGATTCCTAGAATTGCTTTGAATGGTGTTAACAGTCTCGTAAAAATGGTCTTAAATACGCCTGGGATGCCTATGGCACTCGACATGTTAAGGATTTGGCTAAGCATTTCTGTGAAATGCACGGGCAATTTGTTGATAAAAGGTCATGAATCTCTGATGTTGTCCTTGCAACTTGGAGATCATACGTCTCTTTTGATGACGTGATGGGCACTGTTGTCTGCAAAAGCACAGACTTCATTCTGCTTAAAGTATCAATTTGTATAGAAGAGACATTCAAACGAGGCCAAATGGGAGTCTCGGAGTCTCCAGGGCCGTTTGGAAACAATGCTTGCATACAGCATTTGACCATGGAAGTTACACTTACGAGATATGCGTTCCCTGGCAAAAGGCCACAACAGCTGTGATCCGTTACTAGAATGTAACTCCCGTTCGCGAGCTGCTTAAAGAAAGGCTCTATCTGCATTGCAGGTGTGACATGTTGGTGGCATGAAAGGTTGTTTGAATTTCCTTCACAGGCCCCGTGTCAATTAATACCCTGGCACAAAAGTATACCGCTTAGTGAATGTATGCAGTTTTCACCACTAAGAAATAAATTTTTGTTGCTGTCACTATAGCATGTGTGTGTGTATGGTAATTTCCATGCTGACTTAATGTACCCTTTACCCAAACGTTCATACTGGCCAGTCGGTATGTATTCAAGGCAATTTTTAAATCGGAAAGTTGTTATCGGAATTGTGATAATCCCGTGTATTATCCATTCAATGACAGGACTTTCTGACATTGTCAAAGGTAATCTCTCAAGTTTTTCGATGCTCAGGATTGTATAGTCTGCTCCTTTCTGTGCCAAGCTGATTTGTTTATCAGTAACGTTAAAGATGGAAAACAATTACGTTGTGTTGATTAAACGCCATGGCACGTAGCCTGAACGAAGATTTTGCAGCGTCCAGCCTAACTGTACAATAGAACGCAATTGTGACTGGCCGTGCTGTAACATTAGCAAGTCTTTATCTATTATGTCTATGGCAGATGATACAATACTGTCCAGTGAATATATTCTGGAGGACAGAGTCATTAACCCATTGTCCACAACAGAAAGTGATTTTTTCACATTAATACGATCAATTTCTCTTATTTTTTCAGCTGTTTCAATTTGTGTGACTTTCCAAGCCTCGTTGTAAGCCGCATATATACTGGTCGCTATGAAACGTTTTTGACGCTGTTTGCGAGGTCCCAGAAGGAAATTGCGCAAATCAGCACCATCTTTAAGTAAAGATAAGTGTTGCTTAATTTCTGCCAGTGTGGATGATTCTAGCCATTCAAGGCACAGCTTCCCTACACTGTATGTCGTTACTATCCCTGGATGTTGTCTCTGGGGGTATCTAGGGTCTAGTCTGGTCATTGTTAACCCCTGTGTTTTGTTCAGGGATCTATCTTGACAGTTGTTTGTGTCAGTAGGCCAGATTAACCACTTTTTCCAATCAGGATGTGTTCTGTTTAGATGTAAAATTTCAGATACGTCTATTTCAATATCTGTTGTTGTATTATCAGGTATTGGCTTTGGAATAGACGGTTTGTTAAGGTCTTTGATCTTAGCTAGGGCAAGACAAGTTGTTTGGTGAATTGTTTCATTTAAGAACATTATTTGCTCTGGGATCATGCAGGCTTGAAATAATGCTTCTAGGCCTTGTACCTGCCAATCTTTTGTACACCAGATGGTTTTTGTTTCAATGTTATTTTTCGAAAAATCAAAACCAAATGTCATCTTTTTTTCATAAAATGCGTCTGAATATATCAATTTAGTATTTGTCAGTATTGTTTTCAACCCTGTTTTATCCAACAGTTTATAATAAAATGTTTCTGCATCACTGGTGTTAAACCCTGAGAAGTACTGAAATTTCTCATAGAATGTTTTAGAACTGCTTTTAGGTAGAGTAGCACAATGTTCCCATCGGTTATATTTAAAAACATTTCTAGGTTGTGCAGATTTATGTAAATAATGATCACCGTAGTGTGAGAAGCAGTACATCTGTTCATAACTAGACGAACCTTGTAAATAATCATGTTCTGTAAATCTTGCTGACAACACTAAATCAGACATCATATTATTAATACTTTCAAAATCCCAATCATCAGAAAATGTACTTGGTTTTACAAAGTCACTTAAGGAAACCTTGAACTGGTGAGGATATTTCAGGATTTCGACTGGACCATATATTTCATAGTCAGTTTTGTCCCATAATACCCCCCCCGGGTATTAGAATGGCTGTGACATTTACTGTTGACAGTTTTTTTTTCTTCACGTGGGATGATCTGTGTGGTTTTAGGACTAAGTTGATGTTCTGACTTGCTTTTTTTTTTAAATAATTTTTTTATTGAGAGTTCATACCAGTAAATACAAATTCATAAATACATACATACATACATACAAATATACCATCAATAAAAAGGATAATAGACAGGTTAAATACCTACAATACCAATGAGTCATTCATTTTACACTCTTGCTGCCCTCCAGGCAGCTACTGGGGCCCAAAGTCGCATACCCATTTCCCTTGTCTTGGCTCCCTTTAATTCATATAGTGCTTCCTCAATGTTATGAATACCCAACATTCTACACATCCACATTTGAAACGTAGGTGCTTCTATATCCTTCCAAGCTGCACTAATTAAAATCCTAAGGATTGCTACAGAGATAAAAACTAAAGCTTTGGCCTCAGTTCGCATATTTAGTTTCACATCGCATCCAATTATTATCAGGGTTGGGGATAGATTAATTTTGACATCTAGCAGCCCCTCTAAAAACCGCTCTATTTCAGTTTTAATGCTTTTTAGTTTTTCGCAGCCATAGAACATGTGTATGATATCAGCTGGACAATTTCCACATCTGGGACAATTGCTATCTGCCACTTTCCCCCAAGAGAATAATTTTGCCGGCGTATAGTATAGATTGAATAAGTTTTATAGTGTTGGGCCCTGAGATTCGAGGAACGCAGAAATCTTTTATCCATAGCTAGAGCCTTATCAAGATCTACTTCCGGATCCCCCAATTTTTTGGACCAGGCAGCTTCCATTTTACCCATATCATCCATTGATGCTTCACTAAATATTTGATATATATCCTTAATTCTATGACCCCCCGACTTCAGATACTCGAATAATTCATATCTCCTTGTCAAAATGATACGTGGCCTAATTGATTTAATTCTGTTGACAAGCTGTAAGTATATAAGCTCTTGATAACATTGTAGTGAATAATGTTGCGTAAGTTCTTCAAGTGTTCTACATTGATCTCTAATCATTATTTGCCCCAACTCTACAATACCCTGACTCTCCCACTAACGCCACGATCCATCCCTGCTAAGGTTTGGAAAAAGTGTTGAATTCCAGAGTGGTGTGCTATGATGAAAAGTGGGTATATCTAGTTTTTAATTATCCACATATACCATACATCTTCAAGCGTCCTATACCCAAATTTCTTATAATAACTCCTCTGGGTTCTCCTCAATAAGAACCCTACTGCTTCACTTCCCAGTAATAGCTGAAAAATTGATGGTATCACCGCCTGCCTGAGGGTTGGGCCCCCTGGATGGAATAGGATCGCCATATCTGTAAGGAGACATGCGAAATGATAGCTCTTTAGATCTGGTAGTCCCATCCCTCCTCTTTCTTGTGGTAGTGACATATATCTGTTTGATTGCCTTGTTTTGCCATATTGCCACAGGAATTTCATGAATATAGCCTCGATCTGCTTAATAATCTTCTCATCAATTTTGAATGGGATTGACCTTAATTTATAAAGAACCTTCGGAAACATTGTCATTTTTATAACGTTAGCCCTCCCAATTAACGACAGCTGTAGTGAGTCCTTTCTTTTTAATACTGTTTCCATCGAATGCATGAGCGGTGTGTAATTATCATTAATTATTTTACCCGGTTCTGCATTTATTATTATACCCAAGTAAACTACAGAGTCCACATATCTAACATCCAACTTGGCTATTTTTTTAGAGCATAGTACTTGTGTTTTGTCCACATTTAATCGGTAGCCCGACACATCTCCAAACCGACCGGTTATATATTACCTACTTTCCTCATAGCTGACTCTGGGTCTTTGGTGATAACTGCTAAGTCATCCGCGTATGCGAGAAGTTTGGTCTGATACCCATTAGTGAGTACTGGTTTAATGGCCACACTGTTCATTATTTGTGTAATTAAGGGGTCTATATAAAGCGCAAAAAGGATTGGTGAACATGGACAGCCCTGTCTCGTACCCCTTGTTATGTTAATCTTACCCGATCTTTCACCCATTAATTGGATTCTTGCCCTAGGTGATGAATACATAGCCTGAATGGCTTGGCAGAATCTTGGACCAAACCCCCTTGCCTCCAGGACCTTCCAGAGAAAGCCCCATCTGACGCGATCAAATGCCTTCTCCGCATCGAGGAGGATCATTGCGACCCCCTCCCCCCTAGCAGTGCCAATGTCAAATAGGGTGATAGCTCTCCTAATGTGGTCGGTGGTACCCCTACCTGGGATAAACCCATGCTGCCAGGGGGAAACCAAGGACGCAATGATCCTCCCCATGCGTACGGCCATTATTTTTGCATATAGCTTGTTATCGCTGTTAATCAAAGATATTGGTCTGTAGGAACCAGGGTTAGTCTTTGGTTGATGTTCTGACTTGCTTTGTCCATTGAACTGTAATACATTTTCCTAAAATTAGGCCTAATAGGAGTATAAATACCCCTGAAATAATCCAATGCTCAATCAATGGTGCATCCAGATATACTTCTTTGATTTGATGAAATAGTTCTGTTGCTTTTTCTTCAAAAGTCTTTGTTTCTGGCATCACTTTGGCGTTGCTTTGATCCTCAGAAAAGTTGTCGAAGTTAATGAAGTAGCCAGAGGCAGTTCTGTCAATTGTTGGAATTGTTCTTTCAATTTGTCTTTCGGTAGCACATTCTGATGCCACGTCACTGTAGACTGGTGTTTCTTGACGAACTGTTTCAATCTGTGTTTCAAGAGGCACGAGTTCCATGGCATTATTGCATAGTCCCTCTCTGTGCACTGCAGGCTTATCGAATGTGATTAGTCTTTCAGTTTGAACCTCTTGGATTGTTGCAAGTTTGGGCATTCTGTTATTTCTCGGGAGTCCACCGGGCCTACTGTTGATTATAGGCCCCATGCTTGTGGTTTTACCAGATCGATTGATACAACTCTGTTCTCCTTTTTACAAGCAAGGGGCGGTAGTACTACTGATCTTGTTCCGTTGATTGCTAAGACAGGTACTGCTTTTCTGTAAGAAGGCCCAAATTCCTTCTTCACCGCTATTTTTCTCTGACTAGATCCCCAATCTTTGGAATCCAGACAGGCCTTGCTGGGGCTGGTGGTGCCTTGTCAGTGGTAGCTGGCTGTTGCTTTAACTTTATGTTGTTTAAGGATTTTCTTGTTTCATTCAAGTCCTGTAAAACAGCCAAACGGTCTTTGATGCCAAAGTCTTTATTCTTATCTTCTACCACTGATACCTGACTATCTAAGTCCTGAATGTACATTCTAGTTCTGAACAATGGTTCGTATGGGCTGAAACCTTTTAGAGAATTTCTTGGCAAATTGTTAAGACTGAGCTGGACACTTATTAAATGTTTGACCCACCCATCACCCAAACCTAATACCTTCACAGTTATAGATTGCTTTATGTCCCGTTTTTTTCTTTCCACTACACTGTTCCCTTCGGGGTGTGATGGACAAGAGTATCGCAAGCCAACGCCAATGCTGGCCATGGCCTCCTTATAAGCTCGAGAGCTGAAAGCAGGACCCTGGTCAGAATGGAACATGGCAATTGCGTATGTGCTGATAAAGACTCGCAGATCTTTTATAACCGTTTTGGCGTCAGCCAAGCGCTGGGGCCACATTTTTTAACTGAATTTAGTCTTAAATAACATATATTGGGACGCATTTCTCTTTTTTGATTATGCGTATAGAACGCCTTATGCTTTCTATTAGGGTTCCTGACACTACGCTGGCCGGTTCTCCACTGCGATCTCTGTTGCAGTCTTCACAATTTTTTGCAAAATCATGAATATCTACGCTCATTCCCGGCCACCAGTACTCTGACTGTAATTCTTTCAGAGAGTCCCTGATTGCTTGGTGTCTCAGACCCAACCCCATATGTGCTTCCTGTGTAAGGAAACCTCTCCGGTTCGTGTTTGGAATTACTCTATCCCCCACTCCAGGGATTCGAGCAAAAGGAACGGAGTTTGCATCAATTACGTATGCATAATTGAGTGGATAGTTCACGGGTAGTGCTGCACAGTCGGCTTTTACGGACGTTTTTACTGCCAGCATGGTTTGCCCGGCTATGTATTTTTCTTAATGCTTTTTTGTGGCTACGGAAGCCGGTTTAGTTGCTTCCGCTGTGGCTGTATTAGCCAATGAATTCCCTGCAACGTGAACGCCATCACGTTGATGACTCAGAGTGTGTATCACGTGAGTCTTTTGTAGTTCTTTCTGTAAAAGAACTACCTATTTCCAAAGCATTTTATGCTTGATTGTGGCACCTGTGTCATCTTTGAAATCATTTTGAAACCAGCTCTGCAATTTATTATTGTAAGAGTTGGCGCAAAAATGCGAATCACACACGATTAGTGTCGGGAATTTGCGTTCTGCATTTTCAAGCGCCATCTTTAAAGATCTAATTTCAGCTCTCTGAGCCGAACAGTTTCTTACTGATTCAGTTTTTGTTATTTTCGGTCTGAATTTACCGCACAGCCAGCGACCTTTAACAAATCGCGCAGGCTGCATCGTAGGATTTGTTCTCTACGTTGACATGCTGTACGAATCTGTCTGTGTAGATTTTACAGGAGTATTGTGGGAGAGGCAGAAGTTCGATTGGCAGAGGATATTCTTCTTCATAAGTCAAATCATTCAGTTTTTCGAATTGCGGGGCGAAATAGTATTTCACATCTTCTGCTCCAAGAGAATTTACACACTGTATCCATTTCGGATCCAGTGACACTGTAGGCAGGTTTACTTGGCTGAATAGCACCTCGAAGGCGGATTCCGCTGTGAGGACATTAATCCTTTTGCCGTGTGCTAGTTCCCTTTCATTAGCTAGTGCAGTTTGTACTGCTTTCACAGTATTTTCTGTGAGACTGAATGTTTTTTTCTGCTTGTATGTACAAGTGAGATTTGTAAGCTATTGGTAGCTTTTCTCCCTCATTAGAGGTCAGGTACGTGAATCAGCATCTTCCTGGGATGACTCGGATTACAAGATTTTGTGTGTTGTCACGTGTATCTAATTTTGTTTTTGCTAACATGTCTGTTTGCAGTGATCTCAAAATTTCTGTGCGTTTTTGAGTCCAAGTGATTGGTTTAAAATCAGGTTTATTTAGTTCATAGAGAGGTTTAACCCTCTCTGCATTATTTAGAATGTAAGTTCTTCCGAAATTCAGAAAACCTAGAATCGATTGTAAGTTCTTCAGCGTTTTTGGTGCTTGGAGCACAGCGCACTTCTCTAAGAAGTTGTCCGCTAGGCTTTTTCCTTCACTTTTATAATTCATATCCTAAAAATAATACTGTCAGATGGGCAATTCGGGACTTTTTAAAGTTGAATTTGTAACCCTCTGCTGTGATCCCAAGTATTATGGTGTTCACTCTTTTCAAGTGAGTCTCCAAGTCGTAGTCTGTTAGATAGATGTCATCGACATAAGATAATGCCTCATCATCATACATTTGTAGTAACTCTGTTACTCTGGCTGAAAATAGTCCTGGGCTATTCTTGAATCCCTGTGGGAGCTACAGAAATTTTTCTGAGACCCCATTACTGAGTAAGCGGTCAAGTATCTGCTTTCTGGTGCAATATTTTGACAAAAGAAACCATTTGATATGTCTAATGTCGTTTTATATTTTTTCCTAACTATGTTATTCATTAGTGCAGCACTATGCAAATTTTGTACTGCAAATGTTTTGCAACATGAGTTTAGGTGTCTGTAATCCAAAACTAAACGATATGAATCGTCTGGTTTGGAGACAGGAAACAAAGGATTGTTCATTTGAGAGGTGTATGTTTCAATCACCCCCTGGTATTCAAGTTGATCTAGAATCTCCCTGACTTGTTTTTTAGCTCCTTGCTTAATGGGATACTGCCTTTGTGCAATCGGTTGACTTTTTAACTGGATTTTGTGAGGAGGAGTGTCCTCATCCCATCCTACATGATTTTTATATAATGCTGGTGCCTGGGCTACTGCCCATTTCCTCGCATATATATATTTAGTGTGAATCTGAATGTGATTCGAGAAGGCAGGCATAATCATTTCTTCGCCACGAGGGCACTCCCTGACAAACTCTGGGGGCCAATCTTTTTCAGCTAACAGAATGTCATAGCCTTTTGAGAGTTTATCCCAAAATAGACCCCTTATTTTCCCAGTCTTATCACCCTCTATACGCAGTGTTATTTCGTATATCTTATGGGGCTCGCTAACTCTGGTGTCAGCAGTTTCTACTTGAATGTATTCATTCGTGTCCACTGTCTCCAGATGACTCATCAGGATCTTGCGAGCTATGGTGATTTCTGCTGCACTGTCTAGCATTGTCTGTGCCCACTCCCCGTTTTTCAACTGTGTCCTCAGTATTCTCGGCATGTTCGATTACTCTAATACTGGCTACCTTCTTTCTTGGAAATTGAGATTTTTTACTTTGAGCAGGTTTCTTGTCTTTGGACTTGGTGTGCTCTCCTGGGTCTGACCGTCCTCTTCTTTCCGATTTCTGTGAAAAAGATCGAGAGGGACGCGTATCAATACTTTGATATCTATCAGGCTTCTTCAAATTATCCCTATTTCTAAGGTTATATCTTTTCTCAGAGGGCTCCCTCTGGGTAGACTGGTGTTCTCGAATCGGAGTTCTTTCCCTCCGTCGAGGAGACCTTCCTCTGGACTGGAAAACTTTTTCTTTGGGAGTGGATTGTTTGTTTCCATCCCAGCTCTTTTTAGGAGTGTTTGTATTATTTTTAATAAATAATTTTTCAGGATTTTCAAGCAGTTGGGGCTTTACTGGTTTTCCACCCAAGCTGTCTCTACCTAGTTCTTCATAACATTTTTCTATAATTCTGGCAAGCTCAACTGGTTGATCTGTTATATCTGTTTCCTTCAACTTCTGGCGGATCGCCACAGATGCTGCTTCTCCTTGTATATTGGCTAGTAATATAGCCGAGACCTGCTTGAAGTCTTTCAGTAATTTCATACCAAGAGTTAAAGCAGGTTCTGGACCGTATTCATTCTGAATATGTTTTAGCACTTCTGGTATTACCGCCATTGACGGAACACCATGTGTTTTCGTGTAAATGGAAGCAAAGACTGTACCCCAAGTGTCACAGTCCTCCACGTGTGGTGCGACCCCCATTGGAAGGCAGATGGTCAGAATTATGTGCTTCTCAATAGGGGTAGTATTCGGAAATACTGCCTCTATTTGAGTAATTTTCTGCGCTAACCAGAAAGGAATTTGTTCCCGTTTTATCGGTGTTTTACCAAGACATGATTGTATGTTCTGTGGTGTAATTTTATTGGTGTACCCCTGATGAGGGGTCAGCTGTGGAACATTAACAGCTGTTTGGACTGTTGCAGTCCGCATTACATATTGTACTAATTGTCTATGTATTTTAATTAATGTTTTTAGCTGTACTAACAGCTCTTCTTTTGACATTTTTGCAATGTCCGGAAGTGGTGTGTAGCTGGCTAGAACCGGCCACGTTGCTCCTGGTCTACCTAGTGGACCGAGCCTGGTAATATGATCATTGTGTTTTAGAGAGCCTTTAAACCAGAGCAGATGCTCCTGGAATTTTAATGGGATTTCAATCTCCTCGAAAGGAGCGTACTCTTCCGGTGGATCCCCTATTTTGTAATAGTGGAACTCGTGTGTTGCGGTGTTTGCCGCTGGAAATTTTATCCATGAATAGAATACCTCTGACTGCCGATATTCGTGTGCCTCAATCACGAAGACGACTGTGCCACCTTGTGTGGTCATTCCATTTTCTATAAGTTTTGACGTTATAGATTTTCTTATGTTTGACCGGGATGATTATCGCACCAGGTTCATTAGTACCGTCGGGACCCTGCTCAGTCGCATTTACTGTGGCTGCAGCGGTTCCATTCTCTAAGTCTGACATTGTATGAAATGCAGGTTTTCTGCAGAGCAGGTCTCCAAGGAGACAAAGATTAGGTGCACAATATTTTGGAACACGGTATCCTTCAACGTTGAATAAACCAGAGCTTTACATAGGAATCTCTTCCTACTGAGTTCGGGCGGAATTTAACCTTTCACCCACTCCAGACGTCTAATGGAGTATTTATGGTAGAAAGGGGTCTGTGTGAAAAATGCACGACTGAGTTACTCTAACGTCTTGCGTTAGTTTTATCGCCTTATCAAACGTTGGGCGCCATGTAGTGTAGTTCCTATTTTCCCTATAGGCCCTGCGCATTGGAATAACATAAACAGCAGTATAGACCTAGAAGTGCGGTCTTCCAGGTCTCTACTGACTATGCTAAACTTAATTGCGTTTGTTACCAACTAGCTCAGAGGTCACTGGAAACTTTCTTGACTGAATAGGAAGTGATCAGCTTCCCTGGTACAGACAAGAAGGGATTCAGTTTTCCAACAACCGCATAAACATGACAACTTTGCTCCTCAGAATAAGAGTCAATCTCTAGAGTCGTGTGAAACAATAGACAGTTATTTTACTCAGTCAGTTGTGCAGATTACTTTCACCAAGAGGCAGAGAATAGAGAGACGGGCGTTTTCAATAAAAAGGTATTACTTATTGAACAGTCTTTCTTCTCGTGCAAGAGAAATGAATTGCCACAATTGCAAGACTAGTTATTATAAAAAGTGCGTACAGTAAAATGAGGATTGCGAAATAATACTGTAAAAGCATTGATATGGTTTATTAGCCATACAATGGTTAAAATGAATAAAATATATACATTCATATATACATTTAGCTAATGTACTCAACTGGTGCTTCTAACTACGCCTACCCCAGTGTACCTGACCTAAGCCTAATACTTGGGAGGGAGTAAGTAAGTAGCAGTTTTAGTTAAGTTGGTTTTGCCAAGGTTTGCTTCAAGAATTCTCTTCTAAGGGTTTAGTCAACACCATACCTCTGAAATAGAATGTTGGAGGTCTTGTATCTCCTTTCAGGGCTCGATATCCCAGTTACTTGCAAGAGTAGGCTGGAAACGCCGGAGCTGGACTTTCTCGGCAGGAGAAAAGACAGCGTCTCTCTCAGCGCATCAAGGAGGAGGAGGGGCAGCGTCCGTGGGCAGCTTGCATCTGCTGGGCTCTGTAAGGGACAGCTGATCTGCTCCTGTGTTCACCACACCATCGCTATCATTGATGTCGTTGAGGCAGCGTTTGCTTAAGGCAACGTTGGTAATATTTATACCTGAAGGTGCCTTGTTTGACGTAAGTTTTTGGACATAAGACGTCAATAAAGATGTCACTAGGAAGTGATCGTCTCTCAGTGCTCATTAGAGTTCTATTACTAATCAAAACCTAGCAAGCGGGGCATTCCCAGGTTGCTGAGTTTTATCTTGTTGAAGAACTCGGAGTGTAATCTAGGAATCTTAGATAGTGGCTTCTGCTGTGTCATTTGCTCTAATGAGCTGCAGAGGAAGAGATTCTGAAATGTGGCTCTGATCGTGTTTGGCCAGAGACGAGTTTCTGAAATATCGCTCTTGATCGTTTATGCCATTATAGGGGTACAAATGGATTATAGCCGTATAGGGGCATAAGGTCACAGTATTGATCGGGGTCCTAGATTAGAACACAACACTCTGGAGTGGGAATAGTAATTTTTACCCTCCCGCTATCCAACGCTTTCCCTACTGTTGCACTCATTGGAGTGGGAATAGTACATTGTATGCCTACGCTATCTAACGCTTTCCCTACTGTTGCACTCTCTGGAGTGGTAATAGTAATTTTTACCCCTACGCTATCCAACGCTTTCCCTACTGTTGCCGTAGTTGGTGCAGAAGGCAGTCTTCCATTCATCTCCTTCTCGCAGGCAGATAAGATAATATGCCCCATGGAGATCCAACTTAGTATTAGTATATATTGTAAATTATATAAGTACACCCAGAGCACTAAAACGTCTGTCAAAGGTCTGCAAATGGGAACAAGTTCATTTATTGTTGAAAGGTCAATGGTCCATCTTTTTTTTGTCCTCATTTGTGCAATTAACAGGAAAAAGGAGGTGTCCGGGGTCTTATTTCTCTCTGTTCCATCTTGAGTCTGTTTTTTTATTTTCTGTGGGCCCTTTACTCTGATAGACACCTTCCATCCTTTCTCATTGGATCCAAGAAAAGAGGGACTGCTTTCTGAGACCACCGGTGCGAGTACCTTGTTTGTGGATTATTGCTGTATTGCATAATCATTGGATGTTATACTGTCCCATGTCCTGTTAAATCTGTACCATACTTCCCTTTCCAGATATCCCAAAAGCCTACCCTCTTGTTAGGCATCCCCCCCTCTGTCTATTTTCTTTATTCTCTGTACTGCGGTTACTCATTCTACGTGCATAGGTGAGATGTTAGATACCCATTTAATACAGATCTCACTCCTGGCCAATGAAATCAAAAAGAAAAGAATATTGTTATGCTTTATGCTTAATTTCGCCTGGGTATCATTGCAGCGAGGTACCCCAAATATAATTAGCTCTGTGCTTACCTCTATGTAGTGACCCATCACATCTGTAAGTGTCTTACCCACATCTTGCCAGAAACCTAGGAGCTGTGGACACTACCTGAACATGTTTGTGCCGTCAGCTTTTTCTTCACCACATTTAGGGCAGCACTTCACTGCTTGCTTCATCATCTTTGTTAGCTTCTGCCTTCGGGTTTCGTCATAGCCAACAAATGGGCTGGAATGTTAGTTGTTCTCCTAATAGTATTCTTCCATTTTTAAGTTGGAAGGCCCTGTAATATTGGGTATACACTGAAAATATTGAGTTTTAAATATCGAGTTACATTAATATCGAATTAAAAATATAGAATGGACACAATATTGAATGGACAGAATATAGACTACAAAAATATCGAATAGAATAGCATTAATATCGAATCCAAAATATAGAATAGACAAAATAACGAATGGACAGAATATAGACCACAAAAATATAGAATGGACAGAACATAGACAACAAAAATATAGAATAGGACAGAATATAGACAACAAAAATATCGAATTTGAGGTAAGTAAGTTAATAACAATTTTTTAAAGTGTTTTTTATGTTACTATATGTGTGAAAATGTATATTTATTTTATAATGTATTTTAAATAATTAATTTATGGTATTTAATTTTTGCATAATATAATTCTGTAGCGGGTTGTGGGTTTATAGGGGAATAGAGTGGGAAGTAATTTAATTATAATTAATTAAATATGTTAATTTATTTATTGGTATTTATTTTGAATTAATTGTTAATTCATTATTAATTGGCAATTTTTCAAAATATAATTGGTGATTAATTTTAATTAATTGATTAATTGATAATTATGTTAATTGTATTAATGTATTTTCTGTAGCGGGTTGTGGGTTTATGGGGGAATAGGGTGGGAAATAATGTCATTATAATTAATAAAATATGTTAATTTATTTATTTATTGGTATTTATTTTGAATTAATTGTTAATTAATTATTAATTGGTAAATAATTAAAATATAATTGGTAAATAATTTTAATTAATTGATTAATTGATAATTATGTTAATTATATTAATGTATTTTCTGTAGCGGGTTGTGGACTTATAGGGGAATAGGATGGAAAGCACTGTAATTATAATTCATTAAATATGAGAAAAAAAATTGGTGTTTATTTTGAAGTGATTGTTAATTAATTATTAATTGGTAATTATTTAAAATATAATTGGTAATTAATTGTAATAATTGATTAATTGATAATTATGTTAATTTTTTTAATATATTTTCAGTAGTGGGTTGTGGGTTTATAGGGGAATAGGGTGGGAAGTAATTTAATTATAAATATTTAAACTTTTAAATGTAATTATTGGTTATTTCTGTTGTAATTTTTTATTATTTTTTAATTGTTAATTAATTTATTGTTAATTGTAAAATAATTTATATTAGTAGGTCATTTAAAAAAAAAAATCATTTGTATTTGTAATTGATTAATAAAAATATTATATAAAATTGTTAAATATTTTAAAATATTTGTAATTGGTATTAATATTTAATTTATTTCTATTCACATATGAAGTATTTACTTTACCTACTGTTGCACTGTCAGGAGTGGGAACAGTAATTTTTACCCCAACGCTATCCAACGCTTTCCCTACTGTTGCACTCACTTGATTGGGAATAGTAATTTTTACCACTACGCTATCCAACGCTTTCCCTACTGTTGCACTCTCTGCAGTGGGAATAGTCATTTTTACCCCTATGCTATCCAACGCTTTCCCTACTGTTGCACTCACTGGAGTGGGAATAGTAATTTTTACCCCTACGCTATCCAGTGCTTTCCCTACTGTTGCACTCACTGGAGTGGGAATAGTAATTTGTACCTCTATGCTATCCAACACTTTTCCTACTGTTGTACTCTCTGGAGTGGGAATAGTAATTTTTACCCTCCCGCTATCCAACGCTTTCCCTACTGTTGCCCTCATTGGAGTGGGAATAGTACATTGTATGCCTACGCTATCCAACGCTTTCCCTACTGTTGCACTCTCTGGAGTGGGAATAGTAATTTTTACCCCTAAGCTATCCAACGCTTTCCCTACTGTTGCACTCACTGGAGTGGGTATAGTAATTTTTACCCCTACGCTATCCAACGCTTTCCCTACTGTTGCACTCTCTGGAGTGGGAATAGTAATTTTTACCTCTATGCTATCCAATGCTTTCCCTACTGTTGCACTCTCTGGAGTGGGAATAGTAATTTTTACCCTCCCGCTATCCAATGCTTTCACTACTGTTGCACTCACTGGAGTGGGAATAGTAAATTTTATGCGTACACTATCCAATGCTTTCCCTACTGTTGCACTCTCTGGAGTGGGAATAGTAATTTTTACCCTTACGCTATCAAGCACTTTCCCTTCTGTTGCACTCAATGGTGTTGGAATAGTAATTTTTACCCCTACGCTATCAAACGCTTTCCCTACTGTTGCACTCACTGGAGTGGGAATAGTAATTTTTAACCCTACGCTATCCAATGTTTTCTCTACTGTTGCACTCACTGGAGTGGTAAAATTAAATTTAACCCTCTCGCTATCCTACGGTAAAAATATTGTATATTTTTTGTTAATATTATATTTATATATATATATATATGTATTACATTTATAATTTTTTTAATTTAAATTAATTATGTATTATTTATTATGAATTATTTATTAATTGTAAGGTTATTTAAGTATTTTAAGTATGTTTAAGTTAATTATATTTATTAATATATTAATTTTACATTACTTTTAAGATATTTAAAAAATTCGATATTTTGACTATCTATATTTTTTACAACGATATTTTTTATTCAATATTTTTGTACTTACCTGTTTGGAGATAGGGATTCGATATTTTTGTATTCTATATTTTTTACTCGATATTTTTGTAGTTCTATATTTTTTACATCGACATTATGTCAGTGATCCGTAAAATTGATCAAAATCTGGCGTGGCTATCCCACCACATTCTTTTTTTCTTCTAAGCTTTTTCCAGCCTATTCTAACTCCTTTATTGGCCCATATAAAGCTGTACTAGCTCTCCTTGTAGTTTTTAAAACCAGTCCCTTTTGAACTCCAATGGTATTGTATTAAAAATAAATGTACATTTTGGGAGAATCCACATTTTTTAAAATGTTAGATTTGCCAATAAAGGTTAGGGGGGTCCTTCCAGCTTTTTAGTAACTTTTCAATAACAAGTTTGTTCAAATTTGCCCGGGCTATTTTGTTTATTTCCTGTACTATTTGAATGCCTAGGTATTTTATGCTATCTTTTACCAGTGGGTTGTTACTTAACCCCTTTACTGCTAAGGGTATTTTCCTTCTTTTATGTAATTTCCATTGAAATCAATGGAAAGTCCATGACGAGTTACCCTTGTCATTAGCGGCGAAGAGGTTAAGGAGTTCCATTCCATAATTTCTGTCTTTTGCTGATTTACTTGGTATCCAAAGACTCTCCCAAAGTCTTCAAGATTGTGTATTATTGTTGCGAATGTAGCTGGGAGATAATTTGTAAAGACCATTAAGTTGTCTGCATATAAGGCAACTTTTTATTTCCATCCTTGGAAATAGAATGGTGTGATTCTAGTATTCCGTCTGAGCACATAGGCTAAAGGTTCTATGTATAGATTAAAAAGAAGGGGGATAGCGGGCAACTATGTCTGGTGCCCCTTCTTTTACATATCTTTTCTGTGAGATTCCCATTAACTAGGATATTGACTGTTGGGTCTTTGTACAAAGCTTTTATTGCCCCTGAAAATGCCCCTCCTAGAATATTCCAGCCGATTACTTTAAACAGGAAGGGCCAACTAACCCTGTCAAATGATTTTGCAGTGTCAAATGTGAGCGCCGACAGGGGAAGTTTCTGTTGAGAGGCTACGTCTATTGCCTCGATTAGCTCCTGCATCAGCTCCTGGATTTGTCTTCCCTTGACAAACCCTTTTTGGTCTGGGTAAATCAGATGTGTGGCGACTTTCCCTAGCCTTCTAGCCATAATTTGTGTGAATATTTTGTAATCGCAGTCCAGTAGTGATTTGGGGGTATAAGGCTCAACTTTTTTAGGGTCTTTCTCTGGTTTGAGTATTAGGCATATTGTTACCTCCTCCCATGATTTTGGCATTTCTTGCCCATTTACAAATATGTTGTTGATAAGCTAAGTTAAGAAGGGCGCTAGTTCTTCTCATTTGGCAGAGCATCAGGACCTGGTGCCTTCCCTTTCTGTAATGGCTGCTGGTAATAAAAGTTGTCCTGATGCAGAATCCGAAACTATTTCACAACAGATGTGGCTGCTACAGCACCACCTCCCTGCTGAATTTACTGGGTGAAATTATGAAGCTACAACTTGAAAACTTATCGGATATTGCCTGTACTTTGTCTACAGATGGATTTCTTACATAGTGGAATTGCTTGCTGTAAAATAACTTGTGATGACAAGATTTAAAAATGAATCAACACAAAGAATGTATTGAGGTTTCTTCACAGTTAAAAGGTATAGGAGTCTCCTTCTCGGTCTCTGATTTCTGGTAATGCGCTTTTGAAATTCTCCTTACCTCTTCTTTAAGGCATTTGTAAACCCTACTCCTGCGTCATTTTCAACACAACCAGTCAGTCTTGTGTGTGGAAATATCACACACCTTCAGGCAGTCTCTGATATAGCATCCCTTCCTGGGAGATTTAAAATCCTCTTTTGTACTGTGGAATTTACTGTGGGTCTTGGAAATTAGAAATCGGGGCAGGCACAGTAAAGCAGTCATGTCTGCAGCATCTCTTCTTGAATCTGAAAGAAATCTTTTATATATGATAGAGTGCCCCTGATCCCACCCTGCCAGCAATTCCGGACACCGGATTGGCAACAAATTCTCCCATTCCCCACCCTCTTCTCTTCCGCCACTCAGGATTGGCTAGATTGGGGAAAACTCCACCCATCTTCAAAATGTATTGCTTGTTTCCCGTTTGCCTACCAGCATGGCTACTGCTAGCGTTTCCCTCCATCTCCTCCTGACTGCAGAAAGGAAGTTGGGTCTGGCACGCCTTCTCCTTGTACCATTCTGCAGTGGAATCATTGTGTGGTAAGTCCTCTCCATGGGGGCCCTTTGGAGAAGAACCCCAACAACAATGTAGGTGCCCTTTCCCACTGGGGGATTCCAGTAGGTGACCATCTGCTTGGTCAGTATGGGTCACCTTACCTGCCGTGATGGTCCTTTAATCTTTATTGAATCTGTTTCTAAATGCTTCACATTTTCTTTGAGTTGAGAAGCATTTTCAGTCAAACGTCGGCAGTGTTTGGAAACCCTCTCCAGTCTTTTATGATTGGCACTGAACACTAAGATTGCCCTAGTCAAATGCCATTAACTAAATGGCAGGGACAAATCTGAAAAATGTATATTATGGGAAAAGCTAAAACAAGATGGAGGACCCAGAGTACAATTTCTATATAATCTTGACTTCATTGGGTTAAGCTCATTCGACATCTTTAAAGCTAGTCTTGATCATTTACAGAGATACTGTTTGTATTCTCATTGATCCCACTCTGAAGAGAACACAGTAGTCTGAAATGCTCTACTATTCTTTTTGAACCAACACTGCAGGTTAAGAACTGGAGTGATGATAAGTGGTTGTTGGTATATACGTGCATTTAGTTGATAGGGAATGTCCCTATTTCAGAGAACGTATGTTGCTTGTTGTTTTATCAATCCTTAATTGTATAACTTGAACGGAAGTTATGTAAATGGTTGCAATATAATATAGAACTACAAAAATATCGAGTAAAAAATATAGAAATCAAAAATATTGAATCCCTATCTCCAAACAGGTAAGTACAAAAATATCGAATCAAAAATATTGTTGTAAAAAATATAGTCAAAATATTGAATTTTTTTAGTATCTTAAAAGTAATTTAAAATTAATATAATAATAAATATAATTAACTTAAACATACTTAAAATACTTAAATAACCTTAAATTTAAATATATATATATATATATATATATATATATATATATATATATATATATATATATATATATATATATATATATATATATGTACGTATGTATGTATGTATGTATATATATATATATATATATATATATATATATATATATATATATATATATATATATTATATATATAAACATAATATTAACAAGTTGAGAAAACATTGGATAGCATAGGGGTAAAAATTACTATTCCCACTCCAGAGAGTGCAACAGTAGGGAAAGCGTTGGATAGCGTAGGGGTAAAAATTACTATTCCCACACCAGAGAGTGCAACAGTAGGGAAAGTAAATACTTCATATATGAATAAAAATAAATTGAATATTAATACCAATTGCAAAATTTTAAAATAATTAACAATTTTATATCATATATTAATTACTCAATTACAAATACAAATGAAAATAATTTAAAAATAATTACCTACTAATATAAATTATTTACCAATTAACAATAAATTAATTGCCAATTAAAAAATAATAAAAACTTATAACAAAAATAACCAATAATTAAATGTAAAAGTTTAAATATTCAAAATTCAATTACTTCCCTCCCTATTCCCCTATAAAGACACAACCCACTACTGAAAAGAAATTAATCAAATTAACATAATTATCAGTTAATCAATCAATTAAAATTAATTACCAATTATATTTAAAATAATTACCAATTAATAATTAATTAACAATTAATTCAAAATAAATACCAATAAATAAATGAAAATATTTAATTAATTATAATTAAATTACTTCCCACCCTATAAACCCACAACCAGCTACGGGATTATATTATGCAAAAATTGATACCGTAAAATTAATTAATTAAATAAATTATAAAATAAATATACACTTTTCACACATATAGTAACATAAAAACACTTTAAAAAAATTGATATCTACTTACTTACCTAAAATTCGATATGTTTGTTGTCTATATTCTGTCCATTCTATATTTTTGTTGTCTATATTCTGTTCATTCTATATTTTTGTTGTCAATATTCTGACCATTCGATATTTTGTCCATTCTACATTTTGGATTCGATATTAATGCTATTCTATTTGATATTTTTGTAGTCTATATTCTGTCCATCCGATATTGCGGCCATTCTATATTTTTTATTCGATATTAATGTAACTCGATATTTAAAACTCGATATTTTGAGCGTATACCGGTTGCAAGAGTGTTGTCTGCGAAAGGGTTGGGGGAGTATACAGCATCTCATTTCTGGAAGTAAGAGTGCTTATTCTTATTGTCTTTGTACCGAGTTTCATTATACATTTTTCACATATGTTAATGTATTTAGTCTGACTTTCAAAGTGTTTTTAATGTGGCAAATTCATAAAATTGCTAAATGTGATTCTATGCTTAAAATTAGACATTTTGTTTCAGATGCATAGGTAAGTAAATTTTTACAGGGAAAATAAATTGTTCTCTCTGTTTTGATTCTATAGTGCAAGTCTGTTGTATCAATGTTGTTTGCATTTTACACTTTCCTTTGCCACACATTAATGAGGAGGATTTCAATTTTAAATAAGGGAAAACGTTTTTTACATTAATAAAACATAGTTTCTGGTTTTTTTCATACAGTAAATGACCATTTTAAGTACTACAGACTATTCTCTGCACCTCTGTTAAACTGTTACACCCAATACAGTTTGTTAAATGTTACCTGGTCCAGGTATTCTACCCCATCTGTTTAAATGTTCTTTGCTTGACCTTCAGTGTGTAATTATATTGTGTTCCTAGCACCAGCCTTTTGAATATTAAAATCTCTGGAGTACGCACTCACAGTTCAGTATTAGTTGATTGAGCTCCTGCATCATGATCCGTCTAGGTGTGTTGTACCAGAGCTGTAGCTAGAGCGTGTAGTTATTATTTTCCTTTTTGTTCTACTTTTTTTGCTGATAAAGGTTTGTGCAGTTTACGATATAGGTCCCATGGTTGTTGTGCCAGAGGACTCAAGCTGTACATCACTGGGAGGCCTTTGTAGGGTGAAACTAGACTGCCGTTCCTTGTGTTCCTGTCTGGAAGTGGACGTGGTCTGGCAGTTCGGTCTGGTCTGGCAGTTCGGTCTGGACTGTTCATATCGGAGCTGATTGGCATATGGGTAATCTGCCTAGAATGACAAATCTGGTTAAAAACAATGGATTGACATGCAGCCCAAGCAGTTACAGGTAGCTGTGATTAAGACCAGCACTCCTTCCACTTTCGTTTAAAAAAGTTTAAACTGTACATATCAGCTGCTCAGCCAGTCACAGATGCATTTGTAGTGCGCCCTCTTGAAGCTCTCAGAAGGTGGGGATGCATAGCTTTAATCCCTTTGTCACACCTCAGGGAATCTGTTGGGCCCAGAGTGCTAGATATCTAAAGGTGAGCCACTACTGGCTGATGAAATCTATCTATTCGCAGAAAGATTGCATCACAAATATCTTAGTGATGCCTGTACAGGATTGCAAGCTCAACATAGGATTATGTTGTTGCCTTTTGAAAGTATGCATTACTATCAAGTAGAACAGCAATGTCTGAAAATAAATTATGGCTATCAGCCTGCAATTTTTTTTTTCAGGCGGGAGCTATTGAATAATAAGGCTGTTGATTTAAAGAAGTTGCTAAGCTCACATAATTGACAGAGTAAGTTAGTCAAAGATCTTTATTCGCTACATTTCTGTAGCATAAAAACACAGATAAAAAGACAATTTTTTATTCAAAAACCTTTCCCATTTCCTATTGTTTCGCCCCTTTTTTGATGGTCCTAGAAAAGATTTTATTTTGACACTTTTTAAGTTTTTTATGTTTAGTCAGTGTATACCAGAGCTGTTGTTTTTGCAACAATTACACTGTCCGCTGGTTTGTTATTCCATAACGCTTTTTTATGGTGTGTTTTTAAAATAAGGAAATGTTTAAAATAAGGAGATGTTCAATATGCTGAAAGACTGTGCAGTTGTATATGGAATTTAAAGACATCTTGCAATGCAACGCTTTGGGTCACTAATGCACTGTCAATGGAAGTCTTCTTTATTTAATGTGATTTTATTGTAATGATTCCTTAAATGAATCTTTGATTTGGGTGGGAAGGGGTATTAATTGTTAGGAAAGGCTTTTGAATGTTATTTTCTTTTCTTCTTCTGTGCTTTCTGCTACAGAAATGTAGCGAATAAAGATCTTTGACTGAGTAAGTTAGGAAGTGGATGTCATGGCGAGCCCCTTTATATAAGGTTTTGTAGTGTCAAATTGATGAGAACAATTCTAGATAAAGGTTTTAAATGTATTATCTAAATTAGGTAAAATAATACAGATTTTTTTCATTGAAAATACATTTTGCTACATGAGCCTATTGGTACGTTTTATATGGTTTATATCGGTAGAATATTAATTTAATTTAATTTATTGATGACTAATTGCATTTTCCGCCCCATATTTTATCAATTTTTTATGACAAAATGCATTTTTTACAAATATGTGAACAAAGATTGATGGTGAATTTGCAACGACGAAAGAACGAGATGGGACCCTAATGCTTCCTGTACTGTGCTCACAATTACGTTCCTGCAAAAAGCTCAAAATCTGCCTCCTTTAATACTTTTGACAAAGAACATAATGGAAAGGCTACAGAAGTCAATTTGTTTGCTTCTCTCCTAGAAGAGAAAATAGTGATGACCGTGCATGTGCTGTCTGTTGCGAGACATATTGTGGGCTTACCAAGAATTTATAGGAGGGGTTTGGAACCCACCCATTGGTTAGCTTGCCTGCAACTCTCGTTTGCCTACTTCTTATTCATGCCCCAGCTTGTCAATCATGTGTTTTTCCCTTTAAGCACAGTCTAATTGCCATCTCTTTTGATTGTTTTGCTTCCGAGCTTTCTCTGCTTGCTTTTCTAGCGCTACAGGTGCCCGTGTTTTCCAGCTGTCTCCCTCGTGCAGTTCCTTCCACATTGACTGTGCTGCTGTTTGTTGAAATTGTGTTTCTCCTGCCTCCTCCATGATGCGCTAGCCCTCCTGAACTTCCTACATTGATTCCTCATCAGTTGCTTTTTCTCGCCCTTGCCTTGTGTATTGTTGCTTCCATCTCCCCCACCCCAGCTCTCTGTGTTGTTCCCCGCCTCGTGCGTTAGAAAAACATGCTTTCGTGCTCCTTTTTTTTTATTTACTGAATCTGTAATACAAGATTAGCTAATAAATACATAATTGTGTTATTTTGTAGGCATGCATGGAGCATGTGGATACAAGATGAAGTGATTTGTGCGTCAAATCGTTTATAAAAACATTGACAAAACCAATCATTCTCAAAGGTGAAACCTATTGACTTTGCCAGTACTTTTTCCCCCTTGAGGTCAAGTTTTGTACATCCGAATGTTGTGTACCACCTGTGTCGCTACATTTGGTCAGTGTCTGTTTGTAGATTTACGGTTAGCCATTTATCCTTTTCCTTTTTTTACTCCCAGTGTTCGTTTAAGTAAAAACTTTGAATTTTTCTGTGTCCTGCCTTTTCTGTGGAATTGCAGGTTAAAACAATAAGGAATTATCACGTATGATTTCTTTTTTTGCCCAACTTCACCTTTGATGGTAGACAATGACAGACCATCAGTTACTGTGGCCAAAACCGTTTTGGTATTGTACTAGTGCAGTGGGTTTCCGAAAGAAAGTCACATACTGATTTTAGACAATAAAAATTGTGGCAGCAAGAATTATGTTTAAACTGCTTAAGATAAATTCTAATGTTTCAAAGTTGACTGGCTCCATGTGCTCCTCTTTATCAAGTGCATTTTTTGAAACTTGTACTGCAATGCATTTGTTGTTGCATCTTTTAATCAAAAACATGGTAGTCTGGACAAAACTGTCGTGATCTAATAATATATGGGGACAATTATGAGCCTATGATTCTTGAAAGCATTGTCAGAGGGTAAACTCCTGCAATCCTAGGTGCAAAATTGTGTAATCTACAACAGGTGAATTTGAGACTAGATCATAAGCTGCCACATTTATGCAAGGGGCAATTCTTTTGTGCTATAGAAATGTAATGATCAGTTTGTAAAACATGATCCTCCTTGATGTCAGGCTACAGAAGAGAAAGGCGGGGGCTGGTATCGGCCGCCGCTAGAACGGGGGGCACCCCCCTTCCCCCTCGCCTTGATAGAACTCACTTTTCGATGCCCCACCCATCCCTATTTTAATATGTGAGTTAGCATCATGTGACTAACTGATGAAGTGCGTATATATACACGTGTCTGCATTATTCTTGCTTGTTACTTTATTATTCAATTATATGTGTGACAATATTAGTTTCTTAGCTTAGCCTGGGTGCCTCCATTTTGTGTATCTCCCTGGGCCTGCGAGTCGCACTCGCTCATCTGCCCCTCCCGTAGGAATAGAGAATTTCACTAAGACAGCAGTTTTCGTTTCTCAGCTAACTGTGGCGGAAAATAACAAGTCTCTTTATCAGTAATGTTCTCATGCCCCAGAGACGCTGAAGCCTAGCTCCGCGGCCTTGAGTAAAGATAGCGATGTATCCCTTGCAGGTGCAGATGCCTACTGTATGAGGACATTGTTCCTCTGTCTGGGTTTCAGTAATTTTCCAGAAGGGGCGTACCCTAATGTACCGTGTTGCATTATAATGTATTGCTGTGATGAAGAGAGTCAGTCCTCTCGACGCACTCTTTGAGGTGAGTGCGGTAAGCCACTCGGGTGGATTTGAGCCACGCTTATCAGATGGCGCCCGAATAAGGACCCCGCGATAAAGATCTTTCTCACCCGTAGGTGGGTAGCAGAAGACCGGGGACCCGCTGGTCGGCACGGTGGGCCCGGGTACCCATCTGATGCCGAGCTTGGTTCTCGCAGCGCTGCCCCACCCTGCTGATCGGGAGAGGTCCCGGTTCGGATCTTACGCCGGGGTCCTGAAGGCGGAACTCGGAGCTGACCGTGTTGGTCCTGGCAGCCGGAGGTGGAGAACGGTAGAGGTCGGTACCGCCTACGGAAGGTGAGTGGTCCACCTGTGATTGTTTAAGGAACTGGAGTGTTCCGGGAGACTAGGGTGTCTCCAGTGGTTTGAGGAGCCGGTGTGCTCCTGGGGCTAGTGTGCTCCGGGGAACTCAGAGTGCGAGCAGGCGCTCTGACAGACTTGACGAGGTTGGGAGAATATTTGGATATATTGTTTGTAGTAATCCGACCGGGTGGTACTGTGGTGAAGGCGTGGCTCATTACGGGTGGACTCCGGAACTTACCCTGAACTCCTAGAGTGGTGGTTCAGTGGAGGTGAGTCCTGGGTCTCCCGTGGTAAAGTGCGCAGTGATCCGTAGTGCCGCACGGGGAACGGATGTGTTCTCCATCCTTAGAACAGTTAGTGTACTGTTCGGTCGGCGGTAGGGTCCAGGTTCCCCAGGACTTGGTCGACGGGCCTTGTCCCATTTGGTAACACGTGTTTGGAAGAATTTTATATGTGTATGTGTGTGTGGTTCCCTAATGTATATTATATGTGTGTAAATGAGCTCGAGCTAGCGATTCAAGATAACGAATTTTGTGGAGAAGTGTTTTATTTTACACCAAAGTAGAGATGCCGTGTTTCAGTAAGTTACGATGTTTTGGGTGTTGTTGTCGTGTATCAAATTCCAGGCTGGCTGAGAGCCAACCTGCACCCCCTGAGGGCACTCCAAGCTTTGATATGTATATCAAGTATGGATTGCCCCCGATTTTGTTTGGCACTTTATGGCACCGATATACCGCTGACAATGTGGATTTACAATGGCCCTTGACAGGTTCATTCGAGGCAGCTAAATTGGACTATTTGCAAGACAAATTGTTTGCTAGGCGTAGCCGTCAAAGCAGGTTTGATTCCTTAAGAGTATGGCAGAAGGAAGTCAGGGAACGTAAGTTGAGAGAAGAGAAAGCGGCTCTTAAAAAGTCCGCGCAGACGATGGCGCAGAAAGCAAGAGAACACACTAAGAATGAGAATGAGCAGCGTTTGGAGCGCGCAGATAGGCTTTGCAGGTTGAAAGAAAATAAAAGTTATGTAGTACGAGAGGACGAACAGGATGAGATGGAAGACATTTTGAGTACTCGACCCCCTCCTCCTTATGCCCCGCAATCATTGTATCCCTCTCTACCGGCTCCCGCCTCCACTAGTGGGGTTCCGGGTTCACTGGCAAGTGCCCCGCACCAACATGGCGCAGCGATCTCTGCCTCCCCACCCCCGACGCCCCTCGTTTCTTTGCTCCCGGCCACTTCACCCGCTCCCTCCCAATTTTCTCTAGCACTCCCTACTGTTTCCGCTATCACCACCCCTAGTCAGGAGATGTCAACGCTGAGTCGAGGCGCAGGTAGCGGACTGCTTTCACAGGTACGGAAGCTGCTTACGCGTTCTACGATTGGTTTGGATGAGTAAAGTATAGTGGCCAACCAGGCATGCCAGTGGGCTACTAATAACATTTATTTGTTTGAAGACATTTAGTCCACAATGAAAGATTTTGAGCCCTTGATGCAACAGCATGCTTTGTGGCACATGTCAAATGTATTAATATCGCTATGGGAGCAGGGGTATGGAGGTGTGGCTCCGGCGACTTTACGAGATATACAGAGTGGGGCCTACAGAACGAATACAGGGGTGAAGGTGGTGATGCGCAGTCTACGCGCTTTATTACAGTATAGAAATGAATTGCCCTCTGCAGGTGTGCCCCATTTTCCAGGTATACACCCAATGCGTGAGGTGCACCCTATCTTTCATCCCGAAATACCCGAGATGGTAGATCCGGTCACGAATGCTGTCACCAGGAACAGGGTAGATGCACATTTCCAGGAGCAATGGGTGTATACACCATGGAAGAGAAGTGAGGTACTGGCCTTAAAAGCCCAGCTGCCAGATTCTAGAAAGAACCCGACTGCATATTATAAAGAGTTGACGGAAGCCGCGTCTTCCACTGTAATGACTTTAGCTGATGTTGAACTGTTTTTTGGGCTTCTGGTCCCAGTCGATGTATGGCGACAGGTGAAGGGTACAGATCATTCGGAAGAATTGGGTGGTACGTGGCAGGAGTTGCAGGATTGGGATAAGGAACGTAAGCCAGGAGAAAAGCCGAAAGCTGAGATTCTGGCGTTACCGGGGCGAATAATAAAGTATATGCATACTCTCATTCCCCCGAAGAAGGTAGATTGGGACAAGTTGACGGCTTGTGGTGGGGCACGCCCCACAGCTTCATCGTGACGCGGTGAGCGCGCCTCACTATTGATTGGTGATAAGGCTACCAGGTGACCCGGAAGCGAATGGATCACTTCCGGGTCAAGGGGGAGCTGGAGAGATACCGGCTCGGGTACTGAATTAATCTTGCAAATTCAGGGAGTGGAGGCCCACGGTTTGGGGGGATATTGTGGGGGCAGATCACTGCAACAACCCAGAATGTTTTAAATACAGAGGAAGAAGGTCGCCTCCGGTGATTCTAGACAAATCACTTAATCTCCCTGTGCCTTTGAAAGTGTCCTTGTGTATTGTTACTGATGCACATGTAAAGTGCTAAGATACCTTCGGGTCAGGTTTTTTACGTTACATAAAGCCTTGGATACAAATAAGCCTACTGCTTGTGTGTCTGTTAATCTTGTTTTTGCATCATGGGAGTACACAAGGTGTGCTCTGCAGAACGGAACAACAAAAGAACAGGGCAGTTGTCATCGCTCAAAGTGAACACAGGCAGGCCTGCACTTTACTGCTTCTGATGGCCTCCGGGCTAGAGTTCGCTCGCCCAACACCCAGGCTAGCTGGTGTTGCGCGGTCCCAGTTGCGTGGTGCTTATGGCCGGCCTGTGTACCCCCATCATGTGCAGGTAAGGACCTGGATAGGTTCTCAGTTAGGCAACAAGAAATAGCATTGTGCTTGTGGTGTTATTACAGAGTCAGGTGTCAGTTATCTTCCAAATTGTTGACTCACAAATTGCGGCTAGCAAACGGGGTGCGAAGCATTCCCGCATGGAACATATGTTGGAATCCATGATGCGTATGATGGCGACAATGGATAGGAGATGGGGGAAGGTAGAGCAAATGGGGCATAGCTTGGCGGAGCTCAGACAGAAGGTTGATGGCCAAAGTGGCACAGGGGGCAGGCCCAAGAGTACAATAGTGCCCCCAAAACCCAGAGGGGAATTGGACCCACTCCCTAAGCAGGTTAGAATCAGGAAGGGGAAGAACCAAGACCCCTCACCAATGCAGCCGGTATGGGACATCTTGTCAGGGTAGGTCCCCTCAGGGGTTCCAATGGCAGCGAATATCCCTGTGACCCCTGCCCTTTCCCCGCCTATGCCTGTACCAAGTGCGGCGCCACCAGCGTCAATCCCGGTGGTACCAATCATAGCTCCAGTGGTGCCCCCACCTAGCCCCATACCATCCCCGGGGGTTCCTGTCCCAAACACCGTGGTCCCCACCCCGGGATTAGCACCAGCGCCAGTTAATCAGATAGCGGCAGTTCTCCCTTGGTTAGGAAAGGGGGAATGTTACCATATTCAGTGGGCACAAAGGAGGTAGGAGAAGACCCATTAGCAGAGGCGCAGAGGATGGCAGAGGATGGCGGCAAAGATTATAGCTGCCCCAAGCACGGTGCCAGGCCCAGGGCCAAGTACTCCTATTGTACCCCAATCAGCGCACCAGGAGAATGGAGCTGACAAAGACAAGATGGCAAAAAACACGAAAGGGTCTTGACTCCTAACTCAGGGTGGCTGAGCCGAACTATAGTTCAAAAACAAAACAAGGGCCACAACTGAAAGCTCCTTTGAACCAACGTACAATTATTGTGAAAGGATGGTTGAACCAATCAAACACAACCAGTAGAACTTATCACAACCTATTAGTTTAATTTTTCTTTTTTCATATGTTTAAAGCACTATGTTTTAGTGCATGGACATACATGTAATTAAATATACAGTATATACAAATTAGCATAAACAACAAGCATAGAAGGCAAAAAATAGATTCACAGACTTAACATACACTTGGCCAATCAGTCATACAACGCATTCATACAAACAACAAAAACAACAGTGGGTCCACGTATCTGTCATAAATGGATGAGCAACAACCTTTTTTGTAGTTTCACAATTATTTACAGTTTTTAAGAAGTTCAAAAAATTGTGTCCAATCTTTAGTTGATGGTGACGAAATCTTTTAGTAAACAAAGAGTAACAGCCAGATACGGGACAGACGTGGTCGACGCGTTTCGAACCCTAACAAGTAAAAGGGTTCTCCTCAGGACCAAACTGGTTCTGTAACAACAAATACAAAATAAAAAATACTTAGGAAGCTGTTCTAAAAACGACAAGAGACCTATGTGACAACAACAGTAACCCCTACCTTATGTCAAATAAGAACGCGATTCAAACGTGGGTAATAAATATCCAGGTGTACAGATCGGCGTGTTTTCCAAAAATCAAGAGCACCCAGGGGCTGCAGAGGGGACAGAAATGGAAGCGCGCTGGATTTAGTTAAACATACAGGCACAAGATCAATCATTCACTCCACGTAACCGGAAACGCGGGGGGCTTACCTACTCTGGTGCTCGATTCTAACTTGCTGCACGATTCGGCATAGTTCTTTCAGTGATTCGTTTCTCCGCTGGAAGGAGAACAAAAACGGCGTTAGACCATCAGTGGGTGCACGCGAGTGTGAAAATACTGGGGCTCGGGAGGCTTCCCTAAAGCACGTACCGTCAGTCGGAGGGCAGAAGTCCTAACTCTGGCAAACGGAGGTGATTCACCGTCGCTCTCTGTGGAACTTCCTGGTGTGAGGCGCCCCCCATGTGGTTCTGGGATATGTAGTGAAAGGCGGAGTAACCAGTGGCTGTTGGTATTTCCAGAGGGTTCTGGGACTTGTAGTTAGCAGGCAACAGTTGTTAACCTATGACTGATGTAAAATCATGAATTGGGTTTATAAATTTCAGAAATTTCATTTAAGCCTCGTATTGCCGTGTTAAATTTCATTATCAACAATGCTTCGCGTTGTGCCAATTTTAAATCCAGATCACCACCCCTAGGATCTTTTTCGATTTTGGAGAGCACAGTCCATTTTAATTCCGCTTGTTCATGTTTCGCACATGTCCAATGGTTGACCAGTGGTGCATTGTCTACTCCTCTCCGAATGCGTGATTTATGTTGCGTGATCCTGCTTCTGATTTCTTGCGTCGTTTTCCCAATGTAAACCAGGGGGCATGGGCAAACTATGGCGTATACCACGTTTTTAGTTTTACAGTTTGTGAAACTTTCATGTTTCCAATGGATATTTTCAAAACTAAAAACAGATTCTTCAATCGTCTCATTACAGCAAGTGCACATGCCGCATTTGTGATGGCCTTTTGTGGGTGGCAAACCAAACAGACTTTTCAATGTTGGAGTCTTTTTAGTTGGAAGCGCTGCTCGCACTATATGATTAGCTATGCTCTTTTCTTTTTTGTACGCAAAGAGCGGGGGCGTGCTGAAATCCTCATGCAGCTCTTTCAGTAAATGCCAATTGGACATTATAAGTTTTTTATATTGGTGTGCCGCTGGACAGAATGTGGTGACACACACCATCCTTTTAGTAGCTGTTTTCGTTTTCTTTTCAAACAAGGTCTCTCTTGGAGTCCACCAGGCTCGTTTGAGCGAGTTTTTTAGCAATTTCTTGGGATACCCTCTTTGAATGAGGCGATCTTTCAAGTGGCCAGCATGTTTAAAATAGTCCTCTTTGCCTGAACAATTTCTGCGAATTCTTAAAAATTGTCCATAAGGTAAGTTTTGTTTAAGGCTCCGTGGGTGATTGCTGGTAAAATGCAGCGCTTTATTTCTATCGGATGGCTTCCGGAATAAGGTGGTGCCAAGGCCTTCTTCATAGGGTTCAACTTTGACATCCAAGAAGGTGATCGATTCATTGGATGCAGTGATGGAGAACTTGATATTATTTGTTCTTGAGTTGAGCCACTCCAAAAATTGGTTTAGTTCTTCATGGCCACCTGTCCAAATGAGAAACACGTCATCGATATAACGCATGTAGTTAGAAATATGGTTGCTGTATGGGTTATCGATGTGAATGAATTTTTCTTCGAATAGTCCCATAAACATTATGGCCAGCTCCGGGGCGAAAGGACACCCCATCGCTACCCCTTTTATTTGGAAGTAGAAATCAGAGTCAAAGATGAAAAAATTCTTCTGTAAAGCAAACCGTGCCAGCTCACAGATGAATTCAGTTGGGACTCTTACTGGTCTTTCCCGATTTTCCAAAAAATACGTTAATGTTTCCAGAGCTTGATCTTGTGGGATCTGGGTGTATAAAGACACCACATCTAAGGTGACTAGGAGTTGTTTATTCTTATCGAAGTTGATGCTGGCTATCCGGTTTAGGAAAGCAGTGGTGTCTCTCAGGTGGGCAGGGATGGTATCAATGAAGGGTTTGAGAAAAAAATCGATATATTTGGCAACAGGTTCGAATAGTGATTCACAGCCCGAAATTATTGGGCGACCAGGTGGATTCATTTCATCTTTGTGCATTTTTGGGAGCACATAGAACACTGGGGTTCTTGGATTTTTATTTTGCAGGAACGCTAGTTCTTTTGGGCCTACAAATCCTTGCTCGTAGCCTCTTTGGATTACCTCAAACATTTGATTTTTTATTTCTACGGTTGGGTCCTTTCCGACACGTCTGTAGCAAGTGTTGTCATCTAATTGGCGGTGGACTTCTTGTTTACATTTATTAATGTCCCAGATTGCTATTGATCCGCCTTTATCGGCCTGTTTGACTATAATGGAGTCGTCATTTTTTATAGTCAACAGAGCATCCTTTTCGGCTTTTGGTAAGTTGTATTTGATGAAAGTTTTCTTTTTTTCAATTGCAGAAATGCCAGATAGGACAGTCCGTTCAAACGTTGTGACCTCTTTAGGAATTTTTGGTCCTTTGGGACAAAAGGTCGATTTTCTTTTTAGGCCAGTGACTTCCTCAGGTTGAACTTTGTCAGAGTCCTGAAAGAAAGTTTTTAAACGAATTTTGCGACAAAATTCCAGTGTTTCCAGTTTCATCTTCACAAAATCCGTAGGTCTAGACGGCACAAAATTTAGGCCTTTGGTTAGCATCGCTGTTTCGGCTGATGTCAGAATCCTATCGGATAGGTTGAAGATCGGTGATTCATTTAATTCTTGTAGAATTTTTGTCGTGTCCTCATTTCCCATGGTTGGGTGAAGCGAGTTCGGCCCCGGGGTTTCTGTTGGCCTCGTCCTAAAAAAGGCGTTTGGTTTTGGCCTGATCGATTGTCTGTTCTATTTTGAGGAGGGCGACTGGTGTTATCTTGTTCACTTTCAGAAGATGAAGTTGTATCGGAAAAGGTCACAAATTTTCGGCGTGATCGGCCTTGGTTGTCTTGCAGGAATCGGCGTGACTCTGTACGTGTATAGAAGTCCTTCGCTAGGTAGGGGTAAATGGCTTCCAAAGAGAAATTCTTTTTGTCAATCTCGAATTTGTTGTTTTTTTGAGTGACAGTGAAGTCCTTAAATTCCAAAATCTCCTTCTCAATTTTCTCCAACAGTGTTTTGGAGTCAGTGATTAGCTGGTTAGTCTCAATGTCTCTCTGTAGGGTTGTAATCTCCTCCAATTCTTTAATGGATATTCTATGTGCAGTCTCAATGGTTAAGACCATGAGGTCCCTGCTACATTTAGTTTCAATCCCGCTGAAGCCCTTTTTGTACACCGGGTCGTCTGTGAAGACGACTGGTATGTTGCGAATTACCAGCCCTGCTGGGATAGTTCCTGCCCGAAGGTGTTGTAGTAGAAAATGACCGTGTAGGTCCGTACGGATCTGTTTTTTGCGTAAACGGGTTAACTTGTCTGACTCGTTCTGGGTATTAGCGGTAAGGCTAAGGGTTGCTGATGCGAACACAGGAGGGTCTCTCATAAGATTCTGAATATGTTCTTCAGTAAAGGCGAGGGTGTCGTTATCAGCCATCACATAAGTAAGCACCTCTTTCAGACGAAAAAGAGTAAAATAATAACACACAAATACCGAATGAGTAAAAGGGAAAGGGAAAGGGATAGGAAGCAGAAACCATTGAGACTGCACATAGAATATCCATTAAAGAATTGGAGGAGATTACAACCCTACAGAGAGACATTGAGACTAACCAGCTAATCACTGACTCCAAAACACTGTTGGAGAAAATTGAGAAGGAGAGTTTGGAATTTAAGGACTTCACTGTCACTCAAAAAAACAACAAATTCGAGATTGACAAAAAGAATTTCTCTTTGGAAGCCATTTACCCCTACCTAGCGAAGGACTTCTATACACGTACGGAGTCACGCCGATTCCTGCAAGACAACCAAGGCCGATCACGCCGAAAATTTGTGACCTTTTCCGATACAACTTCATCTTCTGAAAGTGAACAAGATAACACCAGTCGCCCTCCTCAAAATAGAACAGACAATCGATCAGGCCAAAACCAAGCGCCTTTTTTAGGACGAGGCCAACAGAAACCCCGGGGCCGAACTCGCTTCACCCAACCATGGGAAATGAGGACACGACAAAAATTCTACAAGAATTAAATGAATCACCGATCTTCAACCTATCCGATAGGATTCTGACATCAGCAGAAACAGCGATGCTAACCAAAGGCCTACATTTTGTGCCGTCTAGACCTACGGATTTTGTGAAGATGAAACTGGAAACACTGGAATTTTGTCGCAAAATTCGTTTAAAAACTTTCTTTCAGGACTCTGACGAAGTTCAACCTGAGGAAGTCACTGGCCTAAAAAGAAAATCGACCTTTTGTCCCAAAGGACCAAAAATTCCTAAAGAGGTCACAACGTTTGAACGGACTGTCCTATCTGGCATTTCTGCAATTGAAAAAAAGAAAACTTTCATCAAATACAACTTACCAAAAGCCGAAAAGGATGCTCTGTTGACTATAAAAAATGACGACTCCATTATAGTCAAACAGGCCGATAAAGGCGGATCAATAGTAATCTGGGACATTAATAAATATAAACAAGAAGTCCACCGCCAATTAGATGACAACACTTGCTACAGACGTGTCGGAAAGGACCCAACCGTAGAAATAAAAAATCAAATGTTTGAGGTAATCCAAAGAGGCTACGAGCAAGGATTTGTAGGCCCAAAAGAACTAGCGTTCCTGCAAAATAAAAATCCAAGAACCCCAGTGTTCTATGTGCTCCCAAAAATGCACAAAGATGAAATGAATCCACCTGGTCGCCCAATAATTTCGGGCTGTGAATCACTATTCGAACCTGTTGCCAAATATATCGATTTTTTTCTCAAACCCTTCATTGATACCATCCCTGCCCACCTGAGAGACACCACTGCTTTCCTAAACCGGATAGCCAGCATCAACTTCGATAAGAATAAACAACTCCTAGTCACCTTAGATGTGGTGTCTTTATACACCCAGATCCCACAAGATCAAGCTCTGGAAACATTAACGTATTTTTTGGAAAATCGGGAAAGACCAGTAAGAGTCCCAACTGAATTCATCTGTGAGCTGGCACGGTTTGCTTTACAGAAGAATTTTTTCCTCTTTGACTCTGATTTCTACTTCCAAATAAAAGGGGTAGCGATGGGGTGTCCTTTCGCCCCGGAGCTGGCCATAATGTTTATGGGACTATTCGGAGAAAAATTCATTCACAACGATAACCCATACAGCAACCATATTTCTAACTACATGCGTTATGTCGATGACGTGTTTCTCATTTGGACAGGTGGCCATGAAGAACTAAACCAATTTTTGGAGTGGCTCAACTCAAGAACAAATGATATCAAGTTCTCCATCACTGCATCCAATGAATCGATCACCTTCTTGGATGTCAAAGTTGAACCCTATGAAGAAGGCCTTGGCACCACCTTATTCCGGAAGCCATCCGATAGAAATAAAGCACTGCATTTTACCAGCAATCACCCACGGAGCCTTAAACAAAACTTACCTTATGGACAATTTTTAAGAATTCGCAGAAATTGTTCAGGCAAAGAGGACTATTTTAAACATGCTGGCCACTTGAAAGATCGCCTCATTCAAAGAGGGTATCCCAAGAAATTGCTAAAAAACTCGCTCAAACGAGCCTGGTGGACTCCAAGAGAGACCTTGTTTGAAAAGAAAACGAAAACAGCTACTAAAAGGATGGTGTGTGTCACCACATTCTGTCCAGCGGCACACCAATATAAAAAACGTATAATGTCCAATTGGCATTTACTGAAAGAGCTGCATGAGGATTTCAGCACGCCCCCGCTCTTTGCGTACAAAAAAGAAAAGAGCATAGCTAATCATATAGTGCGAGCAGCGCTTCCAACTAAAAAGACTCCAACATTGAAAAGTCTGTTTGGTTTGCCACCCACAAAAGGCCATCACAAATGCGGCATGTGCACTTGCTGTAATGAGACGATTGAAGAATCTGTTTTTAGTTTTGAAAATATCCATTGGAAACATGAAAGTTTCACAAACTGTAAAACTAAAAACGTGGTATACGCCATAGTTTGCCCATGCCCCCTGGTTTACATTGGGAAAACGACGCAAGAAATCAGAAGCAGGATCACGCAACATAAATCACGCATTCGGAGAGGAGTAGACAATGCACCATTGGTCAACCATTGGACACGTGCGAAACATGAACAAGTGGAATTAAAATGGACTGTGCTCTCCAAAATCGAAAAAGATCCTAGGGGTGGTGATCTGGATTTAAAATTGGCACAACGCGAAGCGTTGTTGATAATGAAATTTAACACGGCAATACGAGGCTTAAATGAAATTTCTGAAATGTATAATCCCAATTCATGATTTTACATCTGTCATAGGTTAACAACTGTTGCCTGCTAACTACAAGTCCCAGAACCCTCTGGAAATACCAACAGCCACCAGTTACTCCGCCTTTCACTACATATCCCAGAACCACATGGGGGTCGCCTCACACCAGGAAGTTCCACAGAGAGCGACGGTGAATCACCTCCGTTTGCCAGAGTTAGGACTTCTGCCCTCCGACTGACGGTACGTGCTTTAGGGAAGCCTCCCGAGCCCCAGTATTGTCACACTCGCGTGCACCCACTGATGGTCTAACGCCGTTTTTGTTCTCCTTCCAGCGGAGAAACGAATCACTGAAAGAACTATGCCGAATCGTGCAGCAAGTTAGAATCGAGCACCAGAGTAGGTAAGCCTCCCGCGTTTCAGGTTACGTGGAGTGAATGATTGATCTTGTGCCTGTATGTTTAACTAAATCCAGCGCGCTTCCATTTCTGTCCCCTCTGCAGCCCCTGGGTGCTCTTGATTTTTGGAAAACACGCCGATCTGTACACCTGGATATTTATTACCCACGTTTGAATCGCGTTCTTATTTGACATAAGGTAGGGGTTACTGTTGTTGTCACATAGGTCTCTTGTCGTTTTTAGAACAGCTTCCTAAGTATTTTTTATTTTGTATTTGTTGTTACAGAACCAGTTTGGTCCTGAGGAGAACCCTTTTACTTGTTAGGGTTCGAAACGCGTCGACCACGTCTGTCCCGTATCTGGCTGTTACTCTTTGTTTACTAAAAGATTTCGTCACCATCAACTAAAGGTTGGACACAATTTTTTGAACTTCTTAAAAACTGTAAATAATTGTGAAACTACAAAAAAGGTTGTTGCTCATCCATTTATGACAGATACGTGGACCCACTGTTGTTTTTGTTGTTTGTATGAATGCGTTGTATGACTGATTGGCCAAGTGTATGTTAAGTCTGTGAATCTATTTTTTGCCTTCTATGCTTGTTGTTTATGCTAATTTGTATATACTGTATATTTAATTACATGTATGTCCATGCACTAAAACATAGTGTTTTAAACATATGAAAAAAGAAAAATTAAACTAATAGGTTGTGATAAGTTCTACTGGTTGTGTTTGATTGGTTCAACCATCCTTTCACAATAATTGTACGTTGGTTCAAAGACAAGATGGCGGCGCCAGCAGGAGCTGGGGAAATAGGTAAGGAGGTACCACTACCATTGCTTGGAGCGGGGGTATTACCCTCTAGGAGGGAGCATTTAGCAAGGCACGTAACACAGTAGGATATGGTGAGGGGCTTATGTCAATATGTTTTCTCTGCTAGTAGACAATAGGTAAATGAAGTGTGCCAGGAAGCCAAAGGATTGGGTGCTTCCTAGCGAATGGCGGGTTAAAATGTGTAGATTCAGGGTTGAAGAGACCCTGAACAATTGGATTAGGGCATTCTCAGTATTTATGGCCATACTAGCTGAACGCTCACCTAATTTACAAGCAGAAATGGTGTGTTATCAGAGCAGGGTCACTATGACTCATGATAAATATGGGGGGGAAGGTTAGAAGGATTATGATATGAATTTCTGCCAGGCCAAGGAATTTGACCCCTCACTCACCTGGGATCGGGTGGACTCAATCTCATGGTTTGATCAGTTTGGCCCAGGGCAGTCGGGCAATTCAGTTCAAAATTGGAACAAGGGTCACACTTCACAAGCCCCTCAGCCCTTTCGGCCACCACATGCGGGGGGCACGACCCTGGGTGCAGGGAACGTGGCGTGAGGGCAAAAAGGAGTGTGTTGGGACTTTAATAAGCGGACATGCACCAGGGCCCAAGGCATGTGTAAATTCAGACTTGCATGTTCCGTTTGTAATCACCTCTCTCACCCAGAAACAAAATGCTTTGGGAAAGGAAACTCATTGCAGGAAATAGAGGGAGGAAGAAACAGGAATAAAGATAAGGAAAGAATGGTAACACATTCCCCCATTGACGTTCTGGCAATGACTCCTTGGTTAAACAGGTATCCAGACCATGCCACTGCTAGGATGTTACAGGAAGGTTTTTTGTATGGCTTCAGGATTCCGGCAGGGGACTACGCAGAGACTCCTGAATGTAAAAATCAACTTTCAGTCAGGACAAACCCAGGGGTGGCAGCATTAAAAATTGCAAAAGAACTGTACCTGTGTAGAATAGCAGGTCCTTTTGATGGTCGAAAATGTGTTCCGCTGGCGGAATTTACGGATTTTCCACGATTTTCCGATCCGCGAATCGCGCAAAATCGCAGCAAAATCCGCGAATCAGCGAGCGGGACAAATCTTGCTCAGGAAGCACTTACAGGGTTAAAGCAGGTGCCCAAATTGAAGCTAATTTCTTTGTAAAATGGTTACAAAGAAATTAACTTCAACTTGGGCACCTGCTGTAACCCTGTAAGTGCTTCCTGAGTGGCCCCTCGTTGCCTACTTGCAACTATTCTCTGACCCTCGAAGCAGGGTCAGAGAATAGTTACAATTCGGCAAGGAGGCGCCTGTCCCAACAATTAAACCTCAGCAGGAAGCACTTACAGATAAAACAAGCATTGGAAATGCAATAGGTCTCGCAGTAGTAAAGTTTGAGCTATAGGTGTTATTTTTTTTTGTTTTTTATTTATGTGTTGTTTTTTCTAAATAGCTAAATTAATAGCTTTCTTCTTTACAAAGCCAATAGTTATAATTTTTGTAAATGTGACACCTCTAGCATTTGTAAAGCAACATGTTTTGTATTAACGGGACTTATATGTGACTTATATGTATTGATATAAAAAAAATCAATGGGTTTAAAAAACAATTAATAATTAATACATAAATAAAATGGATTTTAATTTATATTGCCAATAGCTTAAAGTTTATTAAATATATTTAGTGAAGATGCTGTGGTTGCGCTGAGTGAGGGTGAGTGAGGGTGAGGGTGAGTGAGGGGTTGAGGGTGAGTGAGGGGTTGAGGGTGAGTGAGGGTGAGGGGTTGAGGGTGGGTGAGGGTGGGTGAGGGTGGGTGAGGGTGAGTGAGTGAGGGTGAGTGAGGGTGAGTGAGTGAGGGTGAGTGAGGGTGAGTGAGTGAGGGTGAGTGAGTGAGGGTGAGTGAGTGAGGGTGAGGGTGAGTGAGGGTGAGTGAGGGTGAGGGAGGGTGAGGGAGGGTGAGGGAGGGTGAGGGTGAGGGAGGGTGAGGGTGAGGGAGGGTGAGTGAGGGTGAGGGGTTGAGGGTGAGTGAGGGTGAGGGTTTGAGGGTGAGTGAGGGTGAGGGTTTGAGGGTGAGGGTGAGTGAGGGTGAGGGTGAGTGAGGGTGAGGGGTTGAGGGTGAGGGTGAGTGAGGATGAGGTGTTGGGGGTGGGTGAGGGTGAGTGAGGGTGAGGGTGAGTGAGGATGAGGTATTGAGGGTGGGTGAGGGTGAGTGAGGGTGAGTGAGGGTGAGGGTGAGTGAGGGTGAGTGAGGGTGAGTGTGAGTGAGGGTGATTGAGGGTGAGGGGTTGAGGGTGAGTGAGGGTGAGTGAGGGTGAGGGGTTGAGGGTGAGTGAGGGTGAGGGTGAGGGGTTGAGGGTGGGTGAGGGTGAGTGAGGGTGAGGGGTTGAGGGTGAGTGAGGATGAGTCAGAGTGAGGGGTTGAGGGTGAGGGGTTGAGGATGAGTGAGAGTGAGGGGTTGAGGGTGAGGGGTTGAGGGTGAGTGAGGGTGAGGGGTTGAGGGTGAGTGAGGGTGAGGGTGAGTGAGGGGTTGAGGGTGAGTGAGGGTGAGGGGTTGAGGGTGAGTGAGGGTGAGTGAGGGTGAGTGAGGGTGAATCAGTGCTTTCTGGAGCTGTGTATAAAACAAAATACACGATCGTAACCTCTGTATTAGTTTAGGTGCCATTAGGTCAAAAGTGTAACTATGTAACACTCGAAAAATAGATCAATCTAATGCGCTTACTTAGAACAGGAAGTATGATTCCCTCCTGCAGTGGGCTCTATATTCTGGTCATAGACTTGGGAGTGGACATAATGAAAACAAGGGTGAGGGGTTGGGGGTGAGTGAGGGTGAGGGTGAGGGTGAGTGAGGATGAGGTGTTGAGGGTGGGTGAGGGTGAGTGAGGGTGAGGGTGAGTGAGGATGAGGTGTTGAGGGTGGGTGAGGGTGAGTGAGGGTGAGTGAGGGTGAGGGTGAGTGAGGGTGAGTGTGAGTGAGGGTGAGTGAGGGTGAGGGGTTGAGGGTGAGTGAGGGTGAGTGAGGGTGAGGGGTTGAGGGTGAGTGAGGGTGAGGGTGAGGGGTTGAGGGTGGGTGAGGGTGAGTGAGGGTGAGGGGTTGAGGGTGAGTGAGGATGAGTGAGAGTGAGGGGTTGAGGGTGAGGGGTTGAGGATGAGTGAGAGTGAGGGGTTGAGGGTGAGGGGTTGAGGGTGAGTGAGGGTGAGGGGTTGAGGGTGAGTGAGGGTGAGGGTGAGTGAGGGGTTGAGGGTGAGTGAGGGTGAGGGGTTGTGGGTGAGTGAGGGTGAGTGAGGGTGAATCAGTGCTTTCTGGAGCTGTGTATAAAACAAAATACACGATCGTAACCTCTGTATTAGTTTAGGTGCCGTTAGGTCAAAAGTGTAACTATGTAACACTCGAAAAATAGATCAATCTAATGCGCTTACTTAGAACAGGAAGTATGATTCCCTCCTGCAGTGGGCTCTATATTCTGGTCATAGACTTGGGAGTGGACATAATGAAAACCGGACAACTCGGTACTTTCTGGAGCTATAAATAAAACCGAAAGACCCATAGTGACCTCTTTGTGAGTTTAAGTCTGTAAGGCACTACCTATAGCCTAAGACACTAGAGATCCCTAACATATTCATTTACCTTCGTGTCTCCGTTTGATCCCAGCAAAACCTCCTGGGCGTCAGCAATCCCCTGTGCTCCGTTTAGACGACATAATGCGAAGGGTAGGATAAGGTTCTCTATTTAAAGCTCTTGAGATTTTGCGCTTTTTTTCTCGCCGAATCTAATGAGAGGGTCATATTAGACAACAAAGGACTTCGATCAAGTTTACGTCCGCCATCTTATAGAGTGCAAAGGATTGAATTTATACAGTAAAAAATACTATACATGTTATTCTTGCCGAATCCTATGAGATGCTACTGGATAACAGCGGACTGTTTTGAAATAGTGTTCGAAATTGTAAGGGAACAAGACTGGAAGATAGACAACAATCTGCTATTAACCAGTCCGCACATGGTAGTAGACTGTTATGTTAATACAAGATCAAGCCACAATTCCCCACACCAAACCAAAAAGGGGGGAAGTGGGGATTTAAAAAAGAATGCGACACGGCGGGCAGGGGAGGGGGCGGAGCGGGTAAAATAAACAAATAAGACGGAGGGAAGAGAGGGGAGGGGGGAGGAGAATTCCTAAGACACTAGAGATCCCTAACATATTCATTTACCTTCGTGTCTCCGTTTGATTCCAGCAAAACCTCCTGGGCGTCAGCAATCCCCTGTGCTCCGTTTAGACGACATAATGCGAAGGGTAGGATAAGGTTCTCTATTTAAAGCTCTTGAGATTTTGCGCTTTTTTTCTCGCCGAATCTAATGAGAGGGTCATATTAGACAACAAAGGACTTCGATCAAGTTTACGTCCGCCATCTTATAGAGTGCAAAGGATTGAATTTATACAGTAAAAAATACTATACATGTTATTCTTGCCGAATCCTATGAGATGCTACTGGATAACAGCGGACTGTTTTGAAATAGTGTTCGAAATTGTAAGGGAACAAGACTGGAAGATAGACAACAATCTGCTATTAACCAGTCCGCACATGGTAGTAGACTGTTATGTTAATACAAGATCAAGCCACAATTCCCCACACCAAACCAAAAAGGGGGGAAGTGGGGATTTAAAAAAGAATGCGACACGGCGGGAAGGGGAGGGGGCGGAGCGGGTAAAACAAGACGGACGTGCATGCGCTTTTAAGCTCAATGCGCATGCGCATTGAGCTTAAAAGTCACGGGCACTGCAAGGAATCGCCACGATTCATTGCAGTGGATAAAGAGTGGATAAGCCCCCATAGTCTACCTTGCTCGATGCGCATGCGCATCGACAGGCGAGACCTAAAAAGCAGGTGCCCGAGTTGAAGCTCAAATTCAGTCACGCATTATTAATCAGCCCAAGAATCTAGTGAGCACGGTCGATGCTAGGCAGGTGTGCTTTTTCTCCAGATTTACCATCTACGATGTTTTCCGTGATGGAGGTCTAGGCATCCACGAGTTTCTCGAGCGCAATCCCCCTGTACTTCCAGCGACCAGGGGGCTGCTTTCTCTTCATCTGCTGCGCTGATCGGCCTCTGACCCTTTATAAACTTGAGGCATGTGAACTCGCACAGAAGCCCGGCCCCAGCCCATACGCACTAGGCTATGCAACCTCTTCCCGCCCTTTGCCCCACTGTGATGGACAGCTCACTCGAGGGACCTCAGCGCTATGGGCACGGTGGCAAAGTTACAGACACACAGGGTCACTGAAGACAACTCTTCCGGGCCTTTATGCTGCTGTCGTACAGGAAAAGCACAATACATTTACCCAATGAGGTAGCACTTACTGATTTCTCCTCATTTGCTGCGCTGATCGGCCTCTGACCCTTTATAAACTTGAGGCATGTGAACTCGCAAAGAAGCCCGGCCCCAGCTATGCAACCTCTTCCCGCCCTTTCACCCGCTATGATGGACAGCTCACTCGAGGGACCTCGGTGCCTATGGGTGCGGTGGCAAAGTTACAGACACACGGGGTCACTGAAGACAACTCTTCCGGGCCTTTACGCTGCTGTAGTGCAGAAAAAGCACAATACATTTACCCAACAAGGTAGCAATTACTGCTTTCTCCTCATTTGCTGCGCTGATCGGCCTCTGACCCTTTATAAACTTGAGGCATGTGAACTCGCACAGAAGCCCGGCCCCAGCCCACACACACTAGGCTATGCAACCTCTTCCTGCCCTTTTCCCCACTGTGATGGACAGCTCACTCGAGGGACCTCGGCGCTATGGGCTCGGTGGCAAAGTTACAGACACACTGGGTCACTGAAGACGCTGCTGTAGTGCAGGAAAAGAACAATACATTTACCCAACGAGGTAGCACTTACTGCTTTCTCCTCATTTGCTGTGCTGATTGGCCTCTGACCCTTTATAAACTTGAGGCATGTGAACTCGCACAGAAGCCCAGCCCCAGCCCACACACACTAGGCTATGCAACCTCTTCCCGCCCTTTCCCCCACTGTGATGGACAGCTGATTCGCAAAATTCGCCCATACTCACTTTTGATCACATCCCGTGCCCAATTTAGTTTGCTCACCCTTGGTAGTGGTCCCGAAGAAGAAGAAAGGGGAATTCAGGTTAATTCCTAATCTATCAGCCCCTAGAGGCAATTCATTAAATGACGCCATCAATGAACACATATGTAGCGTGAAATATTCCTCCTTTGACCAAGGGGTGGATATGCTAAGAGTACTGGGACCAGGGGCTTTGATGGACAAGTCAGATGTTGAATCCGCCTTCCGGTTGCTGCTTGTCCATCCTTTAGATCACCATCTTTTGGGTTTTTCATTTCAGGGCAAATTCTATGTGGATATGTGCATGCCCATGGGTTGTTTGGTCTCATGTGCTTACTTTGAGAAACTCAGTTCATTCATGGAATGGGCTCTGAGACAGGCGACAGGACACCAGTATGTCATGCATTATCTGGAAGACTTCCTCTTTCTGGGGTCGTCGGGCTCCCGAGAATGTACTTGGGCATTGCAGGAATTTTGCGTTCTCATGCGGGCTTTTGGGGTCCCGTTGGCATGGTCGGTCCAGCAACCAAAATGGAATTCTTAGGCATTGAATTGGACTCGGTTCAGGGATGTTTTAGGTTACTTGAGGAAAAAATGCAGAAATTTAGGGCAGCACTCCAGCAAGACTTGGCAAAAGATAAGGTAACCTTACACCAGTTACAACAGATTGTTGGCCAGTTGAACTTAGCACTAAGGGTAATGCCTTTGGCACGTCTATTCTCCCGTTCTATCTCGCAGGCCATGACGGGCCTAAAAGAGAAGCACCATTTCACCAGTCTGTTGTCTGAGGTTCGCCAGGACATGCGGATTTGGATCGCATTTCAGGAAGGTTTCAACGGCAGGGTAGTGTGGCCCGGTCTACCCACTATGTCGGCGGAGTTAGGTTTATGGACTGACGCCGCGGGCAGTGTGGATTTTGTTGCCATACTCTGGAGTGCATGGGTGGCTCAGCATTGGCCAAATTGGTGGAGCGAGAGTGGTCTGACAGGCAATATTGGTTTCTTGGAACTCTTTCCCATTTGGGGGGCTCTGACTGTTTGGCCTCATCAGCTGCGTAACCAATCTGTGATTTTCTGGTCAGACAATATGACAGTGGTAGAATGTATCAATCAACAACTTCCCGGTGTAAAATGTTCCTCCGCTTGTTGAAGGAGATAGTGCTGTTGTGCAAGAAACTGAACATACAGTTTAAGGCTAAACATGTCCCGGGTGTGCTAAATAATGCAGCTGACGCACTCTGTCGCTTCAAGATGCAGGTTTTCAGGGAACACTTACCAACTGCAGAGGTGACACCAACACACCTCCCAGAAGCACTTTGGCAGATGGATGCCCCCAACTACAGAACCTCGTGGCAGCAAGTCTAGCACCTAGGACCAGGAAAGCTTACGAAGGGGCATTCTGTTCTTACTGCACTTTTTTGGGGCAGGGTTGGGCAGATAGCTTGCATAAGTCAGGGGCATTCCTCCAATATCTAGATGCCTTGAATATAGAGGGGCGCTCTGCGGCGACAGCTAGGCGTCCTGTAGCAGCAGTTTCTTTCTTTGCACAGATCAGGGACACTAGGGACCCCACAAATAGTTTTATTGTGAGGAAGGCTCTAAAAGGATGGCGGAGCCTCCAGGGAGCTGCCCCAGACACAAGGCAACCGATAGGTTTAGAGCGGCTGGCATCACTCCTAACTGCCCTGGGTGGCATTTACAGCTCAACAGGAGAAGCATTATTGTTCAGGGCTGCCTTTACACTAGCTTTCTATGGGACATTTAGAGTAAGTGAATTAGTGGTAGGGGGGCTTCAGCTGGAACACACAAAGATGCAGGGTAGCACACTGCTAATAACCATTACAAAATCTAAGACTGACGAAAAAGCCAGGGGTGAAGGGTTCGTACTTCATCGGGCACAAGGCAACCCATGCTGCCCAGTGATGCATCTAGAGGCCTTCCTCCAACAGAGGAATAGTACAACAAGGGGGACACTATTAATACATACTGACGGTACCCCGCTCACCAGGTTCCAATTTAAAAGGGTATTGGCCATGGCTATTGACAGGATTGGTTTGAGTCCAAAAGACTTTGGAACACATTCATTTCGGATAGGGGCTGCCACTGAGGCAACAGCTAGAGGTTTGCACAGCAACAGTGTGAAAAGAATTGGAAGATGGTCTTCTAATTGTTACAAGCACTATGTGCGGCTGCACATGTTGTGAGAGTGTCAAGACAACTGTAGACTGATGCTTGTCCTCTTTGGTTGCTTATATTTCAGTTTCTCGAACCTGTCACGCATGAGGGAAACTTCCGTCAGCACATCAACAGCAAGATTCTTCGCAAAGGAGGCCACATCCTCAGGACAATGGAGCACAGTGTATGGGTTATTGGTCATTCGTATGTACGGCGCATGAAATCTGTTTTTCTTGCAGGTAACTACAGACAGAGGACTGAGCAGGATGGTTTCAAGTTATCTTTCCATGGGAAGGGGGGTCTCTGCCTCAGTCAGTTTAGGGGGTTTGTGACAGATCTGTTGGACAGACACTGTCCGCCACCCACAGTCGTGATCTTGCATTTGGGCGGGAACGATCTGGTGAATTTGGGGACAAGGGTCTTGATGGAGGAGATAATATCTGAAGTAGGCTGGTTAGCTAAGACATGCCAGGGCTGCACCATATTTTAGTCTCGGTATACAACCGTTTCAACGCAACTTTCACAACGCATACTGTTTCAACGCACACCATTACACCGCAGGATCCTTTACAACGAATGCCTTTACAACGCATGATATTACATAGCAGATGCTATTACAACGCATGCCATTACAACGTAAGTATTGGTAAGTATATCATTTTATTTAAACATTTTTTTAATTACAGTTTTTTTTAATTAATTTAAAAAAATTTAAAATAAATTAAATAAATTAATTTAAGTTTTTTAAAATATATTGTTTGGGTTATGGGGTACAGGGTGTATTTTTAAGGTTCAGGGCTGGGTTTGGGTTTTGGGGTACAGGGGTATTTTTAGGGTTCAGGGCTGGGTTTGGGTTATGGGGTACAGGGGTATTTTTAGGGTTCAGGACTGGATTTGGGTTTTGGGGTACAGGGGTATTTTTAGGGTTCAGGGCTGGGTTTGGGTTTTGGGGTACAGGGATATTTTTAGGGTTCAGGGCTGGGTTTGGGTTTTGGGGTACAGGGGTATTTTTAGGGTTCAGGGCTGGCTTTGGGTTTTGGGGTAAGGGGTATTTTTAGGGTTTTGGGGAACTGGGGTATTTTTAGGGTTCCGTTTTTAAATAAATAATTTAAATAAATAAAAAAAAATAATTTTAATAATTTTATTATTTATTAATAATAGTTCTTTATTAATAATAGTTCTTTAAAAAATAATTAAATATTTATTAATTACATTTTATTTATATATATTTACAAATAAATTAATTAATAAATAATTTAGTTTATAAAATTAAATATTTATTAATTACATTTGTTATAAAATAATATACTTACCTATACTTACGTTGTAATGGCATGCGTTGTAATAGCATCTGCTATGTAATGTCATGCGTTGTAAAGGCATTCGTTGTAAAGGAATGTGCGTTGTAAAAATTGCGTTGTAATGGTGTGCGATGTAAATGTATGCGATGTAACGTCATACATCCTTTAGTCTCAGATAATACCCAGATTCAAATGGAGGGGAGGTGATTCTGTAAAAGTGTTGAATCACTCGGTAAAGAGGATAAACAATAAAACTGAGATATTGTTTAGGTCCCCTCAGCTGTAAAACATAGTGCATGGGTGTATCAGGGGGGAACTGTGCTTCTTAAAAGACGGGTCCATCTGATTAGAGGGGGCAACAAGATCTTATTAGAGAACATTATGGCTTGGCTAGGGGTGCTAGGCGCAGGGCATGACCTTTCAGTGTAGGAGGATAGGGGGCCAGAAAGTCGGGCAACTATGCTGGCCTGTGGAGGTAAGGTCATGATTGGTGAGCAGTCAATTTAAGGTCCTTAGGGGGCGGTGCTATACTTGAATGGGGTCGCCCAGGGGGAGGGACAAGTGGTCTCTCCTAGAACTCCAGGGGCGGTACATCCGGTTGGCTGGATGGGTGCGGGGGAAGGGGAATTCAGCTTTCTTTGAGGCTGGTTAGCCACCCCGCAGGGGCACTGCTCTGTGATAGTGGACGCTCATCTTGGAGCAATAACTTAACAAAAAAAAAATGGCATTATCAAGAAAGGAACTTGAGATTGCATCTTCCAGCCCATCCCCCCGAACCCTCCATCCAAATATAGAAATAAAACTAAAAGAAAAGGAACATCCAGGGACTTGGATGCACTGGATGAACGGGGTTGGGAAGCAAATGACCACCACAGAGTGGGATGATTCCACTGTGAGCAAGGACTTTGGACTTTGAAAGAAGAGGAAAATCTGCCTCAATTGAAAGAAAACTGAGTATAACAATGTATTCATCGGTTCCAGTGAATGTGAACCCAATCTTCTCATAATTGGGGGTTGCGGACTGAAAGGGGGAACTGATCCAGTATTTCCTGGAGTCTATTACATTTGTGGGAACAAAGCTTATTTTAAGCTACCTGATCATTGGTATGGGAGTTGCTATTTCGGAATAAAATTCCCAAAGGTATACCATGTAAAAAGAATCACTGGAAGCAATGAACACGAAAATGAACTAACACGTTATAAAAGAGCTAGTTTTGCAGAAATTGTAGGGGATATATTTAGTGCATTGATACTTTCAGTGGGAGTGGTTCTAAATACATAAAGAATCTGTAAATTGTCTAGAATGGGTGATTGCTTATCGAATGACACTGCTGGAGGTTTCTTATTGATAAATACCAAATTGGTTGCGATCAGATCCATGGTTTTACAAAATCGACTTGCTCTTGACATATTATTGGCAAAAGAGGGCGGAGTCTGAAGAATGTTGAAAGTGCAACATTGTTGCACTTACATACCTGATAAAAGTGTTGAAATTGGAAGGTATGTAAGGAACATTACTCATTTGGAAGAAGAACTGAAACCACTGGAAGTTGATAGTGCTTGGAAGAGACTTACAGATGGTCTCTCCTCTATTGGTAATTGGATCTCTAATGTAGGTAGAAGTTTTGTAGGTAAAGTACTGATGCTAATAATGGGAATATCACTAATAATATTGATGATAATGATTTGGTGCAAACGCTGCAGAAATAGAAAAAGGTACACTGTGAATGAGAAAATGAAGAAAAGAAAATTTGATGAAATTCAAATGGAAGAACTAAAGGGGGACATATATAAGAGAATGTACGTTTACTAAAGTAAATATGAGAAGAAAACTCCCAAAGTAATTGAAGAAATTGAACTGGGAGAATGTTGAAGTTGGCATCTGGTTCCTTAATTTGTGATGATATAAAATATCATCAAAGAGGGGATTGATGGATCAAGGTCTCACATATGCAGAGACTTGCTTGGATTCAGCCCTCTCAAAATAACCTGTAATATATTAACCAATATGTTTTATCAACTAATAACTGCATTACACAACATTTCTAGTATATTGGGGAAGCTTACCTATGTGCTTTTACACGGGACTACAACCGGCTCCACACCACTCGCATTCAGGAGGCTCTCCTCGCCCCACAGATACACCGCGATCAAGTAAATAAAAACACGCTCTTCCCCGAGCGGCTATTTACATATACAGAAAGCTAAAAGTGAAGTCATAATAAATCACAAACACCTATTGCGCGCACTCCATAATTGGAGGCAATCACGCCCCACAGGGGTACATCGTTCTCGTTCTCACTTTGACGGATCTCCATGCCACATATCGTGAAAGTGGCATTCACTCATCGAGCTCTCCTAGCTATTGGAGGTGATAAAGCCCCAAAGAATATTATGCTTTTATCTACCTGAATGTGGGGATCCATCTCCACCTTCACAGTTTTAAACACAAATTATTTAATGGTAAATTCCTTATGAAGGCACCCCCTAGTGGCAAAACGTGCGTCGAAGAAACCATCTTTACCACCCATAATTGTTTATCCTGTATTTTTTAACTAAGAAATTAATGATATGAACCCAAAAAATGATGATGATTTTAAAATATAAATGTATTCTCAAATATAATTAAAATGTATAGTTTTTTATTGAACTAATTTCCTATATTGTATACACTTAAGATTGCCTGGGAAAGTTATTTTCTATTTCAAGGTCTCACATATGCAGAGACTTGCTTGGATTCAGCCCTCTCAAAATAACCTGTAATATATTAACCAATATGTTTTGTCAACTAATAACTGCATTACACAACATTTCTAGTATATAGGGGAAGCTTACCTATGTACTTTTACTAACAATAACTCGAGTGAATTAATATGGCTGCCAAAGAGGTGGGAACTGTCCTGCGCATGCGTCTGCCACACTCATGTGGTGTGACGTCTTTCTGCCTTGGAGGGAATTTCTCGCTTCTGCGCACTAGTGCCAGAAATGGCCGCTTTAAATCTCACATGCTAATGCTTATGCTGCAGCTTGTACTAAGCTTGTTCGTTCTGATGAACTATTAACGCACAAGTTAAAATAAAGTATTGGGGTTAGAGTAGAGATAAGTGGTATATAGTGCATTCATTTATTTTTGTATTCTAATATGTTTCTCTTTAACTTTGCTGATAGCTCGTAGTTTGTGCCTGAATACTTTCACATCCTCCATTTTGGGCGATGCCGCGCACGCGCACTCTGCCTCCGAAATTGCTGAAGCATTGGCATTGAACAGGAGCCAGCACTGTTGTTACCCATGATGTTCCTGGGAACCTGCTCATCTGACCCCTAGAGAGGAAGCTAAAGACTACATTGTATTCTAAATGTATACCAATATTGCTGGGTGGAATAAAAGTGCATGGGAAAATAAATTATGGGCGGTAACCGGAATCAACTGAAACCAATAATGAAATGACCTCTTGTTAGTATAGTGTGATGACCTCTCCTCGATTTGCAACATTTAGGGGTGGTAGATTGCCCCCGAAATGGTATAACTATTGTAGGTTTAGATAGAGAAATTGTCCGACTTGTCCGAATAGCTGACCTGTCACTGACCCAAAGCATTCAATAGGCGATCAAGAGCAGAGGTGCTGGTGGAGCACTCTGTCAGAAGAATCAAGGTGTTGGTGGAAATTATCGATTACCCAGTCGGGTTACCAAATTTGCTAGAGAGGGGTGTGACGCTGGTGTTGCACTTAACGGAGGTCACCTGTCCTGATCTGCACCTGTCTTGTCCCATGGGCGCCTGATTACTCGGGTGCCTGGTCCTGTTTTGTCCCAGCCCGTGGCCAGGATTGGTCATTTCACCATTCTAGATAAATATAATCTATGTGGTATGTCCTTGTGCTATTTCCCTTTCTCACCCTTCCCAGGTACCGATGTCTAAAGGTGTTGCTGTGATTTCTTACAAACTTTATGACCTACTGGTTAGATTCTTGCTTGTAACATTCATGGTCACAAAATTGTGGCCCTTTTCGTTTTGACTCAGAAAATCTCTCATAGATAAAGGTTTTAAAACTTTCCCTGAGTCAGTGGTTATTACAGGAAACATAAATGTGTTTAAATATTGCCTGTTATTCTAACTCCTTTCTTTGATAGTAGGGTGACGAGGATTGGTAAGTCATGGTTTACAGGTATGAGTCCTAAACGGACCTCTGGGCACTGATAGGGTGACTAAATTAGTAATCAGTTAGGCAGGACTGCTAGTTCAAAGCATGAATGTTATATGGGCCCAGGTGAGAATGGTAAAATCGAGCTAGTAGGTCCCTGCGCGCTCTATCAACATCTTTATACAGTCAATGGACTGCATTCTTGGCGGTGAGGATACTCCATTCCTATTGAGTATCCTTACCACCAAGAATTAAACCTGGCCCTAAATGTGCTATATACTAGTCCAATCAAACCGCACACGTACTTGGTGTGATTAAGCTCACAATCATGTAACCCCTTAGAGACGCTCAGGCAGACAAAATGGCACAATGCATTCTCTGTGTTGGATCAAGAGTAGCTATGAGTCTTTCTTAATTTTAACTGTGGAGAACAGGCACTCCTCACCTGGAAGTTTCCTTCAAATCTTATACCACTTCTAACCACTACATGGGCAGAGAGACAATGGTTTAGTAGACCAGAAAAGAATGTACCCTTGGCCAGCAGAAGTCTAGGACTTCAGTGGTGCCCATCATGGAAGGTCTCTGGCCTTTCTGTGTCACTTCTAAAATACCGAATTTTACCGACTCGGTATTTTAGAATCGGTAATTGGAATGTAGGTAAAAAATCGGTATTTTTTACTGATTCGGTATAATTCGGTATCTGCCATTTGGATTTTACCGAATCGGTATTTACCGATTCGGAATTTACTGAATCGGTAATTACCGAATCGGAAAGGAAAGAAAGTGAACCTTAGGACTCAGCCAATCAGGTGCTACCACCCACCCCCTCCCAACCAGGAAGTGGCTACACCCAGGCAGCTGGAAGTAATTAGAAGCTTCTGGAGAGGCAGTGAAAGCTGAGCTGAGTCCCTGAGCCACGGGAAAACTTTTTTGTGCTTTTAAAAGTTTGAAAATGGCAAGCAGCAGTGAAAAAGAACTTCCAGAGAGGAAGAAAAAAATTTAATTTAGCACCATGGAGCTGCAGGTCCTCATGGAGGAGGTGGTTAAAGAACACCAGAAATTGTTTGGAAAGCAGTCCCTGACTGTGGCTGAATCTGCCAAAAGAAAGATTTGGCTGGAAATACAGTCGAAGGTGAATGCTGTAGGAGTGACTCCAAGGGACATAGATGACCTGAAAAAGAGGTGGTATGACCTCAGGGGCAATACCAAGAAGAAAATTGCAGAGCTCCACAAAGAGGCAAACAAAACTGGAGGAGGGAAGAACCGTGCACCTCCCCTGACTGAGCTGGAGGAGCTGGTGGGGTCCACCATTGAACCAGAGAGTGCCTGTGGAATGGGAGATGCAGACTGCTCAGCAAGAGCTGCCACCAGAAAAGGTAAGACACATGCACTGCAATCACCCCCACCCCATCACCTTCCCTTTTTCCTATGTGCCAAAGTTTACCCCACTCCAGTAGAGGTAGTATTATATAGGAGCAATGCATTATGGGACATGTAGAAATTGAAAGACCTACCATGTCATACAGCACAGCAATGAACAAGTTAGGCAAAACATATCAGTCATACTGAGGCTGAGGCAATATGTACAGTGTTTCAGTGAAAATAATCTAATTGTATAAGCAGTGAGGCAGGAGCACAGAGCTAATGTACGCTTTTATGTCCACAGGCGAGACATCTTGCAGGCGTACCAGGGAGAAGGAAGGCACTGCACCACAGAGGGATGACAGCCAGGAGGCAGGCACAAGTGCAGGGAATGTCACAGAGGACACTGGTGCACCAACAACACAGCCACCATCCCAAGACCTTGAAATGTCTCCACAGCTGCAGGCGTCCCCAGAACGTTCAGGATCCCCTCTGCTACTGTCTTCACCTGAACTGGCTGCGTCACTGCTGCAAACAACACCTGGACCTCAAAAGAGCAGGAGGCATGCAGTTGCTCCACTTGTAGAAATGGAAACTTCAGCAGGTGAAATGGAGGGGGGTGGCACTTAAACCTTGGCTGGGGAAGGAAACACTGCCACACATCTGTCCAGTGCAGAGGTTGCCCGTACAGGTACCAGATGCCGCAGGCCCAGAGATGGCAGTGCTGCACAGCATGTGGAGGGTCCCAGTGTCTTCTGTGGGCTGGAGGGTAGCATGGTAAAGATTCAAAGGATGCAGGGGAAGGCCATCCAGTCTGTACAACGCCAGATGAGGCACCTGAATACACATATGGAAAACATAGGAAAGGGATTCCGTGCACTGGTCGATGAAAATAAAGAGATGGCAGCAGGTATGAGGGAGACGGCTTCAGAGATGCGGCGGATGGCCACAGGTGTGTGGGACATGACACAATCGGTACAGCTCCTGTGCACTAAACTGGACCAGGACAGGTCAGCAAGGCGCAAAGACAGGCAACATGCGCAGCAACAAACTAAGGCAATGAACCGCCTGGCCACAGCCACTTCCCTTCTATGCAGACGATGCATCAAAATGCAAGAGGGAATAACACATAGCAGCAATGAGGTCTCTAGGGGCCTTGCAAGGGTGACCAGTGCTGTAGAGGTGCTGCTTAATGCACAGACAGCACAAACTGCTGCTCTGGATGTACCGTAAAGTGAGGAAAGCACCAGTAGGAGCAGCATGACAAGCCCCCCTGTTGTTGAGACACTGAGGAGTAGCAGGCGCCATGGTGAGACAACAGCCCAAACACCCAGTGAGGGAAGCCAGCCACTTTCGTCTGGCACTGGTAGGCATGGCCGGAAATGACTTATACAGCCCACACTTCATGACCTTAAATGGGGAAGTGAGCCAGGACTACCATTATAAAATGGATGACATTTGTGTCGCACATTTGTGCGTTTGAGTACCTGCGTAGTGCCAAATATTAAACTACGTTGGGTGCATACTCCACCTGTCTGTGTCTCTTTACTTACTCAAAAAAAGTTCTGTGTGATATCTGCCCGTCTCTGTCTGCCATCTGTTGGTGGCGCAACTCCTGCTGTGTTTGGTTCAGGCAGTGCATGTTCATCATCGTGGTCCTCATAGTCGCTCAATTCCACCTCTGTGCCCTTCTTTGTAGCAAGGTTGTGTAACATTGCACAAGTTGCAATTATCTTACAGCAGATGATTGGTGAGTACTGCCGTGCCCCTCCACTTTTGTGGAGGCAGCGGAACCTGCTTTTTAACAGGCCAAAGGTCCGCTCCACAACATTCCTAGTGGATTTGTGTGCCACATTGTATCGTCTCTGGCTGTTGGTTGAAGGGTTGAGGTAGGGTGTTAGGATGAATGAGCGGACGGCATATGCACTATCCCCTATGTATGAATGAGAAGACCATTACTCACATGCACACATACACATACATCTGCTATATCTATCAGGGTGTGTCACAGTGTTTTACCTAGCAGGTATCCTTCGACAAATTCCCCCGCTGTCAGGCGAGTGTAGATCCCACTGTTCTGAAAGATGTAGGAGTCATGGGTAGTTCCTGGGAACTTGGCCACAATGTCTGTGATTATGTGGTTGGCATCACAGATTAGTTGATAGAGAGGGTTGACTTCCTGTTTCTGTAAATGTACTCTGTGGCAGCAGGTGGGCATATAGGTATGTGGGTGCCATCAATACAGCCGATGACGTGTGAGAAATGTGCAATTTGATAAAAGTCCATCTTGGTCTTCAATAGTTCCACGTGTGTGTTAGGGAAGCAGATGTAATGATGCACCCTCTGCATCATGGAATCAAGGAACTTCCTGAAGAAACGTGACAGGCAGCTCTGAGACACCCCACCTACTGCAGCAATCACCCCCTGGTAACTCCCAGATGCAAGCAGATGTAGGCCACAGAGCACCTGCACATGGGGTGGGATGGCATGTGCCCTTAGTGTTGGGTGCTCCAAAAGTGGGTGCAGGTCCCTGATCAAGTCCAGGATGGTTTGGGGGTGTAGCCTGTACCTTTGCAATATCTCTGACTCAGTGAGTTGAAAAAGCGTGATCCTCTGCCTGTAGACTTGCTCCTCCCTTCTCCAGACCCTCTCTCCTGCTGCCTGTAGCCATAGCTGCCTTGCTATCACGTAGAATGCTGCCATTCTGGTCACAATGTTGCATTTTGGGGCCTTTTTTATAACCTGCACCTGCTTTCAATCCATGGTAAATACCAAGTCTTAAATACCGAATTTCATGAAATTCTGTATTTTAGGAGTTTCCTACATCTCAAAACTAATTTTTACCATTTCTTATTTACTGATTCGGTAAATAAGAATTGGTAATTTTGGAATCAGTAAATACCGAATCGGTAAATACCGAATTGGAATATTCTGATTCGGTAAATTACCGACTCCTATTTCCCGAATCGGACTTTTTTGGGCCCCTCCATCTCAATATCCAAATACCGGTGGGTAACGGCCGAAATTCGGTATTTTCGGCGGTTGCCGACCAGTGTTTGGCTACCTACATCTGGCCCATAATTCTTAATCCAGACATAATAGTGTACACATATTGTGAAGGAGAGATGAACATCATTACTTTAGCTTCCTTTTAAAAAAAATATTTTTATTGTTATTGCAAGAGGATAATAAAGCAAGTACATTATGGTTCAGAACATAACATTAAAACGAGAAATTTTACCACAAATTATTATTACAGAGGAATGCATTAGGAAAAAAATAAGTTCAGAAATAGATAATAAACATTTAAGATAGCTGTAAATTAAAATGGTCTCATCAGTCTTTTAAAGTTAAACAATATTTAGTAAATCAAATAAACTTTCCCTAAATTTTCTCCCTTTTTCTCAGTGAGCGAGGCCACCTTAGGCTTGCTAATGCTAGTTCCATTGTATAGATTTTGTTGACTAAAGCCCACCTCTCCATAACATGTGGAGGTTCTGAAGAGATCCGCGACCTAGCTATTAATCTTGCACAGGCAAATAAAATAGAGTTCAAATCTTTATGTATACAATTTACATCCTGTAGATCCAATAAGATCAAATGAGCTGAAAGCGGCGGGAATATGATTTGTTTCTTATTTAAAACACCTTCTATTCCCTTCCAAAATTGAGATAGCGCAGGACAAGAGAAAAGCATATCTTCTATATCAGCAGCTTCCAGATCACAAATTTGAGCACTTCGTGCGTTCGTTAGATCGATTATTTAGTGACTAACTGGAAATTAGTATAATTCACAAATGGTTCTATATAGTTGTTATCTTTTATTAGAGGACTGAACCACCTGATTAATTTGACAGAGAGAGGCAGAAATCTTACTAGAAGTGATGTTTAATTTCAATCTATTCGACCATTTAGATGTTATCTTTCCACAATCATCCATCTTACCTTCATTTAAATAGCCATAACTTTCGCTTATAAGTGATTTAGTCCGGTCCGAATACAAACATTTTAAAGTATCTGAATAACGAACCTCATTAATTTTCATTTTTCGGACTAGAAAATCCTGAATTTGCATATACTTAAAATGCATACCATCATTCACTTTATATAGAAGTTTGAGTGATGTAAATCCTAGTAATCCATCAGAGCCATAGAGGTCCCCAAAGTTTTAATACCGCACCTTGCCCATAAAATCCCTGCACCATCTGAGAAAATTCCAGGCAGTCCTGGACTCCCCCGCAATTGTAGTTCTGCATTAAAAAAATAAGTCTTATCAAAAATCATAATTTTATTCCAGATTTTTGTTGTATGTCTAGCAGTCTTAAACTTGACTCGTTTAAAGTAATTTGGATCGTGGGCTCAAGCCAAAAATTGTTTACAATCATCTGCAGGCTTTTTTAGGAGAAAAAATACAATTTTAGCAGTTTTCCAGGACAAGGGGGCCTTCCCAGTATCTCTGATTGAGTCTATTACTGGACCAAAAAGAGGAAGTAGTTCCTGAATGCAGGTCTTGTAAAGTTCGATAGGAAGTAAGTCTTCACCAGCTGCTTTACCCGAGGGAAGAGAGGCGATTGCCGATATTATTTCAGTAGCTGTATTCTTAGAGCCCAGTTGTCTAACACCTTCGTTATCTCGTTGATTGTTCAGGTTAGTACTAAGATATAATAATATATTACATTGGTGGGGTAGTTCTCAGGAGTGTATAGCTTACGATAGTATTTAGCGAATTGATCTAGTATCTGATCTGGCTGATTATAGATGACCGTATCTAAGCCCTTAATTGCTTTACTAGTAGTTCTAGCTTTCTTATCTGCAACTTTATAAGCTAACACTTTCCCAATTCTATCCCCACTTTCATACTGTGACAAGTGGTACTTATGAAGTTTCACACTATATTTCTCCCTTAGCATCTTTTTAGTATCTGATTGTAATTTCACTAATTCGGTTCTTAACTCCTCAATATTTGATTTTCTTTGCATGAGGGCCGCTGCCAACTGTTGTTCCACAGATAGAATATTGGAAATCATAATTTTTGTCTCATTCCTACACTCAGAATTCTTTTTAAGGACATTTTGTTGGGCAAAGCCTCTGATACTGGCCTTACAAGCATCCCAAACAAATATTGCTGCCGCAGAGTTCATATTAATTTCTATAAATTCAGTAATATGTCCTTTAAGTTGTGAAATAAATATTGAATCTGTAAAAAGGTGTCTAGGAAATGTGAATTGCCGAGCCCCTTCCTCATAGTCGAGATATTAAATTCCACCAGTATAGGATTGTGATCAGATGTTACTCTCGGACACAATATTACTTCAGCTTCCATCAAGAAGAAGAATGAAGCCATTGATAACCAGAAATGAAATGAGAGCTGAAAGGAGCCAAGAACTATGCATTATATACACAATCATCTATACACATACCTAAAAACACTTTAGAACACAGGCCCTAGTTTGGTGTCTGGTCTTAGTTTTGTTTTCAGTTGTATTATTTTTATTTTAAAAGTTTGTATTAAAATTTAGACAGGTGATACTTTGCATTAGGGCATATTGGTATTTCAATCTACAAACATATAAACTAAATCACATATTTTTCAAGGTTGTCTCCATTTCAGTTTCGCATGATATTCAAAACCTTGGGCTCCAGACAAAGAATTGGATTAAAGAAACCCAGAGAAAGCTGAATACAGCTGATCAACTCCAATTGCTACAACTTGCTCGGTCAATACATGGCAGTACCTAATTGGACCCTGGGCCACCTAAACGATATGCTACGACGAGTGACAGTGAAAGACCTTCAACAGGAGGTCAACGTTTACGATCACATATTTAAACATTTAAGTACAGCAAGGGATCTTTTATATATTCCTCCAATTGCCACAAGAATCCTAAACAGCCTTTCATGGTCTTTCATCAGTATAACTTGGTTTTATGGAGTAGATATCCACTGGTAATTAGCTAAGCCATACACATATTTGGACTTCACTCTTCTGTAAATTTTCTGCAATCTATTTTGGAGAAAAAACTAAACTAAACAAAAGATTTTCCCTAGTCTTGCACTGCCCCGTGTGCTAGGAGTGTGCATTTTTTCTGCCAGCTGAGCTTTGCCAAGGTCGGAGTCTCATCTTTTGCGATGTTTGTGAGGTTTTGCGCCACCTGGGCAGTTATTTTCTGCATGGCAGGATCATTTCAAAGTACAGTGTTACCCTTTTTCACCCTAATAAACCTCAGTCAAACTGAGAAATGTATGCAGGCATTTTCTCTGCAAATGTACCTTTTGCAAAGCTCTTCAATTCAAAATGGCAAATGATTGCACAAGTTTTCATTGCACGTTTACCTTTTGCTGAGCTTTTCAATGCACAATGATATTGTGCAGGAAAAGAATCGTAACTGATTTCTGCGAAGCATACTGTGCGCAGAACCATTTTGTTAGTCTTTAAAAAGAACAAGCCTGAAATGCCCTGCACCAGCTGTAACTCTGTCTGGGCATTTGTGGTTGAAAGCATGTGTGGTCAGAGTTTTGCCCCTTAACATTCAGCAGAACTGTCTTCTTGTGTTGCTGTCTCTCATTATTGAACCCAAAGGCGTTCACCTCAGGACGCCCAATACCAGTAATGAAGAAACACCACAGCAGGGAAGGGAGACACTGTAATTGTAAGACTCCTCGGCCATGAGTAGTGAGCAAATACCAGGGGTTATTGTAGCTCGTATTTGTTTCTCCTCGTTTTTCTGCCCAAAGTTATAAATTGTCAAGTTTAAAGTTAGACGGGGTAACCCAGAAACCCAGCGAGGTGATGCCCCTGAACAACGCTGACCTGAAGAAACAGTTCACAACATCACTTTCCTTCTTTCATTTAGTTGCTTCCCTGTGAAATGGATCCAAAAAAGAACCAGCGCGCGCTAAGGGGCCTATTAGCATGGCGGACGGATTGCCTCCGCCAGGCCGGGGTAGCCACCGCCGGCCCAGCGGAGGCAATCCATCCGCCATCATCATGGAAAAGACCGCCCGCCATGTTAGGATGGCTGGGGGGTCCACGGCGGACGGCAAGATCGTCCGCCGCTTTTAAGCCAGTCGCCTTTGCGACCGGCAGAAAAAGTGCATACATATGATGACACCGCCAACCATATTACGATGCCGGCGGTCCTATGCCTTTCAACGGCAGCATAAGGTCTTTGCTTTGGGGGCCCGTTGCGGGCCCCCAGGGTGAAGGGAGGGTGGGGAGTGCACATTGGGGGTACCTATGGTACCCCCCTGCATTTCAAAGTACATCATGGCAGGCACCGCGTGGTGCCTGTCATGTTGTGCTTTGAAACACACAACAGGCATTTTTAGCATTACGGAGGCGGTGCGTTCCGCACCGCCGCCGCAATGTTAAAAATGTGGGATGCACCCGCCACTGTGGAGGGTGCATCCTGATTCGAGGCACGGGGCCTCCGCCCCTGTGGAGGACGGTCCCTTTCTCCGACAGGATGGCGGACGGACTTTGTCCGTCCGCCATCCTAATCGACCCCAATGTGAACAAAAAACGAGATGGGAGAGGGGGAGGCAGCATGGGGAGGGGAGAGAGGAGGGGGCCTGTGGCTGTTTCCCTTGTGGGAGCGAGCAGGAACCATATGCCAAAGCTCGCTCCCGCAAAGGAATCACCAAACGTGCACGTGTTGCCATTGAAAGGCAATGCAATGCGTGCACGTTTTTGGCAGCCAAACTGAATCGATTACAAAAGGTCTTTTCCCTATGCAGCGCATTCGCGCTGTGTAGGCGAGACCTAAAAAACAATGAGCTTGGATGTTCCCTTGTAGACTAATCAGAGGGTGAATACAATGTAACATGACTCGAGTGAACGAAAGATTTTTCAAATTTACACTCGGATTATGGCCATGTGTAACAGCTATGCCCTACACATTAGGATGCGAAGCAACTTGTAAGGAGTCAGTCTACTGAGGGGATGCTGGGGCTTTAGAAGGTTCCATGCTGACCCCCTGAGGAATTGCATGCCCTTCCCTTTGAGGGTTCACAATAACAACATTAGGGTCTTTCAGGTTAGCATCCAGCCTGGCCTCAACATGGTTTATTTCGGAATCAAGTATGCCCATCACTGAGTACAGGTAATTAATGATGGATTTAGAAGTTGGTTGTCTTTTCTTAGTCCTCACAGCAGGCTAATTCCCCCTTACATTTGCCTATCTATTGGAAATTTCCTTGCTGATGGTTCTCAAAACAAGCTGAAGTAGAGAATTACCTTAAGTGGAGTCCGGCCTGAGGAACCAGAGCCAAGAGATCGGGCCCAGCCGAGCCTCTTCCGGCCGTGGTCACACAGAGGCACCTGAGTGCATCCAAATCACCGGGAACAGAAAGGCACTTTTAGTGCATTGGTTGCCTCTCCTCCTGGGCAGTGGACTGCTGTGGGATGTAGTCCCACCCCAGCTGCATCAAGATGGCAAGTCTGAAGGCTCTCTTGCTGCAGGAAAGCGCTGTGGAACAGAAAGGCTCTTTTAGCGCTTTGGTTGCCACTCTTCCTGGACTGCGGACTGCTGGGGGGCATAGTCCCACCTCAGATGTGGCAAGATGGCAATTCTGTGGGCTCCCGGGCTGTGGGAAACAAGCTCTGCCTTGTTGGAGTCCTAATATGAATTGCTGTTCCCAAGGATCACAATTTTGGTGTTCTGCTTTAGACAGTTAGGGCCAGATGTAGGTAAATCACATTTACCGATTTTGAAATACCGAATTTTACCGATTCGGTATTTCAAAATCGGTAAATGTGATGTAGGTACCAACATCTGGATTAGTTACCGATTCCTTAAGAATTCGGTATTTACTGATTCGGTAAATACCAAATCGGTATTTGCTATTGAATCCTATGGGCCTTGAAGCCCATAGGATTCAATTCAAATACCGATTCGGTATTTACCGAATCGGTAAATACCGAATTTGTCAAGGGTGCAGGGGGTGTCACTTTGACACCCTCTAGCACCCCCAAAACGGGCATATGTGCAATGTGGCACACAGACATGCCCTAAGGGCACGTCTGTCTGTCACATGGCACATGTGTACATGCACAGATGTGCATGTACACAGGAATCGGTATTTTACCATGGATTTGTATTCCATGGTAAAATACCGATTCTGAAAGCCACGTGCCAATGGAATATTGGCTACCCACATTGCATTTTCGGTAATTTTACCGAATCGGTAAATATTACTGAATCGGTAAATTTACCGATTCGGTAATAATAACGATTCGGTAATAATAACGATTCGGTAAAATTACCGAATATTTGCCCCTACATCTCCATAGCCCTTTACCGATCGGAAACGGCCGAAAATCGGTATTTTCGGCCGATTCCGATCGGTAAAGGGCTACCTACATCTGGCCCTTAGTCTTTATTTAGTGAGCCATTTCAGTCATGCTGAATCTCGGTATTAGGAATCTTATCCATGAGCAAAGATTTTAACTTTTCTATAGATTCTAATTTTTCTATACTTACCTATGGAGTAGAGAAGCTAAACATGTTGCCCGAAATATCTTGTTTCTTTTTGTCCCTATTCAGCTAGAAAAGTAGATCAGAAGAAAGAAAAGGAAGGTTTTGATTTCATTCGTTGAACAGCTGCTTTAATTATGCTTCATGACCTGACCAGCCTTTCCCCTCAGCTTTTGGCTTGGCATTGTCGAGTCTGAACTCAACTGTAATAAGTAATAACTCAACTGTAATAAGTAATAAGTTACGTTGTTATTACAATTGAGTTCTGTCATTTCTTTCTTATTGGTGACTGAATGTGTCACAAGTTGCCAATTGTTGGACATGGCCCTCTCTGCAGGGTCACTCCCAAACCGTTTGCCTTTACTTCCCTTTTCTTTTGCTGATTTTATTTGGTTGGCCTCAGGACTCTGCCCACGTTACCAATGCTAACCAGTGATAAAGTGCTCACTCCCTTAAACGTTGTTAAATTGTTTTAAATCTGATTGGCATTTTTAATTTACTTTTTAACCCTCTTGTAGAGTGGTACACCATATACAGGACCTGTAAATTAAATGCTCCTAGTGTGCCTGCAGCAAATATTGTGTCACCCACTTAGGTAGCCCGTTAAAACATGTCCTACATCTGCCATTGCAGCTTGATTGCAGTGTGAAATTATAATTAAAAAAAGGCTCTTTAACGGTAAAGTCAGATTTTAAATTGCATACTTGAAAATGGCACTTTTAAAAAGTTGGCATTTTCTTGCGATTAGCGATTTGGTGCCTGCAGTCTGTCTTAGGACATATGACTGGGTATAACTGACAGATTTTGTGAATTCTTCCCAGACAGTAACACAATAGAGTGATTAGGTATGTCTGAATGTTGGCAGGATGTGGGTGAAACTAGGCACAGCCCCACTTGCAAATAAATAGGCTATTCTCCGCCTTAACACAAAATTATTGTCACCTCCATATTGTCACTGCAGCCAGCATGGAGCCAGGGCAGGAGAGTCAGAAAATTCCAGGCATTTCAAACAGAAACTAATTCTAGCTTCACCAGGTATAAAAATAGGGCCCTCAGACCCACTCTTCTTTTCACTCTCTGGACCTGCAGAAGATCTCTCAGAGGATTACCTGCTATGTGCTCCACAAGCCTGTTTTGCTGCTCCTGGAAGGACGGCTTTGTTGCCTCGAGCCTGCCATGAACCCTTGAGACCAGCACAGTTGCCTGAATTCTGCTTCTTCACCTGAACCCAGGACTATCAGAGTGACTCCAAGGGCTTGTTTGCTGGCCTCCTGTTCAGAGCCGCAGGGGCATAAAAGGCTCCGACCATCTTGAATTCACACCTGGACCCAGCCTGAATGAGTCCCAAATACCCAAAGGGTGTCTCATCAGACCTGGACCCTTGGTGGTGGTGCTAAAGGTGCCCAGATAGCCAAATTCTATAACTTGGGACTTAGAAATGTTTTGGCTAAAAGCTGGTCTGGGAACCGAGGGAAGACCTGGACCAACCTGCTCATAGATTTGCTCAATGTGCATCACCGGTCAACCCGACTTCACAGCTGCTTCCGCTAAGTTTTTCTTCTGTGCAGTAACTCCTGCTCAGTGATCTTTCACCAGAAGGGTATCCTGGAACTGTCTTCGGCTACAGCCTCCTGCCTTGTCCCACTGGAGAGTTTCTACTTCCCAAAAAATTACTAAGTCTGAACATAGGAATTTTCACTCCAGCCTTGTCCCGCTGGAAATTACCTTCACTGAACATTTTTCTTGAAAATACTTCTAAGTCCTAAGGTATGCGCATCCTGGGCCAATCCACTTCTTGTATCCAACCAGGACTCCCTCACAGTCAGCCATATTTTTCGACTTTGACCCAGTCTCACGTGACTAGATGCCTGTAGTTGGCACTTTGATCTTTTGGGGATAGTTTTACTAAAAACTTTAAATATGTATAACTCTGGTCTTACTGAGTGGATTTATGTCATTTTGGTGTCAACTATTTAATTGAAATGTACTCTATTTTCCTAACTCAGTGGTTGAATAGATAGAAAAGAAAGAGGAATTACTAAGGACCAGCAAGGGGAGATTATGTTTAGTCGAGAGATGATTAGACATCCTAGGAGTGCCGATTGGTGTCCCCTTCTGCTTGTATCAGATTTCATTACGCTGTGAGTTAAGAGGCCATTATAGAAGGAAACTAGGGCTGTCATGAGGGCAGAGTGCTCTCACCCAGTGGTTGGAGACAAAGACTGCGATACTCCTGATTTAGATCCTAACTTCATCAGCTTCTTATTTAAAATGGGGCGCGACCCCAAAAAAGGAATTGAAAGGGCACTGAAATACTGCCAGGATATGTTACTGGATATTATGAGGCAATTAGCCAGAATCATGGACATGGCAGAGGAAGCAGGAAGAAAATCGGTACAGGTAGATAATTATTTGTTATGAGGATGGTCACAAACAGCAGTTTGTTTGTGGGATACGCCAATGCGGCTTTAAGGACATTAAGGCAATATTAATGAGAATAAGCCCTAAATTGGGGCATTTTGCTAAAAAAAACCTGTGGAGGAGCCTAAGGGGTATCTATTTGGAGACGGTTTGGTGAAGGGTGTTGGGAAATATGTGTCCACCTTGACGAGGCTGGATAAGGCACAGTCTTCCCTGAGGGTAGTGTTTGGGGGCTGTGTTTTTTATGGGGAATTTTCGCAGGGCGATAATTCAGAAGGTTCCACTGTCAGTCACAAGGTCATGCAGTCTTCTGAGGATTTTATACTTCAACGGGGTTTTATCCTCAAAGAGGAAGAACAGGCAGAACACGCCAGGCCAGAGGAAGGGTGCAGTTCACCAAAATATTTCAAGGTAGGTATGAGGACAGATTTTGGTTTTACCCAGGAGAGGTAGGGGGAAGGTTAAGGCTATATGTGAGCAATTGGAATATTTTAAGAAAGGATTTATGGCTGTTACTCATGGTACAGGGTTCAGTTCAGGGAGGAACCGTTACATTTAAAGGAACCAAGACAGATGGGTTTTCAGGAAGACCTTCGGATTTGGTGATCACAGAGGTGCAGGAATGCTAAGAAAGGAGGCTATAGAGAGAGAGTCCTGGAAGCGGAGTGGACTTTTGTGAGTACAATAATATTGGTCAAAAAGAAGGATAAAGGCTGGCGGCCCAGGATAAATATGAGGGAGGTAAATTGCTTTTTTAATTTACAGGCATTTCAAGGTGAAAGGCATCTATCTATCAAGAAACATTTTACAAAACAACCATGGGTTAGGAAAATTGGATTCAAAAGATGCCTATTTTTCAATTCCAATGGTTATGTTATGTTATGTTATGTTAAAATCAATTTATAAAGCGCTCGTACGCCCGTGGGCTTCATGGCGCTATAGGAAGTATGAAGAGTCCGAACAACATAACACTAAGCTAACAAAGGCTAATGGTAGGCTTGAGAGAACAACCAGGTTTTTAGTCCCTTACGGAAGGTGAGCAAATCCTTACTCTGCCTAATCGGTAAGGGGATGGAGTTCCAAAGTGAAGCTGCTAGATGGCGAAAGCAGCAGCCGCCCTGTCGCTTCCTTTTAAAGCGAGGCACCTCCAGTAAGGATTTTTGAGCAGAGCGCAGGCTTCTAGTGGGAGTATATTTAGAAACCAGACTGCGAATAAAGGCAGGGCCTTTATCTTGTGTGGCCTTGAAGGTGATACAGCCAGCTTTAAAGGCAATGCGTTGGGAAATCGGAAGCCAGTGTAGCTTTTCTAGTCCTGGTTTGATAGAAGACCATTTTGGCTGTTGTAAAATGAGTCTAGCCGCCTGGTTCTGGACTAGTTGAAGTCTCTTTGACAGGCCCACTGGAAGTCCCAGGTAGACACTGTTGGAATAGTCCAAGCGGGACATGACCAAGGCAATAGTGACCTGGATTAAGGCAGACTGGGTGAGTATGTGAGCAATTTTTTTTATTTTCATCATTTGGAAAAAGCTTGCGGAAACCACGGCACCCACCTGGGTTTTTAAGGACAGGTCCGTATGGAGCGTGATCCCTAGGCTCTTTACAGCAGTGGACCTTACAGGAGGAGTGCCCAGGTCTGCTGGCCAGTAGTTGACACTCCAGCTGGATAAACTGTTCCCGGGCAAAATTAGTTCTGTTTTGCCCAGGTTAAGTTTTAGATGGTTTTCGTTCATCCAGCATTGGATGTGTCTCATGGTGTTCTGAAATTCGGACACAGCATCAGGGATGTTCAGTTGGAATAATAGCTGTAAATCGTCCGCATAGTTGAACACCGTGACTTTAAATTTCTTAAGGGAATGAAGAAGAGGGCGGAGATAAAGATTAAATAATAAGGGGGATAATGACGACCCCTGCGGGACTCCACAGGCGGATGTATGCCTAGTGCCTGTAAAGCTGCCAAGTTGAATTGCCTGAGTCCGACCCTCGATAAAGGAAGTGATCCAGCTCAACGCTGGTCCTCTCAGGCCAGCCTGTTCGACACGGTTGAGCAAGATGTCATAGTCAACCGTGTCGAACGCAGCCGAGAGGTCAAGCAACACCAAGGCTTGGTGTGTATCGGCGTCCGCATTGGCTCTAAGGTTGTCTTGAAGCGCCAGGATCACCGCCTCTGTTGAGTGACCTGGGCGGAACCCCGCTTGATTAGGCTCCAAATAGTTGGTGGTCTCGATGAAATTAGAGACACTCTTAGAGACATGAGCCTCCAATACCTTTGAGAGGTAGGGCAGCAGGGAGATAGGTCGATAGTTTGTAAGATCTGAGGGATCCTTCCCTTGTTTTTTTACCAACGGTATAAGGAGGGCTTTTTTTAAATCTGTGGGGACTCTGCCTTGTCTGAGGGATTCATTGAGAATAGGCAAGAGTGCATGTGGGAGAGATAAGCCTAATTCTCTAAAGATGGAAGGGGGGCAAATATCATTGGGTGACCCAGATTTGATCCGTTGAAGGAGTTCCGACAGTTGTTTGGGGTCAACCGGAGGAATGTGGTCTAAAATCTCTGGATTCTTGTAAGCATCCTCAATGGTGTTGCTGGCAGGGTGTAGTGGTATACTTTGTTTGATTGTGATGATTTTATTAATGAAGTAGTTGTTCAAATCATCACATAAAGCTTGAGAATGTGCAATAGGTAGTGACGTACGCTCATCGTTACAGAGGTCGTTCACTATTCTGAAGATGTCTTTAGTTTGATTCTGAGAATGCAGGATTATGCCTGAAAAATAATCAGTCTTCCTTTTAAGAATGGTTTTTTGGTAGAGACGTCGACTAAGGCAATAGACCTCTTTATCTTGTGGAAGATAATTTCTGCGCCAAATTCTCTCTTTTTGCCTGACCTCTAGTTTAAGTTGTTTGAGGTCCGCAGAGAACCATTTATGAGCCTCTTTGTCGCGTGAGCGTGAGAATTTTACACTAGGGGCATGAATATTGGCAGCACTTTGGATCCACAGGAAGAGCGCTTCATAGATTGCATCTACGTCTCCCAGGTTGTTGAGTGGTGGCAAAGTAGAGGCCAAAGTGTCCAGAAAGCAGGAAGATCTATCGCCCCCCATTTGCGAGTTTCTCCTCCAGGCTGTGGAGGAGTCTGATGTTGTCTCGTTACTTGAAGGGAGAAGTAAACAAAATGGTGATCAGACCAGATGCAGGGCTGAATCAAGATAGACGTTAGTGGGAGATTATGCGACCATAGTTGGTCAAGATGATGGCCTTTCTCATGAGTGGTAGACTGTGTGAATTGGATCATATTGATGTCGGTGAGTGAATCAAACAGTTCTCTAGCTTGGGTGTCAGAGTTCAGGTTGTCAAACCACAGATTAAAGTCTCCAATAAGGATGGTATGAGGGTAATTTGTGGTGATAGATGCTAATTGTTTGGCGAGTCTTGAGGGAAAGGTGGGCATAGGTTGTGGGGGGCGGTAAAGTAAAACCAGGACTATGGCGCCTATCTCAGTGTCGGTTTTTATGACTAGGTTTTCAGTACCAGGTAGCAGCAGGGACGGACGACTAATGAAGTTATGTTTTTTATTAATAATGGCCGCCACTCCCCCTCCAGCTTTACCTGGGGCGCGATTTACTGCCAGTATATAGTAGTCTGATGGAAGTGAGGCCAGTATGTCAGGCTGCGAATTCTCAGTGAGCCAAGTCTCTGTGAGTAGTAATAGATCGGGTTTCTGTGAGGTAAGTAGCAAAAAGATGTCTAATTGATGCTTCACCAAAGATCTAGTGTTAAGGTAGATGCAGTCCAGCTTGGGCAGAGGTAGGTTAGAGCAGGTGGGGAGTTTGATAGGTGCCATACTGCGTTTGTACTTCGGTCCAGGAGGTGAGATGACCTGAGAAATGCCTAGATCGCTCAGGCGTTTAAGCGTGTAACAGGGGAGTGAGGGGCAAAGAGGCGCAGGAGGTCTAAGAACTAGAAGATCCTGGGCGGTATATGTGTGGATGGGTAAACGGGCAGAATGACATAGCCCTGGTCCCGTGCGGTCACGGACGGGCAAAGACGGGCTTACCTTAGGCGCACCTTCGGCGCGCCACCGTCGCGCCCGCTGCGCCCGTCCGCTGCGCTCCCGGAGGCACATTGCCTCTTATGCTCTCCCTCGGGAAGCACTAGAACGCTGACTGCGTCCAGGCTCCCGGGAGACACCCACCCAATGGTAAAGGAGAGTTTCAAATTTCTGTAAACACTACCGTGGATTGGGGGTCTAGAGGGAATGTTTATAGACTTATAGGTGTACTATCCTTCGTGAAGTACTCAAACAACCAACTGAGTACACCTACAGTCTCTCACATGTGTATGCAATGTATGAAGAAGGGCCCTAGTATCTCTTTCAACTCTCAAAATGTGTTAAAACACAGGGGTAGGCATCCCTTAAGGATAAGACCCCTCACTCACCCGAAGGTGACATGCTTCATCATATGGGGCCTCCTTACCAGTGGGGAAAACCTGGTCACCACTGGGAGCTACTACTTCAAGGTTTTAAGGAAGGAGCTCAGAGATGTTTTGGATTTTCTATGGAGTAGGATGGTAATCCCATATGTGGGCTGTTTAAGGTTGAGTGAGGTATATTGCAGCGCTGTATGAAGGAATGGTGTGAATTAAAACTGCCTAGATAGATCACCAATAAACTTTATTCTTGTGTACTACCTGACAGGATTAAAATGTAACAGCACAGTGGTATGGATTTAAACCACTGTTTAGTGATAGGTCGACATGTTTCAGCCTCTTGATGCTGAAACCAGTCTCACATTGCAGCCAAGACCTGGAACGAGCTACCAGCAGACATCAGACGCACCCCCTCCCTGAACACCTTCAGCAAGACGCTCAAGACCTGGCTCTTCAGCTAAACAGATCTGCAGACCCTCCCTCAACGCCTTAAGACCCTAATGGGTGAGTAGCACACTTACAGTTCCCTGATTGATTGATTGATCTATGCAGGCATGATGGGGTCGGAATTGAAACCATGCAGCTGATGCCAAATATAGATTTAACGTCCCGGAACATGTTTTCAGGTTATACCCGGTCATTACAGAGGAGGACTTGCCAGTGGTTTTGAGAAAGACAGTTAAGGAGGATGTCTGGGATTTCCCAGGAAGAGAGATTGGGTTGCTTAAAGATGCTAAGTTCCTAAAGAAACCCCTCTGACCCAATGCCCCTTTCCCACTGACTCACTCTTTTAAAATGACACCAGAAGCTATTGCAGGGATAATCTCTGTCATTGAGAGCATGATACAATTAGCTATCCTGAAAGGAGTTATAGGAAGTCTGTGTAACTACCAAATCATGGCTTTACAGAAAGATAACAAAAAGTGGAAGATCATCCAAGACTTCCAAAATATTAACCATAGTCATTCTATGTTTTCTAGTGGTACAAAACCCTGCCATGATCTTGTTCCAAATTACTCCAGAGCCGGAGTGGTTTACGGTCATTGACCTTTGTCAGGCCTTCTACTCGGTTCCATTGCACGAAGAGAACCAATTAATATCCATATGCATTCCGGTTTCAAGAGAAGACGCTCATATGGTGTCGTGCCCCATCATGGGTATGGTGAAAGTCCATCTTATTTCGATCAGATTCTCAAAAAGAACGTAGTATCTCTGAAGTTACCCTGCAGTTCAACCTTAATACAATACATCAATGATCTCTTGATTGCCTCGATGACCAAGAAACCTTGCAAGCAAAACATGATCGCTCTGCTCATCCATTTGGCATGAGAATGGGCATTAAGTCTCTCCCAAGAAATTGCAGAACTATCAGGTCATTTACCTGGGACATCAGATAGAGAAGGGAATGAGGCAAGTGTCCAACGAACGTATAGAGATAGTCCTTAAGATCAAGTTCCCAGCTATCCAGGGAGACGTGCAAATGTTTTTTGGCATGGTTGGCTACAGCCGACAATGGATCATGAACTTCTCCTTTGTGGCAAAGCCTTTCCTGAGGCTGACGCACACTGATGTCAGTGAATTCCAGATTATATGAAAGAATTCATGCAGTTTTGTCATGAAAAAGACTGGTGTACTCAGTCTGTACCAACACAAGGGAGACTAAGTGACCCATTGGGTACTTTTCAGCTACTCTTGAACTGGTGGCAGCAGCATTGCCTGTTGTCTGAAAGCAGTTACAGCGGTGAGCCTTAGCATCCAACAGACTGAGGTAATTGTGATGAGTTACCCCTTAATCATAATTAAACCCTACTCTATTGAGATCCTCATGACCTGTACCAGAATCCAACACCTGACAATTAGCTGATTAGCCCACTATGAGACACTCTTTTTGGCAGCAGAGAATGTTTACATTTGAAGATGTAACACAGTAAACCCTTCATCCCTATTGCCAAATTCAGAGGGAGAGGATGAGGGCAAATTCAACAATGATTGTGTTAGCGTTTCTGAGTTGTGCACAAAACCGAGACCCAACATATTAGATCTACGTCTTCCTGAATCCGAACATACCCTTTTTGTTGATGGCACCTTTTTAAGAGAATGACACATTAATTTAAGAACTGCGTTTGCTGTATGTACACTGAGCGGAGAAGTGAAAGCAACTTATTTGCATCATGTAATGTCTGCGCAATTTACTGAACTGATTGCCTTTAGCATAGAATGCTGCACTTCAGAAGGCTCATGAGTTACCATTTACATTGACAGCCAGTATGGATCTAGAGTTGTGAATAACTTTGGGCAGCAACAGCCGTAGAGAGGATTCCTAATCTCTGCTGGTATCCCCATTCGAAACAGGTTGTACGTTTCAAATTTGTTGGATGCTTTGCAAATGCCAAAGGAAACTGCTATAATGATGTGTGATACTCACAAGAGCGGCAAGGATTTTGTTATCATAGGCAACCGTTACGCAGATGAAATTGTCCAATACTGAGCTCTTGAGTCCAACATCTTTCCATTTGGATGAACCATGTAATGCAAAAGGAGAATATGTATCCAACATGCTGCTGAATACTGTACACACCTTCAATGAGCTGAGGGAATTATTGCTGCCCCAGAGGTGGAGCAAGCCAAATGAGAAAAGATTGGATGTAAAACAGATGCCACTGACATTTGAGTGTCCAGCAATGCAAAGCCAGTTCTTCCTGATTCTCTCCTGTCTGGATTGGTAAAACATGTGCAATCTCCAACATCACAAACATAATTTATGAGTTAACTAAGCTGGAAGAGTTGTGTACCTGAGAAGGGTAAGGATCTATATTTGGATCCAGTGGCGAGGGATTTGCTAAGATAGGAGAATGGCTTGGTAGTGTAGGTGAAGTAATTCGAAAATTGTTTCTAATTCCTCATTTGATTATATTGATTGTCATTGCATGTGAGCTTATCTTTTTAAAAGTTTGACAAGGAATTTCATCACAGAATGGTATGGATTGTGGGTGTAAGAAACTGTCAGCAATGAGAGGAAGGAAGAGAAAGAGGCTTGAAGTAAAGGTTGAGGACATGCATAGAAAACTCCACAGCAACCTGAAGAATTTGGGAGAATTAAGGAGGGCGAATCCAAAGTTGATTAATGTTTTCTAATAAAGAAATGCAGTGATGATTTAGAAAATATTTCGGGAGGGGAGGGTGTTGTGGGAGTTGTTTTCCTTATCTCATATTAAATGTAGATGAGCTAAACGTATGCTAACCTATGTCATGTTTACAGTATCCTCCATCCTGCACTGCCGTCACAGTATATCACGTGATGACTATTGCTGTTCCTCTTGTTCTAAAAAAAATAAATTGCAAGACTCACACCAATAAACAGAGATTGTTTCCAGAGACTTTCCTTTACTGTCCCTGACCAATGATATTGCAACTGTCTCAGGCTATCACCATACAATGTATCAATTTAGATGCTCGAATCAACTGTGAGATCGTCTGCAAATTAAATGTATTACTACCATGAGAGAAACCTACAATGTATTCTGTAGTGACATGTTTCTTCTTGCTTGTTCTCTATTGGTGCATATCCTAAGAACCATGTAGTTGTGTAGAACGTATGAGTGTCTCTGTCTGATGTCCAATGAAAGGATGTGAAGATTTCTTTATGGGAAGGCCCTTTTTCTTACCTTTGGAAGGAAAATGTGTGCTGGATTTCACTTAGAACTGAACTGGGGCTCTGCATTTATGATTTGTAAGCCTTGCTGCTAATTTTACTCATGGTCTGTTTAATGTAACTGCCTACAATTTCCTTACACAAAGCTTTGAAATGGCAACCCTTGTCTGTCATTCTTAAGACAACGTGGCATTGTGAATTAATGGACTTGACTTATTGGTAATAGTGACCGGTCCAATCGGGGCGCACCAACGTCCGTATAGGGACTACATCACTCTCAGTCCTAGCCGTTGGTGTGGCCTGTGAGCTGATATTTAGGCTAAGTTTGCACGCCAACAGGTCAATTAACAAGCTAACACCCAACCATTGAGGTGTCAAATGTTCTTTCTTCTCCTAGGTCATATCCTCGCTGTAGAGCACAATACCGGAATACAGCTATAGGATATTTGTGGATTATACCTATTTGCTGGAATTTTGTCAAGGATTTTAATTGATATATTTTTGGAATTAATTAAATACTTAGTTATTGCTGTGTTTATGTATATTTAATGTGTTAGTAAAATCAAAAACATTTTACTATTCTAAGAATAAATTAGTACCCAACTGTGCTTTGACTGATATTTTTCATGTCTATTTCACGTTGGTGGGAACTGCAATACCATATTAGTATATCATGAACTCACAATAAGCAGACGCCATGCTGGTATTTTAGAGGGGCAAACGTACTCCAAATTTTGATACTTGCCAAGATGATATCTTTACTACACTTTTCAATTCATCTGACTCAGATGCATTAGTGACATTAACGTTTAATTCAGAGCCCTGAAGAAGTACTTGTTGGACGAAATGTGTTGGCTACTGTTTGCCAATGTGGTTTTATGGAAGAAAAAGATGAAAAAAGATGTATTGAAAGAAGAAACCTTCATATACATCTTTTGTGATGCAGTACTAAATTGTCATGAATACTGTTGTTATACTCTGTCTAGGAATGCATGCATAAAGCAAATACCTTTTGCCATACCTTACAACTAATTTTGAGTGCTGAACCACTAATTTCATAGTTTGTTTTGGAATGTGTTTTCCATTTGGGAGTATAGAAGGGTTGTATTCCGGGTTCGTTGCACCAGTAACATCTGAACTATTCCTAATAATTTGATGGCAAGTGTGATACATTAGTGTCTCGACCCTTCTTCCTCTTTGCATGTGAACTCATAATAGCCTAACAATTACAATAAATCATTATTGTGATAATATTAACATGTTTGCCTATTGGCATAACCTGGAGGTCATGGGCCTACTCCAAGGGGAGCAATGAAACTTGGCCCCCTGCTGGTATTAAAATACTGCTTTAAAAGAAGTACAGCTCCCCTGACACCCCGGTACCCAGGTAACACTGCACCTGCTACACTAACGCAATATATGGGTCTCGAAGTTTCTCATTCTACTGGTCTTGCCTTGTCAGCTCTCTATCTCCATCCCATATTCCTCTCATCTCCTTCATTCATTTATTGCTCTGCTCTCTCCCCTTCCTCAGTCTCTCTCTTACCCGATTCTGTCTCCCACCCATCCTCACCTCCTTTCTTCCTTCTCTCCTTGATTCTGGCTGTTTCCTTTCCATTTTCGTGACCCACTTTGCTCCTCCTTATCTCCTTTCTCTTTCTCGGTCAACCTTTATTTCTTCTCCTATGCTGTCATCTTTCATACCTTTCTCCCTGTTCTTTCACCCTCTGCTTTTCTTTCATTCCTTTTCTTCATTGTTCCCTTGCCCTCTACTTTCCTCTGTACTTTTCCCTCAAAAAGTAAACTCAGCCAAGACCCTGGCATGCACTATGTGTAAAAAACAAAATCAGAACAGATATCCTCTGAAATAACTTCCACTGGTGCAGGTCAGACTAGGCCCCCTCACACGGGTGGGACTTGGTGCCACGCCCCTGATTTGCCCTAAAGGAGTGCCACAAGAGACGAAAACATGTTGGCTGCTTGCACATATGTGTAAGTTGCTCTATTGATTGTGATCCAACGACGTTTTTATGATTTGTAAAGAGGGGAGAGGTGATCTGTCCCTACTTATAGGTAGCTACTGCAACCAGTAGCCTGCAAAAAATTGACATTCAGGGATATTGAAGCCTGCATACACTGCGGAAAATGTGCTTGCTTACTGGCAACGAGGATCCTGTGAATCCTTATTAAGTAGAAAGACTGAACCTCTGAGTGGACCAGGTTGGTTGCGGAATCTTCCCGGGACTGATGTGACAGACTGTTTCCTAAGCATTGAGATCTAGGGGTCAGGACCCTGGAGAAGATAAAAGATGGCGAGGTGCCCTAGAACATAGCTTTGGGGGAGGGGGAGGGTTGGGGTCTTGCCCAATAAATGTACTTTCTGGTAAATAGTTAGGTGCAAGTGCTTTCAGTCAGGTTTGGTGAAGTGTCTGTCGGATTTCACAGGGAATGTATTTAAATACAGACAGACAAAAAACGCAACTCTCCCTCTGTTTTGAAAGTCTTCAAAAAATATAGGTTTTTTTTCAAAATATTGTGTTTTCTCTTACTTGCTAACCCTACCAATCCTCATTCAACTCCCTTTTCACTGCCCCTTTAGGCCCTCTATTGCCTCCTGCTTGTTGTATAATGTATTTTTACATTAAATGCCAGCGTGATTATTAGAAAAACTGAAGCTCGCCCTCCCAATCTTACTGACCAAGCTATGCCCCTGGAGGTGCCTTATAAACGAAGAGCCTTATAAACCAAGCCAACCTTTTCACCAGAGGGCTGGGTCACTGGGATACTGGAAGCAAGCTTGCGGGATTTGTAGTGTGCATCCATCCAGGTACTTAACCCTAGTGGACATTTCTGGTGTTCTCCTGCCCTATAGCACCCATTTATGATAAATATTTCTGCTTCTCATTAACAACACCTCACTTCATTTTCTAAGTTGGTGTTTGGAGATTTCGGATCACGTAGTATTCTTCTAATTTCGTTATTTTTATTACTTTCCACATGAAACTAGACTCGGTATAGATTAGGCATATATTCAAATATTTTTTCTTTTCTAATAAGCTTTTTATTCCCAATTTTCCTCTTTTCTATCATTCACATTGTTTGCATAACTTTCAAACTCCTTCCCTGATTTCTCAATGTTTATTTTGTTTTCCTTATTTACTTTATTTGATATTTTATTTTGTGAGCCTATGAACGTTGTTAATTGCTCTGCATTATTGTAATGATTAGTGAGTTATGAACAGCACTCTGAGGAGCGCTGCTCAGCCCAAGCCACTGAGGGTCAGACAAAATCATTCTCATTGAATCTATTTAAATCTGTAGAGGAGAACACTGGGCATAGACAGGTAGGTTAGTTCCTCCCAGTAGTGTAGGATTATATTGTTTATTATTGCTTTAACCCTTGACAGAACTACTGTATGAGGCCATGGTCTGTAAACCTGAAGAGGCCTTCCTCTGGTGATCTGTCCAATATGAAGAACAGGTCTGCAGTCTAAGGTATGAGAATGGAAATTTGTATTCGGTTTGTCTTTTCTTCCTGCCTCATCTGAGCATATTCTCACTTGTGTTATATGACCAAGGAACTACTGAGAAGGTTCAAAGAGGGAAGAGGAAGGTTAAAGGAAAGGAGATGCTGTACATTCTCTGAAAAAGTGTAGGATAAACAGCATACCAACATGATTTGAACCGCTGGTAACCTGCAGCTGTTTAAATATGTTGGGAGCTGTAAATTCTCTTTTAATTCAAATTCGTTTAATTTCTTTTCCTAAATTCTTATCTAGTGCTCATCCCACACACAAATGTCTCCAGAGAGGGTGGTGCTTGGTCATAAAACAATACAATATTAGCTGACTTCTCTGTGGAACTTCTGGCAAAACAGTTGCTTTTTGAGGCATTTTTATATAGAAATATATAAAAAGATATAAAAACGAGAGAGTTAGGCAATTCCACCAGTAGCCACGGACTACACATCCACACTCACTGTCAATACACCTATACTGACTTGTCCCCAGGTGTTTTTGCACGTAATTACCCGAAGGTATCCAACAGTTAGTAATACTATCAATAATATTACAATGGTCATCTAGTCACGATAACCAGCCAGCTGGGCTAATCTGATGTCCATGGCCACTCTGATGGTGTAGAGCTGATCACATTATAGTGCTCCACATAGGGCTTAGAGGATTACCACTCATGTCATTATTAACTCATGCCCCTGCATTAGCTCAATCCGTGAGAACACAATTCTTATATCTGCATGGTGGCAGTATTTGGCCGTCCATTGAGAACTATTCAGGATCGAGGACAGATGGCTACAAACCATGGCGGTATTGTGGAATTATATATTACCGCCATGATTGTCTCAAACCTGATGTCGGAAACATTAGATCGCTCCTCTGCCGACACCCTTCTGTGCCCATGAATCGCTCGTGCACCTAAACCTACAACCGCGATCTTACCGCGTGTTAAGATTGGACCTGTCAGCTTGAAATCTTGTCAAGTTCCACGAGTGGCTGAATGGCAGAAATGATTTCTTACGATTCACAGTTGAATTTAATAAACATCATTTGGCTTTTCTCGATCTACTCATTTTAGTCACTCCAGAGGGGTTGCAATCAGAACTTTATTGCAAAACTATGGCCCGTAACTCTTTATTGAGTTACGACAGTTGTCATCCTAAAGCACTTAGGGAAAATCTGCCCTATGGGCAATTCTTGAGGCTACAACTGAACTGTTCCACAAAAGATACTTTTCAAAATAATGCGAAAACCCTGGAGAAACACCTAGTGGCCAGAAGATATCCTATGCATCTGGTGCGTCAGTCTAAGAAGAGAGCCTCCAACAACAACCGGGAAGGACTGTTAGAGCCAGCAGTCCCCAAAGAGAAGCAGAATCGCATTACATGCGTCAACATGTACTGTACACGTTCAAACAGCATACAAAAAATCATGAGAAAACATTGGCCTATCCTCAATACTGGCAATGACAACCTGCCAATGCCATTGTTTGCTTTCAAGCGTGGTCAGAACCTGAAAGACCATTTAGTACACACTAGACCCAAGACCAGCCTTCCCCGTGCAGTGGGTACCTTGTGGGATCTGCCAGGTATTGAGGGACATTATCCATGTGGAAGCTGTGCTGCTTGCCCACAAACCTCTAGGTCAACAGGTATCGATGTGGGGAGTGACCGCCCCTGGCAGCAGAGACGCTTCACAAATTGCAACAGCCTAAACTTGATATACTTAATAACCTGTCCGTGTCGCATAAAATATGTGGGTATGACAACTAGAAAAATCAAGACTCGCATTTCTGAGCATGAGAGTACTATCAGATGCCGGAAACAGGCCACGCATTTGACTAACCACTTTCTGGAAGTAGGCCATGCACCCACGATTTTGTATGGACAGTCATTGAACAGCCCCTGACTCCACAACAGGTCACTGATGTGAGTAAATTTCTTTTTAAAAAAGAACAAAAATGGATATACAAGTTGAACTCTGATAAAACAGGACTGAACGAAGACATCCCTTGGATGTCCCTATAATCCACAGACAGGGGATTCCCCTCTATATAATATCACCGTCTGAGAGGTTGACTCCAAAAAATGAAAAATATGAGTTCTCCTCATCTTTTTTTCAATCTGCCGAGTATATTGTCATGATTGTTCAAGTCAAATGTTATGTGAGTAGGACACAGTGGCTCTGTCCACATGGCATACAAAATCTGTATTTTCAATTCACAACATCTAACCTATGAGGCAATTAGATGAACAGCGTTTACACACATCTTGGTTGGTTGGCCCTTGATGATCTACTAACATATGCGACCATGGGTTATTTCATAACACTCAACGGTGCCCTAGCACTGAGCACATATGCCACACTAACAACTCATACTCATCTAGGAATTGGATCACATGTCCAATGAGGCTTAGGGACAAACCGCAGTGCTGAGGTTCTGATAACCACGAGAATGGTCAAGAGAATGGTCTGGGTAACATCTAATTTATATCAGGCTGCAGGACGGGTATCTCACCCCTGAGGTCTCGCATAGGTTGGCTAATAAGCGTGGAGCTATACTGCATGGCATTTTTAATAAGTGTAGCCCCTTTCATATTTCAACTGTTCATATTTTTATACCACAATTTGAACCCCAGTAATATTGCTAAACATGAATAAGTAAAGTGGGGATATACGTGCTTAGCATAACAAGGCACGATAGATTATTGCATAAGCATTTCATGAAATCTTCTAACGAATCTGTCTGCACAACTACATGTCCCATGATCCTCCGGGACGGGTCACGCTATTATCGAAAGTGACGTCATCAAACGGTGCCACAACACAGGATTTAACATCAAGCTTGCGGCGGACCCGGTACCTACCCGAGACGGCCCAGAGGGACGCCCCGAATACCGACGGTCAGGTGAGCAAGCTGACAGGTCCAATATTATCAGCGCGGTAAGATCGCGGTTGTAGGTTTAGGTGCACGAGCTATACATGGGCACAGAAGGATGTCGGCAGAGGAGCGATCTAATGTTTCTGACATCAGGTTTGAGACAATCATGGCAGTAATATATAATTCCACAATAACGCCATGGTTTGTAGCCATCTGTCCTCGATCCTGAATAGTTCTCAATGGACGGCCAAATACTGCCACCATGCCGATATAAGAACTGTGTTCTCACGGATTGAGCTAATGCAGGGGCATGAGTGAATAATGACATGAGTGGTAATCCTCTAAGCCCTATGTGGAGCACTATAATGTGATCAGCTCTACACCATCAGAGTGGCCATGGACATCAGATTAGCCCAGCTGGCTGGTTATCGTGACTAGATGACCATTGTAATATTATTGATAGTATTACTAACTGTTGGATACCTTCGGGTAAGTACGTGCAAAAACACCTGGAGACAAGTCAGTATAGGTGTATTGACAGTGAGTGTGGATGTGTAGTCCATGGCTACTAGTGGAATTGCCTAACTCTCTCGTTTTTTATATCTTTTTATATATTTCTCTATTAGAGCGGTGCTCTATTTACCTGCGCCATAGCCAGGTGGGGTGGAGTTGTTCTCTCCTGCCAATTAGGTCAGCGAGAGGCTAATATTTGAAATGACATATGGGTGTTCAAATAATCAAACACCATGGGTGACATAATAATTGGTTTATAGACACCCCCATTTGGGCTTGAGTTGGAAACAGTCGCCATCCAAACACTAATAATTATCTGTTTGTATTTTGTCTGTCTTTTTATGTATCTGACTTCACTCATCCTACACTTTCGGATGAAACACCTTAAAGAAGGAGAATGGAAACATATGAAATACTCAGGTGATATCTATTTTAATTCCTTTTTTTACCTCTTTTGAGCAGTAGCGACTTATTTGGTCCTGAAGAATGCAGCGGACACCGACTTGGGTCCACTTAACTGCAGAAACATGTTGACCTTGCGCTATACATAGTAGATATTTGTTTAAACTACTAGACTATCGCACTGGTTTTATTATCTTGGAAGCAGAGAGGTACTAATTAAACATATTTTCCTCTTTTCTCTTCAATTTTAGCTTTACTCACTATTTTCCTCACTTTCACATTTTTCATGCACTGCTGTATAGTTACTTCCACTTGCCCATATACTTTCAGCTCACTGGGATACCCATTTCTACAACCAAAATCAATGTTTGAATGGGCACGAGCTATTACCCTTCCTGGTGAGAAGGATCACGGATGATGATAAGGGCGGTATCGGTCGTAAACTGATGGGTATTTTTCACATACGGAAAGTATACAGCTGATCTAGTGTCACATTCTCCTAAGTCAGGTACATTTCTAGTCAATAGAGTGTGTTTGTTTGACCCACAGCTACTTTGTGTTTGCTATAAGGCACACAGAACCCCAAATCAACTGCTGCATTATGAAGATTAGCCAAAGTGATAATCTGGGCGACCTCTCTTTGGGAGTGTGTGAAAAAATCCTTGATCATTTCTGTAGGAAAGTGACAATGCATGAGGCTATACATCCAAGTGGACAACACTTTAAACTTTTCACATACCATGCTTCGTCCGAAACACATGCCAACCCACTGGGAAAATACTGTGGAAATGAAAATATAAACAGGTGGTGGCACCGGGTCAAGAGCTGGAGTGGGCAGATTAATGGGTAGAGTTCTGGGTTAGGGGTCTGGAGTGATGAGTGATGGATGGGGGTGGTTTTGTGATGAGTGTGAGTGGGCTGGATATTTGGAAAGGTTGCATTTGTTGATAGATGATTCTCATTAGAAAGGGGGTTCCATCTTTTCCTAAGGTGATTTTGAGATCAGCACGATTGTTCTAATGCTAAATAGTGTGATTAAGGGGGGACAGGTTGTGGACCTCCCAGGTGAACTCAAAGGCGGTGAAGTGCGCAATCTCATCGGTGCACTTTAAAGCGAGTTCCATTGGAAAGAAATGATTTAAACCCTTTTAAATCATTTTGAGGTGCTCATAGAACAAGGCTCGGATTAGGGAGTGGCCGTGCCGAGCGGGCAATCAATCAGAAGGACATGTGATAGTGGGAGAGTGTGGAGAACTACAGAAGGTGGAGTTCCAGAGGGACCAACTTAGGGAGGACAGATGAGAGTCTTGATGGACAACGAGAAAATAATGTGAGAAGCACAGGGGCTTTTGGCAGGTGAGGACTATCTAGATTAAATTGACTCTAATATCTGGATTATATACACAGATGTAAAAAGTTCTCATGTAACAGCAATTCAAATTAACTTCATTTTAAGACAATAGATAAGAAACAGTAACTTCTTGCAAATGATTAAGAGACATTACTGTGCATCACTTTTTGTTTATTTTGTTGTTGCTGCAATGAGACATAATCTCATTCATTTATTTCATCTCCCGCCATAAATAGGATCCCATAAATTATTAATTTACAACTCTTAAAATGGTTTAACACATTAGGCAAAATAGATTACATCTACATTTTTTAATCAAGTATTGTTCTTAAGTATGAAATTAAATTAATGATGAAAAGAAAACAAATTATAGAATAAATACGAGAATACATGAAATAAAATAAACTGTTGAACTATTTTCAAACAACTGCAGTATCGTTAAGGAGTACAGTTCCATCCTTGAAATTGACACATAAAAAACGTTGGCTGAACATTTGCCGTACTTTTGCATCACACTACTGTGTGCTCACGTACAAAAACACATTTTTTTCCAAAGAAACATTTCACATAGGGTCAGCCATACTGTTGTCTTATATTACATTTTGCCATCATATTGACACATTACTGCAGGAAATCGACAGAAAGCACAAGGTTGATTGATAGCGTGGGCACGTGACCTGGATGTTTGAAAGTCTCATGGACAAGAAATCAAATGGCCCATAATTGCCCACCGAAACAAAGTTCATTGTGGAGAAGATACACAACTGGCCTATGTGTATTTAAAGTCCTGTCACGCCATCTAGAGATTCTGGTGACACACCCAAAGCAAGGGATTTCAGTCCCCAGATATGACAGCATTGATACAGATTGTTTACTGGCTTGTTAGTGCTTGACATAAATAAAAAAAACGGAATCACTTGTGTGTTGCTTCCTGCTTCAAGATTCGGTGTTGCTGTTTTTACGTTATTATTTGTGTCAATTTCCTTTCATCTAAGGGATAATGAATTTCGGTCTGGCCTCCTAATCGACCTGTACATTAAAGCTGATATAACAAAAATCTATTTTTATGTGTATCCAATTTTTATGAAGCATATTGGGATTCCGCCTCCCACCCTCACTCACCCTATCCGTGCACTATTTCTGCAGCTTTTATTGGCCATTGTTCTTTGCCCACTTCCTACACTTACGAGAATATTGTTTTCCTGACGCTGACCACTTAGCGGACCATCATTGTATCAGCCTTGACGCAGGTGCAGCCCACCACGACAGTCTTTTTTTCCAGCATGAAAGTGTTATTTTCTATCCGCAGGACCCAAACCAGCTGCTTTATTGCGACTGGGTTTTCATACTCGTCGATTTTGCAGTCATCTTCGCATTCGACATTAGGAATAGGCGTTACGTACTTCTCGTCTGTGTCTGTCCTGAAACCAAACAATCGAGGCATTAGTGCAGTTTGTGGACCATCCTTCATCAACACCTGTTACCAAATTCAAAGATGAAAATACCACAGGACCCCTGACTGAAATGAAGCAAGAATGGGGGGGCTAAACTATCTCCACGAACATGCTCCTATCTAAAAAGCCTGACAGCAAAGGGTAACCACTGAGGACCTACCAGTACCTAACCAAATATGCTTTGCATAGGGCACATTTTTTAGGCTTGCAACAGGGCGGTTGCAGAAAATGCAGAGGGTGGTGGTGATAGTCATGGTGGACAAGGAGGTGGAGAAGAAAGATGAGGGTATTTGGACCATTAGGAAGGATCCATGAATTGGATTGGATTGGTTGTTCTTGATGAAGTAGGTTTGAGACCCCTGAAGACTGCTCATTAAACAATTTATCATCATTTTACGAGTCGAAGAAAGAAGTCCCCCAAAGAGTTATGCTTGACTCACGTGCATCGTTTTTGGTGTTCTGCAGTTGCGCACCACACTTTCACAGGCACCCACAGGAAGAAGGCTGGTTCTTCAGACCCATGACCATGCACTGTGAGATTTCCATGCATTCTACCCTATCTGATTCCAGGGCTACCCAGGTCACAAATCAAACTGACAAGACAAGAAGTGAGTTTGTGAACCTTCCCCTGCAATGCCAAAGGCGAACCAAAACTCTGAGCGAACTAGGTTGAAGGCAATTTTTGGATGGAGTGCTTGAAACAGTGTTAAAAAGTGACTTAAAAAGAGAGTAGGGTGCACTGGCTTCTCCCCGAGCATCACCTTAGGATTAAACTTCAGCCCACTCTCTAACAACATTCTAAAAGATAGCTAATGTTCAGTTGTCAGCTTTAAAATAACTATAGAGGTCTCCAATAGAGGTTTATTTAGAGGTTAATTTTGCCACCACCATCAAAACGTGCCTACTTAAACAGGTGTTACGAACTCTAATTAAAGGTGTTCTGTTTTTTTATTTCCTCGAAGGGGCATGGTCCCTTTAAAGGCATTGTAGCCATTCTGTTCAATACTGTTATAGTGTGAAAATTCAGTTCAAAGCTTTCACGTTCTTTAAAAAGTTTAGGGCCATATGTAGGTAGCCCATTTGCGCTCACTAATGCTGAAATTCGCAGAATTTCAGCATTTGCTATCGCAATTAGGGCAGTGTGCTATGAAGCACACAAAAACCCATATGCAAAATAAGGATTCGCAAAATTTGCGATTCGTTATTTTGCAATTGCATTTAAGGAATTGCAAATTGCGATTCCTTAAATGCAATGTAGGAAGCACCCAAGTTGTGCGAATTGTGGCTTAAGGAATCGCAAAATACCACCAACTTCAGGTTGTTGGTAAATTGCGGTTTCTTCGAAAAATACACTTTTTGGCATTTTTCAAAGAGCCATGTGGGTCACATACATGCCCTTAGGGTATGTATGTGGGCCACATGTGCACATATGTTAATTCCAGGGGTGTAACAGGGTGTCCTATTGACACCCTTGCAACCCTGAAATTGCATTCTCAATTTGCGATTCTCTAATTGAGAATCGCAAATTGAGAATGTCTTCGAATTCATTCCTATAGGCCTTCTACCCCATAGGATTGAATGAGAAGATATTCCTTATTTGCGAATCTCAATTTGCGATTAGCAAATAAGGAATAATTGGGAGTCGCAAAAAAAATGTGCAAATTCTACCTACATTTCGTTTTGCGATTCTTTAATTGCGATTCCCAAAAAATTGCAATTTGAGAATCGCAAAACAAAAATTACCTACATATGCCCCTACATTGTCTAGGAATTTGAGGGTGATTTGAGGACACTCCAAGCCAAACCTGAATGAGAATTAGCATATCTGTAGTCTCAACTCAACTGCAAAATTATGAGCACCTGCACAACATGACGACGTGGGTCATCTGACTGTAAAAGTGTGCAATTATGCATCATTTACAGGGAGGAGGGACAGTACCTCAAAATGGACAAAACTTTCCCTTTTATACATGAGTTTCTTAACGTCAAACAAATGCGCGCCCACCGGTAAAATTACAGCGAAAGGATGAAATTACATGATATAACTATTTTAGCAATTGTTTTTCGTCACACGGACTATAGCTTTGACAAATCATTGCAGCTCACACTTCATTGACCTTTGCTTACAGAACAACTATCCTTATAGACCCCAATGGAGACTACAATACCATGATATCTGTGAACCCCATCCCACTTTAATTTGAAATTTCAACTGTGTAAGTAGTGTTAAATATCTTTTAGAGCTGCAAGACTGGAAGCCAGGGCAGCTGTCCTACCTTAATAGATGATGCTCCTCTAATATTAATCCTCTGACCAATTAGTGCGCTTCCTTTCTATTTTACAAGAAGAGAAACTGACGAACCAGAGGCCTTCCTCTCTAGTATATAATGGGCGGGATAGTCAGTATGCACTTGGGACATTGTCCCCCACTGTAGTAATGTTAGATCTATCGCAAATGAAACATGATTTAAGAACCTGATTTGGGGAGAGGGTAGATATGTAAAGAGGAATTGCAATTTGTATGCAGAGTTCACAAAGTAGGGCTTTGATATAATTTTACAGTGGTGGAGGAAACAAAAATACATATAGCGAAATAATCCTGAAGAAAATAATATTCATGTTTAAATAATAATATATATGAAATCTGAAATAAGTTTGCAATTAACTAGAACCCCAAACCACCTAGAAGAAGTACATTGTCTAGGTCATTAATTGACATTCACTTTAGGTATCTATGTACATCTGAAGAAATGCATTATCGCTTCCCCATTTCCAAGAAACAATCATCACAAGTTTTCTTTTATTATCTCTGTCACCTCGGATCCTTGTCCATTTCGGATGGAGGGTTTTAAGTCTCGCCCATAAACGCTTTGTAGGTCGCATCTGGCCCACCTTATCTCTCACCCCCAAAATTCATGATTATTGTTCTCTTGGTAATGTATTATGGGACGGTAACTTGGATTTGGGCAATTGCCCAGCATGCAACTATAAGCTGGAAAGTGACCTGCGTGTGGTACTGTTCTGCAGAGCCTACAGTAGAATCAGGAGCTATTGGCTGGTCCCCTATCTAAGAAACTTGGGCTTTCGAACTTATGCCCCAGCCTACAGAGTGCTTAAAACAGACTTAACAGCTCCAACTGTGTTTGTAATGGCGAAATTCTTGACGGCAATGTGGAGATTACGCGCAAGAATTATAAGGGACTCTAATGCTGCACGAACTATTAACTCTTAAGCCAAAACGTATTCATCTTAACTAGACTGTAATCATGAATTTCTGACTTCTAAAATACTGAACTCACTTTTTAACGCTTTTATGGTGGTATTCATTTGTATATCTTTTATGATCTCTAATGATCGAAATAAAGATTATTTGAATTGAATTATGGTTTGTAGGTGATGGGCAGGGATTTTTCATATAATGCCCAGTTCATGTAACAGAAACGAGGGATCATTTGTTAAAATAAATACGTTGAAGAGTGAACTCACCTGACGGTCCATGGACAGACGGAGCGGTCTTTGAAATCCCCCCTGTAACCCTCCTCAGGCTTAGGCGCTGTGAAGTTGATCCTCACTAGGAAGTGCACGTCAGACTTAAGGGTGGTACTTCTGCCCTTCCTCAGGCGTCCTCTTCTGGTTTCTGCCGCTGCCACGAGGGCCACCAACACCACGACCAGGAGGGCCAATGTCTTGAGAAAGAAATGAAGATTTGAAAACATAAGTCAAGGAGTTGTTGACATTTACACGTACGGTTCGAGCAAGCAATGAAAACTTAATGCCATTACTTAGTGTCTCCATGTACTATATGCGTTGTGGTCAGAGAGTGGAAGCACAACTGGTAACACTGCACATCCTCAGACTTCTGAAACATGAATAACCACTCATTCTACTAGTATATATCTTAAGACTCACTGTATAATTGGTAATTTTTGCATTGTTTTAGAAAAGAAACTCACAAGTATGCAGTAGATGTGCTTGAATGCATACATTTATATTTCATATTAACAAATAATCATTTATTCTATAATGTTGTACTAATAAAATACAGATGTAGGGAGGCAATGACATTGAAAAGGCAGAACGAGTGAATACAATTGTGCAGAGAAACAGATTTTTTGCAGTTCAATGTCAACCAGAGGCAGAAGAAGGGGGTTACAGAGGTTAAAAAAGGTAACAAGAGGAATGAGGGTCTAAGTGGCTTCGGGGTTGACACTGTTACCACTTTCTTATTTGAGAAGCGAGCACAAGACTGATTTACAAACATCTCTTTAAAGGTCGTGAATCTGCTCCTTGTAACATTCCTCATATCTTTGAAGTAGACAAAGAAACCATGAAAAGCAGCAGGTTTCTGTGGGTGCTCTTACTGCATCACATTACACTTCCATTACAGGAAATGTGCTGGTGCAGATGTAACTTCTTTTTCTCAATGGCTAAACTCATTTTCCTTCATAGAACCCTCTTTACCTTACACTCCCATTTGATACAGGTGTGTTTTTGTCCCTTCCCCACCTTGGCAAGCACCTATCCGTACTTTTTGCATGAATAATATTCCAGGACCCTGCCAAATGGAAAGGGGCGACCATTCGGTCCCCCCGAACGTATGGCGGAGTACCACGATCCCCCCGGGAAGCCATCTTGGGCGGGAGGCGAGCCTCGGCTGGTATGCCCGAAGCGGCGTAGCCGGGGCGCGCCTTCTCCCGCCCTGGAGTGGGCTGGCCTAGACACTGACGCGGCCGGCCACGCCCTTCAGGGCAGGCAGGGGCGGGTTTACGCCCGCCCTGAAGATGGATAAAAGGCGCCACAAGCCAAGAAAGCATCCTCTTGTTCCTGTGCTCTGAAGCTGCACCTCCTCGCTGCACGTGAGCTCGAGACGGAACGAAGAGCCAATTTTGAGCGTGGTAATCTTTCTTTTTTGTATTACAGATACTCTGTCGGAGAATGCCTAAGAAGGTCGGAAAGCGAATGACTACCGACCAGATGCTGCGTATACTCATGAAAGAAGTAACCGATTTGAAGAAGCGGGTGGCGGATAGAGACGGAGAAGGGGGACCGAAACGTCCTTTGGCGGGAGCAGCGCCGGGAGGAAAAGGCAAGAGGCCCAGAAGGGGAGCAGCTGGGGGGGACATCCCGGTTCCCTGTGCGCCACTTGAAGAGCCAACTCCGGTACCGGCAGAGGGGAATCCGATTCCCGTAGTGGTTACCCCCGTGTCCGGGGAGGATATGCCGCCCGAGCTGGCAGCACAATTAGCAGCGTGGTTGGGTAAAGATAGCGAGGGCGCCACGGCTGACGACGCGCGAGTGTTGATGAAGCAACTGCGTGAAACAAGGGAGGCGGTGAAGGCATCATCGCCAGTTATCATGCCGGCTGCGGCAGTAGAAAAGCCAACAGGAACAGCTCCAGCAGATGCAGCTTCCGGTTCAGGTAAGCGGCCATTGCCGATTGCAAGGGATGAGTCTGCACCTTCACGAAGGGAAAAGTTGGGTCAACATGTCCCTCTGGCTATTAAGGAGAAGATATGGGCAAATGAGTATATAAACATCTTCTCGTTGCTTACTGATCATTATGAGATGGAGCATGTTAAGAGCCAAAAGGAGCTCATGCATCCGAGTGTTTGGCGCGCAAAGATGGCCGCCTTTAAAGTTGATGAAAACATTGGCACTTGGGGGAAGGCGTGGGGAATTTTTACCTCCATCATGGGCGAACGTAGACCCGAGTTGCTGTCCGAATTACCGATCTATCAGACACGGATCATGGAATATTCCGTATCATATGGGGGCAATCAGTGGTTCTGTTACGATAACAGTTTTAGAAAAGCAAAGGAGCACGATAAAAACTTAACTTGGGATTGTTACGATTCTGTTTCATGGTCAAAAATGGAGAGTACTGGTATGTTAAAAGTACCATTTAGTAGGGTAACGAATACAACTCGAGGCCGAACGGCAACACAGGTAAAAGGGGGATTTGTTGGAACTTCAACAGAGGAAAATGTACGAGGCCCCAGGGGTCATGTAAATTTCGTCATGAAAGTGGAGGGTGTGGGCAGCCATCCCACCCGGAGTCCATGTGCAGAGCCAAAACGGGTGATAACGGGGGGAGAGGAGGCGCCAAACAGGTCTGAAATAGTCCGAGGTGCGCCTTTACCTACTCCGGTTGATACCATGGCAATGATTCCTTGGCTCAGCGAATACCCGGACCACGCTTCCGCTGGGGTGTTGAGGAACGGGTTTTCATATGGTTTCCGCATCCCAGTGGGGGGCTTTCGGGGTGTAGAAAAATGTAAAAATCAAATATCGGTCTTGCAACATACGACCGTAGTACAAGAAAAAATTAGGAAGGAGGTTACTCGAGGTCGAGTCGCCGGTCCATTTGACGAGCCACCGTGTGCTAACTTTGTTTGTTCTCCTTTGGGGGTGGTCCCTAAGAAGGACCCGGGTGAGTTCCGACTGATACATAATTTATCAGCCCCACGTGGTCTGTCCGTAAATGATGCAATAGACCCGGATGTGTGTTCGGTGCGGTACGCATCTTTCGATGAGGCCGTAGCCATGTTGAATCGCCTAGGGCCCGGGGCGCTGATGGCAAAGTCAGATATTGAGTCAGCGTTCCGGTTGCTCCCGGTACACCCAGACGATCAGCGTCTCCTTGGCTTCATGTTTCAGGGTCAGTTTTACATGGATAGATGTATGCCAATGGGTTGCTCTATTTCTTGTGCATATTTTGAACAGTTCAGTTGCTTTCTGCAATGGGTCTTCACAAAGAAGACTGGTTTTCAGCATGTCATGCATTATCTCGATGATTTTTTGTTTCTGGGGGCGGCCGGGGGTCCGGAATGTGGACAGGCTTTGAATGAATTTTGTACTTTAATGAAGCATTTCGGTGTGCCGTTGGCACCAGGTAAGACTGTGGGTCCCTCGACTTGCCTCGAGTTCCTGGGGATCGAACTCGACTCTGGGGAAGGTTGTTTTAGACTACCTAAGGAGAAGGTGATAAGATTCAGGGCTTCACTGGAAGCTTGTATTAGCGAGTCCAAGGTCAGGCTGCACCAGTTGCAACAATTGGTGGGACAGCTGAATTTTGCCCTGAGAGTCATGCCGATGGCCCGCCCCTTTTCCCGCTCGATCGCTCAGGCCATGGTCGGCCTGAAGGAGGGTCATCATCGCACAAGGTGATCGGCAGAGGTTCGTCAGGACATGCGCATTTGGTTGGCATTTCTGGCGGATTTCAATGGTCGAATTGTCTGGAACAAACCGGCGGTGTCCTCCGAGGAGCTGGGGCTGTGGACAGATTCGGCAGGGAGCACTGGTTTTGGTGCCATATTCGGCACACGATGGGCGGCTCAAAAATGGCCATTATGGTGGCGGGAGTGTGGGCTGACAAGTAACATTGCCTTTCTTGAACTTTTTCCCATTCTTGTGGCCCTGAAAACTTGGCGTGAGGGGTTCAGAGATCACTCTGTGGTGTTTTGGTCTGATAACATGACCGTGGTTGAGTGTATCAATAGCCAGGCAGCACGATGCAAATGGGTTCTGAGATTGCTCAAAGAAATTGTGTTATTGTGTATGCAATTGAACGTGCTATTTAAGGCAAAACATGTGCCAGGGGTAATGAATAAAGCGGCTGATGCGCTTTCTCGTTTTCGTATGCAGGCCTTCTGGGGTTTTCTGCCCACAGCGGACCCGGTGGCGGCACCCTTTCCCGAAGCTCTCTGGTCTCTCGGTGCCCCGAACTACAGAACCTCGTGGGAGAGAGTTTAGCACCCAGGACGAGGAAGGCATATGAAGGGGCGTTCCGATCATATTGGGCCTTTGTGGGGGCTGCTAGGGGAGAGCTTTGGGGCCAGGAAGAACTAGTAGTAGATTTTCTGCTGTTGTTACATCAGGCAGGCAAATCAGTGGCTACGGCCCAGAGGCATCGGGCCGCCATTTCCTTTATGGCAAGGGCCCATGGGTTTCAGGACCCGACCGCGTCTTTCGTTGTGCAGAAAGCGCTACGTGGGTGGCAACGCCTTGAGGGTCGCAAACTAGATGCAAGGCGCCCGATAGGTCTGGATAGGTTAGCTCTGTTGTTATCTGTACTCCCTGCAACATGTTCATCCCTGTATGAAACAAGGTTATTCAGAGCCGCTTTTGTGCTAGCATTCCATGGGGCTATGCGGGTAAGCGAACTAGTGGCAAAGAACAAGCAGGATACCATGGGGGGACTGTGCCGAGAGCACGTTCAGGTCAGGGGGGAGACAATGACTGTCTCGTTTGTGAGGTCCAAGACCGATCAGGGTGCAATGGGGGACGGCGTAATCATACGAAGGATTCCCGGGTCTTCCATGTGCCCGGTGAGTTGCGTGGAGGAATATTTAGCGCAAAGGGTGGCATCATGGGGGGGAACCTTGTTGAGACACGCTGACGCCACCCCACTGACGAGGTTTCAGTTTCAGCGGGTGCTTGCGATGTCGATTTCTGCCGCGGGCTTGAACCCCAGCGAGTTTGGGACCCATTCCTTTCGGATAGGGGCTGCTACAGAGGCTACAGCCAGGGATCTGAATGTCGAACAAGTTAAACGTGTGGGGCGTTGGTCCTCGAATTGTTATAAAAGGTATGTGCGGTTGCACATGTTGTGAAGCTGTAATGATGTACTCACGCTTCTTGTTTTTGTTTGGTTTTCAGTTGCGCAAGCCTACGAGGCGGGGCGGACTGTGCAGTCGACCCAACACCGGGCCAGCGGTCAGACATCACCGGCTGTGAAAAAGGAGGTGTGGGTCGTGGGCCACTCATATGTGAGGCGTGCCGCGGACGTATTCAAAGCAGGTGACATGATTCACGTGGCTGGGGAATACGGGTACAGTGTGTCCTTCGACGGAAAGGGCGGGCTCTGTATTGACCAGTTTCGATCATATTTTGAGGGTTTGTTAGGGCGGACGAGGTCACCGCCGTCTATAGTCATAGTACATCTTGGGGGCAATGATTTGGTGACCACTGGTAGACGACTTCTTCTTGAGGCAATGCTTTCCACGGTAAGTTGGTTAGCGAGGAGAGTTCCAGGGTGCACAATTGCATGGTCCCATATGATCCCACGGAAAGTGTGGCGGGGGGCTCTTTCGGTTTCCGCTCTGAATCATTCAGCAAGGAAAATTAATAATAAAATGAGTAGATTGTTCCGTTCAAATACACTGCATTCTATTTCGCATGGTTGTATTAAAGGGGACAGTATGTATTTGGGGGATGGTGTTCATTTGTCCCGGGTGGGGAACGAGTTACTCATAGGAGATCTGATAGCTTGGCTAAGGACTTTATGACATGACCTTTAGGCAGGAGTGTTGTGGGGGGTCCGGATAGCCGGTCAACTATCCGGCCTGAGGCGGTAAGGTCATGATCGGTGAGCAGTAATTGGAAGATCCCTAGGGGTGGGCGTCACCCATTACGGATGGGAGCGCTCGAGGGAGGTAGCCATTGGCCCCTCAACGGGGAGGCGGTCCCTTCTAAGGATGGGCCGCCGAAAGGAAAGGAAAGGCGGTCAAGGCCCCTTCCTGGGTAGGAGGGGCTACAGCCCCCTCCTGGGGAATTTCCCGGGGCCAGGACATCTGCGACGGCAGATGTGGTAAGTGGTGTGGGGTTTGGGAGGGGGTCTACGCTACCTTCTAGATACCTCACACGAGTCCTCGGACGACCTTTAAATGGCGTCGAGTTTATTGGGGCCCCCGTCAAGTCAAGGGAAATTGGTAAATGCACTTGAGGTACGCCTCTGTGCGGTCGCCCCTCACAAGTGAGGGGGATATGTCTGGTTTAGGGATCTTGACACCGGTTACGACCTTGCCGTTGGCCCTTAAACGTTAGGATGTACAATTTCAATTTAAAGTAAAGTTTTGTAGGATGTTAGTTCGGCTAGGAGAACCTCTGTATTAGAGTATATGTTAAGGTTAGCCAAACATCGCAAATGTGGAAATGAAATTGTACATTAATATGAAACTGTTATTTTAACGTTTTAATTTTGTTTCATATTTTAATAAATACGGCCGGGAGGGTCACTCCCTCCCGTCTTCCAAAAGTTCAGAACGTTTCCGGTTTCCCATCCTTGGGGATTGTGTTGAGAGGGGGTGGCGGGTATCTCAGCCATATGGAAAGGGGCGACCATTCGGTCCCCCCGAACGTATGGCGGAGTACCACGATCCCCCCGGGAAGCCATCTTGGGCGGGAGGCGAGCCTCGGCTGGTATGCCCGAAGCGGCGTAGCCGGGGCGCGCCTTCTCCCGCCCTGGAGTGGGCTGGCCTAGACACTGACGCGGCCGGCCACGCCCTTCGGGGCAAGCAGGGGCGGGTTTACGCCCGCCCTGAAGACGGATAAAAGGCGCCACAAGCCAAGAAAGCATCCTCTTGTTCCTGTGCTCTGAAGCTGCACCTCCTTGCTGCACGTGAGCTCGAGACGGAACGAAGAGCCAATTTTGACCCACCCACCAGCCCCTGAGGACAGCAAGTGGTTTTGAATAAAGTTTGATGTGATAACTCTAATTTTTACAGGTTGTGATGATCATCATGATACCTTTTGAATATGCAATAAAGAATGAATAAATTGTAGTATGTTTTTGCAAATAAAGTAATTATGCACTAGTGTTGACCAGTAATCATGCCTTTTATAAGTCGTAATTGTTACTGTCTTTAGTAATTTAGTCATTTAGTAATTTAGTTAGAATGTCGTATTTATTTTGGTCGGGCGGTAAGGTCATGATCGGTGAGCAGTAATTGGAAGATCCCTAGGGGTGGGCGTCACCCATTACGGATGGGAGCGCTCGAGGGAGGTGGCCATTGGCCCCTCAACGGGGAGGCGGTCCCTTCTAAGGATGGGCCGCCGAAAGGAAAGGAAAGGCGGTCAAGGCCCCTTCCTGGGTAGGAGGGGCTACAGCCCCCTCCTGGGGAATTTCCCGGGGCCAGGACATCTGCGACGGCAGATGTGGTAAGTGGTGTGGGGTTTGGGAGGGGGTCTACGCTACCTTCTAGATACCTCACACGAGTCCTCGGACGACCTTTAAATGGCGTCGAGTTTATTGGGGCCCCCGTCAAGTCAAGGGAAATTGGTAAATGCACTTGAGGTACGCCTCTGTGCGGTCGCCCCTCACAAGTGAGGGGGATATGTCTGGTTTAGGGATCTTGACACCGGTTACGACCTTGCCGTTGGCCCTTAAACGTTAGGATGTACAATTTCAATTTAAAGTAAAGTTTTGTAGGATGTTAGTTCGGCTAGGAGAACCTCTGTATTAGAGTATATGTTAAGGTTAGCCAAACATCGCAAATGTGGAAATGAAATTGTACATTAATATGAAACTGTTATTTTAACGTTTTAATTTTGTTTCATATTTTAATAAATACGGCCGGGAGGGTCACTCCCTCCCGTCTTCCAAAAGTTCAGAACGTTTCCGGTTTCCCATCCTTGGGGATTGTGTTGAGAGGGGGTGGCGGGTATATTGCAGGACCCTGCCAAATGGAAGATGGGATGGAAAATCTACGTGAATGGCCACAGGGTTCCACCTGTGAGGATCTTTTCAAGAGTCCGTCATCACCCCTTGCCTTGTGCACCACAGAATGAAGTTGCAATTTTTTAAAATGATTGTTTATGTGCAGGTAGGGTCACTTTCCTGTACATAAGCAATCATTTGTGGTGATTTGCTGTTTCTATGTGTGCTGTACAATACAGCACACATATAAACTGCAAAAATGAGAAGAAATTAAACATTTCTCCTTGTTTCGCAATGTTAAGACCAGGTTATTTTTGGCCTTAATTTTGGGACTGCCCCATATTTACGGCACCCTTGTATATAGGGGGAAGCGTCAAAATCTATGGGTGTTGAGGTGGAATGCCCACCGCAACACTCATTGCCCCCCCTTTCATGCTAAGTGTAGCATGAAGGAGGGCCTTATTGACAAGGCGACGTTAAGCCACCTTATGTGGCTTAACGCTGCCTTTTCAATAAGGCGTAGGGTTTTTCACCACTGGAATGTCATAAAAAGTGATGTCCCTGTGACGATAAGCCCTTGTCATTATGTCCCTGAATTTTCCGTAGAAATACACAACTTATACCCAAATAATAACCAATTAAACCCCAATTAAAACGTACTCCTGGCTCTTAACAAGTGGGTGGAGCCAAAGCCCCTCTCTAGTGATGCTCACATTATTGTCTGGCTGCGCTGTCAAGCCATACCATAAAAACATAGATAAAGGAGTAGATTTTCTAAAAGGGAGTGTAAGACAGCACAACAAAAAATGTTCATTGTGCTTCATTGCGCTGGGGGAATGAGAGCAGCACAGAATTATATCCAGTAAGACATGGTGCTACTGCTCTCTTCTTCAGCACTCATGCACAAACATAATATCTAGCATAGGATTTGTACTAGAAAGGGACTCGACCACTACAAAATACTAAGCCTGGACAAACTTTAAAACCTTTCACTCATTGGATACATGCTTTACATTGCAGATCACATGCAATGTCTGGAAAGTTAGGAGAAATGAAAAGATTTCTCCTACTTAGCCCCTGCCTGAAGGAAGTGTTGGCACAGAGTCCTGTCTAACAAATTGAGTACATAGGGCTTTGCATGGCAAGCTGTGAGTTGTAGTTTAATAACACTCAAATATCAGCAGTGCTATGCCCCTTTTTGCTATGTGTTGCAAAGCAAGGCAATGCCTTATATGAGTTACTTTAATGGCTTCTTTCCATCCCAAAATGATTTCCAAAGCCAATTGACTACCCAGCTTCCTGTTTGCCTCAACACCATGAAGACCTGAACTGCCACTTCACCCGACTATTTATTTCCTATTTTGTCTTCAAAGGCATTAACTCCCAAAAGATCAGTCTTTGAAGTGTTTAGATTCCTAAAATTGTTTCTAAATGCTTCTTTTTTTGGTATTTTGTGACTCCCTTCCTTCGTACAAATGTTACCTATAAGCTGCGTGCTCTGCCTTTGCATCTGAAGTAGATGTAGACCCCTCTACTCCTTTCTGTGACTAAGCTTAAACATACAGTGATTACGAATCTTTAGCATGGCTACCATGACTCCCTCCCCATGTCTACCCCAATCATCATTTCTGGCCCTCATACCTCTCCATTAGAAAGTTCATCATATCAATAAACTGCACACAATGTACAAAGACTTGTTCTCTTCCATCAACCTTAATACATTCTGAGAGTATAGAATGTTTGACCCTGCTAATACCCTCTTAATGACTCCCGAGCCTTGTCACTCACCATCAGCGTTCTTCTCTGAAACCTCATGGTTGGTCGTTTTCTTGTGGTGCTCCTCTTGGCAAAGTATTTCTCTTGTGAGGAGGACACCGGGATATTGCAGACGACCTGGCTGCACGGCCTCTTATAAGAGCCAGGTGTCCTCCCACACAAGGCTCACGCAAAGTCACATGCAGTCATTGCGCGGATCCATTTACCGATAAACTCCCAACGAGATATTTAAATTTAGAATACTAAAAAAAAATGACCTGCCTCTCACCACATAACCCAAAAGCATCGCAAGAGCTAGTTAACCTCATTACCTCCATGAACCTTCATTTCCCATCACAAAAAAGGAAAGAAAAAAATAAAAAGCAATGTTAGCAGTGAAGTTCCGGCATACTCTTGGAGAACGCCCCTGGTTGACCTCTCTGCGAACATGGCTGCCCTAGATTCGTACTGTGCATCCAATATTTGACCACTAGCGTTGGTTTGCACCCCTCAAGTTATGGTACACACCGCCTGCAGACAATGTTCAGAGTATGTCCAAGCAATAAGCCTTGTAACAACTTGATTAAAGCAACTCTTCAAATATAAATATTTACAGAATGCCAAATGTGTTGTTTTTTTTACCACGTATTAGACAATCCAGTTTCGCTGTCTAGTTTCAGTTGAGTCTCACATTTACACGTTACTGATCACACAATCTGAGTCTCATTAATCTAAGGAAACAGCTTTGTTTTTCCTTCAATAGCTAATTATACTATATATTTTTTATTGGGTTCACTGTAATTAGGTATTTACCTTTTAGGTCTGGCTCACAGTGCAGCTGTCTGCAAGGTGTCTTGTATCTAACATACATAGCCGGTGTTGACCCAGTGTCCTTCAGCCATTGACTTCTTTGTGAAAGCCCTCGTCACCCATTGCTTACGAAGATTGTCAATCCCGTATTGCCTCTGCCCAGAGAAGTATTTATCTCTCATTGCTATGTTATTGGCTGTTCGGCATATCATTCCGCCTCCACGGAGTGCTTCTATTGCAATAAATGACCGCCTATTTTGCACCTGAAAATTGTAATCAAGCATCATACTTTTTGTCCCACTTCTTTCTTTCCCACATGTATTTTGCACATGAAGCAAGATATATGAGGTATAGTAGCATTGTACTCTAATGCTGCATTCCTTAATTTTAGCACCAGTCTCTGCATATAAAAATATACCAGTTGTGTGACTATTCATGTTGGCTCTGTGTATGTTCTCAATGCATGCATACCTTTTGCAGTGTTGGTGGTCAAGTCATGAAGCATCTGAAAGTCAGACCTGTTAACTCCCCTAATGCTTGTTTCCTTTTGAGAACATCATTTCAGTTGCATTACTGCTTTTAAATAAATAAATGTGATATATGTGTTCACATTTCTTATTGATACAGTTTTAGCCTTTTTTTCAAAACTCGGCTACAGCCCACTTTCTGTAGTTAGACCTTTTGTTTCCAATACATAAAATACAGTTCGAGTGGGTTTTAGGTCAGCCCGTTGATCATTATTGGATGATTTTTGAAGTCTAACTCCGTTGTCTGCTCTTGATTCAATGGCTTTCCTCCCTATTCTTCTGTTGTTCCCAAGTGGAGCAATTTGGTCTCATTTAGTCTTCCATCAGATGGCTGGAGGCCAGCCATTACTTAACATTGTGTAGTACTGTGTATGTGACTTACTATAGAATGTTTTATATGTCATCTCCAGAACTTTGCCTGTTGCTTAGTGCTGTCGAATGTTTATGCTTTTCTGTTGGTCTTGGGCTGCTGAGCCTGGTGAAGTCACTGCCTACTGCCTCCACAACCATGCGGTTACCATTAAACTCAACGCATCCTCATCCAGTGTCCAGCTCAATTACTACAGAAATTTGGCGAGGGGCTTGAAAGTACATGGTCACACCATGCGTGCAACAACCTTCACTCTGTCATCTATCTTGCAATGAACTCATTGTTTTTTCAAAGAAGCAAGCTTGGCTTTATTGTCACTCTCATTGGCTTGTTTCTTACGGGTCACCTGCCATTGGCATTCTTTCTCTTCGTGTGTGTGTCCCTCGCCTGGAGCATGGATGCACTGTTTGTGACCTTCCCCTGCTCATTTTTGCAGGTGCTACTTTTTTTCTTTGGGCTTAAGCACTCTATCAGAGTGAGGCATTTCTGCTGCCCCCTCATGTACTTCTGCCCCCTCTGTGTACCTCCCTTGTCCTGTTGCTTACCCCGCCCTCTTTCCCTCCTTCCATTGATGTCTGTGTTGTTAGTTGCCCCCACCCGTCCTCCCCCTCATTGATGTCTCTTGTTGCTTACCCCCTACCTGCCCTCCCTCCTTCGCATAATGTCCATGTTGTTCCATGCCCCAGTCACTCCCTTCCACTCTCTGCAGTTTGTGTGCTTGCTCCCATCCCTCCCTACTACCCTCTGATGTCCTTGTTGCCCCCAGCTCCTCCCACCCACCCTCCATTGCCTGTATTACCCAACTCACCCTCCATCCCTCCTTGTTGCCTGCTGGCCTGCCCTCCCTCCATAACAAACAAAAAAAGAGGTATCTTGGGGACAGCTCTGGCCGCGTCATAGCGTTTTTTTACCCCCCCCCCTCCGTTGTCAGTGTTGTCCACCCTAAGCCCTCCCTCAGAGTTATCCTCCATCCCCTCTCACCTGCCCCTTCAGCAACGAAATCAATGTTATGGCGTGACCAGCACTGGTCGCGTCATAGGGATTTATTTTCTATTTCTTCCTTGCTGCACATACGCCTGTCTGCTGTACAACATGGCTAAAAATCATTGACAAGGCCAGTAACCCTGTTACAGACAACACCTGTGTGCTTTCTTTGTGCTTGTTTATTATAGATTGTCTTTGGCACTCCATCGAAGTGCATGTCTTACTTGGCTCTTTCCCCCACTTCTTTCTGTTCACCACGCACTTCGTTTGAACTCTCCCCTTCCCCTACTTCCACCATGGGGTGGGGAGCATTGGAGGACGGGGAAGTTCATTTATTTATTTGCTTTTAACAAGGTCTCCACACTTGAAAGTGTTGTGAATGCGTGCTTCTAATTGTTTGGCTTGTGCACACTTTAAAAAAAGTTTTTTAACTTTTAATTTACTGGTCTAACATGACCGTCCAGTCCACCATGTTAGATTTGAAAATTAGAAAATGACCGCCTTTCCTCACTTTGCATGTGTGCCCATGTATCACAACATTTTTTTTAAACAATTGCTCTGGAGCTGCAAAGTACTAATGGGCTGCTTTTTTTTTTCTTGAATGCTTTTTTGTCATTTTCATCCTTTATTTACCATCATGTTAAAATGGTAAATTAAAAATGGCCGATGGATGCAGATGCATAGGAAGATATCTTAGAATTGATTTTGCTTACTAGAAAATTCACCACAAAATAGCCAGCCATGCATTCGACTGAAGGTTTGAGTCCTTTGTTCAGACTGAAAGAAACTCACAACTTTCTTTCTTGTAAAATGTCTCAAACCTCATGCGCTTTGCACTGCTATGAACTAGGGGCCTCATTTATGAAAAGTGACGCATCGCTGCGTGAAAACAGCGATGCGTCACTTTTCATTGCGCCCTCCTTGCGACACCAATGATGCGTCATATTTACATTATGATGCATCATGGCGCAAGGAGTTACAGATACGTCAGTATTTCTGACGTATCTGTAAGCGCAAAAGTGACGCATTGCTGGAGTGTGTCACAAAAGCCCCATGTGAAAGGGCCTGCGTCAGTCCTGCGCCTGCTGCAAGGCATGGGCAAGATTTTGACGCAACGGCGTCCTAAAAGTGATGCCGTGAAATCTTATAGATTTCACTGCGTCACTTCTACAACCCTTTCTTGCGTCAATACGCCCCCTTGCATACATTATACCTGGCACAGGTATAATGTGGTGCAGGGGTTTACAAAGTGATGCATCTACCTAGATGCGTCACTTTGTAAATATGGCGCAACAAGGCGCATTTTTTACGCCACTGGTGCGTCACAAAAAGTGACGCACCGGCGGCGTAAAAGTGACGCAAGGGCTCATAAATGAGGCCCCACGTTTTTATCAGTCTTGATTGCAAAAAGTGTTCTTAGGTGAGTAGCAAGTGGGAATGTACGGAAAATCCAAAAGTGGTCACTTTGTAGCTACTTGATGAAGCGAGTTTTAAAAATCAAACGCGTTTTGATTTGCGGAGTTAAACTTCCATAATGAATTAATAATATTAATGAGTTTATGCATGATTTGTACTAATTCAACCTAGTTTAAAAATGCATTCACAAACACGAGGGTCTAACATTATGTGCTCTTTTTTTAATTTGCGAGTACGTTGAAAAATAATAAACTAACTTTGTCTATTTGTTTTGTCAACATTAATTGCGGCTGTTTAAATAATGGCATGTGCTTATCTTAAATGTGCTTTCGTCTATGTCGTGTTTTTTATGTGGCAGAGGCTCGTGGGGAATCCTGAGGCTCGTGTAAAGAAGGTTTTTATGACTGCTGCTGATTCGTGCTTAAAGCTAGATAACATAAACTAATGGGTTAACATTAGTAAAGGGGGTGGGTAACAGAACGACTTTCATTACTCAAATTAATTAATGTTTTGTGTTTCTTTGCAAACTAGTTCTTCGAGAAAGAGGCCTAGTTTTTAAAATGGGTGTTTGGAATCCTGTCGTGATGAGCCGAGCACAGCAAAAGAATGAAAAAAGTTTGTCACATTCATAATCGTCAGTAAACAAAATATGAGGAACTGTGCAGGATGTGCTCCGCGTTGAATAACTTCCAAGGACAGGATGCGGCAGAAAAGCCAAGCTGAGGAAGCAGCAAACTGTTTTTTAATAAGTTGTAGCAATATTCTCGGAAGCTAATGTCGCTTGTGGACAATAGACAAAGCCGTTATAGAAAAGCACGATTTTGGAATGAAGAAGCAATGATCTCATGTGGACTGACGGTTTTCAGCCAATCAAAGAGCTGGATGTCTTTAAAAAAGTATTCTTTTATCTAGTTTTAGATAGAGAAAAGGTATAAAACTTGGCCTCTTGGGAGGAGCTTTGCTGGCTCGTTCCTGAATCCTGAAGGGCGTGAGATGCTGTCGGACTATTGACTCACGTAAGGGAAACCTGAAATTATGTCTTTTCTTTTAGGTTCTAATAGGTTTAGTCAGGGAAATAGGTTTATGAAATGAGATTCTTTCTGCTTAAATACTTTTTGTGCTAATTTGTTTTGAACTGACAGTCTAATGTGCCTTTACTTAATAAAATGATTGCTTATTAAATCCTAAATTAAAAAGATTTCTTTATTGAAATGCTCTTTATTTGAAAATAAAGTTAATAAAAGAGATTTTGAAATGACAAGCTGGTCTTGTTTATTCTGAGTCTAGTTACCATCAGTTGATTCATTACCTAGGTGACTTAATTAAAAGTTTCCATATATAAACATGAATATGATAAACTGCAGTTGTATATAAATGTAAATAGTTATATGAATAGTTTCCGATTAATTAGGTCACATGATTCAGTTGGCCAATTCTTGTCTCAGTCATTTATGGGCCTTGTGAAGAGTCTATGATTAATGGTGAGTATCATGGTGTAGTGTAGTACTTTTGAGACAGAATTTCTGCAGGCCCGCTGGATCAATTATCTGGTAGCAGAGTTACGGTTACTATGGTAACTGGCATGCTACATGTAGAAACATAGGATACATGTCTAAAACATGTTAAGTTTGTCCAGTTGTTATATGTAGTCGAAAGGTCTTTTCCAGCAGTGAGAAAATTCCTACTGTGCCGGCAAGAGTAGTGTGACAAGTGAGGTTACACAGTGTGGGCTTTGGGTATGGGCGGACCGGAATAACAGGCGTGGAGGCCGTATGTAGTGAGCTATGTCTTTAGCTGTTTTTATTAACACAGACAGATATAGAGTTTGTAGAGGTAGAGGAAACAAAGGATTGGAGAGGGAAGGTCCTGGAAGGCAGTCGTCAGGGAGGAGTGATCCGCGATGAGCTGGCGTGGTACGTCTTCTTCTTTCCGACTTGGGGATCCGGTGGCCCTCGGAGTTAAAGAGAGACAAAACAGGGCAGTTTAGTCCTCGACGTTGAGTACTGACGGATGACACCAACACCCGGTTTGTGAGGGGATAGAGGAGAGAGTGAGGAGGGGTCGGAAGGGTCGCAGACGGAAGGGAATACAAGCGGGAGAGGAAAAGGGTGAAAGTAGTGAGGGGTTCGGTGGCGGAATTCTCTATGTACAGTGGCTCGGGAAGTGCGCGTATATACAGTGCTCCTAGGAGTGCTATACAGTGAGGGGATGGCTTATATACACTATGATACAAAGCGACCTGCAGTTCAGGAGACAGGGTACTCACATGCCCCGCCGCAACTCTTCTCCGAGTTGCGGCCGCTCTCCAGCCACCTCCTGGGGACTCCACCAGTCCTCGCTCCAGATCTCTTCCTCCTCGCCTCCGGTCTTCGCTTCTCCTTGGTCTCCGCTATCTCCGTCCACTGCCTCCAGTTCTTGGTTTGCTGTCTCCTGCCACGAGTCCGCCGTCAAGAACTCTGCTCCTTCTCCGCGGCGTCCTTTTCCGTGTTCCGGTCCGGGATCGTAGGCGGAACTTCCGGGGTCAGCGACAGGTACTTCCGGGTTGCCGTTGCTCGTACTCGATTCCTGCATGGAAAGAGAAAGGGGAGTATGCCGGGTTGCCAGGGTTGCAGTGGGACCATCATCGGAGCCCAGAGAATCGGTACTGAGCCATCGCCCAATAGAGGTAGGGGAAGGGTCCGTTCCACAGTCCTTTCCCCTAGCCATCTTTCTACTAGAGTTTGTTGGGGGTGGGTAACGAGACAAGTAGTCAGCATTTCCCTGCTCCACCCCTTTCCGGTGTAGTGTTTTAAATCTGTAGGGCTGAAGAGTAAGAAACCATCGTAGAACACGGTCATTGTGTCCCTTGTTTCTTGCCATCCATTCTAATGGTGCATGGTCCGTATATAAGGTGAATTCGCGACCATCCAGGTAATAACGAAGGCTTTCTACGGCCCATTTGATAGCCAAGGCCTCCTTTTCGATTACTGCATAATTCCGTTCCCGGGGAAAGAGTTTCCGACTTAGGTAGAGGATTGGTCTCTCATTACCGTCCCTGTCTTTCTGGGACAGCACGGCCCCTATACCTTGGTCCGAAGCATCCGTTTGAAGGATAAAGGCCTTGGTGTAGTCGGGACTAACTAGAACGGGTTCGGAAACCAGAGACTGCTTCAGTTGGCTGAAGGCATGAAGCAACTCCGGGGTAGGATGGCAGAGGGCCTCCTCGGCTTTTGTGGACTTTTTGAGGAGATCAGTTAAGGGAGCAGCTGTTTGGGAGAAGCGGGGAATGAACCTCCTGTAGTACCCCAGGAGGCCCAGAAAAGCCCTTAATTCTTTCCGTGTTTGTGGGAAGGGGATAGACTGTATGGCATCTATTTTTTTGTTTTGAGGTCTGATGACACCCTCGCCCAGGAGGAACCCCAGATATTTTACGGTTTGGGCGGCCAGTGTGGTCTTGGAGGGATTGATGGTAAAGCCATGGCTTCCCAGCGAGGAAATGACTTCTTGTAAGTGATGTAGGTGTTGGGTCCAAGTGTCGCTATAGATGATAATGTCATCCAGGTATGCCCCGGCGTATTGGGAATGAGGTTGGAGGACCTGATTCATGGCCCTCTGAAAGGTGGCGGGGGCACCGTGAAGGCCAAAGGGCATCACCTTGAATTGAAACAGGCCATCCGGGGTTGAAAAGGCTGTTTTCTTTTTGTCCTCTGCGCGGAGTGGGATTTGCCAATAGCCTTTACAGAGGTCAAGGGTACTGATGAACTTAGCCTTGCCTATGCGTTCTACCATTTCATCTACCCTGGGTAACGGGTACGTATCAAAACAGGAGATTTTGTTGACCTCCCGGAAGTCTATGCAGAATCGTACCGAGCCATCCGGCTTCGGTACCAGAACAATAGGGGAATTCCAGTGACTGATGGACGGTTCAATGATGCCCATTTTTAGCATCATGTCGGTCTCCTCCTTGATTACCGTCCTTCGAGCCTCTGGAACTCGATAGGGCCGTTGTCTCACGGTTTTCCCAGGTTCAGTCCGAATACAGTGCTCTAAAACCGAGGTATGGCCGGGTAAGGAGGAAAACACCTGTTGAAGGGAGGTCAAGGCAGTACGTAGGTCTTCTCTTTGGGGTTCCCGCAAGTCGGGATCAAAACAGACCTCATAAGGGAGGACTGTTGGGTTAGCAAGACTGGACAGAACAGGTCGGGGTCCTTCCCACCGTTTTAGGAGATTTATATGGTAAATCTGGGTGACCCCTCGTTGAGGATCCAACTCTATTTCATAGGTCACAGGGGTTACCTGACGTAGAACTTCAAAAGGGCCCTGCCACTGACCCAGAAGTTTATGGTCTGAGGATGGCAGAAGGAGAAGTACCAGATAACCTGGGTTGAATGAACGGGACCTAGTTCCCTTGTCATATTGACGTTTTTGAGAGGCCTGGGCCGTCAACAGATTCTGACGCACAATTTCACGTATTTGTCCCAAGTGTGTTTTTAGGTTAGCAACATATTCTGGGAGGGGTTTGGTGCGATCAGGTTCGGCCTCCCAGGCTTCTTTTGCCATGTCCAACAGGGTTCGGGGAGCCCTCCCATATAACAGTTCGTAGGGGGAGAAACCGGTGCTACTTTGGACCTTGCATCGGATTGCAAACAAGGCTAGGGGTAACATCTCTTCCCATCTTTTGCTTTCGAGGGCCAATAGTTTCTTTAGCGTAGTCTTTAGGGTGGCATTATAGCGTTCGACTAGGCCATCGGTCTGGGGGTGATAAGCCGAGGTCCTTATCTGTTTTACACCAAGCTGTGAACATACCTGTTTCATAAGGGAGGAGACAAAGGGGGTCCCTTGATCCGTTAGGATCTCTCGGGGGAAACCTACTCGTGAAAATATTGAAATAAGTGCTTTTGCAATGTTCTGTGTGGTAGGCTGTCTTAAGGCCACTGCTTCTGGAAAACGAGTGGCATAGTCCACCAAAACCAGGGCATATCGACACCCACTTCTGGAAGGAAGCAGCGGACCTATAAGATCCATGCCAACCCGACTAAAGGGAACGTCTATGAGGGGCATAGGTTGGAGGGGTACTCGGGGAGGGCGATATCGGCTGTTTTTCTGGCAGACGGGACATTCTTGACAGTATCGTTTTATCTGCTGATAGACCCCCGGCCAAAAGAACCGGTCGAGGATGGATTGTCCCGTTTTTACATCACCAAAATGTCCCCCTAATAGGTGGCTGTGGGCTAGGAACAACACTTTCTCCTGAAAGGGGCCAGGGATTAACAACTGTGAGGCTTGCTGAGGGCTGCCCTTCCTGTATAATAGCCCATTCCGTTTATAGAAGTAGGGACCTACTTGAAGAGGGTCTTCATTATCCAGAGCCCGGTTCCAGGCATTCTGTAGCATTGGATCTTCCTGCTGAGCCGCCCGGAACTCCCTATCAGTTTCCCAAGGATGGTCGTTCACTTGAACGGGATATGCGGTAGCGTGATTTCTCTTCTCCTTCTTCTTTTGGCTCTTGGTTTTGTAGGGTTTGTCCGGCATGTTCGTATTATTACTGGTTTGGGGAAATGGTGCTTCTGCCCACCATTTCTCAAGTGAATCGGTTGTTTTCTGGAGGAGGTGAGGAAGTCCGCTATAGTCACTGCCCAGTATTATTTGTTCCGGTAAATTGGGTACCAAGCCTACGTTCAGAAGGCTTCCTTGGTCTGCATGATGTTGTACCCGCACCCTGGCAGTGGGATAAGTCTTGGTGTCGCCGTGAACGCACTGGATGGCAACTGTACCGGTCACTGGTCCTATGCGAGTGGGTAGTTCCTGAGGGCGCAATACGCTTTGCCGGCAACCGGAATCAGCCAGAGCGCTTAATGGTTGACCGTCAATCCTCACCGGACAGTGAAAACGAGGGGGTTCCATCTCCGGGGTGCCACATACCAGATTTCTAACCAGCCCCACCTCCATGGGTTCTTCTCTCTGGGGGCAGACTCTGGCGATGTGACCATAACCCCCACAATGGTAGCACTGGGGTCCGGGGTTCGGTGGTCGTGGTAGGACGGGGTAAGGAAAAAGGGGAGTTGGTTCTGGTTTTCTAGGCATTGGAGGTCTTTGGGCTCGGATGTGATTGGGGTGATGACCTCGGGTTGGGTGCTCATCCTTTATCCTCTGAGTCTCCTGGGCACGATTGAAAGCGCTGGCGATTTCCACGGCCGTGTCTAACGTTAGGCGGGCGTGCTGGCGTACCCACTTCTGCGTGGAGGGATGCAAAGAAGCCAAAAATTGCTCCAAATATATTTTAGCCAAAATATCGTCTTTGGAGGAGGTGGCGGATTTCAGCCAACGATTAGCCAAATCCTGGATACGGAAGGAAAGAGCCCTGGGGTTTTCTTGTGGCCCTTCCTTCACTTGTCTGAGGCGTATCCTATAAGTTTCCTCGTCGATTCCTAGCCGCTCCAAAATGCATGTCTTTATATCAGCATACGGGGTCTGCCCCTGGACGTTGGCCTGCTGGTAGGCCGCCTGTAACTCTCCAGTAAGCAAAGGGCCCAGATAGTGACCCCAGCGGTCAGCTGGCCAAGCAGCAGCGTGGGCCAAGCGTTCAAAGTTTGTAAAGAAAAAGTCCGGGTCTTCGCCTGGAACATACTTTTGTAGTACTAACGACGGAAGGGAGGTAACGGGCCTCTGTTGTCCCAACACGTCAGTTAGTTTTCCTAGGGCTTGATCTTGGGCAGTGCCTTGACCCACGATCCTCTTTGGCAGTTTTTAGGAATTGTTCCATGAGCTTTCCCATCTGCTCCTGGGATTCGGCCAGCTTTTTTACCGCAGCCTCCATGCCTCCGGTGTATCCCACTTCTGACACCACCTGTGGGCTTTGGGTATGGGCGGACCGGAATAACAGGCGTGGAGGCCGTATGTAGTGAGCTATGTCTTTAGCTGTTTTTATTAACACAGACAGATATAGAGTTTGTAGAGGTAGAGGAAACAAAGGATTGGAGAGGGAAGGTCCTGGAAGGCAGTCGTCAGGGAGGAGTGATCCGCGATGAGCTGGCGTGGTACGTCTTCTTCTTTCCGACTTGGGGATCCGGTGGCCCTCGGAGTTAAAGAGAGACAAAACAGGGCAGTTTAGTCCTCGACGTTGAGTACTGACGGATGACACCAACACCCGGTTTGTTAGGGGATAGAGGAGAGAGTGAGGAGGGGTCGGAAGGGTCGCAGACGGAAGGGAATACAAGTGGGAGAGGAAAAGGGTGAAAGTAGTGAGGGGTTCGGTGGCGGAATTCTCTATGTACAGTGGCTCGGGAAGTGCGCGTATATACAGTGCTCCTAGGAGTGCTATACAGTGAGGGGATGGCTTATATACACTATGATACAAGTCGACCTGCAGTTCAGGAGACAGGGTACTCACATGCCCCGCCGCAACTCTTCTCCGAGTTGCGGCCGCTCTCCAGCCACCTCCTGGGGACTCCACCAGTCCTCGCTCCAGATCTCTTCCTCCTCGCCTCCGGTCTTCGCTTCTCCTTGGTCTCCGCTATCTCCGTCCACCGCCTCCAGTTCTTGGTTTGCTGTCTCCTGCCACGAGTCCGCCGTCAAGAACTCTGCTCCTTCTCCGCGGCGTCCTTTTCCGTGTTCCGGTCCGGGATCGTAGGCGGGACTTCCGGGGTCAGCGACAGGTACTTCTGGGTTGCCGTTGCTCGTACTCGATTCCTGCATGGAAAGAGAAAGGGGAGTATGCCGGGTTGCCAGGGACGCGGTGGGACCATCATCGGAGCCCAGAGAATCGGTACTGAGCCATCGCCCAATAGAGGTAGGGGAAGGGTCCGTTCCACACACAGTTCATTTGTTCTGTTTCAAAATAGTGGTATTGATATATAACACTAGTGTTGTGGACGTACAGCACAAGTTTAGGGATCTTTAGGTGTGATAGGTTGAATGTATAGTGAGGATTGTCTATGAAATCGTAGCTTTCGAGTATAGGGACAACTGTCCTGTTTTAAAACTTACTGTGAAAAGAGTAGTAGAATTTATCCAAGCTTGAGTGAAGGGTAAGAAAGCATTGTTTCTTATTGGCAAGTGAGGATTTTTATTGGCGGGTTAAAGTCCTACCAAAAATATCACGTATGAATGATTAGGGATTCTTTTGTATGATTGCATTGCGTGTAAAATATTTTGTGAAAATAGCGTACCTCCCACCTCATCTTCATTAAATTTTTAAGAAGACTGGCTGGATTGATTTTGTCCCATTTAATGGTATAGCCATTAAGAGCCCCCAATTTGATGGGTTGTTCATAATTTATTCTGGGGTTATTTTGTGTAGTAGTGGGAGAGGGTAACACGACAGATAGAGCCAAGGGATAATGGTCACCATATAGGTGATCAAGAGTGTCCCAGAAGGATATTAATGGGGAATGCATCTTTGAGAAAAGAATACAATCAATAGTGGAGTTTATTTCTCTGCCATGGAAGGATGGTTTGAATAGTCTTGGAGGTAGAGATAAGTCATTTGCAAAGTCTAGGTTAAAGGAAGCCATGAAATTATTTAGTGACTCCCCTATTTTTTAATGTGAGAAATGATTAGAAATGGCATCATCAGGTTCGGTTTCCTGTGTGGGGGAGAAGTCACACATACCCCTTGAGACATTTTGGCAGATATGACAATTAAAGTCGCCCATGAACGCTGTCGCACACTCGCCCCCACATGTTTCTTTAATTGATACAACAACATGGTGTAGGTCATCTAAGACTTTCTCCAAATGCTCTAAGGGCATGTTATTATAAAAATTAATAATTAGCAGTGTCAGGGATGAACCAATGTCCATGACAATTATTTGGTAAGAATCCCTGAGTACCTTTTTCCGAATCCTGTGCCCTACTGCAACACTAATGTATGTACACAGGCCCCCCCTATGTCTACCCTGCTTACTCGCTATCGCTGGTGAGTGGAAGGTCTGGTAACCCAGTAGATGTATCGGAGTAAGCACCCAAGTCTCCTGGAAACACAGGACTGAGTAAGAATTTACCACATCCAGCCAGGCCGGTTGTGCAATTTTTGAGGAAATTCCTGCCAGATTCCAACTAAGGATCTCTAACTTGGCAGATGGTTTCCTATTTTCCACATAGGTAGACAAAGTATTGGTGATGTTTTGCCGGTCTATTGGGGGCGATGTATTTACTAAGAACATTTTATTTACCCCCTTTACCATCCCTTTCACTGGATTCCTACAACCCAAATGGCCCTTTGAGGGGGATACTTTAGAAATTATACCAGATGTTTTCTCCCCACACGGGTAATCTACTTTCGTTGGGGAGAGTCATTCTATGTCGTCCAGACCATAGAGTGGCTCGTAGTGATTATAACAGAGGAAATTCCAAGAGGGAGTTAATGGTGGAAAGCATTGACCATAGCCCGCAGATTCATATCTAGGAGTCGGGGTGAATCTATTTTCCCACATATTCTCTCTATCGTAGTAGGGGTTATAAGGTGGAAGTATGTTTTCCGTCACTCCATACCTTGAAGGATACATGTTTTGGGTTGGTCTTCTGTGCTGTTGGAAGGAGAAATTGTCAAAATGTGGTTTAGGTTGGTATGGTTTTGGGGGCATTAAAGCTTCAGGATAAAAATATGATAGTGATTTAGGTGTAATCGGGCCCTATTAAAATCTGAAAACCAATCCCTGATATGTGTGGTAACTCTAGGGTCTTTAAATGTAATAATTATTACGTCCCCCTCTATATCTTTGGGGCGTATGCCCAACCAGTTTGTTCTTCTCACCATGATGATATCGCCATTTAAGTGAGGTGGTAGTGGCCTGTTGTTTTTAAGCCACAATAGGACCTTATTTTTAAGACTAGTGTGATTTTCATATGCTCCTGAAGATGGTAATGGCGGAACTCCCGTTAGAACAGTGACATTTTGTGAAGCAGCTGGGGGTAAGTCCACATTTCTTTCACGTGGCGGTCTTTTAAATTTAGGATCAGTCTTATTCATGCCCAAATTGGTTTTTGTGTTCCCCATTCTTGCTGAATCCATAAGGGAATTTATTTGTGCAGACTGTGCCCGTGTGTTTAGAGTCGGTTTGGATTGAACAAATGGAGCTTTGGTTGCTGGCCTCAAAGTATCTGAAGATGTTTGTTTAGTTAGAGTTTTTGAATCCTTTATGGTTTTGTCCTCTTTGGTCATTTTCAACGCTTTAGACATTTTCTCACCATCTTTTGAATTTGGGACGTTAACTGAGTCCTTACTAGTTGAAATGTTTTGAGTAGAACATCCTAAGAGGGTATCCAATTGGATTCCTATTCTCTTCACTCTCTCTACTATTGGAATTATTAACGCTTTCACTAGATGTTCCATTGCGTCAACAAAATCTTTTATAGATGGTGGAACTTGAGAGGTCAGAGTGTTTCTAGCTACATTTGGTGCCCTTCTACTATTTGAAGTAGTTCTTTCCTAAGTGAGTCCTTGGAGGGCATTAGTTTGTATGCTAAAGTGTCTGCCTGGGCCAGGCCTCTTTTTCTACGCTTTTTTGGAGCCGATCGGATAGTTGCCTGTTTCCTTTTAGAATGGTTAGAGGGGGTCGAAGGTTTAGCTAACGTAGGTATGGGAGGCACTGGATGGGATTGTATTCGCTGTTCAACTTCCGCGGGTATTGGTACTTCCATTATGCATAGACTTGCATCCTCGGAGGCCTTAGGTGATTTAGGGGGTACAAGGTCAATGATTGGATTACTACTAGGGAGGGGTAGCTCAGGTTGGTATGAGGCAGATGTATCGTTTTTGGGGGGCGAACTAGGCTGGAATATTAGGGGGATATTGTCCGTATTAAACAACTCAGCGTCTGTGTTTTCCAGGGTTAGATTTTCTGAATGGACCTCAGGAGTAACTTTAGAACAAGAGTCTAGTGCAGTGTTTTTAAGATGCTCAATGGATAGTCGGCGAGCGACACGGCGCTCTGCCATTGCTAAGTCTCTATCGACTTCAGCAGTGGTTCTGAAAAAGAATTTATCCAATCGACCCAAGATGGAAACCCCTGCTGTAGGGGTAAGGGCATCCGCAACAGTCATAGCCATGATTGGGTTTTTTTTCAAGATGGTTCGATGTAAATAACCAATACCCAAGTGCGGGGCTGCTCACGTTAAGGGGATGGCCAAGCCGAGCCTTGTCTGGCCTTGGAGGGCCGTAGAGGGCCCGACCTTTGCCCGGGCTGCGCTCCGGGCGTCCGGCTCACGTCCCGCGACGCTGAGGGCTCGCTGGATTTGTAGCCCCTCCTGGCGCGTCTAGCGCGTCAGGGAACGCGCCGCCGCAAAGGCTGCCGGGATGTGAAGTCCCGGAGCGGCGGCGCGGCTGGTGGCGGCGGTAGCTGTGGTCGTTTGGTGCGGATCTTCAGGCTGCCAACTCCTCTTGTGCCTCGATCCTAGATTTCACTCAGGTATGGATTTTGGTCCCCCCCCGCTCCACCGAGGGCTCGCTGGATTTGTAGCCCCTCCTGGCATGTCTAGCGCGTCAGGGAACGCACCGCAGCAAAGGCTGCCAGGATGTGAAGTCCCGGAGCGGCGGAGCGGCTGGTGGCGGCGGTAGCTGTGGTCGTTTGGTGCGGATCTTCAGGCTGCCAACTCCTCTTGTGCCTCGATCCTAGATTTCACTCAGGTATGGATTTTGGTCCCCCCCGCTCCACCGAGGGCTCGCTGGATTTGTAGCCCTTCCTGGCGTGTCTAGCGCGTCAGGGAACGCGCCGCCGCAAAGGCTGCCGGGATGTGAAGTCCCGAAGTGGCTGCGCGGCTTGTGGCGGAGGTAGCTGTGGTCGTTTGGTGCGGATCTTCAGGCTGCCAACTCCTCTTGTGCCTCGATCCTAGATTTCACTCAGGTATGGATTTTGGTCCCCCCCGCTCCACCGAGGGCTCGCTGGATTTGTAGCCCCTCCTGGCACGTCTAGCGCGTCAGGGAACGCGCCGCCGCATAGGCTGCTGGGATGTGAAGTCCCGGAGCGGCGGCGCGGCAGGTGGCGGCGGTAGCTGTGGTCGTTTGGTGCGGATCTTCAGGCTGCCAACTCCTCTTGTGCCTCGATCCTAGATTTCACTCGGGTATGGATTTTGGTCCCCTCCGCTCCACCGAGGGCTCGCTGGATTTGTAGCCCCTCCTGGCGCGTCTACGCGTCAGGGAACACGCTGCCGCAAAGGCTGCCGGGATGTGAAGTCCCGGAGCGGCGGCGCGGCTGGTGGCGGCGGTAGCTGTGGTCGTTTGGTGCGGATCTTCAGGCTGCCAACTCCTCTTGTGCCTCGATCCTAGATTTCACTCAGGTATGGATTTTGGTCCCCCCCGCTCCACCGAGGGCTCGCTGGATTTGTAGCCCTTCCTGGCGTGTCTAGTGCGTCAGGGAACGCGCCGCCGCAAAGGCTGCCGGGATGTGAAGTCCCGGAGTGGCTGCGCGGCTTGTGGCGGAGGTAGCTGTGGTCGTTTGGTGCGGATCTTCAGGCTGCCAACTCCTCTTGTGCCTCGATCCTAGATTTCACTCAGGTATGGATTTTGGTCCCCCCCTGCTCCACCGAGGGCTCGCTGGATTTGTAGCCCCTCCTGGCACGTCTAGCGCGTCAGGGAACGCGCCGCCGCATAGGCTGCTGAGATGTGAAGTCCCGGAGCGGCGGCGCGGCAGGTGGCGGCGGTAGCTGTGGTCGTTTGGTGCGGATCTTCAGGCTGCTAACTCCTCTTGTGCCTCGATCCTAGATTTCACTCGGGTATGGATTTTGGTCCCCTCCGCTCCACCGAGGGCTCGCTGGATTTGTAGCCCCTCCTGGCGCGTCTACGCGTCAGGGAACACGCTGCCGCAAAGGCTGCCGGGATGTGAAGTCCCGGAGCGGCGGCGCAGCTGGTGGCGGCGGTAGCTGTGGTCGTTTGGTGCGGATCTTCAGGCTGCCAACTCCTCTTGTGCCTCGATCCTAGATTTCACTCAGGTATGGATTTTGGTCCCCCCCGCTCCACCGAGGGCTCGCTGCATTTGTAGCCCTTCCTGGCGCGTCTAGCGCGTCAGGGAATGCGCCCCCGCAAAGGCTGCTGGGATGTGAAGTCCCGGAGCGGCGGCGCGGCTGGTGGCGGAGGTAGCTGTGGTCGTTTGGTGCGGATCTTCAGGCTGCCAACTCCTCTTGTGCCTCGATCCTAGATTTCACTCAGGTATGGATTTTGGTCCCCCCCGCTCCACCGAGGGCTCGCTGGATTTGTAGCCCCTCCTGGCACGTCTAGCGCGTCAGGGAACGCGCCGCCGCAAAGGCTGCTGAGATGTGAAGTCCCGGAGCGGCGGCGTGGCTGGTGGCGGCGGTAGCTGTGGTCATTTGGTGCGGATCTTCAGCCTGCCAACTCCTCTTGTGCCTCTATCCTAGATTTCACTCAGGTATGGATTTTTTGTAAAGAAGACATGTATTAATCGAAACGTTATTTTCACTAATTGCAAAGCCAAAAAATGTTTTCTGTTTAACAAAATAAATGATGAAAATGAAAAGTAAATAACTGTTATAACACATTCATTGTTTGCTAAAAGGTTACATGCAAGTCGAAATTAAGTAGCGAACTTTAAGGGTCAGCATTGGCAGTGCAGTAAGGGTCCGGTGATAAACTCATCACCTATCTTGTTATTTGATTACTAGGGGAGTAGTATCCTCTTCCCTCTCTGCACGCCAAGTAGAAAACGACAGAATTATTGAACTTTGGATTCAATTTCGCAAAAGCTTAGAGTGCACAGTACAACCCTTTCAGATTTGTCAAACCAACTGTACAGCATAATCAAATGACTTTGACCAGTTTCTCGATTCAACCGTATTTAGGGCCTCATTAGGATGGCGGACGGACCTGCGTCCGTCCGCCACCCCTGAGGTGGAGGGACTATCCGCAGGTGCAGCGGCGGTCCCCCAGGTGCAATTAGGAGGTGACCGCCACCCTGGCGGTCACATCCTGTATCTTTAACCTTGCGGCGGGTGCTGCTTGAAGCAGTAGCCGCCGCAAGGTTAAAAATGCATGTTTAACATTTACATGCACAAAGCGGCAGGCACCACGCGGTGCCTGCCGCTTTGTGCATGTAAATGCTGGGGGTACCATAGGTACCCCCCATGTGCACCCCCCACCCCCGACACCCTGGGGGCCCGCAACAGGCCCCCAAATACCAAAGACCACATGCTTTTCCACGGCAGAAAAGCCGCAGTGGAAAAGTATGTGACGATGCACATCCTAATTTGGCTGACGGTGTCTTGCAGACACCGCCACCAAATGGACCTCCACACCCCGCAGATCAGCGGCGGACGGACCTGCCGTCCGCCACTGGTCCCACCGCAAACCCACTGCCATCCTAATCTGGCGGTGGGTGTATTCTGTGGCCGCGGCAGTGAATCCGCCACCGCCTGCCCGGAGGATGCGGATTCACCGCCATCCTAATGAGGCCCTAAATTAGCGTTCTTAATCCCCAGCATAGGTTTGTATTGACGCGCTTCAGGCTTGATATTTTTCATCGGTCGACAAGCTTTCCAACTATTAGCAACTGGTCACGACAATTAATGTACTGCCCTTGAGATGTCTGAACAATGACCATACATGCACTATTTTTTTGCAAATTTCATAAAGATCTGGGTGTTTCCTTTATCAAGCCTTTACATTTTAGACAATGTAGGCTGGCGTATTTATATCTACAATTACTTCCAAATTGTATTCATGTGTGGTATTAGCTATATTGGTGATGTTGATTTGATTTGGAAAACTATAGTAGATGTCAATCATGTGATGTAATTTTCTTCCAGTTTCCATAACTACAGATAAACAAAAGTATTTGCATCACTTTCTGTTGTACGAAGGCGAGTGCGTTAAATACTTATTGACAGCGGATTCAGGGGCATATTACCAAGCAGTAGCGATAATTATCGCTATTGCTTGGTTAGCGGAAAAATTATATTGCCGCACACCGACGATTTTTACCTCTGAGATACCTTGATATTATCAAAGTTTATCTCAAAAAGCGGTAAAAATCCTGTGAAATGCATGAATATCGCTGGAAAATCAGCGATATTCATGCATTGTCGTGACAATGCTCTTAGCCATGTTATCCACCTACCATTGGATAACATGGCTAAGAACTGCTTTTGGCAGGCGTTCGCTTTTGGAGATATTCACGCTTAGCGCGAATATTTCCAAAAGTATATAATAGGAGATAGCGATGTTAGCAACTGTTTCTTTAGCGATAATTATCGCTGACATGCAAAGTGGGCCCCAAGATGATCACTATCTCCTTAAAGCTGTCGCTAACTGGTGTTAGCGACAGCTAGGTAATAGGGCGATAAAATTATCGCCGCTTTAGCGGGAAAAATTCCTGCTAAAGCGGCGATAGGGCCCTTAGTTTCTTCTCTCTGTAAACAGTAAGAAGCAGCAGTTTTCTTTCAACGGCGCTGGCGTATCAAACTGCCTGTATGCTACATAATCTCTACCTGCTGCATGAGTGTGCCCCCACTAATTTATTAGTATTCATGGCAATGCTTCATACATCTCTAAATTACTTCCATGACTCATTGCAACGACACAATGCCTATATTGCTCTGCAAGATCTTATATTGCTTCCATCTCTGCCAGACGCCCTGTGCTGCTCAAACCTATCACTACAACCCTGCGTAAAGCCATCTCACTATTTCAATCCCGGCTGAGTAGTCTATCCCTGTATTACTTTGTTTGGTGACCGTGATCCCACTCTCTGCGCTGCTCCCGACAGTACCGGACACGCTACTGTGCTGCGATTCCACCATACCTGGCAAGTAGAGGTGTGCGAGCCACTGAAAGTTCGAGCAAGACGCGAGTCTGAAGCCTGGCTCTGGTTCAGCTCAACGTCCTGTTGGACCCTCGAGCCCAAAACGAGACGACCTTTCATGTGGCTTCTGCGTCTCTCCCTCCAAGTTACTTCCAGAGGTATCGACTAGGGACCCTGGTTCTAGTCTCAGAGTCGGCTCAACATCCTGTGATTTTGGTCATATCACTTAATCCCCTCATGCCTATTAACAATAAATGTGACCATGTGGAAATGTAACTGGGGCTCATGTAAAGTGCATCATTTTTGCATTCTCTAACAAACTACAGAAAAATGGACAGATGTGAAAACAGTCTAAACATAAGGAAAGATATTTGGAAGCTCATTCACTAGCTGATCTGTAAAATGTGAAACCAGAAATAATTATACCTTCTCTGCTGAAATTGTGTGATTTTAGGCAAGTTACTACACAGTAGAAAGGTAAGCATGATTGAGCTATTATCTCTCACAGTACTCAAAACATATGTGTGCAAAAGGTCAGTTTAAATGCACGTTTTACATAAAAGTTTAGAATCTAATGCATGACAGCAAACCCCATAGATGACATGTTCTTCCAACTTCACCTGCATGTCTCCAACAAATCACACAAGTCTGAATGCCTCAAGTCCACACCAGTGGCACCAGTGTGTACTGCAAAAATTAAGTAACTACATTAAGAATAAAAATACCATCTATTTGACAAGTGAGGAATACACAGTCAATAGGATGAAAGAAAATTGCGCTATGACTGTCCAAGCTATTATCGATGTGACTGAAGAGGACCAGGTGAGAGTCGCTCGCGATCCCGGGAACAGAAATGGTCCACTGTTATATCCTTGTTTTACTTGTTGCCTCGTTGCTTGCCCACCCGCCTCTCTCACCAGCGTTCACCATTTTGTTGATAGTTTTTTTTTTTTGTAACCTGGAAGAGATCTGGGGGCATATTATCAAGGGGGTTTATCTCCGCTTTTTTGGCTTTAAAAGCCAAGAAAGCGGAGATAAAATTATCTCCCTATTACCTAGCTGCCGCTAACACCAGTTAGCGACAGCTAGTAGGAGATAGCGACCATCTTGGGCCCCACTTTGCATGTCAGTGATATTTATCACTAATGACATGCAAAGTGGGCGTGCCAAGATGTTAGCGACTGAAAACAGTCGCTAACATCGCTATCTCCTATTACCAACTTTTGGAGATATTCGCGCTAAGCGGGAATATCTCCAAAAGCTAACACCTGCCCTGAGCAGTTCTTAGCCATGTTATCCAATAGGAGGTGGATAACATAGCTAAGAGCATTAGCTCGGTAATGCATGAATATCGCTGACTTTTCAGCGATATTCATGCATTGCGGCGATTTTTATCGCATTTGCGATAAACCTTGGTAATACCAAGGTTTATTAGCGGTAAAAATCGCCGCAGCCCAGCGGTAAATATTTGTCTCTAACCAAGCAATAGCGATAATTATCGCTATTGCTTGGTAATATGCCCCTTAGTGATTTGCCCAGAATCACAAGATGTTGGCCGTCATGGCAAAAACACTGACAAAGGCAATTGCTTGCATTGGTGAAACATATTGACTTTGCAAAGGCGTGATTACTTTTTCCCTGTAGGGATCCGCAACCCAAAAGATATTGCTTATTTTAATCAGTTGGTGCGATTGGACAAACTATTTAAGCTTCTCCATCGATATTGTCAGTCCGCTGCCACCTTTTCGGATCATGGTATTTCCGGCGACGGATTCTCGGTCCTCGACTCGAGAGTTGCCTTTCAGATCCCTGTTACCTTCAGATCCCCTTCCTTGTACTCCAAGGCACTGACTACCCCACCTTCCCTTCCTGCACACTCTCCCACCAGAGGTGGCCTAGACAATGAAGTCTAGGACCCGGCTCAAGCCACTGAAGTTTTTGAGCCCGGCTCGAGCCAGATGCCTGGCTGTGGTTCTGGTCAATGACCTTTTGAACGCTCAAGGTGAGAACGAGTGGAGCATTAATGTGGCTTCTTCTCAGAGGTCTGACCTGAAAGGAGAGGAGGGAGGTTTAGACAGGCTGACCATAGAGACGCTATAGATTGCTGTGACCTCTGGGGCCACAGTGTTTTACTAATTCGTGCCAGTGCTTCTCCAGAGGAGTTGAGGTCTCTCCTTGAAGTCCTTCTCTTTGCTAAATCCAGGGAGGGTCAGCTGGAGGCAGCAATGTTATCTGCATAAAAATTGAGTGTACTGGGTCTAGATTGGTTTAAGGTATAACTCATTTATTAGCACTGTGTTCTGTTCTAGCCCTGCAAAAACTAAGTAGGGGTCAGTGTCCTTTTGCTGTTAATGGGGGAAGAGATGAGCTATCCATCCACAGGATGATTTGCACGCTGTGAAACACCAGTTCAAAACCGGCTTCCCGCTTGACTAAATTGTGTGATCCTAGACAACTAATTGACTGTACTGTGCCTCTCTTTCATGTACAACTACACATCTCTTGCATGTACTTAAATAGACTGCAATGCTACACCATCTATAATAATACAGGCGTATGCAGATGGCACAGGAGAATTAAACAGCCAACTTATCTCTTGGTTCACTGAGAACATCTTTTTCAGGGCTCTTGTTTACAAACTATAATTTCTAATAAATAATATTCTATGCAATGCTTTAATATATTATCCTAAAGTGAAATGCTTCCATGTGGTAAGGGATACATCTTTTTGGAATTTTGAAGGCTTATCATATTTCTAGAGTACATTTGTTGCCCGAATTACGTGGCAAATAATTTACTGGCTCGGCTCGTGATGTGGGTCTTAGAGCCAATCCTGAGCCTCGGCACATTCCTGGCTTGGTTCTCAAATTTAGCTTTATGGCTTGCCCATCTCTTACTCCCGCCCTCACTTTTATCTGTCGTTATTTACCTACATCAGAGTTGAGGGGCTTTAACTAGAAGCAAGTAGTACATGGGTCCTCTGCCTGCTGCTTCCTACTTCCGGGGTTTCAGACTCCTGTCAGATCCCCTTCTTGACATCACAGCCTCTGTCACTTCCTCTGCCTTAGTCATATAATGTTGTTGGATGGTGTCAACATGTTCTAAGCACTACATCCAGGCGCTAGTGATCTGTTCAGCTGCTGCATCCTACCACTGCCCCCTCTGCTTATCTTCACCCTTGATCTGATGGAGCTCAGAGAATGACGTGAAACATGATGGGAGCAGGCAGATCCGATGGGGCATCCCAGGCTGAGACGAGGAAAGGAGGACCTGATGGTCAAAAACTGCTGGTTAGTGTGGTGCTCTTTGTTGCATCTCAGAAGGTGGATCAACTGGTAATGAAGCAAGAAATGTGTGCTAGAACACACTAGAGAGGATGAGTGTTAATAGATGGGCCAGGTCAGTGTGTGGCTGAACAGAAAGGGCAACATGGGCATAATGACACAGTGATTAGACAATGCTGGTTGATGGGGTAGGGAGGTGAATGGGGGCACGCTTGGGAGGGTAGTGGTGTTAGGGACTGCGGTTGTTAAAGGGAGTGTCTGAGTAGGCTAACTGGCTTAAGTGGATGTGATTCGAAAAAGTGGCTTGTGTGATGATGCATCCTAAGAACTGTGGTGAGTGATATAGTTAAGAAGGCTGGATAGTCGGCCAGGCTAGAGTCAGACAGAGCCGCTATGCCATCTGTGGTTAGAGGAAGGTGAGTGTTTGCCAGGGAGGGTTGGTGATGGATTTCAGATCAGTCTGGTTGGTCAGAATGGACTGGTTCACTGGAGAGCATCACAGGATGTTGAGTAAAGGGAACAGGGCTGAAGAAGTTCGTATGGGGAGTGTGGGTCATTTGATGGCTCTGGGTGGGTCATGTAGTGACTGCTAGAGAGGCTGAAAGGGGTGTGGGACGGAATGAATAGGGTATATGAAAATGAGGAAGAGAGGTGAGAGAAGCGTCATGGGTTACAAAGAGTACATTAATGAGGCAAATTTGGGAGAGATGGATCTGGGATCTGATTAGTGGGTGATGAATGTGAGTGGTTGTTGAAACTGTGCAAGGTGGGAATGGTTGTGAAGCAAAGTAGAGATACTCAGAATCCCAGGTCAACTGCTGAACTATAATCACTTGATCAAAGTTATAATCTTTGCCATTATGCTTTAGTAGTGTGTGAAAAATCCTAGATCATTTCTGCAGGAAAATGGCAATACCTTCAAAAACATAGGGTGATACCTCGAAGAGAATGACACTTCAACTTTTTCAAATGCCATACCTAATGCTAAAAACATGCAAATCCACTGGAAAAATAGGGTGGAAATTAAAATATATACAGATAGTGACATCGGGTAATGAGTCGAAGTCGGTAGATTGATAGGTAGAGTTCTGGTTCATGGCTCAGGGGTGATGCATCCGTGAAGGATGATGCGTAGGGCTAGTGTTTTTCTGATGAGTCTCAATGAGCTGGGTCGTTGCAGAAGATGTGTACATTGGTGGAAATCTTCCAGATCCACATATGAAAGAGTGTTCCTTTTTTTCCTTAGATAATTGTGTGATCAGTATGATCAACATGTTTAAGGAGGGACTGGTCGGGGACCTCACAAGTGAACTTAGAGGTGGAGAAGTGCTTGGTTCAAGTAGTGCACTGTGAAGTGAGTTCCATCGGGAAGAAAGGATTTAAACCATATTAAATCCTTATGAGGTGCTCATAGAACAAGGTCCAATTGGGGAGTGGCAATGCAGAGAGGCATATCGATCAAAAGGACATGTCATAGTGGGAGAGTGGGGAGAACCACACAAAGTGGAGTGCTAGATGGACCAACTTAGGAAGAACAGACGAGAGTCCTGACGTTCAAAGGGGATGAATGAGGCAAGCACAGGTGAGTGTGGCCGGTGATGACCATCTAGATAGAATTGACCCTAAAATATGGATTATATCATGTAGCAGTATTTTAGATTTTTAGAAGAGAGTGATAAGAAACACTTACTTCGTGCAAATGATTAAGAGACAAAATTGTGCATCAGTTTTTAATTATTTATTGCTACAATGAGAAATATATTTAACATTCATTTTTTTCATCTCCAGCCATAAATAGGATTCAATAAATAAATAACTTACAACTCTTAAAATGGTTAACACATTAGGCAAAATAGGTTACAATATAAAAAATTGTATCAAATATTGTTGTTACCAGTGAAATTAAATTAATGATAAATAGAAAACAAATTAGAGAATAAATACTAGTCTCCATTAAATAAAAGATAATGTAGAATTATCTTTCTGATATTATATATCTGTTTCAAACACCTGAAGTATCATTCAAGAATACAGTTCTGTCCTTGAATTTGACGAATAAAAATATTTGGCTGAAAAATTGCCATACCTTTGCATCACAATACTGTGTGTTCAAATAGAAAAACACATATTATGTCTAATGAAACATTTCATATAGAGTTAGACACACTGTTGTCTTATATTACATTTCGACAGAAAGCACAAGGTTGATTGATTGCGGGGGTACGTGACCTGGATATTTGAAAGTCACAAGTACAAGAAATCAAATTGCCCATACTTGCCCTCTGAAGTCAAGGTTCATTGTTTGAGAAGAATCACAACTGGCCTCAATGTATTTAAGTCCTGTCACACTATCTTGAGATACTGCTGACACACCCAAGGCAATGGATTTCAGGAGCCAGAGCCCAGAGATGACATTATTGATGCAGGTTTTATACTGGCTTGTCAATGCTTGAAAAAAGAAAAAAAACGGAATTACTTGTGTGGTGCTTCCTGCTGCAAGATGTGGCGTTGTTATTTTTACATTACTATTTGTGTCAATTTCCTTTCATCTAAGGGATAATGATTTTTGATTCAGGCCTCTAAACCCACCCGTATATTAAAGCTGATATAACAAACATCTATTTTTTGTGTGTCTCCAATTTTCATGAAGCGTTTTGGAATCCCCCATCCACCCCATCCCCAATGCTTGCACTATTCCTGCAGCTTTTATTGGCCATTGTTCTTTGTCCACTTTCTACACTTTTGAGAACATAATTTTAATGAGGATGTCCATCGTCCATCGTTATGCTGTTGGGCGTGACGCAGGTGCATCCCACTACAACGGTCATTGTTTCCAGTGTAAGGGTGCAGCTTTTCGGTTCTTTCTGCAGGACCAAGATCTGGTGCTTGATTTCGACTGGGTTCAAATCGAAGCCTCCGCAGCTATCAGCGCATACCGCCTGAGATACATGCGTAGGGTACCTCTGGTTGTCTATGTCTGACCTGTAAATAAACAATCAAGTCATTAATGCAGTTTGTGGACCATCCTTCACCAACACCTATTACCATATTCAAAGAAGAAAATAGCACAGGACCACTGACTGAAATGAAGCAAGAATGGGGAGGGGTGGGGCCTGAGGGGGGGGGGGGGTGGCTAGAGCTACTCTATCTTTAAGAACATGCTTCTATCTAAAAAGATTGGAATTGGAATTGGAAGGCTCTTATATAGCGCATGGCTACTCGGAAGCATCCCAGCGCTTGAAGATAGATAGAAGGTGATGCAGAGATTAGAAAATGGAGAAGACTGGTTTATGGCCTAGGAAACAATGCTGTTTTTAGTTGTTTTCGGAACACCAGCAAGCTGGGTTCTAAACGAAGTGATAGTGGTAGGGCGTTCCACAGTTTTGCTGCATTTCGGGAGAAGAGGCGGTCCCCAGACCGGGCTTTGTTGGTCCTGGGCGTTATAAGGAGATTTTGATGGTTAGAGCGAAGGTGCCTAGATGGAATGTATGGTCTGATCATATCCTTCAGAATGGGGGGGCCATTCCCATAGAGAGTTTTATGGACCAGACAAAGAGTCTTAAAATGGATTCGCTCTTTTATTGGGAGCCAGTGTAAGGCCCTTAATGCAGGGGCTGCGGTGGTACGACGGCTGGTTCCGGTGAGTAACCTTGCTGCGGAGTTTTGAGCTATCTGCAGTTGACGGATGACTGAGGTGGGGGCTCCTAAGTAGAGAGCATTCCCATAGTCCAGCCTGGATAGAATGAGGGACTGGACTATGGTTTTCTTCGCAGTTTCCGGCAGCTGGGGAAGAATTTTCCGGATGGTTTTTATTAGATCGAAGCACGTAGCCACTGTCTTTTTTGCCTGAGTTTTAAAAGAGAGCTCCGTGTCGAGCCAAAACCCTAGGCTTTTTATCTCCGTTTTGGGGGTGGGCCCGGGTCCCATGCAGGAAGGCCACATAGAGGGGGTGTTAGAGGAGGCCTTTCTTCCGAGCAACATCAGCTCGGTTTTTCCTCCATTCAGTTTTAGATGGGAGGCATCCATCCATCCTGCGACTTCACCCAGGCAGCTACAGAGATTGTTTTGAGGGGAGTCTGTCTGGGTGAGGGAGACTACTAGCTGGGTGTCATCAGCGTAGCTCACCAATTGGATTCCGAAGGGGGTTACTACCTCTGCCAAGGGGGCCATATACACATTAAACAGTGTGGGGCTAAGGGAAGAGCCCTGTGGCACCCCACACTGTAATGGTATTGGGAGGGAGCAGTTGGTATCTGAGAAGACCTTGAAGAATCTATTACTGAGAAAAGATTCAAGCCATGCAAGAGCTTTGCCTGTGACTCCAATTCTTTCTAGGCGGGCGAGTGGGACACGGTGATTAACCGTGTCGAAGGCGGCGCTGAGGTCCAGGAGGATAATGGCCGCGCTGCCACCTGCGTCCAGAATCCTCCTGGATACCTCAACCACCCTCAGCAAAGCTGTTTCAGTTCCCTGTCCTTTTCGGAAACCTGTTTGTGTGGGATGAAGCAGGTTTTGAGACTCCAAATATGATGCCAGTTGTTTGTTGACCCACTTTTCAGCAATCTTGCTGATACCGGGGAGGAGGGAAATGGGGCGGTAATTAGAGAAGTCATCAGGGTTAAGATTTGGTTTTTTTAACAAGGCCTTTACCATGATAGCCAGCGATGACTTGCCAGCACCTAACCAAATATGCTCTGCATAGGGCACATTTTAGAGTATCACAACAGAGTGGCTACAGAAAGTGCGGAGGGTGAGGGTGGTGGTGGCGGTTATGGTGGACTGGGTAGTCGAGAAGACTGATGAGGGTATTTGGGCCATTAGGAAGGATGGAAGACCGGGGAATGAAAATAATTGGATAAATTGTTCTTGATAAAGTAGGTTTGAGACCCATGAAGACTGCTCATTAAACAATTTATCATAATTGTATCAGTCGAAGAAAGAAATCCCCCAGACTGTGGCAGTTTAGGTTGACCCACATGCATCGTTTTTGGTGTTCTGCAGTTGCGCACCACACTTTCACAGGCACCCAGAGGAACCATGACCATGCACTTTGAGTCTTACATGCATTCTACCCTTTCTGATTCCAGGGCTACCCAGGTCACAAAGAATACTGACAGGCCAATAAGTAAGTTGGTGAGCCTTCCTGTGCAGTGCTCAAGGCTAACCAACACCCTTAAAGACACTAGTTTGAATGAAATGTTTGGATGGAGAGCTTGAGAACAGTGTTAAAAAGTGGCTTAAAAAGAGACTAGCATGCACTGGCTCCTACCCGAGCATCGCCATCGAATGAAACTTCAGTCCATTATCTAACAGGATGCTAAAAGATAGCTCATTTTCTGTCATCAGCTGTAGAAGAACTAGAGGTTGTACAGCAAACGTTTAGTTGCCACCACCATAAAAACGTGCCTACTTGAAATGGGGCTACTAACTCTAATTGAAGTTATTCTTTTTTTTTAAATTTAATTTTTAAAGGGGTTGCAGCTTTTTTGTTTAATGCTCGTATAGTGTGAAAACTCTGTTCAAGGCTTTCATGTTCTTTAAAAAGCTTATTACATTGTCTCAGAATTTGAGGGTGATTTGAGGACACACCAACCCAATCCTGAAGGAGAACCAACACATCTGCAGTCTTAACTCAACTGCAAAAGAATTAGCACCTGCACAACATGATGACATGGGCCATTTCACTGATAATGTGTGCAATTATCGATTATTTACAGAGAGGAGGGACAGTACCTCAAAATATGCAACACTTTACCTTATGTACATGATATTCTTAAGGCCAAACTAATGCGCGCCTACCGGTAAAATTACAGCGGAAGGATGAAATTGTATGATAGCACAATTTTAACAATTGTTTTTTGTCACATGGATTATAGCCTTGACAAATCATTACAGCTCACACTTCATTGACCTTTGCTTACAGAACAACTACTTATATAGAACCCAATGGAGACTGCAATACCATTATATCTGTGAACCCCATCCCACTTTAATTTCAAATTACAATCATATAAGTAGTGTTAAATATCTTTAAGGGCTGCAAGACTGGAAGCCAGGGCAGCTGTCCTTCCCTAACAGATGATGCTCTTCTGATATTAGTCCTCTGACCAATCAGTGGCACTGCTTTTCTACTTTACAAGCAGAGAGACTGACCTATCCGAAGATAGTAAATAATAAGAAAGACAAGTTTATATGGATGTATGACAGAACCACGCATTCCGTTGTCACTTATAGTTAAAATGCATATTCCTTTACCATTCACAACTTTATATTGACATTTGTAGTAAAGGCATGTGTGGTAAAAGAATATGCATTGTAAAGTCTTGCGTGGTAATGGTTATGTGTGGTAACGATTCCTGTGTTTTAAAGGCCGCGTTATAATGGTAATACCTGATAATAGCCACGTTGTAATGGCTGTTTACCAGTTTATAATGAGAGAGATAGTCATTATGTTGCACGTGGGGCATTGTCCTCTACTGTAGTAATGTTAGTTTTATCACAAATAAAAATATGATTTAATAACCTGATATGGGGATAGGGTAGATATGTAAAAAAAGGAATTACAATGTGTATGCAGAGTTCACAAAGTAGGACTTTGATATCATTTTACATTGGTGGAGGAAACAAAAATATACATAACAAAATAATCCTGAAGAAAAAAATATTCAGATTTAAATAATAATATATATGAAATCTGAAGTAAGTTTGCAATTGACTAGATCCCCAAACCACCTAGCAGAAGTATATTGTCCATGTCGTTAATTGACATTCAATTTCGCTTCCCTATTTCCAAGAAGCAATCAACACAAATTTTCTTTTATTAACTCGGTCACCATGTATCCTTGTATTTCGGAGGGAGGGTTCTAAGTCTCGCCCATATACACTCTGTAGGTCACATCTGGTTCACCATATCTACCACCCCTAAAATTCATGATTATTGTTTTCTTGATAATGTATGCATGATTATGGTTTCTAGGTGATGGGCATGGATTTTTCATATCACTCCAAATTTATGCCTCAGAAACAAGGGGTTATTTGTTGAAAAGGAATACATTGTGGACTAAACTCACCTGTAAGTCCATGGGCAGATAGATCGGTTTCTAATATCACCCATGAGTTCCGACTGATGCACAGGCACTCTCGAGCTAACCCTCACTTGGTAGTACGTGTCAGACTTGCGGGTGGGACATTTTTCCTTTTGCTCGTGAGCCTGCAGGCCTAGTATTTTTGCGATAACTCCAACACTGGGACTTCTGCCCTTCCTCTGACGTCCTGTTCCAGTTTCGGAGGCTGCTGTGTGGGCCACCACGACCAGAAGGGCCAATGTCTTCAGAAAGAAATTAAGTTGGGGAAATATAAGTCAAGGTGTTGTAGACATTTACGCGTGTGTTTCTAACAAGCGATGAAAACTTAATACCATTACTTAGTGTCTCCATGTACTGTATGTGTTGTGGTCAGAGAGCGGAAACAAAATGGGTAACACTGTACATTCCGGGCTAATAACCAATTACTCCACTATATGGATACTACTAGTATATACCTTACAACTCACTGGATAGTTGGTAATTTGTGCATCGTTTCGGGAAAGGAACTCACATATACGCAGTAGATTTTCTTATATGCATATATGCATGTATTTATATTTCCTATTATGAAAAAATCATTTATTCTATAATCTTGTACTGGTAAAATACAGATGCAAGTATGCAATGAGAATGTAAAAGGAAGAACAAGTAAATAAAAAGAAACAGAGAAACAGAAAACATTTTGCAGTTCAATGTCAACCACAGGCGGAAGAAGGGGATTACTGAGGTTAAAAAAGGTAACAAGAGGAAATAGGGTCTAAGGGCCATATGTATCATCAACCTGATTTGCGATTCTGAATTAGTGATTTTTTAAAAATCGCTATTTCAGAATAGCAAATTGGGATGTATGTACAAATTCAAAATTTTTTTGCGAATTCTTAGTATTCCTTAATTGCGATTTGCAAATTGCGAATCGCAATTAAGGAATACTTTCCCATTCATTTCTATGGGTCAGGAGGCCCATGGGAATGAATGGGAAGTTATTTTCAATTTGCGATTCGCAATTTGAGAATCGCAAATTGAGAATAATTTCAAGGGTGCCGGGGTGTCCAAAGGACACCCTGATGCACCCCTGAAATAAGCATGGGTGCACATGTGGCGCACATACATGCCCTAAGGGCATGTATGTGTGTCACATGGCACACATTGCATTTTTCAAGGAATTCCCAAATTACCACCAACTTGAAGTTGGTGGTAATTTGCGATTCCTTAAGGACAATTTGCATATTTTTTTGCTTCATACATTGCATTTAAGGAATTGCAAAATTAGCGATTCCTTAAATGCAATTGCAAAATAAGGAATCGCAAATTTTGCGAATGCGAATTTTGCTTGATACATATGGCCCTAAGTGGTTTCGGTTTTGATGATGTTACCACTTACTTATTTGACAAGCGAGCACAAGACTGATTTACAAACATTTTTTCAAAAGTCGTAAATCTGTTCCTTGTAACATTCCTCATAACTGTGAAGTAGGCAAAGAAACCATGAAAAGCAGCAGATTTCTGTGAGGACTGTTACAGCATTACATTACTCTTTTGCGTATGAGTACCTGTACAGGAAATGCGCATATGTAAATTATTTTTCTTTTTCTCTTTGTAGGGAAACTCATTTTCCTCCAACGAACCCCCTTTACCTTACACGCCCATTTATAACAAGCAAGCACCTATCCAGACATTTTGCAGGGGTAGTATTCTAGGAGCGTGCGAAGTGGAAGACGGGATAGAAATCTTTTGTGAATGGCCACAAAGTTCCACCTTTGAGGATCTTCTCAAGAGTCTCCATGTCTATCAATCCCTAGCGCCAGCTATCACCCCTTTCCTCCTCTTGATGATGGCAGACTTATCCATGCAGACAAGTCCACCAAGTTAGAGTACTTCTACACATGAGTATTTGAATTTCTCTTAGTAAAAAAATTGAGTTTATCAGGATTTGCGTTTTTGGAAAACAAATCCAAATGTTTGTGTGCCTATGTGTGCACAATATAATAAAACCAACAATGTAACCTTGTTGATTTTAGAATTTCTAAACCCACAACATAGTAAACGAGCATTAGGAATGCCAACAGGTCTGGCTTTGAAGGAAAGGTGTATGGTAGTGTGGAACCTTACCAGTAAGTTGCATGGTATTGTAGATGTATTTGTGTGGAAGCAAAGAACTGTAGAATAATATTGGTTTAGGGTAACAGATGGTTTAGGGGCAGTTGCACTGTCAAGCCTGATCTAAACATTTAGTAGGTTAATGACTGCTCACCTCTCATCTGTGTTTTTGCCAGATGAAAATATCATAAAGTATCTAGTTACTTAAGACACTTTAATAGCATTACAATGTCAAGTGTGTGCCCCTGAAAGTTCTATCACAGGCATCTAGAGGAATAAAATGATTACAGCTGTTAGAGGCCACCTACTTTTCTGTGGTAATAAACAACTTCTGCCTAATCAAAACATACTCCTGGCTCTCAACATGTGGATAGAGCCAAAGCCCCTCTCTAACATAACATGCATTTGTAAAGCACATGTTCACCAAAGGGTATCTTGGCGCTTAATGACAGAGGTTTATTTTTACCTAATGGTACTCTTTTTATCTACTACAGAATGATGAAAGACTGAGTGGACCCCACAGGATTTGAACCTGTTACCATGAGGTCAAACACGGACCCCTTCAGTGGGCACATTAGTCCTCTAACCAACAGACCTGGGATTAGCTCTAGTGATGCTCACATAATTGTTTGACTGGGCTGCAGACTACTATGGGGTAAATTTACTGAAAGGGAGTGCAAGACACCACAGCAACAAAAGTTACTGGATTCATTGCTCCAAAGGGAAGAGAGTAGCACAGAGCTATATCCTGTAATATATGGTGCTGCTGCTCTCTTCTCTAGCACTGATGCACAAACGTAATGTCTAGCATAGGTTTATTTATTTATTTATTTTCTTATATAGCGAAGGATTCGACCCCCAGAGGGGTATCTCCGGGTTGTGTACTAGAAAGGGACTCTACCGCTACAAAATACTAAGCCTAGACAAAGTTTAAATCCTTTCACAAGTTGGACAATCCTTTACATTGCAGCTCACATGTAATTTCTGAAAAGTTAGGAGAAATGAAAAGATTTCTCCTACTTAGCGCCTGCATCAAGGAAGTGCTGGCATAAAGTCCTGTCTAACAATTTAAGTAAATAGAGATTTGCATTGCAAGCTGTGAGTTGTAGTGTGATAACACTCAAATATCACCTGTGGGATGCTCCGTTCATCTATGTATTGCAAAGTAAGGCAATGCGCTACATGTGTTACGTTAAGGGCCTCTTTCCAGCCCCCCAAAAATTCCAAAACAAATTGGCTGCTCGGCTTCCTTTTTGCTTCAACACCATGAGGGCTCGAACTCCCACTTCACCCAACCAACAATTTATTTCCATATTTGTTACTTGAAAAGCCTTAACTGCTAAAAGATCAGTCTTTGGAGTGTTTAGATTTCTAAAGAATGCCTCAAAATGTTTCTGTATGGTATCTTGTGACTCCCTTCTTTCGTACAAATGTTACCTATACGCTGTGTGCCCTGTCTTTGCATCAGAAGCAGATGTAGACCCCTCTACGCCTTTCCGTGACTAAGCTCAAACATACAGCAATTACAATTCTTTAGCATGGCTACCATGACTCCCTCCCCATGTCTACTCCAGTCATCATTTCTGTCCCGATCAAACCTCACCACGAGAAAGATCATTATATCAATAAAATGCGCACATTGTACAAAGACTTATTCTCTTCCATCACCCATAACACATGTGGACACTATAGGATGTTTGCCCCTACTGATTCCCTCTTATTGACTCCTGGGCCTTGTCACTCACCATCAGCATTCTTCTCTGAAACTTCATGGTTGGTCGTTTTCTTGTGGTGCTCCTCTTGGCAACGTGCTTCTCTTGTGAGACACGGTTATGGTGCAGACCTGGTGCGCGCCCTCTTATAGGACCCACGTGTCCTCCCACACACAGCTCACTCAAAGTCACATGCAATCACGGCATGACAAAGATTTTCTGCGCTGACCCATTTACCGATAAATGTCCGCCAAGATATTTAATTTTAGAATACGATAAAAAAGACATGCCTCTCACCACATAACCCAAAAGCATCACAAAAGATAGTTAACCTCATTACCTCTATGCGCTTTCATTTCCCATCACATGAAGGAAAATAAAAAATAAAAAGCAATGTCAGCAGAGAAGATTCAAGCCTTCTCTCAGGACAATGCCCCTGGTTACCCTTTCTAAGAACAAGTCTGATCTAGATTATTCTTTTAATCGCTTGATAATTAGCAAATTTATTTTCATTGTCTACAGTTTCATTTGAGTCTCACATTTACACTATATTGATCACACAATCTAAGTGTTATTACTTGAATACAATAGCTTTGTTGTTCCTTTTAACAGCTAGCTATACTATAAAATTTCATTGTGTTCAGTTTAATTAATTATGAACCTTTTAGGTCTTGCTTGACAGTGTAGCTTTCTGAAAGGTCGATTGTTTCTAATATACAGAGTCAGCTTTGAGTCAGTCTCCTTTAGCCCTTGACTTTTTTGTGAAAGCCCTCTTCAGTGATTGTCAATCATGTTTTGGCTCCAACTAGAAAATATTTATCTCTTATTGTTATGCTATTGTCTATACCATTCTACCTCCAAGCACTGTTTACATTGTAATGCATGAGGGTCTATTTTACATTTTAAAATTATAATCCAGCATCATACTTCTTTCTTTCACACATGCTTTTTGCACATGAGACAAGCTAGATGATGCATAGTAGCATTGTACTCAAATGCAACAGACAGTCTCTGTATTTAAAAATATAACAGCTGTCAGGTTCCTACATGTGTGACTATACATGTTGGCTCTGTGTATGTTCTTAGGGCATGCACACCTTCTGGAGTTTTGTCGATCTGGTCATGAACTGTAGGAAAGTCAACCCTGTTAACATCACCAATGCTTGTTTCCTTTTGATAACATAATTGCAGTTGCATTATTGCTCTTGAAATAAATAAAAGTGATATATATGTTCACATTTGTTAATGATACAATTTTAGCCTCTTATTTTAACCTCGGTTACAGACCACCTTCTTTAGGCAGACCAATTGTTTTCTTTTTTGTTTTTTTGTTGTAAGACTTTATTGGCAGTTGTCAATTACACAATACATCATTCGCATGTTCAAATATCGGTTGCCACGCCATAGTCATTTCGGTGTATACAATTCACAGCTGTTTAGCCGACAACCTTCCGGTCTGGCAGCAAGTAAGTATCTTGTGTTCGAGACATTCCTTCAATAGATAAAGAAATCAATTGTCTTACTTTTATCATTTTTTCTTAACCAAACCACAGAATCATTAGAAATAATAAACAATATCACAAGATATCTTTATAGAGTCAATTGTTCATATCAGTGGGTTTTCCCTATGTACTATTCTAGTGAGCTTCCAAAATCCCCCTCTTTCAAGCCCGTATCCCTCCCAGTATCCCATCAGTGGGTATGTATCAAGCCCCCAACTCATTCTCCTCATCGGAGCTGTTGTCTTCCTCTTCCGGTAGTGTCTCACACAGATCACCCCTATACTTATTCCAAGGTAACCATATCCTGTTCCATTTGCGAGGGTTGGCTCCTATTTTATAAACCGCTCGCTCGGTCACCATCAACCTATCCATGAGTTTGCACCACTGTGCCGACGTCACTGCGTCCGCTGCCCCCCATTTCTACGCTATATCACGCTTGGCTGCCATCGCTCCTATCGTCACCCACAGCTGCCCCTGTCGTCAGACCAATTGTTTTCAATATATAAAATATACTTTAAGTGGGCTCTGGGTCAGCCCTTTGCTCTTGACTGGAAGATTCTGTTGTCTATATCAGTTGTCTGCTCTTGATTCAAAGCCTTTCTGCCTTGCCCACGAGCTGTTTCTTTTAGCCATTTTGTTTTCTATCACTGGGCTTGAAGCTACCTGTTACTTACCATTGGATGGCTTCACTGTCATTCTCATTTGCTTTCTTCTGATTGGTCATCTGCCATAGGCTTCTTTCCTATTTGTATGTTTGTCCCTCACCTGGAGCATGGATGGAGTACTTTTGTCCTTCCACTGCTCATGTTTATTAGGTGCTATGTTTTTCTTTGGGTATAAACACTCCACTAGAGTGTACTACTGCTGCCCCCTCTGTGTCATTTCCTTGTCCAGTTGCTTGCCATTCTTCTGTTGATATCTGTGTTGTTGGGTGCTCCATCTGCTCTAGCTCAGTTGATGTGAGTGTTCTAGGGTGCCCTCTCCCTTCCTTCTTCGAATAATGTCCATGTTGTTTCATTTCCCAACCCCTTCATTCCATCTTCTGTTGTTCCTGTCCTTGCTTCTATCCCCACCCTCCCACCCTCGTTGTCTGTGTTGCATCTGACTCCTCCCTCCCACACTCCAATGCCAGTGTTGCCTTCCAAATCACTCTCCCTCCCTCTTTGTTGCCTGCTGGCTTTTCCTCTCTTTTTAACACAGAAAAAAATGTTTTATGACGTAGCAATATCATAGCACTTTTTTTTTTTACCCAATCCATTGTCAGTGTTGTCCCTCACCGTCCTCCCTCGGTTTGGTATCCCGCACACCCCATGTCCCGCCAGCAAAAAAAAACAGCAGAATAACACAAACAACGCTGTCCGCGTCATAGCACTTTAAAAAAAATCAACACGGATTAGAAGCAGCTGAACTGCTCACAACATGGCCAAAACAATATTGACAAAGCCAATAACTCTGTTGCAGATTACGCCTATGTGCTGTGCCAATGATTGTTTAATTAGGATTGTATTTGACACTCTTTGTTTCTTTGTTCTTTTCCCGCTATCCACGCTTTGACCGGATCCGTGCCCTGAATACTCAAGTCTCTTAACCAATCCAAAAGATTAGGGTAGGCAACCGTGTCGAAGGCCACAGATAGATCGAGTAGCACAAGCAAAGCTGCTTTGCCCAGATCGATACTGTCCTGGATACTCTTGGATACTTCAAGGAGGGCAGTCTCCGTGCTTTAGCCAGCTCTAAAGCCAGATTGGGAGTCATGAAATGATTACTAGATTCCAGATGGTTGGGCAGTCTCCGTGTTGTAGCCAGCTCTGAAGCCAGATTGGGAGTCATGAAATGATTACTAGATTCCAGATAGCTGGAGAGTTGCTTCTGGACTATTTGTTAGAGAATTTTTGCAGGTGCCGGTAGCAGGGAAATGGATCCAATTTTTTTTAAAACAGCTGGATCAGCATCCGGTTTTATGAGGATCGGCAGAAGATAAGCTGTTTCCACACTGCAGGAGGAATTCCAGATCTGATTCAATAGGGTATTAATGCTAGGTGCCAGGAGTTTAAAAAACGGAGTCGGGCAAGGATCTCCGGGTGACCCTGATTTCTAAGAGTTTTTGAAGAGAAGAGGGAGAGGGCGGAAAGTGGTCACTACATCATTGCTGACCAGTAGGGCCGTAGGCTCTGAGGTGGATTGTGGGGTGGAAATTTGGTGTATATAGTGTGGATTTTATACTGAAAAAAGTTTGACAATCCTGTGCACAGAGCAGCGGTAGGGAGCAAAGTACTGGCAGTGGCAGAAGGCTTAGTGAACTATTGAACAATTTTAAAGAGCGTTTTAGCTGAATTCCCGGCTTGTCGGATCTTATTGGAGAAATAGTCTCTCATAGTGGAGCACTTTAGTTTGTGAAAATCTTTCAAGGCTTTTTTATATGCTATCATCGCCGCGGGGTCATGAAATAATCTCCAAGCGTGCTCCAATTTTTTGCAGTGGCTTTTCTCAACCCGGTGTTCAGGGGAGAACCTGGGGGCCGTTGGTCTCTGCCTAGAGGAAGAGACAGGTCAAAGACAGGTCTAAGTGGGGAACAATGTCTAACACTGAAGATAACCAGCTATTGAAGATTACTAAATCGGAGTCTGGGTTGCCTTACAATTGGAGGGGAGAAGTAGTGAGTGGTGGTGTCATGCTTTTTATAGTGACGTTGCACCACAGCCTTCTATTTTCTAAGATTTGATGGGGTCTGGACATACCGGAGTTCAGTGCCAGGCTGAAAGGTACTAAGAAGTGATCCAACCAGGTGATCGGTAAGGTGTGCTCAACTATCAGATTGGGACTGTTAGAAAAAATGGGGTCTAACGTATGGCTGGCAGAATGCGTCGGGCCAGCTGTGTCAGGTTAAGGCCGTCAAAAGTATCGGCAAAATGTTTGGCTTTGGTGTAGTTGTCATCATTCATGTGGACGTTGAAATCCCCTAGAATAGTAAAATGTGCATGCTTGAGAGAAAGGTCAGCTGCTGCATCATACAATTCTGACAAATGCCCGACTGGGGAGTTAGGGGGTCTGTAAACTAAGATCCCGGCCATTGTGAGGCCTGGGGCAAACTTGATACAGATGAACATGGCCTCTAGTGGCTTCATATTCTCAATCTTCCTGTGTGAAATATCCCAGCCAGCTCGGAGGATCACCACCACACCTCCCCCGGTTTTGATACTAGCCCTGTTGACCCCTAGCAGCCGGTATCCAGCCGGAATGGCTTGAGTGAGGTCAGGGTTAGAGCTGTGTTTAATCCAGGTCCCATGAGTGTGTCTCCAACGAGAGCCATATTTCATCCGCGTGTCTAGGTAGGGATCTGCAGTTAATCAAACAGGCCCTGATAGGGGGAGAGTGGGTCTGAGTCTGATTAGTGGAGACATTGTTTAAAGATGGCGGGTAGCTGTGTTGCACAGGACCTGACAATAGAGAGTACTGGCAAATGTGATAGTCTGTTAGTGGAAGCGACCCCATGTAGTCAGGTTTACAGGTATGCTCACAGCTCATGATCTTCATATAAAGTAATTGTTACCTGGACCAGTGGATGTGTATACCGGGAGAGCCATGGTCAGCATCACTGGCCGAAGCCCAGATGCGCGCAGCAGGCGCAATCCTGGTGCGCCAACAGCGCACCAAAGGCAAGCATTTGGCACCATTTAAATATCTCACCATGGGCGGGAAGCAGCTAGTGCGCTGCCCCAAAATTCGCCTGCTTCTGCCCACACTGTGATTTCCGGGATGGGAGGGACAGAAGGGAGAGCCTGTCCCCAATCGGGATGAACATAAGTCCGAGAAAGGCCCACAACAAGCTCAAATTCAATACAGTAGGTAGCGGATGCAAATTAAAACACAGTTATTGAAATTAGCAGCAGCATTTTAAAACAATTAAAAGGTTTAAGAAAATGTGCTTGCAACAGCGGCAGTCAGCAGCCTAGAGTGTGCAGCGCTGCGGCCCCATTTAAATATCTCACCATGGACGGGAAGCAGCTAGTGCGTTGCCCCACAATGTGCCTGCTTCCGCCCACACAGTGATTTCCAGGATGGGAGAGAGAGCCTGCCCCCGATTGGGATGACAATAACCCAGAGAAATGCCAACAAGCTCAAATTCAATACAGCAAGTAGTGTATGCAAATTAAAGCACAGTTATTGAAATTAGCAGCAGTATTTTAACACCTTTTAACGGCCGTTATTTCGTGGCAGTGCAGCAGTTCCGCGGAGTGGGCGGGGCCGCATCGACCGTTGGACGTTCGCAGCACCAGCGAGGTTGTGCATGCGATGGCCAACGGCAGCAGGAAAGAAGTTAAAACAATACAAAGGTTTAAGAAAATGTGCCTGCAACAGCGGCAGTCAACAGCAGCAATAGTTATTTGTGACGTCGCTGCGCATGTTTGCGTGACGGCATCACGTTGGCAGCCATATTAAGAAAGTTAACATTAAGGACAGTGTCTAAAGAAGTCATAGCCGCCATTTTAGAAAAGTCATTACGTTGGCAAACTGACACAACAGCTGAAGGGTTTTGCTTTCTGCGTTTTGACAATGAAGGGAGATATTTTTTGAGAAGCAGAAGCGTGTGAAGTATTAAGAGCGATTAAAAAAAAAACAAAGAGTGAGGATCACTAAGGATCAGGTTTTATACATAGGTGTTTGGTTGATTTTGGTGTCATTTTGAAAATATGAGTGAACATGGTGAGAAATCAGGAAGTTATGGCCATGCATGTTTGAAGAAGATGGTTCAGGAGGAAGTGAGGGCCTCTGTTAAAGATGTTTTTGAGTCAGTGTTTAGAAGGAAAAGGAAAACAGTGGATGTGTCAGGGGAATGAGTATTGGTCCTTAGATGAGGATGAAGGAGATAAGGAAAGAAGCTATGGAACAAGAAGAATGAAGTTGAAAAATGTTGAGAATTGTGACAGATTTCTGTCATGTCAGAGAGGTGAGCCGAGCACCACAGTAGAAGGGGATGTGCTATGCGGCACACGAGAAGGTGTCCTTAGCGGCACAAAGGAGAATCAGGTTATTCCTGATGATGATTTCAGCCAATACTGTGGGAACGATGAGTTCGTCCTGGACAATTATGACAATGATGACTGGGATATGGACATGGATAAAATTGAAAAAGATAGAAAAGAAAGAGGAATTATTAAGGACCAGCAAGGGGAGATTATGTTTAGTCGAGAGATGATTAGACATCCTAGGAGTGCCGATTGGTGTCCGTTTCTGCTTGTATCAGATTTCGTTACGCTGTGGGTTAAGAGGCCATTATAGAAGGAAACTAGGGCTGTCATGAGGGCAGAGTGCAAATGAACCATTGGTTAGTAAAATTGGATTCAAAAGATGCCTATTTTTCAATTCCAATGGTAAAGGAGAGTTTCAAATTTCTACAATTCAGGTGGTTAGGCATCCTGTATCAGTTTACACGCCTTCGTTTTGGGCTGGCATCAGCACCTTGATATTTTACGAAGGTGATGAGACCAGTACCAGCGTTTCTCCGGGAAAGAGGATCTTGGATGCCAATGTATCTGGAAGATTTTTTGATAATGTCACAGAGTCAGGAAGAGTTGAGATGGCAACTAGGTTTGGTAATAGTTCTGTTGGAGTCTATCAACAGAGAGAAGCCGGTGTTAAAACCAAGTCAGAGTTTGGAATTTTTAGGTTTCCAGGTGAACACAGTGGAAGCATCCTTGAGATTATCAGAGAAGAAGGTGGTAAAGATAAAGACAGAAGCGAAGGGTATTCTAAAAAGACAGTCTATAACTTTGGCAAGAATAACTGGGTTGTTTTCATTCTCAATAGAGCGTATTTTTTCCAGAATCGTTACATTACATGGCATTTGCAGAGATTAAAGACGGAAAGTTTGAGGAAAGGTTTGTGATACAGGAAACAGACGCCACTTTCAGGGAAAGCACAGGAGGAATTGATATGGTGGATAGACAATCTGAATGCTTGGAATGGCCAAACGATATTTGGAGTATGTTCAGATTATGTGTTGGAAACAGACGCAAGTCTTTTTGGTTGGGGGGCTTGTCTGGGTCAACAGGAGACTGGCGGATGGTGGTCTTGTCAAGAGAGTTTGGAACACATAAATGGATTGTAAATGTGAGCAGGGCTTTTTGATTTATATAATTTTGGGAAGGAATTGCAAAAACGTCAATGTTTTGTTAAAGATCGACAATGTTTCGGCAGTATGGTATATAAACTGAATTGGGAGAAGCAGGTTTGAGGAATCTGACTCTGATTGAGAAGCAGATTTGGAGTTTTTGTCTGGAGCAGAAAATAGGGCTCCAAGCACAGTATTTTCTAGGACTGCACAATACAGTGGCAGATTGGAATGCAAGATATCACAGGGATTACAGCGATAGGAAGCTGAATGTGCGGATCTACCAAAGAATACATCAGATTTGGGCCTCCAAGAGGTGGATTTGTTTGTGTGAAGGCTGACTTATCAGTTAGACCATTATTGCAGTTTGAGGCCGGAACCACAAGCAGAGGAGGTGGATGTTTTTCAGGAGGATTATCCCATATTCATTGATACAGAGGGTATTGTTGAAGGTCAGGAAGCAGAAAGGTCAGATAGTTTTGGCAACTCCTTTTTGAACAGCTCAACCCCGGTGTACAGGGCTGTTGGACTTAACGGTAGAGGAACCTTTTTTGATTCCAAATTCAAGGGAAATATTGTTAGTGTCAGAAGAAGATTTGAATCCTTAGGTCGCGGAATGGGCTTTGAGCCTTTTTGTTTGGAAGATTTCAGGAGAGAAACCCCATTTGAAAGGCTTTCACAACAGTCTCAGGAGTTGCACAAATAATGTTGGAACAAATTGGTGTGTAGGTGAATCGAGAGTGATTTGGATTCTGTTGAGGCATAGAGCTTTCTAATTTCTGATTGTTGTTGTTTGAAAGAGGTTTGACTTATATGACTATAAATTGTTACAGGTCTGCAGTAGCAGTGGGTAATGGTGTTGCTGGAGGTTGTTTGATAGGAAGAGATCCTTTGATTTGTAGAGTGATGAAAGGAATTATGATACAGACACCCCCCTAGTTCTAGGTACACATGTCTGTGGGATGTAAAACTGCTGTCACAAATGTTTGAGAGTTGGACAGTGAATACGTATTTATCTTTATGACAGCTGTCCAGTAAGATGACCACTGTGCTGTGCTTAAAATCTTTCAGGTGAGTTTCAGATGGAAGAGCTTTGGAGATAGGTAATAGATTTTATAATCCGGATGGAGTGATATTTTAGATTACAAAACATACTAAGACTATTATTTTTATTTTTTACTCAAAATCTGATTACCATTCCAAACTTTGTGTGTGAGATGTTTGAGGAAATTGAAAGTAGAATGGATGAGTACAGAAGGGGTGGAGTAAGTCAACTGTTGATTTCTTATGGTAGGCCTTACAATCCTGAAAACTCAGCAAAAATGGCTCATTAGATGAGGTGCTGTATGGTTGAAGTGGGTTTTGTTTTGCAGAAATTAACTGTGCATTCAGTAAGAGAAGCTATGGTAAATAAAGTATTTGTATCGTATGCTGACGATACCCAGCTTCTGTTCCCCTTCCATACCATGACACCGGCAATTAAACATGCATTTGCCAACGGTATGAGAGCAGTATCTGACTGGATGACCTTCAATTGCTTATAATGTAATGTGAGCAAGACGGAGGTCGTACTTTTTGGAGAAGCCCCCCTCCTATGGTCGCCTGAGTGGTGGCCCGCGGATTTAGGAGCTGCTCCTTGCCCTAAGCAGATAGTGAAAAATTTGGGAGTGCGGCTTGACCAGGCATTATTACTAAAGGAACATGTGAATCTGGTGGCGGGAACCTGCTTCAGGACCATTGGGCTCCTGAGGCGTGTGTTCCCATTCCTGGATGATTGCTATAGGAAAACACTGGTTCAGACATTGGTCGTCAGTAGATTGGACTACTGCAATGGACTGCTCCTCTCAGCCAACGAGGAGCAATTGAGCAGTTTGCAGGTGGTCCAGAATACTGCGGCCAGATTAGTCCTTGATGCTCCTAATAGTTTCCCGTCATGCCCTCTTCTGCATAAGCTCCACTGGCTGCCCATACGCCAGAGAATTGAGTTTAAAGTCTGTTGTGTAATTCACAGATGCCTTTATGGATCTGGCCCTAAATATCTGGCTGAATTATTTCAGCCTTATATTCTGACCCATTTTTTGCGATCTAGCAACTTATTATTGCTGCAGATTCCGCGAATTAAGAAGGCAAAACAAGGAGGTCGTGCATTGTCTTATAAGGGCCCCACTCTCTGAAACACTTTGCCCCTAACCTTAAGACAAATTACCAATCTACATAAATGAATGAATGAATTACACATTTGTTACGCGCACAGCTACCCGTAGGCATCCTGGCGCCCTTTGCTCATTCATTCACAGAGTTAGGCAAACAGGTGAGTTTTAACAAGCCTCCTGAATTTTTGATGATTGGGTTTCAATCTAATGGAGTCAGGAAGACTATTCCATAGTTTGGTTGCCTGTAGCGAAAAGCGTCTCCCACCTGTACGTGTTCTTTTTGTTTTAGGGATCACTAGCAGATTCTTATTATTAGATCTGAGGGTCCGTTGAGGGCAATAGGGGGAGAACATGGCTTGAATTAGTACGCGGCCAGTCTTATAGAAGGCTTTATGTACCGTGGTCAAGGACTTAAACTCCACTCTCCTTTGCACTGGGAGCCAGTGTAACTGGCGCAAACCAGATCTGGCAGTGGTCCGTCGTGGGATGTCCAGTAACAGACGTGCGGCACAGTTTTGGACCGTCTGGAGGATTTTAATAGCGCCTTGTGGAGCTCCCAGATAGAGTGCATTGGAGTAGTCAAGGCGCGATAATATCAGGGATTGTACCAGTATTCTCCTGGAACTGAACGGGAGGAGTTTAATGGTTTTCCTCAGTTGTCTCAGTAAGGCATAACAGATCGCTGCTACCTTGCGCACCTGTACTCCAAGATTAAGGGCAAGGTCGAGCCAGACCCCCAGGCTCTTAATTTGGCTTTTTGGTGGGGGGGGGCTGTCCAAGGTAAAGTGGCCACCAGTTGTCAATGGTGGACGGAGGCTTCTGTCCCAGTAACATTACCTCTGTTTTCGCACCGTTCAATTTAAGAAAGGATGTATCCATCCATGCGTGGATATCCGTTAGACAAGAGGAGAGATTTTTATAGGGGGCATTCTGAGACGCTAGTGAGATGATCAATTGCGTATCATCTGCATACGTCACCAGCTGTACTCCCCAGGGCAGAATCACCTCAGCCAAAGGCCTCCTATAGATATTAAATAGTGTAGGGCTGAGGGAAGAGCCCTGGGGAACACCACACTGGAGACGCATTTGGGGTGAAGAAGCGTTGTCCTCAAAGACCATGAAGGTCCTTTCCGTTAGAAAGGAGCGCAGCCAATTGAGCGCTTGCCCCCCAACCCCTACTTCTCTCAGCCTCTGCAGCAAGATGTTATGATTCATGGTATCGAATGCCGCACTAAGGTCTAAGAGAAGTATGGCAGCATTGCAGCCGGTGTCAAGGATCTTCCTAGTCTCCTCTACCATCGTAATAAGGGCAGTCTCTGTTCCCTGAAGGCTCCGAAAGCCAGTTTGCGTAGGGTGCAGTACATTCCTTTCCTCCAGAAATGCAGAAAGCTGGGCATTTACATACTTTTCGGCAAGCTTACTGACTGTTGGCAGCAAGGATATAGGCCGATAATTTGCCCAGTCATCTGGGTTAAGGTTTTTTTTTTTTAGAAGAGCCTTTACTCTGTCTTGTTTCCAGGAAGGGGGCACCGTGCCAGAGGCCAGTGAGGAGTTTATCACCTCCTGTATAAGTGGAGTCACCGTCTCCGATACCAGCTGTAAAATCGTAGGGGGTGCTGGATCCAATGGGGACCCAGATTTTAAGTTTTTAAGCAGTCCCTGAGTAGTCAAAACATCCATGGGAGGAAATTCTTTAAACTCTGCCATGTCTTCACCCACAGGAGTAGATGATTCTGTAGGGGCGTGGGGGAAGGAGGAATAGATATTTATCACTTTTTCCGAGAAAAATGTGGCCAGCTCATTAGAACGTAGTTGCGCTTTGTTGGAATCGGCCAGTGAGGTCGGTGCTGTAATCAATGATTTAAAGATTTTGAACATTTCACGGGGAGCATTGGCTGAGGTATAAATTTTATCCTGGAAATACTTAGATTGTGTAGTTTTAATTTCCCGTTTGTATTTCCTAAGAGCAGTCTTATAGTTCTCCTTCATATCTGGAGTGGAGTTCTTCCTCCACTTTCTTTCCTCCTGTTTACAACACCGCTTGAGTGCCTTTAATTCTTCGGTGTACCAAGGTTTCTTATTCTCCCCACGTCTGTGGGAGAATTGGGATTTAGGGAGGGTAAGGTCTAGGGAATTTTCTACCCACTGGTTGAACTGGGCATTAGCTTCTATAGGGTCATTCTTTAAACTAGGTAGGGATTCCCTAAGATTAAGGTTCCAGTTATCCACTGGGAGCTTAGACCATATCCGGGTTATTCTCTTAGATGTTGTTGCAGGTCTGTCTTGTTCTGTCAAAGGCAGCGTGAAGAGTAGCAGATAATGGTCTGACCAGGGGACCCTGATTGAATTGGTAAATTTAAGGTTACCCAGATTAGTATAGCAGTGATCTAAGGTATGTCCTGCTTTATGAGTAGGGCCTAGTACCAGTTGAGTGAGCTGAAGTGCTTCCAAGCTAGAAGTTAATTTAAGACATGCAGATGAATCCGGTTCGTCTAAATGTATGTTAAAGTCACCTAAAATGGTGAAATTGGGGGAAGCACTCGCTAGGGTAATATCGTTCGTAAATAATTCCTCACAGAATTGCCCATATGTGCCAGGGAGTCTGTAAACTAACAGCCCCGATAGTGTGGAAGTGGAGGAGAAGGTAATGGTAAACAAGAGACCTTCAGCTCCAGAAATATTTACTTTCTCGATTCTAGCTGCCATTGCCCTACTAAGGATAATACCAATACCTCCACCTCGTGTATCTACCCGATTCTGCCTCAGGAAGGTGTAGTCAGAGGGGAGTGCCCGAACAATGTCAGGGTCAGAGCTTTCGGAGGTCCATGTCTCCGTGAGAAATAGTACGTCAAGTTCCTGCTCCTCCACAAGAAGGTGGAGCTGGGTAGCATGTGCAGGAAGGGATCTGCAATTAAGTAGCCCTAAGGAGATTGGGCAGGAGGTGGTCTTATTATGGCCAGACGTCTCAGAAGTGAAACGATACCTACATCCTGTGCAGGGAGGTGAAATTCTGGTGTGTATTCGTAATTTGCTGCATTGCCCAGTTACATTTTTCCTTAACGCTAATAGAGCGTTGCGACTATACGTTAAATGAGGGAGTTTGGGCTTGGGCGACGCAGAGTGACTGGGCCCTGGGTCCGTCCTGGCCCGGACGGGCCCAGACGGGCTTACCTCAGGTGCACCTCCGGCGCAATTACGGCGCGTCCGCATAGCGCGTCCGCTGTGCGGAGGTAGAAGGGCGTGTTTAACTAACAGCACCGAGTGCCTGTGTACTGATGAGCTAGAGCTCCAACTGACCAGGGGAATACCTCCCCAAGATGGCCGACGCCCAATTCCCCTCGCCTCCCAGTTCGAAGCTGGCTCGAGAGCCCAGATCTGTCCCAATGGAATTGCGCTAGTAATTTTAAAAGTGCCACTAAGCAAAATGATAAAATGCAATTTTTAAAAAACGATCTTTTCACTTTTTTAAAGCAATCTAATCAGGCTATCTACGATGTGTAGAGGAGTGAGGGTGTAAGAGTAGCTCTTCCGGCAGCCGCCTGCGAAGAGTGAGCAAATCATGCCTTTAAGAAATCCCTGAAGACTCATCTGTTTCCGGCTGTGAAAGATCTAGGGCTTTTTTATGACTATGGTATGATCTGGCATCTTGGAAGACCTTAAAAGCGCGGAGATACCTCTTGGGGTCGATTCCGGCGCTATATAAGAAACAAAATAAATAAATAAAATAAATAAATAACAGGTGGTCGTTTAGAAAAGATTTTTAAGGGAGCAGTTTGGTCTAATGTGGATGTGTTTGCAATGTTTTATTTGAAGCCAGTGGACCATGTGCCATCAGTGGTGTTGTCACAGCTTTAAACATGCATAAATCTAGCCTCCAGTCTTGACATGAAAAGTAGATTCTCCAAGTTTGTGAATAGAGAATCTGGATTTCATTAAAGACACCAAGGTTAGCATTATCTCTCTCATCTTCCCAGGAAGAATAAATGTGGAAGAGGGGGAAGGTATATTATGTTATATCTGACAAAAGGATGTGAAAAATGTTGTGAATTGCTTTTGGAGAACAGTATATATTTGCCAGATGTTGTTTTCTTTTAGATACACAATAAGGAAAGAGAAGAAGTTGGGGTGACAGTATTGATCGCTAGTTTTCATGGCGGTTAAAGTTGTTGGAACAGAGTTTCATACATCAATCCATATCCAAACCTATCCATCCATTTTCAAACATATCCATCAAACAAATCCATCCATTCATCCCTTCACACAAACATCCATCCTTGCACTTATCCATCCCAGTTTTATCCATCCTTTCAGTCATCAATCCATCCATCTTTCTGCTCAACAATCCGCTCTTTCACTTCACCCATCCATCCTCACCTTTCCCTCATTCATTCATCCTTTCATTCAGCCATCCATCTATACTCCCGATCACCTATCCATCCATTCTTTCACTCATCCATCCATCCAACCTTTCACTTCATCCATCCATCCAGCCAGCCTTTCAATCAACTAATCAGCCAGACATCCATTGATCCATCCATTCATCCTTTTGAGGAAATATGAATTTTTATGGTCAATTGTGTCCCCTATCGTAGACCCCAACGGCTCCATGTACGTGCTTCAAGTACATGTATGTTCCCTCCACTTCCAGCTATGAAGACGCAAATACATTTGCGTCCAACGTTAACATGTCCTCTTTCAGATCCACCATGAATGGGTCGAATATTCCGTTCCTAAGTATGCCTTGCCACCGTCTTTATATGGTGCACCTTTCACGTTTTTCGGCTCTGGCGAGTTAGGCCCTGATTTCTGCCATCGAGCCTTTTCCTGCCTTCTGCCTCTGAATGCTACAGCCTGGACCTGCATCTGTATCCATGACCTTTGTCTTACTCCCTGCGCGGCTAGCGGTGCCTGGCTCGGCCTGCTTGCCTGCCAAGACTGTATTTTGCCTTCAAGTTATCTGCTCCGCTCCTCGAAAATACATTCCTGTCTAGTAGTTTAGGTAAACATCCTTCCAGCTGCAGAGCAAAGGGCCCGGCCTTTCTGTCTCCGTGCAAGTAATTCACTGCTCCTGTTACCATGGTAGGCCCATGCCCCCTCGCATCTCATGTAGACACGTAGCCGTTTATGCACGCACTAGCAGTCAGTATAGAATAGCCTCTGCCCGAGAGACCTTTCCTTCCAGATAATACAGTTCCTCAAACACAAGATATTAGATATGATTTGGGATTAGGTTGTTCTGACACCCCAGACTTCTGTCTCCTCATGTAAGGCTAAATGTCAAATCCCCTTCACCCTCCAAGTTCCACGTCAATTACACGTCATGCTGCTGCGCGCGCATCTCTGCCATGTATTTCTGCTGACACTGCAGGATTCTCTTATGGATCCACCCACCTGTGACACCTCTATATGACGTTTCTAGTACACGCCCTTGTGCACGCCTTCTGTTACGCCTTATTCATTACGTATGTGTGTTCTTATCTCTCCTCTCAGCTGTTACGCCTTCTGCATCCATCACCACTGTAATACATTGACTATATATATGATAATCTGTCAATAAAGTATTGTCTATCCCTTCCTGAACCTTCGTGGTGATGGAACATGATTGCCTGGTTCGAACCAATTCCTTTTTAAGGAATAAAACCCCTTTTAAAACCTCAGATGCCACGGACTCTGCCTCTTATTTTTTCTGAGTTATTCTTATTGAACTTTACCACATAAATTAAGTATAGGTAATTTAAATTTACCACATAATTGGTGCCCGAATAGGGACCCCTCCCCCACCTTACGCACCGGCGGTGCGTTGCAGGCCCGGTCCCCTGCCACAGCCGTGACGGACAACAACGCGTACCCGCAGGATTTCCTGTACCTCCCTCAGGCCAACGGAGGTGACTGAGGCTGCGATCGACACCCAGACGAGGCGGTGAGGAGTGCGGAGGATCCCGACCAGAGCCCAGCTGAGAGAGCAAGGTCCGAGGTATTCAGAGGCCCACCAGGTTCCGAAGTTCTGAAGTACCTACGTCACGAGTCGAGTCGAGTCCAGTCCGGTCCAGTCCAGTGTCGAGTTTCCGAGGCCTTCTGTTCCGTGCTTCCCGGTGAGTACCGTTGCTGGGGACGCATCTAGACGAGCGCATTAATTTGTGCCGGTCAAGACGGGTTTGGGTACACAGACCCGGTCTGCACTGTTTTAGCGGTGTATCTGTACTATTTAGCAGTATATCCGGTCTGCACTGTTTTAGCGGTGTATCTGTACTGTTTAGCAGTATATCCAGTATGCAGTTAGCTAGTTTTATCCTAATTATTGTTGTTCGTTTTAATATGTTTTAATGTGCTTTAAATGTCGTGGTATGAGTGATTGTTCGATCTTCATTACTGTGTTTATTGTATTAACTGTGTTCAAGTTCGAGTAAGTATCAAGTAGCAAGATTCAAGATGCCTTTATTTTCCAAACTAAGACAAATAAAAACTAGAAAAGGGATACTCAAGGAAGCTGTTCCCATCCCACCCAGGGACACTCCTGGATATTTTATGTACCATAAGCACGGCCTAGATGCCGTATTATACCTTGACTTGTGGGTGGACTACACCAAGGATTTAGAAGAGAATCAGAAATGGCCCGCTACGGGGACATGGGATGCCGATTGCATCATGAGAGTAGAAGAAGCATTATGGAAAAAGAAAGCCAGACAGTCACAGAAAGATGCCATTGAATTATGGCATAAAGAATCGCATAGACGCACAGAGAAAGCACTCAGAAAAGCAGAGAAAAGTAGAGAGGATTCAGAAAAAGCCCGAGAAAATGTATTAGTTGAGGAAGGTATACGAGTAAAAGCAGAACAAGTAGACCGACAGCGAAATACTCTTGCGAATGGTATGTATCCTCTTTTGGCCGCGGGTTTACCTAAGGCCACCCCGGAAGTACCGAAAGATCTGCCACCTCCATTAATCCCGACTGAATTACGTCACAAGACCGCAAAGGACATGTTCCTTTCTTCCTATTTAGACGATGTAGCCCCCGAATATGTCAATGTTCCGCCGGCACCCATACCACCCGCTGACGGCACTCCACCCCGAGATAATCTACCCCCACCTCCGCAACAACAAACTCCTCCTCCCGTTCCACATCCTCCGCCTCTTCCCCCAGGCCTTCCTGCACCTATTATTCCTAGCATGCACCCACTAAACCCTTTTTTACCTGGCACCTCAGGAGGTGCGACAGGAGGTTTTCGAACGCCGCCACCAACACATCGACTGACTTATAGGGATTTAGCACAACAACGTACACCTCAAACAGCGAGTTACGGCATACTTAAAGAGCCTCTTACAGACTGTAGATATGATTCAGTACCCGGTAAAGACGACAGAATGATGCTAGCATCAGTACGTCTACGACGAGTTGCAAACTATTTAATGTTACTACCAGGAATGATTGATCATCTAGACAGAATATATCACTTTGTCCAAACGGGGGAAGGTCCTGAAAGTATTGGCGAGGCCATGGCACACCAGAAAGTTGACACTCAAAGGATGATATTACGTTTTTTCATAAACTGCTTGATAAGAGACCAAGATAGGCCTGGTGTAGACCAGGAAGAAATGAAAGCACTTAACAAATGGGGTCAGAATATAGCAGACGGAAAACATGATAAACAGAGTTGTATAGACAACATGTACCGAAGGATCCGAAAAGCAGTAGAAAAAATACACGAAAGAAGACCGCCTGAAATAGAAATAGATTCAGACAAGATTGAATCCTCAGAGGAACAACCAGAAACGACAACAGAAACATTGCAATTACCAGCTAGAGAAATGATAGCATATGTAGGTAAGGGAAGACCCTTTAATAATTCAATGCGTCCGGTACGTCCAGAAAGTAAGAGACTTTTTCAAGCAGCCATGTCAAATCCAAAGACTCCTGAACATTTGTTTCAGGCTACCGATAAAATACTTCAAGAACGAATGGGGTACCATGTACTCGATTCCATGGATGAACAAGAATTAGCCAGGTCAGCAGTACAATGGGCTGACAGTTCTGATAAATATAGTGATGACGCGTTAGTGCAAACGTTTTTGAATCTTTCCCCAGACGAACAGCGTCTAGCTGGTACGTACATGATACAACACCTCCTTATATTGTATAAAAGCCAACACTCTGATCCTGGTCCCCTACCTGATATATTAATAGAACTACTCATGAATAAATGGAGAGGCCTAGGTACCGATTTAATTAAAGTAATTCTAGAACATCGGCACAGATATAGTGCCTTCCTGTGCCCACAGTTTGCTCCAGCTCCATCCATAGAAAGAAAAGCGTATTACATAGACAGACAGAATCCCTTACGAGAAGTGCACCCAGTCAGGAATGATGATAATACTTTTAGACGCGTGTTTGTGTACACGCCCATAACTAAAATAGAACTATTGGAAATGAAGAAATTAGTGCCCAGCCATGACAAAGATCCAGCAGGTTTTCACCGTGAAATAAAAGACATGTTACTCATGGGTGATTATACATATCCTGACATTATGAAAATATTAAAAGTTTTGTTGCCTGCTGGTATTTACGAGAAACTCAAAGAAAAAGAATGGGAGGTGGGAGAGCAAAAGATTGATTGGGCTGCATTAGAAAACGAAGAAAACACTCGAACTCCAGGCCTAGGGCTTGGGGACAAGACTAAAGCATTACCAGGATTGTTAGTACAAGTATTGCCACGTTTATTAGCAACGAAAAAGGAAGACTGGGGTGCAATCTCAGCCTGCAAACAGAAACCCGATGAAGACACTAGTGATTTTTATTCCCGATTTGAGAAATGTTTTGGTATTAATAGTGGCCTGAAAGCAAGTAGCGAGTCATATCCACATCTTTTTGTAACAAAATTAGTCGAGAATTCCTTGCCCCAGGTTAAGAATAGAGTACTGAAAGTCGAGAGCACATGGCAAGCTAATACCCATTCACAAATGTTACAAATGTTACAGTACCACCAGAATAGAATTAGAGAAGAACAAGAACACGAACAAAGACGTATGAAAGACACAAAAATGAAAATGCTAGTTGCTCAGTCAGTTCCAGCTGACGGTCAAAAAAAGGGTATGACACAGTCCAGTAATTCAGCGGCTCCTGTTAAAGGGACATGCAACTATTGTAAACAGCCAGGTCACTATATAAACGATTGTGCAGTTCTGAAACACAATATCTCTACGGGTAAAACCAAAGAGAGACCGCGTCCACCTAGACAAGATCAGATCCAACAACAAGTACCCCAGAATGTACAGCCTATGCATGCTTCACAACAGAAAGTACAGACCGTAGCAGTACCACAGCCACAGCCTATTGCCGCAACACAAAACACGACACAACAAATGTACCAGTATGCACAAAATGATTATCCCGATTATCAACGATACACATGAAACAGCCTAGAGAGGGAGGTTGGCTTGCCTCTTATTGAGGTTCCTGTAGATCAAGAGGGTCCTTATGTACATAGTCAAGTATTAGGGAAAGACAGAAAGTTTTTAATTGATACAGGGGCAAGCAGGACAACTATAAGTCACTACGAGGTTCCAGGGGCACCCCTCTCAGGCTCACAGAATGTTTCCCTTGGATTTTCAGGAAAGGCTATTGTTAATGAAGTATCGCAACCACTTCCCCTTGCAGTTGGTCCATTGACACGTACTACAGATTTATTGCTTACAAAATCATGTCCAGAAAACTTGTTAGGTATAAAGACACTGAAAGCTCTAGGAGCTGTAATTTGCTGTTCTCCGGAAGGAGTAAGACTGTTTTTACGTGACTTTAAGGGTCACTATGTGTTGAGAGATATGGACCACAGATTACAGAATGTCCCTGCACATTTATGGGCACAAGGCCCCACTGATGTAGGTTGTATGCACATTACACCATATCGAGTCACACTCAAGCCAGGAGTGGTATTACCACGAATTCGACAATACAAGTTACCCCCAGATGCTGTGATGGCTTTACTGAAAATCATTGACGAGCTCATTGCACAAGGAGTGGTTGTGGAAACCGACTCCAATGTATGTAATTCCCCCATCATTCCGATTCTTAAACGTACTGATCCAAATGCACCCCCAGTTTATCGATTAGTTATCGATTTCCGAGAATTGAAGAAATGCATTGTACCACAGTATCCCGTGGTTCCAGACATCTCTTCATTATTGACAGCTATTGATTCAGAAGCAACGTTCTTTACTGTAATTGACCTCAAGAACGCCTTCTTTAGTGTCCCAATCGATCCGGAAAGCCAATATTTGTTCGGATTCTGTTTAAATGGACGAAGCTTCAAATTTGCACGCGCACCTCAAGGATTCACAGAAAGCCCCAGCATCTATAGCCAAGCACTGAAAAGACAACTTGACAGTATTCACATGCCTGATAACACTGCCCTGCTTCAGTATGTCGATGATCTGCTGATCACCGCCCGAAGCGAACCTGAATGTGAACGAGCATCACTGACGGTTTTGCATTTTCTGGCCGAAAAGGGGCATAAGGTGTCCCCTTCGAAGCTGCAATTCTGTGTTCAGCAAGCTGTGTACCTTGGGCACTTGCTGTCCAAAGGGGGGAGACAGCTCACACCTGACCGCATCCAGTTAATTGTAAACATGTCACCACCCAAGACACAAAAGGAGGTGCGGGCCTTCATAGGCCTCACTTCTTACTGCAGACAATGGATTCCCCAGTACGCATTTCTAGCAAAACCACTCATACAGTTGACAACCCAGGAGGCAGCGACATCGACTGTCCTCCCTTGGACTCAGGAACATACACAAGCTTTTGAAGACTTAAAAAAAGCCTTATGCCAAGCACCTGTTTTAGCAACACCATGTTACAGCAAGCCTTTTACACTTTTTGTCACAGAACGCGAAGGTACTGCATTGTCAGTACTCACTCAGGAACAAGCAGGTTCACACAAACCGTGTGCTTACTTTTCTAGTACATTAGATCCGGTAGCCCAGGCTCTGCCTGCGTGCTTGAAATCAGTAGCAGCGACAGCTCTAGCAATCAGACAAAGCGATTCCATAGTGTTAGGACACCAATTGACAGTGCAAGTTCCACATTCCGTGGAAGTTCTTTTAAACCGAACACAGACCCAGCACTTGACTATAGCACGACTGACAGGTTATGAATTGACATTGTTTCAGCCACACATAGAAATCAGACGCTGTAATACATTGAATCCTGCTACACTTTTGCCATTAAGTGGAACAGACCCATTGGCACATGATTGTATTGAAATCATTACTATTACGACGAAACCCAGACAAGACTTGACAGACACTCCATTACCAGATCCAGACCTGACACTTTATGTGGATGGTTCATGCATGAGAACAAGTACAGGAGAGTTAGTGGCCGCCTACGCAGTCACGACAGAAACCGAAGTTATAGAAACAAATTGTATTGACACCCTGTCAGCTCAAGCAGCAGAGCTCATCGCTCTGACACAAGCCTGTATTCAAGCCAAAAATAAGAGAGTTAACATATACACAGATTCACGTTATGCATTCGGAGTTGTACACGACTTCGGAGTGCTCTGGCGAGAGAGAGGTTATTTGACTTCTCACGGTGCCAACATTCAACACGGTCTCCTCATTCAAGCTCTGTTAGACGCAATACATCTGCCTACTGCCATATCCATCATGAAGTGCAAGGCACATACGAAAGTCACCGATATCATTTCCCGGGGTAACGACCTGGCAGACCGAACAGTCAAGCAGACAGCTCAGAATCAGACTCACGCAACTGACTTGACAAAGACAATAGTCCCGACACCGACACACTGCATGACAGTTAGGGATCCCGCCCTTGATGTAATTGACATACAGACACATGCTACACCAGATGAAATCAAGAAATGGACTGAACTAGGAGGGATCCAAACAGATCAGGGATGGATGACGAAGGGAAAATCTACATGGTTTCTCCCCGACTCTATGGTTCAAGTCATCATTAATACAGTACATAGTCCAGCGCATCTAGGAGAAAAAGCTATGCTAGACAGTATTCAAAACATTTGGTTCAATAAACATTTACGAGCAGCAGCCAAACAGAAAGTGCGTACATGCATGATTTGTTGTCAGTTCAACCCAGGTAAAAGCATTCCTGTAAAGCAAGGTGGATTTCATCCTCCCGATCACCCTTTTGAAGTCCTCCAGATGGATTATATCCAGATGGAACGTTGTCGAGGATTCAAATATGTCCTCGTAATTGTATGTGCACTTTCCCGTTGGACAGAAGCATATCCAGTCCCAGATTACACTGCTCCGACCACTGCCAAGCAGCTGGTTCGTGAATTTTTCCCACGGTATGGTTTGCCCCCTATCGTATACTCAGATAACGGTCAGCCATTCTCATCCGAGCTTGTGAAACAGGTTACACTCCTGCTAGGATACCAGTGGAAATTCCACTGTGTCCGACATCCCGAGGCAGCAGGTCTCGTGGAACGCCATAATCAGACTCTGAAAATTCGTCTTGCCAAAATCTGTAGGGAGAAAGGCGTCGACTGGATAGTAGCTTTACCAGTTGCGCTCTTTTATATGAGAATGGTCGCCCATTCTAGAACAGGGCTATCCCCGTACGAGGTGGTCTTTGGTAGGCCACCGAATATGTGGGGGACGCCTTTGCCTCGAAAAATCACAGATGTTGACTGTAATATGCTGACAGATTACCTTGCCTCCTTGATGTCTGCACTACAATCTTGTCGTTCACAGGTAGCTGCAGCCTTTCCCGACAACACCGAGGTGAAGCCCCATGAAGTTGTTCCAGGAGACCTCGTATTCGTAAGGAACTTTGACAGGAGGAGTCCGCTGGAGCCCCGTTGGCAAGCGCCGAAGATAGTACTTTTAACCACAAGGACAGCGATTAAAGTCGAGGGCCGCAAGGGCTGGCTTCACTCGAGTCATATTAAAAAGTTTCATGGACTGCCGCCAGATCTGAACTTTCAGCCCTGCCCTCCTCCACAGACTGACTCAAAACTCCCCCTGGTCGAGAAAACTGCTTCTCATCAATATAAATTAAAACTGAGGTCTAGCAAGTCAGACAGTTTAATTGTTTAAGTCCTCCCCTAGGTGAATCGGTTAGACGAGTCTCTGACATGTATCCCCTAGACCGCAATAGAGAGAGAGATAGACAGAAACAGCTCAAGAAACATGAATATTGTAAATCACTTCGTAGTCACTGTATTGTGACACTATTGATTATGTTTTTTCTAAGTCTTTTGATTATTGCTGCAAGTATACTGTTACATATATACTACCCTATTTTCAAACGTGCACATTCTGCCTTCAATGTCACTGCCGAGCACTCTTTCAGTGAACTGCCCCCGCATGAGTTATCTTACCGACTTGCGCTGCGCAACAATACATTCATTAGCATGTTACATCATTCCCATCAGACCAGCAATGCTACAAATTGTTGGATATGTGGCCGACTCCCTCCCTATCAGAAATACAAGGGAGTTCTGCCCCTCTTTCCGTACCCGTTCACACACAATGGTTCCTGTGGTGCATGGTTTAGTTTGATTAATTCTTTAGATTCAAATACCGTAGTTTACCAGGGCAACTGGATATGGGGAGACCTGAACGTAGTTTTGCATAAAGCCTGTTACCCTAACAAGGAGGGTCTTCCCAAAAGGACAGAGACTGATCTAGAAAATGAAGTATATGGATTAGGTAACTTTACACTTAACCTCATGATTCTGAATGTTGAATCCGAAGCTGCACCAGTCTTGCCTGCTATGTCAGTATTACCAGTCAAAGGTGAATTATGTGTTAGAAAGAATAGTTCAGTACACCTGGGTCATAGTAAATGTACTACTGTGGTCGAATTCAGTGATCAAGGCAAGTCTACATTTAGAACTTCCCGTCATTCCTATTTCATTTGTGGTCATACCGCATATATACGCTTACCTCTAGATTGGGATGGCACCTGTTACATTGCATTCCTTCTGCCACTTGTTTTCCTAGCCCCTCCTGATTATCACAGGAACTCCCATCTAGTACACAATAGACCCCAGAGAGATCTCCCGATTGTCGACTACACTGAAACGGCATGGGAGCAATACACAGACTTCAATAAAGGTTTCTTTTCCTACTTAGGTGCTGTCTTTAATAGTAAACTGATACGTAAATTAACCAGAACCCTCGAAGCAGTAGTGAATGAAACTACTTCTGCCCTAGGCAACTTAACGGAGGAGCAGTCTGCGATGCGGATTGTTGTTCTCCAAAATCGTCTTGTCCTTGACGTCATCCTGGCCGACAGGGGCGGAGCCTGTAGAGTCATCGGATCGAGCTGCTGTGTTTTCATTCCAGAAAACGCGCCATCAGTATATAGAGCCATAACCCGTCTTCACAAGATTGCAAGTCAGATACACCAGAATCCAGGCACCTGGACTTGGTCCGGTTGGTTCTGGAGCGTGTTGTCAGCCTGGGGATGGAAGGTCCTATCCTTCCTAGGTATTGCCCTTCTCATAATATTCAGTTGCTGCCTATGTCTACAATGTGGGCCAGCGATTTGCGGCCTGTGTGCCACATCATGTATTCCTCATTCAAGTCCACATTCAAAATACCGTAAGAAGAAAGAAGAGCAAATGATGTTACGTGAACAGATTGATAGATTAATGAGGATTGATATATCATGAAGGGTCCGTAGGGGACAAGGAGGGAATGAGGAAATATGAATTTTTATGGTCAATTGTGTCCCCTATCGTTGACCCCAACGGCTCCATGTACATGCTTCAAGTACATGTATGTTCCCTCCACTTCCAGCTATGAAGACGCAAATACATTTGCGTCCAACGTTAACATGTCCTCTTTCAGATCCACCATGAATGGGTCGAATATTCCGTTCCTAAGTATGCCTTGCCACCGTCTTTATATGGTGCACCTTTCACGTTTTTCGGCTCTGGCGAGTTAGGCCCTGATTTCTGCCATCGAGCCTTTTCCTGCCTTCTGCCTCTGAATGCTACAGCCTGGACCTGCATCTGTATCCATGACCTTTGTCTTACTCCCTGCGCGGCTAGCGGTGCCTGGCTCGGCCTGCTTGCCTGCCAAGACTGTATTTTGCCTTCAAGTTATCTGCTCCGCTCCTTGAAAATACATTCCTGTCTAGTAGTTTAGGTAAACATCCTTCCAGCTGCAGAGCAAAGGGCCCGGCCTTTCTGTCTCCGTGCAAGTAATTCACTGCTCCTGTTACCATGGTAGGCCCATGCCCCCTCGCATCTCATGTAGACACGTAGCCGTATATGCACGCACTAGCAGTCAGTATAGAATAGCCTCTGCCCGAGAGACCTTTCCTTCCAGATAATACAGTTCCTCAAACACAAGATATTAGATATGATTTGGGATTAGGTTGTTCTGACACCCCAGACTTCTGTCTCCTCATGTAAGGCTAAATGTCAAATCCCCTTCACCCTCCAAGTTCCACGTCAATTACACGTCATGCTGCTGCGCGCGCATCTCTGCCATGTATTTCTGCTGACACTGCAGGATTCTCTTATGGATCCACCCACCTGTGACACCTCTATATGACGTTTCTAGTACACGCCCTTGTGCACGCCTTCTGTTACGCCTTATTCATTACGTATGTGTGTTCTTATCTCTCCTCTCAGCTGTTACGCCTTCTGCATCCATCACCACTGTAATGCATTGACTATATATATGATAATCTGTCAATAAAGTATTGTCTATCCCTTCCTGAACCTTCGTGGTGATGGAACATGATTGCCTGGTTCGAACCAATTCCTTTTTAAGGAATAAAACCCCTTTTAAAACCTCAGATGCCACGGACTCTGCCTCTTATTTTTTCTGAGTTATTCTTATTGAACTTTACCGCATAAATTAAGTATAGGTAATTTAAATTTACCACACTTTCACTGATCCATCCATCCACCCTTTCATGCAGACATCCATCTACCCTCCCTTTCACATATCCATCCATATTTTCCTCACTCATCCATCCACCCTTTCTCTCATCCATACATCCATCATTTTACTCATCCATCCATTCATTGTTCCTCCCTTTCACTCATTCAAACTTACATCCACCCTTTCACTCTTTCATTCAAGCATCTATCCATTCACTCTTTCACTCAACCATCCATTCACCAATTAACTCACACATCCATCCATCCATCCCATTGTTTCACTCACTCATCAACCCTATTACCCATCCATGAATACATTCACCCTTTCAGACATCCATCCATCCATCCATCTTCCATCCAGTATCCATCTACCCTCCCTTTAACTCAACCATCATTTAACTCATCCATCCTTTTACTACATCATTCATCAACCCTTTCACTCCATTCATTCCACCCAGTCCTTCACGCCATCCATCTATCCATCCATCGATCGATCCACTCCACTCATCTATCCATTTGCCCTTTCACTCACAATCCATTCTTTCATTCACTCATCCATCCTTTCTCTCATTATTCATCCATTTCCTTTTCACTCACCCTTCCATCCATTGTTTCACGCACACATCCATTGATAAAGCTATCCATTCATCCTTTAACCTACTAACCCTCCTATCCTTTTAAGTTAATTATGAGCATGTGTCTGATGAGTTGCAGACAGAAGAGGTCCATTAAGAACCGCAACCCCTCTGTAGCTGCTGAAGCGGGGGGTTAACAACGCCCCTTGACACACGTAACCCCATTTCCATGTTAACCGTAGCACTTTGAAGCTCAAGGTAGGCTCCACTTAGAGCATATTAGTAAAGCTTCTCAAAAAAGCTCAAAACACCAATTGCATTGCTACAATGATCGGCATTGTTGCATTACTGTTACTTCCTAACATATACAGATCACCTCATTTACCATGGAGAATGTACAAAGCGTGATGTAATGTGTGCTGTAATTCCACCTACAATTACAGATTCAGTGCTTGTGTATGCAGTAAATTTGTATGTCCAAATACCACATGTGATACAACTGTGCATGTATCTACCCCGTGTGGAAGACACCAAACAATAATAAGACTGTTCTGTAGTTCAAAACATGACAGAGAATTTCCACAAGAAACACAAACTGGTTATTGTGATCCTCTAAATATGAGGTCAGGATGGGTTGAGGAAATAACCTCCTAAGAATAAACACAATGGAGTAATCACACCAGTATCCAGGCGCTATGGCCCATCACCTAATATATCTGAGCACAATAACCAGGGTAGATGGCTCATTACTAGACTTAAGAGTGTCAACAGAGATCTGTATGCCATAAAGTGATTACCCACAATTTTGGCAATCCCAAAGGGTAGAATATTGCTTCTCTATCACAATGCCTCTATCATTCTCAGTGGAGACTTCAATCTATCCTGTATGGGACCTTAGACGGAGAATAGAGCCCAGATTTACCATTATTTGGTGCAACGCAACACAGCAAGACAACTTGCTGAGTTGCGTAAAATGGACTGAGCAGGAATGTGCCATATGCTGCAAAGATGCCTGCATTACTGGCAGGATTTTTCGTGTGCAGCAAGGGTTACCTTCCTGCATTTAAACAGTTCTCAGAGGTATTTTCCTCATTCTTCATGTGCTGCAGAACGCAGGACATGCAGAAAGAGGAAATAGCTTAAACATAATTCTTCTTGTTATGCCTGTTTGCAAAGTGTAATATTTTGACACAGATTCAGGTTTACTAAGCTTGACAAATTTCGGATTGCACCAATATCCATGGGTGGATGTGTGCAAGCACCCACACTCCACCCACAGAACTCCTTCCTAATGCAGAGTAATGCAAGGCAGCAACTGGCACTGCCTTGATTTTTTCTAGATTTACTAAGTCACGCAGAGCAACACAAGGTGATTGTGTGGCTTATTAAATGTGACTTAAGGGCTTGGTTGCCTTGTGTCACCTGGTGTGATGCAAGGGCAACACATGCCCCTAGGATATCAGGGCCAAGATGTCTAAATTCAAGCCATCAAAGGCTCACAAACAGGTGTGCAACCTCTGCTCCGCCAGCAAATTCAATGACATCTAGAGACTACACAATCCAAATGGGAATGAATTTACCTTCTGGTCTCCCCCTCTGCACAGCACAGTCCCACACAATTTTAAGCCTTAAATCTTTGGGAGCAAATGGCAAGTGAAAAAAAAATTAAATTTGAATAAAGAATCTGCAGTAGGGTACATTCGGGGAGAAGCATGCAGGGCGATGAAAAGCAGAGGAAATGAAGGAAGTAAGTTATTGAGACCATTAGGCCATATCCCATAATAGAAAGTGAAGAAAAGGAAAAGGAGAAACCAAAGAGGTGAACTCCATAGGTGAACTCCTTAGCACAAGACCACTTCCATATAATGCAGCTGCTGCTGCACCAAGTGCTACCGCCCCGGTAATGACGGAGATGGGAATGGCTGCAGACTCCTCTATGAAGGTCCACAAGACCCCAGTCATAAAGAAACTGCTGTCCCATCCTTTACCCTGACCCCTGTGCCTGTAGTAGTAGGCACCCTGCTTTTGTCAAGTGCTGCAATCGTTTTCCAGGCAGAGACAACCTACCCCAAGTATACCTCAGGACTCAGCAGCAAGACCTAGAGGAATGGCATTAGTACTCTACAAGGAGGGAACTTAGTAAGTGGGGAGACAGAAGGTCAAGCAACCTGTACAGACTCAGCAATTAATTAGCAGAGTGCAGGGAAAACCCCACAGTGAATTAACATCGCTCAGCTGAAAATAAAGGAAATCATTTTAAAAAATGTGGGAATAGATTTCCTTGGACACTACAGGGAGAATGAATTGCTTTACATGAGCAAGGACGCAGCGATAAAGGCGAGGGAGGCACATGCAAGGAAGGAGAGAGTGGCAGATGAATGTGGAATTTATATAACCCCCGAAAGAAGTTGCAGAAAAATGGGAATGGAGTGACACCAAAAGATGTAGAGAGATGTGGTCCAAGAAAGAGAAGGTCAAAGTGATACAGAAGAGAGAGGGATCAAGGGAAGATGAGGAAAGAGCTGCAGGAGGAGTGACAAAGGAGTATCCCTTACAGGGTGGAGTATATGTACAAGTCCATTGGTCACGGTCAGACCGCTTTCATTACACGGACACCTTCCCAAAACGTCGAGCAAATCCTGACAAGTGGTATACTGAGAAGGAACACAATGTCATCATCTCCAAAGTATTGTGAGAAGACTTATATGTATTTTTTAAGGTGGCGAGCCCAAAGGATCTGTATGCAGAATGTAAAAAGGCAGTTGATTGCCCAACATAAGAACCTCCTCGGGTGGCAGGGACAAATGCCCCTTCACCCATTGTCAAATTCAAATACGGTTAAGTTATAAAACACCTAAAGATGAAAGTTCCTCAAAAAGGGAGATGAATAGGCCCAAATTTTCACGAAGGTCTCATGAGCCAAAAGAGTCAGTACATGCTTACTTTGAAAGATTGATGCAGGTGTATAAGCAGCACAATGGGATGAACAACCCGCTAGGAGACAACATGAGAGCAGATCTTGCATCCTTCGTACAGGGACTTAAACCTGAGATTAGCAACCAAATCATGCAAGGGGTCCTTTGCTGGCAGAACAAACCAGTTGACAAGATCCTACAGCATGTAAAATGCTGCAGTGACATGCTTTAGGCAAAGCAGAAAGGGCTCAAAGATAAGTAAATGATATTCCAAACTTAGTTGGTGCAGAATGGTGGGTCTAAGGGGACAAATGTCCATGCCAAGGCTCTGAGTTAGATCCCAGCTATTGAATGGCAATGCAAGATGTCTATATGACGCTAATGCAACGCTATGGGATATTACCCATCACAAAAGGCACTCCGGCGAGACATAATACACTAAGTCCGAATAAAATAAGATAAAGTCTTTTAAATGCCATATACAGTTGGCTGGACTGCCCGTTAGGCTCACCCGTATTCGAGACATTGGTTCCTGCTAAACAGAGCTAACGTCTACAAACAACCAACCCTTGATATGCCGATACATTAGTCCAAGATGGCCGCGCCGCGATCGGCCTAAATCACGTGACACGCGACATAAGGCGGAGACGCGCGATACACACCGATTCGCTGTGTTTAGGTTAAATAACCCTGACCGCCGAGCTCACATATCTACTCGAGCTCGGCGGAGATGGGTAGGTCATGTAGCCTGGACACAAGAGATTAGAGGTGAGTGCTAGAGCGGTAAACGAGGGATGGGAGGATAGGAGCCCCTTGGTTTTTTAGGATTTGTTCTCCTGCTAATAACTCTTTGGCGGTAAATTTTGTCCTAACTTCAGCTAATACCCAAGGGCTCATCCTTGATGTTCAGTCCCGCCGACCCCTCATGTGGCAGTTAGTACTTGACTAATAGGTGAGTAGGGGTTACGAGCCATGCATATCTTTAGCTCCTCTAGTCACAGAGTTTGTGTGTGTGTTTTCACCTAGCCACCTTAAGTTACAAACGGTGTCTCTCTCTCTCTATCTATATACAATGCCTGCACATGGTAAGAACCCAGGTGGACAGTGATTTTAGCCTGGATAGCTGCTGTACATACTTTTTTAACCTTTTAACCTCCCCCACCCCACAAACTCCCCCACCAGCTCAGTGGTTGTTGTGTGTGCCCCACCATTTACACTATGCACATACAACTGACAAGGCATGCAGTGGTTTTTGTTTAATGCTCAATTATACCAATAGCATGCCACACTGTTCACAGATCCTTTTCATGACGTGACCTACTTTTCATATTGCAAATTTGTTTTTAACCCTTGTTGTTTATCTCTTCCCTATGTATAGGCATAGGACAACCCACAGAGGTAAACACACACCACTACACACATGACACTAGCATGTTGTTTTTCACCTTTTTAAGGTCCTGATGAATCGCGGGCAATTATTACCCATTGCGAGAAACATGTCGACCATCTTCACCCCTAGCCTCATCTAGGGCCACCTGACCTTACTTGTTGACACCTAGTGAGCTAGTCCCTTGTTTTTAATTGCAGCCAGGGGACCCCCAGAATAAAGTGAATTCCGGTACCCCTAGCTACATTTTAATATCCCTTTTCACTATCACACACCGCCTTGCCCACACACCCACACCTCACCATAAGGCTGTTGGATAAAAAGATCTCCGCCAAAGAGCCCCTCTTTGAGGTGAGCCCGTCGGGGATTGCACCGCCTCCCCGACGAGGAGCAACCGCCGATGATGAAGCATGACACCCTTCTGGGTGTGTGAGGCAAATCCATCCAACAAAATGGATGCCCCAGGGTGTTACTCCTACACCTTTGGTCACGCCAGTTAAATCTTCCCTAGTTATATATTGGAACAGTCCAGCAACCCCTCGTTGTTGTAATGCAAGATGTCTCCCTGACTACAGTGGCAATGTTGCAGGAATGGAGAGAGGTCAAGGTAGTATGTCAGGGACCAGTATAAGTTCCCTAAAGAAGTTTAACCTGTGTAACATTTGCAACAAGGTGGGGCATTGGAAACAAGAGTGTCGCTACAACCCAGACCGAATCATAACAGGCCCCCAACCTAAGTCCAGCAGGGCAGCAGGCAATTCCCTCAATACCTAGACCCTCTATGGCCACCTTAAAGGTTCCTAAATATGGTGTATTGCCAAATTCCTTCAATTCAATGCAAATGCAAAGAGGCACTATACATCCACAACTGAACCATAGAGGTCCTCAAAATACAATGATGTCACAAGTTGGCCCAATCTCCATGTTGTTCGAGATTCCCATAGATTTCAATCAGGACCAAAGACTGTGCCTGAGGGGAGAGGAGGAGTGCTCACCTGGTGCAGTCATGGAAGTGGATCAGAGTGGACGTATGTGGATGGAGAAGTGAACGGGCATCCTGTAGCTTTCCTAATAGACCCAGGAGCCCACGTTCAATGGTTAGAACTGTTGAGGTCTCTTACATACCCCTCTTCGAAAAAGAAGTCGAACTTGTAGGTATTCCAAACCAACAACGTACCAACCAAATTATTGCCCCTGTTCCAGTAAAAATAGGAGACATCAGAGAGCAACATCAGTTTGTGATTTGTGACTCTAGCCCAATGTACATGTTGTATCGGGACCTTCTTTGCAAGCTCCACTGCGTCATCAGCGTCCAATTCAGCCACACAACGCAGACGCCATGGACCGACCACCACTGCGTACACTTCGCCATCAACAAACCCAAGGCAACCAAACCAAACCCACGCCCATCACGAAGGAACTGGAGCAAGTTTACCAATGAGAAATTAACTCCACCCTCACCCGAGACAACCATACCTGGGCACCCAACGCAAACGATGCAAATGACGCAGCTAGTGAACTCCACACCTGGATCTCCAACTGCACAGACGAGCTCGCCCCGCTATGCAACCCCAGGAAAGCTGGCTGGTTCAACAACGCTCTGCAAGAAGCCAGACAACACCTGCAGATGCCTGGAGAAGAACTGAAGAAACACCAAGACAACCGGAAACCACACCACCTACAAGGATGCCATGATGGACTACCACAACCAGATCAGAGCCACCAAGAGGAACTTCATTCACAACAAAATCGTGACCAACTCCAAGAAACATTTCAGTGTCGTTCAAGAATTCACCAACCCACGCAGCGAAGCCACAGACATCACCCAATCCCAAGACCTCTGCAACAAGCTTGGAACCTATTTCCACCTCATGATCAAAAACCTTTTTGACAACTTCATCGGCCATCCACCAGGCGCCACGGATGGCACCCCGCCCCCCAGAAACACCAGCCAGCCAACCATCTCTAACTGGACACCGATCACGGCTGAAGACACCACCTCGACCATGAAAAGCATCCACTCTGGGGCCCCCACTGACCCCTGCCCCCCTCACATCTACCACAGAGCCGCGGCCGCCATCACACCCGAACTACAACGCACCATCAACACCACCTTCTAAACAGGCACCTTTCCAGATGACTGGAAGCGTGCAGAAGTCAGACCCCTGCTCAAGAAGCCCATAGCTGACCCCACTGACCTCAAGAACTATCTGCCCATATTGCTCCTCCCCTTCATAGCCAAAGTTGCAGAGAAAACAGTCAACAGGAAACTGACACGATTCATTGAAGAGAACGCCATCATTGACCCGTCCCAATCCAGATTCTGAAGCAACCACAGCACAGAGACCACCATACTCGCCGCGGCAGACGACATCCGCACCCTCCTGGACCAAGGCCACTCCGCAGCCCTCATCCTACTTGACCTATCAGCATCCTTCAGCACCATCTCCTACCGCACACTAGTCGCCAGACTACGCGACTCACACATACAAAGAACAGCCCTGGACTGGATCCGGTCATTCCTCACCGGAAGAAGCCAAAGGATCAGACTCCCACCCTTCCTCTCAGACCCCACAGAAATAAGCTGCGGAGTCCCACAGGGTTCATCACTGAGCCCACCCTCGTCAACATCTACATTGCCCCCCTCCCAGCCATTGTCCTACAACACGGCCTCAACATTGTATCCTACGCCGACGACACCCAGCTCATCCTCCCCCTCACCAAAGACCCCACCACTGCCAAAGTTAACTTCCAGAAAGGAATGCAAGATGTCGCAGTCTGGATGACCAACAGGTGCCTGAAGCTCAACGCAGAGAAGACAGAAGTCCTCGTCCTCGGTACCACCCCTTCTGCATGGGACCGCACCTGGTGGCTTATTGGACTCGGAAGCCCACCTACCCCCTCAGACCACGCCAAGAATCTCGGCATCGTACTCGACTCATCACTCATCATGAACCGACAGGTCAACGCCGTCACCTCCAGCTGCTTCAACACCCTTCACATCCTCCGCAAGACCTTCAAGTGGATCCCCCTTGAGTCAAGGAATACAATCACCCATGCACTCATCACCAGCAGACTGGACTAGGGAAATGCACTCTATGCCGGCATCAACAAGTCCCTACTCCACAAACCTTAGACAGTACAGAACACCGCCGCCAGACTCGTCCTCGGCATCCCCCAACACAAACACATCAGCCAACACCTACGAAGTCTCCACTGGCTCCCCATGGAGAAAAGAGTCACTTTAAAAATCCTCACTCCCGCCTACAAATGCCTACACAACAACGGACCCAAATACCTACACGACAGAATCAACTTCCACGTACCCAAAAGAAACCTCCGATCTTCCAAACTTGCACTGGCCGAAACCCTGCGCATTCATCAGAGCAGGCCAAAGAGCCTTCTCTCACTTTGCAGCCTGGAACGAGCTACCGGCAGACATCAGACGCACCCCCTCCCTGAACACCTTCAGCAAGACCCTCAAGACCTGGGTCTTCAGCTAAACAGATCTGCGGACCCCCCCTCAATGCCCTAAGACCCTAACGGGTGAGCAGCACACTTACAGTTCCCTGATTGATTGATTAATCTATGCACGCATGATGGAGTCGGAATTGAAACCATGCAGCTGATGCCAAATATAGATTCATCGTCCCGGAACATGTTGTCAGGTTATACCCGGTCATCACAGAGGAGGACTTGCCAGTGGTTTTGAGAGAGACAGTTAAGGAGGATGTCTGGGATTTCCCAGGAAGAGAGATTAGGTTGCTTAAAGATGCTAAGTTCCTAAAGAAACCCCTCTGACCCAATGCCACTTTCCCACTGATTCACTCTTATAAAATGATCCCAGAAGCTATTGCAGGGATCATCTCTGTCATTGAGAGCATGATAGAATGAGGTATCCTGAAGGGAGATATAGAGAGTCTGTATAACTACCAAATCATGGCCTTACAGAAAGCAAACAAAAAGTGGAAGATCATCCAAGACCTCCAAAATATTAACCATAGTCATTCTATGTTATCTAGCGGTACAAAACCCTGACGTGATCTTGTTCCAAATTACCCCAGAGCCAGAGTGGTTTACGATCATTGACTTTTGTCAGGCCTTCAACTCGGTTCCATTACACGAAGAGAACCAAATAATATCTCTTTGCGTTCCGGTTTCAAGAGAAGACGCTCATATGGTGTCGTGCCCCATCAAGGCTATGGTGAAAGTCCATCTTATTTCGATCAGAATCTCAAACAGAACATAGTATCTCTGCAGTTACCCTGCAGTTCAACCTTAACACAATACATCAATGATCTCTTGATTTTCTCGATGACCAGGGAACCTTGCAAGCAAAACATGATCGCTCTGCTCATCCATATGGCATGAGAATGGGCATTAATTCTCTCCCAAGAATTTGCAGAACTACCAGGTCATGTACCTGGGACATCAGATAGAGATGGGAATGAGGCAAGTGTCCGACGAGCGTATGGAGATAGTCCTTAAGATTAAGTTCCCAGCTATCCAGGGAGAAGTGCAAATATTTTTTGGTTGGCTACTGCCGACAATGGATCATGAACTTCTCCTTTGTGGCAAAGCCTTTCCTGAGGCTGATGCACACTGATGTCAGTGAATTCCATAATATATTAAAGAATTCATGCAGTTTTGTCATGAAAAGACTGGTGTACTCAGTATGTACCAACACAAGGGAGACTAAGTGACCAATTGGGTACATTCAGCTACTCTTGAACTGGTGGCAGCAGCATTGCCTGTTTGTCTGAAAGCAGTTACAGCGGTGAGCCTAAGCATCCAACAGACTGAGGTAATTGTTGAGAGAGGGAACGATTTTACCATATACATACCCTGGGTCATTGTTATCACTTAACTAGCATGAACCCCTATGTAGGCCCTTCTGTTGAAAATTATAGGCATTGGTTAGATAGGCCAGAGTACTGCCATTTTCTGTTAAGCAAGCACAGAAGTCATATCTGATCTTGATTTTATTCAGCTCCACCGACTGTGAGGCTTCTCGCTCCAGTTGAACCCCCACCCTACTCGTGTGCTAAGTTCACGAATGTTAAGGTTCAACATCCCCCCTATTATTTCTAAGGGTGGGCGTAGTTCGCGTAGTAGCGCTACGCGAAGCGCACTTCGCACTATGCGAACTTCACGTAGCACTACGCGATCTGCGTAGTAGCATGTTCGCACTGTGCAAGATGCGTTTTCAATGATTGCACAGTGCGGACAAGCATCCGGCACTGTGCAATCATTGAAAACGGCATCTTGCACAGTGCGAGCTGTAGTTTTCTGCTTCTCGAGTAGATTATTACTCGAGCTGCAGCTTTCTCAACGCGAACTGGTAGTTTCTCAATGAGAGCGGTCGCGAGCATGCACAACCACTCACAATGAGAAACCTTACCTCCCTGCGTTGAGAATCTTGCCGGGATGTAATTTTGCTTGCTCGCGGTCGCGAACATGACGTTCAGGACCGCGAACAAGCAAAAAATGAGCGCTTTACATACGCTAGGCTGCACTACGCATGTTCGCACTGTGCTACGTGCAGCTCGCGTAGTGCGAAGTTGCGCAAACTTCGCAAACTCCGCGAGCGTAGCGTAGTGCTTCGCCCAGGCCTAATTATTTCAACACATAATGGGCCACATTCTAAGATTGTGCATGAGAAAAGGGGAACTTCCCACTGCAGCTACACCAAGAGCTGGAGTGATGGATGTGGCAACAGGACGTACAGATTTGTACATACACATATAAATAAAATCCTTTTGCGCAATGAAACACTTTTCTGCTGCCCAAAGCAAAATTTATGACAAACTTCCAGTCTACGAGGCATGACCTTTGGTCTAGAGCATACATGCCGCAGTTACAGGAAGGGGTGCACTTCAATATACGGATGGGAAAAGTACGGACCAGGCCGTAAGTGACGCAGGTAGGATAAGTGGCATGGGATGGCGTGAGATGACGTTACCATAGACTTCTCACTGCCTTAAAGCACATAAAAAGGATGTCCACAAAGACCTCTTTGAATTACTCCTCATAAGTGAGTTTTTCCCAAGGGTTACTTGAGAACCCTTGTACTTGTACATGTACTTTAAATGTGCTGCTTTATTTTATATTCTGTCCTATGAAATGTTGCATTTGCTATATACTCTGTTAACATCACGGACTTCATCACTCCACACGCGCTCCCCTCCAAAGATTACATCCTTCTGGGAGACCTCAATTTTCACCTTGAAAAGAACAACGACCGCAACACCACCACCCTCTTGGACAACCTCGCCAACCTCGGACTTAAACAACTGGTCACTTCCCCCACCCACATCGCAGGTCACACTCTCGACCCTATCTTCACCTCCAGCAATCACGTCTCCTTCAACCACACTACGGCTCTCCTCTGGACTGACCACAGCTGCGTTCACTTTACCTACAACAAGCCCAAACCCATCAACCACCCCCAACCAACTCTGCAAAGAAACTGGAACAAAATCACCATCGACCAGATCTCCTCATCGCTCCTTCTAAACCCCCCAGCCCACTCTTCAAACCCCGACCAAGCCGCCACCAACCTCACCCTATGGTTATCCAACAGCGCCGACATCCTAGCACCACTGACAAAACGACAAAACAAACCTGGCAGCAAGAAGGCCTCATGGTTCAACGATGATCTTAAGAAGTCCAAGAAACTCTGCCGCTCCCTTGAGAAGGCCTGGAAAAAAGACCCAACCACCAACACCAAGGACGCCACCAAAAACGCCACTCGCATACACCACCAACTAATCCGAAAGGCCAAGAAAACCACCTTCAAGGATCGACTAGATAACAACGCCCACAACAGCAAGGAACTTTTCAACATCGTCAACGAATTCACCAATCCCTCGGCCAACTCCAACGACATCACCCCCTCCCAAGCCCTCTGCGACTCCCTAGCTTCATTCTTCCACAACAAAATTGCAGACATCCACAACAGCTTCGACAACCAACCCGGAGACCAACCCACCCAACCATATGCTGAACATTCACCCCCCTTGAACATCCTTAACAACTGGAACCCAATCTCCACTGAGGACACCATCCGCCTGATGAACTCCATCCACTCAGGATCCCCCACAGACCCATGCCCTCACCACATCTTCAACAAAGCAGACTCCATCATAGCACCGCACCTCCGAGACGTCATCAACTGCTCCTTCAACTCTGCCACCTTCCCGGAAAGCTGGAAACACGCTGAACTCAGCGCCCTTCTGAAAAAACCCACAGCGGACCCCACCGAACTCAAAAATTACCGCCCCATCTCGCTCCTTCCATTCCCGGCCAAAGTCATCGAGAAAGCTGTCAACAACCAGCTCGCCGCCTTCCTCGAAGCCAACAAATCCCTCGACTCCTCACAGTCCGGCTTCCGATCAAAACACAGCACTGAGACCGCCCTCATCGCAGCAACAGACGACATTCGAACTCTACTGGACAATGGAGACACAGTCGCCCTCATCCTCCTCGACTTCTCCGCAGCCTTCGACACAGTCTGCCATAGCACCCTTTTACAGCGCCTCAGAAACATCGGAATCCAAGGAAAAGCACTTGAATGGATCACCTCGTTCCTCACCGGAAGAACCCAGAGAGTCCGCCTTCCACCATTCAAGTCAGAGGCCACTGAAGTCATCTGCGGTGTACCACAAGGATCCTCACTCAGCCCCACCCTCTTCAACGTATACATGAGCCCCCTCGCGGCCATCGCCCGCCAACACAACCTCAACATCATCTCCTACGCGGATGACACTCAACTGATCCTATCACTCACCAAGGACCCTAGCACCGCCAAAACTAACCTACACGAAGGAATGAAAGAAGTTGCCGAATGGATGAAACACAGCCGTCTGAAACTGAACTCAGATAAAACAGAAGTCCTCATCTTAGGTACATCCCCCTCCGCATCTGACGACTCTTGGTGGCCAGAAGCCCTTGGAAAAGCACCCATCCCGACAGACCACGCACGGAACCTAGGCGTCATCCTGTATTCCTCACTTTCAATGAACAGACAAGTCAACGCCGTCTCCTCATCCTGCTTCAACATTCTGTGCATGCTCAAAAAAACATTTCGCTGGATCCCCACCGAAACTAGGAAAACGGTCACCCACGCTCTGGTCACGAGCCGACTGGACTACGGAAACACCCTCTACGCAGGTACTACCGCTAAACTCCAGAAAAAACTCCAACGAATCCAAAACACCTCAGCCAGGATCATATTAGACATCCCACGTAAAGAACACATCTCTGGCCACCTGAAAAACCTCCACTGGCTTCCCGTCAATAAGAGGATCACTTTCCGGCTCCTAACCCACGCACACAAAGCACCCTACAAAATCGGACCAGAATGCCTCAACACATGACTGTCCTTCTACACCCCCTCCCGCCAACTACGATCTTCCAACCAAGCCCTCGCCACTGTACCTCGCATCAACAAAACCACCATGGGAGGTAGATCCTTCTCCTACCTGGCAGCTAAAACATGGAACTCACTTCCCACTTACCTTCGCCTTACCCAGAACCACCTAGCATTCAGAAAGCAACTTAAAACGTGGATATTTGACAAGTAATCCCCCACCCCTCCCTAAGCGCCTTGAGACCCTCTGGGTATGTAGTGCGCTATATAAATTCTCTGACTTGACTTGACTTGAACCTTGCTTTTTCCTTATTACATTTGAAGTGTTTAACTTATAATTGCAGGATTTTTCACTTATAGGCAGATGTGAGTATTCCAAGATAAAATGTACTTTGCTTTTTGAATGCATTTTTGCCACAAATGATAAATGTGTCTTTAAAGTTTTAGACTCTTTCTCTCTAGTAGTTTAGAAGCTTGTATTCAGTAAATGCAATATTCAGTAAACGCAATGTTCAGTGAATGAAATCTAATCCACGTGACTACCTGAGAATGCGGAGCACTGGATTCAGAAGTAATGTGATTTTAATGCCTTTACATTGAATTTTCTTGAAGTTGCATCTTCTTAATAAAACTGGTAAACGTTCAGCCTCAGTTTCCACGGCTCAGATATCTGTTTTTTCTATTTTTAGTGCAAGCGTCTAGGACACACCGGTACAAATTAAGGTGCCCTTTTGTCCCTAGCTCACTCTCACATTCATCCCAGCGCAGGCCCTCTGAGCCGTGCGCCCAGCCCCTTGACCTTCTGCCCCCTAATAAATTTCCCTCTAAAAATTTTGTGCCGTGGACTCGGGTGGCAGCACTAACAGACAGGAAACATCTGGACCGGGAGGAAATGCAGGCTGCTAAGCGATCGTGCCCCCCTTTCTGACTGAGCTATAAGAGGAACACAATGCACGGGTAAGCTTATAACTGGACTGCCTGGTGCGATTGTCTTCTCTTGGGTTACGGTGGAGAGGTGTGTATGTTTGTGTTGTGAGGCAGCTGTATCCCTGCCAGGTTATCAGTTTGTTACTGTCTGTTGGTCTCGCTATACATTTTTTTTCAAACGGAGGGGAAGTTGTGTGCGAAGAGGGATTATGAGCCTGATAGTGAAGTTAGGAAATTAATGTGATTTACGTGTTTATCTTTCTAGGAATAGACACGTGCTATTGCTGTGCCTCTCTGAAAAAAGGGAGGGCCTCTGACCGATCTAAAGATTGTCATGGAAGGGAAGGTGGGTTTGGCATCTTTCAAGTGCTTATCTATGTTTTGTTGCTGTGCCTCTCTGAAACAAGGGAGGGCCTCTGACCGATCTAAAGATTGTCAGTGAAGGGAAGGTGGGTTTGGCATCTTTCAAGTGCTTATCTATGTGCTTTTTTACGGGATCCTCTGTTCAGAATAGAGTAACAGGGAAGGTAACCCTCTATTTCAATAGTCAATAGAGAAGAGGCTAAATCTGAGATCCGAGAAGCTAGCGGTATTTTGGATGGCGCCTGTGTAGACAATGTAAGTGGTTCCCCGGGATGATTAAGTGTTTTTGTCATAAGCATTGTATTTTCGCCAATTATAAGTATCTTTTGCATTTATTCTTCTTTTTGTGTACACCATTATCATGGCAAGCACTTTTAGCGCCCTCTAGTGGCCGAAGTGCGCAATTGTTGGTTAAAAAGTGCAAACACTAAAAATATTTGCATTTGCTTTTCTTTTTTGAAACAGATGTTTAAATGATCGGTAATTAATAGCACTATCAGGACTGTATGTTATTGCTTACAGCCTAGTGATATAGATATATAGAGGGTGTTATTAGGTTTCGGCAGAACTTCTTTGTGATTATTGTTTTCTCATGGTCATTGTATTGGAAGTCACTGGCTGGTACAGAGGCTGACTTTAGTGAGACCATAATATGTAGGTGCACATTTATTGTTTTTTGTTGATTCTTTGTTTGATTATAATCGCATGTATTTTGATTGTAAAAGAATATTTTTGTGACTGGCCCAATACCAATTCCATCATTTAAGGGTAAGGGCCCGCTTGTAGGATGCTGATGAAAAATATTTTGTGAACATTATTGAAGGGCACTGCCAAATGCAGAAGACTGGTTTATTAGTGAGATTCAATAACTAGGGAGATTGTAAATGCATTTATGTATCTCCATGTGTATTGATCTGCCTCTGATTAACTGAAGAGATTCTGTAAGCCAAAGCATCTTGAGCACCACAATTGTCACAGATATACTATTTTAATGCTGCTACCTTCCTGTGTGCATAATTGTCATTCAGGATTGCCCCCCCCCTTATTATTAGCACTGCAGACCTCGCTAGGACAAAGCCAGAGAACATTCACTGGGCCATTCAAAATAACTAGGTGTCACTTAGGTCTGCAGAAAATGCTTTTCTTTTAAACAGCGTTTATCACGCAAATGAATAGAATACATGGTTACAAAACATATAAGTATATTTACAAAACCGCCAGTTAAAAGGAGAATAAGATTGTCAAAATTCGCTGCCACCAATTGCCCACCTCAAAGATAACTCTAGGAGATGAGCAGACAGCCCACGCAAAACTCAAGACTACAGAAAACTTAGAAAACGGCTGTGTTATTACCCTTTCTGAAGATCTCACACCATCATCTGTTCAGGTCTCGCCCCTAACGCATACAGTCATCTGGACACTAATATCAGCCCTGGGAATTGACACAACAAACTTGCAGTCGGTGAGACTGACAATAGCACCTAGTGGAGTTACACCCTTACTCCTTTCTACACACAACCCAGAAGAATAATGCCAATACCCACTGTACCTCCATCAGTCTATGACGCAGATGGCATGTATCCAGGACAGGTTATCAAGACTGACCTAGAACCCTTATCAAATGACCAGGCAGCCATAGGCCATGACAATGTCTCAGTCCCAGACATCTCAGATGATTCACGAGACAGTAGACCAGAGAGTACACAAGGCCAGCTATCCCTAAGCTCCCAAAGCCCAGTACTGCAGGGCTCAGCATCAGGAATGCCAGGACAGATTGAGGCGCTATTTACAATAAAAATGACACCTGCTTTCAACTGTGCAGCCCCCCAGCAGAAACAGGAACAAGAGAGTGATGGGGCTTCTGGCGGTTCACAGCACAGCTCCCATGTGTCACTCCCCAGACTTAACCGCCCAGCCTCCACATCCATCACTTGGGATCACAATACCACAAGAACAAGAACTAGACATCAAGGCCCATTCCGATCCCCTAGCCAGCAGCATTACAATACACAGACACAATATAATGGGTGGCACACCCTCAACACTGGTCCCAAGCGAAAGGAAGAACGACTGCTACAGTTCAAATAAGTAAAAAGAGACAGGGAACAGTATCCCTTTGAGGTAGTCACTGAGGGAGATAGTGGCAGGTGGAGGACAGAATGCGACCTATGCCGGGTAGAGAAACAGGGGACTTGTCACATGAACAGTACTCAAGAAGCCAAGTTTACCAGTGACACATGCCCCTGTCAGTGGAGACCAACTTTGCGCCTGAAGGCCAATATTGACTAATGGCAGCCATTTTTCAAACGCCACTTTTGACACAATTGCGAAAATGTTAGAAGTAAAACATAAATTGACATCAGCCTATCACCCCCAAAGCAATGGTATTTGTGAGCGCCTCCGCGGTCTGCTCAAAGCCAAGATCAGTAAAATAAGTGCCACAATTGGAAAGAAATGGCTCTATTGCCTTCCCATCGCTCTGTTTACACTCAGAACACTCCTAGCTCTGATCATCATCTCACACCCCACCAGCTTGTCACTCACAGATCAATGAATGTTGTTGTTCCCTCCACCAGACCTAAAGTAGACACTGAAACGTCTTCTGAAATTGTGAAAGCTGAATTGTTTGACTATTTGTGTGCCCTAACTATTGCTGCTAAGTTCCTTTCTGTTCAGATATAAAAGACAAAGAGTAAGGGCCCCATTTCTGCTGAGCTTATGCCTATCCGCCCTGGGACACAAATCTTCATAAAGAAACAAGTCTGGAAGTGGAGAGACCCCAAGAACGAGGGACCCTTCCAGATAATTGACTCTTCTCCTACTGCTGGTCGAGTAGCTGAACGCAAGGCATGGGTTCATCGGAGCCACGTGAGGGTCCACCTGGCACCATCCGAGATCCGAACATTGACCGAGAGAAGGGCATCATGTTTCCACTGACTGTCCAAGAATAAGAGTATGGAGATCATATGATGGCCTACGGACTGAGACGCAGCAACAGACCCAACTCCCATGTCAAGTTTTCACTGAAAAAGATATGTACAATAGCTATTATTTTCTTTGTTATATGTGTTGTTTCAATAGCTGTATTCCACTGGTTTGCAGTACGATCGGAGAGAGAGAGAGAAGCTACTAGCAATTTTAGATCTGCCACCACAACAAGGCACCCCATGTCCAAGACACTTCCTAATAACAAGCAAACTGGGATAAGTACGGGCAGTAGCTATGACACCCCATGCCCACCTTGACACCTTCCATACCCCCTGTAGACCCCACAGAATGGGACTTGGTGCTTGATATCCCCATGAATCCCCCTGTGCCAGGTACCCATAAACGTCTCCGCCAATATAAACGAAGTATCAGGTATAAAATGGGTCACGAGAAAGTACCAGTCAGATATACTTCACGTACCCAACGTAAGAAAGAACAGGCTGGGCAAATTTCAGACTGGGTCAGTAATCTCCAAAACACAGTTGTTTACACTTTCGACCAACACTCTATGCCTGATTTCCACTCCCAGTGCCCTAGTAAGACAGCAGAGGATAATGGGATTCACAACGCTTTATTAGACAACATGTGGTCCAGAGACATGAGGGAGATTGGAAGAAAAGCCACAAATGAGTCCTGCTTTGTATGTTCACACATTCCTCACGCTGAAGGCGCAGATAAATTGCTCTTTCCCAAAGAAGCCCCACTGCCCACCGCCAAATGTCTCTTACACCTGTTTCTTTGCGGCATACATGGTCAGATACAGCTCCAGTCAGCCAAAATAGATGATGCATTTGTAAACTCTACATAGTGGGATGACCAGTATGTTACATTCACAGTTGTGACTAGCCCATTGGAGTTATGGAGGAGAATGGAGGTTTACCGTGATATGAAAGTACCTTCCAACATAATACAGGTTTGGGAATATAACTTTACGATACTAGGATACTTTACATTTCCAACCCCCCCATCAAAATGCCACTCACCCAAACATCAACAAGCCAACCATACCAGAGACACATGCCCTTGTCAGTGGAGACCAACTCTGTGCCTGAAGGCCAATATTTATTTCAACAGCAAGTGGAATGGCCCACATGACTTGATATGTATGGCAGCCTCCTTAGGTAGCCCAATTGTAGGACAAGAGCACAAACACTATATCAATCAGGATATTGGGAGGGAGTGTGCTGAGATATGGGCACAGGAAACTAGAAGATACACTTTCAATGAGGGTACAACATACAAACCAAAAAGAGCATACAAGCTAAAGTCTCCTCTCCTTTGCTTCCTAGGTGACGGAACAGCTCCTGTGGGTCGAAATACTAATTGCAGCAACACTATTTTTAATTCGGACCTTCAGTAGGGCACCTCCAGCCTCATGGACATCTATTGGGCCTGCGGAGAGCACATCCACCTGCAGCTGCCTCCCCACTGGCAAGAACTCTGTTCCATCGTCACGATGCATGAACTGCATCTGGTTATTTCAGCAGCGAACATTTCCCACATTCATACCCACCCGATGACAGGTGATGACGCCTTGCTCCACCACCGAAAAAGGGAAGTCAAGAAGTATTTCTCTGATGGGCCATTTCACGAGATTCCACAAGATTTCCGCCTTTTCAATGATGCTGAACTTTTCTTCGGGGGCGTTGTCCAACTGTTCCAGACCAAAGCCTGCAAGTCACAAGATAGGAACTAATGCAGCTTGTCAACAACACCTGTGATGAGTTCAACGCCGTGAAAGAAGAACTATGACCTATCCGACTTATGGTTCTGGAGCACAGATACGTTCTATACCAGTTAACAGCAATGAATGGTGGTGTTTGTGCCAAGGTGGGCAAGTCCTGCTGTACTTTCCTATTGGCCAATGATGCGGACAATGGAACACTTACAAAGGCCATCAAGGACTTGGACATTCTGGGAAAATAGATGCATGAGGAAGGAGGTGCACAATCAGACCGTTTACCTAATTGGTTCAATTTGGACTGGATGCCTTCATGGCTGTCTGCAGTACTAAACTTTTTAATGCCTATTTTTTGTGTGTTGCTGCTGTTGTGTTTCGGGACACAGATATTGCTGCATTGTGTTAAGAGATTCAGCTCTAAGGTAGTTGGGATGAATTATGCAGACTCAGAAGTGTACACGGGAATACGCAGGGAACAAGGGGACAAGGAAGGAGTAGCAATGTTAAATATAGTAGAGCTTACAATCCCTGACTCTCACACAGTACAGGATCCTCTGTATAGTAACTACTAGGCCCAGGTGCATAGTAGCCCACAACTTCCATCAGGGAGAGACTTGGTACATCCTTATGAGACAATGTGTGACAAATTAGGGGGACCACATGAGGACTTAGGAGCTGCCCTGGACAAAAGCCCCGAAGAGCCGGTCCTCCATGACTCACCATGGCCACTCCCCCCGGCGACAGCTAAATATGCGGTTCGAATGGTGCTCAAAAAATGAACAAAAAGGGGAGATGAGAGAGGGAACAATTTTACCATATACATTCCCTGGGACATTCTTATCACTTAGCTAGCATGAACCCCTGTGTAGGCCCTTCTGTTCAAGATTAGAGGCCTTGGTTAGATTGGCCAGAGTGCTGCCATTTTCTGTTAAGAAAGCAAAAGGCATGTCTGATCAAGATTTTATTCAGCATCACCAACTGCAAGCCTTCTCGCCCCAGTTAAGCCCCAACCCTACTGGTGTGCTAAGTTCACAAATGTTAAGGTTTAACACCACCCCCTGTTATTTCAACACATAATGAGCCACATTCTAAGATTGTGCATGAGAAAAGGGGAACTTCCCACCACTGCCACGTCAAGCTGGAGTGATGGATGTGGCAACAGGACGTACAGATTGGTACATACACATATAAATAAAATACTTTTTGCGCAATTAAACACTTTAATGCCACCCAAAGCAAAATTTATGTTAAACTTCCAGTCTATGAGGCATGACCTTTAGTCTAGAGCATACATGCTGCCATTACAGGAAGGGCTGCACTTGAATGTTTGGATGGGAAACGTTCAAACCAGGCCGTAAGTGACGCAGGTAGGATCAGTGGCATGGGGTGGCATGAGATGACATTACCATAGACTTCTCACTGCCTTAAAGAATATATAAAGGAGGTCCACAGAAATATTTTTGGACAATTCCTGGTCTGTTGTAGGTATCAGAGCTCTTGATCAATTGATTTACTTAACATATATATATTGACTGTATTGTACTTTTTTGTTCTGCCATAGAAAATGTTATAACTACTATGCTCTCTGTAACTTGTTTTAACCTTTATCACATTTTAAGCATTTAAACTGTAATTGCAGGAATGAGTATTCTCAAATAATATGTACTTTTCTTTTTGTATGCAATCTACCTCGAATCATAAATGTGTCTTTAAAGTTTTAGACTCTTTCTCTCTAGCAGTTTAGAAGCTTGTATTCAGTAAATGCAATATTCAGTAAATGCAATGTTGAGTGAATGTAATCTAATCCACGTGACTACGCGAGAATGAGGAGCACGGGATTCAGAACTAATGTGATTTTTATGCCTTTATATTGAAGTTTCTTGAAGTTGCATCTTCTTAATAAAACTGTTAAACTTTCAGCCTCTGTTTCCACGGCTCACATATCTATTTTTTCTATTTTTAGAGCAAGCGTTCCAGGACACCCCAGTACAAATGAAGGTGCCCCTTTGTCCCTAGCTCACTCTCACGATCACCCCAGCGCAGGCTTTCTGAGCCGTTGCGCCCAGCACCTTGACCTTCTGCCCCGTAATAAATCTCCCTCTAACATTGTGATGAGTTACCCCTTAATCATAATTAAACCCTACTCTATTGAGATCCTCATGACCTGTACCAGAATCCAACACCTGACAATTAGCTGCTTAGCCCACTATGAGAGTATCATTTTGGCAGCAGAGAATGTTTACACTTGAATATGTAACACAGTAAACCCTTCATCCCTATTGCCAAATCCAGAGGGAGAGGATGATGGCAAAATTCAACAATGATTGTGTTAGCGTTTCTGAGTTGTGCACAAAGCCAATACCCGACATATTAGATCTACGTCTTCCTGAATCCGAACATACCCTTTTTGTTGATGGTACCTTTTTAGGAGACTGACACATTAATTTAAGAACTGCGTTTGCTCTATGTACACTGAGAAGACTAGTGGAAGCAGCTTATTTGCATCATGTAATGTCTGCACAATTTACTGAACTGATTGCCTTTAGCATAGAATGCTGCACTACAGAAGGCTCATGAGTTACCATTTACATTGACAGCCAGTATGGATCTAGAGTTGTGAAGAACTTTGGGCAGCTACAGCCGTAGAGAGGATTCCTAATCTCTGCTGGTATCCCCATTCGGAACAGGTTGTACGTTTCAAATTTGTTAGATGCATTGCAAATGCCAAAGGAAACTGCTATAAAGATGTGTGATACACACAAGAGCGGCAAGGATTTTGTTATCAGAGGCAACCATTACGCCGATGAAATTGCCCAATACTGAGCTCTTGAGCCCAACATCTTTCAATTTGGATGAATCATGTAACGCAAAAAGAGAAACTGTATCCAACATGCTGCTGAATAATGTACACACCTTCAATGAGCTGAGGGAATTATTGCTGCCCCAGAGGTGGAGCAAGAAATGAGAAAAGATTGCATGTAAAACAGATGCCAGTGACATTTGGGTGTCCAGCAATGGAAAGCCAGTTCTTCCTGATTCTCTCCTGTCTGGATTGGTAAAACATGTGCAATATCCAACATCACAAACATAAATCATGCGTTAACTGAGCTGAAAGAGTCGGGTGCCTGAGAAGGGTAAGGATCTAAATTTGGATCCAGTGGCGAGGGATTTGCTAAGATAGCAGAATGGCTTGGTAGTGTAGGTGAAGTAATTCGAAAATTGCTTCTAACCCCTCTTTTGATTATATTGATTGTCATTGCATGTGCGCTTATCTTTTTAAAAGTTTGCCAAGGAATTTCATCACAGAATGGTATGGATTGTGGGTGTAAGAAACTGTCAGCACCGAGAGGAAGGAAGAGAAAGAGGCTTGAAGTAAAGGTTGAGGACATGCAGAGAAAACTCAACAACCTGAAGAATTTGGGAGATTTAAGGAGGACTAATCCAAAGTTAATTAATGTTTTGTAATAAAGAAATGCAGTGATGATTTAAAAAATATTTCAGTAGGGGGGGGGCAGACATCGCCATAGCCATCCCGGACGGCTACAAGATCATCCGGAAGGACCGCAACAACCAAAAAGGAGGAGGCATCGCCATCGTCCATAAGAATACCATCTGCATCACAACCAGTTCCGACGATAACCTAGCAGACGCAGAACACCTTCACTTCCAGATCCACACCGACCCCAAGACCACACTCAGAGGCACCCTCATCTATAGGCCACCAGGACCACAATTCAGCGAAGACATCACTGACTTCATCAGCCCACACGCCCTCCCTCCGAGGACTACATTCTACTGGGAGACCTCAACTTCCACCTGGAAAAGAACAACGACAGCAATACCACCACCCTCCTGGACAACCTCGTCAATCTCGGACTCAAACAACTCATTGACACCCCCACCCACTATGCCGGAAACACGCTCGACCCAATCTTCACCTCCAGCAAACACATCTCCTTCAATCACACCACAGCTCTCCATTGGAAGGACCATAGCTGCGTTCACTTCAACTACAAAAAGACTACGACCCACAACCACCCACAACCAATTCCCCGCAGAAAATGGATAAATTTACCACCGACCAGCTCTTCTCATCGCTTCAACAAAACCCCCCTGCCAAATTATCGGACCCAAACCAAGCAGCCACCAACCTCACACAATGGATCACCCACAGCGCTGACGAATTAGCACCCTTGAAAAACCATCAAATCAAGCAAGGTAGCAAAAAAGCCCCCTGGTTCAATGACGACCTCAAGAAATCCAAGAAGATCTGTCACACCCTCGAAAAAGCCTGGCAAAAAAACCCAACCACTGACAACCTGGCCTCATTCAAGAACGCCACCCGCAAACACCACCAACTGATCCGATCCACCAAGAAATCAGCATTAAAGGATCGACTCGACAACAACGCCCACAACAGCAAAGAACTATTCAATATTGTCAAAGAGTTTACCAACCCCACCGCCGGCACCAACGACATCACTCCATCCCAAGACCTCTGTGACTCTCTAGCCTCGTTCTTCCACAACAAAATCGCTGACATACATAACAGCTTCGGCGACCAGTCCACCCCACCCACCTCCGAACTAAAACCCCCCTCCAACTTCCTTTGCGCCTGGAACCCAATCACCACTGAAGACACCATCCGCCTGATGAACTCCATCCACTCAGGATCGCCAACTGACCCATGTCCCCACCACATCTTCAACAAAGCAGACTCCATTATTGTACCCCATCTCCGAGACGTCATCAACTGCTCCTTCAACTCCGCTACCTTCCCGGAAAGCTGGAAACATGCCGAACTCAGCACCCTCCTGAAGAAACCCACAGCAGACCCCACTGAACTTAAGAACAACTGCGCCATTTCGCTCCTCCCATTCCCTGCCAAGGTCACTGAGAAAGCCGTCAACAGTCAGCTAGATGCCTTCCTCGAATCCAACAAATCCCTGGACCCTTCACAGTCTGGCTTCCGAGCCAAACACAGCACCGAGACCGCCCTCATCGCAGCAACAGACGAGATTCGAGCTCTACTGGACAACGGGGAAACAACTGCCCTCATCCTACTTGACCTCTCCGCGGCCTTCGACACAGTCTGTCATAGCACCCTCATACAACGCCTCAGCAACGTCGGAGTTCAAGGAAAAGCATTGGACTGGATCATCTCGTTCCTCGCCAGAAGAACCCAGAGAGTCCGCCTCCCCCCTTTTAGATCAGAAGCCACCGAAGTCATCTGCGGCGTACCACCAAGGATCATCACTCAGTCCCACCCTCTTCAACGTATACATGAGTCCCCTTGCATCCATCACGCGCCAACACAACCTCAACATCATCTCCTACGCAGACGACACGCAGCTGATCCTCTCCCTCACCAAAGACCCAAACACCACCAAAACCAACCTACATGAAGGGATGAAAGAAGTAGCCGAGTGGATGAAGAACAGCCGTTTAAAACTGAACTCGGACAAAATGGAAGTCCTCATCTTAGGATCATCCCCCTCCACCTGGGACGACTCATGGTGGCCACCGGCCTTGGGAAACGCACCCAAACCAAGGACCACGCACCTAACCTGGGCTTCATCCTCGACTCCTCCCTCTCAATGACCAGACAAGTCAACGCCGTCTCATCATCATGCTTCAACATCCTACGTATGTTCACAAAAATCTTCCGCTGGATCCCCACCGAAACAAGAAAGACGGTCACCCATGCACTGGTCACAAGCTGACTGGACTACGGAAACACCCTTTACGCTGGAACCACAACCAAACTACAGAAAAAACTCCAACGCATCCAAAACGCTTCAGCCAGACTCATCCTAGACATCCCCCGCCAAGCTCACATTTCCGGACAACTGAAAGACCTCCACTGGCTCCCCGTCAACAAGAGAATAATGTTCCGTCTCCTCACCCACGCACACAAAGATCTCTACGACCTAGGACCCCAATACCTCAACTCGCGCCTGTCCTTTTACACCCCCACCCGCCAACTTCGATCGTCCAATCTAACCCTCGCCGCAATTCCACGCATCCAAAGATCCACCATGGGGGGAAGGTCCTTCTCCTACTTAGCTGCCAAGACATGGAATTCTCTCCCCACCCACCTCCGCCTTACACAGAACTACCTCTCCTTCATTAAACAACTAAAAACTTGGATATTCGATAAGTAAAGCACCCCCCCTCCCTCAAGCGCCTTGAGACCCTCTGGGTGAGTAGTGCGCTATACAAATTTTAAACTTGAACTAGATGAGCTAAACGTATGCTAACCTAGGTCATGTTTACACTGTCCTCCATCCTGCACCGCCTTCATAATATATCACTGTTACTCTTGTCCTAAAAAAAATAAATTGTAAGACTTCCACCAATAAACAGAGATTGTTTCCAGAGACTTTCCTTTACTGTCCCTGACCAATGATATTGCAACTGTCTCAGGCCATCACCATACAATGTTTCAATTTAGATGCTCGAATCAACTGTGAGAACGTCTGCAAATTAAATGTATTACTACCATGAGAGAAACCTACAATGTATTCTGTAGTGACATGTTTCTTCTTGCTTGTTCTCTATTGGTGCATATCCTAAGAACCATGTAGTTGTGTAGAATGTATGAGTGTCTTTGTCTGCTGTCCAATGAAAGGATGTGAAGATTTCTTTATGGGAAGGCCCTTTTTCCAACCTTTGGAAGGCAAATCTATGCTGGATTTCACTTAGAACTGTACTGGGTCTCTGTACTTATGATTTGTAAGCCTTGCTGCTAATTTTACTCATGGTCTGTTTAATGTAACTGCCTACAATTTCCTTACACAAAGCTTTGAAATGGCAACCCTTGTCTGTCATTCTTAAGACAACGTGGTATTGTGAATTAATGGACTTGACTTATTGGTAATAGTGAGCGGTCCAATCGGGGCGCACCAAAGTCCGTACAGGGACTACATCACTCCCAGTCCTAGCCATTGGTGTGGCCAGTGAGCTGATATTTAGGCTAAGTTTGCACGCCAACAGGTCAATTAACAAGATAACACCCAACCATTGATGTGTCAAAGGTTCTTTCTTCTCCTAGGTCATGTCCTCGCTGTAGAGCACAATATCGGAATACAGCTATAGGATATTTGTGGATTATAAGTATTTGCTGATATTTTGTCAAGGATTTTAATTGATATATTTGTGGAATTAATTAAATACTTAGTTATTGCCGTGTTTATGTATATTTAATGTGTTAGTAAAGTCAAAAACATTTTACTATTCTAAGAATTAATTAGTACCCAAATGTGCTTTGACTGATATTTTTCATGTCTATTTCACGTTGGTGGGAACTGCAACACCATATTAGTATATCATGAACTCACAATAAGTAGACGCCATGCTGGTATTTTAGAGGGGCAAACGTACTCCAAATTTTGATACTTGCCAAGCTGATATCTTTACTACACTTTTCAATTCATCGGACTCAGATGCATTAGTGACATTAACGTATAATTCAGAGCCCTGAATAAGTACTTGTTGGACGAAATGCGTTGGCTACTGTTTGCCAATGTGGTTTTATGGAAGAAAAAGATGAATAAAGATTTATTGAATGAAGAAACCTTCTTCATATGCATCTTTTGTGATGCAGTACTAAATTGTCATAAATACTGCTGTTATACTCTGTCTATGAATCCATGCATAAAGCAAATACCTTTTGCCATACCTTACAACTAATTTTGAGTGCTGAACCATTAATTTCATAGTTTGTTTTGGAATGTGTTTTCCATTTGGGAGTATAGAAGGGTTGTACTCTGGGTTTGTTGCACCAGTAACATCTGAACTTTTCCTAATAATTTGTTGGCAAGTGTGAGACATTAGTGCCTCGACCCTTCTTCCTCTTTGGATGTGAACTCATAATAGCCTAACAATTACAATATTTCATTAATGTTATAATATTAACATGTTTGCCTATTGGCATAACCTGGAGGTCATGGGCCTACTCCAAGGGGATCAATGAAACTTGGCCCCCTGCTGGTATTAAAATACTAATATAAATGAAGTGCAACTCCCCTGACACCCCCATAGCCAGGTAACACTGCACCGGCTACACTAACGTAATTTATGGGTCTCCAAGTTCCTCATTCTACTCGTCTTGCGTTGTCACCTCTCTATCTCCATCCCATATTCCTCTCATCTCCTTCATTCATTTATTGCTCTGCTCTCCCCTTCCTCAGTCTCTCTCTTACCCAATTCTGTCTCCCACCCATCCTCACCTCCTTTCTTCCTTCTCCCCTTGTTTCTGGCTGCTTCCTTTTCATTTTCGTGACCCACTTTGCTCCTCCTTATCTCCTTTCTCTTTCTCGGTCAACCTTTATTTCTTCTCCTATGCTGTCATCTTTCCTACCTTTCTCCCTGTTCTTTCACCCTCTGCTTTTCTTTCATCCTTTTTCTTCATTGTTCTCTTGTCCACTACTTTCCTCTGTACTTTTCCTTCAAAAAGTAAACTCAGCCTAGACCCTGGCATGCACTGTGTGTAAAAAACAAAATCAGAACAGAAAGCCTCTGAAATAACTTCCACTGGTGCAGGGCAGACTAGGCCCCCTCACACCGGTGGGTCTTGGTGTCACACCCCTGATTTGCCCTAAAGGAGTGTCACAAGAGATGAAAACATGTTGGCTGCTTGCACATGTCTCTTAAGGTTTAAGTTATGTGTAAGTTGCTCTATTGATTGTGATCCAATGACGTTTTTATGATTTGTACAGAGGGGAGAGGATCAAGGTGATCTGGTCAATACTTATGCCTAGCTGCAACCAGTAGCCTCCCAAAAATTGACATTCAGGGATATTGAAGTCTGCATACACTGCGGAAAATGTGCTTGCTTACTGGCAACGAGGATCCTGTGAATCCATATTAAGTATAAGGGCTGGACCTCTGAGTGGACCAGGTTGGTTGCGGAATCTTCCCACGACTGATGTGCCATACTGTTTCCTAAGCATGAAGATCTAGGGTCTGGACCCTGGAGAAGATAAAAGATGGCGAGGTGCCCTAGAACATTGCTTTAGAGGAGGGTTGGGGTCTTCCACCCCCCCAATAAATGTATTTTCTGGTAAATAGTTGGGTGCAAGTGCTTTCAGTCAGGTTTGGTTAGGTGTCTGTCGGATTTCACAGGGAATGTATTTAAATACAGACAGACAAAAAACGCAGCTCTCCCTCTGTTTTGAAAGTCTTAAAAAAATATATATTTTTTCAAAATATTGTGTTTTCTTTTACTTAGTAACCCTACCAATCCTCATTCAACTCCCTTTTCACTGCCCCTTTAGGCCCTCTATTGCCTCCTGCTTGTTGTATAATGTATTTTTACATTAAATTCCAGCTTGATTATTAGAAAAACTGAAGCTCGCCCTCCCAATCTTACTGACCAAGCTATGCCCCTGGAGGTGCCTTATAAACGAAGAGCCTTATAAACCAAGCCAACCTTTTCACCACAGGGCTAGGTCACTGGGATACTGGAAGCAAGCTTGCGGGATTTGTAGTGTGCATTCATCAAGGTACTTAACCCTGCTTCAGCGCCTGTGGCCTCTAATCACCAGTGGGATGAATTGCACTAGTGGATATTTCTGGTGTTCTCCTGCCCTATAGCACCCATTTATGATAAATATTTTTGCTTCTCATAACAACACCTTACTTAATTTTCTAAATTGGTGTTTGTCGAATTCGGATCACGTAGTATTCTTCTTATTTTTGTGTTTTTTATTACTTTCCACATGAAACTAGACTCGGTATTGATTAGGCATATATTCAAATAATTTTTCTTTTCTAATAAGCTTTTCTTATTCCCAATTTTCCTCTTTTCTATCATTCACATTGTTTGCTTAACTTTCAAAATCCTTCCCTGATTTCTCAATGTTTACTGTATTTTCCTTATTTACTTTATTTGATATTTTATGTTGCCCCTTTTTCTATTGCATTTAAATAAATTAATATAAATCTTCTTAAAAGGGGCTTACATCCCGCCCTTTCTTTTCATTCATTCGTCTGTCGGCTTGCCACTTAGTTTTCCTCCATCTCTATTGACTGTAGTATTCTATTTCCTATTGTATCTCGTCTGCTTCTTCTATCAGTATCCAATTTCCCAAGTACTGTTTTCATCCGCGTTTGTGGAACTTTTATTTATGTTTTGCATGCACAGCACTTGTGATGTGCTTGTTTACAGAATATCCCGTGGCTGTACGCATTTAAAGCGTGCTTTTTTTCATTTCATGTCCACACGTCACGTTCTAACATTGATCACCTTTTCACAGATTAGATCACATCTAAAAATAGAATATGAAAGCTGTAAGGTAGGGCAACAAATACTGTAGACCTTGTGGCTTCAAGTGGCTGTGTCAAACACATGCTTGTCATGCAATTAATCCGACTGACTGCTGTGATGCGGCCCAGAGACTGCATCCACTCTTTTATTTGATGTTAGGCACATAGTGCCCATATCAGCTATTACACCAGCCCCCCAGAAATTGAACATGCAATAAACCGACCAGACAAATTGTTGATGGGAAAACGGTGTGCAGGTTTATTAGCATACAATGCCAGCAAGGTGGGTTATCTTACAGATGATCCAAAGGCAAGCTGCCCCTCGCAACTTACCACCTGATGGGCCTTCTAGCACCGCGGCCTTGGCCAGACGGAGCTTCGCGGTTGTGGTGAGAGGACTAGCCCCTCCCAATTCCGGTGAACTCCTTGTCCACCATCTTGCTCACACACCCCCCTACGAGGGGCGGAGCCTTAAGCGACCACCGGTTGTCCATGTTTCCTACCGCCCATAGGATAACGGGGCGCCGTCACACCCCAGGGTCCACTGCACAGATCTCCCGGGGATATTAGGCCTCAGCACCCTTTGTGCTCCAAAATAGGGACTCCTGCATCCCTTTTGCCTCTGTATCATCCTGTAACTCCGCCTGCAACACAAATGACAATAATTAATACAAAAAACACCCCCCCCCCACTGTCTCCCGGAGGTTTCGGGTAAGCGGTAGGGAGGGGAACATCTGAACGAAAAGCGCCCAAAGAGACCGTGGAACTGGGGGAGGAAGCATATATACTTCCTGCCGCCCCCTTTGCCGGCTGGAAGTGACCCGCCACCCCGGAAGGGGCAACCCTGGGCTGGAGGTGTGCCATCTTGGGGCACTAAGGGGCCGCCCTCTTATGAAGGGACACCTGTGGGGACGAGTCGGTCCACCCTCATAGTGCCCATATCAGCCCTTACACCAGCCCCCCAGAAATTGAACATGCAATAAACCGACCAGACAAATTGTTGATGGGAAAACGGTGTGCAGGTTTATTAGCATACAATGCCAGCAAGGTGGGTTATCTTACAGATGATCCAAAGGCAAGCTGCCCCTCGCAGTTTACCACCTGATGGGCTTCTAGCACCGCGGCCTTGGCCAGACGGTGCTTCGCGGTTGTGGTGAGAGGACTAGCCCCTCCCAATTCCGGTGAACTCTTTGTTTACCATCTTGCTCACCCCCCCACGAGGGGCGGAGCGTTAAGCGACCCCCGGTTGTCCAGGTTTCCAGCCACCCGTAGGATAACAGGGCGCCGTCGCACCCCAGGATCCACCGCACAGATCTCCCGGGGATATTAGGCCTCAGCACTCTTTGTGCTCCAGAATAGGGACTCCTGCGTCCCTTTCGCCTCTGGATCATCCTGTAACTCCGCCACAGCCCTGGATGAGGCGACCACCATGACCAGGACCCCCCACGTGTACTCCCTTCATTACTTGCATCCTGCTATTCCAAAAGACTCCTCTAAGTCTAGTAGGAAAAGGTCCATCCCAACCATGGAACTGGGGGAGGAATCATATATACTTCCTCTCGCCCCCTTTGCCGGCCGGAAGTGACGCGCCACCCCGGAAGGGGCAACCCTGAGCTGGAGGTGTGCCATCTTGGGGCACTAAGAGGCCGCCCTCTTATGAGGGTCCCCTGTGGAGATGAGTCGGTCCGCCCTCATTACGTGTAGCGCTCCGCCACGGTGCCATGTCGCTCAACGGTGCATGGACTTTCATTGCCTGCTCTGTTTCCAATGCAGCCAGTCGTTGAAAGAGAGGTCAGTGGAGGACACGTCAGGCCAACAATGGCAATTTGTTTCTGCTCATCAGTAGTTCATTTGTGGTTATGCACTCGAATTCATGTTATTTTGATACAATTTAAGGAGTGTTTTTCATTATTCATTCAATTGTAACCAGTGGATGAATTACTGTTAGGTGCGTTCACTGTCATACAACGTTAAGATGGTCATTACATTTACAACAAAATATCAGATACCGACCTCTGGCAATGAAGCTATAGTAGATGTCAAACACGTGATGTAATTTCCTTCAGTTTCCATAACTATAGACATGCAAACGTATTTACACCACTTCCTGTTGTACGAAGACTTGTGTGTTAAATACTTGACAGCGGATTCAGTTTCTTCTCTGTGTAAACAGTAAGAAGCAGCAGTTTTCTCTCGACGGCGCTGGCGATTTGCACTGCCTATGGTCTCTACCTCCTGCATGACTTTGACCCGCCAATTCATCGGTACACACAGCAGTGCTTCATACATCTTTCAATTACTTCCATAACTCAATGCCTGTATTGCTGTGTAATTTCTCATATTGCTTCAATCTCTGCCGGACGCCCCTGGCGCCGCAACAGATTGTCACCAGCCCCACCGGGCCTGTCCTGCACAACTGTTGTTCCGGCTAGCCTTTCCTGCAATCCCCCCAAGGCGAGAGACAAAAGAGGGCTGCTCCCTGGGGAGCCGTAATTTTATCAACTTGGGGGAGGGCTCTTAAACGTCCACCATGGCATCTCACCTTACTGCGAGACTCTCCCCATGACAAGCCTTGGAGAAACGAAACTCACTCTCCAGGCCCGGAAATCCCACTAAAGGCCCCCCTCCCCAAGCCGCGGGGGTGGCCTCTCAAACCTATCACTGCCTAAACACTCTTTGTTACATCATCTCGGTATTTAAATCTTTGATGCATAGTCCCTCCCTGTATTGCTTTGTTCATGGACTGGGGTACTACTCCCTGTGCTGCTCTCAACGGTACTGAACATGCTACTGTGCTGTGATTCCATCATACCTGGCAAGTAGATGTGTGCGAGCCACTGAAAGTTTGAGCAAGACGCGAGTCTGATGCCTGGCTCCGGTTCAGCTCAAGGTCCTGTTGGACCCTCGAGCCCATAACGAGACAAGCTTTAATGTGGCTTCTGCGTCCCTTCCTCCATGGTAGCTCCAGAAATACCGACTCTGGAACTAGGGAACCTGGTTTGACTCTCGGAGTCAGCTCAACATCTTGTGATTCTGGTCATATCACCTTACCTCCCCATGGCTATAAACATAAATGTGACCTTGTGTTAATGTAACTGGTGCTCATGTAAAGTGCTCCATGTTTGCATTCTCTAAAAACGACAGAAAAATGTACACACGTAAAAACAATATTAGGAAAGACATATGGATACTCATTTACTAGCTGATTTGTAAAATGTGAAGCTTGAATAAATCATACCTTCACTGCTGAAATTGTGTGATTTTTTTTGTTTTTTCTAGACATGAGGAGATTAAGTGATTTGCCCAGAATCAAAGGTTTTGGGCCGTCATGGCTAAAACATTGACAAAGGCAATGGATAGCATAGGCGAAACCTATTGGCTCTGTCAATGAGTGTTATTATAGTTTCCCTGTAGGGAGAGGCAACCAAAAGACTCTTGATTATTTTAATCAGTTGATGCAATTTGAACAAACTATTTAAGCTTCTTCATCGACATTGTCTGTCCTCCCTCACCTTTTTGGATCATGGCACTCCCAACCACAGATTCTAGGTCCTCGAGATTTGCCTTTTAGATGTCCTGTTCCCTTCTGATCCTCTTCCTTGTACTCCCAGGCACTGACTACTGCACCCCTCAGCTCCCTTCCCGAACTCTCTCCCGCTAGAGATGGGCGAGCCACTGATGTCTAGAGCCCGGCTCGAGCCACTGATGTCTAGAACCCAGCTAGAGCCACTGAAGTCTAGAGCCCGGCTCGAGCCATTGATGTCTAGAGCCCGGCTCGAGCCACTGAAGTCTAGAACCCGGCTAGAGCCACTGATGTCTAGAGCCCGGCTCGAGCCACTGATGTCTAGAGCCCGGCTCGAGCCACTGAAGTCTAGAGCCCGGCGTGAGCCACTGATGTCTAGGGCCCGGCTCGAGCCAGATGCCTGGCTGTGGTTCTGCTCAATGACCTTTTGGACGCTCAAGCTGAGAACGAGTCGAGCCTTAATGTGGCATCTTCCCAGTGCTCTAATCTGAGAGGAGGGGAGGGAGGTTTAGACAGGCTGACCATAGAGACGCAGTGGCTGCTCGCTCAGGTAAACGCGGTGGGGCAGTGAGGCGGGGCGGGCGGGTTTGGAGGGTGGTGGAATATAACTGTTATGATAAATGAACCAAGTAGATCTGGTAATATTTCCAAGTGAGTTTATTCTTCAAAGGAAGACCTGAACAAACTGCTCACTGATGCCACAGGCATGACATCATCTTAGAACCATCTAAGGCATCATAAGAAAGCAACATTCTAATGAGTGAAAGATGTGAGTAATGATAAAGTGATGAAACACATAACATATAAATACGATAAGATAATGAGAAGTAAATAAATACATAAAATCACTTACCTTGCGCTCACTGCATTGCCAAATTGTCGATGTGGCGAGTGCAAGGGAAGTGTTTTTATTTATTTACTTTTGACTATCCTGTCGTATTCCGAATCCCACTATCCCCCTCTTTAGCCCTCCCCCCACCCGCCCAGCCTCACTGCCCCACAGCGCTTACCTGTGCGAGACGCGACTGTAGAGACGCTATGGAGTGCTGTGAAAGAGCTCAGAAATTCAAGATCTCTGAGGCCACATTCTTTTACTAATTCGTGTAATTGCTTTTACAGAGGTGTTGAGATCTCTCCAGGAGTCATCCTCAGCTGGAGGCAGCCATGTTCTCTGCATAAAAATAAAGTGCTCTCGGTCTAGATTGATTTAAGGTATAAATACTTTATTAGCACTGTGTTCTGTTCTAGCTCTGCAAAAATTAAACAAGATCCTTGTCCTTTTGCAGTTAGTGAGGGAAAAGAGGAGCTATCCATCCACAGGATGAGTTGCGCATTGTGAAACACCAGTTCAAAAACGGCTTTCCACTTGACTAAGTTGTGTGATCCTAGACACCTAATTTACCTCACTGTGCCCCCTTACCCCTTATAACTAGATATCTCTTGAGTATGCTTAAATAGACTACACCATCTATATTAATATAAGCGTAAGTAGAGGGGACTTGTCTCTTGGTTCATTGAGAACATATTTGTCAGGGCCCATGTTTGCAACCTCTAACTTCTAATAAATAATATTCTATGCAAAGCTTTAATCTATTATACTAAAGTGAAATGCTTCTACATGGTACGGGGATAACGTTTTTACATTTTTTTTAGATGTATCATATTTCTAGAGGACATTTGTTGCCCGAATTACGAGGTAAATAATTTGATGGCTCTGCTCGCGTTGTGGCTCTTACAGCCAATCCCGAGCCTTGGCTCGGTCCTGGCTTGGCTCACCCTATTAGTTTGGTGGCTTGCCCAGCTCTAACTCCCGCCCTCACTTTTATCTGTCCTTATTTGCCTACATCCGAGTTGAGGGGCTTTAACTATCAGCGAGAAGTACATAGGTCCTCTGCCCGCTGCTCTCTACTTCCAGGGCTTCGGACTCCTGTCAGATCCCCTTCTAGAAATCACATCCTCTGTCACTTCCTCTGCCTTTGTCCCATAGTGTTGTTGGATGGTGTCAGCAGATTCTAAGCACTACATCCAGGCGCTAGTGATCCTTCCAGCAGCTGCATCCTCCTACAGCCCTCTCTGCTCATCTTCACCTTTTATCTGATGGAGCTCGGAGACTGAGGTGAAACATGATGGGAGCAGGCAGATCCGATGGGGTATCCCAGGCTGAGATGAGGAAAGGAGGACCTGATGGTCAAAGACTGCTGGGAAGTGTGGTGCTCTTTGTTGCATCTTAGAAGGTGGAGCAACTGGAAATGAAGCAAGAAAGGTCTGATAGAACACACTGGAGAGGATGATTGTTAATAGAGGGGCCAGGCCAGTGTGTGGCTGAACAGAAAGGGCAACATGAGCATAATAGCATAGTGATTAGACAATGCTGGTTGATGGGGTAGGGTGGTGAATGGGGGCACGCTTGGGAGGGTAATGGGTGTTAGGGACAGTGGTTGTTAAAGGGAGTGTCTGAGTAGGTTAACTGGCTTAAGTGGATGTGATTAGAAAGGGCTGACGGGGCATCCTAAGAACTGTGGTGCGTGATATAGTTGAGAAGGTTGGATAGTCGGACAGGCTAGAGTCAGACAGGACAGATAGGCCTTGTGTGATTAGGGAAGGTAGGTGTTTGCCGGGGAGGGTTGGTGATGGGTTTCAGAGTAGTCTGGTTGGTCCGAATGGATTAGTTAGCTGAAGAGCATCACAGGATGTTGAGTAAGAGGGATAGGGCTGAAGAATTACGTATGGGCAGTGTGGGTCATTTGATGGCCCTGGGTGGGCCAGGTAGTGGCTACTTCAGCGGCTGAAGGGGGAGTAGAGCACAAACAATGGGATATCTGAAAATGGTTAGGGGAGGTGGGAAAAGGGTCATGGGTTACAAAGAGTACATAAATGAGGCACATTTATGAGTGATGGATCAGAGATCGGATTAGTGGGTGGTGGATCTGAGTTGTTGCAGAAACTGTGCACGGTCGGTAGCTTTGTCAAGCAAAGTGAAGGCACACAGAACCCCAAATCAACTGCTGCATTATGAAGATTAGCCAAAGTGATAATCTGGGTGACCTCTCTTTTGAAGTGTGTGAAAAAGTCCTTGATCATTTCTGTAGGAAAGTGGCAATACATGAGGCTATACATCCAAGTGGACAACACTTTAAACTTTTCACATACCATGCTTCGTCCGAAACACATGCCAACCCACTGGGAAAATACTGTGGAAATGAAAATATAAACAGGTGGTGGCAACGGGTCATGAGCTGGAGTGGGCAGAATAATGGGTAGAGTTCTGGGTTAGGGGTCTGGAGGGATGAGTGATGGATGGGGGGTGGTGGTGGTTTTGTGATGAGTCTGAGTGGGTTGGATATTTGGAAAGGTTGCATTTGTTGATAGATGATTCCCATTAGAAAGGGGGTTCCATCTTTTCCTAAGGTGATTTTGAGATCAGCATGATTGTTCTAATGCTAAATAGTGTGATTAAGGGGGGACAGGTCGTGGACCTCCCAGGTGAACTTAAAGGAGGTGAAGTGCGCGATCTCATTGGTGCACTTTAAAGCGAGTTCCATTGGAAAGAAATGATTTAAACCCTTTTAAATCATTTTGAGGTGCTCATAGAACAAGGCTCTGATTGGGGAGTGGCCATGCAGAGTGGGCAATCAATCAGAAGGACATGTGATAGTGGGAGAGTGTGGAGAACCGCAGAAGGTGGAGTTCCAGAGGGTACAATTTAGGAAGGATAGATGAGAGTCTTGATGGACAGCGGGAAAATAATGTGAAAAGCACAGGGGATTTTGGCAGGTGAGGACCATCTAGATTAAATTGACTCTAATATCTGGATTATATATATACACAGATGTAAAAAGTTCTCATGTAATAGCAATTCAAATTAACTTCATTTTAGGACAACAGATAAGAAACAGTAACTTCTTGCAAATGATTAGGAGACATTACTCTGCATCACTTTTTGTTTATTTTTTTGTTGCTGCAATGAGACATAATCTCATTCATTTATTTCATCTCCCGACATAAATAGGATCCCATAAATTAATAATTTACAACTCTTAAAATGGTTTAACACATTAGGTAAAATAGGTTACATCTACATTTTTTTATCAAGTATTGTTCTTATGTATGAAATTAAATTAATGATGAATAGAAAACAAATTATAGAATAAATACGAGAATACATTAAATTAAATAAACTGTTGAACTATTTTCAAACAACTGCAGTATCATTGAGGAGTACAGTTCCATCCTTGAAATTGACACATAAAAAACTTTGGCTGAACATTTGCCCTACTTTTGCATCACACTACTGTGTGCTCACATACAAAAACACCTTTTTTCCAAAGAAACATTTCACATAGGGTCAGCCATACTGTTGTCTTATATTACATTTTGCCATCAGATTGACACATTACTGCAGGAAATCGACAGGAAGCACAAGGTCGATTGATAGCGTGGGTACGTGACCTGGATGTTTGAAAGTCACATGGACAAAAAATCAAATGGCCCATAATTGCCCACCGAAACAAAGTTCATTGTGGAGGAGATACACAACTGGCCTATGTGTATTTAAAGTCCTGTCACGCCATCTAGAGATTCTGGTGACACACCCAAAGCAAGGGATTTCAGTCCCCAGATATGACAGCATTGGTATAGATTGTTTACTGGCTTGTTAGTGCTTGACATAAATAAAAAAAACGGAATCACGTGTGTGTTGCTTCCTGCTTCAAGATTTGGTGTTGCTGTTTTTACATTATTATTTGTATCAATTTCCTTTCATCTAAGGGATAATGAATTTCGGTCTGGCCTCCTAATCGACCTGTACATTAAAGCTGATATAACAAAAATCTATTATTATGTGTCTGCTATTTTTATGAAGCTTATTGGAATTCCGCCTCCCACCCTCACTCACCCCATCCGTGCACTATTTCCGCAGCTTTTATTGGCCATTGTTCTTTGCCCACTTCCTACACTTACGAGAATATTGTTTTCCTGACGCTGACCACTTAGCGGACCATCATTGTATCGGCCGTGACGCAGGTGCAGCCCACCACGACTAACTTTTTTTCCAGCATGAAAGTGGAGCTGTTATTTTCCTTCTTTTCTCTCCGCAGGACCCAAACCAGCTGCTTTATTGCGACAGGGATTTCATATTCGGGGATTTTGCAGTCATCTTCGCATTCGACATTAGGAATAGGCGGTTCGTACTTCTCGTCTGTGTCTGTCCTGAAACCAAATAATCGAGGCATTAGTGCAGTTTGTAGACCATTCTTCATCAACACCTGTTACCAAATTCAAAGAAGAAAATACCACAGGACCCCTGACTGAAATGAAGCAAGAGTGGGGGGCTAAACTATCTCCACGAACATGCTCCTATCTAAAAAGACTGACAGCAAAGGTTAACTACTGAGGACCTGCCAGTACCTAACCAAATATGCTTTGCGTAGGGCACATTTTTTAGGCTTACAACAGGGCGGTTGCAGAAAAGGCAGAGGGTGGTGGTGATAGTCATGGTGGACAAGGCGGTGGAGAAGAAAGATGAGGGTATTTGGACCATTAGGAAGGATCCATGAAATGGATTGGATTGGTTGTTCTTGATGAAGTCGGGTTGAGACCCCTGAAGACTGCTCATTAAACAATTTATCATCATTTTACGAGTCAAAGAAAGAAGTCCCCCAACCAGTTATGCTTGACTCACGTGCATCATTTTTTGTGTTCGGCAGTTGCGCATCACACTTTCACAGGCACCCACAGGAAGAAGGCTGGTTCTTCAGACCCATGACCATGCACTGTGAGATTTCCATGCATTCTACCCTATCTGATTCCAGGGCTACCCAGGTCACAAATCAAACTGAGAAGACAATAAGTGAGTTTGTGAACCTTCCCCTGCAATGCCAAAGGCGAACCAAAACTCTAAGCGAACTAGGTTGAAGGCAGTTTTTGGATGGAGTGCTTGAAACAGTGTTAAAAAGAGACTAGAGTGCACTGGCTTCTCCCCTAGCATCACCTTAGAATGAAACTTTAGCCCACTCTCTAACAACATTCTAAAAGATAGCTAATGTTCAGTTACCTATGAAGGGGCATTGTCCCTTTAAAGGCATTGCAGCCATTCAGTTCAATACTGTTATCGTGTGAACATTCTGTTCGAAGCTTTCACGTTCTTTAAAAAGCTTATTACATTGTCTCAGAATTTGAGGGTGATTTGAGGACACACCAACCCAATCCTGAATGAGAATTAGCATATCTGTAGTCTCAACTCAACTGCAAAATTATGAGCACCCGCAAGACATGATGCCATGGGCCATCTCACTGTAAAAGTGTGCTATTATGCATCATTTACAGGGAGGAGGGACAGTACCTCAAAATGGACAAAACTTTACCTTTTATACATAATATTCTTAAAAGCAAACAAATGCGCTCCCACCGGTGAAATTACAGCGGAATGATGAAATTGCATAAAACTATTTTAGCAATTGTTTTTCGTGACATGGACTATAACTTTGACAAATCATTACAGCTCACACTTCATTGACCTCTGCTAACAGAACCACTACCTTTATAGACCCCAGTGGAGACTGCATTACCATGATATGCGTGAACCCATCCCACTTTAATTTGAAAGTTCAATTGCATAAGTAGTGTTAAATATTTTTAAGGGCTGCAAGACTGGAAGCCAGGGCAGCTGTCCTACCTTAACAGATGATGCTCTTCTGATATTAATCCTTTGACCAATTAGTGTGCTTCCTTTCTATTTTACAAGCAGAGAAACTGACCTATCCGAAGAGCTACCTCGATAGTTAATAATAAGAGAATGACCAACCAGAGGCCTCTCCTCTCTAGTATATAATGGGCGGGATAGTCAGTATGCACTTGGGACATTGTCCCCCACTGTAGTAATGTTAGATCTATCATAAAGGAAAGAATGATTTAAGAACCTGATTTGGGGAGAGGGTAGATATGTAAAGAGGAATTGCAAATTTGTATGCAGAGTTCACAAAGTAGGGCTTTGATATAATTTACAGTGGTGGAGGAAATAAAAATACACATAACAAAATAATGCTGAAGAAAATAATATTCATGCTTAAATAATAATATATATGAAATCTGAAATAAGTTTGCAATGAACTAGAACCCCAAACCACCTAGAAGAAGTACATTGTCCATGTCATGAATTGACATTCACTTCAGGTATCTATGTAAAACTGAAGAAATGCATTATCGATTCCCCATTTCCAAGAAACAATCATCACAAGTTTTCTTTTATTATCTCTGTCACCTTGGATCCTTGTCCATTTCGGATGGAGGGTTTTAAGTCTTGCCCATAAACACTTTGTAGGTCGCATCTGGTTCACCTTATCTCCCACCCCCAAAATTCATGATTATTGTTCTCTTGGTAATGTATTATGGTGTGTCGGTGATGGGCAGGGATTTTTCATATAATGCCCAATTCATGCAACAGAAACGAGGGATCATTTGTTAAAATAAATACGTTGAGGAGTGAACTCACCTGACGGTCCATGGACAGACGGAGCGGTCTTTGATATCCCCTCTGTAACCCTCCTCAGGATTAGGGTTTGTTAAGTTGATCCTCACCGGGACGTGCACGTCAGAATTAATGGTGGTACTTCTGCCCTTCCTCAGGCGTCCTCTTCTGGTTTCTGCCGCTGCCACAAGGGCCACCAACACCACGACCAGGAGGGCCAATGTCTTGAGAAAGAAATGAAGATTTGAAAACAAAAGTTAAGGAGTTGTAGACATATACAGCACGGTTCTAGCAAGCAATGAAAACCTAATGTCATTACTTAGTGTCTCCATGTACTATATGCATTGTGGTCAGAGAGTGGAAGCACAACTGGTAACACTGCACATCCTCAGACTTCTGAAACACTAATAACCACTCATTCTACTAGTATATACCTTAAGACTCACTGTATAATTGGTAATTTTTGCATTGTTTTAGAAAAGAAACTCACAAGTATGCAGTAGATGTGCTTGAATGCATACATTTATATTTCATATTAACAAATAATCATGTATTCTATAATGTTGTACTAATAAATTACAGATGTAGGGAGGCAATGAAATTGAAAAGGCAGAACGAGAGAATACAATTGTGCAGAGAAACAGATTTTTTTCAGTTCAATGTCAACCAGAGGCAGAAGAAGGGGGTTACAGTGGTTAAAAAAGGTAACAAGAGAAATGAGGGTCTAAGTGGCTTCGGGGTTGAGAATGTTACCACTTTCTTATTTGAGAAGAGAGCACAAGACTGATTTACAAACATCTCTTTAAAGGTCGTGAATCTGCTCCTTGTAACATTCCTCTAATCTTTGAAGCAGACAAAGAAACCATGAAAAGCAACAGGTTTCTGTGGGTGCTCTTACTGCATCACATTACACTTCCATTACAGGAAATGTGCAGGTGCAGATGTAACTTCTTTTTCTCAATGGCTAAACTCATTTTCCTTCATAGAACCCTCTTTACCTTACACTCCCATTTAATACAGGTGTGCTTTTGTCCCTTTCCCACCTTGGCAAGCACCTATCAGTACTTTTTGCAGGAGTAGTATTCCAGGACCCTGCCAAATGGAAGATGGGATGGAAAATCTACGTGAATGGCCACAGGGTTCCACATATGAGGATCTTCTCAAGAGTCCGTCATCACCCCTTCCCTTGTGCACCACACATAGAAGTTGAAAGTTGTAATTTTTTTAATGATTGTTTATGTGCAGGAAGAGTCACTTTTCTGCACACAAACTATCATTCATGGTGATTTGCTGTTTCAATGTGTGCTTATTTTCAAAGAACAAGGGAGACCCAAAGGAATATCACTAGGGACCTTGGGCAGTTACGTATTTCAAAAGACAGTGGTCCCTAGTAGTTCAGGGATTAGGCATAATTGATGGACATACACTCAATAGTCAGTATGACCTTTGTCCAGCAGGACAGGTTTTTATTTTAAGAGATATGGAAAACATAAAAGGATTTTTTACAAGGTGGGTACAACCAGTAACCCACAGGGGACAAGACAAAACAGGGGGGTAAACTTGACGCAACAAAGGCGGTCTGTGCTAGTATCTCAGTGAACAGACAATGGTAAAGTACAAAGCATCATTGTGAACAATTTTCTATTTGCAGGGTACATATGATGCTACTATGTCGACGGCGTTTCGATGCCTACACACAGATACATGGCATCATCTTCAGGACAAAGAATTAATTTGTTTGTCTTGAAAGCATAACAGTTTTTTGTGGCCTATAAGCATAAAAGGGAGACAAAACATAAACATTGGTCAATAACAAAAAGACTAGGCATGTATATAAATCTGACCAGTGATCATCTGTGGCATTGTGAACTGTTTGTGGCAGTTATTCATCTTTTAGGAATAGTAATTTTGTGAATTGTAACGTGGTGGCGTGACAGGCTTTTGTTTCCATGCAACCTATTGTGAATTATTTATGATAGTGGGGACAACACTTAAAATCCGACGCAGTGACGGAACTGTGGGGGGCGACGCATGAGATTAAAAAACATTCAATGAGCTCAGAGTTGGACCATGCAAAGTCTGAAAACGGGTGGCGAGCGGTGTAAGCGGCGAAGTGTTGGTAACCGGCGCTTACGTGTAAAGAGTTTTACATGCGGTTCAGAGGCGAAAGGAGTTTGTGAATTATCATTTAGCTCTACGTGATCAATTTCAGATGGAAAGTAGCGCGAGCATACAGATCGTGATTTACCAATATTGTGGTCCACAAAGTAGTCTGTTAAGCAGTACCTATGCTTTTGGAATCAAAGCAAGTAGGGAAAATGAAGGGTTTAGGAGCACAATAGTATCCTGCCAAAAAAGCGGGAAAATAAAAGAGTGAGTATAAACATATTGATGGACCGGTGAGAAGGTGATGAAAAGCTCATAAAATAAAATAATTACCAAACCAGGGCAAGGGAGCCTCTAAATACGAGACCGGACCAATCGTGTCTCACTGAGAAGGAAGAAAGTAGATTTATATGAGTTATGGTCCTCGTGGGGGATGGAAATGCCGATTAGAGCATTCTGCAGGTACTTACTTCCTGGTTTGGCTGCTCCTTGTCTATGCAGGATACAGAATGGCAGGAATCGCTGTCGTGCTCGTGCCTGAGGGCTAGATACAGGGGAATTCGGAAATGAAAGAGGGACTGGTCGTGGTGAGTACGGCGGCCATGCTGGAAAGGTGTGGGAGTGTTTAGAAATAGGTAAAGGACTAATCGCAGTGAAACTGGCGGCCATGCTGGAATGGTGTGGGAGTGAGGAGAAGGGGTTATATATAAAACCATGTGCAATAAACATTTACATATTTACATGAATTGTTTAAGAAACATCGCGAAACCTAGGAGGAAGTCAGGTATGTATTACAGGGTGACTGATCACAGGAGAGATGTCCAATCTTCGAGACGATTGAGGCCTGTATGGATACTGTTGGTGCGCAGTATCCAGTGAAGTTCCTCCTTGTTCAGTAACTGGGCCCCTCTTGTCGAACATTTCAAAGAAAAAGGACACACTGAAAATGATCTGACATGGACAATCATCACCATGGTAAAACCACCACCCAGAGGAGCGGACGTAACTCAGTTATTCTCTAATCGGCATTTCCATACCCCACGAGGACCATAACTCATATAAATCTACTTTCTTCCTTCTCAGTGAGACACGATTGGTCCGGTCTCGTATTTAGAGGCTTCCTTGCCCTGGTTTGGTAATTATTTTATTTTATGAGCTTTTCATCACCTTCTCACCGGTCCATCAATATGTTTATACTCACTCTTTTATTTTCCCGCTTTTTTGGCAGGATACTATTGTGCTCCTAAACCCTTCATTTTCCCTACTTGCTTTGATTCCAAAAGCATAGGTACTGCTTAACAGACTACTTTGTGGACCACAATATTGGTAAATCACGATCTGTATGCTCGCGCTACTTTCCATCTGAAATTGATCACGTAGAGCTAAACGATAATTCACAAACTCCTTTCGCCTCTGAACCGCATGTAAAACTCTTTACACGTAAGCGCCGGTTACCAACACTTCGACGCTTACACCGCTCGCCACCCGTTTTTAGACTTTGCATGGTCCAACTCTGAGCTCATTGAATGTTTTTTAATCTCATGGTCGCCCCCCACAGTTCCGTCACTGCGTCGGATTTTAAGTGTTGTCCCCACTATCATAAACAATTCACAATAGGTTGCATGGAAACAAAAGCCTGTCACGCCACCACGTTACAATTCACAAAATTACTATTCCTAAAAGATGAATAACTGCCACAAACAGTTCACAATGCCACAGATGATCACTGGTCAGATTTATATACATGCCTAGTCTTTTTGTTATTGACCAATGTTTATGTTTTGTCTCCCTTTTTTGTTTCCCCAATATAACTGTATGTATGCTTATAGGCCACAAAAAACTGTTATGCTTTCAAGACAAACAAATTAATTCTTTGTCCTGAAGATGATGCCATGTATCTGTGTGTAGGCATCGAAACGCCGTCGACATAGTAGCATCATATGTACCCTGCAAATAGAAAATTGTTCACAATGATGCTTTGTACTTTACCATTGTCTGTTTACTGAAATACTAGCACAGACCGCCTTTGTTGCGTCAAGTTTACCCCCCTGTTTTGTCTTGTCCCCTGTGGGTTACTGGTTGTACCCACCTTGTAAAAAATCCTTTTATGTTTTCCATATCTCTTAAAATAAAAACCTGTCCTGCTGGACAAAGGTCATACTGACTATTGAGTGTATGTCCATCAATTCTGCCTAATCCCTGAACTACTAGGGACCACTGTCTTTTGAAATACGTTTCAATGTGTGCTGCACAATACAGCACACACAGAAACAGCAGAAACAAGGAGAAATTAAACATTTCTCCTCGTTTCGCCATGTAAAGACCAGGGATTTTTGGCCTTAATTTTGGCACAGCCCCATATTTACGGCACCCTTGTTACTAGGAGGCAGCATCAAAATCAATGGGTGTTGAGGCAGAATGCCCACCGCAACACCCATTGCCCCCCCTTTCACGCTAAGTGTAACGTGAAGGGGGCTTTATTGACAAGGCGGCGGTTAGCCACCTTATGTGGCTTAAGGCTGACTTATCAATAAGGCAAAGGATTTTCGCCACTGGAATGACACAATAAATGATGTCCATGTGACGATAAGCCCTTGTAAATTTGTCCCTGATTTTCTGTAGAAATACACAACTTATACCCAATTAATACCCAATTAAAACATACTCCTGGCTCTTAACAAGTGGGTGGAGCCAAAGCCCCTCTCTAGTGATGCTAACATTATTGTCGGATTGCGCTGTCAAGCTAGATCATTAAAAACCTACATAAAGGGGTAGATTTACTAAAAGGGAGTGTAAGACACCATAGCAAAAAATGTTGTTGCGCTTCATTGCGCTGGGGAATGAGAGCACCACAGAGCTATATCCAGTAAGACATGGTGCTACTGCTCTCTTCTTCAGCACTCATGCACAAACCTAATGTCTAGCATAGGATTTGTACTAGAAAGGGACTCTACCGCTACAAAATACTAAGCCTGCACAAACTTTAAAACCTTTCACTCATTGGATACATGCTATCATTGCAGATCACATGCAATGTCTGGAAAGTTAGCAGAAATTAAAAGATTTCTCCTACTTAGCTCCTGCCTGAAGGAAGTGTTGGCACAGGGTCCTGTCTAACAAATTGAGTACATAGGGCTTTGCATGGCAAGGTGTGAGTTGTAGTTTGATAACACTCATATATCAGCAGTGCTATGCCCCTTTTTGCTGTGTTGCAAAGCAAGGCAATGCCTTATATGAGTTACTTTAATGGCTTCTTTCCATTCCAAAATGCTTTCCAAAGCCACTTGACTGCTCAGCTTCCTGTTTGCCTCAACACCATGAAGGTCTGAACTGCCACTTCACCCAACTATCGATTTCCTATTTTGTCTTCAAAGGCATTAACTCCCAAAAGATCAGTCTTTGAAGTGTTTAGATTCCTAAAATTGTGTTTAAATGCTTCTTTTGTTGGTATTTTGTGACTCCCTTCCTTCGTACAAATGTTACCTATAAGCTGTGTGATCTGCCTTTGCATCGGAAGCAGATGTAGACCCCTCTACACCTTTCTGTGAATAAGCTCAAACATACAGTGATTACGATTCTTTAGCATGTCTACCATGACTCCCTCCCCATGTCTACCCCAATCATCATTTCTGGCCCTTCATACCTCTCCATTAGAAAGTTCATCATATCAATAAACTACACACAATGTACAAAGACTTGTTCTCTTCCATCAACCATAATACATTTTGAGACTATAGAATGTTTGCCCCTGCTAATACCCTCTTAATGACTCCCGAGCATTGTCACTCACCATCAGCGTTCTTCTCTGAAACCTCATGGTTGGTCGTTTTCTTGTGGTGCTCCTCTTGGCAAAGTATTTCTCTTGTGAGGAGGACACAGGGATATTGCAGACCTGGCTGCACGGCCTCTTATAAGAGCCAGGTGTCCTCCCACACAAGGTTTACGCAAAGTCACATGCAGTCATAGGATGACACAGATTTTTTGCGCGGATCCATTTACCGATAAACTCCCAACGAGATATTTAAATTTAGAATACTACAAAAAAATGACCTGCCTCTCACCACATAACCCAAAAGCATCACAAGAGCTAGTTAACCTCATTACCTCCATGAACCTTCAGTTCCCATCACATAAAAGGAAAGAAAAAAATAAAAAGCAATGTCAGCAGTGATGTTCCGGCGTACTCTTGGAGAACGCCCCTGGTTGTCCTCTCTGAGAACATGGCTGCCCTAGATTCGTACTGTACATCCAATGTTTGACCACTAGCGTTGGTTTGCACCCCTCAAGTTATGGTACACACTGCCTGCAGACAATATTCAGAGTATGTCCAAGCAATAAGCCTTGTAACAACTTGATTAAAGCAACTCTTCAAATATAAATGTTTACAGAATGCCAAATGTGTTGTTCTTTTTACCACGTGTTAGACAATCCAGTTTCACTGTCTAGTTTCAGTTGAGTCTCACATTTACACGTTACTGATCACACAATCTGAGTCTCATAAATCTAAGGAAACAGCTTTGTTTTTCCTTCAATAGCTAATCATACTATATATTTTTATTGGGTTCACTGTAATTAGGTATTTACCTCTTATGTCTGGCTCACAGTGCTGCTGTCTGCAAATTGTCAAATTCAGCCATTGACTTCTTTGTGAAAGCCCTTGTCACCTATTGCTTACGAAGATTGTCAATCCCATTTTGCCTCTGCCCAGAGAAGTATTTATCTCTAAATGCTATGTTATTGGCTGTTCGGCATATCATTCCGCCTCTGAGGAGTGCTTCTATTGCAATAAATGACGGCCTATTTTACACCTGAAAATTGTAATCAAGCATCATACTTTTTGCCCCATTTCTTTCTTTCCCACATGTGTTTTGCACATGAAGCAAGATATATGAGGTATAGTAGCATTGTACTCTAATGCTGGATTGCTTAATTTTAGCACCAGTCTCTGCATATACAAATATAACAGTTGTGTGACTATTCGTGTTGGCTCTGTGTATGTTCTCAATGCATGCATACCTTCTGCAGTGTTGGTGGTCAAGTCATGAAGCATCTGAAAGTCAGACCTGTTAACTCCCCTAATGCTTGTTTCCTTTTGATAACATAATTTCAGTTGCATTACTGCTTTTGAATAAATAAATGTGATATATGTGTTCACATTTCTTATTGATACAGTTTAAGCCTTTTTTTCAAAACTCGGCTACAGCCCACTTTCTGTAGTTAGACCTTTTGTTTCCAATACATAAAATACAGTTCGAGTGGGTTTTAGGTCAGCCCTTTGATCATTATTGGATGATTTTTTAAGTCTAACTCCGTTGTCTGCTCTTGATTCAATGGCTTTCCTCCCTATTCTTCTGTTGTTCCCAAGTGGAGCAATTTGGTCTCATTTTGTTTTCCATCAGAGGGATGGAGGCCAGCCATTACTTAACATTGTGTAGTACTGTGTATGTGACTTACTATAGAATGTTTTATATGTCATCTCCAGAACTTTGCCTGTTGCTTAGTGCTGTCGAATGTTTATGCTTTTCTGTTGGTCTTGGGCTGCTGAGCCTGGTGAAGTCTCTGCCTACGGGCTCCACGACCATGCGGTTACCATTAAACTCAACGCATCCTGATCCAGTGTCCAGCTCAATTACTACAGAAATTTGGCGAGGAGCTTGAAAGTACATGGTCACACCCTGCGTGCAACAACCTTCACTCTGTCATCTATCTTGCAATGAACTCATTGTGAGTCCCTTGCTCACTTTGCCACTGGATTCAAGCAAGCCGGGCTGAAGACGGCTGGAATGCCAGAAACCGGTCCTCGGAAGCTTCTTTCCGGTCCAGGGAAGGCATGGCTTGGCAGTTCGGGCTGGACTGTTCCCATGAGGCACAGGGTCAGACTGATTTGCATATAGCCATGTCTGAACTGGGGTGGCAGAGTGAGCTACGGAACGGTGATGGATTAAGCCCAGATCTTTTGACTGGGTGTGAGTGTTTGATTGATTCAGATGCTCCGTCCATTACCACCCCCTTTTGTACCGTTCATTACGATAGGGCATTAAACTTGCACGAAGAGGCCATTGTGAGTACAGGAAGTCCATCGACAAAAAACATACCTTTAACATGCAGACTTATACCACTGAGGTAAGTACCTGTGAAATGGCTGTACGCTGGTGAAGGGGAAGTACTCAGTTCAGCATGAATACAGTTACAACAACCAATGGATGTAATGTGGGTTGATCATCAAGTGTGTGCCACTTACACCAACCACTGAATGAAGAGGTGATCTATTGCCCTACTAGCATTGAATTGATGTTTTAAACCCTGAGAGAGTGGTCTCTAAATCTAAAGGGGTCTCCAGCAAGACATTACAAGTTGTACTTGGTCCCATGATACTGATTTGCAGCTACATTGCCTCTACTTTCTCTAATAAATGTAATATAATTAGAAGCAAATTGAATTTTGAAAAGGAAGTAAAGACTACATGACAGACATGATCAACAAAAGGATTTTCAACTGTAAGGTGTATTTACCTGTAAAAGTAGATGGCACAAAACATACTGGAGAGAACTACATACTAATTACATGAACTATCGCGAGCTCATTATAGACAGACAAAGGTTACCTATGACCAATTCAAAAGCACTACACTGCCCTATGGTGGATACAAAGATCAAGGGCCAGATGTACGATGCTTGCATTTTGCGACTCGCAAAATGCAATGTACAACAGTGTATCAGACACTGTTAGCAATTCCCAATTGGGGTCGCAAATTGCATGCCTTATCAATATTCATGAGGCAAGAGCAATGTGCAACCTCACTGGGAATGGCTAGCTCTCCCAATGATGGTGGCCTGCTGGGGTCAGCAGACCACAATGTCTGGGGCTGCTTTTTACATAAAGCAGTTTTTTTATTGCAGAAAAACAGGATGTATTTAAAAAAAAAAATTAAACTATTCAGTTTCATTTTTTAAGGACAGGCAGTGGTCCCTAGGACCACTGCCTGCTCTTAAAAAATATTTTCGCACCCATTCACAAAGGGGAAGGATTCTCCTGGGGACCCCTTCCCATTTGTGAATGGTTTACAACCTATTTGAAGAAGGTGGTGAACTGCAAGTGCTTTGCGACTGCATGTGGTCACCAAACAATGGTACATACCATTTGGACTCGCTATTAGGAAGGGACGCCCATGGCACGCCCTTTCGTAATAGCGAGTCGCAAACGCTACTTTGCGAGTCTGTGACTCGCAAAATAGCATTGGTACATACCACCCCTGTTTTTTGCTGTCGCAAAAGGGTTGAATACCCTTTTGCGACTGCAAAAAACGGTCATACATCTGGCCCCAAATTCTTTTGGACTGGCCTGGTGTTGCTAAGAGACACATTGCTATTTTTGAAAAGTGGACTATTAGTAGTGGTAAATATATATCTACCACTGGCAATAAGGCCACTAACACAGTATAGGGCTCAGAGTAGGTCTCAGAAAATTCTCATGCTCATCCCTTGATAGCTTGGCTGTGAGCAGGTAGGCTTAACTTCAGAGATAGGTATGTAAAATATTTTAAAAAAAAATTTAAAAAGAAAAGGAAACGAAAACGAAAACAGTTCTAGTCAGATATACAACCTACATCATGTTGGCATATAAAATACAGATTACATCCCACAAGGGGCACTGTTGTAGACAGATCAATAATGTTTATACATCCGAAGCAGGTCTACTTTCCCCCTCAAGAGTCGTTTTGTGTCTTTATCGCTTCCCCCATACGATCTTGGTATTGTTAAGCTCTATATTTCCCCCAGGGGTTCCATATGTTTTTCCACTTCTTAGGGCAGCCTGTGCTCTCATACATCACCCTCTCCACAAGCCGACACCAGTCCATATCAGCCTGATTATTTGGATACCAGCCGTGCAATGTTGCATTTAGCAATCCTTGCAGCTAGCATTATCCAGATTTTCTTGTGTATGGGCCATCTATCCTCCCAGGTAACGCCCAGCAAGAGACAGTGTGCCTCTGGTTGTATGTTTATGCCCAACACCCCAGTCATCACACCAGCTACCCTTATCATGTATTGCTGTAACACCGGACATTCCCATAGAGTGTAGAAGAACGTTCTGGGTAAGCCACAGCTCCGCACGCATAGCGCAGAGTCTGCACGCCCAAACCTAGGCAAAATTGTGCAGGAGTAGTAGGTCCTGTGCAAAATTCGCAATTGGGCGAATCGAAATTTGGCCCGTATGGCTATTTCTCTGGGGCTCTGCATCTCCTCTTGCCAGTCGTCATCCTCCAGCAGACCAATATCTAGCTCCCAGCTCACCAGGAGCGTCCCAAGAGGGTCAGGTAGGTTGTTCATTATTTTCTTGTATGTAAGGGAGATTGCTGTGTTGGGGATTGAATACAGTAACAGTCGGTCTTCTAACAGGGCGTATTCTGGTATAGTTTCCCCATCTTTGATATGACATCTAAGTGCATGCTTCAGTTGGATATATCGGTATTGTTCCATCTCTACCAATTGACAGTCTTTTTGTAATTCCCTGAATGTGAGCATTCCATCCCGCCTCCATATGTCCCCAGAGTGTCTATGCCTATGCAGCTCCAGGAGCAGAATCCCTCAAGTTTCCCTACCTCGCTTAACCCGCCACTGTGCCAAAGTGGAGTCTGTTGGGTTAACCTGCCCTTCCACACAAACGCCTTGGTGGTGGCATGCCGATCTTGCACCACCTTCCGAGTGTCAACAGGAAGCCCTCTACCACCTCTGTTCTGGTATAGGGCTGACGGATATCCCATTGGTCTCAGCGCTTGTCTATCCACTCTATATGCGGGCTCAGTCTGCAGTGCGAAGACCTAACCATTGACATTTATAAGTTGAGATGCCAAGTAATAGTTTCTCACGTCTGCTTTTGCAAGCCCACCTTCATACACTCTTCTCTGAAGCTTGTGGAGCGATATCCCTGGTGCCCCGGGGCCCCAGAGCAGGGTTTTTAGTTCCCCATCAATAGCTTGACAAAAATGTATAAGGAAGTTTATGCAGAGATTTTTGTATCACATACAACAGGTGGGGGAGGGCCATCATTTTAAACAATATGGTCCTCCCCATAAGAGTGATGGGGAGTTGACGCCAATGGGCAATGTCCTCGCGGAGCCTTGTCAACCGTAAAAACTCCGATGAGGAGTGCGAGATCCAGATACCCAAATATTTAAACTTGTCCTGCTGCGTCAATGCCGCAAAGTCAGAGGTAAGTGGGGGAAGTTCTCTGGCAAGGTTAAAAATTAGTGATTTATCCCAATTTTTTTGATAACCCAAATAGGTACCAAAAAGCAGGATAATATTTATAAGCCAATGAAATGTCTCTTGGGCTTACCCACATAAAGTAAGATATCATCTGCGTACATCAATAAACGTTCTTCCCATTCCCCCCACATCTATTCCTCTCACTATAGGGTATCCTCTGATCCAGGTTCGAGCACTAGTGCGAAAAGGATGTGGGACAGGGGCAGCCCTGACGTTGCCCCTGTGGAGTAAGAAGGATCTAGACACCACCCCATTCTCCTGAACCCAGGCACTAGGTTCACAATAAAGGAGACGGACCCATGCCACGAAACTGGGAACCCAGTCCAAATCTAGTCAACACCGCCTGGAGATAAGGCCTTTTAAAGCTGTTGAACGCCATGCATGCGTCGAGCAATAACAGCGATGTGGGTTCACCTGTTTCCATAGTCACCACTTGCATTACCCTATACAATCGCCGAAGGTTAAGCCCGGTGTTACGCTGTGGCATAAACTCGGTCTGATACGGGTGTATCAACGAAGAGACCACTGGGACCATTCGGTTGGCCAACACCTTTGCTAATACATTTGTTTCGAAATTTAGAAGAGAGATGGGCCGAAAAGAGCCACAGAGCTCTTTTGGTTTATTCTGTTTTGGGATAACCACCACCATGGCATTTCGTAGATCAGTGGGCAAGAACCCTCTTGTTGCGCGGTCACAAACATCTACAACATAGGTTTTGCCACTACAGAAGCCATGCACTTAGAAAGTTCAGAGGGCAGCCCATTGGGGCTGGCCGCCCTCCCCGATTGGAAGTCCTTAATGGCCCCTTCTACCTCCTCTACCGTTAAGTCTTGCTCTATGTCGTCCGTGTCCTCCGATGTTACAGTCGGCAAGGATAGTTCTGCCAACAATTCTGCAGACTCATCGAGAGACCTGGCGAATACTGATTGATAAATCTTCTCATAATATGTAGCAAACACCTCCGCAATGTCTGCGCCGGAGAAGACAGACCCACCGGTGCTTGTGGTGAGCTCTGTGACCCAGTCCCTGTCCCAATCTAAAATTCTCCCTATCCTTCCGTTTGAAGCTAGGAAAATCATGGTACAGGCCCTTGTCTTGTCCAGGCTGGACTATGCCAACATGCTATATCTGGGGTCCACGCTGGCCACCATTGCCAGACTTCAAACTACCCAGAATCGGGCTGTCTGATTAATGTTGAATGTTCCCAAAATACAATCGGCCAGACCAGCTCTTAAGGCTCCACATTGGCTTCCTATCTAGGAGCTCATTTATTTTAAATCACTATGCATCGCCCATAAATCCTTTCATGACCTAGGCCCGCCCATCCTTAAGAACATTGTACAGCGGTATGAGCCAATAGAACCCTCTGTTCTAAATCATTAATCTTGGCATCTGTTCCTAAAATCAAAAAAGCCAGAAGTGGAGGCCGACTATTCTCTCTTAATGCCGCAAAACTGTGGAACTCTCTTCCACTCCCTCTTTGGGCCGAACCCAATCATCTTTACTTACGCAGATCTCTCAAGACGTGGCTATTCCCTTAAATCCCGCTGATCATCTGCCCTGGTTTCTACAAGTGCTGGGATGCCTTCGGGTAGCCATACGCTATATAAATACCATTTCAATTCAATCTTGCCTCTCTAGCCACGCAATTAACTTACTCGCTTTCGAACAATGTTGTATAATCCTCTGTGCGCGGCCAGCACATGCTGGCACGCCGCCTCCTCCCATAAATCCCTCAGCTCCTTCTGCTTAAGGCAAAGTCGCAGGAGCAGCTCCTGAGTATCTGGCACCTCCCTATCTGTTCCTGCTCCAGCATCTCTATTTCCCGCTCCAGTTCATCACATTGAAGAAGACTTTGTTTTCTTTTAATACCCACCTCTGCTAGAATGTAGCCCCTAATCACCACTTTATAAGCTTCCCAAAGTGCTCATTGAGAGCCAACAGACCCCGTGCTCTCATCGAAGTACTGTTGAGTGCGTGTCCTGAGTTTATCTTGAAAGTCCTTTTCCTGGAGGTGCCAGGGTGCAATTCGGGGAGGGGGGGGAGTGTGAAATCCCTAATAGGTCCATGAAGCAGGATCTCCACCGGGGAATGATCAGATATACCTCTCGCCACGTGGTGGGCAACATCGAAAGTGTCCCGCCTTGGTGCACTGTGTAAAATATAATCTAATCGGGACCGCAACCGTGAGCAACAGATATATGTGTATATTGCCTACAGGAAGGATTATTTAGTTTCCACAAGTCCGACAAGCCCAACGAAGAAGCAAATGATCGCAATGGCCCTGTCACAGCAGCCCTACTATGTTTTGCAGACCTATCCCACTCCTGTGACATCACATCATTCATGTCTCCGCCCAGTACTAACACCCGTCTGGCATGTCAAAGAGTGTAGTGCTTAGTTCTGGAAAGTGTCAGAGTGTAAGATTGGGGGGATGTCTACAAAATACACATTAAGATGACGTCCCTCCCAAGTCCCTGTGAGGGCTACAAATCTCCCAAGTGGGTCCTGCCAGATCCAGCCACGGGCCAACGGAACTGTATTTTAACCAGGATTGCAGTCCCCTAGAGCCTGATATAAGACCCACATGTGCCCGTAGTGTGTACCTGCACCGATTTAGTGCCAGATAATGGTGTCCGCGTAGGTGCGTCTCCTGAAGGAAAACAAGATTGGGGGCATGTCTACGTCGGTACTGAAGGGCAGTGGTCCACTTAATCTTTTCCCCAAGCCCATTAACATTCCACAACCAGATTTGCAATGTTGTCACAGATTGGCTGGCCATATTAACGATTGGTGATCAATTTGCCGCTCACATGTATTCACTACCCGCCCCAGCCCCCGCATCCCAGGAGGAATCCCTACTGCCTACCCAAAGTCGTGAATCTTCAGCTGGAACATAAACAAACATTGCTCACATCTCACAGAAACTGTAACAAAAAACTCTTCTAAATGCCCCACTCCCTGCAGCACTACACAGTGGGCCTACAACTACCCACCACCCCAATTTGCTGATCGCCTGTCACCCATAATGACTCATTTAAACTAACATGGGGCATCTGCTCAAACCGCCCACACACCCGACCACCCGTCGTGCTTAGACCAGGTAAAGTTACATATATGCAAGTCCCCTCAGGATACATACGTAGGAGTTCTCAGCGTCTCCAGCCTGTTCAATATTGTCAGGTTAAGGTACCATTGACAGCTGCTGCCTGTGTCATGTCCTTAATGGAGTGATCCCCCCAGACCCATACCAATCCTCTAGTGGTTGCATTTCTCCACTCACAAGCATTGGCTCCTTGAATGCTCCGATCCATGCCACTACCTGATTCATTCACACTTCCGTTTCCTGGCTTAAGTTTACTTGTTGGACCACGGAGCTCCCGGTGGGGACGGTTGACAGCCACTCACCGACCATCCAACCAGTCCCATGTTTTCTCCGGGCTATGCTCTCTGCTTCGACCCGTAGCTTGCCAGGAAACAACAGTGCATACTTGAGTTCTTTTTCGTGCTGTGCATGTTTAACTTCAATAACTTTGGCGTTGTTTTTGCACTTTCAATGTAAAATTTGGGAAAAATGGGAAAAATTTTGTCAAGGTGAACCGCGGTGAACCGCGGGCGTGCAGCACGCCATTTGTAAAATGACATCCCTGTCCCGAAAATTAAATATTCGTGCTACAGTGTGTCTAGGTGTCGCTCCAGGCATTGGCCTACAACCCGGGACCCTATGCGCACGCTCGACAGAAAATAATTGGGACCGGCCTTTGGGCTGTAAGTGCTGTGTTATGAGGTCTTCAATAAACAAGTCCAACATCTGCCCTTCCGCACTTTCAGGCACACCAAGAATTTTAACGTTATTGTGTCTGGCCCTCACCTCATAATCATCCAGCTGCGTCTCCATCCTTCTAGTGCTGGCCTGAAGTTCTTGAACCTGTTTATTGAGCCGGGCGGAATCATTGGTCAACTCGAGCGATGTGGCCTCCGCTTCCTTGATAAGCGCATTCAAGTTATGGGGGCTCCAAACTGCCCCCACTACGATTTTAAATTTAATTCCACCACTTTAACGGCCCATGACTCCCGGCCACCCATAAAAATGTTTCTTTAAAATTGCCGCTCACTGACAAAGCATTCGGTAGAAATGTCTCTTCTCCTGGAAACTTTAAAACCGGATGCTATCTTTCTTTCCGAAACCTGGCTACGAGATGAGGCAGATCCCGCCATCACTCAGATTTTACAGCCAGGATACTCACTTCACAGAATTGACCGGAAATCAGGAAGAGGTGGGGGGCTAGGGATAATCTTCAGGGACGGTTTCCATTGTCGCTCTTTCTCAGCCGAAGTGCCAGGCTGTGAAAGTATGAGTTTTGCACTGGAATTCTCACCCACAATGACCTTCTCTGGTCTACTACTCTATCTGCCTCCTGGACAGATGGGCCAGTTTATTGACTCCCTCCCCTCTCATGTGGCTGAGCTTGCCATATCTCTGGCAAACTTTACAGTTCTTGGCCACCTCAATATTCATCTAGATGACCCCGCTGATCACCATGCTAAGGCTCTTCTGTCCAACTTAGAAGCTCTCCAAATCACATTGAAAGGCTCTTAACCCACTCATATCAAGGGCCATCTACTAGATGCTGTGCTCAGTAATGACCACAAGCTCCATGTGGGCTTGCCAACCCCCCTCCCCTGGACCGATCACTTGCTCGTACCGTTAGACTGGGAAATTGTGATTCCTCCCCCGCTTCCAACCCCTGCCCCACTGTTGGGGAGGAATTGGTCGAGTATCTCCACTAGCCAATGAGTTCATTCCCTGACCGCCGCCCTCCCGGTGACGGGCAAAGACCCAGAGATGTCCAACAGGAACTTTAACGCCTGAATACAGACCTCACTCGACTCTGTAGCCCCTCTGAAAATCCTACATAAAAAAACAAAGTCTAAAGAAGCACCTTGGTTTACCTATAAACTGAGAGAGTTAAAACAAAAGTGCAGGAAACGAGAGAGGGAATGGAGACAGTCTCCAGGGGTGGATAGCAGAACCAAATATAGAGAAGCGATCAGGAAGTATAAGGTGGAAATAAAAACTGCGCAATCCTCTTTTTACGAGCGTCAGATAATAACTGCAGCCAATTCCCCAAGGGAAATTTTCCAAATCGCCAAATCACTCATCTACACCCATCAAAACCTCCCTGACCCCAAAGAGGCCCAAAACCGCTGCGACAAACAGGCCGAATATTTTCACCAAAAAATCCAGCTCATCTCCCTCTCCTTTACCTCACCTAGGAGTGAACCCAACTACCCTCAGGCTGAGAACATCCCCGCAGCCTCACACTGCCCTTTAATGGAATTCCCACCGGTTGACGAGGAGTCACTGAACACCTTAATGTTAAAAATATCATCTGGTTCTCCTATTGATTCAGCCCCTCCTCGCCATTTGATGCTAGTTGCAGAAACAATCAGACCAGTAATTCTGAGCACCCTAAATGCCTCTATCGCCACAGGAACAGTGCCATTGGCATGGAAATGTGCTCAAGTCAGAGCTCTACTAACAAAAAAAAACCTTGACCCCGCAATCATGACTAACTACCGTCTAATCTCCCTCCTGCCATGGTTGGGCAAACTGCTAGAGAAACATATTAATCTTAATCTGGTCAACCATCTGGAGCTCCACAACCTACTCCACGACTCCAAAGCAGGCTTCCGCCCTAGGCTCAGAACGGAAGTTGCCCTCCTGGCAGTGACAGAGTCAGCTCGGAGGTACATGGACCAAGGCGGCACCACAGCAATTATTTTGCTGGATTTGAGTGCCACCTTCGACACAGTGGATCACAACATCTTGCTCGCTCGCATCAGACACCTTGGAATCACCGGGCTAGCCTTCTCCTGGCTGCAATCTTTCTTGGAAGACCGGGTGTTCCAGGTATCAGAGGGTGCCACGCAATCCAAACCATGGCCCCTCAACTGTGGGGTCCCCCAAGGTTCCTCCCTGAGTCGCACCCTTTTTAACATTTATATGGAGCCTCTAGCAGCGACAGTGCACCTCTTCAGCATCGAAATTGCCACCTATGCAGACGACACTCAACTGGTGGTTGGTCTAAACCATCCAAGGGGTCATCGAGCACGCTGGGCTGCTGCCTAGAAGCAGTAGTCGACGGATGGCGCTCTCCCACCTAAAATTAAGAGGGGACAAGACGGAGCTGATGTTCCTGGGGAAGACCCCATCTCCTAGAGCAGTCATTGACTGGCCTACCTGCATGGGCACTTCACCAGAACCCAAAGACCAGATCAAAAGCCTTGGAGTATGGCTAGACAGCACCTTAGTATTCAACCATCAAGCCACCAAGCTTTCGGCAACTTGCTGCAGCCAGATGAGGATGCTGGGGAAAATTCTGCCGCTCCTCCCCTGTCTGGCCCGTAGGATCATGGTGCAAGCTATCATCTTGTCCCGCCTCAACTATGGGAACGCCCTGTATTTAGGCGCTCTGGCAAGCTCCATTAAAAAACTTCAGGTCACTCAGAACTCTGCAGCCCGCCTACTGCTTGGACTGCCTCGCAGACACTCAGGGTCAGCTGCTTTGAAATCACTCCATTGGCTGCCCATACAGGCCCGGATCTAATTTAAGGCGATGTGTATAGCCCACAAAGCCATGTGGCATGCAGGCCCAGCTCTAACATGCTCCCTAATTACCCCTCACCACCCACCCAGAAATCTACGCTCCAGTGCCACTTTCTTGGCAGTAACTCGAAAAATTAAACAAGCTAGATGGGGGGAGCGTTCGTTCTCTTGGAACGCCGCCTCCTGTTGGAACTCCATGCCTCTCACCATGCGTAGCGAACCAGATCTACTCAAGTTCTGCAAATGTTTGAAAACCTTCCTCTTTCAGTAACTTGCACAATCTTATGACTGCCCATTCACCTGTCCTAAGCGCTACGAGGCCTCAGGGTAGAAGTGCGCTTTACAAAACTCCATCACATCACATGTACGCCCTGATCAAGGATACCTTGGACGATACGCTATCCATCCTGGCATCTAAGGACGTCTGGACCATAGTGATAGCTATCATGATGTCATTTTGGTCAGCTCAGGCTGGTCCTTGGCCTGATGCACCACAGCCTTCATCTCCCTGTCCTTTGCATCCACTCCCTTAAGCAAGGTGTATTTGTCAAGCTTCATATGCGTTGCCGTACAGCCTCCTTTCCCACTCTCCATCATGCCATCAATATGTGTCCGTGGACCAGGGTCCAACAGGTTACTCACCACCACCTACTACAGGACAAATGCTCTATCCGTCCTGTAAGGTTTTTCCCACCACACCCTGCACTTTACCCAAGCCAATCGCTGGTGCACCTTCCTTCAATTAAGGGGGGGCGGGGTGTCAGGGCCCTCTTTCAATCCATAGGCACCTTCGCGGGGTTGTCTCAGAGTCCCCACCGCATCCCAGGCAGTGTTCACCAGTTATGGCACCTGACCAGCAGTACTCCTCTGGGTGCCTCCTTATCCTGCAGCTTTCAGACGCAATGGGGATGCTCCTCGAACACCGGCCACAAACTCTGTATCCACACCGTCAATCCCACTATCATCACTGGTACAGTATAGGCCTCTAACCGGGTATTCTTTGCTACTGGAATAACCTCCCACACCCCGCCGCACCTCCTGCTCAGAAGGGGGACGGTCTACTCTGCACTTGCCCTCACCCCATTCCACAGCTGCCACACAAGTCATAGAGATCAGGCCAGGGCCGGGGTGCGGATTTCAGCAGTCCAGAGTGCCGCCGGCACAGTCTGGAGGCTCAGCACTACGTCACCCTGCCCAGCCACAGCCCGCTTCGCAGCCCTTCTTGCCGGTCGGCAACTCTCACACACAACTGCGTCTTGGGGCCCGGCTGCCCCCCAGGTCCAGCACTCTTCCAAATCCGTTCCGTCTGCCACACACCGTTAGGCTAAGTGCTGCTTTGCACCCCCCAAAATCACCTCCTCTTGCTGTTTATATCATTCCTCCACACCCACGCCGCTGGCCCATCACAGCTCCATTGTTGCACAGCATTATTACAGGCCAGGGGCGTATCTTTTGTTTCCAATGCCCGATTACCACTGCGTTAGTTGCTAGGGACTTCCCCTGTAATTGCTGATACAACTTGCCACATGTCGGATGAGGTGACGGATATTAGTGTGGGGCCATCTTTCTCGGTGGTTGGCTATGCCCCACCTAAAAACACCAATTCAGTAAATAATTAAGGCACCACATACAATAAAAATCCCCAAAAATGTATAACATTAGGAAATATTTGTATCTTTAAAATAACACCAGACCGAAAGAAATCCAACTTAGGGAACCAGATATAAGATTTTTTAAAGATTTAGCACTATATATCACATAGAAACCTATATTGGCTATGAGACATCTAGTCACACAGACGGGGACAAAGTCAAAGTTTCAGGCCAACAGCAATGGAGCCCTGCATGGCATCTCCTTGTGGTAGGCCTCGGTCAAAGTTTTAACCTTCTGACTTAAAAACTTTTCTGGAGCTTTTCCTCCTGGGGTCCCTCGAGGCTCGCTACCAGTCCGGATTCGGTGAGGGTTCGCTGGCTTGCCTTGCGACGAGCTGCCGGTCAAACCTATGGAAGTCAGACCTCTGGAGCTTTCGAGCAAGATGAACCAGAGATCCAGGCTGGCTCCTGGTTGAAGGTGGGCGGCTTGACTCTCGCGGTTGGCCCCGGTCACCTTTTATACATTTGGACTTAGAAACTTTTACGGAGCTTTTTCTCCCGGGATCCCTTGATGCTCTTCACCTGGCCAGATTCGGTGAGGGTCCACCGGCTTGGGTTTCTACCAGCTCCTGCTTAAACTCTGGAAGTTGGACCTCAGGAGCTTTTTACTGGGACCAACCTGGACGGTAGGCTGGGTCACGGTTGAGGATCGGCGACTTGGCTGGCCTGGTTGAGTTGGTCCACTTATGGAGCTTTTTTTCAAAGTTGCTCCAACGTTCTCAAAAATTCTGGATCATCTTCCTGAAGTACCTTTGAGGGACCCAAAGTGTCCAAAACTTTCTACAAGGGTCTGGAAACTCCAATATGGCCCTTGAAAGTGTGAGACTTCAATTCCCACAATGCACTTGGGCAAAAGCCTTATAAATCCACTGAAGTCACTCTAGGCTGGGGATTCTTGGTGGTGATGGTCCATGTGAGCTCTGTTAACCTGTAGCTTACAGGCAGTTCACACTTTAGTCCATTTGAAGTAGGTTTGATCTACAAGGCTGTAGTTCCAGATTGTGCATCAGGCGCAGTCCGTCAGAGTGCAGGGCCTCGTTGGGGCAAATCAAACTACCAATGGACCCTTCTTCCTCTCTAGTCTCAAGCAGCAGACCTAAGAGGTGCTGCCCCTCTCAGATACTTATTCAATGTTCTCTGGGTCACACAGGAGGGCACTCCTGTCCAATGAGGTGCAGGGCAACACCCCAGAGCATGACAATACCCCAGAGCATGACATTTTCCTCCAAAGTGTGGCACAATGGTCTCCCTGAAAGTACTATTTCTCCAAAAGTCAATACAGATGAAGTCTCAGCAGAGAGGCAAGAGATGGTGAAACCAACCTCCAGGATGGCTCATCTCCATAGTCTCCCTCCCCTTGGCATCTGCACATTCCTTCCTTACACCTGCCATCGAGCTAGTTTCAGAGGGGGTGGCATAGATGGACCTGACTTTATCTGTCTGTTCCCCTGGCCCTTTGAAGCTCATGGTTTACGACCCCCTACCCCCTGCTCCGGCATTCCTATGCAGCAGAACCCTTTAAACTGACCTCAGGCCTCAGCAGTGCACGCATGCAAGTGCAGAAAGGACTGCTGTTCTCTAAACTGCCATGCCCTAGAATATTCTAGGGACTTATTATTATTAACCGGGTTTTGTAGAGCGCAAACAACCCGCAGGCCTCGTAGCGCTAAGTACCGTCATACTAAAAGAAATGAAAGGCTCAGATGAACAGGTGGGTTTTTAAATCCTTCCGGAATTTTAGGAGGCTAGGTTCACTGCGAAGGAAGATGGGCAGAGAATTCCATTCTTTTGCAGCGTTCCAAGAGAAGGAGCGCCCGCCCCATCTGGTCCGTCTGATTTTGTTGACAGTGGCCAGGAAAGCAGTGCTAGATCTTAAAGACCTGTGAGGAAGGTAAGGTTTTGCCAGGGAACAGATCATAGTAGGGGCATTTTTCCACATAGCTTTGTGCATAAAGCAGAGGGACTTAAACAGCACTCTGGCCCTGACCGGAAGCCAATGCAGTTTCCTAAGGGCAATGCTAGCTGAGTCTCGTTTATTGAGGTCTAACAAAAGACGGGCTGCAGCGTTTTGGGTTACCTGTAGCTTTTTGATTGTAAAAGCAGGAGCACCTAAGTATAGGGAATTCCCGTAGTCTAGGCGGGACAGAATGATGGCTTGGACCATTATTCTGCGGGCTTCAAAAGGGAGAAGGGGCAGCACCTTTCTCAGCATACGCATCAGCCCAAAGCATGTAGCAGAGAGAGTAGTAGCTTGCTGCATGAAGCTGAGGTTGGAGTCGAGCCAAATGCCTAAGCTCTTTATATGGCATTTTGATTGAGGCATAGGGCCCATACATGGTGGCCAATCTAGCAAAGGTATGGGAATGGATGTGTTGCCCAACACCATAAGCTCAGTTTTCTCGCCATTTAATTTTAAATGCGAGGTTGCCATCCACTGAGCCACTGCTACCAGGCAGTTACTTAGATTGGATGAGGACGAGACTGCCTGAGTCATAGACACGACTAATTGCGTGTCATCGGCGTAGGTTATTATATCCAGACCGAAAGAATGGACTATATCCGCCAACGGCTGCATATAAATATTAAAAAGAGTAGGGCTCAACGAAGAGCCCTGAGGTACACCCCGGTCCAAGGGCCAGACTTTGGAGTAGGTAGTACCCTCAGCTACCCTAAAAGAGCGGTTCTCCAGAAATGACTGGAGCCAAAGCATGGCCTTCCCCGAGATTCCCATCTGGTTGAGCCGATGAAGAAGAATGCTGGTGTTAACGGTATCAAAGGCGGCACTGAGGTCAAGCAACATGATTGCTGAAGTGCCGCCTTGATCCATTTGCTTCCTGGCCAGCTCAGTTACCGCCAGGAGAGCCGCTTCAGTTCCAAGTTTTGGACGAAAACCAGCTTGGGAATCATGGAGGAGATGGTTGCTCTCTAGAAATTGAGTAATAGCCGAGTTGACATGTTTTTCAAGGAGCTTGCTGATCCACGGGAGAAGGGAAATAGGCCGATAATTGGCCATATTTTCCGGATCCAGTGTGGGTTTTTTCAGCAACGCCTTAACCTGTGCACATTTCCATGCAGTAGGTACTGAGCCTGTGGAAATGGAAGTGTTTAGTATGTTAAGGATTACAGGTTTGACTATATTCTCAATTTTTGCTATCTGAGACGGGGGGGCAGGGTCTGTGGGGGATCCTGATTTTATTTTCGTCATGATAGCCGCAAGTGAGTTTTCATCCAGCAAAGGGAACTCAACTAGTTTTGGAGTCGTGAGGTTAGATGGACTAGTTCCCATGTCCTGGGGTAGGTTAGGTGGCTGAAAGGCAGAGGCAATTTTTTGTATTTTCCTGTAAAAATACTCAGCTTGACTTTCACATCGGGCCTGGGCCTTACTAGGGTCAGCGGGAACCGGGGGAGTATCAATTAGGAATTTCGCTATTTGAAAAATTTCTCTGGCGGAGTTGGAGGCAGTTGAGATTTTTTCCTCGAAATATAGTGTTTTGGTTCGACTGGTTTCTAATTTATACTTTTTAATGGCTTCGAGATGCGTGATTTTGTCTACCTTACTACGAGAGATCCTCCAATTTCTTTCGAATTTTCTACACGCCCTTTTTAGTTCTTTAAGGTGAGGGGTGTACCAAGGTGAACTCTTGGATTTAGTTTTTTCTTTAAGAGCCTTAATAGGTGCAATAATATCCAAGGCTGAACACAGCCATTTGGTATAATTCTCATATTGCAGTGCTGGATCAGTCGCTTTTAGGGGGGGGGCAGTCGAAAGCAGGTTAGCCCACTGGTCTGGGGAAACTTTAGACCAGTCTCTTCCAGTTAGGGTGGTTCGAGAAGGGGGCTGTAATGGTGTTGCTGGAGTCCACTGAATGGATATTAAATAGTGGTCGGTCCAGGTGAGAGGTAGAGGAGTTGCTACTTTCAGTCTGGTGTCGTTACTAAGAACTCCATCAAGAAGGTGGCCCTTTTCGTGCGTGGGCTCAAAGCCCTTTAATATAATCTGAAGGGCTGCCATACTATCCAGAAATGCCTTGGCCGTGGGGTTGTTAGGGTCCTCTAGGTGGATATTAATATCTCCCAGTATAGAAAAATAGGATTTGCTAACCACCAGGTTGGCTATTTTAGATTGGAGTGAGTCAATAAAATCTCCAATTTGATTGGGGGGACGGTAGATAAGCACACCAGAAAATGAATCTATAGGTGAGAGATCAAGAGTAAATAGCATACTCTCACAGTTAGAGATCTCAGCCGAAGAAGTTCTACAGCGGTAGAGGTTTTTGTGAAGGATGCCTAGGCCACCTCCTCTGCCTTCTGGTCTGTCTAGTCTCTGCAAGGTGTACCCCATTTGCAGAATGGAAGTAATATCTGAGTCAGAGGCGTCTTTTAGCCACGTCTCCGTCAAAAAAACCACATCTGGCTCTTTTTCCTCCAATAGGAGAGTCATTTGTGTAGCATGTTTGGTCAGTGACCGGCAGTTTAGAAGAAACATTTTGTAGGAATTGCCAAGATGCTTATCTGGTTGGCTAGTGAGTGAGAAAGTACAGTGAGGGCAGATCCCAGTGGGAGAGTCAGGGAGAATGGAATGCCGACAGGCATGAGTAGTCAGAGGCATTAAGTTTTTCAGAGTGGTAGAATCATACCTCATCGGTCTCCCACAGTCTGGTCCACCTTGCACAGGGGCTATGGCCCCGGGTCCCGTCCGGTCGCGGACGGGCGCAGACGGGCTTGCCTTTGGCGCGCCTTCGGCGCGCCGCCGGCGCGCCCGCTGCGCCCGCCCGCTGCGCGGACGGGGGATCCTGATGTTTATATCCGCTGTGGGGGGCGTGAGGAGGGTGGGATCGTCGATCATCTAGACCGCGATCCTACCCCTACCCAAGATGGCGCCCAAAAAGAGTGAAGCGCCGAACGCCTGAACTAGCGACCCTTGTCAGCTAGAGAGGGGGTAGGAGGCCGCCCTGGGCAGCGTCGATCTTGCACCAGAGGTAGGACCAACAGGAAGCTTAAAATCGGTTCCAGTAAAATATTGTACAAGTTTTAAAATTGCGCTAAAGTTCTAATAATCCTGTTCGTTTTCAGTGGTTTTAAAGGAGCAAGAGTGCTCAAGGACCCCCGGCTTCCGCCTCAGGGGTGAAAGGGAGTATAACAGATACCCAGATAGAAAGAAAAGGGACTCCTTTTATATCTTGGGAGGGCGGGATCGTCGATCATCTAGACCGCGATCCTACCCCTACCCAAGATGGCGCCCAAAAAGAGTGAAGCGCCGAACGCCTGAACTAGCGACCCTTGTCAGCTAGAGAGGGGGTAGGAGGCCGCCCTGGGCAGCGTCGATCTTGCACCAGAGGTAGGACCAACAGGAAGCTTAAAATCGGTTCCAGTAAAATATTGTACAAGTTTTAAAATTGCGCTAAAGTTCTAATAATCCTGTTCGTTTTCAGTGGTTTTAAAGGAGCAAGAGTGCTCAAGGACCCCCGGCTTCCGCCTCAGGGGTGAAAGGGAGTATAACAGATACCCAGATAGAAAGAAAAGGGACTCCTTTTATATCTTGGGAGGGCGGGATCGTCGATCATCTAGACCGCGATCCTACCCCTACCCAAGATGGCGCCCAAAAAGAGTGAAGCGCCGAACGCCTGAACTAGCGACCCTTGTCAGCTAGAGAGGGGGTAGGAGGCCGCCCTGGGCAGCGTCGATCTTGCACCAGAGGTAGGACCAACAGGAAGCTTAAAATCGGTTCCAGTAAAATATTGTACAAGTTTTAAAATTGCGCTAAAGTTCTAATAATCCTGTTCGTTTTCAGTGGTTTTAAAGGAGCAAGAGTGCTCAAGGACCCCCGGCTTCCGCCTCAGGGGTGAAAGGGAGTATAACTTAAAGGTAGTTTTTCTCCCCTGTCCTATTATGGACTACGGCCTTATAGGGGAGGTCAGGGCAATCATTGGAGTACCCTAACCAATAGTGTACCCAAGTGTATGTAGGTGTTTTCACTCTAATCTATATGTGTTTGGTGCATAGCACTGGGGCTGTGCCTGGTTAGACTTGATTGGTAAAGGGACATGTGTGGTAAAGATCACACTCCTGCCCCTCTGACCTGAACCCTAAAATGTGGCCCTCCTGCAGTCTAATATACCCGCCCTATAAACTACCCGACCCCTATTCTGATCCTTAAATCCTGCCTCTCAGCCCTAAAAAACAACTCTGACCCGAGCCCCCCTCCCTGAGTTGTAAAACCAGCAGCCCCTACCCCTAAAACCTACCCCCACCTCCCCTCTGCCCCTGCCCATCTGCCCCCTAGGCCTGAAACCTGGCCTTTTCCTGTCCCCTGCCCTGAGCCCTAAAACTAAGCCCCTTAGAAAGTAATATGACCCCAGCCCCCCACTGTGCGCCCTAAAACTAGGCCTACTCCCTTAAACCTACCCCCACTACCCCCCTGCCCCAGTCCAACTGCCCCCTCAGTCTGAAAAGTGCACCTTTCCTGTCCCTTATCCTGGGCCCTAAAACTCCAGCCACCCCAAGCTCTTAAAACTACCCCAACCCCATCTCTCAAAACTGCCACCCAACTCACACAAACTAATCCTACCCCCAAACCCCACTTACCTCACAGCATCGTGTCATGTCCTCTCCCAAACCTTCTTCTTCCTGCTTCTGCCAGCCAGCCAGCAACTAGACCGGACATATGCCTTAACCACACATATACGTGGTTAAGGCATGTGCGTGGTTAAGGCAAGCATGGTTACGCTTGCGATGTCGGAACATATGTGGCTGAGGCCACGGTGTTCCCACTGTTTCCCGTCTGAACTTCATACACTTTAAGACGAGCTGGAAAAGAAAAGTAATCCAGTATTCCAGGTTGCTTATGACTGAAATGAAGCCAAAGAATATCACCCAAGATCCATAAACTCCCCCGAGTAGTTCCTAACCACCCCTTGCTTCTCTATAATGGATAGATACTTTCATCTACCGATGGCAGGCAGGTGAGCCGAGAGCTCCGCGCCAGCCAGGTAATTTATCCTGATGAAGACAGTGCTTTAAATGGGCCGGTACTCACCGGTACTGAGTACCGGCACTTCCAAATTTCCAAGCCGTCAGTACCGGCACTTTTTTTCCAGCCAGGGAGAGTACCGGTACCCTGGTTGATGGCATGGCAGGCTAAGGTTTGGTATCACCTCCAATACGGGACAAATGCCGCTCTGCGTTTGGATCTCTCAGTCGCACGGAGCCCCTGAAAGAGACTTTTACAGAGACGCTGTTAACGCTCAGTAGTGCTCTTTAGAATTCCCCACACTGTAGGGGTTGGGGAGGGCTTGCTTAACGCCGTGATTCACAGGACAGGGTCAAGGCAGACCCTGCACTGTTGATTAGGTGTTAAACAACCATTATATAGGAAAGTATTTTAGCACCCACACCCCCTCCCCTCTGCCCCCTGTTAGGTGTGTGAAGCCTGGCCTCGGGCTGCTGGTGAGTAATCCGGTCCATCTTTCCCAAAGCCGGTTTTCTTCGGTTTGTTTTTTCCAGCACAGGAGCTGCTTTCCTTTTGTGTGGCTGTATTTACAAGTCAACAACGACGGATCCATGGGTGTGAAAGTAGCCCTGCAGGGAACACTGCAACACTCGAGAAATGACCTCAGGTGACAACCCGAGATAACATAGAAGGAAGGGGGAGGGAGGATTGTAAAAAAAAGTGAGGTGACAGCTTAAATTAGAATTGCCACTTTTTTCATATAATGCCAGATATTCGTTTAGTTTTGAAATGGGTGCTTAGGAATTGTATTTTAATATACATTCAAATCTGCTGTATTTCTTGAAGGAATTGGTTTAGTTATTGATGAACCACATGCCTGAAAATCAGTTTGAAACGCTCACCCTGCAGAATTTACAGGGCGTGGGGGAGCATGCACACAGTCTCTCTCTCTCTTTCTCTCTCTCTCTTTCTCTCCCTCTCTCTTTCTTTGTCTCTCTCTCTTTCTTTGTCTCTCTCTCTTTCTTTGTCTCTCTCTCTCTCTCTCTCTCTCTCTCTTTCCTTCTCTCTCTCTTTCTCTCTACTTCTCCTTTTCTCTCTCTCTCTCTCCTCTCCTTCTCTCTCTCTCTCTCCTTCTCTCTCTCTCTCTCCTTCTCTCTCTCTCTCCTTCTCTCTCTCTCCTTCTCTCTCTCTCCTTCTGTCTCTCCTCTCTCTCGCTCCTCTCTCTCTCTCCTTCTCTCTCTCTCTCTTTCTCTCTCTCTCTCTCGCTCTCTCTCTCTCTTTCGCTTTCATTCTCTCTCTCTCTCCTCTCCTTCTCTCTCTCTCTCCTTCTCTCTCTCTCTCTCTCTCTCTCTCTCTCTCTCTTTCGCTTTCATTCTCTCTCTCTCTCTCTCTCTCTCTCTCTCTCTCTCTCTCTCTTTCCTTCTCCCTCTCCCTCTCCTTCTCTCTCTCTCCTCTCTCCTTGGATATCGTTTTGTATTGCTTTTATTTACTGGAAAAAATATTTACAAATTACAGGCCTCAACATTAAGCGTGCTCTATCAACACAAACAATGAAATACAGGACAACAAATTACAGGCCAGGTGGCAAATTTAGGGTATAGGTACATCATGGAGGGGAGAAGAGGAGGCAAGTGGGGGGAAAACAGTGACAAAATGTAAGAGACTTGTGGAGAAAGTAAGTGAGAGGTGGCAGTAGAGGGGCAGATCCAGGGAGAGAAGGTTAGAGGCTGGGTAGAAATGAGAGGTTAATCGTGAAAGGAGAGTAGAACCAGAAAGAGATAGGAAGAGCCTGGCCTTAGGGCAAAGGGCTGAAGCAGTGCTTTAAATGGGCCGGTACTCACAGGTTTGGAGTACTGGCACTTCTTATTTTTATCACTGTCAATGCCGACCCTTCGCCACTATGTAGGAGAGTACCAGTACTCATGAAAGGTAAGCTCATTGGCTGATAGGGCTGGTGAGCACTAGGCTGTCCGAGAAGAAGCTGTCTCTGACAGCCAAGGCGCTTCTGTAGTCCTTAGCTCAGCCGCTTTTCTGTACCTCTGCTTGTTTTAATGTGTGTGTGCACACATGAGGATATATAGCATTGTCTCAAACAACAACAAATAACGGTATGACATTAAGAAGTTGCAAATATTACAATACAAGGACATTTTTAACATATTATCCCGTTTGCCTTTCACTTTGTGTAATGATTTAAACTGTTTTGTTAACATAAATGCATTTCTGTTGTATTTTGACATGTGCTGCAACCTGTATAGAAGTCAATGTGTATCATCATATCTTGACCCTAGCCACGCCCATAGCCCCGCCCACTTGCCACACCTCTAGGTCATTTAAATGAGTACCTGCACTTATTTTTTCCCATTTAAAGCACTGGATGAAGAGGTGCTTCGGCTCGGACCCGGGGGCGCTCCCCTGGGGCCTCAGTTGAGGGAACGCCTGAAGCGTCTACGACTCCCTTGTAGAGCCAGCACATCTGGTTCTGAGGCGGAGATGAGACGGGCCAGGCGAGGCTGTAAGACAATGGTGGCCAGAGGAGGAGCGGCGGGCTGTGTCACGGTGGGGCGCGACTGATCTGCAGCACTTAGACGGACGGAGGGGGCTCCCGGAGACCCGGCCGCCAACTGCAGGCCTGAGATCTCTCGTTGGGACAACGGGGACTGGGGCCTGTGGCTGGTCAATGCACTGAACAGAGCTGCCGCCAGACCCTCAAGTGTGCGGCAGGGAACTTAGGAGGAGGTTTGAGAAGCAGGCTTGGGGGACGGACTGGGAAGCCGCGGGCCCGGGGGAGGTGCTCACTGGAAAGATATCTGGGTGGAAGAGAGGCCGTATGCACTGAGGAACCTGCGGGAGGCGATGGCCGTGAAGGGTAATTACGGCGGTATGGGCGCTTGGTTCCATATAGGCGGCGCGGGGCACTTTGTGGCAGAGACTCAATCCCGCAGAGCCTGGCAGCCGCCCTCTGCACTGGTTGTGAGGAGGTGTTGGTATAGGAGTGGACCATAGGTGCGGTGGGGCGGCCAAGTCCTGCTGGTATGCACTGGCTTGCTCGGCCGCGCAACCTCCTATTGACAACACAGCAGTGGAAGCGGTGCATCGGATGGGTTCTCCCTCCCACCCCTGAGCAGAGGCACGGTAGATGGATGGAGGCCTGCCCCGAGAACAGGAAGAAATGGAGTGGTGGTAGAAGGCAGTGAATAGGGGCACACAGGCTTGATGAGGTGCGCACTTTACGAGGCAGTTTGTTTCCTTCGCACACTATTGTATTGGTTCTTGATTGTGGTGGCGCCCCACCTGGATGAGAGGGGCTGTGCTGGTTCGTACATTGTGGCTAGACTGTATGACTGCCGGAGGAGGCCAAGCGGGAGCTGAAGGTCAGTGCGTTGTCAGGCGGAGCAGAGTGCGATCCTCTGTGGAGCTACACCGCCCATCAGACGGGACTTGGTGGCCCTTGTGGTGGCCTGGCCTTGAGGTGAGAGGGCTTATGGAGGGCACCCCCCTGGAGAATGGACTACACTGGCAGTGGACCCCGGGGAGGTCCAGGGACTCCGGTGTACTACCCCTACTGCCTGAACAGGAGGTGCCGCCTAGGATGATCCAGGACTGGTGCGGATGGGCCCCCCTTGGATGCTGGAGCTTGGTGCCAGGGAAGCAGAGCGGGGCCCGGGCGCGGAGCCCAAGTGAGCTCCACAGCAGGATCTGCAGGTGGCTGGTCCCTGCTGTCGTTGGCTCTGATTGTGGTGTGGAGCAGACTTTACTGGGCTCTGGCCTCTGCAGCGGACTGCGGAGGGGTATTAGCGAGTCCTACCTGCCGGTGTACGACCCTGGAGTGGTGGGTTCCAGCTGGGCAGGGGACAGTGGATTGCGCACCTAATCATGGGGGCAGAGGAAGGAGAGACTTCAGCCAAGGGGAAGCCGCGGGAGAAGCAGATCGGTCCCCCAACCTGGAGGACGGCAGGGTGGACTCTGCCTCAAAAGATGCTGGGGAGGAACAGGGGGGGTGCCGGTTCATCAACAACTGGCCAAAATCCTCGAGGCCATAGCGGATAACAAGGCGACCATACACCAGGACATTAGCACAGTGGCGGTTGGCCTTGGATTGTTGCGCGCTGAACATACTAGGCTGTCAGAGAGGGTAAAACGGATGGAATCATCACTGGAGGCTCTTGAACCAGTCCAACAGGCGCTATCGGCTCAGGTGGGAGAACTGGCCTCTAAGGTCAGTCACTTGGAGAAGCGGGCAGAGGATCCGGAAGGGCGCAACAGGCAAAACAACGTCTGGGTGGTAGGCCTTCCGGAGGCAGTGGAGGGGCAGGACATGGTTGGCTTCTTGGAAACCTGTTTGAGGAACGTTGTAGCACCTCAGGGGCTTTCTTCCTTCTACACTTTGGAAAGAGCTCACTGTGTGCCTGCCCGGCCCCTGTGGTGGACAGGCTGTTCCATATCCAAGATTTGCTTCTGAGGAAAGCCCGGGAGGCTAGTCCTTCTCTAGTAGACAAGAGTAGAGTGACATTGTTCCCCGATTATACGTTGGAGGTTCAGAGGCGTCGCTCCTCCTTCCTAGAAGTTTAAAAAGCTCTGCGGACAGAAGGGATACAATCTCCCTGATGTTCCCGGTCTCGGCTCCAGATCATGCTTGATGGGACAACCCACTTCTGCGAGGACCCAAAAACAGCCTGGGACTGGATTGAGTCTAACCACTCGGGGGATCCTTCACGGCCTCGACTAGAGAGGCGGCCACCTGGAGTGGAAAGTCCAGGGAGGAGGCTGCAGAAACGCCAGAAGAAAACAGAATTCAAGAAGCCGAGCCCATCCAGAACGGTAATGGAGAGAGCTGCAACGTTGGAGGCTGTGTCCCTCATGGGGAGATCTGGGGCATCCTCAGTAGAGACAGATACTGAAGCAAAGTATGGCGAGGAAGGGACTGAATCGGATACCTCACAGGTCTCAGGAGATAACATGCCCGTTGTGACTCTGCAGCTATCGAATTACTTTTAGAGCTGGGTGACTAGAAGAGGAACAGACGGCTTTCTCCTTTCATCCTTTTCCCTGCCTGGTTGTGTTGTAGACTTATGTCCTTTATTAATCGCTGGGGCGGGAAACTGTCTTGGGTGCGCATATGTCATTGCGGGATGTTGAAGGTGATCTGGGAAGGGGGTGGCTCTCTGAGTGGATGTCCCCGGGTGGGGGTTGGAACGGCCTAGCATGGCTATTGCTTAGTACTGACAATGTTTCAGACGATTGGTTGGTTTTCTGCCACGCTATGCCCCCCACAGGTCCTAGTGCAGTTGGCCTTGGAACTTCCCATACTGGTGTGAGTTTTCACTGTGCGGTGTGCTGGTGTGTTTGGGCAGCTGACCGTTGTCAATCCGCTATTTGGACAGGGAGTTGTTTTGAGGGATTGTGTTGTTCTCTGCCGGGAGGGCAGTTTGAGTGTGGGTGGGGGGTGGTGGGGCAGGGGGGGCCTCCCTGCAGATCCGATGGCTGTGTACATGGGCGGCCCTGAGGGGGGTACGGTTATGACCTGGAATATTAGAGGCATAGGGACACCAGCGAAGTGTTATAATGTTTTCAATTATATTAAGAAAAGGGGAGCACAGGTGGTTTTCTTACAGGAGACCCATCTCACTGAGGGAGAGGTGTCACACCTGAAATGCAGATGGCTGGGCCAGCTCTTTGCTACGACCTACTCGGCCTTCTCCCGGGGAGGGATGATATCGATTAAGCCGGGGGTGCCTTTTCAGCTAACTCAGAAGGTACTAGACCCAGAGGGGCAGTATGTGGTGGTCATGGGCACTCTGAAAGGTAGGGAGATCACTTTCGGCAGTATCTGAGGCCCTAATGGGGAGCAACTTCCATTCCGGGATAGGTTATCTGGGGTGTTGGTGGGGTTCCCCCACGAGACCTTAGTGTTGGGTGCTGATTTTAATTGTGTTTTTGATATTCAGCAGGATAGGTCCACCCCTCCTCTGCGGGGTGTCACAGAGGCTGCCACCGCTATGGGACAGCGGTCATGGGCAATGGGTTGGGACCTTTATGAGGTGTAGCAATTACACAATGAACGGTGTAGGGAATATTTCTACTATTCACCTCTTTATGATTTACACACATGTTTGGACATGTTTTTTTGTTCTGCAACTTTGGCCCCAATGATGACCGGCGCTGAATACCTCGGCCGGTCCCTTTCTGACCATAGCCGTTTGCTCATGGGGTTCGTTCCATGTCCTGGAGAGGGCCCCCATCCCACGTTGGCGGCTGGAGCAGTCGGTGCTGGATGATGAAGGCTTCTGCCAAGGGCTTTCTGAGGCCTTATCTGCTTATTTCTTAGTCAACCAGGGAACCACCAGCTCTCCGCTGTTCGAATGGGAGGCGTTTAAGGTGGTGACACGAGGGCATTAACCGGGGCAAGACTGTAGGTACTCGATGACTGATCACTCAGGAATTGACGGATTTGGAGGCCCAGATCCTGACCCTTGATAGGGGAAATAAGTGGGGACGATTACAGATCTGGAGAAAATACCGGAGGTGAGAAGCCTTTAAAATGCTACTTGGGACAGACTGAGAGCTTTTGATTTTAAAAAGTATCAGACCACACAGCACAGAGAGGGGGGCTGGGCTGGGAGACTCCTTGCTTGGTTAATTAGGCCCAAGAGTAGAGGTTCCCCTGCAGTGAGTATCACAGATTTTCAGGGTCATGTTCTCTCCTCCCCAAGATTAATCAATGACGCATTCAAAGATCACTATGAATCGTTATATGGTTCCCCGGGACCGACTCTGTGAGAGGAATTACAGACGTATTTAGAGGAGCAACGACTGGTTCAGGTAGATCAAGATGTCCGGGAACTGTTGGCTTTACCTATTAGAGCGGGCGAGATACGGGCAGCTATTGGAGAGATGGCCAGAGGGAAGACACCTGGGCCAGATGACCTCCCAGATGAATGTTATAGTACTTTTGTGGACATACTGGCCCCGCGTTTGGAACAGATGTATGCCACCGCGCTCCAAGACGTGCGTCTGCCGCCCTCACTCTGGGAAGCATTGGTGATCCCCCTGCCAAAATCTTAATTGGCTCATCCCAAATTGACGGAATTCAAACCACTGTCCATGTCAAATATGGACCTAAATATTTTAAGTAAAGCACTAGCACTAAGACTTTTACCCAACATGTGCCGACTGGTATACACAGATCAGTGCAGGTTTATCCCCTCACGCTCCACGTCCACTAATCTTCGAAGATTGTATCATGTTATGTTTCATCCGGCATTGCACGATTATCCTGAAGCAGTAGTTATGGCGATTGATTTAGAAAAAGCTTTTGACACTGTACACTGGGATGTTCTACTTGCGGTGATGGGCGTCTTAGAGATGGGGGATAGGTGGTTGCAGTGGATCCGCTTGCTCTGTGGAGAACCCATGGCACTTGTGCGAACGGGGTCTACTATTTCGGCGGCCTATGCCATTTATAGGGGAACCAGGCAGGGTTGTTCCTTGTCGCCGTTACTTTTTGTTCTGGCCATGAAGCCTTTGGCGGCAAGACTGCAGAGGGAATGCAACCGGCTGGGGGTAACGCTCAACTGGATCCCCCACATCATCTTTCTTTATGTGGATGATGCATTGATCTATTTGTGGGATGGGACCTCAGGAGTCCATCAAGTACTGGACATTCGAGAGATGTTTGCAGCTCTGTCTGGCCTACGGGTGAATGGGAAAAAAACATTTGTGTTCCCACTGCACCCCACCATGCCTAGACCATTGAGCCTTCCGACATCTCTGACATGGGCACCTGTGACTGTCAAATATATGGGGATACAGATTTATCACACGCAGGCAGATATGTTTGAAGGGAACCTCGGGGGAACTTTGAGGGCTTTGCATCCACATGTGGCATTCTGGCGCACTCTTAAGTTGGAACTTATGGCTAGATAGGCATTATCGAAAATGATTGTTCTCCCCTGCCTATTGTGTTACTTTGTCAATCTTCCAGTATTGATACCGAATTCTTGGTTTAGGACGTTGGATGGGCTGCTCAGAGATCTCATATGGGATGGCGGCCTTGATAGAGTGTCTTTATAGATGCTACGCCTCCCGCTTACAGACAGCGGTTTAGGGGCCCCAGAATTCGAGGCATATTAATTGGCGAGATGGATAGATGGGATCTGCTTATGTTCTCTCTCCCCACTGAGGCAATATATAAAAGGTTACTTCCCAGAATTCTTGACCGTCGGCAGAAGATGCTCAACATGGGAACACTACTCTCTGTGGCGCTGCGGTGTTGGGACAGATGTGTGGCAAGATCCTGAATGAGACAGTTATATGCCCCGAGTCTTCCATTAGTGGGCATCCCCCAGGCTGGGCTGGGCCCCCCTCTCACGCAATGATAATTGATGAGTTGGGAGGAGGGGGGCATACGCACTGTGGGCGACTGTTACAGAGATAACGAATGGCTCCCGCTGGCCGATTTTCTTACTTACCACAAACTTCCCCCAGGTCAATTCTTAAACTACCACAAGCTCCGTGGGGCAGGGTCAGAGCTTTGGGGTGCAGCCACAGGCGAACCGGACATACACCAGGCCCTGGAAGCGATGGTGACTGTGGGCTCTGCGGGACACCTGATACGTTGGCTTTACCTGGCTATAAGAGAGATGGCGCCTAAGACGCTTCTGGGTATTTAGGATAGATGGGAGAAACTGTTAACGCGACCATTGTCAGATAAGGAATGCCAGAAAGTCCTAACGAGCCCCAAAAAGATGTCAAGGAATACGGCATTTAAGGCCCTCCAATTCAACATCCTGCATAGAACTTACCTCACTCCACATCGGTTGAATGTGGTTTATAATAGAGATGATCTGTCCTGTGCTAGGTGCGCATTGGGGAACGCAGATTTTGACCATATGATCTGGTCCTGTCCAATGCTTTCCACTTACTGAAACAAGATTGTGGATCTGTAAATAAAGTACTGGCTCGCTCTTTGCCGTGAAGCCCTGAGGTTTATTTGTTGGGCCTCTTCCCGAGACCCAAAGCTCATAAGTTAGGGCATAGATTTGTATATCTGGCCTTCCTCCTGGCCAAGAAGAGAATTGTGCTTCATTGGAAAGCCAAGAATCCGCCACTGGTTACCAGGTGGGAAGCAGACATGACATGTTGGGTCAGAGCAGAGGAACAAGTACTTATCTCTGAAGATAAGATCACTAAGCGGCGTAAAACATACGCAGAGCCTTGGGGTGACATAGCCAAATCGTGGGACACTCGTCATGGGGTAGGACTAAGGATACAGAGTAAACACACGCAAAGAGGTTGCCCCGTGTGTGTGTCCTGCTGGCTCCGGGCAGTGGTGTAGTTTGGCCCCCTTCCCGGGACACCCTTCCTGAGGCCCCTGCCTGCCCCTCCTCCCTTTCCTCCTCCTTCCCCCCCATCCGTATATATCAGGGTCATTTTCTTCCTTTTTTGCTATTGAACCGCACAGACTCCTGGCAGTTAGTTATTGTTTTTTAGTTGTTTTTGGTAAGTTTCCTTTATTGTTCATGTGCAGACAAGAATCTGCTTATGTGGAGAATTCCTACTGCTGCCTGGGTTTGTCTCTTTAATAATTGTATTATAGGGCCTCTAATAGTTGGGAGTAACAGTGAGGCCCCCTGTAAATTGCCACCTAGAGGGTCGATTAATGGCCAAATACTGTTGATAGTTGTCTATAGGGGCATGGACCTGGGCTTGCACCTCATTTATAATACAAGACCTGAGCGCGCAGATGTGAAATGAAGAATGGGGGACAAGTAATAAATAGCTGCATATAAGATTGATAGATCTGGATTAAGATAGCACGAACATTGAAGGTTATGTATTGTGGTACTTGGCAGGGCGGCACCCTGTCCCTTGAACGGAGATATTGTCTTTATATGGTATTCTGCTATTATATTCATGGGTATGGTGGCAACTCTCTTATGATGATAATGGATTTCTGTAACTGAAGTCCGTTAACATGTCTTTTCAAAATTTAATAAAAAAGATTTAAAAAAATAAATAAATGGATAGATACTTGCTTATCCACTGAGCTCTGAGATGACCTGAAGGTGATGTGCAAAACTTTAAAACCAATAAATAAATATTAAGATGTTTCTGGATCCAGTTCTTAGTAAATTTATAGTGAAAGTTGTAAATGTGTACTCTGTATAAATTGGCAGATGGAAAAATATACAGTTATCTTCCATTTGCACATCAACATAAGTTTAATTTCGGAGGAAACTACTGTGATGTCAGTCGACCCAGTTGTGGTTCTTATACTAAATCTTGGTTTTGTGTGTGCTCTTAGAAGATGACAAAGCAACCTTAAAAAGAAGACGCTTCTAGCAGGTATGTCTTGTTTCCTCAGCCTGTGCCATGGGGCTGCCCCCAGAAAATCTTGGCAGTCAGTTGACAAATAATTGCCAACAAAAAAAGCCTTTAAGTATGATTGTACAAAAATTAGAAAGGTTAATGTGTAGGTTATACAAATTATTGCTCACAAACATTTATGTGGGTCAACAAAATTAAGATATGATGGCTATTCAAATATACATGACAAGCAACTTTAGAATAAGATCACATGTCACACCTTTTCCGTAGCACTTTGAAGCTCCACATAGGCCCCCAATGGAGCATAGAAGTAAAACTTCTCAAAACAGCATAAAACTCTAGTTGTATTCCTACAATGACAAATGATTTGTTACTCACTGAAATATACAGCTTGCCTTGTTTACTGCAGCGAATGGTCAGAGTGTGATATAATGTCTGCCGTAATTTTACTTATAATTACAGATTTAGTGCTTGCATATGTAGTATATTTGCATATACTCATATCTTATGTAAACAAACTGTGCAATTATATACACCATGCAGTAGACACTACACAATAATAGGACCGATCTGTAGTTCAAATCATGACAGAGTATTTCTCCAAGGAACAATACAGGTTATTGTGAGGCTTTAAATATGAGTTAGGTCAGGACCTCCTTGGACACAATCAGTAGAAAAATGGAGTAATCACATTAGAATTCAGATACTGTGGCGAATCAGTTATGATGTCTGAGCGTGAAAACGAGGGTAGATCGCTCATTACCAGACTTAATAATGGAATCGGTATGCCATAAATATGTGTGCACCCAACACCGATTGTCTGCAATTTTGGCAATCCATAAACATAAAACTATTACATCTCCCTCATGACGCCTCTATCATACCCGGCGTTGATTCCAACGTACCCTAGATGGTACATTAGATAGACAATAGATATCAAAATTCAGACCATCCTAGGCTCCTAAACAGATGTGCAACCTATGCTTCACCCACAAACTTATTGACGCTTGGAGACTACACAATCCAAATGGTAATGAATTTATCGCCTCAAAAAAGAAACTCTCCTATTGATTACTTACTCGTAGACTCCAATCAAGTGCAGAGAATTAAATAGAACCAATGGTGATTTTGGATTGTACATGCATCACTCTGACATTACAAAATGACCCTATGACTGCTCAAAAAATAAGATCTTGAGTATGAATCTCAAAATACTCAAGAATCAAACTGATATAAAGGAAATAGAAAAAGACATATATAAGACAATGCAAACTCATACATTTCACTGGTTATTGTCTAGACCACTTTAAAGTGCTAGACCAGAGGCCAAATTATAAGCTGCAAGTCAAGGAGAAATAGAGAAATCAAAATTAAATTAGGTAGCTTATCCATCGAAATCCAAGCAACAGAACAACAGCATTGGCAAGCCAAAAAATTCTAACATTTAAACACCCTCAAATGTCTTAAATACAACCAAATTGTCAGGAAAAGAGCTCACTTATGGATCAAAGCACAGAAAACAAAAAACTATGTAATCTAAACAAACCAGGGAAAACTCTCTCCTCTCACTTAAAATTCAAAAAGAATAGCTCTGTAATCTCAAACATTAAGGACACCTCTTCAAACTAAGCATTATTAAATAGTGAGAGTCTTCAGGAATTTCTTTACAATACTCTATACGGCCAACAACTCCAATTCATGGGAAACATGAAGCTTAATAAAACCTTTAATAAAGACAGACAAACAAATCTCTATTGGAAAACGACAATATGGAAGTGATCTCGTCAATTCCAATTGACAAATACAATTGGCAAAGCCCCAGGTCCAGACTCATTCCCAATCAGCTTCTAGAAGACATTCTCTAAAATGATCATTAAGCCACTTGAAGCTACCCTCAAACATTTCATCTTCAAGGTCACCAGTACTGCCGCAGAAGTGACAATCGTTGTCATACCTAATACCTAAACAGGGGAAAAAGCACTAAGACCTAAAACAAGTTACAGCCTGATATTGGTAATCAATATGGAAGCAAAAACATATACAATAGTGCTGGGAAATTAGAGAAAATAACAAAACGAATCCACACCTCACAATTAGTGTTTATCAAAGGCAAACTTGCCAGTGACTACACCCACACCTTCTGCCACATCACTCTGATTCACCATCAGCGGCCATTGTCCTTAATGGTGAGAAAACCTTTGATAAGGTATCATGGCCTTAACTTTGGGCACTGCTTCACCAATATGATCTACTGCACCAATATACTAAATGGACTATGGATTTATGTGTTGCCTAACAGCAATATTTAGAAGAAATGAAAGCCCGTCAGACCTCGTTGAGCTACAACATGGTACTCGACAAGAATGCCCTTTCTCACCCCTACTTTTATTTATTTATTTATGTATTTATTTATTTGGTTTATAAAGCGCAACATCTACCCAAAAGGGTTTGCTGGCGCTAAAAAAGGCAGAAAGCAACAAGGCACTAATGAATAAAAGTTATTGATTAAAGAGCCAGGTTTTGATGGCTCTATGGAAGCGAGCATAGCAGTTCTCAGCACGAATGTCAAGGGGGAGGGAATTCCAGAGTCTGGGCCCTAAAAATGAGAAGGAACTGCCACCCATTCTAGATAGTCTATACTTAGGCACACAAAATAAATTTTGTAAAGAGGAGCGGAGAGAGCGAGAAGGGACGTAAATCTTAACAAGAGACTGCAAGTAAGTGGGGGCCATCCCAGTCTTGATCTTGTGCATGTAACTCAATGCCTTGAATTTCACGCGACTCTCAACTCTAAGCCAGTGTAGCTCGCGGAGGCGTTCTGTGATGTGGTCAGTTTTTCGACATCCACAGAGCAGACGTGCTGCGGCGTTTTGAACTAGTTGCAGCCGTCGCGTGATAGCCTTGGTTGCCCCCAGGTAGAGTTTTTTACCATAGTCCAACCGGGAGGTCACCAAGGTGTTCATTACGGACCTCTGGGTGTCGGACGACAGCATCCATAAGATTTTCCTTAGCCAGCGCAGGATGGTGAAACAAGTGGCTGCCACTTTATTGGCCTGACATTTCATAGTTAGTCCATTATCTATAATCACACCCAGGTTGCGCACATGCTCTGAAGGAGATGGAAGTGAACCCATCTCAGATGGCCAAAGCCTAGAACTCCAAAGGTCGAGTTTTTGCCCAAGGACCAGGACTTCAGTCTTCCCACCATTTAGTTTTACTAGGTTGAGATTCATCCAATCGGATATCTCTTCGGAGACCTACTTGAAGGGGGGAAGTGGAGGCCTGGTCAGATTGATATAGGGAAAAGAAGATTTGTGAATCGTCGGCGTAGGTATACAAAGTCAAACCAGAACGTTTAGCGATATGAGGCAAGGGAGTGACATAAAGATTAAAAAAGAGGGGGCTAAGGATTGAGCCCTGGGGTACTCCATAATGGGAAGAATACATTTTGGAGGTGGTGGAACTTTTCTTACTCGCTATTACCTATCAAAGCATCAAAGCCTTTACGTTTAATTTTGGCATGCTTAAAACAGCAGCAAATGCTGCCGACTCTTGATGTTATCCAAAGAAGCAGAAACGGCTAATCCAGCTTTGCTGGAAATCATTTATACATTCTACAGCTTCTCTGGCTATAGTCCAAAAGGAAGAAAATGAAGATGTACCTCTAAACTCATTGTGCTTTCCTTTGTGTACCGGAAACACAGGCCTACATTTGAAACCAAAGAACATTCAACACCTGGGCATATGGACCTGATTGGATCATCCAGACACAATGAACAAGAACACTCTCTAAAATGAAGGCAATAAAGAGTAGAGACCCCAAAAATGATGATCACACCAGTGATTAACTTCCTATTTAGTATGATGGAATTCACTCATTGTACATTTTAAGGATATTGCACAACATCTCAGCGTTTCATAACCTTATAAAGCAACTCTGTGTGTTCACTCCTCAGAGGCTTGTAATATTCTTATGATGTATGGCAGGTGGTACTATATCCCATGTATTATATAGGGGGCTCCCAGTTGTATGGCATTTATTAAATACAAACTTAAACATTATCTGTTCATTTTTTAAGGGCAAGTAGTGGTCCCATGGACCACTGCCAGCCCTTAAAAAATATTTTTAGAGACTGTCACAAAGTGAAAGGGGTCCCCTGGAGACCCCTTCCAAATTGTGACTGCATTACTACCCTCTTGAAGAGGGTGGTAATTTATGAGTGTATTGCGACCACCATTGCGGTTGCAAACCATTCATATATGGGTTAGAGAGTTGCTATTTGGAAGGGAACGCCCTTCCAAATAGCGAGTCTCTAAACACTTTTTTGCGAGTCGCAATTCATTTTCGAGTGGCAAAATTGTGTTGGTACGTGGCCATGCCAATTTAAGCATGTGCAAATGGGTCACTACCCATTTGGGCATGCTAAAATTGGTCTACATCTGGCCCTAAATCATTTTTACCTTTTTTTCACTTCCCTACTTGTCAATCTGCATAGCTACTGACAAACCACCAATTATTGACAGTAGAGAAAGTATCCTAATAAAGTCCAATTGATCTGCAGTTTTCCATACTTAAAAATAACTACAGACAGGAAAAAAGATTGTTTTCTGTCTGTATATTTCTGCAAAAATCTGTAACAATGGAAATCTGGGAGCCTCATTTATATACAAAGTACTGCATATTTATTATGTAATGCTACATCTTTTGTCATGTTGTTCTATGATTAGCATCAAAACTCCAATCCGAGCACACAGAAAAGTCCAAAGTCAATAATGTCGTTCAACACAAGTATTATCGTTGTCCACTTTTAATCCAGAGAATTAAGTCTGGGTCAATTGATATACAATTCTTTTACAGCCAATCCAGATTCATTATAAAGTTCATAATTAGTCAATTTCACGTAATCAGCGTCTATTTCTTCAGATTTTTTTACTTGATACAGTCAACACGTGTTTTGTCTTTCGGTAAATCATACCACGACTTCTTCAGGGCTGAAAAATATAAATACATAGCATCAGATAGTTCATTCAAGTGATTGAGAAAGACCGACACCCACCACAGTGCATTTCAGACAAAGTAGCGCAAATAAATCAGTTACTCATGTAGAAAAAGCCATGAGGAACCAAAAAGTCTATCTTGAGTAAACAAGAAAAGTGATGGGGAATAAATGCCAAGTATTCAAAATGAAGGGAAAGCACAGGGGAAAGAAACGGTGCAAGGTAATTACCTAGGTTTATAAAAGGGTAAATATCCCAAACCAGACAGTCTAGAATGTGAGAAGGATCCAAACACGATAAGTTAAAGTGTCAGTAAATAAGTAAACAAAAGTAACAGGAAACGTTAAATAACACTTGTTCCCCATATTAACAGAAGAAGCAAGTAAACAGGCAAGATATAAATGGTATTAACCTGTCAAGAACAATAAAGGCCTCATGAACTATGGGCCCGATTCACAGAACTAACTTAAGACAAAATCCTAAACTTACTACTTTTGGTATTCACAGATTGCACTTACTACTTTTGGTATTCACAGAATGGATTTATGACTAATAACTTTACGTCCACACTCGGGCCGGAAATTCCGGCCCGGAGGCGGTGCTTCTGGCTTGGAGGTGGAGCTTCTGGCTTGGAGGTGGGCTTTCAGCCCAGAGGCAGAGATTCTGGGCCAGAGGTGGAGATTTCAGCCATGGCTAAATCCCCACCTCCGAGCCAGAAGCTCCGCCTCCGGGCCGGAATTTCTAGCCCGAGTGCGGACGTGAAGTTAGTAGTGGTAAATCCATTCTGTGAATACCAAAAGTAGTAAGTGCATTCTGTGAATACCATAAGTAGTAAATGCATTCTGTGAATGCCAAAAGTAGTAAGTTTAGGATTTTGTCTTAAGTTAATTCTGTGAATCAGGCCCAAAATCCATATGCTCAAATAGACATCATATGGGAGTATATCCAAGTTTCAGTAAGTAGTCACTAGTGTGATGAAGAGACAAAGTAAAAGTAAAAGTATTACGAACTAAACCAGGCCGATCAAAGTGTATCAGAAAAGGCACCCATCCATCATAATCAGGCGTATCACGTACTCAATCTATTGTGTATCCCTGTCCTGTTTAAAACTCATTAAGCATACCATCTCCAAGGTGTGCAACAAATAATAATTACAGTCTGAAAAGTCATAGATATCCTGTGAAGGACAAGAATGCCCAAAACTAATATTGCAATTGGGAGGAACCCAAAAATACGTATCTATCTAATCAGTCCCTCAGTCTCTCAAATTATTTAGCTAGACATCCACATGCAGATATTAATAAAAGCCCAGTAAGTGCTCAAAATCTATGATGATACACAATATGATAATAAATAGTGTGTAAAATAGTAACCTGAAAATAGTTTTGATGTGCTTCAAGAGTATATACAGCCGCTGTAGTGGCTTCATATGGTAAATAAACACTGTATTACTAGGTAATCTGTGGTGCAAAGAAGAAGAAAATAGTGTACACAAATAACATATGTTGGTAAATTAATGCATAAAATAAACTTTATAAGTATCAGTACAATTTACCCGACTCAAACTTCGTACTTGTAAGTTCCCTTATGCTCTGACATATAACTGGATTATGTATCGACCACACATCATAATAGAAAATTCAGTCTTGTCAAGTGCGTGTGTATTAGGTCACACATATAGACAGGCACTCGCAAATGTTCAAAACAAGTCTCGACGTCTTAGCCGGAGTCGCCATCAACAATAAGGGTTCCAAACTCTCAATCAGAGGAACATTAGTATAGACCACTCCCGTACATAGTCTCTAGTATAAACAAACCAAAAACGGCAGTAAATCAATAAAGAGCAGAGGGACAGCAGGTACCGTCCTCTCTCACCCAAAACATAGACTCTCAATATGAGAGAGACCAGTGAAAAATAGAACAAATAAACCGAAGACCCACATAATTAAAATTAAGATAAATAACTACTAAGTTCATGATCACTGGGCATGGAGTTATTCTTGTACTGTGTCTGTTATTTTGACATTGTATTGTTGTGACTAGGTCTCCTATGGATGTAATGGTAAATACTGAGCTAGAATTTGTGTTTGGATATATGTAACTCTGCAATTCTGATGTGTTTATAATATTTATGAGGATTTTACAATAATTTGACATGTTAATAGATATACAAGTGTTCTAACTCATAGATATATCTAGATAAGTACTATTAGATATACTATGTAAAAAATGTACTACTATGCTTTGGTACACATCAGTGCACATCTGGACCTGTGACTACACTGCCAGAAAGGAGAACTGCTGTGCTGCTGAAAGGACTGCCCCTCTGCTGGACTGCTGCCTTTCGGGGCTCTTGCCTTGCTGAGCTGCCCTGCTGCCTGCTGTTCCCCTGCCTGGGTGAGAAGCACTGGACATGCATCACTTGAACCCAGAGTGACTCCAAGGACTTGCTGGCTTGCTACCTGTTACCTATGTCTCAGGGACACACAAGACTTAGAACCCTACTGTTCCAACCCATGGGCTTATCCGCTTGTGAGTTATCCTGCCAAGTGGTGCCACCCCAGTCCTGGACTCTTGGAAGTGGACCTATGGGTCTGCTCCAGCAGAACCGATGCATCCTCCGCAGCGAGAGAAGAATCGACTGCTCACCGATGTTGTGGGAACCGGCCAGGTGCATCACACTCGGAACCACTGCATCGCATCCGAAACCGCTGCTTCAGAACTGATGTATCATCGCCACAGTATGGAGAAGTATGGTGAAATCTAGCGCATAGCATATGCAACAACTGCACTTCAGAACCGACTCTATGCTTACTGACCTTATGATTCAAATCAGTTGAATGGATAACTCCGGTGTGGCACCCTCACTGAGTGAGGATCATCATTACATTTTGTGCTGTGTCAAAGTTTAACCTTGACACAGCAGGCCCTGTGTGGATCCTGTAGCTGGCATGCGCTACCATCATGGGTGGCCTAAACTTTGTTCCTTTCCAGTGTGACCAATTAACTCTTTGAGCGCTATTTGCTTCTAAGCGCTATTTTTGCATTCAAAATATAAAAACTCACATCTCAACTTCTACTGGATAGATGTTTGTCATTTTAATCTTGCTTTATCTAAAAAATCTTAATCTTTTTTCTACCCTGATGTGCAGTCTATTTGTGATGTTTTTGCTGTGTTTCTGATTTAAGTATTACAAAAATACACATTGCCTCCTAAGTTAAGCCTAACTGCTCTGTGCCAAGCTACAAGAGGAGGAGCACAGGATAATTTAGGGTGTGTTGTGACTTACCCTGATTAGGACTGTGGTCCTTACTTGGACATGATGCATACCACTGCCAACTAGAGACCAAATTTCCTACTCACCAATTTAGAAAATTAGACTAAATTTTAATAAGTTATTTGACACCAAAACAACAAAAGTCCAATCAGTAGCATCAGAGTTCAGAATTTTTCAATTTTAAGGTACAAACTGGCTAAATGATCACAGCGTCGATTGCGGACATCTCGTTGCGCGAGACTGGGGCAAAGTCGAAAGTTATGGCTGACCGAGATAGAACGCAGTTCGGATATACAAAGTGGATTGTGCCAGGCCTCTGTTTCCCTTTGGTCTTGGAAAAATGTCAAGAAAAAGTGTCTGTGAAGGTGAAGCTTAGTGGGGTAAATCAGCTAACAATGTTTGAGAAGGGGGCATTCTTGTCAGGGAGTTTCTGGGTTCAGTCATGGTGAAGGCTCCTTCAATCGGACTAAGGACCTGATTTAGATCATGGAGGACGGGTTACTCTGACACAATGGTGACGGATACTCCATCTGTCGAAATATAAATCCCATAGGATATAATGGTATTTAAATTTAGGTAGATGGTATATTATCCATCACTGTTGGGACAGTGTAACCCATCCGCATAGATGTAAATAAGGCCTTTAATCACTTTTTCAGAAGTTGACAATCTACAGCGGGATGAAGCTGCAGGCTGTAACCGACAAGGGCTCCACAAGGCCGGATACTCCTTCTGTGAGGAGCCGCTGAACAGGATTTGCTGCTACAGAGAAGAACATAGCGGGAGTCCTTCTGCAGGTTCAGAAAGAGAACTGAAGAGTAGGTCTCAATATCCTATTTCTATACCTGGTGCCTTCTTTGAAGTAGAAGAAGTTTCTAGAAGTTCCCCTTTTAAAAGTGCTTGACATTTCCTGCCTCCTACCATGGCTCTAGCCATGTCACAGGCATAAAAGGCTAGTTTGAAGTTATTTGTATAAAGGCAGGGCACACTCTATTGACTTGCAAATGGGGCTGTGCCCAGCTCTGCTCCCCATCCTGCCAGAGATGGACCATCCAGGCCACCCATTCCCTCTATTTTGTGGCTGTCTGGGAGGAATGCACAACTGCCAACTTTCACTCACATCCAGTCATGCCATTTTCAAAATTCTGATTAAAAATCCAACTTTGCAATTAAAGAGGAATTTAAATTACAACATCTAAGACACCAACCACGAGTTTCCTACCTGCTCCCAGTCAAAGGTTAGCACTTATTAAGTGAAATAAAGTAACCCAATGTTAACCTATAGAAGAGGTAGGTCTCACAGTAGTCAAAAACAAAATTTAGGAGTTTTTCACTAATAAGACATGTAAAACTTAAAAGTACATGCCCATCTTTTTATTACACTGCACTCTGCCTCATGGCTGTGAAGGTACTTCCTTAGGGGTCACTTATAAGCATTAAAAAGGGACTTTTAGGGTTGGCAAAGGGGTTTGTTTTGCATTGGGGAATTGGCAGTTTAAAACTGCTAACAGTCTGCAATGGCAGGCCCGAGACATGTTTTAAGGGGCTACTTAAGTGGGAGGCACAATAAGTGCTGCTGTCAAACTAGTAGATTTCAATTTATCAGCCCTGGGTGTATGGTATACCACTTTACTAGGGTCTCATAAGTAAATTAAATATGCCAATCAGGTGGAAGCCAATTGTATCATGTTTTAGGGAATGAGCGCAAGCACTTTGGCACTGGTTAATAGTGGTAAAGTGCACAGAGTCTTATTGCCAACATAAATGAATTCAGCAAAATAGTAGGTATGAAGGTAAAATGTTTGGGGGAAGACCATCCTAAACCTGGCATGTCTAACACATATGTTGTATGTATTTTATGGTGTCCTATCACATGATCTGTGTCTTTTTCTAAGCTATATTATATTAGGCAGTGCTGCATTTGTTATCTTACGAGCACTAAAATCCCTTATGCTTAGGCAATCTGTGATGCTATCACAAACCACCATATCTCTAATGCTACAACTCAAGAACACTCCCTTAGAAGCAAGATGTCCAAAAACCCTCCCCACAGAACATGAACAACAATATGTGCTGAATGTGGCCCCTTTATACAAATCAACAATTCCCAATTTATGAAATTGGTTAGGACCAGAATCCCAACAGGTTCCCTGAAGAACCACTGCTAACCTGACGCCTTCAAGGAAGTCCTGCCTTGCACATATGCTCCAATCCCAGCAAAAATGAACCTCAATATAGTCTATAACCTTAAACATCTACCGAGACCCCATAAATCAACCAGATCATCAAGATACGATCTCAAAAATCACGCAGATCATCAAGATAAAAAACCTTGACCCAACATAACAAAGTACCAATGATATTGAATAGTCATTCCTTTGGAGAACTGAGCAGCCTTTATGAAGTATCCCAGTTTCATGGAAGAAACCAACTAATTTTCCATTGACCAAACTGGCTTTTGTCTAAGCCTAAGTCAAATTTGCTTTATTTCCTTTACAGAAGTCTGCATCCAAATGCATGCATGGCACATTTCGTGCAAAACAACAGAAAAATCATATGTGATGCAGACCGTTTTGATGAGGGTGTAGCACTTCAGACTCCAGTCTTTTCCAGCCTGTCTGTTTCCCTGCCATTTCCATTCCAATTTGACACTTTTCCATACCACCTGTACATGCCTGCCCTGGAACTAGTAGCTTTGAGTGCACAAGCAAGTTAGTGATCTTGTTCTTGCTCCTATTAGATTGGTCTGTTCCGCATAACTTCCAGCCAACAATATAGACCCCTATTCTGTACATTGCAGATGTCTCTGGGAGCTGTAGTTTAGGCATGTCCCTTTCCATAAATCACCTGTGTTCTCAAACTATGGTTCATAAATATACATTTCTGTGATGTTAGCTCAATTATGCCTCATTCCTCACAGGTTGTACCCATGGTGTATTAATGTCAGATCTCAGATCCTTTATGGTTTCACTCTACTGTAATGTATCAGAGCATTTCCAGTTGTATCATAAGCCTGCATGAATATTGTGGCATGTTTAATGTTTTGGGTGAAACTGTCACACTTCAGATAGCTATCTCTCTCGGTTAGTTAGTGGTATTCTGTGTTAGGAAGCTAGTGGTCTTTATTGTGATTGTGGCGTCCAAGAAATATTCTCTTTCTGAAGTGTAAACAGGGTTAAAATTGATGGTTGTCTGAAATTGATGAAATCTTCTGTATTACTATGAGAGGTCCTGATCTCCAAAGGCCCAAATCAAAAGAAATTAATCTATATAGCTCAGGTATCTCAATGGTCTGTGTTGAAAGTGGCACTCTATGCAGGCTCACCCCCAGACTTTTTGTCTTCACCCCTCCTGCTTTCTGAATTCATTTTTGTTGGATGTAGGACTCTTTGCAGTGCTAACCAGTGCAAATGTTTGTGTGGACTCTCCTTAAATTATGATAAAGTCAACTTACACCTAATTGGCATATTTAATACTCTTATATGACCCTAGCAATGCGGTACTGCGTGTACCCAGGGCCTGAACATTAGATACTACTAGTAGTCCTGCAGCATTATTTGTTCCATCCACTTAGTTAGCCTTTTTTATATATGTCTTAAGTCTGCAATTGCAGCCTGTATGCAGTTTTAACTTGTTATTTCAACTTGGCAAAATAAACCTCTTGCGAGGCCTAAATCTTCCTTTTTAATACATATGTCACCCCTAGGGTAGGCCCTACACAGCCCATAGGGAATGGTGCTATGTATTTAAGTTAGACATGAACTTTTAGGTTTTACATGTCCTTGTAGTGAAAAAACTGTTTTACACTCCTGTAAGCCCTATGTCTCCCATAGGATAACATTGGGTTACATTATTACATTTAATAAGTGATAACCTTTGATTGTGGGCAGGTAGAAGTGTCATATTTACACTCAAATGAATAATAATTTAAAATCCTACTTGGTGGTAAAGTCAGATTTTAATTAGTGCCTGCAGCATGTTTCCTGGGTTGTATGACTAGGTGTAGTTGGTAGTTGGCTTTTGTGTATTCACACCAAGATCTTGCCCCCTGCACTGACCACCTACTCGAAGCACTACTACAGCAACCACTAGAGATGACCGGCAATGCAAGATCTGCAATTCATGCTACAGCATGAACAGCCCGCAGTGAACACCAACGCGACGCTCTAGCAATGACCCTCCATGACGTCTGACTGGATATTCCCACTATAACAATGACTATCCTGCTCTTTGTTCTACAGCAATGGCCATCTGCAATGCTCTCCCTGCACCTTACAGTCTCCTCCACCGCAAATGGATCTCACCATGCCAGACTTTGAGAAGATAACTTTTTCAGTTGACCTGGTCCCTGCATCCAGCCCTTGCTCCATCACAATCAGCCTCAACGTGTGGCTTTCCCCCAGTCTCCCGTGAACAGATGATCACAAGTGGCGTGTTGTGCTTTTATGTACTATACTTACCTTAAATTTTTGAAATTACATATCTCTGGTTCTACTGATTAGATTTTTGTTGTTTCGGTATCAAATAATGTATTTATTCTGCTCTATTCTTGCCTAAATTGGTGTGGGATATTTCTTGTGTTGTGTTTTCACTTAAAAGATATTTGTATACTGCATACATTCTTTGCACATTGCCTTTATGTTAAGTCTGACTGCTTTTCTGCAAAGCTACCAGACGGTTAAGCACAGATTAATTTACTGACATTGGTGGTTCACCCGGACAAGAATCGTGACAGTTGTCTGAGAAGGGCTCACATCCCCCTGAACCAACCACCCAATTTCTCACAGTCTGTAATAATAGGTAGCAAGGAAGCTATTCTCCAATTCTATCAGGAACAGGTTTGCATATTGAGGAGCCACCTGGCCCTCTTAGCCATACTAATAGGAGCTAATGTAATTTCCAAAAGTGAAATTCTTGTGGGTCTCGATGAATCAGCAACATATTAATTTTGGCAAGCCTTTGTCCCATCCTATTGTGGAATATTGGTATACAGTGACTCCATACATGGTCGTCTTTAATGCTCCAGTTGGAAGAGAGCCAATAGAATTGAGTTTGTTTTGTAGATCTGTGGTGTTCTCGAAGTAGAACACCACCGTAGTACAAATCTGTTCAAAATGTTTTGTACTTAGACAAAAGTGATCTTGGTGTACAGGATCAAGAGATGATTGAGTGGCCAGGGTTGTTTTATATGTGTGTCTTCTTCGGGAGCATGTAAAACCTGTCATTCAGCAGTCTTTTTATACTGCTTTTAAGTTCTCTTTTGTATTGCTTAAGTCGGTCTTCCTGCAAGATGGTACAGTATCTCAAATCTTCTTGTGGCTGTGTTCTTTCTGGATATATTCACTGTGACAACTGCTCCTTTATTGTCTGCTGTTTTGTTTATCCTGCCGTTGTTATTCATGACATGATGGTTCTTCTATCCCTTGTTTTTTAGGCTACATCACTGTATGACTTGTTTGTCTAAATGACAGATGTGACCTTGTAGCTGAAACCTTCGATGTGTGGGTCGTGTTTCAGTCAACACCCTGTTTCTGGGGTTCAGGTGAATTTTTGTTTCTTTTTACTTTCATTGACTCCTACAGATTTAGTGATGTTCTGGTTAGTTTTCGAAACATTCTTTGAAGCAAAGGCGTCTTAAAAAGGCATTTAGATCATTCCTCAGGTCTGTTTTGTCCACTGGTTTAGATGAACAAAATGTGGGAACTGCTTAGGACAGTATTATACTTCCGTCTATGTTGGGGGATGGTCTGAAAATGTAACAATGCAGTCCTTTCCTTTTATTGTTTGGGCTTTCTGTTCCCCAAATGGATGTTTACAGTGGAATGCCAGAGTACCACTTGCCTTTTTTCATAGAAGCATGCCTTTTTTCTCCGGCTACACGTACGAGACTTCAGGATTCCACCTGCAAATGGTTGTTGTCCTTCTCATAGGTCCATTGTGTGCATCCTTCCGTGCCTGCAACTCTGCTGACTGCTTCTTGTATCAACCTTCTATGATTGCAGCAGACACATATTCGGTAATTGTTTAAACTGCCAGAGGTCCAGATGCACAACTGTTGTCAATATCTTGAGTTGTAGGGAAACTTCTGTGGGTTTTCGATTACTAGTCCTCTTGGTACCAAGTGTTCTCTTTTGCATTTGCTGAGGAAAAAGGTGTCGCTGCCAAGTTGTGCATGTTTTTTTCAGTAGCTCTTCCAGCTTCATTTGGATGCGGTGGAATGGGGCAGGTGTCATAATCTGAGTCCAGGTTCTATGACAAGTGTAAGCTAAAGAGTGGATAAATATCATTCATCCGATGAAAGCAAAAAAACAATATCTTTATGAGGTTACCATAGTACTTTATTTGCTCACTTTCAAGTACTAAGTTTACTTCTTCAGACAGAAATCAAATGAGCTTTGAAAGAAATGTGCACAACCTTTTGCTCACTGAGGCACACCTTAGCTCCCACCCCTACACATTAGAAGGAAATCATTGTCAGCCTGTCAGCCTTGGATTTATGTTGTATTGCTACTTTGCTAGTTGCAATAGTCGTGATTTGAGGTCACTGTCCCTGTATGCTCCATCTTAAAAAATAATTCTCTGTAGCAATGTTTTAGTTTCTATTTTGTAAAACATGCTCACATTGTCCTAACATTAATTGATCAAAACGTTATGTGCAACACAAATTGTAGCTAAAAAATCTATGTATGCTATTTTTAAGTGTGTTCAGAGCCTGTTGTGTGTCACGCTTTTCTTTTAGTCTGGCACACTCTAGACATAGATGGCCATGAAGAAGCATGAAGTGCATTTGTATGGATATGTGGACTGATATAGATGGATGACTGCATATTGTTCTTCTTCATTGCATCAGCAATTAATCCCATTATCTGAAGCTTGATAACTGGTTTATATGCCTAGATAGTAGAATCCCCCTTTACCTTGTGCCAAGCTGAGTTTGAGCTAGCAATGAGAACACACTGAGTGACAAGACAGCTTCTAATGGTGATGGCATCCTCATCATCAGCACCTCCTTCCTCCTGCCTTTTCAGGTTAATCCCTCTTCTCCCCAATGTCCTTCTTTCTTAAGTTCTTCTGACACAGTATTACCTGTTGGTTTTTCACATGGGCCAAATGGCCATTGGTACTATAATATTTGCTTGCCTTCCCACAACTCTCTGCAGCAAACTGCAATCTGCACAGTGGTCCTTATTTGGCCTAAGTGTGAAGAAATCCCAAACCCAAATGGAGAATGCCCTTATATAGCCAAAGTCAAATGCTGTGCTGGAACTACAGTGGATTGGCTTTGTGTAAGAAATTGGGTTGTTGGTTGACTGGGGTGTAAGCCATGGACGAGTAACAACCACAATCCTTGTCCGGGTAAGGCACAAGCAAACGACAAATTATCCATTGCTCACCTTGGTACAGAGCAGTCAGGCTTAACTCAGAGGCAATGTGTAAAGTATTTGAGCAACAACAAAAACACACCATAAAAAGAGCCAACAACAGGTTTAGAAAAATAAAGTTTTAATAAATAAAACATGACCAAAACGACAAAAATCCAATAAGTAAAACTGGAGATATTGAATTTTAAAGTTTATAGTGAAAATAGCACCAAAAAGGCATTAGCGCTAATTTGGGATATCTGGTCACGATGACTGGGACAAAGTCACAAGTTCAGTCAAATTGTGATAGACCATGTGCCGGTAATGGGGACACAGTCCCACTGAACAGAGTACCTTGAACCCAGGTTGTGGAGCATTGCATGGATCCAGATCGAAGAATCACTGCAAAGTCAAAGCGAAGCGTCGGTTCTGAGATACAGCAAGGCTGCGGTGTGAGTTCCTTTTGCGTTGATGTCAAGCATCCCATTAACGGGGCTTGTGATGAAGGCCTGGCTCTAGGGCGGTGCGATCTGTGCCACCGCACTGGACGGTGACTTGGGATGGGGGCATCATTTTTGCAAGTATATTATAATTTTAAAAGCACCTGCTGCTGAGTTCCTGGCCTCCAGCAATTTTTAGGCTTCAATTAAAATGTCGAGATACCTCCGATGATTAATCGTCTTCCTGGAAAGAGACCGGAGGTTTGTCTAGTGGAAGTTTTGACTCATTCTAAGGTAGTGCAGAGGATTAAGATGCCTGCTGCTAAGAATGTGCACCATGCAGATAACAAAGTGCATATAATGTAAATAGGTCAGTGGGTTACTACTTCTGTAAGAGCGCTCCTTTTGTTACTTGTCGTTTATGTCAAAATCCTAATATAGAACGTTGAACTATTAACTGTCATCTAAGAGCTGCATGTGAGCTGCAAGGTATGTGTTAGACCTTATATTTTTTGCACAGTCTTTCGTTATCCTGATGTTGTCAAAAGGGTTAATTTGGGTACAAAATAATTCTTCTAATTAAAGAGAACCTCTAACAATGATGCAACGTTTCAAATTCTGAATTTGTACTTTCCCAGAATAAGGACTCAAACTGTATTGCCTACCACTATCGATGACACTTCACTCCCACACTACACCTTCTAGTCCTGTCTGATGTAAGACTTCCTATACACTGATTAACACACATATGCTTGCCTCTGTGCAATGTGTGTGTTATATAAAGTGCTCAGGTGCCTTACACTGGCATTAGTGGGGTTATAATACCAGATTATTCTAGAGACAGTGGTTATGGAGACTTGAGGGGCACTGTTAAAGGGTGCTAGTAAGGGAATCCGTGGCAGAGATGGTCATTGGAGAGGCACTGACAAACATTTTTGCACAGGGCACCACCAGTGTTAAAGCCGGCCCTGTTCTGATGCCACTTGGCAAATTTTCCACAGGTCCAGAAGTGTACTGAAATGGTGGGGTCCGAGGTCCTTCTTTTACACACAGTTGTGCCTTTGCCAGGAAAAAGGACTGCTGTGCCTCTGAAGGACTGCCACTCTGCTGGACTGCCACTCTGCCACTCTGCTGGACTGCCACTCTGCCACTCTGCTGGATTGCTACTCTGCTGAACTCCTGCTTTGCTGTGCAGACATGCTGCCCTCTTGCGTAGGTGAGAAAGACTGGACCTGCATTTCCTGAAAGCAGAGGCCACCAGCAGAGTAAAAAAATGCTTTTACACCAGCACGGTAAAAATGTGCCATGTTGCGTCATATTTACAAAGTGACGCATCTAGGTAGATGCGTCTCTTTGTAAACCTCTGCGCCACATTATACCTGTGCCAGGTATAATGTATGCAGAGTAGGCGTTCTGCCGCAAGTAAGCTTCCCAGAAGTGATGCCGTGAAATCTATGAGATTTCACTGCGTCACCTCTAGGACGCAAATGCGTCAATATCTTACGCCTGCCTCATGGCAGGCGCAAGACTGACGCAAGCACATTTCAACATGAGACTTGCCCATGTATAATGACCCATTGCTGGAGTTGCGTCACTTTTGTGACACACTCCAGCAATTCGTCATTTTTGCACCTACAGATACGTCAGAAATACTGACGTATCTGTAACTCCTTGCGACATGATACGTCATACTGTAAATATGACCCATCATTGGTGTCGCAAGGAGGGCGCAATGAAAAGTGAAGCATTGCTGTTTTCTCGCAGCGATGCGTCACTTTTCATAAATGAGGCCATATGGATTTAGGCCCAGATCTCTGTACTGGGGGGAATGTATGACATTGTTCTGCATTCTGTCCATCCATTGTTTTTTTGCGACTTTCTAAAAGTGGCATTTGCAGAATCGTAATTTAAAATCCAACTTCACCATAAGTTAGGATTTTAAATTTGGATTCCAGAGACACTACATTTGATCCAGTCATATCTTCCCATTTAGAAATTACACTTAAAAATGAAATGAGGTAAACCCAGTGTTATACTATATGAAATATAGGCCTTGCAATAGTGAAAAGCGAATTTAAGATTTTTTTACTACCAGGACATGTAAAACTTAACAGTACATTTCCTTCTTTTTAAACACACTGCGCCCTGCCCTCTGGGTTTTTGCAGGGCCTACTTTGGGGTGACTTACATGTATTCAAATGAAAGGTTTGAGCCTGGCAAAAGATCTTTTTGAATGGATTAAACCCAGATCTGTGACTGGGGGTGTATGTTTGATTTGTTCAGCATGCCATCCATCATCTATTCTTTTTGCTTTTGTCTCCCTAAGTGGGAAGGGTATGCTTAGATGTGGCACTGGAAACAAGCTAGTCTGGCTGATGAGTGGTGATACCCTGAAACCGGCCCCAGCATGGTTGTTTCCGGTACAGGGAGGACCTGGCCTGACAGTTGGGCTTGACTGTTCCCATGGGGAGCAGGGTCAAGACTGATTTTCATGTGGCTGGGTCCAAACAGGGGTGGCGGATTGAGCACAAATAATGATGCATTAAACCCAGATATGTGACTGGGGATGAGCATTTGATTTGTTCAGCATTCCGCCCATCATCTTTTATTTTTGCTTTTGTTTCCCTAACTGGGAAGGGTATGCCCAGGCGTGGGTCCCATGCTCACTGTTCCACTGAATTCAAGCTAGCCTGGCTGATGATGGGTGACAACCGTAAACCAGCCCCAGGATGCTTTACTGGTACACCAAGAACCTGGCCTGGCAGTTTGGGCTGGACTGTTCCAATGGGAAGCAGGGTCAAGACTGATTTGCATTTGCATATGGCTGGATACCAACAGGGTGGTGAGATGAGCTAAAAAAACAATGGATTTAATGTAGATCTGTGACTGGGAATGTTTGATTTGTTCAGCATTCCATCCATCATCTGTTCTTTTTTACTTTAGTCGCCAAAAGTGGGAAGGATATGCCCAGATGTGGGTCCCGTGCTTACTGTGCCACTAGATTCAAGCTAGCCTGGCTGATATGGGGTGATGCCCGAAACCAGTCCAAGGATGGTTGTTTCCAGTCCTGGGAGGACCTGGCCTGGCAGTTCGGGCTGGACTGTTCCCAGTGCGAGCAGGGTCAAGATTGTTTTGCATTTGCGTATGGCTGAGTCCAAACAATGGTGTCCTGGCGAGCTAAAACAAATGCAATAAATGCAGATCTGTGACTGGGGTCAAATGTTTGATTTGTTCAGTATTCCATCCATCATCTGTTCTTTTTGCTTTTGTCACCATAAGTGGGAAGGATATGCCCAGAAATGGGTAACGCCCTATGTGTGCCACTGGATTCAAGCTAGCCTGGCTGATGAGGGGTGATACCTTGAAGTCAGAAGCAGGATGCTTGTTTCCGGTCCAGGGAGGACCTGGCTGACAGTTTGGGCTGGACTGTTCCCATGGGTAGCAGGATCAAGACTGATTTACATATGGCTGGGTCCAAACTGAGGGTGCGTGGTGAGCTAAAAACAATGGATTAAACCCAGATCTGTGACGGGGTGACTGGTTCATTTGTTCAGCATTCAGTCTATCTTCTGTTCTTTTTGCTTTAAAAGGTCTATTGTGGAAGGTCGAAATTTAAGTTTAAAACTTCACACACAGGCTCTGCAATGGCAAGCCTGAGCCATCTTTAAAGGGCTTCTTAAATGGGTGGCACAATCAGTGCTGCAGGCCCTCTATTAGCATTTCATTTACAGTCCTTGGGCACATATATTGCACTATACTAGGCTAGGGACTTACAAGTCAAATAAACATGCCTATTGGGTATGTGCCAATATTACTATGTTTACTGGAGAGAGCACATGTACTTTAGCACTGGTCAGCAATAGTCAAGTGCTCAGGGTCCTAAGTCCAACAAAATCGAAGTCAGAAAAATGGAGGAGGAAGACAAATAATTGGGGAGAAGACCACCACAAGGCTGACAGGTCCAGCATTTTGCCTTAGGACAGCGTGCATGTGTGGTAGGGGTTGTTGTTGGTGCTTAATTTTGGACCTTTTAGAAGATGGAAGAAGGTGGTGGTGCTGCAGGAGCAGCCTGAAAAGAAGTGATCTGCATTTCCTCAATGCCACTCTCGACATGAGCAATTACTAATTTATCTTCCTCACTTCCTGGAAACTTCTTTTTGACTTGTCTCCTGTGGCAGAATTTGGACATTAACTTCTTGTCTTCTTCATTTCAATTGGAGTTTGGGGAAGATGGAGGAATCATCTTTTTTTTCTCAGAGCAAATAGGAAACAAAAAGTGTCCAACGCAAGAGCAGCCACAAAATCCTTCTGTGCTGCAAGCTCAACTTCAGGCTATACTCTTCCTTCAGAGAGATGAGGTTTAGCAGACCCTTGCTCCTCTTGGGTTTCTGGGAAAGATTTGGTTTGCTAGGATTATTCCATTTGTGATTCACTGGTCTTGGCCATGTCACTTTGGGTTTGGAGGTGGTGGTAGCAGTGCTGATTCATCCTGACAAAAAAGGGTAGAGTGGGTACGCTGCACTGCACACCTAGGCAGAAAATGAAAAAGGGCTTGATGCCTAAGGTGGCAACACACTTCTGGTCATTGACCGATTTCTTGGCAGGAGCCTGTTTCTTAGGAGCCATCTTCTTCCCATCTTGTTGGTCAGCAGGAGCAGTAGCCTTTAGCTGGGAATTCTCTAGTCACTGGTGTCAGCTAATTCACAGTCTTCTCTCTACTCTGTCTTAGCCTTGTCCAATTGTGGACAATAACAAATAAGAAATAAAGACTGGCTATTTTACTTAATACAACATGTCATCATAACGAAAACATACCAACATATAAATTAATTATTTTGTTAGTTGTATCAAATATGTTAGAAATATAAACATATGATAAATACCTGATGTTTGACCAGGCCCATGGGACCCCTATGAGACCAAAGGGGGAGACTTACAAACATCAATTACATTGATTAAACTATATAATAAATCGGCCCAGTAGGCCCAATCCAAACGAGCAAACACGTGGATCCAACACCTGTTGTCCATTCAGGGCCTATGTGACCTCTGTGGGAACCATGAGAAGGCTAGAAAAATTGATTAAATATTTAGAAATAATAATAACCATGACCCAAAATGCAGTTCCAATCCCTTTAGTAAAACATGTGGAAATACATTTAAAAAAAATGGGAAATAATACATGATGTGCCTCCAGGGGGGTGAGCTAAGTGGAGGCTGGTAAAAATTAATTCAATTATTTGAAAATAGTAATATCCATGGTCAGTGGTCAACAGACAGACTACAACCAGCACACAGGACAATATAAGTAGGTTATCCTGTTTTAGTTTTACATCTGTAATAACTTATAACATCCCACCAAAAGGTAAATGCCCTCACCAGTCGAAACATATAAACATAGATAAACACCTGCACAACCACAAACTAAAATGGCAGTCAAAGAAAGGAAAGTGAGAGAGAATGAGCCACTCTCATTTCATCCTGAAGGGGCCAACAGAATATAACTTTATTATGCAAGGTAGCAGCAAGAAAAACTGGTCTAAGATTAATCTGCTTTTATTCTGCAATTCTACTTTTTTTGTGCTTTGATTGAAGGTGCAGTGTTTGGAAGAATGTTTTAGGTCTGATCTAAATACTTTATACACTGTACAGAGTCATCTGGGAATATTACAATCATATTTGATTTTTAGGCTGTTTCATTCTTTCACTTATTTGTGGAATGGCTGGCTCACAAGAATGTTGGCCAATATGTACTATCACATTTGCGCCACAGACACAGAGTTGATAAAACCCTTGATACATCAGCCCCCTTTTCTAACAAGCCAGTATTTATAGCTGATCCACTGCCAAATACCCCAGGCTTTAGAAATTCAATGCAAGGTGTAGTTGAAGGTACTTGTGAAAGGAGTGCTGTCACCATGCACATGGGATAGTGATGAAAACAGGACACAAGACTTTTCAACATTAATAAGTACAATATATCTGTAGTATTTGCACATCGGTCAGTACAGCTCAGAGCTGCTAGGGTTCTGAGTGTCATACAACTGTTATACCACCCCTAGGGAGGCGCAGGGCTTTGACGCATTCCCAGATTTGCAAATCTGGGGATGTGTAAAAAACCAAGAGCATTGTATGGGAACACCCGCCACAACGCCCCTGCCACCCTCCCCAAGGCAGTGTGAGGCAACTCAGCTGCTTATTTTTTACATTAAATTTGTACTTTATAACAATCACTGCAAAAAACAAAATATTTTGTAGGCACTGGAAAGACACTTTTTTGTCTATTTTTGGGGCTAAGCAGCTGAACATTGATAAGCACTGATTTCAAAAGTTTTGCAAAACACAGAAAACACCACTGTGAATTTATAGTAAGGACCTAGATACCATAGAAAACGTGTCTATAGGTTTGCTAATAACTTTTGACAAATCTTCAAGAATCTTTAAAAAACAAAAGTGAATTCACCTCAGCTTCTCCTGGAAAGTTTTGAGGTCTGAGAAAAAAAGGGGAATCCCAAAACACGATTGCTCCGAAAAGTTATACAGTGAAAACGGTTTAACTGAATCACACTAAATGTGACAGAAAGTTAGATCTTGGTCCAGAATGCATGCTTTTTGTGTTTTTGTGAAAATCCGTTCAGAAATATTGAAGAAATTAAGGTTCCAATTAGTTGTATAGATGGATGGTTGAGTTCCTGGGAAGCTCATGAAACCCAAGCGATCACGCAGCTTCAAATAGTAGTGCGATCTGATTGTGGAGGGGGGCTTTTTTCCATTATCCGCTGAGCTATTGTAGGAGCTTGCACTGTGATTGGCAGGCCGCACATGAGGAAAAGTGTTGCAGGCACCATTTCAGGATATGGAGACAGCCCCAAGATGTGAAAGGCCAAAGGCTGTACACAGTGGCAGTGCCATACTTACGTATTGCAATAAGATATTACTTTACGTTAAACAAAATGCTAGAAGCTCACTAAAAAAACCTGAATGTTAAAGCAACATTATAGTTAGGTACTGTGATAACTTACTTTGCTTTAAAAAACTCAGAAATTCACTGAAGAAACCAAAGATTAAAGTGAAGCAAAACACACTGAGATTCAAAAGTTATAGTTATTTCAAGTAACTATAACGCACGTCCTCGCCATGCACTTTTTATGACTCACATATTACAATTCTCATGACATGTTCTATAACATCATTGATAACCTTACTAATGGGTGCTTTTTGAGTGTCTCCCTGGGCCTGCGAGTGTGTGTGAGTGTTTGAGTGAGCCTGTGAGTGGGTGTGGTAGTATATATATATATATATACTACCACATTCTCACAAAAAAATCGTGCTGCTGGGCGACCTCAACCTTTGGCTGGACTCTGCTGAGTTAGATACTCAGGCAGCTGCACTGAAAGAGACCCTCCTAGACATGAACCTTACCCAACAGATACATCTTCCAACTCATGAAAAAGGGCATAGCCTTGATCAAATTTGGTCTCAAAACATCTCCCTGGCTATCAACTCCATCACGCCCTGCATTTGGTCGGATCATTTTTTGATCAACTTCACCATGACCACCGAAAGAAGTAGGAAGCCCCTGCCCCAGTTAGGAGGAAGAACCAGAATATGGAAGAATGTTGACATCCCCGCTTTTATTGGTTCCTTAACCTCCTATCTCCCCCCATTAGATCAGGACATTGAAGAAATGGAAGAAGCCTTTTCTGGGTGGCTACTCCAGGCAGCTGATGTTCATGCTCCCTGCACCAATTTTCCCCGCTCTCGCCCCAATGACGCTCACAGGTGGTTTACACCTCTTTTGAAAACTTTTAAACTTGAAGTCCGTCAAATGGAGCGAAAGTGGCAAACAGCCTACTCAGAACAAGACAGAGCCAACTACTGCAAGGCTCGAAAGGACTATCAAAAGCTCATTCAGAAACACAAAACAGACTATTTTTCGGAAAAAATTCTCAATGCTCACAACAAATCAAGAGAACTGTTTAACATTGTGGAAAATCTTAGCGCCAGTGACAGAACCTCTCTCCCGGTGGTCCCCACTCAGGAGCTCTGCAACTCGTTAAACTCCTTCTTTTTCGATAAAATTCGTACTATAAAACAAAGTATTCCTACCACCCAGCCCCCCCTTCTTTTGGTGGACACCTTTTACAATTCTGTGACCCTGGATTCTTTTCCCCCCATCAAAAGCACCAATCTATCTAAACTCCTTGCTAAGGTTAAATCAGGTTCCCCTGATGACATCTGCCCCCCTTATATTCTGAAAGAAGTGGGAACCAGCATCCCCGGGGGTATACTTTCTATGCTGAATGGATCGCTCACACAGGGTAAAGTCCCAAATAATTTTAAAAAGGCCCTCCTTATCCCCCTTATAAAAAAGGCAGGAGCTAATCCGCTAGATCTGCTTCATTATAGACCCATATTCCTGCTGCCATACTGTGCCAAACTTCTGGAGGCTCATGTTTGCGACAGCGTTTCCAAATTTTTGGAAAAATCTAGCACCTAACCAGGCTGGCTTCCGTCCTTGTCATTCTACTGAAGCAGTCATTCTTTCGGTGCAGAACACTTTGAAGCGGAACGCGGACGAAGGGATCCACCAGGCTCTGGTGCTACTGGACCTCTCTGCTGCGTTCGACACGGTCGACTATACCATCTTGGTCGACCGTGTCGAGCAGGCAGGTCTCAGGGGCCCTGCGCTGAGCTGGATCCGCTCATTCATCACTGGCCGAACTCAATCGGTCAGACTGGGTTCCTTCACTGCCCCTACTATATCTACCATCTGCGGAGTACCTCAGGGCTCTTCCTTATCACCTCTGCTTTTTAATTTGTATCTACGCCCCCTTTTATACTTCCTCAGGAAAGCGAAAGTTACCATCTTCAACTATGCTGATGATTTGCAGCTCATCTTCCCTTTGAACACCAAGGACTCAGTGGTAGAATTCCAAAACACCATGTCCCACATTCTGAGTTGGATGAACTGCAATCATTTGAAACTTAATCCAGGCAAGACCGAATTGGTCTTGCCTGGACAGAGTTCACTTAGTTGGAATCCCAGCTTCTGGCCCTCTAGCATGGGCGCCCCCCCATCTAAGTCATCCTCAGTTAAGAGCCTGGGAATCTTCATCAGCGAGGATCTCTCCCTAAAAAACAGGTAGGAGCAGTTGTGTCATCTAGCTTCTTCCAGCTGAAGAAAATTAAGAAAATTGCCAGTTTTTTCTCTCCGGCTGCCCTCACTCAGATCGTCATCTCCCTGGTCCTGTCCAGATTGGATTTCTCCAACAGCCTTTATCTTGGGCTTCAAATTGGAGAGCTTAAACGCCTCCAGCTGGTTCAGAACCAGGCAGCTAGACTTCTTTTGAATCTCTCTAAGAGGCAGTCTGTTAGACTTGGCTTGAAACAGCTACACTGGCTGCCTGTTGAGCAGCGTGCAGCTTTTAAAGCCGGGTGCATCTTATTTAAGTCTTTACATGACGTTGGCCCTCTATTCATTAGAGACTTATTCAAAAGATACAGCCCTTCCCGCAACCTCCGGTCCATCCACAAATCCCTTCTGATCGTCCCTCCCTACAAGAGGAAGCGTCTCGGAGGCAGCTGCTTTGACCATCTTGCAGCTGCCTTCTGGAACTCCCTCCCCCTTCATCTTAAACTGAATGATAACATCCTCAGCTTTAGACACTCCCTGAAAACCTGGCTCTTCTCTCAGGCGCATTACTGAGCTGCCTCATCTCTACTGTTGACTGATGCGCCATGTTCCTTCCTACAGTGTTGCTGGATCTCTCAGCAGCATTTGACACCGTCTCTCATAAGATCCTGCTGAGAAGGCTGGGAGACCTGGGTATTGGCGGTACAGTGTTGAGATGGCTCTCTTCCTACCTGGGTGACCGTACTCAGCAGGTATACACCCCTCCCTACACCTCCACCGCTAGACCACTTAAATGGGGAGTTCCACAGGGCTCCTCCCTGAGCCCGCTCTTGTTCAATGTTTACTTTTCCCCCTTGGCTAAACTGATTGCGCAAACTGGGATTAAATCCACCTCCTACGCTGACGACATTCAGTTACTCTTCACCTTTGATACCCCCACTGCCTCTGCCTTCGACCCATTGAAAAACTGTCTAAGAGACATCTCTAGCTGGATGGACTCCAATTCCCTCCGACTCAACGCTGGAAAGACAGAGATTCTGTTTTTTAACTCATCATCCCCTCTTGATTCTAATTTATGGTGGCCGGATGATCTCAGCCATGCCCCCACGCCTAAAGACTCGGTGAGAAACCTGGGAGTGCGCTGGGATAATCATCTCAGTTTCAACGCCCAGGTTCAAACAGTAGCAGCATCCTGTTTTGCTAAGATCAAGACAATTAGACGGCTCATCAACTACCTGCCGATGGACTGCCGTAAGACTGTGGTACAAGCCCTGATAATATCTCACCTGGACTATGCCAACGCACTATATCTTGGCATCACAGTAGGCCTATGCCACAAGTTACAGACTGTCCAGAATGCTGCTGCTCGGCTGGTGGAGAGAATTCCTGCCAGACATCACATCTCCCCACACCTCCGTAAACTCCACTGGCTCCCCATTTCCAAGAGATGTATTTTTAAGGCCATGACCCTGGCTTTCCGGGCCTCCAAGGGCAAAGGCTCGGCCCATCTGAAAAGCACTCTGAGACCGTATGTCAACACCAGGACATTACGCTCAAATTCCCTACTTCTGCTGGAAACCCCTAGATTTAAACGTACTCGCGCCGGAGGGAAAACATTCGAGGTCTGTGCCACTCGGTGTTGGAATAACCTCCCGGTTGCATTACGAGCCTGTCAAACCGAATTAGCATTCCGAAAGTCCCTGAAAACACATCTCTTCCCCATATAATGCCCCATTGGTGCCTAGCCTCTAAGTTCCATGATTTATCAGCGCCGGGACGCCCCGTTGGGGCAGCTGTTGCGCTTTACAAAATACACAAATAAATAAAAAATACAGCGCCATGAAGCCCCTGGGCGTACGAGCGCTTAATAAATTCTGATTAACATTAACATTAACATTAACATATATATATATATATATATATATATATATATATATATATATATATATATATATATATATATATATATGTATGCATTTGCGGTGCGATTCACAGATCTGTCATGGAATTACATGGGGGCTGCGTTGAGCACCACGAAGGCTCTGCGAATCTCACATGTGGGAAAAAATAGGGTTTTAGGCAACTTGTTACTCAACATAACTACTTGTGTTACCTCTGTTACAGAAGTATGGGGCAAGGGATTCTCTTCCCTAATCCTTTCATCCATTTTACACACTACTTTTCATTCGAAGGGACCATTGTAGCCCCTCCACTTTACAGTGTTTGGTAGCATTGAAATGAGTCAGTTGGGACCTCCGACTGGGTTTCGGTCGGGCCCAGGACCGAGTAGGTGTTGGGCAGAATCAAATCCACCCGACATCAAAATAAGCCCTGTAGTATTTACTGATTTATAGTTGGGAGATTCAGATTTTAAATGCTGTGGAAATTTGAGGAATGTAAATTTCGAAGAGTGTCTCTTCTGAAAAGAAACAACGGGGTAGAACAGGAGATTCTACTCCCCGATCGTCATATAAATGCAGGCACTACCAGTACGATCTAGGTTTTAAATATAGCAATTGTGATTTTGTATGCATTAATAATCATGTATATACAGTTCAGCCACCTTTACATCACTTTTCAAAGTATGTCTTCTTGTATGGTAGCATTTCAAAGATAAATAAGTCCAGCTTTTGCTGATATCTCAGTTTTGTACTGCCTTGATATTGATATAAAAATACAAGATGCTACTGTAAAATACTTGTCAGATAAAAACTCTGGGCAACATGGATTCTTGTCCTCGCCTCCTTCTACACTTCCTCTCCACATCTCAAGCCTCCACTGTCAGCAGTGCCCACAACATCCTGCTGTCTGAAGTAACATGAAGGGCGCAGCAGACAATGAAGCGACCATCCCAGCTTACTGGACAAATCTCAGGGATCAGCAACATGTTTCCAGGATCTGCATTGTCTCCGGATCTGCACTGTCTCCTAGCTAAGTAAGTAAAATCATAGCGGAAGAATAGAAGAGGAGTAAAGACAAGTATCAAGGTGCCCCATGTCAAATAATTATGCAGTTGTGAGATTTACTTTGCATTTTGGTACTCTTGGCTTTGCAATTTGAAAGCTATGCGAGACAGGGGTCTTGCATGAGGGAGGGCCTGAGTAGTATAAGAAGGTGACACTGTGTATGCTTGAAATGATTAAACTCTTCGCAGGCGTGGCTAGGGGAGTTTTGTACTTCTGAATAGAGCAAATAGTGTGGGCAGGGACCATAAATGAGGAAGTGTAGATTAAGTTTAGCAAGAGGGAGTGTTGCAAGCACCGAGATGGAGAGAGCTGTAGGAACCTAGGGTGGTGCCTCCAGGCTTATAATCAATGACCTTGGGAGCCAGGGATTGGTGTCGCAAATATTTTAAAGATCGAGTAACATGAAAATCCCTTTCTTTTTTTTCTTAGTTACAATGGACATAACATTGAATCATCCATATTTAATTGTGTTGCACGTGAGAGATATTGCAGTTAACCGAGATTGGAATGTGCCATTGGATGACAGACAAGGTCTTGCCAGCGGTGATAGGACGGAGTTGTGCCATGGGTTGTGAGACTGTCTCATGGCATCATTCATGAATTCAGAGAAATGGTATACGGTTCTGCAACAGTCTTAAAAAGATTCAGATCCATACATGGAGAACACAGTGTGTTCAAGACCAACATACTTTGGTGGAGTGTCCAAAAGAGAAAGCTACATGTCTTCTTTGCACATAGAAGGTAAATGTTCTGAAAATATATAACCTGGAGCAGCATTTTAAAATAGGCATTTAGAAATCTGGAAAAACGTTCCAATGAGGTTGAACCTACTTATTGCAAATGTGGTCTCATTTAAGAAACCCTTTATATTGGAATAAAAGCTCTTCATCAGGTGGAAGAATCTGAAGCAGTAACCAATGCATTATTCAAAATATGCTACTTGCCAGATAAACATAAAAAAATCATTTATAGAGGCAGGACTAGATCAGACAGAGGTCTTCAAAGTGTGTGGTGTGCCCCCCTGGGGGTCCGTGGGTGTGTTCCTAAGAGGGCGCTAATGAGTCTGCAATTACTTGTAAATTCAGAAAGTCTGGAAGCGTGAAAGGTGCGTTTCCAGTCTCTCTTCTTTTACTTGCAGCAGGTAAAATGCATAAAATGAGTGTGCAAACTATACTACTTAGTGGTTTGGGGCAGGGACAGTCAGTATGGGGACTGGGCCAACACGTGGCTAAAAAGAAGAACTAACATGCATTTTATTGTTTTTTTCACCTTCAGGAAATTGCATATAAAATAACACGTGCACATCAATTAAAAAACTAAACACAAGTTAAGCTAATCAAAGGGAAACATACTCTTTTCCCTTATGAAACCTCAATTGGCTAATGCAATCACTGCAGATGTCTGTGTGTGTGACCAGAGTCGCAGAATAAATCCTGTTTGGTGCAGTGAGGAATAGGGACTTGTTCATTTAAAGTGCTCTGAGGTCCCAGTCTGCGACAAAAAGCACTGTGAATGTCATTATTTTAAAGTATTATCACAGAGTAAAAATAGGGCTTCTGCAAAATAGTGTTTAAGATAAAAAAAAGTGCTTTAACTTTAAAACAATAAGCATTCAGAATGTATCCAGTGCAAATATTTTTATATTTGTACACTAAAAGGGGGAGGATATCCTTTTAATTGACACGAATATAACCACACAAAAAATACATATTTGTCACCATGAAGCTTCAAGTGACTGCATTAAATAAAACCTATACTGTCTATAAAGCAGCCTTCGTATTTGATGATGAACCAATTTCAGGCATTTACATTTCGTTCAGGCATCCTGGTGAGGACATGTTTCTTCTTTAGTTCTATATCCTTCTCTTTGCTTCACAGCACAGGAGCCCTCTCCCCTACCCTCAGTGAGGGGTCCCTGGACCCCAGTTAAGGCTGCCTAACTATGAGAAGTGATTTCGGGGCCCAAGCATCAGAGGGCAGGAGTGGGGGGCTAAAAGTTGTTTTTGTTGTTGTTTTTTATACAAAACGGCTGAGAGTCTGTTTTGGGTATCTGGCGTGGAAGGGATGGCCCCATTGAGTGGGCAGAGCAGACAGCCTGCTTCACAAAGCTGTAGGTATCATTGGTGATGCAGCTGCATTAGAGGCCCAGGGTGTACTTGCTGTGCCAGTGTTTCTTTGAGCCTCGAACAATGGTCCAAGGGATGAGAAAAATTAAGTAGAATAGACAACCGGATGTGGGCATCAGAGAGATGAGTGGAAGTGGGAAGATGAGAGATAGGGGAGGGAGAACGATGGTGTGAGATGAGCTTGTTTCACAAGGCCGTAGCTATCAATAGTGATGCAGGTGCAGGGACATTTTTGCCCCGGGGCCCTAGGGGCCAACTGCATCACAAATATGAATGTTTTACTTTAACCAGTGGGTATAAGGACAGATTTCCCTTGCTAGCATTAGGGCAGAAAGACTCATAGCTCTTTTCAAGTTTGAAGTGAAAGTCAGGCATGGTGGGAAAGAGGTAAAAGAAGACGAGGAGATAGCCTGCATCTCAGGGCCACAGATATCATTAGTGCACCAGGAAGGGTACATTGGGGCCCACAGTGGGAAGCAGTGTCTTTGGTCAATTCCTTTTGTTTAATGCTGTTGCTTTTTTGTAAGCCTCACATATACTGTTGATGATGAGCTACAGAAAGCGCCCCTGACATGTTCTCATGGTCCTCGCCCACTGTAATCATGTCTCCCCCTCCACAAATCCTTACCATAAGGTTTTGGAGGGGGTACAAGTTAAAAATATTTTGCTTAGGGGGGCTCAGAACAAAACAGTTTGAAGACCTCTGAGATAAGAAATGTTCCCATTCAACAGCAGAAACTTTATGTGCCATCAATTCTAATAAATCCAACATTATAAATAAAATCGGTGTATTACAGCTGTCTCATTTCACGTGTGAGGATAAATTGAGCCGAATGGGTGACAATGTTCAAGAACAGGTCATGCATACATTAAAAGAGTCCCCTATCTTCAGAATTGCTAATGACGAGTCACTAAATGTAGGTGATGTGGCTCAGTTATTGGTGTGGGTGAGGTGTGTTTTCTTTTCAAAAAAGAGCTTCTCTGCCTTTTACCACTGTAAGATCATACGAGGACAATATATATAATAAATAGAGGGGCATATTTATCATTATTTTGCATCGCCCCAGCACCATGCAGGGGATCGTAAGGGCAATGCAAAACCTAGAATGACATTTACCAAGCCATACAAGGCCACCTTGCCTGGCCCTCTGTGGCTTGGTAAATGTGGAGTAACACAAGGCACCACAAATCGCTGCCTTACGTTACTTTGCCCGTAGGCAATTATTCCTTATATATGCTTATTTCTACTTGTTTTCCCTCTTTCTATGAGTGCTGCAGAATGCAGCACACTTAGAAAGAAGAAAAAGCCTCCAAGAATAGTTTTTGTGTGGGAAGGTGTTCCTTCCTACACAAACACAACCCTGTTTACAACACAGGTGCCCTTGCTCCATGATAAATGTTAAATGTGGTGTTTCACTGCCCTCGCACTGTCAAGCAGCGCAGCATGGTGGCTTGCCGTATTGCGTTGCATGAATATATGTTAAATATGTGTAACATCTTTCAAATCGTGCAGCGGGATATTCAACAATCGGGTTAAGTGTCAGTACAAATTGGGCTTCCTTCTTCCTAAGCCACTAGAGAGGCGTTGTATCTTTTATAAAAAAATACAAGCTCACTTCGCCAACTTTCATTGATTACCCCTCCATTATCCATCAAGAAGAAGGTCTTTGCGCAACAATTAAATAGAGTAAACTGAATGATGTCATGAACTTTTCAGTGAAAAATATTAATTTTATTTGAGCAAAAGCTCTCAACCACACTCTCAAAGCAATACTGCACCATTAAAAATGAAATATGCAGAACTCTTGTAGCACACTGATGGAAGGTGGTTAGGCAAAGGGAATATTCTGGAAAGACTTTCAGAAGTCTCAATCTCGCACTTCAAGGTAGATGACATTTTGTATCCTCAATGGTGAATGGTGTATTTTCTTTTGTAACTCTTCCTTTTCACTGAACATTTGGAAGAGGGTACTCTCACACGTTTTCCCACTCTGCTGGCATTAACACAGAGGGGCCTGTTAGGAGTCTGGCAGTCCAAAAACAGCCAGACTTGTGGTGGTGCGTCAGTTGCGGTCTTGCAACTGCCCCATTACAACCCTAGTGGTTGTGATGCCCTGAAACCATTCTCTGGCAGTGGTGCCACGGTCCAGAGGCACCTATATGCTTGGCGGCCTCAGTCTCGTCAAGCATATTACGACTTTCATAACAACATGTGCCCCCCTTAGTGCATGCAAAGAAGTTCCAGCATGGCATGGATATTCAGTCCTTGCCAGGCTGGAACTTCCTTGACATTCCCATTGCAGTGCCTATTTTATAAGCACTGCCGTGGGAAGGCCAAAGGAAACACCAATTACTTAAAAAAATCATATTTGGGCCGGTTGTCTCCATATGAGGTTGGCGGTGTGGAAGTGGGACCTCGTAATAGGGTTCAGTGTGTTGCAAAAGCAAAAGGAATGCTAAGTCTAATCTGTCAGATCAAGAGGCAATAATTCCAGGTAAGAGTTATTGCCTCCATATTGCCTCCATTTCCCTGCTCAATGAAAATTCCCGTATATTTAGTGCCTGGAATTTTGAAGCTGTCAAACGCATTGGAACATATTGATAGGCAACCCTCCTGTATTCGTGCGACTCTTTCAGAAAGAGGGAACCAGAAGAATTCAGGTAAATCGTGCCCTTATATAATTTCGCCTCATCTTCTTTTGATATTGGCACAGAAAAGAACATGTATATTTGGTTCAACATATGTAAATTTTAATTTTCCACAATGGGTGAATTAAAAAAATAAACAGAGAAACAAACTGACTTACCTACATCTGTGTAAGCCCTTAAGACCTCCTGTCTCTGAAAAAGATTCAAAGTATAGGGCATTAATAGCAGACATGAAGTACAAAAGTAATGGAAATTACTTCTCCTGTCTCCTATGATGCCTTTGTACTAAATATGATGCATTTACCCAAAGATCTTCAAACCAGAGTAATACTCCTGCGTGATTTGTAGGAAACTGTTATACGTCAGATAATTTCCAACTTTGGTTATGAATAGTAATTTAATTGACGTTTTACCAACATTGTCCTGCAGTACCTAATAACCAGAATCCACAGAGTACCTAATCAGAATTACATTGTTTTATGACACTAGAAGTTTTTTTTCCAAAACGTGTTGGATGAAATGTACTTTCAAAACCTAAAGATGTTTTGAGAACAATGGAACCAACGATTAACAGAGCACATCCACCTTAGATCAATGCATGTGATTTCTAACATAACGCACCGTTTTCTATTAATCAATTGAACTTTTTTTGGGAGGACCTCCCTTGTAGTTAAATATCCACATATTTCTTTTTCAAAAAGCAGCATTTTCTAATAATGTTTCAAAAAAGGTCTTGAAAGTGTTACGCAGCCCACCCCTTCTTTTGTAGTTTTTGAATCCGGTCTACCATTTTCTACTTCCTGCAGAATTTGTCCTCCAAATGTCACCGAGCCCCAGCAGCATATCATTAGAATCTGAAGTCATTGTTGAGAGTGTACATTTCAGCCTCTGAGAAAAAGAGTAACCATACCCTAGAAATTCTTGTCATATAGGCAATCACCTTCCACTAAACTTCCTCCTAGCTCTTTGACAGATCACACATCATTTATTTGCAGCACCCACTATACACCATTGCCCACTAGACCACATCAGGTATTTGGTATTCAGACATTTTAATAGCAACCTACAGAAATATTGTACAGTAATATCATCAGCAAGAATATCATTGACAAGAATATTGATTTTAAGGTGAGTAATATCGATGTTAAAATATAGAAAGTGTAAATATTGATTACAAAAATATCTCTGTTATTAATATCGATGTTAAAAATATTGAGCACCATTACGATGTCGGGCAGTCCGCAACTGACCGACCGTCGGTTGTGGTTGGCCCGACATCTGCCATTGTGGTCCGCCCGCCACATTGCGATGTGGCGTGCAGGTGCATTGGGTGGAGGGACCACCCGTGGGCCTCCGAAGTGCTCAAGAAACCCATCTGGGCATTGGAAACACAAATAATCCCATAATGACGATGGAGCCAGCCTTGGCTCCGCCATCGGGATTATGATGTCACTTTCTGACAGCCTTTCCATGTCGGTCTTTCTGACATGGAAATGCGGTCGAAAAGGGACTTTCAGGGCCCCTAGCAGGGCTCCCTTTTCCCCTGGACCTCTGTTATGGGACTTGGGGGGCACAACAGCATCCATGCACAGTGTGGGAGGCACAGTTTGGTGCCTGCCACATGGTGCAGGGATGTTTAGAAACATACATTTTTAAATGGTAGCTTGTGCTGTGGACTTTTACCGCCCGCTGCACAACCTACCATTGAAAAATTGATTTTCCCGACCACCCATAGGTGGTCGCATCCAGATTGTGCTGTAGGAAACACCAATGGTTCTGTGGTTTCTAATATGCAATGGTGTGGTCCATCCAACATCGTAAACAGGTCAATTGTTGCTAATAACAACGATTGTTAATTATTTAGATGTGTTTTCCTATATATTTAATTGTATATGTTATTAATTGTTTAAATATTGTTAATGTTGTTTAATTTAGTTTGTACATTTTTTGCAGTTTTTAAATTTTATTTATTAGGTTTTTATTATTTTTAGTACCTTAACGGGTTGTGGAGTTTATAGGGGTACAGGGAGGGAGTAAATTCATTATTATTATTAATGATACATTTTTTATTATTATTAATTATCTAGTTGACAATTAATTCTGTAAATTATATATATATTTTTTAAGTTACGTTTCAGGTGCAGATTGTGCGTTTTGTAGGGGTGTGGTGTGGGAAGCAAATTATAATTAATTATTAATTAATTTAAAATTCATAATAATTAATTAGGTGCTAATTATTTATAATAATTGTACAATTAATTGTTTTAAGTTATGTTCCAAGTGCGGCTTGTGAGTTTTGTAGGGGTTTTGGGTGGGAGGTAAATTAATTTTAATTCATTATTAATGATTTATTATTATAAATAATTATTTCATTGATAATTAATTGTGTAAATTGTGTACTATATTACATTTTTTATTTGGTGTGTGTTGTTTTTGTATGGTTAGAGGGTGAGTATGAATTTGAGTATAATAATTAATTATTTAATTGATATATTAATTATCTAAATTGTGTATTTAAGATATTGATTAAGATATATATTAGGTATGAGTTGTATTTGTAGAGGTAAAGTATTGGAAGGTAATTAAATACAATTAATTTATTATTAGCTAAATATTTTTGTTGATTGTCTAATTGATAATTAATTATGTAAATTATGTAAGACACTTTTTTCACATTTAAATATGAGGTGCAGGCTGTTGTCTGTGAAAGGATAACGGGTGGGAAGGTAATTAAAGAAAATTATGTTAATTGTAGTTAATAATTATTAAAATTTTTATTGATAATTAGTTATGTAAAATGTGTAACAATTATCATTTTAAAAATAAAGTTAAGATGTGTGTTGTGTAGTTTGTAGAGGTATGGGATAGAAATGTATTTAAGTACATTTAAAAATAGTTTATTCTTTTTTTAATTATGTTATCTATTATTGTATGTGTTAACTGTGCTTTTTACTTGTAAGTAACATTGTATTTTTGGTTGCTAACATTTTGTAGCACATGTATTTGCTTACTTGGTTCAAACGTTACAGTCTCTTGTGAAGAGTGAGCCAACATTACATTTACTTTTACCAATGCCTGGGAACAATTCAAAGGTTAAGACATAACAGGGCCTTTGGCTTACCAGCTTCAACATATCAGCAGCAACCAATGCACTATTGCACTCATTTTCAAGATTTTTATGCAGGGCAGCGCAAAAAGTAACTTTGCTGCTCTGCCCTGCGTCAAAGGAAGAGGGCACGAATGCACAGTATCTCAAAGAAAATTTGGTGAAATTTGTGCCCTTTCACTCTGCTGATGTACACACAGCTGCCTTGCGCCAACGCTGGCACCCTTGCACCATGGTGCTATGGTGTCCACGTTGGTGGAATGATGTTTTTGTGCAGGAATGGACACCTTCCTGCATAAAAACAATCGATGGAGGCTCTTTCCTCTTTGCAGCATGCAGCACACATAGAAAGAGGACAAAACGAGGAGACATGAAGGGGCTGATTAGGATGGCAGGTGGACTGTCATCTGCCCACCACCCTATCGTAAACAGGACCACCTGACAGGCTGCCGGCGGTCTCGACAAAGGCATTAAACTGCGACTGCCACCACAGCGGTTGCAATGCCTATATTTTGCATTGTGGCGGGTGCTGCCGGCTGCAGCACATGCTACAATGCATAAATAGGATACATTACATGTCCTTGCACTATGTGGCAGGCAACATGCGGTGCCTGCCACATGGTGCAGGGATATGTAGGAGGTGCCCCTCACAACCCACTGCTTGGGGCAAGAGGGGAGGGGGCCTCGCTAGAGGCCCCAAAAGTCCCTTCCTGTCTGCCTTTTCAAGGCAGGTTATCCACCATGAAAATGGGGGTGGAAAGGGACATTGGAATCCCCATGGTGGTGCCTGGCATGCACCACCACCATTGTAGGGAATACAACTCACTCTGACGCAGCGGCGGGTTTCCGACCGCCAACAAACAATCCGCCATTGTAATATGGAGGGTGTAAAATTTGCTTACGATGGTGGTGAGACTGCTTCAGACGGGCTTAAGTTATTTCTCCTCGTTACACCACCCCTGGAGAGGTGCACAATTGTGACGCATTCCCAGATTTACGCTATGTTGAAAATCTGGAAATGTGCCAAAATCCATGGACATTGCATGGGAACACCCACTGCAACACCCATGGCACGCCTCCCTGATGCAGTGTAGCTGGTTGCCTCCACCATATCTAGGTGGCCATATAAAGTTGCGCTGGATGGCTTTGCGTTGCTTCGTAGATTTGACTGTGACACTGCGGTGGTGCAGGCCTCTTGTAAATGAGGACCCCTGTGTGTAAGAATCTGAATAGTCCAAACATCGCAAAGAAAGCATCACTGATAAAGCCAAAAGGCTTGCAGCCAATGCCAGACCTATTGGCTTTTCTAATGCTTTTTAGAACATTATTGTAGATATTTTAATTATTAATTTTTTCTTTTAGAAATGCATACTTCACTGTTTCCCTTAGAAAGTTCAAGAAAATCTGAGAAGCCATTTACTAGTCACCACTAGTTCAGAATTGCTTGACTGTCATAGTATGCTAAAATACCATGGCTTGCATTATCTCAGATGGTGTAATACCTGCTGATCCCTTCTATGCAGTATGCCTTCCTTATCTGATTTCTTCTTACTGAAATAACTGTTTTTCCAAGTAGTAAAGAACTCTGGCACAGATCTAGACTATGGGCCTCATTAGGATGGCGGACAGGCAGAAGTCTGTCTGCCATCCATTCAGAAGGGGGACCGCCTGCCTACAAGGTGGAAGTCCTACATGCCAAATTACAACCGCCACCATGGCAGTAGCAATGCCTATTCTTTGTTGCCGCATTTTGCAATGCTTTGAAAGAAGGCTAAATCAGCTCATTACACAATGAAGTAAACCTCTCTGAAAACAACTGAAGTTCAAGTCTTTATATGATTAAAAACAATCACAATACACAGGAATTACTTCATTCCGTGACGACACAAGTTTCAATAAATGCTAAAACATGTGATAAAAAGTGACTGTTGGTGAACAAAGTGATCAGTGCATTAAATTCAGTGACACATATATACAAATTGTACAAGGGGGAGTTTTTGGAAGGCCAGAGTTTTGAGTTAGTACTCCAAGGAAACAAGAGGTTGCTGTGCAAGTTCCTGGAGGTAGCTTGACCAATATTGAGCGTCGACGTTTCGACCCCGGTGCGCCCCAGTCGGTGGTCGCGGCGGGTCTTTATCAAGACTGGGGAGGGTCTGGAAATGAAGGGAGAGAGTTTTCAGAGAGGTGTGGGTTTTAGATGTCAAACAATGACGGGTGCGAGCAAGGAATACTCACATTGAGGTCTGGTGGAACAGGAGGAAAAATCACAACCTGGAGGGCAGCCGGTGGGACAACCTGAGAAGGACAATTTGAACTAGTTTAGCTAAGGAGCCGGAATGTTGTGGGTTGACTAACCAGTTCACTTATGGTAAATCGATCAGGGACTGATTTGGTGGGGCGTAGTCCTTAATATTTAAAGGTGGAGTATCCAGCTCAACAGAGAATAAAGGCAAACCACATTACGTACCATGAGGGGTGTGGGGCGTCTGTAAATTAGCCAAGGTGAGGGGAAATTGAAATGAATTCAGCCACTAGGCATTATCCAAGCATTAGCCAATTAATCGATAATGCGAGTGTGAGGGTAGAAGCAATATTTTATTTAAAAAGAGGTTAGGCCAATCGCATCGTTTGCCTCGAGGGATGTGGGGCGTCGCTAAATTAGCCAGAGTGAGGGGAGCGACCACTATTAAGTTAAATGACTAAAACCCCTAAGCGATGCCCATGCATTAGCCAAGTTACTTCTTTTGTGGGCTCTTCACTGTTTCATGCAAGTTTGGAGGGGCGCCTTGCCTTCAGTGTCCTCTTAGATCTCCTCTTCTGGCTTAGTTGCATTTTAGTTGTGAACGTATTTGGCTGCTGCTCTAACCTAAATACCTGAAAAATAAATCAGCATACCATTGTCCAACACAGCTTTTTTCAGTTGAAGCACTTTTTCCAGTCTAGCACATGCTTGCGGTAATTCACCTTACCATGCAAGTAATGAATGTCTCTTTTGTTTTCCTCGCAGGCAATCGCCTTGAGCAGAAAATGTTGCATCTGGATATTAGGACAGAAGGTAGATGCCACAACAGAATCCTGTCCGCAAGATCAGGTAAGTGGTGTCAAATCTTGAAAAAATGAACAGGACCTCAGGACAAACAGACTCTCTGCTTGAGAAGTCTGAAAGGCAAGCAGTTAACACATGCAGGGGAGTGGCTTTCATATAAGACTTCGTCCTTGATGGTAGCCACTCCCCAAGGCCATGTGAGTAAGCAGGGTTTCCAGGGCTTGTAGGAAGGAGGCTAACATTAAAAGTGCAATGGCTGTGGGAAGGAGGCTAAAATTAAAAGGGCAATAGTAGTGGGGGGCCATGGAGCACTGTATATTAGGAACAAGAGTAAGGGAAGGTGGAAAGTTCAAGATAACGGGAGGAAGAGGGTGGACTGGATCAGGGGTGACAGGGGACGTAACCAGGCATCACAAACAGCGCAGGCACAGAGAGAGACAGCAGTTCTCCCTCCTTAAAGGCCAACCTGACAGGATGGGGCTTGGTGGGGTGTCTGGCATGGAACTGATGGTCCAGGCGAGGGGTGTGGACATGGCAGCTGGTTCCCAGGACAGATTTTCAGTATACCCTTTCCAGTTGAAGAGGTAAAATAATCATCCTCCAAGACCAGAGGAGGGGGAGGAAGGCCAGAACCAGAGGAATGATAGGGCTTGAGAAGGAAGAGATGAAACACTGGGTGTATCTGGTACTCATCAGGCAAGGTCAGCTCAATAAAGACTGGATTTAGTGAGGGATACCAACCTATTGTGGGCGCACTACCTTAACTTCAGGGTACTAAATTATAATTAGTGACAATAATCATAAGGTGCTTCTAGAGGAATGATGCGTATCCTACATCAAATGGCTTCATGTGAAGCAACAATAAGAACAGTATCCTCTGAGCACACCCACAGTTCACTCGTATAGTTCCAACGTATATATGGCAAGCAACTCCAATCCTCAGGAGTCGGATCAATCAATATAGTCTCCAAGGCCAATGCACAAAAGAGTCCACTTTCTGTATTTGAAGTCCTTTTAATTATTTTGCAAAAGTTGATTACACCAGCCAACACGTGTTTCGTCGTGCATAAATTATACCTCGACTTCTTCAGGGCTGTAATCAAACAAAACATTTCCTATAATCAGTATAAATATTTTTCTTATAACTTAAATAAGATGTGGGATAGTACCAACCACCATCTAGTCAGATAAAGGCCTGCTAAGTGAAGAGTTTGAAGTAGGAAAATAAATCGTCAAGAAACCATTCCAGTACTAATAACCACCCTGTGTATAATAGAAAAAAGAAGAAGAACCCTGCCACCAAGATATATAAGCATGGTAGGGGTAACTTATCACCTCTGTATCTTTCCGTAATCTCTCATTCTTATATGATCCTCATAGCGTAAACAAATCTATCAGTCTGAAAAAAACAGAGGCATATCAAAATGATATATACCCTAAGTGCTGTCACTAATATCAAAAATGCAACTGAATATTCCACTGATGAATCCAAACAGAAATAATTTGCCAAATTAAAATCAAACGTTCACCCCCTATGTTGTTATTAAATTGGGTTTACCTTTAGAATCTCCTCACAATTCATCCAGCAATATGCCAACAACCTCTATTTCTTCATTCATCTATAATGTCAACCGAAGTCAAAAGTAAATATATTACAATCCAAGTTATTATTGCTGGGTAGAATTGATACAAACGTATATCCTACAACACTCACCCAGTAATTATCGTCTGGTGTGTTCTATACGTAATCGTTTAAGCTTCACTTGTCCACTGTATTCTAAACAATAGAATTAGCACATGTCACTCCCCAATTTCAGGTCCATGTACCATGCATATAATATTAAACCATCCTGTGAGTAAAAGCATCTAACTCAGTGCATACTCCTAAACCAAATACAAAATTAAATAGAATTATTTACATAGTCGTTCTGTACACGAGGTTTCCCTTATCTTCTACATTGCTAGTATAAAATTCACCTCCATTGTAAGCGAGAGAAATCTATTGCTGGTAACTCAGTAGACTGTAGAGCGCTAATCTTATACCTACTCCCGCAATAAATAATATGAGATTACATGTACTCACCAACGGTAAGTATAAATTATGGTGTGCACAGGGTCGTCGTCTTCTCTTGGTCAATATACGGCTATCTGTGTCAAGATAGCGACATTAGTAAGATAGCCCGTATAAGAACTGTAGTTACTTCAGGTAAATAAAGTTTAACCCACACTCACCAATCGTCGGTTTCTTCAAATATCTCGACTACCTGGAATATATATGCAAGGAGACGGCATTTAATATCTCGTACCGTTCCCAAAATTTAGTGTCTAAATACGACCCTAGCCAACTTTGCTAGAAAATTACCTGTGTTTAGCTTATCAGCACATTATCCTATATCGTCCGGCCTCGTCCAAGCATTGGCGTCTAGCATGGGCGCCATCTTAAAGTATCCTTAAATATACTAGTAAACGCGCGCCATCTTGTAATGTGTTCGCATTGTTTCTAAAGAATCTAAGCACGCTGTTGCCCATGTAAACGGGCAAAACAAATACCTGTAATTCCATATTATGCTTCTTCGTATAAGAGAAATATATAGTATTAAGCCGTTGACTGAACTCAAGATCAAAATATCGGCGTCTAGCATGGGCGCCATCTTGGAATAGCCTAAAATGCGCTTATATATAGGCGCCATCTTGTAGTATGTTCGTATCGTTTCTAAGAGTAAAAGCACGTTACTCTACATGTATATATGGGCCAAACTCTTATCAGTAATCCAATAGCAAGCATCCTTATACAAGTAATGCATGTAATATCCAAGCACGTTGGCATAATTCAAATTCAATAATATTAAGTATTATATCTATTCAATTATCCGATTTTGATCGAGTTTCCAAAATAATTCCTAATTCCACATTAGACTCTGCGCTCAACCTCAAATCCTGGGATAATGTACTAATCTGTTAATGCATATCGCTATAAAAGGATCACAAAATAAAAATAAAACCAAGATGTATATCCATATTGTACCATAGGGATAGGTGAGTAGAGTTCATGAAGGGTGAATGTTAGCCAGTTAGCCAAACGTGAGGCAACCGAGGGTGCAAAACTATCCTAACTATTCAGTCTCATTCCATCATCAAACATATAATACTTAGAAGGAAGCGAAATCAAATCCTAGGGACAAAGTGTCCCTGTACAGTCTAGTGCCAGAAATCTGCTAGTTGTCAACAACAGACATATAATATATTTACAGTCAAAATGCAAAAGTGAACTTCATACAGGTCAAAGATCAGCCCAATTCTTACTCATTGCCCAAGAAGTACTGGTACTCATTATCAATGTTAAGCCCATGTTGGACTGATTTCAGTTTCATTATCCACAGTACTTCCCTACGTCTGAGTTTCAGAGTTCTGTTACCTCCCCTGGGATCCTGAGGTACGTGCTCTATTGCATGATAACAAAATTGGTGATCTCCCTGGTTATCAATGTTCTGAACAAAATGAGCAGCTATTGGGTATCTGGTGTCCCCACTCTTCCAAGCCCTAATATGCTCCATCATCCTGTCTCTTAGTCTTCTTATCGTGCTGCCCACGTAAATTTGTCCACATGTGCAGGCTATAATATACACAACAAAGGAGGTTTCACAGTTCATGAAAGAATCTATTTCATACATTACTGAATTATTGTAGCTGAAACTCACAATCTTTTTACAAGCCCATCTACAGCAATTACAACGCCCACATTTGTAGAATCCCTTAGTTAAGCTCCTAGGCCAGATTTCTCTATTTCTGATTGGATAGCTTGGGCTCAAGTCACTCGCCAAGGTTCTCCCTTTCCTGAAGGTCACAGCCGGTCTCTGTCCAATATGTTCTGATAAATCCTTATCAGCTGACAGCAAGTGCCAGTGTCGATTTAAAATAGAGTACAATTTATTAGATTCTGTATTGTAATTAGTCACTAGACGGACCTCTCGTTCTTTTTTCTCTGTAGTCTCTTTATCTTTTAGTGTAAAAGATCGTTCTAGTTTATGTACACGTCTTTTCGCCTTCTCAATGACTGCCCGTTGGTAACCCCTAGCTTGAAATCTGGAAGACATATCCTGTACTGTATCATTAAATTCATCGTCCTCCGAACAATTTCTCCTAGCTCGGACCATCTCTCCATACGGGATGGATTTTATCTGAGAATTGGGGTGGCAACTCTTAGCATGTAATAGTGAGTTACAACTAGTCTCCTTCCTGTACATCTTGGAACACAACTTATTTCCCTTTGTATATAGCTCAACATCAAGAAAATAAATCTTCTCACGTTTGGCTAACTGGCTAACATTCACCCTTCATGAACTCTACTCACCTATCCCTATGGTACAATATGGATATACATCTTGGTTTTATTTTTATTTTGTGATCCTTTTATATCGATATGCATTAACAGATTAGTACATTATCCCAGGATTTGAGGTTGAGCGCAGAGTCTAATGTGGAATTAGGAATTATTTTGGAAACTCGATCAAAATCGGATAATTGAATAGATATAATACTTAATATTATTGAATTTGAATTATGCCAACGTGCTTGGATATTACATGTATTACTTGTATAAGGATGCTTGCTATTGGATTACTGATAAGAGTTTGGCCCATATATACATGTAGAGTAACGTGCTTTTACTCTTAGAAACGATACAAACATACTACAAGATGGCGCCTATATATAAGCGCATTTTAGGCTATTCCAAGATGGCGCCCATGCTAGACGCCGATATTTTGATCTTGAGTTCAGTCAACGGCTTAATACTATATATTTCTCTTATATGAAGAAGCATAATATGGAATTACAGGTATTTGTTTTGCCCGTTTACATGGGCAACAGCGTGCTTAGATTCTTTAGAAACAATACAAACACATTACAAGATGGCGCGCGTTTACTAGTATATTTAAGGATCCTTTAAGATGGCGCCCATGCTAAACGCCAATGCTTGGACGAGGCCGGACGATATAGGATAATGTGCTGATAAGCTAAACACAGGTAATTTTCTTGCAAAGTTGGCTAGGGTCGTATTTAGACACTAAATTTTGGGAACGGTACGAGATATTAAATGCCGTCTCCTTGCATATATATTCCAGGTAGTCGAGATATTTGAAGAAACCGACGATTGGTGAGTGTGGGTTAAACTTTATTTACCTGAAGTAACTACAGTTCTTATACGGGCTATCTTACTAATGTCGCTATCTTGACACAGATAGCCGTATATTGACCAAGAGAAGACGACGACCCTGTGCACACTATAATTTATACTTACCGTTGGTGAGTACATGTAATCTCATATTATTTATTGCGGGAGTAGGTATAAGATTAGCGCTCTACAGTCTACTGAGTTACCAGCAATAGATTTCTCTCGCTTACAATGGAGGTGAATTTTATACTAGCAATGTAGAAGATAAGGGAAACCTCGTGTACAGAACGACTATGTAAATAATTCTATTTAATTTTGTATTTGGTTTAGGAGTATGCACTGAGTTAGATGCTTTTACTCACAGGATGGTTTAATATTATATGCATGGTACATGGACCTGAAATTGGGGAGTGACATGTGCTAATTCTATTGTTTAGAATACAGTGGACAAGTGAAGCTTAAACGATTACGTATAGAACACACCAGACGATAATTACTGGGTGAGTGTTGTAGGATATACGTTTGTATCAATTCTACCCAGCAATAATAACTTGGATTGTAATATATTTACTTTTGACTTCGGTTGACATTATAGATGAATGAAGAAATAGAGGTTGTTGGCATATTGCTGGATGAATTGTGAGGAGATTCTAAAGGTAAACCCAATTTAATAACAACATAGGGGGTGAACGTTTGATTTTAATTTGGCAAATTATTTCTGTTTGGATTCATCAGTGGAATATTCAGTTGCATTTTTGATATTAGTGACAGCACTTAGGGTATATATCATTTTGATATGCCTCTGTTTTTTTCAGACTGATAGATTTGTTTACGCTATGAGGATCATATAAGAATGAGAGATTACGGAAAGATACAGAGGTGATAAGTTACCCCTACCATGCTTATATATCTTGGTGGCAGGGTTCTTCTTCTTTTTTCTATTATACACAGGGTGGTTATTAGTACTGGAATGGTTTCTTGACGATTTATTTTCCTACTTCAAACTCTTCACTTAGCAGGCCTTTATCTGACTAGATGGTGGTTGGTACTATCCCACATCTTATTTAAGTTATAAGAAAAATATTTATACTGATTATAGGAAATGTTTTGTTTGATTACAGCCCTGAAGAAGTCGAGGTATAATTTATGCACGACGAAACACGTGTTGGCTGGTGTAATCAACTTTTGCAAAATAATTAAAAGGACTTCAAATACAGAAAGTGGACTCTTTTGTGCATTGGCCTTGGAGACTATATTGATTGATCCGACTCCTGAGGATTGGAGTTGCTTGCCATATATACGTTGGAACTATACGAGTGAACTGTGGGTGTGCTCAGAGGATACTGTTCTCAATAAAGACTGGGTTCAGGTCTTGGGCGACTGGAAACAGGCCTATAAACCAAGGTTGCAGCTTCCCTGGGCCTTGTAGGCGGAGGCTTCTAGGCTGTAGTGTGCAATGAAGGAATTGTTTTAGGGAATGATTTACTCTCTCCATCTATTCATCAGTCTCAGGATGGTAGGCCAAGGAGAAATGGAGGTTAGTCCCTAAATATGATCACAAGCCACACCAAACTTCAGCAATGCATTGGGGGGGGGCATGATCTGAGATTATGATTTAAGGAATTCCATGTAAACGAATCACATGTTGCAGAAATGAATTGACTAGTTCCATGGCCCACTATAGTTTCCATAGAGATAAAGAGAGCTTGTTTATTTAACATATCCACTATAACAAGGATAGTGGTATACCCTTTTATAGTAGGCATGTTGGTGATGAAATCCAAGCGTGTGGCAAGGAGCTGATGGGATTTGTAATGGGTGTAACAAGCAACTAGGTATTTGTGTACTACTCTTGTTTTGTGCAAAGGTTGCGCATTGTTGCACAAAGTTTGTGATGTCTTTGGAGATCTCCTCACACCAGAACCAGCGCATGTAATTCTGTCTAGTTTTTTGCTTCCTAGGATGTCCCACTAAGGAGGTGGTATGATTTCAGTATATAACTTCTTTTTGCAAGTCTGGAGTAGTGATATACAATTGCCCAGAATGGTAGAATCCTCCCTGTCAGATGGCATTGCCTGGCTTTTTATAACCAATCCCTGGTATCCATTTTGTCAAACTGTTGTTGCAATCTTTCCCAAAAGTCAGATACAGTATTAGCTCCTAATATTCTCTCAGGCAATAGGATAGCGGGGAAGCGCTGATGGAAGTGTTTGCATGACTAGAAGTATGGATACAAGACAAGGCATCGGTCTTGGACAGGTTTGTCCCCAGTCGGTATGTTATCACGAAATCAAACTGACAAAAGACCAAAGCCAATGCCTCTCTACGGGACAACAAGGCCTGGGCAGAGTGAAAAAATGCAGATTTCCGTGATTTTGAGCATATCTTGATGGTATGACAAGACTCTAAATTGTAATGTCTCCATTCCTGGAAGGTCATTTTGATAGCTAAGAGTTCACACTCAGCAATTGTGTTGTTTTGTTCTGCTGGTAATAATTTGTGGGAGAAATAACCTGTTGAACTCATATTGACTGTGCGCTCATCCCTTTGGTAAAGGACTCCCCTGATGGTGAACTGGGAAACGCTCGCATCCACAGAATATTGTCAGGTCGGGTCCGAGTGTTTGAAATTGGTGCTGATGTTAATCTTTCTTTTAGTCTATGGACCATTTGAATGGGGTTCTCTTCTTCAGTAGCTTAGAGATTGGAGCAACTATGTCAGAAAAATGAGTAATAAATAGGGGCAGGCAGTAAATTCTCAGTGTTTTGCCACTTCGTGCTCCGTTTGGAGCACGGAATTTGGCAAAAACTCTGCCAACTTCCACGTAGTAGAGTTTACCGCCCACCTCTATCACAACATTTGGTGGATCGCATATAGATGGTTGCCTGGTAAACATCAACACAGTCTCTCAGCACCCAGAGTTAAAGTAGAGAATAAGCATTTATTTACGGCTCTCTGAGCATGCATGTGTCTTTTAGATGCCTGGAAAGTAGAAGGATATACTGTCAAATATGCTGGGGTATGGGCAGCAGTGCTTACAAATAAGGTAAGCTAATTGGCATGTGGATGCGTTAAGATTTGGCACTTTGAGTTGAAATCCGATAGCTACACCTAAGTTCCGTAGCCTTCCTTCTCCAAAGACAACCCTAACCAGTCGCCCCAGGGGCCACTTCATCTCAAAAGAAACTATGTCACCAAAAAGTGTCTAAGGAATTTTCTGGATGTAAACAATGCATATATTGCAATCTCAAATGAAATTAATAAAAAAAGTAGCAAGTAGCAACAGTTTAAAGCCAGCAACCAGGGATTTTCACATTTTTGGGACTGTACTCAAAAAGGAGGGCCATTCAAGCTTGGTGATGAATCTTTGGTATCAGTGGGCTGACATATCCTGAGAACAATAAGGTGTAGTCAGTATAACCCCCTGCCATCTTTGTGGGGGGGAGGGGGTCCACACTCCTGCTAATCAGAGAACACAAATACAAAACTATTAGCCAATCCATGGATTGGTTTTACTTTACGAGTAGTGAATCAAACTGGAAGTAAGGCACTGCGGTGACACGCATCCTATCACAAGAAGCTTGAAGGCTGAACCATAAGATAACAAACTATTTGATTTCTAGTGGTTGTCAGGTCAAGTCAAGTCAAGTTAAGATTTGTATAGCGCACTACTCACCCAGAGGGTCTCAAGGCGCTTGAGGGAGGGGGGGTACATTACTTATCGAATATCCAAGGTTTTTAGTTGTTTTCTGAAGGAGAGGTGGTTCTGTGTAAGGCGGAGGTGGGTGGGGAGAGAATTCCAGGTCTTGGCCGCTAAGAAGGAGAAGGATCTTCCCCCCATGGTGGATCTTTGGATGCGTGGAATCGCGGCGAGGGCTTGATTGGACGATCATAGTTGGCGGGTGGGGGTGTAAAAGGTCAGGCGCATGTTGAGGTATTCGGTCCTAGGTCGCAAAGGGCTTTGTGTGCATGGGTGAGGAGACGGAACGTTATTCTCTTGTTGATGGGGAGCCAGTGGAGGTCTTTCAGGTGACCGGAAATGTGAGCTTGGCGGGGGATGTCTAGGATGAGTCTGGCTGAGGCGTTCTGGATGCGTTGGAGTTTTTTCTGTAGTTTGGCTGTGGTTCCGGCGTAAAGGGTGTTTCCGTAGTCCAGTCGGCTTGTGACTAGTGTATGGGTGACCGCCTTTCTTGTTTCGGTGGGGATCCAGCGGAAGATTTTTTTGAGCATACGTAAGATGTTGAAGCATGATGATGAGACAGCGTTGACTTGTCCCGTCATCGAGAGGGAGGAGTCCAGGATGAAGCCCAGGTTACGTGCGTGGTCCGTTGGTTTGGGTGCGTTTCCCAGGGCCGGTGGCCACCATGAGTCGCCCCAAGCGGAGGGGGATGATCCTAAGATGAGGACTTCCGTTTTGTCTGAGTTCAGTTTTAAACGGCTGTTCTTCATCCACTCGGCCACTTCTTTCATCCCATCGTGTAGGTTGGTTTTTGGCGGTGTTTGGGTGAGGGAGAGGATCAGCTGGGTGTCGTCTGCGTAGGAGATGATGTTGAGGTTGTGTTGGCGCGCGATGGATGTGAGGGGGCTCATGTATACGTTGAAGAGGGTGGGACTGAGTGATGATCCTTGTGGAACGCCGCAGATGACTACAGTGGCTTCCGATTTGAAAGGAGGGAGGCGGACTCTCTGGGTTCTTCCAGCGAGGAATGAGATGATACAGTTCAATGCTTTTCCTTGTATTCCGACGTTGCTGAGGCGTTGTATAAGGGTGCTATGACAGACTGTGTCGAAGGCTGCGGAGAGGTCAAGTAGGATGAGGGCCGCTGTTTCTCCGTTGTCCAGTAGAGTTCGAATGTCGTCTGTTGCTGCGATGAGGGCGGTTTCGATGCTGTGTTTGGCTCGGAAGCCGGACTGTGATGGGTCGAGGGAGCCGTTGGATTCGAGGAAGGCGGCGAGCTGACTGTTGACGGTTTTCTCAATGACTTTGGCAGGGAATGGAAGGAGCAAAATGGGGCGGTAGTTCTTAAGTTCAGTGGGGTCTGCTGTGGGTTTCTTCAGGAGGGCGCTGAGTTCTGCATGTTTCCAGCTTTCCGGGAAGGCTGCGGAGTTGAGGGAGCAGTTGATGACATCTCGGAGATGGGGTGCGATAATGGAGTCTGCTTTGTTGAAAATGTGGTGGGGACATGGGTCGGTTGGCGATCCTGAGTGGATGGAGTTCATCAAGCGGATGGTGTCTTCAGTGGTGATTGGGTTCCAGGCGCAAAGGTTGTTGGAGGGGGGTTTTGGTTCGGAGGTGGGTGGGGTGGACTGGTCGCCAAAGCTGTTATGTATGTCAGCGATTTTGTTGTGGAAGAACGAGGCTAGAGAGTTGCAGAGGTCTTGAGAGGGAGTGATGTCTTTGGTGCCGGCGGTAGGGTTGGTAAACTCTTTGACGATGTTGAATTGTTCTTTGCTGTTGTGGGCGTTGTTGTCGAGTCGATCCTTGAATGCTGATTTCTTGGTGGATCTGATCAGTTGGTGGTGTTTGCGGGTGGCGTTCTTGAAGGTGGCCAGGTTGTCAGTGGTTGGGTAGTTTTGCCAGGCTTTCTCGAGGGTGCGACAAATCTTCTTGGATTTCTTAAGGTAATTTTTGCTACCTTGCTTGATGTGATGGTTTTTCAAGGGTGCTAATTCATCAGCGCTGTTGGTGATCCATTGTGTGAGGTTGATGGCTGCTTGGTTTGGGTCCAATGATTTGGCAGGAGGGTTTTGGTGAAGAGATGAGAAGAGCTGGTCGGTGGTAATTTTGTTCCAGTTTCTGCGGGGAATTGATTGTGGGTGGTTGTGGGTCGTGGTCATTTTGTAGTTGAAGTGAACGCAGCTGTGGTCCGTCCAATGGAGTCCTGTGGCGTGATTGAAGGAGATGTGCTTGCTGGAGGAGAAGATTGGGTTGAGCGTGTGTCCGGCATAGTAGGTGGGGGTGTCTACAAGTTGAGGAGAACTTAAATGTCTGTTTTCCATGCTAAGCAGAAGCGTGTAGTGTATTCAGTACGTTTCCGCTCATTGTTCTGATCCACGCACATGTTGCTAGTCCAGGATCCTTGTTGCGACACATTGATCTTCACTGAGTGTTACTTCGTATGCGCTCATGATGGGGGCTGGCAATTTATCGGCCGTGAAAGACAGGAGTCTCCTCAGCACTCTCGCTCCACAAGGTGAAGGCATCTGACAGCAGCAACCTGACACAAAGGCCATCCTCAGAGGTAAAGAGGCATACTGCAGATCGCCAAGAAGTGGGTCGGAAAAGAATGTGTGTGCATGACAGGCTGAGCATTAGTTGGCAAAGTACAGGTAGCGGCAGACAAGAGGTTGCACCCCTCTCCTCTTTAAGAGCTTTATTTTAGCATTGAAAACAAGACATCAAGTGGGGCTGCTTTTTCCTCCATGTCGGTGGACCTCATAGCTCTGAGGTAATATTAATGAATAACAGACACAAATGATTGAATGGTGCAGTCATTTACTACAATGAAATGGAGACTGCTTATGTAGCTTATTAGTCGGGATATGCAAAACACCGTGGAATCTCGTAAAGTTTTTAAGTAACTCTGGAGCATAAACCTAGTAATAAACTTGCTGTAGAATTTTGCAAAGCCTAAACGGCTCTGCACTTCTTTCACACTGTTTGGAGTTGGCCACTTTAGAATCGCTTCTATATTTGTGTTATCCATCTGGTCCCTGTGGGTGCAATTATGAAGCCTAAGAAATCTATCTGTATGGTGTGGAAGGCACATTTTTCCAATTTGCCATAAAGACGATTCTATCACAATTTTGCCGGACTGCCTTTACATCTCGTACATGTTCTTGGGTGTCTTTGAAGTAAATCAAGATGTTGCTTATGTGAACGATGACACAAACATCCAGAATTTCTCATAATACCTCATTGATGAAGGACTAAAAAGCTGCAGGAGCATTACAAAGCACAAACTGCATTACAGAGTACTCGTAAAGGCCGTAGTTGGTGTGGAAGGCAGTCTTCCATTCATCTCCTTCTCACAGGCAGATAAGATAATATGCCCCATGGAGATCCAACTTAGTATATATTGTAAATTATATATGTACATCCAGAGCACTAAAACGTCTGTCAAAGGTCTGCTAATGGGAACAAGTTCATTTATTGTTGAAACTTCAATGATCCATCTTTTTTTTGTCCTCATTCGTGCAATTAGCAGGAAAAAGGAGGTGTCCGGGGTCTTATTTCTCTCTGTCCCATCTTGAGTCTGTTTTTTATTTTCTGGGGGCCCTTTACTCTGATAGACACCTTCCATCCTTTCCCATTGGATCCAAGAAAAGAGGGACTGCTTTCTGAGACCACCGATAGGGAGATAGGGATTCGATATTTTTGTATTCTATATTTTTTACTCGATATTTTTGTAGTTCTATATTTTTTACATCTATATTATGTCAGTGATCCGTAAAATTGATAGAAATCTGGCGTGGCTATCCCACCACATTCTTTTTTTCTTCTAAGCTTTTCCCAGCCTATTCTAACTCCTTTATTGGCCCATATAAAGCTGTACAAGCTCTCCTTGTAGTTTTTAAAACCAGTCCCTTTTGAACTCCAATGGTATAGTATTAAAAATAAATGTACATTTTGGGAGAATCCACATTTTTAAAATGTTAGATTTGCCAAGAAAGGTTAGGGGGGTCCTTCCAGCTTTTTAGTAACTTTTCAATAACAAGTTTGTTCAAATTTGCCCGGGCTATTTTGTCTATTTCCTGTACTATTTGAATGCCTAGGTATGTTATGCTATCTTTTACCAGTGGGTTGTTACTTAAGGAGTTCCATTCCATAATTTCTGTCTTTTGCTGATTTACTTGGTATCCAAAGACTCTCCCAAAGTCTTCAAGATCTTGTATTATTGTTGGGAATGTAGCTGGGAGAATATTTGTAAAGACCATTAAGTTGTCTGCATATAAGGCAACTTTTTATTTCCAGCCTTGGAAATAGAATGGTGTGATTCTAGTATTTCGTCTGAGCACATAGGCTAAAGGTTCTATGTATAGATTAAAAAGAAGGGGGATAGCGGGCAACTACGTCTGGTGCCCCTTCTTTTACATATCTTTTCTATGAGATTCCCACTAACTAGGATATTGGCTGTTGGGTCTTTGTACAAAGCTTTTATTGCCCGTGAAAATGCCCCTCCTAGATTATTCCAGCCAATTACTTTAAACAGGAAGGGCCAACTAACCCTGTCAAATGATTTTGCAGTGTCAAATGTGAGCGCCGACAGGGGAACTTTCTGTTGAGAGGCTACGTCTATTGCCCCTATTAGCTCCTGCATCAGGTCCTGGATTTGTCTTCCCTTGACAAAGCCTTTTTGGCCTGGGTAAATCAGATGTGTGGCGACTTTCCCTAGCCTTCTAGCCATAATTAGTGTGAATATTTTGTAATCGCAGTCAAGTAGTGATTTGGGGGTATAAGGCTCAACTCTTTTAGGGTCTTTCTCTGGTTTGAGTATTAGGCATATTGTTGCCTCCTCCCATGATTTTGGCATTTCTTGCCCATTTACAAATATGTTGTTGATAAGCTAAGTTAAGAAGCGCGCTAGTTCTTCTCATTTGGCAGAGCATCAGGACCTGGTGCCTTCCCTTTCTGTAATGGCTGTTGTTAATAAAAGTTGTCCTGATGCAGAATCCGAAACTATTTCACAACAAATGTGGCTGCTACAGCACCACCTCCTTGCTGAATTTACTGGGTGAAATTATGAAGCTACAACTTAAAAACTTATCGGATATTGCCTGTACTTTGTCTACAGATGGATTTCTTACATAGTGGAATTGCTTGCTGTAAAATAACTTGTGATGACCAGATTTCAAAAATAAATAAACACAAAGAATGTATTGAGGTTCCTTCACAGTTAAAAGGTATAGGAGTCTCCTTCTCGGTCTCTGATTTCTGGTAATGCGCTTCTGAAATTCTCCTTACCTCTTCATTAAGGCGTTTGTAAACTCTCGTCCTGCGTCATTTTCAACACAACCAGTCAGTCTTGTGTGTGGAAATATCACACACCTTCAGGCAGTCTCTGATATAGCATCCCTTCCTGGGAGATTTAAAATCCTCTTTTGTACTGTGGAATTTACTGTGGGTTTTGGAAATTAGAAATTGGGGCAGGCACAGTAAAGCAGTCATGTCTGCAGCATCTCTTCTTGAATCTGAAAGAAATTTTTTATATATGATAGAGTGCCCCTGATCCCACCCTGCCAGCAATTCCGGACACCAGATTGGCAACAAATTCTCCCATTCTCCACCCTCTTCTCTTCCGCCACTCAGGATTGGCTAGATTGGGGAAAACTCCATCCATCTTCAAAAGGTATTCCTTGTTTCCCGTTTGCATACCAGCATGGCTACTGCTAGCGTTTTCCTGCATCTCCTCCTGACTGCAGAAAGGAAGTTGGGTCTGGTACGCCTTCTCCTTGTACCATTCTGCAGTGGAATCATTGTGTGGTAAGTCCTCTCTATGGGGGCCCTTTGGAGAAGAACCCCAACAACCATGTAGGTGCCCTTTCCCACTGGGGGATTCCAGTAGGTGACCATCGGCTTGGCCAGTATGGGTCACCTTACCTGCCGTGATGGTCCTTTAATCTTTATTGAATCTGTTTCTGAATGCTTCACATTTTCTTTGAGTTGAGAAGCATTTGCAGTCAAACGTCGGCAGTGTTTGGAAACCCTCTCCAGTATTTTATGAATGGCACTGAACATTAAAATTGCCCTAGTCAAATGCCATTAACTTGTAAAAATGGCAGGGACAAATCTGAAAAATGTATATTATGGAAAAAGCTCAAACAAGATGGAGGACCTAGAGTACAATTTCTATATAATCTTGACTTCATTGGGGGAAGCTCATTCGACATCTTTAAAGCTAGTCTTCATCATTTACAGAGACACTGTTTGTATTTTCATTGATCCCACTCTGAAGAGAACACAGTAGTCTGAAATGCTCTACTATTCTTTTTGAACCAACACTGCAGGTTAAGAACTGGAGTGATGATAAGTGGTTGTTGGTATATACGTGCATTTAGTTGATAGGGAATGTCCCTATTTCAGGGAACGTATGTTGCTTGTTGTTTTATCAATCCTTAATTGTATAACTTGAACAGAAGTTATGTAAATGGTTGCAAGGGATCACTGAAATAATATAGATGTAAAAAATATAGAACTACAAAAATATCGAGTAAAAAATATAGAATACAAAAATATCGAATCTCTATCTCCAAACAGGTAAGTACAAAAATATCGAATCAAAAATATCGTTGTAAAAAATATAGTCAAAATATTGAATTTGTTTAGTATCTTAAAAGTAATTTAAAATTAATATAATAATAAATATAATTAACTTAAACATATTTAAAATACTTAAATAACCTTAACATTAAAAAATAATAAATGTAACTTAAAAAAAATATTAAAAATGTAATACATATATATATTTATATATATATAAACATAATATTAACAAGTTGAGAAAACATTGGATAGCGTAGGGGTAAAAATTACTATTCCCACTCCAGAGAGTGCAACAGTAGGGAAAGCGCTGGATAGCGTATGGGTAAAAATTACTATTCCCACACCAGAGAGTGCAACAGTAGGGAAAGTAAATACTTCATATATGAATAAAAATAAATTGAATATTAATACCAATTCCAAATATTTTAATATAATTAACAGTTTTATATCATATATTAATTAATCAATTACAAATACAAATGAAAATTAATTTTAAAAAAAATTACCTACTAATACAAATTATTTACCAATTAACAATAAATTAATTAGCAATTAAAAAATAATAAAAACTTATAACAAAAATAACCAATAATTAAATTTAAAAGTTTAAATATTCATAATTCAATTACTTCCCACCCTATTCCCCTATAAAGCCACAACCCACTACTGAAAAGAAAATAATAAAATTAACATAATTATCAATTAATCCATTAATTAAAATGAATTACCAATTATATTTTAAATATTTACCAATTAATAATGAATTAACAATTAATTCAAAATAAATACCAATAAATAAATTAACATATTTAATTAATTATAATTAAATTACTTCCCACCCTATAAACTCACAAACAGCTACAGAATTATATTATGCAAAAATGAAATACCATAAAATTAATTAATAAAAATAAATTATAAAATAAATATACACTTTTCACACATATAGTAACATAAAAAACACTTTAAAAAAATTGATATTAACTTACTTACCTCAAATTCGATATTTTTACTGTCTCTATTCGGTCCATTCTATATTTTTGTTGTCTATATTCTGTTCATTCTATATTTTCTTGTCAATATTCTGACCATTCGATATTTTGTCCATTCTACATTTTGGATTCGATATTAATGCTATTCTATTCGATATTTTTGTATTCTATATTCTGTCCATTCGATATTGTGGCCATTCTATATTTTTAATTCGATATTAATGTAACTCGATATTTAAAACTCGATATTTTGATTGTATACCGGTTGCAAGAGTGTTGTCTGTGAAAGGGGTGGGGAAGTGTACAGCATCTCATTTCTGGAAGTAAGAGTGCTTATTCTTATTGTCTTTGAACTGAGTTTCATTATACATTTTTCACATATGTTAATGTATTTAGTCTGACTGTCAAAGTGTTTTTAATGTGGCAAATTCATAAAATTGCTAAATTTGATTCTATGCTTAAAAGTAGACATTTTGTTTCAGATGCATAGGTAAGTGAATTTTTACAGGGAAATTAAATTGTTCTCTCTCTTTTGATTCTATAGTGCAAGTCTGTTGTATCAATGTTGTTTGCATTTTACACTTTCTTTTGCCACACATTAATGAGGAGGATTTCAATTTTTATAGTTAAGGGAAAACGTTTTTTACATTTATAAAACATAGTTTCTGTTATTTTTTCATACAGTAATTGACCATTTTAAGTACTACAGACTATTCTCTGCACCTCTGTTAAACTGTTACACCCAATACAGTTTGTTAAATGTTACCTGGTCCAAGTATACTACCCCTTCTTTTTAAATGTTCTTCGCTTGACCTTCAGTGTGTAATTATATTGTGTCCCTAGAACCAGCCTTTTGAATATTAAAACCTCTGGAGTACGCACTCACAGTTCAGTATTAGTTGATTGAGCTCCTGCATCATGATCCGTCTAGGTGTGTTGTACCAGAGCTGTAGCTAGAGCGTGTAGTTATTATTTTCCTTTTTGTTCTACTTTTTTTGCTGATAAAGGTTTGTGCAGTTTACGATATAGGTCCCATGGTTGTTGTACCAGAGGACTCCAGCTGTACATCACTGTTGAGGCCTATGAAGGGTGAAACTAGACTGCCGTTCCTTGTGTTCCTGTCTGGAAGTGGACGTGGTCTGGCAGTTCGGTCTGGACTGTTCATATCGGAGCTGATTGGCATATGGGTAATCTGCCTAGAATGACAAATCTGGTTAAAAACAATGGATTGACATGCAGCCCATGCAGTTACAGGTAGCTGTGATTAAGACCAGCACTCCTTCCACTTTTGCTTCAAAAAGTTTAAACTGTACATATCAGCTGCTCAGCCAGTCACAGATGCTTTTGTAGTGCGCCCTCTTGATGCTCTCGGAAGGTGGGGATGCATAGCTTTAATCCCTCTGTCACACCTCAGGGAATCTGTTGGGCCCAGAGTGCTAGATATCTAAAGGTGAGCCACCACTGGCTGATGAAAGCCATCTATTCGCAGAAAGATTACATCACAAATATCTTGGTGATGCCTGTACAGGATTGTAAGCTCAACGAAGGATTCTGTTGCTGCCTTTTAAAAGTATGCATTACTATCAAGGAGAACAGCAATGTCTGAAAATAAATCATGGCTATATGTTCTTTAAATGGATTGTTGTTAGAAATAAATCTATCCTCATATTTGGCCATGAAGAGAATTGCCATTTCTGGTGCAAACGGACAGCCCATAGCTGATCCTTTGATGTGAATAAAAAAGGAATCATCAAATCTGAAATAATTTCTCTTTAAGGGGACCTCTGCTAGTTGAAGAATAAACTGTGAGGGTACCCTATGGGGACTAGGTATTTCTTCCAAGTAGGCCTCAATCACTTGAAGTGTCTCCGCTTGGGGTATCTGCGTGTATAATGAGGTGACGTCAAACGACACCATCCATTGGGTCAACTCATCAAATAATGGCCTTCAATCTTATTGATAAAATCAGCCGTGTCCCGCACATAAGAAGGTACCTCGGTCAAGAAGGGTTTGAGGAAAAAGCCACATATTTGGAAATGGGCTGTAATAGAGAACCACTCCCGGACTCTATTGGCCTGCCCGGGGGATTATCCAATCTCTTATGTTCTTTGGGTAAAAAATATAAGACTGGGATCCTTGGGAACTTTTTAGACAAATATTCAAACTCTTTCCGATTCAAAAATCCTGCGTCGAACCCTGTTCTAATATTCCCCAAAATAACCCCTTGAGTAGACTTAGTTAGATCATCCTTAACCTTACGGTACCATTCCTTAGTTATTCACCTGCTGCTAACCAGTGTCACCTCATTATACACGCAGATACCCCAAGATGAGGCACTTCAAGTGATGGCAATTAGGCTGAAAGGATATTAAATTTACATTGACCATGAGTAGGACAAAGCTGACATTTTTGGATGTTTAAGTGGAGCGTAATGATAAAAAGTTAACAACTACTTTGAATAGAAAGGCAACTGATAAAAAATATGATTGCAATTAGGCAATAATCCCTCTGTCACACCTCATGGAATCTGTTGGCCCACAGTGCTAGATATCTAAAGGTGAGCCACCACTGGCTGATGAAATCTATCTATTCGCAGAAAGATTACATCACACATATCTTAGTGATGGGGCCAGGGGGGCAAGATGGCCGCCGTAGCTCTGTAGAGAGAAGTCGCATTTTCTCTCTCTCCTATCCTAGGATGGTGAAGGACTGGTGAATTCAGGGATGTGGGTTCTGGTTAATCGGGTATACCGTGGCACGACAGAAGCATTCAACCCAGGCTGGCTGAGGGGTCTCACGACAAAGAAGGTGAAAAACTGGCTTAATTGTTGGAAAAGTGTTATAAGTAGCGTGAAAGCACCCTTCAAGATGCCCCAAAGAGCCAAGGCGGACAGAGACAAACCAGCAACCACAGGGCCGATTAAAGGCCCAGACGCTGCAGTAAGAGAGGGGGCAGTTCCAAAAGCTACGTCTTTGAAAAAACAAACGGAACTTCCTAATCGGTCCTCGAAGAGTGCATTAACTAAGAAACCCGAAAAACAGGAGAAGAAGACCGAAGTGGGACCTGAGACCCGATCGGCAGTGATTAAAACTGCAAAGGAAGTATGAATGGACGGAAAAACTCTGCGCGCACAAACGGTGACGGCAAAAGATCAGAAGCAGCAGGCAACCTTACCGGAGTCTTTCATCTCGAGAACGTCCCCAGCAGTTCCGCGGATAGAGCTTCAGCTAATCGAGCCCCCGCAGATTGAAATGATGGCCGGGAAGGAAGCAATACCGCTGACAATTGCAGGAGCCCAGGGAGACAGAAGGGAGCTGAACGCGGAAGCAGAGTTAGCGGACCGCGAGGACGCAAGCGTCAAAGGCTTGGTTGCTGGGCAACCACTGAACAATGCAGGAGACGGCTTGTTGCAACCGGAGCTGAACGCAGAAGCCGCGAAGGTGAGCAAGGGCGCCGGTAAGAACATCGGCTATATTGACAATGCTTCAGATCGGCTAGAAAAACACAATAACATGCATATGTTAGACGCCCTACTATCTGTGGAGATAGGGCCACAGAGCAAACCTATGCAGTGTGCCGAATCAAGTTGGGGTAGCACCCAGAGTCTAACGGAGCAGCAAGGGTTACACTCGGATCAGGACATTGGCAAAAACAGTAAAAATATAGATAGAAACATGAGGGGAGGTTCCTCTGAGTTCTTTTCAGTCTATGAGGGTTCAGATTCTACAGATGTTAGTGAACAGGAATCTGAGGAGGAGGGGAGTTGCACTGAACATACTTCTGATTCGGATACTAGTAAGGACTCCAGTGAATTAGTGACTAAAAAGAAAAGGGGAGTTGGTGGTAACAAAAAAAGAAATGGAAGAGGATCAAGGAGTAGCATGAGTAAGAAAATATCATGGGACTACTCTGCTACCTCAGAGACCTATCAGGAAAATGAGCAGGAAGAAGGGGATAAGGAGGGGAGGCAGAAGACTTAAAACGTAACTCTTGAAATGCTGTTTGGGACCTTGAAACAGATGCAGACTCAGGCAAGAATGGAGAGTCGAAGAGCAAAAAGAGACACAAAAAAACTTCAAGCATCGTTAAGAAAAGTAAGCAGAAAGCAGGAAGAGGTTGAGGGGAGAGTTTCGCAAGTTGAGGAAAGGACAAGCAGGGTGGAAGACGAAGTGACAGAATGGCAGACTTTCAAAGCGGATCAGGAGAAGGTGGTGGAAGACCTCCAATGGAAGTTAGAAAGTTTTGAAAATCGTCAAAGGAGAAACAATGTGAGACTTTTGGGACTGGAGGAAGGAAAGGAGGGGCAGGACCCCAGAGGATATGTGGTTAAGATTTTGGAAGAAGCCTTTCCAGAGTCAAAATGGCACTGGGATATTGAAGTGCAGAGAGCACATAGATACCCGCTGTTCATTAAGAAAAGCCGGGGGGGGCATGAGAATGAGCGCCCAAGAGCAATGCTGGTTTTCCTAGGTAATTTCTTAGCGAGACAGGAAATAATTGATAAAGCTAGGCCTGACTCAAGAAAGACAGTTGACGGGAATACTTTTTTCTCTAGGCCAGACTTTTGCCATGTTACCGTGGAAAGAAGGTGGAAGTTAAGGCAGATGATAGGGCCCTTTCAAAAACAAGGGGCAGAAGCTTATTTGCTGTTCCCGTCAAGGTTGAAAGTAATCAGGAAAGGGTATACCAGAATGTTTACGTCTGAGATAAGAGCAGCGGAATATTTAGCAGAAATCGCGGAACTTGATAAAGGAAAGGAGAGCAGAACTAGAACCAGAACTCCACCGAGGTCTCCTGTAAGAACTCCACCAAAGACCCCGTAAGATGGTAATACTAAACAAATGTATTTAGCAATACCGGACAGAGATGAGAAAAGGATAGGAGAGAGTAGCGATTCTGCAGACTACAGGGGGCTACACATAGGCCAGGATTGGCCTATTTGCCTGTAGCAAGGGGGGGCTCTTAAGGGGAGGGGGGTAAGGGGGGGGTGAGGTGAGGGTGGTGGGGGGGAGACAAACACGTTGGTTTTGGGCACAAACATGGTGAAGATAAAAGAGGTAAAAAAGATGCATGGAGTAAGATACACAATAGAACTCCAAGAAAAAATATGGGGAAGAAAACAAAGAAAGTCAATAAATGCTGCTGGTTTAGATGTATACACGAAGTAGGAAAAACCATGAATTATAATGACCTGTAGAATAGTTTCAATAAACATTTGCGGACTTAATGAGTTAAATAAGAGGTTAAAAACTGCTTATTTGTTAAAATCGTTAAAACCTGATCTGGTGTGCCTTCAGGAAACACACATTGAGGGTACCAAGGCTTATTTATTGGATCAACTAGGCTTTAATGTTTTAGCAAAAACCAATCAGAATACCAAGACGAGAGGGGTGGTGATTCTGGGCAAGAGACAGGATACGCTGGTTAAGAGGAAGTTGGAGGATCAGTGGGGTAGATGGGTTACAGCGGAACTAACGTTTAGGGGAGAAACTTTCACGCTTGTTTCAGTTTATGGGTCTACTGGAGATGATCGAGACATTTTTCAATTTCTAGACGCGGAACTCGCGCAGTGGCCGGAGCCTATAATCTTATGTGGTGATCTGAATATTCATGATGCAGATAGTAGCTTTTTAGATTCTAATAGGAAATATATGGGGAGAAAAAGAAGAACTTACAGGGCCTTAGCAGATATGGCAAGGAATAACTCTCTAGAAGATCCATGGTTAAATTGCCATCCGAACCTTGATGGGAGTACTTTCTTTTCAGCTCCTCATCGGACACTGGTTAGGCTGGACTATTTTTTAATCACGAGAGGTCTGATAGATGGTGCAAGGATAGTAAGAGAACCAAGGATTATATCAGATCACAGCCCGTTAGTGCTAACTGCAATACTGGGGCAAAGGAGAAATAAAGAGCTGAGACAATGGACGTTTGACAGAATGCTTCTCCAGGATCAAACTTATAGGGAGAGAATGAGTGAATGGATTAAGGAATTTTGGGAGATCAATAGAGGTACTTCAGCACCAGGGATTGTGTGGGATGCTTTTAAAGCCGGAATAAGAGGAGAAACCCTGAGCTATGTTATCAGTGCTCAAAGAATGGAGAAGGAAAAAGTGGAGAGAGATAACGAACTAATTAGAGAGGCAGAGGAAGAACTTATGATGGCTATACAGGCACATTCTACAATTGAGCAGATATTATTGAAGATAGTCGCCCTCAAAGCAGAAGTTATGGATGGGATGGCAAAAAAGACCGTTGAGAAATATGTAGCCAATAAAGAAAAGGCGTATGAACTTAGCGAAAGAGTTGGTCATATATTGGCTGTACGAGCTAGACAAAGAGATGGGATGGCTGACATTAAAGAGATCAAAAACGGTCAGGGAGCCAAGGTTAAGGGTGCAGAACAGATTAGAGAGGTTTTTAGACAGTTTTATACGGAGCTATATGCATCAGATGGGTATGAAAGAGAGGAGGACATAAGGGCTTATTTGAGGGAGATAGAGCCCTCGGTGTTGGTAGAGGCAGACAGAAAAGAGCTGGAAGAGAAATTTAAGGTGGATGAACTGACTGAGGCCTTGAGGGAGCTACCATCTGGGAAGGCTGCTGGACCGGACCAGATCCCAATAGAATTTTATAAAGTCTTCCAATCCTCCTTGTTAGCAGAAATTTTTAATGTGATGTTGCTAGCACAAATGGGTGAGTCTGCTCCACAATCCTGGGGAGGCGCAGATATTATTGTTATTCCAAAAAAGGGTAAACCTGTAGATGTCCCGGGCTCCTATCGACCCATTACTTTAATGAACGCCGATGTTAAGGTGTTCTCCAAAATTTTGGCAAAAAGGCTATCTAGGATAATTGAATCCTTGGTTATTCCTTCTCAGCATGGATTTATTCCAGGTAAGGGAACAACTCAGCATACTAGGCAAGTAATCACGGCATTTGATGTAGCAGGTATCCTGGAAGACCCAATGGCAGCGGTGTTTCTTGACGCCGAAAAAGCATTCGATAGGGTCTCATGGAGATATTTATGGGATGTTTTGAGGTGGCACGGTATAGGACCAGGATTTATGAAGGCTCTGCAGACATTATATATAAGCCCGACGGCTAGGATAAGAGTCAATAGAGGCTACTCGGCGGCAGTTAATATCCAGAGAGGCACAAGGCAGGGTTGTCCCTCTTCTCCCCTGCTTTTCGCTTTATATCTAGACCCCTATATACGAAAGTTGGAAAATAATCAGCAGATACCACTGTTAGTTCTCAATGGTTGTAGACTTAAATCATTAGCTTACGCGGATGACGTCGCCATCCTGACCGCAGAACCTACAGCTGCCATTAGGGCAATTGAAGCACAAGCTGAGAGGTTTGGTCAGTTTTCAGGATATAGCTTGAACATCACTAAAACTCAGATAGTTAAAAATCAATGGGTAATTTGTAATGATGTTAGAGTGACGAATACGGCAACTTATCCAGGGGTATAAATAACAGCAGAAATAGGTAAGATTGTGGAAAAGAACATGGATCCCTTGATAGCTCAAATGAAAAAAGATCTGGAAAAAATGAACAGTCTACACCTGACATTAGTTGGCTGTACAAACATCATCAAAATGATGATTTTACCCAAATTTTTGTATGTGTTTAGGGCTGTACCTTTGTTGTTTGAAGCCAGTTGGTTTAATGGTATAGAGGCTATATGTAACAGGTTTATATGGGCACACGGTGAGACCCGGAGGGCCTATAGGTATATGACACTCCCCAGAGAAAAAGGGGGATGGGGTGCACCAGATTTTCATTTATATTATATGGCTACTGTGCTGCAATATATTCAAGGTCTTATTGGAGGCAACACTGATGATGTAAGACTGCAAAAGATGTCAACAGAGGTTTATGCTGTCGCACTTGGGGTAAATGCTCATAATTGTTTCTTAAAATATACAGATTATAGCTACTTTAAGAGAACTAGGTTTAAAACTGTCAAAGCGGCAGTCACAGTGTGGAATGCATTTTTAAAGAAAGTAAAGATGGGGAGGTATAATAGGTATGTCTCATTAATTAACAATAGGTCACTCCCTGAGGAAATTTTTGCAGATCACACAATGGCAGAGTGGGCTTTAAGGGGGATCACGCAAATAGGAGATTTATTCTCACAGGATGGTTTTAAGCAATTTTCAGAGCTAAGAGACACATATGGCATACATAATAGGGGATTTTTCAAATATTTACAGATTAGAAGTTTCCTCAATAACAAAGCCGGAGGCCCAGCAGGTTTTAATAAAATAGAAATAATGGAGAAAATAAAACTGATGGGGGATTGTTCTATCAAATCCTTTTATGCAGCACTGGTGAAAGAAAAGCAGGATGATTTAGATAAATTTAGCAAGAAATGGGCGGACAAATTGGGAGTTGAAAGTAATTTGTTTTATGATTCTTTGAATTTAGGATGTACGATACTATGTGCTGCCCCGCTGCAGTCTCAGCATTATAAAACATTATATTTTTTGTACTTTACGCCTGCAAAGATCGCAAAATGGGGGGGGAATACAGGAATTAACTGTCCCAGATGCAATGCGCTGGAAGCAGATAGTGTACATATTTTCGCAACATGTCCCCAATTAAAAACATTGATTAATGAGATTGAGGGGTTTTTGGCAAGGTCACTGGGTATTGTGATATCCCTTACACCAGCTTGGATTATGCTAGGTGTGACTGAAGGGGAACAGGATCAATATGCTGAATTTCTGTTTGTAATAATGGCTGTCTACAGACTAACAATAGCTAGGGCTTGGCTAGATAAAAACCCTCCGAAATTGCAATGCTGGCTGGCAAATACCCTGTATGCATACAATATAGAGGAAAAAATGTATGCTCGAAAGGGGAGGAGTGGAAGACGACTGGGGAAAAGAATTTGGGAGCCACTATGTAAATGGAAAGAGGTGCAAAGAAGGAACAACTAGGTGTGGGGGTGGGAAGATGTTGTCTCTACTGTTATTGGTTTTCTGTAGATTTCGTATTTGTTTTCTTTTTCCCTTTGTAGCTGAATGTATTATTGGTATGTTAGTACTTAAGGATGGAGTTTAAATAATATAATGTAAAAAGTATTGTAATGGATAAATTGTGATACATGTAAAGCTCATAATGCTATGTTATGGTGAAGAAAAATTAAAAATTAAAAAAAAAAAAAAGAAAAAGAAGTAAAAGGGCTAATCCTCATGGGAGGGTACAAAGAAAGACAAGGAGGTACTAAGGAATGACTATCAAGCCTATAAACGAATCAGAAGCAATAAAAAAAAAAAAAAATATCTTAGAATATCTTAGTGATGCCTCTACAGGATTGTAAGCTCAACATAGGATTCGGTTGCTGCCTATAGAAAGTATGCATTACTATCAAGTAGAACAGCAATGTCTGAAAATAAATTATGGCTATCAGCCTGCAAATAAAGTTTTCAGGCGGGAGCTATTGAATCATAAGGCTGTTGATTTAAAGAAGTTGCTAAGCTCACATAATTGACAGAGTAAGTTAGTCAAAGATCTTTATTCGCTACATTTCTGTAGCATAAAAGCACAGATAAAAAGACAATTTTATATTCAAAAACCTTTCCCATTCCCTATTGTTTCGCCCCTTTTTTGATGGTCCTAGAAAAGATTTTATTTTGGCACTTTTTAAGGTTTTCATGTTTAGTCAGTGTATACCAGCACTGTTGTTTTTGCAACAATTACACTGTCCGCTGGTTTGTTATTCCATAGCGCTTTTTATACGGCGTGTTTTTAAAATAAGGAAATGTTTAAAATAAGGAGATGTTCAATATACTGAAAGACTGTGCAGTTGTATATGGAATTTAAAGACATCTTGCAATGCAACGCTTTGGGTCACTAATGCACTGTCAGTGGAAGTCTTTTTTTTAATGTGATTTTATTGTAATGATTCCTTAAATTAATCTTTGATTTGGGTGGGAAGGGGTATTAATTGTTGGGAAAGGCTTTTGAATGTAATTTTCCTTTCTTTTTCTGTGCTTTCTGCTACAGAAATGTAGCGAATAAAGATCTTTGACTGAGTAAGTTAGGAAGTGGATGTCATGGCGAGCCCCTCTATATAAGGTTTTGTAGTGTCAAATTGATGAGAACAATTCTAGATAAAGGTTTTAAATGTATTATCTAAATTAGGTAAAATAATACAGATTTTTTTTCAATGAAAATAAATTTAGCTACATGAGCCAATTGGTACATTTTATATGGTTTATATCGGTAGAATATTAATTTAATTTAATTTATTGATGGCTAATTGCATTTTCCACCCCATATTTTATCAATTGTTATGACAAAATGCATTTTGTACAAATATGTGAACAAAGATTGATGGTGAATTAACAAAGGCGAAAGAACGAGATGGGACCCTAATGCCTTCCTGTACTGTGCTCACAATTACGTTCCTGCAAAAAGCTCAAAATCTGCCTCATTTGACACTGTTGACAAAGAACATAATGGAAAGGCTACAGAAGTCCATTTGTTTGCTTCTCTCCTAGAAGAGAAAATAGTGATGACCGTGCATGTGCGAGACATATTGTGGGCTTACCAAGAATTTATAGGAGGGGTTTGGAACCCACCCATTGGTTAGCTTGCCTGCAACTCTTGTTTGCCTACTTCTTATCCATGCCCCAGCTTGTCAATCATGCGTTTGTCCCTTTAAGCACAGTCTAATTGCCATCTCTTTTGATTGGTTTGCTTCCGTGCTTTCTCTGCTTGCTTTTCTAGCACTCCAGGTGCCCGTGTTTTCCAGCTGTCTCCCTCGTGTAGTTCCTTCCACATTGACTGTGCTGCTGTTTGTCGCAATTGTGTTTCTCCTTCCTCCTCCATGATGTGCTTGCCCTCCTGAACTTTCTCCATTGATTCCTCATCAGTTGCTTTTTTCTGCCCTTGCCTTGTGTATTGTTTCTTCCATCTCCCCCACCCCAGCTCTCTGTGTTGTTCCCCGCCTCGTGCTTTAGAAAAACATGCTTTCGTGCTCCTTTATTTTTCATTTACTGAATCTGTAATCCAAAATTAGCTAATAAATAAATAATTGTGTTATTTTGTAGGCATGTATGGAGCATGTGGCTACCAGACGAAGTGATTGCTGCGTCATATCTTTTATAAAAACATTGACAAAACCAATCCAAGGTGAAACCTATTGACTTTGCCAGTACTTTTTCCTCCTCGAGGTCAAGTTTTGTACATCCGAATGTTGTGTACCACCTGTGTCCCTACATTTGGTCAGTGTCTATTTGTAGATTTACGGTTAGCCATTTATCCTTTTCTTTTTTTTACTCCCAGTGTTTGTTTAAGTAAAAACTTTGGAATTTTTCTGGGTCCTGCCTTTTCTGTGGAATTGCAGGTTAAAACAATAAGGGATTATCATGTATGATTTATTTTTTTGCCCAACTTCACCTTTGATGGAAGACAATGACAGACCATCAGACTGTGGCCAAAACCGTTTTGGTATTGTACCAGTGCAGTGGGTTTCGGAAAGAAAGTCACATACTGATTTTAGACAATAAAAATTGCGGCAGCAATAATTATGTTTAAACTGCTTAAGATAAATTCTAATGTTTCAAAGTTGGCTGGCTCCATTTGCTCCTCTTTATCAAGTGCATTTTTTGAAACTTGTACTGCAATGCATTTGTTGTTGCATCTTTTAATCAAAAACATGTTAGTCTGGACAAAACTGTTGTGATCTAATAATATATGGGGACAATTATGAGCCTGTGATTCTTGAAAGCATTGTCAGAGGGTAAACTCCTGCAATCCTAGGTGCAAAATTATGTAATCTACAACAGGTGAATTTGAGACTAGATCATAAGCTGCCACATTTATGCAAGGGGCAATTCTTTTGTGTCATAGAAAGTAATGATCAGTTTGTAAAACCTGATCCTCCTTGATGTCAGGCTACAGAAGAGAAAGGCGGGGGCTGGTATCGGCCGCTGCTGGAACGGGGGGCACCCCCCTTCCCCCTCGCCTACAGTCCATGGTGGGGCACGCCCCACAGCTTCATCGTGACGCGGTGAGCGCGCCTCACTATTGATTGGTGATAAGGCTACCAGGTGACCCGGAAGCGAATGGATCACTTCCGGGTCAAGGGGGAGCTGGGAGTCAGGCTAGTTAGAACTGGTCTGGCCTCACTGGGGGTTTAAAAAAGCCGAGGAGCGCAGGAGGCGTTCTCTTGTTCCCGCGCTCCCAGGCCTGCCCTACCTCAGCCTCGTAGGAGGCTTTCATCTTTTTCCCGTTTTTCTTTACTGCAGGTTATCGGAGACAGAAGCGAGTCGATTGAAGTAGCGGCACCGGTGGAAAGGGCTACGTCCGGTGTGAACTTGTCTCTGTGGTGTCGGCGGGCCTTGTTTCTTTTGTGAGGAGCGTGAACCGACTTCACAGGGCCATCAGTGTTTTTCCGTTTTTTATCTCCGCTGCAGGTCCTGTTTGCGTCAAGCGCGAGGTCGGGAGCGGTCGATTCGGCGATCCGAGGTAAGGTGCACATGAGCCTTTAAGGTACGGTTGGGGTGCTAGCGTGCCGGCTTTGGTGGGGGGGCAGGAGCGGTTTTAGTACGCTCGAATGTGTCCCGTTGGTTTGAGCGAATTGGAACACGTGTTTCCCGCGTTAGACTCCTGCATTGGATCTGGTGGTGCGCTTGTGGGCTCATAACTGGTAAAAGGATTGCGCAAAAAGACGGGAATTCTGTAGCATTCACAAAATAAACGGGCCCTCTGCGCATGTGAGGGAGCATCCGAAAAAAGCCGGCAGTTTGAGAATAATGGTGCGAAGTAGGCATCCGCAAAACTTTAGGTGGCACATAAGGCAGCTGGGGGCAATCATACTTTCAGAGGGCAGGTTTCTATTGGAGCCAGCTCGGGTACTGAATTAATCTTGCAAATTCAGGGAGTGGAGGCCCATGGTTTGGGGGGAAATTGTGGGGGCAGATCACTGCAACAACTTTGAATGTTTTAAATACAGAGAAAGAAGGTCGCCTCCAAATCCGGTGATTCTAGACAAATCACTTAATCTCCCTGTGCCTTTGAAAGTGTCCTTGTGTGTTGTTACTGATGCACATGTAAAGTGCTCAGATACCTTCGGGTCAGGTTTTTTGCGTTACATAAAGCATTGGATACAAATGAGCCTACTGCTTGTGTGTCTGTTAATCTTGTTTTTGCATCATAGGAGTACACAAGGAGTGCTCTGCAGAACGGAACAACAAAAGAACAGGGCAGTTGTCATCGCTCAAAGTGAACACAGGCAGGCCTGCACTTTACTGCTTCTCATGGCCTCCGGGCTAGAGTTCGCTCGCCCAACACCCAGGCTAGCTGGTGTGGCGCGGTCCCAGTTGCGTGGTGCTTATGGCCAGCCTGTGTACCCCCATCATGTGCAGGTAAGGACCTGGATAGGTTCTCAGTTAGGCAACAAGAAATAGCATTGTGCTTGTGGTGTTATTACAGAGTCAGGTGTCAGTTATCTTCCAAATTGTTGACTCACAAATTATGGCTAGCAAACGGGGTGCGTAGCATTCCCGCATGGAACATATGTTGGAATCCATGATGCTTAGGATGGCGACAATGGATAGGAGATGGGGGAAGGTAGAGCGAAAGGGGCATAGCTTGGCGGAGCTCAGACAGAAGGTTGATGGCCATAGTGGCCTAGGGGGCAGGCCCAAGCGTACAATAGTGCCCCCAAAACCCAGAGGGGAATTGGACCCACTCCCTAAGCAGGTTAGAACCAGGAAAGCGTAGAACCAAGACCCCTCACCAAGGCAGCCGGTAGGGGACATCCCGTCAGGGTAGGTCCCCTCAGGGGTTCCAATGGCACCAGCGAATATCCCTGTGACCCCTGCCCTTTCCCCGCCTATGCCTGTACCAAGTGCGGCGCCACCAGCATCAATCCCGGTGTTACCAATCATAGCTCCAGTGGTGCCCCCACCTAGCCCCATGCCATCCCCGGGGGTTCCTGCCCCAAACACTGTGGTCCCCACCCCGGGATTAGCACCAGCACCAGTTAATCAGGTTCCACAGGAATTAGCAACTCAGATAGCGGCAGTTCTCCCTTGGTTAGGAAAGTGGGAATGTTACCATCTTCAGTGGGCACAAAGGAGATAGGAGAGGACCCATTAGCAGAGGCGCAGAGGATGGCGGCAAAGATTATAGCTGCCCCAAGCACGGTGCCAGGCCCAGGGCCAAGTACTCCTATTGTACCCCAATCAGTGCACCAGGAGAGTGGAGCTGACAAAGACAAGTTGGTGGCGCCTGTCACGGTCCAACGGCTCCTCAGAATCAGGGTGATGCTAATAGGGGTCCACCTCCAGCTTTCCCCGCACTCTGAATATAACAACTTACAGAGCACGGTAGCAAGCAGGTGAGGGAAAAAACGCTGGAACGGGAACCGCTGAAGAAGGGATGCCTGTAAAAACAAAGTGCCATATGTTAATACAAGGCCCTCACACTTCTCTGCCTTATAGCTCTATAGACTCAACCCCTACCTGATAAGTCTCAGACTTTAACCCCCTTCTTTTAACCAAAATGATAGGATGAGATGTCTTCTCCCGTGCATGGAACAGGATTCCTAAAAGTACAAAAAACACCTGTTATCCCTATTCTTCTTTTACTGGTTCCTAGAAAAACCCATATGCCTCTTCTACATACCATACGGTCTCACCCCTGGAATTCTGACAGTGTAACCAACAGGATACGTTTTTTCCGACTGATAAACAAGAAGTAAAAAAACAAAGTAATAGTTCAAGTGCAAAAATCGAGTGGATTCTGACTGTAACTACACCCGGACAGGAAGCCCTTCAGAATTGGATCGTATGATATCATAGTATCAATCTGATGTCATGTAACTGGAACAGCAAAACAGTACAAAAGAAATCATGAGGAACGAGGTTCTCTTACTAAAGACAGAAGTTGAAGTTCCCTCTGTTGCGACTCCTGTCACAGAAGGGTGCAATCCTGCGTCTCCCGTACCAGAAATTAACCCAAAGTATTCTCAGAGGACTTGAAAAAGGGACTCCGATCACGAGAGGGTGCAATCCTGCGTCTCTCGTATCAACTCAAAGCCCTTGTATCCGCTGAAACGGAAAACCAGCCGAGAGGGTGCAATCCAGCGTCTCTCAAACCGGCTCCCACACGCTCCGACGCGAGAGGGTGCAATCCGGCGTCTCTCACACCGGGTTACACACGTTCCAACGTGAGAAGGGGGCAAATCCTGCGTCTCTCACCTCGGCGCTGCCAAGACTCCTGAAAATCGGCCTCGGGAGGAAGATGTCTCCAACGTCTCCCTCACCGATCACTAACACAGTGCTCCGCCCTGGCACTGGACACCGGCAGAACTCCAACAATCGTAATCCCACAGCCACGGGATTACCTCTACAAAGGTGCAGGTGCTCTCAACCCCAACAGGAAAAACACGGAGGAACAAAACGTCCGTGTAACTCAATGTCCCAGCAAGACAAAATCACGTGCACACACCCAGCACCTTTCCTGGCTATATGGCCTCTCCCCCACTCCTTTAGTCCTCAGGAATTCTGGGAGATGTAGTTCCCGAGTTCAACATTGGGTAGGCACACGTCGGACCCTGACAGTATGCCCTCCTCCCAGGTGCCTCCTAGCTCCAGGCTTCCCCGGATGCTGCATAAAAAATCTCCGGACTTCCACAGGAGCATGAACCGCAGCACTAGGCTTCCATGAATCATCCTCTGCTTGGTACCCCTTCCAGGAGATCAGGAACCACAATCTCCCCTGGCGGTACCTAGAATCCAGGATCATGCGGACCTCGTATTCCAACTGACCATCTCTCTGCACCGGAGGAGCCGCCATGACCCGGGCCCTCCCCGCAGGTTTCAACAGGCTACAGTGGAACACTGGATGGATCCGCAACAAAGCCGGCAACTTGAGTTTGTATGCCACTGGATTGACCCTACGAACAATGGCATAGGGACCAATGAAACGAGGGTGAAAAATACTGTGGTATCGAAAACGAATTTTCCGAGTGGAGAGCCAGACTCTGTCTCCCACCTTATATTCCGGTCCCTCCTGACGGTGCTTATCAGCCCATTTTTTATAGAAGACTTTGGCCTGATCCAGCGACTTCCAAATGGCGCCATGGATGCGATGAAGAGCCTTCATATGAGCAGCCACAGTTGGATGATTCTGGACCTCACCTGGAATCACCACCGGCAGAGTATTGGCCCGAAAAGGTGCTTCTTTGATCGAGCAATGCCACGCATTGTTGTAGGACAATTCTGCCAGCCACAACATGGAAACCCAAGACTGTTCTGCCTCCTTTGCGTAGCATCGTAAATATTTCTTCAGAGTATGGTTCATCCTCTCCGTTTGTCCATCCGTTTGCGGATGGAAACTTGTGGACAAAGCATCCTCCGTATGCATGGCCCTACACCACATGTGCCAAAAACGAGCTACAAACTGAGGGCCTCGGTCCGAGATGATAACTCGAGGAATCCCGTGCAATCTCACCATGTGGGTCAGCAACAACTGGGCGGTCTGGCTAGCTGTGGGAAGGTTACGGCAGGGAATTAAATGCCCCATCTTTGTGAGGCTATCCACCACCACCATTATAGCATTACAACCCTGATCAGTCGGTAACCCCACGATGAAGTCTATGCTGATGGTATGTAAGCATGGGCGGATTTTGCGGATCCACAATCCGCGGATTTTGCGGATTTGCGGATCGTGGATCCGCAAAATCCGCGGATTTTGCGGATTTGCGGATCCGCGGATTTGGGGCGGGGCTTCCATGCGAGTGCAGTCACTGAATTTGAGCATCAACTAGTTCGAGCGACCATTTGTGTGTTACTATGCAATCGCCCCGACGGCGCAAGGGTCCCTTGAGTAAGCTGTCCATCATAGTGGGTGAATGGCGGGCAGACGGTGCAAACCGCGAATGTGTGGGCGGGGCCAAACGGGCAGGGCTACCATGCGAGTTCAACATGCTTCTTGTGTGTATAAAAGGTCTGAGAAAGATCAGTTCAGCAGATGAAGAGAAAGAAACCCCTGGTCACAAGAACAGCACGGTTATTGTGCTTGTGAAAGTCAAGGATGCAAAGGCTTCTATCCAGCATCACAGCTGATTTTCCACGGTCGAGTTGGGAAGAAGGCACACCTGTCCAGCCTCGACGACGCTCACGATTGTTTTTGGGCTAATGAATGAGTCACTGAATTTGAGCATCAACTAGTTCGAGCGACCATGTGTGTGTTACTATGCAATCGCCCCGAAGGGCGCAGGGGTCCCTTGAGTGAGCTGTCCATCATAGTGGGTGAATGGCGGGAAGACGGTGCAAACCGCGAGTGTGTGGGCCGGGCCAAACGGGCAGGGCTACCATGCGAGTTCACACATGCTTCTTGTGTGTATTAAAGGTCAGAGAAAGATCAGTTCAGCAGATTAAGAGAAATAAGCTCCTGGTCACAGAAACAGCAAGGGTATTGCGCTCGTGAAAGTCAAGGATGCAAAAGCCTCTATCCAGCATCACAGCTGATTTTCCACGGTAGAGTTGGGAAGAAGGCACACCTGTCCAGCCTCGACGACGCTCACAATTGTTTTTGGGCTAATGAATGAGTCACTGAATTTGAGCATCAACTAGTTCGAGCGACCATGTGTGTGTTACTATGCAATCGCCCCGAAGGGCGCAGGGGTCCCTTGAGTGAGCTGTCCATCATAGTGGGTGAATGGCGGGAAGACGGTGCAAACCGCGAGTGTGTGGGCGGGGCCAAACGGGCAGGGCTACCATGCGAGTTCACACATGCTTCTTGTGTGTATAAAAGGTCAGAGAAAGATCAGTTCAGCAGATTAAGAGAAATAAGCTCCTGGTCACAGAAACAGCACAGGTATTGCGCTTGTGAAAGTCAAGGATGCAAAAGCCTCTATCCAGCATCACAGCTGATTTTCCACGGTAGATTTGTGAAGAAGGCACACCTGCCTCGACGACGCTCACGATTGTTTTTGGGCTCACAGGAAGGGCATGTTGTAACTATTTTAGGATGGCGCCGGCAAGCTGCCAGCGCCATCCTAAAATAGTTACTAAATTAGCTTCAACAGGAAGCTCTAATAGATAAAATAAAGCAGGTGCGAGCACCTGCTTTGTTTTATCTATTAGAGCTTCCTGTTGAAGCTAACTTAGTAACTATTTTAGGATGGCGCTGGCAGCTTGCCGGCACCATCCTAAAATAGTTACAAGTTGACAGGCCAGCCAGGCTTCAACTTTTGCCCCCCGAATCTGCTGCTCGCGGATTTGCGAATTCGCGGTAAATTCGCGGGAGTTCGCGGATCGCGAATTTACCAAAAATTCGCAAAATCCGCGAGCGGAACGGATTTTGCGCTCATACTTAATGGTATGCCATGGATGAGCAGGAGTCGGCAATGTCATAAGCTTCCCCTTCGACTTACTCTGTTCACCTTTAGCTCATGCACAAGTGTCACATTGTTGCACCCATTCTTCCACATTCTTAGACATACCCTCCCACCAGAAATGGCGCTGTACCAGGAGTAGCGTTTTCTTATTACCAGGATGACCCACCACCACGGCGTTGTGAAACCAATTGAATGCCTGCAACCTAAGGGAATGCAAAGGTAGATACAGTTTCCCTTTGTACAATGGTACCCCATGCTTCAATGTTCGTTGTGAGTTTTGATCGGCCCAATTTTGCCACTGGATCGGACTACGTAGCCCAACTACCTACTTCAAGAATTGGTCTGCTGAGACCGCATAAAGCACTTTCTCAGGGGGAATGATGGCTTGTGGTTTCACCTGAGGGGATGCCATACCTTCCTCCTGTCTAGACAGAGAATCCACTTTCCGGTTGTCGGACCCTGGGCGGAACGTAATGACGAAGTCATACCCAGCAAAAAATAGCATCCATCTCATTTGACGTTGAGACAGATGACGGGCAGTCTTCATGAAAACCAAATTCCGATGGTCTGAATACACCGTAACAGGATGCCTTGCTCCCCACAAATAGTGTCTCCACTCCATAAATGCCCGTTTTATAGCGAACAGCTCCTTTTCTGCCACTGTGTAGTTCAGTTCAGCCGAGGACAACTTTTTTGACAAGAACGCCACCGGATGCAATTGCCCGGTTCCTGCGTCTCTCTGGGACAAAATGGCCCCTACCGCTGTATCCGAGGCATCCGCCTCCACCACGAATGGAACCTCCATCTGCGTATGTCGCAGTATAAGAGCGGTACTGAACAATGTCTTCAACAGTTCGAAAGCCTCTGTTGCTTCCGGGGTCCACTCAAACGGTACACCTTTTCTCAACAACCGAGTGATCGGAGAGGCTACCAAGGAGAACTGGCCTATGAACCTCCTATAATAGTTTGCAAAGCCTAGAAAGCCCTGTACTTCCTTCACGCTTTTGGGAACTGGCCACTGCTGTACCGCCTCCACCTTCCTGTCTGCCATCCGAAACCCTCGGGGACTCAATATGACCCCCAAGAACTCCACCTCCGACACTCCAAACTCACACTTACTGAGTTTACATTAGAGGCAGTTTTCCAACAATCTTTTCAGGACCAAGATAACGTGACTGGCATGCTGCGGTATAGATGCCGAATAGACCAGAATGTCGTTGATGTACACTATGACAAACTGGTCTATATAGTCCTTTAAAACATCATTTAAGAAATACTGGAAAGCTGCCGGGGCATTGCACAGCCCGAACGGCATAACCAAGTATTCGTAAAGGCCATACCTTGTTTTGAAGGCCGTTTTCCACTCATCTCCGCTACAGATCCTCACCAGATGGTATGCCCCTCAGAGATCCAACCGGGTGTAAATGTTGGCCTCTCGAACTTGATCCAATAAAACAGGGATGAGTGGAAGAGGATAACGATTTCTCACAGTCTGTCGATTCAGCAGGCGATAGTCTATGCAGGTTCGCAATTCACCATTGGCTTTTGCTGTAAAAAACAGAGGCGAAATGCAGGGGACCTAGATGGACGAATGAACCCCATGGCACAGAATTGTTTCAAATACTCCTGCAGGTGCTTCGTCTCCGGCTCCGATAGTGCGTACACCCTACACGAGGGTATCACTGCCACGTCAATGAGATCAATGCAACAGTCGTATTCTCGGTGGGGTAGTAACGTTGCCGCCTTGACCTCACTGAACACCTCGCTATACTCCTCATAAGCTGCTGGCAATATCACATCCTTTTCGGCGGCCGTAGCCACCTGGAACACTCGAGCCAAAGCCAACAGATGTTTGTCCGCCTCCCTCAGACAAGACATCTGACACTCATCCGAAAGGAACCGAATGGTCTTGAGTTTCCAGTCCATAGTAGGATTGTGGAGCCCTAGCCAGGGCATCCCCAAAATAACCTCATACTGAGGGGCTTCTATAATATTCAAAACAATGTTCTCCACATGGTCCAAAGGCTCCCGCGGGAGTTGCAACTCTACTATTTCCGTCTGTTCTGTGATCGGACCGGACTTCAGTGGGGTGCCGTTCACTGCCAATACCCTTTCGGGTTTCAGAATAGGGACCCTCTCCAGACCCAGACGGCGCACCAACCCTACTTCAATGAAGTTGCCGGTGGCCCCGGAATCAAGCATACTATGAACCAAGTGTTGTTCACCTCTCACTTGCAAGATCATAGGGAGGACTATATGTGACTCAGTGTGTGCTGAACACACCCCTGCTAGAGATGGCAGCTGCCATCCTGCTCCTTCAAGGTCTGTAGAGGCTTTAATGGTCTCCACCTCTGTGCTGTTTTGTACCGCAGGAAGGGAAAGATTCTTTACTGAGACAAAAGGAGGCGATCTCTTAGGTTTCATAGTGCAGTCCTTTAGGTAATGCCCCTTCTTGCCACAGTACATACAGAGGACTTGGGAGCGGCGAGTTTTTCGTTCAGCCCTTGACAAAGCTGGACCTTACGGCCCCTACTTCCATAGGTTCTGTTGAACCACTCTTCTCAATAGGTGTAGCAGGCTCGACCCTACCCAACCCCCCAGGAGTACGATTGCCTCTTCTCCTATCTCCTGTACGGTCAGATAGACGATGATCTAGTCTCAACGTTAAGTTTATCAGAGCCGTACAGGTGGTGGGCTGTGGGTCGATTTGCGCTAACACGTCTTTCAACTCCTCAGAAAGGCCCTGATAATACAGCGCCATCCTCTTCTCTTCTGACCAGGCAGTCTCTGCCACCAGCCTGTTGAAAGAGGTCATATACGACACCAAGTCTTTCCTACCCTGTCTCAACTCAAGTAGGTCACGATCCGCACTAAGCGTCGTGGCTCTTCTATCGAATACTCTCTCAAACTCCCTCTTAAAGGCAGTCCAGTCCGACAAAAGAGGATCGTCATTCCTGACCAATGGGCCGGCCCAATTAGCCGCATCGCCTGTCAAATAGGAAATGGCAAACGCCACCCTAGACAAATTAGATGGGAATGATGCGGGACAGCAAGAGAAATGCAAGGAGACCTGCGTTAGAAACGCTTGTATTGTGTGAGGATCTCCAGAGTATCTCTCCGGACTGGCTAACGGAATAGGCGGTGGAACCGTAACCTGGATCTGTTGTGCACCTGCCGAAGCATTGAAAGCGTTTCTGGCCTGTCTATCAACCTGTTCCTTTAAGGCTGCCATTTCTGCTCTGGACTTGGCCAGCTCCTGCTGCACTAACACTAGAGCCGCCAATACATCATCCATGGTAGCCATACCTGAACCCTGATCAGGAGGAGTTATTTCGTGGGCACGTGATTCTGTCACAGTCCAACGGCTCCTCAGAATCAGGGTGCTGCTAATAGGGGTCCACCTCTAGCTTTCCCCGCACTCTGAATATAACAACTTACAGAGCACGGTAGTAAGCAGGTGAGGGAAAAAACGCCGGGGTGGGAACCGCTGAAGAAGGGATGCCTGTAAAAACAAAGTGCCATATGTTAATACAAGGCCCTCACACTTCTCTGCCTTATAGCTCTATAGACTCAACCCCTACCTGATAAGTCTCAGACTTTAGCCCCCTTCTTTTAACCAAAATGATAGGATGAGATGTCTTCTCTCGTGCATGGAACAGGATTCCTAAAAGTACAAAAAACACCTGTTATCCCCATTCTTCCTTTACTGGTTCCTAGAAAAACCCATATGCCGCTTTTACACACCATACGGTCTCACCCCTGGAATTCTGACAGTCTAACCAACAGGATAGGTTTTTTCCGACTGATAAACAAGAAGTAAAAATACAAAGTAATAGTTCAAGTGCAAAAATCTAGTGGATTCTGACTGTAACTACACCCGGACAGGAAGCCCTTCAGAATTGGCACGTATGATATCATAGTATCAGTCTAATGTTATGTAACTGGAACAGCAAAACAGTACACATTAAATCATGAGGAACGAGGTTCTCTTACCAAAGACAGAAGTTGAAGTTCCCTCTGTTGCGACTCCGGTCACGGAAGGGTGCAATCCTGCGTCTCACGTACCAGAATCTAACCCAAAGTATTCTCAGAGGACTTGAAAAAAGGACTCCGATCACGAGAGGGTGCAATCCTGCGTCTCTCATATCAACTCAAAGCCCTTGTATCCGCTGAAACGGAAAACCAGCCGAGAGGGTGCAATCCGGCGTCTCTCACACCGGCTCCCACATGCTCCGATGCGAGAGGGTGCAATCCGGCGTCTCTCGCAACGGGTTACACACGTTCCAACGTGAGAGGGGGCAAATCCTGCGTTTCTCACCTCGGCGCTGCCAAGACTCCTGAAAATCGGCCTCGGGAGGAAAATGTCTCCAGCGTCTCCCTCACCGATCACTAACACAGCGTTCTGCCCTGGCACTGGACACCGGCAGAACTCCAACAATCGTAATCCCACAGCCCCGGGATTACCTCTACAAAGGTGCAGGTCCTCTCAACCCCAAAAGGAAAAACACGGAGGAACAAAACGTCTCTGTAACTCAATGTCCCAGCAAGACAAAATCATGTGCACCCCACCCAGCGCCTTTCCTGGCTATATGGCCTTTCCCCAATCTCCTTTAGTCCGCAGGAATTCTGGGAGATGTAGTTCCCGAGTTCAACATTGGGTAGGCACACGTCTGACCCTGACAGCGCCAGCAGGAGCTGGGGAAATAGGTAAGGAGGTACCACTACCATTGCTTGGAGCGGGGGTATTACCCTCTAGGAGGGAGCATTTAGCAAGGCACGTAACACAGTAGGATATGGTGAGGGGCTTATGTCAATATGTTTTCACTGCTAGTAGACAATAGGTAAATTAAGTGTGCCAAGAAGCAAAAGGATTGGGTGCTTCCTAGCGAATGGTGGGTTAAAATGTCTAGATTCAGGGTCGAAGAGACCCTGAACAATTGGATTAGGGCATTCTCAGTATTTATGGCCATAGTAGCTGAACGTTCACCTAATTTACAAGCAGAAATGGCGTGTTATCAGAGCAGGGTCACTATGACTCATGATAAATATGGGGGGGAAGGTTGGAAGGATTATGATATGAATTTCTGCCAGGCCAAGGAATTTGACCCCTCACTCAGGATCGGGTGGACTCAATCTCATGGTTTGATCAGTTTGGCCCAGGGCAGTCGGGCAATTCAGTCCAAAATTGGAACAAGGGTCACACTTCACAAGCACTTCAGCCCTTTCGGCCACCACAAGCGGGGGGCACGACCCTGGGTGCAGGGAACGTGGCGGGGGGCAAAAAGGAGTGTTTGGGACTTAAATAAGCGGACATGCACCAGGGCCCAAGGCATGTGTAAATTCAGACTTGCATGTTCCGTTTGTAATCACCTCTCTCACCCAGAAACAAAATGCCTTAGGAAAGGGAACTCATTGCAGGAAATAGAGGGAGGAAGAAACAGGAATAAAGATAAGGAAAGAACAGTAACACATTCCCCCATTGACGTTCTGGCAATGACTCCTTGGTTAAACAGGTATCCAGACCATGCCACTGCTAAGATGTTACAGGAAGGTTTTTTGTATGGCTTCAGGATTCCGGCAGGGGACTACGCAGAGACTCCAGAATGTAAAAAACAACTGTCAGTCAGGACAAATCCAGGGGTGGCAGCTGTAAAAATTGCAAAAGAACTGCGCCTGGGTAGAATAGCAGGTCCTTTTGATGTTCAAAAATTCGTTCCGCTTGCGGAATTTGCAGATTTTCCGCGATTTTACGATCCGCGAATCGCGCGAAATCGCAGCAAAATCCGCGAATCAGCGAGCGGGACAAATCTTGCTCAGGAAGCACTTACAGGGTTAAAGCAGGTGCCCAAATTGAAGCTAATTTCTTTGTAAAATGGTTACAAAGAAATTAACTTCAACTTGGGCACCATGCTATAACCCAGGAAGCAGCTCAAGACCTGGCTGTTCGAGCAGTAGCGGACCCCCCCTCCCCTAGCACCTTGAGACCCTCCGGGTGAGTAATGCGCTATATAAATGCTTTGATTGATTGATTGATTGATATGTGCTTCCTGAGCGGCCCCTCGTTGCCTACTTGCAATTATTCTCTGACCCTGCTCTGACCCTCGAAGCAGGGTCAGAGAATAGTTACAATTAGGTAAGGAGGCACCTGTCCCAACAATTAAACCTCAGCAGGAAGCACTTACAGATAAAAAAAAGCAGGTGCCCGAGTTGAAGCTCAAATTCAGTCACGCATTATTAATCAGCCCAAGAATCTAGTGAGCACGGTTGATGCTAGGCAGGTGTGCTTTTTCCCCAGATCTACCATCTACAATTAGATTTTATCCGTGATGGAGGTCTAGGCATCCACGAGTTCCTCGAGCGCAATCCCCCTGTACTTCCACCGACCAGTAGGCTGCTTTCTCTTCATCTGCTGAGCTGATCGGCCTCTGACCCTTTATAAACTTGATGCATGTGAACTCGCACAGAAGCCCGGCCCCAGCCCACACACACTAGGCTATGCAACCTCTTCCAGCCCTTTGCCCCACTGTGATGGACAGCTCACTCGAGGGACCTCGGCGCTATGTGCGCGGTGGCAAAGTTACAGACACACGGGGTCACTGAAGACAACTCTTCCGGGCCTTTACGCTGCTGTCGTACAGGAAAAGCACAATACAGTTACCCAACCAGGTAGCACTTACTGCTTTCTCCTCATTTGCTGCGCTGATCGGCCTCTGACCCTTTATAAACTTGAGGCATGTGAACTCGCACAGAAGCCCGGCCCAGCTATGCAACCTCTTCCCGCCCTTTCCCCCACTGTGATGGACAGCTCACTCGAGTGACCTCAGCATCTATGGGCGCGGTGGCAAAGTTACAGACACACGGAGTCACTGGAGAAAACTCTTCTGGGCCTTTGCGCAGCTGTAGTGCAGGAAAAGCATGATACAGATTTACCCAACGAGGTAGCACTTACTGATTAGCCAGTAGAAAGTACTCCAGTTAAGTATGGTGCAAATCACAAAACAATCCACGATTTCGCGGGAAAATCTGCAAATTCGTGGATTTTTCTGCGATTTTGCGCAAATTTGCGAACCGCTGATTCGCAAAATTCACACATACTTACTTTTGATCACATCCTGTGCCCAATTTAGTTTGCTCACCCTTGGTAGTGGTCCAGAAGAAGAAGTAATGGGAATTCAGGTTAATTCCTAATCTATCAGCCCCTAGAGGCAATTCATTAAATGACGCCATCAATGAAGACATATATAGCGTGAAATATTCCTCCTTTGACCAAGGGGTGGATATGCTAAGAGTACTGGGACCAGGGGCTTTGATGGACAAGTCAGATGTTGAATCCGCCTTCCGGTTGCTGCTTGTCCATCCTTTAGATCACCATCTTTTGGGTTTTTCATTTCAGGGCAAATTCTATATGGATATGTGCATGCCCATGGGTTGTTCGGTCTCATGTGCTTACTTTGAGAAACTCAGTTCATTCATGGAATGGGCTCTGAGACAGGCGACAGGACACCAGTATGTCATGCATTATCTGGATGACTTCCTCTTTCTGGGGTCGGCGGGCTCCCGAGAATGTGCTTGGGCATTGCAGATATTTTGCGTACTCATGCGGGCCTTTGGGGTCCCGTTGGCAGGGTCGGTCCAGCAACCACAATAGAATTCTTAGGCATTGAATTGGACTCGGTTCAGGGATGTTTTAGGTTACCTGAGGAAAGAATACAGAAATTTAGGGCAGCACTCCAGCAAGACTTGGCAAAAGATAAGGTAACCTTACACCAGTTACAACAGATTGTTGGCCAGTTGAACTTAGCACTAAGGGTAATGCCTTTGGCACGTCTATTCTCCCGTTCTATCTCGCAGGCCAAGACGGGCCTAAAAGAGAAGCACCATTTCACCAGACTGTTGTCTGCGGTTCGCCAAGACATGCGGATTTGTATCGCATTTCTGGAAGGTTTCAACGGCAGGGTAGTGTGGCCCGGTCTACCCACTATGTCGGAGGAGTTAGGTTTATGGACTGACGCCGCGGGCAGTGTGGATTTTGTTGACATACTCGGGAGTGCATGGGTGGCTCAGCATTGGCCAAATTGGTGGAGCGAGAGTGGTCTGACAGCCAATATTGGTTTCTAGGAACTCTTTACCATTTGGGGGGCTCTGACTGTTTGGCCTCATCAGCTGCGTAACCAATCTGTGATTTTCTGGTCAGACAATATGACAGTGGTAGCATGTATCAAGCAACAACTTCCCCGTGTAAAATGATCCTCCGCTTGTTGAAGGAGATAGTGCTGTTGGGCATGAAACTGAACATACAGTTTAAGGCTACACATGTCTCGGGTGTGCTAAATAATGCAGCTGACGCACTCTCTCGCTTTAAGATGCAGGTTTTCAGGGAACACTTACCAACTGCAGAGGTGACACCAACACACTTCCCTGAAGCACTTTGGCAGATTGGTGCCCCCAACTACAGAACCTCATGGCAGCTAGTCTAGCGCCTAGGACCAGGAAAGCTTGTGAAGGGGCGTTCTGTTCTTACTGCACTTTTTTGGGGCAGGGTTGGGCGGATAGCTGGCATAAGTCAGGGGCATTCCTCCAATATCTAGATGCCTTGAATAAAGAGAGGCGCTCTGCGGCGACAGCTAGGCGTCCTGTAGCAGCAGTTTCTTTCTTTGCACACATCAGGGACACTAGGGATCCCACAAATAGTTTTATTGTGCCGATGGCTCTAAAAGGATGGCGGGGCCTCCACGGAGCCGCCCCAGACACAAGGCAACCAATAGGTTTAGAGCGGCTGGCATCACTCCTAACTGCCCTGGGTGGCATTTACAGCTCAACAGGAGAAGCATTATTGTTCAGGGCTGCCTTTACACTAGCTTTCTATGGGACATTTAG